>NC_140424.1:17147828-19647828 GCF_965140295.1 Lepidochelys olivacea
CCCTAACTGTAGTGGGGCTATAGACGGAACCCATATCCCTATCTTGGCACCGGAGCATCAAGCCGCCGAGTACATAAACCGCAAGGGGTACTTTTCGATAGTGCTGCAAGCTCTGGTGGATCACAAGGGACGTTTCAGCAACATCAACGTGGGATGGCCGGGAAAGGTGCATGACGCTCGCATCTTCAGGAACTCTGGTCTGTTTCAAAAGCTGCAGGAAGGGACTTTCTTCCCAGACCAGAAAATAACTGTTGGGGATGTTGAAATGCCTATATGTATCCTTGGGGACCCAGCCTACCCCTTAATGCCATGGCTCATGAAGCCATACACAGGCAGCCTGGACAGTGGTCAGGAGCTGTTCAACTACAGGCTGAGCAAGTGCAGAATGGTGGTAGAATGTGCATTTGGACGTTTAAAGGCGCGCTGGCGCAGTTTACTGACTCGCTTAGACCTCAGCGAAACCAATATTCCCACTGTTATTACTGCTTGCTGTGTGCTCCACAATATCTGTGAGAGTAAGGGGGAGACGTTTATGGCGGGGTGGGAGGCTGAGGCAAATCTCCTAGCTGCTGGTTACGCGCAGCCAGACACCAGGGCGGTTAGAAGAGCACAGGAGGGCGCGGTACGCATCAGAGAAGCTTTGAAAACCAGTTTCATGACTGGCCAGGCTACGGTGTGAAAGTTCTGTTTGTTTCTCCTTGATGAAACCCCCTGCCCCTTGGTTCACTCTACTTCCCTGTAAGCTAACCACCCTCCTCTCCTCCCTTTAATCACCGCTTGCAGAGGCAATAAAGTCATTGCTGCTTCACAGTCATGCATTCGTTATTCATTCATCACACAAATAGGGAGATGACTACCAAGGTATCCCAGGAGGGGTGGTGGAGGAGGGAAGGAAAATGCCACACAGCACTTTAAGCACAGCACTTTAAAAGTTTACAACTTTAAAATTTATTGAATGCCAGCCTTCTTTTTTTTGGGCAATCCTCTGTGGTGGAGTGGCTGGTTGGCCGGAGGCCCCCCCACCGCGTTCTTGGGCGTCTGGGTGTGGAGGCTATGGAACTTGGGGAGGAGGGCGGTTGGTTACAGAGGGGCAGCAGTGGCAGTCTGTGCTCCAGCTGCCTTTGCTGCAGCTCAACCATACACTGGAGCATTCTGGTTTGGTCCTGCAGCAGCCTCAGCATTGAATCCTGCCTCCTCTCATCACGCTGCCGCCACATTTGAGCTTCAGCCCTGTCTTCAGCCCGCCACTTACTCTCTTCAGCCCGCCACTTACTCTCTTCAGCCCTCCACCTCTCCTCCCAGTCATTTTGTGCTTTCCTGCACTCTGACATTATTTGCCTCCACGCATTCGTCTGTGCTCTGTCAGTGTGGGAGGACAGCATGAGCTCGGAGAACATTTCATCGCGAGTGCGTTTTTTTTTCTTTCTAAGCTTCACTAGCCTCTGGGAAGGAGAAGATCCTGTGATCATTGAAAGACATGCAGCTGGTGGAGAAAAAAAAAGGGACAGCGGTATTTAAAAAGACACATTTTATAAAACAGTCGCTACACTCTTTCAGGGTAAACCTTGCTGTTAACATTACATACATAGCACATGTGCTTTCGTTACAAGGTCGCATTTTGCCTCCTCCCACCGCGTGACTACCCCCTCAACCTTCCCCCGTCCCTGTGGCTAACAGCGGTGAACATTTCTGTTCAGCCACAGGCAAACAGCCCAGCAGGAATGGGCTATACTGAGTGTCCCTGAAGAAAAGCACCCTATTTCAACCAGGTGACCATGAATTATATCTCACTCTCCTGAGGATAACACAGAGAGATAAAGAACGGATTTTGGTTGAATGCCAGCAAACATACACTGCAATGCTTTGTTCTACAGTGATTCCCGAGTATGTGTTACTGGCCTGGAGTGATAAAGTGTCCTACCATGAAGGACGAAATAAGGCTGCCCTCCCCAGAAACCTTTTGCAAAGGCTTTAGGACTACATCTAGGAGAACCGCAAATGCCAGGGCAAAGTAATCCTTTCACATGCTTGCTTTTAAACCATGTATAGCATTTTAAAAGGTACACTCACCAGAGGTCCCTTCTCCGCCTGCTGGGTCCAGGAGGCAGCCTTGGGTGGGTTCGGGGGGTACTGGCTCCAGGTCTAGGGTGAGAAACAGTTCCTGGCTGTCGGGAAAACCGGTTTCTCCGCTTGCTTGCTGTGAGCTATCTACAACCTCCTCCTCCTCCTCATCTTCTTCGTCCCCAAAACCTGCTTCCGTATTGCCTCCATCTCCATTGAAGGAGTCAAACAACACGGCTGGGGTAGTGGTGGCTGAACTCCCTAAAATGGCATGCAGCTCATCATAGAAGCGGCATGTTTGGGGCTCTGACCCAGAGCGGCTGTTCGCCTCTCTGGTTTTCTGGTAGGCTTGCCTCAGCTCCTTCAGTTTCACGCGGCACTGCTTCGGGTCCCTGTTATGGACTCTGTCCTTCATGCCCTGGGAGATTTTCACAAAGGTTTTGGCATTTCGAAAACTGGAACGGAGTTCTGATAGCACGGATTCCTCTCCCCAAACAGCGATCAGATCCCGTACCTCCCGTTCGGTCCATGCTGGAGCTCTTTTGCGATTCTGGGACTCCATCATGGTCACCTGTGCTGATGAGCTCTGCATGGTCACCTGCAGCTTGCCACGCTGGCCAAACAGGAAATGAGATTCAAAAGTTTGCGGTTCTTTTCCTGTCTACCTGGCCAGTGCATCTGAGTTGAGAGTGCTGTCCAGAGCGGTCACAATGGAGCACTCTGGGATAGCTCCCGGAGGCCAATACCATCGAATTTGTCCACAGTACCCTAAATTCGAGCTGGGAACGTCGATTTAAGCGCTAATCCACTTGTCAGGGGTGGAGTAAGGAAATCGATTTTAAGAGCCCTTTAAGTCGAAATAAAGGGCTTCACTGTGTGGACGGGTGCAGGTTTAAATCGATTTAACGTTGCTAAATTCGACCTAAAGTCCTAGTGTAGACCAGGGCTTAGAGACTAACAAATTTATTTGAGTATAAGCTTTCGTGAGCTACAGCTCATTTCATCGGATGCATTCAGAGTTGAGATGGAGGACTGGAGAGCTCAGTACAAATGGATCTGGCTTCCGGCACATCTTGTGCATTTTGGTGGCAGAACCGCTGCCCATTCCAGGAGAGTAAACCCTCTTCCTTCAATAGATCACAGGGAAACTCTGCAGGGGGAATCCTCAGTTCTCCCAGAGCACTGTGTCATGGATCTCAAGGAAGGATGGGTTCGTGGGTAGGGCAGTAACCTAGCATTTGGAACATCCAGGTTCAGTTTCCTACTATGCCACAGACAGTATGTGTTCTTGGGCAAGTCACTTAGCCTCTCTGTGCCTTAGTTCCCCATCAGTAAAACGGGAATTGTTATGAGCAGGGTGAAATCTTATTATGGGAGTCAGGGTAGCAGCTTCATCCGATGAAGTGAGCTGTAGCTCACGAAAGCTCATGCTCAAATAAATCGGTTAGTCTCTAAGGTGCCACAAGTCCTCCTTTTCTTTTTGCGAATACAGACTAACACGGCTGTTACTCTGAAAACTCTCTGTTGCTTCCCCAGACCTTTGCCAAATAGGAAAGTGCATTGTCTCTCAGCATGAGCAGTCTCTAAAGTGTTATATTCTGAGTTTAAAACAAAGAAGGCAGCGCATTCTTAATGGAGCATTTTTCTTCCTCTTATAGTCGGGTTTTATTAATTCTTCATAGCAATGAAGTCTCTATTAATAACAGCTCCAGGATCTGGCTGCTAAGCTCGGTAATGAGATTCTCTGTACCTGCTGTTTCCGGGCTGAAATGATTATGCATGGAGGACTAAATTCTACATGGATTAATTAAAATGAAAAACAAAACAAAAAAAGTTCTTTTGAATTATTTACCAGTTTCTAGGAGACAAAACAATAACTGCAGATGTCTTATTGCAGGTTTTTGAAGAACCCTCCCAACTCTATGCATGAGGGACTTAAGGGAAGATAGTCTGGTTATTTACTTAATCTTTGTGCAGAGCTGGTGCTATTTGACTTGTTCTTCAGTTTGCTAATTCTCTTCTTCTCCTCTAGATGGCGTATTGTCATGCCCAGATGGACCCCTGCCAGGCAAAGCCTACTCTGTTTTTCAGTGCTCTGTACAAAGCTGGGAGTGAGGCAGATAAGAAAGCAACAGAAGAGAAGGGAAGTGATCCAGATTGAACAGTAATAGAAGTGCCACGCTTGCCATCCTTTTCAGACACCAACAGGCTGGTGCCTGACAGTTTTCTCCCCCTGAATGCAGCCCTAGGTTTTGGAAAGTCCATGTGAATTCAGATGTGCAGGGCTTCAAGATGGCTTTCGTAACCTGCATCTCTGAGTGGGTATCAAAGAAGGGATGGCCACTCTGTCAGTCATAGCAGCATCTACTCAAGCTTACTCAGGGTAGTTAAGTCCAAAGCTGACTACAAAGAGTTTCAAGGGGGTCTCAGTAAACTGGGTGACTGGGAAACAAAATGGCAAGTGAAATGCAGTGTTGATAAGTGCAAAGAAATGCACACTGAAAAAAATAATTCCAAGTATACATACAAAATGATGGGGCCTAAATTAGCTGTTACCACTCAAGAAAGAAATCTTGGAGTCATCATGGACAGTTCTCTGAAAACATCTGCTCAGTGTGTGGCGGCCGTCAAAAACTCTAACAGAAAGTTGGGAACTATTAGGAAAAGGAAAGAGAATAAAACAGAAAGTATCATAATGCTACTATATAAATCCATGAAACGCCCACACCGATTCTAATATATCTCTGTTTAGATGGGGCAGTTCTGGTTGCCCTGTCTAAACAGAGATATATTAGAATTGGAAAAGGTGCAGTGAAGGGCAACAAAAATGATTAGGTCATGGAACAGCTTCTGTATGAAGAGACATTAAAAAGACTGGCACTGTTCAGAGAAGAAAAGAGATGGGAGATATGATAGAGATCTATACAATCATGTTGGTATGGAAAACCATCTGGCCCTTGGATTTGTGTATTAGGAACTTTCATTCTCAGTTGCCCTTGAGGCTCTTTTGGACTGACACTACCCTCACTTGTTAGCCTCATGGTAACCTGGCTGTGTCCCACATAAAGGTCACCTCGTTTCACTTTCCCTCTTGTCAGCGAGGCACAGCGGGGAATGCTGAGCCAGGAATCTGAAGCGGTAGGAAATACTGTCTGTGAGAGAGTAAAAACATCCTCCCAGGCTGTCTGAACTCTCTTCCTTGGAGATTTTTTCCTGTCTCTCTTGATTTGGGGATCAGGACCCCAAAACGTTGACTGTGGCAGGTTGAAAGAAAGTAGGAAAGGCTGTGTTGTGGCATAGTGCCAACTGTCCGCACTGCCTGTATCTAACAGGAAGTAAAGGAGCAGGGAGTAAGTAGGCTTCAGAGAAACATGGAGGCAGATAGAGTCTCTCTGAGTGAGAAACTAAATCCAGTGTCATCCGTTATCTTCTGGATGTAATTTCACTGGAACCTGAGACTACACTAGCAACAACAGCAATCTCCCTCCCCCATTACTGAGAAGACGTCAGATTTTGTCCCAGACTCCGCCTGATTGCTTAGAGAGAAATGTGACGTACGTTTGCAGAAGCGTTAGACCTGCTGCACTGGCCATATACCAATCTGGGAAAGGACATTTCCCTATGCCATCAGTCGGCTCTGACATTCTTCATTCCCTCTCCCAGCACCTCCTGCTATATTCTTGGTGGAGCAGAACGCCCATTGCATTCCATCCCAGAATTGCCTGCAATTCAGTGGTGATTGAGAGGCCCTAATCTATGCAATTTGTAAAGCACTATAGGATTCTCCAGGTGAAAGACACTTCATAAGCATCAGGTATCATTATTATTTATTCCTTAATGATGCCTTTGCAAAATATCATTGGATGACTGGTTCAGCAGTGTTTTAGTGAATCACTCCCTGCTTTTACCAGTGTTTAGTAAATTGCTCCTTCTCTAATGGCCTGAGTCTGTTCCCATTGAACTGAAGTCCATGGGAGTTCTGTGACTGACTTCACAGGGAACATGCTTTGGTGTAAATGGAGTTTTGTGATCCTTTGCAAAAAGAAAAGGAGTACTTGTGGCACCTTAGAGACTAACCAATTTATTTGAGCATGAGCTTTCGTGAGCTACAGCTCACGAAAGCTCATGCTCAAATAAATTGGTTAGTCTCTAAGGTGCCACCAATTTATTTGAGCATGAGCTTTCGTGAGCTACAGCTCACGAAAGCTCATGCTCAAATAAATTGGTTAGTCTCTAAGGTGCCACAAGTACTCCTTTTCTTTTTGCGAATACAGACTAACACGGCTGTTACTCTGAAACCTGTGATCCTTTGCCTATCTCTTACAGAGTGGTTAGTGAATCCCTCTCTCACTCCTACAACAGTTTTACTGACATTATCTTGTTTTAAAAAAAAATCTAAATTGCAAAAAAGAAATAGAAAAATCCCATTCAATAATCTTCAGGATGATCAATATTCATTTGTCTTCATAGTCAAATTGTGAAACCTGTAGAGAAGGAGCAAGTGGAGCCAGCTTGCCAGAGATGGGAAGTTAATCTTGAAAGCCAAAAAAGATTTAGGGCAGTATAATTACTTTAAGATTTGATGCATTAGACTTTTCAGATTTTCAATTCTGAACCCAGTGTTTAGATCCTTGCACGGATGTGGAGAGGATTCAAACTTGGAAGCAATGCCAGGGCCCTCTGCCAACATTTTTGAAGAATAAGGGGGATGATGAAATGAGCAATGCCACTGCATCCGAATAATGCCAGACCACGGGGAGATTTATGTTCGGATCCCAATCCAAACGTTGCGATCGGCTCATCTCTCTGTATCTTTAGATACCATAGTGAAGGAGGGCATTGAGGTAACATAGGTAGGTAGCTTATTATGATGTTTATTTGTAGTGCAGTAGTGAGGCGCTGTGCAAACACGTAGTGAGAGGCAGTTGCTGCCCTACAGAACTTTTCATCTAAACAGACGAGGGAGACAGAGTAGGAAGGAAAACAGGCACAGAGAGGTGAAGTATAGGTAGGTAAGTAGATTAGACAGGTAAGTGGATATTAGGTAGGTGGATTAAACAAGTAGATAGATATTAGACAGGGAGAGAGATAGAGGTAGATAGGTAAAGTATAATGGGCCAAATCAAACTCCTGATCCAAACACCCCTGATGCTTGCGGCACTTCAGATTCACATCAGTGCAACTCAAGCCCACCTCTGGATGAGATAAAGTCCAAAGGACATCACGGTTGTCTCCACTGCCCATCCCCCAGCTGACCACATGGTGGGAGCACAGCAAGGAGCTGACGGAGGAGCTCAGTACAAAGTGTTCCTGAGGCCGCTCCCTTCAATTGCTTTGCGGAAGAGAAGGGCCTACAACCGCTTCCCTGCCTTTGTCACAAAGGATACATTTCCCACCTGTGCCCTGCCTGCTTCTCCGCAGAATGCAAAGGGTCACAGGGACTCAGGCAATGCATGCTTGTCGGCTCAGTGCACCAGGAGCTTCCCTTTGCTTACAGGGGAACAAGAAGGATTTCAATCCCTCTGCCGTGCTTCTATGCAGCTATCCACACTGGCCTTGTGTGTATAAAAAGATCTTCTGTACTTTCCACAGTATGCATCCGATGAAGTGAGCTGTAGCTCACGAAAGCTTATGCTCAAATAAATTGGTTAGTCTCTAAGGTGCCACAAGTCCTCCTTTTCTTTTTGCGAATACAGACTAACACGGCTGTTACTCTGAAATCAGCTGGAGTTTGGTTAAATAGCAGGTGAAAGTTAAACAGCTCCCAGCAAAAGGCAGTATAGTACAGTGGTCAAAGCACTGGATTGGGACCCAGGCCTTCCTGATTTCTAATCCCAGCCCTCGCACTAATCAACTGTCTTAACCTGGGCAAGGCACCTAGGGCTTGATTTTTAAAAGGTGCCGATTACCAATGAAGCCCCATTGAAATTGGTATCTGTGAAAAGCAGGTCTCACTTTTCAGCCCATCCTTAACCAAACATCCATTTTTGCAGGTGCAAATAGCGATGGATTAAAATTTAGGCCACTTCTCATTAAAAATAGAATTTTTCTCGCAAATTTTTCTCCCCAAAAGCCCTCCACTTCCCCTTGTGCCACCAGCCTACCCAACACACACCCTGGGAGATAAAGGTGATGCAGTGCTTCACGACATCTCTTCCCAGAAAAGCTGGCTGCAGCCACGAGCTAACGTAATGTTGATATGTTCCACTTTCACAGACTCTTCCAATAAGGCTCTCAGAGAGCTTGGCAAAGATGTATCCAGATGTGTGGCAGGGAAGTCATATCTCCATTAAACAGACCAAGAAACGGAGACATAGAGGCGGGCAGTGACTTCCCCATATTCACAAAGGGAGTGTGTGACAAAGCCAGTAATCCAGGCTAGTTAAACCTTAGGGCAATGTGCCAGGTAGACCAACCTGGCGACATAGGCCCAGCTCCTCAAAAGGCATTGAGGCATCTAACTGCCATTTGATTTCAATACCTTTGAGAATCTAGCTCATAAAGACTAACCCATGGATTTCCGAATGTTCCTCCTTTCAGAGCAAACCTGCTCAGGCCCCCATCCTGCCGCCATCCATTTCAACAGCTCCCTGGAATTGGGAGAGGCCCATTCCCAATGTTTTTGGCACATTCCTGAGATTTCCTTTGATAAATATGCTCTTGCTAGATTCTTTAATCCATCTGGCACTCAGCCTCACTGAACCCTACTCCAGCTGCAGGTGTCTAACAAGAAATGACATCCACCCCACATTATCCTCATTTTATAGCTGAGTAAACTGAGGCATGGAAGGGTTATGTGATTTGCCCAAAACCTGTAGTAAATCAGGCCCCCTCCCTGCCCCTGCTCCTGGGGTACATTCCCTTCCATATAATAACTAATAAAGCAGCTGTCACACAGGCAGGATTATTCTTTTCCTTAGCTACATGCTGTTTTATGTTATTGCACCACAAGAAGGGGAGATTGGCGTCAGTACCCTTCAGCCTAATTAAGCTGCTGGAGGTCTGGCCAGCTTCAGAAGAGTGCATTCACTGCTGACATGCCCCCTCGTGGCTGGGCATGACATAGCAAGCTCTCACCCCATCTGGCATGCCCTGCCCACAGCTGGTCTGGTCCTGCTATGGTTTTTCCTCCCATAACTCAGCCCTTCAGCCAGTCACATTTAATTCCACCTCTTCTGGGGTAGCAGAGCCCCTCAAATACAGTCCTAGGCCCTTACTGCAGGTCTTCAGCCCTCACTCTATGCCCCCTGCTCCTTGCACCCTCTTAGCTCAGGATTTTGAATGTGCTTACCCCCTTATGTCTGGAGCAGAGCCTTCCTACCACCTTCTCTAGTGGCTGGTAGGGGAGCCCAGGTCCTCCTGCTCCTCTGGCTTCCACCCCAGGGATCTTGTAGTGAACAGGCAAGGTCTGTCTATCCAACCTGCCCCTGCTGCCTCCACAGGCTTCTTCGCAGGCCTTCTCCCTACAACCTCTCTAGGTTCACCCTCTTCTCAGGGCTCTTCAATAAAGCTCAAACCAAAACCACCAAGATTTAAAACCAACTTTCTGCCCTCCTCAGACTCAATCTTTCATTCCCCAGTTAAATATCTCCCAGGAAGCTCTTTTGTCAGGGTTTCCCGCCACAGTCTGCTCCAACCCAGTGGCCAGTCTGTGTCTCTCCTGACTGCCTCCCAGACTTCCCTATTCAGGAGAAGATTCCAGGGCCAAGTCCTTCTACTGCCCAACCCCAGAGAGTGACCACAAAACTCCTGCCTGGACCCATTTGTGATGGTGCCCCGCATAAGGCTTTATGGAAATATGCTTATGAATATATATGACATAACTGGAATATGTTCTATGCTACATATGCCATGTAACATATCTATGTAAAGGTTATGATCTACTGCATCTATTAATCCTATTTGTATGCATGTATCACTTTTGTATTTGAAGTTATGAATATTGGCCGTGTACTGGCTTGATTTCCAAATAACCTTAGTAGAGCATTTGGTCAGTTCTTGGAGAAAGGAATTTGCAAAGTTAAGTGCCCAGTCAAGAAGCACTTAAGGAACAATGCATCTTGGAATTCTCCAGTCCACATAAGAAGTCTTCCTGGAGACATTCAAGATACCATGTGGGCAATGGCTGCTGCCTGTAAAAACTGTGAGTCATGCAGGGACATGTGACTTGCCCAGGTGACTCCAGAACTCCATCTTGGAGCTGGACTTTGCATAGGAGAGAAGAGGGGGTCTCCACCCACAAGAGAAAGTCTATTTAAGCCTGTGGGAGACCCCTCTATTTTGTCTTCAGCTGGCTAAGGAGATAGCCTCTCTACCCCCAAGGATACCTGAAAGAAAGTGGAATGAAAGACAGTAACTATAGTGGGTGTGAGTGATTGCTGGACCTGGACTAGAAGGAGATTAGTCTGTAAAAGGAAGCTTACTGGAACTGGTGAGGTTTTGTCTGTATTCAGTTGGATTAGACATAGACTTGCAGGTTTTATTTTATTTTGCTTGGTAATTCACTTTGTTCTGTCTGTCACTACTTGGAACCACTTAAATCCTACTTTCTGTATTTAATAAAATCACTTTTTACTGATTAATTAACCCAGAGTATGTATTAATACTTGAGGGTGCGGGGGGGGGGGGGGGGGAAGCAGCTGTGCATATCTCTCTATCAGTATTATAGAGGGCGAACAATTTATGAGTTTACTCTGTATAAGCTTTATACAGGGTAAAACAGATTTATTTAGGGTTTGGACCCCATTGGGAGTTGGGCATCTGAGTGTCAAAGACAGGAACACTTCTGTAAGCTGCTTTCAGTTAAGCCTACAGCTGTTAGGGGATGTCGTTCAGACCTGGGTCTGGGTTTGCAGCAGGCTAGCGGGTCTGGCTCAAACCAGGCAGGGCACTGAAGTCCTAAGTTGACAGGGCAGGAAAGCAGGAGCGTAAGTAGTCTTGGCACATCAGGTGGCAGCTCCCAGGGGGCTTCTGTGATCCAACTCATCACACCACTTTCTAATCTGTGCTTTCTGTCTTAAACTAATCACCCAGCTGGTCTTCATGATCCCATAAACCTGTGCCATGCCCTAGGTACAGCCAGTATGTTAACTGGTGTCTGTGATCAACATGAACCCTTTCAGAGCCGGTGTGGGGTGCCCACCCCCTGACAGTGAGCATACGCAGAGCTGCCTGTTGATGGCTGTTCAGTGTGGCCTATCAAAGGCATATTCATCCCACAAGGGTGATGAAAGCTTTTATACTCCTTTATAGCTGGTTTGCCCTTTAAAACCTGCAATAGTTTATGCCTTTCCATCTCACAAATCTAATCACCAGAAAGAAAAGCCTATATGTTTTATTACAGCTGGAGTACAAATACTATGATTTCTCAATCAACAGGCACCCAAGTATACTGCCACACTCATTCTTCACGCTGTAATTTGCATTTATCTCCATAATGGAGGGGATACACGTTGGTATAAAATACACTGTTTACTGATTCTATCCCTCCCGGCCTCTGCAGCGGATGCCTGCAAGTGCCAAATGTATGCATTATTCATCTCACAGTATCTTTGATGTAACACTTTCCTCCAGTGTCTCATTAACAAAAGGTTCATTGTGGAACTGGGTTGCTCAGAAGACTGGCAATAGGATATGGAGCCCCTCACCATTAGGCAACCGATCTGCATTCAGAGCAGATTGGGAGTTACTGAAAGATATTCCCCTCTGATGGTTTTTGGGTGACCCTGTGTGAAATGAGTTTTGGGGTGGGCTCAGCCCAGTTTTCATTGGGCTGATGTCCAAAACGACCACCGCAGAGACAGAATGGGCTGGTGGATGGTGAATCTGGAGACTCAGTTCAATTTCCAGCTCTGTAACTTTGGTAAAGCCTCTTCAGCTCTCTGTGTTAATTCCCTTCCCACCCTTTGTTTATGTAGATTACCAGCTCCTCACGGCAGGGTGTGTTTCCCACTCTGTGTTTGTTCAATGCCTCGTGCAATGGGGCTCTTTAGGCCCAACTCTAATACAAATAATTCATTCTACTAATTGCGACCCCTTCGTTAGCAATTTCTGTAGAGATCAAGGATTGCATGGACCATCAGGACAAATTAGAGACTGGCCACAGCTGGGGACGGGACAACGGATGGGTGAACCAGTGCTATGAGGTGGTACAGAGAATCCTCTTTCTTAGATGCCTGGCTGGCGGGTCTTGCTCAGGGACACACGGATTACCAGATCTGGGGTCAGGAAGGAAATTCACCCTAGGTCAGACCGGTGTTTTTTTCACCTTCCTCTGCAGCGTGGGGTCTGATTTGCCTCCTGGGATCATCTGGGCATATCTCCCCATATCAGTTCCCTGCCACTGGAGGGGCCTCAGGCACTGGCAGCCCTTCAGTCTCTCCTGTTCTCTGCCTGTGGCACGCACTAGTTTAGTCTCCTGAGGATTGAATTGCTTTAGTCTAACCAAAGCCATTGGGGTCATTATAGAGGCAGCTTGGTCCAAGTGAATGGCCTGTGAAATACAGGTGCTGAGACTAGATCAGGGGTTTTCAACCTTTTTCTTTCTGAGGCTCCCCAAACATGCTATAAAAACTCCATGGCCCACCTGTGCCACAATAACTGGTTTTCTACATATAAAAGCCAGGGCTGGCGTTAATGGGTAGGAAGCAGGGCAACTGCCCAGGGCCCCATGCCACAGGGGGCACCGTGAAGCTGAGTTGCTCAGGCTTCTGCTTCAGCCTCAGGTAGCAGGGCTCAGGGCCCCAGGCTTCAACCCCATGCAGTGGGACTTTGGCTTTCTGCCCTGAGCCCCCAGCAGGTCTAACACTGGTCCTGCTTGGCGGACCCCCTGAAAGCTGCTCAGGGGCCCCCTGGTTCAGAACCACTGGACTCGATAATCTAATGGTCTCTTCTGGCCTTGAATTCTATGAAACCCCCCTGACCTACCAGAGGTCGTACATAGGGGCCAGGATTGGGGCACCATGATGCAGGGAGAGAAGCTTGCGTCATTGCTGCCCTTTGCTGTACCTGTTCTGTATGCAAATAGGAAATGTCAGATGCTAGGGATGTTAAAGGGGTGGTTTTCACCGGCACTAAAATTCAGTTTAAAAAAAAAAAAAAAGCCCTACATTAGAGAGGTTCATTTTTTTTCTCTGAAAAGTCATAAAAAACCCATTTGGTGAGAACATGAATTTTTACTCCCAACCCAGAGTGAGCACTCATACTGAACGGCGTGCTCTAATGAAGTGCGTACCGTCTAACTGCACAGGAACCAGGCAAGGAGTTTGCATACTTTGTTATTGATCCCTGTAGTGAGCTGGTGTGGCTCCCTGCCGCCCTGGAGAGGGATGGGCCCTTCTGGACACTGGATGACCAATACATACTGGTCCTATACAGCCCGGACTTTGACCGTGAGTTCATCCTCCACACGGATGGGAGGAGGCTAGGGGCTGTCCTGTCCCAAGAAGTTGATGGAGATGACCACCCGGTCCTATACCTTAGCCGAAAATTATTCCCCCGTGAGAAGAACTATGCCATAATTGAGAAAGAAATAGTTGCCGTGAAGTGGGTCTGCGATGCCCTATGGTACTACCTCCTTGGGACCCCATTTACACTAGTCACGGGCCATGCTCCCCTCCAATGGTTAACGAGAATGAAAAATAACAACACTAGATTACTGCGCTGGTATCTGGCTTTACAGCCCTACGCTTTCACCATCAGCCTTGGGCCGGCAAGGACCATGCGAATGCGGACTTCCTGTCCCGCCTAGGAGGGATGGAAGAGCCTGGCCCTGACACACGGGAGCCAGACTTCGGGGGGGGGTTTGGACGAGCCCTTCCGGACACCGGAGTGGGCGGAGCTAGGGAGCTCTGAACCCACCCTCAGAGGGTCAGACGGCGCCCCGGAAGTATAAAGGCTCGACCTCAGAACTCACTAGGGAGACAGCCGCCAGGGAGGCCAGACGCCTCCGACCTGCCCTGCGCCCGCTATCCCGAGGAGTTGCCGGGCCTGCCTTTCGCCACCTACCCCGAGGAACCCATGGTGCTGGACCCCCCCGGAGGACACCTCCGTGACGCAGGTACCACCCGAGGGCGAGTCTGGAAGTAGCCCCGGGGGCAGCCGACCCTAGTCTGGCTGCAGCTCTGCCAGAGCCCACGTCAGTGTGTTGCGGCCAGGGTCCCCACTGACACAGCAGCGGGTCTTCGGCCGCTGCTAGGGCCCTGGGTTGGGACGCAGTGGAGTGGGTGGGCCTGCGTCCCCCCTGCCACCCAACTCGTGGGTGGCCGTCTCCCCCTCTCCCAGGGCCTTTGGGGAATGGGCTTATTGCTATTATTGTACTGCTACTGCTCAGCCCCTGCCTGAGGGCCTGAGCTCCTGACTCACTGGTGCCCCGCCCTCACCTAGGGCCCAGGCTCACTGTGCTTATTTCAGTTGCCACAAAGGCTGCCGAGAGAGACTCCCGTGGCAGAACTAATTCCACGTAAACATCGACAGTGTGTGGCGAGCCAGTGTGGCTCCTCACCGCCCCGGAGAGGGACGAGCCCTGGCTAGCCTCTTTACAATCCCTTCCCTTTGAGAAGGAGAAAGGGGAGGGATGCAGGCTGGAGCTGCCTTGGACACAGCGAGATGATCTGCCTAGCATTTGATTCAGAAAGCCTCTTCTTGCAAATCATGATGTTATTGATTGGAGAATACTTCATGTTGGATAAAAGTCTTTTTCCTGCATAGGAAGAGCTATGTTGATTAATTCAGCATTCGTCTGAGCAGGCAGCTCCGGCATGACTTGGCCTGGATGACGTTTAATAGTAGATAAGATCCATTATTATATATCTGGAGTTGGGGTCAGGAAACAGGAGAATAAAAATTTGATCAGTTATGACTTGTGGTAATTTATCACTGGGATTGAAGTAGGGGAGGTTCTGGAAGTGAGCTCTGGGACCCAGGAGATCTGGATTCCATCACTCTCACTGCCACAGGCTTCCCAGATGATGTGACTCCTGGTGCCACACACTAATATATCTCCCATTAACATGGAAGCTGTGGAATAGGTGGATGCTTTATCTGGCTTATTAATTATTTGTAATCCAGTAGCACTTAGAGGCACTAACCAAGAAGCGTACAAATGCATAGACATGCAATCCTTGCCCTGAAAATTTGCAATCTAAA
The DNA here is from genome assembly GCF_965140295.1 of Lepidochelys olivacea. NCBI lineage: Eukaryota > Metazoa > Chordata > Testudines > Cheloniidae > Lepidochelys > Lepidochelys olivacea. The sequence continues at coordinate 17,163,036 of NC_140424.1, forward strand.
CAGACCAGAGAGATTAAGTGGCTGGCCCAAAGTCACAGGAACAGAAACCAGACTTCACAAGTCTCACTGCAGCGCTTAAGCCACAAGCTCATCCTTCCTCTCTGTGACCTTGGACAAGCTACTTCATCGCATTGTGCCTCAGTTTCCCCATCTATAAAATGGGGATAGCAATACTTTCCCAATAAACAAGGGCATGGGGAGAGTAAATTCCTTCATATATGTGGGGCACTCAAATCCCACAATGTTGGGGCTCTTATGAGTACCTGCACTGATAACCTGAATGTTTTCTATGTAGGTTGCTGTCCATTATGAATGTTTTCTATGTAGGTTGCTGTCCATTATGTATTCGATAACATCTGGCTTTTTATTCAGCTCTTCATCTCTAATTTCTCCATCACTGATTTGTCAGTTGCCAAGTGATTCTTGTAGTTAGGCCTATGGTTGCATACCTAAAACATCACTTTTTCTTTTTTGGTTGGGAATGGTGCAAAACTTAATAACCATCTTCTCCACTGTTGAGCTTTTACAATATTTATTTGCGAAGGGAACACATTAGCTGTGAGGTGTATCATTAGGTGGTTACATTATCTGCACTAAAGCAAAGTCGCTTTTAATTCTTAATATTGCCATTGTCTGACACATTTCTCAGCCTTTGTGAATTTTCTATTCATCCATATTTTTTTGCTGGGCCTCCACTAGTAGAAATTGCTTTGTTGTTAAACTTAATTTCACTCTTGACTGGGTTGAAATATGCTTATTTCTTGCCTACCCTTGTCTAAAATAATAATAATAAAAATAATAAAAAATCTAAAATGATTTCAACTCACTGCATATGAAAAGTGAACATTTTCCTTTATACAGTCTATCAGATTTAAATGTCTGAGGGTCTTTAAAGCTTTTTAAATTTTTTTTGTATAGTCTGCTTGTTTGATCTCAGACCACAGCTTAGAGCTTTTATTTCGTTCCTTTATGAATTTCAGTAGGTCAGGATGTATATTATTTCCTGGGGTAATTTTAGAAAAACAATTTTTTGGGGGGGTTCAGATGGGTTTTTTCCAATTTCCGTCATGTGCAGGAGCATTTAGTGAGCTGAATTTCATAGGTCAGGTCAGCCTTGTAAATAGCTAGCAGTCTGAGACTCACTTTGCTAGTGCTCCTACCTGCACTATAGCTATAGGGCTCAGTTTTAAGCTCATTTCACTGGTGCCCCTCATTTCACTCACGCCATGGCGTTACTCCAGATTCACACTAGTCAGAGAGAGAGGAACTGGCCAGGTAGACAAGATTTTCCAAAGAGCTCTGCTCCTACATAGGCTCCTAAAAATATGGAAGGATTTTCAGTAGCATGATGGGGGCTGAGCTCCTTTGCAAACCTGGCCCTACATATCCCCAAAATAGATGTGCCTTTGATACACGGATCAGTGCACCATAGAGGACCAAAGCCCGATCTCATTCACACTGGTGTAACCCCATTAACTCTCCAGATGTAACTGAATGCAGGATTTAGCCTGTGACGATCATTAGAAGAGCTGATGCCGTAGCACACTGACAAGAAATGGGCTAAGAAAAGGCCCAGTGGGGAAGAAAACTATAGTTCCTGCTTATCTCTCTTATCTGTGGCAGGGTATTATCTCATAGCTTGCCCCCTCATGGCAGGGCGTGGCCCTGCAGGTATGCTACCCTCAGTTTCCTTTTGCTTCTCCCATATAACTGGTTCACAGTCCAAAGGATGTGAAGTAACATTCCTCTTCCTGGGGGGGGGGTCAATTTAGTAACTCCTTATAAAAATGTAGTCTCCGTTGTCCCTTGGTCCCAAATCCTTCCCTCTAGTTAAGGGATTCTACAGCCCTCCTTCCTTGGGCTGTGTAGTGGCTTTTATCCTGATCAGGAGATAGCACCTGGACCCCATTCCCAGCTTGTCTGCTGCTCTCTTAGGGTATGTCTACACTACAAAATTAGGTCGAATTTATAGAAGTCGGTTTTTTAGAAATCGGTTTTATATATTCGAGTGTGTGTGTCCCCACAGAAAATGCTCTAAGTGCATTAAGTGCATTAACTCGGCGGAGTGCTTCCACAGTACCGAGGCAAGCGTCGACTTCTGGAGCGTTGCACTGTGGGTAGCTATCCCACAGTTCCTGCAGTCTCCTCTGCCCATTGGAATTCTGGGTTGAGATCCCAATGCCTGATGGGGCTAAAACATTGTTGCAGGTGGTTCTGGGTACATATCGTCAGGCCCCCGTTCCCTCCCTCCCTCCATGAAAGCAGCAGCAGACAATCGTTTCACACCTTTTTTCTTGAGTTACCTGTGCAGACGCCATACCACGGCAAGCATGGAGCCCGCTCAGGTAACCGTCACCATATGTCTCCTGGGTGCTGGCAGACGTGGTACTGCATTGCTACACAGCAGCAGCAACCCCTTGCCTTGTGGTAGCAGACGGTACAATAGGACTGGTAGCCGTCATCGTCATGTCCGAGGTGCTCCTGGCCACATCGGCCAGGAGCGCCTGGGCAGACATGGATGCAGGGACTACATTAGAAGTGACTTGACCAGGTCATTCTCTTTAGTCCTGCAGTCAGTCCTATTGAACCATCTTATGGTGAGCAGGCAGGCAATACGGATGGCTAGCAGTCCTATTGTACCATCTTCTGCCGGGCAGGCAAGAGATGAGGATGGCTAGCAGTCCTATTGTACCATCTTCTGCTGCAGGCAAGAGATGAGGATGGCTAGCAGTCCTATTGTAGGTTTCAGAGTAACAGCCGTGTTAGTCTGTATTCGCAAAAAGAAAAGGAGTACTTGTGGCACCTTAGAGACTAACCAATTTATTTGAGCATGAGCTTTCGTGAGCTACAGCTCACTTTCTGCCGAGCAGCCATGAGATGTGGATGGCTTGCAGTCCTTCTGCACCGTCTGTTGCCAGCCAAAGATGTAAAAGATAGATGGAGTGGATCAAAACAAGAAATAGACACCCCCCCCATCTAGGGGACTCATTCCTCTAGGTCATGCTGCAGTCACTCACAGAGAAGGTGCAGCAAGGTAAATCTAGCCATGTATCAATCAGAGGCCAGACCAACCTGCTTGTTCCAATAAGAACAATTACTTAGGTGCACCATTTCTTATTGGAACCCTCCGTGAAGTCCTGCCTGAAATACTCCTTGATGTAAAGCCACCCCCTTTGTTGATTTTAATTCTCTGTAAGCCAACCCTGTAAGCCATGTCGTCAGTCGCCCCTCCCTCCGTCAGAGCAACGGCAGACAATCGTTCCGCGCCTTTTTTCTGTGCGGACGCCATACCAAGGCAAGCATGGAGGCCGCTCAGCTCACTTTGGCAATTAGGAGCACATTAAACACCACATGCATTATCCAGCAGTATATGCAGCACCAGAACCTGGCAGAGCGATACCGGGCGAGGAGGCGACGTCAGCACGGTCACGTGAGTGATCAGAACATGGACACAGATTTCTCTGAAAGCATGGGCCCTGCCAATGCATGCATCATGGTGCTATTCCTTAAAGGGGCCAGGTCATGCAATAGGGTTGGCTGGATCCAAGCCCCACTACTTCTTAAAGGGGCCAGAATATCTATCTATCTATCTATCTATCTATCACAGTATATCTGAGTGTGTAGTCCCCATGAGAAATATTGCCTCCCGGGAATGAAATTGTAAGCTGTGGTGTAAATGACATATGTCTGCCTTAGCCCATAAATTGTCATTAGCTAGCATGAGCTGCTATGTTGCAGGTAGCTTGCACAATCCTTGCTATACCGGCCCTGGAATCACAGAGCTCTGCCAATGTGTCTCAGTCCTGATCTGCAATGTACTTCCTCTGCTTTTCCCCCTGCCATAGTTACTTGCACCTGCCACTAAGTTCTAGAAACACATAAACACAGGTCACATTTCTGTGTGCATGACCAGGCAGGCAGTGTCATCTGATGGTTTGATTAGGGGACTGGGAGCTAGTACTCATGGGCTCTACTCCCAGCTGACTCTCTGGGTAACCTGGAGAAAGTCACTCAGGAGTATTAATTTGGAGGTTTCTCAGCTTTTGGGTGCACAGCTTGGAACATCTGGGACCTGATTTTCAGAGGGACTGAGTGCCGACAGCTCATAATGTGATCAACCACGGTTGTGGGTGCTCAGTTGGTCTCAGGGTGGGCACCCAATAAAGGAGTCACCTAAAATTCAAGGGCACATTTGAAAACTTAGGCTTTAGCTTCACTGTGCCTCATTTTCCCCCTGTGTGTAACAGGCATAAAGATACTTCCCTGCCTGACAGGAGCGGGGGAGGGATTGCTAGACTATGTTCACTAATGTCAGTAAAAAGAAAAGGAGTACTTGTGGCACCTTAGAGACTAACCAATTTATTTGAGCATAAGCTTTTGTGAGCTACAGCTCACTTCATCGGATGCATACTGTGGAAAATACAGAAGACGTTTTTATACACACAAACCATGAAAAAATGGGTGATTATCACTACAAAAGGTTTTCTCTCCCCCCACCCCACTCTCCTGCTGGTAATAGCTTATGTAAAGTGATCACTCTCCTTACAATGTGTATGATAATCAAGGTGGCCCATTTCCAGCACAAATCCAGGTTATCATACACATTGTAAGGAGAGTGATCACTTTACATAAGCTATTACCAGCAGGATAATGGGGTGGGGGGAGAGAAAACCTTTTGTAGTGATAATCACCCATTTTTTCATGGTTTGTGTGTATAAAAACGTCTTCTGTATTTTCCACAGTATGCATCCGATGAAGTGAGCTGTAGCTCACAAAAGCTTATGCTCAAATAAATTGGTTAGTCTCTAAGGTGCCACAAGTACTCCTTTTCTTTTTGCAAATACAGACTAACACGGCTGTTACTCTGAAATAATGTCAGTAAGGCTCTTTGCATTTCATAGCCCCTTTCATCTGAGGCTTTCACAATGTTATTACTGATGATCATTTCATATATCAGCTTTCCCCCCTCCAACCTTCTCCCCACCCCCCAACCCCCAGAGAATTAGCAGCAGTAACTTCAGAGGCCTTCCCTGTTATCGGAGAAAGTTTCTGATAAAGGAAATGAGGTGCCAAGGTTCACACTGCAAAGACGACACACATGAATGCCCTGCTTGTGTATAATGAACAAGGATTAATAAGCAGCACAGAAATGCAACCTGCTGAGCGCTGGCTGCAGGCGGAGAGCTTGGGTCACCTCATTTGAACGTTTGCTCTTGCTTCATAAAACTCGCAGCTCCCCTTCTTGGGGGGGGGCAGGGAAGAGGCTGGGGCAGGAGGTGAGAAGAGAAATTAAATCTGAAGCGTGTCATTATATTGCTGCTTCTTTTTCCGTACCTTCCTGCGTGCGAAACAAAGGCCGGCGTGAAGCGGTGGTACATGGCTTTGTTAGCCAAATAAAAACAGAGGGAGCAGAACTGCATAATAAGACGTGAAATGAAGATATATCACTCCCTTTGAATTGTGATGCATAGGGCTGTTCTCACTGCCTTCGCTTTGAATATGGCCATTGATGTATCCAAAGGCAAAGTAAACTACTTTGCATGATATACAGCAGTTTATTTTAGCACAAAGGACTCTATAACAGACTGGTAACAAAGACGGTGGCAACCTAGGGTAGTGAAGCTGGGCTCTTGCTTTGCCAGGATAGTGGCAGTTCCCTCAGTGCTATTCCCATCCCACTGGGGGTGGGGAAGGTGCCTATCTTTTCTTTCTGGAGATCTTGCTTCGAATCTAGATGTGGTCGTGTGTGGAGTGTTTGGCAGCCTCAGCCAGGCGTTAGCAGACATTTGTGGACATCACAATTAACCAGGACGGTCAATCTGTACTCACGATGGGTCTGCTCGTGGAGGGGGAGTGTCACAGGCCTGAATGGAGGTGCACTTACAGTGCCAGCCCAGGACTGGATACCTAATGGAGTGCTGGAGGTCAGGATCAAGATACACTGGCAGAGCTGGGTGAGATGATCTTGCACAGCACCTGCCTACATGCTTGTCTCTGTGGTCAGTTTCTCACCCTCATTGATACTAGAGCTCACTCCAAAATGTCTTAACCCTCCTATGACGAACTGAAAGTCCCCACAGCCAGTGATGAGCTGCCAAAATCTTAACAATGGGTTCCCTCCTCACCCCACAAGGGGGTCGTTGCCCACCCCCGCACCCCAGGACTCCTGCCCCATCCAAATCCCCCGTGTTCCTTGACGCCCCCCCCCAGGACCCCTGCCCCAACCAGCCCCCTCCCCTGTCCCCTGACTGCCCCCAGAACCGGGCAGGAGGGTCTTGTGGGCCACCGTAGTGGATGCCCACCCCACCCCTAAGAGCCAGAGGCACCTGCCGGGGGGCGAGGTGGGGAGTCCTGGCGGTGCTTACCTGAGGCAGCTCCCAGGAAGCATCCAGCAGGTCCCTCTGGCTCCTAGGGGTGGGGAAGCATAGCTGGGGGGGAGCAGGGGGACTGGCCACACCCCCACTGATCACATCAAAAGTGGTGCCTTAGGCACCGACTCCCTAGGTGCTCCAGGGTTGGAACACCCACGGGGAAAATTTGGTGGGTTCAGAGCACCCACCGGCAGCTCCCTGCCCCGCGCCCGGCCCCAGCTCACCTCCGCTCCTCCTCCGCCTCCTCCCTTGAATGCACCACCCCACTCTGCTTCTCTGCCCCCCCGCCTCCGCCTCCTCCCCTGAACGCACTGCACCGCTCTGCTTCTCCGCACACTCCCCCCCCCACCCGGCTTCCCGCAAATCAGCTGTTCGGCGGGCAGCCGGGGAGGACTGAGAAGCAGGCAGCGGCTTCACACTCAGGCCGAGGGTGGCGGAGGTGAGCTGGGGCGGGGAGCGGTTCCCCTGCGCACCCCCCCGGGTTACCTGCTGTGGCCCGGGCGCCCCGCCTCGCGTTCCCTCCCCTGAGCTCACCTCTGCCTCCCTGGGCCTGAGAGGGAAGCCGCCGCTTGCTTCTCAGCCTGCCCTGGCTTCCTGCGCGAACAGCTGATTTGCAGGAAGCCTGGGGGGGCAGAGAAGTAGAGTGGGGCAGCGCGTTCAGGGGAGGAGGCGGAGGCAGAGCAGAGGTGAGGTGAGCTGGGGCCGGGGGTGGGGCGGGGAGCTGCTGGTGGGTGCTCTGCACCCACCAAATTTTTCCCTTGGGTGCTCCAGGGCTGGAGCACCCGTGGAGTCGGCGCCTAAGGCGCCACTTTTGACCGGTTAAATTTAGAAGCCCTTTTAGAACCGGTTGTCCCTTGTGGAACAGCCGGTTCTAAAAGGGCTTCTAAATTTAACAACCAGTTCTAGCGAACCGGTTCCAGCTCACCACTGCCCACAGCCTTGCTTGTTACCCGGGGTGAGGCCCGGAACCACCAGGTACTTGGATAACTGGACATAAGAATGGCCATACTGGTTCAGATCAATGATCCATCTAGCCCCGTATCCTGTCTTCTGACAGCGGCCAGTACCAGGTGCTTCAGAGAGAACAAACAGATCAGGCAATCATTGAGTGATCCATCCCCTCTTGTCCATTCCCAGCTTCTGGTAATCAGAGGCTAGTGATACCCAGAGCATAGGGTTGCATCCCTGACCATCTTGGCTAATAGACATGAATTGACCTGTCCTCCATGAACTTATCTAATTCTTTTTAAAACCCTGCCATAGTCTTGGCCCTCACAACATTTCTTGGAAACGAGCTCCACAGGTTGACTGCATTGTGTGAAGAAGTACTTCCTTTTGTTTGTTTAAATATGCTGCCTATTCATTTCATTGGGTGATCCCTGGTTCTTGTGTTATGTGAAGGAGTAAATAACACTTCCTTATTCACAAAAAGAAAAGGAGGACTTGTGGCACCTTAGAGACTAACCAATTTATTTGAGCATAAACTACAGCTCACTTCATCGGATGCATTCACTTTCTCCACAGCATTCACAATTTTATAGACCTCTATCATATCCCCAGAGTCATCTCTTTTCCAGGCTGAAATGTTTTAGTCTTTTTACTCAATCCTCATATGAAAGCTGTTCCATACCCCTAATCATTTTTGTTGCCCTTCTCTGTATCTTTTCCAATTCTAATCTATCTTTTATGAGATGGAGCAACTAGAACTGAACACAGTATTCAAGGTGTGGGCGTACCATGGATTTATATCATGGAATTATGATATTTCCTGTTTTATTATCTAGCCTTTCCTAATGGTTTCTAACATTCTGGTCACTTTTTTGACTGCCGCTGCACACTGAGCGGATGTTTTCAGAGAACTAGCCACAATGACTCCAAGATTTCTTTCTTGAGTGGTAACAGCTAATTTAGACCCCATCATTTTTTATGTATAGTTGGGATTATGTTTTCCAATGTGTATTACTTGGCATTTATCAACATTGAATTTCATCTGCCATTTTGTTTCCCAGTCACCCAGTTTTGTAAGATCTCTTTGTAACTCTTTGCAGTCTGCTTTGGACTTAACTGTCTTGAGTAGTTTTGTATCGTCTCCAAATTTTGCCACTTCACTGTTTACCCTTTTCCCCAGATCATTTATGAATGTTGAACAGCATAGGTCCCAGTACAGATCCCTGGGGAACACTTCTATTTATCTATCTCCATTCTGAAAACTGGTCATCTATTCCTACCCTTGGTTTCCTGTCTTTTAACCAGTTACTGATCCATGAGAGGACCTTCCCTCTTAACCTATGACTGCTTATTTTGCTTAAGAGCCTTTGGTGAGGGATCTTGTCAAAGACTTTCTGAAAGTCCAAGTATGCTATATCCACGGATCATCCTTGTCCACATATTCGTTGACCGCCCTCAAAGAATTCTAATAGATTGGTGAGGCGTGATTTCCGTTTACAAAAGGCGTGTTGACTTTTCCCCAATAGGCTGGTGTTCTGAATCACCGAGTCCAGCTGGGTCTGGATCCCTTTATCAACTAGGGCTTGCATATTGGCTGGTGGCCAGCTGGCAGCAGGCTCATAGCAAAGCTCCCTCTGAGACCGGCTAGTGACAAATGGAGTAGATTGGAGTAGACCAATGTTGAAGAAGATGATACTGGCAAAAGAGCATGCAAAAGAGCTCCATGGTGCATGCAGGATTATCTGAAGGAGGAAGGGACTTCTGGCACATGCAAAAGCTGACCAGAAAGGCACTGAGCAGTGACCAATGCGCCATGGGTGGGAGACTATTTGCACTGTTGGAGCTGTCGGAGCTGGCACTGCACCAGGGAGATTGCTATGGTGTGTGATCTCATGATGGTGGCAAAGACAAGCAGGGAGGGCAGTCTTCTCATGGACATGTGGTTGCCTGTGTGCACTTTTCCATGAGGATGCAAGGTGTGTCACAGGTGTGCTAGGGCAGCTGCTGGACGGACAGCACCCTGGATTTCTGTAGCACGTAGGTGCTGAAGCTTACATGCCTTATGCGTGCAAGTGGGCTCCCTGGGACTGATTGAGTCAGATGAGGAGGGATGGGCCCTAAGAAGGTAGGGCCCTCTCAGATTTCTCCTGCCACATTCTTCACTATCCTCACAAAACCCTGGGGCATTTTCCAACCCCTCCTTTCCGTCAAAGGCATTTTCTCTCTATCCCCAAGCGTTTGAAACCTGGCTCCATTCTGCCTTTGTGACTTTCACAGATTCCCCTTCCATGCTACCAGAGATTTATGAGTGGTGTGGCAGGAGGATTTGCCCTCTGCCTGGAGTGCCAGCACATTATGCAGCCGGTTCTTTCTAACAGAGTCCCCATTAAACTGACCTGCATTCAAACAAAATTCTTTGTGCTTTTTCAGGGGATGGTAAAAATATCCCCTTGCCTACATGTCACTGGTGTTATGTTCCTGTAGCCCTTGTTCGTTCTAGCTTGACGCAGCAAACACTGAGACCCGAGGCCATTGCTGGCACCAGGGGATACGGAGCAGCTGGACTGGCTGCCTTTGTTTAGTTAGCATTCATGGCTGGGCAGTGTGGAGGAAGCCTTGGTGGCAGCGTTGAAATCCGTCAGTTTCTCAGCAGCAACCGGTGCATCAACCCGGGTTTTTTAAAATAACAAGCCCCCTTGCTGTCCCCCAGGCAAGATCTGGACCATGAAACAGAGTTTCAGGAACTGTTTCAAATGAATTGCAAGGCTCTACCGCCAAAGCCTCTGACAGGAAGATTTATTTAGTCAGAACCCATCTGCGGCAACTGGCAGGCTACCACTGCTTGCTTATTTTACTCTTTTAGGAGCAGGCAGACGTTACAGTTGCCTGCAGATTTCCAAATCCCACAACTTCACAGCCCTCAGAACCCAGAGCCAGAGCTGAATTTTGTAAATGACCCCTTATTCTGTATAGACAGAGCAAGAACCTGATCTGGACGCTGTCTTGATCTCTGGGGGGTTCGCAATCTGGATCCGAATTTTGTAGTTGAAGCCCAGCCCAGGTCCTAGTACAGGCTCCACTGCTCCAACAGCTGCAGGGCAAGGAGGCATCTCTAGGGCTCCTTTTCTTTGTCCCTCTTTCTTACAGTGTAAAATACAGGGTTGCAAACAAAAGCAATTGTCTGGGTGTTTTGGGTAAATGTATGCATGGGTGTGGGTCTGTTTCGGGGGGATAAGCAGCCCCCACTGACACATCAGGTTCTCATCAGTTTCTCTGACAAAATCCTGAATCTCTTGGGACACACACAAATTTCTGCATCTTTCCCTTCTCACACAGGCGCACTCACCAAAATATTTACCAGTATATAATTAAGGTCCTGACTCCTGTTCTCCAAGTCCCCCACTGAGTCCTGCTTGGTAGGTGAGTGTAGGGGGGAAGCACAGCCCATTCTACCTCTGACATTTCAATTGGAAGGTCTTTCCATTTAGACTGCATCTGTATGCAGCCAATGTATGCAGCCTTTTCTAATGTCGGTTTCTTTTTCTTCCCCTCCTGCCCCCATGATAAATGCCCTGGATTGCAGCTCACTCTTTATTTGCAGTTTATTTTTGGTTTCTGTTGTTGTGATGCTCGACTTACTGGAAATGATTGACTGACTTCAGTGACAGAAATCTACGTTCCAAGAGAACTCTGCCATTGCTCAGGACAGCCACCGTCACCTGCGGCACCTTTCGTATTCACGTCTCTGGCAGCACAGTCACTTTCAAGTCCCGGAGCTGAAGGCAAAACAGATGTCTCAGGTGGAGGACTCAAGGATAAAGACCCCATTGGGTATAGGGCCTGGCCTGGCCTGGCTTGGCCTGGCGTTTGGGAGGATTGCTCCTTAGGGGCACTGGGCCTCAGCCTGGGGTTTGAGAGGGTTCCCCCATTTAGACGTAGCCCAGAATGCAAAGTTCGGACAGAGCTAGGAGCGGTTCCACACACTGGTTAGAGGCATCCTCATCTCTCTCTTGGATGCCAGCTAGCTGGAGGAGGTGAACCAAGCCCTGGGGCTCCAGAGGTGGAGTGCGATCCCTGGCTTTGAGCAGAAGGGGATGGAGATGAAGAAAAGACCGAGGCTTCGGGCAGCAAGCACTGCGGGTAGTGCACTGCGGTAGCTGCATGATGGAGGTGCAGCAGGCTGGCTCCCAGTCCCTCACCAGGAGGGAAAGGGGCTCAGCCAACTAACTGAACCACATGGAAGGAGTTTTCCTAGGGCGTGACCCTGTGAGGGACTAAGCACCCTCAGCTCTCATAGAAATCAAGGGCTCAGCCCCTCACAGGATCAGACCCGTAGCTTTTGCACGTGAGAGCTACCACAGACCTTTGCCTTCCTAAGCTACAGGGGTGAAAGTCCAGCCCCCAAATACACATTCTTATGTTCAAATGTAAGCCGTTTCCAGCAACACCCAGACCTGTGACAGACAGCAGCCGTGTCCTTTTCACCCTCCTGGACAGCTGTCTGCAGCTGCCTCAGAGACAGTCTGCACTAGGTCTGCTGCAATGCCGGGAAGCTCTGGGGAAATAATGGGCTCACAGCAGAGAGAGCACACTTTATTTTACTCATTATAAATCTCAGCAGCAGGTGCAGCGGCTCCCTTTTAGCATTAGTACATTTCCCACCTTAATTATAAGGCTTGAGAGCTCCTGCTCTCCTAACCCCAGACTTTAATTTCTTTAATTACAGCTGAAGCTCAGCATGGTTCCCTCTTAATCTGCCTAATGTAGGTGCAAACATCCCTTTCCCAGCCTGCTGCTAATGCCTTGACTGAAGGCTGTGGATTTGGCTCACTCCTAATTTGGGCTGTGTCACTCCTCCCTGTGCCATGGGGTTAATGTCTAGTGTGCAAATGAAGATGTGATTGGAGCCCATATCTAGCTAGCAGGGGTAACAGGAGTGGTGGATGTTGCAGCCCAGGATAGCAACTAGAATACAAGCTCGGCAGGGAGCCCGGGGACGTATTCTGGTTGCTAGCCCATGTTGAACCCTGTGCCACCACATCTACACTATTATTGTTGCCTCGTGCTAGCTAGCTAGATGAAAGCTAGCCCAGGTATGCCTACCCATGCTACAAGCACACCTTTGTTTACAGTGTAGACATACCCTAAATACAGAAAGAAGGTGTTAATTTCCACACTGAGGATGCTGTGCAGCAGGTGTGGCTCATACCAGCAGTGCTGGACCACAAACCATCCCCTCACTCACTCAGAAACTTTCTGACAGCTCTCTGGGGGCCGACTAGAGAATTGCAGTGCAGGGCTGGTCTTGTTTCTTTACATGCCCCCCTCTATAGCACTGGTCCTCAAGGACCTCCAATGTTTTAGAAGCATCAACTAACTAAGCATCACGATGCCATTGTGAGGTAAGTTTTACAGGCGTGTGACCTGAGGCCGAGGAGTGAAGTGACTTGCCCAAGGTCACGCAGTAAGCCCGGTATGGAATCAGAACTCCTGAGTTCCAGTTCAGTGCTCTAACCATGAGATCATGCTCTTTGTGGCCTGGGAAGGAGCTTCTCATGGAGTCCAGAGTACTCCCTCCAGTAGCTTCAGCTTTGTGGGCACAGCCCTGGCTGAGGAGGGTGAAATGGGATTGACTTTGGAGCCCACAAGTGCTGATCTTTAGGTGGCTGAAGGTCCCATTATCAGCTGGCAAGAGGTTTTCTGTGTTCACATTCCATCCACAGAGCTCTCAGCCTCTGCCTGTCCAGGGACTGAGGAACTGAGAGGTCATGAATAAGTCTCCCCAACATGGCAGTGCAGAGCAGGAAGCAGCAACCTCCCCAGCCCTGCCCTTGTCAGAGTGCATACAGAAGCTGGTGGATTTTTCTCATGGCTTTTCTATCTAAGTAAGCAGCAGGCGTTCCATTGATGCTTTATGTCACATAATGTGTTGCACACAATTTCAGGGCAACAGTCAGAAAACGGATCCCTTTACAAACCAAATGGAGTTACAAGTCAGGCCTCGTCTATCTTTGCTTGACTTGTATGTGTCTCTGTGGGGGGCGAAACTATAACAAATGTGGCTGAATCCACATACATGGTCATCAGTGGGGATTGAATCTGGGACCTCCAGTACAAAAAGCATAGCTGTCTGCTCATTAAACTAAAGAAGAGCTCCTTTAGCCCATCTAAAGGCCAGCCGTCTAAAGGGCACTACGTGGGGCAGTGAAGGGCTTTGTTTCAATCCTTAGGAGATGAGCAAAGTGCCTGTGGGTTTGTGGCCATGGTTCATTATGGTACGTGAGTGTTAGAGGTGAGCGCAATCCAGTATTTCCGTCAAAAAATTTTTTTTTCCAAACTGGAACAAAAAAAAATCAAAATAATGGAATTTTCCCCAAAAGGAAATACCCCAAAAAAACAAAGTTTCAGGAGGATCAAAATGTTTTGTTTTGAGAAAGCCAGAATGTTTCATTTCAATGTTGACATTTATAATATAAGAAGTGATATAGTCACAATGAAAAAGTTGTAAAACAAAAAGGTCGAAACGTGATGTTTGAGCAGCACCAAAATGAACTGGTTAGGGTTTTTTCTGAAATGAAATGTCATCAAAATCGACACATTCCCCCAGAAGTTTTGAGATCATCAAATTGACATTTTCCAATGGAAAATAGTCCCATTGGAAAATTTTTGACCAGGCTTAGTGAGTGTTTTTATAGCTGACTAGAAACATTTGCCTGTGCAATAACCTGATTTGCATGTACAATCCTGGTACCTACACAGCTGCACAGTTGCATATGGTTTTCATGCATCATGACCTGCCTAACTTTTTTGAAAACGGAGGCACTTACTGTTTTTAAGGAAGCCCAAATCAGAGTGGCCTACATGTTCCAGGGATGAGAACAGAGCAGCCTTTTACTGGAGCCCTGGGCTGAAATTATGAATCAGTCACCAAAGAAAACAAGTTGCATGGTCTCAGTCTCAACTTAGTCTCTAAATGTTTCTTGTCCACATCAAAAATTGGCCATGTAGCTCCAGGCAATTCAGCATGATTGGTAGTTTTTGCTCAGGTAAGGCTTGGAACTGGAATGGTAGCAATTGCTGTGGGTGAGAACTGGGCATGTATAGAGGCCTCAGGAGTGGAATAGCAGTGAGGGGTGCAGGTCAGGACCGAGATGCATTGGCAGAGCTGTGTGCCAATCCATGATGGGTACAGAAAAGGGTGCTGTAGTTAGGACACAGTTATACTGGCTGAACCATGTAGGGGAAGTTTGTATAGTTTGCATTGTGCCTGGATTCGCGCTCAGTCCCTCCCTTTCATAAAACACAATATTCATCAGCACATTTTTAAAATGGTGTTTACCAGATGATACGAATGTCACCTAATCAGACTCTGTTTGGTTCACAGCAGGCAACTGGCATCTACACTGAGCAGACAGACACTTGGAAGGATCCTCAGATGTTTTCCCTTTATAGAGGTTTATGTTTGCAATCTCCGTTCATCTCCAGACTCAGTCTGGGAGTGTATTCAGAACCCATCACTTCCTGCAGAGAGTTAAGGTGCAGCTGCCTCAGAGATCTGATTTCCAGGTACAATTTTCTTCCTTGTGATTTTATGGGAAATGACTGAAAGGGTGTCTAGTTTGGATTAGATACCTTGATGTAACTCAGGAGCAGTTTGCCTAGGTGTACTCACACACACACAGCATGCAGGGGAGCTCGGACAGTTTGTATAGTGGGGGTGCTGAGAGCCATTGAACCAAACTGTAAACCCTGTATCTGATGGAAACCACTTCAATCCAGGGGGTGAAGCTCCTATGATAGCATGCATGTATGTATGTAATGCATGTATACACATGCATGGATGTCTGAGCATTCATTCACTCACACACACACACACACACCCCTGCTGGCATTGGCACATACAAACCCTATGTACACAATCACATGTACATATACATAGTAAACATGCACATACACCAGCCCCCACCCCATATTTCCATACACATTTAAAAACACAACTTAGATGTGTCCGGACTCACTCCAGACTGCACTGTCAGATGCTATTGTAGTCCGTAGATATGATTTCATTAATCAATTGACATTTTGGTACTGGAGAATAAACTAGGGCTCAGTCCTGCAACCCTCCCGCACCCAGTGGCACTTACTCATCAGAGTAGGCCCACTGACTTGTGCCTTGAGTAAGTGCTGCAGGATGTGCTATCTAATTCAGGATGTGCTGTCTGGCATTCTCAAAGCATGATCTTTGTTTATTTATGATTTTCATCAGTAGATGAACATTGAGGAAGGATGAGAGGCCTGGAGAATGGGAGACGGTACCAGAAGCCAAAAATGGTGTCTCATGGTGGGAGGAAGGGTTCCTCCAGTCTGGAGATCCGTACAGAAGCAAAAGAGGCTGCATGGGATCAGTGAGTGTGCGAATGCTGAGCACTGTGTGAATCTAGGGAGACTGGAGAACTAAGGACCATGTGTCCCAAAGACTGCAGTTGTGTGTGTGTGTGTGTGTGTGTGTGGTGGAGCTCAGCCTTGCTGGGCCTGAGAAGCGTCAAAGGACACGAAGGATCAAGGACTGAGTCAGATAAACTAGAAACTAGCCTGAGCCAAAATTTGAGCTGGGACCAGTCTGTAGGTTCAGTTAACTTACCAGCCCATAGGCTTTTCATGAACTCTTTGCTTCAACTGTTTATTTTTACATAGCATGTGATTGGTCTAGTTTGAGAACCCCTGCTTTACTGGGTGCATAGATACCTTCCTTTGCAAAGGAGTATAGGTCTTTGGGGGAGGAAGAGCTCCTCCCCCCTTCTGAATGTTCACAGCGAATAACAAGGGATGTGAACATGGTCAAATCAAACAGCTGTTTGTAGTTGGAGTTGATGTTCACAAACCCTGCATCGCAATATCCAACCAGTTCTAAACATGGTGTAACTTTCTCCCCGGGAGAGGTGGAGAAAGGGAGCCTATTCACTTAACTTGATTCCTGTGTTCGGGGAGGTGGCCTCCATTGAATGAAACATACTAATAGTCACACAGAGATCCCGAGGCCGACTTTTATCTTTCACTCCCCTGTGCAATGTTCTTGCCATGCTAATTCAATGGCTGAGGAATGGAGTTTGCACTGAGTTGGAGGATGCTGGTTAACTGAGTGTGACAAGGAAAGGAGGAAGAAGACCTCAACTTGCTGTGATGAGATCTCTAATAGGGGATGGGCCTGACCCAATCCCCTGGATCTGAATTCTTGGTGATCTGTATCCAGCTCAGAATCCCATGGCTTGGTCCCATCTCTAACTGGTTACTAGGGGTCTTAGTCTTGAACATCCTCTCATCAGACGAAGAGAATGCTTTCTTATGGTAATAGACCATGCCAGTCATTTGTCTAGGGGGCCTTCTCTCTTCCCCCATTCAGCATGTCTTACTCAGGTTGATAGTGAATAGTTCCCTTCCATTCTTCTGTCCTGTGTTTTCCCAATTCGTCCTCTCCTGTTTCGTCTTTCCTCTCTGCATGCTGTGATCGAACTGGGCAGAATGGCCCTGCTGCTACAGTCAGTAATGATCTGTGAGCCGCCCTCACTGCTTGTCAGTGCTGCTCATCAAAGAGTGTTTAAAGCCCCGCTGGGGAAGCCTAGTTGTGTGAATGCCGGGAAGGAATAGAAGAGCCAGCTGCACAGACTGGAGCACGCAAGCACCTCCTCCCCCCATTAATTCTCTGCACATCTTGCTTTAATTGCCGCTCTTGTTTTTCCTGCGCTCTTTCCCTTTGCAGCAAGGAAGTGTCTAAACCTTTCTTCAAGGTAAAGCAGATCCTGAGGTTTCCGCTCATTTTAACCCATTACACTGTTTACCAGGACAGTTGTGCTTTTGATTAACACTGTATGCAAAATGTGCTGGGGCCAGAAAAGGCAAAACTCAATTTCCCTTCCCTCTCTCTCTGTAATTGTGTTTGTATCCACACACTGATGCTTAACTCTGTTATTTATTTCAGCTCTAAGTGAACTTACTGCTAACAAAAGAAAAGGATTAATAGCGTGGGCAGTAGAGTGACGGTGGCAAGCACTTTGCAAACTTCCATCATGTAGCTCTGCCATTGCATCTGTGCTGACCTTTATAACTGCCATGCTGTAGGTCATGTATACAGTGTAGATGTAGCTGCGTAGGTCCCAGGATATTATAGAGACAAGGTGGGTGAGGTAATCTCTTTTATTGGACCAGCTTCTGTTGGTGAGAGACAAGCTTTCGAGCTACGCAGAGCTCTTCCTCAGGTCTATAAGTGCCTTGTTATTCTGTCTGCAGATGAGAGATTTGGTAGTTCATCAAGGACTGTAAAGTGTCCCTTGAAGAATAGTTTGGATGCTGCATCCCTCTGGGAAAGTCCTATTCTCAAGGGTGTGCATGTATTTAGTTGTGTTTGTCATGTCCCCCTCTGGTTACAAGAGAACAATTGTAGAGGCGTTAAATCACAACCCTTACTTTATTGAGAACCCACAGAAGCTGTTTTCCTGCTGCATCTAATAATAACGCCAATAACTACCTCTTCTAGAGCACTTTTCATCAGTAGATCTCAAAGAACTTTACAATGGAGGTCAGTGTTGTTATCCCCATTTTAGAGATGGGGAAACTGAGGCCTGGTGTGGGGGAGGCGACTGACCCAAGGTCACTCAGCAGGCCAATGTTTGATCTGAGAAGAAAACCTGAGTCCCACTCCATTGCTCTATCCACTAGACGTCGCCGCCTATGCACTCAGTCCTTTGAATGCTTAGGGTTAAATTCAGGTGCAGTGTAAACATATGTCACTCCACTTGCTCGATGCCAATGGTAAAGAATCAGGGAAAAAGTCACTTTGTTCAGCACACTGAACCAGGCACTTTATTAGAATAAGGAGGGCAGGGTTATTCCTAAAGCACCATCCCTCTGCTTCACTGCAGTATTTTTCCTTAACACCTCCTCTAGTCCCACCCCTTCTGCCTGACTTGCTGTTGCACATTTTAAAAAACAGTACTTGTATCCTCCCACCAATGACGCCAGTAGATTTACACCAGAGCTGGATGGGGCCATTGCGCTTCACTGTTTCTGGTCAAGCTCTGGGGTGAATGATACAGCTTGCCAGGCTGGGGGTCCCAAGCTCTGGAGTGGTTTCACCTTCCTGGAGTCAGTGCAGTGCGAGGTTTGGTGGGGATCATGTAACTGCAATGGTTTTGGTCATGGTCAGCTTATGGGCATCTAGGTCACTTAGGAGCTGAAGTTCTATTGACTTTTGATGAGACTGAGGGTAACCTTTTCAAGAGTGCCCAGGTGACTTAGAAGCCTACATTTTCAAAAGTGACTTAGGCACTCTAGGCTCCTAAGGATCTCTGAAGGACAAGAGGATTTAGGGTCCGAAGGCTCAGATCTTCAGAGGTATTTTGTTTCCTTGCTCCCTATAAAATCAATGGGAGTGAGTCAGTGTGACGGAGTATAAACCCCGCATAGGCACCCAGAGGGTTAAGGGAGCCTCTGAGGTCGAGTAACCTCCCTGATTGCACATGGGGAGAGTGTGGTCAGCTGAAGGGGATGGTCTTTAAATAGGAGAGAGGAGGACAATGGGGGTGGAGACCTGGAAAAAGGGTGTTGTGGTCCCTGGGAAGGGGCTTGCTGGAAGGGCAGAGATGTAGCCCGTGTGCTCCTGGGGTGAACCTGAAGCAAGATGAAGAGTTGCCTGCCTGAACCTGAAGAAGGTAGAGAACTGTGCTAGCTCTAAGCTGCAGGGGTGGAGTGAGGGACAGGACCTTGAGGGTAGCTGTGAAGATATCACATTGTAGCCGACCATCACCTGAGGTGAGAGTGAGGCCAGCTGAACCCAACTGGGCAGGAAGATTCAGTTATCTTTATAGTTCTGTTGGATGTGTTAAATAATTTAGGGGCTCTGGAAGGGGTCACACTCTTTAATGTGCATTGGTCAGAGGGTGAAGCCGCTCCAGCCAGAACAGATGGAAGAACAGGAGGGAAACTGAGGCACAGCTGCTGGATACTGGGGTGTGCTGGATGGCAACTCTGGCACAGGCATCTGAATACTTTTGATAGAAGATCTGGGATCAAGTCACTTTTGAAAATGGGACTTGTCTACAAGGGGAAAAAGCCCGGAATAACTAGCTGAGAATAGCTGTTGCTGAATAGCTGTGTTGTACTCGCTCCTGGTGTGGATGCTTTTCTTCCATGCTACATGGGTTAAGTGAAAGTGGATTAACCTCGATGGCACAAAGACACTGTAAGGCCTGGTCTATACTTAAGAGTTAAATCAACGTAGCTCCGGCTCTTAGGGATGTGAAAAATCCACACCCCTGAGAGATGGCTGTATTTCAAGGAATCCCTGTTGAGGTTACAGGGACAAACCATCCCAATGAGTCGAAAGAATAGTAAATATGACAGGCGACCAGCTTGGCTTAATGGTGAAATCCTAGCGGATCTTAAACATAAAAAAGAAGCTTACAAGAAGTGGAAGGTTGGACATATGACCAGGGAAGAGTATAAAAATATTGCTCGGGCATGTAGGAATGTTATCAGGAGGGCCAAATCGCACCTGGAGCTGCAGCTAGCCAGAGATGTCAAGAGTAACAAGAAGGGTTTCTTCAGGTATGTTGGCAACAAGAAGAAAGCCAAGGAATGTGTGGGCCCCTTACTGAATGAGGGAGGCAACCTAGTGACAGAGGATGTGGAAAAAGCTAATGTACTCAATGCTTTTTTTGCCTCTGTTTTCACTAACAAGGTCAGCTCCCAGACTGCTGCGCTGGGCATCACAAAATGGGGAAGAGATGGCCAGCCCTCTGTGGAGATAGAGGCGGTTAGGGACTATTTAGAAAAGCTGGACGTGCACAAGTCCATGGGGCCGGACGAGTTGCATCCGAGAGTGCTGAAGGAATTGGCGGCTGTGATTGCAGAGCCATTGGCCATTATCTTTGAAAACTCGTGGCGAACCGGGGAAGTCCCGGATGACTGGAAAAAGGCTAATGTAGTGCCAATCTTTAAAAAAGGGAAGAAGGAGGATCCTGGGAACTACAGGCCAGTCAGCCTCACCTCAGTCCCTGGAAAAATCATGGAGCAGGTCCTCAAAGAATCAATCCTGAAGCACTTGCATGAGAGGAAAGTGATCAGGAACAGCCAGCATGGATTCACCAAGGGAAGGTCATGCCTGACTAATCTAATCGCCTTTTATGATGAGATTACTGGTTCTGTGGATGAAGGGAAAGCAGTGGATGTATTGTTTCTTGACTTTAGCAAAGCTTTTGACACGGTCTCCCATAGTATTCTTGTCAGCAAGTTAAGGAAGTATGGGCTGGATGAATGCACTATAAGGTGGGTAGAAAGCTGGCTAGATTGTCGGGCTCAACGGGTAGTGATCAATGGCTCCATGTCTAGTTGGCAGCCGGTATCAAGTGGAGTGCCCCAAGGGTCGGTCCTGGGGCCGGTTTTTTTCAATATCTTCATAAATGATCTGGAGGATGGTGTGGATTGCACTCTCAGCAAATTTGCGGATGATACTAAACTGGGAGGAGTGGTAGATACGCTGGAGGGGAGGGATAGGATACAGAAGGACCTAGACAAATTGGAAGATTGGGCCAAAAGGAATCTGATGAGGTTCAATAAGGATAAGTGCAGGGTCCTGCACTTAGGACGGAAGAACCCAATGCACAGCTACAGACTAGGGACCGAATGGCTAGGCAGCAGTTCTGCGGAAAAGGACCTAGGGGTGACAGTGGACGAGAAGCTGGATATGAGTCAGCAGTGTGCCCTTGTTGCCAAGAAGGCCAATGGCATTTTGGGATGTATAAGTAGGGGCATAGCGAGCAGATCGAGGGACGTGATCGTTCCCCTCTATTCGACATTGGTGAGGCCTCATCTGGAGTACTGTGTCCAGTTTTGGGCCCCACACTTCAAGAAGGATGTGGATAAATTGGAGAGAGTCCAGCGAAGGGCAACAAAAATGATTAGGGGACTGGAACACATGAGTTATGAGGAGAGGCTGAGGGAGCTGGGATTGTTTAGCCTGCAGAAGAGAAGAATGAGGGGGGATTTGATAGCTGCTTTCAACTACCTGAAAGGGGGTTCCAAAGAGGATGGCTCTAGACTGTTCTCAATGGTAGCAGATGACAGAACGAGGAGTAATGGTCTCAAGTTGCAGTGGGGAAGTTTAGATTGGATATTAGGAAAAACTTTTTCACTAAGAGGGTGGTGAAACACTGGAATGCGTTACCTAGGGAGATGGTAGAATCTCCTTCCTTAGAGGTTTTTAAGGTCAGGCTTGACAAAGCCCTGGCTGGGATGATTTAACTGGGAATTGGTCCTGCTTCAAGCAGGGGGTTGGACTAGATGACCTTCTGGGGTCCCTTCCAACCCTGATATTCTATGATTCTATGATTCTATGTAGTTAAGCTGACCTAGCCCCCAGTGTAGACAGTGCTACGTTGTTGCCAGATTATGGGATTGTCCTGCAATGACAGCGTAACGAACTCATTGCTCCAGGAGGACCTCTGAAGGCTTTCAGTCCATCTCTCCCCTAAATGCCTGTGAGACCAGGATTCAGGTGACAATAAGAAATCACAGAGCAAACTGCCACCTCTCTGATGCTTTTACACTCACTCACTCTGTCTTGATTCTCATTGTTTATCAAATGGACACTGAAATACTTATGGTTTCTGACATGGCGATTAGTGCTCTCAGGGCATGGTCACATTAAATCAAATCAAGACTGAGTGAGCTTCCAGAAATGAATGTGAAGATTCAGCGTGTGAGCTGTGAGCAGCCAGGCATGGACACAGGAGCTGAGTCTCTTCTCTGAGGGAGAGGATCTGTCTGCGTCACAAGTAGGGTCTGAGGCCAGAAATGCAGGGGACAAATGATTCAGCCGATGTGCAATATAACCTTGCAGTACTGCACTGCCCTGTCCCTCACACCTCTGCTCAGTGGCAATGGAACACTTGTTACAGTGGGGGTGCTGAAAGCCAGTGGTCCCCAAACTTTTTACTTTGCACCCCTTTACACCTCTCCTCAGAGCTGGGGCCAGGACTGGGCCATGGCTCTGGGAGGGTGGAGGGACACGGAGAGGGGGAAGGGGGCTGAAGCTGGGTGTGGGTCCTGCAGCCAAGACCTACATGTGGTGCCGGGAGCCAGGGTCCTGCAGCTGGGACCCTGGGCCCAGGGCCTGGAGCAGAGCCCCGGGCATGGGGCCGGGGGCAGATTCTCAGGAGAGTTGAGTCCATGGAGTTCCAGGGAGGTGGGGGGGCAGTACCATGGAGGGGGTACTTCCCTTTGCAGGCAGGCAGGGAGAAGTCTCTCCATGCAAAGGTTCAGTGGGATATACGTGCCATGGTTAATCTATTGTTTAAGTCAGAGTTATTCAGCATATGGTAATTATTTTTGTACCCTCTAAGTGTAATTCCACAGCGTCACGTACAGGGACCAGCAGTTACAGTGAAACCTGTGTAGCTTAGTTACCATGGTAAGTGAAGATATGTGGCTGGAATAAAATGGTACATCTCTGGTGGAAACCATTGGGCCAAATACAGCAGTGATGTAAACGACAGTGTAAGTTACGTGCTGGGTGTGCACACCGTGCCTCCTGTCCATCAACGTGCAAGTTACGCTCTATATGCACACCCACTGGATGGCAGGCTGGTGCAGGCTGCACAGCTCTATTACTTCAGCCTGTGTTCTCTGACCACTCATTTTGCCATTGTATTTGGGCAAGAGAGGTTTCTGCAGGGACAGAATGGAGGGATGGCCAATACTGCTGAAAGATAGGGACCAGTGTTATTAAAAGGGGAACATATATGTAGGCTTGAGAGGTGTGGCAGCACTCCATCCAATTAACCACTCTCTCTGGTTTTTGTAAGGCAACTATCACTGTCATCTCTAAGCATAGAGGTAAATCTGTCCCTAGAGACAGGTGTAATTTATTACTTAAATGATTCTGCCACATCCAGAATGGTTCCTGGACCCTTGGAAGGCTGCTTGGCATCTACTTCAATCCCCTTTTCCCCAACCCCAGCAGATTAAATTTTGCTGAGAGCAATGTAACAGTTCCACATGTGGATTGTGAATGTGCCCAGTCGGTAATTCCGAACACCAGCCTGCATATGTAGTGGATGATCACACCCAAAACTTCAGAGCTTAATCCTGCATGGTACCAAGCACCTCAATTTCCACTGCTGTTGAGGGGTTCAGCCCCTCGCAGGATGGCTGGCTGGAGCCCCACTGGAGATTGCTTTAAAGCCAGAAAAAAATGTTTCAATCAAGACAGCATCTGGGTGCATTTGCTTTAGGTCATTTGACAGGCGAGGAAGTGAGTGAAAGCAATGGATATTAAAAATCTTTGGGGACTAATGGCTTGGATGCTAAACGAATAAAATGTCCAACGGGAGAATATTAGAGCTCATCCCTTAGCAGATATTTCCTATTTGACTTTAATTCTAAGTGAAATGCCCTTGTACTGCACAGTGGCACATGTTATGCCTTCACTGAAAGCATGATCCATCACAGGTGAATAATTATTGTCTGACTTTGACCCTCTCTGTTCTTGCCAAAACCTCTCACATCACTAGTGTGCGAACAGCTGGCTTTATATAATAGATTCATTCTTATGCAGCAGGAGGCTGCGTCCATGTTCAGTGCAATTTCTGCCTCTCTCAAGGTGCCTGGATGGTACGTGCTGTCGGTCGCAGCTTTGGATGTGGGTTTCATCTATTGATCAAACAGAGGTTTTTGGTACAGCTGGAAATCCAGAATTTTTGTACAATGGCTGGACCACCGAGGAGGGTTTGGTATAAAAGCCTCAGGCTGACCTAGATAGAAAATGGATCCTGAGAGTGTGAAATTGAAGTGGTGCAATGAGAGAAGGAAACGGGGGTTCTTCTGCCTGGGTTGTGGATCCAACATGATTGATTGTTTTGTATCACTGTGTAAGCAGCTGTGTAAGCAGCAACAAAACCAAATAAGACAGTTTCCCACCCCCCAGCTCTTATCCATAACGTTATGAAACTGCATTAGCCACAACTATGGTCATCTGGCATTGATTAGGCAAATGGCAAGCTACGAATACTGTTTGCCCACTGAACTCTGTTTGCTTTATTGTTATCTTTATTGTCTCTTTCACCTATTGCATCCTGTCTGCCATATAGATTGTGAGCCCTTTCAGCCAGGGACTGTTACTCGTCTGTCCCAGGCGCAGCACACTGGGGCCATTATCCTTGTGTGGGGTTCCTAGCGATACTATTAGAGATCAGATCCTGAGATAGCAATATAAAACCCTAAAACAGGTAGATGCTGGCTTAAAACCCAAACTCTGAATGCAAGCTTTTTTGAATTTCAGGGAGAGGAGGATGGAGTCAAACCCCAGATCCAGGCTCATACATATAGTTTTGGTTTCAAGTTGGATCCAGAACTCAAACCAGACTGTTTTCCACCTAGGTTGGTAGTGGGTGAAGTCACAGGAAAACAGGTGTTTTGTGTGATCTTGGCTCTAGATGGCAGAAAACTTGCTCAACACAGCTGATCTCACTAGATTTCTGCTATTTTTTGCAAGGGAGTCAGCGCCTTCCCAAAAGTGGGAGGGGGGATAGGGGCCCCCACCCTTCCCAAGGCTCTGCCCCTCCTCTTCCAACAGAGACCCTGCCCCCAGCCAAGCTGGAAGCCAGAGTGGGGCCAAGAGCAACCCCTGCCCATGTCCCACCTCCTGGGCCCTCCACCCTGGGCAGGTGGAAGGACCCAACCTCCTCACAGCTGCCCACGCAGCTCTCCCCAACCTGGCTCAGGCCACAGGGCAGGGCCTTGGAGCCACAGCCCGGTCATGATAAGAGCCTGGTGGGCAGCTGTGGGGAGCCACAGCGGACCCTCCACCTGCCCGTGATACGCGGAGCCCACCGAGAGCAGCCCCTGGCCCATGTCCCCGCACCCCGGGTGCCGGCCCACCCAGGACAGGTGGAGGCAGGTGAGCCGGAGCCGGTTCGCACCGGTTCGCTAGAAGTGGCGCCTTAGGCACCGACTCCATGGGTGCTCCAGGGCTGGAGCACCCAAGGGGAAAATTTGGTGGGTGCAGAGCACCAACCGGCAGCTCCCCGCCCCGCGCCCGGCCCCAGCTCACCTCACCTCCGCTCTGCCCCCACCTCCTCCCCTGAACGCGCCGCCCCGCTCTGCTTCTCCGCCCCCTCAAGGCTTCCCGCGAATCAGCTGTTCACGCGGGAAGCCAGGGCAGGCCGAGAAGCAAGCAGCGGCTTCCCGCTCAGGCCCAGGGAGGCGGAGGTGAGCTTGGGGGGGGTGGGGGGGAAAGGAAGGCGGGGCGCCTGCGCCACAGCAGGTAACCTGGGGGGGTGCACAGGGGAACCGCTCCCCGCCCCAGCTCACCTCCGCCACCCTTGGCCTGAGTGTGAAGCCGCGGCCTGCTTCTCAGTCCTCCCCGGCTGCCCCCCGAACAGCTGATTTGCGGGAAGCCGGGGTGCGGGGGGGGGCTGCAGAGAAGCAGAGAGGGGCGGTGCGTTCAGGGGAGGAGGCGGAGGGGGCAGAGAAGCAGAGCGGGGACGGTGCGTTCAGGGGAGGAGGCGGAGGCGGTGGGGGCAGAGAAGCAGAGCGGGGCGGTGCGTTCAGGGGAGGAGGCGGAGGCAGAGGCGGGGGGGCAGAGAAGCAGAGCGGGGACGGTGCGTTCAGGGGAGGAGGCGGAGGCGGGGGGGCAAAGAAGCAGAGCGGGGACGGTGCGTTCAGGGGAGGAGGCGGAGGCGGGGGGGCAGAGAAGCAGAGCGGGGTGGTGCGTTTAGGGGAGGAGGCGGAGGTGGAGCGGAGGTGAGCTGGGGCCGGGCGCAGGGCGGGGAGCTGCCGGTGGGTGCTCTGCACCCACCAAATTTTCCCCGTGGGTGTTCCAACCCTGGAGCACCCAGGGAGCCGGTGCCTAAGGCGCCACTTTTGATGTGATCAGTGGAGGGAGCGGCTGCTCCCTCTGCTCCCCCCCCAGCTATGCTCCCCCACCCCTAGGAGCCAGAGGGACCTGCCAGATGCTTCCTGGGAGCTGCCCCAGGTAAGCACCACCAGGACTCCCCACCTCGCCCCCCGGCAGGTGCCTCTAGCTCTTAGGGGTGGGGTGGGCACCCACTATGGTGGCCCATGAGACCCTCCTGCCCGGTTCTGGGGGCAGTCAGGGGACAGGGGAGGGGGGTGGATGAGGCGGGGGTTCTGGGGTGGGGGCGTCAAGGAATGCGGGGAGGTTGGATGGCGCAGGAGTCCTGAGGGGCGGGGCTGGGCAACAACCCCCTTGTGGGGTGAGGAGGGAACCCGTTGTTAAGGTTTTGGCAGCTCATCACTGGATGGAGGGTCCATGTGGCTCCCCACAGTTGCCTGTGGAGCTCTTACCATGGTGGGGCTGCTGCTCCAAGGCTGCCTCCCGCCAGCCCCTGGCTGGAGCAAGCCCCATCCACTTTCAAAAGTGGAAGGGCTATGGTCCCCGCCTCCACCCCTACAGCATCACTGCTATCTTGTGCCAAAAATCACAAACCTGGAACTCTAGCCTGAACCACATCTGGAGTTGAACACAGACTGAATTTGAATTGCAAATGGCTAGCTGTTCTCTCGCTTTCTATTAATATAGTAGGATATATACAAATACCTTTCACTTCTTCACATGGACTATTTCTGATGCAGATGACACACTTACTTTATGGCAGAAGTGCCTCCACTCGTAAAACCCAGAGTACTCTCCAGACTCCTCCTGAAAACAAATCAGCTGAATCTGCTTAACAAAAAGCATTGGCCAATTGCTCTCGCCCATCAGAAGACAGATCTCAGTGGTGTTTCCTGGACAGCTAGAATATAAAGCACCACAGAGATGGGCTGATTTTGGGACAATGCTGCTGCAGAGAGAGTGGATGGCTTTGCTTGAATCTCTCTTGCATCTGATTTACACCAATGTGGCACTGCTGGATCTCATTCTCAGCTCCTTGGTTCCTAAGCGTGGCACAGGATGGGGTAGGGGGAGGTGATGGTGGCTTTAAGCCACCTTTGTTCCCCCAGTATTCTGGGAGTGTTCAGCAGCCTATCTGCCCCCTGGTGTAAGTACGAGCAACCTTGCGGATACTCTCACATACACTATTTCCCATCAGCCCCGGGAAGCAGAGAATAGCCAGAGTGCACTGGTGAAATCTGGCCTCTACACTGGGAGCTGGGAGCAGGGCCATGTGTATATCCCTAACACTGACTCTGTGCTGGCCATGGAGGATACCAGCGTCCTTTTATAGTGCCAGAGTAGTACCATCAGTGTAAATGACAATTTGGTTCATCAACTCCAGTGGGATCACACCTGATTTTCACCAGTGCAATGGAGGTTGGAATCAGCCCAAGTGCCTTTCTGCCCCTCAGACATAGCATTAGATGCTAATTTGAACTTCACTATTGAAAGTGAGCCAGTGATCAAACAGCTTCAGGTTAAATTGGCCTTTCTTCGGGGTGACAACAGTAAAATCTCACACAGGAGAGACAGAAGTTGCTGAGACTACGTGATATAATGCCCAAAGCCTTTGGATCTCATAGCTCCCACAATCAAGTTCTATTTTCTATCTCAAGAGCAAAATTGTACGTAGGTAGAGCTCAGGAAAGCAGCCAGTCTTATTGCATTATAGTTTATTGTTTTGTTACAATTCTATGTTATTGTTTTTGCAGAAAGATGCAGCAAATCTAAGATGGGGAAGGGGTTCCAACATGGAACGTGTGCAGAATCCATCACTCTGGTTTTGGAAAGCACAGTACATTGAGCAGGTGCGCTCATCTATTGTCAGGAGTGGCTGGAGGCTGACATGCTGCTGTGTTAGCAGAGCAGGGAGGAGAAGGAAGTAGCAAAGTGTAATAGATATGGAGATGAGCCTCTATTAGGCATGGTATTGAAATACTTCATCTCCTAGTGCAATACCAATGTCAGTTTGTGCTGACAAGTTGCACCAGGACATAGGACGGATATGGCTCTAGATAAAGAAGAAAGAAGAGTGAGTATGTATCCATCTCAAAGCACTTTACAAGTATTAGTAAAGTCTCACAGCTCCCCTTTGGAGTAGATAGCTTTACCCGCATTTCACTGACAGCACAAAGAGTGACATGATCAAGTTCATACAGGGTAAAATTCACTCCTGCCCAGAAGGCCAACCCAAAAGAGCCTGCTGCTGTCAATGGGACTTAACTTAGCATAGGCCTTGTTCTGACCTAATGCTCAGAGGTGAATTTTGCTCGCAGTGACATTGTGGCAAAGCTGGGACTACAACCAGACAGTGCTGGCTCCTATTCCTCTGCTGTAACAACTGGACATGTTGCCTAGTCTAGTGCATTATCTTTCTGCTGTACTTAATGAGAAATGATGCCTCTCTCCCTATATGTGCCTGGGCAAGAAGTCTAAGCCCCTTGTGGAAGTCTGGCCTTTTCTATCTCAACCAGCTGTTAATTCCACTTGCACCATTCCCTTACGCTGCCTAATTTGTAACCATAATAATATTTTTTTTCAAAGTATTGATTTTAGGGGCCATCGCTTTGCAGGCTGCCTTGATAGGAGATGATTGATCACTTTATTATTGTGCTTGGATTTTCTATTTATCAAATTAAAGAAGCAGTGACGTGGTAGTTCATTAAGATTAAGTTTCACCAAGGGGCGCAGTGAAGTGAGAGAATGCACCTGTAACGCTTTTCATCAAAGAGAATTTCCTGCGTGTTCTAATAACAAACCATCATTAGCAGTTCTGCCCCATGGAACAGGAATCAGCTGGAATAATCAAACAGGGACTGAGAGAGATTTTTCCCAGAATGCACAGAGAGAACCTCCACAGCTGGCTAATGTGATGTTGTTTTCATTGGCCGGAAAAAAGTAATCCTATGGACAATGGATTTGGCCAAACCATTCCACCAGGGGTGAAATTCTACCTGTGAGAAGTGGAAATTTTCTGTAATATTTTTATGAATCCTATGTATGGCTCAGTTTCCCCTATATTTTGCATTGTTACTGTCATAAACATACAGCTACGGGTAGCATAAAATCCCTCCTTTACCTGTAAAGGATTAAGAAGCTTAAATAACTGGGTTGGCATCTGACCAAAAGAACCAATAAGGGGAGAAGATACTTTCAAATCTGTGGGGGAAGGTTTTTGTTTTGAGCTTGTGTGTTCTCTCTGGAGGCAGAGAGACCAAGCAAGTAGTCTAGCTCCTACTGAATGATACAACTAAATGTACAGAAATAGTAAGTAATAGCAAGGAAATGTGTTAGAGTAGCTTTTGTTTTAGCTTGTGAATTTTCCCTAGGCTAAGAGGGAGGTTTATTCCTGGTTGTTGGGTTTTTTTGGTAACTTTAAAGTTTTGCCTAGAGGGGAATCCTCTGTGTTTTGAACCTGATTACCCTGTAAAATTCTGTGCACCTCCCCAAGCATTTGCAGTGACACCCAAACAGTGTCAAAACAGACAGGTTATTAGTCAGCTGGAACCTGTAAAAACCCTTCCATCCTGATTTTACAGAGGTGCTGCTTTTATTTTGTTTTTATAATAAAGTTGTGTTTTTTAAGAACCTGATTGTTTTTTAGGGTCCTAAAAACCCAAGGGTCTGGTCTGTGCTCATCTTGTTTACCTATCTGGTTGGTAGATTATTCTTAAACCTACCCAGGAAAGGGGGTGAAGCGGTTTGGGGGGATATTTTAGGGAAACAGGAACTCCAAGTCGTCCTTTTCCTGAATCTTTGTCTAACTCACTTGGTGGTGGCAGCAGTACCCATCCAAGGACAAGGAAGAATTTGTGCCTTGGGGAAGTTTTTAACCTAAGCTGGTAGAAATAAGCTTGGGGGGTCTTTCATGTGGGTCCCCATATCTGCACCCTAGAGTTCAGAGTGGGGAGGGAACCCTGACAGTTTCCCATAGGGGGAAAAAGGTCCAGGTGCTTTTAGGGCAGGCTGGGAGACATAGGTTACACTAGGGTTTTACGTCAGTATAGGTATCTCTCTCAGGGCTGCTGGAGGGAGTCTGGCTTTCACCTGGGAACTGACAAGGAGGTGAGATGGAGAAAGACAAAGAGAACTTGAATGTTTGGCTGGGCTCTGGGCTCAGAAGAATGGCCTACGCTTTAATCTTCCTTTCTCTGTGCTGCTCTAAAGACTTCCTAGGCTGTGTTCCAGCTGACTAATAACCTGTCTGTTTTGACACTGTTGTTTGGGAGTCACTGCAAATGCTTGGGGAGGTGCACTAAGTGGACAAGTCTCCAACAGGAGTCGGTCTCAGTTGGACTCGCTGAACAGAGCTCACAGTGTGCTGGAGACCCAGAGGTTCAGTGGAAGGAGGCAGTAGGCTCTGTGTCTTACCCTGAAGGAAGAGTGAGACCCCGTGGGGGTCTGGCACACTGAACGGGTTCTTCCTAGAGATTCTTCCAAAGCTGGGGACACAGCACCTATCCTGTAGATCTGGGACACGACCTATCAGACTCATAGGGCCCCTGTTACTTTGAACACCTCAGACCCTTTAATGGATTTATCCTCACAACACCCTGTCGAGGCAGGGCTGTGCTGTTGTTCCCATTTTATAGAGAGGGGAGTGAAGCACAGGCCCAGTGTATTCTATGAGCTAGGAGTGCGATTCCCCTCTCAGGTACACAACCTCGTGCTAACTCGAGGAGCGCTTCAGGGTCAGGCAGGTTTGTAATCAGCTATGTCTCCACTGCTGCTAGCCCTGCTACTGCAGCTATGCTGCTATCTGTACTCACGCTAGCTCGCTGAGAGCTACTCCCAGTATTTGTGTGTGAGAAGGGCAATCACAGCCCTTGCTCATCGTGTGACTTGCCCATGGTCACACAGAGCGGGGACTTGAATCCAGCTCTCCAAAGTCCTAGGCTAGCACCCTAACCGCCATATCCTGCTGCTAGCAAGACCCAGCCCTGCACAAGGCCTAGGCTGAAGCAGATGTAAGGAGGGGGGCAAGGGGCAAACTGACCCTATGGATTCAGCCCTTTTTCTGTGGGGTGATTTCCTGCACAAGCATTCGTCCAATAGGGTATTTTCACAGAATCATAGACATGTTGGGCTGGAAGTGACCTCAAGAAATCATCTAGTCCAGCCCCCTGTGCTGAGGCAGGACCAAGTAAACCTAAACTATCCCTTACAGTGGTTTGCCCAACTTGGTCTCCAATACTCGCAGTGACTGGGATTCCACAACCTCCCTTGGAAGCTTTTTAGGTCTTTGTGTTGTTTTCACCCTCATCCCTTTGACGATTTGTCCTGTGCTGTGATTGGCTACCCAAGTCCTGCCCCTCTTCAGCACGGTGGGCCAAGCTGGCATGGTATATTCTTCCCTGAACCCACCCCTCTGTCTATGGACTGTTAGACAGGCTTCTCTTTGCTGCTGTATGTAAGTGAGGCTGGAGAAAAGGATCTAGAGTGAAATAATTGCGATGTGACCTGCAGCCTCGTGCGAAGTATAGAACAATGACAACAACAAAGCCCAACAGAGCCACAGAGAAATGAACCTGCCTCCTATGCCTCCCCATCTCCTCCCTCAGTGAGCATCAGAGACTAGGAAGAAGGTTCTGGCTCTGGATCATTCTGAATCCAGCACAGACATTGCCACCCACTGGCAAGCAGGAGCTGGTCACTGAAGAAGATAGTTTCGCTGAGAACCCACCACCCTGTATCCAGCCACTTGCTTTCCCCAGCCCAGAAACATAACCGCTTTTCCTCGGGTGAGGAGGGGCAGATGCTCTTCTCCCCCAAAACTAGCCAGCACTACTCCTTCATTTACCCAAAGGGGGTCAATACAGCGCCAAAGGAGATGCTCCCAGACCCCAAAGGCTGGGAGAATAAGGGGCCCAAACATGGGACCTTGAATTGAGCATTGGCCTGCTAAACCCAGGGTTGTGAGTTCAATCCTTGAGGGGGCCATTTAGGGATCTGGGGCAAAAAATGGGGATTGGTCCTGCTTTGAGCAAGGGGGTTAGACTAGATGACCTCCTGAGGTCCCTTCCAACCCTGATATTCTATGATTCTATGAGACCAACCCAAGATGATGCTGGTGGATTTCCTACACACACCCATTCCAGGGACGAAATCAGCGATAGCCGTATGCTGAAACTTTGGGGACATTTCCTCCTCTGGGCATATTCAGGGTGCATATTCCTTATTTTGTGGCTGGGGAACCCCTGACAAATAGGTCACTAGATCGTTCCTCCATCCCCTCATTCCCCACCACCTCAGAGGACGCTAAAATCCCCCAGGCTCTCTAGCCTCAGGTATGTCATGAGTAGAAATGACAGGCCTGGGATTGCTGGAGCTTTCATTCTGCCACTCCCTCTGCTATTTCTGGCCAGCTAGGAATATACATAGACAACGGCAGCTTCCACCACTGCCAGCTTTTTAAGTCTCCTGAAGCACCAGGCCTCCTACACCACCCGCTCCCCTACCACACCAGAAAGCAACACTGAGCAGCAGCTGAGACGGAAAGCTTACATAAGTGAGGTATAAATAGAATATGGCACTTCAAGTGCCTATTGAAATAGAAAAGCAACAGCTGATCAGTTTCCCTGCAAGGCTAGAAACAGGCTGTCATCAGGAAAATGTGTTCTGAAGGAGGGCTGGATGATACAGATGGCTGATCACCTGTGGAGACATGAATTCAAATCCTGGCTCAGGTAGGAAGTCAAAAGGAATTGGAGAGTCCCTCCTCCGAGCCGCCATTTGGACATCGTAGTGCTTTGCTGAATAGGGCTGGACTGCCGCATGTGATTAAGTACCTTGCTGAGCTGGGCCCATAAAGAATCTGTGCTGGCAGTCACTGGGGCTGGCCAATGCCTGGGGGCTGATTTGAGCATTCATATGCAGAACTGAGGACCCAATTTCAGCATTGCCAACTCTTGCCACTTGAGTGCAAGTCTTGCAATATTTGATATTTCACTTAAAGCCTCAGCTGCTGGAGCCAAGCAATTCAGTGAGAATCTTAGCTTGCTATTTTTCTTTCTTTAAAATGTTTCTATCCTTAATGGCTGCAGAGAAAAGATTGAAAGTGTGACCTGTGTGTGCCCTCAGGACTCAGAAGCCAGGCAGAAAGCAAAAGTTCATTGTTGTTGTATGAAAAATCTCATGGTTTTTAAACCAGTCTCGAGGTTTGTGGGGGGCCTGACCCATGATTTTTGAATACGTGGAGTTGATATTATTGCAAATCAGACACCTATATTTACATATTGGGGTCTGTGTAACAATTTGAGGGCATTTCATGGGTGATCCCACAGCTGCCCAGAGACATGAAGCACTAGCAATGGTTTCCCTGTCACATCTTTGGGCTGGAAAAATGTTCTGTTTGCTGTGTTGTTTTAAGTGTGAGCAACAATTCTCCCACCAAATCTCCCAGGCTATTCTGAAAACATGAAAAATGCCCTTTCCCTTATAAATAAAAATCAGATAGACATATTTTCTCTCACTCCTGGGATTAACCTAAATGTTTTGAAACATCAGGCATGAAATATGCATCAGAGAAACAACTGTATCTGTTTGATTCCTCTTCCTGCTTTCCCCATTGCACCATGAGATGTTCCTGCAAATCTAGGTTTCCTGGCTAATGTTAGTGTTTATGAGTTTTTGCACATTGTCAGTGGGTGCTGTTATGACATTACTAATGCCTCAACACACCCGCATAAGATAATGGACAATTGCCTCTTGATATGCTGTCTGGAGCCACAGTAAAAGCACATTAAATGGTGATTTCAAACACAATAAACTGCTTGTTATTTATTTATTTATTTATATTTTTCATCTGTCTACTGGCTCCAGCTGGAACCTGAGCAGTCTCAGGCTCCCAATCAATATGTCAAACCGAAGGGCGATCACAATTAGAGGCTGGAGTGGGACTTGAGCTAATTTGTGGAATCAGCTCCTTCTGCCAGGTGCTGCAGGGATTCCTCTCAAGCCATGAGATGGCCTTCCCAGTACTCTGCAAAGCCCAGGAGACAGCTGACCCCAGGTTCTTCTGATGTGTGTTCTGACCCTCGCTTGTTCTGCTGGGAGTAATTCAGGTGAGTTTGGTTCACTGGGCATTTAAACTGTCTGGCGTTTGTCTCATTCTCCTCTCACTTTTGCTGTTTCTTTTACAGTCTGGTCTGGATCCTCTAGTGCATTGGGCAGGGACAGTTCTGTCTTGCTCTGCTGGCACTAAGCTGCCCGTAGGCAAACATAGCCAGCCATCGGAGCATGCCATCTTCACAGGCGCATCCTCCAAAGGGGGAGAGATACTGTGGCTGTTTCTATTCCCGCCACCGTGCTGGCCACTGATACAAGGAGCAGGAGTGTGGAAAAGGAGATGTGGCCAGAGCTCCTTACCTCCTTGGCAATCCCTGGCTGCCAGAATGGCACCTGGCAACCTTTGGCAGAATGCTCTACCTGATTATTATTGCTAGCTGTGATGGTGGCCTGACTGTGTTGCCTCTCAGCCTGGTGTATACCAGGAATAACTCCAGTGTACTCAACGGGCCCAGTCCTGCTCTCACTCACCCTGGTGCAAAACAGAATTGAGCCTGTTGAAGCCAATGGAGTTCACAGGTGTAAAACCAAGAGAATCAGGGCCAGGGTTCTCTGATGCTCTTTCAGCATTGTCTTGATTTGCAGACTGTCTATCTCAAGTTGGCCCTCATCCCCAGAGTATGTGAGCACCTCCTATTACTGAAATGATTACAGTGCTTTTGCTCTCATGCTTCCTTCTTGGCCACTAAGATGCATGCTTAGAATGTGAGTTTGTTTGGCTTTCTGTGCGAATGGATCTGTGAGAATGAGGGCTGTAACAGGGTTGTCTGCCCCTGTCAAGGTTTCTTCCCCACTCTGAACTCTAGGGTACAGATGTGGGGACCTGAATAAAAACCTCCAAAACTTACTTTTACCAGCTTAGGTTAAAGTTTCCCCACGGTACAAACTATTTTACCTGTTGCCCTTGGACTTTTGCTGCCACCACCAAACGTCTAACTGGGTTTATTATTGGGAAAGAGCAGTTTGGAAATGTTTTTCCCCAAAACCTTGCACCCCTCTTCCTGGGGAAGGTTTGATAAAAATCCTCACCCATTTGCATAGGTGACCACAGACCCAAACCCTTGGATCTTAAGAACAATGAAAAAACATTCAGTTTCTTAAAAGAAAAATTTTAATAGAAGTAAAAAGAATCATCTCTGTAAAATCAGGATGGTAAATACCTTACAGGGTAATTAGATTCAAAACATAGAGAATCCCTCTAGGCAAAACCTTAAGTTACAAAAAGATACAAAGACAGGAATATCCATTCTATTCAGCACAGCTTATTTTCTCAGCCATTTAAACAAACAGAATCTAATGCATATCTAGCTAGATTACTTACTAAGTTCTAAGACTCCATTCCTGTTCTGTCCCTGGCAAAAGCATCACACAGACAGAGAGAGAGCTTTTGTTTTTCCATCCCCCCAACTTTTGAAAGTATTTTGTCTCCTCATTGGTCATTTTGGTCAAGTGCCAGCAAGGTTATCCTAGCTTCTTAACCCTTTACAGGTGAAAGGATTTTTCCTCTGGCCAGGAGAGATTTTAAAGGTGTGTACCCTTCCCTTTATATTTATGACAGCCCCTTTAAGGGCCAGGAACCCTGGGGCCAGCCAGACCGGTTCAATTATTAGACCCAGCTAGGAAGAGAGCAAGTGATTATAAAAGCCAGCAAGTGGCTCAGTTGTTGCAGGATGGAGGCGGGCTCTTGTGGTAAGTTCTATAGCACCAGGAGTGAAGGGAAAGATGCCTTCCTTTAGCATGGAGGGGGGTATAGCCCAGGGTGGATAGAGGAACTGCTTTGTTTGGATGTTTTGTCTGAGTTTTTGTGTTTAAAGATGAAAACTGTGCCCTGCAGGAAGGGCCTGACAGGGTGTGGTGTCCGTCCTTGGGCTGGGGAGGCAGGCCAGTGCACTACTGTAGGAGAGCCTGGGCACAAGCGGGGGGGGGGGGGAGTTCTATGGGGCTACAGCAGCAAAGGTAGTGGTTCTTACGTCATACAAGATGTAGTACCCTGAAAAACGCAGCTCTGGGTCTCCTCTGCTGAGCAGTTCTAATTGTCCGATTTCTGTAATGTGTGTTGGCAGGCATGTTGAACCAGCTACTCCCTGTGGTTTTGACAATACAATCCAGCCCTGTCCTGCTCTGTGCCTTGTTTGGAGTAACTGCATTCAGAGATGCTGAAAAACACCTGGGACTCCCCTTACATAGGGGATCAAATAACTTGCTTGCTACCAAGAATCAAATTCTAGCTAGAGGCAGTTGTTGCTGGTGAGAAGCAGGGTCTATCCGTGGCAGGCAGTTAGGAAGGCAGTGTAATCTAGTGCACAGGGCAACAGAGGGGGAGTTAAGTGGCCTGGGTTCTGTTCTTTGCTCTGCCACTGGTCTGCTGTGTAACCTTCCACTCTCTGTCCCTCCCCAGCCCTTTGGTCTGTCTTGTCTAGCTACATTGTAAGCTCATTAGGCCGGGAATTGTTTGCACAGCTCCTAGGATCATGATCTTGGCTGGGGCCTCAAGGTGCCGCTAATTAATGAAGTGTTGCCAACTCCCAGGATTTTATTGAGTCTCCAACGATTCAGTGCTTTCCTGGAACCCCCAGCTCTAGGAGTCATATGATCATGTGACAGTTGTCTGAGACCTCACTTTGAAAAACTAAGTTTCTAGCCCTTGTGATTTCTAGAAAGAAAGCAAAAAGAACTAGGACTGTCAAGCAATTAAAGTTAATTGTTTGATTAATTGCTCAATTAAACAATAGAATACCCTTTATTCAAATGTTTTTGGATGTTTTCTACATTTTTAAATTGATTTCAGTTACAACACTGAACAAAAGTGAACAGTGCTCACTTTATATTTTTGATTTCATGTATTTGCACTGTGAAACAAGGTGAATTGAAAAATACTAAGTACTGTAGTGCAATCTCTTTATCATGAAAGTTCAACTTACAAATGTAGAATTATGTACAAAAAATCTGCACTTAAACACAACAATGTCACCTGAAAGTGAGAACAGTTGTTTGTATGGTACTATTGTAGCTGGTGTTGCAAGATATAAATCTTTAGTGCATCTGGCACATAAATATGTCCCTTTGCTCTTCAACCACCATTCCAGAGGACATGCGTCCATGCTGATGACAGGTTCTGTTTGATAATGATCCAAAGCAGGGTCGATTGATGCATGTTCATTTTCATCATCTGAATCAGATGCCACCTGCAGAAGGCTGAATTTTTTTTCTTTTTTGGTGGTTCAGGTTCTGTAGTTTCCACATCGGAGTGTTGCTCTTTTAAGACTTCTGAAAGCATGCGCCACACCTCATCCCTTTCAGATTTTGGGAGGCACTTCAGATTCTTAAACCTTGGGTCAGTGCTGTAGCTATCTTTAGAAATCTCACATTAGTACCTTCTTTGCATTTTGTCAAATCTGCAGTAAACGTGTTCTTAAAATGAACAATGTGCTGGGTCATCATCCAAGACTGCTATAACATGAAATATATGGGTAAAACAGAGCAGGAGACATACAATTCTCTCCCAAGGAGTTCAGTCACTAAGTAATTTATTAACAAGCATCATCAGTATGAAAGAATGTCCTCTGGAATGGTGGCCAAAGCATAAAGGGGCATATGAATGTTTAGCATATCTGGCATATAAATACCTTGCAATGCTGGCTACAAAAGTGCCATGTGAATACCTGTTCACTTTCAGGTGACATTGTAAATAAGAAGAGGGCAGCATTCTCTCCTGTAAATGTAAACAAACTTGTTTGTCTGAGCAATTGGCTGAACAAGAAATAAGACTGAGCGCATTTGTAGACTCTAAATTTTAGAGTTTTGTTTTTGAGTGCACTTATGTAACAAAATAGTCTATATTTTTAAGTTGCACTCTCACAAAGACATTGCACTACAGTTCTTGTATGAGGTGAATTGAAAAACACTAGTTTATCATTTTTTACAGTTTTGACAAAGCTCTGTCCTTGCCTCCGTGGGTCCTGCATTTCCTGGCGGATTTCACTAGCCTCAAAGGCTCACTGTGACCCTCCACATAACCCTTCTTTCTCTAGAGACAAGGGTCAGTGTCTACTGAGCCATTTTCATCATAAGCTAGCAAGGGAGGTGAGGAGAAGTTATCCTTCCTTACACAGTCTCTGTCTCCCAGTCTCGGTGATTAATCAGGGGGCAAAGGGGGGGGCAGGAAGCCCAGGCCCACTCTCTACTCCAGGCTCCAGCCCAGGGACCCTAATAGTATCAGCTATGGTAGCTGACCTTTTAGAAACATGACATGTACAATTCCCTGGGCTACTTCCCCCACAGCAGCCCTCACTTCCTCAAGCTCCACTTCACCCTTACCTCAGGGCCTCCTTCCTCATGCCTGATATGGTGTGTACTACTCAGCCTCTCCAACAGCACAACTTCCTTCCACAGCTCCTGACATGCACACCCACCTGACTGGCTGGGAGGCTTTTAACTAGTTTCAGCCAGCCCCTGATTGGCTTCAGGTGTCCCAATCAACCTAGCCTTCTCCCTGCCTTCTGGAAAGTTCTTAATTGGCCCCAGGTGTCTTAATTGACCTGGAGCAGCTGCCATTTCACTTAACCTGGTACCAGGGATTTGTTGAGCCTGGAGCTAATAGATCTATCTCCCACTACTTTTCTATAGCCATCTGGCCTTGCCCCGTCACACACTGCAAATATTTGTAATAAAAATAATATAAAGTAAGCACTGTACACTTTGTATTCTGTGTTGTAATAGAAATCAATATATTTTAAAATTTAGAAAAACATCCAGAATACTTAGTAAATTTCAATTCAGATTCTATTGTTAACAGTGGGATTTAAAACTGCGATTATTGTGATTAACTCAAAAATTAATCATGTGAGTTAGCTGTGATTAATGGCCAGCCCTAGTTAATTTCCATCAAAAACACTTTCAGGTTTTTGCTGAAACATCTAATTTTGGGGTTATTTTATAATGAAAAATACTATTGATGGGGGGTGGGGGGGAATGTTTCTATGGAAAACTTTTAATTGTCTCTGATCTGAGCTATCCTTTGTCTGATTGTGATGCTGCTTACAGTGCCTGTATATCCGTGGTACTCTGACTTTAGTAGAGTTACTCCTGCTTTACGCTGCATGAACAGGAGCAGAATAGATGCCCCTGGTCTTCATGGAAATAGGCATTGCAATGTCATGACAGTCATAATATGGCATTTTACCTTGATCCGCCTAATGCGGAAAATGTGGGGCACTTGTGTAAGTGCAGGAAGCCTGCAATTAGTTTATAAAAGAGTGGGTGGTGTTCTTATTGCAGTGACTCTCCTATTAATAAAGCAGCACCAGAAAAGCGTTTGAAAAGCCATTTTGGGGAAGGGAAATAGTTTTCAAACTTTTTTTGGGAGGTGAAAAAAGCAAAGCGGGTGAATGGGGAAGGTAGGATGAAGAGGAGGAAGGAGACATGCATCCATAGAAGGAAGCACATCCACTACAGAAAACTCACGTCCCCTGGTTGTTACTATTAGCTGTACTAAGAGGCACCACTGTGGGGTCAGGTGCTATTGTACTAGCTGGTGTACGTGCACGTGGTGCAAAAGAGAAGGTCCCAAAGAGCTTGCTTCTTCAATATGTCAGACCCTGCACCCAGCTGTGCCCAGGCTCACACCCTGAGTCGTCGTAAATTGGACACAAGTTGCCCCTCTTTGTTTAATTTGAGTTAGTGAATCTTGTCTCTGATTCCACCTCCTGGGATCCTTCACACTCATACAGGAAATGCTCATTAGTGGGCTAGTTGGGTATGCAGAAGCAGAGCTGGTACCGTCAGGCCAATGAAAATTACATCCAGCTGTACATAATGAGGCTGTAGATTCCTCATGCTGCAATCCAAATGACACCCAAAGCAACCATTCAAAGACATAATTCCAGCGGGGACTTTGGGTGGCCCCACAAACCACTGGAGCAGGATTCCCTCAGGGTTGCGTAGCTGCCTTTGTTAGTGCTGCTCACCTAACCATACCACCAGCTCCACTCTGATCCAGTACCTGCACGTGCTCATGCTCCCAGCACTCAGTGCTGCTCTCCGAGGCACCCAGGAGACTGCTGGCCCAAGCCTGGGGGTGCTGGTGTAACCCACACATTTCCCAAGTATGGTGCTCTGTCCCCTCTAGTGGCACCGAGACCACTTAGAGATTAATGAGTCTGCTACAGCCTTAGCTAACAGCCATGTGGCTTTTAGTTCATGGAGTAGAGGCGTATGCATTTAGCTCCAGAGATCCCAGGTTTGATCCCGCCTGCCGACAACCAGGATCTGTCGGTGTTACAGCTGTAGACAGCTGGTGCCAGTGTATGTGTGGGAAATCACCCCTCCACCAATTCAAGCTCTTCTCTGACTACCACCCCATCCAACAATTTCCCTTGAGAGGGGGCTTCCATAGCCCTAGTAGGGCCTTCCTTCTAGTGGATCTGAGAGGGAGGGGCAGGCATGAACAGGCAGGACTCTGCTACCTGTAGTGAGAGCAAGTCTTATCTGCATCAGTGGGAGTAAAATGGCATTTTATTTATTGAGAGTCTGCTCTTAAATTCCATGGCAGAGGGCTCACACCCCCTTCTCCCTCCCCGCACAGTCTCTGGGCACCCTTGGTTTACAAGAACATGGGTGATCCACAATTAGGGTGACCAGACAGCAAATCTGAAAAATTGGGATGGGGTGGGGGGTAATAGGAGCCTATATAAGAAAAAGACCCAAAAATCAGGACATCTGGTCACCCTATCCACAATAAACTTTGAGCAAAGCAGCAGCTGCTTCATTTCTTCCCAACATACCACACATCCGCTGATCTCCAGTTCTGTGACCAGTATGGTTCCAAACCCCTCCTGATCCTTCCCCACTAGAGAGATTCTACCCTCTGCCTCCTGCCAGGGCCTGGCCCAAGAGATGAGCTGTACAGTATGTTCAGAAGATCAGCAAATTCAGGCTGTTTGTAGCTGTCAGTGCTGCTATCAGCCCCTTCCTGGGGGGTCTAGTCCCTTCCATGAGAGTAGGAGGTTCTTACTAAAAGCATTTCCCATTTACATGCCGTTTCCCAGACAAGGTCCTACAAAGGCTCATCTATAATGATGGGACTAGTTATCACATCGGTGCTAATGTGACTTTCATCACAGAAACGTAGAACTGGAAGAAACCTCAGTAGGTCATCAAATGCAATCCCTGGCACTGAGGCAGGACTAATGGTGGTTGCTACTCAGTGGGGAGGTTGAGAACCTATGTATGTGTAACCCACACACCTCCTGGGTGTGGTGTTCTGTCCCATCTAGTGGCACTGAGACCACTGAGAGAGAGAGAGATAAAATGAGTCTGCTCTACAGCCTTAGCTAAGAGCCAGGTGGCTTTTAGCTCACGCGGTAGAGGCTCATGCACTAAACTCCAGAGGTCCCACGTTTGATCCTGCCTGCCAACAACCGGGGTCCATCAGTGTTACATATGTGCTTGCCAGGCTAAGTTCTGCCCCAAGGTACCCTGGTATAAATCTGCAGTAACTCCCTTTCAAGTGCTTTTGCTACATGTGTTTGATAGCTGGTTAGTGAGATGTGACCAGTACGGCTGCGCTCCCTCTCTGATCAATCTTACTCTTGCTATACGGCAAAGGGCCATGCTCTTATTAACAGTGCAGAAGATCAGCAGGCCTATTGCATTGCCCCAGATGCAATGAGCCCTGTGCATCAGCAGCTGAGGGCCTCTGTGGAAGAAACTTGAATAGACCAGGAGATGGATTCTGATTTCACTTACAGCACTGTAAAAACAGGAGCAGTCCCATTGCCCTCACTGTTGTGAGGGAGGCAGAATTAGACCCAAGGCCCTTCTTGCTCCAAGCTTTAAATGTCCCCAGGCACTTTTCATCAGAGCAGGGGTTTGACCTGCCATCTGTTATGCTCCCTGACGGTTTTTGGGTCGACTGCTGTCTTTCACGCCAGAGGTGGCTGCATTTTAGAGGTAGCGTTGGCCTGCTAAACCCAGGGTTGTGAGTTCAATCCTGGAGGGGGCCATTTAGGGATCTGGGGCAAAAATTGGGGATTGGTCCTGCTTTGAGCAGGGGGTTGGACTAGATGACCCCCTGAGGTCCCTTCCAACCCTGGTATTCTATGATTCTATGATAGTTTGTGAAACAGTTTAGGATAAAGGGTACTCTATTAATGTGAGATTTACTGTTGCTATTAAAATTTAGGAGTTCACTGATAGGGATGTGGGCTCGGTTATCTTTGTAAAAGATGTCAGGGGGTGAGATTTCAAAATATAGGTCTGCAGCTGAGGAAACATTGAAATCTCTGGAGCGAAGAAGTTCATAGGTGCTGGATCAGTCCTACCAACATAATCGCTCCTTAACAGAAGGCAACTGATGCCATCCCATGGCTACCACTAGATGGTGCCCAATCCACAATTTAACAGGAAGGTTTTCTCCAATCCTAGCTGGAGCAGTGCAGCCTTCTCTAGTGGAAACAATGCAGTGCCTACTCAGATTAAAGCAAGGGGCTGGATACCTAGGATTGTGCAAGGGAGCTCCCAGGATGGGATGGAGCTGGCTCTGATATCACATCTGTGGACACAGAGGGTTGGGAACACCATTGGAATCCCAGAACAGTGCAGACTTTTGACTTGGGAAGCCTTCCCAGAGGACAGCAACTAGCTGGAAGTACTGAATGCTGGTTTGTGTGTGTATGGGGTGGGGGGGAGGAGTGTCCGACATTTGACTCCAATTAAGGTGAAATCTGGAGAGAACAGGAAGGAGAGCAAAAAGTGGATGTGATGAAGGAGTCAAGGTGCCTCCCAGCAGCTCCATCTTCTGTGGGGAGAGATGGATGGACAGAAGTGCTGCCGTTTGCGACAACCTGCCTCCAAAATGTAAATAAGAAAATCCCGCAAGAGAACCTGGTTCAGTCGTGCTCGCTCTGTTAAGATCTATTTCATCCAGAGCAGACAAACGTTCGCCACGGCTGCTCCATTGGAGGAGAAGTAGATTACCTGGAGCAGAAGAGCTAAAACCCCTCTCGGTGAAGTTGGATTGGTCTGGGGTGCTTTCCCCACCTCTGTATACAAATCATCCTAATCATGGGCACTGTGTAACGGCAGCATATGGCTGTCTAAAGTGTCGAGTTGCTTCCTTTTTATTTCTTATATAAGTTTGAACAATGATCACAGTCAATTCGGATGGAAAAATAATGATCAGAAGATGTCTTGTCACCTTGAGACCTTTTAGGTAAAGTTCTTTTTATTGCTCTATTTACCATTCTCCCTCCCCACCCCCTGCCTTTGCACCCCATCTTGCTGTTCAGCTTCAGGGAGCTGAAACTGAATAATTCATCTAAACAAATTTCCTAGCACTCACAGTCTTCCAGGGGAATCAATCCCAGATTAAAATGTCAAGAATCAAAGCAAGTTAGCCTTTAAGTCATCTTGATGGGAGCTGGTGTGTGGCTCTTGCATACTGTACCTTGCCTGCTAATTCATTTGTTATGCTAATATCAGTTGGCTATTAGTTACAGGTTTTTAATACTTTTCTTGGTGATATTTGCATCCACTGGGGAATTGATGCATACAAATTAAAAGCCAGCTTTGGCTGTCAGTAACACTGGTTTGAATCCAGTGATAATGCGGTTGCTCCGGATTCACACGGGTAACCAAGAGCAGACTCTTGTCCAAAGTCAGACCTTCCAAGTTCCCCTCCCCCCCTGAATTTATGCATTTTTACTTACTGATCTCCTCCCCCCGCCTCAACAACTACAAAGTTTTTATGATTCCATTACTGTTGATTTGCATAAACTCCTTGCTGTAAGTGTCTTTTTTTTTTTTTTTTTTTTTGGTGAGTGGATGGGTGGGTGCGTGTGGACTGTCCATTAACATGCAAACTCTTCTCTAATGCTTGTGTGCTTTCTTTAAAACTGATTTGAGGAGTCACGCTTTATGCACTTCCAGCCTCCAAGGGGCATTGTTTGTTTGTGTCTTATGGGTGAGGAATTATAAAAGTTAGGTCTGAATCAAAACAAAGCCATCACGGTGCTTTCTGATGGTCCAAGTAACACAAAAGCGTTGGAAGTGGATTTTGCAAACCAGGATACTGGCCTTTTGACTTGGCCAAAGGAAATGGAGTTTTGGGGGATGGAAGGGAGGGTCGGGTTATATTTTCTCACGTGGGACAGCTTTTGAGAATTATTGCTGCTGAAATTTCATCTGTCTAAAGAATTTATGTGCTCACCACCATTGTATCTGAGCACTTTACAATCTTTTACTGAAGTTATCCTCCAAACACCTCTCAGAGGTATGGGAGTG
The DNA here is from genome assembly GCF_965140295.1 of Lepidochelys olivacea. Classification (NCBI taxonomy): domain Eukaryota; kingdom Metazoa; phylum Chordata; order Testudines; family Cheloniidae; genus Lepidochelys; species Lepidochelys olivacea. Next base: position 17,207,652 of record NC_140424.1, read on the forward strand.
TGATTATTCCCATTGTTCAGATGGGGAACTGAGACACAAAGGAGGCTAAGTGCCTTGCTCAAGGCCATACAGGGAGTCTGTGGCAGAGCTGAGAACTGAACATAGGTTGCCCAACTCCTAGGTTAGTGCCCCAATCACTTGACTGTCCACCTTCTTGGACCAGCCAGGCAAACAGGTGGGGCAGGTAGCTCTGCTAGGTGAAAAGACTTGGGAGTGGGTCAGCAAGGGGATGGTACCTCCCCGTTGGTTTGGCAGGGATTTTGTCTCCAATCTGATGGCAGGCAGGTTGGGGGGATACCAAAGGGGGAGAAGGGGCACACCGATGAGGCTGGGCTGTAGGGCAGTTGCTTTTGGGTAGCAGAGCTTGCCTTGTGGAAGGAGGATAGAAGAGAAGGGAGAGGTGCCTAGCCATAGCTGGGCCACATGTTGAAGAGGGGGTGGGAGCAATTCCCACATCGCTCATCCTCCCTCTGCTACTGTGGGCCAATCCTGCCCTCAGTGATGTCCAGGGCAAAACTCTGATTGACTTAACAGATGCAACACAGAACTTCATGGATGGAGCAGAGATGGATCGGGGCACACCATGAACTAGCTGGGAGGGGGAGAAAGGGGGGCAGTTACTCTGTAGTAATTCACCAGCTGTGCCAGTTGTGTCAAACACTGTACACAGCCATCATCTAGAGCTGTCGCTTTCTCTCCTGTTGAATGACACTCTGCTTAATAGAACAGCAGCGCCCAAGGTGCTGTGCTGGGCTCGGCAGCTGCCTTCAGCCGGGGACGGGGCCAGCGCTGCTTTGAGAGGGGCTGTTCGTTCTCTTCCATAGATATGTTTGTTAAACCCCAAGATGAAGTTAGTGGAAGAGTCTCCTGCTCCGGGAGCAGGGGAATTCCTTTCTAGCAGTGTCCTGTGAATAAGGCTTGAAGCAGGAGTATCAGTAATGAGTCCTAGCACACTGGCCAAGTGTGATGAAAAATAGGCCAGAGACTGGAACAGGAGGGGAAATGTTTGTGCGGATTCGGGGATGGGGCCAGGTGAACAGTTTGGGGGCTTGGGTCTTGCTAAGAGAATCCGGTACCTTGACAGTGTTCTCAATACACTAGGGCCTGATTCTGCTCTTACGCTGGTGTAAATTGGGAGCAACTTTATTGAAAAGTTAAACCAGTGTGAGTTGAATCAGGCTTTTCTAAGAGATGTTTTCCTTGAGAGTTTATAGCACAGGAAAATAGATGTGATTGACTGTGGCTAAAGCACCTCGAGGGGTGTTCCCCCCCCCCCAATCGTTTAGACAAACTGGAGGCAAGGATTCTCCCTGGTTTAACTCAGCGGTAATGGTGTTTGGTGGGAATATTTTTTTGAAGCATTGGAACCGAAAGGCTAATAACACCAGTGTGGTGGGCTTCCCTCACCACCTCAGTCCTGACCTGCAATACCCACTTATTTTCTAGGGCTAAGCCCTGCTCCCCAGTTTTGCTGATGCTCTTTAGCCCTGCTAGACTAGCTCTTGAGCACCCCACAGATCAGCTAAAGCTGTCATGACCTGCACATTTTCTCCTATTCTAGCCCTACTTCTCCCTACCTCTGCTAATTTACCAGCGCACTTCAGTCCTCACCTGTGGCACACCCTGTTTGAACTCTGCCCTTGCAGATCCCGAGCCACCATTTTATGTGGTGACTGTGGTGAGACTAGCGTATGCTCTTAGGCCTTGCCTTCACTGCAGCTTTAGCTCAAGGTATGATTCAAGTGCTCCCTTAATCTTACTCCTGTCCACACACGAGTCTCTAGCTCAAGTTGAGTGGTGCTTTAACCTCAAGCTACTGGAGGTGTGGGTTGACACTTGAGAGCTGTTGATGCTCACACTAGTAATGCAGTGGGGATATAGATACTGTGCTGTTAATCCAAACATCGGTGTGGATGCTCTCACTTGAGCTAGACTAACTCAAGAGCAGCTGGCTGCTCTTATCCACACTTAAGTTAGTGCTGCAGTGAAGGCAAACCCTTGGAATCTAGACACCCCCCAACTTTGTGTAGTAATGTGGGTGGTTTGCAGTCCATAGTGGTCACCTAAATTTATGGAGACCACATGTCAGCTGGTGTTTAAGCATCTTATCTCCACTGAAGTCAGTGAGCTGGATCCACATGGGTGCAAATAAGCATAGCATCAGTGAAGTTGCCAGGCACTGACTGGAGATTTGGCCCATTGAAATCAAAGTGGTGCTCAGCTGAATTCATTAATCATCCTCTGGATAAGCTTAGTACAGTGAGGGAAAAGTCCCAAATCTGTGAGAAGCACCCTGCGAATGGAGGAGAGCTGTTGATTGCTAGCACTCTGTAAACATAGCAGGAGGAGATAAAATATTGGAGAGGAGGATTTATTTACAGAAACTTGTGTGAATGGCTCACTTCTAATGTGTCTAATTTCAAAATCAAGGCACCTTAGTGATTGATTCTACTCAGCAGTACCCGAGAGAGCCAAAAGTGCATCACAAGTCAACTATAGTGCCTTACCCCAGCCATCTCTATGCTTCTCTTTGGGGAACTAAAGAGGAGTGCTGTGAAAGCTTGTAAGTAGAAAATCCATTTCTTTCCTCAGAACTTTAGAATGCATTGTTCCCAGGGAGGATTAATGCTGCTTAGCATTTTGCTGTCGGGTGACCCAGTCTGAGAGGCCTCTGGTGTTTCAGGACCATGGAAAGCTCATGGGTTCAAAGGATGCTGCAGCCTTCTCCTGCACACGTTTCCAGGATACCCAAATGATATATAGCACATCAGAATACAAATCCTCAGGGCCAGATTTTGCTCTGTTACAATTATGTGAATCTTTGATAATTCTATTAAAGACTATGCTGTTGTTCCAAACTGACAGTAAATAAACAGGGCAGAACTTGGCACTCTCCTCCTGGACATAGTCCTAAAGCAGGGGATTGTGAATATTTCAGTCCCAGGGTAGAATTCTGGGTAGAATTGTCACCAGAATCTTGTAAAATCAAAGCACCCTGAATTAAATTAATATGTGGTGACAGTCCACGCGATTAACAGCCAGCTTGGGATGTAGATGCTACATGGTCATCAAAGCTCTATGTTCAACAACAGGTACAGTTAATGGACTAGTTTTGGAAACGGGGTCTGATGCAGCTCTCAGGAAAGTCCATTGGTTTCAGTGGAGTTAATTCTGACTTACACCAGTGTGAGGTTCAGTCAGGCCCCTGGTACCTTTTGGCCATTTCCCAATACTAGGCGCCAGCACAAAGAACTGCAGTACAAAATCTTGAGTCTCCTCCCCTTCTTCTGCAAGCCATTTGAAATTGTGAATTTTTTTCCTTCTAATGAGATGCTAGAATGCATGGCCCCTTTGAAATTTTTTTTTTTCAGCAATTGTGGAGGGTTTTTCCTTCTTTCTTTCTCCCATGGTCTAAATTGTTAATTAATTGTGGAGTTTAACTATCGCTCCTTGCCAGATCATAATTATGAAAATTAAAATTCATAAACAAGGCCTTGCATAATGATGAAGACATTATCAATAGAAAGGATTTGAAAGATGAGCAAGATCAGCTCTGATCATTTAAACACGAATCCCCCAGGTAATGTGTCATTAAATTATGCTTGGCGGGGTGGAGAGGAGGAAAGGGGGTGGCTGCACTGGATGAAAAGGGATAGATGATTAGAACCGCCCTCCAGCTGCAGCAGGGCACTGCTATTATTTGTGTTACTATCTTGCCTAGAGACCCGTAGAACAGACTTGTAGTAAGAGGGAGTCCCTCTTACCCTCACAAGCTTACACGCTCCATAGATGAGACTGCTATAAGAGATGGAATAAGGAAAGTAGTATTACCATAGCTTACAAACAGGGAAATGATGCCCAGAGACACGCCCAGATTCTCGGAGGTATTTAGGCTCCTCACTCCTGTGGATTTTAAGGGAATGTAGGAGCCTAAATATCTCTGCGGATCTGGGCCTAAGTGACTTTCCAAGGGTCATGCAGGAAGTCAATGGCAGAGTCCAAGACTGAACCCAAATCTCCTGAGGCCCATGGCAGTGCCCTAGCCACCAGGCCTCTCTTGGAAGGGTGCCATACTAATGTCTCCCCTATGTCTCTAACACCCTGAGAATACACTCACCCCTACCGTAAGCAGGCACCATTCCCATTGCTTTCAAAGGGATTAACACCAAGGCTTAGCTTGGTTCCAAGAGGATAGTTTTTGTACGCTTTTTGTTAATGTTGTTGTTTTTAAAAACAAATAAAGAAAATTTCAGAACAACTTAGTTTTGAATAAGAAAACCATAACATTTCATTTTGATAATATTGAAACAATCTTTTTGAATTTTTAAAAATTTGTTTTAGTTAAAAAAATGTGAAATTAATACAAGTTCATGAAATGTTCAGGTGTCACCCAATCTGCATTTTTACCAGAAAAAGGTTTTGGGGGGAAACTTATGTCCAGTTTTGATAAGCAACAATCCTTGCACCAAAAAGCTGACATCTCACTAGCTAGGACACTCAAATGGTAGGAGGGGAATCGGAGGCACAGAGAGGCAATACTGCTCGATAGCAGAGCCAAGATTAGAACTCTGGTCTCTTAAGTTAGTGCTCTTGTTACCTGCCAGCTCTGTGTTCTTGGGGAACCAGGGTGCAGTATCCAGCCTGTCTGACTCACAAAGGACCCCCCGCCCTCCAGCCTCTGCTTGAACCAAAACCAGTCAGAAGAAAGACTTGCGAAAAGGCAGCAGGGGACACACTTAAACCCTTCTGGACAAGGGTGACAGGATTAAGGCAACTCCCCTAGCCTCATTTGCATCAAAGATGGGATAGGGAGGCATCTCCATTAGCATACAGAATGGAGAACAGAGATTCCAAGGCAAGAACTGCACTGAACTCTGGGACCAGGGAAGCACTGCATGATGGGGGAATCTCTGCTCCAGATGTTAATGAACCTACCCCTGCACACACCCGGTGCAGTAGTTATCAGACCAATTCTACCAATAAATCCTTTACTGGTATCCAAAATACTGAAGCTACCTAATTGCATCGTGAGCTCCTGCGAAGGAACACCACCCATAGCCAGGAATGATCAGTTCCTATTCTCTAGCCTGAACAAAACAACTCTGGTACACTCCCTTGAGCCACCAGTTTACCCATTAACAAATCTAGTGTTCTCCCTTGAACCATTGTTGTTTCCTGACAAAAAACCCCTTCCCATGCTCAAGTAAGTGTTCTGATGCTTGGATCCAAAATCTGCATCAGTTCCACTGGGACTTCATCTTCTCCTGACTGAGCGTGCTGGGGGCTCTGCCAGCACTCCGGACCTTCAGCTATCATCACCACCTGGGAACCCCAACCGGTTCAAGGTTCACAGAGTGGTGAGAATCCAGCTCACTTGCGCGCTCTCTCTCTCTCTCTTTTTCTTTTTCTACTCTAGGTATAGCTTTCTAACCCTGAGTTGTGTGATCAGTTATAGTTTTCTAAACCTGACTTTTGTAATCAAATTTAAGCTAGATTTAATATTGTAACTGTTTTGTTTGTTTGGGTCTCCTTGTATGATTATTACTTGGCAATAATTAACTTTTATGGTTAAGCTGGTTGCTTCCCTCCCTCCCTCTCGTGTTTTTGGCTTCCCCATTTGCTCTGCAGCAATGCTCCTCTTACCTAAGCTAAAGATTCTTGCAGAGCCCAAAAGTCCTGTAGGGTTTGCTTATCAAGTGCATTACTACCAGAACAACGTATAATGTGAAAGTGGGGAGAGGGACGTGCTGAACCTGTGTCATATAAGGGTGGCAGCTTGAAGGTGTGGCTCGACCCTGCTTACTCAGGTGTACTCTATTCCGGTGTGGTGCCTGTGGCATATGAGGGTGGCGGCTTGGAAGTACTGCTCAGCCCAGCCTGCTGAGTCCAGGGACATATAAGGGGTCACCTTGGGCGTGCTGATTGACCCAGTCCACTCAGATGCGCTCTGTTAATGTGTGTGTGTTCATCTGATTCTGGGGCTGCAGGAACCCAGCCCTGGGAAACCTAGGTCCTGCAGGATAGTGCTATTGGGAGGGAACTTGCAGAAGGGAGACGCATAGCTCTGTATGAGAACACAAGTGACACAAGCAGTACATTGATAGAATTACAGACACCCCCCCCCAGAAGAGTACCCCTAATAAATGAGCATACCCCAGCATAATGGGCAAATCTGGTAACACCCTATCCTGTGGACCATGCTGCCTCTCACTAATATATCATGTAAGCACTTGTACAGTGCTCATCAACACCTCTTAGCGGGGTGCTGGATGGCTAAGGCATTGGGAATAGAATGTGAAGCCTTTCACCTTTAGTTTATTAGCTCAGATTGTATTGGCTGGACAGATTCCCTTAGGGAGCAGAAAGGGAATAACAGTGGACAACTATGCAAAATGGGAGAAAGGGACAGCCAATGAAATTACAAGGCAATACATTTAAGAGTGATCAAACATAACACATAATCACCCTGTGGAACTCACTGCTACAAGATATCACTGAGACCACGCACTAGGATTCAATAGAGGATGGATAATAATGAGAGCATCCACAGGGTCATTAGAGGCAAAATATCTACAAGGGATATCAGCCCTCATGCTTCAGGGCATGAGCCAACCACAAATGGCTCGATCAACAAAGAGATTTAAATTCCTCACTGCCACTTTAGGTTCCTAGGTCCAAAATTTAGATCCTCAGAACCCCCACTTGGCTACTGGCTAACCCAGTAGGCACCTAAATTCTGTTGGTGCCTTTGTTTCTGTCAGTAAAGTCCCCTAGGCACCAAAATTTCTGCTGGATGGCATATACAAAGCCACCTAAGTCTTGACAGCAATGAGCTGCTCAGTGCCTAGTGTGCCTCTAAGCCTGGCCGGCTGCTGGACTAGATGGACCATTGGTCTGATCTGGCTTGGTATTTCCTATGTTGCTAAAACAGATCTACACTGGTGACTTGGCCAACTCTCTTTGAATGGCCAATAGGAGCAGGATTAAGAACCATTTGCTGAGGGTTAGAGTTCAGGTACATGGCATGATTGCCCATTCCACCTCTCAAATGCCCCTCCCTCCATTTTTTTTCTCATACAGAATTTTCAGTAAGAAAAGTCAGTGCAAGTGAGCTCTTGAGGGGGCTTTGTGTGGAGGCGGTTTTGCCGAGAATCAGACCACAGGACTTGTGGGCCTGTCAGTGAAGAGACCCATATCTTACTTGTAATTGGTGGGATAACCTGTTTCGCAAAGAAGCCATTACTGATTGTGTCTCACCTTATCTTTTCTTTTTCTCCTCCCTCAGGATATTTGTGCTGGGCATTGGATTTTTTACCCTGTGCTTCTTAATGACATCTTTGGGAGGCCAGTTTTCAGCCAAAAGGCTGGGAGACTCTCCCTTCACCATCAGAACCGAAGGTAACTGAGATTTTAACTGTTTTGAAAACTATTTTAAAAGAGGAGAACTTGTGCTAGATTTGGCTCCTTGTGACTAGTATGGGAATAAATGCCCCTTCTGGGATAGATGAGTACAGGGAAGTGATAGTGCATTGTCAATGTCTGCTTCCTGCTGGAGTATGACAGACTTACCCGTGTCTAATAGCTCCCTCTACCGGCTCACTGGGTAGAGGCCTGTGTTTCTGGAGCCGCAGATTTTGAATTGGTTGAAATTCCAAGTGTATGGGCTGCTTGACTATTTCCATTCAGCTCTTTGTCATTACAAGCTCCATAAACAAGGAGGGCGGAGAGGGAGGAAATCAGATGGAGACTGACATTTTTGCAAAGCCTCCTCGAGAACATCACGAAGTGTATGGAGGGGGATGTAAACCATGAAGCTCTAGCAGTGTTTGGTGCAAAGCATTGTGATGACACCTGGTGTATAGAGAACCTCGGTGATCTGAATGCAAGGGGCTAGATCGGAGATGGGCAAACTACGGGCCACATCCGGCCCGCGGGACCGTCCTGGCTGGCCCTTCAGCTCCTGGCTGGGGAAACTAGCCCCCAGCCCCTCCCCAGCAGCCTTATCTCGCAGTGCCGCTAGCAGTCTGGGTGGCTGGGCTGCAAGCACCTGCCGGGCAGTGGGGCTGTGAGAGCCACCAGATGTAGTGTATTAAATTGCTCCCTGTAGCAATGTGCTAACTTATGGAGCACCAGGACTGGCAGCTGTAAGTAGTACACCGTATGTACCATATTCCTATGGGGAGCAATTTAATACTCTACACTGGCCCTCCATACTGTTTAGGAACCCCGATGTGGCCCTCAGGCCAAAAAGTTTGCCCACGCCTGGGCTAGATCCTCAGTTCATGTATGCTGTTGTAGCTCCATTGACTGTGCCAGCTTACAGCACCGGAGGCTCTGGCTCAGGACTGTGGAAGGCTTTGTGGTTGTAGACAGGTTTGGTCGCCAGGGAGTGAAAGTGTGGAGAGTGATGTTTTTGCCATTTTATTTTTTTTGTCTCAAAAGGAGATACTATGATGGGAAACTAGTGGATCAACTGTGTGTGTTAAATTTTAATACCCGTAAAAGTACTCTATAGAGGATGGAGGGGGAATAGGTGAAGTGTTCTGATTCTAATGGAGAAGCTCACTGGGAGAAGTGTTGCACAAGGGCAGCTCCTAGGATTGAAGGGATGTAACCCATTCCCTTCTTTTCCTCAGCCCTGTGTATTCCTGACACCTCCAACCTCTGGTTGCCTCCTGCCCTGATCCACCCTCCACCCCCCTACCCAGGCCATGTAGGGATCCTGCTCATCTGTTTGTGGGGTGAGTTCTTGTTGCCCCTGCTCACCTCCCATAATGGACTGAGGGGTCAGGAGATGGGGCTTCAGCGCAGCAGAAATGTGGGAGGATGGAGAGAGAATTGGGTGCTGGATGGCACAGCTGATGGGGAGTTGAGGATGGTGCATGTCGTTAGTGCTGTGGCATGTTGCTGGTGCTGTAGAGTTGTTAATGCTGCTATTCTCGGAGCTCCAGTGCTAGCTGCACCAGCAGAGTGCACAGCGTGTTGATTCAGCAGACCTCGGTGCTGTTCAGAAAGAAAGACCACAGGCTCGGATCAGTGACGAAGGTGCTCGGCCAGGTTTACTGTCTGCAAAGCACGGTACTGGAGCCCTGTCCAGTAGCTCACAGGGACGCTAACACGTGTATGCCTGTGACAAGATAAAGGATCAGTCAGCAAACAGGATGCTGTCCCCTCAGCTGATGTATGCCCCTCCCATGACTTCTCCTTTTATACATGGATACGAATAAATGACACATTATGCTCCATATGTTGTTTGTTATCACCCTGGTATCTTGTACCTGCTAGTTCAAACAAAACCTCCTCATCCATTATCCTGTCATCCCATCCTTATCTTATAAGGGGTCGGTGTGTTCCTGTATAATCTCATGGGAATTGGTTTATGTGGTTACTTGAGAACTCTGGGTGTTCTTGTACCATCCTCTCTGGTTAGATGCGCTTACTTGGTTAGCCAATACCAGTTATACTACTGACAAGGCCTACTTTGCTTCATACTCTTAGTTTATGCCTAGGCCTCCAGCGAGGCCTACATGCATTAACTAGTGGGATGAGCATATGGCAGGGGTACTATGTAGCCATGCAGGCCAAAAGCTGCCACACTCCAGTAGCCTTGATCCACTAAAATCTATTGGTGACATCAGTGATGGTTTTGCTACAGTAAAGAGTGTAGCAGTAGCTTCAGAAAAGGGGACAGGTGGGCGGATAGTGCTACCCTATATATGATACATGTCATCATCCCTGTAAAAGGGTCAATTGGCATTTCCTAAGTAGAAATACTCCGCCCTCATGACCACTGATCAACCAATGGGAGCTTGTTCTGACAGTGTGCATGGGGTTGCCAGGTGTCCGGTTTTCGACTGAAATGCCTGGTCAAAAAGAGACCCTGGCAGCTCCAGTCGGCACTGCCGACCGGGCTGTTGAAAGTCCGGTCAGTGTTGCAGCAGGGGCCTGGGGCTAAGGCAGGCTCCCTACCTGCGTTGGCTGTGTGCTGCCTCCTGAAGCGGCCGCCAGGTCCCTGCGGCCCGTAGGCGCTGGGGTGGCCAGGGAGGCTCCGTGCACTGCCCCCGCCCCCAGCGCCAGCTCTGCAGCTCTCATTGGCGGGGCAGGGGTGTTTGGTTTTGTGTGATTAGAAAGTTGGCAACCCTATGTGTGCGTTGTATTTGAGTGTTGTGACTCAGTACTACTTGCTGAATGGAGTTTCTGCTGGACCTTTCTGAAGTCCATCACAGAGAATGCTCCAGCTTGCTCATGTCATTGAATTTAGCTCTGGATAAAAAACAGATGCTTGTTTGTTTTTGTTCCAATTTACCTCTGGACTGTTAAGTACTTTGGGTCCAAATGAAATAGCAGGGAAAGGAGAACTTTTCAAGAGAGGTGGCCCAATCCAGAGCCTGGGATAGCCAAGGTACATTTGGTCAGGCCAGAAGACAGTCCTGGAGCAAAGGAAAGACACCCCCTCACACACACACATGCTCTCTCCTAACTGGAGTGATAAACACATCACCCCCTCATTAACTGAGTGAGGAGGCCTCAGACTAAAATCCCCCATTTCAGCCAGAAGCTAAGTGATGAGGGATAAGCCATAGTCTTTCGGCTTCTGCAACCTTCATAACAGCAGCCCCCTCCTTTCCCATACCAAGCAAAGCCCTTTGAGTTGGCCATTTATTGCTGCAGTTTTCCTGTTAACGTGCAGCAGCAGAAACCAAACTAACCCCCTCCCCGCATCCAATTCTCTGGGATGATCACTTTTCCCCTCCCCCCACCGCCTGGCTGGTATCGGGGAAGATCCCTGCTAGCCAAACGCGAACAGCTCAGTGCCAATGGCCCCCCCTCCCACCGCGTGGCTAACTGCGGGGAGGATTTATTTTCAGCCACAGGCAAACAGCCCAGTAGGAACAGCCACCTCTGAATGTCCCCTTAATCAAATTCCCCTATTTCAACCAGGTTACCATGAACGATATCACTCGTCTGAGGATAACACAGAGAGATAAAGAACGGATGTTGCTTGAATGCCAGCAAACACCAGAACCATACGCTGCCAGGCTTTGTCATGCAATGATACCAGATTACTTGCTACTAGCATGGTGTGGTAAAGTGTCCTACCATGGAGGACAGAATAACGCTGCTCTCCCCAGAAACCTTCTGCAAAGGCCTTTAGAGTACCTCCAGGAGAGCTTCATGGAGATGTCCCTAGAAGATTTCCGCTCCATCCCCAGACACGTTAACAGACATTTCCAGTAGCAGTACTGGCCACGAATGCATCCCAAGTCCTCAGGGCTACTTAATCATTGAAAAACGCTTGCTTTTATAACATGTATTATATTTAAAAAGATACACTCACCAGAGGTCCCTTCTCCAGCTTCGTTGGGTTGGGAGGGTATTTCAGTCAGGGTGATAAAAAGATCCTGGCTGTCAGGGAGAACAGTGTGTTGTGTGCTGTCCCCAAGCTCATCGTCCTCCTCCTCATCTTCCCCATCTGCAAAATCCTCAGCCATGGCGGAGAGTATCCCATCCTCGGAGTACACGGACAAAGGTGGGGTAGCGGTGGCGGCCCTCACTGGAATTGCATGCAGCTCAGCGTAGAAGCGGCATGTCTGCGGCTCTGTCCCGGAGCGTCCGTTTGATTCTTTGGTTTTCTGGTACGCTTGTCTGAGCTCCTTAAGTTTAATGCGGCACTGTGTTGCGTCCCTGATGTAGCCTCTGTCCCTCATGGCCTCTGAGATTTTTTTAAATGTTTTGGCATTTAGTCTTTTGGAACGTAGTTCTGATAGCACAGATTCCTCTCCCCATACAGCGATCAGATCCAGTACCTCCCATTCGGTCCATACTGGAGCTCTTTTTCGATTCTGGGACTGCATGGTCACCTGTGCTGATGAGCTCGCCTGGCCAAACAGGAAATGAGATTTAAAAGTTCCCGGGGCTTTTCCTTACACCTGGCCAGTGCATCCGAGTTCAGAGTGCTGTCCAGAGCAGTCACAATGGTGCACTGTGGGATAGCTCCCGGAGGCCAAGACCTTTGAATTGCATCCGCACTAACCCTAATTCGAAACGGCAATGTCAATTTCAGTGCTAATCCCCTCGTTGGGGAGGAGTACAGAAATCGGTTTTAAGAGCCCTTTATGTCGAAAAAATGGCTTCATTGTGTGGACGGGTGCAGGGTTAATTCGGATTTAATGCTGCTAAATCCAACATAAACTCGTAGTATAGACCAGGCCCAAGGGATTAGTGTTTACTTGGCTGGTGGTAGTCTGAGCAATAGAACGCTGGGACATCAATGCCTTCCCGTTCTGTCTTGCACATTTCACTGAAGTCAGGTTGTCTCCCTTTAGAGACAGACCCATGTCTCCCACAGGTGGGTGTGAGCATGTCTTGTGGTCACTAGCCATGTAGTGGCCTTTGTAACAGTAACCGCTGGAGTCAGAGTACACTGGCTCTCATCACGCGATGGCAGATGCTCTGTGACTAATTTTTTTCCCTCCCAACAAGACTTCTCTTCCAAGCACCATAACCTATTCGGGATGCAGCTTCCAGGCAAAGCAGCGAAAGGTGTTATATTTAAACACAGGCAAGTTCTAGCAGGGTCCCTCATTCAACAGACTGGCAGCCCCAGCCATCCCAGCTTAGTCTGATCACCAGCTGCCTAGACTGTTGGGTCAGCTCCTTAGTCATAATAAGGCTTCTTTGTGCCACTCCAAGAGCTCACCTGCGGGTCTGTTTACATGGAGGAAAAAGGTGTGATCTTAATGTGGGTTAAAATCACAGCGAAGACATGGCAGCTTGGGTTAGCAGCTAGAATGCAATCCCCAGCTCCCCTATAGGCTTGAACCGAGCTGCTAACCCGAGTTAAAAGCAGAGCTGCTGTGTCTTCACTGCTATTTTAACTAGAGTTAGCTAATGGTGTCAGCCAAGGACAGTTAAGAACATGCCTTCTTCTGCAGTATGGACGTACCCTAAGTTGCTTACTGGAGATTCTTCTCTGCAACCCTGGAGTATCCAGTCCCTAGAGGCTGCTGCAGGTGTTTGTAAATTAAAGCAACCTTCAAGCTCTGAACTGACTCCCTGCAGCCCTGGGGTTGGAGAAGTGTAGAGGTGATGTGAAGTGTCCCCTGCCCTACAACTAGCACAGCTGAAAATAAGTCGGTTTGGCAGTAAAAGAAATTCAGCCCTGTGCAGCTGGTCATGTACCACTTAAGTCTCCCATAGCTCCTCGGGTGGCTGTAATTGGCTGAGTGACTGTACAGTAAGGATCTGATCACTGCTTCATCTTCAGGATGAGAGAAACTCAAGTCCATCCCTTCCTTCCTTCTGTTGCCGGCACCCAGTGCCGAGAGGCTGAACAACAGCTTGAGTTGGTTCGTTACCCGGTGTGCTACACCCAATAATTACAACGGGGTGGAGAAGCAGAAAAGTTTATTTGAAGCTTTAAAAAGGAACCGGGAGATTTGAATTTTAAATTCTGTACAACAGAGCAGGAAATTACACAGGCTTTTATACATTTTTTTTTAGCATATTTATTTAATAGCAAGCTGCTCCAAGTATCCATATAGCCAGCCAATTCAGTTCCCAGCTAGTTTTTTGATTTTTTGTATTATTTGTTAAACTATATATAAAGCTGCTTTATTTAGCATTGTTTTTTTATATCTCCCCTGTTTGGCCTTGCTTAGTTTTAGGCAGTCTGACTCTGCAACATACTGTTGCAGATTCTCAGCATAACTGCTGCGAGTGCCTCCAGGCGGCGGGGGGGGCAAGGACACCGGGGCCTAGTGCGAGGGGGCTTCATTGACACTCGTGGTCTTTCATTCCCTCGAGTTACCTAGTGGCCATGCCCCAGTGTTTCCAACACTTCCCTTTCTACAATATACTTCAATCCATGGAGTTTGTTCTCTGGGCCAAATTCTATTCTTGGTTACATCAGTGTAGAACCATAGGGCCTTCCTGGACTTGAATGAAATGACCTCCAATTTATACCATTAAACTGGGGAGAAGAATTTGGTATAATAAATTCAACAGGCCCATTGCTGGACCATTTCCTAGGAGCCCATGGCACAGCCCTTCTCTGGAGTGGGTCATTTCAAAGATTCTAGCAGATGAAGTGAGGGAAAATGCTCAGTCATGAGTCTTGAGCCTCCTCTTGCTAGCACCATTTTTGCACTGGTGTTAACTCTCTGGACTTCAGTAGAGATAATCCTGATTTACACTTATGCTGCATGTCCCGGAGTTACCAGGGCGATGCTCTGGAACTGCTCTATATGAAGCCAGTCAGGACTCTGGGGGAGCCTCCTCTCTCTAAGCACACTGTCACCAGGGCAAGAAGCTTACACCACTTCGGCCTTCCTGGGTCTGACCTTGGAGCATTCAGCATCCCCTTCCACACCATGTGCTTCCAGCAGCGAGTCTGCCCGGGCGGGGCTTCTGGGGAAGCCAGAGGGCCCTGTACCCCAACTCCATGGTCAGTAGTGACTCTCAGCCAGCATTGTAAAGTGGAAGGTTTATTAGTCGACAGGTACACAGTGTAGAGCAGAACTTGCTAGCACATAAATCAGTGACTTTGAGCAAAGTCCATCTTGGGGAGGGACCCTAGGCCAGATGCCCTGGACACCCCCATCTCCGAGTCCCAGACAGGAGACTGCCCTGGACCCCACTGCCTGGCCTCTGCCACGCACTTGGCTTCTCCTCTGGTCTTTGTCCTGCTTCCTGGCAAAGTGTCACCTGGTCGCCTCCCTCTCCTGGGTCTCAGGTTATGAAGGGCATCGGCCATACCTTACATGCAGGCAGCTGGGCAGCCTCACCTGCCCTGAGGGCCTCGGCAAAAGTCACACACCCAATTCCCACTGCCTAGGCATTGGTGCAGTACTCAGGGAAACTGAGCTACACACAGTATTAGTATAGGACGGTAAGATTCACATGCAACATAACAAGGTGAAAAACTTCACTTCGTCACACTGGGTCACCATCAAACCCTGGGGTTTAAGTGGTGAATCTTCTGTGGACTCTTTGTATAGAGACAAACTTCACCCACTATCTGTTGGGTGGCTTATATTGTAATGGTCCAATTTTCTTGTAGTGGCAGGTAGGAAGAGATGAAGCTTTGGTCCCCTTTCCTGTATCTGGAAAAAGGAGTGAATGTTGACTCTAATGGGAATTGTCAATCGTTATCCACTCTTGTATCCCTGGGTCTTAGTTCTGTAACTCTGTCTAGGAAAGTTACCACCTAATTAGAAAGCTCAGTAAAGAATTCAACATAAAGTTTTTCTTCATTGGTTAAGACTTGCCTTTGGTTTTCACCATCAGTTGTAGAGCTCTTGGAGGAACTGCAGGTCAGAAATGAGAGTCCCTGCTGTCTCAAATTAACAGTAACTTTTCCTGCAGCTTTCAGGTGGGTGATGGTAGAGAAAGAACTACTTGAAAGGAACTCAAAGACCCAGGGCCAAATGTTGCTGTCAGTTACAGCAGTGTAAACTCACTGAAGTCAATAGGCTTACTTGGGCTTTATGTCATGTAATCTGGAGCAGAATTAAGCCCCCACCCACTGTTGACTTCATT
This sequence comes from Lepidochelys olivacea, assembly GCF_965140295.1. NCBI lineage: Eukaryota > Metazoa > Chordata > Testudines > Cheloniidae > Lepidochelys > Lepidochelys olivacea. The sequence continues at coordinate 17,223,192 of NC_140424.1, forward strand.
CTAGTGTATTGATTGTGGATGGGGTTGTCTCCCTATTTTTCTTGTCTGAGGGGCTCTAGCTGTTGCAATGTGTACAGAATTTTATAAACAAAAACTTTTCCAGGGTATGAATGAATCTCTTTGGTGAGGGCCTGATTGTCAGAAATGGCCTCTGATTTTTGTACTCAGGACTTGTCAGGCACAAGTAATTCAGGGATACATTTCATAGGGCTCAGATATTTTCTTCTATTCATGTTCTTATACTGTGCCCATCACCATGGTACCTGATGCCTCAATATCTAACTAGGTGACTGAGCCTGGAGATAAGGGAGCTGGGCACAGTGCTGCTATACCAACACCAATGGCTATTTGCCCCTGCAAAACTACATGTGGGCACAAAACGCAGTAACTCAATGGGAGGCTGAACTTAGACCATTTTGAAAACTGGGGCTTGATTCTGAACCTGCTTTTGCTGGCTTTGCAACAGGGTAATTCTGCTGAGCTTAGAGTTACCTGTGATTTGCACCAATGCCTGTAGGGCCAGAATCGGGTCCTGTGGTACATGACTTCTGCAGTTCATTTAGAATTCAGGGAGAGGGCCTGTATTCTGCATGAGGAGTGATGGATTATTAAGAGCATATTTAATGTAAAGAGGGTTGACAATAACAGAAATGTATCCATATCTTATTACAGTTTTATCAAGCCTCAATAGATATTCAATTAACATGCATTACAGATCCCAATGAAATACCACTAGTTGCAACACTTGCTGTAAGTGCAAAATGATTATCTGAAGCCAAGTACAAAGAGGTGTGCTAATGTCACTGGCCTTGTAAGCTTGTAAGGAGCACCCCAGCAATCTGCACCTTCAAGGAACAAGAGAAATGTAGGGCTTAAAAGGACCCCAAGAGGTCACTGAGTCCAGACCCCTGTGCTGAGTAAACCTCAGGACCAAGTAAATCTAGACCATCCCTGACAGGCATTTTTGTCCAATCTGCTCTCAAAAACCTCCAACAATGGGGATTCCACAACCTTTCTTGGAAGCCTATGCTTAGCTACCCTTAGTGTAAGAGTTTTTCCTAATAGCCAACCTAAACCTCCCTTGCTGCAGATTAAGCCCATTACTACTACTTCATGTCCACTGATGGTAGGACAGCAATTGATCTCTGTCCTCTTTATAACATCCCTTAACATATTTGAAGACTGTTATCTGCTCCCCTTTGTCTCTTCTTAATGACCCATTACTCTTTAACAGCAATAACTACTCCTCGAGTATGGTGACAATCATTTGGGTACCCACCTGATAGTAATTTTGAGAGAACTGAAATGGAGTTTTCTGGCTTGCCAGCTGCTCACCTGGAAGACTTTTGAACTCATTAGGAGCCTTTCAGGTGGGCTGCTAGGGAGCCATCATTTCAATTTCCCCCTGATGGAAAAGTCATTCCTACACCCAATTCCTGACTAGTTGTATTAATTACTGCTGGCCCTTGCATAGTGCAGTTCCTGTCCTTCTAACAACATTGGATTTATCTATTAACTCATCTAAGCCCTGATTCAGTAAAATGCCCAAGCACATGTTGAAGTGCTATGTTGAACCAGGCCCCTAGCATCTGATCCGGAGAAGAGCTGAGCACCACTAATTCCCATTGACTTCAATGGGTTTTTTGCCTGAGTGAGGAGTGCAGAGTAAGGTACCTGGTGCTTTTCTTCTCCATGTTTGTTCATTAAAGTTCCTGATTTAATGGGCCCTTCAGAAATGCTCATTATTGATTTATAGCTATTGTATTTCAACTGAGCAGCATTCCCAGCTCCAAATATGCTGGGGTCTGTGTTGCTTTATAAATAAAATGACTGTTGTGTGTGTTCAGGTTTGCCCATTACATGTCTGGGCTTGATAACAAGGGCTTGATCCCACAATCCTTAATCACATAAGTAATCCTTATTCACATATTCATTCTCTTGGGCCCCATCCTGCAGACACATATGCGTGTACATAACTCTTACTTCGTGTTCAATGAGTACATTTATGGATGTGCTTAGGCGTTTGCAGTATTAGGACCACTGTAATTATCCATGTGAGTAAGGGGTGCAGGATCAGACCTCATGTTGGTTTTAAGCAAATTGTTCGGGTAAAATCCTGGCCCCTTTGAAGTATGAGAGAAATCCCATTGACATTACTGAGGTCAGGATTTAACCCCAGGATTTAATTAAAATACAATACTTGCCATGGAAATCTAGGCTGAGATTTTTAAAAGCCTCCTAAGAGATTTGCACACCCAGTTCCAGCAGGGTATCCATTTCCCCAAAGCAACTTTGAAAATCACAGCCCTAAGTTAAATCCTGGAGCATTTTAGTAGGGCTTGAGACTGGACACTTCTCCCTCGTAAAGATTGCCATCCCAGTCACACACCACGATCTGAGAGTCTGTATGGGAGCTGCTGAGGGCAGAAGGGGTGCAAAGGGTGAAATGAAGTAGCTGGAGGAAGTGTCAGAAAATGCTTCAGACACACCTCAAAGCCTCCTCAGCTTCAGAGCCATCTGAACAGCAAATCAAACCTTAAACGAAGAGAGACATGAGGCAGAAGAAGGGAAGCAGAAAAATAGACTGTCACAGTCCTCCAGTTAATTCTGTTGATTTTATAATGTCATCTTCTAGGCGGTTCTCGCTAAGAACCATGAGCTTGTTCCATGTGCCAATAATCAGTCTTCAGAGGGATTCTACTCTTGATGATCTGAAGCAGCAGCGACTTTGTTGCTTTTTTCTAGAAACACCTTCTGAAATGCAAGTTATTTTATCCTAATCCTCAGCTGTGGAATAAACACTGGGAGCTTCCTTTGTTATGAAATGGTCACTGAGAGAATTGGTTCTGCAAACCAAAATCAGGATTAAAAAAAGAAAACAATCAACATTTTGCATACAGATGACGCTTTGGGAACGATCCTAGACATGAGAGTCTTATTTTTTTCCCCTTGTAACTTAAAATGTGTGGGGTTTTTGTCCCTCCCACCCCCCCGAGTCTATTTTTGTCTTTTGTTGTTCTACCATTGGGAAAAGCTGTCTCGGGGCAGAGTTTTTGACTTAAAACAAAAAATGTCATTTAATGATCTGAGATAATTGCAAGAGCTCAAACTGTTGTTGATCGGGGTAGTCATTAGAATTCCATCTGCCTTCTCTGGCTTCAGGACTTTGCCCTTTGCAGGTGCTCTCTCTTGTTTTCAATTGCAATGTATGATTAGCTGGTGGAACTTGCTGCTACAGGATGTTATCAGAGTTAAATAGTAAGTTTTAAAAAGTGATTAGATATGGATCAGAATATCATCTGTGTGACAGGGTCCCTGGGGTGCAACCTGGAACTGGTGTACTGCTGAGCCCTCTGTCCCACCAGTCTGGGCTCCCTCTCACCCTGTGGTGCTGTGACAAGCTGCAAACCTCTGGCAGGTACTGCACTTATACAGACATCCACAGGCAGGGACACATCCAGCTGAGTTACATGGGTAAATGCTTCTCCCAGCAACTCATGAACTAACAATAGAGAGGCACCAGCCAATCCCCCCCCACCTCCCCAGTTTTGTACCCTTGGACTATACCATCTTGCGCTGGTCAGAAGCCTGACCAGGGTAAGTTTATTACCCAGTCCACCCCTCTCTCAATGTGGAGAGGACATGCGCTAGCTTTTGTACCTGAGCTGAGATTTCCCAAGCACATCAGCCTAACTGCACTGTTTTAAGTAAAGTATAAAATAGATTTATTAACTACAGAAAGATAGATTTTAGGTGATTATAAGTGGTAGGCATAAAAGATCAGAGAAAGTTACCAAAGAAAATAAAAGAAAAACACACAATCTAAATCTTAGTATGTTAGGCAGTATTTAGATCAGCAATTTTCTCAGCCCACTGGATGTTACAGTTCGTAATATACAGACTTCTTCCCTGAAGCCTTGAGCAGTCTCCTCAGATGAAATCTTCATCTTCTCAGCGTTCTTGATGCTGCCAACATAGATGGGAGAGGAGAAAGGCCAAGACCTGCTACAATTCTTCCTTATTTTATACCCTCCATTCATGTGACTGGAAGACTTGCCCAGACACATCCTGGTGGGCTTTGCTGAGTCATAGTGATTGAGTAAACCCCCATTGTGGACTTGAGCAACTGTCATTGAATTGTAAATCCCCTGATGACAACTCCCCTGCTGATTTAATGGTTGTGGAGCATCCTCCTGGGCAGGGGTCCTTTGTATGTCACTAGCAAACTTACAGCATATTTCAGTAACAGCCATACAGCAAAACCTCATAACATTATACACACTAATCATACATATATTTGGACAGAACAGCAGGTTTCAGCAGATCATGACCTTTCATATGATACTTTACATGGCATGCTTTGTATGAAATATCACAACCATATATGGATGATGAATATGGGGGATACAGGGTGCCATTTTGAGGCACGGTTTGTCACAACCTGCAGTTGTTCTAGCTAGGTTATAATTAAAAAGGCTTTTGATTCTCATACATCAGGGCATAAACTAATGACCATCAACCGAGATCTCCCTAGAGTTTAGTACAACCCATCCCCCCACATTACACATGGCTGTATGTCATTGCCTGAAGCAATAAGCATTGGCCAGAGCCAGAGACACACTATTGCAATAGATTGATCAGAGGTAAGGTTACGATTTAGTCATGGGTATTTTTAATAAAAGTCATGGACAGGTCACGGACAATAAACAAAAATTCATGCCCTTGACCTGTCCATGGCTTATACTATAAATACCCCTGACTAATCTTAGCTGGGGGTGGAGCACTGCTCTGGGGGGAGCACTGCTGGGAGAGTCACTGCTGGGTGGGCCCCCGGGGGCCACTGGCGGGGTGGGGGGTGCTGTTGGAGGGGACATGGGGGGCAGTGCTCTGGGGCTGTCCTCCCTTCCCCCCACCGCCGCTGCTGCTGCTCCTCCAGCTACCTCTGGGACTGCTGCTGGGGGCCACTGAGCTGTGGCTGCTCCCGCCACTTCCAGAACCGCTGCTCAGGCAGTCCCTGGGGCTGCCCAAGCAGTGGCCGGTGTGGCTGGCTGTGGGGCTGCCTGAGCGGCTGGCTGCGGAGCCGGTGTGACTGTCCCTGGAGTGGCCCTGGGTTCAGCCACACTGGCCGCTACAGAAGTCATGGAGGTTGCAGAAAGTCATGGAGTCCATGACCTCTGTGACAGACATGGAGCCCAAATCGTAGGTCTGTTCTAATACGGTAGTTTTAGGGCATAGGCCCTCCTGGATCATCAACTTGAAACCAGTAACCATGTCATATAATCCCATCCATAAATTTTATCAAGATCCATCTTAAAACTAGTTAAGTTGTATGCTCCTGTTCTAATAATATAGATGGAATAAATGGGCCTAAAGAACCAAAGTTGTCACTGTCCAACTTTAAACAGTTTTATACAAAGTTTGGACTACAGAAACCTCAGCCTGCTTAATACCATGGCAAACACACACTAGGAACTTCATGTCAGAGGATAGAAATGTATTAATTGAAATACACAAAAAAAGAAGAGTTAAAACACAGCAAAAACTATTAAAACCAAACTTGAGTGAGTATGCAAACAAACTTAATCCAAACCTATCAGCCTCTTTCTTATTAAAGAGGGTGAATATTGGTTAACGTCTCTTATTCTGTCAAACAACCTTTCTTGGTGGAGAAGAAAGGATTAGTTCTATTTAAGTTTGAGTTGAGAATGACACTTTCCTGCTTTTGACAAAACAGACACAGAAGGGAGAGAAGAAAGAGGATAGTAAAGATGGGGGAAATACATCTTGATGTTCTGAGGATACAGGGCAGCTTGTCAGTCACAGATGGATGCTTGGGGCTGGCAGGATGGTCACTAGAGCTGTGCTCTGGATCCTGGCCTACCTCCCCAGTCAGGGACATCATCTGGTTAGTTGGGTCACTTTCCTTCACTGGTCCTTCTCAGCCAAGCAGAGCTGGCTGGGCCATTTCATCTTGTTGTTGGCTGGTGCCGTGTAGTATGGTTGATTTCAGGACACGGTGAAAAGCAGAGAGAGAGAGGGAGGGGACAAGAGGAAGATAATGGGGAATGGAAGGAGACACACAAGGGAAGGGAAGTCAGAATGGGGTCTCACATATATCAGACTGGGGTCCTTGTGTGGCAATGCTAATCAAGCATCCCCACTGGAGTATCAAGGTCTGGGTGTCCCAGTAAAAATCCTTCTGCTGCAGCCATGATGGTGGCAGAAGTTCACTCTTTCCTCCCCCCAAGCCTTTCTTCATGGGCCCCAAAAAGGGCGAAGTGGAATGGTCCATCCTCTCATTTTGCCCACAAATTAGGCCTAATTTTGGAAGCATCAATTCTACTCCATTGATTTCCAGTCCTCCTCTCCTCTTGTTTATCAGTCATAATCTTAACATAGTCTTGGAGTGATACCAGTAGAACCTCTGTTTAAATCTTTTTGTCTCTCTCAAATTTTTTTATGACGGTAATCGTGACCACTCATGAACCTTCACCCACCTTGCACCAGTTAGGCTTACAATTAAAGTAGGCCTGATCAATTATTACAGAGCCTCCACTCCTGTGGATAGGCTGCTCCAGAACATCACTCTTCCGACGACTTAAAAACCTTCTAATTTCCAGCCTTCACTTATTCATGGCCAGATCATACCCATTTGTTCTTGTGCCAAAACTGTCCTTAACTTAAATGCTCTTCTTCCCACTGTTGGCCCTCCAGATGTATTTATAGAGAGCAATTGCATCTGCTTTCATGTCTCTTTCTTATGGCCCAATTCAGGACAGCATCTTTATTGAGGAAAGCTCTTTCAGACATGCTGAAGTCAATGGGATTTAAGCACCTGTTTAAAGTTAATCACTGGCTTAAGTGCTTTCCTGAACTGGGGCCTTATGCAGCAGCTTTCAAACTGTGGTTCTTGGAGCACTTCTTGGGTTGGAGGGGGGAAGAGCGGGGCAGTGTACTGTTGAGAGCCAGCCTGTCCGATGGTGCTGGCTCCTTCTCCTTGTGTCCAGCTACTAAATTTCCTTAATGAAACTGCTTTCCATTTTCAAAAGTGTTCACTGGCTAGGGGTGACTCAGTATTTTGGTGCCCAGCCTGAGCCACCCAATGCCTAATTTTCTGACGTGCTGAGCACCCGCGATTCCAAATCACTTCAGTTTGTGACTGCAAATATGTCCATCAATGGACTGCAGCCAGTGTTATGCATTCCCAGGTATCTGAAAATTAGAGCCTGGGTGTCTCAAACAGGGGCTCCAAAAAAACAGAGGCACTCAACCTCAGGAGTTACTTTTGGAACTGTAGGCCACTAAGGGTGAGATTTTTCAAAAGCTCTTGGCATCGGCCAAACGCTAACCTCATTGAGGCCAAATGTAAAACTTGCACTGACTTCAGTGGAAGCAGAATTAGGCCATCTCTGAATGCTTTTGAAAATCCCATCCTGAAAATTCATTGAGAGCCAATTTTTCAAAAATGCCCAGAAGCCACAACTGGGGAGGGGATTTCAGAAGAGCTCTGCCAGACTTTTGGCCAGACTTTCAGAACGGCTCAACACCCAGCACTGCCCATGGAGAAGAATGACAGCTGGTGGGTGCAGGACTCTGAAAATCTGGCTCTACATATTTTCTGTAATCCCGTTATAATCACTGTAATCACAGTAGAAGCAGTTACTGTAGTTGTGTCAGAAGTTGAGATGGTGGATTGGAAAAGAGATGATTTGCATGATGGCAAATGGAGGGCTCGTATCCAGGAGACGTCGTTCCCAGTAGGCAAACGTTTGAGTAACCTGCAGTTTCTTTCCAAGGTGCTTGCTCCCCCTGCCTATGTAAGAACATCCCTGAAGACCACAGCATGGTCTTCATCAATGAGAACGTGATGAGATGCTGGATCTGCCAGATGAGTCTTTAGGTTTGGCATAGTTGTCGCTGTCTGTGGAGCAAACATGCCATTCAACAGAAATTGGATACACAAAAGGAGTGCATCCCCACGGGACTGTCCCCAGATTTCTTCTCTCTTATTGAGACAGCTGTCTAAATTCACAGGATGGGGCCAGGTCTGGGGATGTCAGTATACGATGGGCTATTCAAACACCATGTCCCTTTCCAGGCATCAGAGGGGGAGGGATGCTACCTAAGCTTATAGTGAAATGCTCAGGTACGTTGTGTCCTCAGCGGTTATTTAAGATTAGGGGTGTTAGCACTGATGTCCTGGCCAAATTCCAGCACAGGAAATTTAGTTTGCATCTCTGAAATTCCCCATGCAGTTAGAATTTGGATACAGTATCCTTTCCACTTGCCGTCTTAATCTATTGTGTAGTTTTGCTGGGCACTGTTTAACAGTTGACATACTGCAGAACTCGTTGTGCTTCTGTGGTAGGTGAAGTGACTTCTACATAATAGATACCGTTTTTACAGCCAGTTAATAACGTGTTTTAAGATCCATTAGGATGAGAGGCTAGCTATAAATATAAGATCCACATTAAGGATTATTAGCTCTTTTCAACACGCAGCTATTATAATTACTGCACAGCCATCGACATGGAGAGGTAATTAACCCTTTCATGCCTACAGCTGGGCTTCCTAACGTGCAAGGCATGAGTGCTGACAGGGTTCTCCTGAGCCACAGGGCATGAAGTGGTTAAATTTCTTTGAAGTTCAGCAAGATGAAAATGTGCTCATTCCACACTGCGATGTGAGAGTCCCCCTCCGAGAGACCTCTTGCCTATAACCTCCATCAGCCATATGCAGCACTGTCTCTGAAATATATAAAAGAAGCTCCGAAGGGAGTTTGGCTCATTTCAGTGCTGGGTTGTGGCCAAGAGAAAGAGTCACAGATTGCTGACACAGAAGGGCATCGGTTGGCTGGTAAAAGACTAATTTTTCTCTGCCTCTGACCTCACTGACTTAGATGGAAAGCTTCTTTATTTTCATTCCTTCCCCCTAGTCACGTCCAGGAGCCTGGAACGTCAGCCCTGCTCGTACAATTTTGAAACCAGATGGAGTCTGTCTTCTTGGAGCTCAGAGAGCCCACCGAGGCTGGTCCCCGAGGCTTTCCTTTCAGACCACAGGGCTCCTTCTGACAGCTTGCTTGCCTCTGACTGATGGCTGCATTGGCGCTCCTGGGACGCGGCACTGGGGCTTCTATTTGAGGACTCCTTAGGACATAGGGCTGGATAGCAAAAGCCATTCAGTGGATCCATTCTCTTTGTGAGCTCAGGACAGGTTGTAATGGCCCTGCAGGCGGAAGCCTTCTACCCACAGAACTGGGCAGACAGCTTCCCTGTCCCTGCCTCAAGCTGCCCCCTGAAGGGACCAGCGCTAGGGATGCGACAGGAGTTCACTTTCCATCACCAAGTAAATCTTTGGCCTCTCTACAGAGACTGCCCTGGAGGAAGCCATGTTCAGTGATGTCCACCTCTGTCCAGTGTCCAGTCAGATACCACCAGCCTGACTTCACACAGGGTGCGGAGCGACCAACCGATGGTAGCAATGTTCAGTCACCGCTGTTTGGGGCTGGCTTCCACCTTGTACCCTAATGGCAAAGTGCTTCTTTCTCTGCTCCTATGTTCCTTTCTCTGATCATGTGCGCTCTCCCATTTCCCCGCCCCCAGCAGATGCTAAGCCCTGTAGTTGTTAGCTCCCAGGGGCTGAAATTTACAATAGGTTTGTCGCCGCTGCTGCTGCCAGCCCCTACAACTGCTCTTTCAGCTCCCATAGAAGCCGATGTCAATGTGGCGGAAACAGGCTCCAAGTCGTCGCGGCTCAAACTCTTGTGAATTTCAGTGGCCTGTGTCTTTCTCAACAGCACTTAGAGTGCAAGATCCTACTCTTACTGCTTGGGGACCATGCTGCTGGGCTGTACCACCCACCCCATGTGTGTTAAAGCCACCCCATTGGCTGGCACCAGGCGAGATGGCTTAAGGTAGTCGGGGGAGGTAAAGGGGGCGCTGTGAGGTGCTGACTGTGGATCGTTTAAGAGGGAGAAAAGCGTGTGCTCCTGAATGACAGCGTAGTGTCAAGATCCTTGGGGTGGGTGGTCGGTGTGTCTGGGGGGGTCTGATCACACCCCTTACCTGGCAGGCCTAGGGACCACCAGGCTGTTACATGATGTAGGGCTGGTAGCAGCCAGGAACCTGTCCTAGAGAAGCAGCTCTTGTCACTGCTTCTCTCTAGGGACACCTGAATGATCTCACGGCAAAGCTGACTCTTTCACACCCAGCAGCAGTGCTGCAGCTCACAGTCTCCCTGTGTTTTTCACCTAGGAAATCTTCATCTGAGGCTCCATAACCTTCCTGTTAACCCTCCCTCTCTTCCCTGCTCTGGAGCCTTTTCAACACAAAGGAGCTTGGCAGTTTTCAGTGTGTGGCCATGATGGCCGAGGTAGAGTGAATTAACCCACTAGGCCTCTCAAACTACTTCCCTGCTGCAGTTATTTGGCATCTTAACTCTTCCTAGGGCCAGTTTTGTGGTAGGTGAGTTAATCAGTAACACCTAATGGCAGCCCATCACAGTACAGAGAACAATGCATCTAAAGTAACCCCCTGCTTTCAAAGGTGTGGCTCAGAGTTTGCACTGATGTAAATCAGCATCTGGACGGTTAGGATAAATGAGAGTCCTTATGGAATACATACAGGGACAACTGCCTTTCCATTGACATGTGCTGTCATTAATATAAAGGGAAGGGTAAACCCCTTTAAAATCCCTCCTGGCCAGAGGAAAAATCCTTTCACCTGTACAGGGTTAAGAAGCTAAAGGTAACCTCGCTGGCACCTGACCAAAATGACCAATGAGGAGACAAGATACTTTCAAAAGCTGGGAGGAGGGAGAAAAACAAAGGGTCTGTGTCTGTTTTGCCGGAGACAAAACAGGAATGGAGTCTTAGAACTTAGTAAGTAATCTAGCTAGGTATGTGTTAGACTATGATTTCTTTAAATGGCTGAGAAAATAGCTGTGCTGAATAGAATGAATATTTCTGTCTGTGTGTGTTTTTTGTAACTTAAGGTTTTGCCTAGAGGAATTCTCTATGTTTTGAATCTAATTACCTTGTAAGGTATTCACCATCCTGATTTTACAGAGGTGATTCTTTTTTACTTCTATTAAAAGTCTTCTTGTAAGGAAACTGAATGAATGCTTTTTCATTGTTCTAAGATCCAAGGGTTTGGGACTGTGGTCACCTGTGCAAATTGGTGAGAATTTTTACCAAACCTTCCCCAGGAAGTGGGGTGCAAGGGTTGGGAGGATTTTGGGGGGAAAGACGTTTCCAAACTATGTTTTTTCAGGAACCCAGATAAAGTTTGGTGGTGGCAGTGGAAGTCCAAGGGCAAAGGGTAAAATAGTTTGTACCTTGGGGAAGTTTTAACCTAAACTGGTAAAAGTAAGCTTAGGAGGTTTTCATGCAGTCCCCACATCTGTACCCTAGAGTTCAGAGTGGGGAAGGAACCTTGACACATGCCCTGACCTTCAACTCCTAATTATGTAAGAGGAGCTTGCATCCAGTTCATCCATAGACTCCAAGGTTCACCATCCCCCCAGGGAATTAGAAAATCATATCTAGAAGGGAAGGAAATGGAATGGAATTAAAAGCTTATTTCCTTCTCTCACGAGCATTTCCCCACCTCTCTTGGATAGGTGCAGAAAAAGTCAGCAGAGGTTGATCACAGGCTTTGGTGCGTAGTGGTGCAATCACATTGCTCAGGAGGTGAGAGAGGGGAAAGCTCAAGGGCTGATGTCTGACAGAGGGCCAGACACAGTTACAATTCCATTTTGGGAAAACTTTTGAGGCTTTTAAATCAGGTTTCATTCTGCATTGGAACGAAAACAAGAAAACCTTTTGAGGGTTTTCATGAAACACAATTGTGTAGAAATGCCTGGGGGGGAGAGAGGGGGTTGGATCAAAATGTCATGTTCTGTGAGGAAACCGTTCCCTGGACACCTTTGGTGCAATGTATATATTTCACAAAACATTTCGGTTTAGAGACGGGCCTCTTTCCACAAAAAAATGTTTCGTCTCCACGTTTTCAACCACGCTAGTCTGACATATTGGGACACAGAAGAGCTGTGAAAGGGTTAATGACAGACAATAGGCCTGCATACTTGTGCACTGCAACAGTTCCTTGTATTCTCCAGCAGAAAGTGTGTCCTTTCATCTCTTTAAAGTCTAAAACCCCTACCATTTCTCTGCCATACTAGCCATCTGCCCCTGCAGCTACACTCAGCAGCACTGTCATTGTTTTTCCACTGCTTGGATTCTCACCTGCTTAAAACTAAATTTCTTCCAACAAATAGAGAGAGAGAGAGAGAGAGAATGTCTACGGCTGTGCAATAAAGCTGTATAGCGCTGCATTTGTGCTTCTATTTCTCTTGGGATTTTCATACCTCAGGAAGCCATAAATGGAGTAGAAATAACATGAGATCTCTTCGCCACATGATGGGTTGAATCCTGAAAGGGGCTCTGGATTTTGCTAGGCATTTCCACCACTCAGGAATTACAGCACTATGGAATGATGGGCGCTCATGTTATTCCAACGCCATAAAGGGCTCCCTGAAGTCTCAACAACAAGTGACGAACAACCACAAATAGAAATACTGAACCCATGTCCTCCCATTAAAGACATGTTAATCTCCATCTCCACACATGCTTCTCTCCCCTATAAGGTCCTCAACCCCCCACACCACCACTATGCATGAGTAGAGATCCTATCACCACGACTTTGCTCTGTGTGGTTTAACACCTGGTTTGTTTTTTTTTAATGAAACTTGCAGAAAGATAAAGATAAGGAGGCACCAGAGGTCAAAGACTGAGCTGCACTGTTTTGTCAGTGTCCCTTTAAATTAAGTGTACAGCTGGGGCCCTTCATTGAAAGGGTCGCTGACCTGTCTGAGCTTTCCTCTGGTCCAGTCAAGATAGTGTAATAAATAACACACAGTGACTACCCTTAAATAAAGGGATTGCCATTTGTCATGCACTAGGGCAACATGTGCTATTGCTTGGATGGACCCAGTTAATGATAAAGATAACTAGATAAAGGACATTTTGCTCGTCTGGGTCAGTTTGTGGCAACCTGTCCTAATACCACACCTGGCTGGTGGGAGATTGGTTCAGCTGTGTTATTTCTCCTTCCTTGCTAGAGCAAATGCATAGCCCTATTACAGCAGCAGCCAGCTAGTGCTGGGAGGGTAGAACAGACAGGACACAGAGCCCCATGTTGTGAAAACCTGCTCCAAGCATCCAGCTCTCTCTGCACTCACCCTTACACTGTAGCTACCACTGGTGTAGCCGAACTCACCATGAAAGTGGCACCTCTTCTCATACTGACTTCTCTAGTGTAGACAGGGCCACACTTTCTTGTTTGGGCCATGTGCTATGAAAGGGGCAATAAATACCAAGGCCCTGAGAGATGAAGGTGAGAGGCACCTTAGGAATACCTAACATCTACCAAGAGTGTGAAATCAGGATGGCATCTTACTCCCTCAGTTTAAGCCAGAATGTGCTTCTATGTCGACAGCAGCTTCTTATGAAAGGGCAACTGGAATGGAGTGTACCTCGGAACCAATGGTCTGCACCAGAGGATAGTGTTTGCCAGCTGCTATTCCAGTCTGACTGAGTGAAAAGATAGGATAGAGGCAACGTGGTGCTGCTTTAATATGCCTTCCCTTAGGGGCGTCTCCGTTGCCCCCTGACGATGGGGGGGACTCCATGCTGTCTGAGGATGTGTCTAATTCCATTATGATACTAAGGACCACACCAGCCCTTGTAAATAAGAAGCACAAAGCTGGAGACACGAGTCAATAATTGACGAGGGAGGATTTGACATGCAGGCGCTGCACACAAACAAGCTGCCCGTTAAACAAACATCTGCTGCCTGAAAGGAAACCGTCTGCAGATACTGCAGTGTCTTTTTAATCCGGCTGCGATTATTAGGGTGATTGACACAAGCAATCTTTAGTGATCCCCAACCTGCCCTTCCTTCGCTTGATTGCTTGACAGGGGCAAAAAATGACTTCTCCTCACCAGCACAACTCCTTTCCTGAGTGCATCTCAGGCAGATACAGGAGGGTATTTGCAAAAAGGAAAGGAGGAGTTGTGGCACCTTAGAGACTAACAAATTTATTTGAGCATAAGCTTTCGTGAGCTACAGCTCACTTCAGGGTATTTGTGGCTGATTGGCAGCCTGAACTGCTGATTTAATCAGGCTCTGTGCTAATGTTTGGAACCACCTGTCTCTTTTCACACTCCGCTTCCATGAAGGAGTGTGGATTTCTTTTGGCAGGACCTTGGGTTGGGGCCAGCAGAAGCCTAAGACTTTGCTTTGTGGGTTAAGTGGGTTCCAGGGTCTCCTTCCTCACAGTCTAACCAGTTTTGGGTCCTCACAAAACATCATGGGGAAGAGGATGAGGAAGGATTTAGGCAGCAAAAATGAGCTCAGTATTAGCACATCTACATGCCAGTTCCCAGTCTCTGAAGACACACACGATTCCCTACTTTTCAATGAGTTACTTGAGTTGTAAGGTTGCAATTAAAATCCATGGAAATTCAGAGCCACAGGAAAGGAACAATGTCACAAAACCCTCTATAACCAGGTGTCCAGATCCAACACTGTTGAGGACAATACACGTAGATAAATGGACAGAGCTGGGCAAATAATTAGCTTGACGTTTTTCTCCTCTTTCTCTGTTCTCAATGTATCCATGACCAGTTTATTATTTCTCCAAAGTAATTTTGTTGTTTGAAATTAGTTGCCTAATAGCTTTGGTGAATAATTCTCAGTCTGTAGTTGGGTCAAAAGTAGCTTGTTGTCAGTATCTAACTTCGAAACTTAAGTTGTTTTGATTCAAATTGTATAGTAGGTCATATGCTATGTTTCTGATTGGATCAGTCTGCCGACAAAAAATACTCATGTCTTGAATTCAGAATTTTTCTCAATTTTTGGGTGTTGATTGTTCAATGGAGAGTTGAAATTCTTAGTGGAAAGAAGACCCTTTTCACAAAAAAAAAAAATCAAAAACTTTTTTGCCTAACCCCCCCACATTTTAATTTGGAGTCTTATGGTGCTTCACAAGAGTTGTAGTTTGGATGCCTCGTGCCCCCATTCTCCTCCATGGGCTGTGCTGGGCTTCCCAGCCAGACTACATTTCCCATGATGCACTGTGGCAACTCGTGAAGAGAAGAGACATAAAGCACTGGGACTACAATTCCCACGATGCTCTAGGGCGGCTCTGGAGGACCCAGTTTAATGTCAAACTGAGCCAAAGCAAAATTTTTGGATTTGGTTCCACAAATGGAAACAAAGGGTTTCGAATGATTGATTGAAAATTTCTGAATCAAAAGGTTTGGTTTTTCAATGAAGAGCTGAAATTTTCTGCAGCGGGGAAAGAATTCTGGCCAGCTCTAGTCATTACAGCTGTGTTAATCCTGAAATCTATTCATGTAACATCTTTAATAGCCCAAATGAACAGAATTTCAGAGGAAAGGGGGAGCCATTTGATGCATTAGTGGAGGAACCCATACTTCGTCTCACTGGGAGCATCTGGGTTATGATGAGAGACTGACCTATATGTGGTGGATGGAGAAAAGCAAACTAACCACCGAAGATAGACAAGGGCAGTTGTGCTATGGCTCTATTAGTTCTGGGAGCAAAGTACAAAGCATTAGCAGACACAGTTCAAGTTGGACGCTGTAGATGCAAGGTCAGGGGGAAGACACAGTTTACTAGTGGAGTACAGTGATGCTCCTGGTTTCCCAAGCTAGTGGCAGAGGTTTCTCAACCATGCTGTGACATTGGAATTGTGTTCTGATCTGCTATAAACATGCACCACTCCAGGGAGAGGCTTTAAAGAAGGTATTTATGCAGCATCACATGCAGGCTTAGGCATAAACACACTTCAGCCCTTTGTCTGGCTTCTTGAGAACTCGGAAAAATGCCTGAATCTAGACAGCCAAAGAGAAGGACAAGGGCGGAGAGGGATTCCTGGATTTAAAATGCTGAATAACGCTGGGCCCTGCTCCATCTCTGCTTCTGGCAGATGCTAAATCACTCCAGGGGGTCGATCTTAAAGGGATAATGCCACATACAACAGCAATAATGGCTTATTCCATTGTTCCTGTGGATTGCTGGAAGGCTTCTTTAATGATTGTTAAAGTATGATTTTCTTTGAAAAATGTCTGTAAAAATAGCACCATGAGGCTCCATAGTTATTGACTCCAGTTCAAATCTGCTTAGTTCACAATTAAAAAGATGTTTTTCTACTAGCTAGCAGCCCTGCATATTCACCCTGGGATCTGAGAGTCAAGCTGGCTTCTTTCTGGCTCATGCATTTCCAACAAAACAGATTCTGCAATTTGATACGAAGTTAACAGTTTTGATGATACGCATGAGCCAGAAAAAATTGCAGCTGCTTCTCCTGCAGCTATGTTGACTCTGCATGGCTAAGAGGAGTTAAAAGCAGTAAAAACATATTTCAGTCCCTGAAGTTTGCAGATGTTACTGAATACATCTAGGATACAGATTGGCAAAGTAGGACAGGCTTATTTTTGCACATTCACTTTTCAGAGCAGAACCGCACTTCAAATTTAGCGGGTGGGTGTTTAATTGAAAAATTCAAAACATCTGTGGTTGTTCATGAATACACCCGTCCTTCTCTTGCACCTGCATTTCCCAATTCTTGGTCTGAGGAGATGGAACAGCCGATCTCTGCGCTCATGTGACTTCAGTTTGATGTGAAAATCAGCACTGCTGGGGACACATCACAACGTTCCAGTGATTCAAGGGCTCTTCTGTTATTTAGCTTTTTTTTATCACAATGCCTTTGCTAGCTCCCAGCATCCCTCTGACACACCGGTGCTTTTGCAAGTCCTGCATCCCTCTCCCCTCCCCCCCCCCCCCCCGTCAATCCATTAGTGTTTTATATAATAATAAAATACCCATTTTAATCAGTGTGAGAAATGTGTGCAGTTAGAGTGTGTTTAGGTCACAGCTTTTAAAATGGATTTTTAAATGTAAATGTAAAAGTTTACTGTTAAAATGCTGTTCTATTGTGGAAAATTAACATGATAAAAACAGCATCATTCGAGTTTATATTGTCTTTCAGTGACTCATCAAATGTGCTCTCTTTACAAATAACACAATGGCTTTCTCTAACTGCTAGCCCTGCAATCTCAGCTTGGGCTCCCAGAGTCAAACTGGACTCTTTCCATCTCCTTCATCGTCACCTTTATAAAGGGTCTGCAGCCAAGTATAGCTCCACTGTCTTCAGGTTAGGGACCTGTGCAAACATATTGGACCAGATCCTGAGACGCTATAAATTTGCATAGCTCAATTGACTTCAGTGGGGCAATGCCAATTTATACCAATGGAGGGTCTGGCCCACTGCTGATGTAAATGATTGGAGTGTAATGCACAATTCTGTTAAGGCTGCACAAGAACTAACAGGCAGCTCAGTCTCTCTGCCCTGGCTCTGAAGGGCTAACAGGATTAAAAAGCAGTGAAAACTTGTCTCTACCACTAAAATAGCATTTAAGACTGAACATGCTCAGAGAGCAGGCTACTGAGTACAGAGGTGCCCTTCTGGGCAGTTACTTTTCAGAGTTTAAAAATCCCACTGCCCTTATTAAAAGAGTAGAAGTGTTAATGCAGGTGTCCTAAACTGATGTCAGCAAATTGAGATTGGAAAAAAACATCTCACTTACAGCTATTTCTAGCATCCTAGCCAAAACTTCAGCTCAGCTAATTGCATTCTACACACATGCGAGGAATTCTTTTGGGGAAGCTCTGTGGCCTGTGTTATACAGGAGGTCAGCCTAGATATCACAGTGGTTCCTTCTGGCCTCAGAATCTATGACTTCAGCCTCCCTTGATTCCCCCTGCAGTTCCAATGGATATGACCTGCATCTTCACTTGCGGGGCTAAGCTGTGGCAGCGTGGCACAGTAAGTGACTAAAACAGCTGCTGCGTCACACGAGAGGTGGGTTCATTTATGTGGGGAAATGGTTGATCTGTGGGGCCGAAGCAGGAGATCCAAACCCAGGCCCAGTTTGTGGCTTTAACCCATTGTGTTTGTTAAGTCTGTGCGTGTGTTTGTTTGAAGAGGGGCCGTGCTGCACTGGGAGCCCCTGGAGCAAGTCTACCTGCCTCGGCGAGAACTGTTCTGGAGGGCAAAAGGAGCAGGTCTTCAGTGTAATAGGTTGTTATCATTTCAAAGGGTGCAACATGTGCTTTCCCCAGTCCCATTCAGCTTCCCTGGCTGGCGCAGAGGGACAGGGTGGCTTGCAGCCATCCCCTTACCATCTCCTTTGTGATGGCTGGCAGTGCAAATGTATGAGGCTGGAATACTTCTTACAATGGTGACTGGCCCCTGCAGAGGCACGCAAGGGGAGGGCAAATTTCTGGTTCCCTTTCCCCACTTCTAAACCTACGCAGAACCAGCTGTGCTCTGCCTCTCTGTGTTTACTCAGTCCTTATTCACTGACTTCCATGACAGCAAGGACTTCAGCCCTGGGCCTATGTCTTGGAAAGTGCTTGGAGATGAAAGATGCTATTTAAAGGCATGGTGCTATTAGTATCTGATGAGCTGGGCTGTGGGAGAGGGCCAGCTCTTAGAGGCATGGTGGACAGTTTCTACAGCTCTGAATCATACCCTTTGCTCTGTCCCTGTGTGTATCAGTCACACACATCCACCACCTACTGCACAGCTCCTTTGGCATTTCTAGCTGCAACCCTTCCCCACAGAAACATCTGAATAGGAAAGCACTTTCTGCCAGTGCCAAGGAGGGAAGAGGAATCTTCGTCAGCTGGCCTGGGGCAGTGCATTGTTTTCATAAGCAACACTTCTGTGGGAATGATTAAATCAATTAATTGATTTTCTATAGCTCGTAAAAAGCTCAAATGGTATTTCCATCAGCTTGCTCTCAGCAATCAAGGCCAGGAGGGCCGTTAATGGACTTTCTGCTTTTATTACCCCTTTCGCTCTGAAATCAAAATTCCTACAGAGACCCGGAGACTGATAGGTGCTCTCAGAAATAAAACTACCACACTGGGAACCGCAGCTGCCTTTGTCAAAGCAGGAGTCCTAGGGTTGGGTTTGTTTTTTTTTAATGCTAGTCAAAACAAGTGACTGGGCATGTGGAGTGTGGACAGCAGTTGGGCAAGCCTCCTTTGAACAGCTCTGCTATTGCACATCTGTGCTCCTGCTAGCCCTGGTTCTGTACCCCCCGTGCTTTTGTTATTGTATCTCAGCACTTCTACTGCTCCAGTTGTGAGTCCCCGCTGGAGCACTGCTAATTTGCAACTCTATCTTGACCTGCACTGTAGTTCTCCTGATAACTTGGATATCTCTGAACTGTTAATGCACCTTGACACCAGTTATGAGAATTTCTGCTCTTCCAATCTTAAATCCCCAACACCACCACCCCAATGCACCTCAGTGCAGACTGACCAAACCTGTTGTGGTCTTGTTCTGGGCCCTCCCCAACCCCGTTCTGCTAGTGCCTCTCCACCCTGACCTGCCCCATCCCCCAGCTGTTCACCTTGTTCGGCCAGTGCTCCTGACCTTCAGTGTCCCAAGCCAGATTCTGCCTTCAGTCATACTGGTATGAATTCATTGACTTCAGTAGCATTACTCTGGATTTTCACTGGTATTGTGGAAAGCAGAATCCGACCTCCAGGTTGCTTCATTTGGACAGCTCCATAAGGACTGGCCATGGGAGGAATGGAGACTAGATCTTGTATTGCTTCCCCCAGTGCCCTTGGGATGGGTTCATTTTTATTGCTAGACACTGTGTGGTGCTAGAAAGGAATCCCTGGCACAGGGTAGTCATGTTGGCATCGTGCTTTCTTGTACAGGGCCCAAGTTCTTACACAATGCTCCTTCCCTCCCCAAAATAAATGCAGACCGTAGCTCTCCAGGAGACTGTCTTGCTGAGACCCCCCCTCAAGTCAGCACTCTACCTATGAACCTCTCATGAGTACAGGCTGTCAAAAGTGATGGATCATATTCTGGTTTTAAGCTGTGGAGAAATGAGAGCAGGCTAAGACCTGAGCAACCTCAGCTCACTTGTGACCTCATTGAGTTGTAAACTCCATTTACTAGTAGCACAAGGCCCAGTGCATTTTATCTCCTTACTTCCAGGCTTTGCGCATCCCTGTTGATTCTCTGCACAGTACTACACAGGACCAGGTTTTCTAAATGAGTGCTGCTGTGTGCTGATTTTAGTAATGTCAAAACAGTGGGGTAGTATTTACCTAGCAGTATCCCTGCCTATAACACAAACACCTACTTGTGTAACACGTACCTGTCAGTTGTCTGCCTATAACACAAACACCTACTTGTGTAACACGTACCTGTCAGTTGTCTGTTTCCAGTACTCTGGAAACTGAACCGCACCTCAGGGGGAGATTCTGGATAGAAAGGAGGTGGGACAAGAGGCTGCCTGTGTTGTGAGCCAGTTAGACCAATGCATCCCTTTCTCTCCAAGGCCATGGTGCTCTCTCTGTTGCAAGGCTACTGTTCCTTGACTCCCAGCCTCATTAGACACCATCTTAATTAATTGCCCTTGGTATATCAGCTCCTAAGAACAATAATAAAACCCAACCTAGATCAGTAGTGCCTGAAAGTCATTATGATCTGATAGCTGTTTGGTGGGATGAATTGCTGGGCTCGTTCCAACTTCTCTTGGATAGATGCCCATGTTGTGAAAAACGGCATCACAGTTGGCACTCATTGACTCCCACACTGGCTCTCTCTGCAGAGAAGCCAAGGATTGAGTGGGTCATGGGGACAGCACTATCCCCTCTTCTGGAGTTAGTCCTTGTGGATCAGGGCCCATGCATGTTGGTGGGATGTTGTGGGGTGGGGAAGCTGATGCTGCCCTTGTCTGCACAGTGTATAGCTATGCAGTGAACACCTGCCGGGGGAGGTTAACCTCGTGCATTGCACCAGCACAATAGTCACTTTAAGAAATGATTATGCACAGATTGTGCTAGTGTAACCCACACACCTCCTGGGTGTGGTGTTCTGTCCCATCTAGTGGCACAGAGACCACTTAGTGAGAGATTTTAGAGTAGCAGCCATGTTAGTCTGTATCCGCAAAAAGAAAAGGAGTACTTGTGACACCTTAGAGACTAACAAATTTATTTGAGCATAAGCTTTCGTGAGCTACAGCTCACTTCTCCCTCCTCAGGCCCTATGCTACCAGCACTCCTAGCTATCTTCAAGACACCACTGACTTCCTGAGGAAACTACAATCCTGAAAGCACCATCCTAGCCACTATCGATGTAGAAGCCCTCTGCACCAACATTCCACACAAAAATGGACTACAACCGTCAGGAACAGTATCCCCAATAATGTCACGGCAAACCTGGTGGCTGAACTTTGTGACTTTGTCCTCACCCATAACTATTTCACATTTGGGGACAATATATACCGTCAAATCAGCGGCACTGCTATGGGTACCCGCATGGCCCCACAGTATGCCAACATGTTTATGGCTGACTTAGAACAATGCTTCCTCAGCTCTTGTCCCCTAACGCCCCTACTCTACTTGTGCTATATTGATGACATCTTCATCATCTGGACCCATGGAAAAGAAGCCCTTGAGGAATTCCACCATGATTTCAACAATTTCCATCCCACCATCAACCTTAGCCTGGACCAGTCCACACAAGATATCCACTTCCTGGACACTACAGTGCTAATAAGTGACAGTTACATAAACACCACCCTATACCGGAAACCTACTGACCGCTATACTTACTTACATGCCTCCAGCTTTCATCCAGACCACACCACACGATCCATTGTCTACAGCCAAGCTCTACGATACAACCGTATTTGCTCCAACCCCTCAGACAGAGACAAACACCTACAAGATCTTTATCAAGCATTCTTACAACTACAATACCCACCTGCTGAAGTGAAGAAACAGATTGACAGAGCCAGAAGAGTACCCAGAAGTTACCTACTACAGGACAGGCCCAACAAGAAAAATACCAGAATGCCACTAGCCATCACCTTCAGCCCCCAACTAAAACCTCTCCAGCGCATCATCAAGGATCTACAACCTATCCTGAAAGACGACCCATCACTCTCACAGATCTTGGGAGACAGGCCAGTCCTTGCTTACAGACAGCCCCCCAACCTGAAGCAAATACTCACCAGCAACCACACACTACACAACAAAAACACTAACCCAGGAACCTATCCTTGCAACAAATCCCGTTGCCAACTGTGTCCACATATCTATTCAGGGGACACCATCATAGGGCCTAATCACATCAGCCACACTATCAGAGGCTCGTTCACCTGCACATCTACCAATGTGATATATGCCATCATGTGCCAGCAATGCCCCTCTGCCATGTACATTGGCCAAACCGGACAGTCTCTATGTAAAAGAATAAATGGACACAAATCAGACGTCAAGAATTATAACATTCAAAAACCAGTCGGAGAACACTTCAGTCTCTCTGGTCACTCAATTACAGACCTAAAAGTCGCAATATTGCAACAAAAAAAACCTTCAAAAACAGACTCCAACGAGAGATTGCTGAATTGGAGTTAATTTGCAAACTGGACACCATTAAATTAGGCTTGAATAAAGACTGGGAGTGGATGTGTCATTACACAAAGTAAAACTATTTCCCCATGTTTATTCCCCCCCCCCCACTGTTCCTCACACGTTCTTGTTAACTGCTGGAAATGGCCCACCTTGATTATCACTACAAAAGGTTTTTTTTCTCTCCTGCTAGTAATAGCTCACCTTACCTGATCACTCTCGTTACAGTGTGTATGGTAACACCCATTGTTTCATGTTCTCTGTGTATATAAAATCTCCCTACTGGATTTTCCACTGCATGCATCCAATGAAGTGAGCTGTAGCTTACGAAAGCTTATGCTCAAATAAATTTGTTCGTCTCTAAGGTGCCACAAGTACTCCTTTTCCCTTAGTGAGAGAGAGCAAGAGAGAGAAAATGAGTCTGTTCTACAGCCTTAGCTAACAGCCAGTTGGCTTTTAGCTCATGCAGTAGATGACCAGGGTCTGTCCGTGTTACACGAGATTGTGTCTGGATCTTCCACACAAGGTGCATGTCGGATGGCCGCCATCTTGGCCGGTGCACCAGGGATTGAGCTGGGGCCCCCCGGAGTTGAAAGCATGACTCTGAAGCTTGAGGCACGTTGTGTAGTGGGAGGCTGTAACAAGCTATTATCCTCTGTGGATCAGGTACCGAGGGAGATAAAGAGCGCCTTAGGGTAGGACTTCTCCAGTTCAGACTAGTGGTGGGGTTTTCGGTTGGTAGGAGGTCATTGATCAGACTGGAACTGGGGCCAGACAGTAGTGCTTTCATCTCTGCCTTGGTGGAAAAAAGTGCCATGGAATTTTATAATGACCCCAAGCAGTGTGGGGCCCAAGAGCTTTCCAGCTCAGGCTGGAAAGACTCTGGGGCCAGATTCCCAGCTGGTGTTAATGTGCATAGCTCCATTGAAGCCAGCAGAGTTGTATCGATTTACATCCACGGAGGATCTGGCCCAGGGACTGCTGTGCTTTTTGCTAAGAGCAGAAATGGCTGGAAAGCTCAGCAAAAACGGGCCTGGTTGCATTTCAAGCCCTGATGTACAGGCCCCAGGAGCAGCATTCCTGGAACCACTGCCACTGCCCGAGTGCACCATAGAGGGAACATTTCTGACGTCCATGGTGCTGCATTTAAGCATCTCAGGAGCCCCTGCAACCTGCCTCCTCACTGTTTAACCACAAGCAAAACTAAGAAGGTTGGAGTGAATTCACTGTGGTCTGACAGAGGAAGTGTCCAAGCTTGCCCAGCAGCTGGTGATTGCCTCTCGTGAGAATACGAGGATCAGGGATTGTTGGAGCCAGGGATGTGCAGAGCAACCCTGAGCCATGTGCGTGGCTGGCAGGCAGAATGTCCAAATGGGCAGCAGCAGCAAGCTGGGGAAGACCTTGCAGGAGACAGCTCCCCAGTCCTGCAGGGCTGCCGATTGCTTTGTGCCTGTGCCGTGGGGGCCTTTCCGAATGGGAGGCAGCGAAGCATGCTCTCCATGCAGCGCTGTCTGTGTCCATAGGTACATCCATCACGCAGGTAATGAATGCGAGCGGCTGAGGAGAGGACTAGGGAGTGAAGGGGACCTGCAGGAGGTGAAGGTTGGCCTCCTGGGTGGATGCGGGGAGGAGACATGAAGCGAAGAGCGACAGTGGGAAGGGGACACCCGGCTGAGACATGCAGCCTGCCTTCAAGAGGCCGAGTGAATAGCTGGGTTTCTGATATCAGCCTGAACGGACGGATGCTCCATCCCAACTCTGACCAGAGGTGTCTCAGGACAGGCATGTAACTGCAGGAGAGCTCACCCTCCACCCAGGTGACAGCGAGAGCATGCACTGCACATGCCAGCCCCAGGACTGAGATTGCTGAGTGAAGAGGGGCGGCCCCAGAGGTCCCATACTAGGGAAACGGGGGCCTAGAATGCAAGGGATGAAGGGGGTGGTGATGGATGAAAACCCTCTGCTCATCCCCCCAACCCTTTCATGGCTGTCGTTTCCTTTTGCCTGCTAATGGCTGAGTAGCAGGTTGGAGGGGGAGAGCACAGGAGCTGAGACTTGGAGCCGCTCATTGCTACAGCACACTGGGGACATGGGGAGCATCTTCCATCCCTACTAGGCTCCTCCAGAGGTGGTTCTTTGCTGGCTGGGGGAGGAGAGGTGGGAGGGGAAATCCCAGGTCACTGAAGTCAAGGGGAGTTTTGCCCCTGTCTTTGCTGTGGCCTGGATTTCACCTTTTGCACATGTGAAGTAGCAGTAACACCATTAGGGAGGAGAAAATAATATATGTTCCCTGCAATACTTCATCCTCTCTAACAAGCAGCCTTCCCCTCCCCCTTGCTGGCCTCCTGGAGCTGATATGAAAAGGGGAGACAATTGAGCTGATTTTCCCCCGCCAACAAGCCAAGCAACAGCTCCTCTCAGGAATGACAAGGCTGCCTCAGTTACCTGCAGCGATTGGAGCTCATTCAATTTCCAGTCTATAATTGTGTGTGTGTGTGTGTGTTGGGGGGGTCTAGGAGAGAGAAGAAGGGGGGAAAAAGGCAAAATAATGAAGGAGAAGAAAAGCCAACCAGCTCTTCCTCCAGAGTGGTAATGAAAACATCCCTCTCTATAAACATAAGAGTCCATTTGTATTGCTCAGCTTCCTGGCTTTTCTTATTTATATGGAAATATGGAGTGAACATGTGTTAGCATGGAGATACATAGCTGTAGTCTAATATTAAGTACATTTCAATTTAGCCAGCACCGAAAGAGGTGAAGTTATTCGCCGGGAAAACAATGTCGGGAGCTTTTTCTGTAGCTTCCCCAATTACAGCGGCAGATTTGTGAGCCAGGTGGATGCGTCCACTGGAGAAGCAGCGATGGTGGGGAGCCAAAAGGTTTGAATACGGGGATACTTTTCTGCTGTCGACCATCACTCGTGCACGGGTTGATCTTGTGATGAAAGCACTAGTGACCAGGCTTCAAGGCCAGGCTGTGGCTCAGACTCCCCCAGTGACAAGGTCAGGCGGGGTATGTCTACACCGCAATCAGAAACTGCAGCTCGTGTAGACATACCTGAGTTAGTGCTGATCTAGCTCGCTCGAAGCATGATAGCAGTGAAGCTGCAGTCACACGGGTAAGCAGAACCACTCAAGTACCTCCCCAGGGTCCCTGGTGGGTTTGTACACCCCATGCTGCAGCGGCTTCACTGTTAATGTTATTCGAGTTAGCTAGATCAAAGCTAGCGCAGGTTTGTCTACAGGTACCAAAGTCACATCTCTGATTGCAATGTAGACATCCCCTTCATCTCTCTCTGCCTTGGATCCCCTCTGTAGATCAGGAGTAATAAACCTTTCTTTGTCCCCAATGTCTATTCATTATGTAAACTGTTTGGGGGCAGGGACTGTCTCTTACTATGTGTCTGTCAGTGTCCGGCCCAATGAGGGCCTGATGCTGACTGGCATGTCTTACTGATACAGTAATACAAATAAAATAATAATACCAGTGCCAGCTGGCATTGCCTAGAGAGTGTCCTCTCCTCTTACTGCTCTGTCACTTTAACTGCTCTCCTGGTCACCCTCCTTTCACATTCCCTGCCCCGATGGACTACAGCTGCTTTCCATGCTGGTATTAATTATCCATTCTTTATTGAATGCCTCTATAAAGGCTTGGTACCTGCCCCCAAAGATTTAACTCTCAGTGGATAATATACTCTCTTAACTCAATGGAATTTTTATCCAGGTGTTCAAATGAAGAGCTGGGGAAAGTGGTGATACTCTTCAAAGTTCCACCTGTAACTCAGGCTCCACCCATCACACCCAAATGCGATGCCATACACAGAAGGTGGAACAGATATTGATAATATAATTGTCTCCTTAGCTGTGTGCTTTGATCAGCCCTGAAATAGTTAAGTGTTGACTGATGTGGCATCATTAGTTTTCAGAATAAACACCCTATTGAGATAAACAGGGTCACCTCACACCTCTTTGAGCTATCGTTTCAGGCTGCATGCATACTCAGGCAGATATCACTTCATTAGTAACACTGGGTCACATTTGAACATAGGAATTTCCTGATGGAATCAGACCAGCCTCCATCTAATCCAGTATCCTGTCTCTGACAATGGGCTAACAGCAGATGCTTTAATTGGAAGAGGCAAAAAGCCTTGTCTTTGCATTCATTAGAACTAGAGACTTCTTTTAAGAATGAAAGATTATATTCTGGAGCGCAACATACAGCCACTGGGGGAAGTACTGGCTTATGGAGCCACTGCAAACTGACCTAGTGTGACCCCTGGGTTTTGCCATTGATTTCAGTGGCAGCACAATTTGGCCTATAACAGCCCAAATATCCCAGTACAAATATAAAGGGCAAGGTCTTTAATTGGCTGGGTTCGTCCTTCCAGGTGTGGAGCACTGCTGGCTCCCGAGGGAGCAGAATATAGCGCTTGGCTGAATGAAGGCCCATGCTAAAGATGGTGCCAGTTTGTTCTTCTCTGGAAATTTGGGGTGGGATTTTCAACAACACTTAGTATGAGTCTAGCTCAGCTCCCGGCGAATCCTATGAGGTTTTAATCACTGAGCTCAATGCGAGCAGAATCAGGCCAACACTGAGTGCTTTTGAAAGGCCTGCCCTTCGTGTCTGTGGTGAGTTATTGCCAGAAAGATTCCAAGGGGCCAGCCATAGTATTTCCCCAGCGATGTATCTGCACAGGGGCAAGACAGCAGGTGTATTGTGCTCAGCGTACCTGGAGTACAAGGCAGTAACAGTAGCAGAGCTGTCAATAGTCACACAAAAGGGAGCAAGAATGATCCAATGAAGTTATCTGTTTCCATTGGTTGTACTGGAGAGCAGGGCAATGGTGATGGATGGATAGATAGATAGCATGAACAGACAGAAAGAGAATATTTCACTTTCTCAACACTACTCATAGCCAGCTTAAGTCTGCTTAATTTGGCCAACTGCAAAGGAACAGATTCCTTGCCAATGCATTTCAGTGACTCTCAGCAATAGACTAATGCCACATCCATAGCTGATGTGAAAAGTCAATTTAAATATCAGGTCCGCAAGCTTATTCACAGGAGTTTACAGGTGCGAATCAATGTTGCTAGTATGCAGGCCCTGCCGTGCAGTTCTTCGTTCAGTTTATGCCGCCTTCCTGCTTTATTGTGGCTACTAAACAGATCAGTCTTTTCTCAGCATAGTTATATATAAATATTGATGGCAAATCTCAAAAGGCTTAGGTTATATAAGCCCTCCTTCTGCACCCCTGCCTTAAGTTTGGATGCTTCTATCCAAAGCAGATGCAGTGTTGTCTAGTGGCTAAAATGGGGCAGGGAGTTAGGGGATTTCTATTGCTAACTCTGTCACTGACAGTTACTTCCCTTCTCTGGGCCTCAGTTTCCCCCTCTGTTACATGGGTTAATGAGGTTCACCGTACTCTTTGAGATCTTCAGAGGAAAGGCTGTGTTTGCAGTGTCCCCTCTGTATGACTTTTGTCCCACCCGAAGGCTGTGGCCAAAGATCTCTCTCAGTGAGGCTGGGGCACGGATGAAGGTCAATTGGTTAAAGCTCAGTCTGCATGAGACAGAAGTGGAAGAAACAAACGGAGAACATGGCGAGATGACCTATATCAGCCCCCCAATGAGAGTGCCCATTCACCATTGGTCCCTGGAGTTGGCAGTTTGAGTCTCTTTAGCTTCCAGTTGCCTGTGGATAACCTAATTAGGAGTGGTGAGCAGGACTGCTTGTTCCCATCAGGGTCTAGTCTGGAGGTTGAGTCCTCTAGTGCAGACCTTGCTACAGTAACACATGCCTTTGACCCCTCCAGTTCAGGCTAGTGTGATGCACCCTGAATTGGGCTACACTTGACATCCATTTGGAGACTCAGGCTGGTGCAGCATGTGGCCGGTGGCACCAATGCTCCATGACCTGCCTGGGCTTTTGGTGGATTTCTGAGTGGAGCTTCAGGGGTTGGTGTTTGACCTACAAAACCCTAAATGGCCCAGGACACGCCTGCTTGAATGACCCGCCCTCTCCCCATTCCATCCAGCCTGTGATCAGCAAGAGGCAGCATTCAAACAGGAGCCCTCTTGGTTTATGAGAGAAAGAGCTGCAGGCAGGGCTCTCAGCACTGGAACTGAATCCTATCCTCCATCCAGAACAGCCCCAATGGGCTGACTCCTCGAGGGGACACTGCAAAGCTCACCTGTTGGGATGGGCGCTGGAGGATGGCTGAGATCCGAGAGGGGAGGTTTTGTTTGTTATGTCCTCACTGCCAGGTGCTTTTATTGTTGCTGGGGGTAGGGAGAGAGAATGGGAATGGCCCTGGGTTTGCTGTGGCTGTTTATGGGCTGTGGCTTTAATGAATTAACTGTCAGGATGGCAGGGCCTTTGGCTAGGTGACTTTTTTTGGTCTTTCTAATCTGTTCAAATCAAGGTCAATGCAGAAAATAAACAAAGAAGTGCCAATGTTAGGGGGAAAGCACAAAGTAATATTGGATAGCTAGAAACTCCAAGCAAAGCAGAGATGGAGAAAAAAGGGGAATGGTGGGTGAGGGCTCAGCTACCTCTGTAAGATGGCCAGGTCCCTCTGAAGCATTGGTGCTCTATGAGAGGAAGGATGGACCAGTGGTTAGGGCACCAGCCTAGGACTTGGAAGAACTGGGTTCAAGTTTATGCTCCACCCCAGGTTTCCTGTGTGACCTTGAGCAAGTCACTGTCTCTGTGTGCCTCAGTTCTCCATCTGTAAAATGAGGTTAATGGCACTGCCCTGCCTCCCAGGCGAGTGGGAAGGATAACAGTATTAAAGATTGGTTTCAGAGTAGCAGCCGTGTTAGTCTGTATTCGCAAAAAGAAAAGGAGTACTTGTGGCACCTTAGAGACTAACCAATTTATTTGAGCATAAGCTTTTGTGAGCTACAGCTCACTTCATTGGATGCATCCACTTTATGCATCCAGTGAAGTGAGCTGTAGCTCGTGAAAGCTTATGCTCAAATAAATTGGTTAGTCTCTAAGGTGCCACAAGTATTAAAGATTGTGAGGGGTTCAATACTACAGTAATGGGGCCTGCATAGCTACTGAAGATTTGAGCAAAATCAGGTAGCAGAGCAGCATTAGGACTATGGGGCGATTGAAGTAGGAGCAGAAAAGTCCCTTTCTATCTGTGGATCAGGAAGGGTCTGCCCCAGCACCGCCTTGCTCTTGGTACCTGACCCTGCCTGGAGCAGTGTCCCAGACAGCTGAAGGCCGGGGCTGGGAGCCTGCAGAGCTCGCAGCAGCTGCGGACAGCACATCACCTCAGTCTGCTGTGATGGGAATGATCCTGCTAGAGGAGAGGATTCAGGTGCCAGTTGTTAGTATCTCCAACACCGCAGAGGCCTGTGCTTCATGGGCCCAGCAAGCAGCGCATCTCTGCATCTGACAGCAGGCGAGAGACCAGCAATCAAGGGTGAGTGATGGGAGTTCTCATGGTGGAGATTAAAGAGCGAGGCCACTGTTGTCTCTGCATCAAGCCTGCTACAGTCCGGGGTGTTCTCCATTTCCCTTTAAACACAGCACTTGCTGGGGCTGCGACAGCGCACGTCACTCAGGCAGCATGGATTTCTCTGACTGCCTGTCAAACCGATGTTCAGTCACAGATGTCGCTTTGGGAGGGCTGTCACACCCGGCTCCATGGCTCCCCCTGTGGAGATTTCGCCAGTCAGCATCAATGTCAAACTCCCCCGCCCACGTCTGTACCCATCTCCATCCACTCAGGGGATGGCATCTCCCCACATCTCATTCCCCCTCCTCCCCCACGCACACTTGTGGGACAGCATCCCCCACATCTCTGTCCTCCCCACACACACTTGGGGGACAACATACCCCATCTCCATCCCCCCCACACACACACTCAGGGGATGACATCCCCCCTTACAAACTCAGGGGATGGCCTCCCCCCCACATCTCTATTCCCCACACACACACACTTGGTGGACAGCATCCCCCCACATCTCTATATTTCTTCCCCTGTGCACCCTGCACACACTTGGGAGATGGCATCTCCCCACCATCATGATATGGGATAGATGTCCCAGTATCAGTGTGGCGGTGGGTTGAAGTTGGTTCTGGTGGGTAAACCTGGGCACTCTTCTCCTTTCTCAAGACTTGAGGGAGCTGCTGGGAGACAGGAGTTGGAAAGGAACTACACATCCAGCACCAAAGGGGATCGAATGGGGAAGCACTCAGGCATATCAGCCTGCTATGCCAGAGGCCTGAACCCTGGCAGGGTCTCTGTGGAGGCAGGCCAAGCTTTCTGTGTTGAAGAGCCGAGTTACTGGCTCTGAGTTGGCTGTGCCTGAGATGGGAGTCGTCAGGGAGGGAACCGCCAGCTGGTGGAACTGGAGCAGCAAGCTGACAGAGCATAGCAGTTGGAGAGCCTGGGGAGCATTCTCCCTCCATGCTGACCTGCCTCGTCCCTCAGCCAGAGTTACTGCAGCGAGCTATGAAATTCATGGGCAGGGCCTGAAGGGGACAAAGGGACCGTATCTTAGCTGTGGTGACAGGGGCACTGACAAACAGTTCCCAAACCAAGACCCTGACTCGTATATTTCTGGGTGAAGCTAGTATGTAAAGAATTGGGGGATTGGGAGCACTGGTTCCAGTGAGACAGAGTTCAGGCACGTGCCGTGTGGGCCACCCACACAGCTCTGCTGATGTCCCTCACTCCTGAGCTGCATTTCTCCAGCTCTGGGCTTCCCCTCATGCCCCACAGCTCTGCTGCTGCCCCTCACTTGTGATCTGCTCACCCTGTGTTATTCCAGTGCTATTTGTATTCACTGTTGTGACACCTTTCCCCCTCAGCAGTCTTCCCCTCATTAGTAAATCCTACATTTGGGGGGTAAATATAGGATGGCAGTGCCCTTTAAGAAAAAAAACCCAGGCAATATTTTGTACTGGAATTAATGCAGTTGGTATTTTCAGCAGACATAAGTAATGTTGCAACATCTCGGAACAAATTCCCTCCACGTACTGGAGCATTCAGCTGTTACAGGATAGCTAGACTGGAATATGACTTATGTCTGTAAGAGAGTCAACAACCAATCAGCCATGTTATGCGCGCCGGAGAAGTATTGTGTAGCTGTGTTTGAAATGTCACGGGATGTTTTAGTCCCTTTGAACTGTGCTGGGAAGATAAGGGGTGTAGGTGCCACTCGCCGCCCAACTCCCTCTCAGCGGCGGCTCAGCTCTGAGCAGCCAGTGTCGACAAAATGGATTTTCACGTAGCTACTTGTCAACAAGATTTCTTTCAACCAGACTCCACGGACTGCCTCATCCAAATGGCTGCAGCCCCACCCCATCCGCATTTATCTGGTGAGGGGTCACAGGCCAAAAAGAAAATATGCGCCAGCCTTGTAACCTCACGTGAGGGAGTAACTGAAATCACAGCAGAGCCAGGGCCTCTCCCTCTGCCCCTCACTGGAGTTAGCAATGGCTCAGCAGTGAAGCAACACAGGATTTAGGGCCTGATTTTCAGCGGTGCTGATCCTCCACAGCTCTAATTGGTTCCGCTACTGAGTCAGCAGGGATCCTACTGACATACGCTGACTCGCACTGTGACGGCAAAACCGGACTAAAGTCTGGTTTCCCTGGGCTACTTCGGGGATAGGGCTCAGTAGTCTAAGGGTCCTCTGGCTCCTCGGGGTATGCAGCAGACGGTGGTTCCTCCTCTGGGGGCAGCTCAGTCCCTGGTCCAGGGGCCAACAGCAAGGCAGAGGCATATGACTCCTTCCCTGGCTCTGGCCCAACTGAGCTGGAGGCCTCTTATACTTCCTGCTCTGCCTCTCTGCTTCTAGCACAAGGGTCAGGCCCGGCCTGGCTCCACCCTCCCAAGGCCTCCCTGGCTCCACCCTCCCAAGGCCACTCCACCTCACTACAGTCCTCTTTAGCAGTCAGGTCTCTGTATTTGACTCAATGGCATCCTGCACCAGGGAGTTCCATAGGTTTTTGAAAAAAACCCCTCAATGGCTACAGTTACTACTGTGGAGCCCACTGCTGCATCCATGATCACTGTGGCACAGCGCAGGGACAGAAAATGTCCTGCAATGCAGTGCAGTGTGAGTGCTTGATAGATGAACTGAGAACGCTGATGGCAATCTTAAACAAAACATGGGGCTCACTCTGCCACCCTCTTCCACTTCTTGACCAGCTGAGAGACTGTGACCTGCTGTTGGAAACGTAACAGGAACTGAAGAACCTACCAATGTTATGTGGAAGGCATGACTGTGATGACACTTGTACCGGTCTGATTGGGGTCAGTCTGAGTGCCTAACAGCAGGCCAGAAAACCTGAGAGTGACTTGATGGCTGCGGGAAAAAGAGGGGAGGGGAATGGCTTAGTCACTGAGCCTGAAGAGAAGTGAGCAGACAGCAGTTTTCCTTCCTCTGTGACAACTGGGAATTGTCTGTGGGAATTCCTCTGTGGGAATCCTCCCCTGTTCCTCCCCCCCGGCACCCTAAAATTGACCACAGCTTTGGGTTCAAATCAAATGCTTGTGGCCCTGCTGTATATCTGGTGCGTTTGGCAGCACGAGGAGATCTGCAAGGAAGAAGGAGCGGGGAATCTATTAGACAAAAGTCCATAATGTAATTAGGAAATGTCAACTTCCCTATTACTATCTCCCTTCGCTCACAGGCTCCTGGTCCATGCATTCTCCCTCAGTCCCTGGCCATGGTGCTGAATGCTGATCAGCCAACGCTTGGCCTAGCCTCAGTGCCGAGTGAGGAGATTGGCCCTGCAATGGGTGGGCAGTGCAGGTGTGGGTGACTCTGAGAATTCAAGGCTGGGATTTTCAAAGATGCCAAAGGGAGTTACATGCCCAGATAATACTGAATTTTCGAATGGAATTTGGACTCTTTTAGGCTCTTTTGAAAGCCCATCTTAAACCCATATGTAATCTTGAAAGAACCACTCTGTATTAACACAGGTTACACAGAACAGAAGAGTGTCTGACCTGTGAACCCCATTCCTCCACTATTCTACAACAGAAGTGATTGCGGTAGGACATGATGCAACTGGGAGTGGAGGGACAGAGAGATACTCTGCTGCTCAGTTAATCAATCACCTCTGGCTTTGGCAAACCACCCAGTCTCCGCATCAGTGTGCTTGTAGGCATTGCCATAGAACCATAGATCATAGAATCATAGAATATCAGGGTTGGAAGGGACCTCAGGAGGTCACCCAGTCCAACCCCCTGCTCAAAGCAGGACCGATCCCCAATTAAATCATCCCAGCCAGGGCTTTGTCAAGCCTGAACCTTAAAAACTTCTAAGGAAGGAGATTCCACTACCTCCCTAGATAACGCATTCCAGTGTTTCACCACCCTCCTAGTGAAAAAGTTTTTCCTAATATCCCACCTAAATCTCCCCCACTGCAACTTGAGACCATTACTCCTTGTTCTGTCATCTGCTACCACTGAGAACAGTCTAGAGCCATCCTCTTTGGAACCCCCTTTCAGGTAGTTGAAAGCAGCTATCAAATCCCCCCTCATTCTTCTCTTCCGCAGACTAAACATTCCCAATTCCCTCAGCCTCTCCTCGTAACTCATGTGTTCCAGTCCCCTAATCATATTTGTTGCCCTCCGCTGGACTCTTTCCAATTTTTCCACATCCTTCTTGTAGTGTGGGGCCCAAAACTGGACACAGTACTCCAGATGAGGCCTCACCAGTGTCGAATAGAGGGGAACAATCACGTCCCTCCATCTGCTGGCAATGCCCCTACCTATACATCTCAAAATGCCATTGGCCTTCTTGGCAATAAGGGCACACTGTTGACTCATATCCAGCTTCTCGTCCACTGTAACCCCTAGGTCCTTTTCTGCAGAACTGCTGCTGAGCCATTCGGTCCCTAGTCTGTAGCTGTGCGTGGGATTCTTCCATCCTAAGTGCAGGACTCTGCACTTGTCCTTGTTGAACCCCAGATTTCTTTTGGCCCAATCCTCCAATTTGTCTAGGTCCCTCTGTATCCTATCCCTACCCTCCAGTGTATCTACCTCTCCTCCCAGTTTAGTGTCATCTGCAAACTTGCTGAGGGTGCAATCCACACCATCCTCCAGATCATTTATGAAGATATTGAACAAAACCGGCCCCAGGACCGACCCTTGGGGCACTCCACTTGATACTGGCTGCCAACTAGACATGGAGCATTGATCGCTACCCATTGAGCCTGACAATCTAGCCAGCTTTCTATCCACCTTATAGTCCATTCATCCAGCCCATACTTCTTTAACTTGCTGGCAAGAATACTGTGGGAGACCGTGTCAAAAGCTTTGCTAAAGTCAAGGAACAACACGCCCACTGCTTTCCCTTCATCCACAGAGCCAGTTATCTCATCATAGAAGACAATTAGATTAGTCAAGCATGACTTGTCATTGGTGAATCCATGCTGACTGTTCCTGATCACTTTCCTCTCCTCTAAGTGCTTCAGAATTGTTTCCTTGAGGACCTGCTCCATGATTTTTCCAGGGACTGAGGTGAGGCTGACTGGCCTGTAGTTCCCAGGATCCTCCTTCTTCCCTTTTTTAAAGATGGGCACTACATTAGCCTTTTTCCAGTTGTCTGGGACTTCCCCCGATCGCCATGAGTTTTCAAAGATAATGGCCAATGGCTCTGCAATCACATCCGCCAACTCCTTTAGCACTGTCGGATGCAACGCATCTGGCCCTATGGACTTGTGCATGTCCAGCTTTTCTAAATAGTCCCGAACCACTTCTTTCTCCACAGAGTGCTGGTCACCTCCTCCCCATGCTGTGCTGCCCAGTGCAGCAGTCTGGGAGCTGACCTTGTTCGTGAAGACAGAGGCAAAAAAAGCATTGAGTACATTAGCTTTTTCCACATCCTTTGTCACTAGGTTGCCTCCCTCATTCAGTAAGGGGCCCACACTTTCCTTGACTTTCTTCTTGTTGCTAACATACCTGAAGAAACCCTTCTTGTTACTCTTAACATCTCTTGCTAGCTGCAACTCCAGGTGTGATTTGGCCTTCCTGATTTCACTCCTGCATGCCTGAGCAATATTTTTATACTCATTATAG
This sequence comes from Lepidochelys olivacea, assembly GCF_965140295.1. Taxonomy (NCBI): domain Eukaryota; kingdom Metazoa; phylum Chordata; order Testudines; family Cheloniidae; genus Lepidochelys; species Lepidochelys olivacea. The sequence goes on from NC_140424.1 coordinate 17,258,784, forward strand.
CCACCCTGTCTTCTGACTTTTCTCAGCTACTCTCTGCTTCTCCATGGTCTCAGCCATGCTGCCCTTACCTTGCTGTTCTGTTTCTAGGTGTTACATAAACTTCCCCACCTTTTTCAGGGCAGTCCAAGGAAGACAAGGGGCTGGCCACCTCTCTGCTATGTCTGTGCCTCTACTGTACAAGGGAGTGAAATTCTCCCTTGTGCAGAAAGCCAGCGCTGTCCTACCTAACCCCCATTTCAGAGGTTTAATTGGAACATGAGTAGGCCTTCGTGCAGGGGTGAGCAAACTTTTTGGCCCAAGGACCACATGTGGGTATGGAAATTCTATGGCAGGCCATGAATGCTCACAAAATTGGGGGTTGGAGTGCAGGAGGGCATGGGGGTGCGGGCTCTGGGGTGGGGGCTGGGGATGAGGAGTTGGGGATGCAGGAGGGTGCTCCAGGCTGGGACTGAGGGGTTCAGAGGGCAAGAAGGGGGTCAGGGCTGGGGCAGAGGGTTGAGGCGTGGGAGGAGGTCGAGAGCACACTCCAGGTGGTGCTTACCTCAAGCAGTTTCCAGAAACAGTGGCATGTCTCCCTTTGGCTCCTATGTGGAGGTGCGGCCAGGCGGTTCTGCGCACTGGCCTGTGCTCAGGCACCGCCCCTGCAGCTCCCATTGGCTGCAGTTCCCGGTGGGAGCTCAATGTCTGGAGGGCCAGATGTGGCTCCCGGGCCGTAGTTTGCCCACCTCTGATCTAAGAGAGATTAATTTTCCAGTACATATGGCTTGATCTTCAAATCCTAAATGGCTAGGAGGTGTTCCCAGCCAATGGGAACTGCAGGGGTGGCGCTTGGGATGGGGGCAGCTTGCGGAGCCCCCTGGCTGCCCCTCCACGTAGGAGCTAGAGTGGGGACGTGCCGCTGCTGCCGGGAGCCGTGCAGAGTGGGGCAAGCCCCAGACCCTGCTTCCCAGTGGGAGCTTGAGGGCTGGATTAAAATGTCTGGAGGGCCAGATATGGCCCCCGGGCCATAGTTTGCCCATCTCTGCCTTAGTGGGACATCTGTATAGGGGTGCATGTCATAGAGGCCATTTCAGCACCAGCACATTTCTTCTACAAGATTGTTCTCTTTGATATATTATCCAGTGCTTTGGCCAGTCCAAATTTCAACAACTCTGTTGAGATGCCAACACTTTCCTAGGGAAACTATTGTATGTTTCAATATACATGGCACTTAGGACATGGTTGCTTTTTCCCCAGTTCCATCCAATTACTTAGGTATTCACCCCCTTGAAGCACCGTAAACAACTCCCCTCCCTTCATTGTGGTGACTAGCATGTCTCATGAGATACAGTAAAATGTGATTGATTGCAATCATTATTTCATAGCACTGCTATGAAAAACTGTTGATTCAGTGATTGCCTTTAAAGAGTTTCTGCCACTTGGGGGAACTGTCAAAAAACTGTCAGACTTTTGCAAACTCCAATTAATCCATTGTGCAGTTCTATATGTGTTTTCTTTGCCATTGTTGTTGATTAGAACAGAACAGAAGAGTTCTAATTAATTAGAACTAATTAGGAGCTTTCTCCTTTGTATTTAGCGGTGCTGTCTGAATAGTAACAAACCCCCAAGCCCTGATCAGCTAACATTTGTGTTAAGTTGGGTTTGGATTCCTGTTAGTTATTATTTGTGAAGAGTCAGTAACTACTGATGAATTTTCACCATTCACAGTGATTTTCACCATCGGTGAAAATGTCTGTAAACCCCCATGCTTTCACACATTTCAGCACAAATAATTTTTTGCCCGAAAATGTGTAACAGGAAGTGCAGTTTATTTGTGATTCCTTGATTGCTATTTGATTGTTTAAAACATTGCATCCTTCTAGATAGAAAACAGAAGAAATACCATGTGACTAAGATGACCCATCACTGCACAAATGATTGATTGTTCACAGTGAATTGTTCACCCACCAATAGGCTGAGAATGGCCATCCAAACTGTATTCAATGAGAGTGAATTTAATTCACCCCATTGTAGAGGATCAGCACAAAGTCTATATAAAAGGTTCATTTTGCACCTATTCTAGTGGTGCATAGACCTTGAGCTGGCTTGTCTCCCTAGGATGAATTTCATCCTAACTGCAAAAGGAGCTAATTTCGCAATGAACATTGTTTTATTGACAAGTATGACCTGCTCTAATCATTAGGCCATTCCTCCTGCTTCTTTCAGACTGTGATGCTACAGTTCAGTGTGATGGTGGGAAAGAAAATGCAGAAAAATTGCAGGTTATCTTTTGGGGAAATTTATACAACACCATTGGCTAAACTGTGAGCTGTGGTATGCACCCATGGGGGGGGAGCTTGTAAGGTTGTCCCATATTGTGTGCTTTGCCAGCATCATGGGTCACAGAGTGTAGGGGTCAGAAGCCTCTATGTGGGGGCTGGGAATGCAAGGGTCAGGAGGAAGGAAGCAAAGCATTGACTTCCTCCCTTATCAGGCACCAGGAAAGATCTCATGCAGCTTACCTCCCCCCTTGGAACAAAGAGGAAACCAGGCACAAACTGCGACACAATAGTGTATGAGGCAATTCATTCCCTGCTCTGATTCTGGGGTTGCACAATTCTATGCTGCCCTTTGCACAGGACTTGTGGGTGACTCCACAGTGGATCCCTGTATAAAGAGATGCAAAGCACTTGCCTGAGGGTGTCTCTTTGGGTATGTCTACACTGCAGCAGGGAGGGTGCTTCCCCCTGCTGGTACATAGACGTGCTAGCTCTGCTCGTGCAAGTATGCTGCATATAGCAGCGTGGCCATGCCATAATGGACAGCAGCTCTTGCTAGCCACACATGTACAGTCTTGCCCAACCCCCTGGGTCCATGTAATTGGGCCACTAACCAGAGCCACCAGCTCTGCTGCCATGGCTGCACTGCTATTTTTAGCACACTAGCTTGAGTAGAGCCAGCACAGGTCTATCTCCCCGAGCTGGGAAGCAGGCCCCTAGCTGCAGTGCAGACGTACCCTTTATGAGTTACATTCCTAGCTGGTAAGCGAGTTCTTCCTGCTCCAGTTGCGTTGCAGAAATGCTTTTTGTGTTACTTGATTTGCTCTTTCCTTGTCAGCCCAGCTGAGCATCAGTTCTGCGGGTGGCCAGAACTGTGCTTCAGGTTTAGAGCAAATTAATCCTGGCTCTTGTGTTTTAAGAGAGCGGCTTCAGCACTTTTTTCCCCTGGTTTTTTTTTTAATGAGACACACTTTTCAAGCTCCATAATAACCATTACCAAGAAACAGCCAATATTTCTTGGTATCCTTCTTAAGCTGCTGGTACAAGCCCCAAAGAATCAGAGAGCACTCAGCAAGGGGGAGCTTCAAACTTTGCCTGTTAGAGACTCCGGGTAGAGGGATGTGTCCCACCTCGATCCCACACTTTCTGGCAGGGAAAGTGCTGCATGATAAGACTATCCAGAGAAGGGTTTTTTGTTTGTTTGTTTTTAATATCCTCCCCTCCACCCCTGCCTTTGCTCCTTTAAAAAAAAATCTCCCCTCAATTTCTGACAGTGCAGCCTGGGGAGCTTTGCTATTGAAAGGTGTCTTGAAATCTCTCAAAAATGTCTGTGAAAGTGGAGCATTATAATCACACTGGGTTAATATATCTGCTAAATCAGCACTCCAGCTCACAGGAGAATGGGTGGTGGCGAAGACACTAGACAGAGCTTAGAAGGGATAGGTTCAGTCCTCTACTCTGCCACAAACTTCCTGTGTGACCTTGGGCAAGTCACTTCATTGTTCTGGTCATCAGGTTCTTGTCCGTATATTGGAGATGATAACCGTTGCTATTTAGAGTGGAAGCAGTTTGGGTAATGGGCTGCCTTTTAGTTAGCACAGTGGGGCCGGGGTCTCTAAGTGCTCCTATAATAACAATAAATACAGATTTACTTCTTCCTGCTGGAATTGGTAGCCACAGGCTGGATTCAGGCTGACAGTGGCATAGAAATGGAAAGCACCCTCATTCCTCTCCTGGATAAAGTGCAGCCACCCTACCCATCCAAGCAGAGGTGGAAAGTGTGTAGGGAGGTGTCCTACACCACCCTGTCCACACAGCCTCCTCTGGCCCAGTTCAAAGGGGCCGATCTGGAGCTCTCTTTATCCCTCTCACTAAGCAGCTGTTGCCCACCTGGAAAATTCTGGCAGACTGCAGAGCCAGGTGAAATCAAGTGTGTGAGGGGAGAGAGGAGGCTAAAACTTAGTTGCAAGTTGATTTGATTTTCATAGGCCTTCTCATCAAATATTCTGCCTGCCAGAGGGTATTATTCTCACTGCCCAGGACCTGGGAACGCATTCAGGTTTTGGTTTATACAATTATAATCCATACACAGAGAAGACATCTGCAAACAGTGGCTGCCCCTGGCCCTGCAGTCTTGCCACCCCCTTGCAGGGGGAGATGTGTGTGCGTCATGCAGGGAAATGCCTGTTGCTCACGTGCCCTCTTTAATCTGTTGCTGGTGCCAATGCCATTCCCAGAAGCACTTTCTAAAGCCAGTGGAGCTTTCCGAACTGATGTTTCAATCCTAGTGGTTAAGCCTCTCGACATCTCTCCTGAAGATGCCGCCGTCGGCTGGGAGCTGCGCTTGCAGAAATGGCCAGCCACACCCAAACACAGGGGACAGCGACTGGGTCCCTGATGGTGGAAGAGATGGGTTGGGGAGCAAGACAGCCGTTTTCCTTACAGGTGGTTTATACAGTATGTCAGATGCATGACCCGGTGGCCTAATGGATAAGGCATCAGGCCCTGGAGCTAGGGATTGTGGGTTCAAATCCCATCTGGGTTGTGCCGATCGCATATTTGGGGGTTGGACTAGATGACCTTCTGAGGTCCCAATCCAACCCAGATATTCTATGATTAATCATGCAGGGTGCTGTACAATAGAAACGGAGATTCACTTGCCCTGAAGAATTTATTGTCTAGACAGCATGGATGATTCATCTGTCACACAGGAGAGTTACCATAAGCTGGCACAAGCTTTGGGTGAGTCCTGTGAAGACAGATTCTCTAAAGAGCTCAGCTCTAGCGTGCACCCAACCATGCCGAGCACATGGGGAAACCTGGCCACTTATTTTGGTGCCTAAATGTAAGTGCAGCTCATTAAAAAATCCAGTCCCATAATGGCTCCATGCCTCAGTTTCCCATCTGCAAAACAGGTCTAATACTGACCCACCTCAGCGGGGTGTGTGTGTGGGGGGAAGAGGAATGAAGAGAAGAAAATCTTTAATGTTCCCGAGGCTTTCAGACTAAGGTGATGGGTTAGAGGTGTAGAAAAACCCATCAATAAATGTAATAAGTAAATAGGTGCAGCAGTGGTCATATCTCCAGACTGGGCAGCTATATATACTTCTCTAATAGCATTTTCCCTCCTGTCCTGTCCTCTTCACTCTGCCTTATCAGGGCTGACTTTTTGTGTAGTTTTCCTTCAGAGTTGCCCACCAGGAAGAGAAAAGGGACCAGCTGGGTTTGTTCTTCCTTTGGGAAGGAGGTTGCACTACATCCCTTTCCTTTAATGTACTTAAAAATACCTCTCTCCTCCACCCACCCCAGCTTCACCTCCTTGTTTAGGGACTGCCTCAGCGGGTGACAGATTCTCTTTGTGTCTCTTTGTCTTTGTAGGGAGACAGCTCTGCTGCTCTGCCTAGGCCTTGCAAGCAGCCATGTAGATTTCATATGAACTGCAGTGCTAACTGACCCCCTCTAATTAAACAAATGCAATCCAGTCATAAAATAGGGTGACAGCCCAGCCCTGAGTGGCAGCCGCAGCAGCAGCTGTGAATCATCCAGGCTGTCTCGCTATTGCATTTTCAAGCTGTATTCCCCTCTGAGAAATCCCTCTCAGCTGAGGTTTTACACACACACCCTGGAGACACGTAAAAGCACGGTGGCTGCAATCCATCTTTGTCTCCACTCGCCGCTATTAGGAGCGACCATCCCCTCTTTTACGTCTACATTTACCTCTGTCTCCCACCCTGAGCTAGTCCACTGTGTCCTAAATTCCTGCCCTCACCCGCACGGCCACAAAACAGAGCTTCTCCCAAATGCTTTATATGGTAAAGGAAATGAACCTTCCTCACTCCAGCCTGTGTCCTCTCCTTCGTGATTTGTGCCCATGACCTTGGGCCTGTGCAGCGTGTGTGGGAGGAAGCAATCAGGGTTAATTCCTCTCTGATGTGAGGAGCTGGCTGTTGGAAGCCTGACAGGCCACTGTCCATTAAGGCATCGCAAAGCACCCAGCTGGAATGCCCTTCACCAAAATGCAGTCCAATTATTAAGGCTCACATTTTGCAAAAGTGCCCCTTAACGTTGAGTGCCCAGCTTGAGACACGTAGAGCGCCTGCTTTTTAGAAGGGCCGAGTGTCTGCAGCTATAACTGAAGTTATTGGGTGTGGTGGGCGCTCAGTAGCTCTGAAAACTGGACCCTGGCAACCTAGGAAGCTCTTCAAAGCTCTGACCCTGCTCCCAACTCCACCTGGGCAGACTCCAGCCCCCACATGGAGATCTCTGCAAAATCAGGACTCCAGGTGGTATTCAGGCATTTAATTAGTGCTATGCATTTTGTCTCTAGGCAATTCTAGGTAGTTAATAATTCATGGCTTGTGATGAACCCAATACCTCAGCTCTGACTAGCCATTGTGAAAATAAGCATGCAATACAACTACATACAAGTGTATGCATATGCATGACACGTCACACGAATCCATGTGACTCTGAACTTGCAGTTCACAGATTCTAAGGCCAGAAGGGAGCACTGTGATTATCTAGTCTGACCTCCTGCAGAGTACAGACCATAGGATTTCCATGAATTAATTCCTGTTTGAACTAGACCAAAAGCATCCAATCTTTATTTTAAAATTGCAGTGAGGGAGAATCCTCCACAGCCCTTGGAAATTATTCCAGTGGTTAATTATCCTCACTGTGAAAAATTTGTGCCTTATTTCTAGTCTGGTGATCCATTTTGCTCTCCCCAAATTGTGTCTTTTGTGCAATCACATTTTTGCACATGCAAATATTTTGCAGATGCAACTTAGGTTCTGCTGTTTGCAAACGTAGCGGTGTGGGTACACTTTCAGAACTACAGAAAGCCTGAGACTTGTCACACCCACTGATTTCAACAGAAGAGGTACAGCTGCATCCTCACATAATTAATGCATTGAACATTTTGGGTGAGGAGGCCGGGTTGAATCCACATGAGATAGAAATTATTTTTCCGAGTTACTTGTTTGCTTTTTCTGGGTCTGATTTTTTTTTTAAAGGCTATCATAAAATGGTGTGTAAATGCACAAAATCTCAGTCAAAGGTACATGACATGTCTCGGGGTGAGTATCAGGGCTCAGTAACAGCTTTAAAATGGCTGGTGAGGGTTATCTTGTAAATCCCCTTTAAGGACTTTTTACAGTGTCATGTACTCACTGGGCTGTTTTGGAGCAAACATTTTATCAAGTGGATCTGTCGAGGTTTCATACAGTGCAGATTACTGTCTACAGCCTGCTGATGGTGATGGCTCTTTCACAGTTATTATCTGTTGTATCAATATGACTCTTTAAAGAGTGTTGATGTTCAGAAAAATGACTTATGAACGCCCTCTTCTTAGTCCTGATCATTGACTTCCAAATCTGTCAGCATCATGTGACATGCCATCCCAGGAGGAATGGGGAGAGGGCAAAACTATGTCAGCAAATAGAATGTTATATGGGATCATATTATTATGTCCTGCAAAGTTGGTGGCAGGGGAGAAGCGGAGCATATAAACCAATGAAAGGTCTGGGTGGCACACCAAGGTCTGGGGGAGCAACTGCCCCCTTTCCCCATAGCAAATGATGCCCTTGCAACATCCTAGTGTGTATGATCATGTCCGTCTACTAATTAGCCCCAGTAAGCCTACTGCTTACCCACTGCTAGAAAAATTCTCCTTAACCTCAGGTGATGGAAGCGGGTGATCTTGTGGCTGATGCATGAGTCAGAAAAAAGCATGGGGAAGGTCTTTGCAACACTGGAGCAGCTATGGCAAGGTCGCAGCTATCCTAACATCCATATACATCTACATGCCTATCATTTGACAATAAAATTGAGCACACGGGTGCAGGCTGGGCTTTGTCCCCCCTTGATGAACGGAATTTGTTTGTTGTTTGACCTTACCAGCAGTAAAGGCTGCCTTGTTTAGTGATGTCCTCTCCCTGCGGTTAAAGACAGCGAGCTGCTGCAGGACGTATCCTGACCCTTGGCCTGCACATTGGTCACCCGTCCTGTAGGCAGCCTGACATCATTGCTCTTCCTGACCCGAACAGGCTCCGCAGGGCTGGCAGCACTGACATGCTATTGCCAGTAATATGAGTGCATGTGAGACGTGACAGGCACAAGGCGTGTGCAGTAGACACCAAGGGGTGATTTTTGTAGACGATAGGGGCGGAGGGAGAAGTCTGAACAATGCTGAAGCCCAGACACCAACCAAAATCCCAGCTCAGAAGATCCCCCTCCCCCATAGCCTGGAGCTCTGGGTTGTTCAAAATCCAGATCCCAGGTTTGCATCTCAAAGGGACAAGATGTGCGTAACTTAAATATCCATCCATGATGCCCAATGTACTACTTATGTACCCAGCATCCGCGGTTAGCCTCCTGCTGCTCAGTTAATGAAATGTGTGGTACCTTTTAAAGTGTGCACAGGTGTGGAATAGAGGAGATAAACTGAACAAGATTAGTTAGGGTTGTTTGAGTGGGTTTTTTTAACCAGCCTAGAGTGAACTGAAGTGAGATGAGATAGGAACTTATTTCCCTACCACTGGCTCCATAATAGGGGCTGCAGGTCACTAAAAGGTGAGAGGACAAGGCTGGAAATAGGGAGCTTTGGCCCCTTGCCTGGTGGATCTAAAAAAAAATATCCTATTTGTTCTGCCCATTTCTACAAGAAGAAGGGAGGACTCTGTGAAGTTATAAGAACCAGCACAGTTAAAAGGGATAAAAGGAAATGCCTGAGAAATCAGTGGAACTCACTGCTGCAGGATACTAGCGAGGAAATAACATGGTGATATATTTTTCAAAGAGCTAGACATTTATATATATATTTTATATGCATGAGAATAGACTCTGCAGTCACAAGGGCTGCCAATCCCACCAGCTGAACTCCAGCTTGGGTTAGAAAGAAATTCTCCCTTATACAATAACATAGCATTGCTCACTGAGGTGATGTTCAGATAGGGCTGGTTTTGGAGGGAAGGGTTATGGCTTCCCTTAGAGCTTCCAAGACAGATTGCTGTTGGGCTGGATGGACAGTTGGGGCAAAATTTTCAAAAACACCTATGTGACTTAGAACCCTAAATTCCACACCTTGAATACTTGTGCAGATGTGGTCACCCCCCCTCAAAAAAGATATATTGGACTTGGAAAAGGTTCAGAAAAGGGCAACAAAAATGGTTAGGGTATGGAACGGCCGCCGTATGAGGAGAGATTAATAAGACTGGGGCTTTTCAGCTTGGAAAAGTGACGACTAAGGGGGGATATCATAGAGGTCTATAAAATCATGACTGATGTGGAGAAAGTAAATAAGGAAATGTTATTTACTCCTTCTCATAACATAAGAACTAGGGGCCACCAAATGAAATTAATAGTCAGCAGGTTTAAAACAAACAAAAGGAAGTATTTTTTCACACAATGCACAGTCGACCTGTGGAACTCCTTGCCAGAGGATGTTGTGAAGGCCAAGACTATAACAGGGTTCAAAAAAGAACTAGATAAATTCATGGAGGATAGGTCTATCAATGGCTATTAGCCAGGATGGGCAGGGATGGTGTCCCTAGTTTCTGTTTGCCAAAAGCAGGGAATAGACCACAGGGGATGGATCATTTGATGGTTATCTGTTCTGTTCATTCCCTCTGGGGCACCTGGCATTGACCACTGTCGGAAGACAGGATACTGGGGTAGATGGACCTTTGGTCTGACCCAGTATGGATGTTCTTATGTTCTTATGTTCCTGTTCAAAAGTGACTTAGGAGCCTAAGTCCATTGGATATGATTTGGACATCGGCTCCTAAGGGCCAGATGTTTAAAGGTACCTAGGTGTCTAAAGATGCAGATAGGAACCTAGCAGGATGCTCAAAAATGCCTAGGCAAGGTAGGCCCCAACTCCCATTCGATCCACTGGGAAACTTCCCTTGGAAGTTAGGTCCTTAACCTGCTTAGGCATTTTTGAAAATCCTACTAGGTGCCTGCATGCCTCTTCAGGTGCCTAAATCCCTTTGTGAATCTGGCCATAAGTCACTTTTGAAAATGGCATTTAGGTCCCTAAGTCACTTAGGTCCATGGGAAAATTTTACCCTTGGGCTGTTTTTGTTTGACAAAATATACTTCAAATCATTCCAGAGTAGGAGCAATAGATATCAATCATAAACATTCCCACAGAACTTGCCTCCATGAGACACCAGCTGACTGTCCCAGCTGCGCCTGATTCTATGAGGTGCTGAAACCACCTGGGACTCACTGATGTCAATACTGTATTAAGCCAAGCACAAGGAGCAATCTCTAGGAGTTTGCCAAGGGCTGTATGGTGGAATGCTCCATCCAAGGTGACCCATCTGGACCTGTCTGCCTGTCCTCTGAGTGGGGTTTTGCCAAGTCAAAATTCCAAACAGCTACATGGAAGAGGCAGATGCATTTCTGTGTAGAGACTGGCGCCCCTGAGCAAAGCAGAACCTGAGTTCCAGCCCCCTCCATCCCTGCCCTCCACGCCGTCTGCTTGATTATTCTAGGAAACAGCATCTCTTGGTGCACATGAGTAAAGACAGCCCATTAGGTCGAGCTGTGTCCTGGCTTTGCAAGATGAATACACGTCATCTAGACTGAGACCACCAAACTCATTGTACTTGTGACCAAATTACATATGAATCCAGGCTTATATCTATAAAACGCCATAGCCCTTCAGTGCACACTAGTCAAATAGCAGTGGGATGGTACAGATTTGGAGACCTGATATCTGACTGCTGAGGTGCGTTTCTAGTGTTGTAACCCAGGGCTGCAATAGCCAGGGATGCTGTGGGCCAGGATTGAAGTACACTGGCAGGGCTGTGGGTGGAGAGCCTAGGTATGGAAGAGAAGAGGGTAGGGGAATGCAGTCATGACTGGCAGAGCTGTGGGTCCCAGACTAGGAATAGCCAGGGTTGCTGTGGGCCAGGATTGAGATGCATGGGCAGGGATGTTTAGGGAAGCTTTTATGTCATCATCTCACCCTCTCCCTGGCCCAGGCGAGTGCTGACAATCCATCACTTTCACCGTCGCTGACCCGCTCCTTCCCATCTTGACAAAACAAATGACTATGTTCCCCTGAGCCCTAAGCCCTGCTCTAGCCTCTTTCTTGCTCTTTGTGTGACTGCAGTGATGGGCGTGCTGGAGTCCAGAGGGGTGCTGCGGAAGATGAGTGACATGCTGGAGATGATGGTGAAGAGGATGGACGTACTAGCCAGGCTGGAGAATAGCACTGACTCCCGGAAAGGGGAGGAGGCACGTTTTTCTCCGGACAGGTCAGTGGCAGCGGGAATGGTGCCGTTTGGGATCAAAGTACCCCTTCCTCCAAACCCACCCGGCTTCGTTTACAAGAGAGGATCCCACACTGAAAGGTCTGATCCCTGCAAGATGCTGGGTGCCCTCCAGCATGCTGGGTGTCCGTGAGAGCGGGGTGTGCTCAGTACTTTGCAGGATCCAGACAATGAGAGCTAGGGGATGCTGCTGCTACTAGCCGAGCTGCTGTTCTTTTGTGGAGGCTCAGCACATCCCCAGTAAAAGCGTGTTCCTTGCCTGAGTCTCTCGAACTGGAATCATTTCTCAGGTGCAGAGCTACTGCTCCCAGGACGTAACCACGTGAATGAGACATTACCACTACCTGGTGCTGGACGAATGTAGCCTCCTGATTCAGTGGGTTCACTATACTAAAGCACTGACCTCCATATCAGCACCCTCTCCCCTGGCTCTGCAGCCCTAATCCCAGCCTGGTGTGGAGGGGGTTCCCGGAGGGTTCTGGGCTGCAAAGCAAGCCCACCTCACACTCCCCCCTCAGGGTTACTCCTGTCTCATGAGGCATTGCGACCTGCTGTATGGGCTTGCAGCACCACCCAAGTTTGGCCCAGCCATCCGTCTGTCACGATGGAGGGGCAGCCAGGCCAAACCTGAGTGGCGCGGTGCGCTCACGTGCCAGCTTGCAATGCCGGGAGCGGGAAGCCAGACCCAGCCCTGTGGGACAGGAGCTGCCACAGTGGGGTGAGTGCAGGGTGGGCTCGATTTCAAACCCCTTCTCCTAGGGCCTCCCCTCCGCACTGGGCCAGAAGAAGTGTATGGGTGCCTGTTTTTTCACCCTTGGTTGCATGCTTTCTGTGCGTGCCATTGAATCCACGTGAAAGCCATCCCTGCATGGTGTCAGGAACAGCAGGCAGGGCTGCTGTGAGCAGCAATGGCAGAGCCCATGTGGTCTGGGGTACTGTGAAACTGTTAGAACTCTGTCTGTGTGTCTTTCTGTCTGTCTGTCTGTCTGTCTCTCAGTCAATTTGGGATTCCATTAAACTGTTGTGAATTTTGTGACCCCCCCGCCGCCTTTATTTAAACTAGAGCTGAACCCAGAACAGACTCCCTGTCTATGATACTTCTATGGCCCTTGTCACTGTCGTAGTGGAGTGCATTTAATGCCTTCATCTTCACAACACTCCTATTAAGTAGGACAATAGGAAGGATGGCCCAGAGTTAGGGGGCTAGTTTAGGACTTGAGAGACCTGGATTAAATTCTGTGCTCTGCCACAGACTTCGTGTGTGACCTTGGGCACATCACTTAGCCTCCCTGTGCCTCAGTTCCCCAACTCTACGATGGGGATAATAGCAAGGCTGTGTCTCACAGGGGTGCTGTGAGGATAAGTCCATTAAAGGTGGAGATGAGGGCCATATAAATTAGGTACTGTTAGCCTCTCTTACAACCGAGATGCAAAGAGGCTACGTGACTTGGCCAAGGTCACCTAGGAAACCTGTGGCAAAGTAAGGAATTGAACCCAGTTCTCCCAAGTCCTAAACTAGCACCCTGTCCACTGAGCCATTATTCTCCCTCCTAGAGGGGAACACCTCCGGATCCCAGCTTTGTGGATCAGGCTCCCCCCATCTAATTTAAACTAACATTTTAAAAGCAAGAACGAAACATTCTTAAATAGGTCACCCTTGATATTAAACTTTCATTTAAGAAAGATTAATAGATATTACAAGCAACCTCCAGACGCGAGTAGCATGGGTTACAGAACATTATAAGCACGTTGACAGATGACATTATAAATAGATATAAGCCAGGATTATAAACCACCTGTCAATCGTTTGGACTGTGTAACAACGTCTAATTGTTGAATAGTCATTTCTTAAAACATCTATTCATTATTTACTAACCCCTTTTAAAAGTGGGAGCTCTCCAGGGCAGAGACTGCCTCTTAGGATGTATTTGTACAGTGCCTCGCACAGCGGGGTTCTGATCTTCACTCCGCCTTTAGGCGTTTGCGGTAATATAAATAATCATGACCATGTGCCCTCAGAGAGGCTGCTGAGCCCTGGAAAGGGGAGGGGTAGGGATGAAAAGAAGAGAAAGAAAGAGAGGAGACAGGAAATCAGAAAACATTTGAATCCCTGCCTGTAATACAGCTCCTCATAGGCCACCTTAGGGAGCTAAGCCTCTGATTATCACCAGCTACGTGGAGTTTAAAGCCATGGTGCCCACTCGCCCTCCCTCACCATTATCTTATTTTTCCCACCTACAGTGGAAACACTGAGTTATCTCTCCTCACTCTTTCCTGGCCTTTCCCCTCCCAGAGAGATACACACACAGAGCTCACAACACACTGGTTAAAAGCTTATTAAGACTAGGAAGAGTAAGGAGGCCCATAAGATCCTGGTGCTTGGCTCCATTTCAGTTCCACAATCCAGCCCTGCTCTTAAATAAGACTGAGGCCATGTTCCTACTGAATGTGGCTGCTGACTTCTTTGAAGTTAAGCTTTGATTAAGTTAGCAGCAAATAATTGAGTGGCAGAGTATTATGAAGATTGCAGGTTTGCTCAGCTTTTTTCCCCCTTCTTCCTTCTCTGCTTTGCCTGGATGCTATTGCCTCTGGGTTAAAAGTCTCTCTGGCTTTTCCTCTCTCTCTCCCCTCCTGCCGCCTTCTGGCTTTCAAGGAAGAGAGGCAAGAAGTAACCCTTTGAGAAATGGCAGCAATCAGCCATGACCAATGGCGCCCATCAAATCCCAATGACAGACTGATACCTTTCAACTGTTCTTTTCATTACAATCCCACTACCTTAAATGTTACTAAAAAGAGATCTATCTGGATCTGCAGATATAGATAGATAGATGAGCATGTATGAGGATATTGATGGAGAAAGAGAGAAAACATACACACATATACAACATGTCTATATAACACATTTATTTCTGCCACTCTGGAATCAACCACTGGACTATTAAATAAACCCTGGCACTATGGAATCAATTGCATTTTTTTTTTGCACCTTTGACCAGTTCACCAAAACTGCTGTCTAACCTCTCCCCTCTAGCAATACACCTATAATCCAAATGAGAAAATTAGTAATAGTGGCAGCAGTATTACAGTAATTTCCAAGAGGTCTCAACCAAGATAGAAACGCAATCGTATTGGCACTGTACAAACCCATAGTTACAGACAGTCCCTGCCCTGAAGAAATTACAATCTAAATAGGCATTAGAGATACTCCATTATTATCGCTGTTTTATGAGAGTTGAAGGACTCAAGGCCACACAGGAGTCTGCTGTAGAGTCAGATATTGAACCCAGATCACGTGAGTCCCTGCCTGGAGCCTTGTCCACGAGACCATCCTTCTGTAGTTTCAGGCTCTATCCCCCCACCCAAAGAAGGAAAAAAAAATGTAGAGACTGACATTTATTCTAGTCTGAGGTCTGCAGCTGGTCCCATTCACCCTTGGAACAGAAATGGGTTTTAAATTAAATATACGCATACTGCCAGGACTAGCAACACTTGCTACATCCCATTGCAGAGCTGGCATTCCCTGCTCCCCAGTGATCCATATTCTGCATCCATTTTCACACTGACAACTCGAGAGATGCCATCAGACCTTCAAATCGTGACATGATGATTTACTCAAAAGACATTTCACATCATTTTGAAAGGCCTTCAACATTTATTAATACTAATTTTTTCTGTCACTCGAAGGCCTGCAGAAATGGTGACTAAAGCAACCTGAACATACACATTTAAGAAAGAGCACTTGTAAAAATGTTAATGTCTAAAGAGATGTCTGAGGCTACATCTACACTACACCCCATTTGTGGCGGTGTGCGGGGTACGTGTAGCGACATGCCGCAGTGAAAAGCAGGCTGCGTCCACTGCTCCACGGGTCAGTGAAAGGCTCTGGCAGGGAGGAGGCAGTGGGGAAAGGCTTCAGCAGCTCCCTCTCCCAGAGCCTTTCACTGCTGCAAGAACAAGTCCTGGCAGGGGGAAGGCAGTGGGGAAAGGCTCAGCTGGAGCCTTTGCCCACTGCCGTCCCTGTCAGAGCCTTTCCCCACTGCTGGAATCTTTCTCTGTGCAGGGGGAAGGTTCCAGAAGCAGAGAGGCAGTGGGACACGACTCTGCTAAAAGTAGCAGCATAATGGGAAGGTACCGCTTGGACAAGCAGAGAGTTGTGGAGGGTATATACTCGGTACGTACCCGCACCCTTCAAGCATATCTGTACTCTACTAGCCTGAGCCATTCCTCACTGTTACTTAACTCTGTGGTAGGGGGCTACCCGAGTACATACCAATACGCCTCCGAAAGAAGCGTGCCGTGTAGACATAGCCGTAAGTAACTTTTCTCTAAATTGTGTAGCAAATAAAATACATGGTGGTGTGCTGTGGCCTGGGAGGGATAACCTCCAACAGTCTGTTATGACTTTGCTACCTGTGAACAATGCAGATATCTCAAATCGGGTGTCGGTTAAACCTTCAGAGCAGTCTCATAATCATTTAATTTCTTATGACACAGCTAGACACACACCTATCCCTGTATTTATATTTACATGTCTATATGCAGATTTGTGAGGAAGGATGGTATGGTGGTTAGGGCCCTAGGATGAGGAAGACTTGAGTTCAAGTCCCTGCTCTGCTACAGAGTTCCTATGTGACCTTGGGTAAGTCGCTTAGCCTTTCTCTGCCTCAGTTTCCCATCTGTAAAATGGGAGGTGGCTGGCAGTCTAAGTACCTAAGACAAGAAACCAATAGAAGGCAGCCCTACCCAACCTTGATGTTGGAAACAGGAGATGAAGATAATACACACATCTGTGTTATAGAGGGTGTAGAAGTACTATGTTAAGGTTGCTTAATATTTCCTGTTATAAAAACTTTTATGACCATTGTGTTGGTGGAAAAAAGTAGTCGATGATTATGTAATTAAAGACTGTATCATAATGCATGCACACAAGGGGGATCTAATGAAAGTTGCATGGACAACCTTAAGTCTGGCATTTCCTGACTTTTTAGCTCTTGGCTTAAGCAACCTAAGTAATGTCGTTTTAACGTTTTAAAAAAATGTAGTTTATATCTATATATAATGGAAAGTGTTGTGTAACCACCTGCACTACCTGTCATCTATACACATGTGTCAACAGTAATCCACTCTAGGGGTGGACATGAGTATTCATGACAGCACATGTGGTAGGCTCGCTCACCTTTGATGATTTTCTTGGCTAATAGCTGGTGAATAGAACCAGTAACTTCAGATGACTTTCATATCTCCATCTCAGCGGCTTCACAACCAGGAGAAAAAATTAATGGCATTTTGGCAAACTGTTAGCCCTGATGATGTAGGTTAGAAATATCACATTTCAACTCAGGGATATTTCTTGTATTTAGAGCCCCTTGGGAAAGAGCATGCAAAACGTTAAGAGGATCACTTCAAATGGCTTTTGAACAATCACAGTCCCCTTAGAAAGACTGGTGGCCTTTTGTTGACCTATGATGGTCATATTTAAGACCCATAACGCATAGGTATCAGATTTCAAGATTTTAAGTTTAAAAGGGCAGTTGAGTGGTTGAAATCTGATGACCTTTTGGTGACCTCTGTTGGAAAGCTCCTAACGGATGGATGCTCAAAAATACAATGATAACATTTCAAGATGGCCACTGATACTTTGTGTTGGTGTCAGAGAAAGACTGGAATGCTGGCACAGTTCAGACACTTGAGGATCAGATTTCTCTCTTGCATTTTGATAAGGTCTAAATGGAATGTTTTGATTTTTTGTTTTGAAATTTATTTTTTATTATATAGAAAGTATTAAAATGTGTAAAAATTTTAAATAGAAATGAAACACTTTGATTTTATTGAAGTGGATTTGATTGACCTTAAACGAGACATTTTCAAAAATGTCATTGTGTGTGAAATTTTAGATTTTTTAAAAATTTCATTCTGATTTGAATGTCAGAGTTTCCTGCAGAACGGAAATTCTGAGTTTCAACCAGCTCTGTTAAGTATGTTTAGAATATATGCTTCCCTAAGGTCACCCAACCAGCCAGTCATACTCCTTACCGGTCTGATATTCTTTTACCCATCATCATTTTCCTTTGCACCTCTTGACAGGGCTACTCTCTAATGTCCATGAGCAATGTATCCTCAGGCTACACACACAGGGCATGTCTAGTTGTGTTCCCCTGGGTGCATATTTGTTGTTGTGTTATAGACCTTTGCCTTTACGTTTTCCCGTGGGCATTTCACTGCCTCAGAGAACCATTTATGAGACTGGAATAATGGAAGATCTGACCTTCTCCTACTGTTTGGGTTCCTGGATGGTGGAAAACCAGAGCCTGTATTGTAACGGCACCATGAATGTGTCCATGGGGGTTTCAAATGGGCCAGGAAAACAAACCCAAATACAAATAGACACAAGGAGCCGAAGCATTACAGCAAATCTGAATGCAAACACAGAAATATAATCTAGAAATACAAGTATGGAACCATCACAAATAAAACATTTAACTGAAGCACAAATACTTAATCCCATGGGCACCCCTAACACACTATGAGGCTGTGTGATAACATATCACACTTCACTATCACACACAATAGCCTGCACGGGGAAGCAGGCCAGCTAGAATGACTCAGTGCAATCACATCCCAGTATACCTGGGGCCCACATAGTTCCCTCATTTCTATTATTGTCTGTTCTTTGAATCCAGATTGTTGACTTCAGGCTGAGCACGTGGGACAAACTGTCCTTATGGAAATGAATACTGCATCACTGTCAGCTTACTGCCTTAGGGATTTTTTTAAAGCTCTCTCTTTGTTTTGGGTCTCTGTGTTCCCCCTGGGAAGAGTCTCTGAGAGGTCCATCCCTAGTAAGTCCTGCTGGTCTGAAGCAGGACAGGGGTTAAATACAACAAGAATTACAAAACTTTGTGCAGTTCTCAGCTCTGCAGCTCCTTCAGGTCCCCTGACTTGGTTGCCCTGAGCAGACCTGATGATCCAGAGAAACGGGAAAGTCCCTCTCCTCCCACCCTCCGCATTCTAGTCAAATGTATTTCCTACTGGTTAGGGAAGGGAAGCAGGAGCCAGGACTCCTGGGTTCTATTAACGGCTCTGCTTCAGCTTTAAAAAATCTTCAGTATTTCTGAGACACCTATAGTCTTTTTACTGAAGTCGTGTATTTCTGAATATTTCCCTCACTCTCAGAGGTCTTGTGGGGTTTGATATTTGTGCAGAAATCTAAGATCCTCTCATGAAGGTTCAAGAGAAGCAAAAAGTATTATTCTCGTTACAAGGCACAGTGGTTTTGGGCAGCTTGTTGTCTGCTATACATTTTTCTTACTGATGAGTATCTTGTGACCTGTCAGTGGAGCCCTGTGCGGGACTAATATAGATCCTGCTGTGGGACTGGGATCCCGCAGGACCCGCTGCCAAAATAGCAGGAGCAGCTGTGAGCAAGATTAAAAATAGTCCCATGCAGACTCATCTCTCTGACTTCTCTCAGTTGTCCCCTTTCTCTGCTGAATCAGACAGTGTTATCGCGGTGGGCAAGGGAGACCAGTTTGCTTGAGTCCTCATAATCAACCCTTTTTCAGTCTGAGATTCCCAACTCTGCTCTCTTCAGAGATGGCCAGTTCCTTCCTGATTACACTTCTCCATTCCGTTCAGGCCTCCGCCAGCTTTCCCCAAGCATCGGTGGCCACATTAGTATTTGTCTTTTAAATGCTTGAGGACGGCTTTGAAAGGGGAATATGGACCTGCTATACATGCCAAGATTTTTAATTCCCTTCGTTTATCCTTCCCAAAACATCACCCATGGAAAGAGTAGGCGGTACATCTGGGATTGGCTGGAATTAGTTTAGCCAGTGGGCGAGGAAGTTCTCTGCAGCCCTATCACTTCTATAGGCATGTTCTCATGGGCAAGTTTTCTTTGTTCAAACTCAGTCCATCTCAGCACCCTGCAAACTTCCTGGTGCACTTAATCTGTCTTTCAGTACTTACAAAGTAACAAAGCACCTCACAAGCTTTAATTTATTTACCCTCACAACACTCCTGTGATGCAGGGGAGTGCTAGTAGCCCCATTTTACAGATAGTTTCCCTGTGCCTCAGTTTCCCTAAATGACTTGCCCAGGAAGTCTGTGGCAGAGCTGGGACTTGAACCCTGTCTCCCAAGCCATGGCTAGTGCTGTTACCACTAGGCAATCTTTCCTTTCTAGCCTGCTGCTTGTCCCTGTGAGCGCCACTGACTGATCTTTCAGGTATCAGTTAAAGATTATACAATTAAATTGTATTAACTTCAAAGGGCTTTTTTTTTTTTTAGCATTTCTGGTTAACGATACCGACACATCAATTTCTCAGCCAGTGCTGTAAAACTGGGAACAACAGCAACACACAATCCCACTGTATCAACATTGCTTTTTACAATGCTCTCAGCTACTTGAAACCGGATCCCAATTCAGATAACAAAGCCTCAGATTTATAGAGCACCTTCATGGAGAAGAATGAGAATGTGACCTCCAGATGCTTTATGGAATATCTAGCCACACTTCACAACCCGGGTTTCTTGGGTGGGAAGACTGGCTTTTCCAGAAGAAACTGCAAGGGGAATTTAAGTGAACAGAATGTAATTAATTACCTGCACTGGAATTCTACTAGGACGTCAAGGCGAACAGCTCTACTCTGTTGAAAATTACCATAGGCTCTTTTATGGGAAAAGTTTTTAATGGCTATCACAGGTACAGGGCTAGCTGCATCTCTATCCCCTTTTTGATCTCTCTGAGTGCACCGCCTCAGGAGTTTGGC
Source organism: Lepidochelys olivacea (assembly GCF_965140295.1). Taxonomy (NCBI): domain Eukaryota; kingdom Metazoa; phylum Chordata; order Testudines; family Cheloniidae; genus Lepidochelys; species Lepidochelys olivacea. The sequence goes on from NC_140424.1 coordinate 17,279,096, forward strand.
TTCTATCCTGTATCTTGTGAAACTCTGTGTCCATCTAACTCTCCTCCCATCTTTTATGGCTGTCTTTATTTTCCGTTGCCAAAAAAAAAAGTGTGTGTCTGTGTGTGTCGGAGAAAGAGAGATAAAAGGCAAGCAATGGATTTCATAATAAAACAACAACTCCAAGTAAGTGTGCTGGCCAAGTGCAGAAAATTCAATACCCTTGTTAATTGAATGCAACCCTCGTAAATCACCAAAACTTCTTATGGAAGCATCCTGGAAAGTTTATTTACTGGGCGAGGGAAATATTAGCTTGCATTGGAAATTATATTCAGCTTTGTGAGCCACACGGAGGGTGGGGACTCCTTGGAAGTGACAGAGATGAGGTCAAGAAGGCTGATTGCCTGGTAGTGCTGTACCATCACCTCTGGATATGGCGCATATGGGGACATCACTGTTTGGTACCACCCCCGCCCAATGGATGGCCCATGCAAGATACTATTTGCTAATGACGATTCATCTTGAGGCTTAATTACTGCAAGAGTTCAGTTAATTTCCTCACGCTTTAAGCATTTGTTTCTGTAATAGTTACATGACTCCAGATTCCCCTTGTAATTAAAGTCTTACAAAATGATACTGAGTGGGTGTCCAGTTGCCTGCCAGCTTGGGTCTATTAATTTCTAAATTGTTGCCGTTGATAGTCTGGCTTTAGAGACAATGCTGCCAGATGCTACTTCTCCCCGATATATGTCTAAGCTTTGATCATCATTTCCAGCTACCTCAGGATCTTGTTTCTGCACCGGGGTGAAGCAATGTGAAAAAGCATTTTAAAGCAGGACTCAAGAATGGGTTCTATTCAGGGCTCTGGCCCTAAATTGGAGTGTGACCTTGGGCATATCCCTCTATATCTTGGCTACACCCAAGTTTACCTCCCTATGGTGTTATGTGGATTCTCTGATGGTTGCAAAGTGCTTTGTGGTCCTCAGATGATGGGGCTGGTGAGTCAGAGCTGCTATATTCTACTCCTGGTTCTGGCACTAGCTTGATATGTGACTGGGATGGGCCAATCCCTGCCTCAGTTTTCCCATCTGTAATTTACATTTGGTGGTTTCATGTGGTTCATTTAAGAGCTGTAACGTGCATAGTGATCCCCAGATGAAAAGGGGCTGTGTAAACTACCACATTAAGTGAAGCTTGTCTTAAGTGACTGTTGGAGGGTCTGACAAAAATTGCTTGAAGATAAAGGTGGAGAAGAATCATACTCAACGTCTTCCAATGGAGGTGGAGCAGAACAGTGCTCAGTTGGTGGCAGGAATCCTTTAGCTGCTGTCTTAAGACATGAAGTTGGCTAGCAAGTGTGGGCTGCGGCCCACGTTTCGTGGTGGTGTTATTTTGGTAACCCTCTCTTTGGTTTGAACGCACACAGTCCAGGGCCTGCATTAGCGTAACAGCAAAAATAAATACATGTATCAATAAATAAATCGCTTGATGTTCAAAGCCAGACACTAGAAAATGCAGCAGTGAGTGTTCTCCCCCCGTCTCTTTCCTGCCCTATAGGTCTATAGGCTCATTCTGTCAAGAGGAAGAAAGAAAACATGTATGTGGCTCAGGTTACATGGGAGCCAGTCATTTCCCTTCAGCTCCCACTGTCATTTCCATTTTATATCACTTATTCTCCAGCAGAAACACTGCCCAGAGTTAGCTAGATGGTGCTTGAGACAACCTAGTTAGGGGAAATACTGTATCAGAATTCTAGCATCTGGAATTCCACTTACCCACCCAGGGGTGGGGATGGAAAAAAGGAGACAAAGCTGAGGATATCCCTGGCCTCTAGGCTGGGAGATTTCCCCTAGGTATGGTTGGTAAATCAGTCTCTCATTCAAGGAGGGAAAGGAAAGGTAATACCTCATGTTTCAGCCTCCTTGTTCCCTCTGACTACTGGGTACTAAGGGTTGAATCACACTGGGGCCCTGGGGGAGGCACAAATAGTTATTTCATTCCCATTTTACCTAGAGAGACTGAAGGGCTGTGACTGGCACAGGTATTTATATGATCACTAATCATTTGTGTTACAGTAGCACTAACAGGCCCCCAACCCAGATCAGAACCTCACTGTGCTGGGCACTGCCCATACTCATCATAAGAGATGGTCCTACCCCGAGGAGCTCAGAGTCTAAATAGACAAGACAGGGAAAGGCTGGAAGGAGAAACAGGCACCAAGAGGGGAAGGGAGCAGTCCAAGGTCACATAGCAAGTTAACAGCAGAGTCTGGAATAGAATTCAGGTCTCTCAAGTCCCAATCTAATGCCCTAGACATTAGACCAGGCTGCCTTGCGCTAAGGTACCTGTCATTCTGGTATCTGGGCTTTACTTGCGCTCATCTTGTTGAATTAGTATCATTTGTCCACCCATGCCTGGGTTCCCCTTATTCCTATTGTTGCTGCAGTACCCAGCCTTCCTGGTCATCCCCTCCAATGCAGTTTGCTCAGGCTAATTCCTTAATAGTCCTCCCTCGCTGGTTATATTTTTGTTTGCTTTCAGCCCTACTGTCAGTGTGCTGGGAGCCCATTTATCACAAGGCTGCATGAATTAGGTCTCTCTACACATTAGCATTTCATGGCAAAGCGCCAACTCTGGCCCTTTGGAGCCAGGGCTTGTCACATTTTCCCAGATAATTTACAAACGAACACCTCCGAGCTGCCTTCCAGTGAAGAACTGTTGTTTGCAAACTAAGCTGGGCAAGGAATTCTCCTCCTCTGGCCCTGGCACAGAGCAGAAACCCCATTGGGCTCAGGAGGTTTGAACTGCAGGCAGTGGGTCAGGAGAGCACCAGGGAAATGGGGGGAAAAGTCAGATAAGGGGAATGCATCCGATGGAAGTGAGCTGTAGCTCACGAAAGCTTATGCTCAAATAAATTGGTTAGTCTCTAAGGTGCCACAAGTACTCCTTTTCTTTATAAGGGGAATAGAAAGCCTTGGGGTGATGGGATACCAGTGTCCTATCTTCTCTCACTATAACTCCTTTGAGTGCAGTGGTGTCACTTCTGATTTACACCAGTGTCAGAGGAGACTCAGGCACCAACGAACCTTCAGTCAGCAATAAGATACCTCTGATTTCAGACCACTTTAGCGTGACAGCCCCACCTGGATGTCTGAGCATCATCACCCAGCTAACAAACTGGAGACCAGTGCTGGACTCTGATTTGTGAAATGTCCAGCATGGAGGGGAGGCAGAAGAAAGCCACAGAAATGTCTCAAAGCTGCCGGCGGAGGCAGAGATAATGCCTTGTAGTGCAGTTAGCAAATAATCATGCAAGTCACACTAAAATGTACTGTGTGGAAGACAGAGAGCGGGGCGTCCCCAGGCTGGGGAGCTATTGATCATAGCAATCCAGGAGATAGTTTAGGGAGGGGATAATTCTCTGCCTTCCTCCCGTATGTATAAACCAGTGCTGTTTCCAACTGGAATCCCTTCCCTCTTCCCTGAATCTACCCTCCCCTGGTGTGTCACATGGGTCAGATCTGGTCTCATGGGTTCCAGCCACTGGATTCCACATGTATATAAAATATGTAACTGGCAAAGGAAGCCAAAGGCCGAGTGAAGTAGAAGCAAATGAATGGAGGCTGGAGAGATTCTCCTAGCCAAGGGTCACTGTACAAACTGAACAGTGCACTGGGCTTAATCATGGGATCCTGCAGACTGCTCTCTTTCCATGGGGCCGACTTTCTCCCAGGTCAGCCCCAAAGCCAGAAGCTCTTAGGACCCCACTCTTACAGTCTCAGGGGACAGAGTAATTTGCTCTGACTGATTCTTCATCTCCTGGCTGGGGCCCCTGGCATAAGATCAGGCATCTGTGCTGTGGCCATTAACCCTCCTGCTTCCCACCAAAGGGCGAGTTCCTTACAGCCAGTCACAGCAATTTATACAAAGAGCAGCCCAGTTTCTTCTTTGAAGGCCAGTATCAAAGAACACGCATTTAGCGCTGACGGTGATTAGCCACATACAAAGCACAGAATCTACAGACACACATATAGTGTCACGTATGCAGTGTAGGTAGGAGATATTGAGATGTTAACTCCTGCAGTATTGAAGATAAGCAAATAGAGGACTGGGCCAAAAGAAATCTGATGAGGTTCGACAAGGACAAGTGCAGGACGGAAGAATCCCAGGCACCGCTACAGAAGAGGGACTGAGCAGCTCGGCAGCAGTTCTGCAGAAAAGGACCTCGGGGTCACAGTGGACAAGAAGCTGGATATGAGTCAACAGTGTTCAGAGTAGCAGCTGTGTTAGTCTGAATTCGCAAAAAGAAAAGGAGTACTTGTGGCACCTTAGAGACTAACCAATTTATTTGAGCATAAGCTTTCGTGAGCTACAGCTCACTTCATCAGATGCATTCAGTGGAAAATACAGGGAGGAGATTTATATACACACAGAACATGAAAAAATGAGTGTTATCATACACACTGTAAGGAGAGTGATCACTTAAGATGACCTATTACCAGCAGGAGAGTGGGAGGGGGGTGGGAGGGGCAAAGAAAACCTTTTGTAGTGATAATCAAGGTGGGCCATTTCCAGCAGTTAACAAGAACGTCTGAGGAACAGTGGGGGGAGGGGGGAATAAACATGGGGAAATAGTTTTACTTTGTGTAATGACACATCCACTCCCAGTCTCTATTCAAGCCTGAGTTAACTGTATCCAGTTGGCAAATTAATTCCAATTCAGCAATCTCTCGTAGGAGTCTGTTTTTGAAGTCTTTTTGTTGTAATACTGCGACTTTTAGGTCAGAGATCGAGTGACCAGAGAGATTGAAGTGTTCTCCGACTAGTTTATGAATGTTATAATTCTTGACATCTGGTTTGTGTCCATTTATTCTTTTACATAGAGACTGTCCAGTTTGACCAATGTATATGGCAGAGGGGCATTGCTGGCAGATGCTGGCATATATCAGATTGGTAGATGCGCAGGTGAACGAGCCTCTGATAGTGTGGCTGATGTGATTAGGCCCTATGATGGTGTCCCCTGAATAGATATGTGGACACAGTTGGCAATGGGCTTTGTTGCAAGGATAGGTTCCTGGGTTAGTGGTTCTGTTGTGTGGTGTGTGGTTGCTGGTGAGTATTTGCTTCAGGTTGGGGGCCTGTCTGTAGGCAAGGACTGGCCTGTCTCCCAAGATCTGTGAGAGTGATGGGTCGTCCTTCAGGATAGGTTGTAGATCCTTGATGATGCGCTGGAGAGGTTTTAGTTGGGGGCTGAAGGTGATGGCTTGTGGCGTTCTGTTATTTTCTTTGTTGGGCCTGTCCTGTAGTAGGTGACTTCTGGGTACTCTTCTGGCTCTGTCAATCTGTTTCTTCACTTCAGCAGGTGGGTATTGTAGTTGTAAGAATGCTTGATAGAGATCTTGTAGGTGTTTGTCTCTGTCTGAGGGGTTGGAGCAAATGCAGTTGTATCATAGAGCTTGGCTGTAGACAATGGATCATGTCTATGGTGTGGTCTGGGTGAAAGCTGGAGGCATGTAGGTAGGAATAGCCGTCAGTAGGTTTCCGGTATAGGGTGATGTTTATGTGACCATCGCTTATTAGCACCGTAGTGTCCAGGAAGTGGATCTCTTAGAATCATAGAATATCAGGGTTGGAAGGGACCTCAGGAGGTCATCTAGTCCAACCCCCTGCTCAAAGCAGGACCAATCCCCAATTTTTGCCCCAGATCCCTAAATGGCCCCCTCAAGGATTGAACTCACAACCTTGGGTTTAGCTCTTGTGTGGACTGGTCCAGGCTGAGGTTGATGGTGGGATGGAAATTGTTGGAATCACCTATTTTTTCATGTTCTGTGTGTATATAAATCTCCTCACTGTATTTTCCACTGAATGTATCCGATGAAGTGAGCTGTAGCTCACAAAAGCTTATGTTCAAATAAATTGGTTAGTCTCTAAGGTGCCACAAGTACTCCTTTTCTTTTTATGAGTCAACAGTGTGCCCTTGTGGCCAAGAAGGCTAATAGCATTTTGGGCTGTATAAATAGGAGCATTGTCAGCAGATCGAGGGATGTGATCGTTCCCCTCTATTTGGCACTGGTGAGGCCTCATCTGGAGTACTGTGTCCAATTTTGGGCCCCACAGTACAAGAAGGATGTGGAAAAATTGGAAAGAGTCCAGCGGAGGGCAACAAAAATGACTAGGGGACTGGAGCACATGACTTATGAGCAGAGGCTGAGGGAACTGGGATTATTTAGTCTGCAGAAGAGAAGAATGAGGGGGGATTTGATAGCTGCTTTCAACTACCTGAAAGGGGGTTCCAAAGAGGATGTCTCTAGACTGTTCTCAGTGGTAGCAGATGACAGGACAAGGAGTAGTGGTCTCAAGTTGCAGTGGGGGAGGTTTAGGTGGGATATTAGGAAATACTTTTTCTCTAGTGGTGAAGCACTGGAATGGGTTACCTAGGGAGGTGGGGGAATCTCCTTCCTTAGAGGTTTTTAAGGTCAGGCTTGACAAAACCCTGGCTGGGATGATTTAGTTGGGGATTGGTCCTGCTTTGAGCAGGGTTTGGACTAGATGACCTCCTGAGGTCTCTTCCAACCCTGATATTCTATGATTCTATGATTCTGTGAACTTGTAGCAATTCATTTTGGCCTTGATCCCGCAACTGATTCTATATAGAGCCCCGAGGCTGCATGGAGCCCTTCTGGGGGTCAAAGGATTGACACACATATCCAAAGCCCCAATCCCGTACAGACTAATACACATGCTTAACTTCATGTGCTGTGAGTACCCCACCCGAGTAACTGATCTTGACACACATACATGTGTGTGTAATTGCTCATGGGAGTAAATCCCACTGAAGTAAGTGGAGCACTGCCTCAGACTCGGGGGGTCTGTCCCCACAGTCCACTGCAGGATCAGGGCATTAGTCTAGAATTTAGCCTCAGCCTGGTCATGAATTAGCTTACGATTTTCTTAAATTGATTTGAAAATGGTTGAGTGTGGATTGTCAGTAAATTCCTTTTGCTGTGTGGAGTGTTCTTTGCAGCTGTTTGATATTAGTGATGGTCCAAAAATGAGTCAAAATTTTTATGGGCATTTCCCTTTTTTCCCCCATCAAAATTTCAAAATGTTTTGACCAGCTGGATGAAAAACTCTAAGTTTTAACTGTGCTGGAGGTCAGTCCTGGAAACACACTCACGTGAGTAACGTTACTCAGAGGAGTCATCTCATTAAAGTAAACAGGACTATGTCTGTGAGTAAAGTGACTCATGGAACTGTATACAGTAGCAGCCCCTTGATTAGTACTGATTGGATATACATGTCACATGACATTGTTTCTTTCCCCTGTTTGGCTGAGCGTAACTCTTAGTACCAAAAGAGTTCAAAAATGACTCAGTGCCTGTCATCTAATATTTGCTTAAAACGAGCTGTTTCAATGAACGTTTCTGTCATGGAACACGTTCGCTAGACTGTTTGCAGAAAGTGAGTACGGAAGGAGCGAAAACACTGCCAGAGCTAATTTAGTTCTTTATTCAAGCAGATGTTCATGGAGACAAGATTGAGCTATTCACCTCAATAGGATAGGATGAAGCTTACTGCAGAATACAGAGCTACTGAAACATGTATTTGAAACATACTTTGCTGTATAATATTTTTGTGTGAAATTGATTTGATGAAGCCTGTGGGAATAATTGTACTGACTTCCTTGGTAAAAGGCTTTGAGATCTAAAGATGAAAGGCATAATGTAAGAGCTGGGTATTATTATTATTATTGTTATTTATTATTATTTCTATGGAACATAATAATGCTTATAACTTGTATAGCCTTTTTCATCTATGGTTCTTAAAGCATTTGGCAAGGATGAGTGAGCATCATTATCCTTGTTTTATGGTGGGAGGGAAACCGAGTCAAGGAGAGGCACGGTGACTTGGGAACACAAACAGTGCAAACAAGGGGCAAAGTGGAGAATGAAATGCAGGTCTCCTGACTCCCAGTCTAGTGCCCCATGTACAGGTTCACACTACTTGTGCCTATACGAGGTGGTAGTGTAGCGTACTAGCTAGAGCAGAGGACTAGGGGTCAAGACTTCTTGGTACTAGTCCCAGCTCTGCTACTTTGAGTTGCCATATGACTTTGTACCTGTAACATAACTGCTCTGTGCCTCGGTTTCCCCATCTTTGAAAAAGCAGATACTAACACACACCTTTGTGAACAGAGATTTGAGCTCCTTTGGTGAATGGTGCTACACAACTGTTAATATCATCAGATACCTTCTATAGACAATGTCCTATATTGCAAATACCAACATGACTTCCATGTGTGTTGATCTCACTATAATCATTGCTTACGACAGTTAATAGCTAAACATACAAGATGAGCCAGCAAGTATGTTTATGGTTTGTATTATCAAGACAACACACACATAGAAACAGATTCATCTTTTCATAATGCTCATTTTATAAGAGGCAATAAATATACAGTACCTTGTAAAGGGATAAACGTGCTATAACTAAACTGGTGCTGCGAAGTCGGAGGCATGAGACAAAGCAAGGGGAACCAAATTAATGCCTTCAAAAAGTAAAGGAACAATCAACCTCAAGCTACATTATCCCCAAAATGGTCTGCCAGTGGGGAAAGATATATCTTCATAGGAGTTTTTGAAACAAGATAAATACTGTATATGGTGTTTTATAAACTACATTGTGATCTGAATCTTAATCAAACACAAGGAAATATAAATCTAAACATGATAAAGGTAAAATCAATGTGGATGGTTAGAAGTAAAAGTACTATATTTGCAGTAGTAAACATTTTTAAGGTCCCAGGGAAAAATTCATTCTCGAAAACCTACAGTAATTTACTCTAGTTTCAGTCACTGGCAAATCTCCAGCGCAGTTTGGTAGGATTTATATCTTCACTACAGAAGCATTTTCTTTTTAAAGAGCTCATTCCTACTCCCTGCCAACTGATGTTCTGGGAAGCAGGTTACCCCTTTGGCTGTGCTTGTGTAGGAAATATTGATAATCTAGCTATGCCATCATAATTAGAGGTAAGCAATTCTTTTTCGGCCAATAGCAAATTCTCTGAAAAATGCAGTTTCATTTTTTAAAAAGTCAGAATAGGTCATTTTAACATTTTCTAAATGAACTGTTTTGATGTTTTGTTTAGAAACAAACCATTTTATTTTGAAATGTTGAATTGACCTAAACAATTTTTTTTCAGTTTTTTGTTTCGGCAAGAAAAACCGAACAAATTCAGTTTGAAACAAAACAAAACACATTTTTTTTCTTGGTTTCTTTTTTTTCGTTTCGTCATTGAACCAGAAAATCAATTATTTGCTCAGTTCTAATAATAATAGTAGAGTTATGTAACTGTAGCACCCAGAGCGCTCAGCTGAGATCAAGGCCCCATTGTTCTAGGCCCTCAACATACAAAGATTAGGGTAGAGTCCTGATTGTCACTTGCACTGGTGGTCTACCTGCATAAATGGCTTCTTTTAGTATAAATGAGAATTAAGACAACCCTCCCTGCTCCAAAGAGCTTCCAGTCTAAGGCCCCAATCCTGGAAAATCTGGGCCAATTAATACCAGTCATGAAATTATACAGCCTTTTAAAAATTCTAGCCACAGTTTTTGATGTAGGTTCTTATCCTGTAATAAGAAGCATTCAGCCTGACCCCAGAACCTGTATGGAGTCTAACAGATGTCAATGACCTCCTGCAGTAGTCAGTTCCATAGATTAATGACATTACATAATAGGTGAAAGCGCTTAAAACGGAGTTTAAGTGAGATCTAAGTAGTGTGTAAGCTTTGTGCTGGCCCTCTGCACCGGGTGAATTTCACTCTTGGTAAATAGTTCTTAAACTCCTTCACTTCTTTGGTAGTGAAGTTAAAATAGTGTTTAAAAATTCCCTATCTTACTCTGCTATCACTAACCAGGGTAGACCATTTACATTTTTCTTCTCATTGTCTTCTGTCACTATCAGTAAAGCATAATGTTCCAGCAAGCTACGGCAGAACCCTTTTATCTCTATGAGGTTCGCAGTTTAAATATTTTATTTTCTATCCCTCTTGCCCAAGTTGTAAATCATTTTAATGATGGGTTTAGTAATTTATGCTTAACTTTCTTGCCATCTGTTTAATAACTTAAGTCAAAAGTGCATGCTGGATGCAAATTCAGGAATTAGGATGAAATATCTTGATGTAATAAATGCTTGTTTTGTATTGACTTGTGTCTGAACCAGTGTGGCAAAATAGCAAATATAATTGGCACAAGATTTTGGTTTATTTGGTTTAAAGTAACATTTTCAACCGTTGTTCATTGCTTGAATATGTGACAAAACTCCAAGAATCATGACGAACATTCTTCAACTCCGAAATAGCTAAAGTGAGGAGAATATTTGTTTGCCTTCTTGATCCTAGTCACTTCAGTTTACATTTCCTCATAAATTTCCTTAGCACCTTTCATGGAAAGCTTTGCAGTACAACTAAAGAGAAATATTTAAAGAGAAATGCAAGCATTGTTTGAGGGCGATAATCAAACATACATTTTACATCCAAGATCTCTGACTTCAGTTCTTTTTGTTAAAGGATCAGCTGCGGGTTAGTAGGGTTAGTCAAACTATTGGGCATGAATACTGGCCCAGCTCCTCAGCTGGTGTAAACCACAGCACCACTAACTCCAGTGGGGTTATGGGATTTATACCGGCTGGGAATCTGACCCATTATTATAGTACTTTCCTGGTTAGCGATTCATTTGGGAGCTGATCCTGATTTCATTTGAAGTGTTTGTTGACCCCATATCTCAGGTCTGGCTGAGCTGTGCTCATCACAAGAGATGAGATGGAGGACAAAGGTGACTTTAATCCTTTGGGTATGTCCTCAGTGCACACTAAGCCCTGGTCTTATGGAGTTGGTGTTTCCAAGTCCATGTTTGAGCATCCACGCTGAATTGTAAACCTGGGTTTACAATTGCCAGACCTAGGTATCATAGTCATGCTAATGTGTCTATACTGCACCATGCAGACCTTCCGTCTGAGGTCTGTGACTTGAGCTGCGTTCACATTGAAAAATGAAAGGGCTTGGATCCAAGTCGCAGCTGGATTCAGGCTATGACCCATCCTCCTAGCAGGGTCCAAGGACCCAGGTCCTGAGTACTTGTTGACCAGAGTCAGACTGATTTGTGTGGACTAGGGTTGCCAGGTGACCAGGAACATCTGATTGAAAAGGGACCCTGGCGGCTTCAGTCAGCACCGCTGACCAGGCTGTTAAAGGTCTGGGTGGTGGGACTGACAGGCTCCCTACCTGGCTTCACGTGGTTCCCAGGAAGGGTGACATGTCCCTGGCTCCTAGGCCTAGGGGTGGCTAGGGGAGTTCCGCATGCTGCCCCTGCCGCGAGTGCCAGCACCACAGCTCCCATTGGCCAGGAACTGTAGCCAATGGAAGCTGCAGAGGCGGTGCCTGCAGATGAAGGCAGCATGCAGAGCTGCCTGGCTGCGCCTCTGTCTAGGAGCCAAGGGACATGTTGCCCTTCCCAGGAGCCACCTGAGGTAAGCAGCGCCCAGAGCCTGAACCCTGCACCCACTCAAGCACCCCAAACCCCTGACCCAGCCCCGAGTCCCCTCCTGCACCTCAAACCCCTCATCCCATGCCCCACCCCAGAACCCACACCCACAGCCGGAGCCCACACCCCCACTCCTTGCCCCAATTTGGCCACCTGGAGCCTACACCCGAAGCCCCCTCCTGTGCCCCAACCCCCTGCCCCAGCCCTGAGCCCCCTCCTGCACCCAAACTCCTTCCCATAGCCTGCACCCCACACCCCCTCCCACACTCTGAACCCCTCAGCCCCAGCCTGGAGCCCCCCCCCCGCACCCACACCCTGTCCCAGACTGGAGCCCCCTCCCACACCCTGAACCTCTCATTTGTGGCTGCACCCTAGAGCCCTCACCCCCAGCCCAGAACCCATACCCCCTCCCACACTCCAACCCCCTCCCTCAGCCCAGAGCCCCCTCCCATACTCTAAACCCCTCAGACCCAGCCCAGAGCCCCCTCCCATACCTCAAATCTCTCATCCCCAGCTCCACCACAGAGCCTGGATCCCTCACCCCTTCCCACACTCCAAACCCTGCCCCACCCCAGAGCCCCCTTCCATACCCTGAACCCCTCATTTCTGGCCCCACCCTGGAGCCTGAATCCCCAGCCAGAGCCCTCACCCCCTCCCGCCCTGAGTGAAAATGAGCGAGTGAGTGAGGGTGGGGGAGAGAATGACAGAGGGGGGATGGAGTGAGCGGGCCTCAGAGAAGGGGCAGGGCAGGGGCGGGGCCTCTTGCCTGAGACTGTGAAGGGTTTACATGAGAGGAGTTCTCATGTGGATTGATCCACAAGGTTCATATGGGCCTTTGCACATCTGAGAATTGGGCCCATGATTTGTAAGTAACTGCTGAATTCTTGGAGTGATCTACTGCTTGTTTGCAAGCTGTTACTTTCAGCTGTTCACCACCAGTGGTGTGTAGTTGATTTGCCTCGGTCACATGGCAAAAATGATGAAAGGTCTAGAAAACATGACCTCACGAGGAAAGCTTGGGAAAAAATGGGTTTGTTTAATATGGAGAAGAGAAGACTCAGGGTGGACATGGTAACTGTCGTCAGGTATATAAAAGATTGTTCTATAAGAGGAACGTGATAAATTGTTCTCCTTAACCAGTGAGGATAGGGCAAGAAACAATGGGCTTAAATGGCAACAAGGGATATTTAGCTTAGACATTAGGAAAACCTTCTTAACTGTCAAGGTAGTTAAGCACTGAACAAATTGCCTAGGGAGGCTGTGGAATCTCTGTCTTTGGAGATTTTTAAGAGCAGGTCAGACAAACACCTGTCAGGGATGGTCTAGATAATACTTAATCCTGCCTCAGTGCAGAGGACTGGACTAGATGACCTATCAAGGTTCCTTCCAGGCCTACATTTCTATGATTCCATGGCATGATTTCTGCTCCATGACTGGATAATGGTTGCAATTTAAGTGTGGATTATTCAGAAGCCCTCCGAGCTTGTCTAACTCGACCCTTGTCAAGATCAAGGGGAATTTTACGTCAATGAACCCTCGGTGATGCACACCAACTGAGGCTCTGGCCCTGTGTTCTTTTGGCAGGCAGATACGTTGCCAAAACCAGGGGAAGAATCTCTTGATTTTAGCATTTTTAACAGCTGGCAGGTATAATTTAGACCCTTGTGTTATCCCTTCACAGGTTTGTGACCGCATTGGGGAGTGACAGCCTCTGGATTTTAAATAGGGTTTTTTTTTTTTTTTTTTTTTACATGTCAGGATATGTGGTTTCCCCTATGGAAGTGTGATGGCCCAATATCGATGGTCATAAACCATCCTGGAAGGAAAAATGTGAGTCATTTGCTGCTAGAGAACAGCCTTTAAATCAACAACTGAAGTAGTGTGGGTTCATAAAACTAGTGGGGTTTTTTAGCCTTGACGACAGAGGCACTTTAAATCCTAGCCTTCTGGTTCACTGATCCACTAGAGAACAAATGTAAAACTTTAGTGAGAAGGACCCAAAATCAGGGCATATTTTCGTTCTGTGATAATTCAAGGTTGCCCTTTTGGTTTTACTCACAAGTTATGACATTTTCTTTTTTTTTTTTTAACGATCTACATAGCTGGAGAAAAATCTTAGCACCTTAACATTGTGGAAGGAGAAATGATTTACTGTGGTATTCAAGCTCATCAAGATATTATCGTCTGCTGTGGAAACAGAGAGCAGAACGTTTGAAATGGAAAGGTTGGCCCACATCAAATGTGTCACAGGAGCAACACTTCACAGAGGATCAGATTCTGTCCTCCTCGGGTGTGTTGCACAAGGTTAATGCACTGCTCTGTTGTTTCCATCCATTTAAGGTGCCTTTACATTGCCAAAGCAATGCATTGGGGCCTTAGTGTAAATGAGAATAAGGCCCATTGATTTCAATGGCACCATTGGTAGATCATGCATGGTACAGGTTGCCGGTCCTGATTCAGCAAACCTTTTAAACACATGGTTAAGTTCCATTGAGATCAATGGAATTTAAGTGTGGGTTTAAAGTGGAGGACATGCTTATGTGCTTTTCTGAACGAGGCCTATTGCAAGTCGGGGTGTCAGAATCCGACCCAGGAGGAGCAAGAAATGAGCCTTCCCACTGATCACTGGGGTTGTTATAGATTATCCCTCCATTCCCTGGGGCCCAGACACCCAGGTCTGCTGCACCTCATCAGTTGCTTGAAGGATGAATGCTCCCTGGGGGACTTGCTGTAATTCCTCACTAAGGGGCGGGTACTCTGGGCAGGACTGACCTTTTCCCGCACCTCTCCTCAAAATAGCTTAATCACAAGTTGCTAGCATCTGCCTCGTGATTACATGGCTAATTCCACTGGCTGAATGATAATCAGAACCTCTTCTTCTCATAGATTGCTAGGTCACTACACCTGGGGGCCAGTAATTATTTGTTCAAAGATTAAACATATTCTGGCAACCACTTAATTCCACAGCAAAAATGTCATGTCCCTGCTCTTTAGTGACACAAGCACTTCCCAGGGAATGCCTTGTGACGGCATCCAGGTGGGAATGCATCTTCATTCAGGTTACCAGCTGAGCTATTGGGCGAGGGATGGATCTTGTGGTGGCTAAGGCTCTCAAGCTGGTTTTAGCACTTGCAAAGCCAATTTGATCCAAGCAGTTGCCCTGTGTATGGTCTATATATTGTAGCCATTTCTTCTCTCTTGCCCTTCTCTGCTCCTTCACCTCTTTCTCACACTCTCTCTCTCTGGTTGTGCTCTCCTTCACTTTCCCCCTTTTTCCCCTCCATTTTGGCCTGTCTACATCCTTTTTTACAGCGTTCCCTATGCAGACCACAAGCCCAATGACCTTCGGGAAGGAATTTCGGACACAGGCTGTTTGAGAAAGTTTGAAATTAGGCAAAACAAGTTTCCCCAGCAGACATGAGCATTTGCATTTTGTGTGTGAGCGCATGTGTGGGCAGGCGGGAAATAACAATGGGCCAAATCCCGCAGTCCTCCCTCAGTCAAAGCTCTCATGGAAGCGAATGGAATTTGTGAGTGAGCAAGTAATGGAAGGTTTAGTCCATCATTATATCCATCATCAGTGCTGTTCCCCTCGGTGACCTATTTTGCCACTTAAGAACGACTGCTATTTGGGCAGAAAGCCCTCCTGGCTCTTTCTAACAAGCTTGGACGCCTTACAGGAAGGAATTGTGTTCTCAGGGTTTATTTATTTACTTTGCAGGTTCCAGCCAGTGGCAGGTTTGATGGAGAGGATCCAAGCTATTGCTCAGAATGTCTCTGACATTGCAGTGAAAGTAGATCAGATTCTCCGGAACAGCCTCATGAATGGGAAAGGTAAGAGTGCCCTGACGTTTCTGCACATACACTGATTCTATATGCTGGGCAGGTTCACACTCTCAGGAACTCTTAAGTGCTGTACAGATGTTGTAGGGAAAAAGTAGAAACAAGCCAACTGCAATAGGTTTGGATACGGATCCAGGAATTTGGATGCTGAGCTGAAGTTACCCAAGTCACTTGTGTCTGCAAAATTAGGTTGGATATCTGAAGAAAATGAGCTGTTTGACAAGATTCCTGCTACTACTTATTCTGGCTCAGTGTGAATTTAGTGCTAGTGAAATGCGGGGATTTCCGGAATAGGAGCAGCACTGGCCAGAGCAATGCTGAATGCACCTATTGCGTCATCAATGTGCCTCAACTCTCACCTGGCGAGACCGGAGTTAGGTCTGGAAGAGGCGTTCAGTCAAGATGTGGGCTGTGGTTTTCCAATGGGAATAGTGACTTTGGGTCTCTCATTTTTTGGAGGCCCTGCTTGAAATAACTTTTAAAGGGGCCAGATTTTCAGAAAGCAGATGCTTTAACGTCTCAAAAACTGAGGCACTTCTGAAAATCTTGGCCTTATCTTCTATGCTAGGGGGCAGTAATTGGTGTAGTGGATACCTGCCCAGGGGGACTGGACCAAGACCCCCAACTCATTTCTCACTTTCTGAACAGCTGCTAGATAGCTCTATCATGGGATTTCTAAGATGCCTATCACAGTTATGTGGTATCAACTGAGCATTGGTTGCTTTCAAATACTAGTGAGCTGGTCCAGAATTAAACTGTCTCTCCTAGTACTGATCCTCTGAGCCATCATCTCCTGACCTCAGGAGGAACCCTCTGTCTTGTGGGATTTGGGCATAGCTCCGTCTGGATCTGGGCCTGGCCAAAAGCCGGAAATGCAGAGGCACAGAAAAAATGAAAAACGTGGAGGAAACACATCAGAATATTTCAAATCTCCCAAATTATTTACTTTGGTTCAATTCACATTTTGGACCAAAGATCAGTGGTGGGAGGGGTTTTATTTGATCTGAGATGGTTAGCTTGCATCTATCAAAAAATCAGCAAAAAATCTATCATTTACTGGGTGCTACAGATATGGGTGTGATATCACTCCTCTGACAGCCAGTTGGACTCATTGGGTGGCCTTGGACAAGTCATTTAACCTCTCTGTTTCAGTTTTCCTACCTGTACAATGGGAATAATAGACTAGGATAGAGCCAAAGAGACTTTGGGGATTAATGAGTAAAGCACTATATGCTAAAGCTGATGTAAACCGCTGGTGAGCGTGTTACAGGTTCCCCTCTATGCCTGTTCTTCAGAGGAAATGAGTCTGTTACAGTCCCCATTAGCAAGCCTTGACATGTTAGCCCAAGCTGTAGCAGTTTATGCTTTCAGCTTCGGAGGTTCCTGATTCAATCCCCGGGGTGTTGACCAAGATGGTGGCTTGTCAGACCGGTATTCGAAATTGCAAAGCCGTTTTCTAAGTAAGCACTAACACACAGCATGGTGCATGTTCATAAGGTCATTTACATGCACCCTGGGTGTGCTAAGGTACTCTGCTGCAATTTATACCACAGCACACTCCTGGAGTGTGTACATTGGCTGGCAAATGCACATCCTGGCATGCATTATTGTGCTTCCAATGCCATTTATTGACATTTTTAATCAGGCAGCTATAATGCATTTATTTAATATTAATCTACCTAAGACAATAATCCCCAGTAGACACAATACAAAACCCTTGTCTTGTATCTGAGGGCGAGCACTTACATTCCTGTTTTTAAGCCTTGCCCATTCATTCCTTTTTTCCCCTTCTTCCTTTCTTTAGCTCTCTCCCTCCTTCCTGCCATAGTGCAAATTCCAGTTGGCACCCCTAGAATTCCCCAGGTGGTCTTGGTTTCTTCTGGAGAACTGATATCAGGAAGCAGTAGCCAAAGAGACCTGGCCTGTACTTCTGTTCCAAACCCTAGTTGGCCAAGTGGAGCCAACTGAGGATTTCAACTAGAACATCCACTGGGTCTTTCATCTGCAGCTGGTGTGGGCAGCAATCTGAATGAATGGAAGCAGCTGAAGCCCAGCTGGCTGAGCTGTTTGGTGGTAGTAGGGCTTGCAAGAGAGGCTGCACAGCCCTGCTCCCCCACGCTGCTCAGCTCCAAGGGGTGGAGCTCAAAAGAGCTTCCCTGAGCAGGAAGGAGCAGAGAGAGAGGATGAGGCAAGAGCTTTCCTTAGAAGGGTGATGATCTGCCTGGGTGTTGCAGTGACCTTCTCAATAAACACCTTTTAACAAAGCAAGCCAGGATCACTGCATATCACACTGTCACCCCTTTGTCTTCTCTTGAAGCTGGAGCCGTTGCCTTGCTGAATCGAAGCCATATCTTTAGAAATTGCAAATGCACTTGATTAAAAAAAACCCAAGATTAATGTGATGGGCACAAGAGCATATCAGTGCTGGCTTCCTTGGCCTGCAGTCACCCCATCCCCGGAGCATGAAATATTTATCATCCTGCTAATATTTCTTCCTCCAGCCATGGAAGCTCAATACTCTGAACAGCCCCGGCTGGCCCCCTGACACTAGGAGAGATGTAGATGAGGCAGTAAAAGATTGTCCGTTCATGTCCTAATATCAATGTTTAATGCCCATCTGTATTATGGAGCCAGGATTCCTAATGAACAGGGGTAGTAGAGACCTTATTTACCATTAACAGCGTGAGTAATTGCCTGGGTGTTGGCAGCATGTTAAGGAAAACAATCGGAGCAAGTTATACATATCTTATTGCACCCCCGCCTTGTTTCTTCTCTTTACTCTTCGGCTTATAAATAATGGATGGCAGTCCAAATTTGATCCAGATCAGTAGTGCCTGAAACTTGTTACCATCTGATAGCTGCTCAGTGAAAAATGAGTTGGCCATTTTTGAAGACTTCCTAATTAACAGGCGCTCACAACACCAAAATCATCTCTCTAGCAGTATATCTACAGTCAGAGCTAGAGGGGCGTGACTCCCAGCTCATTTACATATATGTGCACCAGCGCTCATCGAGTTAGCACACTAAAAATAGTAGTGCAGCTGTGGTGCCATGGGCTGCAGCAGCCATGGCTCAAGTTAGTCGCCCCAAGTACAAACGAACACGAACTCTGCGGGTACCAATTTGGGCATAGGCTATGCTGCTGCTGCCTGGGCTACTGCTAGCTCAGATGAGAGCTAGTGTGAGTACGTGTGTGCCAGCTGGGGATCACACCCCTACCTCGTAGTGTAGATATACCCAAAAAGTTAGGTGACCCTTTTAGAAGGGGTTCAGGTCCAACTGTGCCCTGTTCCTGGATTAGGCCCTGGTTTGAGGAATTCTGGGAGTAGTAGTTCCCAGGGCTGATGAGACCTGTAGGTTTTACAGGCTTACTGCAAGGAATTCTGGGAAGGGAAACTGTGTATAAGAGGCCCTGGTTTCTCACGACAATGACAGTCTACTGAATCACCCAAGAGCGGGAGACTTGAGCATGCAGGAGACAGAACTTCAGAGGAGCAAAACCGAGTCTGTGAAACTCAGTTCCACAAGGGATAGGAATGACCATGAATCTAATCACACTCAGAGTTAAATACCAAACTCAGTTTCAGTCTAACCTTCACATTATAAGTACCCCCCACTTTCCCCCTCAAGCATTTTATTCCTACCTACCAGGGAAGAAAAAAATGAGATTACTGTTGTGTATTTTTAATACTTGGAAAGTCCTCAGTGACCTGCAGTGAGGGGTGTCAGTATAAAAACTTTGATAGATAGATTGTTGTATCCAAAATCAGAAGGGGCCAAATTTCTGCTTCAGATAATGCTGAAATATGAGAACAGCTTGTCTCATGAGACTTCTATAATTCAAGATGTCAGAAATTCCCCAAGATCAGTTCTTGCAGGAGTTCTACCATTTGGGGCTTAAATCATGCAAGAATAGCTTGGAAGATTTTGGCAGCATAGGCTACAAACCCAGACATCAGCCCCGATTGTGCCATGAACCCAAACCCTGAGCCCAAAGCCTAAAGAGAGTGCACATTGCTTCTTTGGACCCACCTGCAGTTAAAATATATCCTGGACTAATAACACCATTAGTTAGTTGGGTGGCCTCTCTCAAGGCAGGTTGCTAGAGTGTATGTGTCCCACTGGAGGTCTAGTGATTTACACCCACTCTGCGTTGCTTGTCAGTGCCTGCTTCAGAACTCCTACTCTGTGTGTGTGTAAGCTATTCTGAGAGCACAAATTGACCTGAACGTGTTGGCAGCACTAGCCGCAGGGGCGAGCTCTATATTTGACAGCTCAGTGGGACTGTTTGTTGCAATTTTACAGTTTGTGCCTGGAAGGCTGTCGAGTACGGCCTTAGATACAGAAGCCTATTTACAGATTATTAAAAGAATGTACAGGGAGTGATCAGAGGTTGGATCTGGAACTGGAGTCACTCTCCCTCTAGAAAATGCCCTGGAATTTGGGCTGAAAGAACAGCAGAAATACAAGCCAACAGAAGCATCAACTCAAACAAACGAAAAAAGCCAATATAAGGGAAATGTCATCTAGCATTTAGAGCAGGGACTGAAAATCAGGACTCCTGGCTCCTACAACACTCCCTCTGTGACCTGGAGCAAGTCGCGTTACCACTCTGTGCCTCAGTTTCTCTCTCTGGAAAATGGGTATTGTAATGCACCTCCACCAACAGGTGGTGCTGTATCTTTATCTCAATGTTAAGCTTTTGTCTTCTATGTTTTTATGTTGTTGTATCTGATCTGGGGGTTTTAGCAGGACGTTCAGTTATGTGTGCTGGAGCTGGTACTTGCAGTGTTCCAATAAATTCCAGTAATTCTATAAACGGGTATAACTGCATGTGAATATTTCCCTACTCCACAAGTTTCACTCAGGCTCATTCAAGCTGGCAGGGTGTTTTAGAGGAGGCTTGTTCCTTTGTCACATGCACCACTTACAGCTGCTCAATTGCATCAAGTCGGAAGGATTGATTTTTGGGTGGTGAAAACTGAATGGCAAACCTTGACCACAGATCAGTGTCCTGCCCCCCAGTTCTAGAGTTTCCACTATTCTAAAAGTTTTCTACTTCTCCCTGTATCTAAATTCTCTTTCCACAGTGATAGAAGGCAGACGGGACCAGTGTGAGGTGCCCAGAGACCCCAAATACCCTGACTGCTCTGGAAAAGTGGAGGTGAGTCATCTCACAGCAGACACATCAAAACTGATTTTGAGGTGGTTTCCTATGGTCAGAAGAAAGCCAAGGACTGCGAGAGGTGCCATTTCCATCCTAACAACACTCTTACCCAACGCCAGCCAGGAAGGGATAGAGATCTTCTTTCCCATTAGGTGCAGACTGGGTTAATCTCCATTTTTATGAATAAAATTGTGAACCCTCTTCCTGGGATCAGCTCACCAGCTACCAATGGGCATGGTACCTCTTTCCCCTTCTAAGTAGAGATTTTCATAATGCTATGGACAGCAGTGTCTTCTACTGTACTTCAGGGCCTGGTGAGTTAATTTTTCCCTCCACTGTCCTCCTCTAAAAATAGGTCTTAATGGTTGGGGCAAAAATTAAAACCTGGATGGAAGCCATTGCCAATGGTAACAAAGCAACAGACATGCCAAACCCACAAAAAAAATGCAGAAATTTGGCTTGTTTTTGGCTTAATTGGCTTGTGAGTTTCTTGTTGGCTAGTTTTTGGCTTGTTGCTTGTTGTAGCTTGTTGCTTCTTTTTTTGGATCAGCTCCTGGCAAGCAGGGGCAAGGGGGGGCAATCAAGGGGAGGGAGAGAGAGTCAGGGGTACACAACGGGCCCACCACAGTCCCAAACTGCACGCCGGGAGAATCTAGTCACATAGAGTGTTGGTGTTCTTAGGGATTGGCTTGTTTTGGCTTTGTTTTGAAATGGGATTATCTTGATTTTTAGCTTATTGTGAAAGTCGGGGTGCTTTTTTACTGCGTGAAAGTTGGCAACTGTGCAAAGCAATTGCCAGGGTAAAACTGGAGAAACAGCAATCCAAAGGGTGGATGGTTTAGGAAATGGCTGCTGATCCCTTTAAAACCAAATAGAATTCTCTCTCTCTCTCTCTCATTGTGTAAACTTATATCTGGCTCAGTTACCCTTCACACAGGAGAGAACATAATGCTCCCATTCACTAGAGGATCTGGCAGCAGAGCACGTGGTCCATGTGTTGTGGAGGGAGAGCACAGAACAAAGCAACTCATTGAGAGTGGACAAAGAAATGGGCATCCTTTGTCTACAGCCCACTGGGTTTCCATGATTAATATGGCCCTGCCTTTATTTCTTGGTGAATTATTTAAGCATGAAGCCATGTAAGGGAAAGAACCATCACATGTATTTTTTTAAAGATTTGGAGCATTATCGAGTGTCTGGGAAATAATTTAGGCATCACAAAGGACATTCTATCTCATTAAGGTAATGTGACACTGGTCTCAACTCTTAACACAACTTGCTCTCTACACATGAGCATAGCTTTGGCATTTGGCTTGGGGCAGGATGCTGCTTTGGCAGACAGTAACTTTACACAAACTAATTAAAAGCTCGCCCAGCTTCCTACTTCAGGCTTCACTTAAAATTATGCCTTCCTGAGTCCACGTGAAAAAATATTAAAGAGCTTATTAATAGGACAGCACAGTTACATTATCCATTTTCCCAGTGCTAACCATCATTTTCTTCCATCTTCTTCCATGCCTTGGTTAAATTGTAATTGAATCACCAAAAGCAGTAATGCGATCTCCTGTCTGGATGATTGGTGAGTTTTAAATATTGGGCATGGAAACCTGTCTCCTGAGTGGATTCGTTTTTGTAGCTAAATTTAGAAAGAGGCTGGCACAAGCAAATTCTAGAGGATGAGAGATATGCGCTGAGGTCCTGAGTGTCTTCTCTTGCATGCAAAATCACTCTCTGGGAAGTCTAGTAGATCTCTGTCTTCTCGGCTCCCCATTCTCCCAGAGTTTATGAAACCTGGAGGTCAGTTCACTGGTCAGGAAGAAGGAGGCACCATGGTATATCATTATTTTGAATTTCCCCGCCCCTTGTTCCAGGTTGCATCACTGGAGACCTCACATATTCCGGACAAAGCTGAGTGTAACCTCAAATCAAGAAGGCATTGTCAGTTCAAATTCTCTGTGTTCGACCTTTAGTTTCCCAGTGTGATGGCTGAGGAGGTCCTGACCAAACACTCTGTAAAGACCACGGCCCAGATCCTCAGCTGGCGTAACTCAGCATAGATTCATTGATTTCAAGTAGGTGGCTTTGTCCATGGATCTACACTGATTTGCACCAGCTAAGGCTCTGGGCTATGATGTCAGTAATGCCACTGGAAAGACAATGTTTTATACTTATGCACAACAGTAACGTTAAATGCCTTCTATGGTATGCATCACTGATAATGCGTTAATAAGAGCTGGATGGGAATTTTTTGACAAAACTTTTTTTTGATCAAAACTGAAACTTTCGTGGAAGCATATTGTTTTCATTGCAACTTTTGTTGGGAAGGTTTCTCAGATTCAGGATGAAATTTCCGGTTAAAAGTAAAGACAGACAGACCAGGGATTTAAACTTGGGCTTCCCACCTCCCAGCTGAGTACCCTAAACACTGGGGTATTGGCTATTCAGATCTAGGTCTCTTGTGGGTTTTTATGAAATGTTTTGAAAGGTCTCATTTTTCATTCCGATGTGGAATGATAACAAATGTCAAAACCTTGACATTTTTCACAAAACAGAATTCTGGTTTTCCAGCCAGTCCTAGTACTAGAAGCGTGGTCCTATACATTACCCCTGCGGATAGGACAAAGTATTACAGTCTTATAGTTAAATAAATTTACATTTTAAGGAATGATTTATTCAGTCCTTAGCAAGCCACATGTTCCTGGAAACTTACACTGTAGGGATAAACCAGGCTGCCAGCATGGCAGTTATGCATAAGTTATGGCCCAGGAAATATGGCCAAGGATAGTGTGACAAACTGCTACTCACATGGGAAAGTGCCGTGGGATCTTGTTGTTGTGTAGATAGGAGAAAGCAGATGGAACGGAAATAGAACCTGAGGCCTCTATGCCAACACTCCTTTCCCACTTATATTTTTATGGCAAAGCTGATTACAAAGCAGTTGTGTTTGTGTGAACCTAGTTTTACTGTGGAGGCTAATAATCCTAGGTCAAATGTGTATCCTTCTGTGGTGCCCATGTTTGGAAGTGAGCCATTAGTGCTGTTTGATGTGAGAAGTATAAGTCTTTGTGGGTCTCCTTCCATTTTATTCCCCCTGCCCCCAAGGTTCCACGTAGAAAGGTCTGGAAGGTTGCATGTGACAGGGTTCACAGTGGCCGCTTAGTGTTATCTCTGTGGAGTAAGAGCATCCTTAGATTTCTGCACAAGATGCCTGAAGCACAGTTCTCCAGTAGTGGGATTTGCAGAGCTCTCCCCTCTAATCTGTGTTTTTGCCCTGCTAATCTTTGTCTTGCAGTGGATGAGGGCCAGGTGGACGTCCGACCCCTGCTATGCATTTTTTGGCGTGGACGGCACAGAATGCTCGTTCCTCATCTACCTCAGCGAAGTTGAGTGGTTTTGTCCTCCGCTGCCTTGGAGAAATCAGACGGCAGCCATGCCTTCCTCAAAGCCACCGCCCAGAGTGCAGGTAAGGGCAGTGAGGGTCTGTGTGCCAACCCAGCGCCCTCCTTTAGGTGTATTCTTCTGTGGGCTGCTGGATTCAACGTCTCCAGGCAAGAGATAGAGAAAGGTCACGAGCTACAAATGGTGCTGGAAGAAAATCTGTATTGGGGGGTCTATCCGTGCAAAGAGCCTTGTATTACGCATGGTGCCTACATCCATGCCAGGCTGGAGATCGATTAGCATTTGTTTGGGTGAGATTGTGGCACTGTAAACCCCAAACACATGCATTTCTCTCTAACCTTAACACTAGACATTCTTCCAGCATCACAGTCGGGCCGTAGCACCACTACAGTAAAAGCTGAGACTAGTTTCCTAGCATAGCCCTCTTACATTGACCTGTGTTCTCCTGAGTGCACTTGATCAGTGGTGCCAGTGATCAACCGTTGCCCACTTAGAGATGTTTCCATGCATGGATGTAAGTTTCTGCAGCCTGCAGTGCCAGGGAAAGATTTTATGTATCCTTGGGGGAGTCAGCAGATAGTCAGGAGACCCCAGTCAGTTAGTGGGGTGGGGACACTGAGGTTTTGCTCTGGCGTAATCTCTATAGGAGATTTTAAATGCTTCACCTGCCAACTCTTTCACCCGAAGATATTGGAGCTCTCAGCCGTCACCATGGCTCTGCCTGTAATTTCAGCAATGGAGTGTCCATTTACTTCCAGGGTCCCATGGACACTTCTGGAGGAGACTATGGCCCAGCAAGAAGAAGTCCCACTTAGCCATAGGCTGGGCGGCCTAGGCTTCCACCTAAATCAGGACTGTCCTGAAGTCGAGACTTTTCTCTTGCTCTCCTCCTCTAATCTCACCTCGCTCCCTGCAGGGCCCAAGACCCATGCCAGCTCCGCAAGTCTGTTCTTCTCCCTGACTCTCCCCTGACACAGCCAAAGTGGGGAGCTGATGCCAATCAAGGGTGCAGTTCCTTCTGTGTAACACCTAAGGGCTGACCTTCCCTTACTGCTCAGATCACCTTGCCCATGTGTTTCGGACAGGTCAGTGAGAGGATGACTGCACTTGCTCCAGGAAAGGAGCCAGCCAGGCCAGTTTCAGACGGGGTTGTACTCAGCACGGCTCAGCTCTGCCTTCACCGCTGCTATCCGCACTGCTGCGGCTACACTGCTGTTTCTCTGAGTGCTAGTGTGAGGAGAGGTTGGATGAATACACGAGCAGGGGACTCACACCCCGGCTCGTTGTGTAGACATATCCAAAAAAGCAGGCTCTTTTTTTTTACCTAGGCAGCTTTTCGGAACAACCTCTCTTACCTCCTTGAGCTGATCGGGAGTGGCAAGGAATCCTTGATCTTTATGAAGAAGAGAGTCCGGCACTTGGCCTCCCAGTGGCTTCTGGCGACCCGTAGCCTGGCGCAGAAACTGAAGGGCAGACGGAGGGATCAAAAACAGGTGAAAGATGAACTTAGGGAGAATTAGTCCTGGGCTGATGCGTCCTTTGCATTTGCCTCCAGAACCAGTTGCACTAATGGTACGGCAGTAAACTGGAGGCTGTGCGGGATGAGCTGGGAAAGGGCACTTTAATGTACGGAAATCCCCTTCACGGCTAGCCTATGTCCATCGGGGAAATGAGTTTGGTCGGCCTTATCGGATCATGTGCAAGTCTCCCAACTACCTTCAGAATACCTCAGCCCCCAGCTTCTGCTGAGCTGAAAGTCAGACTGAGTGGCTGGTATGGACTCGGTAGCCACATACTGCTTGTGCCTTCGGAGGTTGCTGGGGAGACGGCTATAGGTGTCATTCATGGGGAAGTGCAGACCAGGTCAGCATTCCAGCCATCTGCACTAGGCTGAGCGTAGAGACAAACAATTCCGAGGCTTCTTGTTCCCGATCCTAAAGTCCATGGGCCAAATGCTGAAGCACGTTCTCATTCATCACCCAGGCAAAACTCCCACTGCAGTCAATGGTCCTGACCCCGACCGGCGCTGAGCACCCACAATGCCCATGGAAGTCCATGCAGGCTGCAGGAGCTGGCCACCTCTGAAGAGCAGGCTTCTTGCTTTGATGCCAAAACATGGATTTAGTTGTGCACCCACGTTTGGAAGAATCAGCCTGAGAGTTTTGCCTGGGTGAAGACTGAGTAAAACCCAAGTGAGGGCCTTAGAGTTTGGCTCCCTGTGTAGTTTCTGTTGCACACCATCCTCATGTCTGAGTGCTTCCTAGACAGCCACATTCCATGCTGCCTGGGTCACAAGAGCATCAGCCTCTCTCCTTCTCTCTCTAGATCTTGATTCACATCGGCTTCCTGACAGAGGAGTCAGGGGATGTTTTCAGCCCCAGGGTGCTGAAGGGGGGACCTCTGGGCGAGATGGTCCAATGGGCAGATATCTTAGCTGCCCTCTTCCTTCTGGGACACAGTCTGAAAGTCACGGTTTCTTTGAAAGAGCTGCAAAGGTAAGTGCCATGTTGCTACCCAAAGAAATGATCCCAGCCAGTAGAGTGGGAACCCCTCTGGGAGCAGGCTGGCATTGTCTGAGGGGCTGTTATTTGTGTGTAAGAATCCGTGCTGCCTTGGCACTTTGCACGGGAACGCTGTACCTCCAGGCGTCCAAGGGTTAGTTCGAACCATTAGGCTGTGGCTGTTGGGATTGCTGTGTGAGAGCCCATAGAAATGTCTGTAGGAGCCAGACGCTTCACTTTGGTTTCCCATTGTCCTCACATTCAGGTCTCTCTGCTGTACCCTGCCACTCTCCTGGAAAACGGTGTAGTCTGGAGGATGAGGAGACAGGGCCCCGGGGTTCTATTCTCAGCTATCACAGACATATTGTGTTATCTTGGTCCATTTGCTTCCAGTTCTTTGTGCCTCTGTTTCCCCATATGTAAAATGGCTATAGTACTCTCTACCTCCCTCACATGGGCATCGTGAGGCTCAGTGAAGACTTGTGAGATTGTCGGATGAAAGACTCTGCAAAGCATGACGCTATGTGTGCTGACTTAGGCCTTGCCTGGGAATTCGCCCTGATTTCAGCACTGTAAACCCTTGGTGAGCTTTACCTCCCATTGCTTCATGACAGTTTATACCAGCTGAGGATCTGCCCCCTGTATTACCCTAGCACTAATCATCGGTCCCTGTGGCTCTTGGTGAGCAGCTCCCTGCCATGCCAGCATCTCCCCTTCTCTCACTTTCCCCTGCCCTCCACCTGCACTGGGCAGAGGAGCCAGCCTCTGTCCAAGGGTCACTCTTGTGAGTCTGGTTATGTACAACGCCCAGGCTTGCTCCAGGTTCACCCCCAGGAGCTAGCCACTCCTCCTTCAAGCACCAACCCTGCATCATGTCCTTCAGATAGCGGGAGAGGACAGCGGGGGTTAGTGCACAGAGGTGTATAGAGCAGAGAGACGATGGTCCAAGTCTAAATCAGGAGTAAATCATACTCATGTAAATCAGGAGTAACTCCACTGAAGCTGGTTGAGTTACATCGGTGTAAAATTAGTGTAAATTAGCAAATGAGGCCTTTTATGGTTTCTGAATTAACCTCGCGCTAGGGAAAGATTCTGGCCAGATCCCTTAGGAGGCCCTGGGAGGTGAAGCTTACCAGGGGTCTGGCCCAGGAGAACACAGGAAAGTCTCCCTTTGGTTGTTTCAGACTCAGATTTCATTTGCAGTTAGAAACTTTCCAAAAAAAGCCCCCCAGAATAGCTGGTATTAGAGTGGCTGCAGGATGCAGGGGTGCTGCAGGCCAGCTTGCTCCTCCCACTGTGCCATGGCCAGTTCAGTTCCAGTTCGCGTCTCCAGTGACTTTACTGGCATTGTTTTAAAGGCAGTAGTTCCATGCTCGTTAAGCCCATTCCTTCCTTCCTTCCCCTTTTTCCTGCTGAAGGAGGAGAGCACGGCAGCTGGTGTGAGCTGTCAAAAATAGCACAAGAAGCTCAAGGGCAAAGCAAGGTGAACAGCTGCAAAAGAATCTTTGAAAAGAATTTTTAAGTACATGAGAAGCAGGAAGCCTGACAAACAGTCAGTGGGGCCACTGGACGATCGAGGTGCTAAAGAAGCACGCAAGGAAGAGAAGGCTGTTGCAGAGAAGCTAAATTAATTCTTTGCATCATTCTTTGTTGCAGAAGTTATGGGGGAGATCACCACACCTGAGCTGTTCTTTTTAGGTGACAAATCTGAGGAACTGTCCGAGATTGATATGTCAGTAGAGAAGGTTTTGGAACAAATTGATAAATTAAACAGTAATAAATCACCAGGAGTAGATGGTTTTCATGAAACTGAAGAATTACTAACTGTGGTATGTAACCCATTGCTTAAATCAGCCTCTGTACCAGCTGACTGGTGAATAGCTAAAGTAATGCTGATTTTTAAAAAACGCTCCAGAGCGGATGCTGGCAATTACAGGCCAGTCAGCCTAAGTTCAGTACCAGGCTTATTGGTTGAAACTATAGTAAAGAACAGGATTATCAGACACATAGATGAACATGATAAATTGGGGAAGTGTTAACAGGCTTTTGTAAAGGGAAATCATGCCTCTCCAATCTATTAAAACGTGGACAGAGGTGATCTAGTGGATATAGTTTACTCGGACTTTCAGAAAATCTTTGACAAGATCCCTCACCAAAGGCTCGTAAGCAAAGTAGGCAGTCCTGGGATAAGAGGACCTCTCATGGATCAGCAACTGGTTAAACGATAAGAAACAAAGGGTAGGAATAAATGGTCAGTTTTCACAGTGGAAAGAGGTAAATAGGGGGTCCCCCAAGGATCTGTACTGGGACCAGTGCTGTTCAACATAGTTATAAATGATCTGGGAAAAGGGGTAAACAGTGAGGTGGCAAAGTTTGCAGACAATAAAAAATTACTCAAGCTAGTTAAGTCTAAAGCTGGTTGCAAAGTGTTACAAAGGACCTCACAAAACGGGGTGACTTGGCAAGAAAAATGGCAGATGAAGTTCAATGTTGATAAAAGCAGAGTAATGTGCATTGGAAAATGTAATTCCAACTACATATACAAAATGAAGGATCTAAATTAGCTGTTGCAGTCATTGGGGATAGTTCCCTGAAAACATCTGCTCAATGTGCAGCGGCAGTCAAAGAAGCTAACAGAATGTTAGGAGCCATTAGGAAAGGGATAAATAATAAGACAGAAAATATCATAATGCCACTATATAAAGCCATGGTAGGCCCATATCTTATGCATGCAGTTCTGGTTGCCTCAACTCAAAAAAAGGTGAATTAGAATTGGAAAAGGTACAGAAAAGGGCAATAAAATGATTAGGGGTATGAAACAGCTTCCATATAGGAGAGATGTAAAAGGACTGTTCAGCTTAGAAAAGAGATGACTGAGGGGGGATATGTTAGAGGTCTATAAAATCATGACTGGTGCGGAGAAAGTGAATAGAGAAGTGTTATTTACCCATTCACATAATACAAGAATCAGGGGTCACCCAATGCAATTAATAGGCACAGGTTTAACACAAACATAAGGAAGTACTTCTTCACACAATGCACAGTCAACCTGTGGAACTCATTGCCAGGGGATGTTGTGTAGGTCAAAAGTATAACTGAGTTCAAAAAAGAATTGGACAAGTTCAGGGAGGATAGGTCCATCAATGGCTATTAGCCAAGATGATCAGGTATGCAACATATTCCATATGTCCCTAAATCTTTGCCTGCCAGACACTGGGACTAGATGGCAGGGGATGAATCACTTGATAATTAATCTGTTCTGTTCAGTCCCTCTGAAGCATCTGGTACTGGCCACTGTCAGAAGACAGGATACTGGTCTAGATGGAGCATTGGTCTGACTCAGTATGGCCATTCTTATGAATCAACCCAGTGGTGAGCTGGAGCCAGTTCGCACCAGTTCGCTAGAACCGGTTGTTAAATTTAGAAGCCCTTTTAGAACCGGCTGTTCCACAAGGGACAACCGGTTCTAAAAGGGCTTCTAAATTTAACAGGCCAAAAGTGGCGCCTTACGTGCTGACTCCACAGGTGCTCCAGCCCTGGAGCACCCAAGAGGAAAATTTGGTGGGTGCAGAGCACCCACCAGCAGCTCCCCGCCCCACCCCCGGCCCCAGCTCCCCTCACCTCCGCTCCGCCTCCTCCCCTGAACACACCGCCCCGCTCTGCTTCTCTGCCCCCGCAGGCTTCCCGCGAATCAGCTGTTTGCGCGGGAAGCCAGGGCAGACTGAGAAGCAAGCGGTGGCTTCCCGCTCTGGCCCAGGAAGGCGGAGGTGAGCTCAGGAGAGGGAGGGGGGCACACGAGGAGGGCCACCTGTGCCGCAGCAGGTAACCCGGGTGGGTGCGCAGGGGAACCGCTCCCGCCCCAGCTCACCTCCGCCACCCTCAGCCTGAGTGTGAAGCTGCGGTCTGCTTCTCAGTCCTCCCCGGCTGCCCGCCGAACAGCTGATTCATGGGAAGCTGGGGTGGGGGGGCGTGGAGAAGCAGAGCAGGGCGGTGCGTTCAGGGGAGGAGGCGGAGGCAGAGTGGAGATGAGCTGGGACCGGGCGCAGGGCGGGGAGCTGCCAGTGGGTGCTCTGCACCCACCAAATTTTCCCCATGGGTGCTCCAACCCCAGAGCACCCAGGGAGTCAGCACCTAAGGTGCCACTTTTAATGTGATCAGTGGGGGGAGCGGCCGCTCCCCCTGCTCCCTCCTAGCTACGCTCCCCCACCCCTAGGAGCCAGAGGGACCTGCTGGATGCTTCCTGGGAGCTGCCCCAGGTAAGCACCGCCAGGACTCCCCACCTCACCCCCCGGCAGGTGCCTCTGGCTCTTAGGGGTGGGGTGGGCACCCACTACGGTGGCCCGTGAGACCCTTCTGCCCTGTTCTGGGGGCAGTCAGGGGACAGGGGAGGGGGGTGGATGGGGCAGGGGTCCTGCGGGGGGATGTCAAGGAACGCGGGGGGATTGGATGGGGCAGGAGTCCCGGGGGGTGGGGGTGGGCAACGACCCCCTTGTGGGGTGAGGAGGGAACCCGTTGTTAACATTTTGGCAGCTCACCACTGAATCAACTCCTCATTGGTCAGCCTCTCAGCTGCGACTTCAAGTTGGATCCTGCTCCCATGGAAGTCCCTGGGTTATTTGCCATGGCCATTGATGGGTACAGGATTGTGTCCTTTCTGCAGAGTGACACAATGGGTCAGAGTGGGAACTCTGAGGGTGTGGATAAGACTCCTGTAGCTGTGTGGGTGGGATTGTCAAAAGCCTTATTACACTCTCTCATTGGAGACCACTGTAAGGCTCCTGTTGACTTGGATGGGAGCAGAGTCAGACCAATACTGAGCAGTTTTGAAATCCCACCTCTGGAAGTTTTCCACCATTACTGCACTATTCAGATTCCATAACCCAGATGTTGGCTGAGTCAGTTCCATGTCAGCCTTTTGCCCCCAGCTTCCATGTAGAAAGGCCCCAAAGAGTTTGCATTCACTTCTGTAGCCCCATTTGGTAGTAGAATTGCCAGCAGCCTGAGAAGAGGCCTCCCCTTCTGGACTTGTCATGAGTCGGCGAAAGCCATGTTTGACATGGAGAAGGGGAGGAACACCAGCATGGCGAAGAGATGGCAAACCGAAGACAGAGTAGGCTGCAAATTTCACAAGCCCACCACACAACACTGCCAGGTCAGAGTTACTGTTTCAAAGCACTGGACGACCTCTTTGGATAAGCCCTGGATTGGGGTGATGGGAACAAAGACCTGTGACAGCACCAGGAATGTTTTCTAAGCATGGCAGGCCTCCTTCTCTTTTAAGGGGCCTTAAAAAGCAAATGCCATTTATGCCAGAGTGGCATAAAGAGGCCATAGTGTAAACAAGAATTGGGCCCACCAGATTTCACTCAGTGGGTCTTCTGGATTGTCAGAGGCACCAAGTGACTGAAGTGTCTTCTAAAATCAGGCCAGTGGGCATTAGAAATGGAAAAGGGCCAGAAAATCACCAAGCTCTAATCACCACTGATGCAGCTGTGTCATCAGCTGGCCCTTTGGAGCACCGCTCCGTAGAACATCTCAGTGTTCCCCCCTACAAAGTGGCCTGGCCTCACAGGGTGAATGACAGTGAATATATGATGAAGGAAGGGGTGATGCAAAGAAAAGAGGCAAAAACAAGCAACCCCCAAAGTCACGCCATTGACCGATTAGTGTGTGGGCAGCGCTAAGCCAGCATTCACTGCAGAACAATCCATGGTGAAAAGTTCATTGGGGCGGGGGGGGGAAGGGGGGGAAATAATGTAGCATTCCGAAATAACGAACAGAATTAGCTCCCGACTAATTATCTTAAAAAAATAATAATCCTGCAGAGCCCAGCAGCTTTTCAAAGAAGCATGCACGGATCACAAAATCTTCAGGTTATCAGGCACACTCTGTGCTGTGCTAAATCATCCTCCTAAAGAATATCTGTGTACTCAAGAGTGATTGAAGTTAATGCCAATTTTTTTTTGTAATGAAGAGCTTGCTCTTACGGGTAATGACAAGAAACAGTGAGCTGAGTCCTGGAGGGGTTTACAAGAAGTTTGTTTTCATCAGCAGGAGACTCAGACAGAGCAGCGGGCACCGTAATCCATCGTTTTTTGCCATTCTACAGAGCCCAGTGGCTTAGACATCCATTAGCACTGACAAAATCCCCTGTTCTAAACTGACTCTAATGCCTCCCCTGAGACCCCTCTGTGAAGAACAGCTACCAGTCAGCCAGGACGTGGTTCCCCATCTCAGCTGGGCTTGGGAGCACAGAGCTCCTGGATTCTGGCTGCAAAAGTGTGTGCCCTTGTTCTCTGCGGTAGAATACAGCTTGTAAGTGGGACTGCTGCCTCTGAATGGATTTTATTGTGGGGCGGCCAAGTCCAAAAGGAACTTCATCTTGACCTGCATGCCTTATCTTCCTCCTGAGCCTGATTTGTTGCCCAAGCTTGTCACCTTTCGGTTTCCCCTTTCCAGTATCAGAAGGCAGCACAGCTTCTCTCCTCTGGCCTGGACGTTCAGGGCATATATTCCAAGGCGAGTGTAAACGCCACTGGATGGCTCCTCTCGTAGAGGGTGCTCTACGAACGGCACCGCAGGCACTATCCCTGTCAGTTCAAGTCTGTCGCTTCACAGGGATGCGTACATGCAGGGGACTGCGCACGCGGGTGCCAGCAGCATCCCAGACACTGGCCCTGCAGAGTGCTGTTTGCCCAGGAAATTGCGCGCAAGTCCGGAGTATATTTCAGACAATTCCTTACTCTCGTCCGATGGGCCAAAAGAACGGAGATAATGGCTGTCCTTGGGAATGGATTATTCGTGTAAAATCCAGAGGGGTCTAGAGAGGTAGTTTCATGCTGTTAGTTAGAAGCCAAAGTGCAACTGAGTCTTCTCAGGAAGCAGTGTATTAATTAGCATTACAATGAATGATTTCTGCTCGTGTCAGTTAATTAAACTGCTGGTTCTTTGTCTAGTGCCCACACTGCGCTAAGTGCATTGCAGACAGGTATGAAGGTGGGATCATGACAAGGCCTCTACCCAGAAATGCTTCAAGCTGAGGGCTGGGTTGTGCACAGTGTGTCTTGTGCATAGGGTGTGTGTACGTGCGATCACAAGGAGCCTTTCCTCCCTGTACACCCTTCACAATACCCCGGGGCTGTCAATGCACAGGGGCTGCTCCAGGCATGTGCACTGTGGGTGCAGATTGCCTCAACCGAGCTGAGGAGGAGCAGGGAGAAAGCCAGGGAAGGGATCGGGGGAAGGGCAGGACAGGGCCCAAGCAGCAAGCAAAGCAGATGGTTTTCCCAGCAACATTTCAAAAGTGGGGCGGGAGGGATGTCTGGGAGGACAGAACGGAGAAGGCTGCAGTTGTCGAGGCGAGGGGAGATTGGAGCTTGGCCAGGGGCATTGGCACTGGGGGGCGGGAGGGATGGACACTGGAGATGTTACAGAGAAAAAACCTTCCAGATTTGACAACAGCACCAGAGTGAGGGAAGGAGAAATCAGAGTCAGGAGCTGCCCCAGGGCCATGGGTGGGATATAGCGCTTACCCAGCAGAGAGACAGCAAGCAGACCCCCATGTCGGGGAAAGGAGCATGGGCATGAGAGCTCCCTGCAGCACAGCAGGGCTGCAAAGAGACTGACATTTAGTGCCTGTTGCCCTTCACCTGACCCGGGTCAGGGATCTCCAAGCTCCATACCTCTGTGTGGCAGGGGACAGTGGCCACTGAAACGCTCCCCCGCACCACAAAAACTTTGACAGGCAAAGAGAGGAGGACTAAGGTGTGCTGCAGACCCCTTCCCTCTCGCAGGGCACAGCATCAGCCCACAGCGTGCTAGCTCAGCTAGGATAACTCCTGTGAGTGTCACTGGTGGGAGAACAACGTACCCTCTCCTAGTCCAGGGCAATGGCCGAGAGAATCCTGTGTCTGTCTGCATGTTATAATTTATCTCCAGCCCATGCAGAGCAGTTAGCTCTCCTTGCCATCATCACCGCCAGGAGGGGGAACCCCTCCCCTTTGGCAGTCGTTTTCTCTGCCAGGACTTAATTTTCTGGCGCCGCTGAGTCCACTCAAGATGACGCTGGACTCCGCTGTTGCAAGCAGCTTCTCTGAGCAGCAGCTCTGAAAAGAATAATTTTTCCTGCCCCTCTCTTAATTTGCTGCAGGGCTGGCATTGTGTAGCAGGGAGTTTGAGAAATCTTCCCTCTTGTCAAATGTAAAACCCAAGAGCGAACCACTGGATTGAGTGGAGCCAGCGAGCCATTTCTGTGTTTTCTAGCTCTTTCTAGAAACTTCCCTGCTGTCACTTCTGTTCTGGGCTGTGCGGAGGATCTGAGGAATGCTTAGAAAAGCCTTTGCTGATACAGGCAATGGGAAACTGAATAGAATACGTAGGGTTAATAATACATGATACTAATAAATAATTATGAATAATTAATTCGTACGTTGAGGCTCAGTTGGGCCTTTAGGCACAGCTGTGGGTAAGGGGGGTGTACAGACTGTACCGTCCCAGGAGTAGCCCCGTGGCCATGTTGGGACTCAGAGCGACCCCTCTGAGGCACAAATTCCCTCCCTTGCTCCAAGGGTTAGTATTTTGCTCCTGGCCCGCATCAGCAATGACAATGCTCCCTGTACCAGCTGAGCTGTTCTGATTGGCTCTCGGGGTGGGGGGGCTGCAAAGCTAAGTTACCACCCGCTCCATGCCCACCTGCTCTGGGTGCAAAGAAAGCACAACACTATTTGCTCCTGCCTGCCCAGACTGAATGCTGGGGCAGGGGTGTAAGAGGATTCTCACTCCCCCTTGCGTTCCTGTAGGGGTGTTCAGGTCAAGTCACAATCCAGCCCTTAGTACCTTCCATTTCTTTAGCATCCCAAAGTATCACCAACACTGTGCAATCAACAAACTGAAATAGACATTAGACGCAGTATGGTGTTCAGCCAGGCACTGAAATGAGCTGAGTGACTGGCGATTCGGGAGCTGGGACACAGAACAGCTAGGGCAGGAGCCAGAATCTGAGGCAGAGTTTGGAAAGCACTTTGGGATTGTTGGCAATGCAAGTTGCTATAGAAATGCAAAGTATTAGGATTATTCTCTTTGTTAGTTGCCATCTTCAGCATCCCTCCCTTCCTTCGATGGCTCTAGACCATAATTCCTCCAGCCTGTTCTCCACAGGAACGGGAATTGTGCCCACAAACGAGCCCCTTTTCTTCTCTTTCTGCATCATTCAAGCATTGATCCTGATGTCTGTTGATGTGTTGGTTACTGGTAAGTATTTGACAAGTGGTTTATGCAAATATATGTCAGCCTGTGGTTACCAGGGGCCATTCATGATTATTATTGATGTTGCAGTTTTGCCCAGTCCGGAGAGGGGTCCCATTGTGCTGGGAGCTGTATAGGCAAATACTAAAAGGCAGTCTCTGACCCAAGGAGCTTGTGCAATCTATGGCCCTGGCCCTGCAATCAGATCCATGTTGGAGGATCATAGCACCCATGTGGAGTCCCACTGAAGTCAGTGAACAGATACCAGAGTCTACACACATGGATCAGATCACAGAATCAGGACCTTAACAGGGTGTGATTGATTAACTTAGTGATGGGGTATTGCAGCTGCTTCCTGACTGGGTAACACTCTGAACAGGAGAATAATGGATGGTGACTAGCGAATGGTGACTAACCTGGAAAAATGCCCTGCCCCATGAATATTGGGACAAATATTAATTTGTGCTAAAAGCTATATAACTCCTGTGATTGTGGCGGTTCAATGACAAGACAGAACACAGCTTTAAGCAAGCAAGCGGCTGGTCTGCTAACGGGCTTCTGCCTGTCAGCTTTCCACCTTCCCCTTTATTCTTTCTCTCCTGCCGCGCATTACATTCTCCAACAGATAAAAGGAATACACTGGCTTTGTTTAACATTCTTATTTACCAGTTTCTATCTACCGCATTCCTTGCTCTCGGGCCTTGAGCCCAGTCCTGGGAGGCTTCCCACGGTTCATGTCATCTGGGTGAGATTCCAAGGTTGATGCCCTTGAAAGGAGCACAGGTCCAGCACAACACTCCGGGTGTGCCCTGAATGTTGCCAAGCACATGAACCTTGTATGAATCCTACATGTGATTCTCAGACATTTTCACAACTCAACTGGTGTTCTTCGAAATGCCTGTGAACCCGCCAGCTCCAGGAGCCAGTCAGTGAGAGACTTTCTGTTGACCTCCATGGAAATGGGATCATGTCCTAGATGATGCAATCAGCCATCTCATAAGAGAGATGGCATAATCTAATGGAAAGGGCACTCAGCTAGGTGCCAAGAGATGTGGTGCTATTCCTGGCTTTGCTATTGGCCTGTTATGTGACCACAGGCAAGTCACTTCATCTGTCTGTGCCTCTGTCTCCCCTCACACCCTTTGTTTACTTTCCTAGATTAAAAGGCCAGAAGGGACCATTGTGATCTAGTCTGACTTCCTGTTACAACACAGGCACTAAGACTTTCCTGAATTAATTCCTGGTGAAGCTAGAGCGTATCTTTTAGATATGCCTTGTTTCTTTAAGCCATAAGCAACTTGGGGCAGGGACTGTTTCTTACTGTGTGTTTGTACAGCACCTAGCACTGTGGGGCCCTGATCTTGGCTGAGGACTATAGATGCTACTGAAATACAAATACAAAATACCGGGCTTATCTTTTTCACATATAGCTCCTCCAGATCCTTGAGTCATGCTGCTCCCTCTTAGCAGACCCGACCCGAGGTCCTCCTGTACTGGAATTATATGCAGGTGTTTCTCTTTTCCCCTCCTTTGCATTTCTCATTGAATTTCCTAGCTTACATCTTGTGCATCCTGACAGGCAGGAGGTGAAACATGCATAATTATCTGGTGGCTTACAGGACGGTTGTTAGATGTTATTGTAACATCAGCCGCAGTTTGCAGCTCCCAGTAACGAAAGCGAAAGCGCCCAATCAAATCAATTAGTCACAAGTCTCCTTCCCCATAACTTGCATCTTGTGTACGTAGAACAGTCAGAAGAGGACCCAGGCGCTTCTGGTAACGTCTTCAGATGGAGCCGAGACAGAAACAAACTGGGCCATGCAGAAGAGCGTACAAGCGAAGAGTGGGCCTGATTCTCCTTCTCACTGAAGCTCCTTTACGTTGCTCAGGAGACTTCGTGGAGATAAGAATCAGGCCCATTGTGTGTGTGACAGCTTGGGGGGGTGGGGAGAAGAGCGATTCATTCTGAAAAACCCAGTTTCCTTGTTAATGAGGCGGGTTGTGAGTGCATGTTGGTAAATCACAAGTAATATTTTTAAAGCCTAGCTCTCATGCTGTGCACCTTCCAGCCAACCTCTGAAAGAATTGCTGGATGTGCGTAGCATGCCGTTCTCTTCCTCTTCCAGACTCACTCACTACATTCCATGCAGCGCCCATGAATCCTTGATATCCTGTGCTAGCAGGAAAGGATTCACACCAGCACTGACTTCATTTGCTTTCCTTCCCGGCATGGCTGGTGAGTTTTATGGGTCTCATCCTCAAGGGAAGAGTGGTACAATGGGACAGCCAAGTGCTACAGGGAATGGGGACCATAGAGTTAAGACTGCTATTTCCACAATGGAAAAAAAAAGAAACGGATGGTTGGAAATGTAGCTTTTAACCTAAAAAAGTTTGGAGTTGTCTGGAGCATAGAATCATAGAATATCAGAGTTGAAAGGGACCTCAGGAGGTTATAGAGTCCAACCCCCTATTTTTGCCCTAGATCTCTAAATGGCCCCCTCAAGGATTGAACTAAAAACCCTGGGTTTAGCAGGCTCAAAGCACTGAGCTATCCCTCCCCCCATGTAGGTGAGATTTCCAAAAGTGCCTAAATGACTCAAGAGGGGTGGCTGGCCCTTTAAGGGAAGGAGGGCCCAGCCTCGCCTGTGACTGCTCAGTACCTCCCAGTGGGGACTGATCAGGTGATTATAAAATCCTGCAAGTAGCCCGGATGGGGAGAGAGCTTCCAGGACAGGGAAACTCTGGCAGGAAGGGGATCAAAGGGGAAGAGGTTAGGGAGGAAGAGGCGATATAGATATAGAAAGCAGGTTGGCTCCAAGGGAAGGCCCTTGAGCAGGGTGACTCTCAGACAAGTGCAGAGTAGAATGGGAACCTGTAGGGAGTATGCTGGCCCCTGCAGAAGACCCCGGGTCGGGCGGAAGGATTGCATTTCAGTGCTTTGCGCCACAGAGCAGATCAATATTTAAGTGGTTAACTGCAGTGAGGTCAAAAGGTTTCGAGAAAGTGAGCAGTGTCTCTGACTCAGTTCCAGGGAAGTGTCCCAGTGAGTCAGAGGGTGGAGTATATCTCAATGCTGCCACTAGCTGGGGTAGCCAGAACATCTGCGTATTCTTCTTTGAAAGGATCTCCATTGTCTGTCTGACTTCCAGATGTTTTGGTTACTTGCCCTGGAAGTGCATAGGGCTACAGAGCTTGCTCCCAGCATGATTGGAGTTTGGGGTATAATAGAAGGGGCAATTATATGCTAACCATAAAAGAGCAGCACAAAGAAATCCACCTGTGTGACTCACTGTGCAGGGCTGCATTTCACCCTAAGGCTCAGCTCTTCAGCAGGTGTAAATCAGCATAGTCCATTGACACCCATGAGAGTCCGGCCCTAAACTGCCTCCATTCGCAGAGCTGTCCACTTGCCAGTGCTGAATTGTGATAGCTGTATTATTCAGAGATAATCTTATCACTCAATAGCACATTGTGATAACCTGTGAGGCTCCTTCAGGGATATCGCTGCTCCCTTTCCTGGCCAGATACAACTGTTTTCATTGTGTAGGCCACATGTCAACAGAGCCACAGTGACATATTTCCAAAATGAAGAGGGTATACATCAAAATGAAAGCCCTGCAGGCTAGGATAATTGCAAAAGCTGTTTCCTATAATTAGAGAGGCCTCTCTGTTTCTGTGACTGAGGTAGCTAGGTAGATTTATTGACAGCTCCCACCCAAGCAATGCAGATAAACAGTCTTGCCATTGTAAATAATAAAAAGGACTTATTCCTTCCATCTTTGCAGTTTCATTCCGTAAAAGAGGGAGTGCCTGAATTAGCGGGAATCATTGAGCTGTTAAATTGCACTTCTTCATGAAATATGCTTATTTTGTACCGAATGATAGCTCACTAACTGTGATCTTGGCAGTTGCAAAAACCTCTGCCTATAAAAGTGATACGAGTCTTATTATATAATTGTTGTGTTGTTTATATAGTGATTGCATGGGGGGTACATCTTCTATACAAAGAGCAGTCTTCATGTTCATCAAACACCATTCAGCATCTGAGCACAGGTTCTCTTCTCTCCTACACAGCAGCCTTTGCTAAGTGGGCATATGCCAGTGGAAATGGAAGCATGCCAATGAGGCGACTATTTCTGGGATCAAAGACTTAGAGAAATCAGGTGTGTTAGAGGCACCTGGCGTGGGAGCCCCTTGTTAAAAATTGTGCTGCCAAAATGAAAGGAGGGTTGGGTTTTCCCTAATTCTTGCGGTGTTTACCCCACTCCCAGAATGCTGCTAAATTATCCATCTCTGCCAGACACAGGCTTATCCCTGCAGCTCAGAAAAACATGGCCAAAGAGCAATTTATTGGCCTTTGCAATGCTCCAGTTTGCACCAAGAATCGGCCTTCTCATAACACTCTCCTGGGGAAGTGATTCCCCTACAGTAGCTGCAGCCCTCCTTTCAAAGGACACAAGATGAACTGGAGACTGGGTTATCCACGTACTTGGTAGGCCTCTCATTATTCAGGTGAGTAATCCCAGCTCAAGCCTTACATTGGCTCAATATTTTCCAGAACAAAGTCTAACTGCTTCCAGCAGGTGGCGCCGAATATGAGTTTTTGTAGCACCTTAGAGACTAACCAATTTATTTGAGCATGAGCTTTCGTGAGCTACAGCTCACTACCTCCGATGAAGTGAGCTGTAGCTCACGAAAGCTCATGCTCAAATAAATTGGTTAGTCTCTAAGGTGCCACAAGTACTCCTTTTCTTTTTGCGAATACAGACTAACACGGCTGTTACTCTGGAATATGAGTTTATTTGTCCAGGGACCATTCTTCCATCATTGGCTCTAGCTTTGAGAGAACAGTTTTTTTGTTAAACCAGGGAAACGAATGAATCAATTACTCCCTCACTCTGTCTCTTTGCTAGTGTGTGGGAGACAGGATTTGTCACAGGCTAAGAAGGAGTTAAAACACTGGTGGTGCATCACTGATGGGAATATATTGTGCAACTGGAGATGCTTTTGTTATGTGGATTGCTTTAAAAATAAGCAGGATACCAGGCATTTAAAAAAATCCCTCAAGTTCGTAATGAGCTTTTTAGCAGCAATCATAGAGCTGGGATCAAAAGACCACACAGTGAGGACATTTACGCTGGCAAACTCCAGTTCAAATGGATTGTGACTAGTTTTGCAGAAAACACCAGATGTGCCATTTAAGTTAACCCGGCATGTCTTTTATCCATTGGTTAGGGTCACTGTGATGTGCTGCACTCACTCTTCTCTAGTGCAGTGGTTCTGAAACTTTTCAGACTACTGTACCCATTTCAGGAGTCTGATTTGTCTTGCGTGTCCCCAAGTCTCACCTCACTTAAAAATATTTGCTTACAAAATCAGACACAAAAATACAAATGTGTCACAGCCCACTATTACTGAAAAATTGCTGACTTTCTCAGTTTTACTATATAATTATAAAATACATCAATGGGAATATAAATATT
The DNA here is from genome assembly GCF_965140295.1 of Lepidochelys olivacea. Lineage (NCBI taxonomy): Eukaryota > Metazoa > Chordata > Testudines > Cheloniidae > Lepidochelys > Lepidochelys olivacea. The sequence goes on from NC_140424.1 coordinate 17,320,253, forward strand.
GTGCTTACATTTCAGTGTATAGTCTATAGAGCAGTATAAACAAGTCATTGTATGACATTTTAGTTTGTACTGACTTTGCTAGTGCTTTTTAGGTAGCCTGTTGTAAAACTAGGCAAATATCTAGATGAGTTGATGGACTCCCTGGAAGACCTCTGCGTACCCCCAGGGGTATGCGTACCCCCGATTGAGAACCACTGCTCTAGTGATCACCCCATGGCCTACACAATGAGGACAGCTGTGAGGATGTTTCTGAATTTCATACCTTCCTAAAGGTCTTGAACCAAAGAGAATTGGGGTGGTGAGGTGGGAAAATGCAGATGAAGTTTTTCAAACACAGACAAACATTAAAAAACAGGAAATGAATCTTTGGGGTGGATTCCCCTCTCACTCGCAGCAGTTTTCCATCTGTGTACCTCCGTTGACGTCAGTGGAATCACTTCTGATTTACACTGGTGTGAGAAGAGATTCCAGCAGCTAGATGGTAATATTATACCCCATGGTGCCCTCTGGTAAGATGCCCATTTCAATCTCTCTGGACCTGTTGAAATCTGTTGCATTCCTTATTAAGCCAATGGGATAGAAACCCCCTTGCTCACATCTGCAGTTCAGTGACCATGCTCCCCCAGGAACTGCCCCTTCATGTTGGCAAATGCCAAGATGAAACTGACATGCTTCTCCTGGACTCTGAGGAGAGGAGTATTTGCTCCTTCAGCTCTGGCAGGAGAGGATGGGGGCAAAGCCATTTAACAAGTTCAGGGGCTTTGCCTGGAAATAAACTCAAAATCTCCAGCTCATTTTATGTCGGAGATTGAAGCTGAGATTTTAAAAGTCATGCAGGGGATTTGCATGCCCAATTCCTATTCATATTTGTGGGACCTGAACATCCAGATTCCTTAGGTGGCTTTAAAAATCTCAGCCTACAACCTACGAACAATGGGCCAGAGTCTCAGCTGGTGCAAATCAGTGCAGCTCCAGTGATTTTCTTAGAGCTGTGGACACCAGCTGCGGATGCAGCCCCAGCTATTTTCCACCTAAGGCAAATTTGTAGATCACAGGTGACATTCACACTACAAGACCTGTGTCCCTCTTAAGTCCCACTTAAGTTGTAATGGGACTTCAATGAGGCATAAGCCTCATACTAGCCCTTTTTACAGGGGCGAGTTTCACCCAGTCTGACTAACTGGAGTGTATCCTGGAGAGCTCTGTAGGGGCCAGAGAAGGGATGCAGAGACATCACTGCAGCCCCAGGACGTCATTATGGCTCTTTGCCATCATGGCCACTGGATGCATCTAGTCCTGGATCCCCCAACCCTGCCCCTCCCAATCCTCCTCCCAAATGCTCCTGCATGCTGGGGCAGAGGCCTTCCTGTGTGTGGTCTCTCTGCACACCCTCATGGGCACATCAGTGCTGCTTTAATCAGGGTTTCGGCAGAGGGAAGGGAATTGGCTTTATCCATCCCTGAGGGGGAAGCTTTTTGTTGGACTGTGTCCCACCTTGACGGCACGCAGAGCCCTTTCTCCACCTCCCCTCCTGCACGCCCACTTGCTGCTGAGAACAGAGGCCAGCAGTAGCAATGAAATTAAATATGATATAGAGTATTGGTCTGGCTTGCAGAAGGGTCCACCAGGATCAATTTGATTCTGGCCCTTTCAGCGTGGGGAGCAATAACTTGGAAGCAAAGCGTGGGTTAATTTGAAAATAGGTCAATGGGATGTGAAGATAACCTGTGGTAATCGGAATTCTGAGGGCCTCTGGCAGAGGACTGAATCCCTCGGCTGATTAAATTACCTATAAGTGGAAAATAGCAGGACAAGAACCTGCTGTAGATTTATTCTGGAGTATGCACAGCTGTTAGAGGCAGATGTCTAAGAGCGGCTAGAAAGGAACAGCTCTATAGGTGAACATGATTCTTTTAACTGGCTTAATTAAAGGGGAAACAACCTCAGTGTTTGTCTGCATTATCCTTTATTTAATCAACAAAACCAGAGCTGAACTTGGCCATCGCTAATTTGCTAATCTCTGAAGTTGGGGCAAAACAAATGTGCTTGCCAGAGAAATCATAACCACATCATCCTCAGAGCTTGGTGGCTGCCAACGGGGTTTACAAGGAGCTCAATCAAAAGCAGATTCTGTCAGGCAATTGTTTATTTGTGAGATTCAGTTTCTCAGACGTGGTTCTGAGTGTGGGGATCAACAGGTTGTCACAAAACCAATCTCTCGGCTAAGCTGTCTGAGAAAAAGGCATTTGTGTTCATCAATTTTATTTGCATAATTTCAAGCGCCGTCAGTAGTACACGGCATGAGGAAAAATTACGGAGATTTCACTCCAACCATGAGTGAAATTGGGTTTAGTAGAAAATTAGTTGACTTAACTGGCAAATGATGAAAGCTTGAATAGAGAATGTTTAAATAAGGAGGGATAAAAAAAAATAATAACTTGAAGGTGCAGACCAAAGTTGCTTGATTGGAATGTTAAACTCACTGGTTGTAACCCATTTAGCAGGGATGGAGAGGGCAGAGGATGGGTAGGGGTGGGTAAACCACTGGACTGTGATTCAGGAGACCTGCGGCCTATTTCTGGCTCTGTCATTAGCCTTCTGGGTGATCTTGGGTCAGTCATTTTCTCTCTCTGTGCCTCAGTTTTCCCCTCTGTAAAACAGAGATAATGTTACTGGCCTTCTTTGTAAAGCCCTTTGGGATCTACTCATGAAAAATGCAAAGTCAGAGAGAGGGATTATTTATTATTATATACCCCATGACCTGTTTTAGAGTCATTGATAAGTCAGAACTACAGGCTTTGTAATGCACATGGATCAATGTGCTAACTAGCAAAGCCCAAAGGGAGGGTGCCGATAAGGGTCTACTACAGACTGCCGAATCAAACTTGAAAAGAGGATGTTACTCCTTATGCACCTGTTTATAATGTGTGTGCGTTCGGGGGGGGGGGAGGGTATTAAATTACAGATGATAATTTTCTAACATTGTACCCAACACAGGATAACACCGTTTGGGATCTCATGATGGATAAAGATGAATTAATCACTGGGCTGGAAGTTGGTGGTTGCCTGGGGACCAGTGATCATTGGCTTCATTGCATTCAATATGACCTGCTGATGTTAATTTTTAATAAATCTTGGAATAACGAGTAAATTCCATAGGAGTGCTAGTGGGGTGCCAATATTCAAAAGGAGCAAGCGGTATGACCTGAGTGACTAGAGGCCAGTTAGTCTGTCATCAATCCCAGGCATGCTAATGGAAAAACTGATACAGGATTCAATTAAGAAAGGGAAGGAATATATTTAATGCAATTAAACATAGTTTTATAGAAAATAGGTCTTGTCAAACCTTTTATTCTTTGATGAGAGTACAAATTGATGAGATTACAAGTTTAGATGGTAAAGGTAGATGCATAGACTTTTATATTCTCTAATATTAAATTCTTACACTTTTATAAGTGTTTGATTTAGCACTGCACAACATTCTGATTAGAAAATTAGCACTATACAGTATCAATAAAGCACCCATTAAATGGGCTAAGAACTGGCCAATGGACAAACCTCAAAAGGTAGCCACCATCCCTGGGGAATCATCATTGAAGGGGCATGTCTCTAGCGGGGTTCCGTGGGGTCCAACCCTATTCAACAGTTTCACCAATAAGCTGGAAGTAAATGTAAAATTAGTGCTCATAAAACTTGTGGATAAACACACACATTGGCGAAGTCTTAAATAATGATGAGGAGTGGGAGTCATCCAGAGCAAGCTGCAGCACTTAGTAAGCTGGGCCCATTCAAACAAAATGTGTTTTAAATACAGCCAAATGCAAGTTTAAACATTTAGGAACAAGGAATGCTGGCCATGCCTATGGACTGGGGGACTGTATTCTGGAAAGCAGTGACTCTGGCAGGATTTAGGAACTACGGTGGAGAAAAGAAAAGGAGTACTTGTGGCACCTTAGAGACTAACCAATTTATTAGAGCATAAGCTTTCGTGAGCTACAGCTCACTTCCTCAGATGCATATCGTGGTATGCATCTGAGGAAGTGAGCTGTAGCTCACGAAAGCTTATGCTCTAATAAATTGGTTAGTCTCTAAGGTGCCACAAGTACTCCTTTTCTTTTTGCGAATACAGACTAACACGGCTGTTACTCTGAAACCTACGGTGGAGAAGTAACTCATCCTGAGCTCCCAGTGTGATGCTGGTGCAAAAAGGGCGAAGGTGATTCTTGGATGTATAAACCGGGGAGTAATGAGTAGGAGCAGGGAAGTAAGTTTACCTGTGTGTATGGGATTGGCGAGACCAACATTGGAATATTGTGCCCAGTTGTGGGGGTCCACATTTTAAAAAGGAGGTTGAAAAATTGGAGAGGGTGCAGAAAAGAGCCACAAAACTGATCACAAGCTGAAGGGAATTTAAGAATCTCAATCTGTTTAGTTTATCAGAAAGAAGTTTGAGAGACAGTTTAATAACAGTGTAAGTACCTCCATGGGAAGAAAATCCTGGGTACTAGAAGGCTCTGTACTCTAGCAGAGAAAGGCAGAACAACGGAGGCAGAAGCCAGACAAAATCAGGTTAGAAATAAGGCACCAATGTTTACCAAGGAGGGTGATTAACCACTGGAATAAATGACCAAGGGAAGTGATGTTCAAATCAAGACTGGAAGAGATGCTTTAGCCAAATACAAATTATGCTTTAGTCCAAGCCAAGTTATTGGGCTCAATGCCAGGGTAATTGGGTGGAATTTAATGTCCTGTGAAATACAGGAGGTCAGATGAGATGATCTAATGGTCCCTTCTGGCTTTAAAGTCCATGGATTTATGAACTGAGCTATCTCCTAAACTTTGGGGATATCCGCTCCAGTGAGAAACAAATGGGCACAGACGTCTAATGAAAAGCTTTTATCTTAAGCAGAATAACTGGACCAGACCCTCAGCTGATGTAAATCAGCATAGCTCCACTGAAGTCAGTGGAGCTATGCTGATTTACGCTAGCTGAGGATCTGGCCCACTGTGTGTCATGCAAAGACGTGCTTATCAAGGAGGCAGCTAATGATTCAGCAGCAGTTGGAGCCATGGTGTCTGGACATCGTCTTGAGGACAGTATTTAAGAACAGAGCCTTGTGCAGAGGATGTCGTACTTGTCAAGCAGTCGTGGAGGCTGGTTAGTGCCTGATCTTCCTTCACCCAATCTCATGTGTATTGTGATGAGAGCTTTATTGTGGTGTCATGTCCAACGGGAAATCAGCTGCACTGAGGAAAATATCCCACCTTTTTACCAGATCGATGTGCTTAAAAATTCACTCCTGAGCAGAGGGCCACTGTGAGGACTAGAGCTGGGCAGTTATTTTTAGACAAACAGTTAATTAAAATCCATTTTAGGGGGGGGCACCAAAACAATTCATGAGCTCAAGCTGAATTTGGCAAATAGTTTCAGCTGCACTCACCCCCCCCCCAATGAAACCAACAGTTTGCAAATGTCAAAACAACATGTGGAGAAACGTCAAAATGATCCGTTTCAAATGGACGCTTCTAATGGAAGTGGCATTTCGAATGGGTTTGAATGTTTAACCCAAACAAAGTCTTTGGGGCTGGGGGTTGGGCGGTTCTTTTCGTCAACAAAAATATGAACAAATTCAGTTTCAGTTAGAAACTAAATGATGGTTGGGTTTTGGGAGGGGGAGGAAGGGGTTGGGGTTTGCATTTTGTGGGGGGGGGTTGATTTTTTGATCAACTTTAATGAGGACTAAACAGCAGTTAAATCCCACTCAAGCCCTGGAAGCCAGGCTAGATGATCTAATAATCTCTTCTAGTTGTAAAGACCTATGAATCTATTTTGAGGACTTAAGTGGTGCATAGCGTTTGTCTTGGCTCTCTGCACCAGGGTGCGTTTCACCGTAGGTGAGAGAAAAGGGCCTGATTTTGCCTTCACGCACACCAATGTCAATCAGAAATATCTCCACCAAAGTCAGTGCATAAGATAAAGGTCAGGGCAGAACCAAGCCCCCAAAGAGGAAGGTACTGTCTTTTAGAAGAGCAACCACTGAACAACATGACAGCTAAAAATTGGTATAGAGCTAGAGTTGCAATGTACTCATGTGGGGGACCAAGTGGTGACTTCAGTGTGACAGCGTCTGCCAGGATGTGCTCACCTGTTTGACTAAGTGTAGCACAATATGCCCCGGAACGTGTATTTTTCTTTTCAAATATTGATTTGGAAATGTGACTCTTCCTCTGTTACCAGAGAGCTGCATGATTTTGTGTTATTTACACTTAATTATCAATTGTGCTTTATGTCATCCTCAGTGGATGCAGCGCCCGTATATTGTAGGTCATGGAGCTGTCTGTTGAAGCCAGCGCTGAATTATAGCTGCAATTCTGGAAACAGGGAGATTAAATGTTATCTGGCTGCTCTTTGATACCGATAATCTTTATGTCTTTCCTCCATGATAGCTCTGATTATTTCCATTTGTCACAGGCCAATCGGTTTTTTAATGTAGAATGATAGAGATGTAGAGCAGTTGCAATATAATAATTCTTTGCACTTCTATAGCAGTAATGCTCATTCTAATAATCATACTTAGCATTTACTGTGCTGTTCATCTGAGGATCTTCCTTTAAATTCAGCTCAGCTCTAGAGAACACTTTTCATCCAAGGATCTCAAAGAACTTTATGGACTTTAATTTCTCCTCACCACACCCTTCAGAGCAATAGTTCATATTATACCCTTTTTTAAGTTAGGGGTAATGGAGACACAAGAGGTTAAAAGACTGAAGAAGCCAGTGACAGAGTTGAGAATGGAAGCCAGGAGTCCTAACTTTCAGTCTCCTGTGGTAGGGCCAGATTGTACTGCCCTGGTGTTAAACAGTGTTTTATTCCATAAGTAGTTCCCTTATCTCCAGCGGGATGTTGGCTGGGGCAAGTTTCTAGCATTGCAGTGGAGGGAAGGGCCCCATTGTACCAGGCACATGGGAGACAGTCCCTGCAGCAAATTGCATACAGTTTAATTAGACAAGACAGAGAGAGGTGAAGTGACTTACCCCAAATCATCCATCAGGTCAGTGGCAGAGCTAAGAGTAGAACCCAGGTCTCTTAAGCCCTAGTCCAGGGGGCTAGTCTCCGAACAACATAAGTGAGAGCAGTCTGTTACCCAGTAGACAATGCCTCCTTTTCAGTGTTATTGGAATGTAACTAATCTGAACAATCATTTAAGTTCCCATCACACAGGTTAGATAAGTGGAGAGATCAAGTGTGCACACATATCTGAAACATCTGACATCCCTTATAGATTAGCCCCAAGCTTTTCATTTATCTTAGTGCCTTTGAATGGAGTAGCAGGATTTGGGGGTTGGCTCTCCCTCACCAGTTTAATTTTGAGCCTATGTACCATAGGCGCCAACTTCTTCTGGCACCGGTGGGTGCTCGACCCACCCTGCCCCCAGCCCCGCCCCCATTCCAACCCCTTCCCCAAAGTCCCTGCCCTGAGTCTGCCCCCTCCCTTCCCCTATTGGACTCCTTCCCCAAATCCCCGCCCCGGCTCCGCCTCTTCCCCACCTCCTCCCTGAGTGCACCACGTTCCTGCTCTTCCCCACTGCCTCCTAGCGCTTGCTACAGCTGTTTGGTGGTGGCAAGCGCTGGGAGGGAGGGAGGAGCAGAGACGCGGCGCACTCAGGGGAGGAGGCAGAGGAGGAGGTGAGGCCGGGCGGGGCGGGGAGCTTGGCTGCCGGTGGGTGCAGAGCACCCACTAATTTTTCCCCATGGGTGCTCCAGCCCCGGAGCACCCACGGAGTCGGCGCCTATAATTATAGACTGTGATGCTAGATTGGCAGGTATGTACCAGAGTGTTGGGAAAGCTCTTGCAGGCCAATATAATGCTCCAAATTTGGTGTCTGAGCCTCTCCTTCTTGCTTTATTTATGAATCTTTTTGGGATGGCTCTCAGAGACGAGAGTCTTTCTATTCCTGTCATCTCCCCGATCAGCCACTTAGTGGAAAATTGCCCATAGAAGTGAACCTAAATTACAAGTGATAAAACTAGAGCCTATTCTATCCGCAGATGACCCTTTCTGTTCTACAGCGAGCTAACGCTTATATTCTTTGTGACAAGAGCAATAAAGCCATTGCAAGCATTTATGTGCAGCTAAGTCACCTTAAATTGAAAATCCTTGTTTTTGCTGGCTTTGGAGTGGTCCTTCATTAATTCATTCTACATTTCAGGTCTACACTTAAAAGTTAGCTTGACATAGCTGCAGTGCTCAGGGGTGTGACAAATTCACACCTGTGAACAGCATAACTATGCCAACCTAACCTCTGGTGTAGACGTTGCTAGGTCAATGGAAGAATGTTTCCGTTGACCCAGATACCACCATCTGGGGAGGTGGATTAGCTATAGCAATCGAAAAAACCCTTCCTTCGCTGTTTACACTATGGCACTACACTAGCATGGATATGGTAGACACGGCCTAAGTGTTGCACAGTCAGAGCCAATGCTCCAGGATGACACCTGACCAACTTACTTCTTTGATTGGTTTATATAAGCAAGCCAGATCATGTTTGGGATTCTTGCACCAAGATCCTTCTCCCTACAGGGGCCAGGCACAAACCCTGGGGTAGCAGAGGCACCAGTGCCCCCAGCATACAAGCCATACCAAAAGAAGAGGAGAGGAGGGAGAAGAGATGGCCTATAGTCCAGCGCCCCTCCATGTTGGCCTACAAAGGTCACCCTCCCGTATGGCTGTTCAGAACTGGTCAGAAAATTTTTGTCATGAGTTCTCCGTCAGAATATGCTGGTTTGACAAAACAGAATATTTTTAAAAAATCATTAATGATTTAGATGAAATTTTGTTTAGAAAAAAAAATGGTTGTTTTTTTTTAAGAGTGAAATGTCCTAATTTGTCATTTTTGGAACAAAAAGTTTTGATTTTTCAGTTTGAAACGACTTTTCCTTTATGTGATTCTATAGTTTTTAAAAATTAAAAAGGTACAAAATTTAAACAAAATGTTTTGATTGACCCAAAAGAAACAAACAAAAAAAATGGGAATTTCATTTCAAGAAAAGATTCAGAATGTTGGCTTTTTGTCCCAGTTTGGGATGAATTTTTCATCCCCCCTCCCATCTCAATTTTGCACCAGACGGACCAGCTCTAGTTACTGAATGGCAGGGTCATATTGCACCAATGTAAGGCCTTCTTAAGCCCCCAAACTAGAGTTAAAGTGGGACTGAAATTGGGCTTAGGCCTCTGGAGAGGGGGCAGTTTCGCCCCCTGTGATGATTTCAGTAACACACATCAGACTTCTCTTTGCTTTCCCTTTCTCTGCCCCAGGAACGAGATTTGTAGGATGTATAAGCAGGCACTAACTTATTCCCCTACCCACACCCCCAATGCTTACCAGACTCCCTGCCCTACTTCTCTGGACATCTGAAACAGTGTCATTGTCGCACAGTAAATGCAAATCCAAGGCTTCTGCTTCCCAGAAGACATCCTAAGAGGCAGCTCTGCCCATGCAACAACCTGGGGAGATGGACTTGTAGGAATCATGGGGGAGAGGCCAGGCGAGGCCCCAGTGACAACATATTTTTAAAGCGGAGTTCAAGACTTCCAGGAAGGAGCCAGTTGATGGTGCCTTTAAATCCCATGGCAGGGAAATGGGGCTAGGGCTGGTGAAAGGGCTTATACTGTGTGGCTGATCAACCCTTCCTGATTCTCTTCAGTAATTTAGGGGTGCCTCCGGGACGGGGCAATTGTCCCTTGACTGTCCCTTTGCCCTTTGACCTCATTTACACTGATTACCATGGCCTCCAGCAAATGAAGCAACACATGGGGCTCTCCTTTAAGAAATACAGGTAAGAAAAAAATCACTCTCTTCCTCTTTGCTTCTACTTTTAAATAGCGAGTGACACCAGCGCTAATGAAAATGAGGGGCAAATAGTTCTGGCTAGAGGGAGGCATGCTGTGGTCTGGGATTTTGCAAACTTTATCACACAGTTTTGCCAATGCACCTCACCCTGCACTGTTCCAGCCCTCCCCGTCCCATGCTGCTCCAGTCCAGTCCAACTCTGCCAGTGCCAGTCCTGATTTGCAGCACCCCATGCTATTCTAGTCCTAATCTCTTCCGGTCCTTCAACCTAATGAGGCTGTCCTGTGCCTAAATTGGTGGTAGTTTTACACAGGGCATAGACACAGACTAGGATGAAACACCTTTTAAGATAAATCTGACCCCATCCGGGATTTGAACCCAAGTTCCCAGATGGGGAATGTTAGCAGCACTGAGCAATTGTCTCACTTAGCTCCCTTCTCTCTCTCTCTCTCCCTCCCTCCCTCTTTGCTCTGTCTGTTGTTTATCGCAGCAAGACCAGCCAAAACTCCCCTGACCTTGCAGCCCTTCCCTTCCCCTACCAATGAGCCCCTCATAAATCTCCAGCACATAAGGAGGAGGAGTTTAGCCTTTTGTTTCCAGCCTTGTTTATGTGCATGGCTCTGACAGCTGGTAAATTGCCCAGAGACCTTCCCAGCGGCTGTCAGAATATGCCTGGGAAGGAGGGAGCTCAACCTCACCTGCTACCGTCTTGAGATCAGAACTCATTTTAAGGCTCTGCAATGGGGAAGCAAACACCCTTGGGGAGGAGTGTGTGTGTGTAAATAGTATATTTGCACGCTGCAGGTGGAATCTGCCACCATCACAACAGGACCGAGAAATCTCTTTGTATTTGCAAGAATAACCCCCCTGCCCCCAGCCTGTTTCCTCCCTTCCTCTTTGCCATTGAGAGAGACAAATGTCACCATCCCCGTGGTACATCAGCAGCCTGCAAAGTATGTGATTTAATTTAACACTGATAGTTCTGCTATTTATTACATTTTCACCCATTCCTTCCACTATCCTACACAATTTTATTAGAGGGGAAGATGACAGGCGGTGTTATTGTTTTCATTATAAATGCATTTGCTTTGTGCACGCCACTTGCTTTTTCTCCTCTCTCTTTCCACAATCTCTTTTCTTCCTCCCTCTTGCCAGGGTAATGCCTACCTCCGCATTCCCGGAATATTCAGAAAAGCATTACAATGTCTCCTGGAGATAGATAACGTTTTCCCAAACATTGGGTGGGTGAAAAGCCTGCGCAACAGGGAGCAGTGAATCTCTTCCTTTCCAGAGGTGACATTTAGGATACTTCCCCCTGCCCCCTTCTGCTGAATATTGGACCAGTGCTTTGCTTCCAGTTTCCCCTTTTGACCTAAGGCTGATGCCCAATGCCAGTTCTCTGTGGCCTAACGGTAATGTTATGCGTTGTTAATGGCAAGACCTGGGTTCGAAACCCAGATTTGCTGAGACAAAGGAACTGCCAGGCCAGGACAGACTGAGCATCAATCTAATCTGCTATCCTTTGCAGACAATACCTAATGCCAGAGGTTCCTAAGCATGTTGTGTTTAGAGCAATAGTTACTGAGTTATACACCTAGGAAATACAATAGCGGACCAGACCCAGAGTCATCTAGTCTGGTATCCAGTCTCTGACAATGGCCAACACCAGATACTGCAGGAGGTGTAAAACCCTCTGGATAGACAGTTGTTCAATAATATCCCTATGGTGACATTTCTTCCTGCCTCAGGCTATTAATGGTTAGTTTATGTCCTGAAGCATGTTTCTACTCATTATACATTTTTGTCAAATATTCTTATTATTCATATAAATACTGAATCTTTTTAAAAAATGTTCTTAATCTCTTTGCCGCATTACTATCTGGTGGCAATGAGTTCCACAGGCTATCTCTGGAGTAAATTTGAAGAACAAACAGCTGCTTTAGTGAATAAGCCTAATCCAACTCCTTGAGTAAGAGGGATAATGCCCATTTGTTGTTTTTCACAGCACTCTGTCCACATGGCAATATACTCAGACAGCAAAGGCACTCATTCAAGATGGAAACATTACATCATCAGGCCACATTCTCATTGGCCTATCAGTGATCCTGCCATCCAGATATTTCCAAGTAGTCACTGGCTACTGTGACTTCCCAAAAGGTGACTGAGCACTAGAGAGAATAAGCTGCACGCTCTGAAGGGGTGCAGTTCCAGGGGTGCTTCTGCTGCCTGCCAGGTGAGGTGCAATGCCTCCTGGTGCCTGTCCCTAGCTCAGGGGTATTGCTAAATGCCACAACAGAGCATAGGGGGGTATTGCCAATCAAAGTCTATTGGCAGAAGTGTATGGGACCAGGACTGGAGTAGCAGAGGTTGCTGATCATCATTGGCCTGTATTGGTGAAGCTGCTTAGGCAAAACTTATTTGGTGATCATCTGCATCACGCCCAGCTGTAGCCATTGTAATTAATCCACTGGCACTTGCAGTAACAGTCCCTACATCTGTCTCAGCTGTCAGCATTGGCAGTGTTGTCATCTTTTCCCAGGCCTCCAGCTTTTAGGCGGTAAGGCAGTACATACTCTTTCCATTTCAGCAAAGCCTTTGGTCCTTGGTATTCAAACACACAGCACTACTCCAGGGCAGCACTGGCTTGGCCTCTCTATCATCCCATGGGGCATGCATTTGAGCACATAATGCTACTTGCTGCAAGGATGCTCAAACCAGTAATTGGGCACTGATGTGAGGGACTGTCCCTGCACAGGCTGGATTCTAGGACTCCCAGATCTCTCTCAAAGCAGTCATTCCACTAAATGAGCATCTGCTGAAGCCCTCAGCAGCACTAACTCTCTCCTTGGCCTGCTGATGCTAGAGGGCGAACCTATAGCTTGTGGCTTGATGCTCTTTATTTGCAGAATGGGAGCAGAATATAACCCTTGCCCTTTGCTTTCTTGCCTGGGCAGGTGTCGCGTTCGTGTCATTGATACCTTTGGGACAGAGCCAGCCTACAACCTTGAGGAGTATGCCACTCTGCATGGCTACCGGACAAACTGGGGGTACTGGAACCTGAATCCCAAGCAGTTCATGACTATGTTTCGTAAGTGATCCCTTGTTTGGTAATTGTTTCTACTGGGGTTTTATTTTATTGGTTTTGTATTTGCAGACTGGGTGATAGAGCTGAGCAAATAATCGATTTGGTGGTTCAGAGGTCAAACCGGGGAAAATGTGCTTTGTTTCAAATCGAAGCTGATTGTTTTTCACCAAAACGAAAACAAAGAAAAAAATGTGTGCCAGTCGGATTAAATGCCTTGAATTTCAATTCCAAACATTTTCAAAATGAAACATTTTGACATTTTCAGAATTTTTGTTTTCAGGGGGGTTTGGGGCCAAAAGTATTAGACAACTGCAACCCGAATTTGCATAGTGTTCCGGTGCCACCAAAACTGTATTCTTTGGTAATTTTACTATTTGCCTATTTTTTTTTTGTCCTGGCTCTATTTCTTGGTTACCATTGCAGGCCAAGGCCAATGCATGAAAGGTACAAATAAGTTCTCAGATGTATCTGAATTACTCTGCCAGTCCACTGCCCATGTCACTGCCGCCCCAAAGCTACCGCAGTGGAAGGAAAACAGACCTTGATTTGCTCTGAGCCCACAAACTCAGATTTGCTCCTGTTCCTTCTACCTGTTTCCACAAGCTGGAGGCTGACATGTGTCCAGTTCACTTGAAAAGAGTGCATTTTCACACACAATGAGCACCATATACCTGCTGGGATGGGCCTTCCGTTTCCATTTGTAAGCAGCTATTCAGGAGCAGTCAATACCGGGGTTTGCATCTCAGTCCCCTGGCCTATGGCTTCCTCCCACCCCCTGTGCCAGCAGGGGCTGGGAAATGTTGTGCAAGCAGGGGAGATGAGCATCTCACATGGCCCACCAACGTGCCCTCTGGCCAGCTGAGCTGTACATTGATAAGATCTTAAGGGAGTCCCATCTAGTCCTTCTCATCTAAAGCTAAGGAGGCTGCAATATCAAGTGCCCTTGAGGCTGGTAGGATTAAAGTAGGGGGAGATGTTTGAGAGACCTCTGAGCCCTACAGGAGATATACAGGACTCCTAACGTGGGATGTAGCTAGAAAATAACACCCCCTTCCCACTATACCAAGCCTGGGACACAAAAGAGATGCTAGGCTTATTACCATGTTGCTCCATAGCCCAAAGCTGTTTTCCCAAGCGTACTGGATGGGATGCATGCTGCTTCCATCTGACCCTAACCTTGACAATGTGCTCCAAGGAAACTCCTGCTTAATGGGCTCTGTTACTTTAATGAGCTTTAATACTTTACTGTCCCACTCCCACTGTTTTGCTAATTATGTTCTCAATCTGCCCCAGCAATTCTCCTCCCCCCGTAGGTTTTTGGGAGTGAAGGACTTTGCTCGGCCATGGCCATTTTTCAGTCCTGGGGATTCTGCAGGGAGCTTTCTGAGCAAACCAATCATTCGTCCTGCAGCAGCGGGGGATTTTATGGCTAGAAAACAAAAGCAAGGGGAGAGAATGCTGGAAAGAAGGAATTTGCTATTATGGCAAACAGAGCAGCAGGCTGAAGCAGCTTCTGTACCTGAGCCATGTTTGAGTGACCCATGCTAATGTGAAAGGGGAGTTGTATCAGCCCAGCGGCAGGGACATGGACTCCTTTCTCTGCCCAGTAATTTGTACCTAGCTCTTTTCCAGTGCTTTTCATCTATAGATCTTAAAAGTGTTTGACAAAGGAGGTCAGTGGCATTATCCCCCATTTAATAAATGAGGAAACTGAGTCACAAGAAAGGAGTTGCCCAAGGTCACCCAGCAGCAGAATTGGGACTAGAACTAACATCTCCTGAATCCCAGTCCAGTGCTCAGTCCACTAGGCTGCACACCTGGAGGCTTCTACTGAGATCAGGACCCTGTTGTGCTAGGCACTGTACACACACATAGTGTGGACAATTCTTACCCCGAAGGCCTCACGCTTTTATTAAACAAAGGGAGGATTATTATCCCCATTTTACAGAGGGGGAACTGAGGCACCGAGATATGAAGTATCAGAGGGGTAGCCGTGTTAGTCTGGATCTGTAAAAGCGGCAAAGAGTCCTGCGGCAGACTATATAGACTTATAGACTAACAGACGTTTTGGAGCATAAGCTTTTGTGGGTGAATACCCACTTCGTCGGATGCATGTAGAGGAAATTTCCAGAGGCAGGTATAAATATGCAAGCAAGAATCAGGCTAGGGATAACTAGGTTAGTTCAGTCAGGGAGCATGAGGCCCTCTTCTAGCAGTTGAGGTGTGAACACCAAGGGAGGAGAAACTGCTTTTGCAGTTGGCGAGCCAGTCACAGTCTTTGTTTAATCCTGAGCTGACAGTGTCAAATTTACAAATGAACTGAAGCTCAGCAGTTTCTCTTTGAAGTCTGGTCCTTAAGTTTTTTTACTGCAGGATGTCTACCTTGAACTCTGCTATTGTGTGTCCAGCGAAGCAACTCACCCCAGGAACCAGCGGCAGAGCCAGAAGTGGAACCCAAATCTCTAGAGCCCTAGGCTAGGGCTTTAACCACAAGAACATCCTGCCCTCATACTAGGTGGGCTTCAGACCTCACTCTTGAAGGGAGGTGCAAACAGGCCCCATGCTCAGCCCCATACTGAGCCCACCATGCCAGCAAGGCCCATCATGCCACAGGTGGGATTTACTAGGGTTATTCCAGGGGAAAGGAAGATTTGAAATCAGCTGCCCAGTTGTGCCCCTTGCATGCAGGAGAGCTCAGCCTTGATCCAAGTAGGCGAAGAGAGTGAAAAAAAAGGCCTTTGGAGACAAGGAGCAAAGAGAGTTGGGCAGGGAGGTGAAACGCAAGGGGCATATTTTTCAAACACAGAATTTATTTTCAGAGGGAGAGTCACCTCTCTGGAGAAGGCCAGGTGGGATTTTAGAGAAGGGCCTGAGGCTGGTGCTTCAGATTTATCCAATAATCTGCCAAGTGGAAAGGAGTCCTACTTGTCGGCCGTAAGCCTGGTGACCGATCACACACTTTGTGACTCAAATATCTTTTCCCCCTGGCTAGATATAATCTATCTGGCAGCCTAAGAAGCAACTTATATTTTAAAGAGACCTGCAGGCGGATCACAGCTCATATACTTTAATAGCTCCTATTTGGTTTTTTCCCCCTTTCTTCTTTTTTTCAATGCAAGGAACCTTTCTGACTCTCTTTTCTTGATTCAGAATGCATGAGTGCCACAGAATAATCCAAGCCTCATGGCCTGCACCTTCGACTGGTTCCAAACACCTCCAAATATTTCCTTGCACTAATCAGTCCTGACCCATATTCTCCTGTGGAGCACATCTGAAGGCAGCTCCTCCACCCCCGCTCCCTGTCTCTCCACAGAGAGGGAAGCACTGAGGGCTTAGTGCACAGTTAAGGTGCTCAGCTGGGAAGTGGGGATTGGGGACACAGACGCAGCTGGACTGTTACCAGATAGGAAGGTAAAGGAGGCAAAGGGGAATCCTGGATCTAGCCTAGGATTTACCTGTGACAGTCATGGAGAAACAGTATAAATTTCAGCCCAGTGATCCCCAGTGCCCCTGTGACACCAGGGCTCAACTCAATAGTTAAACTCCCAGCTACGTGGGTAGGACCCGGAAATGTTTTCATCTCATTGGTGGACTCTGGTAACCATCCCATTCTTCAGTATAAATGACCTCAATGGGGAAAGGCTGCATGTTGCTGAGGCTTTGGGAGGACAGATAATGGAAGACCCCTTCAGTGCACTGGCAAGAGCCAAACCCGTGTATCTTTTCCCCTTGGTTTCTGTAGCTCACACTCCCGACAACTCCTTCATGGGCTTTGTGTCCGAGGAGCTCAACGAGACTGAGCGGCAGTTCATTAAGTCTAACAAAGCAAGCAACATGGCAGTGGTGTACGGGAAGGAAGCCAGCATCTGGAAGGTGGGTGCCTGTACTGACATGATCAGTCCACTGTAACAAACAGCCAAAGGATAATCCCTGGAGTCAATGGAAGTTTTGCCACTGGCTTCGAAGGGATCAGAATCTGGGCTAATGTGCACAGACTCCTAGAAATCAGTGAAAAGACCTAATTGGCCATTTAATTAATCCCTCCCACTGGCTCATGTAGGATTATTTCCTGGATTATATTCCCTAGTGATTTGTCCAGTCCACTTTCAAGTGTCCCAGCAATGGAGCTTCCACCACTTCCCTTGGGAGAGCACCCTATGTCTGAAACTTCCTGTGTGGGCAGCTTATCCCCTGGCCACCTACACTGAGGGGTTTCTTGCACCTTCTTTTGAGACAGCTGACACTTTTTAGGCACTAGATGGACCCACTGGTCTGTTCCAGTATAACACTATGGAAGTGAGTGAGCCAAATCGAAACAGAATGGGCATCCCAGGCATTTTACGAAGCAACTCAGGTTCCAACCACCGGACCAGTTAAGGTCTGGACACTCGCTGTTTAGGAGCTGAGCTGACAGCATCTAGTGGTGGCATATCTTTCTTGTCAGTATTTGTATTGTAGTCACATGCAGAGGCCCCAGGCAGGGCACAGAGTCAGAGCCAGTCCCAGCCCCAAAGAGCTTGCAATCTAAATGGACAAGACAGACGGAGGAGAAAAGAGAGAGGGGAAGTTACTTGTGCAAGGTCACGTAACAGGTCGGGCTCAGGCAGGAATAGAATTAAGGTTTCCTAAGTACTAGTCCAGGGCACTAGCCACTCAACAATACTGCCTCTTGTCATCAGCTGGAAGCAACTTTTAGTCACCACAGACATGGGTCAGATTTGAGTCTGTGGCCTGTAGGTGCAAAACTCTTTTCCACTACTCCGTCCCTGAGACAGACAACTGACTTCCTGTTCCAACACCACTTCACTGCTAGGGAGACAAATAGCACCGCTATAACCCCACTCATTAGGCACACCCTCTTAAAAGAAAACAGCACTACCCTCTCTTGTGTGGCTAGCAGTGTCACTGGTTATTGGGGGCGGCCTGAGCTCCACCTTCTTTTATCTGGAGCATGCTCAATGCTTTTGCTTCCATTATCCATGAGCAGGAGCTAATTATCACCCTCTCTTGATTTTTTTCTTCCATGCACCTCCCTGGGATGTTCCAGTTGCAGGTACTGTATTGCGCTAATCTATTCCTTTATTTAACGGTGCATTTCAGACTAAATATAAATTATCAATAGAAACTGTATGTCTGCGATTGAGCTTTCATCGTCTGTAGGTTAAATGCGGATTGCTAACAGTGGGTGTTTATGGCCTGATACTGTGCTGGGTTCTCTTCTTCCCCATTCCCACCCTTTCTATTACCAGTCCCTCTGAATCTGTTCTCGCAGCCTGCTCTGAATGCTGCAGTCTGTGTTCCATAGAGCAGCATATCTCTGCAACAAACCCTCCTTTCAAAACACACAATTGCAGCCCAGGTATAGAAATCCCTGCAACAATTACATGTATTTATAAGTTACCCAGCACACGCTTTCTGTCACACAGTCTTACAGTAAGAAGACCTTTTGCTGATGGCTAGGCTTCCACCCCACCCCCCCGCTCCCTTTTCCCCCTTTGTAAATAACAGCTTTTTGACTTAATTTCTTTTTTTTTTGGCACAGAAATATTCATGGCTACTAACACCCTCCCTCGCAATGAGTGATTCCAACACTTGCCTCGCTCTGTGGGCTACATTGATTTCTCATTGTCTCTCTCCTCCTTGCTTCTTACGGATTTTTAAATAAATGTTATTAAAACTCTTTCGCTGTCGGGAACCAGCTGCCGTAAAAGGTCCATGGAATAGCACCTGCTTCCCAGGAAGTAGGGGCCTGGATCTAAACTCTGGATTCCAGAACCCCCAGTCTGTGAAGAGGATCAGGACCAGTTGCTTTGTCCACCACCCCTAGTTACCAGTCAGGATTGGGTAACTTGCGATATCTCGTGGTAGAAATACCTGCCTCCTGAATTTTCACTGTCCTGCACCTTGTGTAGTTCCTGACACCTATGCAAAATGGGTGTAAAGGGCTCCTGTTGTGGTTTGGTAAGCTTTTACACCCACTGCTCTAAGTGACAACATATTGTGCATCAATGGAGAATCAGACCAGTAGGGCCTGTGTGGTGGGTTTAAGTCAATGGGACCGATTCTCATTTACACTAAGGCTCTGGCAGCATAAAGGAGTTTAATATGGGTGTGTAGGTAAAGTGTGCTCATTTTATGTGACCAGAGCATGAAGAGAGGCCTTAGTGTGAATAGAAAAGGCGTACTTGTGGCACCTTAGAGACTAACCAATTTATTTGAGCATGAGCTTTCGTGAGCTACAGCTCACTTCATCGGATGCATACTGTGGAAACTGCAGAAGACATTATATACAAATGTCTTCTGCAGTTTCCACAGTATGCATCCGATGAAGTGAGCTGTAGCTCACGAAAGCTTATGCTCAAATAAATTGGTTAGTCTCTAAGGTGCCACAAGTACGCCTTTTCTTTTTGCTAATACAGACTAACACGGCTGTTACTCTGAAACCTCCTATTAGCAAGTGCTCAGGTAACCCAGTGGTTATGTGTGACAAGTCCCCCTCTGTGCTGATCCACAGAAGATAGGAGTTGTTACAAGCTGCTAACTCTGGCGCTTTAGCAGCAGTTCAAGAGGCCCCTGGTTCAATTCCCAGTGTGTTGGCCAAGGTGACAGCTGCCTGTCATACTTACCAGCCTGGGTAAGTGTTGTACAATCTAGCACTGGGTAGATAGGGTAGAGTACGTGTGGTCCAAGGAGCTGTAGATGTGTGGGACTCAGGATACCTAGACTTGACATTAAACATTCTGTGTGACCTTGGACAAGCCAGGCCCCCTTTGTGTGCCTCGTTCCCCCATCTATAACACAAGGCTAATGAGGCCCTCCCTTGTAAAGTGCCCCTGAGGCCTAGAGATGAACAATGCAATATAAGAGCAACATATTGCTCTTGAGTTGTAGCAGACAAGCCAAGTACTGCTGATAAGCCCAGGATCAAATACAATCTCTCAAATAGAATCTTTTTGAAGTTCAGAAACATTTGATTAACTTCCCGCCCTTCCTCATTCTTGTTCCTCTGAACTTCCAGCTTCCATCTAGCACCAGGAGCAGAAGCACTAATAAGGAAAACAGCCCATATACATCCAATTTCCCGCTCAGTTTTGTCAGCCAAAGCAGTTCAGATCATTTGGATTAAGCTGCAGATAAGCATCTGCATGCTTATTTCATCCAAACCTGAACTCAAAACATTTTGAGACTCAGGGCAAGTGTACACTAGAAGCGTTACACTGGCACAGCAGCCAGTTACGCTGCTGTAGCTCGTCTGCTGAAGACACTGTATGCCGCCGGGAGAGCGCTCTCCTGTTGGCATGATTACTTCACCTCCGCAAGAGGCAGGAGCTATGTTGGCAGGAGAGCATCTCCCGCCAACCTAGCACCAGTGTAAACAGCGCTTGGGTCACTGTAACTTGCATCACTTCGGGGGGGTCGGTCTTTTTCACACCTCTGAGCGATGTAAGTTAGATCGACGTAAGTGGTAGTGTAGACCTGCCCTCTGTTATCACGAGATTTCAATGTGAAAATTGCTTTTCTCAGATGCCTCTGATTCCCAAATTCTGGAATAACCCCACTCCCCATGTGTCTTTGTTTTTAAACTCTGCTCTGACATTTAATGTAAAAGTGCACAGGAGAGGGGCTGTACAATGTAGTAAATCTCAAGGGGTATTTTGTAGAAGCTTTAAAACATACACTAAGAGATTTTTTTAATAACCAAAAATCTTCAGAACATTCTTGTGCTAGCCAGACATGGAGTGGGCTCTCTCCTGTCAAGTAGGACCAAATCCTGTTTACTTTAGTCATAGGAGTATTGCAGACAGTGAGACAGCTAGTGGCCCCGGTTCAGCTGTCCCTTCCTTCTCAACAGAGCACTTACATTCGTGCCTAATACTAAGAACATGCTCAAGTCGTTTGCTGAATGGCAAGGGGCTTAGCTACATGCTTGAATGCTTTGCTGAAGTGGGCTCACAAAGGCAAGCAGGAATTGGCTCATAGTTGCTAAGTACTAGCTGTCCCTGGATTCTCCAGGGCATCCTGGCTTCTCTCTGTTCAAGTATAAGCAATATGGGGCAGGGATGGATGTTTGGCTAGATCCTCAGCTGGTGTCAATGTGCATCTGGCCCATTATTTTATGTATTATAGAGAGCTGAGTGCATTGTTGGTGCTCTGTAAACAATAACACAATGGAAGAGGCTTTCTGGTGCAACGGTATAGTACATTAGTCCTTTACTTCAGGCCATGTGCGTTCCAGTTCTGATTAGGTCAAAACAAGTTTGATGGTCTCAGCAGAGCACCTTGTGTGATTAGCACTCTGCTCCTAGAGACCCCAGCCAGGACAGCATGGGGTGTTAGAGTCCAGGAACTATTGTAGGGAGAACATGCCCAACAGCTGTCTACACTACAGCTGGCTTTTGCAAATGCTATCAGACTCTCCCTTTCATGAACACTACAGCTACTAATCCTTAGATAACCTTTTCTATTAATCTCAGGGTGCTTTACAAAGGAGGGTGAATATTATCCCCCGTTTACACATGGGAAAACTGAGTCACTCTGAGAGGAACTGACTTGCCCAAGGTTACCAGAGCTTGGATTAGAAACTTGCTCCTCATTCAGTCAGCCTGTCAACTGAATCGTGCTGTCCCATTTGGCTACATACAAAAAGACAGTGTTCTTTACAAAACATAGCACTCACACATACAGCTCCTTCCTTATTAGGCTTCTGTTGTTTATCACACCTCAGCCCCAGCTATTCCAATGTTAGTAAATATGCCGTTTTGTGTTGCTCATTGTTCACATTGCAAGGATCGTTCACATTGCATGAGGATTCTAAATACCTGACGTACAATTGATCTGTGCTTTGTGAGAATGATAAACTTGCCAGCAGAGAGCAGGTAGCGTATTGAGTTGGGAATGCAGTTTAGCCCTTACAGCATGGGAAGAGTTCTGCAATGCGTGGATAGAGAGCCAACGTTTTCCCATCTGTCTGCAACACTGAGACCTGCTCCCAAGGAGAGAGGCAGAAGTCCATAGAATGTGGAGGGTTCCCTTTGGGCCCCACTGGCTTACCTGGGGAATAACATGCCCTGACTTCATATCAGAGAGTTTTGCCTCAATATCTTTGGAATTGGAACTAAAGGACAATGGCTGCTGAGCTGCATGCATCCTTCATGCCACACACAGGGCTAGTGGGGCCAGAATGGAGGATGAAGAATGGGGGAATCTACTGAATGAAAGATGGGGGAAGTATCTAGGACGGAGAGTTGGAGAATGGGTTTACAATGATGCCAGTGGTGCCAGGGAGCTGGGCCCATGCTCAGAAGGGGCCCCGGCCTGCTCCGCTTGCACTGAGCCCCGAGACCCTGCCAGCTCACTCCCCCCGCCCATCACTTGCTCCTTTCAGCCAACCTGCTGGCTGGCTGAGGGCTCCTCTCTGCCCCGTGGCCCCACCCGCTGCCTCCTCTCTGCCCCCTGGCCAGACCCCAGTGCACCTCCGGCTCCGGGCAGTCTCTGCTTCCCACCGCCTGTGGGGCCCCACCTGTCTCCCTGGAGCTGAACTTCCTGAGACTGTTGCAGAAGCCTGGCCAGTCTCAGCCAATTGTGGGGGACTGTGTGGGGAGCTTGGCTGGGCCCCTCTAGGCAAGTGGGTCCTGAGGGAACCCGGCCGGGGCAGTCCCTGGCCTGACTGATGGCGTCATTCCCAAGGGGCTGGAGCGATTCCCCACCCCGGGACCAGCCCTGTCTATGCTAACGGCTCAGCTCTGCAGATATAGTCACCTCCCAGCAGGGCCGGTGAGTGTGGTCGGGAGGCAGGGCGTGGGGGACTGGGTCTCTGGGGGGTCGAGGGGGTGCTGGGCTGTGAGGGGGCAGGGAAGATCTCTGTGTGTTGGGGCACTAGAGAGTGGGGGTTCTGTGTGGGGTGCTGGGCAGTTGTGGTGGGGCTGTGGGCAGCAGGGTGCTGGGCAGGGGTTGTGTTGTGCAGGGTGCTGTGCATTTGTGGGGGGAGTCTGCGGGGGCACTGGGCATAATGGGTCTGGGGGGGCTCTGGCCATAGGGAGTTGCGGGGGTGTTGCAGAGGTGCCAACTTCCAGATTTCCCCAGGGGTGCTTGACCCCTGTTCTGCACCAGTCCCTGGCCCCACTCCATCCTTTCCCCCAAGGCCCCACCTCTTCCCGCCCCCACTCCACCTCCGTCCCATCTCCTCCTGCCCCATTCCACACCCTCCCCCAAGCGCCCCCCCACCCTCGCTCCACCTCTTCCTGCCCCTGCTCCTCCCCCTCCCGCCCCAGCGCCTCCTGCCCCCTGCTGAACAGCTGATCAGCGGCGCACAGGCAGCCCTGGGGGTGAGTGGGAGGAGCTGATAGGCGGGGCTGCCGGTGGGTGCTCAGCCAAGCAAGCTTTTTTCCTGTGGGTGCTCCTATTGGGTGTTGGGTAGCGGGGCTGTGTGGCATGGCATGGGCCCGCCCCCGAGGGCAAGGGGCATGCTGGCAGCACAGGACTGGGTGAGGCACTGTGCATCTGGAAACTGCCGTTTGTAAATAGTGCCCTTGCACTGGGCTGGGTGGAGTGGGGAGGCCCCTGCCCTGCTCCATTGCCCCCGGTTGGCCCCTCACTCTGGAGACTGACCTCCCTGTTGCCATGCTCCATTGCCTCCATGGGGGCCCACAAATATGTTTGGCACTAGGCCCACAAAAGGTTAATCCGGCCCTGGAGAGAAGTCCATAGCCAGAGAGAGAGAGAGAGATACGCAGAGAGAAAGGGAAGCTGCCTCAGGACCAATAGGGACAGAAGGAGGAGAGACTGAATCCCACGCATCCTCTGTCATTCCCTGAGTTACCAGAGGGTTGGAGCTTTGGAGGGGAGGTTGCTGTCTGCTCTCAGACAGGGGTGGGAGTCAGTGGGGTGGTGAGCTGGGCTCTGTGTTACTTAACAGCACCACTTGCTGGCCATTCTGCAGCAGCATCGTGGAGGAGATTGGGGGTGGTGGGAAACCTGCATCAAGGACAGCAGGGAGAGCACAATAAGGGAAGAAAGGATTTGGCCTTTCTCCAGCCACAGGTTCAGTCTGGAGTCCAAGCCCCACCAAGGAGGGTCCCAACCAGTGTGCCAGCTGGCAACAATGGGGGCCTGGGAGGGAGAGAGATAAGGCAAAGTGTGGTGTAAAGCAGAGACACAGATGAGTGCCAGATGGATAGAAAGGGAGATGGGCCTGGGCCCAAGCCCCTAGCCAACCCCTCTTGGGAGATTTGGCATCCAAACTCAGAGGCTCAGGCTCCTCTCTCAGTAAAAGTCTATGTCTGTGGGATTAGACTGTGGCCGGGGAAAGAACACATTCCCGTGCTCCACGTAGCTGCCTTTTCAGCTGAATACAACTGACAGCCATGAGGCTGCTTCTGACAGTGTGGGTGAATAAATGGCCTCTTTTCCATTAAATCCCCGAGCCCCCAGGTCAGGTGGGTTAATCAGCAGAGCGTGTCTGCGGTTCTGTGGATTGGAACAGCAGCATTGTGTGGCCTGCTTTCCACATTCGTCAGCCCTTCACAGCCGCCTTCGCCTCTGCCCTCCAATCAGGTAGATTGTGGCTTATTGTCTTCTTTTAATGCTGCTGAGAAGTTGTTTTTCCTCCCAGGGCTTGTAAAGAGCCTGGAGAGGGAAATAAGTAGAGGAGAGAGAGATGAGTGTAGTGCTGATCACAGCTAAATTCAAAGGGAAAGCTGTTTCTCTTTTGTTGTTGCTAGCAGGGAAGATAATCTCAGTGAAATCCATGCTTGGAATTCTTGTATGGTGCTGTATTGATCTGCAGGGCTATTAGTTTGATAAAGCGATAATGAAGTCCTTAACAGCTATATGCAATCCTTAAAGGGTAACATCAAAAGAGCTCTAGGATTAATCAGCCTCATACCATCCCCCCAGTCTTCTAAAAAAAAAACCATGCTGAAGTTTTGCATTTTTGCCATGAATGTATGTAGATGGAAAACTGATGCCATTCTGCAGCTGGAGTGGCTGGTTGCTTGGGTCATAGGGCACAACAGTAACAGAAAGTGCCTGTCTGCTTTGTCTTGCTGAAATAACTTCAGCGAAGGAGAAAGAACTAGTTGAGCTTTCTGATCAGTGACGCATTTCACATGGATAACACCTTTATTTCTACATGACTATCCATCCAATCGATTTATGTCTGTTTGCCATTCTACAGGGGACAAGGAGAGGGTCTTGGGAAGAAAGATGAATTGTCTGTATACAGACGCAACTATACTTTTTTTTTTTTTAAATAAACACATTTAACCTGTGGAACTCACTGTTGTGGTAGTTTATTAAGGCAAATAATTTAGGATTTTTTGCAGAGGATTAGATGTTTATATGAATAATTGCACTTGCCTTTGCACAAGGTGGGATACAAATTATAAGGGATCTCAATCTCCATGCTTCAGTGTATAAACTGATCATTGGATGAGGTCAGGAACATACACTCTCTCCACTACTTGCCACTGATACAGTATTGTAACCTGAGGTTGCATTATAGAGGCTTTGTGACTTCCACTGTTTAATGTCAGGGCCAGGGTATTGGCCTGGACAGACCATTGGTCTGTTCGTGTATGACATTCCTTACGCAGACTCTCTTTGTGGGGCTGACTATATCCAATACCCAGGTATGTCGCCTCTGATTCAGGGAACTGATTTTGCTCTTAGTCATACCCATGTCAAAGAGGAGCAGCTCCACATCATTCAGTGGGATTATACGAGTGTGAAATTGGTTTATAGTCCAGGAGTCCTAAAAGTCTGCCTTCCCTGTAGGGGGATTTCCTGCCCTGCAGATTGAGTTCCACTGAATAACAGTAAAAACAATGAGGAATCCTTGTGGCACCTTAGAGACTAGCAAATTTATTTGGGCATAAGCTTTTGTGGGCTAAAACCATTTCATCAGATGCATGGAGTGAAAAAAAACAGTAAGCAGAATATATATTATAGCCCATGTACTGTTTTTTTTCACTCCATGCATCTGATGAAGTGGTTTTAGCCCACAAAAGCTTATGCCCAAATAAATTTGCTAGTCTCTAAGGTGCCACAAGGACTCCACGTTGTTTTTGCCGATACAGACTAACAGTGTGTTCCGGTACATAAAGACTCCCTTGCTGCTAGAGAGGAGGTCGTTTAGTGTATGTCTACACTGCAGTGTAAATCCAGGGTAAGCGGAACTCGAGTCAGCAGACCCTGGGTTAGAGAACCCAGGGCTTGAGCGTCGACACTGAGGGTCATCCCTAGGTTAAGAATCTTCTAACCTGGGCCCAAGCTCAGGGCTCCAGCATCCACACTGCAGTACGCAGACCCAAGTCCAACCAGCCATATTCCAGACTTCCTAACGCCCTCCCAAAATGTTGCCACTCTAGCCCTTTGTTCATGGATCAGTGTAGGAAAACTTGACTGTCCACCAAACTTGATTGTCTGGAGGACAAAGAAAGTCATCCCATGGGATTGTGGGATATTTTTGGCAGACTTCCAGAGCACAAATGCAGCAGGGTTGTGTCTGCACTGCAAAGCAATAGAGCTGGAACCCTGGGTTCCGGCTTGACTCAGGCTCGGACCCTCCAGCCCTGTGGATCCTGGGACCTTGGGTCATGATTTGTGTGAATACAAAAAGAGGGTTAGGCTTGAGCCTGAGTTTGAACCCTGGGCTTAAACACTGAAGTGGAGACGTACCCTTAAAGGCGCTAGGATGGTGAGATCAGACTAAGGAAATGCCCCTTTATTTTGGCATTTGAGTATCAAATACATCTCTTTTGGGGTTCACATGCAGCTGATTTTCTTCGCTTTCCTCCCCCAGGGCAAAGAAAAGTTCCTGGCCATCCTTAACAAGTACATGGAGATCCACGGCACTGTTTATTATGAAACCCAGCGTCCTCCTGAGGTCCCAGCCTTTGTCAAGAACCATGGCCTTCTGCCACAGCATGAGTTCCAGCAGCTTCTGAGAAAAGCCAAGGTACTCAAAATAGGGGTGTGGCCCTTTCATGTGGATTTCTGACAAAGTCCAACATTACTCTTCCATAAAATACCCAGCTGCTGATCAGGCGGACCAGAGTTGCCTTGAGAAATGTAATCTGAGGGGGAATTCATTAGCTGAAGCTCTTTTCGCTGGAGGAAGCTGAGGCTAGTGCCACTGAAGCCCTAGCTTGCAGGCCACATCAACTGCAGTAATTATCCAGAAGCCAAGCTGAGCAAATCGCAACAGCGAATTTGTCTGATTAATTTCCCCTTTTTACGAATTGTCAGTGGTCAGCTCACAACATTCTCAAGTGTATTTGTAATTCAAAATCATTCACTAATTTCTTCAGCAAATAACTCTTAGTCTGCAGGTTATTTGAATGGTGAATATTACAATCGAATACACAACTTTTACTGAGACATCTAACTCACGTGATTTACATAGCTAGAACTCAGGTAAATGACTTGAGAAACCAGCTTACATAGCCCCAATTTCGAATGGTAAGATTGATTGATTGTTGGATTGGTAGTTTGCCTTCTGTTGATTAATTACATCCAATCAGAAGAGAGAAACAATACCACGTGACTGTCCAAAGATGGTGCAAATGTTGGATTTTAAATTTTACAATTGAATATACTATTTGGAATTGTCTCTTGGGAAATATTCATACTTTGGGGTTCAAATTTGTTTTTTGCAAGCAGTTGCTCTACTAGAGTTTAAGAGATGTGAATTACATCACACCCATCGTCACACCAAAGTTTGCTCTTGGGTTCCACTGAATGTTCATAGAACACTTTTTGGTCACTATTTGCTCAGCTCTGTCCAGGAGCGTGGGGTCTGTGGATTGATTGACTAACAGCATAACTAGGTCCTGAAATGCTCCTTACTGATATCGGAACCTGAGCCCAGCGCCATAGCACTTGCTAGAGTCAGGCAAAGTGCATACTTCCCAGACCACCCCCAGCACTGCCAACCCAGTGGCATGCAAGCCCCCTATTATATTCCAGCCCTTGGCTTTTCCTGGGTAAGGACTGCCAACTGTGCCTGAATTATGGGATGTGCAAATGCCCACTGGCACACTAAATACCCAAACTCATTTCATCCTGTTACCAGGAAAGAAAACCAGGTCTGTAGACAGGAGAAGCTAGGGCATGTAGCTGCTGTTCCACCTAGGTCTGGTACTGTTTTAGGCATGATTCTGATTTGATATCTAGCAAGCCAGCAGCTTTCAATGTGGAAACAGTAGGACGAATACATGCATGATGTAAAGAGGTGCAACTTCCATTGATATTAATGACAAGGCCTCTGTTATAAATGAAGGGGTAAAGATGTACTGTGTACATTTAGCTTTGATAAAGACATCATTTTGGGGAGAACTTTATAACACATTTAAGCTATTGTGAATTGAACTACAAAGAATTTCACTTAGAGTTCAGTTAGATCAGCCTGTGTTTCTGCTGAGCTGAGCACCAGAGAGAGTTCAGATGAGTGAACTCGAGAGGCAGAACTGCTAATGAATTAGAATGCAACGGGTCTGGGCAATGGTGTTCTTCACTCAAGCTCACCAGGGTTTGTGGTTTTGCTTCCTGCAGCTGTTCATCGGATTTGGATTCCCCTATGAAGGTCCTGCCCCTTTGGAAGCGATAGCCAATGGGTGTGTTTTCCTGCAGTCTCGTTTCAACCCACCACACAGCTCCCTCAATCACGAATTCTTCAGGGGGAAGCCTACGTCAAGAGAGGCAAGTGGTTCTGCAATGTTGTGTGGCGAGAATTTGCAGGTTGGCCTTAGCCATGGCATTTGCTCTGGATTCAAACCAAAGGGGTGGACCAGCTGAGAAGATCAGGCTCTGGATGCTCTTCCCCGCAGTTCAAAGGTGTAGTTAGCTGGGTGTGGGATCAGACCCTTGCCCTCCCAATCTGATCTCTCCCCTCTCGAGACCTGGAGAAGATGGACAAAATGAGACCTGGGTTTGAATTTCAGCTCTGCAAAACAAAACCTGATCAATGAGGCTTTTGCAAAAATCCCACACCATGTCCTAATTGGTTACCCCAGAGACAGACTTCAGCCTGACCCTCCCTTTCCCAAACCTGGGGTTGTAGGCTCCCAGATAAGTTGGGATCTGAACTTGAATTGCTCCTGGTTGTGGTTTTCTAAAACAGGACTGAATATATATATATATATATATATTTTTTTTTTGTGCAAACTCCCCTCCTGGGCCTGCCGCTGGCTATGAATTTAATCTGAGTGCAGCAGGAGCTCTTTAAAAGTTAAAGGGTTGAGAAAATTGAGCCTTGTATTATTAATAAAGTGGATAATGCCGTGTAAATTCCCACATCCCTGCTGAGAAAGCCCCTCCACTGGCCACATCAAGGACCTCTTTCTCAGCTTCTCTTTCCGTCTGAGGCTGTTCCTTACCAAGTGAGTTAGAATCTACCCTAAGGTGTCCTCTATCCTGCCCCCCCCTTGATAGCCTCCTTTCCGCTGGCTCTCAGACTGGATTGCATCTTCTGTAGCCACCCTTCTCCAGGCAGTTGGGTGCTTCCGTTGCCTTGGCAGCCAGCCCGTTTGTCATCATTACAGTGTGGTGGCTGCACGCTCGCTTGCCATTCATCTTGGCAAGAGACAGAGACAGAGCAGGGCCACTGTAATTAGCTCCTGTAGAATTAATTCTCCTCCCATGTCCTCTTTGTGTTTTGCTGATGTTAGCATAATGCAGGTTGTGTTGCGAGGGCCCCGGTTCGCACTCAGCGACTTGGCAAAACTGTGAACAGAGCAACCGCTACGGAGAGTGTGCATGATGTGTGGGTGTGTTTGTGTGTGAGATGGAAGGTGTTGGAATCATTCTTTCAGTGCAGCCAGCCCTGCTGCTTTTAATTTGTGTCATTATAACAGCCGAGCCTGCCATCCTTAGCTGCTGTCACTAGGGAGAAGTGTGCTGATGACAGCAAAGAAGCAGAAGAGAGGGATAATTAATTGCCATCATCTCTTTATTTATACGTATCTGAGCCTTCTGGGCAGGGCTGAGATCATGGGAAAGTTGAAGGTCTTTAGGGTAGATGGGATATTGGGTTTGGTTTTGTGTTTTAGCCCAGCTGATTGGTCGATATGTTAGGAGAATGGGGATTACCCGGGATTGGGGCCGTTGGTTTGCTCAATGGATGGTCCTGCCCTTTGGTGCAGCTGATGCTGTCTTCTTCTCAATAATTGCCAGGTTTACTTTGGCTCTGCATCTTTGGGGAATGCTGTGACCCAGAGGTTCACTTTGCATCACAACCTGCAGCTGGCAAGGGGCAGAGTCTGTAGCCTGCTGTGAAGAAGCCTCCACTGCGGGTTCTTTACATTAGTAGCTGGGCTCCAACTCACAGCACAGCTGTGTAAGCAGCGCCATGAGTGGATTAGAAAACCAGCCTCCCTCCAGAAAGCAGCTGAAACATGGAAACTCGAAATGTCCAGGATGCAAAAAACCCCCACAAATGGTGAACTCTGCCCCCTGGGAAGAAGTCCAGCCCAAGGACTAGACACTCCTTAAGCCTATGAGCTCCATGGGACTTCACTGGCACCCCTGCAGAGGGGAGAATTTCACCTAAAGCCATTTGGCAAAACAATAAAAATCAATTTCTGCGCAAGTTCTCCCACCTCTAATGGATACTTTGTCTCCTCTCCCTGGCAAAGGGCTGCGGGAGCATGATCATGTCTGGCAAAGCATAATGCTCATTATATAAAATGCTCTTTTTCACATCTTCCTTGCTTTCAAAGCCCCTTTGTAACCATTGCCAGTTTTCATCCTCCTTTCTGTTTAGAAAATGTCCCTTCTCTGCACCAGGACTCTTCCCTCTGTCCTGTGCACCCCTTAAAAGTATAGCTTCAACTTCCACCCTTTGCCCTACTTCCTGAGACACGACCTGTGCTTGTTGGCTGCCTTGCAGCAATGTCAATGAGGCTGAATCAACAGATGCCCAAAGCTTAAATAAAGGAGAAATGCATGGAGAGGATGGGAAAGAAGATTGCTCTATGGGATGGAAAAGTGACTGCCAATAGGAAGCAATCCCCAGAGGAAGAGTCCTCACTGCAAACAGGAATGCTCAGCTTCAGTTTTGCAAATTCGAGGGTGGTTCAGATTCTAGTTCCAGTTTAGCCCAACACCAAACTTCACGTTTGATCACAGATTTGACATTTGTCTCATCTTTGTAATGAGCATTGTGCTTCTACAAAACCTTGTAGTCAGGTCTTAGTTTTTCAAACCTCACTGATGGGGGAGGTTCCGATCTGGGATGGATTTCATCTGAATCTCTGAGGTTGAGATTTGCCCAGTCGCTGAGGGGCAAATTTAATTTTATTGGGACTTAGGCATTCAAAACCATTAGGCTGTTTTAAAATATCAGCCTAAAGGCTGAGAGAAGGTGGGTTTGGATTAAAGGTTCCACTTTGGATCCATCTCTGCATGCAATGGGTTTAGTAGCTCTCATCACTGTTCCTGCTGCCATCAGCTCACCTTTCACATTGCCTAGCTGCAGGGAGGTCACTGCGTGTGGCCACAGTGCCTTCTGCAGGGAATACCACACAGTTCATTTTTTGTTTCCTTTCTCAGGTGTCCTCCCAACACCCCTATGTGGAGGACTTCATAGGGAAACCTCATGTGTGGACGGTGGACTACAATAACTCAGAGGAGTTTGAAGCCGCTATCAAAACTATCATAAGGACCAAGGTAATTCCGGGCAGAATTCATTGAAACACTGAGATAAGCTCATCTGTTGCTGAGACAGAGAGAATGGAGGGCTGGATTTGCAGGAGTCAAGAACAAGCAGTTGTTAGCAGCCCACGTGCCCTCTGTGACTGTCCCAGCATTAGTGGCTA
Source organism: Lepidochelys olivacea (assembly GCF_965140295.1). NCBI lineage: Eukaryota > Metazoa > Chordata > Testudines > Cheloniidae > Lepidochelys > Lepidochelys olivacea. The sequence goes on from NC_140424.1 coordinate 17,352,005, forward strand.
GTCACTTCTCTGAAATTGTTTGCACATGCAAGCCAGAAATCCCAGTGTCTCAGGACAGGAGGCAAGTAGCTCTCGGCTTTCAATGGGATTTATGCTCCTGAGTTGCTTAGGCTCTTTTGAAAACCCCACTCAATGGAGTTACACTAGTTTAACTGAGATCAGAATCAGACCCAGTAGGTATGGATAGCTTGGACTCTGTAGTAACTTACCTGGAACAAACCTCCACACCTCTTGAGTTTCACCCACCAAAGCTTAGTCCTATCTATGAGGCCAGATTTTCCAAGAGCTCAATTCCCAGTAGACCTCTAAATAAGTTGATGGAACAACTTCAGCTGCTGGGCTCTAAGCACTTGAAAATCTGGCACACAGGTTCCTGAATGGAAACTGAGCTCTCTGAAAATCTCTCCAGTAATGTCCCCTGTTCAACTCTCCATCAACTTCCCACTCCCCATCAGTTAGGAAGTTAAACCCACTCATTTAACCAGGATGCAGTTTTCCCATCATGCATCCTCCTTCCCAGTGCTGGGATATTCCACAGCAAGCATCTGGGACTGCCAACCCTGTCTCTTGTAAGCAGGTAGTTTTTTTGTCAGCCTTGTATCTCCCCCTGCAAGTGCTGCAAAAGCTACAGGTCACTTCACCTACCGTTCCTCTGCTGCATTTCATTTAATTATTAATAATTATTATTTGCATTAAACAATTCAATATGAAAAGCCTCAAATCCCCCCTATTAAATATGAAGAGCTGAAGAAATGCAGCAAAAAAAAAAAAAAGCCTTTTGAAAAATGCAGCAACTGCTGTGTGAGCCGACTTCTCAAAGACTTTTAAAAATTATCTGTCATGAATATTTACCTCCCCAGTGGCAGGAGCCTTTCAAGTTGTCCAAATTATTAAAGTCAATTTTCCTGGAGGGGAGAAAAGTGCTGATCTCCGGTTTGCTCACAATTTGCTTTGGGTAGGGTGAGGCGTCCCTGTTGTTACAAAGACCATACACCACGAAATAGCATCTTAATAAAAAATGGCCCTGCATCTGACTCAGATTAACAGGAATCAGGGAATTTAATAGATTCTACAAGGGTTTTGGGGGGTTTTTTTGAGTGAATTTGTAGTGTTCATGTCAGATTGAGAGCAGCAGAGATCCAAGTCTTCCATCCAGAGAGCAAGCTGTGCTGCGGTGTAGAGCTCCCCTGCTAATATTCCTCAACCCAGATCTGTTCAGTTTCTTTGGCCCATTCTGTCCTTGCTTCCTCTGTGAAGCTGCCATCAATCAGGCTGATCCACACCAGCAGGGGGAGTATTGTGAGCCACCCCCTTTCTCCTGTCACAGCCATCACATGGAAACGCTCTTTAATTGTTACTCAGCATGAGTGGCAATTGATCTGGGGGCTCGTTCTGTAGTGCATAGCCGTCTCCATAGCTACGTCCATTCCCCCAGGGGAAATCGCTCACTAGAAAGTGAATTACCAGATTAAAAAATATCCCTAATTTGCAAACTGTTTAAATTCCTAATTCAGTAACACTCCTTGGATAAAAACAACGAGGAGTCCTTGTGACATCTTAGAGACTAACAAATTTATTTGGGCATAAGCTTTCGTGGGCTAAAACATACTTCATCAGATGTATGGAGTGGAAAATGCAGTAGAGAGGTATAAATACACAGCACATGAAAAGATGGGAGTTGCCTTACCAAGTGGGGGGGGGGGGTAGTGCTAATGAGCCAATTCAGTTAAGGTGGAAGTGGGCTATTCTCAACAATTGACAAGAAGGAGTGAATACCAAGGGAGGGAAAATCACTTTTGTAGTGCTAATGAGGCCAGTGTAATCAAGGTGGCCCATTTCAAACAGTTGAGAAGAAGGTGTGAGTATCAGCGGGGGAAATTAGTTTTTATAGTGACCCATCCACTCCCAGTCTTTATTCAGACCTAATTTGATGGTGTCCAGTTGCAAATTAATTCCAGTTCTGCAGTTTCTTGTTGGAGATCCATCAAATTAGGCCTTGCTGCTCTTTCCCTGGACCTCCTACTCTGCTGCTCGCAGGCTTTCTTCTTCCCCCTTCTAGTTAAGCCCATCCTTCAGGGTCAGGATTCCATGGCTCCTCCTTCTCCTGGGGTTGCTGCTTTTCTTCTCTCTAAGCCTGGAGCATGACTGCCGTCTTCCACACTGCAGCCCTTTCTGCTGCAAACTTCCTGGCTCGATATCTTGCGCAGCATCTTCCCCAGCTGGGCTTGATCAGCCATTAGTCATTTTTAATCAAGCAGACTCTCCACCTGTAACGTTAATTGGCGTGATCTGCCCCACCTTAGCCCCTGCAGGGCTGGTGTGGGGTGAACAGCCCACCACACTAGCCAAACCCCGATCGCCGTACTGACTAGTCACTACTGAGTGATCAATACTCAGGGCCAGATCCTTAGCTGGTGTCAAGTAGCGTAGCTCCACGGAAGTCAATGAAGCTACACTATTAACTTACACCAACTAAGGATCTGGTCCTCAGTTTCCTATTATAGAATTACATTTCTAAATCATTCCTCTGGTGCCTGCCTGGTGACCCTCTGGCAATGGAGTCTTCAGCCCCAGCAGCCTGCAGACACAAGCAGAGGATTCCTCAGCTGCTGAGGCCAATGTAGAAGTAACCCACCAGGAAGGAAACGGTTCCTATCTGCCTTACAGTGGGTTGGGGTAGCCTTTGCCGGGAGCAGCCTGAACAAATTCAGGAGCAGCTGGTGATGGCTTCCTTTACTGAGCTCCATTGGCTGTATACACAGTATGGTATGACCCTCGGCTGATTGGTCAAGGCATGGGGCCGAATGGGAAGGGTCCATAGGAAGCAGCTGGACTAAGCTGTGGCCTTTTCTGATCACTGGCAGCAAATTTCACCCAGCCTCCCACTCTTGTGAAGATCTCCCCAGTGGTGCAGCAAAGACAGTGGGAATGCTTGCCTAGCCTCCCCTCCCTCCCAAGCAGTGAGAACAGCCCTGTGTCCCTCCCACCATGCAGGAGAGACAATGGGAATACTGGCCTGTGCCTTTCCAAGCCGGAAATTGGGCTCTAAAGAAGAGGGCATAGATAAATCAAGAAGGGCCTTTGTGATTTTGCTGCTGCTCAGTGGCGTGGTGTTTTTACAGTACGAGGAAAGACTGAACAAGAGATTGCAAGAATGAGGTGGGTATGGAAAGAAAGAGAGTAGATCATGTGCCATCTAAAGTAGCCAGTAGGAAATGCCACTGGGGCTTTCCTCTAAGTATTGGGGAAGGTCCTGGGTCTGGCTTCTCTAGGAATAGAAACAAATCTTTTGTTGTGGCTCTAGATGATAGAACATCTAACAGACTGATGTTCCAGTGCCCTTGGGAACTTGATAAACCATCTGCTTTCCAAACAGCAGCACCAGGTGCTGCCATGTATTCAGTGCTCTTGAAGGATAGCACTCCCAAGTGGCATTTCTTTGAAAGGCAGCAGAGCACCAGAGCTGACAATCTGTGACCCTATTAGGGCTCGTACCCGAGCTCTCCCCATATGACAGCAGCTTGTTAGGTGTGGGATCTTTGGTGTTGGTTACGGGCACTCGCGAGCTGTAGTTTGTTTTGATCTCGTCTCATCTCTTCTCCTCCAAAATATTGCAAAGAATGTATCAAACCACCATATACAATTATTCGTCATTAGGTGCATCTCAATTAACATTAAATTTTCAATAATTATGTCCCTGACACTGGGCTTCCTGTCAGCTGTCGACAAAAACTGAAGTGAGCCGCGTTGACCATCTCTGTTCCATCTGCGCTGGTGAAATGTTCCCAAAGAGAGAGGGTCTCAGCTGCCGAGCTGGTGTTTAAAGGGCACATGTGTCACATCCTCTGCATGTTACAAGATGAATTAATGGAGGTCACATCTTTCCATCAGCAGTGTAAAATCAGCAAAAAACTAGGGGTGTAAAAAAAAAAAAAAAGAAAGTTATCAGATCTCCACACAGCAATGCCAGCAGCTCCACCTCTCTCCAGAAATAAAATGGGACAATGTCTATTCTCTCCTTTTTGGGCCCACTCAATCAGCTGCCAGAGGGGGTGAGTGCATTAGCCTTTCACCTTTTGAAACATGGATTCTCTAGTGCCCAGCACTGTGTGCAGTTATTTACTCCAGTGCCCGGTGAATGTAAAATGCTGCCACCCTGATTGGGCACCTATTTTGCACTCAGTTCGTACTGGAGTAAATGACAACACAAGGTGCAGGACAACACAGAATCAGACCCATGGATGCCAATCCCCACTGAAGTCACAACTGGCATTGAGTTTATTAGTCTTTCATCCTAGTGTGTATTACAAAGCCGCTGCCTGCTCTGGCCTCAGTTTCTGCTTGAGGGAAGCTCAAGACCAGGATAGGTCCATGGTGCCATGGCTCAGGATTCACATGGAGTGGCAGAGCTGTGTGGGACCCAAGACTTGACTAGCAGACGATGCTGCAGGGCAGGGATTCAGGTACTGGCAGAGAGGCACATGGCCTCAGATTGGAATAGCAGTTGGTGCTGCAGGTCAGGACTTGGGTCCCTTGGCAGAACTGTTTGAAGAAAGCATAAACTAGTACTCTTCATCTCGCACCTTAATGAGTATTAACGGACTCCCAGCTCTGCAAGGGGAAACAAAGAAGAAAGACGAAAGCCTTGTGCTGCTCACACAATACTATCTCTTCAAACAGATGAATAAATTACTTGTCCCAGCTTCAAAGCTGGGCTCACTTCTCCTCTCATTTAGACCACTGTAAATCTGAAGTAACTTCAGTGAAGTCAGCAGAGTGACTCTGGATTGATTTTGGTGTAAACGAGAATGGGATTTGGTCCTGTAGCAGGTGACTGCAGGAGAAGTTTTGGGTGCACAAAGGTTCCTCATAAAAGGCTTTTGCTGGGCTCACTGGAATCCCGACACACATGCACACGCACTCATTTAAGATAAAGATTCTGGGCAACATTTTCAGAAGTATCTAAGAGACTTAGGAGTCTAAGTCCCATTTTCAAATGTGGGTTAGGCAGTCTCACTGGAAGCCAATGGGATTTAGGCTCCTGAATTCCTAAGGATAATTCTACACTGCAAAAATATCCCTGTAGCACCAAGTCTCACAGGCCAGGTCAACTGATACAAGCTCATCTCGCATTATGGGGTTACAAATATCAGTGTAGATCAGAGGTAGTCCATTATTTTTTGTTAAGGTCCAAATTTCTTGGTCAAGGTACGGTCAAGATCCAGACTCCAGGGAAAATAATAATAAAAAAACCCAATTATAATAATAAGTAAATATAAAGATTTCAGGGTCTGTTCAAAAGCATCTCCTGATCCAGATTTGGCCCACACTCCACCTATTGGCTAGTGTAGTTGTTCCTGCTCAGGCTGGAGCTTGGGCTCTGAGACCAACCCCCATTGCTGGAGTGAGGCACATTGGCAAGGCATTATGGGTAAGCTTGTCCTGACATGACTTGACCCGAATCTGTTCCGTTGAGAGAGACCTTCAGGGCTATCTGGGTGCTATCAGTCTTTCACCAGCACTGAGGGTCTGATCCACAGCTCATTGCAAGACTCCCATTGCCCTCCGTGGATGTTGAATTGAACGGCATTTGCTTTAAAAGAGTAAAAACTACAGCTCAGCTGTCACAATTTTATTTAAAACGTGCAGTGACTCTGGAGGAGACTGGTGGGTTTTTTTCCACTGGGACATGTCTTCTTGGGCTAATCCCTTACCAGGTTAGAGCTCCTTTTAAAAGATGTATATAACCTCTCTGGGAACAGGGAGAGAATGTAAAGTAACTCACAGCAACTTCCCCCCCCTTTTTTAAGGGCTGGTTTATTAGAGATGCTGTCAAGGCAATTAGGCCTAAAAATTGACCTAGCATAAAAGCCTTATTATGGGCTTTTGCTGCAAGATTTCCCCTAGTATTTTGTCTTTAAAATAATGTTTTATGCAGCAGGAAGAGAAAACAAAATCCCGTGGGAGGGAAGAGAGAGAGAAGAAAGAGAGAGGGTGGCTTAGGGTAGCTGTGTCACAAGTCCGAGAGTTTCACTAGAAAGTGTCTGGAGAGTGCTATTTGATCTGTTTAGCTGACTGTACTGGAGCTAAGTCTTGAAGAAATGTTATATGTGATGGAGTTCTTTTTAGATACCAAGCATATCGCCAGTAAAGTTTGTTCTCACTGTCTGGGTCTCACTATGACCAATCACACTTAAGTGTAGCTGCTGCTGACAAGTTCTCGCATGCAAGTAAATAAGGCAATCCATGGTGCCAGAATATTACAGGAAGAACATATGCAGCATCGTTCTAGAAGGACACCTACTGTGTTGGTCATTTGGTAGCGAAGCCCTAGGATGAAGCCCTGGTGACAGCTGGACTTCTTATGCATGTGGCTATGCGTGCCCCCCCCATCCCTCCTCAAATAAATTATTTGAGATTCAGATGGCAACCTCATTCCAAAGCCATGAAGTTGTTTACATTTGCTGGAAAATGGACCTTTGTTCTCTGGACAGGTGTTTGAATTTTAGCTTGAGCCTTGGCTCGGTTTGTGACAAAGCCCCATCTCAGGCAAGTTGTGTGCGGTTTCAGGTTTCAGAAGGAAAGTCCCGTCCCCTTCTCCCAGGCTCAGCACTGCAGCATTCAGTAGCATCTGTAACAAGTCATGGATGCACTTTTTGTGTAACATGCTTAGCAATTTCTTGTTTTCCCCGGTGCTTATTGTTACCAAGGATTTCTGATCTATTTATAATAAAAACTCAAATAGAGGCGGCGGCAAACACCATAAACTCAGGCAAGCAAATCAGTGGGCAGTCACAGGTAGCAAAAAGAGAGCGAAAAGCAAGGAGACAAATTACAGCCCACCAGGAAATGTGACGCTGGAAGAATTTGTCCTGGTGATGAATTACAGCTGTTACATGGAGTTTAGAGGCGAGAGAAGGAAAGAGGTTTCATTTGAGGTCATTTTCTTGGGCTTCAGCTTTTACATTGTCAAAAATAGTTCCCACATAAGCAATATAATACAGCCAGTATTCTGGTGTAATGAAGGGAGAAAGCTTCATTATATTAAAGTCAAACATTCAGGAATATAATGAAAAATTATATATTTCAGGCTATGCTTGGGAGAGTGGCATATTAAGCATTGCAGTGAAAATAGCTGGTTAAAATCTCCCCAGTCTGCTGTTACACACTGTTAGGCAATTGTGTTATTTTCTATTTATTTGTCTGATGATGTTTGGATTTTTATCATTATTATTTTGAGTGAGAGATTTAATATTCCCTTTGGCGCTGCGATTCCTCTCGGAGACTCAGCCCCCTGCAGAGAAATCCCATCTCTACATTTATTCCTCAGGTACCTACCTGGGATTCTAAATGCTCCATCTGACAACAGTGGGCTCCATTCACCATTGTTCTGCTGCCCCTTTGCACCTTCAGCGCGAAGGGATCCTGGGGCTGGTTCTGCACTCACTGGCGAGCACCCCCAGCAAAGGGGCATTCCGAGGTGCACTGGGGAGGCCCGTGCCAGGAATGGGGGAATCGTGGCTGAGGAAATTCTAAACCTCAGCTGTTTCCCAGCTGCTGCAAAGCCCACAGTGGCCATATAAGTCAGAGCTGCCCAGCCTGTGCTGGGTGCTGAACTGGCTGCCAGCAGCCCCAGGATCGGGGGGGGGGAGGCAGTGTCCTGACACTGGGCTTCACACTTGCACAGGGATGAGTTGGGGCTCCTGGCTCCTGTCTTCTGTCCCCATGAGCCTGGGCACACCACTGCATCCTGTGCAGCGATGGTGAGTGATGGAGGTGTTGTGCTGTTGCAGAATGGGGTGAAACCAGGGCGGTGTGACTGTATGTCGTTGGTGCTGGGGGTACAGCACCACTAAGCAAGGGGACATGCACATCTGGCAATTGGTGACTCCTCATTCAGCATGGAGCGCCACCTCTCCCTCCTCTCAGGTCATGCGCTACAGGTAGGGTTGGCTCTGTCGCATCTGTGGCGAGGTTTCCAAGAGTGTCCCAGCCACATGGCTCCGTATCACCATTTCACACACTCACACCTCACTCTACTGCAATAAAAATCTTTAAAGGTGGATTTATTATGATGGACTCACCACGTTGGCCATGTAAGCATGGGCTAGATTCATAGACTCATTTCATGGGTTACTTCCATCCATGCTGCACCTACCTTTCCCTGTCTTATGGTCCATTCACTCCCCTCTCTTGTAATGGGGAAATGGAGAGACCCTTGCCCCCAGACAGCAGGGCAGGTAATGTGTCCAGTCAATGGGATTTGGTTCTAGGACCTTGTCGGTGTGGCTTGCGTGGGAGTTCTTGCCGCGTGCTGTCCCAGCTCTGCACATGTGGCTGGCTCAGCGGACCCCGATAGAACCTGCCCAGAAAAACCACAGTCTCGGTTCAGTGGCGAAGGTGCTCGGCAGGGTTTATTGTCGACTAAGCACCGTATTAGCACCCCTGCTTAGTGGCTATAGGTACACTAACACACGTGTGCCCGTCACAATGGACCAGCTCAGTCAGCAGCAGGTCTTTCTGCTGCCCCTTAGGCCAGACAAAGGGTTAAGGCGAGGTGTCCCAAGATTTATAGACTAAAACAAACAACCTGGGCTAAACAACCGACATGCCAGCTTCCGTGTTCCGTGATATGTTTGCTACCTCCTCTCATTCCTTTCTCCTGTTGTTTCAGACAAAATATTCCTGTTCACCACTTCTGTCTGGGTACTTTACTCCTGATGTTTCTGACAAAATATCTCCATTCATCACTTCTGTCAAACCATCTTATCCTGTGCTAGGTTGGGGTGTATACTTGTGCCAGCCTGCTGGAATGTGTTTACATATTCGGTGTGTTTTAGCAGTGCCAGCAGGACGTGCCAAGACACTGAACTTACATGCCCTGACTTTGGTTCACAGTTCAGGCCTCAAGTCTTGCATCAGGCCTAATGCTCTAGGCTCTCTCTGCTACACTCGGGTCTCTGTCTTCTCTCCTCGTCCCCACCCTCCCACTCATCCTTCTTTATAGCTGAGCAGATTTGCATCTCATCCCAAGCAGAGCTAAGAAATCTTATTCCCTCTTTAGCCTCTTGTGCCACCTGTCACAGTAACTCCTGCTGGTGATTTTTGATGCCTCTTCTGTTAACACTTCATCATCTGTTCCGTGCCTGGTAGTGAGAAACGAGGCCTGGACTGGGGGAGAGATGTTCTGTGAGGGCAGTGTTTCCCTGCTCACTGCATTTCCTCCTCTCCTACCGCTGTTCTGATTGTTCACCTTCGCTGCTGCTCACATCCCCCGTCCCCCCACACCGCCTCCTTCTCCCATTGCCACCACATCTTCTCTGCTCACCCTTAACTCTGTGATCAAAACACTCGTCCCCTCTGCACCAGCTCTGGTGTCCCGTCTGTTATCCATCTTTCTTCAGGCTTTTTGCACTCGCTCTCTTGTCTTTTTTTCCCTTCTGCTTCTAATTCTGATTGTGTGGCTGGGACCACAGCAGAGTGCCAATTTCTTGAAGATAATTGTTTAATTAAAATATGACAGGCCTGGCCTCCTGTTGACAGCCACGCTGCCGGTGATGTTGGTCACAACAGGAACATTGGCTGCCACGAGAGTGACAGCTCTCTGTGAAGGAGGAGAAGACTCTGGGTACAGGCAGGCAGGAGTAGAGACCTAGGGCTAGATTGTGCCCTCGTGGGACGTGGAGGGACCATGCAGCATCCAAGATCCCCAGGAAGAAATCAACGAGAATTCCTGTGGCACCAACTGCAGCAAGCTTACTGTATCATAGCCTGGACACTGTGCCGTAGTTCAGATACCGCGGAACCACCTCCCGGCCCTTCTAAGCCTTTGCCGCTCGGTGGGGACTGACACATTTAGTTCCCTTGGTGATGTTTGTGTGCGTGATGTGGACACTTGTCACTGGGATCTGGAATGAAAAACTATCCAACTCATTTAACACGGCCACCAAACAACTAGCCAGAATTAGCCTGGACAGATTCCAACTATCAACCTACAGTACAAGGAAAAGGTTCTGTATCCCATGAATAATCCCTTACCCTTCTCAATACCTTACTAAGGATACATGAAAAAGGAGAGGGATAATGTGTTAGCCAACTTCTCCCTGCCCCTAACCTACCACAGACATGTTTCATCCACCCATTACAACCTCTCTTTTAGGTTATGAGCTTTTGTAGGCAGGGACTGTCTATACAGTGCCTCACACAATGAGGCCCTGATCTTGTTGGGGGCATCTCTGGTGCTGCTGTAATACAAAGAATGAATAGGAATAAACTGAACTTCCTTGGCAATGCCAGGATTAAAACGGGGGGTGGGGGGGAATCTGCCTCCCCTTAAATCTGTGTCAGGCAAAATGGAGGACAATTCACAGCATTCTGCTGGTAAAGGGTGAAACAGGCAATTGCAATTTGCTCTGCGAAAGGAACTACTATTTAAAGAACGCTCAGAAGCGCCCATCAAATCCTTTTATCCAAGTTCCCAAGTCAGGGCGAGCTCAATAATTCATAGGCAGGATCAGCGCCTGTCATTATGTCGAAACTGATTACCGCGCACACCTGTAATTAGATATAATGGGTGTAATTTCCAGTCTCGCTGAGATATTTATGGCAGAAAGTTGCTTAGAGATATCTTCTCTCCAGGCTGAGCCTTTTGAGTTTTGGTTTGATAAGTACTTCAAAAGGAGACAAATAATTCTGAGATTTACTGTTGGTGAAACGAAGGAACAGCATTTTCAGAAAAAAAGAATGTAGGCATCTCTTAGTTTGGGACCTATTTACTGAAGGTGCGTCCCGCTCTGGAGAGGTGCATCTGGGCCAGGGGAGGAGTACTGCACAAGTGCCCTGCTGCATCTCCCCTGCCATCCCATTTTTACCCACTTAGACAATTCCCCTCTGGAAGACGGGGTCAGTGTGATGCTTTGGGGGTTCACCCAGACCAATAAGGGGTTGTGTCACTGCCTGCCCTGTAATCTTGGGTGCTTCTGTGATGTGCACTTTGGCTCAGAGCCCTGATACACCAACAGCCCGCTTTGCTGCTCCTTTAAAGAGACTGAGGATTTTACCTTTCAGTTTGAAACGCTACATAATAAAAACAAGATTATGTTTATTAAGACAGAACAGGTATTGAAGTGATACCAAGTAGAAGGAATTGGGATAGAAATGGTTACAAACAAACAAACAAAGGTAAAATTATGCTTCTAAGACTAAACCTACCCTAACAAACTAGAATCTTTTGTTCAAAGTAGTTTTATCACCGCAGTTGCTTTTCCAGCATGGCTGGCCAGTTCTTAGCCAGGATCTAACACAGAGCTCGAAGCAGTAGGGTTTTTTTTTCTCTTCAGCTGAAGGAGACCCAAATGACTTTTTCTACCCACGTATATCATCAAAGTTAATCTTTGTTTTCAACATCAGGAAGCCCTCCTGGGGGCTCAGCTTGCTGTGTCCAGCAGGGAAATGATGCCATGGTAATTTTTGCAGTCTCTCCCTCCCAGTCCAATTAGTTAAGTGGTTATCTCCCCCACTCCCTTGTTTGATGGCTTTGTTTACCTTTTATGTACATGTACCTTTATTGTGTGTCTTTGTTCAACCTACATTGGAGGCACATTCAAGTAGGGGGGACCACATTCCTTTGTCTAAGGTGGGGGGGGGGGATTTAAGCCCTTCCTGCCAATCACATTTTAAGACCATATGTCCAGCACATATTTCAGATTTTTCATATATCACCCCAACATACGCACCACCCCATAATATTAATGGCCAATGCATTACCAGTTCGCATAGGATACTTTACATGACACCGTTTTGATACAGATTATGACAACAGTGAGTTGGGGTGATACACTAAGCTGGTCAGGCCAGCTGAGACACACTGCTACTTACCAGGCAGCTTCTAGCTCTCTGGCAGTGGGATGCTATTAGGGTCACAGTCAGGAATGGCCTATGAGCTCCAGGGCTGAAAGTTCCTTCCAGGAAGTACGTCCTTCCAGGAATAAGTGTGCAGCACTGTAAGTGTTGCTCACAGTGGAGAAATTGTTGCCTGTCCTACAAGGGAGTCAGTAAGCAGCATCGCCCATGTGTGGAGAATGAATCTATCTATCCTCATCACTGTAGTATCTGAGCAACCATTAAAGAAAGGTGATGAGAGAGAGTACTGTGATAAGAGTACCTGTGCACAAAGCAAGAAATACATTAACAGAAAGTTGTGGACAGTTATCAGTTTCAGGCAGTGGCTGTGATTTTCCAGTGCGTAGCTGTAAATTTCAGGATGTGAGGGTAACTGTTCAAGGAAACAGGGATGGCTTTACATCATTCCTCTGCCAATACTCTACTGATTAAAAGCGAAAGTAGAAAGAATCCTCCATAAGGACAGCAGTGTTTCATAATCCATGCTAAAAATATGCCATTCATTTAAATGATAGTGCCAATCCAGAGAGAAGAAGCTGAATGCTGTGTATAAATAGCAGACAGAACACGGGGGCGGTGTGTCTGAAATGACACTGACTCAGAGCTGCTGAAAATACATTTGCTTTATCCCAGCATCCAAACTCTGCCAAAAGCTTCTTCCTGCTTCACAGCCCTGGGTATTAGACTGACTGCAAAGACCCAGAATCTAGGTGGCTGAATGTTTTCTGCTTATTAGGATTAGGTATGTGTGGTGGGAGGGAATTGACTCATGGAATCTCTTTGTTACACAAATTTTGAATTACCTGGGCCATCCCTAACTTTTTAATTCCCATCTCCATTAGTCTTATGATCTATCTATCTATCTATCTATCTATCTATCTATCCCTAAACATAGAATCATAGAACTGGAAGGGATCTCGAGAGGTTATCTAGTCCAGTCCCCTGCACTCATGGCAGGACTAAGTATTATCTAGACCTTCCCTGACAGGTGTTTGTCTAACCTGCTCTTAAAAACCACAACCTCCCTAGGTAATTTGTTCAAGTGCTTAACTACCCTGACATTTAGAAAGTTTCTCCTAATGTCTGACCTAAACCACCCTTGCTACAATTTAAGCCCATTGCTCCTTGTCCTCTCCTCAGAGGTTAAGGAGAAAATTTTTTCTCCCTCTTCCTTGTAACAACCTTTTATGTACGTGAGAACTATTATCATGTCCCCTCTCAGTCTTCTCTTCGCCAGACTAAACAAACCCAGTTTTTTCAATCTTCCCTCAAAGGTCATGTTTCTTAGACCTTTAATCATTTTTGTTGCTCTTTTCTGGACTTTCTCCAACTTATCCACATATTTTGTGAAATGTGGTGCCCAGAACTGGACACAATACTCCAGTTGAGGCCTAATCAGCGTGGAGTAGAGCAGCAGAATTACTTCTCGAGTCTTGCTTACAACACTCCTGCTAATACATCCCAGAACAATGTTTGCTTTTTTTGCAGTAGTGTTACACTGTTACAATGTGCTTGTCACTGTAGTTTCTAGGCACCACTGCTATTGTGCTGGATGGTGTATGAACAAGACTAAAGCAAAGTTTGCTTCCACTCCATCAGAATCACCAAACAAGGGTACTGGCTTGTTCAGAGAATCAGTAATGGGAGAGGAGAGTCTTTTTATTTTAAAAAAAAAATCTCTGGATCACCCATTCAAACCTGGCCCCAGATCTGTAATAACTGACCTGTTCAGTGGTCTGCGTGAAATGAATGTTTGGTGGGTCTCAGCCCAATTCTTATTAGGCATCTGTCTTTGTCACGAAATGTCCACCCCAAAAGCGCACTTAAATTGGTCATCTCCCACAGAGAGACAAAGGGCTAAACTGACCATGAAGACTGAACGTCCTTCTTGCTGCTAGAGGAGCTTCCTCTAAGTTAGGGTTGAGGCACATTGGCAGAGGAGGGTACGGGGGAAGCTGACGCTGCCTCCAACTTGACACATGTAGACAGAGGCCTGCCCTCTCCTGGGCTGTGGCACCTTTCACCAGCTCTAACCACCATTAAACATTGTAAAGAAAAAATATACTCTGCCACCGCATATACCACTAAATAGCAGCAGAGAGGGAAATGATCTTTCCAGGCCCAGGTGAAAGCGTCACAAACCAGAGAAAGTAAAGAATTGCAGAGGTGGCTTTAAAACACAGGTGGCTTATGGTCGGGGGGGCAGGGTCTTAGGAAGGCAGATCTTGGCCAGAGTGTGGGTGGAGCTTGCTGGGAAATGGTTTCTGACCGTTTTTAAGGAAAATGAAAATGTTTCATTAAAAAAATGTTTCAAAAGAAATATTTCCATCAGCACGAAGCATGGAGCCTCTCAGCACCACTGTGACCTCATTTGAGAGCCAATGGAAGTCACCTCAGGGACTCCATTCTTCCCATCCTTTCCTCTCCACAAGAGACGGCCACTTCTCTCATCCATTAGTCTGCTCCCAGTTAAAATATAAAGCCGTGCTTTATTGCAGTCATTCCTAGGCCCAGTGCCTTGGTCACCTCTGGGACACCCCTGGGGATGGTGCGACATGACATTGTGCTGCGCGTCTCTGACTTCTCCATTGACGTGTTCTGTCATGCGTCATCTGCCGCTAATGATAACTATTAGATGCCGCCCCTTTGGATTTTAGGCAGAGACAGGCCAAGCTGATGTGGGGGCTGGTGGGGTTTAGGGCAATGCTAATCAGGGCCAGAAAACAAATAGGAAGAAGTCAAACTGCAAGCCACAGCAGATGAAGAACGGAGGGATAATGAGAAAAGTGACTCAGTGGGACAAAGTGGGATTCAATGCGATATGGGAAGATCAACAAAGCAGGTTCAAGTGTCTGTGCTGTTGACTGCATTAATCATGGCGAGGCGGGCAAGGTGCCAGCTGCAGGGCTATCGTTGTTCAGTAATTTCATTGCGCCTGGTCTCATTCCAGAGTTGCACGGCAAACCCTTTATTCCTGTGCGCCCTAATGTCTAGAGCCTCCTGCTCTCTCCCACCCGCTATTTCTTTAGTCCTGCTCACTTTTATTGCTAATCATAGCTTCCATTTAAATGCTAATCGGTCTCAGCAGAGGCCCTGTTTTACATATAGCGTGTCTTTTGTGGTGCAATAAAGCTTAAGCTCCAAATGTTAAATCTCCATTGAGACTCCATTAGGCATTTTTCCCCTCTGGGGCTTGGTGAAGGGGGTGGGGAGGTGGAGCAGAGGGGAAATGATGCATTGCTTGCAAAACGGGAAACAAGACACAAAGATTATTCACCCTTTGGGATGTTTCACTGGTGCTCCTTTGTGTCTCCCTCTGCGTCCCACCTACCTCCTTAATCCCTTCCTCATCAGCGCTAGTGGGCACGCTGGACCCTATAACGAAGCAGGTCTGCAGAGGCCTGGAGAGCAGAGCCAATCAGAGTTCCTGCTGCTACACTCTGCTCCTGCCCCCAACACCAGCACATGGTCCAGACCTAGACCCATCAAGCTTAGCTCTGCTGCCATCAGTGGATTAATACCTTCAGGAGTTCTGTCCCATGCAGCTGTGGTCACTAACTCAGCAGGAAACCCTGTCCCAAAACAGTGCTAGCCTGGCTGCTGGGGAGGCGTTTGCATTGGGAGGTGGCAGGTGATGGGCTCGGAATCTCTAGGCCGGATTCAATATTTTATTGGCAGCAGGCCTTGTTTCCTGTTGAAATTTCCTGCTGTGGGTTTCCTTGCAGGACAGCACTCAGATGCTGCCAGTCTGGAGAGTTGAATACAAAACATTATTTAATAATGGGTTGGTCCCACTCCCTAGCTGGCAGATCATACCCCCTCGGGCCATGGTGCTGTGCCTAGCACACTAGCTTGTCACTAGAGCTGTCTTGAACCCCAGGTGGAGATCCTGCTCTGTGGCCTATGCAGTAGAGCAGTGGTTTTTCAACCTGTGATCTGCGGACTCCTTGGCATCCGCAAACTATGTCTAAGGAGTCTGTGAAAGGTGGTCATTACCATAGAGCAGTGGTTTTGAACCTGTGGTCCATGGACCCCTGGGGGTCCAAAGATTACCTAAGATTCCCAAAGGGGTCTGCACCTCCATTCAACATTTTTGAAGGGTCTGCAAATGAAAAAAAGTTGAAAACCACTGCAGTAGAGAATAGTCTCCCTATATCCCCAACTCCTCTGCGCATCGATGATGGAGAGGGCAGGGTCCTGCCCAGAATCTTTGCCACTAGCAATAGAAAGACTGGCTAAAAATCCTGAAAGGCCCCAAGCACACTGAACTGACATTGACGGGGGGCACCTGTTCCATGAGGCCCTGAGCTGACAGACCCTTTAAAAAAGGACAGGGATGTGCCTGGGGGTGTCTCAGGCTGCAATGGGGGTGGATGGCATTTGAATGCATCTGAAATTGTGTGAATGTTTCCCTGGATTTCCCCCCACGCCCCAACACTTTGGCTAGGCCACTACAGGGGGTCGTTTCGTTGAGGTGCAGCCCCTATTCAGTGCTAGGGAAGTGAGATGTAATTGTTTTTCTGTGAACTTATTGCTGGTGAGAGAGGCAGCATTGGAGCTGGAAGTCCTACATGGCATGGACAGCAGCCATGCAAGTTTCTCCACCCTGATCCATGCCAACGTGCCTCATGTGGGACCCGCAGGCGGACCACCCATACTGCTGGATGGCTTTAGACTCCAGGCCCAGGGAATCCTTAGCCTCCCTGCTCAGACTCCCCGCAAAGGTGTTGGATTAGTGCTGACAGCTGTGGTGGTTTTTGTCACATTGACACAGTGCACTTGGAACTGCACTGAGACCTGCCAAACTCATTTCATGTACAACACAGATAACTGGCAACATTTCTATGACCCAAACAGGCCCTAGTTCTTGAGCACCTGCCACCCACTTTAAAAAAAAACTTGGTCAACAGTGTTTGGATGGGGGTGGTGCAACATAACAGAATATGTCAGTTATTGCATGTCTGGATTAATGTGGAGGTACCTGCCCCGGGAATGCACTTCCCTTTCTAAGCTCACATGTCATTCCCCTGCCCCAAATTTCCTGTGTTTTACTATATAGCGGCGTTGCTGTGCTATGTAATGCTCTGAAGATTTCGGTCTTTCCAGTCACCCTGCTCTTACAATCCTGGGAATACCCTCTTCTTTACAATGTTAGCACTCTCCCACATAGGCCAGGCCCTATGCCCTGTAATGCTGGCACCCTGGTCTCTCTGCTGGAGCCAGGGCCGGCTCTAGGTTTCTTGCTGCCTCAAGCTCCGAGAGTTGAACTGCCAAAGCAAACAAACAAACAGACGAAAAAGGACGGCCGGAATGCCGCCCCGGGAATTGTGCCACCCAAGCACGTAACGGGCTTGCTTTGTTGGTGCCTAGAGCAGTCCTGGCTGGAGCTCTCTCCTGGTGCCTATCTCCTGCCCAGAGTGGGCACCCAGCTCTTGGTGGCTCTTTAAAGATTTCGTCTTCTAGCCAGACTTTTGTGTGCTCTGCAGGTCATTTGAGAAGCCCGCTGGTACATTTGCACCTGAGCAGTGTTTGAGATGAACCCATGTCCCAGGACGTTTTCTATCCTGTGTTTACCCCAAACTGTTGAAAACCCGGTTTTCAGTAAGAAAATGCAGGTTTTGATAAACACACACAAAAAAAATTTTTTTTGCAAGACATGGCACATCTTGATAATGTCGACAGTCTTTGTTTCTTTATCTTGGCCATTTTTGTGACACAAACTTTGAGCAGCTCCAAATATTGTAACTGTTGTTGTTGTGGTAGCACCTGGAGCCCCCTCCAGGGAGCAGGGCTCCATCATCCTAAGTGCTGTATGACAAAAAGTCAAAAATGCTTACTGCCTACGTTACGCTAAGAGACAACAGGTGGGTACACCAGACAGACAGTAGGGGCTTTTGCTGTGTGTGGGCAGCACACCACACACGTGTAATCTCCAGGCTTTCTTTTGATTCTTAATTGCCACATTCTGAGTTCTGATCTCCTAGAATGAGGGGAAAGGAAGGAACGAGGGAGTCTCACAAAGAGCCATTTGTTTTGCTGAGCCCGTCTGTTGTTGGGGCTCCTGTCTTTCAAGTTCCTACTCCATCCACATGCCTCCTGGTAGCAGATGGCTGCATGTGTCTGTTGGCGTTTCTGACAGGTCCAACATGATGATCGCCAGCATCCCTGAAAGTGCCCAAGAAAACTTTGGCGGGGTAGCAGAGGTGGAGACAAGGCCATGTGTCTCTCCAGACAGCAGATTGCTTCAGTGGTGCACCACTCTCCCAGGAAAAGATGCTTGAGTGAAAGGGGCTAGAGATGTGCAAAGTAAAGCGGGTCAGAAATTTTCCAGTGGGATGTTTTCCTGCTAGAAACTGGTGATTCATCTCAATCTAAACTTTCTGCGGAAGCCATGTTGATTTCAACTACATTTCACCGCGACTTATTGGAATGGAACATTCTGGTTTTTTTTAAGGACTTTCCAAAATTTTATTTTATTTTGTATTAGATAATAATAATAGTATAAAACAGTCAGAATTGAAATATTTTGTTTTGATTGACCTAAAACAAAAAATTGTTGAAAATCATTCTGATTCAGAACTAAAAAACAAATATCGAAATTGTGGAACTTCCCAGGAAACAGAAGTTCTGGGTCCCACACAGCTCTGGCGCAAAGTGTGAGGAATGATTAAGAATGGATTAATTAGTACTGGAGATTAGTAACCCTATCCACATTGCTGCTGTCCCTTGCTGGGAGCCAAGCGCCCTGCTTCTGCAGTCAGCCCAGTGGAGTCTTCAGAGCAGGCAGCAATGCAGCAAGCCATGTCTTTGGAGCACTGGTCGGTGTTTGTGTGCCCACCTTACACCTGACATTAGCTGCTCCCACCAATAAAGATGGGCCTGGAAATGGGTTGTAGGAGGTCTTGCTGTGAAAGGAAACATGAAAAGGCATTAGGAAAACTGGTCTGTGAGTACGAGCTCCAGTAACTTTCCTCCTCCCACAGGCACTCTGAGCTGGGTTTGTAAGTGGTGGGCAGCTGAAAGCCCTAAGCCAAGGGGAAGAGAGCGGTCTTTCCCTGCTTGTGACTATGTCCTATTGCTTCCTTTCCACAGGTAGACCCTTACGTACCCTATGAATACACCTGCGAGGGGATGCTGGAGCGGATTCACGCCTACATTCAGCACCAGGTCCGTGACCGCTCTCCCACCCCACAGGGCTTCCCACGTCATTTCTTGGGGGAAGCAGCCAGCTAGGCATCATGGCCAGCAGACTGTATTTAAAGATGTACAACAAACTGCAGGCCTCGCGCCCTGCCCCGCCCCTTCCATGAGGCCCCACCCCTGCCCTGCCCCTTATCTGAGGCCCCGCCCCTGCTCACTCCATCCCCCCTCCCTCCGTCACTCACTCTCCCTCACCCTCGCTCACTCGCTTATTTTCACCAGGCTAGGGCAGAGGGTTGGGGTGCGGGAATGGATGAGGGTGCGGGCTCTGGGGTGGGGCCAGAAATGAGGGGATTGTGGGGGAGGGGACTCCAGGCTGGGGCAGGGGATTGGGGTGCAGGAGGCAGTTCTGCGTGTAGGCTCCAGGAAAGAGTTTGGGTGCAGGAGAGGGCTCAGGGCTGGGGAAGTGGGAAGGGGGTTCAGGGTACAGGCTCTGGGCGGCACTCACCTCAGGCAGCTCCTGGAAGCAGCGACATGTCCCTCTGGCTCCTAGGTGGAGGTGCAGCCAGGCAGCTCTGCAGGCTGTCTCCGCCCACAGGCGCTGCCCCTGCAGCTCCCATTGGCTGTGGTTCCCAGCCAATGGGAACGGTGGAGCCGGCGCTTGGGGCGGGAGCAGCGTGTGGAGCCCCCTGGCTGCCCCGGAGTCAGAGGAACCTGTCGCTGCTTCTAAGAGCCATGCGAAGCCAGGGCAGGCAGGGAGCCTGCCTTAGCCCCACTGTGCCGCCAAATGGACTTTTAGCAGCCTGGTCAGCAGTGCTGACCAGAGTCTCCAGGGTCCCTTTTCGACTGGGCATTCCAGTTGAAAACCAGATGGCTGGCAACCCTAGCTGTCAGACATACATCCTCACCGGTGGCTCAGGACACAGCCAGCTAGCCGGTGGCAGGGGCTACAGCCCTGGGGGCTATTGGTGTCTGAATCTGAGAGGGGATTTAGGACTCATGAAAGTCAAGGGCCAGTGCCTCTGGCTGGAGCCCGGCATGGTACTGGCAGGAGCCATGGATGCTTCTCCCTAATCCTCTGGTGGCACCCACCAATTGCAGCTTTGGGACTTTCCTGAGTAGGGGCTGGGTAGTGAGGTGGTGCTTGTGGTTGTGATTCAGGTACCATAGCAGCCCTGCCCACCGCTTGTCTGGGCTGTGCCTGGGTGGAGACGAGTGAGGAGTCGCGCCGTATCTGCAGGGATATGTTCCTTTGCAGTTATCAGTACATCCTGGTGACAAGGAGAGAGATGCTCTGTATGGAACCCTGCCACAAAAAACAGGGGAAATAGGGGGCCGCTCATCTCTGGGACCCTAGTTTAGCTCCAGATCTTAAGTATGTCTGTAGGCATTTATCAGAGCAAATCCCTGGGGACTGGGCTCCCCATGAACGTTTTTCCTTGCCGCATGGGGTCCTTGGGCCCCCTGTAAGCTGGCTCCTGGCGAGGGGATGCACTGGAACCTGGGAGAGCCGGAGCAGAAACAGCCTCTCATCTGAGATCCTTTGCTCACAAAGCTCGGCAGTGTGGGAAGAGCCCTTTGATCTGTCTGCTGCAGGGAAGGTCCACCAGGTCAGGGCAGGAGTCAGTAACAGAGTCGGAGTCATATATATTCAGCAGCCCTAGCTGCTGCCTGGGGAGGCCCTCGGGAGTTACCTTCTAGCTGGTGGAAGGGACCTGAGCTCAAGGCAGCAGAGCGAGCCTCAGCTGCAACCTAGAAAGTGATTCTCTTCAGACTGGCCTGATGTTTAACCGTTTCCATTCCGTGGGGCACTCTGTGACCTGTCCTTTTCTGTCCCGCTAGGATTTCTGTGCTGGAGCTTCTCCTCCTCTGCCAGCGAAGCCCAATGGCCATGCTATGCCAAGCTCGCCAAACCCGTTCACCCTGTCGCCAAACGCCACTCACCTTGTGTGGTCGTACAACGGCAGCAGCGCCCCCCATGTCTGGCCTCCCATGAGCTCCATGCAGGTGTGGGTGTCTGAGGCTGGGCGAGCCTGCACTGAGACCTGTCAGGAGCACGGGCTGGTCTGCGAGCCAACATTCTTCGAGTTTCTCAACAAGAAGGACGTGTTTCTCCAGTGAGTATGGCTCTCGCACCTTCACCTTGCCCCCCTGCATGGTGGGGTGATAATAATCCATTGTCCTGCTATAGCACCCCTATTTAAGCACCCCCAAAATGCTTTTCTTAGGCCTCAAAGTACTCCTCTATCATAGGGCAACATTATTATCCCTGTGTTACAAATGGGTAAACTGAGGCACAGAGAGGTTAAGGGTCTGATTGGCAGAACTGCACAGGCCAGGGCCAGCTAACGTCAGTGACAGCCATGGGTGCTAAGCATCTCTGAAAATTAGGACCTAAGGCCAGAACGGTGAGAAAAGATCAGCTTCCTCACCCAGGCTTAGCTCCAATTTAAGTGTAACGCCGACCCCTTGGATGGGTTGTCAGCAGCACGGATCAGACCTGGGACCTTGGGATCTTTATACATGAGCTTGTACTATCTGAGCTAAAAGATGCCCCTTTCTTAACCGAGACCATCACAGGCTCATCAAGTGCTAGTTGGCCTGGCCAGCACTAGAAGGGGACAGAGTGCCACACTGGGCAGACATGGCTCACGTTAAGTTCTGAGAGTGCTCAGCATGTGGTGGGCATGTTGGGTGCTGAGCTCCTTGGAGAGTCTGGCCCTAGATGTCACAATGGGAGCAGCTGGGCACTGAGCTCCTTGGAGAATCTGACCCCACGAAGCTTACCCCAGGCTGCACACCAAGCCAGCAGCAGAGCCAAAAACAGAACCCTGGTATCCTGTCTCGCAAGCCCTTATTCTAACTGCTAGGCAACACTCCCTCATTGACCTTTTGAAAGGTGAGGTTGTTCTGTTCTCCCAGTGCTACTTTCTGCAATTTTGCAAACACAGCTCCCCTTGCTGTAACTCCCTGTGGTCCATTGCAGTGCCCTTTGTACACAACCCCATATGCAGTCTGCTTTGTTTGTGTCACTTGGATGCATTGTGCCTGAATGGGCTTCTGCTTCAAAACAAATGTTGGATTTTTCAGGCACCTTTCCCTCTCCCCCCGCCTTTTATACCTTTCTCTATAACACTCCATTTTGAACACACAGGCAGTAAAGTTTTTAATAGGGCATAAATCTGCCTCCCGATTCCATGCTGCACTGTGGACAATTAAAATGCAAGCATTGCCATTTCTGTCACACCGGTCAGGCAGGCAATTTGAGTCCTAGTGACATTTTTATATGATAAATTAGAGCAGGAGTGCAGATTCCACTCACTCCGCTCCTCCCCCCCCCCGCCCCCAAATGAAATCACCTGTTCAGAGTCAGTAGTTCAGCTCGGAGTTTATTAGGTAGAGTCATTGGACATGCAGAGATACCCAGGGCATTCTGCTGCTGACCAGAGGAGACCCCGGCATTCTAGCTCCACCTACAGATTGGAGGAAACAAGACAATCTCACTTTCCATCCAGTCCATTCCTCCCTCTAGTGCTACTCCAAGAAGTTTGCTGGTGCTGGCTGTAGTCAACCCAGCTCTCAGGGTTTGGCTGTCGTCTCTTTGTGTTTCTTGCCCCTGGGTCCCATCTGGAACCTCCCCTCCTGGTTAGCTCGCGGTTCCCCAGGGGAGTTGAGCTCACTCCCAGGGTACTTTCTGAGTCCAGTTACCTCCAGTCCCTGGTGCTGCTCCATCAGTGTCCTGTAGCTAGATCAGAGAAGAACAGACGTCCGGAGCACCGCACAGGGCTGCAATGTCTGTCTGCCCTAAACAAGGCAGGGAGGAAAGCGAGCACAAGTCACTGGTCAGGTGTGGCTACCGGGCTCTCTCGCTGTCTCTATTAGCCTCTCCTCTTGGGAAACTCACCCGCTGCTCTATGACCAGCTTCACTTGTAGGTAGGGCGTGCTCTGCAGGTGCACCTACTCGGCACTGTCTGAGTGCAGAGACGCTTGTTAGCTTGCTGTCAGCGGGATGGGGGCGTGTCCCATCACACTGGCCTCTCCCTGCCCTGTGGCCAATCTCCTCTCACAATAACCCACACATGGATCTGATACATGCACCTCACATGTGTCACACAAGTGCCTAGAATCTCTCAGATGCATGGGAGCAGCTCCCATTGAAATCAATGGCCGCCGCACGTGGCCGTCAGAAAGTGCAGTGTGGCCCAGAGAGCCTATTATGTGTCCTTGTGCCAGTCCCTTGGATTCCATGGGTGGTTTGCTTGGGCCATGCGGATTGCACACATAGGTTGGGATGATCTCACAGGTTCCATGTCTGGGCTGCATGGGTCACACAGATCTCAGGTTGCTCAGGTAGCCACATGTAGTTTCCAAGCACTTACTATGCAAATCATACATCACTTAAGCTTAGTGTTATTGTGGGGCAGGGACAGGTCTGCAGTGACATTCGAAGCAGGGAGGTTCTGTAAACAGAGCAGTGTTCAAATCTCCCCCAGAGATGTAGCAGCCCTCCCTAAAGTCACATTCTGATCCAACGTGAAACCCGCTGAAGAGCAGGTGCAGAGATGGACACAGCAACATTCAATTTTGGGTATTTGTTTGCCAGGCTTCGCATTGCCTGTGACACCACGGAGTCCGAGATGAACCACCTCTACCCAGCACTGGCTGAAAATGTGCCGGAGTGCTACCTTCAGAAGGAACCGCTGCTGTACAGCTGCGCAGGCTACAGCACCAAGTACCGGCGCCTCTGCCCGTGTCGCGATTACCGGAAAGGACAAGTGGCGCTGTGCAGGGACTGCTTGTGACTCTCCCAGAGCCCGGAGAGCGTGTGTTGTGACACGCCACACGCAACAAGTAGCTTTTTCTCAAAGCTTCTGCAATACCCAAGAAGGACAGGACAGCTCCCTCTTCTTGGAAACTCATGTCGAGACTTTGGATGTCAGACTCTGTCGGTTGTTTTATCTGCCAGTCAAACGTCCGTGAATCACCATCTGCTCATGTTGGATTTTTTTTTTCTTGAGACACATCTCCTTCCACACCCAAGCCCACCTGGACTTCAGAGGAGCCCAGAGCTGCTTCAGTAGGACAAGGCACCAGGAGCCTTTGGGTTTGGGTTTCATCCTCTTTGAACGTCCTCATTTATTTATTTATATTTTTTATCGAATTAAAGCAGCAAAACAACCACCGGTCCTTCCTGAGGAGTTATTTGGAACAACCTCCTTAGAAATACTTACGTGGGGGTGACAGATCTTGGAAGGCTCCAATGCCAGACGCATCTAGAAAGATGCCTTCGAGTCTATCAGTGCGATCAGCTGTCCAGCCTTTGGAAGGGGAGGGGGAGGCGTTCTACACACGCTGACGGGAGCACGTCTCTTGTTCTGTTCCTACCACTAGCACTCGTTAGAGCTTGGGACCCCGGCCCTGCAGAAGTGCGGGGATTCTGGGCATGACATCACAGCACCAGAGATGAGCGTCCCAGTGCGGTAGCTCAGAGGGGGTGTTGATGTTTGTGGCATTCATGTGCCAGAACAGAGCGTGCAGGGATCGACCCGTTCACAGCTGGGGCCAAAGAGGGACGCTCAAAGGGAGGGAGCTGACCCCGCCCCATCAAGTGGTTCCCCATCTCTTCTTGCAGCTGTACTCATTTCCCAGATGAAGGCCTTGGCTGTAGCAGCCAGTCCTCACCATCCCCAGGACGGGGTGCTCTGCCCCTTTAAGGGGCTGGGGGCCTGGGGCCAGCCAGCCCTGTTCCATTATCAGACCCAGCTGGGAAGGGGTCAGGTGTGTTCCAGAAAGGTCTGAAAGAGCTGCTGGAAGGGGAGCTCTGGGAGAGAGGTTGGTGCCTGGTCCTGGAGCAAAGGGGTGGGAATAGGGGCAGGGGAAAGACCCCTGCAGCTAGGGCTGCTCAGGGGAAGAGCTTTGTTTTGTGTTACTTTGTGAGTTTTTTGTTTGAATTAAGATCTGGCCCCAAGACAGCCCATGGGAGAGGTGTTAGTCCTCTAGAGGCTGGGGAGACAGGCCAACAGCCCTACAAACTCCCATTCAGTCAGAGACATTCTGCACCACCAGGCAGCATGGGCTGCCCCTGTGAGATCGGGGTGTGGAGCAGCCTGACCCCTGGCAGGTTCGAGCGGGCACAGCAGGCGGAGGGGTGGGCAGAGGGGTGGGGGGGGGAGGGTTAGCTGGGCAGCAGGAGCATCACAGCTGAGAGATCCCCCCCAAAAAGAGTGGCCCCGGCCCAAGGAATCTGCTGGTCTCTCACCGCTGGGGGAGGGGGCACACAATGCTCACCCCCTCCACTGGGAGCCACCCCCGGAGTGAGCCTGGCAATTATCCCTACTGCCTATGAGCAGAATCCACTGTGTGGAGGCTGGGGGGCTCTCCCGGTGCTGGCGCAGGGCTGGGGTGGAGCGTGGGGGGCGGGGCTCTCTCCCGGTGCCGGCGTGGGGCTGGGGAGGAGGGCTGCACTGGAGCTAGTGGGGGAGTTCACCCCATTTGTGAAGAGGCGCTGGGACACCCGCCTTCCAGCTTGTGACGCTGATCGGCTGCCGTTCCCCTCGGCCTCTCTCTTGCTTTCCCAGGGTGACAACTTGGGATCTCTGTGTCTTCTGTATCCTGATTGGGGTCTGTGCAGTGAGATGCACGTCAGAGAGGGAGAGGTTCAGTTCTCACAGCAGGGGATGCGGGCACCTCGCCGGGCTCTCAGGGGATGAAGCTACATGTTCTCTCTGCCCGCCTGCCTGCCAGCACCTGCCCAGGCTGTGATCCTGCTCTGCTGTGCGAAAGGACGGCAGGACTGCCTGCTGCACCCAGTGGGGGATGAAGGGGCTGGGCTGTAGCTGGAATCCCAGGAGGAATGCTGGCTGAGTCTGCCAGCCCTCCTCTTAGGGGGTCCCAACGTGTACACCCCCTTTTCAGAGTCCTCCCCTCCCGCTGCTCAGCCATCTCCGAGGGCTAGTCCAAAGGGAGGGGATGTCTCCATCCTCAGCTGGCCCACCCGTCAGAGTACCAGCACCTCTGGAGTGCTAACAGGGAGCCCCTGTGTCCTACACCCTGCCCCTCTCACCTCACCTCCAGGTGTGTGGCGTGAAGTGGGCTCTGGGCATGCCAGCTGGATTGAGCCCCGCTCTCTCCACCTGGTTGGAGGATAGTGCTGGGGTTTAGGCATGGGACGGGTGCCTGAAGGCCTGCCTGGGGCAGCAGTGCGCATGCTTGGGGCAGAAACTTAGGTACCTTGGGGCTTGTACTGAAAAAGTTTAGGTGCCGGGTAAGTTGAGGTGCCTTCAGGGCTAGGGGGCAGCTGAGTGGGGGTCTTGTGGATCCCAGTGATGCCTAAAAACTTGGATTTAGGTGCGTAAAGCCCGGATTTAGGTGCGTAAAGCCCAGATTTAGGCAGCTCAATCACTTTGTGCATGTAGGTCTTCGTCTCTCTCCGTGCCTCCTAGCCCCCTCTGTAAAACAGGATCATAAGGCTTCCCTCTTGTCCGTCAAGGGGGTGCTCAAATACTGTGGTGGTGGAGGCCGTAGAAAGATCAGGCTGTACCCTAGGGGAGGGTGTACTGCTATTTTTGGGCTGCCCTTGCTGTAAAAGGGAAGTGATTTGCAGTGTTCTCACTGTCCATGTGCAGCCAAACGCCCCACCTGGCTGGAAGGAGGAAGATCAGCAGACACCAAATCATTGAAGGAAAGACGGCCCACCAAGCAGCAGGTGGGATTCTGACATCTTGTCCATTATTGTGGGTGAAAAGAATCAATAGATGTTAAAGGGTCACAGGCTCCCAACAGCACTTCTTTAACCGCATCAAATCAGACCATGACAAGAAAATGGAGAGTGGCATTGCAGTGGGAAACAAGGGGAAAGCCAAGGGCTAGCCAGCTGCAGCCCTGATTTCAGAGTAGCAGCCGTGTTAGTCTGTATTCGCAAAAAGAAAAGGAGTACTTGTGGCACCTTAGAGACTAACACATTTATTTGAGCATAAGCCGATGAAGTGAGCTGTAGCTCACGAAAGCTTATGCTCAAATAAATTGGTTGGTCTCTAAGGTGCCACAAGTACTCCTTTTCTTTCTGCAGCCCTGAGTACTTACTCGTATTCTCAACGGGAAGGGAAGCATCAGTAGGATGAGCCAAGGGGAGGAATTACTGCTGGACTCAGGATGCTGAGTTGTGCAAAGAAACAAAAATCTGGGGGACCTTGAATCCTTCCCCTGGTCACTGAGCCACAAGGCCCTTAAGGCCCACGTGTGCGAATTCCCGTGCAATGCCTGTTCCGTCTGCAAAACCCCTCACCTTTGCCCCTTGTGTGCACAAATTATCTGTCTGCATGTGCAATTGTAAGCCATGCTAGTGCAGTGGGAGACTTTGTCCCTGTCTGATGGCAGGTCTGTATAAGAGGATAAATGCCTATTACTGTTGCCGCCTTAAGACATGACTCCTTTGGCTCAAGTGGGCGCGGTTCATGCTGTTTAACACTGACGGGCTCTGGTTCAAATCCAAATGGAGTAGGAGGCATACAATCGTCTGATTTCTGAGGAAATTGGGAGGGTGCCTGTGGGTTTCTCTGTTGCATGGAGCCCCATGCGTTACCATTGGGTGCAGCCACAATTTGCTAAATGAGATTGCTGCTGGATACAACACATCCTCGCTAGGACGATTAACCTGTGCTTCTAGCCCCCCTGTTTGACCGCTGCTCCTTCCCAGCAGTACCACGTTTCAGTGCACTGCCGACTTTTCTGAGAGCCTTCAGTCTGCCGTGCCAGCCTCTGACAGCATGACCATCCTACTGGCTACTGCCAGCCCTTCTGATCTCCCTAGGTAGAAATGGTACCTGACACCGCTGATGGGCATTAACTCTTTCTGAATACAGTGTACAGAGGGCTTCTGATTTGGGGCTTTATTCATTTAAATTTGGGGAGGGTATTTTAGTGATTTTTGAATTCTATGTCCATGTCCAAAAATTAGGCCTTTTCAGGGCTTTCTCTGATATGGAAGAGATTTTTGGGGGGTACTTCCCAAAACTCTTCTCTGAATAGGATCCACTTTAATTTGTATGACACGTATAACAATGGCCTACACATGGTTTAAGCTTAGCATGCTCGTTATTGCACCCCTGGTCTGGTGTTTCGTGCATTTGTTCCCTCGTGCACGTTAACGGAGTACTGTGTCAAACAGCACTACGTTAAAGTGCACTAGGGAAACTTTAGTTTGCACAAGCAGGGTCTACGTGGACCAATTCAGTCCCACACCCAGAGCCCACTTTATTGCTTCCTGTAGACAACCTCTTTGATGCAAGCCAGAGAGCAGGAGCATCCCCTAGAGAAACAAACATCACTGGGAAAAGGGTGACATCAGCACGAACCGAGTAACCATTTCTGGGTTTTTCTGGCGTTTATTGGATAAACCAATTTCATTTTTTTATCATCAGTGGTGTTGTACTGGTGTTTATTGGTTAAAACCTAAAATCAGAAGCCCTAAATACACCGCACGCAACACGCAGACCAAGCAGCATCACCAGCTCCCTGCTCAGAGAGCTGTTTTGAAATGGTGCCACATGGGGGTAGTGTAGAGATTCACACACATTGTGTATCCGCCTTCTCCCTTGATAATATGTGTACAGTTCTCTGCTTTGTCCTTGCCTCTCTTTGTCTTTTGTTTTATATGAAAATAAAAATGACCGGCATATGAAAGGGAAGGCTCATTCTTTGTGTCTCTCTGGATGGATTGGGAACTGTTCTCAGCCTGGGATCCTACAGAGGGTGGGAGCATTTCTCAGCTATTGTGATAACAAGAAGGAAGGTGATGCCCCCATGTGGTTGGTTGGAGGGACCAATGAGCCATGTTCTGCTGCAGATCAGGCTTCTGTGCCAAAAGAAACCAGAAATGTGGGGAGCAAAGGCCTCTGGCTGAGGCACGTAAACCTGTCCCTCACCTTGCATGCCAGTCAATGCTGTCGCATTAGGAGACGCTGCTGTAATAAAGAGCCAGCTCCCCGCTTGTGCACCAGCGGATATCTGGCCCCACACGAGGAGTAACTGGGAAAGCTTCTGCGGTGACAGTCACTCTGCACGTATTGGGGCAGGGAGGGATGCAATCGAGCCAACTCAAGAGCTTTTAACAATATTTATTTCTGGTAATAACTGATACATCAGCGAGATGAGGAAAAAGATGTGATGGATCGTTTCTTTTGCTGCTTGCATTTGCTTTTTCATTGTCAGTCTCTCTCATCTCTCCAGGTTGGGTCTCTGAGATCCCCCATGTCAACATCCTTTTGAGTTCTTCATCTAATTATTCCAGGAGATGATGGGCCTAATTCCCATTTACACAGGGGCCACTCTGCATCACTCTAGCAGTTTGAGGGGCCTTACACTGGGAGTAGATGTATTATTATTTGGATGGCACCTCGGAGCCCCACTCAGGACCTAGTGTTCTAGGTGCTGTAAAACACAGATCTATAAGATAGCTCTACCCCATGAGTTTGCAATTGAAGTAAGTGTAATTTACTCCATTTTAAGTCCCCTTTACACTGCCTGTGGTGTAAAGTAGCCTTAGCATAAATGAGAATTGAGCCCTATGAATTAAAACCAATAATGCACTCTCCTATCCGTGAAACTATAAGAAAACAAAACAAAAATATTTCCTCCTTACCTGGAAAGATGGGACCCAAATGTTTCATGCCATGCATGTTACACTAGCACAAGTCCTCACATAAAGCAGTGAAAACGCAGTATGAAAAATCATTTTAAGGTACTTGTCATAATTTGTAAAGTATCCGTATTAGTCACCATTGCCTAGAGAAACTGCTTGAGTGCTTCACATTTCAATTTTTTTTCCCATTCCTTTACCAAAATGTGTGTCTTAGATTGCATATTTGCAGACTGGTTTAATAATGCAGGGTGGCTCATGAGCACGAGGATACATCTGCTGGTTTGTGATTGTAGGGTTGTGCATTTAAGCAGGGATGCAAATACTGGTTTGTTATTGTAGGGTTGCTCACTCAGGCCTGGCCGTGAAAGCTAACTTGTTATTGGGGGGTTGCTGCTAACATTTATTTTTTCTTATACTGGCGTTGTATAACCTCTTTTGAATTAAAATAGCTATAAAGTTATATGGAGTGTTGAAACAGGGCTGAAAAATAAAACAGATTGGTCACATGCTGGATCTGTTCTCCCTTTTACTGCCTTACTGTCCAATGAGACAGTTGCTGTGTCCAGTTCAAACGTTCCAGCTGGAGCACTGAAAAGGTGTTCTGGCGGCTCAGAGCTGGGTAGAGCAGGAAGCCACCTTAAAAGAAGTCTTGAATGGGTCTAAAACTATTAGTATTTACATTATAGTAGCACTTAGGGGCCCCAACCAAGATCAGATCCCATTGGGCTAAGCGCTGTACAAACACAGAGTGAGAGGCAGTCCCTACTCTGAAGAGTTTATAAGCCAATAGAGAAGATAAATAAAGGGTGAGTGGGGAAACTGAGGAACAGCACATGACTTGCTCACAGGTGCATTGCAGGCCAGGGGCAGAGCGAGGAATAGAACCAAGATCTCTTTGTTCCTAAGCCACTAGCCACACTCCTTCCCTAAAGGCACTCCTTAGGGTATGTCTACACTACGAAATTAGGTCGAATTTATAGAAGTCGGTTTTTTAGAAATCGGTTTTATATATTCGAGTGTGTGTGTCCCCACAGAAAATGCTCTAAGTGCATTAAGTGCAGTAACTCGGCGGAGCGCTTCCACAGTACTGAGGCTAGCGTTGACTTCTGGAGTGTTGCACTGTGGGTGGCTATCCCACAGTTCCCGCAGTCTCCGCTGCCCATTGGAATTCTGGGTTGAGATCCCAATGCCTGATGGGGCTAAAACATTGTCGTGGGTGGTTCTGGCTACATATCGTCAGGCCCCCGTTCCCTCTCTCCCTCCGTGAAAGCAAGGGCAGACAATCGTTTCGCGCCTTTTTTCCTGAGTTACCTGTGCAGACGCCATACCACGGCAAGCATGGAGCCCGCTCAGGTAACCGTCACCCTATGTCTCCTGGGTGCTGGCAGATGCGGTACTGCATTGCTACACAGCAGCAGCAACCCATTGCCTTGTGACAGCAGACGGTGCAATAGGACTGGTAGCCGTCATCGTCATGTCCGAGGTGCTCCTGGTCGCCTGTGTGAGGTCGATCAGGAGCTCCTGGGCAGACATGGGCGCAGGGACTAAATTTGGAGTGACTTGATCAAGTCATTCTCTTTAGTCCTGCAGTCAGTCCTATTGAACCATCTTATGGTGAGCAGGCAGGTGATACGGATTGCTAGCAGTCCTATTGCACCATCTTCTGCTGGGCAGGCAAGAGATGAGGATGGCTAGCAGTCCAATTGTACCATCTTCTGCCGAGCAGCCATGAGATGTGGATGGCATGCAGTCCTTCTGCACCGTCTGCTGCCAGCCAAAGATGTAAAAGATAGATGGAGTGTATCAAAACAAGAAATAGACCAGATTTGCTTTGTACTCATTTGCAAACCCTGCCCCCCGTCTAGGGGACTCATTCCTCTAGGTCACACTGCAGTCACTCACAGAGAAGGTGCAGCGAGGTAAATCTAGCCATGTATCAATCAGAGGCCAGACTAACCTCCTTGTTCCAATAAGAACAATAACTTAGGTGCACCATTTCTTATTGGAACCCTCCGTGAAGTCCTGCCTGAAATACTCCTTGATGTAAAGCCACCCCTTTTGTTGATTTTAGCTCCCTGTAAGCCAACCCTGTAAGCCGTGTTGTCAGTCGCCCCTCCCTGCGTCAGAGCAACGGCAAACAATCGTGCATCTGAGTTGAGAGTGCTGTCCACAGCAGTCACAATGGAGCACTCTGGGATAGCTCCCGGAGGCCAATACTGTCGAGTTGTGTCCACAGTATCCCAAATTCAACCCGGCAAGGCCAATTTAAGCGCTAATCCACTTGTCAGGGGTGGAGTAAGGAAATCGATTTTAAGAGCCCTTTAAGTCGAAATAAAGGGCTTCATCGTGTGGACACGTGCAGGTTTACATCAATTTAACGCTGCTAAATTCGACCTAAAGTCCTAGTGTAGATCAGGGCTTAGTTGTTAGAGAGAAGCTGTGGGCAGGGGTCTTGGCCCAGCGCCGACACAGCAATCCTTGAAGCTGGCTTGGTTTTGCCCCTTTGTTCTACCTTCCAACAGCCTTGGAGCAAACTCGCCCTATAAATCCAGCCTGCTACTTTTAAATCCTACTGCACGGAGGGTCATCTTGCCAGGGCCCATAACTCTGAGCAGATATAATGCCGACAGACCCCAGTCATCGGTGGGCGGGATTGAACTGGGGACCTCTGGAGGTTAGTGCATGAGCTTAAAGCCAACTGGCTGTGAGCTAAGTCTCTCTCCCTCAGCCTCCACTACTAAATGGGACAGAACACACCCAGGAGGTGTATGGGTTACATAGGCTCCATATGTTTGTCATTCCTAAGGGCTTGTTTCCGCCTGCCTTTATTCAATGGACTCTTAACCCAGCTGGGGGGGGGGGGGAGGGTTTGCGTATATATTGGCAGCTCCAGTCAGCACTAAAGGTTCCAGGAGCAGGGAGCAGCCCCATTTTTGCTCCTGCTTCCAGAGAGCAGCTGCACAGCTGGCCTACCCTTCAGGCTGAAAGTGCAGATCTAAAAGAGCCTCAGTAAGGAGTTGGCTTCCTCTGCAATCCAAGCTGCCGGGCAGGCTGGGGGTAGAGGAGGGGCATTACAGCACTCCTGGGCTAATGCATGTGTGAAAACATTCGACAATGAGCGAAAGGGCCCCCCCAGGGTGGGGGATGCTGTGGGAATTGGTGTCCTGTGTTTCTGGGAGTCTGACTGATGTTCTGAAATTGCCAACTCATGGAAGGGCCACAGGCAAGGGCTGTGTCACATATCTACCAGACAAGGGTCAATGGAGAGTCATTAACTGGAAGCTCTGACCAAACAATGGTTAGGCTAAGCAGGTTGCTTGAAACGAGAAACCCATTTGATCAAGTTTCAGAGTAGCAGCCGTGTTAGTCTGTATTTGCAAAAAGAAAAGGAGTACTTGTGGCATCCGATGAAGTGAGCTGTAGCTCACGAAAGCTCATGCTCAAATAAATTGGTTAGTCTCTAAGGTGCCACTGGTACTCCTTTTCTTTTTGCCATTTGATCAAGTTTCTCTGCAGGGAGGGGAAAGTGAAGAGTGGAAATTGCCAGCAGCAGAACAAAGAAACCAAGTGGTGTTGGTGGGACTTATAAACTCTAGGGACTCCAGGAGACCCCTCAGGAAGCTTGGGCAGCAGAGAGGAGCATGCTTTTGTAAGGGGGGGGTTGGTCCTTTGTAACTGAGGGACCAGCCCAGGAAGAAGGAAGTCAGCTGATCTGGAGAAGAGGGAGAGACTCCAGGATCCTAAAGAGAAGCCGTGAGCTGCAGTGGAAGGGTCTTGGACCCCTCTGCCCCAACCCCAAGAACGCCGCAAAGCATTGAGGAACCTGATCCAGGGAGATGAGCACAGGTGTGTTTAGATCTATGTATTTCTTGTGCAACCAAAGTAAAGAGTAGTGGTGTGTTAGGATCCTGCACACAGCCTGTGTCTATCCATCACACTACGCTGTGCCCAGCTGTAAACCCTGAGTGCACACGTGGCTGAAGATCTGGGGTGTTTGAAAGCTACAGGGAAGTGTGAGGGGTCAGCACTAGTCCCAGGGGCTGGGAAGTTGGACTGCAGCAGATGTCCCCAAACTGGGGAGCGCACCCCTGTAAGGGGGGCATGGAGGAATGTTTGGGGGGATGTGGTGAGGCCCAGGCCAGTCCCCTGGTGGGAGCCCCGCCTCGGCCACAGCCATGGCTCTGCTCCCAGCCCCAGCCTTGCCCCTGACCATGGCCTAGCCATGACTTCTGGCCCCATGCCCAGCCTCGGCTCCATTCCCAGCCCTAGACCCACGCATAGCTGCGGCCCCACTCTGTCTGCCCCTTCTCACCCCTCCCAGAGCTATGGCCCAGCTCCTGGCCCTTGCTTCCGGCCCCACCTCCTGGGCAGGGAGGCCATGACTGAAAAGTTTGGGGACCACTGGACTGCAGGGTCTCAGCTCTCAGAAGCGGCTGCCAGACAGAGTATTTGCAGCCCCAGAGTGTGCCTAGAGACCCAGCCAGGGGCAGTGCCTGGACTCTGTTCAACTCGGGAGGCTGGGATCCGGCGAGGTGAGCCCCATACACGGCAGCCTTTTAGAACCAGTTGAAGCCCTTTTAGAACCGGTTGTCCCATGAGGGACAGCCAGTTCTAAAAGGGCTTCGAAATTTAACAACTGGCCAAAGTGGTGCCTTAGGTGCCAACTCCGTGGGTGCTCCGGGGCTGGAGCACCCACGGGGAAAATTTCATAGGTGCAGAGCACCCACCGGCAGCTCCCTGCCCAGCCCCAGCTCACCTCCGCCCCGCACCCAGGCTTCCTGCGAATCAGCTGTTTGCGCGGGAAGCCTGGGAGGGCTGAGAAGCAGGCGGTGGCTTCCCGCTCAGGCCCAAGGAAGTGAAGGTGGAGCGGAGGGGAGCTGGGGCGGGGCGGGGGACGTGAGGAGGGCCGCCCGCACCACAGCAGGTAACCCAGGGGACGCCGGGGAACTGCTCCCCACCCCAGCTCATCTCTGCCTCCCTGGGCCTGAGTGGGAAGCAGCCGCTTGCTTGTCAGCCCTCCCAGGCTTCCCGCGCGAACAGCTGATTCACGGGAAGCCGGGGGGCCGGAGAAGCAGAGCGGAGCGGCGCGTTCAGGGGAGAAGGTGGAGCGGAGGTGAGCTGGGGCTGGGCAGAGGGCAGCGAGCTGCCAGTAGGGGCTCTGCACCCACCAAATTTTCCCTGTGGGTGTTCCAGCCCCGGAGCACCCACAGAGTTGGTGCCTAAGGGGCCACTTTTGATGTGACCAGTGGGGGGAGTGGCCGCTCCCCCTGCTCCTCCCCAGCTACGCTGCCCTGCCCCTAGGAGCCAGAGGGACCTGCTGGATGCTTCCTGGGAGTTGCCCCAGGTAAGCAACCCCAGGACTCCCCACCTCACCCCCCAGCAGGTCCCTCTGGCTCTTAGGGGCAGGGTGGGCACCCACTATGGTGGCCCACGAGACCCTCCTGCCCGGTTCTTGTGGGTGAGGAGGGAACTGGTTATTAAGATTTTGGCAGCTCATCACTGCTTCTATCCCAGCAGAGACAAGGCAGAAAACCCTTGATATTCCTGCAAGTAGAAAAACCCTGTCCACCCTTCTTAATTGGCCCCAACATAGCACAAAGGGGGAAAAGCATCCCCATAGTTAGTCCAAGCGCAAGGGTCAGCACACTTGCCCATGCTTCCATCCCGGGACATGCAGGCAGGTGAGGAGGGGATCCAGCTTACCTGCAGCAGGATATCAGGGCACGGCATTCAAAGACCACCCGCACACTTAGCTCTTCCAGCTCTTTAATCTTCCAAAGAACGAGCACACACTGATGCGGAGAGAATCCAGGGGTTGTGGGAGTCAGGTCAGGGTTTGCCGCGGGGGAAAGAGCGGGGAACAGAAACGGCTGTCATGAATACTGGGCTCTGTCACCGGTGGACAAAGGGTACCTGGAATGTGAGAGTGGGGCTGATCAGGCCCTTCACGCTGAAAGAAGCCCACATATTGATTCACCCTCCTCTGGAACATGGGAGCTGCTCCTGCTATGGACCCAGTTTCTAGGAGTTCTTAAATCAAGGTGTTCAGACCCAAAAGTGAGCCACAGCTCTAGGCTAGATGGATCCTGTCTCTACTGCAGAAGTGTCCACTCAGCAGCAACCCCATTCCCAGAGCCCTGCCCCCCAGCCTGCAGTATGAAATTTGGGAGGGATGGATTCTTTGGAGGCTGCTCTCTCCTAAGGTTGTTCCAAACCCCGGGCCAGAAAGCGGGAGGTGATGTCCCTGCAGTACCACAGCCTCAGGCCACCAGGCCCAGGCAACAGCCAAAGCTACTCATTTGGGGCCATTTTACACTGAACCCATCACTGGATGCTGCCAGGAGGAGTGTCCTGTTGGGACATGCCTGGTCTGGGATTTTCTTACCACAGGTGAAACCAAGTCCCCACTCACACCCGTCGAGTAAGGGGCTCGGTCTCCCGGTGTGTTGGGATAAATCCAGTAGCTAATGGTATTTGCTCTGCTATATGTCACAGAGAAAGTCCAGAGTGGAGATTATGAGCTTCCCAGAAGCAGACTTCATCTGAAAGGCAGCTCGCAGGTCAGCATCCCAATGGCAGTCAGCCATCCCCCTACGCTGTTGGGCTACTCCACCTATATCTCACTAGTGGACACACCCGGGCATCAGCCATGCGGCTTGTTCTGAACACCCTTGGTGAGGAGGTGAAGTCAAGATTTCCATTTGGCAGCGGACTATCATGAGGCTTGTGGGGTGGGGTGATGGAGCTGGTAGTCTCTGGGCTTTTGAATGGGCAGCCCCTGGCACTGTCTCAGTGAGGCTTTAATGGAATCTTCTCCCCCTCCCACCCACTTAAACAGCATGACCGTGGGGTGATTTCTCTCCCCTTCCTGCTGGCATAAGCCTCCAATGCCCAATCTCATAGGCATGTGGAGGAGGATGCAGGATAAACTGCAAGAGCTTTCTGATATTAGCATGAGGTTTGTTGGGGTGGGGGCAAAGGGATACTGCTGAATAGATCACATCTGTGTTTTATAAGGGCAGAAAATAGAGCTATATTGTTGTAACAAGCATCCGAGTCACCTTTACCCGCCTCTTGTGACACAGAGACAGGCCTCTAGATTGTCTTATTTTTCTTTCTTTGCAGCTGTCAAACTGCAGCTCATAAGTAGTGGATGGATTCAGAGGCAGCCTGCATACTAAGGAGAGGCAGCAAGGCATTGTTCAGGAGAGTGGGGAGTGAAAAGAGGCACATTACTGTTATGAATCCATGGCTACCTTGGACTTCTTGGTTCATCACGAGGCTGCACACCAGGACTACTCAGAACTTTTATAGGAACAGAATTCAAATCTTTCTGCTCCAAAAGCATGAGCCCCCAGTGCTTGAACTAAGGGAGAATCTCCATTAGATGTTAGCAGTATAGGGCCTATGACACATTGTTGAGCAGTTCTGAACCATCCAGTAGAGGGCAGTGGCATGCAACCACACACCCCATCCTAACCCGTTTATTACACCAGGCCATTCTCCCTGTAGTAAGAGTATAGAAGGGTTGAATGTGGCAATGAATGGGGGGAAGGTAGTCAGCCATCTCTGTATCACCGTTCTCCTGGCTGCCTCAGGGAGTCCTCTCCACAGGGCTGAGGATGATCCATGGCTGGAGCCAGCAGCTATGCATCAGACTTGGATGGAAATGGCAGTTCAGGCTCACGTCAATAGAAATTGGGGGCATTTAGTCATCTTCAGGATTGGGTCCCAACTTACCATGTCCCAAGTTGGGTGAGACGTATGTTCCCTGTTGTGCAGGGAGTTCTTAGTTTTGTTTCAGTCAGGCCCGCTGTCAGCATGGTCCCTGCTTTTATGCCATCGGCGTGCTTCAGCGACTCAGATACAACATCTTATCGAGACACACATCCCTTTGATCGCAGCGCTGCTGAGAGGTTAATCTTCCCGTTCCCTGACGCGCTTTCTTTGTCTTCATTCAAGTGAATGAAAGGAGCGGGTGGCTTTTTTTTTTTTAAATGGTACATCTCTAATTCCTTCTGATGGCTATGCTGCTGCAGCTCCAGGCCTGGACCCCAGATATCAGACCCATGGGAAAGAGGGCAAAACAACATGGGCTCCTGACAGTCTGTAGTGGTAATAGTGACTACTACCCTTTGCATTTCAAGGTTTGTGTGGGGTCTCTAGCAAAGGAAAACTGGGAGAATGCTTCATAAATAAGCAGCACCAGGAAACTGGAGAAAGATGGTCCAGCTGTTAGGTGCTAGGCTGAGCCTGGGGAGACCTGGGTTTGATTCTATGCTCTGCCACAAACTTCCTTGGCCAAGTCATTTAGGGCCAGATACTCACAGCTATTTAGGTACTTTACTCCTATTGATTTCAATAGGAGTTAGGCACCTAAATAATTCTGCAGGTCTGAGCTGTAACCAGCCCTTCAGCCACACTTCCACTCCTCTCCGCCAGACTGGAGTGAGCCCTTTTATATGATCAGAGGGGTCTTAATTAGAGTCACGTGGTCACATTAGCTTAATGGCCTCACCTGAGTCTTTGCAGGTAAATTGGAGTCAGGTGTTCTCATTAGCCTGGAGCAGCCCCTGCTCTGGTCAGTCAGGGAACAGAAAACTGTTAATCCAGTGGCCAGTATATCTACCTTCTACTACTTTGCTGTACCACCCCAGGCCCGCCAGACCTTTTCATTGGGCCCCTGCCCCATGGACCCGACCGACCCCCCCCCCGCCCCTTCACCGTGAGCCAGCTACACGAGCTGCAGCCGGTCTGTTTCCAGACTGCGCCAAGGAAACATCTGTACACACTCACGCTTCACACCCTTCACGGCCACACTCTGGTGTCCCGCCCCGATACAAAGTGGCGGGACCTCCTGCCACCTTTTGGAGGGTGAGCAACCTCGGTGGGCCAGCCTGTATTCCACCTTGGTCCCGAGGCCCATCAGGAACATTAGTTGGTGGCTCCTTCACAGAGCCGTGAGCGCGGGCGTGTTTATGACACGGTTCACCCCCATCCCGGATACTTGCCCTTTTTGCAACGTGAGGGAAACCCTGGTGCACGTATATTTAGAGTGTGCCAGGCTGCAGCCCCTTTTTCGGCTCCTCACGAATATTTTATTACGCTTTTGGCTCCACTTTTCCCCTCATCTACACACTCCCCATCCGTGGCCCCACAAAATCGCGAGATCTCCTGGTTAACCTCCTCCTAGCCCTAGCTAAAACAGCCATTTATAAAACTAGAGAGGGGAGGTTGGCTAATGAAGCGTCCTGCGATTGTAGGGCCGTTTTCTGATCCTCAGTACATTCACGTATCCGGGTGGAGTTCCTCTGGGCGGCATCCACCGACTCCCTTGACGCCTTCGAGGAGCGGTGGGCGCTGTCCGAGGTTCTCTGCTCGGTGACCCCGTCCGGTTCCCTCCGTCTGACCCTTTGATTGAGGGGAAGAGCGAGAGACCCCAGCCCCAGCCGTTGCCGCTGTGGATACCATCATCACTGTCACCTAGGAGGGGTCCTATAACATGTGGGTGTAATCCCCCCCACCCCCAAACCGCCCACCCCGCAGCCATGCCCATCTTGTCGGGCACTCTCAGGAGAGGAATAATTGGTGACACTGGGCGTGGCACTAGGTAACTCGAGGGAGTGGAAGACCACGAGTGTCGAGGAATTCCCCCCCCACTCTAGGCCACCAGGTAACTCAGGAGGGTGGAAGACCACGAGTGTCGAGGAAGCCCCCCCGCTCTGGGCCCAGGCTAGCCTGAACACTTCTCCTTCCTGAAGGCTGCTGTGTCATACCTTCTGTTTGCTCTTGTTTTGTTGCATAGTTTTGCTTTACCCTCTTTGGTGATTCTTTGTAAGTGTTACCCAAATAAAATTCTTTTCTGCTTCAAAAAAAAACTACTTTGCTGTACCACACCAGGCCCGCCAAACCTTTTCATTGGGCCCCTGCCCCATGGACCCGACCGACCCCTCCCCACCCCTTTACCGTGAGCCAGCTACAGGAGCTGCAGCCGGTCCGTTTCCAGACTGCGCCAAGGAAATATCTATACACACTCACACTTCACACCCTTCATGCCCTCACCCTGGTGTCCTGACCCAATACGAAGTGGCGGGACCTCCTGCCACCTTTGGAGGGTGAGCAGCCCCGGTGGGCCAGCCTGTACTCCACCTTGGTCCCAAGACCCGTCGGGAACATCAGTTGGCGGCTCCTTCACGGAGCTGTGAGCACGGGCATGTTTTTGACGCGGTTCACCCCCATCCCAGATACTTGCCCCTTTTGCAACGTGAGGAAAACCCTGGCACACGTATATTTAGAGTGTGCCAGGCTGCAGCCCCTTTTCCGGCTCCTCACGAATATTTTATTACACTTTTGGCTGCACTTTTCCCCTCACCTTTTTATTTACACACTCCCCATCCGTGGCCCCACAAAGTCACGGGATCTCCTGGTTAACCTCCTCCTAGCCCTAGCTAAAACAGCCTTCTATAAAACCAGAGCGAGGTTGGCCGATGAAGCTTCCTGTGACTGCGGGGCCTATTTCTGATCCTCCGTCCGTTCACGCCTCCGGGCAGAGTTCCTCTGGGCGGCGACCACTGATTCCCTTGACGTCTTTGAGGAGCAGTGGGCGCTGTCTGGGGTTCTCTGCTCGGTGTCCCCACCCGGTTCCCTTCGTTTGACCCTTTGACCGCACTCCAGTCCCTGTTGTTCATTAGTTGTCCCCCATAATTATTTAGTTTTCCAGGTCCTGTGGACCCCCCTCTTAGGCTGGGGGGGTGGGGATCCTTTAGCACTTCCCGGATCCCAATAGGACTACTCTGCTGTACCCAACTGGCCTGGGTCTATCACAGTACTTAAGACAGACGGAGAGCAATGTCAGAGGGAAGAATGAGATGCCTGCTTGGGGATGTGGGCAAATTACCACACAGATTGCCCAAGTCTCCTGGGGGGTCACAGAATGACTCAATCATGGAGGTGAAACTTACATACAACAGATACTCCAGCCTAGTCAGGTGTTTCTGCAACTCTTGATTCTCTCTTTGCTTTTCCAGCTTTCTCCTGTTCTTCCAGTGTGAGCACATTGACGCACTACCCCCCTAAAGCTTAATGCTACACTGCATGATTCAGGCACTTGCAAAGAAAGGGCCACCTAGGAGAGCATGGACTTCCCCTAGTGACCGTTCAGAGTGGAACTGCACACACGGCAAGCTCCATCCCCTTTGATTAGAGATGCTGTGGGATAGCTCTGTCCTCTGGGGTGAAAGCCTGTAGGAACCACATATGGATGTCCTTTGTTCCATCTGCTTGATGACCAGCATGTTCTCTACAGGGGCGTTCCCAGCATTCCCTCTCTGTGCACTGAAACGCCTTCATCTGTTGAAAAGCCCATGCTTCTAACATGGTTTCTCCAATATATTTCCACACCAGCCAGCACCAATGGCCAGTGTACCCTGGTGCAGGTTTGGATGATGTTCCAAGGTCAGTTTGCATTGCAAAGAATGAGGTGGGAATCCAGCAAGCTGCCAAACTGCTTTGCATGTGCAGCTCAACCATCCCAGACTGCATTAGGCTGCTTTTTGCAGGGACGCAGATGTCCTTGATCAGAGCAGCCGACTAGCTGCTGTCAGGGAAACAGCTTCCCCATTGCCCTCCCTGGGCTATTAACGAGATAGACTGCAATAAAAGTGGCAATCTTCTTTAATCATCAACTTGCCTGACCTGCAAGCAGCTCAGCAATAAGAGACTCAAGAACTGCTGAGGAAGTCTCCCTTGCGGTCCACTCGTCTGCATTAGATCTATTAAAAGTGACCCAGACACCGAGAGCTGTTGCTGGTCACTGTCCTCCTGGGAAATTATCTCCATGAAAGGCAAAGAAGCACTAGGACATCAGGGAAAGGGTAGACTCTGAGGGAAGCAACAGACATCAAAAGGACACTAGCAATTCGATTAGGGCAAACAGCTATGGGGAGAAACGTTTTCATAGGATTCAATAAAAAAAATCAATGGAAAGAGTTTTGTTAAATAAAGAAGTGTAAGCAGTGCCCTGCAGTGCCTGAAACCAAGCACAACAGCCTTGTGCACAGGAACCAGGAAGTGATACTCACCAGCCTCGTGAATGCACAGAAGAGAGAAACAGCAGAAATGGTGACATGCAGAGACAGGCTCCAAGCTCCCAAAGAATCAGATCTGGTTTGAAACCCCTTAGACTGCCAGCGTCATTATGACCAACCCCAAAGGTCCATAAATCGTAAGTCAGGCCCCCAAAATCATGAGATTTATTTTTTCATATAAACAGTTTCGGGGTAGTTGTATTTGCCTTCTGGTTTCTGGGCCTTTGAGGTTCATGCACTTTAAATTTTTAAGCTTTTCTCCAGAACCACAAGCATGGGAAACATATTTTTTAAAAACAAAGAAAACTGGGATTCTAATACAATTTCTTGATTCCAGCAGCTGAGGCTTCAGGAAAATATCATGGGACTCGGGATCAATTTGTGCAAGCTGGTGACACTGCAGGGTGTCTGGCATTTTTCGTTTGTCCCATTATAGAGACGGGCTTCCATTTTTCCAAAGATGTCAGGGCCAGTTTTTCAAGTGCTTAGCACCCAGAATTGTGGCAAGATTTTCAAAACAGCTCATCTCCCATTGAAGCATCAGTGCATAATTGCTCTATGGGTCAATGCGTCATGTCATCAAGCACACAGATGAGCCTGGTGGGGTCTGAAGTTGGAGCACACGTGCATCAAAATGAGACTATCTTCATGCGCGCGCACACCCCCCCCCCCAGAGCTAGGTAAGAATGGGCAGTACTACAATTATCCTCGAGCTCTTGTTCCTCCAATTTTGCACTGAAAATGACAGCTTCCATCCCAGCCAGGCAAATTTACATAAAGGAAAGCATTGATTAAGTAGTTCTCTGTCCTT
This sequence comes from Lepidochelys olivacea, assembly GCF_965140295.1. Taxonomy (NCBI): domain Eukaryota; kingdom Metazoa; phylum Chordata; order Testudines; family Cheloniidae; genus Lepidochelys; species Lepidochelys olivacea. Next base: position 17,394,583 of record NC_140424.1, read on the forward strand.
GAGAGTGTGTGTATAAATAAAATCAGGAGAGCCTCTATTCACAGATTATTATTATTATTATTTTTTAAATAATACTTTGCATTTCTATGGCACGCATCATTTAAGCATCTCAAAGCAAGTGCTTTGCAAATGTTCCGCTGACTCTCGCAACAGCCCTGGGGGTAAGGGAGAGTGTGGGGAGCTGAGAGAGAGAATACTAGGAAACTGACAAGCTGCTGCTGAAGCGGGTGCTGCTGCGAGGGTAGCCCAGAACAAATCATGTTCAGCACTCTTGGAAACTAAGGTGAAAATCTGCTCTGCTTCGTGATGCACCTGTGGCCAGCAGTGAGTAACTGTCCTAGTGCAGATAAGGCTAGAGAGATGCAGTGAGTTATTCAGAGGAACACACCTAGTTAGCGCAAGACCCAGGATCAGAACACATTTCCCGAGACCCCAACCAGCCTTCTTTGCTATTTCTCCTAAGGTGCTTTTAGGGTAGCACTGACCTTTTGACCACCTAAGAGCCACTTTATCACCTCAGACAGCCACTGAGAACAACAGTAATAGTCAGGAATCACAATTATCCTCCATTGGAGCAATTTCCTCAAAGCTAAAACATCAGAGCAGATGCTTCTACTCACCTTAGTTGGCTACTACCATAAATACTGGTCTGTCTGGGACCCAGGTGACCGAGCTGCTCCTTAAATCAAGGTCCTGAGACAACAGAGGGAGGGACATAAAATCTGAGCATTATCAATCATATCTGCATGACATGAGTATTCACAAAGTCCTGTCCAAACATGCACAGGGCTCAGCAGAACACCTGGGATGGATGCTTAGCGGGAAAGCCTCTCCTGTGCTTGTTCATAATTCCTCATCAGCCCACATGGAGGGATGGGTTCAAATCCCACTGCTAACACCATGTAATAAGATGTAGCAGACCAGAGTGCTAGTAAGAGATTAAACTTGTATAGATTGTAAACTATTCAGGACAATGGGACTGCCTGCTACTGTGTGTTTGTATAGTGCCTAGCCCAATCATTGTTGGTGCTACTATAATATAAATAATAATAATAATGACAGTCAACTGACCTGGGTTGGGTTATTGTGGTTACTTCTTCTTCTTCTGGGGTCAGTATCCATTGGCTCCTGTAATTCATATTACAGCTTTATGTTTTCAGTTGCCATTTTATTACCAGGGCAACTGCTGCATTGATGCTGGGCCATCGCTCAAGGCCTTAATGAATCCTGAAAAGGGAGCCCCAGGTTGAATATCACTATAATGGTGGAACCCTAGCAGAAGAAGGAGTTAGATGTCTGTGCTGCCTAGTAGGTTCCTAGGTTGGTGTGACTCAGATTGTACAGAAATGCAAGCTGGGACCAGGCTGGTATCGAGCAAACAGAGCCTTCTCAGCATGTAATGCTGGTCTCTGTGTGTGCGCTGTGCAGATCTGTTTCCTACAACTCTGCCTGCCTGCTGCATCGTTCACTGCTAATATCACAGGCATGTGACACATCGCAACACAGGGGCAATTGCTTTTGGAATCTCACAGAGGATCTGGGTTAGGATAAGAGAAGACACATTGACCATTCAGGATCCACTACATCCAAATTAGTGTTTCAGCAACAGATTTATTTCAGACAATGGGGAGGATCAGTCTCTTCTGGGGAGAACTAGTCACCGTAATTGTTTTCCTTTAGCTAGGAATCATATTTAACAACTGTTCATAAAGCTGATTTAATCTAGCTAATTTCCTAGCCGTTCTAAGAGCTGTAGTTTTTATCTACATATGCCCCACTTCAGGAATGCATTCTTAGTCAAGAAAAGTGCGGAAGCACAGGCTTAACTTTTAACATGTGTTTCTGTGTCCTACTGACATCAGTGATATTTAAGCCTTGGATATCAGGCTCAATTTCACACCATATATTTTTTAAAAACCTCATTCTTTAAAACTGCTAAGAATGTGCGACTCATATTTGCGGGATCACATCTTGTAACTCTATTAATGTAAGTTCTTATCTATTTCAGTATCAATGGATTATTATAAAATAGTCTGGCCTTTAATATTTTAAAACCTAGTTCATAGTGTTTCCAGGCCTGTCTGAGCCCAAGGATTATGCTATGATGTCCAAACTACTGGCCCAAAGTAACACTCTTGTAAGTTTTTCTATTGACTTCTGTGACTGGTCCTTCAATACATAAAACCAGACAACACTAGCTTATCAGGACTTTGCCTCATCTCTAGCTGCTGACCATGTTTCCATGAAGAATAGGATCTGCAAGGGTTGCATGAGTTAATTTCACATTTTATTAAGAATTACCATGGAAGATTTAAAGGGAAACTGCAGTATTGCAGATTCTAATGACCCCATCTAATTACAAAGAGTAAATCCCCACAAAAAAGATAAAGTGCCATAAGTTAAGACTAAAATAGAATAATTAAAAATTAAATGAGAAGCTGTCAGCTACGCCATCTGATCCCTGGTAAATCTGCCAGTTTCTTTAAAAGTAAAAGAATGCCTTTAAGGACTTATTTTAAGAGTATCTATTTTTCCATGGATTCAAATGGGGTTTGCTTTTCCTGTGTCCTAGTATGCAGTATCTGTCTGAACACACGCCTAGGAAATATCAGTGTAGGAGCAGCATCCTCCAAGAGGATATTCATCCTATTTACTGTCATGGAGATTGTGAAACAGGGACAGATATTTCTAAAAAATATTGTTCTGGAAATCCATTATCTATAACTAGAGATATTCAACCATCTGTGTTGTTATATCTAATCACTGCATTTTTTTCCTCCACTTATTACTAATTTGTATTATTATAGCACATAAAAGCCCCAATAATGGGCTAGGTGCTGGACAAACACATAGCATAGTGCCAGTTCCTGAGTCAGAGAGTGACAGTCAAAATAGACACAGGCTAGGCGAGGAAATGGCCTCATAGCAGATCACTGCAGGTATGTCTACACTGCAATAAAACACGGGCAGTTGGCTTGGGTCAGGCTAATGGGGCTTGGGCTGCAAAAACTGCAGTGTAGATGTTTGGGCTGTGAGGTCCCATGAAGGGGGAAGGATCCCAGAGCCTGGGCTCCAGTCCAAGCATCCACACTGTGATTTTATAGCCTCACAGCCCAAGCCCCTGACTCAGCTGACCCAGGCCAGCCATGTGTGTTTTATTGTAGTGTAGACACCACACAATAGAGTTTGGAATATAACCCTGGTTTCTTACAACCTACACCAGTAGGTCATCCACCAAGCCACACTGCCTTGCTAATGCTGCTGCCCTCTTTCTTAGAGCATGTCTACACTGCAACCATTGGCGTGGTTTCCAGCTTGTGCAGACGTGCCCCCATCCGCTGTAAAGGAGCTAGCGTGCTAAAAACAGCAGTGGGGACAAGGCTGCCTGGGCTGTCCAAGCTTGCCTGAGCCCCCGTGTACTCACTTGGGCAGCTGAAGCCTTTGCTGCTGCCTCCTTGCTTCTAATTTTAGTGAGATAGCTAGAGGACAGCTAGCATGGGATGTCGACAGGAGCTCTCCATTGCACCCACTGGTAGCAGTGTAGCTGAACCCTTAGGGATTAGCAACAGTACTCTGGGGTTGTGACGGCACTGTGATGTTTTCAGTAGCCAGGGACCAAATTCTGTGGGCCTTGATCTATTGAAGTCGGTGTAAGTAAGCTCAGCTACCAGCCCCAGAACTTGTCTCTAGAAATTAACGTCCATCACTGCTGCCTATACCAAGATACCGCAGAGCTCCAGAGCTGGTCAACATTTTTCTGAGGGAAAACTTCAGCTGACCAGCTTCCCACCTGCTGGGTGGATTCGGAGCATGGTTTGAGAAACAAAATATTGTGGATTTTCGGCAAAAATAGACTTTCTCCTCCCCCCATCTTCCGTCCTGATTCTCAATGATTTTTTTCTTTTTCAAAAAACTTGAAATTTTTCACAGAACTGAAATTCCATTTCCCAGCCTGCTCTGGGTGAAACCCAGCCCTGTGCAGGGCGCCAGCTTATGTCTGTGTACCACTTAATGGAGGTACAGTCCCTGTCCCCACCACCCATGGAGGCCTGGGGCCCCACACAGCTGGATGGCCCTGTTTATAGCCCAACAGCCTGAGCCCCACAATCTCATCAGGTAACCCGGGCCAACCACGGATGTTTTATTGCAGTGTAGACATATCCTCAGAGACATCTCCTAGTGTAACAAGTTTGGTTGTCCTTGGAGTGGGGCAGATTAAATAGGGCAGTTCCTTCTTCTCTTTTGCTACCTAGGGTTTCATTATCAGGTAATTTAACAGTGTCTCCCCACAACCCCCACTCCTTTCTTATCCGGCACCTGGTTAAAATGACAAATTGCACCCGGGATGTAGATGCTCCACAGTCTGGCAAGAGAGGCCCATGTATCTCCCCTAACAGGTTTATGAGGGAACCAAGGAGCCTCTGAAGATGTGAGCCCCCTTATTTATTTCCCCCACTCTATGGCTTTGGCTGCCACATACTCTGTGAAAGCAAGGTGTCCCTGCCTGACCAGGATGCCTAATGGCCCTTTGATCCACAGGGGAAAGGGGCCCTGGACTCATGCATTTCAAGGTCCTGATTTAATTGGGCCCTGTCTCCTTGGTGATGCAGTTTTCCCCTTTAGAAAGGTTTCCTGAAATAAACCAATGTATTTAATCCCCTGTCTCTCGGCCCCCGCCACCTACTCCCTTTCACGGAGCCAGAGTCATAAAGAAAGTTAACAAATTGAAAATCTGTCCTCGGACTTATGGAGTGAACAGAGAGAAATCTCTCACCTTTTTTAAGTAGAAAGAAAGCGGGGGAGGGAAAGCTGAGTGTTCCCTTTGTTATCAGATCAAATAATAATCCCCAATGACTCTCATTGTTGCTTGTTAATGGAAAGCCATTTAAACTCTGGATCAATATTTCCTCAGGAGAGATAGGACCCATTCAATATAATTCCCCCAACGTGAAAAGAAATACCATCAGCAAAACAGAGCAGCTCTGAAATGCTGAAATGGAGTGTCTGCTGTCCTCACTGGCACAGTGGCTGAGTGAAAGGTTCAGTGCAGAGTGGGGAGGGTCTAGCATGACAAATGCAGGCAACTAACACCCTCTGGCTTTTAGCAAGGCAGCAGGCTAGAGGTGGGCCTGATCCAAATACCTGTGAACCCGGGGCACGTTCAGATCAGGATTCATGCTGGCTAATGGAAGCACATCTCTTGGGCCTGAATACACTGATAGTCTGACTGTGCAGATTTTCTGAACAAGAGGAGTAGCTAGACATGAGAACAGGAGTCTGGACTTCTGGGTTCCCTGCCTGACTCTGCCACTGACTTACTGTGTGATCTTGGGCAAGAGACTTAGCTTTTCAGGCCTCAGTTTATCTAGCTGCATGTCAGGGTTGCTGGAGAGAAACTGATGACTATTTAGGTAAAGTGCTTTGAGATCCTTGACTAGAAAGTGTTCTGGAGTGCAAAATGTTATCCGTAAATGTGCATATATCTTAGTACTTGCTCTTTGACTGTGGCAAAGCCAAGAGATAGGGGGCCTGATTCACCACTGTTACTCCAGTTTTGCACCATGAACCAGAAGAAGTCACACAGGCATAAAATTGGAATAAGGCAGTTGGAAATCAGGTCCCCAAAAAATGGTTCCCTGCGACCACAAGCTATCTGTGTATTTGTGCCGGTCAAGGGCTTAGGAAACTTTTGATGACATTTGAAAAAGCTTTTGGGGGGCTTGCACATATTTTCTTGCCTGTATTTTTAAACCCATTTCCCTGCCCCCCTTCCAGGGCTGATTCAATTGTTATAACACCAGGATCACTGGCAGAGTCTGGAATAGAACGGGTGTTTATTTTTAATAAGAATCCGTGATGAGATGCAGGAACCTTTTTATACCTACACACTAGAATAGAGGAAATAACACCGGGCCCTTATTTAGGGGTATGTTTACACGCCAAGCTGGGGGTGTGATTCCTAGCTCGAGGAGACATATGCACGCTAGCTCTCGTTGAGCTAGCCTGGCGATACTGAGACCTCAGTGGTGCAGGAGCCAAATTAGTGATCAACATGACCCAAAAGAGTCACAGCAGTGTGAATTCATTGTTTCATTTAATATAGTACTATTCATATTTAAACAGTGTGAGAGGGGGAATATTTAGTTTTTATATATATCTCACAGCAAAATGACTAACCGAGTATTATTATTATTATTTTATCAACTCCAATAGGTTAATAACTTAGTAAAACCATCCTGACTGGTTAATAACTTAGACTGGTTAATAATTAAATCACAGTGTTTTAATACCACATGCTGCCAAGAGCCGGGGGAGACTCATTATAGAGCCACTTGTGGCTCGCAAGCCTCAGTCTGAGTATTGCTGAGCTAGCACATTGAAAATAGAAAGTAGCCATTGCACCACTAGTAGCAGGAGGAGCTAGCCACCCCGTGTGTGTGCCCGTCACAGACACTAGGTATGTACTGAGAACAGCTAGCCACTTGCCCTGCTGGAGCTCCATTGTACTTTTAGCAGGTTAGCTCTCATTGAGCTACTGTGAGTATGTCTCCTCGAGCTGGGAACCAGGTGCCCTCAAAGTGTAGATGTACCCTTGGTTCCTTGGAGGATGTCAAAGCATTTGACAAATGCTAACTAAGTCTCACAACTGTCCTGTAGGGTTGCCAGCTGACCAGGATTGTCCTGGAGTCTCCAGGAATTAAAGATTAATCTTTAATTAAATATTATGTCATGAGATGAAAACTCCAGGAATATGTCCAACCAAAATTGGCAACCCTACCTGAGAGATAGGTAAGGGATTGAAATCATTTCAACCAGCACTGAAATGCAGCTATCTCTGGGGTGGAAGTCAGCAGCTGCTTAACAGTGCATTATAACACATTACCCTCTGTACATGACTCATACTGAGTTACCCCAGTTTTATGTCAGCATAATCCTGTTGAAATCTATGGAGCTGTACCAGCATAAAACTGGAGTAATGCAGTGGTGAACTGAGCCTACAAACACAGAACAAAAGATGGCCTCTGCCCCAAAGATATGAGAAAGTAAACAAGTACCATTCCTGACATGGAGTTTGCCATGGCACTCCCTATGTGTGGAAGGCATATCACAGGGAAGGTTTTATACTATAGGTTTTATTTAAGGGGAAGGTGAGGGAGCTGTCATGTATGACTCCTTCCTAACAGAGTTTAGCTGGTGGAAAGTAATGTAACCTTCACACTGACTTTGTCTTGCTGATGATTCCCATGCACCATGCTGGCTTTCTTAATTTGCTTCTCTTGACAGTGAAGCAAAAATGTGTTCAGCAACTGATCTAAAAAGTTCCCCACCTCCTCTTCACTGATGTGGTGACACAGAATGCACAGAGGCACAGCTGTTACTGCTCCAGGCTTTGGTACAGCTAGAATGTCAATGGTCTGGTTTGTACAGGCGCTCAGATCTCACAAGGACAAGCAAGAGGGCAGGGATGCCTAGAAAGGACAGGCAGAGGCAGGGAGGTGAATTGGGAACTGACCAGTCTCGGTGTTACTCAGAGCTGTGAAATTTCTGAAAAAAAATCATCTGGTAAGAGGCCAGCTATTGTTTAGGCTTTTTGTTATTATTAGTTAGTGTGTCTGGTAACTAAAGCTCTGTTTATCCACACAACAGGTGCAGTGCCAGGTTCCCCACTACTATCTAAGGTACTTATCGGGCACCCATGAGCCAAGCAATCGTTAATGGATTTATCCTCACAACAGCCCTGTGAGGTAGGGCAGTGCTATTATCCCCATTTTACAAATGGGGGAACTGAGGCCTAGAGAGACTCAGTGACTTACTGACGGTCACAGGGGAAGTCTGTATTGGAGCAGGGGATTGAACCCAGGGCTCCTAAGTGCCACACTAGTACCCTAACCTCTGGACCATTCTTCATTCTACCCTTATTGTAGAGGGACCAATGGATTCTTTATTCTCCCTGTCTATCCAGCCCTTAGTGTCTGTGCTGAGACTGCCAACTAGTGCTAACTGTGAGACTGGCTTTTGTGATGGGGTCACTCCTGTCATCTAGGGAGGGTAGAGAAATGCATCCACTAGAGCAACACAGTCGACTAGAGCACTAGCAGATGGGGGTAACTCTTGGATCCTATAGATCTGAGCCAGATTCAGACTGGTGCTTTAGAGTTGGAAGGCTCTGTATCTCAATTCCTCTCCCATGAGGCATCCTCTCCCCCTCTTAGGTCTTGCATTTTAAGTTCCCCATGTTTATACACCGAGGAATGATCTCAGCCGAGAGTATTAAACTGAGGCGATACAAACGAGACTCTGAGCAACCATCAGGTTTTTATATCCAAGCCTTCCACTAGAGTGAACTGTTCTCTGCAGCAATGTCACAGCTAGTGTAAAGGAGAGCCCCATGGAGAGGGAGAGAGCTGTCCATGGTACTGTTACAGCAATGTGTTGGTCAGGTGAATGGTTGAATTCTAGACCAGGGGAATTCCAAAGAATTTCTCTTTGCCGATTGCCCAGTGCTCAGTAACATGGCTCCTCCTTATCTGGTCTCCCGTCCAGGGCTAGTCATACAGCTTTCAGGGCTCCCAGATGCTGGATCAGACCACGAGCAGATTTCCATGCCAGTCCCACAGCTAGTGATTCTAATACCTGAGCAAATAGTGGACAAGAACTGGAAGGACATGGGGTAATTATATGCCAATCTTATAGGAGCCAGGAAAGGGAAAGTGGGGAGCACTGTAGCAATGTTACTATAAGCTAACAGACACTAGAGAGAAACAGGAGTGATAGGTAAAAACAGCAGAGAAGAAAGGGGAAAAACACCTTGCAGGGTTTACTTGGAAATCAGACTGTGCAGAGAAGGGAGAGGAAAGCTAGTGAGCAAGAGGGAATATAAATGATCTTCTTACCTAAAACTCGGCTGATAAATCACCAGCTGCCTTATGGAGAGCTCTGTCTCTCTCGCCATAATCAGTCGCAGGATGGGCTTTTGTCTAAAGGCCAACCAATGCTCAGCACATCTGTCTGATTGTGTTTGTACACAGTGAGATGGTAAAGGAAAGCGACACCCACCTGGACACCAGTCTCTCCTGCTGCTGCCTCCAACAGCCAGGCCTGAGTGTAAACACCAGCCAGCTGCTCGGCCTGGCGGGGGAGCGGGAACAGCAAGGGGCTGGGGATCTCAATTAGTGCCCTGCTGTCTTCATCCTACTCTGCTGCTGTTGTCGTTTCCATCCCGCACCTAAAGGAAAACACTCGGGCACTGACAGGCCATGGCCAGCTACAGACTTGTGAGGTGGCTTGACCCAATAAGAGTCATTGCTGCGCAGAAAAGCACTGTTGGTTGCAGGGCTGATTGCTGAGTAGATTGGACACCCACAGGGTATTTTTCACCAGTTTATATATTTCCTTCCCCCTCCTCCCCTCATTGCTGTCTGTAATATAATCTTTGGTAGCTTCAAATGGAAATCCATTTCCTTATCTACCTCCCCCCTCACCCGCCCCCTTGCCAGTTTGTTATTGTAGGGCCATTCTTGAGATCTGGGCTGTACACACTGACTTGTTGCCTGGCTGCTTGTGAGCCCTGGAGCCCTGCAAACCGTGATGCTGTTGTAAGGTTGCATGTGAGTCCTGGGCTGAACACCTTAGAATCATAGAAGATGAGGATTGGAAGAGACCTCAGGAGGTCATCTAATCCAACCCCCTGCTCCAAGCAGAACCAACCCCAACTAAATCATCCCAGCCAGGGCTTTGTCAAGCTGGACCTTAAAAACCTCTAAGGATAGAGAGTCCACCACCTTCCTAGGTAACCCATTCCAGTGTTTCACCACCCTCCTAGTGAAATAGTGCTTCCTAATATCCAACCTAGACCTCCCCCACTGCAACTTGAGACCATTGCTTCTTGTTCTGTCATCTGCCACCACTGAGAACAGCTGAGCTCCATCCTCTTTGGAACCCCCTTTCAGGTAGTTGAAGGCTGCTATCAAATCCCCCCTCACTCTTCTCTTCTGCAGACTAAACAAGCCCAGTTCCCTCAGCCTCTCCTTGTAAGTCATGTGCCCCAGCCCCCTGACCATTTTTGTTGCCCTCCGCAGGGCTCTCTCCAATTTGTCCACATCCTTTCTGAAGTGGGGGGCCCAAAACTGGATGCAATACTCCAGATGTGGCCTCATCAGTGCCGAATAGAGGGGAATAATCACTTCCCTCGATCTGCTAGCAATGCTTCTACTAATGCAGCCCAATATGCCATTAGCCTTCTTGGCAACAAGGGCACATTGTGACTCATATCCAGCTTCTCGTCCACTGTAATCCCCAGGTCCTTTTCACAGAACTGCTGCTTAGCCAGTCGGTCCCCAGGCTGTAGCAAGCAGTGCATGGGATTCTTCCTTCCTAAGTGCAGGACTCTGCACTTGTTCCTTGTTGAACCTCATCAGATTTCTTTTGGCCCAATCCTCTAATTTTCTAGGTCACTCTGAACCCTATCCCTACCCTCCAGCTTGTCTACCAATCCCCGCATCTTAGTGTCATCTGCGAACTTGCTGAGGGTGCAGTCCATCCCATCATCCAGATCATTAATAAAGATGTTGAACAACACTGGCCCCAGGACCAACCCCTGGGGTACTCCACTTGATACTGGCTGCCAACTAGACATCGAGACGTTGATCACTACCTGCTGAGCCCGACAATCTAGCTGGCTTTCTATCCACCTTATAGTCCATTTATCCAATCCATACTTTTTTAACTTGCTGGCAAGAATACTGTGGGAGACCCTATCAAAAGCTTTGCTAAAGTCAAGCTATATCATGTCCACTACTTTCTTCATATCCACAGAGCCAGATCTCTCATCGCAGAAGGCAATCAGGTTGGTCAGGCATGACTTGCCCTTGGTGAATCCATGCTGACTGTTCCTGATCACCTTCCTCTCCTCTAAGTGCTTCAGGATGGATTCCTTGAGGACTGCTCCATGATTTTTCCAGGGACTGAGGTGAGGCTGACCGGCCTGTAGTTCCCCAGGTTCTCCTCTTCCCTTTTTAAAAGACGGGCATGAAACTTGCCTTGCTGTGTTGTTGTAGTGCTGCTCATGACCATTAGGCTGTAGTTGTTACGGCAGGGATGCTGGGAATGCCGACAATGGTAGAATTGCTCCTGAGTACAGGAGCATGCTGATGTGTTAGTGTAGGGCCGGTCATGTGTACACGGCTATGTACAGGTAATCTCACTGTTTTCAGGTTGTCCATGAATACGAGGTTTCTGGAATTATTACTGTTTTTTTTTTTAAAAAAGCATTGGACTATATTCTAAGAGACCATTCGAGCTGAAGTGTCCTGTTAATGTCTCTGTAGTCATAGGACAAAAAACGGGGGGTTACTGGATTACAGATTGTTGGAATTAGCCATAAATTCAGTGTCTTTATTAAGATCATGATTTTTTCTGTCTTGCAAAGTTATGAATTTAAGCTCCCAGGCTTGTCTTTTGAAGGTGTTGAGCAGGTTTCCTTTAAGAACAAGGACTGAGAAGTCCAAAATGGAGCGATCGATTTGTGAAAAGCTCTTTCGTCATTTACAGGTGCATCCCATTGCACAAACTGACAGTGCAGACACCAGACGTTTTGGTCACTTCCTTTCCCAGACCCTAACCTCTGTAATCAGATCTTTGGTCCTAGCAGTGCACTGAGACATCATGCTGAAAGGTAGGAAACGCATGAAGTGTCTTCAGTTTTCTTTATAGCTGTGAACCGACTTGGGGAAGTGGCACTCCTACAGCGATGGAAAAACCCCTTCTGCCACCATCGTCCGCCTTTACACTACAGGACTACAGCAGCAAAGCGATAATGCCATAGCTATGCCACTGTAGTGCCCCTAGGGTAGACATGGCCTAAGAACAGGACCAAGTTGTTTGAGTCAGTGGAGATGCAAACCATGCTTTGCTATGCCAGCAGCCTCTACGGTTAGAACCTACATGCTGAACCTATGTACCATCATTTAGTGTCTTAGGCCTGCCAGTCAGTGGACAGGCTGAGGGAAGTAATTTCATAAACAGTCTCTGCAAGGCAAATATATTCACCTTAATTAACTCATTGAATTAATCCCAATTAGAAACCATAATTGTGATCATAGTGCTTAATCATTATTCTACCCCCCAGCATCAAATGCATTAACTTCATTAGCTTGACTTTAAAATCATAGGCTGTTTAATTGTTATTTTTAAGCATCGGAGGACAGAAGAGAGGTTGGGGATCCTATTACAATCCAACTACACACTAACTTCAGTTAGATCACAGTAGAGCATGTATGGAATTCTGATGTATGCAGCTTTATGCACAAAGGGTTTGGGTGAGGTGCTGAAACACTCAGTGTGCCCTGTTAAATTGCACTGTATTAGCACTTGCACCTGTCAGCAATGCTTCAGTGGGAACTCACTCGCTGTCGCATATATGATACTCTTACTACTTTGTGTTTATAGAGGTGGACAGGTATTTATTTCCAAAGCCTAAATGGGAGTGTCGTGCCCAGCTGCCGTTGATTTTCACTGGGACTTAGGTGCCTGGCTGCCCTTTGTGCCTTTTGAAAATCTCCCTTTCTAGTGTCTTTTCTCTCAAAGCACTTTACAGCAGAGGGAAGATATTATTATTCCCATTTTACAGAAGGGGAAATGAAGGTGCAAAAATGGTAAGGTCAGGATGAACAAAGTCAGTCAGTGGTAGAAGTTGGAATAAAACCCAAGTCTCCTGACTGCTATTCTCTTGGTCTAACACCTACACATTGGTATTTGCTAGATCTTCATATATACCCTCTGTGTCTGGCTATAAAATGACTATAAGATGCCTGCCTGGGATTAGGAAGGAACTTTCCCATTGGGTGGGTAGTCATCCATTTATGGGTTTCTTGCACCTTGCTTTGATGTCTCTGGTATTGGCCACTGTCAAAGACAGGATAGTGGACTTGACAGATCAAGAATGGCATTGCTATGTTCCCAGTTTCCTTTCGTTTCTAAGGTCTTGAATGTTCCTAGCCTGACTAGTGATGGGCAAATCTCAAGAGCTATATGTGGTGGTTTTCACTATGTACCTCTTGTGATTATGTTTAGTTGTACTATATCTTTAAATCTGTAAGGATACTGCTAGTTGCAGAGACTGGTAGCCATTTTATGTTCATTTCTGTGCAGACTGTTAGAGAGGAGACACACACTATGCTTTCTCATGGAGAATTTTCTTTTGTTCTTTCTCTTGTTCTCTTAATCTAAAACCAAGCTCATTCTGACTGAAAGCATCTGTTTGCTTTTGTCTATCTGGCAGGGTGGCTATGACCAGGTTGATGTATCAGTTTTCTCCCCGGGTGGTGGTGGTTTAATTTAAGTTTGGATAAGGAAAAGTTCATTCTCCTTTCCCAACAGTTCTATGGTGATTGCACTCTGAATGCTTTACTTAGAGCCACTTCTGTTAGACATGGGCCCGAACCAAAACCCCGGAGCCAGACACCTCTGAACTCTGAAGGCATTTGAAAACTGAACCTAGACCCAAGTTTTGCAATTGGCCCCTCTCCAAAGCCTCAGCACTGAAGAGCCCTGAATTTTGCAACATTAGAATCCAGTTGAATTTTACTGCTTGAATCCGTCTGGGTAAAAAGGGCACCAAACTTGTTTGCTGTGTGGATAGAATCTTTTGCTTTCTCTCTCTAATCCACAAAAGCTTATGTCCAAATAAATTTGTTAGTCTCTAAGGTGCCACAAGGACTCCTCATTATTTTTGCTGATACAGACTAACACGGCTATCACGCTGAAACCTGTCTCTTTTCCTTCTAATTGCTGACTAGCAAACCACTCTTATTCCTTCCACTCTGTTCCTTTTTCTTCTGCACAGAAGGCTGGCATTTCCAGTTTACAGAAGCTTGGAGTTGCTGTCAGCTCTTGGGGTAATATAGCATATCTGAGCAGTTTGTCAGTGGGAGCATTGCAGCTTGATTTTTGGCATTGCATTGCTGAACTGTGCTGGAGCTCTGGGTACATGCCCTGCAGCCATAATCTGCTTGCCTTGCTTTCCCCTGCCATGGTGCTTAATTCACAAAATCCAACAGTTCTGTCCAGTTCTGTCCTATGCAGAAAGGTCTTAAGTTTTAGATGTTTAATAGCCAGCAGGGTTGCAATAATGAAAAGTAATCAAAAGGCAATGGATTAAATGGGGTAGAGGCAGGGGCATAGCTGGGAGTAATTGGATGAAATTCACAAAAGACACACTGTAGGAAACCCTCCTGAATGTTTCAGAGTAACAGCCGTGTTAGTCTGTATTCGCAAAAAGAAAAGGAGTACTTGTGGCACCTTGGTTAGTCTCTAAGGTGCCACAAGTACTCCTTTCCTCCTGAATGTATTAGGCTGTGGAATAGACTCCCAAAGGAAATGTACGGTGCCCCATTGCTTGGCACATTTATAACTAGACTGGACAAAACTCTTAGTAAATGTGAAAAAGGGAACAATCCTGCACTGGTCCCCAGGAGATGGACTAGGATGGAACCTAATAGGTCTTTTCCTTATTTAATTTGTATGAGTTGATGGTCTAAACTGAACAAAAGTTAGAGAGAATGTAACATATACTGCAGATCTTGTTGATTAACCTAGGTTATTATGTGCTGCAAAGAGCAGGACAATGCCATCATTCTGCAGAGCTCTCTGACTGTCTGTGTCTCTATCTGCACATCTCTGTCAATAGATCTCTTTCTGTCACTGTGTACTGGTATTTATCATTTTCTGTATTTCTAGGACCCTGTACTGTTGAATGGGTAAGCAGATTTTCTTCCCCCCTGAGGCTTGTATATATCACCTCACCCCTAATATTGCTTTATTCCAGGAGGAGTTTGATTCATTTCGTAGACAATATTTTGATGGGTTTCTGGTAAGTTCCATTGAATAGGAAGCACAAAAAGTAAATTAAAATAAAAACTTGAGGACCTTAGTGATATTATGAGTCCCATATCAGTGACTAGCTTAAAATCCTCAGCAGGACTGTAAAATAAATCTGCATCTGCCATGTGTCATTTTTACAAAGCTTGTTTCTTTCCCCTACCAGAGGGACACTTAAAACCCCTGTTTATTTCAGCGTGAGAAACAGCCAAATACCTGCTAGGGATCTGCCTCTATAGTAATGACAGACTATAACAACAGAGAATCAACAGAGATGGGGGTAAGGGATTTGGACTGAGTCCCTTTGGATACAAATAGCCAGTGTTTTAGTGTTGTACAAGGAAATTCTTGATATCAGAGAAATTGGCAAGGCATTCTAGAAGCTGCCATGAAAACCAGCAAGCTATTTCGGATGTCATGGGGGAATTCTGGCCATAGAAACCAGACAGGTATTCTAGAACATTTTTTTGCGGGGCGGGGTTTTCCCCACCAGGAAAATCAGCAAGGCATTCTAGAATGCCTTGCGAGAATTCTCACTGCCATGGAAACTGGTAAATCGGTTACAGGATATTTGCATGGTGCAGGAAAACTTTGAGACAGCAAAGCATCCTAGAGCAGTGCAGGAGGATTCTCTTTGAACACAAATTGGCAGAACATTCCAGAACTATGGGGAGAATTCTCACTGCCAGAGTAACAAGTAAATCATTCTAGACTAGTGGGGGCAAATTCGCTTCATGGGAAAAATGGATAGAGTAATATAGAGCTGTATGGGACCCTTCTCTTCAACCGGTTAATGAGTAAAAAACATTCTAGAGCTGTGCAGAAACAGAGTCACTTCTGGAGAAACTGATGGCATCAACTTTCATTTTTCTGGGTTCTCAGAAGCAAAATGATCAATAATCAGGGTTATGAATTGCACAGAAATCTCATCAGCAGTTATGGGGAGAGATGAGACTTGAACTCTTGCCTCCATAATGCAGGAAAAGGTGGAGTGATGCAGAGAACTGAAGAGAAGAACAAAGAGCTGGACACTCTGTCCAGTATGACAGCAAGGTAGTTGAAGAAGGAAGATGTGGTCTGAGCAGCAGGCTAGGAAGATGATTGTAGCAGCAGTGATCAGTCTTAGTACCAGCACACAGACTTGGTCTGAATAGAATTGAATGGTGCCTCCTCCTTCCCCTGAGATTCCAAAAGAGAATCCTTTTTGTTTAAAGCTTCCAAAAATAGCCCCAAGATTCATCCAGAAAGAATTTCCATAGACAGCATCAGAATATGGAGGAGATTGCACCATTGACTAGGAGACTTTCCACAGGGGTTTAACTGTGTGACTCCACAAATGGTTCACCCCTACCTTTGGACTGCATTGGATAAGTGCCATCAGTGTTCCGATAATGCCAGGTGCCTCGACCATCTCCCCACTACCCTGTCTCTCACACACCGCCACCTTGCAACATGGGCAGGTTTTAAACAGAACCCCACTCTAGCATTGCCAGGGACAGCCAAGAGAGATGCCATGACAACAGCATGTGGGGAGAGGATGGAACTTGACTTCTCCTGATGAAATCAGACCCTCTGCTGCCCCTTTGCTTTGGAGGTAGCATCGCCTTCTCTGCACATCCTGGCACAATCAACACAGGAAAATCAGTTCCCTGCTCTGCTCGCCACACCACCCCATCTTCCTCTGGTGTTTCCATAGGAAAGTATTTGTCAGTGTCTCATAATAAGCAGTTTGAGGAGGCATCCTCAATGAGCAAATAATTATTACCCCAACCTGCCATCTCATCTTCTTGCCTGCAGGCACAAAAGCACACTCCAAAGTCTCCATCCATTTACACTTCCTAGCACTAACACCCTTTCATGGACACGACCTGCTTGGAGCAGAACACATTCAGATGGCCCAGGCTTTGGTTGTGGAGCCCTGTAATGCCCCTCGGCTGCATTATAATTGAGATAGGGCCTGTGCAAGTGTGAGAGTATAATGCCCAGCTTTGCAGGATGCTCCACGTATCAGGGAAGTAACATAGCTTAGCCTATGCCCCTTCCAAAGCCCAAGAGAAGTTGCCTCATGATTTGTGGTGGGGATAAAGCAGCTAGTCAGCACCAGAATGTCGGTGGTGAAGCTTTGGTTGATGCTAGTGGGCAGACAGGCAAGAACAGGAAGAGACAGCAAAAAACAAGAACTATGGGATAGGAAGGAAGGATGGGTCAGTGATCAGGGTGTCCGCCTTAACATTCGAAGATTTGAGGCCATTTCTCTCCTCTGCCACAGCCTTCCTGTGTGACCTTGGACAAGTCACTCAGGGTCAGATTTTTAAAGGTATTTAGGCACCTAACTTCCACTGATCTCAGTAGGAATTAGGTGCTCAAATACCTTTAAAACTCTGACCTTTAGTCTCTTTGCCTCAATTCCTCATGTACCATGTAATAATAGTACTGCCCTTCCCTCACTAGATAAATACATTAAAGATTGTGAAGTGCTCAAATACTAATGTAAAGGGGCCATATAAATATCTCAGATAGATAAATATGAGGGTTGCAAATGCTCTGGTCTTCAACTGGGAAACCACGCATGTTCCTGACTCGAGAAGTAACCCATCAGACAGCAGGGCCAGCACTATTACAAGTGGCTACTGATTTTGGATACTTCAGTCCAAAACTCGATACATGCAAAATCAGTGGCCACTTGAAGTTTTGGCCCTGGTCTTGGAAAAGAGACCAAAGCTCATTGACTTCAGCCTAAGCACAGCTGCAAAGAGCCCACTGTGTGACAAATGCCAGGGGACTATAAATAAGAAGCCTCTAAGAGAAGCCATAAAGGAAGTTTGGTACCACACAGTGGTTGAGTCAGTAGCTTCTCACTCTCTGGTTGCCCTATCAGAGACTCAAGGCCAGCAGCTCTAAATTGAAGGTAAGGTTAGTTTCATGGCATGGATCACTAGACTTGGAGAGGGGCATGCTCTCCAATTAATGGAAGGTCCTTTGAAAACCACTCCCAGCTGTGGGCATTGAGTGACAAGGTGAAAGACCTCCATCCACCCCATCCTAGCTTCTTCCTTCCAGCTCCCCAACTCTCTTGTGGCTCTGGAGCCACTGGCTTGGCCTTTGGCTCCCAGCAATGAACTCTACTCGTTCGTAGTCCTGGATTGAATGCAGCGCTTGTGCTAACCGTAAGATGTCCATTAATTTTTAATGCTTCAATAAAATTGTAATTACAAACACTGCAATTCCAGTTTTAAGTAGAAAGTATTAATTTCCTGGGGTTTAATTATTCAATAGAAATTAATGAAAACAGCCTGGTAACTGGACTCTTCCCAGCTGAACTGGGGTGTGTGCGTGTATGTGTGGGGAGGGGAAATAGAAGGAGGTCACCCAGAAAGCAAAGCTCTGATCAGCTGGACTCGAGGAAGGGGCTCTCTGAAAGTATTGAAGACAACAATCATTTGCCTGGCATACTTGACCATCTTGGCAATTGGAGGTCTCAGTTCTCATAACAAGCAAGGGAATGACACATTGCTCTGGTTAGAGACGAGAACAGTCAGGACTCCTAAATTCTGTTCCTGGCTCGGCCATGGAGTCTCGTTCAAGTCACTTTGGGCTTGATCCAGAGAGGACACGCCCTGGAATGACAGGTTAGGGCCACACTAGCAAAGATTTTAGGAGGGAGAACAGGAGGCTCAGACCACGTGTGTGCTATGCCTTGACTCTTGTCAGTGCTTTCACCAACCACTCCGGAGCATCCAAGAGTTCGATTAGCAAGACACGCTGCAGGTTCTTGGCTGAGCTGCATGTTGAGTCTCGTACAGCACCTGCCTGCCCAGGGCCAGGCTCTGCTAGAGCTGTTAGTGTCTATGATAAGAGAACGAGGCAGTAGCAGTGGGTGCCTCTGGTGAGAAGTGAAGTGCGTTAGTATTTATAGTTTTCAGAGTAGCAGCCGTGTTAGTCTGTATTCGCAAAAAGAAAAGGAGTACTTGTGGCACCTTAGAGACTAACACATTTATTTGAGCATGAGCTTTCGTGAGCTACAGCTCACTTCATCGGATGCATGCCGTGGAAACTGCAGCAGACTTTATATATACACAGAGAATATGAAAAAATACCTCCTCCCACCCCACTGTCCAGCTGGTAATAGCTTATTTATAGTGGGGATGGGAATGGCATAACGGGTAGGCGGCAGAGCAGTGTGGAGGAAGCTTACATCATGACTGGGTCAAGCCAGTGTGGACAATCCCTCCCTTTTCCCTCTATTCACCTGCGGTAGTCAGCAGGCTGTGTTCACCTGGCAGCACAGCCTCTCCTCTCACACCAGCTGTTCAGCAATCATCTGGTGAGTGCAGCAGAGGAAGTGCTGAGCACAGGACCTTGCCTCGGCTTGTCTCCTGAGGCAAGTTCTGAAAAGTGGCTTTTCCAGTCAGACATGTTGACATCTTCAGCTCCAGAGGAAATTCTGTGTGACTTGTGCGCTTAACAGCATTGAAGGACTAGAAGGGTAGAATGCCTCTGCATATTTGGTAGGCTATTACTTTTAAGAGGAAAAAAAACCCCAAGAACAAAAGAATGCAACATAAATTACCAACGAGGCAGCATTGTCTAGTGGCTAGGGCGCAATGAGTCTGGAGACCTGGGTTTTATTCTTAGCTTTGCCACTGACCTGCTGCATAACCAGGGGCAAGAACACTTTGCCTCTCTGTGCCTCTGTTTACCTTGCTACCTTTTTTCTGACTTGTCTATTCGGACAGTAAATGTCAGAGCAGGGACTGTCTCTGATTATGTGTACATACAGCACCTAGTACAACGAGGCCCCGCTCTTAGTTGGGGTCTCCAGGTGCCATTGGAATAAATAATAATAAATGTAGGTTTTTGAACAAAGGCTTTGAAAAGCCAGTGGTAGTAAATGGGGCCACTGTTCCAAAAATATGAGCTATAGTAATAATCTTTAGTTTAAGTTTATAATGCTTAAGTTTTCACCCATAAATTGCAAAACCTTTTACAAAGATAATGGAGCACTATTTTACACATGGGGAAACTGAGGCATGGAACAATTAAGCAACTTATTTTATGTTGCACAGCAAGACGAGTACAGGGCCAACAATAGAGCCCCTGGCTCCCGGTGTGGTGCTCTATTCACTGCACCACGCTGCCTGGTTCAAGACAGTGTGACTTTATATGCTGCCGGGATAGCAATCCGTGTTCAGGCCTTAGCATAATGCCAGGATCCGGTTACATATGTCAGAGGAATGTAAATCACAACACTGTCCCTGTCCCATGCACTGTAGCTTAATAGCAGCCACTCAATCAAATTTTAGTGCAGACAAGCACAGTTTTTAAAAAACCCAGAAACTCTGGCTGCTGGGCAATGACTGAGCCTAAGGTGAATTTGAAAAGATGCCTGAAATACAGGGTTTTATAAATGGAACATTGGCAGGCCCAGAACTGCAATGCACCAGCCCAGCTGGGCACCAGGCATATTAGAGAGAGAGGGAAGGGAGTGAGATTTTCCTGAGTGCAATCGTCCTCAGATGTTCCCACTGGGGTTAGAACCTTTTAGAGGGAGCAGCAGTCGGGGAGTTGTAGAGTGGTCAGCGAAGGTTGTGATTTGCACCTCAGGTTAAGGAGTGTGCTGTGGGAAAATAGGCTGGATCCTTAGCTGGTGTAGATCACCATTGTTCCATCTAGCTCAGTATATTTATTCTCTGCTATTATTATTCATTGGTTGAACTAACCGCTGCTCTCCCTCTGGCA
This sequence comes from Lepidochelys olivacea, assembly GCF_965140295.1. NCBI lineage: Eukaryota > Metazoa > Chordata > Testudines > Cheloniidae > Lepidochelys > Lepidochelys olivacea. The sequence continues at coordinate 17,415,199 of NC_140424.1, forward strand.
ATGGTCACTGGTGCAAACTGGCTCTCCAAGTCTCCCACATCCCCAGGCTCCACAGCTCAGTTGTCTTCCTTTGGTGCTCCTAGCCTCCTCACCTCCTGGCTCTTCTCCTCTGGCCACACAGGTCACTGGCTCTGTGGTACCTTGTCACAGTTGTGGTGCACCGATGACTCTGTTGGAAGCTATCAATTTAAGGGTGGGTGGTGGGAAGTTCCTGGCCGTGCTTGTAGCTGTGGGTGCTGTAGGAATGTTTCTGATCAGGGTTAGTCTGGAAGGAGCCAGCTTAAAGTAAGGTGAAGTGAGTTGTCTCTCCCTGCCTTAGGGAGCAGCCTGCTTTGTCTCTCTTTCTCTGTTTTGGGGTTCTTGTGTGTTGTTCTGAATTCTAAGGAATAAAGCTACACTGCAACCTTCCTAAAAGAGCATTTTATATTATTATCTAACTAATCTGTGAACATAAGTCTGTGCTGGTCCTTTAAGGGAGTTGGGCTTATCCCCCACCTATGCATAGTTATCTGTTTTCTAGGTGATGGGTTTGGGCTTGGGCTCCTGGTTGTGTGAGGTGACCAGGATGGGGTGGGGCTTTGTATAAGAGTGAGCCTGCTGCATTAAAAAGAGACAGCTAAGGGTCTTGTAGGAGGTGTAGGCTCTGGGAGGGACCTTCTGGAAGGCTCCCTGGCAGGGGAACTAGGTAGTGCTCTCTGCATGCTGTGGACATGGGGAAGAAGGAGAGAGAAAAGCCTAGAGCTAGGCTGAGGAAGGAAGTGGTGCAGGGAAGGGAAGCGAGGGCTCTTGAAGAGAGTCTTTTTTGCTTACTGCAGGGTCCCTGGGTGGGAACTTGGAGTAGAGGCCTGGTTTCCCCTTCAGGCCCACTGAGGAAGGGTATGTGAAAACCCTTCTGATGTAAGGGATGGAAGGACTCTTGAGCTTGGAGCTGAGCTGAAGACCCAGTATGAAGCTGTGGGAAGATCTTAGTTTTGTTGGACGCCTGATTCATTTGAGAAAGGATGGATGGGTTCTTGTGATTCAGCTGGAGGACTAAGCCACCTCGGCGATCCAACAGTGCTAGGAGCTGGAGAGATGGTGAGTTGACCAGAGTGGGGAAACTGAGGCAGATGCATGACTGGAATGTAAGGTTCTCTTGTTGCAGTACTCCTGTACACTTCCCTTCCAATCAGTTTTCCCTACTAGAGGTGCTGCCTGACCATCCCCTCCACCCCAGGCCCTATCAATATGAGGGGTAGAGTTAAAGTAGCTTGTCTGTCCTACTTCGAGCTTCCAAATATTGGCGTTTCTTATAGGGTTCCCCTAAATCTGAATTTTCATTCTGTGCCTTCCCAGACTGTCATATATTTGTCTTTAATTGTTACTGTAAATCTGAATTTCCTGGGTTTCTAAGGCTTGTTTTTAATTACTTTGCCAGTGTTTGTAAGATTTTTTTTTAACCTTGCCTTACTAAAATCACAACCTGATCTCTAGTTTAACAGCACTTTTGTCTGGGAATTGTTACTGTTTATCTGTTGAGCATGGGCAATATGCTCAAGGCCTTAGAGGCCAGTTCCTCAATTGCCTAGTTCCACTGGGTTTGCTGACTTCCACCGGCTGAGGGTCTGGCTCCTGGTCTTCCCCCATGTAGCTTCCCATTTAAAAGATGAAGATCAACAAAAAGTGGGAACAGCAGAAAGCAGTTCTAGAAGGTGGTGAGAATTCTCCCATTTGTTTATATGCACTGAAATCCCTGTGGCAATACACTGACTTAAGTTAGCCTTTGTGGCCTGCAGAAGGAATGTTTTCCAAAGAGTTTAATGGAGTGGGTTGGGGATCAGGGGCAGTGGAATGAAGAAACTAGCAAAGGTGTAGAGGAAAGCAGGGAAGAAGCTGCGGAGATGAGAATAGAGAAGAAGGAAGCAAATAGAGCTGGGAGGCTGTCACAGCAAAGGGGGAAAGGTGGATGTGAGACACAATACAAGCAGAGATGTGCACAGCCTTGGAGAGTCTTAAACTGCATTCAGCAGGCAGAGAGGAGCCAGTGAGGGGGTTAGAGACTGATATTTTGTGTATCTCACGGGTTCTCACCCCATGCAGAATCCTGCCTTTGCCTGTGTGTGTCATTCCTATTTATGAGCAATCGAATGTCCGGTCACCAGCAAACTAAAATGCTCTCAATTAAAACAAGTATACCTTAGAGCAGTGGTTCTCAAAGCCGGTCCGCTGCTTGTTCAGGGAAAGTCCCTGGCGGGCCAGACCGGTTTGTTTACCTGCTGCGTCAGAAGGTTTGGCCGATCGCAGCTCCCACTGGCCACAGTTTGCCGCTCCAGGCCAATGGGGGCCGCTGGAAGCGGCGCAGGCCAAGAGACATGCTGGCTGCCCTTCCCACAGCCCCCATTGGCCTGGAGCAGCAAACCGCGATCAGTGGGAGCCGCGATCGGCTGAACCCGCTGACGCGGCAGGTAAACAAACCGGTCCAGCCTGCCAGGGGCTTTCCCTGAACAAGCGGCAGATCAGCTTTGAATCATAGCATATCAGGGTTGGAAGGGACCTCAGGAGGTAATCTAGTCCAACCCCCTGCTCAAGGCAGGACCAATCCCCAATTTTTGCCCCAGATCCCTAAATGGCCCCCTCAAGGATTGAATTCACAATCCTGGGTTTAGCAGGCCAATGATCAAACCACTGAGCTATCCCTCCCCGACTGAACCACTGCTTTAGAGCAGTCTGCAGAGAGAGCTTCCCTGACCCTGCCTCTGTCCTATCCTGCTCAGATCTGCCCAACATAAATGTAGCAAGTTGTCCAATCTCCATCTGAACTCCTTCCCTGAAGGTTGTGGGTTTTACCAGGTCCTGGGTAACGTTCGAGTTGCATATGGCGTGGACTCCTGCCTGCTATGAAGGGACTAAGCCGAGATCCTCAAACTCACTTCACTGGAACCTCTAGCTGCACTTTAACCTTATTCCAAAATCTAAATAACACGTGCCTTATCCACATATCCACCCAGTCCCCTCCATCATTCAGTTCCTAGGCAAGACTCTGAAATGTTAGTGGCCATCTGTGCGGAGATAGCCTTCAGCAGTTGGCACTGAACAATGTGTGATGGAACCATATTTGTTGGAAAAACAAGTTGCTGCTGCTGAGCGATAGCTAACTGAAATGACTTCATTAAACAGACCAGCTGTTTAACCTGCCACATCTGAATTGGTAAGAAAATTACAAAGGCCAGGATTCCTTATGACAGTAGGGTACCTATGTGCCAGGGACTAGTTTAACAAGTTGCAAGTTGGTAAGAGCACCATGATGGTTATGCAAAAGTCTTGTTAAAATGACTGCTGGGTTGAGTAGGTATTTTGAAAAATGTGGCTTCATTTGCAAGGGAAATGAAATTATCGCACACTTAATCTGCCGTTCTTTCCCGTGCTGCAGGTTCTGATTAGTTGCTGTGGAAAAGATCCCTCCTGTTTTATGCATGAGGAGCTATGCTGTGGGACCCAGACTGAGGTCTTCACAGGAATGCTCTAGCACTGCAGGGATAGCGAGGGAGAGGGTCTGGACCCACGCACCGCTCCTCTCCATCCTTGCCAAAACTTTCCCTCCCCAAAGGGGGGATGCAACAGAAGGGCAGTCACATTTTCATGTCTTCATCTTCTAATATGAAATTTGGTGACCCCCTTTAGGGGGTCATGGGATCTGATGGTAAGAAGTGGGAGTGGTCAGCCACAGTGGGTAAGGAGTGGCAGAAGAGGCCAGCAAAAGCTCATTTCATAGGAAGGGTAACCTCCTCTGTCATCCCCATGTTTTAACAAACTTGTCTCATATCTATCCTTTACCATTTTTGTATGTCTTAAGAAACCTCGCAGCAATAATTAGTGTTCGATCACTAGCAAATACAAAAGGAAAAATATAAACATTTACTTAACAGGCCAAAATATCTTCTGGGGTAAACTGACTTCAGTGGAACTGTATCAGCTGAGATCAGCAGAGAATAGCCCAATAGAACTTTGTCAAACTGAAGTCATCTAGACATCTCAGATGAAGGTCACGCAAGACAGGTAGGGAACAATCCACTCTGTGCTATCCTATAATGTTCCACTGGTAAATAACAGCAGCATTGCAACAACTCAACAACATGTGCCCTTGAAAGTTGGGCAGCATAACCAAAGCATGGCTCGAAATTGGGAGACACCTGTTTTACAGTAAGCATATTCTGAAATCTCATTGACTTCAATGGGGTTTAAACACCTTCCTGAATAGGGGCATACAGGTCTGGGGGTGTTTGTTTTTTTTAATACAAGAATAACAACCCATCCCAGTACCCTTCTAGAAAACACTCTTCATGTCCAGAAGTTAAGTTAAATGGTCTCAATGCTAATAAATGACATAATTACTACTTAATAAGGGTGAGTGGGCGGGAAGGGGTTACTATCTTAAGACACAGGTTATGTGTATTTTGAATGTGAAGCTTTCTCAAATAGTAACAGAGTATGGCCAGAAAATGCATTAAAGCTTTGATGGCTAATGAAAAAGTTCTGACCAAAGACAGACTGTTTTTTCTGGCTAGGCTGAGTAATCCAGAATAAAAAATGGGGAGGGGAATCCTTGTATGTGTAAATAATGCCTTTGGAATTCCACTTCTGTATAACTCTCTGCAGTAGTGCATTGGCTGTTAAAAAGAGTTCTAGTTATAACAGAAGAGCTAGTATGGCAATGAGTGTTTTGCTGGATAGGGCTTTAAGACACTTAGGCACGTGCTTATCTTTTAAGTCCCAGTGAAGTCAATAGGACTTTAAGTATATGCTTAAGTGCTCTGATGAACAGAAGCCTTACTCTTCAATGAAATCTTAAAATATTTAGGTCTCTGGAGAAAATGAAGAATTGAACTGATTTTTAGACTAGTCCCAAAACAAACAACAGATGGAACATGGAAGAAAGGGATGCAATCAAAGAGCTCGATCCTGCAAGGTGTTCCATACAAGGAGCCCCGTTGACTCTCACAACCTGTTCCATTTAGGATGGGGCCAAAATATGGACAATTTACACCCATGACTTATATCTTTTAATTAAATACACATCAGCCTTGTCAAACCAAGAACTTTTGAATTGAGGGAATCAATTCTTAAACAAATTTTATACCAATTGTGCTCTAGGATGTCTCTGGAAGAGGAACACGATTACATATGACAGGCAAATGTCCCATCAAGGCAAGTGTTTTGGAAGCTGAAGGATGGAGTGATAGGACAAGAGGGAGCTAATGACTGCTCTTCATAGAACCTGAAATTCTTTCCCTTCCATCCTTTTGTTCAATAAACCATAAAATGTGTCATCTCCCTCAGGATCCTTAAAGGAAGAATACTGCAGAGGAGACCACTATCCTAGCTGTGTGGTTCATCTGGGTACATGCAGGAGGCTGTGAGGTTTACATACAGGAACTGCTGGAGTACTCCATCGAGAGGTGTGTGTTGCCTCTTTATTTGGTTTCAAAACATGGGATCCCAATTAAACATGAGCCAGTTAATCTTATGTGGAAAGGACAATGTCAAAGTCCCTAGACTTCATGGAGTCTCTGGTTTTCCTATCTTCTGGGATTATAGAAGGCCCTGAGAAATTGGTCCAATAGAAGATGTTACCTCACCCATCTTGTCTCTAATATCCTGGGACCAATACATCTAGAACAACACTGAAAACAACAACTGCAGATGCATCTTACTCCTCAGGAGATTAAATAGTTGCACTGTGACTGTTATCTCAAAAGGACTGATAAGCATGTGCTGCACTGTTATATTGGGGAAAAAAGGGGGAGGCTTCCAGATAAGGATATTGATCATGTGGGAGCTGGGAGGCTGCTGTAATATCCAGAGATTCAACAGGCACTGGACAGATGGGATCTATGCATGGTCAGAGGAACACAAGTCACGCTGCATTAATTTCCCAGTGTGTTTTTAAAAGACATTCTTATCCTGCTTTGTTTATAGTGACAGGTATTAAGCTTAGTGTAAGCAGGGGAATAGTCCCGCTATTGTGGGGAACTTTCCTGTCTTCTGCACTACCCCGGTGAAGTGGACTAGCGAAAGGATTTGAGTCCTCGCTCCCACTTCCTTTACCCAGTGGCCTCCCTGCCCTTGAGGACTCCCCTTCCGCTCTCCTGTCTGGCAGAGTCTTCGTAACCCCAACGAGGCTGGGCCCAGGATTCCTGGGGGGCTCGACCCCCAACCCTGCTGTGGTCACCTAGGACAGGGGCTAGGGTGTCCCCACTCCAGGGTACTCTCTCTGCACTGGGCACTTCTCTGACCCACTGACCATTACATACAAGTTAAAGCAAATGCAAGTTATTTAATCAACAATTAATTTTAAAAAGAATAAGGGAAAATGGGAAAGGTTAAAGGAAACACATCAACCCACTCTGTGGCAGGGAACATCACAAACAGTGTCTCTGGAATGTCAGGACAGTTCAGTCTGTTCCTTGTAAGTCCCAGGCCTCCTTCTCAGGCCCTGGCTGAGCTGCAGGGATGCTGTGGGTTGGACACTCGCTCTGGTGGTGGCCACACGCTCTAAGTGGTAGGACCCTTCTTCCCAGTGTCGCTCCACGCCCTGTCGGGGTTACCAATCCCCCTCCGAGTCTGGCCTGCAGAGCCTCCTGGTTGACGCGTCTCCCTGTGCTGGGCCCGCTGCCCAGGGTCCCCCTCGCTCTGCCCAGCTGCTCACGACACCCGGCTCTGGACTGCTCCAGCTCCACTCTGTCTCAGCACTGCTGCTGCTCTGCCTCCAGCTCCCTGGGCTGTTTCTCTGGCTCTGGTTGCTGCAGCTCTGCTCCCAGGACAGGTCTGCTCTGCAGGCTGCTTCTGTGACTCTGCTCCCAGCACTGACCTGCTTTGTGGGCTGCTTTTCTGGCTCCTCTGGCTCCGGTTGCTGCAGCTCTCCTCCCAGGGCAAGTCTGCTCTCTCTGGGTTGTGCCTCTGGCTTTGGGGCTGCAGCTCTGCTCCCAGGACAGGGTCTGCTCTCTCTGGATCTGGCACAGCTCTGCTCCCCAGCTCGGCTTGGGCCCCTGTTTTCTCCTTAACTCAGCCCCACTCTGTCTGACCCAGGCAATTCCAGCTCACACGGAGAACAGGACCTCCCTGGCCTCCTGACTCCCTGATTAGCCTGCCCGCCCTGTCATTCAGGCTGACCTGGAGCATTGGCCTCTCTCCATTGCTCCTAGGGACTGGCAGTCTCAGGGTCCTGATTCCCCATCGACCCTTCCCTCTTTTAGTACTGGGAGCTAGCAACTAAAACACCCCCACTGAATGTTAGTAAGGGGGCAACAGTCCCCTTACATTAGTACCATTCAGGTTGCCCCAGTTCCCCAGCCCAGGTTATCCAGCCCCAGCTACCTCTTTCCAGCAGGTAAGAAATGCATCTGATCCATCCCGAGCCCAGGTTTCAGAGTAGCAGCCGTGCTCTTCAGCTTCTTCGACTGGGATCTTACAGCTGGCGGGAGAAAACTTCTTCACCCGCTCTGTCAGGGGGTACCTGGCTCCGTCCAGCCGGGCAGCTAGCGTCTCGTTCTCCTCCTTTGCATTCTCTATTATCTGTAGAAGATCCAAGACCTGGACCAGAGAGTCCTCAGCCATCTGCAGAGTGTCCTGCACCACCCCATACTGCTTCTGCAGCTCCTTACTCTTTCGCTGGATCTCCTCAAGGTGGTTCCGATTTAGGCTGTTCAAGTCCTCTGTCTGCCTGGTTTTATTCACAGCCTCATTGACAGCATCTCTGAGATCCATCAGCTCTGAGCTATATTGAGCCAGTAAGTCTTTGATGCTCTTCACCAGGTCTTGGTTGGATTCCCACTTGCTGTACAGCTTGCTCTTCACGCGAGGGAGCAATTTCTGTGCCTTCTCATGTTCATGTTCCGCCACCCCTTTCTGGCTGAGGAAATCCCGTTCCTTCATCTCCTTCAGCATCTTTTCCACCTCAGCCATCTTTTGCCAGAACTCCTCAGAGGAGGCCGTGCTGAATGCATCGGATGCAAGTGAGCTGTAGCTCACGAGAGCTTATGCTCAACTAAATTTATTCGTCTCTAAGGTGCCACAAGTCCTCTTCTTCTTTTTGTGAATACAGAGCCCAGACTCTCTGCAGATGAAATGAAAGAGCTGCAGCTGAGCACAGGCAGCAGGAGTAAAGCTCCAAGTACCAGATAATGACTGACTGTCTGATTAGATGTTATACAAAGAGGGCCCAATTGGCAATTGAAACACAATTGCCGCCATCTACATTTGCAAATCTCTCCCAGTGGAGTGGGTAAGAGGAGGATGGTAGGGCAAAGCACTGCCAAAGCAATTCAGATTTGATTACACTTAAAAGGTGCCCAAGGAGGGTGAATTCCAGTGTTGTGGGTGCGATGAAGGGGGCAGCAGAATCAATGTCTCTATTAATTTTCTCTAGAGACTGTATAAACAGACGGTATGTGTGTAACCCTTCTGCCAGGCCAAGTTGATAGCAGCAAGGGCCGGGTTCAATACACAGGGGTTCCCTCTCATTAAAGCAAATGCAAAACTGGCTCGAGCCCCCACCCAGTGACCTGGGAAAATCTTACACACCCCCTGGGCGCCTCAAGGAGGCAATACTTCCCCTCTCGCAAGCACAGAGTCTTGGTGTAGTAGAGAATCTTTAATAACATGAGGCAAACAACATCAGCATTAAATTGGGGAAACACCACAACTAGTGTTCATTAACCAAACCATGAACACTGACCCACCCCAGAAAATTTGGGCCACATCCTTTCCCTCAGGCTCTTGAGTCCCAGAACCCAAACGTCTCTTGAGTCCAGCAATCCACAAATCGCCCAAAGTCCAAAAAAAGTCCAGCCCCGGAGTTCAAAAGTTCACCTGCAGAGTGTTACTCCCCAATCTGGCTAAAATGTGCCTGGGTATGGGGGAAAGAGGTAAGGGGCACCTTACGTGTCCTGAAGCTGACTGCCCCACAGGGCTCTGCTCCGCTCCACCACGACCGGCTCCGCTCTGCACAGCTCACCGTCTCACGACCGGCTCCGCTCAGCTCGCCGTCTCACGAACACACCGCTGTCTCACGACCGGCTCCAGACAGCTCGCCGTCTCACGAACACACCGCTGTCTCACGACCGGCTCCGGACAGCTCGCCGTCTCACGAACACACCGCTGTCTCACGACTGGCTCCACTCAGCTCGCCGTCTCACGAACACACCGCTGTCTCACGACCGGCTCCACTCAGCTCGCCGTCTCACGAACACACCGCTGTCTCACGACCGGCTCCGCTCAGCTCGCCGTCTCACAAACACACCGCTGTCTCACGACCGGCTCCACGGCACACTAGAACTTCCGGCTCCCCACTACTTGACACAGTGCTCAGTGATTTCAGCTCTCAGTGATTTCAGCTCATAGTAGTGGGAGCCTTAGTGCTGGTGCACTATAAGGCTGAAGTGAATTCAGCACAATACCTGTAACAAAACTCTTAATAGACCCAAAATTAGCTCTGACATTCCACAGTGGAGAGAGACAGAGGTGCAATTGGTGCTTCAGGCCCTCACAAAGGGGCCTACACCACCAGGCACTAATATCTGTCTCAAGTCTCTCTCAATTCACAGAGTTTTGGAACCCATGTCCCTTGCCTAGTGAGTGCTACTCAGTTGATGGTGAGTCCTCCATCATAACAAAAAGGCCAAGTACAGTTCCAAGCACAGTTCCCATAATCAGGGTACTAACAATTTATTCTTCCCGCCCCAATAACAGAGACACTGGGGATCCCACAGCAGCCAAAGTGACGATTTGGGCAGTTATGGCCTCATTCTAGGCGGGGTGGGTGTGCCTATGCAAATGAGATCAGCCCCTGAAGTTCTTTTCCACAACTTGCCACACCTCACCACCAGATGTCAGGGTGGAGCCCACCCTGTCTCTGCTTACATGTGGAAAAGAGCCAAGAGAATAAAGATGGAGAGTCTCTGGGGTTTGAGCTGTGTGGAGTGGCTAGGAAATTTAAGTTTGTATTCAGCGGAGTGAAGGATGTTAGGAGGTTGCAGTGTCCAGTGCAAGGGTAATTACTGTTGTGTTTATCTAGCTAATTGAGTATTAGGGCTCTGATTGAAAGGGGAGCTAGGAAGAGTGAAGCTGTGGGCAGCATGAGCTGCAGGTTCAGAATGCTCTACATCAGTGCTTCTCAAGCTATCTGATGTGGGGGACTGGCGGGTTGTTTTTTTTTTCCGATGTGTGCGCAGACCACCCCTTTGAGTAGCACTGAGTAGAGCTCCCCTGGCTTCAAGTGCTCACCTCACTGTGGTCAACTTAGTGAAGAGGGTCTGTTCCATCATTTTACTCTAAGAACAAATCCGCTATCGCTTCAGTGCAGGAGACTCTGATCTGAGGGAGGGTCTAATCTGCTCTGACTCTTTCAACAGCTGTTTAATGAAAATGTTTAGGCAATGCCTCTTCCCTCCCTTTTAAAACCTCTTACCAAGCCCATAATGGTGGCCAGATTTGCCTTTCAAATTGCTGCGTCTTCCATAGCAGGCTCCATCTTGTAAAGTGTCATTGGGACAACTTGGGCCAGATGCTCACGCGCTGTAAACTGGTTGGGAAGAATCCTCTCAGGTAACCTCAGACAGCCACATGAATGCTGTCAGCTTTAACCACCTCCAGGAGCGGGGTCAGGCAGCCTTGTCCTCTGGACACTAATGGAAAAGGACGTGAGGCAATTGCCGTATTACGGACCCATGGGCTTCCTGTGTATGGAAGCTTTCCCTGAAGGTTCCTAAATGCCTGAGGCTAGGGTAGGAAGGCTACTCTCATGGATGGAGCACTGGACTGGGACTCAAGAAACCTGGGTTGAAGTCCTGGCTTGGCCATAGGCTTCCTGGGTGACCTTGGACCAGTCACTTAATCCGTCCTGAGCCTCAGTTTCCTATTTACCTAAAATGGGACTAGTCCCTACTCCACAGGGGTGTTGCAAATGTAAACCCTAATGGGTGTGCTCAAATGGTGTGGTGAGGACTGTGTAAATACTTGAATGGAAGCTTTGGAGAGGGTTAGGGGTTGAAGGAAGGTGGAGGGGTGGAACGGTTAGTGAGGCGTGATAGGAATCTGTCTGGACTGGCATTCAGTCATGGTGGCCTGGCCAGGGACCTCCTACACTCAGAGATCTGGATAGCTAAGGAATGAGGAGAAGGTGTCAGGTGGCACTTTGCACCTACAATCTCACAAATGGTCTCCAAACTTTCTGACTCTCTATGCTGAAGTCATGGCCTGTGTCCGTGATGCTACTCTGCTGTCGTGGACTCGCTGCGCACCATGGACCACTGATTGGCTAATGCACAGCAATGAGGCCAGCTTCGCTTGGTGCTACCCATTGCTGCCCACTTACAAGGAAGCAACGGTGCTGCTCACCTTGGAGAGATGGGGACACTTTAGCCTGAAACCAGCAGAGAGGAAGCGGGGGTGGGGGTGGATCATCATGAGTGCTCACAGAGGTGTCTGAAAGGCGTCACTAGCAGAGGGGGTGACAAAGGCCTTGTAAGAGGGCAGGCAGGCGGGTTCCAGGAGTTGAGGGTGTTTGCCTCAGAGGTGGGATCAAACTTCTGTTTGGAGGCCCAGAGGGCACTTGCAGAGGGGGTGTGAGGCCCATTTAGAGGCTCTGAAGAGGATTGCAAGAGACATGACCCTGCTTGCAATCTAATGTATGTTTAACGTTTGCTTTTAAGCAGTATCTCTGAGCCATGGGGATGTGTCTCCCCTGGTCAGGGATGGATTGACAGTAGCTGGGGTGTGTGTGTGTGTGTGTGTGTGTGTGAATTCACCATGACGTAGGGAAGCCTTCCTCAGTCCCTCTCCAGATTCAACACTGCATTAAGCACCTCCAGGACAGCAGACAGCTCGGTCCAGCCTGAGTGCTATTTGCTCTGGGCCTTGGGGTGAGGTGTTTTCCCCTCTTCTGCTAGGTCTGGCATCATGCCCAGAAGAGAGCATTTGCCATATCCCCAGCCCTTCCACCCATTCTCCATCAGGAAGCAGTGGCAATGGTCACATGACATTACTTCCCAGTCCCTGCTCCCTCTCCTCTGTCCTTCCCAGCTCACCCCACAGTTATAAACCATTTCTGCTTGTGTAAACAGTGACACGAGGGGCTGAGGCCTCTTGATTCTTAAATAAGTTACAGCAGGTGCTGGTTCTAACTTAAAAGTGTCTCAGCGATTATTCCCATTCATGCTCTGTCTTCCATTCAGCTGTTGCTATGGAGACCCCTTTCTGACACAGCAACTCTTCCCTTGGCTCTCTTTGAGAGGGAGCTTTGAAGAGCACAGCTGGGTCAGATCCTTTCTCTGTGCCTGTAAGGTCTTGTGCTCAAAGGTGTAATGAAAAGACCTATGTCTGTGTCAGTCCACATGGCTCTCTGCACTTCTCAGCTCCTTCTCTTCCAGCCTTTACTCTATTACAGAGATTCTGACAAGATGGCAGTGGCTCACAAAAGGAAAAAAAAGCCATCTTGTTTTTAATCACGCCAGGACTATCCTTCTGCATTCCCTCCAGTGCATCCAAAACAAATTATTAAATCTGAAAAGAGAATGGAGAGCTACTGTAGATGTGTTAGCACAGTGGAGAGCGGCTGGAAATATGCCTACTGACAGATGAAGACCCAAGGCCTGGCTGTGCCATTGCTGGAGTTTCATACAGATGTACCTGCATTTCCATGGAATTACTCCTGCCTTAGAAAAGTTAGGTAAGCCATCCATCTCAAAACACAATGGTGTAATCACCAAAGCAATTCAGTTACTGTATGGGTAGGAGTAAAAAACAAGGGTGATGTCATGGTAGGGGGTCTTAGTACAGACCACCTAATCAGGAAGAAGAGGTGCATGAGTCTTTTTTTCAACTAACAACATCATCCAAAGCACAGGACTTGGTGGTGATGGGGACTTCAACTACCCAGACATCTGTAGGGAAAATAACACAGGAACGCTAACACAGGTTACCCAACAAATTCTTGGAATGTGTTGGAGACAATCTTTTATTTCAGAAGGTGGAGACCGCTACTAGGGGAGAGGCTGTTCTAGATTTGATTTTGACAAATAGGGAGGAACTGGTTGAGAATTTGAAAGTGGAAGGCCACTTGGGTGAAAGTGATCATAAAATGAGAGAGTTTGTGAATTCTAAGGAATGGTAGGAGAGAAAACAGCACAGTAAAGATAATGGATTTCAAGAAGGCAGACTTTAGCAAACTCAGGGAATTTGGTAGGTAAGATCCCATGGGAAGGAAGTCTAAGAGGAAAAACAGTTTGAGAAAGCTGGAAGTTTTTTAAAGAGATGTTAAAGGCACAAAAGCAAACTCTCCCACTATGTAAAAAAGATAGTAAGTATGGCAAGAGACTACCCTGGCTTAACCAGGAGATCTTCAATGATCTGGAACTCAAAGAGTCAAACAAAAGGTGGAAACTAGATCAAATAACAAAAGATTAATATAAATGAACACAAGCATGTAGGACAAAATTAGAAAGGCCCAGGCACAAAATGAGATTAAAAGAGAGAGACATAAAGGGTAACAAGAAAACATTCTACAGATATATTAGAAACAAGAGAAAGACCAAGGACAGGATAGTCTCGTTACTCAATTGGGGGGCGGGGGGGAGACAAGCTAAATGACTTTTTTTTGTTCCAATTTTCACTGAAAAGGTTAGTAGCCATTGGACGTCTAAAATACTGAACACTGGGGGAAAATTAGTTAGGATCTGAGGCTGAAATAGGGAAAGAACAAGATAAAAATTATTTACACAAATTTAGATGCCTTCAAGTCACCAGGCCCTGATGCAATACATTCTAGAAGACTCAGGAAGCTGACTGAGGAGATATCTGAGCCATTAGTGATTGACTTTGAAAAGTCATGGAAGATGGGAAAGATTCCAGAGGACTGGAAAAGGGAAAATACAGTGCCCATCTATAAAAAGGGGAATAAGGACAACCCAGGGAATTACAGACCAGACAGTACCCGGAAAGATAATGGAGCAAATAAGCAATAAATTTGCAAAAACCTAGATAATAAGAAGGTGATAAGTTACAGTTAGCATGGAATTACCAATCACAAACCATATCAAACAAACGTAATAGCTTTCTTTGACAGAGTAACAAGCCTTGTGGATAAGGGGGAAAGTGGTAATGTAGTATATATTTACTTTAGTAAGGGTTTTGATACTGTCTCGCATGACCTTCTCATAAACAAACAAGTGAAATACAACCTAGATGGAGCTACTATAAGGTGGGTGCATAACTGGTTGGAAAACCATTCCCAGAGATTCAAGCTGGCAGGGCATATTGACTGGGGTGCTGCAGGGATTGATCGTGGGTCCGGTTCTGTTCAATATCTTCATCAATGATTTAGATAATGGCATAGAGAGTACACTTACAAAGCTTGCAGATGAAACCAAACTGGGCAAGTGTTTTGGAGGATAGGATTAAAATTCAGAAATGGCATGAAGTAAATAGTATGAAATTCAATAATGCAAAGGACAAATGCAAAGTACTCCATTTAGGGAGGAACAGTCAGTTGCACACCTACAAAATGGGAAATGACTGCCTAGGAAGGAATAATGCAGAAAGGGATCTGGAGTTCATCGTGGATCTCAAGCTAAATGAATCAACAGTGCAAAGCTGCTTTTTAAAAAAAAAAAACAAATATCATTCTGGGATGTATTAGCAGGAGTGTTGTAAGCAAGACACAAGAAGTAATTCTTCCACTCTACTCAGCACTGATAAGGCCTCAGCTGGAATATTGTGTCCAGTTCTGGGCGCCACATTTCAGGAAAGATGTGGACAAATTGGAGAAAGTCCAGAAAAGAGTAACAAAAATGGTTAAAGGTCTAGAAAACATGACCTATGAGGGAAGATTGGAAAAAAAATGGGTTTGTTTAGTCTGGAGAAGAGAAAACTGAGAGGGGACACAACAGTTTTCAAGTACATAAAAGGTTCTTACAAGGAGGAGGGAAATAAATTATTCTCCTTAACTTCTGAGGATAGGACAAGAAGCAATGGGCTTAAATTGCAGCAAGGGCGGTTTAGATTGGACATTAGGAAAAACTTCTTAACTTTCAGGATAGTTAGTACTGTAATAAATAGTACTAGGGAGGCTGTGCAATCTCCATCATTGGAGATTTTTTTTTTAAGAGCCAGTTAGACAAACACTTGTCAGGGATGGTCTAGATAATACTTAGTCCTGCCATGAGTCCAGTCTCCTGCACTAGATGACCTCTCGAGACCCCCTTCCAGTTCTTCACCTCTATTTTATGATTCTGTGTCATGCTGCAGAATCAAGAATAGCTGAAAAGTTGAATTCTCAAGTGGCAGTCCTAGACACAGATAGTACAAGTGGGCAGGGCCAGTCAATGAAGCAAGCGCACTGCTGGCACTTGAGGCCTGCTGCATTTTCCTCTTCACTTTCCTCTCTCTAGTTTCATGGACTCCCTGAGATGGCATGGTACTCCAGCATAGCCTGGTCCTAGCTGAATTTTCCCAGCTTGCAGTGTCAATGTTGAAAGTTTTTTTCCAAGCATCCTTTAACCTGAGCTGAGGTTGACCTAGTAGCCTGGGTGAATCCTCAAGTTCTCGATACAGGAGATCCTTTGGAATACATCTATCATCCATCTGATACAGATGACTAAGCCAATGGAAAAGTCTGTTTGAGTATAGTGATGAGATTTTATTTTGCTTTCTCTAGTACTTGTGTCAGGAACTCTAATTTCCCACTCAATATTTAGAATATGTCAAAGATGGCAGGTGTGAAAGGTGTTTTGGCCTGCTATATGTGGTCTGAGTCTTGCCATCATACTGCAGTGGTCTCAAAACGCACGCCTGGTAGACCCATATCACGGTGTTAGTTGTTCTGTTGGCCGAACATGGTAGCTGCCTTTCCGATGCAAGAGTTAAGCTCATCATCTGGAGCAGGAGTGGGCAAACTACGGCCCGCGAGCCATTTTAAACAGGCCCACGAGCTCCCGCTGGGGAGCGGGGTCAAGGGCCGCACCACGCAGCTCAGCCCTGCTCCAGCCAGGGCGCTGGGTTGGGGGCCGCACCATGCGGCTCGGCCCTGCTCCAGAAGCTGCAGCATGGCCCCACTCCGGCTCCTACATGCTCAAATGGGAACCGCAGGGGCAGTGCCTGCAGATGGGGCAGCGTGCAGAGCCACCTGGCTGTACCTCCGCCTATGAGCCAGAGAAGGGACATGCCACTGCTTCTGGGAGCCGCTTGAGGTAAACACCGCTTGGAGCCTGCACCCCTGAGCCTTTCTCCAAACCACTCTCAATCCCAGCCCAGAGCACCCTCCTGCACCCCAAACCTCTCTCACCCCCAGCCCTACCCCAGAGCCCGCACCACCAGCTGGAACCTGCACCCCCTTTCCACACCCCTGCCCCAGCCCTGATCTCCCTCCTACCCTCTGAACCCCTCAGTCCCAGACCAGAGCACCTTCCTGCACCCCAAACCTCACCCCCAGCCGGAGTCCCCACCCCTTCCTGCACCCCAATCCCAATTTTGTGAGCATTCATGGCCTGTCATACAATTTCTGTTCCCCGATGTGACCCTTGGGCCATAAAAGTATCCCTTTATGGCGATACCACAATGTGTGTAAAAATGATATGAAGTTGTTTAACATCAATGTTGAAAGCTGGGAGGATAGAACAGGATTCTGCACGCTCTAGAGGGAACATCTGGCACTGGGCGCAGCTCAACATGAAGCCACTTTAATGCAGAGGATGGAAACAAAGCAAGGAAGAGGAAAGCAGCATGCCATAATCTTGGATTCCAACTTGGATAATACATGGATCTGTGAAACTTGTAACAAGCTGTGAAGCTCTCGAATTGGACTCTCATCAGCCATAAGCAGATTCATCAGGCACCTTAAGCATACACCGTGATCCAGCAGGTCGACGATTGCCATACATTCAGCAAACAAATGGATATAACCACCATAAGTAACATGGGTGTGGGAGTTTGCACTGCTGTACAGGACTTCAGCACTTTTAATTGGGGGGAAGTTTACTAAGTATTTTATTTATATAAAGGCACACCATTTGTAAAGATCTATCTTTAATGGCCATTTTGTCTCCTCAGCTGGAGTGAGCTTTTCTAGTTGTGTATGTCTGAGGTGACGCTGCCTCTGATTCCTGGAGACCATCACACACAAAGCATCTGTCTGTCATTAGCCTCTTCTATTCAGGGGAATTTTGGTCCTCAAAAGCCCGGAGCTATTCAGATTCTCCTGGAGTCTGCTCATTGATTGGCCTGACATTCTTAAACACTTCTCCGGAGCCTGCTCTCTTGGACAGAGCTATTCATTTAACAAGCAACACATCCAATTAGTCTCAGCAGGCTAGTGCAGTATGCTGACACTTGTTTAATTAGCAATTAACAGAGCTGGACTTGTCACAGCAGCACTGCTGAGTGCTCCCTCAGGGCCGAGCAAAGAATTAAGAAACTCAGACAAGTTACAAGGAAGGAGGAAGCCCAGGTGGTCACCACGGCAGCTGGGTGGTGAGGAGGGGACAGGGATCTCACATTAAATACATCAGTCATAGGATTCTACAGGATCAGAGTAATAGCATTCAAGGGCCTGGGTAAAGTAGGAGAGCCAAGTGGTATTTGCCACATGAGAAATATAACAATCTGACTATGCGTTACCCACAAGCACCAGATTGCTATTGAGCCCTGCGGGAAAGGTGTTTAATGGGCATCATGGGTTAGTAAGAGGCAGATGAAGCTTATGTTAGATTTCTATCCTTATAGGTTGATACTACTGCAGGAAAATTTTAATCGCAAGAATGTTGGGGAAAGCATCCAAAAATAGGGTATGCACCCCAAAGAAGTGGATTCATTTAGAAAGCCAAACTAATGTTGAGCAGATGTGTTTTGCCGCTTCACTTCTAGGTTCTGTTCCTAGCTTTTCAACTGTCACCTGGGACTCCTCTCTATAAGGAGATTTCTTCCTTTGTTTTTCAGCAAGAGAGCAGGTAGGGGTACATCACCCCACTACCACACACTGGGGAGTGCTACGATGCATAAGCCAAAACTCTAGTATCTGTCTGCAGGGGGGAAGGTCAAGCCCCTCTGCCACCCCACACTTTTGGGGGCTTCCTGCTATTAAGCAAGTCATAGATTGGAAAGTATGATTTATATTGTGCCTTCCCATACATAGGATCCCAAAGCACTAACTTTTGCTAGTTTGATTTTGTCTCTAGGTAGGAGGGGATAGGTATAGATATTGCAATCACTAGTGCACCCACCTCTGGTGTGAAACACAACAGAATTGTTTAGGATAGGAAGGGGTGATGGCTAATATACCCACAGTTTAGACAAGTCAAATATAGTTACCAGAATTGCTATCTAGCTACAACACTTGGATTAACAGCCTTACACTTGTGAGAAGGAATTTAGGATTTTTAGGGATCACTCGTTGTCAGGACCCAATGGTTCACCTGGAAAACCCCCCACATCTTGCCCTCCAACCCTATACTGAGACATTGTTACAATACTAACTAAGCAACATTGCCTGGGCTATCCTATCAACTACTGACAGCCAGTTCTGATTCTGCTTACCTTTGAGAGGTGTCTAGCTCTTGGTGTGTCATTCCCACTAGTGTAGTAGTTACCTTGATGGGATGTTTTAAATTAGTGTAGTTGGCAAGACCTGGCCTGATCATTTCCATCTGATTTCTACACAGGCGAGAGCTTTACTAATCTCTCAGGATCTTTCTTTCTTTCTTTCTTAACCAAGACCAGATCTACACTCAAAAGTTAAGTTGACCCAGCTACATTGCTCAGGGGTGTGGAAAAATCCACACCCCTGAGCAACACAGTTAAGCCAACTTAATCCCTAGTGTAGACAGTGCTAGGTCAGTAGAAGAATTCTTCCGTCAACCATGCTAAAGGGAGAGCCCCTCCCATCACAGTAGCGAGTATCTGCACTAGTTCTGGTCACCCGTGTTTTAGAAAGATGAATTCAAACTGGAACAGGTACAGAGAAGGGCTACTAGGATGATCTGAGGAATGGAAAACTTGTCTTATGAAAGGAGACTCAAAGAGTTTGGCTTGTTTAGCCTAACCAAAAGAAGGCTGAGGGGAAATAAGATTGCTCTCTCTAAATATATCAGAGGGATAAATACCATGGAGGGAGAAGAATTATTTAAGCTCAGTACCAATGTGGACACAAGAACAAATCAATATAAATTGGCCATCAGGAAGTTTAGACTTGAAATTAGATGAAGGTTTCTAACCAGTGGAGGAGTGAAGTTCTGGAACAGCCTTCCAAGGGAAGCAGTGGGGGCAAAATACATATCTGGCTTCAAGACTAAGCTTGATAAGTTTATGGAAGGGATGATGTGACAGGATAGCCTAATTTTGGCAATTAATTGATTTTCAACTATTAGCGGTAGATATGCCCAATGGCTTGTGATGGGATGTTAGGTGGGGTGGGATCTGAGTTACTACAGAGAATTCTTTCCTGGGTGGCTGGCTGGCTGAGTCTTGCCCACATGTTCAGGGTTTAGCTGATCACCATATTTGGGGTCAGGAAGGAATTTTCCTCCAGGGTAGATTGGCAGAGGCCCTGGGGGTTTTTCGCCTTCCTCTGCAGTGTAGTGCACGGGTCACTTGCTGGAGGATACTCTGCACCTTGAAGTCTTTAAACCACGATTTGAGGACTTCAGTAGCTCAGACGTAGGTTAGAGGTTTGTTACAGGAGTGGGTGGGTGAGATTCTGTGGCCTGCGTTGTGCAGGAGGTCAGACTAGACAATCATAACGGTCCCTTCTGACCTTAAAGTCTATGATTCTAAAGCACTAAAGTGGCACAGCCCTAAAGTTATGCAGTGGGCTTCTTCTGACCTGATCATTTGGTATACCAAACAGCCTTGAGCTGTACTCTCCCTTATGCTGCACAGGCTTTGTCAGCCTCCTTTGGGGCTATTGGCACCTAGTGTAGCAGATAGCAGCCTGAAGGCTGCTCTAATTTGCCTTGGGGATTGGGCTGGCCTCGGGACCTGAGGAACCTCCCATTCATCTGCACCAGGTTCTTCCTGGCTGCAGCCTTCGACCTGGATCTCAGTCGCTAATTAGCAGAGCTGGTTGAAACTTTGACTCCATTAAAAGGGGCAGAGATTTCATGGGACATTGTGGGTTCTCAGTTCTATGAATTATCCCATGTGTCAACTGGCCAAATTCACATGACTTTGCTTTGTTACATTTCTTATTACATGCTAGTGGCAATGACCAATGGCTCACCTGGCTCCTTGTGAAGTAATACACCAAAAACATTATTGCTGATTTGCATTATTCTTCAAACTGGGTCTCTTATGCAGTAGTTTGCCATCCTGTGCATGTTCCCACTGGAGTGTACCATAGAGTTTGGCTTGCCTCACATAGCAGTATGGCAGATTTCACCCTCCCTTATCCCTTCAACACCACTTGCTTCAACAAAAATGTGTGAGCACTGCAACCACCTCCTCCAGTCCTCCTTTAGGTCCCCTTCCAGACTGGGATTCAGGGTGTGTGTGGGGGTCATCTGCTCCATATTTTGTCCAAGATTCACACCCTGTATTCAAGGGGCCATGTGCATGAGGGCTGGTAAGAGCCTCAGGACTCATGTACCTAGTGCATGGATCCACACTGCAGGAATGTAAATTCTAATGCACACTACCATATTTTGAACTGGCTCATACGAACCCTGCTGGTGCACACTAAAGTTCCCTAGTGTGCATTAATGCAGGCCTGTTTCAAACTGTACTCTATTAACATGCAGTAGGGAACTTTTAGTGCATGCCAGCAGGGTCCACACAGCCAGTTAGTGCACAACACACTAGCGTGCATGAGAATTTACACCCCTCAGGTGCAGAATAATGCATCATGTAGACAAGCTCCAAGATTCCTGGCAGCATTCCTGCGATATGGGCCAGAGTTATAAAGGAAATGTCACTTGGCAAGGGTCAATATCCGCCCAGTCCAATAGCTACCGTTATGGAACATTAGAGCTGTATGAATAACTATTCTCACTTTGCTGGCAGTTCTGAAAATTAAAAAAAACAATGACCCCAAACAATGTCTCCTTCAATCTGGGTTTTTTTAAAAAAAAAATAAATAAATAAAAAATAATGAAGTTTCAAAATGAAAAGTAGTTTCAATTCACATTTTGTTTGTTGTTTGTTTGTTTGTTTGTTTGGGTCCAAATGATTCAACAAGATTGACATGAGTTCCCAAAATGTTTTGGTCAGCCTGACTGCATTTTTTACTGAAGAAAAGTTTGTTTGTTTCTGTTTGTTTGTTTTTTTTGGGGGGGGGGGGGAGGGTTGGTTTTTTTTAAATCTCATCGAGTTCTACTGAGCATGCTCCACATCCTTCCTGTGGAAGAAGCTGATACTGTATATTTCCCCCCTCCCAAGAGACCTTGTTGCTGTTGCTACAGGAGGATTGGTAAGCAACAGGGCACCACGAATATGTAGCAATAGGCCACCCTCTCCCCATGCTAAAGATCAATAACTGGTTAGAGCTCATCCAATGTACTGAAGATGTTTTTAAAAAGATTGGGAAGACGAGATAAATTACAGTCTCATTAAAAAATTTCCCTGAAAAGAATAAAACAAAGTACAAAAAAAAGGGGGGGACGACAGAAAATTAGATGGAAATTTCATTCCATTGTAATAAAATCTAGGTTATTACAGGATAGGAAGTCCTTTGGTACATATGTACAGAACACGAGACTACCAGTAACCTCCTGGCATCAGCTACGAAGAATGAAATGGCAGTCACTTAAAAAAGAATGATCTCCAATAAAAGTGGAATATATGGAACAAGAAGCAGATTCACTGAGTTTGTTGAAAGAAAATATGACCAAAGTCTTCTGATTTACAAGAGATGCATGGGCCCAAGGTTAATAATATTCCTTGCAAATGATCTGCATGGGATGGATGTCTGTCCAAAACCAAACTTTGGGAGATGTCTGAATCTGGGACTCTAGTTATATGCATCATAGCTCAAGTTTATAGAGTGGGCTTGTCCCATTCCAATTGATGAGCCACAAAGGTGGAGGAGTCTAACCAAGCTAGGTCTTTTAGACCAGGCCATAGACACTTTTAGATCCACAGGTCCCAGGTTCAATCCCTGCCACTGATGACCCACCCATGGGTACCATGTCTCATATGATGTAATCTGAGCCATAGAGGTTGGGACTTTCTAGAGTGCTTAAGGGAGTTAGGTACCCAGCTCTCCCAGTGAAAAGCAAGTGCTCCCTTTTAGGCTTTAGAAAATGTCACCCCTAGTGATGACCTACACACAGACCCAAAGTGCGTCACATTTCCCAGCTGTTTGGAACCAGGGCTTTGATCCTTTATACCAGTGGTTCTTAACCTTTACTGCAGCCTGCACCCCTTTGGTTCTCAAAATATGTTCTTGCACCCCTTATCAAAAATCATTGAAGTAGGTCAGTTCTTTAAACCTAGATATATCATAACTATATCGAAACTATAGAATGTCTGTGCTTGTGTTTTCAGTGATTTACCTTCTAAAAAATCTGGCACGCCCAGAAAGGTCATCTCGCACCCCCAGTTAAGAACCACTGCTTTATACCAATAAGGCAAGGGAGCCAGACTTAGCATTTGGATCTGGAATCAAAACCCAGCTTCCACACTCGCAGGTGTTCAGAATGTGAGGCTTTCTTCTGAGCTCACCCCGAAAAGAAGCCCATGATTTTTGTGGATGAAGTGCAGGGACAGAGACAGTAGGAGAAGTGTGCCCCATTCTGAGGGCTATCACAACGTCCAGGCAACCAGGTGACTTCAGTGGTTCCTAGGTCTGTGCTATTACTTACCCAGAGAAAGAAAAGGAGTACTTGTGGCACCTTACAGCTCACGTAGCTCACGAAAGCTTATGCTCAAATAAATTGGTTAGTCTCTAAGGTGCCACAAGTACTCCCTTTTCTTTTTACAAATACAGCCTAACACGGCTTTTACTCTGAAACCTGTCATTACCCAGAGAAGAGCACTGAGTATAAAAGCAGTTTTCTGCCTTCAACTGGCACAGTGCTGGCTCCCAAGTGCACAATATTCTGAGCTCTGTTTTTCCTCCCTCCCCACCCCCCTAACTCCAGCATCCCCCTCCCTGCAAAGCTCTAAGTGAAGAGACTCTGTACCATCCGCACTGGAATCTGGAGTTTCTGGGGAAAGCAGAGTTTCATTTGCAGATGATAAGTGAATGTGATGTGGCACCTCCTTAGAATTTTATATGAGACGAGCAAACAAAAGCCAGGCAGCCAGCAACCACAAACAGGATTTTTAATCAGGTCAGTGAAAAGTTAGGGTAACAAAATCTTCAATTCAAATCCAGTTTCTTCTGTCAACAATAGAATCCAAGCTCAACTCATAAAGGAATCGTAAGGAACTCTTTGGAACCAGCAGGGAATGGAGGAGAATGAGAATCACTTTTGTTAATATAGCACTGTTCAAAATCCCCCAAAGAGCTTTGTAAATAGTCTAGAGTTTCTAAGCACTGTACTGTATACAGATTGCTTCATCTGCGACTGAATGAAGCCTCCTCTGGGGCAGAACATGGCAGCTGTTTAACAGCACACAGCAACAATACTCTGATTGGATACAGTGCTTCCTGACCTAAACAAAGCTCCAGGGGAAATTTTAAGGTGATTAGAGAACAAACAACAAAGAGAGAGAGAGAGAGATTATTTTTAAAAAAATTAGAAGAGACCCACGTAGCCCATCTCCCCATAAGTGCATGATTCCTCCCTTTCACACATGTACTAGTGGTTTGTCCACTCAAGTTAGTGTCCCAAGGTTTGGTCTATACAACCCCTTATGGGTAAGTAGGCTAGAGGCAACACTTACGGTGTAGTCTTATCACCTCTCTCTTTCTCTCTAAATTGTCTTTCATCCAGGCTGTCCCCATTGATCTGTTTTAGGCCCGGATCCCGTCAGGTGCTGCGCATCCTCAACTCACACTGAAGTGAATGAGGCAAGTTCACTGCTCTGCAGACAGTGACTGAGGAGGAAGGAGTTGCACCACTCCAGGGTGGAGCTGGTTTGTTCCTGGTGCAGGATCAGGCAGTGCTGAGGGCTGCCCTCACTTGTACTCCAGGCTGTTATAAGCACATGCATTACCACAGTTTTGTTTCAGGTTCTCAGGGAGTGAGTGCGGCCCCCAACTGGAGAGCTGGAGCAGAGCCAAGCCGCGTGGTCTGGCCCCCGCTCCAGCGCCCCAGACAGAGCTGAGCTGAGCTGTGTGGTCCGGCCCTCAACCCAGTGCCCTGGCTGGAGCACCAGAGTGAAGCCAAGCCCCTGACCCAGCACCCCAGCCGGAGCGAGGCTGAGCTGCTGGTCCAACCCCCAACCCAGCACTCCAGCCGGAGTGGGGCCGAACCAAGTGGTGTGGCCCCCGACCCTGCTCCCCAGTGGAAGCTTGCGGGCCATCTTAAAACAGCTCACGGGCCAAATCCGGCCCACGGGCCATAGTTTGCCCACCCCTGTTCTAGATCCATCACGAATCTCACTGTACAAAATATTCTTAGGGATACGGTCTCCTCCCATTCTTCTGACGTGACCAAGCCATTACAACCTCCTCTTCTTAATTGTGGTTTCTAAATGTGTCAGTCCTGTCCGCTCTAGCACCTCTTTGTTAGCTGAATATAGCGTTTCTAAATCACAAAGGACTGTGTTGTCCCAGAGCAGTGCATGTCTCCTCTGATAGTCTGCACTGAACTGGACATGCTACCTCTCCCTGCTGACATCAGGAAACAAAGGCACAACCGTTACATAGCTGAAAGCATCGTGCTGCCCTAGCAGTATCCCTAAAAAAAGGCATCTTGGGGGCTGAAAGGGCAAGTCACTCTGGTTAGTTGAGCTGGTCAGGAATTTTTCAACTTTTTTTTTTTTTAATGTAGGTTTATCCAAACACAGCAGATGAAAACTTAGTCAGGAAGGTACATCAGGTCGGGGATGGAATTTCTAGCTGAAACGTGAGACTGACCTACCCCAGAATAGCCAGTAGCAAGGGGATCACCTGGGATGTGGAAACCCAGGTTTGAGTCCCAGCACCTCAGCAGCTTGAACCTGGGTCCCTACAGCCTAGGTGCATGCCCTACTGCCTGCTACTCAGACTGTGCTCTCCAGGCTTTTGTGAAACTTTGGAAGGTTTTTCCTTCTGGTGCGCAATGAAAAAGCAATATTGAATCTTTTTTTTTTTTTTTTTTTTTTTTTGCTGACAATAAAAATGTTGCTGAAGACTTTGAATCTAAAAATCCAAAATTCAGAAAACTTTGAGCAGCTCTAAATACCCACGGAGATACCGGAGGCTTGTCCTTGCAATAACCTATTTCAGGTAGACGTAACCCTCTTTCTCCCAACCCAATACCACAAATCTGTTTCTTCTCTATCTGTCTTATTCCCTGCCAGTTAACAGAACCCTGCCCCTTTCCTAATAAGAGTGCAAACTATATGGGCCTGGGCCTGCAAACCTTACCCACATGAGCAATTATTACTCCTATGAGCAGTCACATTGCAGTCAATAGGGCCACTCATGACAAGGGGATTGCTCTTGAGAGCAAGGCTCTGCGTGATTGGAGCCCATTTTAATGAGCACTTACATGGGAGGCAGCAATTAATCATTCCAATATCAATATGTAGTTGATATAGTGTACATGGATTTTCAGAAAGCCGAAGGCTCGTAAGGAAACCAAGTAGCCATGCCATAAGTGGGAAGGTCCTTTCATGGATTAGTAACTGGCTGAAAGACAGGAAACAAAGGAGAGGAGGAAACGGTCAGTTTTCACAAGGGAGAGAGGTAAATTCCTGGGTCTTCCAAAGATCTGTATTGGGACCCGTGCAGTTCAACATATTCATTAATGATCTGGAAAAGGGGGTGAAAAGTGAAGTGGCAAAGTGAAGTATGCAGGCACTATAAAATTATTCAAGATAGTTAAGTCCGAAACTGACTGCAAGGAGTTACAGAGGGATCTCACACAACTTGGGGACTGGGCAACAAAAAGAAAGATGAAACGAGATGACAAAATTAATCATTAAGTGCAAAGTAATGCACATTGGAAAAAATAATTCCAACTATACATATTTAATGATGGATTCTAAATTAGCTCTTACTGACCAAAAATGTAAGTGTAGCCAAGTGCACCAGGGTCTGGGGCTAGTGCCACCATCTATCTGTGCAAGGTGTCTGTTTCCCCACCAGAACAAGAGACGTGGCTAACGTGGGTGGTGACTCAGAATGGGAAGGACAGGGAAAGGGGGGGGGCAGGATGGCTTCTTTTAGGAGGGGGCTTTCAGGAGAGGGGGGCTAATGGAAACCAAATGTACAGGCCATGGGGTGTTGTTTTATGGTGATCAGATAAAGCTGAGTGTACAGGTACTGGAGTTGCAGTAAGTAACTTGCTCGGGGCTTAGCCGTGCCCTGTCCCTGATTCCATGTTGTGCAATGGTTTAGGGGAAAAGGAATCTCTGCAACAACTTACACAGGCCTAAAGAAGTCAGTCCTCAAGCTGGCCTGAGCAGGAGGGCCATGAAAGACTAACAGAGCGGGCTACGCCATGTCCCTGCCTGCCTTCATCCCTTCCTGCCCCTCCTCTCTATTTCTATCCCCCTTCTCTCCTCTCCCATTCTGCTTGACATGGGGTCAGGGTTGGTCCCGTGGCTGCCACCCCGAAGGAACACTCTCAGTGTTTCGCGGTGAATCTGGGGGTCGTTCTCCCAATGCGGATGACTTACAATTTGAAGCCCTTTGCTATACATGAGGAGGTTAAGTGGCATGAACTACACATGCAGCTATAGGAGCATGGTATGCCCCCTGGTGACTTAAAACAACAGGAGTCTGATGCATCCTGATCATGGAGAAATTAACTCTCTCCTCTCTCTCTCTCATGGAGGCAAGATTTGTCAGCCAAACACATGCTGCCTGGCCTGGCCTAACCAAATATAAATATCTCTCATGTGTATGGAGGTTAGGACAGCTGTCTGCAAAGAGCTCTGGAATATCCTGTCCTTTCTGTGTCTATCACACACACAACTTAATGCTACCCCACCTCCCCCCCAGTTTATGGGATTGTGGGGGGGTATCCACCCTACACAGGGCTGGAAGGGGTTAATATAGCCAGACGAGCCAATTAACTCTACAGGCTGCACTTGGAGGAGGTGCCAGGGAGCAGGGAACTAATTGGAAGCAGGGTCAGCTGGACAGGAACAGGTGGGGCCTGTATAAAGCCAGGTAGCTGGCCCTAGAAGGGTGCTTTAGGGAAGTAGGTTGTAGTCATTCTCGGAGAAGAGGGAGTTGGGAGGTTGGTGAACCCAGAGAAGAAAGAAGCTGGGAGAAGACTTAGGGGAAAGCAGCAAGGTAGGACGATGCAGGCCTTGGCTGCTGCATTGCAGGACTTCTAAGCCTGAAGGAACTTTGAATAGAGGATGGGTCTGGGTTTCCCTGCTACCAGTGGGGATATCCACTAGGCAGTGGACTGCTTGGGGTAGTTTGTCCTGGAAAGACTTTGTTACACTACTGCTGGAAGGGGGGAATGCATGTGGTGACCTGGCTGGAGGGTTGAGTCATGATGAGGAGGCTACAGTTCCTGGAGTGAGAGAAGCCTACAGGGCAAGAGGATGATAGGAGAGGCCCCATCAGGGGAGGGTACAATGCCTGGTTAGAGCTAATCCCCAGGATAGCCAGCAGGAAGTACCACCAGGAGTGGTGAGTGCACCCTGTGACAGGGATCCTTTGTTGCTTTAAACAGTTAAACACTGAGACTCTGTAGGCTGTAGCCTGTGCGTTGCCTGAGGAGTTGTCAGCCCCAGATTTTCCTGTCATGTGTAAAAGGGTGGGCTGGTGGCAGGGCAGGGGACTAGAAGACAGATCTCCTAGGACATCAACCATATACGTGCTCTGCTGCCAACTTGCTATGTGACCTTGAGTGAACCCCTGGAAAATGAATGATACGGTGCTTTCCTTGGAAAGCCTGGTGAGCTCCTCTGATAAAAAAAGGCCATAGGAATAGTAAGTACTAAGATATTAGTTTTACTTTAAAAATAATAAGAGGGCCCCAGAGCAATTGCTCATCCACAAGCAACATTTTTGCTGACCCACTAGAGCAGGGTTAATGCTACAAATCAATGTTTGCAAACTTTCTTATGGCTTCCTAATGATGGCTACTGCTTTACTTTCCATTCCTGGATGTTTGGGGAATGGCTGGTGTTAGGATATAGACATTCAGGCCTGTCTGTAAAGGCCTATACTTTAAGAATTTAGGTGTATTCTTATCACTTGGCTAGTTATAGAGGTACAAAAGAGAATCAAAATCACTGTCTGCCGGTGTAAGGGCTTCTCTTACTGTGACAGTCTGAGGCCCTGTGCTTAGGCTAAGGCCTTTAGCTAAGCAGCAGAGGCAGCCATAAGCTGGGAAGTGAATGGTCACATCCTCACATTCCAAATTAGTCACATTGAAAGAAGGTGCTATTGAGCTGTTAGGAATACAATCCTGTCCTGATAATGCCTGTCACCTCCAGAGAAAGGGAAGTGCCTAGAAAATGTAAAAGGAAACTTAGTTTGATAGCATCCTGTCTGGCAAGAACTCACTTATCAATAGCTGGGATGTGAAATCCTCACTTCTCTATTGTCTTGTCATTATAGCTCCCACTTTGCTATTGTTTGTATAATCTCTGTCTGGTTCTGTGATTGTTCCTGTCTGCTATATAATTAATTTTGCTGGGTGTAAACTAGTTAAGGTGGTGGGATATAATTGGTTACATAATCATGTTACAATATGTTAGGATTGGTTACTTAAATTTCAGGAAAATGATTGGTTAAAGTATAGCTAAGCCGAACTCAAGTTTTACTATATAGTCTGTCTATATAGTCTGCAGTCACTCAGGAAGTAGGTGGGTGTGAGTGGGCATGTGGGTGGGGGAGATGGGAACAGGGAATGGGGCTGGGGAAACTGGAATCATGTTTGGCTAAGGGCAGGAATGGGAACAGGGACACAGGTGTAAGGCTCTGTGGTGTCAGAGCTGGGAAGGAGGATACTAAGGAAGGAAACTGGAATCATGCTTGCTGGAAGTTCACCCCAAGAAACATCAAATTGTTTGCACCTTTGGACTTTGGGTATTGTTGCTCTCTTCATGCGAGAAGGACCAGGGAAGTAAGTGGGTGAAGGAATAAGCCCCCTAACAGCTGGTCTGTGTACAAATATTGTATGTGTGGGGTGGGGAGATAAAGGCCCTTGCTGCCAGTACTGGTTTACAGTGGTGCCATGGAGCTGGGCCCATGCTCAGAAGGGGCACCAGCCTGCTCCGCTTGCATTGCGCCCTGAGATGCCACCAGCCTGCTAGCTCTCTTGCTCCTCTCGGCTTGCCTGCTGGTTAGCCTGAGACTCCTCTCTGCCCCCTGGCTGGACCCCAGTGCACCTCCGGCTCCGGGCAGTCTCTGCTTCCCACCACCTGTGGGGCCCTCCCTGTCTCCCTGGAGCTGAGCCACCTGGGACTGGTGCAGAAGCCTGGCCAGTCTCAACCAGTTGGCTGGGCTCCTCTAGACAAGTGGGTCCTGAGGAAGCCTGGCCAGGGCAGTCCCTGGCCTGGCTGATGGTGCCACTCCTGAGGGGCTGGAGCGTTTTTTTCCCCTCCCTGGGACCCCACGGCTGCACTGTTGACTTAGCCCAGCAGAAACAGTTGCCTCCCAGCAGGGCCAATGAGTGCAGCCAGGAGGCGGTCTGGGGGGGTGGGGTGTACTGGGCTGTGAGGGGACAGGGAAGGGGTGTGGGGGGGGCATTAGTAGGGGTTTCCATATTTGAACTCTCAAAAAAGAGGACACTCCACAGGGTGGGGTATTTGTGCATGCCCCCTGGCCCTGCCCCAACGCCACCCCTTCCCTGCTCCCTTTCCAACCCCTTCCCCAAAGTCTCCGCCCCCTCTTTGCCCCATTGGACCCCTTCCCCAACTCCCAGCCCCGCCTCCTCCCCTAAGTGTGCTGCGTTACCCCTCCCTCCCAGCCCTGCGAAACAGCTGTTTCATGGCGCAAGTGCTGGGAGCTAGGGGGGGAAAGTGGGCACTCTCTCGAGTGAGCTCTTCTCTGGGGAAAAATAATAATGGCAAAATCCTGGACGTTTTTAGATATTTAAAAATGCCTCCCGGATGGCAATTTACAAACCAAAAAGCTGGACATGTCTGGGGAAAAATACGGAGGTATTGTAACCCTAGGCATTCGGGAGTGGGGTTTCTGTGTGGAGTGCTGGGTGGTTGTGGGTAGGGGGGTGCTGGGCAGGGGTGGTGTTTGTGGGAGGATCTGGGGGCAGTGAATAGTGAGTTGCGGGGGGGCTCTGGCCATAGGGAGTGGGGGGGGGAAGGGGGTGTTAGGGAGGAGGAAGGCAGTGTGGTGCAGCATGGACCCACCCAGAGGGGAAGGGACATGTTGGCAACACAGGGCCGGGTGAGACACTGTGCATCTGGCAACTGCCAGTTTCTAAATAGTACCCTTGCACTGGGCTGGGCAGAGCGGGGCTGCCCCTGCCATGCCATGTCCCATTGCCTCCATGGGGGCCCGCAAATATGTTTGACGCTGAGCCCGCAAAAGGCTAATCCGTTCCTGCTTACTGTTCACTGGTTGCTTGCTCAATGGGGAAGCAGAAAAAAATACTGTGACTTAAGTGAACCATCACCTGCCACAAAACAGCAACTATGAGAAGTGAAATTAGCATTGACCCCACAGGCTAAAATGTGTTTGCATCTGTTTGAATAATTAGGAATAGTAAACCCAAGGACAAAAGTCCAAGTCTGATGGCAGATAACTTGCCAACAAAAGAAAAGGGATGTCTGAATAACCCAACCAGCTTTACTAAGAATCTCCCCTTCTCTTGTTGGATTGATTCAGTTTAGACTGGGCTTTCTCAGAGGTGTCTAAGAGTTACATGCTCAGCTTCCATGGAGTTCCAGTGAGAATGGGGCACCTATTTCCAAATCCCAGCTGTAAAGCCCCTTTGCAAATCCCAGCTGTAAAGCCATGCAGCTTTTCACCTGCACAACATCCACCACCTTCCACCAATTACATCAACTCTGCTGCTTTCTCTACCTGTTAATTTGTCAGCAGGACAGCAGAATGGTGGGCCCAAGCTGCAACACTCAGATTTGGATTTCAGACACTTCCGCATTCAGGAATGTTTGGACCCAGGATTATCGTTCAGTCCAGCCTAAAACTAGAGGCTATCGGTAAAATTCAGAACCAAACACAACTCTATTTTTTCACTTCCCTTCTGGCTCTGTGCCCTGGAATTGCAGTTGAGAAGCTAAGGTAGCACTGAGGATCTGTTTCCATTGCATTGCCAATCCATCTGGAAACAGGACCTGGTAATCATGTGAGGGGCTAAGAATGTGGGCTTCTGTGGACTTTGGCATTTCTCCCCCATCATTAGGCAGGAGGTGGGCTTGGCTATCCTGTGCTGAATAGTGCAGCTGTGGGATTGATTGTATTTTCAGAAACAAAGTAACAGTACAACTGCATCTCTGGGCCATTTTGTGTCCAAAAGAACAACCCACGGAGCTGACAACTCAAAGCACTTTGCTGCATGTCCCATTAAGCACAGTGAAATCTTATCTCAATGACACCCTGAATATTTCACAAATCTATATGTAATTCATTGCTGCCTTTAGTGATGATGAATGCAGAAGCACTAGGGAGGGAAGATACTTCTATATGAATTACAGTAGCATTGCAGAGCCCCAGTCATGTCCCTGGCCCACTTTGTGCTTGGTGCTGTACAAAGAGAACAAAAAGACTATTCCTACCACAAAGTTCTTATCTAGGCCTGTTTACACTGTTAGTGTAGGGTAAAGGTATTAGTAAAAATCTGACTGTCTGCTAGCTAGAGCAGGGGGCTGTGAGCCAGAATCCTTGGGTTCTAATCTAGGCCCTGCTCTGCCATTGACTCAGGTTGTGTGAGGCTGCTGCCTCAGTTTCTCCCTCTGTAGAATGGCTATAACAGCACCCCTCTGAGGGTTGGTGGTGTTACTCTAATTCATGTCAGTAAGGTGCTGGATAAGTGCAAAGAACTGTCATCTGTGATCAGAGCAGACAACGGCCCCCCTCCTATCCAGTCTGCCCTGGAACTCTGCAGTTAAAGGTCTTGGTAGTCAGTGACCACACTGAATGTGAGGAGGCAGAGGGTGCCCAGGGTGCATGGGGCTATTGCCACGTCTTTGCACTTACGAAGATGCAGAAAAGGCGCTGGGCTAGGACCAACAAAGCATCCAATGCCACAATCTATCACTGTATTTCTAAAATGTGCCTTCATAGAGTTTTCCATTTACAGGAGACATATCAATGCTTTCTCATGACCGACCATACAGTGGCATGGAGCAGAGCAATAACTGTAATGACAGCTATATTTCACCACTGTTATTTCCTTGTTACAGATTCTTCCATGCTCCTTTCAGAAAATAGAAGGGGAAAAGAACATTCTGCAGCAGTGATATCCCCAGGGGAGGGTGGGAAATATACCAGCCCTAGGTTATGCCTTTTCCTGCAAAGTGAAGGGGTGATTGTAGCTTGGATTGGCGTACCTATATTTGCTTTAGTCTAGCTAGCGTGGATAATGGTAGTGAAGTCATGGCTGCTTGAGTTTATACATGGCTTGCTGCCTGAGTACTGACCTTCAATTAAGCGCAGGCTGCTGTGTCTTTGCTGCTATTACTTGCACTAGCTGGACTATAGCTAGCATGGGCATCCTTACCCATGTAACAATCATGTCTTCACTGCAAGTGAAGACATATCCCTGGAGGCTGGTTGGGGTTGGCATTGGCTAGCCATCTGGGGGGGCAATGAAGTGGTTGGGATTGGTATTCAGCTGGTAGAGCTGTGAAGATTGAAGCCATTTACACTCTGAGCTTGTTGCCCACTGGAAACTCTGCCTAGATTACTGTAAAGGTTCCCTGAGGTTTTCAGGCCTTTCAAGCGAGCTCAGTTCCATATAAATTGTTAGCTAGGAAACCATGGTGCCTTTTGATTTCTGTGCATGCAAGCTTTACATTTCTAAGCACTGTCCCTGGCTGCAGTTCAGCAGCCATTTTTGTCTAGCCTCAGTACAGACAGTTGCAGAGGAGACATGCACTGTGCACACACCCGCACACTCTCTCTCTCCTTCTCCCCCCCCCCCACCCCCAGGAGACTTTACTTTAATCCTAGCAAATCTCCCAGACTGTGAAAGACATCTGACATGTAGTGGAGCTACGTTATGGGTTTGTGAAGGGCCAGTTTCTCAGGACACGAATGAAACTTGAGGCTTCTGCTGTGTTTTGTTTGCAAGCTTGAGGGCTTGTTTGATGCTCAAAGTCAAAACAAAGCAGAGTGGGACTGATGCTGTTCTCTCACCAGTTTTACACCAGTGTAACTCCTGACTTCATTGGAGTTACTCCCAATTAATGTGGGTGTGAGAGGAGACTCCATCCCAGAGGTTGCAAAAGCACTGAAATTTAAAATAGAGGAAAAGTTCCCATGAAAAATAGAAACAAAGTTCCAGTACACAGTCCTAGAAACTGCACTTCATAGCTAAGCACAGTAATTAGTTAGATTAGGCCACCTATTAGATCAAATTCCTAATGAAGACCGTGACAAGACTCCCACTGGCTTCAGTCAAAGTTGAATTTGGCCCATAATACAGACTCCTGGGGGTGGGGAGGAAGAGATGAAGCTGAGTTCCAGATGAGGATATTTGTTAGCAGGCCAAGTTTATGGGCTTTCCAGGGTAGGGGTCTTGCTCTTGCTTTTGTTTAAATACATATTACCTGATTTAACATGACCACTTCAGTGGTCTACCTAACAATGATTGCGTCCTAGGAGGAGGAAATACTAGAGATGTCTATTGTAGGTGGAGTCCATGGTACAGTAGCAGATGTCTTCGTTAAAGCTAGATGGGAACAAACAGCCCACAGCGTCAGGTTCAACTAAACAAAGGGAACAGGCTTTTTCTAAGGGAAAGACTGGGCCCTAACTTAAGTCTCACTAAATGGAGGCAAAAGGCTTCTTTCAGCTTGAGTTCAAATCAAGTCAGCCCTATGGGAAGCTGGCTACTGCACCAGTCCCTCTAAACTGGTTTACAACCTCTGGTCTATGATTTGTTTCCAAAGGGGTCCACACTTCCATTTGAAATTTAAGGCTCTGCAAATGAAAAAAAGGCTGACAGGCACTGCTTTACTCTCAGAAAGCAATAACTCTACAGCTCAGGTCTGTCCCCCAAGCTGAATGTTTCCAGAAAACCCTACACATGCTCACAGGAGCATGTCTGCAAGGGAACTCTGCATCTGACCAACCCATTACTGTGACCTTATAAGGTTTCTCTCATGCATGCTGAATTTGAGTTACCATTGAGTTCCTGCTGACACCTTTCTCACAGCCTCTATTGGTTTCTCTCTCATGCAGGGTTTGTGGTGTGACTTTTGCTTGAGGCTTTATCACAGCTGGTAAGGTGGCTGGACTGTCTCTCATGTGGTTCCCCTAACAAATGCCTTGTCCTGTAGCCTCCCCAAACCTTTCTCAGCAGGTGGATTCCCATCTCTTCCAGGGCCATTTCTTTTACCTGCACTGACTTTCACAGGCTCTTTTCCCTACTTAGGGCTGTGAAACATCCCCAGTGAATCTTCTAAACTGGAATGGTGTAGCACTGCCCTTAGGATTGTGCAGGAATTTAGCCAATCATCTGCAGGAATAAAAAGGGAATCCAACCCTTATTCTTTCCCTGCTGAGGAGAAAAGAAATGAAGAGTGTCATGAATGGAAAACTAAAGTAATGCTGATTATTTCAAAAGCTAGTAGCTGAATCTCTCAGCCTTTCCCCATATGAGAGATGTTCTGCCATTTTTTTAAAAGTGGGAACAGGTTGACCTGGGTAATTACAGGCCTGTCAGTCTGACATCGATCCTGGGCAAAATGATGGAACAGCTGATTCAGGAACTGATTAGTAAAGAACTAACTGAAAATAATGTCCATGAACATGGGTTTATAGAAAATAGATAACGGTGTTGATGTAATACTTAAATTTCTGTAAGACATTGGGCTTGGTACTGCATAATATTTTGATTAAGAAACTAGAATGGTATAAAATCAACATGGCCCACACTAAATGGATTAATAACTGCAACTGTATCAGTTAGGGAATCATCACATAAGTGTGTTTCTAGTAGGGTCCTGCAGGGATCAGTTCTAATCCTGGCCTTGTGCTACTTCACACATTTAGCAATGGTCTGGCAGAAAACATAAAATCATTACTGATGAAGTTTGCAGGTGAGACAAAGCTTGGGAGAGTGATAAATAATGAAGAGGGCAGGTCATTAATACAGAGCAATCTGGATCTCTTGGTAAACTGGGTGCAAGAAAACAAAATGCATTTTAACACTGTTAAATGTATATCTCTAGTAACAAAGAATGGAGGCCGTACTTACAGGATGGGGAGGACTCTATCCTGGGAAATAGTGACTGAAATGACTTGGGGGTCAGGGTGGATAATCATCTGAACATGAGATCCCAGAATGGCCAAAAGGGCTAAAGGGATCCTTGATGTATGGATAGAGGAATATTGCATAGGAATAGAGAGGTTATACTACCTCTATTTAGCACTGGGGCAACTGCTACTGAACTATTGTGTCCAATTGTGGTGTTTACAGTTCAAGGAGGATGTTGGTAAGTTGGAGAGGACTCAGAAAAGAGCCACAAGAATGATTAAAGGGAATCATTTACAGAGTGACTCAGGGAACTCAATCTCTTTAGTTTAACAAAGAGAAGGTTATGGGGTGATTTGATCAAACTAGAAGTACCTACATGGGGAATAGAAATTTAATAGAGGGCTCTTCAAGCTAGCAAACAACATTATAAAAAGATCAAACGTCTGGAAGTTGAAACTAGACAAATTCAAGCTAGAAGTAAGATGCACATTTTTAACAGTGAGGGTAATAAACAACTCACCAAGGATTTTGGTGGATTCTCCATCACTGGCAACTTCTAAATCAAGATAGATCTTATTTGAAAAGAAGTATGCTCTAATTCAGACAGGAATTAAGGAAAGCCCTATGTTATGCAGGAGCTTGGACTAGATGATTACAATGGTCCCTTCTGGCCTTGGAATCTCTCCTTATGAAAGGAAGGGACTGATTCTGATGCAAGATCCCAGCATAACACTTGAGGAGGGGGATGGGACTGCTGCCAGACTTTAGATAGGATTGGTGGAAAGGCTTGAGTGACACAAGGCAATTCAACTGATGGTTACAATACAGGGTAGAGCCCAGCAAGGGGGCTGGGATCTTGCAGGTCCCATAGGACCTGCTGCCATAATAGCAGGAGCAGGTAAAATGTATTTTGTTGCAGGAGGGATTGGGTGGACATAGACAGCACTAATTTGCAGGGAAGCACTAAATCTCTCATCAGTTTGTCATAAATAGAATTTCAGCAAGGTAAAGCAAGACTTTTTTTTTAAATAAAGGTATTTAATACTTAAATTTAAGCAAGGGTTAGAAAGAGATTTGATGCCTGTTGTAACAGCAGTGAATGTATTTTTACATGGTTTAAGCAAGATTTTTTTTATTCTTACTGGTAAAAATTGTCTGAATTGAATTAATAAATTGACTGACTTTTTTTTAAGTAGCATGGGGAATGTCTGTCTCTCTTGCAGGATTTGTGGGACCTAAGGTTTTTGTGGATGGGACTAGGATACAAATGCCAGAAAACAATGCAGAAGCAGATGGGAGTGGATATTGCAGGACAGGAACGGGTTTTTCTTAAGTACTGCACAGGGCTCTAATACAGAGCAAATGGCACAGGAAGCGACAGTTTGACTGCTTCACTATGGTCTGGAAATAAGACCTGCTGGTTCCACATGAGCTCTTCCATACCCCTGTACTCCTCACACACTATGCAGAGTCCTAGGACAGCCCTCTTGTACAAATTCCCTCAGAAAACCACCTAGCCAGCCTGCGCCACACGTTCTCCTCTCCTTGGGACACCTGGATCCTAAGCACACTTCCCTATTTCAGAGCCCTGGTCTACACTAGGACTTTAGGTTAAATTTAGCAGCAATAAATCTATGTAAACCTGCACCCGTCCACACGATGGAGCCCTTTTTTTGACTTAAAGGGCTCTTAAAATCGATTTCCTTACTCCACCCCAACAAGTGGATTAGCGATTTAAATCAGCCTTACCGGGTCAAATTTGGGGTACTGTGGACACAATTTGACAGTATTGGCCTCCAGGAGCTATCCCAGAGTGCTCCATTGTGACCGCTTTGGACAGCACTCTCAACTCAGATGCACTGGCCAGGTAGACAGGAAAAGAACCGCAAACTTTTGAATCTCATTTCCTGTTTGGCCAGCGTGGCAAGCTGCAGGTGACCATGCAGAGCTCATCAGCAGAGGTGACTGTGATGGAGTCCCAGAATCGCAAAAGAGCTCCAGCATGGACTGAACGGGAGGTACGGGATTTGATCATTGGGGAGAAGAATCCGTGCTATCAGAACTCCGTTCCAGTTTTCGAAATGCCAAAACCTCTGTCAAAATCTCCCAGGGCATGAAGGACAGAGGCCATAACAGGGACCCGAAGCAGTGCCGCGTGAAACTTAAGGAGCTGAGGCAAGCCTACCAGAAAACCAGAGGCGAACAGCTGCTCCGGGTCAGAGCCCCAAACATGCTGTTTCTATGATGAGCTGCATGCCATTTCAGCCACCACTACCCCAGCCGTGTTGTTTGACCCGTCCAATGGAGATGGAGGCAACACAGAAGCAGGTTTTGGGGACTAAGATGATGATGAAGTTAGCTCACAGCAAGCAAGTGGAGAAACCGGTTTTCCCGACAGCCAGGAACTGTTTCTCACCCTGGACCTGGAACCAGTACCCCCCGAACCCACCCAAGGCTGTCTCCTGGACCTGGCAGGCGGAGAAGGGACCTCCAGTGAGTGTACCTTTTAAAATACTATACATGGCTTAAAAGCAAGCATGTGAAAGGATTAATTTGCCCTGGCATTCACGGCTCTCCTGGATGTACTCCCAAAGCCTTTGCAAAAGGTTTCTTATTCCGTCCACCATGGTAGGACACTTTACCACTCCAGGCCAGTAGCACGTACTCGGGAATCATTGTACAACAAAGCATTGCAGTGTATGTTTGGTGGCATTCAAACAACATCCATTCTTTTTCTCTGTGTTATGCTCAGGAGAGTGAGAGATCATTCATGGTCACCTGGTTGAAATAGAGTGCTTTCCTTCAGGGGACACTCAGAGGAGCACGTTCCTGCTGGGCTGCTTACCTGTGGCTGAACAGAAATGTTCCCCGCTGTTAGCCACGGGGAGGGGGGAGGGTTGAGGGGGTAGCCACACGGTGGGGGGAGGCAAAATGCGACCTTGTAACGAAAGCACATGTGCTATATATATAATGTTAACAGCAAGGTTTACCCTGAAAGAGTGTAGCCACTGTTTTATAAAATGTGTCTTTTTAAATACCGCTGTCCCTCTTTTCTCCACCAGCTGCACGTGTTTCAATGATCACAGGATCTTCTCCTTTCCAGAGGCTAGTGAAGATTAGAAAGAAAAAAACGCACCCATGATATGTTCTCTGAGCTCATGCTGTCCTCCCACACTGACAGAGCACAGACGAATGCGTGGAGGCAAATAATGTCAGTGCAGGAAAGCACAAAATGACCGGGAAGAGAGGTGGCGGGCTGAAGACAGAGCTGAAGCTCAATGTGGCGGCAACGTGATGAGAGGAGGCAGGATTCAATGCTGAGGCTGCTGGAGGACCAAACCAGTATGCTCCAGTGTATGGTTGAGCTGCAGCAAAGGCAGCTGGAGCACAGACTGCCACTACAGCCCCTGTGTAACCAACCGCCCTCCTCCCCAAGTTCCATAGCCTCCACACCCAGACACCCAAGAACACGGTGGGGGGGGGCCACCGAACAACCAGCCACTCCACCACAGGGGATTGCCCAAAAAAAAGAAGGCTGGCATTCAATAAATTTTAAAGTTGTAAACTTTTAAAGTGCTGTGTGGCATTTTCCTTCCCTCCTCCACCACCCCTCCTGGGCTACCTTGATAGTCATCCCCCTATTTGTGATGAATGAATAAAGAATGCATGAATGTGAAGCAACAATGACTTTATTGCCTCTGCAAGCAGTGATCGAATGGAGGAGAGGAGGGTGGTTAGCTTACAGGGAAGTAGAGTGAACCAAGGGGCGGGGGGTTTCATCAAGGAGAAACAAACAGAACTTTCACACCGTAGCCTGGCCAGTCATGAAACTGGTTTTCAAAGCTTTTCTGATGCATACCGCACCCTCCTGTGCTCTAACCACCCTGGTGTCTGGCTGCGCATAACCAGCAGCCAGGCGATTTTGCCTCAATCTCCCACCCCACCATAAACGTCTCCCCCTTACTCTCACAGATATTGTGGAGCACACAGCAAGCAGTAATAACAGTAGGAATATTGGTTTTGCTGAGGTCTAAGCGAGTCAGTAAACTGCGCCAGCGCGCCTTTAAACGTCCAAATGCACATTCTACCACCATTCTGCACTTGCTCAGCCTGTAGTTGAACAGCTCCTGACTACTGTCCAGGCTGCCTGTGTACGGCTTCATGAGCCATGGCATTAAGGGGTAGGCTGGGTCCCCAAGGATACATATAAGCATTTCAACATCCCCAACACTTATTTTCTGGTCTGGGAATAAATTCCCTTCCTGCAGCTTTTGAAACAGACAGGAGTTCCTGAAGATGCAAGCGTCATGTACCTTTCCCGGCCATCCCACGTTGATGTTGGTGAAACGTCCCTTGTGATTCACCAGAGCTTGCAGCACTATTGAAAAGTACCCCTTGCGGTTTATGTACTCGCCAGCTTGGTGCTCTGGTGGCAAGATAGGGATATGGGTTCCATCTGTGGCCCTACCACAGTTAGGGAATCCCATTGCATCAAAGCCATCCACTATGACCTGCACATTTCCCAGGGTCACTGCCCTTGATATCAGCAGATCTTCGATTGCATGGGCTACTTTCATCACAGCAGCCCCCACAGTAGATTTGCCCACTCCAAATTGATTCCCAACTGACCGGTAGCTGTCTGGCATTGCAAGCTTCCACAGGCCTATCGCCTCTCACTTCTCAACTGTGAGGGCTGCTCTCATCTTGGTATTCATGCGCTTCAGGGCAGGGGAAAGCAAGTCACAAAGTTCCATGAAAGTGCCCTTATGCATGCGAAAGTTTTGCAGCCACTGGGAATCGTCCCAGACCCACAACACTATGCGGTCCTACTAGTCTGTGCTTGTTTCCCGAGCCCAGAATCGGCGTTCCACAGCATGAACCTGCCCCATTAGCACCATGATGCATGCATTGGCAGGGCCCATGCTTTGAGAGAAATCTATGTCCATGTCCTGATCACTCAGGTGACCACACTGACGTGTAGCAATGCAGTACCATGTCTGCCAGCACCCAGGAGACATACGGTGACAGTTACCTGAGCGGGCTCCATGCTTGCCGTGGTATGGCATCTGCACAGGTAACTCAAGAAAAAAGGCACGAAATGATTGTCTGCTGCTGCTTTCATGGAGGGAATGGGGGCCTGACAATATGTACCCAGAACTACCCACGACAATGTTTTAGCCCCATCAGGCATTGGGATCTCAACCCAGAATTCCAATGGGCAGTGGAGACTGTGGGATAGCTACCCACAGTGCAACACTCCAGAAGTCAACGCTTGTCTCGGTACTGTGGAAGCACTCTGCCAAGTTAATGCACTTAGAGTGTTTTCTGTGGGGGGACGCACACTTGAATATATAAAAACGATTTCTAAAAAAACTTCTATAAATTTGACCTAATTTCATAGTGTAGACATACCCTAAGCCATCTGCTACTTGCATCCCTTTGTGAGCCTTCCATCTTGATTTACTTGCCCCAATACACAATCCATGAGGAATCCCCTCTGCCATGCATGCTCTCCTCACTTAAAGTACCCAGCTTTCATACCCTTTGTGCATGGTCTCCTGTTCCTCATGACACTATCAACCCCTCTAATGCAAACTCCAGTGTCCCAATGCATGCTCTGTGCACTGCACCAACCACCCTATGAAAACTACCCACACCCGGAAAGGCACCGCTCCACCATGAGACCCCTTCCCCCACAAATGGAGATCACGATGCATTCTCTTATCCACCAACCTGCTCAGTAAAGAGTCTGAACTGCCTTTCATCAAGCCAAGCTCTCCACATCCCCATCTGGCACATCCTAGGAACTGACCCCTAAGGAATAACTACCCCTGGTGTCTGTTACACTTTGTTGTAGCCACTTGCAAACATGCAAGGACCCTGTAATCCATTGAAAATGCAGCCACTTCTCAGTGATGTACAGGCAGGGGTGAAAGTAAGTTAGAGGACTTATCAGTATGCTGGAGTCCGGAGCAGGGGGCGTGGCTTCAACCAGAAGAGGCAGGGCCTTAAATCCCCGGGCCCTTTAAATCTTGATTTAATGGGCCCGGGGCTCCAGCTGCAGAAGTGGTGGCTGGGAACCCGAGGCCCTTTAAATCACCCCGGAGCTACCAGCGATTTAAAGGGCCCAGGGCTCCAGTTGCCACTACCGCAGCAGAGCCCCGGGCCCTTTAAATCACTGAGGAGCCCTAGAGGCACCCGACTGCCACTGCTACCTCTGGGCTCTGGCAGAGCTCTGACTGGAGCTCTGCTGGAGCCCCAAGCCCTTTAAATCCCTGCCTGAGCCCTGAGGTAGCGGCAGCCAGGCTCCGTCAGGAATTTAAAGGGTCCCGGGGCTCCAGCCACCGCTACTGCCCCGACCCTTTAAATCCCCTCCGGAGCCCCACCGCCACTACCCCAGGGCTGCGGCAGCAGGGCTCAGGCGGGGATTTGACAGGCTTGGGGCTCCGGCAGCCACTACTACCCCAGCCCTTTAAATCCCCTCCGGAGCCCGACCACCACTACCCCAGGGCTGCGGCAGCAGGGCTCAGGCGGGGATTTAAAGGGCTGGGGCAGTAGCAACGGCTGGAGCTCCGGGGCCCTTTAAATCCCCTGCCAGAGCCCCACCACTGCTATCCCAGGGCTGTGGCAGCAGGGCTCAAGCGGGGATTTGACAGGCTTGGGGCTCCGGCAGCCACTACCACCCCGGCCTTTAAATCCCCTCCGGAGCCCTGCCACCACTACCCTAGGGCTTCAGTAGCAGGGCTCCGGCAGGGATTTAAAATGCTGGGGCGGTAGCGGCGGCTGGAGCTCTGGGGCTCTTTAAATCCCCGCTGCTGCTATCCCAAGGCTTTAAATTGCCATCTGGGAAAGCCAGTCCCGGTACGGCGCACCGGCTCTTACCGGTACACCGTATCGGGGTGTACCGTCTTACTTTCACCTCTGTGTACAGGGTCACAAGCTATTTCCTTGGTTGGCATTTCTTCCAATGCATGAAATGGACAGAAGAAGCCAATTTGTTTTTGTGAACCAAGGTGACCTAGAAAGGCTGAGGAAAATATTATTCTGAGCCAATAGGATGACAAAGTCCTAAAGAGTCCATACAGCAAGAGATACGGAATATACAGGCTTCCAGATCTGCATACACACGCTGTATAGAGACAACACATGGGTGTACAATGCATGTAGCAGCACTCACAGATGCATATACAGAGAGAAACAGAAGCACTGGTCTGCATCTCCCACAAATACATCCATGATTCCTTTCAGGCTTCCCCTTCCACATGGAATACCATACACAAACTGATCCCAAACATTTTCCTCCTTCAAATCCCTCTTCTGGACCCAGGTCCGCTATGATAGAGGCAGGGAACCAGTCACCCAATGACTGTTAGGTTGGGTGTCAGTTGAA
Source organism: Lepidochelys olivacea (assembly GCF_965140295.1). NCBI lineage: Eukaryota > Metazoa > Chordata > Testudines > Cheloniidae > Lepidochelys > Lepidochelys olivacea. Next base: position 17,458,018 of record NC_140424.1, read on the forward strand.
GGCAGCTGGTTTTATACTCAATATAAAAAGAATCCATTCAGTGATTTGCACTATCCAGTTGTGCACGCACTTACTGCAGAATCTTTCTCCTCTCTCTCCCCACTTCTCTCCAGCAGCTTCTTAAACCTACCTGGTGCATATAAAAATTTGAGATACAAGCTCTTTGGCACCTAGAAAGTCACAGGAACAACCCAGTGACCCACACAACCTGAGTTATGGACCTAAGGTCCCTAAACAATGCATGGGGAGAGGTAAGTGCTTTAGAATGCAATCCAGAAAAGCCAGCATGCTAGGCAGATGGCACCTAATCTAGCCAATGGGAAACACAGAGGAGAGGGGTGTGTGCGCTAAACCCCACCTCTCTGATGTAGTTTGCCTAAATCCAGGCTGCAGGGAGGCACCTATCTCTACTAGCGATCCACAAATGGGAACCAGTTGCCTGGAGTCAGGTGGCTTAAGCGCTTAAATTGGTTTTTGTGAGCATGAGTTAAAACAGCTGCTTCAGTCCACACAAAATGTCTGGAGGATATGGTAGTGCTATCACTCCCCTTAAAACTTTCAGCCCACTGATAAGAGCCTCACCTGGGATGTGCAAGACCCAGGTTCAACTTCTACCCCTGCCTGACAGGGAGAAGGGTCCTCATCCCAGTGCTTTCTGCACACCATCTGTGTCTTGCTAGGTCTTCCTCGGCTCTGTCCTCCAGCCAGGTCACATAATGGGCCTTTGGACACCTACGGGGCGGCAGCGGTGCTCATGCTGAGAGGCAGAAACTTAGGTGCTGAGGGAACTTTTAGCCTGGAACTTTAGGCACCAAGTGAGTTTAGATGCCTACATGCAGCGGTGGGTGTTTTGTGGATTCCAGTGGAGCCTAAAACTGGGGCTTAGAGGCCTAAACCACTATTGTGGATCTGGGCCCAAATAACAAATATGGAGGAACAAATAAAGTAGAACCTTAGAGTTACAAACTGACCAGCCAACCACACACCTCATTTGGAACTGGAAGTACGCCATTAGGCAGCAGTAGAGACACCCCCCTCGCCCCCCCCCCCCGTACAGTACTGTTAAATGTAAACTACTGGAAAAAAAGGGAAAACCGCATTTTTCTTCTGCATAGTAAAGTTTCAAAACTCTGTATTAAGTCAATGTTCAGCTGTAAACTTTTGAGAACCACAACGTTTCGTTCAGAGTTACGAACAACCTCACAAACACCTTGCGAATGAACCCTGAGATTCTACTGTGTGCAGACTACTATAAAAGTGTGGATGGACTAATTATTGTGGTAGTGCCTAGGAGCCCCAATTATGACCATCACCCTATTGTGCTAGGTGCTGCACAAACGCAGGACAACAGTGGTCCCTGCCCCAAAGAGCTTACAATCTAATACTATACACGCAGACCCAGTTTTCAAGTGCCTGACATGCTCAGTCAGGACTAAACTTTCAAAAGAGTTCAACACCCAGCAGCTCCCACTGTGACATTTGTGGTCAGAATTTTGTGACTGCTCAGTGCCCCACATGCAGCCCAGTTCTTCTGAAAAGCAGGCCCACGGTTGCAGTGCAAGGATGACCTTCAGTTACAATTCCCCGCAAAGTTTCTGTGTTTCAAATGCAATTGTCCTCAGTTGCCTGCATGGTTCTTGACTGACGTTTAGCACTGGGGTGTGTGTATGGGTGGGTGGCGGGGGAGGAATGTAAGGAGAGTCAGAATGAGCTCTACCCTGACATCTGGTGGTGAGCTGTGGGAAAGGACTTCAGGGGCTGATCTCGTTTGCATGGGCACACCTATCCTGCCTAACATGATGGACTGCCTGCCCAAATGGTCACTTTGGCTGCTGTGGGATCCCTAGTCTCTTTGTTACTGGGGCAGGAGTAATAAAGGTTGTTATCCTGGTTATATGAATCAAGGACAGTAGAACTTTTTTTGTGATTTTGGCATTTTGTGATTGAGGGATTCGCCCTCAACTAAGCAGCACTCACTAGGCAAGGGACATGGGTTCCAAAACCCAGTGAATTAAGAGGCTGGGGACTGGTATGTGTACCTGGTAGTGTGGGCCCTTTTTGAGGGCCTGAAACACTATTTTTACCCCTTCTCTCTCCGCTGTGTAGTAACAGAGCTAATTTTGGTTCTATTAGAAGTCTTATTACAGGCTGCAGAGCTGAAATAGCTGATACCTAGGTCTAAGCATTAGTCCCACTTTGGGCTACTGGTGTACAAGTACTGAGGCTCCCCTACTACCAGCCGAACTTACTGAGAGCTGTGTTAAGGTGGGGGGGCTGAAGACAAGTTGGTGAGCAGATAGCAGGATGGCTAGCTCGGAGAGCGGAACAGATAGCCAGGTGGCTGATGGAGGGGAGCGGATAGCAGGACGGCTGGCAGTGAAGACTGCAGCAGAACCCCATGGAGAGGTGTGGCACTTGGCCATCAACCCAAAGCAGCGGAGCATGTAAGATGCCCCCTCCCCCACACCTCCCTCCACTTCCACTCAAGCTGGGCGGTAAACTCTGCAGATGAACTTCTGAACTCTGGGGGGCTGCACTGACCAAGGACAGAAACTGTGTGTGTGTGTGTGGGGCAGGGGGTGACTTTTGGGTTGCTAGACTGAAGACCCTGAGGGGAAAAGGACACTGCCAGACTTACTTGGGGGTGGGTCTTTTGCTCATGGTTGGTGTTATGAATCCTGTGTGTGGTGTTTCCCCAACATAATGCCGCATTGTTTCCCTCCTTTATTAAAAGGCTTTTGCTACACTCGGACTCTGTGCTTGCAAGAGGGAAAGTATTGCCTCTTAGAGGCACCCAGTGGGGTGGTATGTAATTGTCCCAGGTCACTGGGTGGGGGCTTGAGCCGGTTTTGCATTGTGTTGTTGAAACGGAACCCCTAGATACTGAACCCGGCCCTTGTTGCTGCCAACTCTGATGGGCAGAAGGATTGCATATATATGAAAGTGGGTCAGGGTTTCATATATAGTATTATATGTGTTACGCACATAAATAAAGTCAAAGCCAACTGTAGCGTGGTTATTGATTCATTCCGTTAGTGCTCAGTCCAATCCTTGTCATAGGGAGTGCCTGTGTGGTGACAGGCTGTGTTTAGTTTGAGAGGTAGAGAGAACCACAGGTTCTGTCTATGGCGGCAGCATCAGTGGAGCCTTTTCCTTTCAATACCTCTGAGGAGAATGCTGCCCTGACAGATGTTCAGCATGTGGTTGGCTCTTGCTGGATCAGAATTACTGAAATCAGAAGGATCCCCCATTCCAGTATGCTCCATTGTTCTGCATCTTTCTCTTTCTTTTGGACTCTTCATGTCCTCTCAAACATAAAGGGAAGTCACGAGAATCCTACGAGCCAGCCCACCCGCTCAGGATTTCTCCCCTAGCCGGTTGAAGTGCTGGTCTTTTTTCGTTGCCATAGGAACAGACAAAGGCTTCTAAAACATCACAGTGGGGTGCATGTCGAGGTCGCATACTAGAGCAGACGACCATTTTATAGTGATAATAAATTCAGGGTATTCGGAATTTGGCTGAAGTGCGCACACAAAAATAGCTTCTTGGGAAGGCAGAATGGAGATAAATGAGCAAAAAACATTTTACAAAAGTGACCAAACGCAGTGGTGCGTTTAGATGAAATCTTTCTCCAGAGTTCAGGGAAGTGGCACATAGGTTGTAGGATGATAATCTGTCTGTGAAGAATAAGGCTAGGCAGGCAGACCCAATGTCTAAAAGTGCCTCCAGAGGCTGTTAGTTATCAAGCCCTTCATTAACTCCTGTGCCAATGATTTCCAGGTGACTTAAATGGTGTTATAGTCCATTAATTTGCATGGCAGGAATTGGAGAGGGAGCCAGGCAAAGATGATCCTCAGAAAGGTTACATCTCTCTCTTTAATATGCATTAGCAATGTTCCAAATAAACTACCTTCTGTAATGAGGTGGGGAATTAAGACAGTGGGCCAGATTCTCAGCTGATGTAAATCAGCATGCCTTTACTGAAGACAATGGCACTATGACGATTACCATCTGAGGCAGCGGCCCAGTGCTGCTCCGGATGAGCTGGGAGAATACTGTAAATTTCCATGACTATTGGCTTGACAATCTAGACCCATTTTGTTTCTGCCAGGACCATCTCCTGTTTGTGCTTGCTTCACACACCAGCAGTTGTGCATTAGAATTCTACTGACAGTGTGCCAGTAAAAAGCACATTTCAAAGGTGGATGCCTGAGTATTTGTGCCAGAAAGGATTGCATGCTCAGCCAATCCAAGCACGGAAACAATGCCATGTGATTTGATTAACTAATCACAACTAATTGACACAGCTCTAATGTCCTATATTATGGCAGGTTGTTTTATGGCCCCTTGAACTGGACAGGGAGCCATATCCAAAGTAATGGGCCGTGAGCAATGAGTCAGATCACTAGAGACCAGCAAATGGAAGATGCTCCTGCCTATTGAGTCATTTCTCTATTATCTTAACAGCCTGGTGAACAAACTGAGGGTATTTATGGGAATGCAGTGGGGGATGAAAGAAGAAGAAAGCCCTTGTGGCAGGGATATTTGCAGAGAGGAGGATTTGATGAGGCCCTTGTAAGGGCTGGGTATGCCCAATGGGAATTGTTGCCTGGAAAATATTTTAAAACTCTGCCGTTTCGAAAGGCAGAGCAGTCTTAATGCATCTTGAAGGATGAAATGTTTCCTGGCTAGGTTGGCACAGATTACATCCTCCAATGCTATTACTATTGGAGGTCGAAAATCCCTGCCCCTTCCCATTTGAACTCAGCTCCTGAAAAAGCTCTTGGGGACAAAGCAGCATTGCTGACACTCTCTTGTGTTTTTTAAGAGGTGGTTTTTAAATGATGCAGACAGATCAAAGGCTCTGCAGAAACTCTGCTTTTCAGTAGGCTAGACCCCAACCTTGCAAAGGGTTCGCTCAGAGTTCTACTGAAGTCACTGGGATTCTGTATGAGCTGATCCTTTGCAGGATTGAGACCTTAATTTGTTTCCAAGCCCAGAGATCATTCAGATCCTTTCCTGCAGACTTCCAGTACGTGGGGAGGGAAAACCAAACCCACTGCAAAAGCTCATTTATTAAGAAACGAGATGATGCCCTATTGAAGTCGGCAGGAGTTTTGTCACCGACTTCACTGAGTGAAGGATTGAGCTTTAACAACAGACCATGCTTGCAGGAAAGTACCAGGTATTGTCTGGTTTTGATAGTAAGGGCAGGGACTGTATCTTCTGTGACACTGTGTTGGTGCAGTACCATGCACATCTATGGCATTGTAAATGAACAATGGGGCAAATCTCATTGACCAGATGATGATCGTAAACCAGGCAGGAGGGCGGATCAATGTGATCCGAATGTTTGCTCCAGCACTGCTCCCCTAGTGGCTGCAGAGAGTTTACAGCAACTGCTGAAATTAGAAGTTAGCATGTCTGTCTCTTCTCTCCCACTCTCCCCTCTTCTGTCCTTTTCCTAACTGTGCAGAGGTTCGAGATGTAATTTACGTCACGATGTCCTACTGGCTTCAACAGGCAGGAGTCCTGTACTGATTTAATCACCTCATTATGTCAAACAAGTTGGAGTTATTTCTAGGAGTGCTAATAGGTGCCAATTTACACCTCTCTGCAGTGTAAGGTCTCTACTTAGCCCTGGTGTGTGTTTATCAGAGAGGCAAAGAGACTCCTCTCCGTTGCTTTCTAGTGAAGGCCATGCTCACTGGGGACTAGCAACATCTGCTGCTAGGTAAACTCTCTTCTTGCCATGCTTTTCTTTCAAATTACTCCCAGTCTGGCTTAACAGGGCTGGGGTAGTCACTGTGAAAGCTGGGACATAGTCAGAATCCATTAGAGGTGGGCACAGAAAATGACTGCGTTCTCCCCCTCCTTGCTCAGTGGCCATTTGAAGGAGGTATGGAAGTCCAATTTCAAATTCTTCTCCCTCAGAGGGGCTCCACCTAGCAGCCATTTCAGGCAGGTTGGATCCGTTCCCCACCTGTTGTGAAACGGTCCTATTCACTGTCATGGTTCAACAGAGGGAAACAGTGGGCCTGATTCTTTGCTAGCTCACAACTCTGTGAATCAGGAGCCACACAAATGAGTTACCTGCTATAAGAGGAACATAACTGAGAGCAGAATCAGGCCCAAAGTGACTCGGTCTTGAACCCCTGAGCTGCCCTCAGCCTCTGCATGGCCAATTAAATCAGATGAAATTAGCATACTGACCTAAATTCAGCCCTAGGTGCAACTCAACTGCATCAATGGAGTTACCTTGTGCCGGGGAGGGGGGCACATGTCTACACTGCAATTAAACATCCCCTTAGCCTGAGCCCCGCAAGCCAAGTCACCTGGCACGCGGGAGCTTGCAGGTGTCAAACTGCATGTAGACATGCCCATAGTGGCCTGTCATCTGAGGTGCATAACTCCCAGTGTATGCTGAGCACTAGTTAGGTTACAGAGTTTCACCTGCAATGTCCCTTTCAACTGAGAGAAGGATCTCTGCTCCATTGTAAACCCAGGGTAGAGAATCCGGCCCTGCTGCCTTACTGCGAAGGAATCAAATCCTAGATTAGTTTGGATGAAGGTAAATTACTGTGGTGTTTCTAGTGCTAATGGCCAGATTAGACAAGAGATAACAAAGGGTGGGATGTGACAGATCTATAAAACCATGAATGGTGTGAAGGTGAATAATATGGAAGTAGTGTTTACCCCTTTCCACAACACAAGAACCAGGAGTCTCCCAATGAAATGAATAGGCAGGAGGTTTAAAACCAACAAAAGGAAACACTTTGTCACACCATGCACAGTGAACTTGTGGAACTCTTTGCCAGGGGATGTTGTGAAGGCCAAAAGTATAACTGGGTTCAAAAAAGAAATTGGATAAGTTCATGGAGGATAGGTTCATCAGTGGCTATTAGCCAAGATGATCAGGGCCACTCATGCTCTGGTTGCCCCTAAACCTGTGACTGCTAGAAGCTTGGACTAGATAAATTGTTCTGTTCATGCCGCCTGAAGCATCTGGCACCAGCCACTCTTGGAAGACAGGATACCAGGCTGGATGGACCATTGGTCTGAGTCTGTATGGCTGCTCTGACTGGAAGCTGCTGGGCGCTGAGCTTCTTTGAAAATCTGGTCACTTCATTTAGGTGCTTAAGTGGGAGCTGAGCTCTTGTGAAAATCCATCTTAAAAGCCCAGTCTTTCCGCACAAGGCCGCACATAGTGTAGTAATGCCTGTGGCTGCTAAACTGAGCAAGGAGTCTGGGCTAGGCATGACAGGCTCAAATGTGAGCAGGTCTGACAGGCCCAAATTTCAGCTTGAACTATTCATGTAGGCCTAGCCATTTGGCATGGTGTTCCAGTGACCGGCTTATCCCAGGGCTACATGGATACTTCTCCCTCTGAAAGAGCAGATTGGCAAGGATACCGTTTCTTTCCTCATTTTCAGTGACCCCAAATAATGCCCTGAAGGTATCACTGGGTGATATCATGTACCCCACCTCCTCTTTACTGGCCAGGAGTCAGGCATTTGGAGTGGTATAAACAAGGGGTCAGTTAGAGGGGGACACAAGCAAATCCTCTAATGGAGTTCAATTAATTCAGAGCCTAAGGCTGAGAAGCCTGATACCAAAGAGCTGTAAGGGGGGTGGGGGAGCTGCTGGAGAAGCTGGGTATGGAACTCAGCTGGCTATCATGTTACACAGACTTTTATCAAAGAAAATATTGACGTATCTTTTGGAAAGGTTTTCTGACCTCTCTGGAGTTCCTGAGCTAGAATAAAACGCATTCCAAAGGAGGGCGGGAGGAAATCTCAACTCTAGTGTTTGCTGCTGGCGGAAGGTCCCTAGAGGTGGCATTTCTGCACCCATAGAACAGTCAGCGCAGTGCCAATGCAAGCTTCCCCTGTGCTGATTGCCGTCAGTGTGTCTCTGCTCTGTTCCGGAGGGGCCACCTACCCTGTAGGTCTCCAAGCACCTCACAAAGGAGAGTGGTATCATCATCCCAATTTTACCAATGGGGACATAGGGCATGGGACTGGACTGGCACATCTACTAGGCCATGCTGCCCCCCTTTGCTGCTGAGGTATGTTACCACTATAGCCAGTGATTTTAGTTTATTGTTCATTAAGCTTGAAACTCTAGTGACCAGAGCCAAACCCATGGTGGTGTAATACCACATTACAAAATTCACTTTAAATTAAATAAAAGGCTATGCCACACAACCCTGCAGTCCTTGAGCTCTCAGCTGAGATGGTCAACCACTAATGTCGATTCCAGCAGTGCTTTTTAGTGCTGTGAACTCCTATTAGTTAGGAAATGGGCTGCAACCACCTTATTTGCACACAAATCAGGAAGTGGCCAACAGAGCACAGCAAATTTGGGGGCCAAATACTGAGGTCTTTCTCAAGGAAACTTCCACTAACATGCCATAAATATTCAAAGTAGCATTCTGTGCTGATTTCAGTGAGGACCACCAAGTATCTGTCCCTTAGACTGGATCCAAAGGAGAGATGGGTCTGAGCCACAACATATAGATTTGGGTTTCAAATTCCCCCACACCTGCCAAAATTTAAGGCTGCTCAGATTTTGGTTTCAACTCTCTTCTAGTTCCATCCAGCAACCTAGGGGTGAATTACACCTCTTAGCCCATAACCAATCCTCTTGAGCCATCCAGCCTCAGTTTGTTTCCAAACTCGTTGGCCTTGAAGAGCTTGTGCAGCAATAAAAACTCCTGAGTGTGAGCATGTGTGTGCGTGTATACAGAGACAGGACAATGAGAGGAAATCTATTGGCTGAGATGCCTTTCTTCCTGGCATCCTCTGTGACTCAGTTGTGGTGCACTGTGTGACTATAAATAGAAGGAGAATGTGCTGGGTAGTAAATCCTGAGCTAATCTTCAGTCCCTTGGGGCAGCGGATTCCTGACTGCACATAGCAAACAGGCTGATGGAGTAAATAAGTTCAGCTTCTTGAATTTCAGATTTAAGGCCAGGAAAGGATTGAAGGCAGCTTCTTGGTGCTAGGAAGGAAGAAGGCAGAAGATAGGGGTAGGGGAGAAGAGAAGGTCCTAGGTTCTTTAGTCTCCTTTACAATTTATCTCTGGGGACAGAATGGCACATGCTGATCCATACTCTGGGATTGTTCACTGTGCAGCTCTGGAGGTTGTAGGGGGAAGATTCCAAAGCATGCTCAGATCTGGGAGCTTGAAATTGGCCCTGGTGTGGGTGTCAAACCACTACTCCAGTTACTTTAAGACCTGTAGTAACTAGTACACCCCGCGTACTCATACGTGGCAGTAATTCGCTGCCTTTCCTCCAAGTGCTTTACAAGCATTAATTATGTACCACTCACAGCTTGTCTGCTCTCCCTTATGTTTTGGTGATGGCAGCAGATGCCCCTTCTGCCTGCAGGACAGAACCAGACTGAATGGCATCATGGTTCCATGTTTGCTTACCACGTTGGATTGGGGATTTTACAAAGTGAATTAGCTGTCATGCTGGGTGCACTGGTCAGAGCAAAGGGCTGGTGGCCTGAGCAAATCTGATTACTACTGGTCCCAGTTGACCCATGGAGTCGGGTAAAGCACTTGCCGGGTTTGTAACCCATCCAAGCTAGCTACTAGAGAAGTTGGGGCACAAAATAAGCACCTTAGTAGGAACTAAATGCAGGAACCGTGCTAAGCTAAACTGTCTTTGGGAAATGCATTGAGCTGTAGCTCACGAAAGCTTATGCTCAAATAAATTGGTTAGTCTCTAAGGTGCCTCAAGTACTCCTTTTCTTTTTGCAAATACAGACTAACACGGCTGTTACTCTGAAACCTGGAATAAAAGGTCTGATTCTTCTCACATTGGTCTGACTCAGGAGTAAATCCACTGAATTACGTAGGCATAAATGAGAGGAGTGAGGTCCAGTGCCTCTCCTGCACCCCCATGTAGTGTGTAGCTGCTAACCTTGTTATTATTTGTACTACCGTAGTGCCTCCCTTATCCCTCCACTCCTGACAAGACCTAGATGTTCCCATATACTGCTCCTGAAAGGGGTTAGGTCATCAGCTGATGTAGGTTAGAGCAGGGAATTCAGGAGAAATGGGGTCAAATTGTTTGCACTAGCAGTGTTTAAGCCTTCGCCTTTTGCTAGTTGCTCTTGACTAAGACTAGTGGGAGTAGCAGCTTGACTTAAGCTAAATGGATGTTAACCCCTGTGAAGAGGGACTGAAGTGTTCTGCACTCTAACTGCTGGGGATGGGCAAGGCTGCATTTTCACTAATGCAGTTCAGCGTATCGCCCCTGGGGACACTTCATGTCTTAAGACTTCGAGGACCCATGACTGAGGCAAGAAGTGGAAATGGAGGGCTCTTGAGATCTCTCCATATATAGGTGTTCGCTGGCCCGTCCCTCAGGAATAGATTCTACATGTATTTATCCTCCGATAGCTTCCATCAAAAAATTAAGCCATTGTCGTGTCTCAAAATGCTAAGCTGGCTGGTGCTTCTGTTTTAATAGGATAGATACTGTTTAAGTTTTTCTTCGCACTTCCATGGCTCCTCTCCAAAAATCCCAGAGCACTTGGTAAACCTTAATCTGCAGCCTCCCAAAACGCCTACATTGGCAGCGTACTGTTTTGTGGGTGGGGAAACTGAGTCAAGGAGTGATTAAGTGATGTGCCTAGAAAATCTGTGGCAGATCCAGGAATAGAATATAGCTACAGAATGTCATTTGTTGAATCCAAACAGAAAGTGCAAAGCAAAGAATCAAATCCACTCAGGCTGTATTACTGCATCTCGGGTTAGCAAACAACAGTCACTGGATAGTAGCTTGCTGCGGGACCTGTGGATCATTGATCACCTTCTTAACAAGCTTTTTTTTAAATATTTGCTGCAGTTCAGAATGGAAACAACAATCTGGAATATCCTGGCGAAGCCTTGTCTGGAGGCATAAGACTAAGCAAAGAGGCAATCCAGTATTGTTTTTATGGGTGGACTTTTATTGTTCGCAGCATTATGGTAGCAAAGGGCTTCAGGGTGCTAGATACTATATGTCCTCACAGTCCCTGCCTCAAAGATCCTACAGTGTAATTACACAAGACAGACAAAGGGTGGGAGAAAGAAAAGATATTTAGCCCCATTTTTGGTCACCTATAGTGGATTTTGCCATATGTGTGGGAAGGGAAAGACAACTGAATGAATGTGCATGTGTAGCTGTCTAAAATTTTTATAGCAATGTCCTGGGATCTCTGGGAAAACAGAGACCATATCTTTCACAGCCCATAAAAAGGAGGGGGCTCTTTAACCAGAACTCTTGCCGCTTTGATAAAACCAAAACCCATGTAAGGCCCTGAATCTTGTAATGGGATCTACAGAGGTGGACTGTTACACTGGTGAGCTCCATCAAGGTAAATAGAAATAATACCTACCTCTTATGTAGCACTTTTTGTCAGTAGATACCAGTGTTTTACAGATGATTCCCATTTTACAGGTAGGGAAACTGAGACAGAGAATGGCTAAGTTACTTGCTCAAGGTCACCCAGAAGGCTAGTGACAGAGCCAGGAAGAGAACCCTAGTCTTGAGTCCCAGTCCAGGGTTCTACCCACTAGACAACACTGCCTCCCAGTAGGGATCTGTTTGTGCACTAAAATCCACCTGTGCAGATCCAGCTGCAGGACTGGAATCAAAGAATATCTCCTCTTGAGACACTAGCACTGATGTGAGCTGATTGAGTTCTTCTCTTCATGTTTTCAGTTGGATAAGTTCTTCAACCTTGCCATCCTAAAAGCCGTTATGCTGCCACAAAGTGGCCAGTGCATTTCAGCAGTGGGTGGATGCATATCCTTCTGAAAGAAATGTGCCATATTAGTATAAGGTTTTATTATTGGGAAAGCACAGGGGAAGGCAGAGTAGCATAAAGAGTATCTGTTAGGGGAGACTTGAAAAATAGATAAAGTGTAATGGTACTCACTTCCTGTTTGCTCTTTTGTCTGTGGTTGCAGTGACTGCTACTTTATAAATTAGATGACTGGGGGGGAGGGAGGTTATTTCTCATTTGTGCATTCATTGAGGTTTCCTGCACAGCTGGAATTAAGATACTTGCCTTGGACATGGCCAGCCCAAAGTCCTAGTGTGATGTGCATTTTCTTTAGATGGATTTTAACACCACCCCCCTGCCCCCAACAACACAGCAGATGTTGATTTCCTAGAGTCAATCTTGTTAATGAAATGCAGATGTTTCTTCCTGTGAGGCTGTCATAAATATAAAGGGAAGGGTAAACCCCTTTAAAATCCCTCCTGGCCAGAGAAAAAATCCTCTCACCTGTAAAGGGTTAAGAAGCTAAAGGTAACCTCGCTGGCACCTGACCAAAATGGCCAATGAGGAGACAAGATACTTTCAAAAGCTGGGAGGAGGGAGAAAAATAAAGGGTCTGTCTGTATGCTGCTTTTGCCAGGGACAGAACAGGAATAGAGTCTTAGAACTTTTAGGAAGTAATCTAGCCAGGTATGTGTTAGATTATGATTTCTTTAAATGGCTGAGAAAAGAACTGTGCTGAATAGAATGACTATTCCTGTGTGTGTGTCTTTTTTGTAACTTAAGGTTTTGCCTAGAGGGATTCTCTGTTTTGAATCTAATTACCCTGTAAGGTATCTACCATCCTGATTTTACAGAGGTGATTCCTTTACTTCATTAAAAGTCTTCTTGTAAGAAAACTGAATGCTTTTTCATTGTTCTAAGATCCAAGGGTTTGGGTCTGTGGTCATCTATGCAGATTAGTGAGGATTTTTACCAAACCTTCCCCAGGAAATGGGGTGCAAGTGCTGGGAGGATTTTGGGGGGAAGGATGTGTCCAAACTACATTTCCCAGTAAACCCAGATAAAGTTTGGTGGTGGCAGTGGAAATTCAAGGGCAAAGGGTAAAATTAATTTGTACCTTGGGGAAGTTTTAACCTAAGCTGGTAAAAGTAAGCTTAGGAGGTTTTCATGCAGGTCCCCACATCTGTACCCTAGAGTTCAGAGTGGGGAAGGAACCTTGACAGAGGCTGATAAGAAAATGACATTTTTGTTGTTGTTTTTCCCTACACTGGGAGTTCAGAATGACCTCTTGGAAGATGCATTCAGACCCTGTGTAATTGGCTTTCTTCTGCCCTCCACAGCAATAGAATCTAGAAGCAGGCAAAATATGTTTTGACTAACTTCAAACCCATCCGAATGCTGAGGAGTTTCAAGTTCAGCTCCGATTGGAAGGCTAGTGGCTTTGTGTTGTGTTGAGGAGAGACCGTGGATAAAGCCAAAAAGGGAAGAGACTAGAGAGAAATATTCCAGAGAAAATAGGGTGAAGTTTAGAGTGGGGAGGAAGCAGTGATGAGATACCATGTGAGTCAGATTCTAGCTTGCCCAGCCTGGACATTCATGCAGGGCAGTTGGGGGCATAGACCCTTTACCCCCATGTGGGCTCCCACATTTCCAATCTGTGCATGGTGGAAGAGCTGCCTCCATAGGGTTGAAACACAAGAACATAAGGAGGTTGCAATTCCCCTTCCCGTGTAAGTGGGTGGGGAGTGAGTGAACAGGATGGGGGGGATGGGAGAAGCCCTCTTTTGACCCCTCCCCCCATGCATCACTGAGTCAACATGGAGAGGGAAATAAGCTGCAGTAGGTAAGGCAGAACCAAGCACTGAACTGGGACTCTGTCAGTTTGGTCCCTGGTCTGCTCCTGGGCCAGCTAAGGTTATGTGATGCATCAGTGTTGGGATCAGGAACAGAACCCATGTCTCCTGACTCCCAGTCTGGTCCACTATACCACAGTGCCCCCGGGCAGTCGCAGGCCTGAATTTTTAATGTGGCTACTAACTTTAGCTACCCAATTTGAGATTCTGTGGTTGGCACCCACAATTGGTGACCACACTTGAATTTCTGGGCTGTAATTTCACTCAGTTTCCTCATTTGTAAAATGAGGATTAAAAAATTAGGACTAATCAGTTGCTACATAAAAAGACCTTTAAACATGTCAAGTGCTAGGTAAGTGCTCCTGAGTATTATTAAACAGAGAAAACAGGATGTTTCACGTCACTTTTGTTACATCCCAACACGTTTCCCGGGGAAAGGTGGGGGAGAGGAGTTCTAAAACGTTTGCTAAATTTCTAGGGTTTTATTTTTCTCAAGAGACTCTAAAAGCTCTGCCAAAATCCTAAAAATATGTTGTGGTCCTTTTCTAGCCCCCCCCCCCCCAGCCCCACATGGGATACCACCATCCCCAGAGACTGCTAGCTCAGTGGAGGGATACACGGTGACAAGCTATTGCTGCATCTTGCTGAGCCTTTCTCTTTAGTATGAAACGTTTTGGGGGAAGGGTTGGGGTGTGTTTTTTGGGGGAGTGAGTAGTTGTGAGGAAAAAATGCTGGAAAAGGTCTTTTTGTGTGTGTGTGTGTTTTTGTTTAAATTAACTGTCATGCCCCAGGCCAGGCTTCTGTCTAAGATGGCTGAAATCGCTCCCCATGCACAGCTCTCTGATTGAGCATGTCTGCCAGCGAAGAAGTCCCCACTCTTGCCCTTCCCATGATCTCTCCTGGCCCTTGCGAAGACTGTGCTTAAATCAGAAGATGTAGCTTGCTTGAACATTTCTCTCCATGTCGAGCGGCTTCTCATACATCTGTCCTCAGGACAGTGAAAGAGCCCACTTCTTCTCCTGTGCTGAAGAAGTAACAGTTCCTCCTTGTGCAGGTGATGTGAGAGCTTGCTGAGGAGGCATTTGGCACTTTCCCCAAAATGTGCTGTAGCTGCCCCCTCCTTCTGATGCTGGGGAATGTCTGGTGGTTGCAGTTACAAACTAAACAGGAAGGCAGGACGTGATAGAGAGGGAGGCTAAAACCCCTTAAGCCAGGAACTATAGCCTGGGACTGGATGGCTCACAAGACCAGGAGTGGGATTGTGACCAGGTATGTAGACTGAGTGCAATGGTTGGCAGGGAAGGGGGTTAACTTACTCTCCCTCTGGCTAGAGGAGAGCCCACGGTTGCCCCTCTTGAGGGCAGGGATGTGCAGGGCCAGGCCAGCTGTGAGGAATTCCTTGCTTCTCTCCCAGGATGCGGTACGTGAGAGGGATGTGCTGTACCCAGCTGGGGCATGAGACTTGGGCCCTCAAGGAAGAGGGCTGGTGTTGAGCTAGGCTATACGCAGAGGCTTCCCTCTCCTCTCCATAACTCACTGAAGGGAACCAGACTTGGCTGAAGGGAGCCCTCACTTTTTCCCTTGGCTTTGAACCTGGGCTGCCGGAAGCCCTGTTGCATTTGTTTTTGCCTTTAAGGGTCAGGACAGCCTTTGACATCTACTTTTCTCTTTTACAATAGAGCACATCACAGAGGTGCTTAAACACCACCTGAGTTTGCAGAATCCACTCTGTTTCCTGCTAATTCTTGGTTCCCCATTGTCCTCTTCCAAAATCAGGCCCCATTCCCACCCTACCCCTAGATATGAATGCCTGGAGGAGGGTTTCAGGAATTCACTCCTAAAGTATGTTGAACTTTTAGGGTGCACTACGCTCATTCAGGCCTTCGAAGGTGGGAGCAGCGGGATTGTGGGTAGTGACCTACTTGGAATTAGGGTCTGACCTTTGTTAGAAGTGATAATGGGTTTAGCTCTGTAGAGGCACTAGTCTGAGTATATGACATCAGTGGAGCTACACTGATTTACACCAGCTCTGGATTTAAACCATTCACTCCAATGAACCTATGCCAAGTTATACCGGCTGAGGGCCTGGACCAGAGACTCTACATTCTTGTTGGAAAATCCTACCCATCGCCTCTTAGCCACTGCCCTAGAGACAGGACTACCAACTTCTAGAGGCTGGTGTACCAGTTTGTCATACCAAGATCTCTGTTGGATTGGCCACTGCCTGGTGCCCTCTCATTCAGTTTTATGTGCTTGGCCCTGCGGTGGAATTTGGCTTGCGCCCACCTGTTCCCAGGTCTCAATAGGTGTAACCCCCCACCCCAAAGTGGAACTTGGGCTGCTTCACATCTGGGGGGTTTAAAACAGCCCAGTGCTCCCTTGCATGGTAGAGCTCACTAGTGGAAGGCTCTAGCTCAGAGGAGAAGCTCAGAATGCCAGTCATGAAAGCACAAGGTACCGATTTGCATATGTGGGGACCACTGCACTGGACAGATGCTAATATGGGCAAAAGACTACCTCTCCAAGAGGTCAGTGCATTGAGTAATTCCATTTGGGAACAAATGGCTGCAGAGTCATAGCTTGTATTACTGCTCCTGCTTCTCTCAGGAACGTGACTACTGATTTAGAATTTCCACTCTAGCTCAAGAGCTGGGGCAAGCATGTTTTTTCCTTCTAATCTAAAGCAGTCTATTTTATAGTCTGTCTAGCTAGGAGGGCTCCTTATAAATGTTTTCCTATAAAATATCTACATCCTATAGATGTCTAAAAGTTCCAGCTTCAGTGGACCTTCTGGCTCAGCAAGCTGTTCGCTGCTGAAGCAGAAGTGATAATCCTTCTCTTTGTGGCACCTTATGTTTAATGGCTTCCGCATACTATAGGTGAGGCTAAAAAGCTAATGACTCCCTAAACGGTACTGTGAAACCCATCCATGATGCAACTAGGAGCTCTGTGAGCTGAGCCATGCATCATTCCCAAAACGTCAGTAAGTTTCTCACAAAAATCCACAGTCAAATGTCACAGTGCTGCTATCTTAATACCCACTGCTTTCTCTGAATCCCCGAGTTATTTTCTTGATGCATATTCAGTTTTTGGAATAACTGTAAAAGAGAAATTCCTCAAAGCTTACAGCATTTCATGAGCAAAGTTATGCTCAGCACAGATGCAAGACTAATCAACGCTTTGAAGGACTTGACACTTATAAGACATGAATCACTTGGAGAGGGAAGCAGTGATGATGATATAGCAAGTTAATTAGCTATGGTCCAGTCTAGAAGTCACAGGGTAGGTGAAATTGGGGGAAATTAATAGACCAAAACTTTTTTTGGAGGAAAGCACTGATTTTGGCACTACTGAAATGTTTTATGAATCTCATGTTGGTTTTGCCAAATTTTCATTTAAAAAACCAAAAATGAAATTTGTATTGACATTTTCTAAATTAAGCATTTCAGGTTTTTGGTTTGACACAACTTTTTTGTTCTGAAATTTATTTTATTTTTTAAAATGCAAAAGCAATAAATGCTTGCAATTGAAAAGAAATGTTCTGATTTGGGTCAAATGAAACATTTTTTGTTTGACCCAAAGCAAATTTTTTTAAACTTTTTGATTAGTGGAGATCTTTTTTGTTTTTGTTTTTAATTGTTTTCAGTCCAACCCAACACAATTTTTTTTTTTTTTTTACTTTTTTGAAATTGCCACTGAACTAACAAAATCCCATAGTCAATAAGACCCATGTTTGAAATTTCGCTTTCCAGGAAATTTACTTTGTTTTTTCTTAGTCTATACTGATCCATTCCATTCACATCACAACTAAGTGAATCTTTGTAGCCAAATCAGGTTATCATTAGCATTCCCCATCCCCTAAATGAAGTCCCACTCACTCTCAGTTCCCAATGTATCTGAAAATGTGAAGCAAGCCAGAAGGGGAAACTTTAAGGAGAGTTCTTTGATCTTTCACAGAAAAGTGTGTATATAATCTGTCTATCTAGTGATCACATGTACTGAAACTTTATTAAATGCACAGTACATGGATTGCCAAAAAAGATTGTGGGAGGGGATGTAATCCAAAAAACTAACACTGGGAATCCAAGAATTGATCCACAAAGTGAAAACTGGAGATGCCAGTGCATGAAAATGTATATCAACTTGTTTTACTTTGAGTTTGGGCAACAAACCAATTGTGGGTTGTCAGTAGGAGCCCATAATTTTAGAATGTAAAGTCCTGAAATCAAACACAGTTCTTTGTAGGCTTCTGTCGTCTAAGTGGACCAGTCACTAGAGAGATGAATAACACATGTATGTTATTATGTATGTTACATAATATTATGTAAGCTAGTATGTTACATCTGGACAGGAACAGTGGACCAATCTTTAAAGTAATGGCCAAGAGCTGCAGGCTAGGGAATGTGCTTATTGTGGGCCCAGTTTTCTAAAGGTGGGACCCCCAGTTCTGTGTTTGGAAGCTGAAATTGGCATGTAAGTTCCCCAGTACTCATTTTTGGGTAACCAAGTGCCTATTTGACCTCCAAATGCAGAACTGGACACTTTTATTTTGATGCCTGTTAGCCTGAGATTTGATCAGGAGAACCTATGCCTGCCTAATTTTATCTTCTTTTTTTTTTTTCTTTCTTCCCCTTCTGTAGCCTTGTCTGCCCAATGAGTAACAATCCTGAAAACTGACAAACCTTCCTCTGGATCTGACTAATAACACCCATTGCTGGGAAATGGCTGTTCAGAGTTTGCTTCATGTAGCACAACCAAAAATTATACTGAACTATTGCCTAATTAGGTTCATATGTATGACTTCCATCCCTTTAGTATCTTACTCTCTAGAATGCAGTGTGAAACCTTTTTGAAAAATTCCTGCTTAAAAACAAAGGTGTTAAAAGCACACACATCAATTGCAGCACTGGTGAGAGGGAAATGCACTTAGAAAATTGACCTTATAGAGTACATATGTTCCAATGTATTGTACTAGTACACGTACTTCTAGTGTAGATGTACTTGTCCCTTTTGCATTGATCATAAACCAGTAGAGCCTTCTTAAAGGCACTGACCCCAGGGGAAATCTATTTAAAGGAAGATAGTATGGTCTAAATTTTCAGAAGTGGCTAGTGATGTTAGATGCCCAGCTTAAGCTGCCTCAGAGCAGCCTGGTTTTAAAAACTGAGGCACCCAAAATCACTAGTCATTTCTGGAAGTTTAGACGGTATAGTTTTAGGGAGAAGCTGTGCATCTTATACCTTTGACTCCTCCTATTAGAGGGATAACAGCATCTGTGATTACAGCTTTTGCTGATTGAGTAGGCCTGGGGCCAGAGAATGAGGTAACTGAGATCTGAATCTGGCCAACGTGTAAATCTAGAGTAACTCCGTTAATGGATTTTCACAGGTGTAACAAATCAGCAACACTCAATCCTGAGTGTGTTGCTTCCACCAGGCCAATAGAATGAGGAGACATAGCACACTTAGGCCCAGATCCTGCCCAATGTAGTAGAGCATCCTCAGCTAACACAGACTTAGCAGCATCTGGGGCTCTTCATTATTCTCACTAAGGTTGGCTCCGGCCACAGATGTCCATCCTGAATGTCACAGAGCTGTGCGTGGTCAGATGTGATGGTTTGGTTTGAGGCATTACAGAAAGAGGGACTAGCCATGCTGTTCTGATCCAGTCTTCTCCCAACATCCCATTCTGATAGGTATGTTGGGCATTACTATCCCTATTTTACAGATAGGGAAATTGAGGTGCAATGAAATGAGTGACATGCCCAAGGTCCCATAGTGAGTCCATAGCGGACACTAAACTAAAATCCAGGAGTCCCCTGCTCTAATCACTAGACCATGCTGCTTCACAAGAAAGCATCCTCTTACCTTGAGGTCAGATGGGATGATCACAGTGGTTGTCCCTTCTGGCCTTAGAATCTATGAATCTCTGGCGGCCAATCCACTGCTGATAGAATGCTAGTTCATTTTGAAGTGTTCCACTCTTAACATCAGGGCAAGTCACATTTGTTTCTTGAGTGTGGGCAGAGGAGCAAAGAAGGAAGGCCAGTTTATGGTAGAGATGGTTTTCCAAGTGTAACAATTGGAGGATAACACTAATAAACTGAAGAACAAAATCTCCATCTGGGTGACTGCCAGGCAGGGACAATCCCAGCCAGGAATTCTTCTAGGCTAGACACAGAAATCCAGTTCAGGTTTTCTTTCCCTCCTTCTAAGTGGCTATATTTTCCTTCTATTTGCTGGTACCATATGACTGTAATTGGCCAAATGTGCCGGGTGATACTTTACTATGAACAATGCTATGACAAAAAAATTGTGCTGTATTGTAACCAACAGCTTGAGACAGCTCTGTGTTGGGGTCAAAGACACAGAGACTATATTAACTTCTCAGAGTCGCAAAGGAAATCCTAGACCAGATCTCTTTTCTCTATGGAAATGGATTCTGTGTATTGTCCTCTGGAGTGTACATCCCAAGCAAGACACTGCACTCCAATAAAAAACTCATATCAATAACAATATAGATTTACGTAGCTCCTTCCATGTTGACAGATTCCAAGCACTTTCAACAAACTGATACGGGAAATCTATAGAATATATGTGGCTCATCCATTGCTAAAATGCATCCATTTCTGGAGTGGAGCACAACACCGGTGCATGGAAGTACTACACAGTAGTTCAGTGCAGGGAGTAAAAGAAGAGCATCATATCCAGCTCAATCTCCAAGGGATAACCACAGTAGGAAGGCAGAATGTAATCACTTCACTTGGAAGCTGGCCAGAATGAATACCCAGAAGTCAGAGGGGCTCTCTAATGCCTGCAGCTCATCAGACCTCCAGTATCAGGTGTCCTGGAAAAGATGGTACCTCATTGGTTCAGCTGGCAAGCTAGCACTGTGGAGGGCCATTGGTTCAACAGGTGCCACAGATACCACAGTGAAGGGCGCAATATAAGAACCTAAATAGAATTGGTGAGATTCAGCAGGAAGAGCGCCACCTACTGAATCACCATTTGCTGCAGCACCAAGGTGTTCCTTCAAGATCTTCCATCCAAACACTGCCCCTGCTTGGCTCGTTTCTAAATAGATCATCATGACGTGCCTCCTGGACTTGTCCAATAATGCCAAGAGGAGCTAGAGCTAAGATTCTTTTATTCTATATCTGCCTCCCCCTGCATGTAATGGACCAGATCCACAACTGCTATACATCAGAATAGCTCCAGTGACTTCAGTGTCTGGCTTTCTCTTTCACACCACAGCTACTGCAAACAATAAGCAGTGTGTGACACCATTGCCCAGCAGGTGCCACAGGGAGTCTTGCATCACTGCATGGATTTTGTTCCATTCACTCTGCTTGAAAAGAAATGACTGAGTATAACCACTGCAACAAACCCCTTCAAACCCACACTTGTGTGCTTTCAGTTATCCTGTGCTCTAGCGCGGTGCTTCTCAAGCTCTCTGATGTGGGGGACTGGCATTTTTTTTTCCAAGGTGCGCGCAGACTGGCAGGCAATGGCTCGCGGACCGGCACCGGTCCGCGGACCACCGCTTTGAGTAGCACTGCTCTAGAGCCCTTTAACTTGTTGTTTATTGTTACTTGTTGTTTATTAGAGCTATTTTATGAGCTGTAGTCCCTGGCCCAAAAAAAAAAAAAGAAGCTTTTCCACTGTAATTGCTGTTTACCCACTGAGAAATGACAAGGCAATCAAAATTTTAAAAAAATCTTTGAAAGATTTTTAAGCAGAGCATGCAGGGTTAGTTAGCACACTGCTGAGATGCACTTGAATAGTACCTGTCTGAGGCATGAGACCCTAAAATCTGGACTCCCCAATGTAACATTAATTGAGATTCTTTTTACACCTTGAATGTTACACTGGTCTCCTGAATCCATCTCAGCCAGCAATTCAGAAGACTAAAATATCCACTGTAGCTTTTCATTATTCAGCCATTCAGAGGGACTATATTGTTGCTACTAGAAGGATTTAAATTAACCTCTTCCTTCAGGAGAGAGGAAGAGGCCATTAATTCTCTACTGGTGAAGGGTGCCAGATTCATAGCCCAGGGCCCTGATTCACCAAGTCATTATACAAAGTAAAACTATTTCCCCTTGTTTATTCCTCCGCTTTCCCCCACCCCCACCCCGCACTGTTCCTCAGACGTTCTTGTTAACTCCTGGAAATGTGCTGGAAATGGCCCACCTTGATTATCACTTCAAAAGTGACAGGTTTCAGAGTAACAGCCGTGTTAGTCTGTATTCGCAAAAAGAAAAGGAGTACTTGTGGCACCTTAGAGACTAACCAATTTATCTGAGCATGAGCTTTCGTGAGCTACAGCTCACTTCATCAGATGCATACCGTGGAAACTGAAGTGAGCTGTAGCTTACAAAAGCTCATGCTCAAATAAATTGGTTAGTCTCTAAGGTGCCACAAGTCCTCCTTTTCTTTTTACTTCAAAAGTGATCACTTCAAAAGGTTTTCTCTCCCCCCACCCCACTCTCCTGTGGGTAATAGCTCATCTTAAGTGATCACTCTCCTTACAATGTGTATTTTTTCATGGTCTGTGTGTTATATAAATCTCCCCACTGTATTTTCCCCTGAATGCATCCAATGAAGTGAGCTGTAGCTCACGAAAGCTCATGCTCAAATAAATTGTTTAGTCTCTAAGGTGCGACAAGTACTCCTTTTCTTTTTGCGAATACAGACTAACACGGCTGCTACTCTGAAACCTGTCAGATATGAGTAACTCTCCTTGATTTGAATGAGATTCATCTGCACATACCCTGCCATGGAAGAAGAGCTGCTGGAACTGGAGTCCCCTACCTAGTAGTACTAATGGGAGCAGTTTAATTTTACCATTTTACCATTAAAATCTGAGCTGCTGAGGGAACCTCTTGGCATAGGAGGGGAGTTCATTCTCCATGCCCAGTCAGTGCCTCCATGCCTCTGCTGAAAGTGCCAGCACAGGTGGTGAGTGATGCCAGTTGTGGTGGTGGTTGTGTGATGGTGTCACCGGGTGCGCACAGGTTCCCCCACACTCATCCCTGTGTTCTGTGCTTAGGCTGGTCAAAGAAAGGGTCCCAACGCCTCTTCCAAGTGTTTCACCTGTGTCTCTCTATTTACAGTGCTTAGTGCAGCCTCCATTCCCCCAACACCCATCCCCACACTGACCCTTCCCTGGGTCTTCCGGCCCCTGAGGCTTCCTTTAGTCAGTAGAGACAGAGCTGCAGTCCCCTTGTCTTCTCCCCTGGCTAGCCTTCACTGAGCCTTTCCCTGGGCTTATATCTCCTCCCAGGCACCAGCCCAGCTGGCTCCACTTGGCTCAGCTGATTCTGCTGAGCTCCTTGCTGAGTACTCTGCCGGGAAGCAGGGGAGGAGCCACCCCTTTATCAGGGCATCCAAGGGGTCTATACCCCTGCCCTGCCATAGGTGGGAACATCCGTCTGGTGGGGAGCTGCCACAGTGAGACCACTTCCTGTGATCCCTTTTAGGATGGCACACAAGGCAAGTGGCTGGGGGTAGCTGGTGACCGACCAGACTCTAACCTCACTGTTGAGGCCTTAGTTCAGGAAAGCACTTACGCCAAAGCTTTAGCTCCCCCGCTGTCAGCGGGTCCTTCACAAATGGGGCCTCAGACACAGAAATGCCATACATTCTTTTACCTCTTGCATTCTTCCCTGTGTGTGGGATACAGGAATAAACTAATGGGGATGTATTTGTGTTTTGAGACCTCTGTTGCTAAACACACAGCTCCCCTGAAAAGAGGACTACAAATATTTCTCCTGAGCCTGTCAAGTATAAAAGGCATTTGTAGTTTTTCTAAACGTTAAGTGCAGTGCAGTGGAAAACGAGAGGAAGGAATATTTTTTAAAAATGGATTTTGCAGTAGTGCCGTTTTTGTTGTTCAAGAGCTTTTGCCCTGATAAATCAGGGGCTCTGTGGAGTGAGGCTCACTGCTCGGCCATCCATCCATGGGAAACATGAGTCATTTCCCAGCACTCCTTTCCAAGGGTTTGCAGTCAGGGATGGGGGAGGCCATGGTAAAGGGGAGTTATAGGAACTAAGATGACACCATATCTGAGCTATTGATCAAAGCAACAGAACTTTGACTGAAGACAAAGCTATTTTTCCTGTGGTTTTCCTTTTCTGTTTTAAACCAGGGCTGTAGGACTGACAGCCCTCAGTTTTAGGAAAACACGACTGGAAGCTCTTTCTGAATGTCCTTCCAAAGGTTGGCTGGCAGGGAGACAGTAAGGAATGCTCAGCTCTGGGGGAGGGCTACAGCAGAATCTGATTCCTCTTGTCATGGTGGGGTGTAAAGGGCTTCCTGTCCTGCTGTGTCAGGATTGCCAGAGGAGTGTGAGGACAAAGCATCCCAGAAACTCGCAGCTCAGAATGGAGGCCACTGACCATTTCCACATGCTCTATGGAATATTTCCTGCATATTTCCAGTTTGTATAATGGTGTCTACTTTCCTCACTTTCCCCTCAGAACGTCTGGCATCGGAAAGGCTGCACAATAAGTGTAACCTCACAGTTACATGGTGCTTTACATAGGGCAGACCCATGGTGCACTGACACTGTGCGACTTTCCTTTAAAGTGAAAGGCTAACGGAAACACATGGCTTAAGGTGCAGCATGAAAACTTACACAGCTTCTAGGTGGCAAAATGGCCTGGAATTAAATGGTGGTAAAGTTGCTGAGAAATTGTGGAGGAAAAGTTTTCTTCCACTTCTGCCCAGCTCTATTTCAAGGGCCTCTAGCACAGTAGGTAGGGGAGCTTTTAGGTAGGCACCTCTGCCTTGGCTCCAGCTTCTTCCAGCTGAGCCTACCCTAGGTCCTTCCATACTTACTTTGGTTTCTGTTTAGCAAGTGCATTGAGGTTCTTTAGGCCAGCGGTTCTCAACCTGGGGCTTGGGGCCCTCTGGGGGGCTGCAAGTAGGTGTAATAAGTTTTTTCAGTTGTGCTTCCCCAAAGGGGCAGTGGCTACCATGCACTTAGCCCAGTGATTGAGGTAATGTGGGGGATGATCAGAGCATGGTTTGAACCCCAGGCGTGCATGCAGAAAAAGAAAACTTGGTAAGAACCCATTCATTTTGTAAAATGCTGATGGGAGGCTGAATCTTGGGAGCCCCTTGCTCACATGACTCCAGGTTTGTACCACTAGCATTACTCAGCCCCCTTATGACCCACTGAAAACTTGAAGACAAAGTAAACATGGATTGTGGAGCACTTAGAAAAATCGACATTTAAACAGAAAGCATTGCTCAACTTTAACCACAGCTAGCGCTCTGCTGTCACACGGTGTTCTGAGGAAAATCCTAGAATCTTAGGACTGGAAGGGACCTTGACAGGTTATCTAGTCCAGGCCCCTGCATTTATGCTGGACCAAGCATTATCTAGACCATCCCTGACAGGTGTTTGTCTAACCTTAAATCTTAAACCTTAAAACGATGGAGATTCCACAATCTCACTGGACAATTTATTCCAGTGCTTAACCAACCTGACAGGAAGTTTTTTCCTGATGTCTGACCTAAACCGCCCTTGCTGCAATTTAAGCCCATTGCTTCTTGTCCTATCCTCAGAAGTTAAGGAGAATAATTTTTCTCCCTCCTCCTTGTAACAACCTTTTATGTTCTTGAAAACTGTTATCACATCCCTGCTGTCTTCTCTTTTCGAGACTAAACAAACCCAATTTTTTTCAATCTTCCCTCAGAGGTCATGTTTTCTAGACCGTTACTCATTTTGTTGCTCTTCTTTGGACTCTCTCCAATTTGTCCACATTTTTCCTGAAATGTGGCACCCAGAACTGGACACAATACTCCTGTTGAGACCTAATCAGTGTGGAGTAAAACAGAAGAATTACTTCTCGTATCTTGCTTACAGCACTCCTGCTAATATAACCCAGAATGCTGTTTGCTTCTTTTGCAACAGTGTTAACTCATATTTAGCTTATGATCCACTATGACCCCCAGATCTCTTTCTGCAGTACTTCTCCCTAGGCAGTCATTTCCCATTTTGTATGTGTGCAACTGATTGTTTCTTCCGAAGTGGAGTACTTTGCATTTGTCTTTATTGAATTTCATTCTATTTTCTTCAGACCATTTCTCCAGTTTGTCCAGATCATTTTGAATTTAATCCTATCCTCCAAAGAACTTGCAACCCCTCCCAGCTTTGTATCATCCACAAACTTTTTAGAAGTGTATTGTCTATGCCATCATCTAAATCATTGATGAAGATATTGAACAGAACTGGACCCAGAACTGATCCCTGAAGGACCCCACTCGATACACCCTTGCAGCTTGACAGTGAACTACTGATAACTACTCTCTGGGAATGGTTTTCTACCCACCTTATAGTAGCTCCAGCTAGGTTGTATGTCCCTAGTCTTGTTTATGAGAAGGTCATGTGAGATAGTATCAAAACCCTCACTAAGGTCAAGATACCACGTCTACCTCTTCCTCCTCCATCCATCCACAAGGCTTCTTACTCTGTCAAAGAAAGTTACTAGGTTGGTTTGACATGATTTCTTCATGACAAATTCATGCTGGTTGTTACTTATCACCTTATTATCTTCTAGATGTTTGCAAATTGATTGCATGATTATTTGCTCCATTAGGTTTCCGTGTACTGAAGTTAAGGTGACTGGTCTGTAATTTCCTGGATTGTCCTTATTTCCCTTTTTATAGATGGGCACTGTATTTGCCCTTTTCCAGTCCTCTGGAATCTCTCCTGTCTTCCATGACTTTTTAAAGATGATTGCTAATGGTACAGATACCTTCTCAGTCAGCTCCCTGAGTATTCTAGGGTGTATTTTGTTTGGCCCTGGTGATTTGAAGACCTCTAACTTGTCTAAGTAATTTTTAACTTTTTCTTTCCCTATTTTAGCCTCTGATTCTATCTCATTTTCACTGGAAGCACCTATCTGTACTAATAACACTACATATATTTCTACAGTCTTTCATCTAAGGATCTCAGAACACATTGCAAAGGTGGAAGGACTTTTATCCCCATTTAAAAACAGGGAAAGTGAGTCACGACTCAGTCACTTGCCCAAAATCACTCAAAGTGGCAGAGGTTCTCCGACTCCTGCCTGCCGGCTCTCACCACTTGACAATCCTGCCTCTTGAGATGGGGGCGGGGGCTCCTTCACAGTTTCCCCAAGAGAGAATAGTTCAGTTTTGTAGTTCTATGTCTAAAACATTAAAAGGGTACAAGCTGCACCTTTCTAACACAGGGCTATCCCGTAGGCTTCTGTAAGGATGTTCATGTAGATCTATTCTCAGGTGTGAAAAGATTTCCAAGGGATATAACTTATTACAAGGATGGATAGCCGCAGAAGAGAAACCATTAGACTAGCGTGTTGGTTTAATGCATGTGTAAGTACAGAGTCCGCACAGGTCTCCTATTATTTCTGACATGCTGTTGTTCCACTCTGCAGTGCAGAGCAAGACAGGTAGAGATTAGTGTCTCATTGAACCGTCACTTGCCTCCCTGAGAGGCCATAAATCCAAGGGGGCACGGAGGGGGAGCTACTAGCTCTCTCAGGTCTGGCACCAGGAAGTGCATTTGTCTTCATGACGGGGGCAGCAGGAGATGCTGCCGCTCTGGGTGGTAGCGGGGTTTGGCGAGGAGCCAGCACCTGCAGCCTTGTCTTCAGTGTTTGTTCTCCTGGGTGCTGTGGGCTGGTCTGGATGGGATGGAAGCATTCAGACTTCACTCTCCTTGCTCCTCCAGAGCGCTCTAAGTTGTGACTGTCTTGTCCAGTATCTGAGCATATGCAATAGCCATGGGAACTGGTGGGCTAGAACGACAGGAGGATTGCACTGAGGTTTCCCCCACTGGGGGGCCCAGCCCTGCTACCCTCAAGCCAATGGCCAAACTCAGGTTGACTTGACTAGAAGCAGGACCAGGTGCTGTGCTTGCAACATCCTGGGTGGAAAAAGCTATCCGAGTTCTGCACGTGTCAGTGGAATTGGCAAGGGCATTAGGCTGGCTAATCTTTGGGATGGAGGGTCGGCCTGCTTGTTTCTGTACTGAAGAGCTCTCAGACAGGAGCATCACTGCATTCTAGTGTGAAGCAGGAAATGGTAACTGAGTCAGTGGAAGGAAGTAACTTTAATATTTCCCCAGCCTTTGGGGACTGCCTCAACCCCACCCCCACAATCACTCTCTCTTCCCACCCCCACCCCCCCAATTTCTCCTTCTAATCATCTCTCTTCATCTGTCGGCTCTCTCTTTCCTTTTTAGCTTTCATCTTTCCCAATGTATGGTCTCTCCGTTCTCTGTTCCTCTGCCCGGCCTTTTCTCTCTCCCTCTCTTAGCACTTTCCATGTCTTTCCTCTGCCTCCTTTCCACTCTCTGTTCACCAACAGTAGGGAAAGTGAGGCTGCCATGCTTCTTTTGCAGTGCGTGTCCTATTCAGAAGCAGACCTAGATGTTCAGCACCTGGTTCCAACTCCAGTGAAATGACAGAATGGATGCAAAGCTGTTAATTAGGGATTGCTCTCTACTCAGAAGTTAATAAGCGGGGAGAGGAGTACGCAGAGGGCAACCAGAAAAATGAAAGAGAAAAGAAGTGGAAGAGTTCCATGAAACTGAGGCCGTTAATCCATTATTTTAAAACTAAAGTGCATGCTGATATCTAGTCAACCAGACGAGACTTAAAGAGGCTGTCTCTAACAGTGAAGCAGACAGTCCTGGAATTATGACAGAGTAATTGTTTGATACTTAAAGTTCAGGTCTAGAAGATCTCAAAGTAATAACTCATTGGAAAGATATTGAGCTCTCATCACAAAGAAGAAATATAGTCTCTAAACAGGCAGCTAATGGCATGCCATTTATCTGATGGCAAATCACCCAAGTTCATTACTGTCCATGGCACAGCTGAGAAAAAGAAATACAAAGTTAGCTAAACTGAAAGACGGAAGGAAAGGAAGAAAGGACATATTCCTTACAGTGATGCTCCAGGGCCTTTCAAGGCAGAACTCTGGTTTTCCTAGGCAGCTAGAATTCTCTTTAGGCCAAGTATCCAGGTGCTAAATAAATACCTCCGTCCTCTTTACACTGGCAAAATTCCATTGATTTCAATGGAAGTTCTTCCCTGTTTTAGGGTCAAGGGCGGTTCCTAGGATTTAAGAAGAAGATTAGAGAATGTTTCACATAGGGCCTTTTCCAAGGTGTCCCCAAGAGTTTTACATAATGGAGTCAGACCCTGGTAGTGCAAATGTGGCAGCCTTTATACTTTCATCATTAGTCCTCACACAGCTGTAGGTGTTAGAAGTTACCTTTCTGAGATACAGTTGTCACCCAGAGCGGAAATATTTTTTTCCCCTATGAAAAAATATCAATGGAAACAAAAATGTTTTCATCCAAAAAGTTTCTTTGAAATGTTTCAGATTTTTGTTGAAAAACCAAAAAGTCCCATATGTTTGCTTTTTCAATGAAAAACTGAAAAATATTGACAAAAATGAGTATTTTCCACTAAAATGTCCATTTCATCAGGGGAAAAATATTTTTGACAGAAAAATATTGACCAGCTCTGCCCAGGTCACCGGGTTCCCCTCTACTCTTTTAAAGACGTGCTATTGGATAGTGATGAAGATTTGTATTGGAATAGCTGCAGGTAAGGCACAGAAATGCCCTATCTCTAGTAACTCACCAGATAGACACACCTGTACCAGTACACTCTCCTAGTGCTGCATGTCATGGTCAGTGCATATGAGTCCATGTCATATGTTGTTGAGTCAACTGGAGTTCTTCCTGAGTAAGGGACTGACTAGAAACTGACTCTAAGGGGTTCAGCACTGGGCAGCACCTGTGATTGCAACAGTGTTACTGTCAATGTGCAATGGTTGCTAGGCTGCCCTCCACCATGGCAACAAAACAGTGATGCAAAAAGGACAAACTAGTGTGAAACAGATTTGACCAACATTTCAGCACTAGAGTTGAGTGACGTGTTTCAAATTTCGACAAATGTCAGATTTTGAATTTCAGTTGGCCAGAAAGGTGGGAAAAGTGAAAATGATTCATGTAATTTCCACCACCACCACCCCACCCTTCCCAATTTTTTCCCCCCAGTCTGGTTCTCCCATTCTAAAGAGTGACAATGGACAACATTTAACTGCTTCATACCTGACTCCTTGACTGTTTCTGCTCTGTATTTCTTTAGAGGGGATGGCTTGGTGAATGATTAAAAAGTCTATTTCTAAGGAATGGGCTAAATTTTGTAATGTGACTAGTGATTTTGGGTGCTCCATTTTTGAGGTGTCACTTCAAGGCACCTTAAAGGGGCCTAATTTTCAGGAAGTGCTGAGCACTTGCCCTCTGAAAATAATTTGAGGTCTCAAACTGGGCACCCAAAAAATGCAGCATCCAAAATAACTAGTTACTTTTGAAAATGTAGGTCCTGAACACTAGTAACTGTGCTGCCTGCTCATTCCTCTAGACGGAATGTTTAGAAATGTAATTAAACTAAAATTAGTTACTGCATCATTGGAAGAGTTGGTGCCGGCTGCTATGGCAACCAAGGAAAGTGCTCTCTTTGCTAAACCGTATAGGAATAATGACAAATTTCTTTGCCACTATAGTATATTGCAATAAGATGACCATTGATTTTTCTACTTCTCACCCCTCAATCCTTGAAATGAGACATAAATAACTTTTCTTACTGCCTTTGCTTTGTTTCGTTTTCATTTGTGGTTCTGGCAGAAACTTGGAGAAATGGCTGAAACGAAAGGAAAACCACAAGATTTTCAAAAGTGATTAGTGATGTTAGGTGTCTAACTTGAGATACCTTAAAGAGGCCTGACTTTCAAAGAGTGGGTGCCAACCACTTCTGGAAAATCAGGGGCCTTGAGGTGACACCCCCAAAATGGAAGCATGCAAAACCATTAGTTGCAATAGAACATCAAAGACAGAATTCCCTAGTTGCTTTTTACTACATCATCTTACATGGAAATGCTTTGACAACTAGCCCCCCTGTATTGTGTTCAACCCTTATGAATTACGCATCCCACACACAGAGTTTTCTTGAGTGTTTTGAGATTGGTGTCTCTCTCACACACGCACGCACACACACACAAAATTAAACTTAATTATAGTTCCTATTTCTTTGCAAAGTGGAATAAGTGTGAAGTGAGCTCTAGCTCACGAAAGCTTATGCTCAAATAAATTTGTTAGTCTCTAAGGTGCCACAAGTACTCCTTTTCTTCCATCAATTAACAATAGAAATTAACAATTTCTTCATTTTGGAGTTAACTAAGGGTATGTCTACACTACAAAATTAGGTTGAATTTATAGAAGTCATTTTTTTAGAAATCGTTTTTATACAGTCGATTGTGTGTGTCCCCACACAAAATGCTCTAAGTGCATTAAGTGCATTAACTCGGCGGAGTGCTTCCACAGTACCGAGGCTAGCGTCGACTTCCGGAGTGTTGCACTGTGGGTAGCTATCCCACAGTTCCTGCAGTCTCCACTGCCCACTGGAATTCTGGGTTGAGATCCCAATGCCTGATGGGGCAAAAAACATTATCGCGGGTGGTTCTGGGTACATGTCATCAGGCCCTCCTGCCCTCTGTGAAAGCAACGGCAGACAATCATTTCGCACCTTTTTTCCTGAGTTACCTGTGCAGACGCCATACCACGGCTAGCATGGAGCCTGCTCAGCTCACTGTCTCCTGGATGCTGGCAGACGTGATACTGCTTTGCTACACAGCAGCAGCAACCCATTGCCTTGTGGCAGCAGACGGTGCATTAGGCCTGAAAACCATCCTCATCGTGTCCAAGGTGCTCCTGGCCGCCTCGGTAAGGTCGGTCAGGAGCGCCTGGGCAGATATGGGCGCAGGGACTAAATTAGGAGTGACTCGACCAGGTCGTTCTCTAGTCCTGCAGGCAATCCTATTGTACCATTTTATGGTGAGCAGGCAGGAGATGTGGATGGCTTGCAGTCCTACTGCACCGTCTGCTGCTAGCCAAAGATGTAAAAGAGAGATGGAGTGGATCAAAACAAGAAATAGACCAGATTTGTTTTGTATTCATTTGCTCCCCCCTCCCTCCCTCCTCCGTGAAATCAACAGCTGACAGTCGTTTTGGTGTGGTCTGTCAGGGGCACCTTGAAAACTTTAATGGAGATTCAGTCCTGCCTGAAATACCAGAGGGAGGGATAGCTTAGTGGGTTGAGCATTGGCCTGCTAAACCCAGGGGTTTGAGTTCAAGCCTTTAGGGGGCCATTCTGCGTGACAGTTGTTTTTGTTTCTCCTTGATGTAAAGCCACCCCCTTTGTTGATTTTAATTCCCTGTGAGCCAACCCTGTAAGCCAGGTCGTCAGTTGCCCCTCCCTCCATCAGAGCAATGGCAGACGATTGTTCCGCGCCTTTTTTCTGTGCGGACACCATACCCCAGCAAGCATGGAGCCCGCTCAGATCACTTTGGCAATTAGGAGCACATTAAACACCACGCACGTTATCCAGCAGTATATGCAGCACCAGAACCTGGCAAAGCGAAACCAGGCGAGTAGGTGACATCACCGCGGTGACAAGAGTGATGAGGACATGGACACAGACTTCTCTCAAAGCATGGGCCCTGGCAATGTGGGCATCATGGTGCTAATGGGGCAGGTTCATGCGGTGGAACGCTGATTCTGGGCCCGGGAATCAAGCACAGACTGGTGGGACCGCATAGTGTTGCAGGTCTGGGATGATTCCTAGTGGCTGTGAAACTTTCGAATGCATAAGGGCACTTTCATGGAACTTTGTGACTTACCTTCCCCTGCCCTGAAGCGCATGAATACCAAGATGAGAGCAGCCCTCACAGATGAGAAGCGAGTGGCAATAGCCCTCTGGAAGCTTGCAACGCCAGACAGCTACCGGTCACTTGGGAATCAATTTGGAGTGGGCAAATCTACTGTTGGGGCTGCTGTGATGCAAGTAGCCCACGCAATCAAAGATCTGCTGATATCAAGGGTAGTGACCCTGGGAAATGTGCAGGTCATAGTGGATGGCTTTGCTGCAATGGGATTTCCTAACTGTGGTGGGGCCATAGACGGAACCCATATCCCTATCTTGGCACCGGAGCACCAAGCCGGCGAGTACATAAACCGCAAGGGGTACTTTTCAATAATGCTGCAAGCACTGGTGGATCACAAGGGACATTTCACCAACATCAACGTGGGATGGCCGGGAAAGGTACATGACGCTCGCATCTTCAGGAACTCTGGTCTGTTTCAAAAGCTGCAGGAAGGGACTTTATTCCCAGACCAGAAAATAACCGTTGGGGATGTTGAAATGCCTATATGTATCCTTGGGGACTCAGCCTACCCCTTAATGCCATGGCTCATGAAGCCGTACACAGGCAGCCTGGACAGTAGTCAGGAGCTGTTCAACTACAGGCTGAGCAAGTGCAGAATGGTGGTAGAATGTGCATTTGGACATTTAAAAGCGCGTTGGCTCAGTTTACAGACTCGGTTAGACCTCAGCGAAACCAATATTCCCACTGGTTTCAGTGTAACAGCCGTGTTAGTCTGTATTCGCAAAAAGAAAAGGAGTACTTGTGACACCTTAGAGACTAACCAGTTTATTTGAGCATAAGATTTCGAGAGCTACAGCTCACTTCATATTCCCACTGCTATTACCACTTGCTGTGCGCGTCGCAATATCTGTGAGAGCAATGAGGAGATGTTTATGGCGGAGTGGGAGGCATAATCGCTTGGCCGCTGGTTATGCGCAGCCAGACACCAGGGCAGTTAGAGCACAGGAGGGCACGGTGCGCATCAGAGAAGCTTTGAAAACCAGTTTCATGACTGACCAGGCTATGGTGTGAAAGTTCTGTTTGTTTCTCCTTGATGGAACCCCCTGCCCCTCGGTTCACTCTTTTCCTTGTAAGCTAACCACCCTCCCCTCCTCCCTTCGATCACCACTTGCAGAGGCAATAAAGTCATTGTTGCTTCATTCATGCATTCTTTATTCATTCATCACACAAATAGGGGGATAACTGCCAAAGTAGCCTGGGAGGGGTGGTGGAGGAGAGAAGCACCGGGAGGGGTGGTGGAGGAGGGAAGGACAAGGCCACACAGCACTTTAAAAGTTTAAAACTTATTGAATGCCAGCCTTCTGTTGCTTGGGCAATCCTCTGGGGTGGAGTGGCTGGGTGGCCGGAGGCCCCACCACCGCGTTTTTGGGCATCTGGGTGAGGAGGCTATGGAACTTGGGGAGGAGGGTGGTTGGTTACACAGGGGCTGTAGCGGTGGTCTGTGCTCCAGCTGCCTTTCCTGCAGCTCAACCATATGCTGGAGCATATGAGTTTGATCCTCCAGCAGCCTCCGCATTGAATCCTGCCTCCTCTCATCACGCTGCCACCACCTTTCAGCTTCAGCCCTCTCTTCAGCCCTCCACTTACTCTCCTCAGCCCACCACTTCTCCTCCCGGTCATTTTGTGCTTTCCTGCACTCTGACATTGTCTGCCTCCATGCATTCGTCTGTGCTCTGTCAGTGTGGGAGGACAGCATGAGCTCAGAGAACATTTCATCGTGAGTGCGTTTTTTTTTCGCCTTCTAATCTTCACTAGCCTCTGGGAAGGAGAAGATCCTGTGATCCTTGAAACACATGCAGCTGGTGGAGGAAAAAAAAAGGGACAGTGGTATTTAAAAAGACACATTTTATAGAACAATGGGTACACTCTTTCATAGTAAACCTTGCTGTTAACATTACATACATAGCACATGTGCTTTCGTTCCAAGGTCGCATTTTGCCTCCCCACACCACATGAGTAGCCCCTCCCCGTGACTAACAGCGGGGAACATTTCTGTTCAGCCACAGGCAAACAGCCCAGCAGGAATGGGCACTTCTCAATGTCCCCTTAAGAAAAGCACCCTATTTCAACCAGGTGACCATGAATGACAGCACTCTCCTGAGGATAACACAGAGAGATAAAGAACGGATGTTGTTTGAATGCCAGCAAACATACACTGCAATGCTTTGTTGTACAATGATTCCCGAGTACGTGCTACTGGCCTGGAGTGGTAAAGTGTCCTACCATGGTGGACGGAATAAGGCTGCCCTCCCCAGAAACCTTTTGCAAAGGTTTTGGGAGTACATCCAGGAGAGCCGCATATGCCAGGGCAAATTAACCATTAAACATGCTTTCTTTTAAACCATGTATACTATTTTAAAAGGTACACTCACCAGAGGTCCCTTCTCCACCTGGCGGGTCCAGTAGGCAGCCTTGGGTGAGTTCGGGGGGTACTGGCTCCGGGTTCAGGGTGAGAAACAGTTCCTGGCTGTTGGGAAAACCGGTTTCTCTGCTTGCTTGCTGTGAGCTATCTACAACTTCATCATCATCATCATCTTCCTCATCCCCAAAACCTGCTTCCGTATTGCCTCCATCTCCATTGAAGGAGTCAAACAACACGGCTGGGGTAGTGGTGGCTGAACCCCCTAAAATGGCATGCAGCTCATCATAGAAGCGGCATGTTTGGGGCTCTGACCTGGAGCGGCTGTTTGCCTCTCTTGTTTTCTGGTAGGCTTGCCTCAGCTCCTTCAGTTTCACGCGGCACTGCTTCGGGTCCCTGTTATGGCCTCTGTCCTTCATGCCCTGGGAGATTTTGACAAAGGTTTTGGCATTTCGAAAACTGGAAAGTAGTTCTGATAGTACGGATTCCTCTCCCCATACAGCGATCAGATCCCGTACCTTCCGTTCGGTCCATGCTAGAGCTCTTTTGCGATTCTGGAACTCCATCATGGTCACCTTTGCTGATGAGCTCTGCACTCACCTGCAGCTTGCAACACTGACCAAACAGGAAACTGACATTCAAAAGTTCGCGGTTCTTTTCCTGTCTACCTGGCCAGTGCATCTGAGTTGAGAGCGCTGTCCAGAGCGGTCACAATGGAGCACTCCGGGATAGCTCCCGGAGGCCAATACCATCTAATTGCATCCACAGTACCCCAAATTCGACCCAGCAAGGCCGATTTCAGTGCTAATCCCCTTGTCGGGGGTAGAGTAAGGAAATTGATTTTTAAGAGCCCTTTAAGTTGAAAAAAAGGCTTCGTCGTGAGGACGGGTGCAGGGTTAAATCGATGTAATGCTGCTAAATTCTACCTCAACTCCTAGTGTAGACCAGGGCTAAAAAGGGAATACAAAAACCAAACAAAGAGCATTTCTTAATGCTTTGTTTCTGGGAATACAGAGTGATAAAATGGATTTGTGAGAGCTTGACAGAGGCTGCTGTGGATTTCTCATTCTATTTTCTGACTGCTAAAGGGAAATTACTAAAACCTTGAAATATCCTTGTTTTCCTTGTTCCTCTGCTTCACAGGGCACTGTTTCCTTTAAGAACAAATGATAAGCTGTGTTTAGAATGAATTTCCTAGATAGTACAGTGAATTCTTACTTTGTGATCATGTTATTAAGTATAAATCACGTTTGGGATAGAACTTGAGGACTCATTTTGTGCTTGCCACAAGTTGGAAAGTGTTGAAATTCTAACATGCTGTAGGGCTAAATTGTCTGAGTAAGTAACTAGAAACTATGGGCATTGAGGTCAGCACTGGGGTGCAGAGAAGTGAAATGGATAAGTCAGCAGCAGAACTGGGGTTAGGAGCTCCTGGCTTCCAGTATTGTGCCCATATCCCAGCATTCCCTCCCTCAGCTCTCTCCCTTTCCTCCCCCTAAACCACACATTATGTTCTGCACAGCTCCTTTTCTTTACTGCTTCCTTCGTCTTCTTTACTTTCTCTTTTTTTTTTAATGCTACCCTAGATGTTTGAAAATGCTTCACTTTTCCTGTGCCCTCCTCCAAAGTTCATCCCTGCCTGGTTCTTATATAAATGCAGACATACTGTAGTTCTGTCCAGTATCATTGTGGCTACATGAAGGGGCCATTTTTCAGAGTGTGCTGCTCCACCTCCGCCAGGATGACCTCGCAGGGCAAAGCACTCTGCAAAATGGCATCCTCTGTGCAGTGGTGTAAGGTCATCCCAGCAGGGCAGGGTCATGCCGATCCAGAAGTTCTGTATCCTGTGGCATTAGGGGCCAACCTAAAAATCCCTCCTTAAAACTCCCTTCTTTTGCTTGTCCCCCACCCCGGCGCTGATCGCCCCCCTGAGGTTGGCTGCTCCCACTATAGTGCTACGTCCCTAACTGTTTGGAGACTGGTCCTGAAGGGTGGCAGGAATCAAGGCCTGCAGCTGAGCCCATTTCCAGGCAACCTAACGAGCTCCTGTAGTCGGCTACCTGGTTGGTTATCCAGGTTGGAAACGTCAGCAGACTAGCTCTTACGCCCAGCAGCAGCAGTTCAGAAGTTGCTTAAATCATTCCCCTACAGCTGCAATAGCTTCTGTGCCTGCTTGTTCCCAGCCTTGTGCCACCCCTGCTCCTGCCTTGATCCCAGCCTTACCTCTGTCTTGCCTCACTGACCTGGTCGTGACCCTTGGCTCTGATTCCTGACTTTGGCTGTGATCCTTGGCTGTGGCATCTGACCACAGCTCTGACCCTAGGCTCCAATTGCTAGCTTCCAGCTCCTGCTGTAATCACTAGGCCCAACTCCTGCTCCAACCGGTAGGCATGACTGCCTACATCCTGGTCACGTGGCACAGGGGCCCCACAATTCTACCTGAAGTCAATAGGAGCTGAGTGCTTCCATTCCTTGCTGCGTTACAGGCAGCTTGTGACTTTCTTACGGGGGTAAATGGTCACGCACACTTTGTGCCCTTCAGTATCAGCATGTGTTGAATGGAACTTCTTTTCTCCCTCAACATACCCTTTTTTGCTTACAGAGAATATCAAGCTGTGTCTGTGTGTGAACAAGATTGTCTAGAGAATAATAAATAAATCCTTCCCCAAAGATATCAGGCGCTTCCTTAAAAATCTTGCCTTTCATATATGAAGAACCCTGCTTCCTCTGTGTCTGAAACACACTCAGCCATATTCCATGTACTACGTGTCCAGTGTAGTAGAATGAAAGGTCACAAGCCAGCAAAAGCTAGACAGTGGCGGAGAGTGAGCTTTCTGTCTGAGTTACAAGCTTCAGCGAGATTGGGTTTGTTATGAGTGTGAGCGGTGATGATGATGTTACAAGCAGGAGGCAGAGACACACTGCCTGCAAATAGCTGACTGCAAATAGCTGACTTGCACATGTGTTGTGTCATCTGAGTCCTCAGACTGGTTCCTTTCAGATCTGGCCCCATCCACTTTGGGTATGTCTACACCACAGGTGGATAGACATACCTGCACTTTCATGGAGCTAGCATGCTAAAAATAGCCGGGTAGTTACAGAGGCATGGGCTACAGCTTGAGCTAGCCACCCAAATTCATACTTAGGATTTCAGAAGGGATTCTTCCTGGGTAGTTAGCCTAAGCCGCATGTCTACGCCACTGTGGCTACACTGCTATTTTTAGCATGCTGCTCTGGTTTTCCTCATAGGTGGGTGCATTTCAGTAGTGGGTGAAGGATCCCCATTCTCTAGGGTTGGGTAAGGTATAATTAGGTTGAAGTCAGTGGTGGTTTTGACTGAGCAGAATCAGCCGCTAATGTCTATAAAGTATGCTCTTGCCAGGCACAGTGGTAAGAGATGGGCGGGGGGAGGAACTGCAGGTGGATTTGGCTTGGGAAGCTTTGTCCATCAGGATTTGGTTCTGCAAAACAAAATGAGGTAGTTTGGATCCAGGTTCCTTTTGTCTGAATTCCCAGAAGTCTGCCTAGCTTTGGTACTTCTATGGCACCCATCACACTGAGAATCTAAGTGGTGAACTTGGTCATTTAGATCCACGTTCCATTGTCCACAGCTGACTTCAATGGGCTCTACTCTTTTCTTTGCCAGATTCTCGCAAGCTTTAGTTGCTTTCTTCCTTCATCATGTTAGCATTTCCTTGTCTCATGTTCTAGTTGGAGCCTAGCTAGGGGGATGCAGTGTTGGATAAGTACTTCTCGTTTGATCAACCCCAAATCATGATTTAATAAACTTGTTCTCTGCTTTGGGGAGTAATACATTAGGGCTGTGCTTTCTGAGAGTCTCCCAATATGCACTGTTGCCAACTCTCGCAATTTTATCATGAACCTGGTATTATTTGATGTTTTACTTAATGCCCCACCTCCTGGAGTCTTGTGATTAGGTGAGAAAAAGCTTGAAAATGTGAGCCAAGTGTGGCCTAAAGGGTTAGAAACCAGAAAGCAAAGACACCAAATGAATTGGGTTGTTTTTTAAAATCTCTATCTTTAAGCCAATTATGATTTGTTGAGGCATGACTTGTGACTTTTTTGTGTGTGTGAATGCATGGGGTTGGCCATATGACTGTGGGACGCCGCTCTGAAGGAACACAGCAGTGATACCTCCCATTCCTCCTAAGAAAGGCCAGGAGTTGTGCTGTGTGCTTCCCATCTCCCAGAAGCCCTTGACTTTGTACGCAGGAGAGTCAAATGAGGATCTTCAGGGACCCAAAGGAGAGAGAGAGAACCCCACCTTGCTTCCCTGTGGAATCAAATGATTTTTTTTTCTTACCGTGTAAGCATAATAGGAAAAAGATGCTGAGAGACAAAGAAGGGAGGAAATCTTGCTGGAACAAAGCAGAAGAAGTCATTAGGCAGAAAGTTGACACAGTCCATACGGAGAGAAAGAAAAGTGCACCCTGTCCCCTTTAATTACTTATAGAAGTCGGTCTGGCAATTACCCAGCCTGCATGCAGTCAATAAGACAACCCTCTTAGCCGAATGCCGATCAGCAGCCCTTTGCCCGGGTTACTCTGCAGAAGGCAGAGCTGCATGCAGTTTATTGATTTGTTTATTGAGGGAAACAGTGTCCCTAAAAAGAAAAGGAGTACTTGTGGCACCTTAGAGACTAACCAATTTATTTGAGCATAAGCTTTCGTGAGCTACAGCTCACTTCATCGGATGCATACTGTGGAAAGTATAGAAGATCTTTTTATACACACAAAGCATGAAAAAATGGAAAGGAACAAGCACAACGTCCCCTCTACCTGAGCCACAAGAGCTAGTTATTGAGACAGGAGCAACAATAGGAGCAATAATTTGCAAAGTGCACGCCAAGCCAGAAACATGAAGGATAAATCACTCAAACTGGCAAGATGATGATTAATAACAGAGGCCTCTGGGGAAATTTGTGTTGCTGAATGGCTGATTTATTTTTTTTTTTTCACTTGAAGTCACTTAACAAACCCTCATGCAGAAATCTTTGGAAAGACACACCTTAGAGGATATTGGAAAATATTGATAAATAATATTCTGCACTTCTAAGGATCTCAGCATGAGGCACAAACATACACAAATGAGACTAGATTCCTCCGCATCTTGCCCCAGTTGACTTCTGCCTGAGTCAGGGAGTGTGGTATATGGTCTATAGAGGCTTCTACTTAACCAGTTTGAAGCCTTCAATTTTATTCATGTCTATTTACCTGTTGTGTATGGTCTAAACCCTACATCAGGAGATCTCTGGGGAAGGGACTGTCTTTGTTTGTACAGTGCCTAGCACACCAGAGTGCTTAGTGGGGTCCTAGTTTCCACTACAATAGAAATGGTCATTTAATCGAAATCTCCCTTAGGAACCAGATTATCAAAAGTAGTGCAGCTTCCATCCTTTGTTTGGTGGTAGATTACCATACACAGTGAAGGGGCTGTAATATTTGCAAGCAGTTAGATAGTGGATGATTCAGTAATAGCCAGATAGCCACCGTGGGTCAGAGATCCAAAAGCACTCAGGGCCAGATTCTCAAAAGTACTTGGCTCCCAGCAGCTCACACTGTGACACTTAAAGCAAGATTTTCCAAAATCTGGTTCCATGCTGGACATGGATGTACTGAGCTCATAGGGCCTGGGTCTGCTCCTTTGAAGCCAATGGGAGTTTTGCAAACTGCTTCAATGGGAGCAGGATTGGGCCCCTCATAAGGAAAGAACAAATATTCTGTATGAGCTCCAAGGAAGACTTGTGATACTATGATTACATTAAAGCTTATTTTATTCAGACATCAATATTGTAAGTAATGCCGGGTATTATACAAGCTGCAGTGTACCTACTTGTGATCCTGCAGGTAACAAGATCTAGGGCCAGATCTTCCCAGAAGGGCACTCTTCTTATGGTCCATATAAAATGTGTCAGCCTCCAGCCTACCGACTAGGTACAGGGCTGTTTATATTGGCTAAAATGAAGGGAAATGTCTAAGCCTTCCTCATGAGATCTTTGATGCAAACATACTTTTCTAGTATCCATTTGCCAAACATCTTTGGTCACCCACAGTAAATGCTTGGTGTTGCTCCTTATTCTCTTAATGGGTACAGGTTAGGTTATGTAAATGGACTTGTTTGAAAAACCAACAGCCGGATACAAAATTGAATCTCACTGGTCAGAGGTTCTCAGGCTGGACAGATACACAGTATGTACAAAGCCCCATCGGTTTGGCAAGGCAGTTCTAGAAATAAAACAAAACGCTGAGCTGAGAAATAAATAGGGACCAAGTGTTTAGTAAGCGAGTGGGCCAGATTCTCTGTTATGCCTCTGTCCCTTTCTAGCACTTAGGCAGTACAAAGATTCTGGCCATAAATGGCCAGTAGAGAATTCCCCTGGAGAAGAAGAACGCCAGGCTGCATGAAGCTGGCTCATGTGCCAGTTTTCCCACTCCCATCATAAGTGGGGTGCTGGGTGATCAAGGGCGCATGGCAAGAGCATGCTGCAGGTGAGGGGTAGCTGGCAGAGCTTTGCTACACTGTGCAGATCCTCAGTTAGCATAAGGTCCTTTAGAAACCTTATGCCCATAACATAAGATAGAGCAGCCCTTAAGTTGCTCTGACCCATGCTGGGACTGAGTCAGCACAGAATCAACAGCCCTAGCCTGCCCCCGTTAGAACCCGTGCTGAATGGATCTTAAACACATGGGAAGAACAGTGAGCCCAGTATCTCTGACTTCAGCTTCAACAAGGTTGAATCCACTGTTATGTGGCTAAAGGGCACTAATGCCTTTTGCTAAAAGAGAAGCTACTTACCTGGCATCCTGGCTTAAAATAAGAATGCAAGTACCAGAACACCTATGGAAAAATGCCTATGTCCAGGTTCAGCAGTGTGTACCAGCTGCTTTGAGCCAGTGGAGTTGGATTCATAGCTACTTTGTGTCATCAGGATGGCCCAGTGCTGTGGGGCATACTGGTCACTCTGGCTCATAGTCGCCAGATATTTATAGAACACCCGAGACGATGATTTCCTAGAAAAACTATTGCACAAGTTTTATGGTATTAAAATGTCTTCACAAGACACCACCTTATATTACATCCTGAATCCAAGATTCCATGGACCCTTTGACTTCAGCTGATTTTGCAGAGGGTATAAATTAAGGCAGAATATGGCTCTGAGAGGCCCAGCCCTTCATCCATAAAGCATATCACAGCCCATAAGATATTTTCTGATTCAGCTCTCATGCCAGAAACTTGTTTCTATCAAATCCATTTCATTTATAATCTTCCAAACAGCAAAATAATGAGTTTTCACTTCCATTAGCACCTTGCATCAGAAACTGTCACTGTACTTTCTAAACATTAAGCCTCACGGCACCTCTGTCAAGAATTGTTATCCATACGGTACTGATGGGGAAATTTGAGGCACAACGTTTAAATGGCATGCCCACGATCACACACTAAAGTCAGTGGCAGAGTTAGGAATAGAACCCAGGAAGTCCTGATTCCCAGCTGCACATGGCACTGTGTTAGAGTCCGTTTTGAAGTCTCCAAACACATTGAGATTTGGCTCCTTGCTGTGCGCACGAAAGATGATGTAACTCCTGCTTTGACTGGAGTTTCCAGATCTGCTTTCATCTTCGATCTGATGGCATGTGAGACTTTTTTCCCCACCTCTATTATATTTGCCCTCTGACTCCATGCTCTTTTCTAAACAGCTAAACAATGAAAACAAAATTTGTGCTTCTGCTGCTTATTTCCAGGGTTAAGATAGCTGTGGAAAATGAGGCTGTGCGCCATCTGCTTCTCTTCATTGTTATCAGTAAAAGCCACGTAACCTCACCCTCCAAATAGCTATGATGGAAAGCCAGGATGGGTACGAATAGGCCTGATACTCCACTACCTTGCACCTTAAACAGTCCTTTACACCTGAACCAAATGAGTGTAGAATTCAACCATCTGTGTAAGCACAGAGCATTCTAATTTGGTAGTATTGTACACCCACTTGGCACAAGTGTAAATGACTCCACAATATGCAAGACAGGCGTGAATCGGGCCCAGCTGCACTTAGATTGACAATTGCTGCTCCTACATCTTAGATTAAATTTGCAGAGGCTAAACGTAATCTCCAGCGAAAGAACAAAATGGTAACAGGCACTGCAGAGAACTCTTGGGATGAAAGGAAAGGCATCTCTGCAGCAAGCAATCTGCTACCTGCATTTTTCTCAGGAGGAAAGAGCAAAAAGACAACTCAGGGGGAGATCAGCGTAATGAAAAGCAGACCGGGTTTGTTGGCTGAGATTAGCTCTGAGGAGGCTCCTAATTGGCCTCTCTCAGCGGCAGGTATGGGGTGAAAATGGAATAATTGGAGATACTTTGCTGTCTGTAGTGAGGACATAGAAAATAACTTCCTAAAGCTGAAAGATGGTTACAGTCAGTGCTGTTCAGTCTCTCTTCTTCTTCTTCTTCTTCTTGCTTATTTTTTTAGTCTCTTTCCCTCTTCCCTCCTTTTTCCCCCCTCTTTCACTGCTCTGGCCACATGGGCTATATTCACGCGTGGAGTAGTACCCCATTTATCAAGCCATTGGGAGTGCCCTGCAGATCACTATGCAAATCCCAGTGTATGCAGCTAAACCCAGCACTTGAGTGACCCAGCACCCCTAACATTCTGCCCTCCCTTCTCCTTCCTCCGTGTTTTCCCCAAAAGACTGAGTTCAGCAGGGTGCCCACTTGAATGGTGCTGCCTTAGAGAGACACCAGAAACCTTCCAAATAAAAATCAGCAACATGGCAGCCAGCCTGGACCTTCTCTCAGGAGCAGGGTCTCTGCTGAGCTTCTCTGCTTGGGCTGAATTGGCATTTGTAGCCCACTGGCAGCAAAATAGGCTGCAACACCTGTAGGGAGAAAGGGAAACTTGAAGGAGCTGCTGTCACATTTCAGGGCCATTGCACCTGTATTTCCCACTCTGTGGTCCAGATTTATGGGTTCCCAGCTGTCACCTCTCCTGGGTGGAGATCCGCATCTCCCTCCCTCCTGACCAGGATATTTCCAGGCTGCACAGTTCCATGCCTATGCTGCAAGTTCCCCAGCAAGTCAAACTGCCTAAGGAGGCCAGTTTTTCTTTCTCCTAAGAGGCTATCAGTAATGTAATGCCCACAATTAGAAGTTACCGCACGCCCCTTCCTAGGCAAGCACATTAATTCTCAATGTAAAAGCATCACAGAGAAACCATTAAAACCATAGAGAACCCAAACACATGCTAATAAGCTTACCCTAGCTCCAGCAATGGGTCTGGCATGTGATCTGTGCTCAAACTCCTTTGTTTTGTGTGTGTTGTGGTTACAAG
Organism: Lepidochelys olivacea; assembly: GCF_965140295.1. Taxonomy (NCBI): domain Eukaryota; kingdom Metazoa; phylum Chordata; order Testudines; family Cheloniidae; genus Lepidochelys; species Lepidochelys olivacea. The sequence continues at coordinate 17,502,158 of NC_140424.1, forward strand.
TTCATAACAGCTGTTAGCTCAGAACAAACACCCCCATGAATCTGAGAGCCACTCCTTTATAGAGCTGGGGCCGATCTTGGGACCCTCAGTCCCACTCAGCAGGAAATCACCCTCGCCTCAGGGCACAGCTTAAAAGGACTGGGGGTTTGCATAACCAGAGGTGGGTAGGAGTGGGATTTGCATCCCCTCCCCACCAGATACTTCTCAGGAAATCTGCTTCACATGCATTGTCCCCAAAGTTTGTTCTTGTCTGTCACATTGTTCAATAGAGTCCTTTGATCGTCCAGGCACAATAATACATAATCTTTGCATTTCATACAATGGATTCCAAAGATACTTACACTTAATTCCAGTAGGCTCTCCCAAAGGTAGGATATTGCCATATTTCCATCCAGTCTGCCTAAAATCCTGCTCTAGCTGAGTTTAGGAGCTCTGTGGATTGTCCTTAGCATTTCTGCCTGGACCAGCACAATAATTTTATGCTGCTTTCCATTCCCAAAGTATAACCACTTCCTAGCCATTGTGTTCTGTGACAGAATGTACCCGTGTCCACACCTTACACGCTATTATAGTAATCTTTGTACAAAGTATGCCTTGTTGAGGTATCATTTGAAAACTCATAATTTGCTGGTCATTATTGTCATGATAAAATGCATGTGGCAACATTGTATGTAGAATTACAAGATTCCACTGTGTGATGTTCTTAACACATGTTCCAAACTGAGTTTGGCAAACAGGTCTGTCCCAAACAAAGGAATGTGTGCTCTGCTTAATTTGCATTGAATCAACAAATAGAGAAATCAAGCAGGAAAGGTAGACAAGGAAATCTCAAACAAGTGAGGAAAAGCAGCAGGCAACATCCTTGATCAGTTGGCAAGAGTAAACAGGACAAATGCCCAGTTTTGCCTAAAGAGTGGGGTGCAAAGGAACATGCGGGGGGAGTGAGCAGCGATGCCAGCTCTGCGCAGGGAGGGTGGCAGGGGTTGATGGAGCAGTGAGCCTTGCAGGGGAGAAGGGGACAGGCAGGGCTTGGGCGAGCAGTGACACCAACCCCAGCCTTATACGGGGATGTAGGGAGCACCTCAGTCTAGCCCCACATGGTGTCCTATTTTTCCGTTTGAGAAATATGGTCACTCTACACTGGAAATGTTTTCCAAGAGGGGGGCTGACACTACAAAAATGAGGGACAAACACCTCAAGGCACCCCTCCTCCCTCTTTCTCTGTCCATCGATTCACTGCACCAGAAGGGACAAAGGAAGCAGCCATTCAACTGGAGAAAGGGTCCTGGCCTAAGAAGTTTTGTCAGTAAGACTGCTGAGAGCATATGGTGAGAGAACTTTGCTTTGAATTTAACATAGTTTAAGTTAGGCACCAGTTGCATTTTATCTTTATTTTTCTAGTAACGATTTCTGATTTGTATGCCTCATTAGTTGTACTCCCTTAAAATCTCTCTGCAGTTAATACACTTTTTTTTATAGTTTTATCTAATCCAGTGTGTTTAAATTGAAGTGTCTGTGAAACTCCATTTGGGGTAACCAGGTGTGTGCATATTATTTCTATTAAAGAAATATGAACTTTAGATGAACTTGTAATGTCTAGGAGAGGGCTGGGCAGTACAAGACCTACATTTCTAGGGGGAAATCTAAGACTGGGGGTGTGTTGGGGTCACCCTGCACTATAACCCAGGCTGGCTGGTAAGAGCCAAGGTGTGGTTGGCTGGCTGCAGCATGCACAGAGACATAGCTAGGAGTGACTTGCAAGCTGGAGGCTGTTTGGGAGCAGTCCAGACTGGAGTTGACACCAGCAAAGTATTGGAAAGGGCACCCCAGATTAGAGGGCAGGAGTGATACAGCTACTGTTTAGTATGGATTGTACTCTGGGTTGTCTCATGTTCACACTACTCTGTGCAGGCCTGGCCTAAAGATTTGAGGGAAGGGTTAGTTAAGTCTTTTACATCATAGCTGTCTGTGTACTAATATTTTGGGGGGGGGGAGGAGTTGGATTTATCATCCCTAAGCCGCAGACCCCCATAATATTTTCTACATTTAAGTAAAAATTGAGTCAGTCCAGTTCTGCCCTTTCTGCCCCTGTTCTATTCCGGTACTTATACTGCTCTCATAGCCACAGTATCTGAGCATCTGCCATAACTGCATCAAGCAACATGACCAACATCTGTCATGTGATTCTCTCTTAGGGCTTGTATAGTTAAAGCTGTAAAACCCTTCCTGTGTGAACAGAGTTATACTGGTATAAATGGGTTTATGTTGGTATAGCTTATTACAGTACAGGAAGAGGAATAAGATGAATCAACATAATGTACCTTTATACCAGTATAGCCAGGTCCACACTAGGGTGTAGACCAAACTGGGTGTAGACCAGGCCTAAAAAACTCAAGCAGATTTTCCTTTTCTCCCATTGGCTGCACTGTGGGTTATTGGGACTGGGTTTGTTTTTATTTTGATTGTCTCTTGTTAATATTTGCTTGAGTTAGAGGTAGCAAATCTATTCAGGCTTCATTCTTCTTATTACCATTGAAAAAATAACAGTGCATTTTATGGCTTACTTCTGTGCAGTAATAACTGCTTCACATTGACAAGATACACATATTTGGACCAGGTTCCCTCCATCTGCCTTATGCTGCTTCGACGACCCAAAGCAGGTGAAAGCCTGACCTAGCTGGATGGTTTACGTAGCTTTCTGGGTTCTTTGAAGTGTAAAGCAGCCAGTGTGCACTGGTGAATCTGTTCTGTTTATGTTTATATCTTTTCTCATCCTAGTAAAATACTTGACAAACAGCATCCTTTTCTCATAACCTTTATGTATCTTGCCTTTTTAGGCTGAAAGATTCTTTGTGCAGGGATTGTCTGTTCCTATGGTTTGTCTGCACTGGAGATTAGCCTTGGTTTCAGCCTTAAAAGGTATGTCTGCATGGAATAAGAAACCTGCAGCGGCCCGGGTCAGCTGACTCTGGCTCACAGGGCTTGGGTTTGAGGTCTGAAAAATTGCTGTGTAGATGTTTTGGGCTTGGGCTGGAGCCTGAGCTCTGGGTCCCTCCACACTTGCAGGGCCCCAGAGCTAGGACTCAGAGCTGTCCCTTGGGTGCGGCCAATCGGGGCGACTGCTCCAGGCCCCGCGCATTGGGGGGCCCCATGGGCTGGTGTGATCAGTCCCGGAAGTGACGGGTCTGTCCCGGAAGTGACGGATTCGTCACTTCCACCCCAGGCCTCGCACCCGCGTAGGGATGGCCCTGCTAGGACTACAGCCTAAGCCCAAAAGTCTACACAGCAATTTCTAGCCGTGCCTTTTATCCCCATGTATATGTACCCAGATTTGGGTTAGGGATGGTGAGGATCACCACTGGAATAAGAATCAAGTTAACTGTGTAGTGAAGAGACATCCCATTAGTGCAGACAATGAAAGCTGTGCTTTTCCTGGTTGAGCTTACCTTGTTGTGACAAGGTAAGGGCACTGCTGTCCAGAAGGAATGAACTGGTCTCTGCCTGTCACACTGCTACTCGGGGTGGCTATCCTCTCCCTACTGGATGGTTAAAGTAAGGGAAGTCTATGGGAATTGTGCTATTGGTTTTCAGTCGGTTTGCGGACAATAAAGCAAGCCTTGAGGAAAGGGCACCGATGCCTGGAGCTTTATTTCCTTTTCCTGGCTGGTGGAGCCACCCAGCAGTTTACGTTGGTTTCAAGCAAGATTACTGGACACACGGGGATGGGATGGATTACTGATAATCTCCAGTGTAGCCAAGGCAGTGGCTGCAGCTCCCAGCCCCAGGATTTAGGGGAGCCAGAAATCTGATGGAAAATCCCAGCTTTCCTTTGTAGAAGTTTCTAGCCCAGTTAATAGCAACAGACAACAAGCTGCCAGTGCAATGCTGTGGCAGAAAGGGCTAAATGCAACCCTTGGATGTATAAACAGGGGAATAGTGAGTCGCAATAGGGAGGGGATTTTACCTCTGTACATCGCACGGAGGAGACAATATTCTGGAATACTGCGGAACGTTCTGGTGACATACTTTTGAAAATAGGGACAAAAAATTGGAGAGGATTCAGAGAAGTGCCACACATGATTGAGGGCTGGAAAAATGCGTTGCAGTGAGAGACTTAAGGAGCTCAATCAGTTTAGCTCATCAAAAAGAAGATTGAGAGGTGACTTCATTACAGTGTATCAATATCTTCATGGGGAGAAAAGACCAGGTATGTAAAGGCTTTTTAACATAGCAGAGAAAGGCAGAACAAGACTCAATGGCTGGCAGCTGAAGCCAGACAAACTCAAATTAGAAATAAGGCATAATTTGTTAACAGCGAAGGGTGATTAACCTTTGGAAACCACTACCAAGGGAAATGGTAGATTCTCTATCTCTTACTGTTTTCAGATTAAGACTGGCTGCCTCTCTAGAAGAGATGCTTTAACCAAACACAAATTATTTTGTCAAACCCAAGTTAGTGGGCTCCATACAGAGGTAGTTTGGTGTTAATTCAATGGCCTGTGATATCCAGAAGGTCAGGCTAGATGATCATAAGAAAGGCCATACTGGGCCAGACCAAAGGTCCATCTAGCCCATGATCCTGTCTTCCAACACTGGCCAACGCCAGGTGCCCCAGAAGGAATGAGCAGAACAAGTAATCATCATGTGATCGATCCCCTGTCACCCATTCCCAGCTTCTGGCAAATAGAGGCTAGGGACAGCATCCCTTTTCATCCAGGCTAATAGCCATTGATGGACCTACCTTCCACGAATTTATCTAGTTATTTTTTGAACCCTGTTGTAGTCTTGGCCTTCACAACATCCTCTGGCAGAGAGTTCCACAGGTTGACTGTGTGTTGTGTGAAGAAATACTTCCTTTTGTTTGTTTTTAAACCTGATGCCTATTAATTTCATTTGGTTCTTGTGTTATGAGAAGGAGTAAATAACACTTATTTACTTTCTCCACACCCGTCATGATTTTATAGACCTCTATCCTTTCCCCCCTTAGTCATCTCTCCCCATCTGAAAAGTGCCGATCTCATTAATCTCTCTTCATAAGGAAGCTGTTCCAGACCCCTAATAATTTTTGTTGCCCTTGTGGCCTTAAACTCCATGACTCTTTGAAAAGAGCCTTGAAAAGGTAAAGCAACATAAACCCATCCCTAGGTTGGAAGGAAGATGAAGATGGACTCCTCTCCCGCAGAGGGAGGCAATAGCATGGTGGAGGAGATGACCTAAGGATGGATACACGCACACGCATGCATGCACACCGTTGAAGTTTATTTTTGGTATTACAGAAGCAGCTGGAGGTCCCAACCGAGATCAGGGCCCCATTGTGGTAGGTGCTGTGGCATTCCCAGAGCCTGCCTTGGGATACAGAAGCAGGTGCTCGGAATGCCACATATCAGCCACTAATCCCAGCTAATGCACAGGCATGGATCATGCCTCCTACAGGTTTCAGGAGCTATCCAAGAAAAAGGCTTCAGCGAGATAAAGGAGTCGTTAGGAAGTGGGCTTGGTGCAGGAATCACTGGGTGAAATTCTGTGGCCTCCGTTCTGCAGGAGGTTGGATTAGATGATTATAAGGTCTCTTCTGGCCTTAGGATACATGAGTAGGTAGAGCAGGGGAAAACAGTGATGGAAGAGACTGCAGTACTTGTATGGTCGTGGGGAGGAGCACAAGGGACGGCAGCTGCCAATGCCATACAGACCTCCTATGCCTTGCTGCTGCAGACTATCACCTATTCCACCTCTCTCTCAACCTATTTAGCATCATAAAGAGAAGGTTAAGGGGTGACTTGATTTCCGTCTATAAGTGCCTATGCGGGGAACAAATATTTAATGATGGGCTCTTCCATCTAGCAGAGAAAGGTCTAACAAGCCAATGGCTGGAAGTTGAAGCTAGGCAAATTTAAGCTGGAAACCCGGTATCAGTTTTTAACCATGAGAGTAATTAACGATTGGAACAATTTACCAAGGGTCGTGGTGGATTCTCCTCCATCACTGGCCATTTTAAAATCAAGACTGGCTGTTTTTCTAAAAGAGCTGCTCTAGGAATTATGTGGGGAAAGTTCTGTGGCCTGTGTTATACAGGAGGCCAGACTAGATGATCACAGTGGTCCCTTTTGGCCTTAGAATTGATGAATCTCTGAAACCTGGCATGATAAAGAAAAACATCAGTAGCAAACGTGAGCTCTCCCTCACCTCCTCTCCCATAGTGGGGATTTCTGAAGTTGAGCCCCACTCATCATCAGCCTCATTGGAACTGCTTTAACCACCCCCTTCAACCACCACCCGTCTCAAGCCTCCAGTTAGAAGAAGGATGGTCTTGTGGTTACAGCAATGGCCTGGGGCTTGGAGATCTGGGTTAGGTTTGCTTCCCAGCTCAGCCACAGTCTCCCTGTGTGACCTGGAGCAAGTCACTTAGGCCCAGATGTTTAAAGGTCTATAGGTGCCTAGAGATGCAGATAGGCGCCTAATGGGATTTTCAAAAGTGCCCAGGCATCTAAATTAGGTTCCTAAATACCTTAAAAATCAGGCCCTTAATCCCTCTGTGTCTCACTTTGCCCTCTGTGAAATGGGGATAAAGCTTCCCTGCCTCGGACTTGTTTCTGTGAGGATGTATTTATTAATGTTTGTGAGGGGCTCTGTGACAGGGTATACAAGAACCCCACACTGTGCAACAAGGGCTTAAGGGATTATTTTGGGCCCTGCCAACCCTGCCTTGCCACACCTGCAGCAAATGCTCCAACTGGTGAAGGAATGAAAAGACAGGGAAACGGCATGCTGGGGGCAGACCTGGAAGAGAGCAGACCTGCAGCCCACAGTTCCAGTGGCACTGAGCAGAGGGAAGGCTGAAGTGTCTGTCACAACTGCCCTGAGGGAAGGGAGGACCCACCCCAGAAACAATCAGAGAGGGAAGTATTCTTCTCCCTCCCTTATGTGGATCCTGGACATTGGTAATCCCCTCTTATTTTCTTGATTTAGACTCCCCAGCAGAGGAAAGCTTTGGACTAAGCTGACCCAGAGGGAGCAGGGGAGATAGGAAGTGGCCCAGGGAGAGCAACCTGAAGCAGCCTGGGTTGCCAGACCACTGGTAGCCCAAAGGGACCTGGGTCGGAACCCAGTGGAGTGGGCGGGCCTGGGTTCCTCTACCAACCTCCTCTACCTGCTGGCCACGGGTTGTAGCCTTGACCACTAGGCCGTGCTTCCCAACCAAACCCCGAGTGAGTACCGTTACAGGCTCAGGTACTGCAGTAATGGGGGCCACATAAGTCCCTACACAGAGAGAATGTCTGCAGTTTCTTATTTGGTTTATACATATGGCATGAAAAGAAATTGACTTTTTGAATTGGTTTGTCTCTCTTAGTGAAGTTTATTCCCATTGCTGAAAGATTAGAAAATATCAGGTAGTCTCTGTGTACCCACCCACCCATTTCTAAAAGCCCTTCATGGTGGTATCAGACAGCTCCATTCCTCTGTTACAATGCCAATCACAACATGCAGTGGTTATATATTTGCCCTTTCTGGGGCATTCTTCATCACCTGGGGCCTTTTCATCAAGATTGGATGTCTCTTTCTAAAAGATATGACCTAGTTCAACCACAATTTATTGACAGGTTTCAGAGTAACAGCCGTGTTAGTCTGTATTCGCAAAAAGAAAAGGAGTACTTGTGGCATCTTAGAGACTAACCAATTTATTTGAGCATGAGCTTTCGTGAGCTACAGCTCACTTCATCAGATGTATGCCGTGGAAACTGCAGCAGACTTTATATATACACAGAGAATATGAAAAAATACCTCCTCCCACCCCATTGTCCAGCTGGTAATAGCTTATCTAAAGTGATCATCAGGTGGGCCATTTCCAGCACAAATCCAGGTTTTCTCACCCTCCACCCCCCCACACAAATTCACTATCCTGCTGGTGATAGCCCATCCAAAGTGACAACCTGATGATCACTTTAGATAAGCTATTACCAGCTGGACAATGGGGTGGGAGGAGGTATTTTTTCATATTCTCTGTGTATATATAAAGTCTGCTGCAGTTTCCACGGCATACATCTGATGAAGTGAGCTGTAGCTCACAAAAGCTCATGCTCAAATAAATTGGTTAGTCTCTAAGGTGCCACAAGTCCTCCTTTTCTTTTCACAATTTATTGGGCTTGATTCAGGAATTATGGGATGAAATTCTATGAGCTGTGTATACCAGAAATCATCAGACTAGACAAGGATTATAATGGTTTCTTGTGGCCTTAGAGTCTAGGCATCTATAATTCTCTGCTTTCTGAATATTTCAGTGCTGCTCTGTTGAATAATTGGATGCCTTGCTATGTAACTGTGGTCTAGCATGTGGCATAGCACGAAGGCCTTTGCACATGGTGCATGGAGCAAAGAGCTATTGAGATAAAAAAAAAAAAAAGGTCTGGCTCCATTTCCATAGGTGTTGAGTTATACCTCTGGAAGCCAAGCCATAAGTTATTAAAGAAAGAGCCAGACCTCACAACAGAACCACTAACCCAGGAACTTATCCTTGCAACAAAGCCCGTTGCCAACTGTGCCCACATATCTATTCAGGGGACACCATCACAGGGCCTAATAACATCAGCCACACTATCAGAGGCTCGTTCACCTGCACATCCACCAATGTGATATATGCCATCATGTGCCAGCAATGCCCCTCTGCCATGTACATTGGTCAAACTGGACAGTCTCTACGTAAAAGAATAAATGGACACAAATCAGATGTCAAGAATTGTAACATTCATAAACCAGTCGGAGAACACTTCAATCTCTCTGGTCACGCGATCACAGACATGAAGGTCGCTATCTTAAAACAAAAAAACTTCAAATCCAGACTCCAGCGAGAAACTGCTGAATTGGAATTCATTTGCAAATTGGATACTATTAATTTAGGCTTAAATAGAGACTTGGAGTGGCTAAGTCATTATGCAAGGTAGCCTGTTTCCTCTTGTTTTTTCCTACCCCCCCCCCCCCAGATGTTCTGGTTTAACTTGGATTTTAACTTGAAGAGTGGTCAGTTTGGATGAGCTATTACCAGCAGGAGAGTGAGTTTCTGTGTGTATGGGGGTGGGGGGATGTGAGAACCTGGATTTATGCAGGAAATAGCCCAGCTTGATTGTCATGCACATTGTGTAAAGAGTTGTCACTTTGGATGGGCTATCACCAGCAGGAGAGTGAATTTGTGTGGGGGGGTGGAGGGTGAGAAAACCTGGATTTGTGCTGGAAATCACTTTAGATAAGCTATTACCAGCAGGACAGTGGGGTGGGAATAGGTATTGTTTCATATTCTCTGTGTATATATAAAGCCTGCTGCAGTTTCCACGATATGCATCTGAGGAAGTGAGCTGTAGCTCACGAAAGCTTATGCTCTAATAAATTGGTTAGTCTCTAAGGTGCCACAAGTCCTCCTTTTCTTTTTGCAAATACAGACTAACACGGCTGCTACTCTGAGACCTTGTATAGTTTCCCTTTCAGAAATTTCCACCCTTCGTGTAGAAAGATCTGGTGGAAAATGGCACCTTGTACAGCGATTTACAGTGATTAAATAAAGCCACAGAGCCAGTCAGTATAATAGCTGCTGCATTATCAGGTTTGCCATAAACCATTATTCATTACCCGTGTGTTTCGCTGGATAACCTAAGTCCCAGTGAAAAAGTGCTATTTCTTTCGCAGTCAGCTGTATTTTAATAAGTTACATTATGGGTAAAATATCCCCAGAGAAAATCCAAGCATCATTCCATTTGTCAGCCATGCAAAGATCAGAATAAAAATATTCCAAGGTGGAGTAATGTAGTGTGACATTGTGCAAGTTAATTTTTTTTTTTTAATAAATTAACTGCATCTGGAGCCATAGAAGAGAGATGAGGAAGATACAGACTTTTTCCAGCCAATATTAAAATGGCCTTAAAGTAAAATATATTTAGCAGACAGGCATTTTATTGATTTATTTACTTGTTTTACAAGATGTAGTGAAAAGACTTTCAACAAATAAACAGACACACCCAAGATTAAGCTTGAGATGACATTCTCTCTGTGGGCACAGATCTGGGTGCAGGCAGAAAGGCTGGGGGCCGTGTCTCTACTGTGGATTTGCCCCGATTTAAGCCATCACGCTCTAGCGTCACTGGACCAGTGTATACTCCTATCCTAGGCAGTCTAGGCTGCAATTTGCAATGATGCAGCTTACCCCAGTTTCCAGTAGGTGCAAAACTGAACTGGTGTAAATCGTGACTTCTGGCTCTTTAGCACGTTTACGCTAGAGGTTTGAACCGGTATGGCTGCACCTGTGACTGGTCACTGATGGCCTGAGATTCAGGGAGCCTGTCTTTTTCTCACTCCATAGGGGGGGAAAGACCACAACCTCATATTTCATCTACCAATGCCCTAGGCACACAGGCTGGGCCGAATTCTCCTCTCACTGTCAGTTTTATATTTTACATACTGTCTTGTACCTAAATTCAGGACCTTTTTGTTTTATGACATTTTCACGATTTTTTCCCTTACAGCTATAGAGGTGCACCAGGCAGGAAGAGGCTTGTTCTAAAGAAGAAAGGGCAGCTTCTTTTATGCAAGGTCTCTTTACAACACTTTGGCAGTGTGAAGGGGCTTTAAAGTGGGCGTGAATTATATTTGCATTGACTTTAAGGCCCTTTTATCCTGCCAAAGCACTACAAATGGAAGGGGCCTTTGTGTCAATGAGATAGAGGGCTGGAAACTTCTGTTCATATCTGGATTTCCTAGCAATGACAGAGAAAAGAAATATAGAACATCTCTTCCTGCTGGTTTGCTTGAGTGAGGCAGGGCGCCCTTTTTAGGGTCAAATGCTGTTTTGCTTCGATATTGTTGCACATCACTATGACAGTGGGGTTAGCGGTCCTTCAAGGTGAGTCATAACCATCTGTGGGTATTTAATTGTTATTTCTATTAGGATGAGCACACTCCCCATATGTATCAAGATCAAAAGCCAATATATTATTCAGCTATCAGCTGGACACAGCACAGATGGCCAGAGACCTGGCATCCCTGCACGTAGAGACACACAGAAGCTATTTGCCAACAATCCGTCCAGTTCACACAGATGCCTGTTTTGGGATTAAATGGCAAGCTACCTGGACAGCCTTCAGTCTGAAGTTCAGACAATTCAGTCAACCAAGGTTGTCTCATTGCATTTCTGCATTTTATAGTTCAATTGTCTTACGTGTCCCCATTTTAACACAATAAAAATAACAAGACAGTTGTTCTATATGGTTGGAATTCCCATAATGGCTCCCTAGAGTGTGAGATTTGTTGACATGTACAGTTTGAGGCAGCACTGTCCCCCATCTGATTTGTAATGCACCCATCACCATGATGTCTGGGCTCCCCTCTTCTGAAGCAATGAGTATGGGAGTGAGATGGTTCTGAGGACCAATTCTGGAGCTGCTACTAACTTTGTGGCTTTAGGCCAATCCCTCCAGTTCTCTGCCTCAGTTTTTCCAGCTGTGAAATAGATGTCATGTTAACCTACCTCACAGGAGTGCTGTGACAATGACTTAGTTAATGTTAACTAGTTACTGCAATGTTCTGCAGATGCAGTGTAGCATTTGATAGTACTTTGTATTATATCCATCTGCCTAAGATGCACTGGGAGACATGGTCAGGTCCTGGGTGCTGCAGATGTTCCTATAAAGAAGGACCTCTCAACAGATTGGAAGAGGGCACATGTTAAGTGCATTTATCAAGTAATCAACATAAGCATGTGATGTTGCTATTATCAGCTGAAGTCTGTGATTACTTTGCAAACAAAAGTGTAACTTGTGCCTGTAATTTATCCAGCTGCGAGTGCCTCCTGGCAAACTTTGAAAAATGTTCTGATTTGGAACAATTTTGCTCTGTCCCTTCCCTTATTCTTTGTTACCCAAGACATTTGCATGTAAACAGAGAACATTGCGTCTGAAAGGTGCAAAGTTTCCAAATACGGTGTGCAACTTGCAGCTAACTGCATATAGAAAAGGAGTACTTGTGGCACCTTAGAGACTAACCAATTTATTTGAGCATGAGCTTTCGTGAGCTACAGCTCACTTCATCAGATGCATACCGTGGAAACTGCAGAAGACATTATATACACACAGAGACCATGAAGCAATACCTCCTCCCACCTCACTGTCCTGCTGGTAATAGCTTATCTAAAGTGATCATCAAGTTGGGCCATTTCCAGCACAAATCCAGGTTTTCTCACCCTCCGCCCCCCCCCCCCCCAAACTCACTCTGCTGCTGGTAATAGCCCATCCAAAGTGACCACTCTCTTCACAATGTGTATGATAATCAAGGTGGGCCATTTCCTGCACAAATCCAGGTTCTCACCCCCCCACCCCCCCTCCAAAAACCACACACACAAACTCACTCTCCTGCTGGTAATAGCTTATCCAAAGTGACCACTCTCCCTACAATGTGCATGGTAATCAAGGTGGGCCATTTCCAGCACAAATCCAGGCTCTCTCATCCCCCCCCCCCCCCCCCCCCGGGGAAACACACACAAACTCACTCTCCTGCTGGCAATAGCTCATCCAAACTGACCACTCTCTAAGTTTAAATCCAAGTTTAACCAGAACGTCGGGGGGGGGGGGGGTAGGAAAAAACAGGGGGAAATAGGCTACCTTGCATAATGACTTAATCACTCCCAGTCTCTATTTAAGCCTAAATTAATCGTATCCAATTTGCAAATGAATTCCAATTCAGCAGTTTCTCGCTGGAGTCTGGATTTGAAGTTTTTTTGTTGTAAGATAGCGACCTTCATGTCTGTAATTGCGTGACCAGAGAGATTGAAGTGTTCTCCGACTGGTTTATGAATGTTATAATTCTTGACATCTGATTTGTGTCCATTTATTCTTTTACGTAGAGACTGTCCAGTTTGACCAATGTAAATGGCAGAGGGGCATTGCTGGCACATGATGGCATATATCATATTGGTGGATGTGCAGGTAAACGAGCCTCTGATAGTGTGGCTGATATTAGGCCCTGTGATGGTGTCCCCTGAATAGATATGTGGGCACAGTTGGCAACGGGCTTTGTTGCAAGGATAGGTTCCTGGGTTAGTGGTTCTGTTGTGTGGTATGTGGTTGTTGGTGAGTATTTGCTGCAGGTTGCGGGGCTGTCTGTAGGCAAGGACTGGCCTATCTCCCAAGATTTGTGAGAGTGTTGGGTCATCCTTCAGGATAGGTTGTAGATCCTTAATAATGCGTTGGAGGGGTTTTAGTTGGGGGCTGAAGGTGACGGCTAGTGGCGTTCTGTTATTTTCTTTGTTAGGCCTGTCCTGTAGTAGGTGACTTCTGGGAACTCTTCTGGCTCTATCAATCTGTTTCTTCACTTCCGCAGGTGGGTATTGTAGTTGTAAGAAAGCTTGACAGAGATCTTGTAGGTGTTTGTTTCTGTCTGAGGGGTTGGAGCAAATGCAGTTGTATCGCAGAGCTTGGCTGTAGATGATGGATCGTGTGGTGTGGTCAGGGTGAAAGCTGGAGGCATGTAGATAGGAATAGCGGTCAGTAGGTTTCCAGTATAGGGTGGTGTTTATGTGACCATTGTTTATTAGCACTGTAGTGTCCAGGAAGTGGTTTTTGGAGGGGGGTGAGAGAGTGAGAGAACCTGGATTTGTGCAGGAAATGGCCCAACTTGATGATCACTTTAGATAAGCTATTACCAGCAGGACAGTGGGGTGGGAGGAGGTATTGTTTCATGGTCTCTGTGTGTATATAATGTCTTCTGCAGGTTCCACGGTATCCATCAAATGAAGTGAGCTGTAGCTTACGAAAGCTCATGCTCAAATAAATTGGTTAGTCTCTAAGGTGCCACAAGTACTCCTTTTCTTTTTGCGAAGACAGACTAACATGGCTGTTACTCTGAAACCTAATTGCATATGTAAACTATGCTGATACAGATGTCATGCTCAAAAAGCAGAATCCATTATCCATTCTGCATGTGCATTAAATACTTTGTGAATGCATTTCACTTGCTGATGCCTCACACACACATTTTGAGTTTGGGCATGAGTTAAATGCCTGGTTTTGAAAGCTTGGCCTAAGAGTTCCTGTGAAGTCTCCCCCAGGAACCCTCTGACTTGCAGACAAAAGCAACTTCATTATCTAGCGGAAGTGGGAACTTTTCCTCAGATGGACATTTTAGCCTGCGTTTTGCATGCTGGATGCTGCAGGGAGCTGACCTTATTTCAACCTCTGCCTTCAGTTGTGCAAATCTCTTTGATTTCAATTATTTAGCACTGCTTGCAGGCCCAAACTTGTACTAATTTCAGTGGGAGTTCAGGGCTTTCTGCACACCTCAGAAAAGTATGTTCGTGCACTGCTGGAGAAGATGGAAGATAGCCCTCCTTGAATGTTTGGTTGCTTGGAGAGGTTAGCAATTGGACTTCTCTCCACACCACAGTCATATTTAAGGAGGTAACACAAACATTTAAGCAGAATGAAAAACCAGAAGTGACAGTGAAACTATCAGTCCATTTATCAGAGGGCAGATCCTATTTCAGCGCAGTGTAAGGAACATTAAGGGCCAGGCCTGCAACCTTTACTCACATGAATTGCCCCATTGCAGTCAAAGGGTAAGTAAGCAGGGGCTGCAGGATCAGGCTTAATGCTTGTATCTGGAACATTTCAATACAAGTATATTTTTTAGTTATGGGCTTGATCCAGCTTCTACCAAAGTCATTCCATGAATTATGACAACTGCTAGATCAGGCCCCAGTGCAAACTGATGGATTTTTCCTTATGCTTGAGTGAGAACTGACTTCTTTCCGTGAGGCTTGCGAGACTTGCCTATAGGAAAGAGTAATTGCTGCAGAACTAAATGTCATAGGGCGCCGTGCTTTTTGCCTGAGCATTTAGTTGTCATAAAGCCCAATTTCTCTGGCTTTACGTAGTTGTGAATTCACCCATCTGTGGAGAGGCTAAAGCCCCTCTGAGAGCTGATTTCAGTGAGGAAATATTCACTAAACTGTCCGTTTCACAAGGTTTTCCATTTAACACTAGTAACATGAACGGTCCCCTCCATTGTGCTGCTTAATTTTTGTTCATGGAAAGGTGTCACAAATCGAGGCTAACTGTGCAAAGGGGCCAAAACAGAATTATCCTTAAACTTCTCTGCCCTCGTTGCTGTAACTGAATTGCATTGTGTCTCTCTGGCGCTGCTGGTATCGCAGCTCAGCCCAGTTGCTTGTTTTGTTCAAGGAAGCAGATGGATTTCTGCTGCATGCATTTTAAAATGTCAAGGTATTTGTATAAGTCATCTCCTATGGTGCAGGCGTCACCCAGACCACTAGGCCATTATAGTTCCCTCCATGGAGACTTCCCCCATACGTGATGCTGGGGGGGAGTCACCTAACTATAACATCACCTGTCTGAGTCTCACTGGGCGGAGACCATTCTGTCTTGCTGAGAAGGGGTAGGCCAGGGTAGGCATGGGAGCTTCAACGTAGGGCTAGGGGATGCACATCTTCCCCCACCACTATACAACCTCACGGAAAATCTGCCAGAGTTCATGCAGCCTGTGCTGAAGGTGAGATACTCTGCTTAACAAGTGGGCTCTTGGTACATCTGTCTCAGCCAATAGGTTGCTCATAAACTGTTACGACTGCTGCTGCACCCAAATATTTGCGAATACATTGGCAGGCCCATGACTGAATGGGGGAAGGAGGGGCAGGGCAGAAGGTGTGTGATTTGTCACCTGTTTGCTATGGTTTATGGACGATTTGGCTGAAAGGCTGTTCTGTCCAGTTGATAAAGCATTGGACTGGGATTCACGAGACCTAGGTTCCACTCCCAGCTCTGCCACTGACTAGCTGTGCGACCTTAGGCAAGTCATGTTACTGCTTGGGGCCTCTGTTTTGCCCCCCATCCCTTTGTTTGCCTTGCCTGCTTAGACTGTAAGTTCCTCGGCAAAAGGATTGTCTCTTTCAATGCCTTTGTACAGCGCCTAGGATAATGAGGCCCCAATCTTGGTGAGGTGCTGTTGTAACATAAATAACTCTAGTAAAACCCAAAGCAGATGAAAGATGGCCACACAAACCTTTCCAGTGTGACTACGTGTGAGAAACATATTTGCACAATTCTTTGACATTTTCTCTTTCTGGGTAACTTTCATTCCTGTACAGAGAACCCAAGGCTGATTGGCCTTTGAATCTTAACTAAGCCCCCATAGTGTGCACAGACGTTCTGATGGCCTTCTGAGGAGGGGTGAATTTTACTTTCTGTGTGCACTTGAATCTCCAAGGGGAAGTGCATTCAAATGAATGTTTGCAGATGCTTTCTCACCCTTATCCACCCAGCTTTAGCCTCCATTGTGCAAACAAAGCTACCAAGAGAAGTGCAGTGTCATAGCTTAGCAGCTATTTTTCAATACATTGATTTATAATGGATCAAGAAAATTAAAGCTACTAGAGAGAGGGAGAAAGTTTGGTAGCTTTTGATAGCCTAATGATGTTTCATCTAAAGTTTCAGCTTCTCCGCCATTAATTTTAACTCAGATTCCCTAAATTACTTTTCCTATAACTGAATCGAAATATGAGAATCAATTAACAAGGAAACGTATAGCTATGTCTCAGGAGGAAAATATAATGACAAATCACCCAATTCCTTTTGAGCCTGCAAATTAACATTTAAAATGTATCGGCAGGAGGGCCTAGAAATTCTACTTTACAGAAACCAGTAGATCAATTTTCCAAGCCTGACTACCCAAGATTCTTCAAAGTTACTGAAGGTATCATCTCATAGTAAAATCAATGTTGATAATTAATTTAACAAAATCTACTTGTTCTTTCTATTTCCAGTCAATGCAGAGAGAAAGTCATATACAGTAGCTAAATTTTGCATTTCTACAGAGACCACTCTGAGACCAAATGAATAAATGCTCATAAATTACTTCAAAGCTTTTGTATGCTTTTTTTTTTTAATTAACTGAAGCAAATTTGTAGTCATGTGACCCCACTCCTCTTTAAAGTGGAAAGGATTTCGGGATCAAATCTATCTGAGCTAGCTCTGACTTTTAGAGAGGGAGTTGTAATAAAACTGAATTTGGACAAAACAACTAATACCCTTCCAAAGTGTGGGGTATTTTTCCCCCAAAGTCCATTTTGTAATGTATTATCAGCATCACTCATTTAACTTGATCTTCGCTTGTCTTCCCACGAATCCAGGATAGTCCTGTATCCATAGTATTAGAAAAGCTTTTAAAGCGGTGTCTCGAACATGGGACTGAGAGTTGGGATTCCTGGGTTCCTTCCTTGGTTCTACCACTGACTTGCTGTGTAACCTTGGGCAAGTCACTTACCTTCTCTGTGCCTCACTTTACCCCTTTCATAAATGTCATAAACACAGGCAAAAAGCCTGTGTAAGTGTGCTAGGCAGCAAGAGGGTATAGAAGTACTCCTTCCTCCGCCCCTTCCCTCCAGCCTATCATATACTCTCACAGCAGCTGGGCTCTCTGGAACACTGCAGTATGGGGATGTTTCATGCTATTACAGGTGCATGACAGCCTCAGCAGGGTAATGTGCTGGCTTGACACAGTGTTTAGGTTTGCAGCCTCTCCTGAGAGCATGCTGCCAGGGGCCTGATGCCATACCCGTTGAAGTCAGCCAGAGGCCTTCTCTTGACTTTAAGGAGCATTGGATGTGGCCCTTTGGCAGTAGGCAATGGGGAGAAGGTCTGGGAGGTAGTGTCTTTGTGATGGTCTCTACCTTGGCCAGCACTAGGAATTGAACCAGCAACCTCTACCTCTAAAAGCATTTGTCTTTAGTTCTTGAGCTAAAGAGCCAAGCTCTGCAGGTGTAGCTGTAACAGGGGCGCATCCCCTGTAGACTGGGCACAGGGGGACACAGAACACACAGTGATCAGAGGGTTGCACATGGTACTCCATATGAAAGGAGCTGTAAGGTGCCCAGAATATGCCCATCCTCCAGATCCATTCTGCTCTCTGACTGAGTAAAGACTGAGAGCTTGAAGAAATTGGTAGCATCTCCAAATGCTTGTCCTAGATCCCCCTGAGGAACTCAGCAAGAGAAGAGGGAGTCCCCATTTATCACCCGCAGCAGAGGGCAAAGAGCCTGTAGCAAATCCTGCCTCGGCACTACTGCTCAGACATTTTCCCTTAAAATAACTACAATTATGATGAACGCAGACAGACAACAACAGCAGCAATAACTTGTAGAAAGAGAGAATCACTCACATCGTCATAAAATTTACATTTGTTCTTCTTGATTTAATGTCACCTTTCATTCATACCCCAAGGAATCCCGCTTTCTTGGCCTTGCCACTTGTCTGGGAAGACCATCTATTGTCACTTCCATTACCCTGCAAGTGTCAGCAGAGTATCTTCATTTCTGAGCACAAAAAAAGCCCAGCTCTCAGGGTAAGCAGGCATATCTATGTTACGGCATTAGCTTCCCCATTGACGTGCAGGCAGACAGACAGAGTTGGCTTTTAATTATTCAAAACCCATCTCTCCTCCCATTAAAAACCAATGGAAAACGAATGGGTTTTGGTAATGAATTCCCCAGTCGGGTACTTGGGTTTAAAGCAAAACCTGCCCTGTTAAATGTATCCTCTGGAAATGGATTTGATTGCTCTAATCTTCCAACTTCAATCTGTGTAGCAGTGTTAGCTTTACCTACACACATAGACTGTGCAAAGAATATGAAAGATACAAAATAAAAAAACAACAACTCAGGCTTTCCATTCATGCCTTTAGTTTCGTCCTCAATAACTAAGAGGGGTGGGGGTGTAAATAACATCAATTTGTTTTTGTTTCCATCTTGATAGCAGCCCTGGATTGAGTAGCTGTTGCTATCCTCATTCCAAACAGCTCTGTTTTTGTCCCTGGAACAGATCACACTTGTAGAAGTGAAAAGAAAATCCCAATTGATTTTAAGACCTATTCATTATATTGGTTGGTTTGGTTTAAGAACAAAGCTCCTTAAACCCTATAGGAGTTACAGAAGTTTATATGTTTGTAGCCGTCTCTGTGATGCAACCATCAGCAATAACCTCAGGATGCAGCTGAAAATGTACTCTATGAAGATTCGCAAAAAGAAAAGGAGGACTTGTGGCACCTTAGAGACTAACCAATTTATTAGAGCATAAGCTTTCGTGAGCTACACGAAAGCTTATGCTCTAATAAATTGGTTAGTCTCTAAGGTGCCACAAGTCCTCCTTTTCTTTTTGCGAATACAGACTAACACGGCTGTTACTCTGAAATCTATGAAGATTAGAGCCATTTGAATTAGCTCATTGCTAATAAATTATCTAGGGGATTTAGCCCTTTATCCTGTACATAAATCATTCATGAGCTAATTGGTTTCTGTGACTGTACCCTGTATTCACCAGCTTGTGCAACCAAGCTTCAGCCTATGAAATGTTCGGAAATGATCCCATCTGATTGTTCATTAGCTGTGGTGTACAAGTGGTGGTATCTGTAGTGTAGTTAACAGACTCCTATGAAGGTTCAGGCCAGGACTTACGGAGACTCCAGGTGAAATCTTGGCCCCACTGAAGTCAATGGGAGTTTTGCCATTAACTTCAGATGGGCCAGGACTTCATCCCACTTGAAAGAAGGCAGCACAGGCTGTGTTAGTCAGTCTAGGAGCTAGGACACATTGCGGGTCTCATTTGTGTTCAGCAGGCAGAGTACAGAATCTCATTTTATATTCATTGCAGCCCAGTCCTGCCTCTCTTCTGCTACAAGGAATTCTGCCGTATTGTCTCTGTTTTTGTCTGCCTAGTTTAGGTTGTTCGGTGGGGCCTGTTACTGTAGTATCAGAGCACCTCACAATCTTTTTAAAGTATTTATCTTCACAACACTTCTTTGAGGTAGGAAAGCATTAGTATCCCCATTTTACAGATGGGGAAACTGAGGCACAGATCCACAAAGGTCTTTAGGTCCTAATGTCTACTGAAATAAGTTGAAGTTAGGACCCTAAATACTGCTGAGGACCTATGTGACTTACCCAAGGTTACACAGACAGTCTGTGATGGAGCAGGGATTTAAACCCTGGTCTCCTAAGTCCTAGGGTCATGCCCTAACCACTGGGCTGTTCTTCCTTTCTCTTTTCTAGCTGGATGACAAACTTTTAAAATGGGGGAGTTGGGGATAATAATTATGAACAGCACCTACTCTGTGCATCTTTGCTCCCAAACACATACAGGTCTGTGGCTGAAGACACAGCCCACAGCAAAGCTGTTTAAATTCCACCTAGGCTCACTGACTCATTTTCCTGCTCAGAGAGGCATGTCATCAACTGCTTATATGTCCAGTTAAAAAAGAGCCATAACTGATTCGAATAAAAATGAAAAGCACCTGGCCTGAAGGAAGTTCAGAGGAAATGTTGAGAAAACACATGGAACCTTTCTGAATCCCACTGGAGTGCGAGAGGGGGAGCTTGCTTATTCCAGGCTTGTGAAGGGCAGCAATAACTTAACTAAATATGTCTGCACATTAGCCAACTTTGAATGGGTAGAAAAAATCCCAGGCTTTCCAGCCCTTCGATAACTGTTCAGATAGTACAAGGAGCCTAACCTCAATGCACTAAACTGGACAAAATGACACAGGTACCAGCCAAAACTACTCAGTAGTGGGTTTTTTTTTATCATCCAGCACTTTAAAGTAATGGATGGCTTCTGGAACAGCAAGGGCAGCATAGGAAAGATTACATTTATTACCCCATCATATCTTTTATTAGCGAAACTTTATTATGGGCATTTTTCTCTCTGTCTGGTTTCTCATTGTTTTTCCCTTATGATCATGGATCTTTCCCTTCACTATTATATGTAGAGAACCATGCCCTGGTTAAAACATATTAGATCAGAGAAAAATGAGCATCTGGGCTCTCTCATACGCAAGTGCTTCCCAAGGCAAGCCAGCCCCATAGCTACTGTCCACCTGTTAGCGCAACTGTTACTGTGGTTTTTTTAATTCAGCTGGTTGTAACAGGCTATAAACTAGCTGACCCTCCTTGCCAAAGGCCAGTGAATGACGTGTAAAAGGCAGCATGAAAAACTAATCCGTTGGAGCTAATCAGGACTAGTGGTTTTGGTGAAAATTACACAGCTTTTAATTAAAAAGAAGGACATGGTCAAGGAGGATTTTTTTCACCGTTAGTTTAAAAAAAAATCCTTTCTCTTTTTTTCCTTCACAGTAAACCTTTGGGAGCATAACACTAAAATCTGATACATGGGACTATTTTCTTTATCTCATCTATAATGGCTTATTGTTGGTTCATGAGCACTGGGAGACAGACACTAGGTCTAGTTCAGCTTTGCCCTGCGCCTCATTCAGTCACTTATGTGGGGTAAAGTGGACCTAAAATGCGACTGAGTCAGACTAGTTATTATTTTAATTATATTTCAGTAGTGCCTAGGGCCACCCCTCTCTACCCCACCGTCCCAAAAGATGGCCTGTTGTGCTAGGTGCTGTACGAACATATAAGCAAAGACAGGCTCTGCCCTGGAGAGCTCACAGTTTAAGGGCTTGTCTACATTACCCTCTGGATTGACGGGCAACGATCGATCCAGAGGGGTTGATTTATCACATCTAGTCTAGTCTAGATGGGATAAATGGACCGTCAAGCACTCTCCCGTCGATTCTGGTACTCCACCAGGGCGAGAGGCACAGGCGGAGTCGATGGGAGAACATCAGCCGTCGACTTACTGCAGTGAAGACACCACGGTAAGTAGATCTAAGTACGTCGACTTCAGCTACGCTATTCATGTAGCTGAAGTTGCATAACTTAGATCGATCTCTCTTCCCCTCCCCACGCAGTGTAGACCAGGCCTAAGTGAACAAGACAGGGGAGGAGAAAGGAAGTAGTGTTATCCCCACATCACAGATGGGGAACTGAAGCACAGAGAGATTAAAGGGGAGATCTTTAAAGGTATTTAGGTGCCTAATTCCCATTGAAATCAGTGGGAGTTAGGTGCCTAAATACCTTTAAAATCTGGCTCTAAGTGACTTGATCAAGAGCACCATAGAGTGTCCATAGCAGAGCCAGAAATTGAACCCATATCGCCTCTGTCCCACTCTTGTGTTTTAACTGCCTTACACTTCCTGTGCACTGGTGTAAATGACTGCATAAGGTGCATGTGTATGTACTGTAATACTTGTTGAGCATATGCATGTATATGGCAGGACAAATTATGCCCTGGTGTAAATATGGAGTTACCCCACTGGAAGAGAAGTTACTCTAGATTTACACTGGAAAGCAGAATTTGGTGAGTGACTTTTAAAGCACTATTTCTTTCCCCCCAAAGAGCTGGGAATATTGTAGAATTCAAACATGGCTAATACATTTGAAAAATTACAGTAAAAACAACTTGCAGAAAACTGGGGGACGGGGAGGCTGGGAATCAAGAAGGGGAATTTTACACTGTGTGGAAAGGGATCTAGCTGTGGAAAATAGCTAAACCAGTGAGAATAATAAAGACAAATACTTTGAGAAGGTGTTGAGGTGTTGACAAGTGGGTTAAGAGCTGAGATGTAAGGAGAGGCATACCCTGCTTCTCCACTCTGGGCTTATATCACTGGACTGTAGTTTGATTCCCAGTTTTGCCATTGACGACTTGTGGCATGGTTATTTCTTATTTTCTCTGGAGGCGGATTTTCAAAAGCACTTAAGGGATTTAGGAGCACAAGTCCCATTAGCAAAAAGAAAAGGAGTACTTGTGGCACCTTTAGAGACTAACCAATTTATTTGAGCATAAGCTTTCGTGAGCTACAGCTCACTTCATTGGATGCATTCGTATAATGCATCCGATGAAGTGAAGCTCACGAAAGCTTATGCTCAAATAAATTGGTTAGTCTCTAAGGTGCCACAAGTACTCCTTTTCTTTTTGCGAATACAGACTAACACGGCTGCTACTCTGAAACAAGTCCCATTAGGTGCTTTGAAAATCTCTCCCTGTGTAACTCAGTTCCCATCTGTGAAATGGGGATAGCACTTCCCTGCCTCCCGGGGCTGTTCTGAGGATAAATTCATTCATGTCTAGGAGAACCTCAGTACTAGGGGCCATGTAAGGACCCACTACACTACAGTACTAGGGACCATGTAAGGACCCACAGCAAAGGCCTAATCCCCTCCCGAGCAAACTTGGGGGTGGAATTTCCTTCAAAAGGTCCTGTAGTACAAATGGACAAGGCTCAGGAGGAGGATCTTAAACAGAGCAAGGGCAATACCATTAAAAACTTTAAAGATCAACTGGCCCAGTTTAGACCCTATAGGGTCCCTTGGGGATTCAGGGTCATTGGCATGGACTTTATTATTGTTTATGTAATAAAAAACAAACTGGAGTTTTGAGTTAAAAACATGAGTAAAATTGAGATAAAAAGACTTAAAAATAGGTAAAAGCTTAATTTAGGGGTAAAAGCCATTCAAGGAACTGTGTGGACTTTGCAAATAAAGGAATATATGATCAGATGCAGAGTCTACCAATCTCAACATTGTCCCTTTAACTGCTTAATATTCACCTTTTTCATTCCCACAAGGGCAAGGGATACAGCATCAGTTAGTTAGTACCTGAGCTGAAGACAGACATTGAGATACTACTTTACCAAGAGGTCTTTTTTAAACCATAAAAGTATCTGACCCCCCTACTGGGATTAAACTCCATCCTAGGACTAGCCTCAGTTAATTAGTACCTGAACTGAGGACAGACATTAAGATACTGCTTTACCAAGAGGTCTCTTTTAAACCATAAAAGTATCTGACCTACTGGGATTAAACTCCATCCCAGGACTAGCCTGGGACTGGCCCACAGGGAATGTACCACCCCAAACTGTCCCACATGGGCTGAAAGCCACACTCTGACCTCAGTTATACTGATGTACATCCAGAGTAACTCCACTGACTTACTCAGAAAATAACACCCCAGTGTAAACCAAAGCAGAACTGAGTCTGGTCATGAATAAGGCAGATGAG
This sequence comes from Lepidochelys olivacea, assembly GCF_965140295.1. Taxonomy (NCBI): domain Eukaryota; kingdom Metazoa; phylum Chordata; order Testudines; family Cheloniidae; genus Lepidochelys; species Lepidochelys olivacea. The sequence goes on from NC_140424.1 coordinate 17,526,102, forward strand.
GTTTGTCTGATGAACATTGCCCATGATCTGATAATGACAGACTATGTATCATGTTCAATTTTGTTGTTATGAACATGAGGCTCTTATAACTGTGACTTAGTGAGCCAATTTGAGCCCTGAAGTAAGTAGGTACAATGCCAATGACACCAGTGGACTTGCACCACAGTAATGCAGTTTGGCCTATGCTGTAAATCTCGGACATGTTTTTGGGATAAAGTTCCATTGTGTTGAGTTAAAATCTAGCTGATCCATGCATTACCCCAGTACAGTTGTATGAGTTTCTCATTCTCTGTTCTCATTCTTCACCCACACACATTGAGTTCCGTGAAGACAGACACATGTATTAACTCTCCCACAGTGCCTCAATCCTCACAGTGCTCGTTGTATCACAAGACAATTGCATTGAGCTGCTCCTTAGTGGAGCTGCTTGCATTTTTTTTTAACCGTCTTATCAAAAATGATTTTTGATAAATGTGGGGGAAAATCATTTTTGATTAAAATATTCAGATTTTTGTCCAAAAATAGTTAATTTTTCAACAAAAACCTGACGTTTTTCACAGCAAATAGATTTTTTTAAAAATCTTCAGAAATTTTCACAGGGAAAAATAAACGATTTCTCAGGCAGCTCTGTCACTTGGCATTTATTTTAAGTAAACATAGTGCTGGTGAAAGGTGCAGAATTGACACTCCTATCCCCTTAACAAGTACAGTACAGCATAGCATAGCCAGCTGTCCCCGGGCTAGTCTAGGCTGCCCTGCCTGGCCCTGGAGGGTCCTTAGTATAGGGTGGGATGGACCTTTAAAGAAGTTGGGCTTAGTCCCACCTGTGATTAATTAGCTGCCTCCCAAGTGATGAGTCTGAGGATCAGGTGATAATCTGCAGGCTACCCAGTCCTTAGATAAAGGGTTGACGATCCACTCACTTGAGAGTGAGACTTGCAGGGAGTAGGTAGGCTTCTGTAGGAACCTCTGGGGTAGCTAGAGAGACCTGGTTTGCTATAGGCTGAACTGTTTTGATTTGGAGAAATAAAACTCAACCCTGGAGAGAGAGACTGAAATCCCGCTGCTGTTGGGAGTGTCATTTGAGGCGGTGGCAGGTAAGCTGGTCCAGCAGCTTACAGATCTTCTCTAGGAGTGAGAGTTCAGTCTCAATTCCCGTTACATACTTGGCCGCTCTTCTAAGGCCACCCTTCAAGGGAGCTAATTGTGATGGTAATTTTTAGCAATGGATGTGTCTGTGCATTATGAACTAGGCTGAGTCCACCAATCTACGTCACAAAGGCCACTGAACATATCAGAGGGCGACTTCTTTAGGTCATTACTATAGGCTGGCCCTGTCCCACTGACATCTAAAGATGAGCTACTGCAGATGAATAGTATTTCCTCATAGTTATAGTTTAACTACACATTGCATAGATAAATAGAGTAGCATGTAACTGTCAATGTTGTTCAGTGATTATGGCACGTTGGGACACCTGGCAGCTGCTGTTACAATGGATCATGTCAAATCTTTGAGTATGAATGCCTCAGAGTACACACTGACAACAGGCTGGAGCCATCCGCTGTTAAGAAAAGTGCTTTACCTTTTGAAGGTACTGTGCAAACAATGCCTAATGAAGCCCTAGGAAAAGTCATATTTTAACATACTCAGGCTAAAAGTGGACACACCCAGGAACCAGGGCAATACACACAATTCTTCTTGCATCTAAGTTCCAGGCTATATCCTAGCTTTCCAGGGCACATCAAGGAGTCCTGAGGCTTGACATACTTCAGCAGTCCTCCAAGCATCCCAGAGCACCACAGCATCGATTGAAACAGCAATGTCTGAAGGAAGGAAACTTGTTTATTTTTCTCTTTGCCTTTTTTTTTTTTTACACACAAATCTAAGGAAAAGTAAAACCCTTAAAAACTATTGAGATAAAACTTAGGCCACACAACAGACCCCAAATTAGGATGGTTGGCATCAGCCAACCTCTGACTATTGGGGTCAAGCCGGGTAGCTTTCTCTGGGCAGGGTTTCTTGCACTTTCATCTGGTGCTGGTCCCTGGGGTCTGATCCACTACGGCAACTCTATGTTCCTGTTCCCTGGGCTTGACTCTCCTCTGCTTTGCATGGTGTATAGTCACCTGTGCAATGCCTGGTGCAGTGGGGCCTCGAGAAGGATCCCTAAGCTCTACCCTAACACAGCTAAAAAGCCCACCAGTATGAGCAGAATAGTTTTCCTCCCTCTCTGCAGAGAGGTAAATGACTGATTGAGATGCAAAGGCCCGCAGTCTCCTGCTCCCTTGGCCAGAAAGCACCAGGAAGGCTGCAGAGCCAGCATGCTCATCTACTTGGTAGGGAGAAGTGGGGGTTCTACAGAAGCAGTCTGCTCAAGTTCCTCACTTCCCTGAGCTGGCAAGTTTGCTCTCTAGTGATTGGGGGTGGGGTGGGGGATGCCTGGCATTGTTCAGTGCTGACATTTTTTGGAAACCAAAGATGTTGCCCTGACAGGACACAGAGGGCATCTGATCAAGGGCCTGATCTTGTACCCACCCTTCACTGGTGCAGGATAATGGCCTTTATTGTTCTTGGGTGGATGTAGCATGCCCATCGTGGGGAGCAGTTTCTTAGCGATCGAAGGGTGGGGCTACAGAGGTGCTGACATGAAGAGGAAAATGTTACTACAGGCAAGTGCCTAATTATACTTTGAAGCTTGTGTGATGGCCACCATACCAGGGAGTGAACTGGGGCATTCGAGAGCTGAAAGTACAAATCTCAGCTTGAGCTAGAGGGATGGGTTATATAGCTGTGGCTGAAACAGACTCATATCCTCAGTGAATCATGCACAGAGGAAGACACATGTAACACACTGACCTGTGGGTCACACATGCCCCTTTATTCCCTGTATAATATAATTCACTTGGTGGCTCATACAGAACAATTCACATGCATTTTAATAAACTCAGTATCCTGATTTACACTCTGTGGCCTGGCCCTGCAAATCCTTTCTCGTGTGAGTAAAGATAACTCATGAGAGTAAGTGTCTGCTGGATTGGACCCTATAGAGAGAAGGGTCATTGATTAATTATTAATTTATTATATCTGTTGGCCCCAGTCAGCAACCAGGCCCCATTGTGCTTGGCGCTATACAAACATATAAGATGATCTAGTGTCAGCCCCAAAGAGTTTGCCATCTAAAGAGACAAAAGTAAGAGTTGAAGGATGAGGGAAAGGCATGTACTGACCAAGCAGAGCAATGAGGGGATGGCAGGAACAACTTGTGAGCACTATGTCTTCCTTATCTTTCATTGACACATTCATTTTGTGACTGACGTGTGCCCCCTTTGAAATGCAGCCACCTCTGAGGTGGAACACAGCAGGTATTTAACAGCAACATTGCACAGCCACTGAGGACAGGAAGTGAAGAAGAAGACCATAGCCAGTAGAAACGGCTGGAGGGATTTAGACAGTGAGACAGTAGCTACCCACACTGGAATTTAGCCACAACCTGACATTTAACCCACCTACTCTTGCAGAAAATGCCATAGGGTCTTGAACAGTCTTGACGGGCGAGTTCAGGGCACAGCACCAGTCTGAACTGGTATGGTGATCTGCCCCCCATTTCCTGTCTTTGCTCCACTCCCATCAGTGAGTTTAATACAAACCTTAATAACACCAAAAGGTGGGGGGGAATGAAACACTTGCTGTTAAAAGTGTAAACGAATCCTCCTGTGCCAGGCAGCACAATACACTAAACACTGGAGATCTTAACTGAAAAGAAATCGTCAGTCTGAATAGCAGCAGAGGAATCCAGTGGCCTTGTGTTTCAGCAGCAGCAGCCACAGCAGATAGTCTGGCTCCGTGTTCAGCATTTCAGCAACTAATGAATTAATGCATTAGGCTTTAAAGATGGCCCTGACCAGGGCTGCTCTGGGGAGAGGTGCCCACGTGGCATCCATAGTGACTGAAGTCCTCCAATCACAGGGTAGGTGCAATATGGTCAGCAGCAGTGAAAGCTTCCCATAGACGCTACGCTCTGCCCATGGATCGCTGCTGCGGCTTGGAGAAACTGCTGCTAGGGGAGAGAGAGTTGGTCAGTCTCCATAGCCCATGCAGTCCTTGGCATCCTTCTTGAGACTGCTAGCAAGGGTGGCATTTGTGGAGTACACTCTCCTCAAGAGTGAACTGAGTTTTCTCTCCCCCTCCCCAAGTCATTTCCTATGGCTGTCCACCAAAGAGATGAAAAAGGCCTTCTAGTTCTTTTACCACGTTGGGGTCAGGCTTGAACCAGTGTCTTTCTATCTGGGTATTTATATAAACTCTTGTCATACTACGTGAGCACCTCACAACACCCCTGTGAGGCAGGGCAGTGCTGTTATCCCCATGGTACAGATGGAACTGAGGCATGGAGACACTAAGTGACTTGCCCAAGATCACACAGGGAGTTTGTGACTGAGCAGGGATTTGAACCTGAGTCCAAGTCCAGTACCTAACTATTTGACAAACCTTCCTCTCTAAGAGCCTGTCTACACTGCAGCAGCTGGGCATGGACTAGCCTACCTGCACTAGCTTGAATCCAGCTAGTGCAGGTAACAACAGCAACGAAGACAGCACAGTGCAGGCATCAGCATGGGTAGTACGAGCCCAGCATGGACTAAGCCTTGGTTCAGTTGCCTGTGACTGAGTAACGAGGCATCCGTCAGCTACTTCCCTGCCTTTGCTGCCAAACACTCTCCTGGAATAGAGATCCCCTTTAGGTGGAGAGGCTAACTAACCACAGAAACATCAAATCCTTCAGCTCTGAAAGCCTGGGCTGGAAATGATCACACATGAACCACCCTGCAATCAGATCCCCTGGCAGTGGTGAGGAAGAGAGGTAGATGTAGCCATGTGCTTTGCTCACAATCCCCATGCAGTGGATATGCCTGGTATTGCCATCTATTTATATTTAATTAAATTGGAATAAGTACTGCCAGCTGTAAGTGTTACATTACCAGCAGAGAAGGGAGTAGGGATTGCCAGGTTCCAGTTTCTCCTCCTCTTTCCCTTGCCCCCTTCCCCACAATCTCTCTCTCACACACTTACGTAAGGTTGCACTCTCTCAGCTGGCTTTTTTCCTCAGATAGCTGAGAAAAAGACATCTCAGCTTCCTCCCCACACTAGCTTCTGGTTTCCTGTCTCTGAAAGAAGAAAATTGGTTGGTCTCTCTTACTTTCCGCTTGCATAATGGAACGCTAATAGCATAAAGCTCTTTGAGGCCATTTTATCTGCCACCAGTGCAGCACTTCTGGGTACTGGTGAGACGACCCAGGCACTCTGCATTCATATAATTATCTGTGCATTAGGATGCTATTTCTGTGACCTTTCCAGCTGATGGGTCTTATCCTTTCTGTCTCTCTTCGGTTCATTGGGTGAATGTTGGTTCTGATTCTATCTGCATCGAAAGCTGCCAAAATCTCTTGAAAATCAAAGGTGCTGAGCACCTGCCCCTCCCTTTGATTTCAAGGGGCGTACAAATGCCTCGCACCTCTGCAAATCAAGCCATTAGTATGTATGTCTGCATAAAGCATGGACAATGGCAATGATGGCTGCTTCACCTGAACCGTCAATACTAACCTTCTACAAGAACTGGAGTCCCCATGCCACCTGATTCCTATGTGAGACAGCATCAGGGATCCGGATGCTCTAGATTAGCTCCTTGGCCTAACTTCAGCCTCCTCTGTGCATAGGAGACTGTCACAATCTGCCAAGACTGGAGCGGGGATAGAAGAAAACAGAAAATGTTCTAGAGTGGAAGTGGGGCTGAGGGTTGGCACAATAGGAGATGATGAAAAGGCTTCCCAGGGGGACTGGAGCCATGGGGACCACTGGATCAGCAATAGCTGATCATTAGCCATTATACATTGCTGTGGAGTAGCTGTGGTTTCAGGGTTTTGCTGGGTGATGCTGAGTAAACATTGCAAATAGTTTTCTGCAAATATTCACTCACAGTTTATAATTAATCTGCTCTGGCCCCATATGTGCCCTTTCTGGGTTTGCTTTCTGTGACCATTCTTGCACTGGCATGAATGTTTGCTGAGAGTGACTTTCAGAGTAGCTATAGTGTAGTCAGCAGCCCCTTGCTTAAACTGGACCAAGATTTACAACAGCCTGTATGTAATGCAGGCTGTATTTATTTAGTCTGGGAGCTAAAAAGCCTGAGAGAACCATAGGGTCTGTCTGTGCCCAGCAGCCTCAGTCAGGATCCCCTTTATATTCACTACAAGGAGTCCTGACTCCTCTCTGCCAAGAGGAACATTAGAGTTATATACACACACATTTGCAAAAACTGAATTTTAGATTTGCTCATTCAAGAATTCACTCCAGAATTGCCTGTGCCCGTCTTCAACCTGAGCACAGAAACAATACCATGTGACTTATTGGGCCAATCACAGCTAAGCAACACAACCCAGTTAGCAGATAGAGTACTCTTCGTGTATATCTACACTTCAACGTAAAACCAGGGTTCGAACTCCAGCCTATCCTCCCTTTCCTCTACACACACATCACACTAAATCAGGGTTTGGACCCAGGGTCCCATGACTCCACAACCCCAGTGGACTTCATACTCTGGGAGTCTGAAAAAATTATTCCCCAATCCCATGGGTGACTTTCTTTGTCCTCTAGACGGTCAAGGTTGGTGGAGAGTCAAGTTTTCCCACCCTGCACCACTAACAAAGGGCTACAGCAGACACATGTTGGGTTGGTGCTAGGAAGTCTGGGATACGGGTGGTTGTCCAGGAGCCCTAGGTTGGGACCCAGGGTTTAAAAGTTCCTAATCTAGGGTTACAAATGAGTGTAGATACTCAAGCCATAGATTAACAAATCTAGGGTCTGCTAACACAAGTTCTAATAACCCTGGGCTTACATTGCATTGTAGAGATTCACTTTGTGATCAATCCATAGAGTTCAAAAACATTCACAGGAAAATTAATTGAACAGCAAATAACCTCATAGAAATTGTGACCCTGTGGATATTCCATGAGCAGAAAAAGAGTGTAAATTTGACAGATAAATTATCATTTATGAGTGTATTAATTCAGCTCTAGAGCTGGCTACCTTGATTACTTTTAGGCAGTGAGGGGTCCCTACAAACAGAGATAAAAGCTATTCCTGCCTGCTGGGCAGTGTAATTCTTCACACATGGTTAATAAATCTACAGGCCAATTACAGCCTGGCCTCTTTAATAGTAGTTATTGGTTTGAGCCCTGACTAGCAGGAGTTGAAATTTTCCAATGTGATGCCCTACTACAAAATGCAGCAGTGACTTAAAGTAGTAAATGCTCCAGTACTTTGAGCATGGATGTGTGATTTGGGTTTCCTGGGTTCTCTTCATGGCTCTGCAGATCAGTGACGTTGGGTAAGTCATATAGTCAAAAGTTTAAAGCTTGAATGCCTAAAGTTAAACATCTATATCTATACTTAGGGACCTAACCAAGCTTCTCTTTAATTCAGTAGTGCTCAAAAGTTTTGAAAAGCAGGCCAGTCATTTAAGGGCCTAATTTTAGGTACCCATGTATGAAAATTGTGTCCCTTACCTTCCCATTCTTCACCTATAATAATAGCAACCTATCTGACAAAGATATTCATAGGCTTGGTTGATGAGCACTTATAAAACTCTTTGAGAATATCAGATGACAGGCACTATATAGAGGCGAAGTACAATATGTTTACTGTACATTTATCCATTGTCTAGATCTATTTCTTAAAACCCTTTTTTGGCCCCAAAAATATCATACCCATCATAGAACTGTGACTCTTTTTCCTTCCATAGTTTGCCAGCTCCTTAATGGAGTTTTTGTCATTTGCTGGCTATATTTCTTTGTACAATATTGTCTGAAAAGGATTTCTCTCCACACAAGATCTTTTTTTTTTTAAACCTTCTATCCAAGATTAAAAGCAATAGTAGTCACAAAGCCAGTGGTTTCTTGGAAAGCATCCAAACTGTTTTGACACTCCATTGCCCTGAATGACAAGAATAAAAAAGAGTTCTATCAGTCACTGCCTCTGTTTCTGTACTGTTAATCCAATAACTGAAGGCTTATTTGTACTATCTAAGCTTTTAATTCTCTTCAAAAGCTTTAACAGTAGTTTCCTTGCATGAAATTAACTTGAATTCAACCCCTCTTCCCCAACTTTAATGGGCTTCATACCCTTCCTCTCCTTCCAATATCCCATGGGAATCTATTATACAGTGATGACAGAGTTTTTTTAATCAGTTTCTGAACACTTCCTTTTCCCTTCTTCTTAGGGTTATTGCAATTATAACATGAGGAAGACTGTGCTTTTGCTCACAGTGTGTTTACTACTTAACAGATCATGGCAGTCCTATATTATTGTATCCGATAGCATGTTTGTGCACCAATGCCCCCTGCTGGATGCCATCAGACATGTTCAAGTGTGTGTCATAGGGTTTCATGCTGTTGAAGCTAACCAGAATTCACCTGCCTGGTGGCTGTGCTTTTGGAACAGAAGGACCCGAGTTCTCCCTCCAGGCACATAGGGAAGCCACAGCACATTGTGCAGAGATGTCCTTGGGGATGTATCACAAGAGTGTCGGGGTTTATTCCCTTGTCTTCACAGCTACCCCATAGCAAGAGAGTTTGTGTCCCATTGGATCATCAGAACTCCACATTTCTGTTCCAGGGTTAGTGAGTATTGCAGCGGGCTGGTGGACTAGTTTTTTCCTTACAGAAACCTGGGCTCCAAACTCACTTTAGGGACATAAGTAGAAATAAGTTTGATGGATGTCCAAAGTGCTTCTGATAGGCTAACAATGCCCTGCTGCTGTCCTCCTCTTTAACATGAGGTGCAGGCCAGGAGACCTAAAGCCAATAGCAAATGTCACTGGCACTATGTTCAATCCCCTCAAATACAAGTAGGGACACTGTGGCCCTGGGCTGGCAAAGTTTGAGTGCCCTTGCCCCAGAGGACTCCAAGCTCTGTTGGCATGCACAGCCCAGGCCTAGTGTAAATTCCAGTTGAAATTTTTCAGCCATTTTCTGCGGGGCTTGGCGAGCATTTAGGTTTTGAAGGAGAACAACAGGACTATTGATCTAGTGGTTCCGGGGTTATTGGTGCTGTGGTAGGACCCAACAGAGATAAATAAAAGGGGTCTTCTGAATTTCCACTATGGTGTGTAGTGATGTTGGAGTGAAATGGTAGGTGGTGTTTGCAGGTCAGGATTAAGAAGGCAGCAGGGCTGTGGGAATCAGGGATGAGGTGCATTGGCAGAGCAGTCCAGATGAATTGCGCCTCTCTTGAACTGGACAGGTCTATTGTTCAGTGTGATCAGCAAATATTACTGCCATGTGTAAGTGTGATCAGCAAATATTACTGCTGTGTGTGAGTTCCCCAAGTTCAACATCAATTCCCAAAGCTTAATGAAACCTGGTAAGTTGGACCAAGGCAAAAACACACATAGGGAATGAGAGAGATTCTCCTGGCTTCTTTCAGTTTCACTTACTTTCCTCTGATGAGGGCATGAGAAGTCAGGCAGCTATACTGCCTGCATGTATAAAGAATAACTTTCTGTCTCATCACTGTAATATGTAAGTCTAGGATTCCTGTTTCACACACACTAAATCAGCATGGTAGGGTAAGGGAAAATCTAATTCCACATTTATTTAAAGAAGCTCAGTGAACCAAATTACAAATTTACTGGGCCAGATCTGTATGAGCTGGGGATAGAACCTGGGAATGGGCACTAGGAGACCACGGTTCTATTCCCAGCTTTTCCACTGCCTTGCTACATGAGCTTGGGCAAGTCATTACCCTGCTCTGTACCTCAGTTTCCCCCACTTGAAAAATGGGCATAATGAGCCTTCCCTTCCTTTTGTAAAGAGAGATTCTAAGTAGTATTGTATCAGGACCGTGGAACAATCCTCTAAACTTAATAACAACAGCTCATCACTTCTGAAGAAGACAAGTTTCTTTAAACTAATTGGGCTGAGGCTCTGCTATGTCATGTAAGAGTAATCACGGCTAGAGAACACAGGATACTCCTGCTGTAAATGGTATTTCTCTGGTACTTAATAAACTACAAATGCCATTTATTGAGTTGCATTCAGCAGCCCCAAGAATATTTTCCTTTTAACACACAGATGGCAAAGCTTCCCGGCTCCTGCCTGTTCCTTGACAGCCTGGACTCCAGAGCTGCTCAGCTCTGCTCTGTGGTTCTCACACTCTCTGAGCATGCGAGTTAAAATTATTTGGAAATCTGACAGAGCATTCTGCCTGAGACTGCCTCATGCAGTTATAAATTATTCTAGCCCATCAAGCCAATCTAGATCTATCCCTGGTATGTGCAAAGCACGCTTTTTTCTGCAAGAATGCCTTGGGCAAATAGAGCATTAAAAATATATTTTGCAGTTCAAATCAAATATATTTTAAACAATGTAAACTTTCAAGTTGATTTATGGGTGTCAGTAAAGTAGCCTCATGGCTGTTCATCTGCAGCTTTTTGCAGCATGAGAATAGAATAGAATTTGGTTTTAAAATAGCACTTTTCATAGTCCAGTAATGTTAAAATACTTAGCAGTTGCATACTGGTGATCAGTGCCGGTAGAGAAAAATGGAACACCCAGTACTTGCTTACTTGCTTGTCGTATTGACAGGAGAATGGTGGCCATTACACCGGCTTAACTTCTGGATCTGCAGCTTCCACAACTACGACTGGTTGGAAATTTTTCAGCGAAATGTTTTTGCTTCGGAAAATGCTGATTTGTTGAAACCAAAACTGTTCGTGGGAAAGGTCGGTTTCACCGAATTTCCCATTTTGAAAAAAGAAATTGAGAACAAAAGTTTTGAAATTGTTTAAATGGGGCGATTCAACATTTTCTAAACGAAGAGTTCCCTTTTTAATTTTGAAACAACTTTGTTTTGAAATTTAAGTTAATTTAGAGTAAAAATAAAACATTTTAAAGGTCAAAAATGAAATATTTCAATGACCTCATCCAGAAAATTTTCAGATTTTCAGGTTGCAAAAATTTTCAAGATTTTGTAGGTTTGTCCCAATTTGGGACAGAATTCTCTTTTTTTATTTTGAAAATTCTCACCAAATGGGAAAACCATTTCCAATCCAGCTCTAACCACAAGAGACCTCAGCCTAAAACCTCTATTAAAGGAGAGAACCACCTGACCCCAACACTTGCATGTTGTGTGAGAATTGTTTTGTGATGAGCTCATGTTCACTTTGGAGATGAACCCATGCCTTCAATGGGAGTGCTCAAAATGTGCTGTGTTAACAATCTCTTTAGGTACTTATAGAGCCTTCATCTCCATAGTATCGGAGCGCCTCACCATCGCTAATGGAATTGATCCTCACCCCACTCCTATGAGGCAAGAATGTATAATCCCCATTTTACAGGGGGGAACTGAGGCACAGAGTAGATTGAAGGACTTGCTTGAGATCACATAGGAAGCCTGTGGCTGAGCCACTCGTGAATGCAGGTCTCATCAGTAAGGCCCTGGGAAAATCACAGATATTTTTTTAGAAAATTCACAGCAGTGTCACGGATCAAGTAGCAAATTGCATGGAATATGCGCAAGGGTGTAGTCACCGAAAGATCACTACTGCATAAAACTGGCAACCAAGACCTCTCCATTGGCTTCTCTGACACGATGCGGCTGCGTGCTACAAGCTACACCAGGCACCATGTTCACACGCGTGTTCCACCTGGCAGCAGCGCTGGCTACTGTGCCACCGCCTCCTGCTTTAGTGAGTATTGGGGAAATCACGGCATTGAGCTAATTTCACTATTTCCACACAGTCCATGAAATTGCGATTTTTCCACAGGGCCTTACTCCTGAGTCCCGTTCCAGTGCCTTGTCTGCTTAGCCCTCCTTCCTGTATGGAACAGCAGGACCACAAGAGTGCCTCACAGGTCCCAGGACTGGGTAGAAGTCTTGGGTTCTGTCCCCTGTTCTGACACGGACTCACTGGGTGGTCTTGGGCAAGTCACTGCAACTCTCTGTGCCTCTGTCTCCTCCAGTTTCCCCACCTTTGTAAAGCACTTTGAGATGGATGGGTGCAAAGGGATATAAGCGTTGCCCACAGTTAGGGGAGCTCAGATCACTTCATGCTCCTTCTCCACCCCAAAGGACATGCAAGGCAATGCACTTTAACAGTGACAGGATACTTGACACACAGAATAGATTGGGCATCACAACTCCTGTTAAAATGTTACCTGCCCTCAAAGAGAGGCTGCATCTGTTACCCCAGCAGATCTATGCTAGTAGCCGTGCCCTCTGTTAATATGGATCTCCGCACCCAGGATGTGCTCCCTGAGCCATCCAGAACAGTAGCACTGCCGCTGTTAGCAGGGCCCCGTTGAAGTCCCAGGTCCCCAGCCCCCCACACCTCATGCTGCTACTGCCTCCCTCTAAGGCCTGTCTGAGGCTGCTACATGCTACTGCTACTTAGTACTGTTAAGTGAGAAATCCACTGAGGTGCTTGGCAGCCAGGATGGAAAATAGGTAGGACGCATCAAAGACAATGCAAACAGCAAACTCAGAAAATACAACTTCTCTCTACAGACCTGGGAACTACTGACTTCAGAGCATATGTCTACACTGCACCCGTGGCTGGTACATGCCAGCTTACTCAGGTTCGCGGGGCTCGGGCTAAGGGGTGGCATAGACGTTCAGGCTCAGGCTGCAGCCTGAGCTCTGGGACTCTCCCATCATCACTAAGGCCCAGCTCCTCAAATGTATTTAGGTGCCCAACTGCCACTGAAATCATAAGCTATTCATGCTGTGTGACCTTCGAAAGGAGCTGAATAAGAAAGGACATAATAAAAGTACATAAAATAATGAATGGTTTAAAGGAAGTTGATCAGGATCTTCTGTTCTCCCCAGCTCATAACATGTGAATAGGGGCTTCCAGTGACATTTAAAGCTGGCAAATTTGAAACTGAAAAAAGAAATAGTTTCTCATACAATGCATAACTAGAACTCATTGCCACAGGAAGTTGGTGAGGTCAAGGATTTAACAAGATTCAGAAAGAGACTGGACATTTCTATAGATTACAAGAATATCTGGAGCTATTATTAATAACAAATTTTGGAAGAGTTATTAAACTTCCTGCTTCAGGGCTTAAGCCAACCTCTAACTATAATAGACCAGGATGAGACTTTGACGAGGACAGGTTATCCCACATCTGCCTTACTGCGGGGTTCTTATGCCTTCCTCTGAAGCATCTGGTGCTGCTCAATGTCAGAGACAGGACACTGGACTGGATGGACTTTGGGTCTGGTTCACTATGACAGTTCCTCTATTGCAATGTTTAAATATGTGTCTTTGTGGCTCCCAGACAAAGCTCAGTGCCAGCCTATAACCATTAAGAGAAGGTAGGGCTTGGACCTGGACTTGAGGAGCTGCTTAACTCCAAGCCAATCACAGGGCAGTCACCTTTGCCTCTGAGGGGATGCAGTGTCATCTAGTGGTTAGAGCAGGGGACTAGAAATCAGGACTCCTGGGGTCTCTTCCTAACTGTGCCACTGACTTATTGGGTGACCCTGGGCAAGCTACTTAGCCATTCCATGCTTCAGCTGCCCCACCTATGAAATGGGGATAGTGATACTTCCTTTTCTCGGAGAGGAATTGTGAAGCTTAAATCATCTTTGTTTCTAAATTGTTAATGTGAAGGCTCCTGGAGATGAGACAGAGATACTGGAAAAAGCAGAGAAATAAAATAATGTTAGACTTGAAAAGAGAGCGCTCAGACGTTTTGGATGCAAGAGGCTAGAGTGATGTTAAGTATTATTATTATTACAGGCTGCAGACTGAGCAACAAGACGATGGAATTTCCAGTCCGTGTAAACGGAGCTTCTCCTCTTCTTTGCATTTCAGTCTCACGGTTCCTCCCATTACTGTTCCGAGGGCACAGCCAGCAGAGCTCCGTACTGCCCCATCTCTAGTCTTCAGTGACATCTAGTGGCAACAAGAAAGTCTAGCGATATTACAGCGGTGCTCCCTGAGGAGAGAGCGTGCAATTTCCAGGATCTGAGATGAAATGTTTTCCAGCCTTTGTCATAGGAATATGGTCACAACTACAATACATGATGCTCATAGGACATGAAATTCATCCTTGGGCGGAGAGACCACCTGAGATCTGTGCACCACCGAAGTCCCATTTAGGCCCTTGAAATAGGGCTTGAGTGGGATTTCAGTGACGCATAGTAGGCCCTCTGCATAGGGGTAAATTTTGTTTTCTACAACCGGATAAACTCTCCCAGCTCTGAATGTTACTCTATGAAGCCAGAAAGAAAGAAATCCAGCATGTATACACCTACGTAACCTACCAACACAGTTAAATGTTTCATTGACTTCAGTCACCGCTGACTTCCTGGGAGCTACAACATGGCTCAGGTGTTTGGCTCAGCAGTGTAATAACAGTACTTAGCTCTTACCTGCAGAGAGGTTTTTCATCCATACACAGCTCACAGCACTACACATGAAGCTAAGTGTCTGTATCTCCGTTTTACAGATGGGGAAATTGAGGCATGGAGTAGTCATGGGACTTGCTCAAGTTCACACAACTATTTGATCCATCTCTTTTACCCCGTCTCTTTCACCCCCTATTATCTGTTGTCCTGAGGCAAAAATGAACCAAACATTAGCAGGTCTGATGAAGTCAACAGGAATCACTTAAAGGCTAGGTGTTAAGGGAAAGGTGGAATACATTCAAATGTTTTAAATATAATGATGTACTTTCCCCAGCTGCGGGCGCTCGGCTCTGTTCCACTTTTCCCCTAGAGAGTTCACTAAAATGGCATTTTTATGTAAGCAGTGTCAGGATGAGCTCCACCCTGACAATTGGTGGTGAGGTGTGGCAAGTTGTGGAAAAGAACTTCAGGGGCCGATCTCATTTGCATAGGCACACCCACCACGCCTAGAATGAGACCATAGCTGCCCAAATGGTCACTTTGGCTGCTGTGGGATCCCCAGTGTCTCTGTTATTGGGGCAGGAAGAATAAATTGTTATTACCCTGATTATGGGAACTGTGCTTGGAACTGTACGTGGCCTTTTGTTATGATGGAGGGATTCACCATCAACTAAATAGCACTCGCTAGGCAAGGGTCATGGGTTCCAAAACTGTGTGAATGGAGAAAGGCTGGGGACAAGTATTAATACTTGGTGGCATGGGCCCCTTGGTGAGGGCCTTACATGCTAATTGCACTTCCTCCTCTCTCCGCTGTGGAATATCAGAGCTAATTTTGATTTCATTAGAAGTCTAGTTATAGGCTGCTGAGCTCACTTTGGGCTGACAGTGCACCAGCACTGGGGCTCCCCTATTATAAGCTGAATTCACCTAAGAGCTGAAATCACTGAGTGTTGTGTTAAGTAGTGGGGGAGCCTGAAGATATATTGTGGAGCAGTTTGCGGGACGGCTGGTGAAGCAGTTCGATGCGGCGCAGTGTGTGGATGGCAGGAGCTGCTTGTGGGCCATGGAGCTGAGTGAAGGAGTTCGTGGGGCGGCTGGCGGAGCGGAGCGCAGCTGAGCGAAGGAGTTCGTGGGGCGGCTGACGGAGCAGAGCGCAGCTGAGCGAAGGAGTTCGTGGGGCGGCTGGCGGAGCGGAGCGCAGCTGAGCGAAGGAGTTTGTGGGGCGGCTGGCGGAGTGTAGCGCCGCTATGGAGCTATGGGGCGGTCAGCTTCAGATCACGTAAGGTGCCTCTTACCCCCGTCCCGTTTCCACCCAGGTTGGGAGGTAAAGCTCCGCAGATAAACTTTCGAACTCTGGAGCTGCCCTGACCAGGGACAGAGGCTTTTGGGGCATTGGACTTTTGGGACTTTGGGTGATTTGGGGTTGCTGGACTCAAGAACCAAAGGGAAAAGGGCATGCCCCAATTTGCCTGGGGTGGGTTTTTTTGCTCGTGGGTTGTGTTATGAATCCTGTTGGTGGTGTTTCCCCAACATAATGCCACATTGTTTCTCTCTGTTATTAAAAGACTTTTGCTACACTCAGACTATGTGCTTGTGAGAGGGGAAGTATTGCCTCTTGGAGGCTGTCATAAATATAAAGGGAAGGGTAAACCCTTTTGAAATCCCTCCTGGCCAGGGGAAAGCTCCTCTCACCTGTAAAGGGTTAAGAAGCTAAAAGTAACCTCGCTGGCACCTGACCAAAATGACCAATGAGGAGACAAGATACTTTCAAAAGCTGGGAGGAGGGAGAGAAACAAAGGGTCTGTGTCTGTCTGTAGTCGTCTTGGCCAGGGACAGAAGAGGAATGGAGTCTTAGAACTTTTAGTAAGTAATCTAGCTAGGTACGTGTTAGATTATGATTTCTTTAAATGGCTGAGAAAAGAATTGTGCTAAATAGAATAACTATTTCTGTCTGTGTATCTTTTTTGTAACTTAAGGTTTTGCCTAGAGGGGTTCTCTATGTTTTTGAATCTAATTACCCTGTAAGATATCTACCATCCTGATTTTACAGGGGGGATTTCTTTATTTCTATTTACTTCTATTTTTTATTAAAAGTCTTCTTGTAAAACACTGAATGCTTTTTCATTGTTCTCAGATCCAAGGGTTTGGGTCTGTGGTCACCTATGCAAATTGGTGAGGCTTTTTATCCAACATTTCCCAGGAAAGGGGGGGTGCAAGTGTTGGGAGGATTGTTCATTGTTCTTAAGATCCAAGGGTCTGGATCTGTAGTCACCTAAGCAAATTGGTGAGGCTTTTTACCAAACCTTGTCCAGGAAGTGGGGTGCAAGGTTTTGGGAAGTATTTTGGGGGGAAGGATGCGTCCAAACAGCTCTTCCCCAGTAACCAGTATTAGTTTGGTGGTGGTAGCGGCCAGTCCAAGGATAAAGGGTGTAATATTTTGTACCTTGGGGAAGTTTTGACCTAAGCTGGTAAAGATAAGCTTAGGAGGTTTTTCATGCAGGTCCCCACATCTGTACCCTAGAGTTCAGAGTGGGGGAGGAACCTTGACAGAGGCGCCCAGCGGGGGTGGTATATATTTGTCCCAGGTCACTGGGTGGGGGCTCGAGCCGGTTTGCATTGTGTTATTGGAATGGAACCCCTAGATATTGAACCCGGCCCTTGTTGCTGCCAACTCTGACGGGCAGAAGGGTTACATTTAGAAGTATGGACTCTTAGTTTCATTGGGAAGGTTTCTTACATCTTTCACATCTCTACATGAAATAAAAAATCTTAGCAAAACTCAGTGCCAAGCCATTAGCCCTGGTGCTGCCTCTGATCAGAAGTGAAAACTAACTACAAAGGACAAAAGAAACAAAGAAGGGTAAAGATAGACACAAAGAATGCCCTGTATATCTATGGATATTTCTAACTACAGAACCATTACAGGGAGTTGAGGATTGTGTCTGCACATGGGCTGGACTGACCCTTAGCTGGTATGAATCTGCCTAGCTCCATTGATGCCAACGGGCCAGATCCCCAGTGGGTGTAAATTGATGTTGCTCCACTAAAGTCAATGGAGCTATACTGATTTACACCAGCTGCTGCCAAGGCAACTCTCGAGTCTCCTATAGTTCAAATGGTGCGGAGGCCAGGTGCCAGCCTTCTGCATATGGGGACAAATTTTACTCAAAGTGGGAAGATGCCAAATCTAGTTACATCTTCCATGGTGGAAACATAGTTTCACTGCAAAACTTTATCTGTGCCACTTGGAATTTCCCTCCGTGACTGAAACACCGAGTCTAAAGCAGCCTCCAGTATATGTTGTTAAAAGTTACTCACATGGCAACAAATTATTTGATAGGAATCTTGCCCTCTCTTTTTCTGCTGAACATTGTTATTGCAGGCTGGCTAGTGTGTGTGTGTGTTATGTGGGGGCGGGAAGATGTTTACCTCTTATTTATCTGCTGGAATGGCCGTTGTTTCACCAGGCTATAAAATCTATCAGGACTTTGAGCAATAGCAGTAACCGCACAATGGCCTGTCCCTCTCTTCTGTAGAGCTAAAAAGAGAAATGAACATTTTTAAAAGCCTCTGAAAGAAACATAAATAAAACAAAATGAAACAATTAAAGAGGCAGAGAAACCATGATTCTGAGTTGGTGGGTGTCAAGGATGGGACTTCAAAAAGCACTAAGCATTGGTCTAGCTGGTCCCATTGAATTCAAACACTTCCATAGGCTTTCGGGAGAACAGCGCTGAGAGCTTCTGAAAATTCCCCTCCTACCTGCTGTGGCCAATGCACCATATGACACCCACTGAAATTCATGTGGGAGTTAGGTGTTGGCCTCTGTACAGGACTGAGTTCCACCCACTTGGGAGAGGAAGACTCAAGTCCTGACCTTCTTAACTCTCCTTTGCACTTCTGCAGCACTCACCTTTCCTCTGAGGAGCTATAAGCAAATTCGCGAACATTTCCTGAGGTTGACAAACATTACTAGGCCTGTTTTCTAAAAGGATGGACTGAGGCATGGACGGGTGAAAGATTAGGCCGAGGTCATTCAGTGAGTCCGTGCTGATCTGGGAACAGGTCGGGGAAGACTTGGGCAGGACTGTATGAAAATTTCACATGTGCAAACTCTGAACTCATCAAAATCTGTACAAATCTCTTGCTGAGGTGCATGCAAACCTCATGGCTGCATTGGGCCAGCCTGCAAGACACCTTCCTTCTCGGCTTCCCCTAGACACCTCAGTGTTTCTCCTACTTTAAATAGTCTCTGAGGGTCTAGTTGCCCAACAGCCCCTCTCCTGCCCAGACTCCTTTCAATAGGATAGTTTTCATTACTGCGCAGAGCACCAGGCTGCAGAATTGCATAGAGAAATCAGCAGGACCAGAGGAGCATTCCCAGTCCCCTGTCTGCTGACTGGTGGGCAGTCAGGAAACACCTTCCCCAAAAGATTTTAATGATGGATGGATCGTGGGGGAGGCGCAGTGAAGCCACCCGCTAGCCACCAAAGACTGCAGATAGAAGAAGCCAGCTGGCTGCTCCGGGAGAGCTTAGGAGGGAGTTCCAAGCTACCAACCACTCATTCTCTAGGAGGTGGCATGGGGTGGAATTTTCACAAGCACTCAGTGTTGGCCTAACTGTGTCAATGAGTTCAGCGGGAGCAGAGCTAGCGCAGCGCTTGGCGCCTTTCAAAAGCCAATCCAATGGGCAAAGGATGTTCCAAGAGCTTGGTAGGGTTTAGCATTTACTCTAGCAGCACTTACTCTAGTTTTACTTGCATTCATGTAAGCCTAAAAACTCCAGAAAGAACTGGGTTCACCACAGCCCCATGAACCCAAAACAGCCGGTTTCACTCCATCCCACTCTCTGCTTTAACCTCTCATCGGCGGCTACCTTTCAGTGATTAAACCAGACTATTTGTGGGAGGAGGAGAACAGCCCCAAACAGCACCTGGTGGTCAAGTCCTACCCTGTGGCTTAAATGAATCGTTGCCATGCCAGGCTAAATGGCTCCCGGGTGCTTTGCATGCCAATACATCCCGTTAATGATATGTTGGTTTAAAGACTCCTGATCTGTGAGGCTGATTTTCAAGCAAATTAAATATAGAGGGAGAGCGAAGCTAAGTGGCTCCGCACAAATATTTCAGGCTAACAAAAGGGGAAACAGTTGGACAAGTATGCAAGAATCAGCGTAATTGGCAAACGTATTGCCATTCTTTACTGCAGTCGAATGCTAGAATCGTAAAACCCACACATGTTTAAACCTTCAAGTTAAATACTTTTTAATGAGATAACGTATCCATGGTATTTATCCAAGGCTCATGCTTTACATACAGGCTGCATTTTCATACCCTCCTCCTTTTTAATTTGCTGCTGGAACTAAAAAAAGCCTGCAATCTGCAGTTGACAGAAGCGCAAAAAGATAAGCTTAAGATGTCTTCCTAAACTCTTGTGGTGGAATTTTGTTCTTTTATGTTATCTCCAGCTTCATGACACATTCATCTTTAGGTTTAGTGCAGGATTCCAGCGAGTGGGGGGTCTCAGTGTTATACCATCCATATCCCTTTCTGGGCACTGACTCCAAGGGCATGTTAAAGTTTCATAATAAATGCAAATGACTGAGTGTTTTCCAATGATAAGCCCAATTCCAACCTGTGGTGCGGTTCAAATGTGACACATTCACACTGCCAGTGTGAACACAGTGTGTGGAATGTAAACATGGTTTGGCACAAAGGGTCACGCCGTTACTGGAGCATGCCTGTGTGTCTTCCAAACTACTCCCTGCCTAGGAAGAGTTGGGGAGCTGTTTGAGGTGCTGAATGACAACAATGTAGGCCCTATGTAAATATCAAAAATGGCTTCTTGCACTTGGTCTGTTTTGTCAGTATGCAGGCAATCTTTCCTCCATTTCCACAGGTATTGCAATAATTCTCAGTGCTAATTATTGTATTTGTGTTCTAATTCATCCATAACTGATATCATCTTCAAAGCTCAAATATGCCTTGATCTAAAGCATCAAGGCTTTCTCTCCCCCTTTCCTTTGAACTCCGATAAATGGAGCTTATGGAACCCAAAGGCTGTCACGTTACATTTTCTTTTTAATCGACTTGTTTTCCTTCACCAAAAGAAAAAAAATGTTTTAACAATGTTCGATGTGGAGATTACTGCACTCTGGGAGTGAAAGCTTCTTTTCTTTATTGTTCCTTCATTTTATCTGGTTTGATAAGGGACACCAACCCACAAACTTATCTGAGAAATCAAAGGACTGCACGTAACCCAGTCTAGTGTTAGCGTCACTCTGGCCATCAAGAATCCTAAGTAATTACAGTAAATTGTTGAAATGAAAGCAAAGGCTATCGAGCTGCATATGTAATGTGATGCTTCAGTGTCAGCTGTATGAGATATTCACATCATGTATTGGAGCGTTGCTATGTGTTTTTAGAAAGGTCATGTTTCACCCCAGAAGTGCTCGCATTTATTTGGTGGTGGCAGTCAATCTTTTATATTTATATACAATGGATTATAACAGGGCCCCTGATAAGGCTGTTTTGTGCCAATCCATTGCAGAGGAACCCCTAAGTGGTGCAGAGCCAGTGCAGGGAGCATGTTGGGTGGGTCGCTCAGGAGTTGGCATGGTCAGAGCAAGGAAGTGCTCCAGCAATCCCCACCTGCTGTATGACTCCTGGGGTGTCATTACTAACCAGCAGACAATTTAGAGCAGAACTGAGGCTTCCCAGAGTTATTCCAGGGGCCAAATCAGCCCCAAGCTGGCCCCAGGCCTGGGGGAAATGCAACTTTGGATGAATCACTGTTGCTCCTGCCCCCATTGACCAGTCCCAAGGTTCAGGGCCTCTGCATGTATGCACTTTGTCTCGTCCATTGCCAAAAGGCACCAGACAAATGCATAAAATATGGTCATTATTGCAAAGTTGTGATACAAGTTAGAGCAGCTTTGTTCCAAAGAATGTGGTATAACATCTGTCTATGAAGGCATGTGTGCTACATTAAATACTGTAGTATCTGAGCGCCTCCTGCCATAGAACACAGAGTCTTCCCACAGAGCTGGAGCACAGAGGACACATTCTTTTTTACTCTTGTCACGATGCTAAACCAGAGTGAGGCACGGGGCACTACTGGGGCAGGGAGGCCTCACTCCTGAGCAGCTGCAGGGCGTGCTCCAAGTGGAGGGACTATTTAAAAGAGCAAGGAGCCCAAGGGAAAGGCATTATGGGTTGCACCAGGAAGTGAGGCTGCTGCCTGGAGCTGTGGGCAGAGTGCCTGCAGTATTGGTAAGGTCGCTCTGGGAGCAACGGTTCATATCCTGCCCCCACCACGCCCACTTTTGGAGTTGAGAACCCATGCGAAGCCCCCAAGCATGGGATGTTGTCTGCCTTGCAGACTAAACTGACACTACTAAGACTGTGACTACGCCCCAAACAGAGGAGCCACAGCCCCATAGGAAGAGACCCAGTGGGGTGTAACTTGGGGTGGACCAGTGAGTGGCCCGGACATGGCAATCTTCCTTTAGGACCCTAGGCTGGGACTCAGTGGAGTGAGAGGATGTGGGTGTCCGTACTCTTCTCCCCCTCCTTCCTCTCTGTCATGGCAGAGCCTCAAGGGGAGAAGAGGGGACATGCAGGAGAGACTCAGGTTCACTGTATATGACCCTGAAGGGACCCTCTAGAACGAGCAGACTGTACGAGAATTGTGGAGCCATTGCCTGACCAGTAGACCAGCTGACTGTCAGACCGATCTGCTACTCTTGTGTAACTGTCTTGCACGCACTAGGTTGGCACAGGTGTAAGTGTGAGCAGATCTTGTCAAAGTAGCTTAGTAGAGCAGCGTATGTCATCAAAGCGCTTTACTAACATGAACCAACTCAGCTTCACAATACCTGCTAGGAGGCAGGTAAGTATCATCCCTGCTGTACACCGAGAAACTGAGGCACAGAGTGATGAACTGGCTCAGCTATTTAGGCCAAAATTGTCCAGAGTGGCCATCCATGCTCCCTCTCATTTGTTTTTGCCTCTGTGGGGGATGAGCAGCTATGAGATCTGGAGTTCAATTCCTCGTTTAAGCCAGTTGAAATGAGACTTAAGCGCTGCATGGGCCACGTGCTGGTCCCTCTGCAACGTGCACAGTGGAACAAAATAACACTGTTCACAAAGCACTGTCGATCACTGGCAGAGAGCGAGACTCCACACTTGCTAGCATGTGTAATAACAGATGTTCTAGCAAAGCCAAGTGAGGCCTAGAGACTTGTATGGATAGGCCAAATGTGACCCATGCAGTGATGTGCTGCAGGGCACTTGAAGGAGCCCTTCATTTAAATTCTACCAGAGAACTGAAGGAAAGGTTGGGGTGATTTCCCGGCCTCTGATCCAGTCCTCCCCTGCTGGAGATGATCTATGAGCCACAGGAATAAAAGTGCTTCTGAAGGGCAAAAGTTTTGTCATTGTATTAGATAAGATTGTGCTAAACAATTTGTATCCTCAAATATTTGATGAGGGATCATAGCGCTGCTCTTAGGGTCTGCTCGCTTTCTACCCTAGCTATTGCAAACTACACTGGTAGAACACAGAGATAGTAAGATTAAAACTCACAGGCCTTCAGCATGAGATTGCAAACATATTAGATAAATTATGTGTTTGAGAGAGTGACTGAGTCTAATCTGAAGAAAAAGAAATTTTATGAGAGCCACAAAAACTGGACTTTAAATTTAAAACTATCTTTCATTGACTTGAGCATCTCTCCTGCAAGTCCATATTTCATTTCCCCTGATGCAGCACTAATTAGAAGGTAACAAGGGGAAAGGAGAAAGCTTATTACCTCATAGCCGTATCTGGGTGATTTCATTCTGTAAATTATAGATATATATGGTAGAAGGGGTGTTGGGATATTAATTTCTGTTTTTGAAAAGCATAGCCTCTCCACTTTAATCTACCACTAAATAATAAATGGCATTGTAAGATACTCAGGAAAGATAAAGATGCTCCAGTAAATCAAACATTCAGTTCGTAAACACTTACAGATCAGTCTGTCTGGTATGTGTATTTAAGTGGTTTATGTTGTTCTCACAAAGCAGAAGTAAGCAGGAATTTAACTGATGCTCTCTGCCAAATCAGAGGATGAACCAGCTAATCAAACGGTTTCCCCACTGCTCCCAATTACCACCCTGTCTTTGTAGAATCAGACTAAAAATGGAGCTTTAAGGTTCTGAATTGTTCCGATAGAAGGCCAAATTCTCCTCTCGTTGAAGTAAATTGAGTTACTCCACAGTGTAAGTGTGATCAGAGTTTGAAACTTCTTTCCCAGCCAGGATCTGCAAAAATGCCTTGCGAGGGAAGCTGTTCTTGGGAGATTTCCCCAGAAACTCTCCAGGCCAAAATCCAAAAGCCTCATAGTCCAGAAACACATGCATGGGACTCATAATTCAGAGCTCCTGAGTTCTCATTCACTGGCTTACTATGTATCTGGGGGTACATCTACACCACAGTTGGGAGGTGCGATTTCTGGCTCAGGTTGACGTACATGCACCAGCTCGGATTGAGCTGGCACACTAAAAATGGTGGTATGGATGGTGGCTCAGGCTAGCCACTGGAGTACGTACCTCAGAGCTTGTTCACCTTGGCCAGGCTGCTATTTTAAGCATCCTAGCTCAATCAGAGCTAACATGTGCACGTCTGCCTGTGCTGGGAATTACACCTCCCAGCTTCAATGTACCTTTGTGGAAGATGTTTGACAGTTTGCTGCCTCAGTTTACCCATCCATGAGAAGACGAGAATAGCTGAGTTATGAATATTAATTGTGGGATTCTGTAAAATATTAAGGCTCGTTAGTTGCACTGAACCCAAACACGGGACACTTTTAGGTTTGCTTCTTGCTATTTTTTTGCAATTGCTCCACAGGCTCCTTCTCTCTCCAAACCCAAAAGCTGTTCATCTCCCTCCCTCCATCTGGACTGAGTTGAAATGGGCACTGGAGTGGAGTGGCTGCTGCTAATTTCATCTAGAGAAAATGAAATAGTGCCTAGCATTCCTAAGTAAGATTGATATGCAGCTCTCTGCAAGCTCAGGGCTCTGGGGATGAGGAGAAACCATATCCTCTGGAGTGTCAGACTTCAGCTGTTTACAGTGGAAAGTTAGGAAGAGTCAAAATGATGCAGTTGAAGTTTGCAGAGAAAATAAAATATGGTTGTGGCTGATTTTGACATTTACATAGGATATTTGTGATGTAAATTGGCTGAACCCTATTGAGAGGCACACAGCCGGAGACTTCCTAGATGAGCAAGTGCCCTTTGGCATTGCTTTGGATGTACATGTACTAGGTATGTAATAGAAGTTGTGAGTCAGGTGACCCTTGACACAGATGTAGCAGAATAGATCAGTTCCATACTGTTGGAGATGGATGGGAATTCTGGGGTTTGCAACCCCTTTGCACCATGCAGACTAGCTTTGGAGGGGCTCTCCCCTCACAGTGAGGTCTGGGGATAGACCAGACCAGGCCAGAAGAAGAGTGAAGGTGTGGCTGGGTGATCCAGGATACCAGAAATGGCCCTCCAGTACGAGCGATGGCCATCAGTCTTAGGTCCGTGGTAACAACTATGTAGCAGCTCCGTTGTACTCGGCTATATTCCCACAAGCACCAAACCTGGCTGTTTTGTTTTAATGAGCAGGTCAGCTGATTTGGGCGTATGTAGTTTCTCACACACCCAGAAACATTAATGAAATCAAATTCGTTCATGACTCCTCGATATCAAAACCATGACACAGCTGCAGCATTTAATGCCCAATCATTTATGTGTGGCATTGAAACTTTAGGGACACTTCCTATGTATGACAGTATCACACTCTCATCCCTTGACCCTGAGCAACTTTACTGGCTCTTCATTCATCTCAGGATCTCTCTCACTCTCACTCACACACACACTCTCTCACTCACTCACTCTATTCCACTTCACATATCTATTGAAGTCAAACGGCAACAGATTTAAAACTGGTCAAACATGTAATTTAACACGTCATGAACCTGGGAAACAATCTACAAGTTATTATTGAACCAAATGTTTATTAGGATTCAAAAAAGGATTAAACATTAATTTTGCTAATAAGAACGTCTGTAGTTATATAAAACAAGATAAACAGTGACAAGAGGTATAATACTTCCTGGTGCCTGCATTCCCTACATAGGTGGAGTTTGTGGGGGAGAGGCGTGGGAGGGCGCAGAAAAGGGCTACTAGGATGATCTGCGGAATGGAAAACTTTTCTTATGAGAAGAGACTCAAAGAGCTTGGCTTGTTTAGTCTAACCAATAGAAGGCTGGGGGGAGATATGATTACTCTGAATAAATACATCAGAAGGATAAATATGAGGAAGGGTGAGGAGTTATTTAAGTTAAGAATCAGGGTGAACCCCATAACAAATACATATAAGCTCGCCATCAACAAGTTTAAACTTGAAATTAGACGAAGGTTGCTAACCATCAGAGGAGTGAAGCTCTGGAGCAGCCTCCCAAGGGGAGCAGTTGGGGGCAAAAAACCTCACTGGCTTCAAGACTGAGCTTGATAAGTTTATGGAGGAGATGGTATGATGAGACTTCCTACAATGGTGTGCGGCCCATCAGCGACTGCCTGTAGCAAAAATCCCCGATGGCTGGAGATGGGACATCCACTAGATGGGGAGGGTTCTGAATTACTACAGAGAATTCTTTCCCAGGTATCTGCCTGGTGGGTCTTGCCCACATGCTTAGGGTATAGCTGATCATCATATTTGGGGTTAGAAAGGAATTTTTCCCCAGGTCAGATTGGCAGAGACCCTGGGGGGTTTTCACCTTCTTCTGCAGCATGGGGCATGGGGTCACTTTCAGGTTTAAGCTAGTGTAAATGGTGAATTTTCTGTAACTTAAACTCTTTAAACCATGATTTGAGGACTTCAGTAACTCAGCCAGAGGTTAGGGGGTCTATTACAGGAGTGAGTGGGTGAGGTTCTGTGGCCTGCAAAGTGCAGGAGGTCAGTCTAGATGATCATGATGGTCCCTTCGGACTTTAGGGTTTGTCTACCCTAGCACTTCGTCAGCAAAATTTTTGTAGTTCAGGGGTTTTAAAAAACACACACACACAAACGACAAAAGTTTTACCGACAAAAAGCGCCCGCGTGAACAGCGCTTTGTTGGCAGCAAAGCTGCCGCTGCCGCTCGTGGGGAGTGGAAGTCTTTTGTTGGCGGGAAGCTCTCTCATGCCGACAAACAGCAACTATACTGCGTGTCTTTTAGCAGCACGGCTGTAGCAGCACAGCCGTGTCGCTAAAAGCCTCATAGTGCAGCCATAGCCTTAGTACGAGTATCTGAGTAAGAATATACATTATAATTTTTAAACCTAACCAGTGTCTCACAAGTGACTTGCCACAAGATGTCAGAACATGTTAGTATTAGAGCTGAGTGGGTTTAATATTTATTTAATTTTCTTTCTTTCTTGATATAGGAACTAGATACAATGCTGCTGTCAGATATTCTTTCCCAAGTATCTGCCTGGTGGGTCTTGGCCACATGTGCAGCCCCGTTGGCCTGAATGCAGCCATTCCCCCAAATATAGAAGTCAAACCACGCCTATGGTTCCCTAGGAGATTCTGCTGGGAGGGTTAGTGTACAATGTGCTGCCTGGGAGGGAGTAACTGGTATCCCCTATGTGACACAGCTGCAATTTGCAGGATTAGTCATTTGAACGAGGGCTGTCAAGCAATTAAAAAAATTAATTGCAATTAATCGTGCGATGAATCACACTTGTAAACAATAATAGAATACCATTTATTTAAATATTTTGGATGTTTTCTACATTTTCAAATATATTGATTTCAATTACAACACAATACAAAGTGTACAGTGCTCCATTTATATTTATTTTTTATTACAAATATTTGCACTGTAAAAAAACAAAAATAGTATTTTTCAATTCACCTAATACAAGTACTGTAGTGCAATCTCTTTATCATGAAAGTTGAACTTACAAATGTAGAATTATGTACAAAAAAATAACTGCACTCAAAAATTAAACAATGTAAAACTTTAGCGCCTGCATGTCCACTCAGTCCTACTTCTTGTTCAGCCAATCGCTCAGACAAACAAGTTTGTTTACATTTGCAGGAGATAATGTTGCTCGCTTCTTGTTTACAGTGTCACCTGAAAATGAGAACAGGCGTTCTCATGGCACTGTTGTAGCCGGCGTCGCAAGATATTTATGTGCCAGATGCGCTAAAGATTCGTATGTCCCTTCATGCTTCAACCACCATTGCAGAGGACATGCATCCATGGTGATGACAGTTTCTGCTCAATAACAATCCAAAGCAGTGCAGATTGATACATAATCATTTTCATTATCTGAGTCAGATGCCACCAGCAGAAGGTTGATTTTCTTTTTTGGTGGTTCGGGTTCTGTAGTTTCCGCATCGGAGTATTGCTCTTTTAAGACTTCTGAAAGCATGCTCCACACCTCATCCCTCTCAGATTTTAAAAGGCACTTCAGATTCTTAAAGCTTGGCTCAAGTGCTGTAGCTATCTTTAGAAATCTCACATTGGTATCTTCTTTGTGTTTTGTCAAATCTGCAGTGAAAGTGTTCTTAAAATGAACATCATGAGCTGGGTCATCATCCGAGACTGCTATAACATGAAATATATGGCAGAATGTGGGTAAAATAGAGCAGGGGACGTACAATTCTCCCCCAAGGAGTTCAGTCACATATTTAGTTAACATTTTTTTTTAATGAGTGTCATCAGCATGGAAGCATGTCCTCTGGAATGGTGGCTGAAGCATGAAGGGGCACACAAATGTTTAGCATATCTGGCATGTAAATACCTTGCAATGCCGGCTACAAAAGTGCCATGCGAATGCCTGTTCTCACTTTCTGGTGACGTTGTAAATACGAAGGGGGCAGCTTTATCCCCTGTAAATGTAAACAAACTTGTTTGTCTTAGCGATTGGCTGAACCAGAAGTAGGACTGAGTGGACTTGTAGCCTCTGAAATTTTACATTGTTTTGTTTTTGAGTGCGGTTATGTAACAAAAAAAATACATTTGTAAGTTGCACTTTCATGACAGAAAGATTGCACTACATATTTGTATGAGGTGAATTGAAAAATACAATTTCTTTTGTTTATCATTTTTATGGTGCAAATGTTTATAATAAAAATAATATACACTTTGATTTCAAATACAACACAGAATACTATATGAAAATGTAGAAAAACATCCAAAATAGTTAATAAATTTCAGTTGGTATTCTATTGTTTAACCGTGTGATTAAAACTGTGAGTATTACTTTTGAAATTAATTTTTTTGAGTTAATCGCGTGCATTAACTGCGATTAATCGACAACCCTAGTTTGAATGCAAGAAATCATCAATCTATTTAATTCATGAACACTGAAAGCGAGAAAACAGAAAGTGAATGACTACTAGCACGGACCACGGCATGGCCTCTCCATGTGACTCTGCCAATGCACCCCAGTCCTGAGCTGCGGCACCCCCGGCATATTCCAGCCTTGCAACCCCACATAGCTCTGTTGATCCACTTCAGACCTGACCTCCAGCTATTCTTGCTCTTCTAATCCTGCATCCCCACAAAGCTCTGCTGATTCTCCTCGTCCTCCCTCCGGACCAGCATCACTCCTGCTCCTCTAGTGCTCTTCCTCTCCTGGGCTGCTGCAGTGCCCACTAGGGACATGTTGCAATAATTAAAATTTGTTTTGCATGTGCTCTCAAAGTGATTTGATCACGTCTCCAAGTGGTGGCTGACTTGTGCATTACACACTGAATCCCACCACCTCCCAAATTGCAAAGGGATCTTTCTTCACGGCAAAGGGCATTGCTAAGTTTTGCCCTTGCTAGCCAAATAGAGTGGATCTGTCTGACGTTAGCCTAGGATTAGTGTAGTGTTAACTGCCGAGGAGACAGCCTGGGGGCTTTTCTCTGCCTGTCTCTGTATTAGGCTTCTAGGAATCTGCTTTCAAATGCACATTTTGTTTTCCTGAAATGGCTCTGTAAGAACTAGATTGTCTCAGTGGGATGCGAGCGGCTTGCAAGAGGCAACAGCAGAGTGGCTTTGAACAAAGGGACTTGAATGGGATTGCAGGATTTAGCTAAAGAGGATTGACTGCAGGTTGCAGTCCAGGCGGACTTGGCGGCTTTGACGCCTGCTCTCTGAAGTGACAGTCTGTGCTCCCCAGAGCAAGCGGGGGACGTGTTTCCAATAACAAGGCAAGCTAATAACTTCCGAATAGCATGAGGCTGCTTGAAGGGACAAGGTGGCTGAACTGGAAACGCAGCTGGAGTGATGCCCAGCAGAGTCTTGTGTGCTCCTTGCCCTTCAGACATACACTTAGCTCAGCTTGCAGCTGCAGGCATATTTTAGCTTTGTCTGGTGCTTAATTGCTGTGTGGACTCAACCATGTCTCAGCTCAGTCCAAGCCAGAGCTGTGGCAGCAGCTAATAACCGTCCCATGGTGCCCATACACATGGAAATGCTCACTCTGCTCTCACACCGCCCTCTCAGGCTCTCC
Source organism: Lepidochelys olivacea (assembly GCF_965140295.1). NCBI lineage: Eukaryota > Metazoa > Chordata > Testudines > Cheloniidae > Lepidochelys > Lepidochelys olivacea. Next base: position 17,556,041 of record NC_140424.1, read on the forward strand.
CTTCCACTCTCTCACTAACAGACTTGTGCTTTTGGGGCAATCCTACTCCTTTCAATCCAAAACTGCAGATCCTCATTGACCTGCAGCTTCCCAGACCCAAATTCCTGGGGACTGGGACCCTGCACACACTTCCCCACCCTCCTGAAAGAGTTAATCTGATGAAAAAAAATAGCTTTCAGAAGCTGCTAGCCTACCTCAAGGTACATTTGGCCTATGAGAATGTGTCCTGGTGGTGTAGTGCTTCTCAGCTGGAGTTTCACTGGCTGAGTGGGTTGCCATTTGAGACTATTGAGGATGGAGTTCTTCGCAATAGCCCAAATATTTGGCCCCAGTGTTCAAGTGGGTTAAGCTCTCATTGAACACAGCTGATGTTTCCCTAATTGACCAATGGATTCTTAGCACCCAATTTAGCAGGAGGGTAAGAGTATGAAACTCCCGAAGCTAATGCAAGTTGTGCCCCATTTTGCCAGAGTTGAATCTGGCCCTTTATTATGCCGTAAGAACCGAACCTCATACCCAGCAAGCTTGCTCTAAACCTCCCCTAATGTGTTGCCCTGCCAGCTGGGAAGCAAATTGCTCTCACGAATCAAGACTGAGATATAGGTAGCCTGTGGCTACTAGCTCTGAGGAAGAAACAGACAAGTCCATGGGATTTGATGGCAGATCAAATTGGAAAGGGCATGCACACACAGGTTGTGTTTCACCTTGCACTGGTGCAGGGAAATGGAGAATGTAAAATGCTACCATTCAGATTTGGGCTGGGGTACATGATGAAATGAGGTGCAGGGTAATGGAGAACAGACCCGGGGGGTAGCACAGGGCACAGCACATTGATTTGAAACCATAAGCCCCCCTTTGAGGAAGTTACCATCAAAGCTGGCCTTGCTGTGAAATAGCAGTGTGTTCCAGTGAACGGGTGTCATGGTTACTGCGCAAGCCATGCCTTTAGACCCCCTTTGCCCTCTTCAGTGCACCCCTCAGGTGTCAGGCCTGCTTCCTGCACCTCACTCTGGGTGAAACTATGCATCCAACCATTCTTAGGCTGGATCTCCGTTTCCCAACCGTGTTAGCCTGACAGACCCAACAGGGTTTGGCACCCAAGCATTTCCCTTTGGGAGCCTGTGGCAGTACAAATTTGCAGTTACACAAACATCTTCAAAACAAAGCACTATTGATTCTTCCACCTGAAGATACAGAGCACGCAGAGCAAAAGGTTAAACAACAGAGACCTATTCTACTTTTTATTAGTTATTGTTTTATCGTAGCACTTTGGAGCCCCAGTCCTGGTCCAGGATCCCCTTGTGCAAGGCGCTGCACAAACACGGAACAAAAAGACAGTCCCACTCCCTGCCCAAAGAGCTTACAGTTTAAGTGAAGCCTTTCTGCCCTTACCTATGCCTTAATCTTTCCTTGCAAGCATTTGTACATTCCCCTCAACCCAGGTAACCCCGATCTCTGGCTTGGAGAAGCAGATTGTCTGGCTTGCAGCATGTTCTCTCTGTCTCTTGCCTGCCCATCAGCCCCTAGTGACATTGCCTGGGCAGTGCCCCCTCCTTCCTGAGGCTAGCATCTTTACAGTTAAGGACCCTCTTTGATCCTAGGCTTAACCTTGGAAAGAGTAAACTGTTCTTAGCTCGGATGGAGTCAAATAGGGGGGATTCCTCGAAACAGCTTCCCTTTTGTTTCTTCAAGGACACTTATCTGGGTCACTGTTCTGCATTTCCTGTTCTGGTCCTTTAACAACCCCTTTGATTTAACTCTGCATATTCAGACATAATAGCACATGGGTAACTTGGGGGGGGCATGTGATTTTTATAAAAAATACTGCAAATAACTCCCTCAATCTCCACAGGGCATTGGCCTGAAAGCCAGGAGGTCTATGTTTTATACTACTAATTCATTGGGGTGACCTTAGCAAGTCATGTGATCACTCTGTGCCTTGGTTTCTCCAGATGTATGAAGGGATAATGATACTCACCCTTCTTTGCGAAGCACTTGGATGAGAAGGATTATTATAGATTGTCTCAAGGTCATTTCTGAACCTAGATTCCTGTCATATTTCTATACTGCAGTTGATAGCCAATCCTCAAGGCTGACCCAGCAATCCTTTCATAAAGACAAATACCAAAATCCCTGCAGCCTTCCACAAAAGCATATGAACTGACCAGTTATTACTTCGCCATCCACAGATGATTAATTTTTTTAAAAAATGGTTATTTCTCCTCCAAGATGAAGTAGGGATGCTTCTAGGCCAGAATTTTAGAGATGATTTTGTTAGCCTCCAGAGTTGCCAATCTCATCTAATCATTTTTCTCCCTGGAAGATTGTGTGGACACCAGCTGAGACAGCCTGGTATCAGATTCTTGACCCCACATACAGACACAGAGCTGCTCTGCTGACTCATGCTGGCGTCGGGTTCTTAGGTCCTACACAGGGTCCTCCTCCTGCTGATTCATTCTGGCAGCCAAGCTAAGTGGGTTAGCACCAAGCCAGTTTATAGAGGTTTTGATTCTCTTTCTGAGGCAGAAGGAATTAGGAATAAGAGATGCTATCGGGAGTAATCCTAGAAACAGCCAAGCTCTGGCAGGAAGTTTATGTCTGTTATTTAAGTTAACAATAAAGAAAGAGAGGAGAGGTGTAAGTTTGGAAATTACTCATTGTATATTCTGTATAGGAGCAGGGTGGTGCCTGCTTACAGGATAGGGTTCTGATATCAGAGATGCTATGCAAGCAGTAATACTCAGACCTCAGTGGTTCAGTATCCAAATTGGCAATCAACATTACCCAAACAAGCAAAAGTAGTGTGAATTCATTTTTCAATTACTATTTATATATCTATATAAAGCACCCCTTAGTGCTCTCTATGCTGCCAAACTGTTCATTGCAATCAGACTGCCTCAAATGTTTGTGGTTACGTTGCCCACTCTATCTGGTCAACAGGAGGATAGGAGCCTCATACTGGTGCTCCTGAAAGAGCTAGGGTTGAGTCTCCTGCACTCAAGGGGTATTCTGTTTGGAGAACAGAGGGTCATGAGTTCTATTCTGTGTTCTGCACATGGGTGGTTAAGCAGCTGTGTGTATGCATGCAGCCACTGAATTGCAATATCCTGGTGTATCATGTTTAACGCTCTGTTTTGACAGTGACTTGGAAAGGGGGAGGAAAGGTGGTTCCAAAATGCAATTAGGCTTTCAAAGAGTTCTGTTATTTTATTTTGCTAAAGCTGTTGAAAGAGAAGGCAGCTCCAGTTTGCCCAGAGCCATTCAGTTACAGCTTAGCTCTGCCGGGTGCGTCCTTTAGAAAACTGCCTTTGACAGTAAAAGCATTTAGCTAGAGCACAGCATGTGCAGCAGAAGAAAAACAAATTACAGTGACAGAAACATGTGAATCCATCATTGGGGGGCAAGGGGATTGGTTTCAGAATCCATGTATTAGACAGTGACAGTAATCATAGAATGGTCCTTTAAATGTCAGTCGAGATGAACGCGGTTTAATAGAAACAAATAAGCTGCCAAGCCAAGAAGCGTGTAACAAAACAGATGGTTAGATAAATCTACCTATTATCTGCTCGCCGCAAAAAAAAAAAAAAAAAAAGAGAGAGAGCGAGAGAGAGCGAGAGAGAGCGAGAGAGAGAGAATTCAGGCTTACGTTTGATCGAACGTGTAAATCTCAGAGAGGTGATGTTTTCTTTTATTTAAAAAAACCTGTTTGTTTTCAGAACCATTCCCTGCCATCAGCCATGTGGGTGGAGGTGAGCTGTACAAATGAGATACGTAACATTTAAAGCTTGCTGCAGCCTTGACAGTGTTATGCTAATGAAAAATGAAGGCACCAGGGCATGGTTTAGACAATTAGTCAACACCAGGCTGGTGTAGAATCCATACAGATTCCTATCAACTGAACAGTAAGAAAGATAGAAGGGGTTGTGTGTGTGTATGAGAGAGAGATAGAAGGATGGACGAAACAGGTGAGGTAGGTTACATTGTTTGCTACATTTGTTTTACAATTTCCTTGGCTTTGCTGTTTGTCCCTGCAGGACCTCGGCACATCTTTGAGATGAGTGACCCCAGGAATTTTTATCTAGGCAGAATGGCAGGCTGCCTTCCACAGCCTAGCTCCACATGTGAGTTTCACTTTGTGGAGGATGTATGTGCTGCAAGTCCTTGAAAAACTGGGGAGTGACCACTGCTCATTTGTCCATGGGTAGGCTGCCTTGATTGTCCTTTTGGAAGCAACGCCAGCTGTGCTTTCTTCTTACTGATTAGTGATATTGTCTGCTGATGTCAAAAGACACCATCAAAATGCAAATTGCTTTACATTATGTTTCTGGTGAAAAATTCATGGAAGTCTTGTGGTCTGTTAGGCTCTGTCTACACTGGAACTTTGTCGGCAAAACTTTTGTTATTCAGGGGTGTTAAAAAACACACACCCCCCTGAACAACAAAAGTTTTACTGACGAAAAGCACCTGTGTGAACAGCGCTTTGTTGGCAGAAGCACTCTCCTGCTGACAAAGCCACCGCCGCTCGGAGGTTTTTTGTCGGCGGGAGAGCGCTCTCCTTCCGACAAACAGCGGCTACACTGTGCACCTTTTAGTGGCACGGCTGTCGTGGCCCAGTCGTGTCGCTAAAAGCTGCATAGTGTAGACAACGCCTTAGTCACCTATGTCTTTCACTCACACTTCTTCCCTCTCTGACTCAGTCTACAAGGATAGGAAATGTGTGGTTGTTTCATGTTCTCTGTGTATATAAAATCTCCCCACTGCATGCATCCGATGAAGTGAGCTGTAGCTCATGAAAGCTCATGCTCAAATACATTTGTTAGTCTCTGAGGTGCCACAAGTCCTCCTTTTCTTTTTGAGGAAATATGTGGTTTTTCAATTGATTTAGCTTAACTTGGCAAAAAAAAAGAAAAGGCTTTAACACCCAGGCACCTACAGCTGTACTACACAACCATCTCAATGCTGTGAAACTGTCTATCCCTGTGTTCTTGTATTAATTTATATGTAATACTGTATACGGGCTAAAGGTGTTAACATAACCCAGTCACTGTCCAGCATTAGACAGTGTTAAACAAGGTCTGGGGTTTGGTATGCAGAGATGTCAACCTGCTTAGTACGTGGCAAACACACCATTCAAAGTCCTTTTAACTTTTTGTTAAAAATACTGAAAAGAAGGGAAAATAGTTAAAGTATTTGAAAAGCAAAGTATTAAATACGGCTTTCAATTTAACAACTTCCTTTATTCCCTTTCTCTTTAGCTGGAGAGAGTTTTTCGAAAGGAACCCCCCTTTGTTTGACTCTCATGGTATCAAAGATGGTGATAACTGTCCTATTGGGGAATAGAAAATAAGTTAGTTGTGATGGGCTAGACCGGTTGCTGTTGTTGTTAAAGTCCGATCCTGTTTCATTCCAGGTGGTCTTTGGGATTCAGCTGATACTGGTCACGGTGGTGATGTCGTCTGGGTCCCTCTCTCTGGCCCAGGGTGAGTTGCTTTAAATCACCACATGGAAAGCTTCAGTTTAAATCGTTGATTTTCATCAGTGTTTCCATTTGTACTTCAGTTATTTTCTAAAGAGAGGTGCATCCTCATTGGTTGATATAACCGTTCAATATGTTAATTTACAACTAATAGAGCCATTACACTAGATTTGGTGCATCTTTTTGCCATCCAGGAGGGTACATGATAACTATATACATTTATTTAAGCAATTATATAGCTTAATATTTTCAGATTCTTATTAATTATACATTTTTAGTATGCTAGAAAATGGTGAATGACGTTGCTTATTTACTAGATAATTAACTTTGTGCTCATGGTTTGTGTCAAGCTGCATTAGGATGGTAACTGGAATTTAATTAAACACAAAACCACATATAAAATTTATTTTTATTAAACAAAACAACATTAAATGTTTTGATAGGAGAAGTTGATGTATCCAATACATGTTTCATTTTTACATCTAAATTATTTATTAAACAGAGGGATTAACTGTAGTCAGTGAATAAAACAGATTATTTCAGGCAAATCCTGGGAAATTTTTCAAATGTGCCCAGATTAAAGTAACTGAATCTTAGGTTTCTAGTCTTGCTTTAGTCTCTTGAAAATGAGAAAGTCTCCTAAATTACTTAGACTGATCTATTGTGTCATATTTATAAAGCTTGACCTCAAAAGTTAGAATCAGGGGGAAAACATCTTTCTTTATATAGAAAAGCAGCCTTTAACTCCGAGTTTCTGATAGAGGCTCATGGATTCAGCATATTTTCTTTTTATTTAAATGTTTTAAGAAATAATAATAAATATAGTCCATAACATATTTTGTATTCAATTCAGATTTCATTTTAAACAGGTTTATTTTTAAAAAGAAAAACATAATTTAAATAACAAAATAAAAAAACCCAATTTAAATAAAAAATCTGATTATTTCCTTCTTCAAAAAAATCATCCATTTTTATCCTTGCTGCTCTGGCCCAGTTTGGTCAGGACATCTCTCAGGATAAGGATGAAGAAGGTCTAGACTCCTAGGGGTGGGGTGGCAGCTAGGATGGTGAAGCCTGCTCCTATAGTCCATTTTTCTTCCAAGGTCTCTTTCTTTAAGGACCCATCCAGGGAATGGTGAACAGCACAGCCCATCCCCTCATTATTTTGTCCATCAAGTAGGCCTAGTTTCTGACACACCAATTTTGGTTCACTGATTTCTGGTTCCACACTTTTGTTATGTACCAGGCATGATCTTAACACAGCCCTTGAGTTATATCAGTAGGCTCTTTCTTTGGACTAATTCAGTCTGTCTCCCGTCTGTATCTTTTCTCAAACCCATCAACATTTGCTGTGCTAGGTTATTCTGGCATCTTATGAACTTTCACATTCTTTTTACAGTTGAGCTCACTGTTAGCGTACAGTTGTAGGCTTAATTATAACAAAGTGTTAAAAGCAATTTTCAATTGAGCTAATCTGATGTGACTGAAAAATACTCCTCTTCACCCCAGTAGACAAGGCCACTGAGTGGCAAACCGCATATTTGCAGGCTCTTTTTTACTCTGTGAGGAGCCTCTTGTGGCCACTATTAAGAAGGACTAAATAAAATGGAAATAAAAGATTAAGGCCCGACTTTTCAGAAGTACCTGCTGATTTGGAGTGCCCTTAAGGTAAAATTGTTTGCCACGTGGTAAAAATAAGGTCAAGAGCTCCACAGGATTTTAAAAAAGGACTGGACATTTATATGGATAAGAATACCCAGAGTTATAATATCAAGGATTTAAAGAAAACACACACACACACACACACAAAACAGGTTGGGAAGGTGTATAAGCCCTCATGCTTCCAGGTATAGGGAGATCAGTATCTAAATGGGGTCCAGAAGAAGCTTCCCCTGGGGGCAGGTTAATAACTGCCTCCTGAGGGGTTTCAAGTTTCAGGTCAGGGTCTGCTCCCAAAGTCAATAGGCTGTTTCTATTGTTTTCTTAGGTGACAGAGTGAGATGGATAGGGAGTGATAACTTGGGGGCCAAGGGGTGTGATTTTGCCCCTCACTTTTATAGTTCAGTCACCCTTTGAACTGCATTTTCCTGAGGGTTACCCCTAGATAAAGTTCATTCCCGTTGTGGGGATGGAGACAAGGAATCTGGCAGTGAAAGCGGTTCCATGTTATTGTTTGCTAAGATCTGTTTGTTTCTGAGCCCCTTCCTTGCCCAAGAATGGTCATTTGATACGTGATTGCCCATCAGCTTTGATGACCCTTGGCTAGAGGCATCAGCTTGTCCTTTGTCTTTGAGAAACAGGTTTACCCACTCCCCAGGCTTAAACACCTCAGTCATGATTTCAGCTTAGTTCATAACTTCACATACAATGTTGCTACATACATTTCACCATGATATTATTGACCAGCAAGTTATTAGTTTTCAGATGATACCTTACAAGGCATATTTTGTACAAAGAATAATACAGTGGTGTGTAGGGTGTGAATACAGGGGTGTATTCCAGCACAGTGAGACCAGGATGTTATGGGAAAGGAGATTGGAACCAGCTAGGTGAGGAGAAGGAGGGACTGGGAGAAGGAACAAGGTGTACTCTTTGTTGGTACTAGGCCTACCCAAAACTCTCAGGTAGGGGCGGGAACCTCTAGGCCCAGGCCACAAGTGAGTATGTACGACAATGAAAGAGAAAACAGGAACAGAAGTGAGGTCAAAGGCTAAAAATCAGGGAACCAGAGGGGAACACGAAACAATGAACCCTGTAGGAACGAGTTGTGGGGATGAGACAGGACTGGGACAAGGACAGGTTGGAGGGGATGGGCAGAAGAATCTGTTCCCACTAGAGAACACTTCCCTCCAAAATCTGGAATGAAACCCAAGATTCCTCTGTGTCACCATTTCTCTGCTGTCAGCAACTATCTGTGAAATCCACAGGCAAAATGTTTCATCCCCCTCTGTTGCTCTTCCACACAGAGGATGACAACTTACTAATACTATCAGTTACTCCATCATTTCAAGTGGCATAGGTCTGTGTTGTGGCTCTAAAAGTTCCAGCCGTGCTGATGACCCATGTAAGTGTCAATGTAATACCATATGATGGAATATCTGTGTTTCTGAAAACCTTTTGTAGTGATAAACACCCATTTTTTCATGGTTTGTGTGTATAAAAACATCTTCTGTATTTTCCACAGTATGCATCCGATGAAGTGAGCTGTAGCTCACGAAAGCTTATGTTCAAATAAATTGGTTAGTCTCTAAGGTGCCACAAGTCCTCCTTTGCTTTAAAAATAGACATTAGAAGAATATTATTGAGGTTACAAAGTCAAGCACTCAAAAGTTAGGAAATGCCAGAATTAAGCTTGCCTATGCATGGTTAAGGCCCTTGAATGCTGCCCTGGAAAACTGGATTTTATTCATGCCTCTGCCACATCCTGTGTGATGATGGGCAAGTCACTTAAACCAAACTTTTCACAGGTATCAGAGTAACAGCCGTGTTAGTCTGTATTCGCAAAAAGAAAAGGAGTACTTGTGGCACCTTAGAGACTAACCAATTTATTAGAGCATAAGCTTTCGTGAGCTACAGCTCACTTCATCAGATGCAAGCTGTAGCTCACGAAAGCTTATGCTCTAATAAATTGGTTAGTCTCTAAGGTGCCACAAGTACTCCTTTTCTTTTCACAGGTAGTCACTAATGGTATGTTCCCCCTTTTCTGGGTGCCTGACTTCAGACTCTAGGGTCTGATATGCAGAAGTGCTGAGCACTCACAGCTGCAACTGAAGTCAATGGGAGCTGTGCTTTGAACATATAAAGTGCTCTGAAAAAATCAGGTCATAGGGCACACAAAGTTAGTAGACACTTTTAACCTCAATTTCTCTGTGCCTCAGTTCCCCATCTGTAAAATGAAAATAATACTGCCCCCTCACCTGACATGGGCATAGTGGAAATACATTAATTAATATCTGTGAAGCACTCAGATGTTATAACGATAAGCGCCATAGAAAACTCATGAGGAAATTAACAATTCTGTTTTCAGAGTAGGGTTTGAATAGTGTGCAGTAAACCAGGAATAGGGCCACACATGGAAGAATGAAGAAAAAAATTAAATATTGAATAGCAACTCATTAAGCAAGCACCTTCCATCCTGTGCATTGAATGAGGCATACCCATGGGGTGGGGTGGGGTGAAGAACCTGAATTCTGTAATTTCCTTATTTTTGAGCACTTGACTTTGTAACCTTAATAATGTCCTTTTAACCTAGTTTTTGTGTGTAATGTATACATATATTTCATAAAAAGTCTACTGGATGGTGTTATGGCAGAAATAGGAGCGAGTGCTTATTCATTTTTAATCAGCCATTGGTAGGAGAGCTATTGCATGTATATTGTTAAGAGTCTTCTTTTGTTGAACTATTTATACTGAAATACCTTGAAGGGAACTTTGATTGTGATACCTTTATACATGCTGCAAAGGACCATATTACTCCACAAGTGGACCTGCCAAAGTCAATGGGAGTCACGTACTGTTCAGCATGAGAAGAGGTATAAGAATCTGGCCCATAAAAAACAGTAGATAGAAAAGTAGATACAGATATTGATTTATTTCACATTAATGTATCTGGGGGTTTAGGTGCTAGTGAAATCAGTCTGTGAATCCTCCATATATATTGACTTAATGGCTGTGGATGTCTCCTTCTGAGGCATAAATTAAAAAAAAACAAACAATACAGTTTGTCAGAATATGGAAGTTGTTTTATAAAAAATAGATCATATCATATTTTTTCTATTTTGACAGAAAAATAATCCTCCCATTCCTTCCCCAAATCTATTCCCGGCAATTTTAGGGCCACAATGACATAATTCACCCCTAGAAGTAATAAACAAAAGGGGCAGAGGAAAGCAGTTTAGATTGCTCCCTGCTGTTCCCCAAAGCCTGCCACCCCAGCTCTGCATTAAAGGTCACAACAAAGGTAAATTCCTCATCCATTAAGCAGGTTCCCATTTATCCCACTGGTAGAGAACCTCTAGTTCCCTAGTGTCTCCTTTCACACGTTACCAGACTGAACACGTTTTGTCTGGGCCAAATGAATACTGACCTTTTTTAGTGCATCTTACAGAAAATGGAAAGTATTGGAATAGATTCTATTAATATTGTCAGCTGAGGGGAGACTATTATTTGCACAAATTATGTACGGGGAGATTACTACATTATTTTTGTGCAATTTATTGTGTAATTCAGTTCCATTTTTAAATACATTTTCTGGTTTCTTCCTTCCCCTCCCTAAAATTTGCAGGACGCATGTGTGTTTAATCACCTTTCCCTTGAAAAAACAACCAAACAAACACACACATACACTATGGGAAACTCTATAGAGAAGAAAATACCAGCCATTCTGTCTGACTGCACAAAGTCAGAGATCCCAGCTTCATTGGGAGGGGAAAGGAGTAGGACACAAGCCATTCAGCAGAAAGCTTTGGACTCCTACTGAAGCCGATAACAGTGCGGATAAACAGTGCCCCTGCCAAAAGCTGCAGAACTGACCAGAATACCACAAGCTCATGCAAATGACCTGCAGATCCCCACTAGCTACATGCTAGGTTGGGTAGATAGTAAACTAACTGGGCTGTACTGCAGCTGCAATCCCAAGGAGAAATTCTGGTTGACTCAGACAGGATTCCTCATGTAGCTTCCAGGCAACTATTGTATCACTCCTGGGAAAGATACAACATGTTTCCCCTGCTACACTCAGTGCCCAGTCTAAAACCCACTCCATTCAATGGGAGCTACAAGTAGCCACCACCTCAAACATTCAGGCCAAACTTTTATTTAGGAGCTTAACTAGGATTTAGGAGTCTGATTTTAGGCTCTCAGGTTTGAAAATTTTGACCATAAGCTCTGCCTCAGTTCCCGCATCTGTAAAATGTGGAGAATATTTACCAACCTCAGGGGGTGTTGTGAGGTTAATTTAATGTCTGTAAAGAACATGGAGATCCTCTGTTAAGGGCTCTAGGGAAGTGGCTGGTTCTATTTTAATTTGCTCATGAATTTTGTAAGGCAAGTGAATAAGCAAATAACCCTTATTGTGTGTGGCTTTTATCCCCTATACTCAGAGGACTGTGATGTGTTTTACTGCTAGAAGCCACATACCTACTTTGGCGTGCCTGAGAATTGTGGGTGTTGAATTTAAAGGTGTTATTATTTTATACATTTTATTTTTCTAACAATCAGCTAATGGCTCCTGGGCAGTCAGAGGAACCCAACCCCTAACCATGATCTTCATTGGTCAGTCTAGTTCCTCCTCCCAATACCCATATCGGGCCTAATCCTGTTGGTGAAAATGCAGTGCTTACAGTGGTCTAAAAAAAGTGCTGGGTTCCTCTGTCATAATTTGCAAGCAGCCGCTTTGGCCAGACAGTGCTTGAAATGCACCCCTCAGAAACCTGGCTTGATCTTTAATTAAAAAAAATTTTTTTTGCCAAGTCTGTAACCTCCTATGGCCCTCCCCCCAGCACTGAATAAATGACAAAACCCTTACCAACGTCAGTCAAGGGACTCTTTTAACAGGCTACTGTAACCACCTAAGGTATCTGTAAGTAACAAAGAAAAGGCCATTCTAATTAAAAGTGTGGGTAGCTGTTCAACGATAAGTGATTCTGTTCTGGCTCTTACCAGGCTGATGGATAGGCAGGTGTAGCTGAGCATTTTCCAGAATAAAATAAAACCCAATATGATGATACTTACAGCAACCAATTAAAATGTTCTCCCATTCCCCCAACTGTAGAAGAAAATACTGGATTTTTTTCATTTGTATGTATTTATTCCTTTATTGTTCTGTGAATGCTAATGGAAATCAATACAGTCATTCATTCTGAACCGCTTCTCACATGTGATAAGACAAGCACCGTGGAATATGAGTTAAGGCTGGAGGATAAAACTGAATTTTTATCCTGAACCCTCGTTTTGCTGGCTCCTCTGGGTTTAAGTCAGTCCTTGCCACAGATTTCCCTGCATCTTTTGTGTGGGTGGGTGATGGTTTCGTTAATCATAGCTTGCATTGAGGCAACCCCTCTGGGTAATGTTAACAGATACTGCCTGTGGTAAAGTATGGGAGAGGGGCGGAGGGCAAATTTCACTAAGAGTCACTGAAGTTGCAGGAACTTCAGATAATTAGCAGAGAGTATAAATCCCCAAAGCTGTACATACAGTGTACTTCACCATTCAAGAGGCTCAGCTGTCTCAAGTAAATACTCTTCTCATCCCTTAGGCCGGGCATCTGCAGCAGGCGGAGCATGATTAATTGTTCACATGTGTGGGAGGATGAAAGCAGAAGGTCTGTCTGGCAGAATCTGCCCTCATGAATATTCATCAGGGGAATTTGAAACAGCTGGGAAGCATGTTTGTATCTGGAGAAGATGCAGGTGGGGTTAATGGAGCAAATGGAATGAAACATGTTAGGTACCTTAGACACTTTTGTGTGATGGCTTCTTGACAGGGGTTACTAGGGAGGGGAATATTGGTACTTCTGGGGAGGCAGTTGCTGAAAATGGAATGTTATTTATCAGGGCCATTATATATCAAATGGAATGAAGTTAAGAAGAGGGGAATGCAGGCTGAATATAAAGGGAAAACTTCTTGAGAAAAGTTGGACTGTGGGATTGTCTCCAAATGGGAATGCAGGAAGCCCCATCCCTGGAGCCATTTCAAGCTAGGCTGGACAAAGCATTAGAACAAGCTTCAAATGCCATGGGGATTGAACTAAATTGCATGTTTTTTTAATTAATTTTTAAATAAGTGCAAGGTGCCACTGCTCTAAAGACTGAAACTCTCATATATGTACCCTTTTAACTAGAGATAGACCTGAAATAAAATCATCTGTCTGAACATATCTAGCCTATGTGGCTGTTTGAAATCTGAATATTGTAAATGGTCCATTTCTTTATAATAGGTAGAACAAAACCCTAGATTCAAGCAGCCCCAAACTTTGGGGTGTTTGAAATCTGCATGAGAAGTCTGTGGCTTGGTACCATCACAATTGGTAAGAAGACTAATACTCCTTCCATTGCATTAGGAGGGGTCCCTGTACTTAAGAGCTGTATCCAGACTTGCTGTATCCAAGAATGGCATGTGAACATGCACTAACTGGGGATGAATGAACAGGTTTGGATAAAAGAACATTCCATGCAGAACCTTTACCCATTTCTATAACCAAATCAGTTTGAGGGCTTGAAATCTTCAGTATTTTTTCATGTCTGGCTTTCGACTGGCCCACAAAGCTTGTTCTCATGAAAGTCCCAGTCCAGTCATGCAGAGTCGGGAGGCTCAGATAATTCAGAGACACTTCAGCAAAGTTTCTGAACCTCTGGACTCTTCTGTGAGCTAAATCCAAACTCCAAACATGTGGAGGTTTGTTGCAAAAAATGTATTTTTAAAGCTCCGTGCTGACCTGGAAAGATAGAGAGAAGAGAGCTTGGTGGAGAGGTCTGAAACTGGCTTCCCACTCACTGATCCAACAGACCCCAAGCCTATTGATCTTCTGTGCATGTCATAAGACATAACAGCTTAAAGATACCCCTCCCTTTTAGATTCCTGACACGGATTTTGAAACAAAGAAAGAAGCTAACCCCAGAGGGGAGACGTGCAGTGTAAAATATTTTTTCTAAATTGTGGAATAAACTAATAGTGACTGATTTTTGAACCTGTTGGCCAAGGTCACTTTCTTCCTTTTCCTCATTCTGAATGCATGAGCATGTGCAGTGTTGTTGTAGCTGTGTTGGTCCCAGGATATTAGAGAGACAAGGCGGGTGAAGTAATCTCTTTTATTGGGCCAATTTCTGATAGTTAGAGGGAGACAAGCTTTTGAGCTCACACAGACCTGAAGAAGAGCTCTGTGTAAGCTCTAACGCTTGTCTCACTTGCATTAGAATATATCTTTCGGTGCTAATGACATGGCAGGTGGGTGCAGGGTATTGTGTATAGGGGTTGAAACACAGCATTGGGAGTCAGGATTTCTGAGTCTTTTTACTAGCTCTGACCATCTCACGCAATGACTCAGAAATGTCACTGTTTAAGCAGAGAGGGAACTCTGATCCTCCAGCATGTCCTTCATTTTGCAACCAATTCTGGAAATGGTAGCGATTCCCAATGAGGTTACATAACATTGATCCTGACTGCTAGGATTACAATGGGCATCCACAATACTTTGCATGATCTCACTTTTGCCTTAAGGAGTTGTGCCATGAAGTGTGGAAGTGATACGCAGACAACAGCACTGCTGCAGTATTTGCCAAGGAGTGCAATGTCTGGACCCAGAGCAATACTGCACCCAAATCAGGCTGGCTGGTTTAAATGCACTGCATCATTGCAACTTGCCCTGCTTCAGTCTCACGGACGCAACAGTGTAATTTTCTAACTAAGGCGAGGTTATTGTGTGACTCTAATGGGGCACTGGCCCTTTAAGGCCAGAGGCGGTAGTTACCCTGTTGCATGTTTCCAGGGAAAGTGGATGAAAGCCGTGAAGTAGTCCTTTGGAGCAAGGAAGCTGGTCCTGGGGAACAGTTAGGCCTGGATCCACAAAGGGACTTAGGTATTGTTATGCTGCGTTGTGTCACACCTAACATTTAGGGGCCTAGAAAATCACAGGCACACACCATCGTCCACAAAGTCTGTGTTAGGTGCCTAGGAATAGGATCCACAAAAGCTAGCATGCTAAGTGGGGAGCCATCTAAGCTAGCCAATGGGAGAGAGTTCGGCACTTAAGTCCAGGCTGCAGGGAGGCGCCTATCTCTATTAGTTACCACCAATGAGAACCTGTCTCCTGGAGTCAGGTGACTTAGGCGCCTAAGCAGTTTATTGTGAGAATGAGTTAGGAACCTGCCTCACTCCATACCAAATGGCCAGAGGAGGAGGAGATGGGGGTGGTACTCACCTTATAACTTTAAGCCTAGTGGTTACAGCATTCACCTGAGAAGTGGGAGATCCCTCCTCCAATCACTCTTTATTATTTACCCATAGTGGACCAGCTTCAGCAGGAAAGATTGAGGGAGTCCCACATCAGAATATCCCATAGCTCAGTGATTAGAGCACTTCCCTAAGAAGTTAGAGACCTCTGTTCAAATCCTTCCTTCCCCCTTATAGAAAGGGGGTAATTGAACCTGGCTCTCCCATATCCGAAGTGAGTGCTCTAACCACTGAGTTAGAAGGTGGGCTGTACCACTGTTGCTGCCAGCAGCCTGATTTTGAATGGGACCCAATCCAGTAGGTGGCTTCTGAGCACACCAGTTTGGGCCCTATACATCACTTAGGTGTTTGGCTGCCCTTCTTTCCCTGGTTTGTGAATTGCTCTGAGGCTTAAGTGGGAGATAAGTGTCCAGATATCTAGACTGAGGCAGCAGTGCACATGGCCAGAGGCAAAAACAGGCACTGCAGGAACTCTTATCTTGAAAACATAGATGCTTAGTGAGTTTAGGTGCCTACAGGGTTCATTTAAGGGAATGGACAAGACCCAGCCATCCCTGCCTATCCTGGGCTGCTCTTTGCATGTCCTCTATGTTGTGAAGTCCCATAAGTTTTCCCTTTCTAGTATTTGGAGGAGGCATTCTTTTTTTCTGGCCCTGCTTGCATGTTCCTGCAGCTGCCAAATGGCACGCCTGCCGTGGCAGATGCTCTGGCTTTATTCTTAAGATATGTCCCAAATTTTTCGATCTTCTTTTCCGGATAACTTCAGCGATAGGGGTTGTTGACTCTGTTATAAATTAATTCCATTTAATTCTAGTATTTTTCTGAGGCATCCTTTCAAAGGCATTTAGACATCTGTCTGTACCTTTGGTTGATTTCCAGCTTTCACATCCAGATGTTAAAATGAAAGTAACATTTGAGTTAAAGATTCATACTTTGGTCTGTAGATTGCAGATGTTCAATGACCAAAACTTGTTTATGTTGGTGAATGCAGCTGACACTATGCCAATTCAAGGCATCATTTCTTTGTGGACATCGCCATTTGGTTAGACATTATTGCCAAGGTATGTGAATTGACTCACTTCTTCTATTCCTTTGCCTTCTAACGTAATGCTTGAGTTGGGAGTTGAATTGTGATGACAGCTTAGAAATATGAAATTGCTTATCCTATACTTTAATATGAGCGTTCTCTTTCAGAGGGCCTAATTAGAGGGCTGAATTTTCAGAAGTGCTGAGCACCAACAGATGCCATTGACTTTAATTGGAGTTATGGGTGTTCAATGCCTCTGAAAATCAGAAGAGTAGTTTGAGGGGTTAATTTAATGACCAAAGCACAGCATGGGGTCTTAAGCCACTGACTCATTAATTGATGGGGACTGCATGGCTAAAGCATGATATAACACTCATAAAATTTAGGGGATAATCTCTGGTCTTAATCGGACTATTTTTTGGCAAAGTTACAACATAATTAGGAAGTGTTAATTCATAATAAAGAACCTTATGAATTAGGTAGATCCATCACTTAGTCTCAATTATAAATCAGAATAAACACAGAACTTCACTGCAGGTGTCATCTGCTCAAAACAGCATGGCATATTCTTCTGTATATAACTCTGGGTATCTGGAATTTCTGTATTATTTTTGTAATTCCTAGACTACAAGGATGTATCTTTTACAGCCTGCCTCCAACAGAATAATGCACTGTGGACCAGAGAGATCATAGACAACAAGTCAGGAACAACTCTATAGTTATGAGGGATTCCTCCCACCCTCTACTGCAAACCCAAATACGACTGCAGAAGCATATGGGGCCATTAACAGCCTGCAGGGGCCAGGGGAGATTTACTCATAGATTCATGGATTTCAAGGCCAGAAGGGACAACTGTGATCACCTAGTCTGACCTCCTGTGTAACACAGACCAACGAACTTCCCCAAAGTAATTCCTGCATTGTACCTTTTGGAAAAACATCCCGTCTTGATTTAAAAATTGACAAGTGATGGAGAATCCACCCCCACCATTGATAAATTGCTCAGTGTTAATTACTCTTACTGTTAAAAATTTACACTTTATTTCTAGTCTGAATTTATCTAGCTTCAACTTCCAGCCATTGCATTATTATACATTTCTCTGCTCTATTGAAGAGCGTATTATCATTATTTGTTCCCCATGTAGGTATTTACAGACTTTTATCAAGTCACCCCTTAGCCTTCTCTTTGTTAAACTAAATAGATTAAGCTCCAGAGTCTATCACAATAAGGCACACTTTCTAATCCTTTAGCAATTCTCATGGTTCTTCTCTGAAGCCTCTGCACTTTATCAACATCCTTCTTGAATTGTTGACACCAGAACTGGACATAGTATTCCAGCAGCAGTCACACCAATGCCAAATACAGAGGTGAAATAACCTCTCTCTTCCTATTCAAGATTCCCATTTATGCATCCCAAAATCTCATTAGCCTTTTTGGCCACAGCAGCTCACTGTGCCCCCAAACCTTTTGCAGAGTCACTGCTTTCCAGTGTGTGAGTCCCCCACCACACTGTAAGTATGGCTTATGTTCTATGTTCCTTTCTATGTTCCTAGATGCATACATCTACATTTAATTATATTGTAATGCATATTGTTTGCTTGTGCCCAACTTACCAAGTGATTCAGATCGCTTTGTACCAGTGATCTGTTCTCTTCCTTATTTAGCACTCCCACAACTTTGGTGTCATCTGTAAACTTTATCAGTCATGATTTTGTTTTCTGCCAGGTCGCTGATAAAAATGTTAAATAGCATAGGAATAATAACTGATCCCGGTGGGACCCCACTAGAAACACACTAGCTTGATGATGATTCCCCACTCACACTTACATTTTGAGATTTATCAGTTAGCCAGCTTTTACTCAATTTAATGTGTACCATAATGCTGGAATAGGATGACAGGGAATGGATCACCTGATAATTGCCCTGTTCTGTCCATTTCCTTTGAATCATGTGGCATTGGCCACTTTCAGAAGACAGGATACTAGGCTAGATGGACTATTGGTCTGACCCAGTATGGCCATTTTTTATGTTCTTATGTTAATTTAATATTATTGTACTTTTTTAATAAAAAAAAAGTGGTACCCATGTGGTACCCAGTCAAATGTCTTAAAGAGGTCTAAGTATATTACAGCAACACCATTACCTTTATCAACCAAATTTGTAATCTCACCAAAAAAGATATCAAGTTAATTTGACAGGATCTAGTTTCCATAAACCCATGTTGATTGGCATGTATTATATTACCCTCCTTTAATTCTTTATTAAGTCCCATATTAGCCACTCCATTTTCTTGCCCAGGACTGATGTCAGACTGACAGACCTATAATTACCTGGATCATCCTAGGCACCATGTAGGGCCACAATATGGGCTTCCCACAAATCCCAACATAAGAGATGTTCCCGGGGCAGTGCTGTAGTCCCACAGGCAACCTCCAGGGTTGATCTAAGTTACACTGGGGGTCATTTTGGCCCCCATAGGAGCCAGAATTGGGAGTGTTCCAAGTTAACTTAAAGACACCTTTGTCCCCCATATCCTTGTGCTGCACCTCCAGGAAGCACAGCACAGAATTTCAGCTAAATAGTTAATGCTGAGCTAGAATGGTCAGTTTAAGGGCCTTCTCCTACTCCCACTGAACTCAATGGCATAAATCTCTGAGGTCTATAGGTTGGTTCAAGCTTACTGCAGCAGAAACGTACCTTTGGGGCTAAAGCTTCTTGTGTTTGACCTCAGGTCATAAATTAATTTTTAGGGAAAAGTCTAAAAATGCGTTCAGCATTAATACTTTGAAGTCAGACTCTGCAGAATGGGAGAGGAAGTGTCAATTCAGCTTTGAAACTGTTCTGCCACTGTGAGGCATGGTGTCCATGGCCAAATTTCAGCTCCCTCTTTTATGCACCCTGATGTATGCTTTTTCTAGCTGGCTTCTAGCCATAGCTGTATAAATACAGGGCTTGATCATGCTAAATGTAGCATCCATAGTGAAAATGAGAAATCCCGTTGACGTCACCATGCCTAGTAGTAAATGTTTACAGGACCGGGCCTCTAACCAAGATTTTCTGAAATAAAACAATGAAATTACACACCCCAAAGCAGCTATAGCCTGTGGCTTATTTTATTCATTGCACTTGGAAACTGGTACAAATGAAACAAAGGCCACTCACAACTCATTCACCACCGAAGTTGCTGTTAGTTATAGGAAGTGGCCAGACTCACCATCGGTGTAATTCTCGTGACTTCAGTGGAGTTGTGCCAAGGGTGAATTTGATGCAGTGTTATAATATAAAGTAGCAGGCGTGCATGGTACAATCAGAGGGCAGTAATAAAGTTTATAATTTACTTGGCTGCTACAAGAGAAAGTGTCATTGAAGTGCAAAGTATTATAACTGTTTACAATTATTAATGTATTGTCCCATAACCCCCCTCAGAGATGGGTGGGTAGGAAGGTGTTATAGCAAACTGTCTAATAACTGCACTACTGCCCTCTATTGTGTACACCCAGAACATCTCCGCTGTGTCATCGGCCCTGTACGGCTAAGTGGGTGTCCTTTTGGAACAGGAGGGTCTGAATTTTTATGCTGGCTGTTACTGGAAATCTCTGGATAGCCTCAGGATGTAGCCTTGTGATCGTCATAAATAAGATGGCCATAACATTATCCTCCTACTCCAGGTGGGGAAACTGCAGCAGGGAGCAGAAGTGACTTGTCCAAGGTCCCATCCCCCTTCCAGGGGTGGGAGGCGAGAAGCCAGGAGCCGTGGGGCCAGTCCCACCCTGCTCTATGGAACCCTTTATAAAGAGGGGGTGCTGAAAGCGATTGAGCCAAACTGGAAACCCTGGATAATGGAAACCTCTTCAAAGCAGGAGGTGCTACTGCAGCCCCACCCGCCTAGTTCCATCCCCTAGGCCCTGCTCTCAGCGCTACTCCACGCTGCCCTCCCCCGGATGTTTTCTGGGGGTGCAGGGTGCCCCTTGCTTCACCCCACTTCCAGCCCTTGAAGTTCTGGGGGTGTCCAGGGGCTGGGGGGGCGCTACCCCTGGGGCTGACCCCCCAGGCTCACCCCGCCTCCCCTCACTGCTGGGTCCTACGTCCAGTCCGGTAGGGCGCCCCCTCAGCGCAGCTTCCCGCCCACGGGCTGGGCCCAGCGCCGGGGTCTGCCGTCGCCGGCCGCGGGGTCACGTGCCGCGCGGGGCCCTGGGTGAGCTTGGCGCAGCCCGGCAGGGGCTGCAGCCGTTGCTGGCCCTTTAAGGCGGCTGGGAGGACCGCAACTTCCGCGGGCCGCTCTTGGTTAACGCTTTTGGGCAACTTCCTCAGCAGCACCCTTCTAGCCGCCGGCTCCGCCTTCTCGACGGCTTCCTCTCCTTGGCCTTTCCCTTGCGGCCGCGCGAGCCCAAACGGCGGCCGGGTCGCTGGCGGGGGGGCCCGGAGCCCCCGGCCTCCTTCCCCTCCCCGGGGCCGCCAGTGGAGGCCAGCGAGGGGTGGGGTGTTCGTGGGGAGGGTGGATAATGGGAGCCAGTGAGTGAGATGGGGGGTGTAGTGGGGATTGGGGGCCGGGAAGGGAGGTTGCCGGGGGAAGTGTGGGTGGGGGGGATGGGGTGTATGTGTGTGTGGGGGGGTAAATCATGGGGGGCCGGGAAGGGAGGTTGCCGGGGGAAGTGTGGGTGGGGGGGATGGGGTGTATGTGTGTGTGGGGGAAATCAGGGGGGCCGGGAAGGGAGGTTGCCGGGGGAAGTGTGGGCGGGGGGGGATGGGGTGTATGTGTGTGGGGGGGTAAATCATGGGGGGCCGGGAAGAGAGGTTGCCGGGGGAAGTGTGGGTGGGGGGGGTGGGATGTATGTGTGTGTGTGGGAAATCAGGGGGGCCGGGAAGGGAGGTTGCGGGGGGAAGTGTGGGCGGGGGGGGATGGGGTGTATGTGTGTGGGGGGGAAATCATGGGGGGCCGGGAAGGGAGGTTGCGGGGGGAAGTGTGGGTGGGGGGGATGGGGTGTATGTGTGTGTGGGGGAAATCAGGGGGGCCGGGAAGGGAGGTTGCGGGGGGAAGTGTGGGCGGGGGGGGGATGGGGTGTATGTGTGTGGGGGGGAAATCAGGGGGGCCGGGAAGGGAGGTTGCGGGGGGAAGTGTGGGCGGGGGGGGATGGGGTGTATGTGTGTGTGGGGGTAAATCATGGGGGGCCGGGAAGGGAGGTTGCGGGGGGAAGTGTGGGCGGGGGGGGATGGGGTGTATGTGTGTGGGGGGGAAATCATGGGGGGCCGGGAAGGGAGGTTGCCGGGGGAAGTGTGGGTGGGGGGGATCATGGGGGGCCGGGAAGGGAGGTTGCCGGGGGAAGTGTGGGCGGGGGGGGATGGGGTGTATGTGTGTGGGGGGGAAATCATGGGGGGCCGGGAAGGGAGGTTGCCGGGGGAAGTGTGGGTGGGGGGGATCATGGGGGGCCGGGAAGGGAGGTTGCCGGGGGAAGTGTGGGTGGGGGGGATGGGGTGTATGTGTGTGTGGGGGGAAATCAGGGGGGCCGGGAAGGGAGGTTGCCGGGGGAAGTGTGGGTGGGGGGGATGGGGTGTATGTGTGTGTGGGGGAAATCATGGGGGGCCGGGAAGGGAGGTTGCGGGGGGAAGTGTGGGCGGGGGGGGATGGGGTGTATGTGTGTGTGGGGGTAAATCATGGGGGGCCGGGAAGAGAGGTTGCCGGGGAAAGTGTGGGTGGGGGGGATGGGGTGTATGTGTGTGGGGGGGAAATCATGGGGGGCCGGGAAGGGAGGTTGCTGGGGGAAGTGTGGGTGGGGGGGGATGGGGTGTATGTGTGTGGGGGGGAAATCATGGGGGGCCGGGAAGGGAGGTTGCTGGGGGAAGTGTGGGTGGGGGGGATGGGGTGTATGTGTGTGTGGGGGTAAATCATGGGGGGCCGGGAAGGGAGGTTGCTGGGGGAAGTGTGGGCGGGGGGGGGGATGGGGTGTATGTGTGTTGGGGGGAAATCAGGGGGGCCGGGAAGGGAGGTTGCCGGGGGAAGTGTGGGTGGGGGGGATGGGGTGTATGTGTGTGGGGGGGAAATCAGGGGGGCCGGGAAGGGAGGTTGCCGGGGGAAGTGTGGGCGGGGGGGAATGGGATGTATGTGTGTGGGGGTAAATCATGGGGGGCCGGGAAGGGAGGTTGCGGGGGGAAGTGTGGGCGGGGGGGGGATGGGGTGTGTGTGTGTGGGGATAAATCATGGGGGCCAGGAAGAAGTATGGGCAGAGAGGGGGGATGGCGTGTATGTGGGAGGGTAAATAATGGGGGCATAGTGAGGGTGTTGTGGGGTGTAGTGTGGGCCATCAAGGGGCAGGGGGTATATGTGGAGAGGGTGAATAGTGGGACTAGTGAGGGTTTGGGTGTAGTGGGTGAAGCAAGGGGGATGGGGTGTATGTGGGGAGGATGAGTAATGGGGGCCAGCTAAGGGAGGCTGGGGGGTGTAGTGTGGGTAGAGGGGGATTGGAATGTAATGTAGGGAAGGTGAATAGTGGGACTAATGAGGTGGTTTGGGTGAAGCAAGGGGGATGAGGTGTATCTGGGGTGGGGTGTATGTGGGGAGGGTGAATTGTGGGGGCAGTGATGGGGGTTGGGGGTGTAGTGAGGGCAGAGAGGGGGACTGGAGGAAATGCACATGGGTGTGTGATATGGGGGTCAGCAAGAGGGATGGGAGTAGGAAGCAGGGACGCCTTATTCTAAGTCTAGGCTCTGGATCTCACTGAGCCACTGGCCCCCTGTATTACTCATTTTCTGTTGATAGGGTATGTTGGCCCTTAGCTATCTTTCAGGGGTTTAGCTGGGTTACAGAATCAGTGGATGCCATGTTGTGCCCTGATGCCTGCAGCATGGTGGTTTTTGTAGCACAGATGGAATGAGGCATTTTGGTAAGTAGAGTGGAGATGAAGGCTGACTTGCCCTCACAGGCAATGAGAGAGGTTAATTTTGACTGACTCTTTCTCTCTGCTATTCTGGTTTTGGTCTCTGATCATGTGTCTCCAAATTTCTTGGCAGGGTTTACTCTCCATTGCCTAAATGAAGGAACAGTTTCCACCTCCGTCTTGGATTGTACTGGGGCTAGAGTGCATTAAATCCATTTCTAGTGGTGCTACTGATGTGAGGTAACTGTTTAACCATTTAATTGAAGTTTGATTTAGGATTTGCTGTTCTTTCCTTGGCAAGAGGCAATTGTACAGAAGCACAGGAGGTTGGCAGGCTTTGTAGAAAGCACAGGGTCTGGGAGAAGGCTGCTGTGTGGCTGGGCCCTTGGTGACACAGCTTTGTACCAGCCAGCCTGATCTCTTGCCCTAGAGTAATCCTACGCAGACTCCTTTCTAGAGTTTGCCCTGTGCAGTAGCAGGTGTGAGCATTCTTGCAGCATTTTGGTGGTCATGTATGATACTGCATACAAAATCTTTCCAGTTTAAGTCAAGGAAAAATGTATGGTTTACATAGTCACAGTTCTTCTTTATTCAGTATTAATCTCTGTTCTGAATTTTAAAACTCTGAGAGGTTATATGTAATGGGACCTAACACCAAGCTGAAAGAGTCATTGCCTGACAAACAAGCTCTACAGGTTTAATAATCAAACTTAATTTTTATAGATCACATTTTTCATTTTCTTGAACACTGCTGATTTCCAAATACCAATAGAAATCTGTGGATTTGGATTCTCCCATGTAGAATTTAATCCCTGGCTATTTATCTTAAATTTAAGATTTAATTTAAAAAATAAGCGTTTTACTTTCTGATTATATCCCTGTGTGTTGACAACCTAAGTGGATCTGCAGACAATAGACATGGGTGCTGTTAATTGTCTGCATGTGTCTCAATAGGAATATAATGCTGGAGCCTAATGATTTACCATGGTTTGTGTGGAAATTCATACTTCCCCTGCTAGTCATTCAGTTAGTGCAGTGTTTCCAGAATACTTCCAGCCCAGCCTATGCTGACTCTATAACAGTGTTAGTATGAACCATATTTTAAAACAGTGCAGCTTGCATTGTTCCTTTGTCAGTATAAATAGAACCTAACTCCCTTTCCTTCTACTCCATTATAGCCAGCATAATAAGCAGAACAGTGGCTTTTTGAGAGTCAATAATATGATTAACCCTGTACGGTACCTAGACAACAACAAGGTCCCTGCCTCAAAGGGGTTGGCGGGGGGACTTACAAGCAGACAGACAATATCCCAGTTTACTGAATGAAGGCCTGAATTCTAATATTTTTTTTAAAAACTCAATTTGTTGGGTCGTCATTGAAGGTTTCATGAGGGAAGAGTGCTTTAAGGAAGGATTAGAATAGTCAGAGTAGCTGTTGAGTGCCCAAGTGTGGAGGATTGTCTTTGGCATGAGAACCACACACTTCGAAAGCAAGAGCCAGGAAAAAGGGTTAATGACACTGCTTCTCATATGCTGTTAGAGGACATGACCCTAAACAGTGAATGTGCCTCCTTGAGGACACCAGAAGGCCAACTGGGGGGCCTTTGGTCTCCTGGTTTAACATCTCAAAGTCTTCCCTGAATCCTGGGTAAGGTTAATGTAAAACATCCACTATTGCAACTGACTAGCAGAAGGAAAACCGGTAGAACCTCAGTCATGAGAGTTAAAGTTCCAGCTAACCTCCTACCCTTCCGTTAACTGACCTGCACAGTGATGCTACATCTTTTCACTTGAGACTGCTCTTTAGCCAGATAGTGACTCAACCAAGGAGATGTAAGGCTTGTCCACACTTGAAAGTTAATGCAGGTGAAGACAGAATGTGAACCTAAAGCGCAGTCTTTGTTCCTGACCAGCAGCTGCATGTGTGAACATTCTTATTCCAGAACAAGAGTCCTTTGCTTCTCTTTAGTTTAACCACTGTGAATTAAGCTAAATGGGAACAAGGCATTCCTGTTCCAGAATGAGTGTCCACACATGGAGGTGACCAGGAATAACTCTGTGTAGATATACCTATAATAAACAACACAGGTGCAGAAAACATGTAACAAATTAACAGGTGTCTGTAGATTTGGTGAACTGGGTATTAAAATCCTCGCAGAGAGGCAGAGCCCACATAGGTGCCAAAAGTTAGGCTTGTCAGTACTCTCCTAAAGGAAACTCCTGCTGCTTTCTCAAGGCTTAATTGCTACTAGACATTTGGTCCGCCTTGAGGGTGGTGATAGAAACCCAGCAGAGTCTGGGTTGGGAAGCAAGATTGAGTGTTCCTTAATCATTCTAGAGTATAAGTTTGACCCGGTTGGTTGGTTGGTTGCTGGCTGACACAACCTTTGTATTTGTTGGAGTCTTGGTGGCTTAGAGGTGTCTCACTACATTGACTAAAACAGACCTTTGAGCCCTTTTGAACAGTCAGTTGCTGCAACAACTGGCCCATCACAAGTTAATAAAATAGTAGTTCTCCCCCAACAGAAGGTGGCATTAATTAGAGGCAACCATTTTGTTGAAATAGGAGGAGAATTGGGGACCACTGGCTTCTCCAGGTGAAGAAGTGTCAAGTGGCCTCTTAGCAGTGCTGTAGCAAGGAGAATTACCTTCCTTTTCCAGGCAAAGCATTAAATTATGAATCTTTAGGAACTGGGACACCTCAAAACCAGTGTTAAGACTGAATGATTAGTGGTCTTTTTTCATCATAATGTAATATTGATAATCATAATGTAACTTATCTGGCACTTGCCTTTTTGGATGTGCTCTGTATACATTACTTGATTTGTGGCAAGTAAATGGATACTCTTCCAGATTGCTGTAAAATAAAATTGATATACTGCAAAGTAACTGCTAACTTAAATACCCAGCGCTTGTCATATTTTCCTAAAATAAATCAAGAAAGCAGCTGGCTTAATCTGTCCACTTTTTCACTGAGATTCATAGCAAAGTTTCAGCAAATACTACAGAATCGATCTTTGGCTATCTGTCCCTCTTTTCTTTTTCTTTTAAATAACCTAGTGGTTTGGGAAGTCTGGTATTAATCAGACAATGTACAACCAGGTATAAGTTTAATGTTCTAAACAAATACTGACAGGTTTCAGAGTAACAGCCGTGTTAGTCTGTATTCGCAAAAAGAAAAGGAGGACTTGTGGCACCTTAGAGACTAACCAATTTATTTGAGCATAAGCTTTCGTGAGCTACAGCTTATGCTCAGATAAATTGGTTAGTCTCTAAGGTGCCACAAGTCCTCCTTCTCTTTAAACAAATACTATATCTCCTGGTGTGACTATAATAGTGATGAGACCTGACACATCCATCTGACACAACAGTCCAGTAGAGGCCAGGAGAAAAGTGTTATCACTCAAATAACTTCTTAATCAGTGTGTCACCAGGCATGTGTACTGCAGTTCTGAATAGCTGAAGCACAGTAGGATTTTAAAAAGTGCCTAAATGATCTAGGAGCACAAATCCCACCCTAATCTGCAGGTGATGCTCTAGTGCCCTCAGCTTCATCTCTAGTAAGTCTGCAACTAAGTTCTAGTTAAAATTAAATGATATTCCTAATATATAGAAACATCTAACCGCAAAATGGCTTTTGACTCTCTTATATGTGATTAATTTATGACACTGTCCCTGACTAACAGCTAGGCTCTCTTATCTAGGTGCTCCATAGTATAAAGATAAGTTTCTGCTGATTTAGAAACTGGCTGATGCCTCCTGGGTAACTATTTATTCAGAAGTAGCTAAAAATGTCTATCCAGAACTTTAGTTGGAAGCATTGGAATTAAACATATAAATTAGGGCTAATAAAGTACAAGATTATAGGCTTTCAGTTGACCAGGAGAGGGCAGTGTAATGGAATCTCAGACAGCAGCTAGTGAACTCTTCACTTGTCTGCTATTATATTAAGGGTGGGCAAATTTTTTGGCCTGAGGGCCACATCAGGATTGCAGAACTATATGGAGGGCTGGGTAGGGAAGGCTGTGCCTCCCCAAACAACCTGGCCCCCTCCCACTTCCCGCCCCCTGACTGCCCCCCTCAGAATCCCCAACCCGTCCAGCCCCCCCAACCCTTGTCCCCTGACCCCACCCCACCCGGACCTCCAACGCCTCCCTGTCCCCTGACTGCCCCCCCGGGGCTCCTTGCCCCCTTACCATGCTGGAGCCAGCCACACCCCCATGCTGCCCGGCAGGAGCAGCGGGTCAGAGCGCTGGCGGCACGGCGCGCTGAGGCTGTGGGAGAGGGGCCAGAGGCTAGCCTTGCCAGCCAAGAGCTCAGGGGCAGGGAAGGACGGTCCTGCGGGTCGGACGTGGCCCACGGGCTGTAGTTTGCCCACCTCTGTATTATATGGATTAACATGCTCTGTTCAGTTTTCTTGCTCTGAAAGGCTCTTTCCTTTGAGCTGGCAAATGCTGCTCTTCCCTGGTGTACAAACCAACATGAATCATAGAATATCAGGGTTGGAAGGGACCTCAGAAGGTCATCCAGTCCAACCCCCTGCTCAAAGCAGGACCAATCCCCAACTAAACCATCCCAGCGAGGGCTTTGTCAAGCCTGACCTTAGAAACCTCAAAGGAAGGAGATTCCACCACCTCCCTAGGTAACGCATTCAAGTGTTTCACCACCCTCCTAATGAAAAAGCGTTTCCTAATATCCAACCTAAACCTCCCACATTGCAATTTGAGATCATTACTCCTTGTTCTGTTTACTTGTACAGAAAAGTATATATTAAGCAACCTGAGCCCTAAATAAAGCAGATCTGTTTATCACGAACGGCAATAAAAACATATTTATTTAGCGTGTCTTTATAATCAAACACACACTTCCAACATTTGATACGGTTGTGGGAAGGTTTGTATTCTAAACTAGCAGAAGACCTCATAAGTTTTGGCGCACACGTCATTTCCAAAGTGAAGTTACAACTGGTTAAATATTTAAAGGGTATTAGGCAAGATAAAGTACTGCATAAGGAACAAGACTTATAAGACATTTTTCCCTCCACCCAGCGTACAGTGTAGTACAACTACTTATAAAAGTTGTTGTTTAGTGGCTGCTGTTGAGAGGTTTGTTTTCTTGTAGCTTTTTCTTCTTTGTAAGCCAAAGTAAATATTTAACTTGGAGACCAACATTTATAAGAATATTAAAGTCAGCAACTTTAAAATAACAACCTGTGTGCATACACAGCAGCAGGGAAGAGGAAGGCATTTGGTAAGGAGAGTGCTGTCACTTTTAGATTATCTTATTGTAACTTGATATAAAATTTCTCCATCTGTTAATGTAAAATCTCACTTGCCAGTTACTAGCATAAGATATTTTAACATGAATAAAATACTTGCAGGTCCTTATGTTAGGCAGTTTAGTATATATAAAGTTTCAGTAGTATTGTGCCTGGATAGCTGACCTTGTCAAAATCCAGAAATCCTTCTCTTCAACCAAAGTAAGGGAAGGGTGCATTTGTACCTTCGCCTTGAAATTGCCTGAGTTCAACCATATTTTGGCACTTGTCTAGGCTAGCATCATCTTGAGCCAGGCATTCTGTATTTGTGGCAGGTAGGCTGAGAGTTACTAGGCCACCTTTGTTTATGGAGTGGTAAACTAATGGGCCATTTTGGTATGGGGAGTACTTGCTTGCAGTCTTCGAGGTCTTCTGTAAATGTGGTCAACTGCTCATCAGACCTTCATCTCCTGAGAAACTAGCTCCATTTGCACTTGTCCAAAGAGCAGGCCCCCACTCTTTTAAATCCTGCATCAATACCTTTCACAACGGAACTTTAGAGCATCTGGCTTTCGGTGAATTCTGCATCAGCTTCATTAAGCTATCACAATGACTTGCAAATGTCACCCTAAGCTGAATGTACTTTCTAAGTTTGCTTAGCTGCTCGTGTTGCACTCTGCACAGCTATGACCTGCCTGTAGGTGAAGCCTTTTGTACTTTGTTCTTGTACTTATGTGTCCTGATTATTTCTTTCCAGATGACTTGACTGGAAGATTACACCATAATAAAGGAGCAGGATGCCATCACTTCAGCTTGACTATCCCTGTATGTAGTCTTCTAACTTGTAGAATGTGGCTTTGCCTAAACACATGAATAAAATCTAACTTTCAAAAAAGATCACTGTAACTCTTGTTAAATTCCTGCCATATAACATGCACAAGCCAAAAGAGGTCCTCAGCTCTGCAAGTTTCTTCTGCACTTCTGGCAGTGCTAACTTTTGGGAAGTAGTGTAGTCGTGGCAAATGGGACACTTCCTAGCTGTGATGTGGTGCTTTGAGGATTTGTAGAAGTAATTCAAACCTTGCTGTCCTTGAAGAATACTTCAAGAATTTGAGAATATATTCTTGACGTGGCACTTCTCATTTTCTCCACTAGAGGGTGCAAAGGTATGTTAAATGGCTGAATTACAATTAAACAGAGCAGATCCCGAGACTTTTAATGAGAAACACATGCAATGAGGGGAGAGCTGGGTTGGGAGTACTTTCCAGTTAAGGAATTCTCTATCTCAATTGGCTTTTGTCCAGGATGAATGCAGATTATGTAAGGGGCCAGCTGTACTGAAAATGAAATCCACATGACAATACATGTTGTGCATTTAGGAGCTAGTATTAAGTAAACAGTGTAGGAAGATTTCAGAGTAACAGCCGTGTTAGTCTGTATTTGCAAAAAGAAAAGGAGTACTTGTGGCACCTGAATTCAGGGTAGGAAGAGGGTCTGTTGTACTCATTTATTGAGGGAGAAACACCCAGTAGTGCCTGCTGACTGTACTAATTTTAATTTACTCTGCTGTGTAAAATGTGGCAACCAGGAGACTTACCCTATATTGAGGGAAATAGCCTACTAAATCTGCAGCATGTAGCTAGTACTATCGCTCCAGACCAAATGTAAGAGGCCCGTCCTTCACACTTGGCATGGGAACTTGGTCTAAGGCCTTGTCTATGCTAGAGAACTGCTGTGGTGCAAGTCTCAACAATGCAGTGACTCCATGCTAGCCCATCTGTTCTGGGTATATTCAGTGCCTTGCATTCCTGCATAGTACTCTCTGCAAGTGCTGTTAATTGTGGTACTTGGGATGGGTATACTCAGTGGTGACCTGGAACCGGTTTGCTCGCGGGACAACCGGTTCTAAAAGGGCTTCTAAATTTAACAACTGGCCAAAAGTGGCACCTTAAATGCCGACTCTGTGGGTGCTCCGGGGTTGGAGCACCCACAGGGAAAATTTGATGGGTGCAGAGCACCCACTGGCAGCTCCCCAGGCCCAGCTCACCTCCGCTCCGCCGCCTCCCCTGAATGCGCCACCCCGCTGTGCTTCTCTGCCCGCCCCACACCCCCCTCCCCCCCCGGCTTCCCGCGAATCAGCTGTTTGCGCAGAAAGCCGGGTGGGGGGGCTGAGAAGCAAGCAGCGGCTTTGTGCTCAGGCCCAGGGAGGCAGAGGCAAGTGGGGGAGGGCATGAGGAGGGGTGCCCGTGCCGCAGCAGGTAACCTGGTGGGTGCGCGCAGGGGAACCGCTCCCCGCCCCAGGTCACCTCCGCTTCCCTGGGCCTGAGTGCGAAGCCGCCGCTTGCTTCTGAGCCCCCCTACCCTGGCTGCGAACAGCTGATTCACGGGAAGCGGGGAGGGGGCAGAGAAGCAGTGTGGGGCAGCGTGTTCAGGGACAGAGGCGGAGTGGAGGTGAGCTGGGACTAGGCGCGGGGCGGGGAGCTGCCAGTGAGTGCTCTGCACCCACCAAATTCTCCCCGTGGGTGCTCCAGTGATCAGTGGGGGGAGCAGTTGCTCCCCTACCAGCTACGCTCCCCTGCCCCTAGGAGCCAGAGGGACATGCCGGATGCTTCCTGGGAGCTGCCCCAGGTAAGCAACGTCAGGACTCGCCACCTGGCAGGTCCCTCTGGCTCTTAGGGGCGGGGCGCAGTGGGCACCCACTATGGTGGCCCACAAGATCCTCCTGCCCAGTTCTGGGGGCAGTCAGGGGACGGAAGGGGGGTGGATGGGGCAAGGGTCTGGGGGGTGGGGGGGGCCTCAAGGAACACAGGGGGTTGGATGGGGCAGGGGTGGGCCTTGACACCCTCGTGGGATGAGGAGGGAACCGGTGGTTAAGATTTTGGCAGCTCATCACTGGGTATACTGTATGTTTGCATCTGTTCTGTGTTTCCATCCCCAACTTCAAATAACTCTGTCCTGCTCAAGGATCCATGCACCAATTGTGAGAGAAAGGGGCTATGCCCTAGTACTTGCAGATGCTATAAAGGAGGGTCACTCAATGAACAACCCAGAGGATTGGATGGTATTATGATGAGCAACTTGGGTGTTGCAACTCGAGGGAACAAGGAGGCTGATTATTCTGAACTGATTTCTTCTCTTTGGATCATACCTTGTTGTGTGTGGTTTGTTGCTGAACTAACAGTTTTCTTGTGTTCCCCTTTTGATCTACAGATGGGAGTGGTATGGGTTGGAATGAGGATGTTCTTCCAGGCCTATTGATAGTGCCCAGTCAGTTCCCTCATCTAATGCAGTGGGCCCTAGGCAATCTTTGGTCCTGGGTTGGGGACGACACAAACGAGTGCTGGACACTATTGCAAGGCAGGTGGAATTACTAGCGAATAGGTTGGGAGCAGTATTCTGACCGCATAACGTTGTGCGAGATATGCTGAGGCAACAAACGGACTGCCATAGCAACCCTCCTAAATGCAGTGTTGAGTCTGTGCATGCAGTTGCTGCCAAACAATTTCTCTCCTTTGTGTTTTCAGGTGCATTACTAGAGAATAAAAGGTCGGGAGCAGTATTCTGTGTGGCAGTGTGAGAGTTATGCTGAGGCAACAGACAGACTGCCGTAGTTCACACACTGCTATGCAGTTAGAATATTGCTCCAAATCTATTACGCTCTAGTGATTCACCTGCATGCACACGGACAAAGGAGAGAAATGAATTGCTGAGCAGCCACTGCATGCGCACATTCAACACTGCATTTACATTTAGGGTAGCCCTGCTGAGGCAACAAATGGACAGCCATGGCAGGCAAACTTCAGTGTAACGCAGTGTTGCGTGCGTATGCAGTGACTGCTGAACACTTTCTCTCTGTGTTTTCAGGTGAATCCTTATGACCCTTCCAAAAGACGCTTCCATAAAGCAAAATTTTAAAGCTGTATTTTCTCTCTTGTCCTCTGCTGCTCTGGCTCTTTGAATGTGGGATCAGGGAAGAGGCAGAGTAGAAAGTAGCTGAGTATCAACTTGGTTGCTCTCCCCTCCCCTTTTACCACTCCCCCCTGCCCACCCTGCCTGAGTTACTAAGTGAATGACTTGACAGGTGTCCGAAGCAGTCCTTCTAAGCTGTAAGATTGGTCATTGCTGGATAGGCAGGAGCATTGTGGGACATTGGGACTGCACTTGGAGGGCCAATTGCAGCAGTCACACTAGCCCTTCCTGTCTACAGTGGCGTTGTATTGGAAATCGCTGTGTCTCTGCACCACCTATTTAGCTTTGCCTAGAGCAAGGGTCATGACAATGAAGAAGTAAATGCCTGCAACAATGCATAAGTAGGGCCCTACCAAATTCATTGCCATGAAACATGCATCACACACCATGAAATCTGGCTTTTGTGTGCTTTTACCCTATACTATATGGACTTCATGGGGGAGACCAGTGTTTCTCAAATTCGGAGTCCTGACCCAAAAGGGAGTTGCAGGGGGGTTGTAAGGTTATTTTAGGGGGGTCACAGTATTGCCACTCTTACTTCTGCGCTGCTGCCTGGCCAACAGCCGCCGCTCTCTGGCTGCTCAGCTCTGAAGGCAGTGCCTTGCCAGCAGCAGCAGCGCAGAAGTAAGGATGGCAATACCATACCATGCCACCCTTCCTTCTGCACTGCTGCCTTCAAAGCTGGGCAGCAGGAGAATGGTGGCTGCTGACGGAGGGCCCAGCTCTGCAGGCAGCAGTGCAGAAAGAAGGGTGGCAATACCATACCCTGCCATCCTTCTGTGCTGCTGCTGGCGGTGGCTCTGCCTTCAGAGCTGGGCTCCCGGCCAGCAGCCGGCACACTCCAGCTGCCCAGCTATAAAGGCAGAGCCGCCACCAGCAAAAGCACATAAGTAAGGGTAGCAGTACCGCAACCCCCCCCCCCAATTCCCCCCCTCCAAAAAAACCTTGAGACCACCCCACAACTCCTTTTTGGGTCAAGATTCCTACAATTACAATATCATGACATTTCAGATTTAAATAGCTGAAATAATTAAATTTATGATTTTTAAACTTGTGTGACCATGAAATTGACCAACATGGACTGTGAATTTGGTAGGGCCCTATGCATAAGCATTTGTGTAAAACAAGCATTCCAGAGGGGATCACAATGCCAAAATTCTCTACCTTAGGCAATGCTGAAGGGACTGTTTATGCCTCATTCTGCCAGTACATGCTGGTCAGTCTTGTAACTGGAATAACCCTCGGAGGGGAGTGATACTACTGTGCTTCATGCCATACTAACTTAAATGTGTTGCCACTCTGTTATGAAATAGATGGCTAACTCATTGAGTTATTTTTCACACTGTACTGCTTGGTGAACTTGAAGATTAACATGTTTATTCCATTGTTCAGTTATACTGTAACTTGTCTTCACTGCTCCCTACCTGCACCAGGGGTAGCCTAATGCATGTACTAAGTGTGTGGCTGCTTAGTGGCCCTTGCTTCAGTCTCATTCTGTCAGTATTTTCCTTTCCCCAGCGGCAGCCTCTTGGCAGCACCCAGCTACTTTGAGAGATCAGCTGGAGCCCACAATGAAAATGCCCGGAACCCCAATCCTGTGCTGCTATAGAAACCCACCATCTCCACACTAATCTCAACCCACCTTATAGCTACTGGCTGGGGACCCACTCTTGGCTTTGCATCGTCTGCAAAACCTAGAGCTGACTCTGGTTTGGAGCTTGTATTCTAGAAGCTCTGAGTTGAACCTTACGTAAGTCATTTTCTATTGGCAATGGTGTATTTACCCCTCAGATCATGCAAGGTCTTGCTTGGGGCAGGTGGGCCATGCAGAGCCTCA
The DNA here is from genome assembly GCF_965140295.1 of Lepidochelys olivacea. Taxonomy (NCBI): domain Eukaryota; kingdom Metazoa; phylum Chordata; order Testudines; family Cheloniidae; genus Lepidochelys; species Lepidochelys olivacea. The sequence goes on from NC_140424.1 coordinate 17,590,427, forward strand.
CTGAAATCAGTGGGACGTTACATGTCAGCAAGATCTGCCCATATGGATCAAGTTGCAGGTTCAGGGCCTTAGGCCTACTCAGTTTGTCTGTAAGGAATCTGGAATGGGTTCTTGTAGATTTTATTCAAAGGGGAAAAAAATGCTTCTTTCTGAATGATACTTGGCTTCTAGGCAAGGAATATTAACATTTTACAAGATCAAAATTCAAATTTTCTTACCATGCCTTGGCATAAATCGTTAGTAGCTGCTGTTGTGTGCGCTTAGCAGATCGCGCTCTTGCACAGGCATCTGACAGGAGATGCTAGCTATCTTCTAATGGTCATACTGGTGTACTTGCCAAGTGCGGATGTGACTTGCCCAGGCTGATCTCTTAACACTTTCGCTGTCAATACAATACACTGTCTGAATTACTTAGTTATGCTAGACGTATTGCTGTAGACAGCCCATTTTGCCTAAAATGGATATCTTCAGGAGACTTCACTTCCATACAATCAATGTGCAGAGGCCTGTTTTGTGTATTGGTGTAAAATTGCAGTAACTCGATTAGTGATTGTAAACATCCTTAATTCTAAGAGAGCAGAACTGACTTGTGAAAAATGGGTCAGTTGTTTACTTGGGGCTGTGTAATTTGCAGAACTTGTTTAGTATCTAACTTGTTTTCCAGCAGAAGTGATCCTTGCACGTTGTGGAACTGACTTATGTCTGTTTGAAGTAGAGAACGGCGCTAACCCTAACTTCTCCTCTCTGCCTGCTTTAGCCATATAATAGGCTTCACTCTTTCATGCTCTGCTATGTGGAGGGATATACCCAGATTTGCTTATCAATTACCCACTTTATTTTCATCTAACTGGTAGCTGCTGAGGGCCTTTAAAATCACAGATTACATTTTATTGCTAAGACTAAGAGGGTATCCAAACACGCAAGCCACTCAGTGTTGGTATTAGAGATATGTATTTTATTCTTAAATTGTTCTGCTGGGCAATCTCATACAATTAACAAAAAGTAAATGTATTAATCCATCACATAATTCTCTTCCCTGACTAGCTCTAAGCACTCCCTTTGGCTGTGGTTCTCCTTACTGACTTTTTAACTGAAGGGAAGCCTAGTTGCAAATGTCACTTGGAATAAAAGCCTGTGGTAAATCGGGTGACTATATCTACTCCTGCTCCCTTCACTTCCCCCAGCCATGCAGTTCAAAGGAAGTTGGCACCAGACTGGCACTTGGGAGACCAGGGTTCTGTTCCCAGCCTTGCAGTTGACAGAACACTGGTCTCCCAAGTGCCAGTCTGGTGCCAACTTCCTGCATCCTTGCTGCAAGGAGGATGGATTACCAGCACAAGTGGAATCCATGCTCTAATCTAACCCACATCCCCAGCCAGGCCAGCTTGAAAGCACCACATAACTTGGATGAGAGAGCTTTGTGGGTGGATGGGGGAGTGGAGCAACATCCACATAAGAACCTGAGCTAGCTTCAGTGAAGACATATCCCTAGCCTTGGTGCCTCAGTTTTCCCATCTGCACAGTGAGAATAAGGGGCTTTCCCATGTTTATAGAGTGCTTGGAGAACTACAGGAGAGGCGTGCTGTATCAGCTAGCCTCACATACGTCAGGATAAGCAAGCATTAGCATCTGTGGGTCTCCCTCATATGACAGACTGGAAATTCTACAGCTCCAATTTTGAAAAAGTTTTATACTGAATAACTAAACTGCTCACTTGAGTTAGCACAGCCCTTGGGCTTATTCTAATATTCAGTTTATTTTATATTGGCCAGAGCTGCCTTGTCCTGGGTTAGGAATAAACTTCCATGGACAGTTCTTGCAGTAGCAACCTGGGAACAAGAAATGTCCTATCCACTATAGTGATTATTATTTAGAGAGGCTGGGTGGAGGGAGGATTGACTGATCAACCAGGTGCACCTAACAGCCTGCCCCAAGGTCGGGATAGGTTACACAGAACCAGTCCAACTCCTCCGTTTTGCTTTGAGACAGTTCAAATATGAAGGGCTTAGACAGGAAAGGAAACCTCAGTGTGAATCTAGACAAAGCCTCCCTTGATCACTGGCTGAAAAAACAAATTCCTCCACCATTTCAACATAGGGCCCTGGCTACCTGAGGGGTTACTTTGTGTGGCTCTAAGCAGCCCTAAGGCCAGCATAGCTTGCTCCTGGAGGACCACCTTGATGGAAGGGAATCCTTAGCTGCTGTGGAGAGACAGTGCGACTGCTCCATGCCAAGCCCCTCCATGTACCTGGGGGAAAGGAGGACGGGGCTGGTGCTCCTTGGGGCCATTAGACACATGACTTAGAGAAACCCACGAGTTGTTAATTCTGGCAGGGAACCAGCCCATTGCACAGCTGGACCAGGATCATGAGAATACGAAGACAGGGCTGCTCCATTGCCCACTGCAGCCACATCTCTTTCCTTACCCCTAGTTGAGCTGTACATGCCTCAGCTGCAGCTGTGGATTGGGACTAAGGTCTCTGGTAAAGCTTTTTTGTTCCTTTCTCCCTGTGTCCCTGGTTTGGCGTGCAGTTAAATTCTCCACGTTTCATGCGGAATGCCTTGTAGCTGTGGTTTTTTTGGGAGAAAAAAGTGGGGGACTGTTTTAAAAGTTGTCTGAAAGCAGGCAGCTGATCCTGATGTGGTCTAATGCAGTCACTCCCAACCTCTTTGGATTGGCTGCTGCCTTTCCCTCACCATCCCTGGCTCCCCTTGCACCACATCTCATTGTAGCTGCCACCATCACTCCTTATTTCTGTCCACTTGCTCTCCCTCTTTTTTTTCTCATTCACACTATTCTTATTCTCCTCCTCCTGCCCCCAATCCACATTTGGAGCTTGGCATGCCATGCCTGCTGCCACTGTTGTTCTGATTTCCTCTCTAACCTGTATAATTACAAGCTATATAGTCTGCCTGTATTATGTAAATTAACTTTTCAAATCCTAGGGCTAAATTCACCCCTCAGAGACCAGCACAATCTTCCATTAGGTTCAGTGCAAGTCAAATGCTTTTCAGTAGGAGAACTCTGCCTGTCATTCACATGTGGTCCTGTAGCATTTACTGTGTCTGAGTGGAGTGCTTAAAGCTTCTATAAATCACTGTGTTATAGACATGCTCCATCTCTTTCTCTGCAGTGCCAGTCATCTACCGGGTCAACACTCGGCCACTTTGGTGGTTCTTCATATTGTAAGTAAAACACTATGATTAAAATACAACTAATTGTTTAAAGGAGCCTCCTTATAACCACAGGTTCTGTGTACTTTGATAAGGCGAGCTATGCACTTGTTTATTCAGTTTGCAGCAAGACGTTCCTTCCTGACTGGGTAAGAATAGTTTGTCTCATTAGTACATGAGTCTCCAGAGCAGTGAGTTATCTGTTTGGACTAATTCCACATGCTGACTGAGAGCCCAAGAGGAAGTGTGCTTTGTTAGAGAAAGGGCCTCTTGTTGGAAGGAATGTTATTCTTTGGCAGGTTATGGTCTCAATCACATTTGCAAAGATCTTTGGGGAATACAGGCTTTCAGCTTGTCCTGAAAGTAGCAGAGGCAATGTGTTCATAGGTCATGTATTTATAAATATGGATTCTTGTCCTGACTTCCAATCACTCCATTTCATGAACATCAAATGGGCAGAACTAGTTCTAATCAGTCGTATGTAGAGGGAGTGTGCACTGATAGCATTTTTGTCCTGTTTATCTAATTGTAGGGTGACACACAGCGCCCTCTCTTCACAAATGTAACATACACAGCCTTCCATTTTGGTCCCTGCTCACTTGCCAGTGGTCTTGGGGTCGCTCACACCTCTGCTAATTGTCTTTGGGTCTGCATAGCACTCCTTGTTATTTTAGTTCGGTGTCCTTGCACAGCACTGTTGACCATTTTGATTTCTGTCTTTTTGCCATTCTGGTCATAGGTATCCCTGGAACAGGGTCTGTTAATCATGCACTATGACTTGGGATAGGAGACTAGAATCAGGTTATCAAAGTTATTTTCTTTTGTAATCTAAGATAGGATTTGAACCCAGAACACTAAACATGACCATGTTAACCCATTTAGTGCCACCCCTCCCCCGGCCTCCTGACCAGATAAACAGCTAGAATAGTAGCTATCAGCTATGTCTTCATTAGGAGAAGAGGTGTGTTCTTAACTCAAGGTAAACTCCTAGTGAAGACAAGGCAGTTTGTAGCTTTCATGTGAGTTAGCATGTCTGGTTAAAAGACCAAGCTCCCCCTGTGGGTTTTAATTTGATCTGCCGAGTTGTGTGAGAACTACAAACTTCTTGCTTTCACTAGGGTATTAATGGGAGTTCACTAACTCAAGAATATCCCCTTTTTTTCCTAGTGAAGACCGGCCATCACTAGCTTTGTCTTCACTGCCAAAAAATTGTGTCTACAGCAGCATAGCTAATGTAGTTTTTATGATGAGGAAACCAGACAAAGTCAACTATGGGAAGGGGATATAGTGCTGAGCTTGCCTAGCTACCTCATGCTAAAAACTACAGGTGCCTTATCTCCACTAGGATTTTAGAGTGGGAGAGCAAACACATGTAGTTGTCTCACTATAAACCCCTCCCCTTCCCAATGTGCACGCACACCTATTTTTGAAGTGAAGACAAAACCACTGTCATTGCAAAGATGCCCAGTTAGCAGGGATAATACTGCTAAGTAAGAGCTACTAGCAGTATCCTTTGAATAAACACATGATGATTTCAGGAAACACTCCCTTGTCTGAGCAGCAACCGATTCCTCCTGCTACCCAGATGACCTATCATGTGCTATCACATTCATGTTATGATAATGCTAATAAGTACAAGGATTGGCATTTCAAAGGTAAACCCCCAAATGGAATTTACAACTTAGTGGTCAAGTCCACTTGGACAGCACACTATCATGTTTCTTTTAAAAGGGACATGAGTTTGTCAAATACTGACATTCAGCTCATGCAATAGGATCCTAACTTTCTAAAATTCCTTTTTTCTAAAGGGAAAAAACCCATGTTTGATTGGGGAGATTTAGCCACAGGTTCATTATGACAGTCTGTGCTCTTCTTGCTGAGCATATAGTAACAATTAGGGTGACCATATTTCCCTATGCTGAATTCGGGACACCTGGTAAAATTACTCATATTCAAGTGAGTTCAGTGGCAGTCAATTTGAATGTTTGTATTACATAGTTCTGCTTAACATCAAGTTGACTGAGCTCCTATCATAAATATAAAGGGAAGGGTAAACCCCTTTAAAATCCCTCCTCCCAGCTTTTGAAAGTATCTTGTCTCCTCATTGGTCATTTTGGTCAGATAAGTGGGGTGCAAGGGTTGGGAGGATTTTCCTCTGGCCAGGAGGGATTTTAAAGGGGTTTACCCTTCCCTTTATATTTATGACAGCCCCTGTTAAGAGAAATAGTGGGTGGCTGGCAAGCAGGGATCTGGCCAGCAGCAGGACCTGCAAGTACTGATTGGGGGAAGGGGGGGAGAAAGACAGAAAATATGGGATAATTTTTGCCCATTTTTAAGAAAAAGTTGGGACACCTGCAGGAGGGCTTAAATACAGGACTGTCCCTTTAAAAACGGGATATCTTGTCACCCTAGTAACAATGGATAAATGCTTTCACCACACATGAGCTCTGCTTACGCACAGAAAGATGGCTTGGGTGTGATAAGGCCCCACATAAATTGTTAAACCAAAGAAGCCAAGTTCATCTCCTTTCAGGCTACAGCAAGCTAACGAGTGTTTGCTAAGTGGGAAAAGGACAATAACCAATCCTGGAGAAGGGGAGACTTTCAAGCTTCTCAGAGGATGCTGCAGACAACCCAGAGCTCTGTCACAGAGCGAACTTTGAGAGCTGAATTTCCAGCTCAGCTTTTTCATGCATTGCAAGGTCTATTTACTTCTTCAGCCGTGAGAGAATACGAATGCTGTGGTGGGAAATCTTAGATATTTGGTGAAATATTGGCCCCACTGAAGATAACTCCCACTGGCTTCAGTGGGACCAGGATTTCACCCCTTATGTCTATCTTGTATTGCTGGGTTATTGTGCAGATGTTAACAGGTGAAGGGGAGCTGGGGTTACAGGAGTGATCTATTAGTATTGGTTTATGATAGTGCTGTTCTGCAAGCCTCCATTAGGGATTGAGGCCCCATGGTGATGCAACAAGAAGAGATGGTCCCTGCCCCAGAGTATTTACTAGCTCACTAATAAGCATTCTTAAGGATTGCCAAGGAATGGCTATGGTAAGGGGTAGATGACCTTTTTAATAGTTGTGTGTATATATGTTACTAAATAGCATCCTAAATCATAACCTTGCAACTGTTGCAACTTTTCCCATGCCCTTGCTCATGGTATAGATTCCAACAAGGACCCTGCAGGGTCACCGTTCAGCTGGGGCTTTGTGAAGTAAAGATGTTACATAACGTGCGTTCTGTTATTCGCCTGCAGAGGAAATAAGTTCTTGGCAAAAGCACAGTGTGCTGAAAAAATCCTGAGCCATAATTCTGACACCTTGTGAGAGTGCTGTGACATTCAAAGAGTGGGAGGGAGGTAGATTTGGCAGCTTGTTGCAAATGCTACTCAATTGGTGAGAGGAGATCTGACAGACACTTTGAAACCATGCTGCACTGGGGAGAACTGTCACCATTGTACTTGGCCAATGTGGGGTGGGATGGGAGAGAGAGAGCTCATCATTTCCAGGAGCCTGACCTGTCTAAATTGTTCCCTAGGCCGACAAGGGTGAGTAACATTTAAAGTAGAAAAGCTAACCCTCCCCTATTGGGAAGTCTGTTTGATCTAGCCTACTGCGTGTTTGTGTTTGAAGCTACCCACTCTTACTCTCAACATTGGTGATGAACTAGAAATTCCTTTTCTTCCTATCTGGGGGACCTCTGTACCTCTATTGCTACTCATTTTCCGTCACTTACACCCTGGGGTCAGAGTGATCTTCCTGCCAGATGAGGATTGGAGGTATGTCACATGGTCACTGTACACTCCCCACCTAGGTGCACTGCTGTGCCTCAGTTTCCCCTGTATCAGCCTGTCACGTACACCCAATGTACTCCAAGTACTGAGGTACCCAGATACCACAGTGATAGATTCCCAGTCTATGGAGTCAGGGATGTGCATGGGGAAATCAAATCTTGGTTTTCTGCATAGTATCAAATCTAGGTCCCCTTGAATGGTAGCATAGAGCCTATCCACCAATCAGGCCAGAAATGCCATTTTAATAGAAAATCTAGAGCTGGCTTAAAAAACTGAAAGATGGAACCATTTTCCATTGGAAAAAAGCGATTTAATCGAAATACAAATATTTTGCTGGCAGTGTGTACATTTGAACAAAATCTTCAATGGCAAAACATCATTTTGACTTTCTCATTTTGTTTTGATGTCTAAATGTTTTGTTTCAACTTTATCATTTTGATTCATTTAGCTTTGACTTTTATATAAATGTATTTTACTATAGTATACATTTAATATTAATGTATGATGCTTATTACATTTAATATATTTAAATGTTAATGATATAAGTCAAAACTAAATGAATCAAAATGATAACGTTGAAGCAAAATAATGTGACCCTATCAAAATGACACATTCAATTCTCCTGAATTAAAATTTTACAGAATTTTCATTTAATAGGAAATTTGGGATTTCTGCTTTTTTTTGTCCTAATTTGGAATTTTTTTAATGTTAGGGTTTCCCACGTAACGGCAATTCAGGTTTACAACCAGCTCTAAAAAAGAACCTTTCTGGAAATATATGTACCTGCCACTCTGATTTGCATAGGAATTAAGACGGTGAAGATTGCGGGGTGCAGCCCCTTCCATTCATGTAAACCGCTAATGAGCAGCTTGCCTTCACCCTTTTCTCCCACTGCCCTTACCTACTTTAATGGCTTGTAACATTTAAGGGTGAAGGCAAGCTGCTCATTTGCGGTTTACATGGTAGCCATATGGGAGACCTGTTAGCTTTTCCTGGATTTGAATGCAGTCAATTAAAATAAATGTTACAAGCTTGAGACTTTTCCCATAGAGTTGCTGGAGCATCATCTGGAGCAAGGAGAAACCTCTCTGCTATACATGTTCTAATGTATGTTCTCTGTACCTAGCTGCAGCTGTTAACATATGCTTTGTGCACTGTTCAGGACTTAATCTGTGTGCTGTACAACAGTTTGAGTGACAAGGCAATCCCCCCAGGACTAAAACAAGAAAAAAAAAAACATCTCCTGTTAACCATCCTCAAGCTGCAGCAAGCTAAGTAGAACACTTGGCATATTGCTTGTGACACTATGTTGAGCTGCCAGGCGCTGGGGAAAAATGTATGAATTAGGGCTTTTTCCTTCATGCATGCAGGGGGAAGGAGGGGAGGAAATGTCAGATCTCTCTTCCTTTGCCATTTAATACTGAGCACTTTCCATTCTCCATGTACTGTGAAAACATGAATTAAGCATCACCTCACACCAGTGAGCTAAACCTCATCACCATTGTACAGCTGGAGAAATCAAGTAGAGAGAGGTTAAATAACATGCCCAAGGTCATGCAGTGGCAGAGCTGGGAGTTAAAAGCCAGCAGTCCCTGACTTGCAGCTCCATGTTCAATTCACTAAACCAAGCTCTCTCACTGATGAGCATGAGCCCTGGGGTGAAATCTTGGCCCTACTGTAGACAAATGGCCAGACCCTGGGGTTTTGTAGGGGGGCTGAGGTACAGACTGTGTGAAGCCAAGCCCTGAATAGAATCATAAAGAGTAGGACTGGAAGGAATCTCGAGAGGTCATCTAGTCCAGTTCTCTGGACTCAAGACAGGACTAGGTATTATCTAGAGTCTAGACCATCTGTGCTAGGTGTTGGCCTAAACTGCTCTTAAATATCTCCAAGGATGGAGATTCCCCAACCTCCCTAGGCAGTTTATTCCAGTGCTTAACTAGAAGGGTGAGATCCTACTTGAGGGTTCATTGGATTATACTCTTTTGAATTGTTGGACTTTTATGTTTGTTTGTTTCCTGATTACTCTTGGACCCTAGCACCTCAAAAGGGACAGGACTGAAGCTAGGGTTGCCAGGCACCCAGTTTTTGACTGGAACGCCCGGTTGAAAAGGGAGCCTGGCGGCTCCGGTCAACACCACTGACCAGGCAGTTAAAAGTCTAGTTGGCCCAGTGGGGCTCCACACAGCTCCTGGAAACATGGTGCAGGGGCCAGGCACTCTGCACCTCGAGTGTGCCTCCCTGCCTCGAGTGCCGGCTCCACAGCTCCCATTGGCCGGGAACTACAGCCAATGGAAGCTGTGGGGGTGGTGCCTGTGGGTGCACACTGCACAGAGCCACCTAGGGCCTGGACATGCTGCTCACTTCCAAGAGCAGCATGGAGTCAGGGCAGGCAGGGAGCCTGCCTTAGCCCTGCTGCACTGCCAACCAGGAGCTGCTTGAGGTAAACGCTGCCCAGCCGGAGTCCGCACCCTGAACCCCCTGCCCCAGATCAGAACCCCTTTCCACACTCTAACTCTCTCCCAGACCCCAAACCCCCTCCTGCACTTCAGCCCTGAGCCCCCTCCCACATTCCAAACCCCTCGGCCCCAGATCCACCCCAAAGCCCGCACCTCCAGCTGGAGCCTTCAGCCCCTCTTGCACCCCAGCCCGGAGCCCCGTCCTTCACCCTTAACCCCTCATTTCTGGCCCCACCCTGGTGCCCGCACTCCCAGCTGGAGCCCTCATCCCTTCCCAACCCCCTGCCCTACCCAGCCCAGTGAAAGTGAGTGAGGGTGCGGAATAGTGAGCGATGGAGGGAAGGGGGTGGAGTGAGTGGGGGCAGGGCCTCAGAGAAGGGGTGGGGCAAGGGTTTTCTGTTTTGTGCAATTAGAAAGTTGGCAACCCTAACTGAAGTGTGTCTGGGCTGGAGGCCCAAACCAATGCTATCTTGTTGCTCACAGAGATGTGCAGCTGGGTGCGTTGTGCCCTGATAGATCATGAAGGGGTACTGCAGGGGTCACAATCCCCAAGGTCACTTCATTGTCCTCCTTCAGACTCTCCTCTACTGTGATGCCCACAAGCATCTCAATAAAGGTTAAGTCGCTGATGTGCTGTGAGTGCTGCCTATCATGCTGACAAGTATGATCTCATTGTTTCCCTGTGCTCCCCTGCCTCATCTGCTGTATCCACCTGTTACCTCATTTTATACTTAGATTGTCAGCTCTTCAGTGTGGGGGTCATCTTTTTGCTCTGTGTTTGTACAGTGCCTAGCACAGTGAGGCTCTAAATTGTGGATAGGGTCCCAAGTAATTAATCATTATAATCAGATTGTGCCACCCTCAGGTGAAGTCTCATCCTATTCCTGGATCCCATAAGTGACATCTCTTGTGGAGTAAGGTACTGCAGCATGTGACTAGGGTGGCAGGATCTGTCCCTAATGGAGCTGGGGCTCAAATCAGATGACCTGGGGGTAACTGACAATCCTGTGATTGCGGTATGCAAACTGCCAAACTTTGCACTGGAGGAAGAGGAAATTTATGTACCTGCCACTCTGATTTGCATAGGAATTAAGAGGGTGAAGATTGCGGGGTGCAGCCCTTTCCATTCATGTAAACCGCTAATGAGCAGCTTGCCTTCACCCTTTTCTTCCACTTCCCCTATCTACTTTAAGAGCTGCTGACCACTAGCCATATGGGAGACCTGTTAGCTTTTCCTGGATTTGAATGCAGCCAATTAAAATAAATGTTACAAGCTTGAGACTTTTCCCATAGAGTTGCTGGAGCACAGAGTTCCCAATCCCTGCTCTGGGGATTCAGCCTTTAGTGGCTGGTACTCTAAACTTCCCACCCTGCTGCTTTAATGAGCCTCTGTGCTTGGCCCTGGTGTGGCACTGCCCACCTCCCATTCAGTAGTGCCTGCCATAGGCTGAGATGGATTGCTGTCATAATGGCAAGAAGTGCATAAACAATGGAGGTGGCAGGAACTGACTGACGTCTTGAATAAATTCACTGGAGCCAGAGGTATGAAGTCACTAGAGCTGCACCAGTTCATGTCGGGTAAGCTTGGCCCCTGTTCTGGAAAATTGACTTAGTTGCCCAAAAAGTTTGGGAACCACCAACCTCTGGTTCAGGCAAAACATTTCTATTTTTCAAGTAAAGAAACTGCCAAATCAGATACTAATAGTTGGGTAGAATCTGCCCAGCCTACCAATCAGCCCCAGCCCTGGTGTTATATGACACTAGCTTCAGCCACGCACAATCCTCCCACAAGTCTTTGGAAACTTTAGCCTCCAGCTGTCAGGTCTCCTAGCCTCAGTGGCTGGGAGGCAGTGGAGAGGAATGTCCTACTGCATGTGAACAGAGAGCTAGATGGGTCGTTTAAGCAATAGCTTCTCCTAGAGGGCCTCCCAAATCAGGGAATGGCCCTGGAGACCTGGATATGAATGATGCCTCCACACACACCTCTCTTACTTTGTCTACTAAACTCTCCTATTTGCCTCCTGATACTACAATAAATAGGAGCCTTTCAGTAGTGCCTTCTGCTAACTGTAATGAAAATAGGTGTCAGAGTAGCAGCCGTGTTAGTCTGTATCTGCAAAAAGAACAGTGGCACAAGTACTCCTGTACTTTTTGTAATGAAAATACTTACACTGAGCGGCATTCTAGGTGGCCAAGGCAGTGAGCAGCTCTGCAGCCGGGGGATGGGCTAAATGCCACTGATCATAAAATAAATAGTATCAGCACAAGTGCAGTGCTTAAGAGCAGGAAAGCGGTTCTGTGAATTTTACCAGAGTTACTTGGTAAAATTTCACCATCAGCTGAGGGGAGTGCTTACTGAGAAATTACCCTGATCAGAGATGACTTCTCTTCCCTGGAGGTCTGCTTTTACTTTCAATATTTTGTTTGTTGCTTTTATTGTGTCCTCCCATCCTCCCCTATTAACCCAGAAAACTGAAGTTAATTTTTTACACTGATTTTTGTGTGTGCGCCCATTTTCTAAGTTTTGCACTAAACACTGATGAAATCCCTGGGAAATTTTAAACAAAATAAAACCTGCAAATGAAGGGCCTTGTAAATATATCTGTGAGTAGCAATGCTCCCCTTTCAAATGGGCTGAGTGTCAGGTATTTAAAAAGTGTCCTGGTAGAGATTACCAGCGCTACCCCTCCATCCAACTCTGCTATGGGTTTGTCTACGCTTGGAGCTAAGGGTGTGAGTCCCAGCATTACAGACATACTCAAGCTACCTCCCTTCTAGCTACCCCATCATTTTTAGCAAGCTGGTGCGAGTTTGTCTATGCAAGCTGGGACTCGCACCCCTAGCTCCAAGTGTAGACATACCCTATGGAGGGGTGCATACAACTATGAGGATCTCATATGTGTACAGGCTACAGTAGGGATCTTACGTACACATACAAACCCATAGAGAGAACACAGACACACAATGCTAGGACTGCAGAAATGGGCCCTTACCTGTATCTGAAGATACTGACAAGTGCCAGGCTTGTACTGTGCTTTAATATCTTCTACAGTGAGGAAGATGATAGGAGCAGGCAGGGCTGTTGCATTCTGTGAGCAGGAACCCCATGGGATCTGTCTCACTTCACCAGGATAATGGGAATTGAAAGGCCAATTTTCTCCTTGACTCATCAATATGTTGCTTATACAAACTGCATGGAAGCTATGGCCAGCTTTACAGATACTCAGAGCAAACAGCATCAGTGGTGCCTAGCTGGGAAGGGCACTCAAAGGTTGGGTGGCAGCTGCTAAAACTGTGAGTCTGATACATAGTGGGGCTCCCCTGTGAACCACGAGGGCTTAGTCCTGCCATCATTCCCACATTGGGCATTCGACCACTTCAACTTAGCGCTGCTGCTGTATGCTGGCCTACCTGCCTACATTTGTGACTAAAGAGCAGCAGAGTTCTGTGCCTCCAGATCCCTGTGCATCAACTTCAATAGCATTAAAAAGGCTCTTGCTATTTCAATAGCAAGGACAGTGAGGGCATTTTTCTGAGGCGTCTGCAGAGGCACGGGCGACTTGCCATGAGCTTTGTGACAGCACTTTATTTGCATTCAAAATCTGTATCCAAATACAATGCACATGCCTGTGGCATTTGCCTGTATGGTGAAACAGACACTAACGGTCAACCCTCACAGACAACTCACTATTGCAATCACTTCAAAATATCCCTAAGGAACAGGCAGAATGGCCCCCAATGCTTGGGCTGCTGAAAATCTTAATAGCCCATCTAGCAAAGAGTCTGCTCAGCTAAGCAACAATAAAAATCATTCAGGAGTCTGCGCAGGGGAGGAGAAACACAGTGCGTGACCTGTGCTTGCACCATAGCCTCTTGCCTTGTTTGTGACTCAGACAGTCAACCCCTGTCCAAGGTATCAGTACAATTTAGTTCAACCTTCAGTTAAGGATCAACCTCTGCTAAGAAGCTGTTTTTAGCTGCTCCCGTGAGAGCTGATTTTAGAATACAGGTCTGGCTGTAGATAGTATCTTCCTTCAGCAGTAATAAAATCCAACCGTTACAGGAGTGCATTTCTGAACTCCATGAAGTTTGGGCAACCTCAGCCTATTAGTGCAAGCCTCCCATGTCTCTCATCCCATAGGGGAAAGACAGTCTTGTTTGGGGCCTAGGAAGACTGAGCCAGATATGGGACAGAACGAGCCCTTCCAGACATAAGCTATGTTTGGCTCATTTGTATAACACTCTGCCAGGATTACACGACAGGAGGGGCCCAATTTTATTTGCCCCACTGCAGTGTTAGGAGGGAACTGTAAGAAAAAAGGGTTTTTCAACTCAGCCTATGAAATCTGCTAAACCAGCAAGTTCGGCCTTTTCACTGAGATGTGATCAGACTTAATTTGACAGTGATTTCTTAAAATATTTAAAGAGCTGCCTGGAATAAACTGATCGCTTCTGAGTAGTGACCTAAATTCCACTAGCTGTAAACTTCATTAGAAAGTGAATTTGTGTTCCTGCCAGGAACAAGGCACTCTGTAATTTCACTGATCTGGCTAAGCCCCTATGCTTTATGAATGCTTCCTTTGGCACAACACAGCACACTACTATCGGAGCTTGTTTGTTCGGAGATGGTTGTGTGTGGTGGGGTTTTTTTTCTCCTCCCAGTAAAAATGCATGATTTGTTTACCAATTGCGCTGTGAAATAGAGGAGTTGAGCCATCTCACTGGTTGTATAGACTCTGATACAACAGCCACAAAGGAAAATGTAGCTTGTGATCATCTTCGCCCAGCTTGAGAAACTTTTCTCTCCTATCCAAGTTGCCCTCCCCCTCTCTCGGGCCTAGTGTTACAGGGACATGGGAGAGGTGGCCACAGCTCTCGGCAGCTGCCTGGTCATGCAGCTCTGAGTGCTGGCCATAAGGGGTACTACACAGCCCTGCAAAAAGCTTCTTTTGCCTTTCCCCAGCCCAAAGGACCCCCACCATACTGTACCTCTCTACATCACTTCTAGCCTCTCAACCTAGGAAGCATGGGACTCAGTTTGCATCCACTGGTTCCTACACCTTTCTGTGACCTCTGCCAGCTTTGGCAGCATTCAGTCTGCACTTTTTTAATCTAGATCTAGGCCCACATTTTCAGAAGCAGCCTCTGATTTTTGGGTGCCTCTGTTTTTGAGCACCCAGCTCAAGACACCTCCTTGGGCCAGATTTCCAGAAGCGCTGAATGCCCATAGTTCCCACTGACTTTAACTGGAATGGTGGGTGTTCAGCAGGGTGCCTTATGTTGGGTATCCAAAAATGGAGGTACCTCAAGTCAGAGGCTGCTTGTGGAAATGTTGGCCCAAGCTCTGGGCTATCAACGTGACACCTCTCACCAGAAATAAACCCACTCGAAGTGTCCCATTCTCAGAACGGGTAAAGCACAGGCCCTAGTAGCACAACGCCTTGCTGCCTGTCAGTGTGTCTCACCGCTGTCCTGGACCCAGTTCTAGGCGTGAGAAGGTCCCATTCAGTCTTTGGATTCCCTGCTGATACTGTCAGCGAGGATGTGGTTTTTATGCCGTGCATACCTGTGCACTGAGAGGAGTTGTGGGACTCACATTTTACACTGCCTCCAAAGAGGATGATTGCTTTCTGTTACTACTGACCTAGGCTGGGTTTGAACTCTCGATTTGAAAGAGAAAGGCCCTGGAGCCATCCAGTGCACTGACCAATGAGACTCCTGTGACAGTTAGGAGATACATCTGTGTCAAACTAGAGATTCTATTTTGTTTTGGGAATGATTGTGATCTTCCCTATGGATTAGAGCAGGCATATCAAACTCAAATCACCACAAGGGCCACATGAGGACTAGTACATTGGCTCGAGGGCCGCATCACTGACACCTTTTCATATGAAGATACAAAAGCCCCCACCCCAGTGCCGTTCCCACTCGATCCCTTCCATGAGGCCCTGCGCCTGCCCCGCCTCTTCCCACCCCTTCCCCAAAGTCCCCACCCCAACTCCGCCCCCTCCCTGCCCTATTCCAACCCCTTCCCCAAATCCCCGCCCTGCCCTGCCTCTTCTCCACCTCTGGAAAGCGCTGTTTGGCGGCAGGAAGCGCCTGGAGATAGGCCAAGGAGTTGGGACGCGAGGTGGTGGGTGAGGGGAGCTTGGCGGCTGTAGGAAATAACGTAGGGGGGCGGGGAACTTGGCGGGCTGCAGCAAATAACTCCGTGGGCCACGTGTTTGAGACCCCTGGATTACAGCATCCATTTTGTAGCAGAGGCTCAACACTTAGTAGACAGACATGAGACAGAGACATTAAGACAGAGCAATCAAGGACCATCAGCACTGAACAGCTCTTCCCTCTAGTGGGTTTTCTGCCAGCAGGGCCATTGGCTTTGTATGTCTCTCTGTTCACAGAAATAGATGGGGGAGGTAGGAGCTGGAGCCTAGACCTTCCCCAGTTTGCAGCATATAGGAAAAGAGAGGACAGAGTCAGTGTTAAAAGGGGTATGTTTCTAAGCAAGGGAGACCTGTCCCTCACCATGTGCAGGAAACCAAGAACTTCCAAGAAGGCAGGGAGAGCTCGGTCAAACCCAGGACTCACAGGGGTGGTGAGCTCAGGCTGAGGGGGATGTGTTGGGGAGTTTGTTGTTTTCCATAGAGCTGTAGTTCTCTCTTGTGCTTTTTTAAAGAATAAACTGTGAATGAGCAATTTCTGTGATAAGCCTGCACACCTTGCTTTACAGTCATGTGGTTCCTGAAGACTGGAACTAGAAAACCAGAGCTCCCACAGCCAGCTGGACTTGAGGGGAAACATCTCTAAACAACTGTGGGGCTTGGGAGGTCTGTACTGGTTCTAGGTTGCTGGACTGTAGGGTTCCACTATCCGAGAAGGATGCCAGACACAGGGTCTGTACCTGGGAGTGCCCAAGAGACCCAGAGCTGGGGACAGCGACCAGTCACTACCCAGACCCAAGGGGGCTTAGAAGCATATGGGATTCAGCAGTTGGATCCAATCACAACAGAGCAGTGTCCACCCTGAGAACATGACTGGACTGGTTTATGACACCTCCCGCTTCCTAATCTCACAGCTGGGGATCATATGAGTAGTACCCTTTCCAGTCTGGGTTGTTGAACATAACACCCTGGTTCCTTTTATGCTGTGACTTCTTGGGTACCCCCTGCCTCCTCTTACATTCTAAACAGTGGAATATATCCGCATCTATTATAAAGACCTCCCCACTTTGAGAATTCAACCTCTCTTTGTCCTAGGCATCCTTCTTACAACTGATATCCCTCTCTGGCACAGTTGGGTTGGGGAAAACGTGTTTCCTATCCCAGCCCTGATATATGCTTGGCAGATGAGCCTGCTCACATATACAAATGATTATTTATATTAAAGTAGCAACAACAGGCCCTGATCTAACCTGGGACCCCATTGTGCTAGGGTTATTACAAATGCAAAATAAGACAGTCCCTGCCATGAAAACTTTGTTCTCTAAATAAGTCAGTTGGTGTGACTGGTCTCTGTGCACAAATTACATACAGCCTTGCAAAATTCTACTCAGCTGGGGCCAATAACTCATTTTGCCCAGAAGTGAATAAAATGTCATTAGTTGCTTCAGTCTCATCATGAAGGACAGATTTATGATGGGGCTGGTAAGTAAGTTTTCATGAGAGATTTTTCAAGGCCGAATCAAAGGGAAAATACCAAAACAGCAGCTTTTTGTGCTGACTGTCTCATCTCCCGATTCAGAAGCCTAACGTGAGTTTTATTTGGCTTCTCTGACTCCTGGCACAAAGGAGCCTCAGGTGCAGCAAACCTGGGCTGCTGTCCCCTCCCCTATGTGTATCCCTCTGAAAGGAGCTGCAAAATAAATGCAGATGGGATAACACAGCTCCCCTTGGAGGTAAATTGGCCTTCTCCTTCCCCCAGTAAAGTCCCATGTGACTGGACTATAAGAGGCACTGTTTTGCCTTACCAAAATTATGATGATTAATTTTCATAAGCAAAGGAGGAAACCAGCACTTGAATAAAGAGATAGCGCTGCTGCCATATGGGTCTGTGTTAAACTAATACACTGGATATGAAGCCTGCAGGTGCCCAGACAATGGTTAAATTAATTTTCCATAAATCTGGGCAGTTTTACTAGTTCTTTATTCTCCCCTTGCCTCTAACACAGTTATTGTTGTTTTATTATTTGATGCAAGCTTGCAATAAACTCGTTAATTTCCTTTTGGCTGGATGTTTGCCAGAGGGGCACCCAGTCTAACCTTATGTTACCAGGATAGCTTGCACAGTTTAATCTCTAGCTATCAGGTGGCTTTGTCTTGCCAGCCACAAAGAGCACCCTTTGTTTCTACTCCCATGTCCTACCTCCAGTCTCGGAAGGTCTGAGGCTAGGAAAGTCCTGTTTGTACTGTTTAACCTCTGGGGACACTGTGCCCAGATGGGAGGGGTCTCACAAAAGGTGCTCAGTGCTTAGAGTGTTTCCAATGAGAACACTCCTGCCTGGCAAAACAACTTCGATTGCAGAAAATGCAGAAGGCGGATGAGGCTGTTTGGCTCATTTAAGTCTTGGTTCTAGAAGTGGGACAGTGCATTACACTCTCTTTAAAGGAAGACAAATGGTCCCTTTCCCCTTCTACCTGTAATTTTGGTGGCTCGGGGATTCTATTCCCCTGTCTGTGACCTGGCTGCTGTTTCGGCTGTGGGATCCTATCCTCCTGTGATGGGTGTATAGGCTCTTGGATTTTAGCCTGCCTGGGACCAGGCTATTGTGCAGGCTCTGGCATCCCATCCTTCTCTCTGTGACCTGACTCAAATCAAGTAGTTAGTTCAGTCTAACTACTCCTGTGTGTGCTCAGAATTCACTGCAGGTGCACTCATTTATGCCCCTCTCCCAACAGCCTGCCATGCTGTAGCCTGGCTAAAAATGTCTCCCTAAGTGTAACATACCAAAATATATCAAAGCAGCAATTTTCTTCAAAAATGTGATCTCTTTAGTATAGCATGTATCTCTTTCCTTAGGCCGTCTAATCTCTGCCAACAGGATTAAAGATGGGGGAGAATTTTTTTCTATATTTAGCTTTGGAGAAATTGCTATAACTAATCCGATTTAGGATACTCTATTCTCTTTTATTTTATCTCCCCTACTCAAGTCCTTGTAATGTGACTATAGGGTGCAGTTTGCCAGCTCTCAACCTTTTCTGTTTTTTTTTCCCCCCATGCAGTTGATTAATAACCTCAAAGAATAACACCTACAGCTGTTTCATTTGCAGCTGCTGGGTATGGAGACTAATTACTGACCTTCGGAACCTCTGTCACCCTACTTTGCATGTAAAAGTGCCGATGAATAGGAACTGGCTGAGGAGATGGTTATGGCTCCTGCAAAAATAAAAGGAATGTGATTTCGGTAGTTATTTTCAGCCTTTTCAAATGAAATGTAAAAAGGCCGTTGGGCATCTTTTGTCCATATAAATCTGATCATATCCATGATATGGTTCGCATGGTACATTGCACCAACTTTCTGCAGTTAGCTAACCTAAATTTGTGTCTTGAAAAATCAAAAATTTAGCAATGCAGTAACAGGGAAGGGTTTATATTAAAACTGTGTAAGTGGAATCTTTAGATGGGGGGCTTGTAAAATGCAAGTCTCCCTATTATCCTACTTATCCAGTTTTTAAGGCACTTCTCAGAATATTCTACCATTCTCAGAACAGTAGATCATGTTTTGTTTAAAACACACATACACACAAGTCAAGACAGGTGGGATTTTGTATCATGGTTCTGGTAGGTCCAAACAACCATAAATATTGGAAGGGTTTGGATCTGGATCCAGGTCTCAGATTACCAGCATGAGCCCATCATGGCTTTCTGCATCTGCCTAAGAAGTTATAAGAATGGCCATTCAGGGTTAGACCCATGGTCCATCTAGCTCAGTATCCTGTTTCTGACAGTGGCCAGTGGCAAAAACTTAAGAGGGAATGAACAGAACAGGCCAACAATCCATGGTCCATCCCCTGTTGTCAAGTCCCAGCTTCTGGCAGTCAGAGGTTTAGGGACACCTAGAGCATGCAGTTGCATCCCTGGCCATCTTGGCTAATAGCCATTGAAGAACTTATATAAATCTTTTTTGAACCCACTTGTAGTCTTGCCCTTCACAACATCCCCTGGTAACAAGTTCCACAGGTTGACTGTGTGTTGTGTGAAGAAATACTTCCTTTAGATTGTTTTAAACCTGCTGCTTATTAATTTCATTGGCTATCCCCTAGTTCTTGTGTTATGTGAAGGGGTAAATAACACTTCCTTATTCACATTCTCCCCAACATTCATCATTTTATAGACCTCTATCATATCCTCCCTTAGTCATCTCTTTTCTAAGCTGAACAGTGCCAGTCTTTTTCATCTCTCCTCATATGGAAGCTGTTCCATACCTCTAGTCATTTTTGTTGCTCTTCGCTGTACCTTTTCCAATTTTTTTAGGAGATGAGGTTGTGACACTGGTGGACCAGGTGCCAGCTCATGGCAAGGCCCACGCCTCACTGAACATTGACAAATGCATAGCTGATAACCTGTCTTGCTTACCTATGTGCTAGTATCATCAAAATAGATATTAGATCTTACGTTGATAAGAATGTGTTGAGAGTTTTTTATAATGCTTGTAGGAGGCTGCATGTATTGATCTCACTTGTAACTTCTATAGTCCATGGTATAAAGTTACATTGAGTATTTGCATTGTAAACCTCTGTAATTGGGTAACTCACCAAACAGGAAAAGAAGCATTAATTAAAGTACAGTGCTCATCCTGCATACAAGATAGCTCACTGGTGACAGATGAGGTATTGTGTAGCATCAAAGGACAGAGGCCCTGCTGATTGCATTCCTAACTCCCTCCAGGAAGGAGAGACCTACACATGAACTCATCTCATCAGTTTGGACTCTGCAGTGGAGGGGATAAAAATCCCTGACAAGGAGAAACTGATTCTCTTTCATGCTGTCTGGACTTTGAGGGGCAATGATTCCTAAACATAAGCAAAGAGATCCCCATGCTGCTTGGCATGGGTTAGCTCTGAAAGGCGTTTTGAATTGACCGATTTCTACATCTGTCACCTTTTGAGTTACACAAATGAGTTTCAGTCTGTTAGATACACTTTCTTTAACCTGTAAATAATGCTATTATTCCTTTTTCCTAATAAAAATGTAGTTAGTTTATTACAGGATTGGCCACAAGCATTGTTTTCGTGTGTGATCTAGGGTACAAATTGATCTGGGGGAAGTAGCTGGTCCCCTGGGATTGGAAGTAAACTGAATATTTTGTGATTTTTTTTTTTTGTGTGTATATATATCACATAGTCCAAATGGTCTGGGTGGCAAGATACACTGGAGTGTGCAAGGGGACTGTCTGTGATTCCATGGTAAGACTGTTAAAGTAATCCAGGAGTTCACATTTGTTACTGGGTTGGTGAAATGTAATTATAGAACTCACAACCAGTTCGGGGTGTCTGCCCTGCTTTTGACAGTCTGCCCTGAGGTTGGTACTCTCAACCATGAGCCATTTCAGACTCTGTGGCAAGAGCAACCAGAACTGCATGCAGTATTCAACATGTGGGTGTACCGTGGATTTATATAGTGGCATTATGATATTTTCTGTCTTATTATCTATCCCTTTCTTGATGCTTCCTAGCCTTCTGTTAGCTGCTTTGACTGTCATTGTACACCGAGTAGATGTTTTCAGAGAACTATCCACAATGACTCCAAGATCTTTCTTGAGTGGGAACAGCTATTTCAGAACCCATCATTTTTTATGTGTAGTTGGGATTATGTTTTCCAATGTGTATTACTTTACATTTATCAATATTGAATTTCATCTACTATTTTCTTGTCCAGCCACCCAGTTTTGTGAGAGCTTTTATAACTCTTCACAGTCAGCTTTGGTCTTAACTAGCTTGAGTAATTTACTATTATGGCAAACTTTGCCACCTTACTGTTCACCACCTGTTCCAGATCATTTATGAAATGTGGAACAGTGCTGGTCCCCAGTACAGATCCTTGGGGACCCTGCCATTTACCTCTCTCCATTGTAAAAACTGGCCATTTATTCCTACCATTTGTTTCCTATCTTTTTTAACCAGTTACTGATCAATGAGAGGACTATCTGCCTTATCCCATGATTGCTTACTTTCCTTAAGAGCCTTTGGTTACATTCCAGTTCCTAGCTTACAGGTATGAACATAATAAAAACCTCCAGAAAATTGGACCCTTTGTTGACTGCCACAGTAGAGAGACCAAGGACCAAATGGGCCATAGTTGCTAAATATATTCTCTCTTGTCTCTAGAGAAATGGAACCAAGTTTTCTGTGGGTGTAACTTCAATGGAGTTATGCCAACACTTACTTTGTCTTCATTTCTCTGGAGATGAGTGTTCAATCTTTGACCAGTAAGGAGGCCAAATTGCAATGGTAGTTTCTATTATGTGGTGCGGTAATCAAACTAGTTACACAAGCAGAGAATCTGGGCTATGACTCTCTAGGTCAAAGCTGAGGAATGTTGCTGTGGTGGGTGTGGACAAATTTGCAGAGCTGCTTCCCATGCTGTATCAGATCTGTGGGTGAAGAGAGAAATACAGTTTCCAGTGTCCTCTGTGTAGCCCCTTTTATTAACATTAAACTCATTGAGTCTGCAATGGAAAAAATTAAATGGGATGAACGTCTGCCTCAAATTATGCTTTCTATTCAGGCTGCTGCTTCTGCAAGTCTGTTACAATCTTATTGTGTCATGTTTTCTTTGTTTAATCTCTAAAATGCAGGCACTGCTATGGAGCACAATGAGGTTTCCTCTATCTAATGAAGACAAATTAAAGTGGACTGAGCGTGTATATCAAAAAATGGGATTGCCTTGGCACAAGACTAGAATTAATGTGAACAGTTCTGCTGATCACAAACTAGGAGCATTTATTTCCAGTGGCTTGGGAATAGCATCGTGAAACTTATGCTTCTAAAGAGATTGTTGAATGAAAGTTGCTAACAAAGGCCTGGTCTACACACAGCATTCCTCTAACTATATTTACCTGCATAACTATTTTGATTCAGAGTATGACTTTTTTAAAAAATGAAATAGTTATACAGCAGCAACTCCTAGCATGGACACAATTATACCAGTATAAACGTGCCTTCTACTGGTATAATCTATTTCCTTTCTTGTATGGAATAAGCTATGCAGCTATAAGTATCTTTACAGCAGAATAACTGTGCTCACACAAGAGTAGACAACCTCTACAGGCTCAATCCAGCTCCTTGGAAGTCAATGAAAAAGCTCCCATTGACTTTAAGGGGAGGTGGATTGGGATCTACATGCAAAGAAGTTGACCATCAAATAGCTGGATTTTACGGGTAATTTTTAATATTGCACATTATTTATTCTATTAATGCGATGGGATTGTTGTTTATTACTATGTCTATGCTATTTATAAAAATGCAAGACACTTTACAGGCAAATGGGGACGATAACTACACCCTGAATCGCTTACAACCTCAGAGCCTGATTTAATGCCAGTTGAAGTCCATGGGAGTCTTCCTATTGACTTCAATGGGTGTTTGGATTGGGCCATAAGGGCCTGATCCAGCAGTGTGCTCCCCCCAGCATTGGTCCTTATGTCTTCATGCAATCCCATTAACTTCTTCCTTTCCATACCCGCAAACCCAGTTACTAAGAGGGATGTTAAACAGCCTTTTAGATTTATTTTGAAAGGATTTTAGTTGAGCTTTGCATTTTCAGAACCACTTAATCAAGAAGCATGTTTTTCAAATGACTGACAAGTGTCATTTGTTAGTTTATTAGACAAAGGCAGCCCCTGAGTCCCTATCTGAACTGAGGACTGGATGGCCCAGTGACTAGTAATTGGCGTTTCACCTCTAGGTAACCGGTTGTCACCCAGGTCACTTTTTGTCATTTAATGGCTGTTCATTCACGTATGTGAACAGACTTGGATAGCTGAGAGCAGTTTCCAGGGACAGCACTCTCACATCATTCACCCACCACCAAGTCTGGCACTAACTGATGCCTTTCTTGGCAGTCTCCGTATAGATGCCAAGAACGAACACTCACAGAAAGTGAACTAACTTCTCTCCCCTAGAGTGTGTCCCTCCAGTTCAATACAGATGTACATTGGTGGAGCAGTGAGGGGAAATTTATGAAGTCCCTTCCAAGGAACTACTGGCTAGATTTTTTTCAAAGGCATTTAGGTCTCTGTTGGTGCAGGTAGGTTCAAAAGCACCTAAGAAAGTTAGTGGCTATGTCCCATTCAAATCAATAGGATGTAGGCACCTACACTGTTTATGCGCTTTTGAAAATCCCACTAGGCACCTTCCTGCTTCTTTAGGCACGTAAATATCCTTGAAAATCTGGCCCTACCTGCTTTTGGTTAAATATGGGAAATCGGAACCTGATTCTCTTCTCAGTTACAATAGCTTGGTGCTGGTGTAATTGCATTGATTTGAATGGAGCAACTTCTGAGTTACAGTGAAATAAGAGAGATCAGAGTCAGATTCTGAAGGTACATCTACACTGCAAAAAGACCCTATTGCAGCGAGTGTCAGATCCTGGGACAGATGACTCAGGCTTGCGCTGCAGGGCTAAAATAGCAGTGTAGATGTTCCTGCTCGAGCTGGAGTCTAGGCTCTGAAACCCAGCAAATCAGTTGATCCTGGCTCTGAGACACGCCGCTGTGTTTTTGGCAGTTACTGCCAGTGTGGCATCCTGCACCAATATTAAAATCCCTATATAAGTGAAAAATCGTCCTCCTTTTGCATCACAAACTCAGTGATTCTTTCCCTTCACACTGCAAAGCAGACTTGCTCCAGTATCTCACACGGATAATTGCGGGATGAAATCATATTGATTGTGTCACAGATGCTGCTGAGGTTAATTTCTCCATGAAGTCTGTGCTATCAGCCTCCTGAGTGTTCTCACAGATGGGTGAGGCAGTGAATGTCAGATCTGATGCTTAACCAAGAATATGCGCTAGCCCCCTTCTCATCCTGTTTTCGTTATTTACGATGCCAACAGATTCCTTCTTGCTGCACTAGCCCTGTTTGTTATGAGTACTGACTTTAAATTCCATATAGGAGGCACTGTATAAATGGAATAGATTTGTTACACTCACTGTGGTCACATGCTTATCCTGATTCATACATTTCATGAATCAGAACTTGGTCCTATATGCCAATACTGGTTTGCGTAAATCTTAGCATGCTATTGGCATCTGTGCTGTGACGTAGGTCAATGGAGTCAGAGTGCTGGCAGCTGAGCCTAACTGGCTTCTGAATCAATTTTCCTATAAGTAATTTGAGAGCAAAAGCAAAAAGCCTATTCCCAACTGTTAGTGACTCAGGACACCAAGACCTAAGGCTCCAGGGCGCAAGTTTCTCTAAGACTAATATTAGCCCAGTTCTCAGTCATGTGAGTGCTAGATAAATGTTACTGTAGTTGAAGTGTTCAATGAGCTACTAGTTAGCAGCGTGATCCAATGGATCAGTGACCAGCTTAAATTTCAAATGAGCTGGGTTCTTGTCTTGGCTCTGCCACAGATTCATTGTGTGACCTTAAGTGTAACATTTTATGGGCCTCAATTTCCTCCTCTGTAAAATGGGGATAATAAATACCTTCCCTGCCTTTGTACAGTACTTTAAGATCTCCACATGAAAAGTACTACGTTCTCACTCTCTCTTTCCAATCCTCTCACTCTCTCTTTCCAATCCTCCCCCAAAACTCGCTTCTTCCGTTAAGTCTTTAAAAATTCATACACCTCCTCCAGATCATCCCATCACAGCGTGCACTTGTAGGCTATGTCTATGCTGCAGTCAGGAGGGATGATTGCAGCACAAGGAGGCATACCCAAGCTAGCTTTGAGTCAGCTTGCTAAAAATAGCAGCGTAGTGGCAGCAGCATGGGCTTGTTGCCTGAGTATGTACCCAGGGTCCTGGGTGAGACTGTACGCCAGCAGCTATCCTGTGCTGGTGCCCAGGCTGTGGGCTACACTCCATTTTTAGCAAGCTGGCTCAATCAAAGCTAGCTCAGCTATGCCCACTCATGCTGCAATCACACCTCTCTATTGCAATGCAGGTATACCCTTTACGTCTAAATTGTTTTGTCATGTGTGAACCAGAATGCTAGTTCACTTGGACACAGACCATGTCTTATTAATTGTTTGTCAATCATCATGCTAATTTTACCTGAGAGAGGAGTGCAGGATTGGGGCCTTTTTGTGATTTTTGGGGGCTTGAGAACTAGATTCTGTTCTCAGTTACATCAGTGAAAATCAGTTATTCCACTGACTTACCTGCAGTTACTTTTGATTTACACCAGCATATCTGAGATCAAAATTGGATCTTTTAGTTTGTAGCATTTTAATTTATTTAGGGTTTAGCAATCAGAACTTGCATCTGTCTGCGATCTGTCCTGCTGAGCATTATTCACAACTTCCCTCTTTTTTGCTATTTTAACACAACAGCAGCAAAGACAGAAGTTGCTTTTCAGTGTTTAGCAAAGTATAATTGAATTCTTACCGTGACTCTGTGATTTGTAATGAAAGGCAAGGACAAGGTCCATCCCTGGTGAAACTCCATGAACTTTTGTGAAATTATAAAAGATTAATTTTGGCCACAAGCTGTTTTATATGTGCCGAGAAAATCACAGCACACTGCTCTTGATCAATTTCACTTTAGGGTAACCATTATTTATTAATAATGTATCCTACGTCAACAATTCCCATTGACTCCAGTGAGAATATTGCCTGAAAACAGAGTAAATAACTGTTGTGTAATCAGAATACATAACACTGGAGAATGTAGTCTGAGAAACACATTCACGTGATGGGGAGTGACCTTATATAACGCACACAGGGTTTAACTTCCTTCTGTGCCTAGTAAGCCACATCCCTTAAGTGCTAAAAACATTTGTTGTGTCGTACTTTTAATCTGTATCCTCTAGGCTTCAATCCTCCTGTTCCTTTTCTTACGCATGAAAAAGACCTTTCTTCACAACCTTTCATAAGACACTTCAGTTTGCTGTTTCTTAATTCACATCCTTTCTAAAGACTCACTTCTGTGATGCCCATAAGCAGTGAGTCAACAATAATTATAAATCATATATTAATAGCAATATATTTTTTTAAAAACTGAGTGAGTCCTTCCTTTGTGTCGGTCTTGCTAAACTGTAGTCTTCAGTGTAGGGACTGATATTTTTTTTTATTTGTACATTGCCAAACACAAACACAATGTAAGCACTTAAAGAATACATTAATGACTTCTTCCCCTTTCACCAAAGACAACCTAGTTCCTTTATTTCTTTTTTTAAAAAGCCACTTTAGTGCAGATTTACTGCTTGTATTCTGGAATTGGGGGAATTGCACTAGAACTTAAATTACACAGAATCTAATGAGCTAAAATTTCTGAGTAAAGAGGACCATACAGTGGAAGCTGTATGGAGGCAAATTCCAAATGCTAAGAACATAGATATACTAATAGGATTATTTTACTGGCCTTCATATCAAGAAAAGGATATTGGGTGCTAGGGTTGCCAATTTTGGTTGGAGGTATTCCTGGAGATTTCATCACATGACATTATCTTTAATGAAAGATTATTCTATAATACCTGGAGACTCCAGGCCAATCCTTGAGGGTTGGTAACCTTATTAGGCACACAATACCGAGGACAATAAAAAAGCCAACTAAGTCTAATAACACAGTATTGCCAGGTGACTTTACCTGTGTGCACGTAAAAGTGGTCTAATGCTACAGTGGGAAAAGGTTTAGAGAAGCAGTTTCTCAACACCTTAAATAACTGCTTCTTGTAACAGCTAATATGAGAGAACAGCAGAGGAGAGGCTATTAGTGACTTAGTCTTAAATACCACACAGGTTTGTTCAAAAAATAACTATAGTTGAATCACTAATTAATAGTGATCAAAATATAATTAAGGCCTCAGGGAAGGAATTGTACCAAAAATATTACCGTGGCACTTTAGAAAGAGGGATTTCAAAAATACAAGGAAGCTAGTCAAAAAGGCTCTTGAATGTCCAAAGTGAGGAAATTAAGATCCTTGAACAGCATGGAGGAGCATGTAACCATTCCATAATAGAATTCCAGTGGGCACACACAGAATCTGGCCCCTAATTGCTAAGTTATTATTGTAAAGCACATTAGGATACCTTGAGTGGAAAAACCACTACAGAAACCAAATTGTATTTCTTGCTCTGGGCACGTTACAGATGATATGGTTATCATTATAAACTTGCAGTGAGACCGCTCTCTCCCAGCGATCCACATCTGTAGAGCATCCCAGCCTCTGTAATTGCTGGCTGAATAGAGATAGAACAGCTAATCAAAGCCAGGGAAAGATGAGTGCTATTGGAGTGATTGGGGGGAGGGGTGAACAATGTGTGCCCTCTTTAAATGGGAGAGCATCCATTCTGTAATCAATTTACTATTGGTGGCAAACCAGCCTTCATAGAATTTTATGTTGATAACATCAGGAAAGTGAAAGTCAGAGGAGAGTTTTATTCCAGATTCATTTTATTATGAGGGGAGATACTAGGAGGGGATGGCTAGGTGGTCTAAGAGACAGGGTTTAACACTAATAAATTTATTTTTCAGTTGAAATAATGTCCTAGGCCTGAGTCCTGCAAGGAAGCAGGGGCGGTGATGCAGGCAAGGGTTGGGGCAGTGTGCAGAGCCACCTGCCCTCAGATATGCCGCCACTTCCACTAGACACCCTGCTGGAGCCTGCACCCCAAACCCCCTCCCACACCCTGCCCCAGCCCCCTCTAACACTCAAACTCCCTCCCAGAGCCTGCACCCCCTCCTGCATTCCAACCCCCTGCTCCAGCCTTGAGCCCCCTCCCACACCCAAACTCCCTCCTAACCTGCACCCTGAACCCCCTCCTGCACCCCAACCCCCTGCCCCAGGCTCAGCCCGGAGCTCCCTCCTACACTCCGAACCCCTCGGCCCCAGCCCAGAGCCTGCACCCCAACCTCCAGCCCAGCGGTGAAGAGAAGCGGGGGCTGGAGTGAGCGGGGGTGGGGCCTTAGAGAAGGGGCGGGGGCTTGGGGAAGGGGTGGGGTGAGGGTGTTTGGGTTTGTGCAATTAGACAGTTGGCATCCCTAGATGAAACTTGGAGGTACGCAAGACCAATCAGACTCCTGAAAGGGGTACAGGAGTCTGGAAAGATTCAGAGTCACTGTCCAAGGCGGATCCCCAGCCTGACCCCCGTATCTAGACCCCTTGCCGAGCTGCAGCAGGAGGCCTCCCAGCCTCACTGCAGGTGCCTGCTGCAGTTTGTCTGTGCTGGGGGTGGGACTCTCCCCTGTATTGCTGCTATTCCTAGTGTAAAAAGAACAGGAGTACTTGTTTCAGAGTAGCAGCCATGTTAGTCTGTATTCGCAAAAAGAAAAGGAGTCCTTGTGGCACCTTAGAGACTAACAAATTTATTTGAGCATAAGCTTTCCTGAGCTACAGCTCACTTCGTGGGATGCATTCCTGGTGTCTTTACATGCTGCTTAATGATGGGGAGGGGCTGCAAAGGGGCAGGCTGGGGCTGAGCGACTGGAGCGCCCCCTCCCGTCTAGTAGCACCTCACTGCTGCATGCTGCCAGCCTGAGGGCAGCAGGGCGAGACCTCCCTCCGCCAATCATACCAGCGCATGCGCAGGATCGGACAGCCGGCCAGATCGTCACTCCGCCTGGCTCCTCAGCCGCGCACGCGCAAAAGTGCAAAGCCAGACTGTCCCGTGCTGTGCCTAGACTGGCCTAGGATGCGCACGCGCAATACTTAACAGAGTGTGCTGTGTTTGCGTGTCTGCAGGCCGCGCATGCGCACGCGTTGGCAGGTGGCCAGGCCCCTCCTTCCCCCTGTCACTAGTATCAGCAGGCGGCCGCTGCCTCCTCCCCGGAACCGGCCGGCGGCGGCGGCGGCTGCGCCCGGAGCCGACATGAGGCCAGAACCCCGCCGGTCTTTGTGACAGGAGGTGAGTAGGTGGCACCGACCGGCACCCCAAAGCTCCGTTCCCTGCCGCGCGCCCTCCCCCTTTCTCATCCCTTCCCCTGCGCCCTCCGCGTCCCCCCCCCCCCGCATCCCCGACCCCTCCACTGCCCCCTTGCTCCCTGCATCCCCTACCCTGGCCCTATTCCCCTACGTCTGTGCCCCTCTCCAGGCTGTGCCCCCGCCCCTCTCCAGGCTGTGCCCCTATCTTTACCCCTTTCCACCCTGCCCTGGTACCCCCACACTTCTCCGCCCTGTACCCCTACCTCTGCCCCTATACCGCTACATTTGTGCACCCTGCCTCTTCCTGCTTCCCCGAACCTACTCACCCCCTTTTACTTTCCCAGGGCCCTGCTTTCTCAGTGGCCACCCTCTCTGCTGTCCGTTATTTTTACTTCTCTACCCCCCTTCACACTGCTTCCCCCTGCTTGGGTCCCGGTAGAGTTTAACCTTCTTCCCATCATCCTGTAGATTTTCTGCCCCCCCCCCCCCGCCCCGCGCTAGCTCATAGCTTCTCCTTAGAATCCGTTTGCTGCTTCCCCCAGTTTTCTTCAATGTCCCGAGTCCCCCTCTGCTTCCCTGTTTGTTCCCTGCTCTCTGTTAATGCTTTCACGCGGCTCCGTTGTGCTTACACTCCCTTTCCGTAAAGGAAGGGGAGGAAACAAAGGGTACAATCTCTCTCCCCCCCCCCCATTTTTTCTGATTGCTTCTGCTACTTCTTCCCGTACTTCTCCTTTTACCTCTCCTGCCTGCTTTAGGTGCTCGCTCCCTCCTCCCCCCCCCACCATTGGGCATCCTAAAGAAGCAACTTTTTTCCCTCCGGCTTTCTCTGTCTAGCTCCAGCTCTCCCAAGTTTTCTGTCCCTCCCCCTCCCCTAGCTTCTGGAAGGGGGTGGGGGGAATATATGTTTCTCCCTCTGGTCAGGGACTACTGACACCTTCCCCAATTTAAAGATGATACTTGTCTTCACTTTAGTGACCAGAGAGCTTCTTCACTGTAGACAGAAGCACTAAAATGTCAGATAAACTATTACTTTGAAAATCTTTCCAAGCTTTCTCTAAAACTTAGTCTTGAGAGTCTTGTAGTTTGGTGGGAAAGCAGCTGTGTTTTGAAGATGTTATGTCTCTGTTGATTTGTACGTACATTTTGTTCCAGTAAGGTGCTTTTGATAAAGCCCAGAAAGACACTTTGGACTTCAGATAAATTTGTCTTAAATGTCTCTCTTGAGGGAAAAGAATCTTCCCTATCTGTCCATTTTCTTTACAGTTATCTAGGTTTTGTAGCTTTTAGTCATTTGTCAAATAGCTTTAAGGTGTCTCTTGTTTCAGATGAGGTTTTTTTGTCCCCAGTATTCCTTGGCTTTAGAATCTTACCAAATACTTGTTTAACATATAACTTAAAAACTCTCTTGGAAGAGGCTGTTAATGTTCCTTTGGTATTTTGAGGCTGGTTTAGTGGAGAGGCTATGAGTTATACGTTTGAATCGTTTAGTTAAATCTTGCTATAACAATAGAAACTGTTTTCCACAGACTTTAGCAGGTATTATTTTGAGACCTATTATGTACATGAGACTGCCACGTTCATTCTTCTAAAAGCAGACTAAGAACTATCCTAGCTCATGTCTAGAAGACCTCTGTTTTATGTCTAGTCTCCATGGCTTTATAATTGTTGCCTTTTCCTTTAAATCTGTATACTGAGTCAATTCAACTAACCAAGCAAGAATATATTATACAGATTTCCAATCTGTAATGGAAAACAGTGCTGAAGTTCTACACTGCAAATGGATTTGTAATTTTTAATTCAGAATTAAAAATTAAACACTATTTATTACTGCACTTTCAGATATTTTAAAATAAATCCAGAGCGTGAATGTAGATGGATGAATTCATCACTTGAATAAATCTTTTGCCAGATTATCTGTCTCATTATTTTTTAGCATTTGTTGCTTCATGTTTCTGTTAAGTGAGACTTCTGTCCACTGTACTGTTCATCTGAAGTTGATGAGTTTGTGGAAGTAATATAGACACTGTAAGAGCATATTAGTATTAATGAGAAATATGGCTGTTTGTTCAAAGAAGTTAACATTGCATGTATGTCTTAAATCTGGCTAGCAGCCAATATTTTCATCCAAGGGTACTGATGCCAGTATTTTTTATTAGTATGCATTCAAGAAAGAACTTGATGGACCAAATTCATTGCTGGTGTAAATGAACATACTTGCTTCTGCTTATGCCTGCAGTGAATTTGTCTGTGTGTGTGTGTGTGTGTGTGTGTGTATTAACATATCCATAGTTTACTTAACTTATTTCCTTCTCACCTCATCAGCAAGTTGGTCCATCAGCACTTTGTATTCCTTTCATGGTTGAAAATAGTGAAGGATACTCTAATCCTATTTACACATAATACATTATTTCAGAGGAAAAAGCATCTTTTAAACGTTTTGAGATTTTACACGTTATTAGAAAATGGAATTCAGGGCCTTGTATCTTAATTGTTTTAAATTATCCCTTCAGCAATCTGAGAGTCAGAATGGGGGATTATAATAATATACCATGAATTGTGAGTTTTGCAGGGTTTTGTTCAATGGGAGGGGACTGTGTGGCTAACCTGGACAGAGCTTTTTGCATCTAACAGTATGTGCCAATAGTCATGAGACTTCTTGTAATGCTCATTTGTGAATGAGTGGTTTTGAAATGTCCCAACAGTATGTTGCTAAAATGGTAGAATGAGAACATACCAATTTGCTGCTTTTTTTTTTTAAACATTTTGGAAGCACTTAAAATATAGATGCTGTCTAAATATATATAGTTGCTCAGACCCTATAGTAGGGTGGTAAGTGAACTTGTATATTACACTCTTAATAACAAACCCAAAACCCGCAAACTCGTGAACATCTGTAGCACTTCTATCGCAGTGTGTGTGTGTGAGAGAGAGAGAGTAAAAAAAAAAACAAAAAACTAATTGCAAGCAAAGAAATTTTTATGGTGGCACATCAGTATAATTTACTTCAGCTATAAGCTCAGCAGAAAAGTTTCAGCTGGTGTTAAATACTCTGTTGCCACTGCAATCTTCATGATGTAGGTTACTGTACGTGAGGAGATGGGCAAGGAATCTCTCTCATAAACTAACAACATTGAACAGTAAAACTGCCCTCCCACATGTGACAATGACATTTTAAAAATTTGTTTTTCAGGTCTGAATAGTTCTTATTAATCTGAAACCATGGTGCAGAAATATCAATCCCCCGTGCGGGTGTATAAACACCCCTTTGAGTTAATTATGGCTGTAAGTATCACTTCTTAAACTGTAATTTTCTTATTTGAATATTATTACTTGTATTGCTGAAGTGTGGTCAAGGCTTCTTTTGCTAGGTCCTGTACAGAATACAGAGTACCTGCCTTGAAGAACTTATATTTTGCTTGTCTTCTTAGACTATAAGTGGTAGGAGGGAGAGGAAATACCAAACCTTCCCCAAAGCCTTGCCATAATTTTTGGGAGATTTATTTTAGGGTTTGCAGCAGAGGTGGGTCTGAAGGAGCAGGTGTTGGTCAGTTAGGCTGTTGCAAGTGGAAGAAGGCACAAAGGTGTTTGTGTGAGAAGCTGTTGAAAGGACCGTTGAGGCTGGCATCTTTGGAGGGGCAAAGAAACACAATAGCGGATGAGCAGACACTAGAGGCAGAGCTGTGAGGAGCATTGAAACTGAGGATGAGAAGCTTAAATTTGTTACAGTGGAAGAGGGTGATGTGGTCAGAGCAGCAGGCAAGAAGTATTCTCTTAACAGTTCTATTTTGATTTAATTGGGAAGGGTTGGGGATATGAGTATAAGGTAAGGCCAGAGAGGTTGAACAAAAACACCTGTGATAAATGAAGGGGGGTGGGTAGCTCCATTTTATGGACAGCCAGCCAGTAGCTATAAAAATATTTTTAGTAGCTGTTTTTTAATTGCTCTACCTGCAAAGTGTTAAAAAGTTTTACTACTATGCATAGGTAAAAGGAAGTGAGTGGGCACCTGGCCAAAAGATCCAATGGGAAGGCTAGAACTTTTAGGGCTCTGAACCACCGCATGCTGGGGTGTCCATAAAAAGGAACTCTTTCTCTCTTCTCCCCTTCCACCCCCCCTCCCCCCCCAATTATCACAACACTAAACAAAGCTCATGAGGTGTGTGGTCAC
The DNA here is from genome assembly GCF_965140295.1 of Lepidochelys olivacea. Lineage (NCBI taxonomy): Eukaryota > Metazoa > Chordata > Testudines > Cheloniidae > Lepidochelys > Lepidochelys olivacea. The sequence continues at coordinate 17,624,050 of NC_140424.1, forward strand.
TAATCTATGTGTACTTCTTACAAACGAAAACCACCAGTACTGAAGAGTGACCCTGACCTAGGTTCCCACTTTAAAAATAACAGAAGTAGATCTCTGATATTGCTGTATACACTTAGTCAAAACCACAGTTGTTCAAGTTCTCATGAAATAGAAAAAGGATGTGAAGAGCAGTCACATCAACTTCTTCCCTCTTTGGTCCTAAAAAGAATAGTCTAAAGAAAGTCTAAATAAAATGCATATTATCTCATATCTTAATCCACTGAAGACCTCATTTTTGCATGTTTATGTATTGATACATTTTGATTGGTACCAGTGTATGCTCAGCACCTTGTAATGCTATTTACAAGCAATACCACAGCTGCTACTCATGTTTTCTAATATTCTATTAAACTCAGTAGTTACATATTTAATACGGCATGTGTTTTTGTAACTAAGTAAACTTGTTCCTGTTTTAGACATTTATATATACGAGATGATTTTTCAGCGAAAATTCTATGTGTACTTTGCCATTTGAATTAAGGAGTTGTTACATTTCTATTGTGTTGAGGTAGTATTTTTATTTCCATCTAACATATCTGTCAGGAACTCTTTAAGTCAAAACAACTACCAAAAATGTATTCCTCTCATCATACCTTACTAACATCATTAAAACTGCCATGTTAAAATTAGCTTTGTGCTTTCAAACTATTTTGTGTTTGTGGAGATATTTGTATCTGAAGCATGCTGGATTTTTTTTTTTTTTTTTAAACAAAGAAAATCCTCTAAGATCTTGTGTCATCTAAGCTTTTGTTTTCTTGAGAAGAAAATACCCATAATATAAAAAGTTGAAATAACAATAGCTAAAGAATCAGAACTAATAGACTAGGAATGTATATAATGCAAAATAGTGAGTTAAACACAATACTTTGCATGACTTCAGATGTAGACTAGTGATTGTATACTTGATTTGTTTCAAACATAAACTTCATTCATAGGGCAGTTATTATCACAAGAATTCTGCTTGCAGTATATTCATTTTAAGAATATACTTGTACACCTGCAGTACCTTATTATTATATCATTGGCTTTAAATGTGTTTACGTCACTGGAAAATTGGTAAAGTCAGTAGTTAAGATGGGTTATTACTGCAGGAAATGGTGAGTAGTGCTTTTTGTAAGTTAGAGCCAAACTCTAAATTTTCTTGGTTTCTATCACAGAGGTAAAATCTGTAGAGTTCGCCATCAATGGTTATTTGAATGACCAAATAATGCTAGTAAGAATGTACAGCGTATTCCACTTTATGTTGAAATGAACGTTTCATAATGCACATGCTCAGTACCCAGCTTTCAAATGGTGGTAACTGTTTCAAAACAAAACTTTTTAAATGTAGCAGCAAGACAGTTCCTCATTCCAGACAAAATAATGGTACATGCCAAGTTTAAATTGCACCCCTTCAGGAAACAGTTTTTGTACATCTGTATAAAAATGTTTTTTAGGCTTGCAGACTTCTCATACTTCTTGGGGGGGAAAAAATTAAATCCCTGTTAATAGAACATGAGACATTGATCACAAGAGACTAAGAAACACCCCCAAAACTATAAAGTAATTAAAGGTGTCTAGAACAGAATAGCTTTTTCAGTGTGGTAGCATACTATTTATTGCTGTGGCAGATTGTTTTAATGAAGAAATAATGGAAACTCTGTGATCTTTATTGTAAGGGCTGTCTTACCAACAGTATCTGAAAGCTGTCTGAGAATATTGAAAGCCCTCAGACTTTTCTTGCAAGGCATCTATGAAACTGAGCTCAGTTTTGTTCATATTGAATGGTTGGGAATGTAGGATGAGCCCGAAGGAGGTGCTAACTGGTACCTGCATCCCCAACGGGACTATAGAAAGGTGTCTTAGTTGTAGTCCCACTCCAGGACTCTAAACATATCTATACTCTAAAGGCCTACAGCTCTCCTCCTAGTTGAAACTAGTTACAGCAAGTCCTAATATCAGCTCTAGGATGGAGACACCACTTAGAACTTCCCTTTTCCACTGAAGCCATCTGAATGAGTGTCCTTTGTTGCATGGTGGACCATTTAAACTGCACGCTTCCTATTCTCCCCTACTTAGGTTACAAATAAATAATGGAAAGTGATGAGAAATACCTATATACTGTGATAGTAGAATCGTGGTCCCCTTTACGTTATTCTGATACACCATGGCAAATTTTGCTTCTTCTACTGAGGGGCCTGAAACAATCCTGTTCAAAGAAAGAAAAGTAAAACTAAATTCTACTTCACTCTAACCCAGGATTGGTAAGGCAAGCTCTCACCAGTACCGTTGTGTTGCAAATACTTCATCATGGTAAAAGGAATAAATGTTTTCTCTAACTGGAAAAGTATTAGGGATATATCTCCTCTATGGAAATTCTGAAAAGTATCATTTGAAACTCTTATGTATATCTGGGGATAGCAATAGATTCAGGCCGGGGCAAATCCAGCCCCCTCTTCTTGCAGACTTGGAGGCACTCTCTGAAGAGAACTGGTGGAGTGTAAAGCTGTGGGGAAGTCAGGCACCTTGTGGATCCTCTCAGTCTTGACTGGCCATAGAGGGACACTGCATAAGAATTCCACGTAAACTACTCCAGCCATTGGTATAGAATTAGTCTCCCTGGTGAATCTTTGATTCCTCCCCGCTCCTCTGCATATCTTCCTAGTTCCTGGTCCTGCTACTTGCTCAGGGGGCTGAATTTGCATTGTTGTGCATTTCATTAGGCTTTAAATGTACCACCATGCTCTAAAAGTATGTCATTTTAAAGATTTACAGCCATTTTATTTTAAAGTTTTCTCTTTGCTAACTCCTGAAAATTATAGACTTAAAGATTCCTTTTCATGTCCCAGTTTACATAATGCTAAAAGTAGCTGAAATGGGGGAAATTACTGTTTACTCAGCCTTTTCTTGTGTTACCAAGGTTAGATAGATGGAAGAAGGAACCAGAAGAATATGCTTTCAAAACCCTTTGAGAATGCTAATGCTCTTTAAGTTGAAGAGTTTAAATTTTCTTATGTAAGTTATGCACATTGTTGAGCACACAGCTGAGTCTTTAAAATGCCAACATTAGAATGATGGGTCCCTCGTATATATCATACTACTCTTGGCACACGAGGTTAAGAAATGAGCACTTGAGCCAAAAAATATAAGCTGTGATGCTGGCTGGTTGAAATGAGTTAGAGGTCCTTTAAATTTATTTTGGAAATTAAACTCAAATATTGTAAAATCAGCTGCTTTGCGATGTGCTTTTGGGGTTTACCGAGACCAGTAAAGGATTGTCACTGCCTGCCCTGTAATCTTGGGTGCTTTTGTGCTGTGTAGCTTTGACTTAGAGCCCTGATACACCAACAGCCTGCTTACAGCACACTGACCTCACCCAGGCTTGCACCAGCCTGGTTACTGCTTGCAGGGTGCAGTGCTCAGCCCCTCTCACTGTACTACTCACAAAACCGTGTCAAGCTCACTTTAAAGAGACTGTACATAGCACCAGCATGTTACTTTGAGGATTTTACTTTTCAGTTTGAAGCACTACACTGAGATGGTTGTGTGGAAAAACAAGACATTGAAGTGATACCAAGTAGAAGGAATTGGGATAGAAATGGTTACAAACAAATGTAAAAACATGCTTCAAAGACTAGAACCTAAAAATATGCTTCAAAGTCTAAAACCTAACTTAAAAAATTAGTCTCTTGTTCAAAGTAGTTTTCTCTCCCAGGTTGTTCTTTCAGCAAGGCTGGCCAGTTCTAAAAGGTATCATGTATGATAACAGTGATTTGGGGTGGTACACTAAACTGGTCAGACCAACTGAGGGTCACTGCTAGATACTGGGGACCTCCTTGCGTTCTGGCATTGGGGTGCTCTTAGGGTCACATTTTGATATTGAACAGATCTTCCAAGGGATGAGTTTGTGCATAAGGAAGCATATACCATGTTTTAATGACATCCATATTACAGATTTCAGCACCAAAGGTGTTGAGTATTTAGAGAAATATGATGAAAGTCTGTTGCACTTACATTCTGTCTATAAATATGTTCCATCCACAGTTACAAATTTCATTTTAGAAATGAAGTTTATATCCTAATTTGGTGGCTGCACATGGTTAGTGTGCATCAGACCTACACCATATGCTGTTTCAGAGTAACAGCCGTGTTAGTCTGTATTCGCAAAAAGAAAAGGAGTACTTGTGGCACCTTAGAGACTAACCAATTTATTAGAGCATAAGCTTTCGTGAGCTACAGCTCACTTCATCAGATGCATCTGATGAAGTGAGCTGTAGCTCACGAAAGCTTATGCTCTAATAAATTGGTTAGTCTCTAAGGTGCCACAAGTACTCCTTTTCTTTTTACCATATGCTGTGTTAATATTGACTGTAAGTATATATTTTTAAGAATTTGTGATCTTAAGAAAACTGGATTGAGGATTAAGGGCTAGATTTTTTTCAAAAGTGCTAAGCACCTTAAAGTGGAGACAGACTTTCAAAAAACTGTGCTCCTATTTAGGCATCTACATAAAGTGGACAAATTTTCATAAGTGCCTGGTATCCATCAGTTCCCATTGAGAACACTAGATGCTGCTGACTGCTGAGCACTTCGGAAAAATCTGCCCATAAACTACTTACACAGTCACTCAGTTTAAAGAATTAAATTACTATTCCTATTAACTGTTAAATATATTTTAGTTTCTCTTAAAACAGAAATCAAAGATCATTTTATGCTTCTTTGAAGATGAAATACTTTTTAACTGATGATAAATTGTAGCTGTAGCAAAAAAAAAGAAATTTATAATTCCTCCATTTTAGTGCAGTAGTCAAAGTACATTAAAACTCATTGAGCATAAAACTAGACAAACTAACAGAGCAAGGTTCAGTTGCAACATTTTAGTAAATGTGTGCATTTGAATTTTCTGACAAGATGACTTGCCTGCTTTTCTTAGTTTATTTTTAACAGATCTGTGAAGACTTTTGTCCGTAAGGTTCTGATTTTAAAATGAGTGAATTACAAAAAGGGAATAGAATTTCATGAAGCATAAATACACTTCACTCTTAAAGTTCTCCATATCTACTCTGTTTAGTCTTTTAGATTGTTGAACTAAAATATAATCCCTAGATCTGGAATTGTATGAAGTTTTCTTAATTGTTTCTGATTTATCAGCAGATCATCCCTTTCATTATAAAGGAATATCACTCAACTTGAAATCTAGTTACTTTTAATTCATTTTTTAAAGAAAAGTAATTTTGGGTAGTACACCTGCCCCTAAATTCTGTGCAAATTTTTGTTGCCTTCATCACATTTTCTTTTTTTTTTTTTAATGTTCCTTTTCCCTATTGCTATGTGGAAGATCCATTGAAACAATGGACATTGGTTAACTGATAACGAAAGGGAAACCGTGAAAATGGCCATACATAAAGTTCTTTCAAGTGCACATAGTATATAGAATTTAGAGAATTGGTTATTTCTCTATTTTTTAGTCTGTCATAGTAACCTTGGGTGTAATTTGTAACAGTAGGTTTAAAATCCATACAGTGTGGGTCCTTTTTTTATAAAACATTTTTGAAATTGGAAATTAAGGAATGTAAGTCCTTCCCATCCCTCCCTCCCAGTAAATATATTTTCTTGCTATGCAGGAAGTTTGTACAATGAGGAGAATCTTAGTATGTATCTTATCTTTTATTCAAAACAGTTTATAATCTTGTGATTTTTTTCAATTATTTTTAATCCCAAACTCCATCTCTTCTGTAATTTTTTATTAAAAATATGGGCTTAACTACACAGGGAAATTTGCTAGTAGAATTATACTGTTATAACTCCCAATGTGGACAGTCCTATTGTGGAGTAAAAATGCCTTTTTCCAGTTTAGCTTATGTTGTTTTGTGTCATTGATGATGGTCTCTTGCTTCACAAAGGAAAAAAGTCTAAAAAAGCATGCAATTAATTTGTGTTTAGAATGTAACTTATTTAGAATGTCCAGCAGTTACAAAAATGTGAATTAAGTTAAGCACAAGGAAAAACTGACTTACTGCAGTTTGCATGTTCGTGACATGATTAGCTATTTCCATAGCTTTCTGTTTTTGTGGGGAAACACATGACTGTATTGTAGCTGACAGCTGCAGTTCCTTTGTTCATCAGCTGCTTCTACCCAGTTCTGGGTGGGTTTGTTTTTTGTATTTTTGCAAAAAGCCTTTCACACTTTGAAAGCTAAAACATCCTGCCAAACTTGGAGGAAGTACCACCAAGAGAAAAAAAATTCATTGAGACTCAGTGTTATTGCTTTAATCTGAAAATACTCTCAATATTTCAGTCCTCTGAAGGTGTTTAGATTATGAACATGTCAGGAGTGTGGTTGCAGGACCCATTGATCAGCCAAATGGCATTTGTCTAGAAGCTCAAAAATTCAGAATTAAACTCATGGGGAAAACTGACTGCTTTGCTTTTGACAGTGGATTACCCAGCACTACATGCGAAAGGGTATCTGGTAATTGTGGTCTGGAAAAGTATACACTGGGCAGTTTGGCAATTTTCATTTAATCTGAGGATAGCAGTTTAGAAGTGTTAAGTGCATTCATGGGGAAAGGTTGGGATGTCTTATTAAATATATTGAGTACACAGTTGAAGTTTGTGTAGGGAGATCCATGAGCATTTATCTAAAGCTATATTGGCAAATTCTTGTTTGTGATTGCTTAGAAATAGTAGTATACAACCTAAAGGTTTGTCTGTTCTGCATGGTACAGATCAACTCTGATAATTCCGCTCTTTCCATTTCCATGGAAACTTCATTGATGTCAGTTGGAGATGGGAGCCTGTAGAGGACAGAATATTTGAGCTGAGATTTGTTGTATATTTATTTTGCTGTATAGGCATTTTAAGAAATTGAGATAATGTTGTCTGTGTGTTAAGTGGGAGGAGAGACTGGATTTTGTTCCTAGCAATGCCACTCAATTGCCCGAAGTCTGTCTCAGACAGTTACTTAACTTCCTACTTATCTGTAAAATGTATATAAATACTTTTCTTATAAGGGTGTTTGGGACTTAAGAAATTAATGTTAATAAAGCTCTTTGGGATTTTTGGAAGACAATTCAACATTTCTTCCCAGCTTCATACGAGATTATGGAGAAGGGAAGAGAGTATAATGGAAAAGGGGAAAGAGGAAGGGGAAATTACAGTGCTGGAAGGGAACTCTAAGAACTTTTAGTGAAGGGCCCAAAATCCAGATTCAGGTTTACTTTCGGATTACTGTATTAAGGAGCACTGGTTGCAGCTCATTAGTTAGTGCTGAGTTCCGTTTTGTCCTTAAAGGTGGAATTCCACATCTTATTTATGTGTGTGTGTTGGGGGGGAGAGGGGAAATAAACCCTATTCTTCCCAAATTTACAGCATTGAAGTCTTAAATACATAATGAATTTACAAATTTATTAATTATTTTAACATAAGAACAGCCATAATGAGTTAGAACCATGGTCCATGTAGCCCATTATCCTGTCTCTAACAGCAGCCAATGCCAGATGCTTCAGAGGGAATGAACAGATATGGGCAATTTCAAGTGATCCATCCCCTATCGTCAAGTCCCACTTCCAGCATTTGGAGGTTTAGTGACTCCCAGACTATGGGGATGGTGTAGCTGTTGTTTGACATGTCCTCCATGAACTTACCTAGTTCTTTTTTGAACCTCCACAGCGTCCCATGGCAACAAGTTCCACAGGTTAACTGTGTGGTGTGTGAAGAAGTACTTCCTTTTGTTGTTTTAAATCTGCTGCCTATTTATTTTATTGGGTGACTCCTGGGCGGTTTCGGTTGGACATTAGGAAAAACTTCCTAATTGTCAGAGTAGTTAAGCACTGGAATAAATTGCCTAGGGAGGTTGTGGAATCTCCATCGGGGATTTTTAAGAGCAGGTTGGACAAACACCTGTCAGGGATGGTCTAGATAATACTTAGTCCTGCCTTGAGTGCACGGGACTGGACTAGATGACCTCTCAAGGTCCCTTCCAGTTCTATAATTCTTGTGAAGGGGTAAATAATGCTTCCCTATTAACTTTCCCCATACCGTTCATGATTTTATAGACTGACTTATTTGATGAAATTAGGTTAAGTATTAAACTGAGTTAACCTTTTTCTCTAATTGTTATGATTATATACCCTACACCAGAGATACTCAAGGCTTGTCTACCCTGGCAATTTACAGTGCTACAACACTCTCGCTCAGGGGTGTGAAAAAACACCCCTGAGCGCAGCAAGTTTCAGCTCTGTAAAGCACCAGTGTAGACAGTGCACTAGTGCTGGGAGCTATGCCCCTCATGGAGGTGGGTTTTTTTTAGAGCGCTCTCCCACGCAAGCCACATTAAAGCGCTCAGACTGAGGCTTTATGAGCTGCAAGCGACTCTTTGCAGCACATGATATTAAAACGCTTTGTGATTTAATTATTAACCAATATGAATGCTTTTACTATGTTAACCAATTGTTAATAAAATAATACTTGGTCAGTCATTTTGCTGTGAGAATAATATATATAAATAATAGAAGAAACCATGAATTCACACTACTATTGCTCTTTTGGATAAAGTTGATTGCTAATTTGGCTCCTGAACCATTGAGGTCTGAGTATCACTACTCTACAGACAGGGCCAGATGAGCGCCTCAGGCAAATGTTACAGGGCCATTGTGACATCAGAGGTAACTCCGTCAATCACCATTCATCTACATTTAAATTACATGCAACAATTCCATTGGTAGTGTGAGTCAGCTTCATTAGAGAGACTGGACTCTTGTCAAAAGTTCCCAACCGTCATTCTGAAATTCCATGGCCCCAAATTAGTTTGGACATCAGTGTTTGAAGTTCTTAACATTGCCTTTGCTCTACTGCCCTTAAGGTTGCTACCACATAGTTCAAACTAGTAGAAATATCTCATAGTAGCATTCTCTTTGGATTTCTTGTTTAGTATTCATGTATACGTTTTCAATTAATCCTACAAAACTAAGGAAAATTCAAGGCAAAAGCTACTGTAAGACGAAGTTCAAGTTTTGAGAGTATGTATTAGTAACTTAAGAGTAAAAAACATTACAGGGATTTTGACATCTAAACAACCCTAACTCTGTCCTCCAGTGACAAGTGGATAAGAAAACGCTTTTTAAAAATCAGTTCTTCAGACACTAAGATACCTTAATCATAGTTGTATTGTTAGTGAATGATGTCATTACGGATTAGAATTAAGACTCTTTTGGTGTCTTAAATGTGTATTTCAATATAACACATTCAAATTTCTGTTAAGCAGCCTTAACTTGGAACTTCTTGGGATTCTAATGCTTGGGTTTTGGTTAATTACAACATCCCTGTAATGTGTATGTTACCCTTAAGTTTTTAAAGTATATAGCAGTAATTAACTCCATCTTAACCCAGGGGTGTCGTGTTGTTTTGTTTTGTCCCAGAACGTATGATCAAGTTATGTAACAGCTTGAAAACACAAATTACTAACCTGCTTTAACATAGTGGCCTCTCGGTTTGACTGTGGCTTGTAATTTGCAGAACTGCTTGCTGCTGCTGTAATATCATATCCTTGTTTTAGTAATAATAGATCTTAATTGTGTAAGGTTAAAAAAAGTGCTTGTGTGTTAATGGCCCCTCAGATTTTTCAGAACTGTGGGAACGGCAGTGCAATGTTTACATTTGTTTGGGCCACAATAGGAGGGGAATGATTAGTTTCCTGACGTGAGCACTTTCTTTTCCAAGTCCTTTATTTTTCTTCATTCAGTGGAAAATGTGAATGCTACCAGTGTTGGGTCCAGTTCAGGAATACAGTCTCCAATATCCTTCTCATAGGACATCTTGTCAGCCATTTTATAAATTGCATTGCTTTTTAATTTACAAAATCTATTTTTGCTGTGTAATTCATTGGCCTGTGGCTAAAGCCCTCCATGCTGAATTCATGAAATTACATATTTCTGTTTCATGGTCTGCATACTACAGACATTGACATAATGAACAGAATTTAATATTAACTGTTTCTTTTGAACTTGTTTGTTCTTTCAGTGTGACTAAATTGGTCTCCTCTTTCTCTGTCTGCACTTCCACAGCGTGGGTGGGCATGGTGAAGAAAAAACTGTTTTTATTTATGTAATCTTTATGGTTTATTTATGTAATCTCTATGGTTCAACCAAGGGCTGAAGAAATGTTGACAGTTTCACTTTTGAATCAATTAAGCTTTGCAGTAGGCATATTTCCTGTTTGTACATGAGGAGGGTGACAAATTTTGGCAACATAATAGTTGCTACACATGATCAGATCGTTAGTCTACTGGCATACCTTTGGCAGCAGCTGGAACCTGATAAATATTCAATAATATGCCTAGTCATCTGTGTAGTGCAATACATATTTGGAGAGGGATGGGTTAGGATTCCTTCCCAGATTCTCATGGGCATTCTACTGCAACATGAGATTTGAATCCCATTGTGACACTTAACGTGTATATTCAGCTGAAGTAGCTGAATTCTACCTGGAGCTTCTGGCAGCAGTTAAAGGGGCTAATGGTCAGTTTCCTAGTCCTCTTTAAACTCTAGCATACTGTTTGTCTTGGATATCTCCTTTGACAATAAATTCTGTAGGTTGACTATACTATTTATAATATAAAATTATTTGTATTACAACAGCACTTAGAAGCCTGTGTGCCTCTGGGCTAAATTCAGACCTAATGTGGAAAGCAAAGGAGTACTTGTGGCACCTTAGAGACTAACCAATTTATTTGAGCATGAGCTTTCGTGAGCTACAGCTCACTTCATCGGATGCCCTTTTCTTTTTGCGAATACAGACTAACACGGCTGTTACTCTGAGACCTAATGTGAGTGCAGTTCATTTTACTACTTTGTACTCTTCTCTTATTGGCCCTCTTCTGGGGGAAGGGAATGTAGACAGAGCAGGAGATTGTTATTCTGTTTTCAACTCTGCTACTGATTCTGATGCCTAATGTAAGTCTCTTAACCTCTCTGAGCCAAACCATGTTAAATAGTTTTAATATTTACCTAAAAAGGAACACATTGAGATCTACTCTGTAGCTGTCTTAATAAGTAGGCAAAAACAAATTAACAAACGATTAAACTTTTCACATACAGTCCCAATAAGTAATACAAAAGTTAATATATTCCAAAATAGACGTGGGACAGATAAGTGTATTTTAAGAATCTTCCTTTCTGAAAGTGTGCCTCTAATCATAGCAGATCAAACAGATTTGCTAGAAAATCCAAATTTAGAACTACTTAAAATTTTAAGTTAGCAGCAGTAGATCAGCAAAGAGTATTTGACACTTCCAAAAATAGATCCCCAATGGACACACAGTAGGATAATGGCTGAATTGTAAAATAAAGTTTCATGACTATACAGGTTCAAGTCACAGAACACTCAACCGATGTTGCTTACAGCTCAGTTTAATGAAAAGGATGAGATAAATATCAAAGCTAACCTTGTAAACAAATAATTATTTTATTATAATGACAGTGCCACAGTGTGAATTTCTTAGCAAGATGAATGTCAGCAATGCACAACACATTGCTATATTACATAAAAGTTTTATGCATTGCTTACAAGACTGCAGATAACTTGAAAGGGCTCCAGAACTGCTCAGATTTATTTTTCAGTAGTTATGTATTCCCTAAGTGTCCTACCCTCCAAACCTTTTAATGCCTTCACTGGCCTACGCCAGCTGTCTCGCAACATCTTTTTGGGGATTAGACTCTGAAACCTCTTTTTTAACTTTGTGCTAAAGCAATTACATCCTCCACCCTTAAGGTCAGAAGTCAAGTTTCCTGCCCTAAGCAACTAGTAGAGCTTGTCCACTAATTCACTATAGTCTGGATTCAGGCTCTTTTAAACACAAAAGATAAATGAACAAAACCATATCTGAGTCTAATATTGGTAACACCATGGACTTGAATTTTGCCTCTATGGAATAATAGTTACACTGTTGCTGCAAAGACCATCTTTGAGGCCTCTGTTTAGAATAGTGTCCTCCCTTGTCAGATTTTTCCAGGTTAGTTTCTAACTAGCATATGGGGCCATTCCTTCCGTTCTAATCAATCCCATTTGGAGAGTTTTATGCTTTCCCTACTAGCCCTGAAGGAAGAATTGTTAACTTATTCCACATCTAACACAACATCCTGTGGCTGTTATCTCTCAGTACCCCCACATTTAATCTCCAACAGGAGGTTGAATTCATGGGGAAGAAAAGATGGTATACTCTCCAAACTTGTGCCTACAAAATAAGCTCTGCCTATATGAGTCTCCAGAATGAGATGCCACACTCAAAAAATTCTGTAGATGTTCAAGATATGACTGTGTGTACTCCACTTGGCTCTTGCTTGATGGAACTTGATTATGCCCATGGGCTCACGTAGGTTCCTCAGGCTTCTTGATTTTTCGGGAGGAGCACAAAGAGTGGCGGTACTCTCCTGAATACCACCCAATTGTGGCACCAAAATGAGATGTCACTCACAATAAACTACAAATCTGTGATCTTCCCTCTTTTTTCATACATGTGGAATAAAATAGCTAATGGGGTTGGCATTTAAATTATTGTCACTAAGGCATCTGCATTAACACTTCACTGAGATAAAGGCAGCTGTTCAAGCATCCCAAAGATACTGCTTCAGCTCTCTGCAGGCTGTCTTAGTAAACATGTTTGCATCACTTACAGTCAGCTCACATTTTTGAGGGGTTTTTTTTGTTTTTTTTTTTTGTTTTACAAATGTGACAGCTAGAGACTTATCTTTCTCTTAAATGAAAGCTGAGACTCTGATGAACAAGAGAGCAATTTGAGAGGTGTTATGTTACAGCAGCTCGGTCTAAGTTCTGTCCCCAACACATGTGCACACATGCTTGATGTACTCTGAACCCAGGAACACAAGAACAGAGTACCTACGTACAACACAAGTATCACAATATTGTCATTTGTTATGTGGATCTAACAGTTTGTGAAAGTGGCAAGTCAAGTCTTCTGTCTGGTGGGTGCTATTGTACAGACAGACATTGTTTGAACCACATTCTTACAGAGCATGTTCCTTGTTTCCACTCAGAGTATGTCTGAAGCATGCAGGTGTGTTCCTAAGGTCCCTACAGTGACTGCCTTTTTTTTTTTTTTTTTGTCTGAAAGTCAATATTCAGTAAAGATGGAACATTCATGGACTTGGAGGCTGAAGACTCCTATCCACCAAGCAAGTATTATACAGGCAGCAGCTGTTCAGATTTACTTAATCACAAATGTCTCATCTGTTTTGGAGAAACCACTGTCTTTCAACTGAAGTAATATTGAAACATGCCTGTGGTTGTTAAAGATCCCTTTTCTCTCTTTAAGAGATGGGGTGCTGACCTGATATTCTGGTCAAATTCCATATCACATAATTATGTTTTGCCTACTTGTATTCACCCTAATGTTATATTGGATAAAATGGTATTTGCTTCCCATCTAAAACTATTATATGTTATAGCTATAAACTGTCAAAAAGTTGCTGTTTTTTCACCACAAAGATAGTTGCATCTTCAATAGTAAATGAAGTGATCCCTATGTGTTTAAGGGCTTTTTTTAATACAGGGAAATTGAGCAGCATACTACATCAGAATAATTATACCGCTATGTCTATACTGGCATAACTTCCCCATCTGGACACACTATTCTGGAATAAAAGTGGGTTTTATTCCAGAATCGTATCCACATGAGGGAATTACACTGGCATAGTTATACCGGTGTATAATTTAGCTATAGCTATTGCCAGTCAATTTTCCTGTGTAGATAAGCCCTAAGTTTGTTACAGCACATTGGAATCCTTGATATTTCAAGTTGAAAGGTGCTCCATAAATGTAGCTTGTTGAGAGGATACTTCACTTGATACCCTTTTAGTCCTTGGCTTGTCTGCCGAGAGTGGCAACTGAACTGTTGACACCTGGATTGGCTCAGATTCATCTCACGCACATTTAAACTAAACTTTTGAAGAGGGGACATAAATTGTCCCCCCCCCCCTTCAGTAAGACTAATTTATTAAATATGGTACTGACTATATTAGAGGTTAGGCTTAATGTTGTTTAACATTTTGATTGCAGCAGAAGATATGATCTAAATTTTTATGAAAGAAAGAAAGTGGGATTGGTATACTCAGTTTATTCTGGTTAAAGTTCATTTTGCATGGGTTTTTCAGTAAACCATTTGCCTGTGGAATGTACACATAGAAGTGGTGTGTCTCTCTTGCAAGACACCATATTTGGGGCATAATATCTTGACTTAATATTGTGGCTCTTATTATCACAGGGTCATGCTGTGTGCCTGGATTGGGGGAACCCCTGCTGCTTTCAGAGGGGGGGTTCTGCTTGTGGATCAAAGAAGTGTATGGTCCAAAGGCCATAAAGTTACTAGAGATATAAGATGCCATTTCCCTTTCCTTCTCTCCAAAATATGACCTAAAATCTGAACATGTGAGTGTCCTCAAACTTTTAAAAATAGTTTCCAATAACTTCACCACTATCGGACTCCTCAACATTCTGGCTAGGACTTTATTAATATATGGTAGTGTCTTTTAAAAAGTCTTATTTTGGAAACATTTCTGCTGAGCTCATGAAAAACCATTTCATTGAAAGTTTATATAGGTTTCCTGTTGCCTTCATGATGGTGAGTGACAAAGGTGCTATTTCAGTGCAGGTGGATGGAAATCCCATAGGAATGTAAACGTAATTTTAATTAAATTTACAAAAGAAATTTATAGCTTCATCATAATGCTAAAGCTTAAGAGAGATAGTGTGAGTCTGTTGTACTGGTTCTCTTGTGGTGATACTCTTCTTTCCCCCCACCCCCATACAGAATTGCACAACTGTTCAAATGCAATATGGAGTTTTTTAGTCTTCATCTAGAATTTTCCACTCCTGGAGGTTACATACTTCATTTGATAGACAAGTGGTCTAATCTGGTGTAGAGACTGTGTTCCTAGGGTGCTTTAATAAAATAAAAAAAAAAAAAAAAAAAAGCACAGGGAAGTGTAGGCACTACTATATCGGTTAATCTTGATATTTACTTTTGACAGTCTATTTTTATGATTTTCATATTCCAGATGGTTCTTTGTTTACATAATAAAATATGGTATTTGAATGCATTACACCTGAAGGGTTCAAAGCTAGCTTAAAAGAATTAGGTTGTATGATAACTATTAGTAGAGCTGTTACGTCCGTTAGTCTGTAAGGTGCCACAGGACTCGTTGCCGCTGTTATTAGTAGAGCTGTTATTTCAAATGCCTAATTCTGCATTTGATCTGGTTTTGTGACATATTTAGAACCAAATGTAATCTACACTGTAACCCTGGGAACTGCTATAATTCTGAACCAGGGAAAGGAACAGAATTGCCAGTACTCTAAATGAATGCAATAGTCTTTCTTATATAAAAAGAGAGTGCTTCACAGCAATGTTAAGTGCAAGTGAAACCTGCAGTTATTGTCTAAACTGAAGAATGGTAAAATACATAATATAAGCAGAACTTTTACTGGCACCAAAAGGAATTGTATCCCAATTATAATCCTGTTCCGGTAGTGGTACTGTCCTTGCAGGCTGTATTTTAAAGAGGTAATTGGTATTATCCCATTAGTTGGCTGCACAGATGAACCAGTTATTTATTGCCATGAATTTTGGAACTTAACATTTAAACCAATCCTTTCACATTGACAGAAGGTTTGGAAGGAATTAAATGGATATGTGGTATTCTGAGATGTATCCCGATATCACTATGTTCAGTTAGTTCAATGATTGCCGTAGAAATATCTATAAATAAAATACCAAAAGAGTTTTTATTGATGCCTTCTTTAATGGGGTAAGCTGAGTTTGTTCAGTGTAGCAATGAATGTACAGTCTCTATTCTAAAAAGTTACTTTGATTTTCCTGTTTATTTACAGGTTTCAGAGTAACAGCCGTGTTAATCTGTCTTTGCAAAAAGAAAAGGAGTACTTGTGGCACCTTAGAGACTAACCAATTTATTTGAGCATGAGCTTTCGTGAGCTACAGCTCACTTCATCGGATGCATACCGTGGAAACTGCAGTAGACATTATATACACACAGGGTATGTCTACACTACGAAATTAGGTCGAATTTATAGAAGTCGGTTTTTTAGAAATCGGTTTTATATATTCGAGTGTGTGTGTCCCCACAGAAAATGCTCTAAGTGCATTAAGTGCATTAACTCGGCGGAGCGCTTCCACAGTACCGAGGCAAGCGTCGACTTCCGGAGCGTTGCACTGTGGGTAGCTATCCCACAGTTCCCGCAGTCTCCGCTGCCCATTGGAATTCTGGGTTGAGATTCCAATGCCTGATGGGGCTAAAACATTGTCGCGGGTGGTTCTGGGTACATATCGTCAGGCCCCCGTTCCCTCCCTCCCCCCGTGAAAGCAAGGGCAGACAATCATTTCGCGCCTTTTTTCCTGAGTTACCTGTGCAGACGCCATACCACGGCAAGCATGGAGCCCGCTCAGGTAACCGTCACCCTATGTCTCCTGGGTGCTGGCAGACGCGGTACGGCATTGCTACACAGGAGCAGCAACCCCTTGCCTTGTGGCAGCAGACGGTACAGTACGACTGGTAGCCGTCATAGTCATGTCTGAGGTGCTCCTGGTCGCCTCTGTGAGGTCGATCAGGAGCGCCTGGGCAGACATGGGCGCAGGGACTAAATTTGGAGTGACTTGAGCAGGTCATTCTCTTTAGTCCTGCAGTCAGTCCTATTGAACCGTCTTATGGTGAGCGGGCAGGCGATACGGACTGCTAGCAGTCGTACTGTACCATCTTCTGCCGAGCAGCCATGAGATGTGGATGGCATGCAGTCCTTCTGCACCGTCTGCTGCCAGCCAAAGATGTAAAAGATAGATGGAGTGGATCAAAACAAGAAATAGACCAGATTTGCTTCCCCCCCTCCCCTGTCTAGGGGACTCATTCTTCTAGATCACACTGCAGTCACTTACAGAGAAGGTGCAGCGAGGTAAATCTAGCCATGTATCAATCAGAGGCCAGGCTAACCTTCTTGTTCCAATAACGACAATAACTTAGGTGCACCATTTCTTATTGGAACCCTCCGTGAAGTCCTGCCTGAAATACTCCTTGATGTAAAGCCACCCCCTTTGTTGATTTTAGCTCCCTGAAGCCAACCCTGTAAGCGCCCCTCCCAGCATCAGAGCAATGGCAAACAATCGGGCATCTGAGAGTGCTGTCCAGAGCACTCACAATGGAGCACTCTGATGGGGCTAAAACATTGTCGCGGGTGGTTCTGGGTACGTGTCGTCAGGCCCCCGTTCCCTCCCTCCCTCCTTGAAAGCAAGGGCAGACAATCGTTTCGCGCCTTTTTTCATGAGTTACCTGTGCAGACACCATACCATGGCAAGCATGGAGCCAGCTCAGGTAACCGTCACCCTATGTCTCCTGGGTGCTGGCAGACGCGGTACGGCTTTGCTGCACAGTAGCAGCAACCCATTGCCTTCTGGCAGCAGACGGTGCAATACGATTGGTAGTCGTCCTCGTCGTGTCCGAGGTGCTCCTGGCCACGTCGGCTGGGAGCGCCTGGGCAGACATGGGCGCAGGGACTAAATTTGGAGTGACTTGACCAGGTCATTCTCTTTAGTCCTGCAGTCCTATTGAACCGTCTTATGGTGAGCGGGCAGGCGATACGGACTGCTAGCAGTCGTACTGTACCATCTTCTGCCAGGCAGGCAAGAGATGAGGATTGCTAGCAGTCGTATTGTACCATCTTATGCCAGGCAGGCAAGAGATGAAGATGGCTAGCAGTCGTACTGTACCATCTTCTGCCAAGCAGCCATGAGATGTGGATGGCATGCAGTCCTTCTGCACCGTCTGCTGCCAGCCAAAGATGTAAAAGATAGATGGAGTGGGTCAGAACAAGAAATAGACCAGATTTGTTTTGTACTCATTTTCCTCCTCCCCTGTCTAGATCACACTGCAGTCACTCACAGAGAAGGTGCAGCGAGGTAAATCTAGCCATGTATCAATCAGAGGCCAGGCTAACCTCCTTGTTCCAATAACAACGATAACTTAGGTGCACCATTTCTTATTGGAACCCTCCGTGCAGTCCTGCCTGAAATACTCCTTGATGTACAGGCACACCCTTTGTTGATTTTAGCTCCCTGAAGCCAACCCTGTAAGCCGTGTCGTCAGTCGCCCCTCCCTCCGTCAGAGCAACGGCAGACAATCGTTCCGCGCCTTTTTTCTGTGCGGACGCCATACCAAGGCAAGCATGGAGGCCGCTGAGCTCATTTTGGCAATTAGGAGCACATCAACCACCACACGCATTATCCAGCAGTATATGCAGCACCAGAACATGGCAACGCGATACCGGGTGAGGAGGCGACGTCAGCGCGGTCACGTGAGTGATCAGGACATGGACACAGATTTCTCTGAAAGCATGGGCCCTGACAATGCATGCATCATGGTGCTAATGGGGCAGGTTCATGCTGTGGAACGCCGATTCTGGGCTCGGGAAACAAGCACAGACTGGTGGGACCGCATAGTGTTGCAGGTCTGGGACGATTCCCAGTGGCTGCGAAACTTTCGCATGCGTAAGGGCACTTTCATGGAACTTTGTGACTTGCTTTCCCCTGCCCTGAAGCGCATGAATACCAGGATGAGAGCAGCCCTCACAGTTGAGAAGCGAGTGGCGATAGCCCTGTGGAAGCTTGCAACGCCAGACAGCTACCGGTCAGTTGGGAATCAATTTGGAGTGGGCAAATCTACTGTGGGGGCTGCTGTGATGCAAGTAGCTCACGCAATCAAAGATCTGCTGATATCAAGGGTAGTGACCCTGGGAAATGTGCAGGTCATAGTGGATGGCTTTGCTGCAATGGGATTCCCTAACTGTGGTGGGGCTATAGACGGAACCCATATCCCTATCTTGGCACCGGAGCACCAAGCTGCCGAGTACATAAACCGCAAGGGGTACTTTTCGATAGTGCTGCAAGCTCTGGTGGATCACAAGGGACGTTTCACCAACATCAACGTGGGATGGCCGGGAAAGGTGCATGATGCTCGCATCTTCAGGAACTCTGGTCTGTTTCAAAAGCTGCAGGAAGGGACTTTATTCTCAGACCAGAAAATAACTGTTGGGGATGTTGAAATGCCTATATGTATCCTTGGGGACCCAGCCTACCCCTTAATGCCATGGCTCATGAAGCCGTACACAGGCAGCCTGGACAGTAGTCAGGAGCTGTTCAACTACAGGCTGAGCAAGTGCAGAATGGTGGTAGAATGTGCATTTGGACGTTTAAAGGCGCGCTGGCGCAGTTTACTGACTCGCTTAGACCTCAGCGAAACCAATATTCCCACTGTTATTACTGCTTGCTGTGTGCTCCACAATATCTGTGAGAGTAAGGGGGAGACGTTTATGGCGGGGTGGGAGGTTGAGGCAAATCGCCTGGCTGCTGGTTACGCGCAGCCAGACACCAGGGCGGTTAGAAGAGCACAGGAGGGTGCGGTACGCATCAGAGAAGCTTTGAAAACCAGTTTCATGACTGGCCAGGCTACGGTGTGAAAGTTCTGTTTGTTTCTCCTTGATGAAACCCCCCGCCCCTTGGTTCACTCTACTTCCCTGTAAGCTAACCACCCTCCCCTCCTCCCTTTAATCACCGCTTGCAGAGGCAATGAAGTCATTGCTGCTTCACAGTCATGCATTCGTTATTCATTCATCACACAAATAGGGAGATGACTACCAAGGTATCCCAGGAGGGGTGGTGGAGGAGGGAAGGAAAATGCCACACAGCACTTTAAAAGTTTACAACTTTAAAATTTATTGAATGACAGCCTTCTTTTTTTTGGGCAGTCCTCTGTGGTGGAGTGGCTGGTTGGCCGGAGGCCCCCCCACCGCATTCTTGGGCGTCTGGGTGTGGAGGCTATGGAACTTGGGGAGGAGGGCGGTTGGTTACAGAGGGGCAGCAGTGGCAGTTTGTGCTCCAGCTGCCTTTGCTATAGCTCAACCATACACTGGAGCATTCTGGTTTGGTCCTGCAGCAGCCTCAGCATTGAATCCTGCCTCCTCTCATCACGCTGCCGCCACATTTGAGCTTCAGCCCTCTCTTCAGCCCGCCACTTACTCTCTTCAGCCCGCCACTTACTCTCTTCAGCCCTCCACCTCTCCTCCCGGTCATTTTGTGCTTTCCTGCACTCTGACATTATTTGCCTCCACGCATTCGTCTGTGCTCTGTCAGTGTGGGAGGACAGCATGAGCTCGGAGAACATTTCATCGCGAGTGCGTTTTTTTTTCTTTCTAAGCTTCACTAGCCTCTGGGAAGGAGAAGATCCTGTGATCATTGAAACACATGCAGCTGGTGGAGAAAAAAAAAGGGACAGCGGTGTTTAAAAAGACACATTTTATAAAACAGTGGCTACAGTCTTTCAGGGTAAACCTTGCTGTTAACATTACATACATAGCACATGTGCTTTCGTTACAAGGTCACATTTTGCCTCCTCCCACCGCGTGACTACCCCCTCAACCTTCCCCCCTCCCTGTGGCTAACAGCGGGGAACATTTCTGTTCAGCCACAGGCAAACAGCCCAGCAGGAACGGGCACCTCTGAGTGTCCCTGAAGAAAAGCACTCTATTTCAACCAGGTGACCATGAATTATATCTCACTCTCCTTAGGATAACACAGAGAGATAAAGAACGGATTTTGGTTGAATGCCAGCAAACATACACTGCAATGCTTTGTTCTACAGTGATTCCTGAGTACGTGTTACTGGCCTGGAGTGGTAAAGTGTCCTACCATGAAGGACGAAATAAGGCTGCCCTCCCCAGAAACCTTTTGCAAAGGCTTTAGGACTACATCTAGGAGAACCGCAAATGCCAGGGCAAAGTAATCCTTTCACATGCTTGCTTTTAAACCATGTATAGCATTTTAAAAGGTACACTCACCAGAGGTCCCTTCTCCGCCTGCTGGGTCCAGGAGGCAGCCTTGGGTGGGTTCGGGGGGTACTGGCTCCAGGTCTAGGGTGAGAAACAGTTCCTGGCTGTCGGGAAAACCGGTTTCTCCGCTTGCTTGCTGTGAGCTATCTACAACCTCCTCCTCATCATCATCTTCTTCGTCCCCAAAACCTGCTTCCGTATTGCCTCCATCTCCATTGAAGGAGTCAAACAACACGGCTGGGGTAGTGGTGGCTGAACCCCCTAAAATGGCATGCAGCTCATCATAGAAGCGGCATGTTTGGGGCTCTGACCCAGAGCAGCTGTTTGCCTCTCTGGTTTTCTGGTAGGCTTGCCTCAGCTCCTTCAGTTTCACGCGGCACTGCTTCGGGTCCCTGTTATGGCCTCTGTCCTTCATGCCCTGGGAGATTTTCACAAAGGTTTTGGCATTTCGAAAACTGGAACGGAGTTCTGATAGCACGGATTCCTCTCCCCAAACAGCGATCAGATCCCGTACCTCCCGTTCGGTCCATGCTGGAGCTCTTTTGCGATTCTGGGACTCCATCGTGGTCACCTGTGCTGATGAGCTCTGCGTGGTCACCTGCAGCTTGCCACGCTGGCCAAACAGGAAATGAGATTCAAAAGTTTGCTGTTCTTTTCCTGTCTACCTGGCCAGTGCATCTGAGTTGAGAGTGCTGTCCAGAGCGGTCAGAATGGAGCACTCTGGGATAGCTCCCGGAGGCCAATACCATCGAATTGTGTCCACAGTACCCCAAATTCGAGCCGGGAACGTCGATTTAAGCGCTAATCCACTTGTCAGGGGTGGAGTAAGGAAATCGATTTTAAGAGCCCTTTAAGTCGAAATAAAGGGCTTCACTGTGTGGACGGGTGCAGGTTTAAATCGATTTAACGTTGCTAAATTCGACCTAAAGTCCTAGTGTAGACCAGGACACAGGGACCATGAAACAATACCCCCTCCCACCCCACTGCCCTGCTGGTAATAGCTTATCTAAAGTGATCATCAAGTTAGGCCATTTCCAGCACAAATCCAGGTTTTCTCACCCTCCGCGTGTCCCCCCCACACACACACAAACTGACTCTCCTGCTGGTAATAGCCCATCCAAAGTGACCACTCTCTTCACAATGTGTATGATAATCAAGGTGGGCCATTTCCTGCACAAATCCAGGTTCTCTCATCCCCTCACCCCCCTCCAAAAACCACATACACAAACTCACTCTCCTGCTGGCAGTAGCTCATCCAAAGTGACCACTCTCCAAGTTTAAATCCAAGTTTAACCAGAACGTCGGGGGGGCGGGGTGGGGAAGCAAGGGGAAATAGGCTTCCTTGCGTAATGACTTAGCCACTCCCAGTCTCTATTTAAGCCTAAATTAATAGTATCCAATTTGCAAATGAATTCCAATTCAGCAGTTTCTCGCTGGAGTCTGGATTTGAAGTTTTTTTTGTTGTAAGATAGTGACCTTCATGTCAGTGATTGCGTGACCAACTTGATGATCACTTTTAGATAAGCTATTACCAGCAGGACAGTGGGGTGGGAGGGGGTAATGTTTCATGGTCTCTGTGTGTATATAATGTCTACTGCAGTTTCCACGGTATGCATCCGATGAAGTGAGCTGTAGCTCACAAAAGCTCATGCTCAAATAAATTGGTTAGTCTCTAAGGTGCCACAAGTCCTCCTTTTCTGTTTATTTACATGTCCTACAATATTGCTTTACTGTTTGTTTGCATGTATATGAAAATATTTTTAAATGGAATGATAATCCAAAAGTAAATGTTAAATCGGATTTAGAGAGCTTTATGAGATCTCAGGTGGTGTGGGTGGTGAGCCTGCACCATACCTGGCATTCCTTCCTGCTCTCCCACTACCCCCTCCCCCCCGCATTCCTTCCTGCTCTCCCACTGCACACAGCAGTAGTGAGGCAACACTATGGAAACTCTGTGATAAGTTTGTAAGAATATCATCACTCCCAAACAAGTTAAAGCTATTTAATGTAATATCATTCACATGATCTGTAGAAAGCATTGAACCTGTGGTAACATACACTAGGCTATTCTGTATTGTTACTAGGTGATGCTTTCACTGCTTCCAGACACGGTGGTTACATTTTTCAGCTCTCAGGAACAGAGTGCTTTTCTAATGAGTCTCTAAGATGGCTGCAATTCAAGCAGCAAGCTACTTAGCACATTACAAAGCCAGATATCCAGTCTTTTACAGCAAATAAGTATTGTCTGTTCTGGTTTAAAATTTGTAGGGTTACTTCATCAGATCTAAGTAGGGCCTTTGGAAATCTATAGGAAACTACCAAATTCTGCAGAACTTTAACTCCATATCAGCAGCAATATTCCCTCTAATTTTTGACAGGCCGTGTGCGCAAAAAATTTCTTCTGTGCAAATTTTTGTGTGTGCGGTGTTTTGCCATGCGCGCTGGGTTTAGGACCTGTGTGCACGCGCACATCTTAGAGGGAACAGTGATCAGCAGTACAAACCCAACAGGTAAAGCAACACTGAATTTAAAATAAGCATGGCATTATTTTCTCCATTTCGGCAAGCTTTGGGGCAGGAGCGATAAATGGGTTCTCTCTGTGGGGAAATTATACCAGAAAAAATGTGTCCACACAAAAGATTATACATAGTTTACACTGGCATAACTATTGGTTTAAATTCAAATATTTAAATAAATTTAAATCTTGGTGTAAGTGTGGGGGTTATTTTGGTTTTTTAGCTTTTCAATTTAACCTCCTTCCAAAGGGACGTAAACTAAATAGAAAAGTTCCACTTACACTGGAATAAGGTTGTCAACACATGGGCTCATACCGGGGTGTACATATAACTAGTAAAACTTTCCCAAGTAGACAAAGCCCTAAGCAATTGAGCATCTGTCATAAACTAGAATTAATACCATCTCTGGAGGACACTGCAGGAGGGAGGATTTTCTTCTCTAGTTGTGGCTCGAGGCTGATAGTTAAGGCCAATATCATAATCTTCCCTTCCACCCCCTTAAAATATTTTGTAAGTGGAAAACAGGTGCAGATGGTTGCTTGAGCATCTGGGATTACATTTTTAATAATTCTCACTCCTGCACGTGAATTAGCATTTTATCAGAGTGACTGAAAGGATTCTGTTCACAATTATGTGCTTCCTGGGTGCTCATCTCTTAAGTTGAGATGCAGCCATGTTGAAATGCAAATATGCACTGTCTGTATAAAAATTAAAAAGATCATGAAGCAAACTTTGCCATACATTGACTTTTATAATTATACAAAATTTCCATTGGCATTTGTGTGTCTAGAGTCCCTTGTTGAAAGCATTAAATTGCAAATCTCAAATTCTTGAAGTTTAAAGAAGTAGGATGCATTTGGACTGTTTGAACTACTCAGGAATGCTGGCACTGACTTTGGTCCACAAGCAGCACACTTTCTATCTGTTCCTTCTGTTAATATACCTGTCAAAATACATTAATTATACTGTAATCAGCAAGTTGTAGATCAGAAATGTTTTGTATATTTACATGGTAAAACAGATGTTTAGCTTCTAAAATGAGGCAAATAGGATCTCTTGCCTTAGTGCTTTTGTAGCGCCTTTGTCAGGTAGACAAATCTTAAATCTTACCTTGCTTAAATAGTAAGGGCCAAATTCAATGTTGATAAATGCAAAGTAATGCACATTGGAAAATATAATCCCAACTATACTTATAAAATGATAGGGTCTAAATTAACTGTTACCACTCAAGAAAGAGATCTTGGAGTCATTGTGGCTATTCTCTGAAAACATCCACTCAAAATGCAGTGGCAGTCAAAGCGAACAAAATGTTGGGAATCATTAGGAAAGGGATAGATAAGACAGAAAATATATTGCCTCTTTGTAAATCCATCGTACACCCATATCTTGAATACTGCATGCAGATGTGGTTGCCCCATCTCAAAAAATTGGAATTGGAAAAAGGTTCAGCAAAGGGCAACAGAAATTATTAGGGGGTATGGAATGGCTTCCATATGAGGAGCGATTAATAAAACTGGGACTTTTCAGCTTGGAAAAGAAACGACTAAGTGGGGGATGTGATAGAGGTCTATAAATCATGACTGGTGTGGAGAAAGTAAATAAGGAAGTGTTGTTTACTCCTCATACCACAAGAACTAGGGGTTCTCCCCCGCAGCCTCAGCTCGTCGTGACACCAGCGCTCTGGGTGGCGGGGCTGCAAGCTCCTGCTGGTCAGCATGGCGGTGTGGCTGGCTTCAGCCAGGCAGCTTGACTGCTAGACATACTGCTCTGAGCAGCATGGTAAGGGGGCAGGGAGCGGGGGGGTTGGATAAGGAGCAGAGAGTCTGGGCGGGGGGGGGGGAGGGAGGTCAGGAAGCAGGGGGTGGTTGGATGGGGCGGAGGTTTGAGGGGAGGGGGCGGTGAGGGGATGGGGAACGGGGGGGGGTTGGATAGACAGAGTCCCAAGGGGCCTGTCAGGGGGTGGGGGTGTGGATAGGGATTGGGGTGGACAGGCAGAAGGGGGGTTGGAGAGGGAGTGAGGTCCCAGGAGGGGGCGGTCAGGGGACAAGGAGCAGGGAGCGTTGGATGGGTTGGAGGTTCTGAGGGGGGGCAGTCAGAGGGCTGGAAGTGGGAGGTGGTAGGTAGAGGGTGGGGGCCAGGCTGTTTGGGGAGGCACAGCCTTCCCAACCCGGCCCTCCATACAATTTTGGAACCCTGATGTGGCCCTTGGGCCAGAAAGTTTGCCCACCCCTGGTCTGTCCTGTAGTGTGCGGGAAGAGGGTGAATAGAACATGCCCATCCTTCAACCCCTTGTGCAGCAGCAGGCTAAAATTCCTATCTACTGTAGTAATTGAGAGTTCTAGAAGCAGGACAAACTACAATGCCAATAACTGCATTGTGGCACCGAAGGGGTTAGGGTTGGGCTGTGTTGCCTACCAGTTAAGGCATGTGGACAGGTCCCTCCTATGTTGCATTCAGCATCTTGCACTAGCAGGGGATTTATGCTAATCCTTTTAGTTATTTATTTTTTTATTTTAAAGGACAAGCAATGTGCATCCCACCATATGCCTGCCCTGAGACATCTCTATGTTTTTAAAATCTAATCCTCTGCCAGTACCTCTCTGCTCTTCACAACCAGCCCAAGTATAACTCCAGTTTGTAAGGGCAGAATTTTGCCATAAGTGTTCAGATGTTGTGGAAAATATGCATTTCCAAGACCTTGGAGTTGGTGACTAGAAGTGAGACACCCTACTGGAGCAAATGTGTAAAAGGGAACACATTTAAAGGGTACATTTTCATGTGTTCCATTTCATATTGTGATTTCAGTCAAGGCATTCACTGTCCATTTCCTCTCCTTGATCCTTAATGGAGGCTTCTTGAAATTTATCTATCTTGTAAATAATTTGAGTTTGTGATGACAGATTTTATGGCTTCCCTTTTTATGTTATTGTTTCAATACAGTTTTGGCTATTGCTTACATCTGATACGTTTGAAAAATCTGTTTCCTACAGGAGTTGAGTCACGCGCCTCTTGGTGATCTTGCTGTGGTTGTCAGCCGCATATCTGTTAGTGACTGTTTTCTGCTGCAAGTGCTGACTCCAAATGGGAGGTGTAATGTAGATATCTGATTTCTGTTCCTACTTATTTTGACCTCATTCAGTCAGAGAAACTTTCTTTGGCAAAAATTTGCAACAACAGAAGGCTTGACGTATCTCTTTTGTAAGCCAAAAATAAGTCCTAAAATTTCTTTCCTGTCTCTAGTAAGAAAATCAGCCAGAAAGGAATCCTAAAATCCAGTTTTTTGTGTAAAATACCAGTGCACCACCACATGACAGTGCCCTGGCACCTTTAAATCTGAGCGGTCATTCCATGACTAAATGGCTGTAAATCAGCCTGCTGTGATGCTTCTTGGGACAGGTTAAAGTCTTCATTTTTTATCTTGGCTACCCAAAGTGTTTCTCATCTGTATTCTCTCCCTCCCCTGAGGGTACAGAATTCTTGGTTCTTAGCCACAGTCAGACAGCATTTGTTCCCCTCAAGGTCATTAAAGTGGATTATTTCATTTAAATAAGAAAGTTCAAGAAGGTGAAAATACAGATGTGAACCGCAATTAAACCTGTTTCTTCTAAGCAACAGCTATAAAGAGCCACACTAATACTGATCAAGAAAGGTTAATTCAAAAGATTAAAGGTTGAGTGGCAAGGTTTCTTACATGGTAGCAGAGATTCAGAGGTGTACCTGTCAAGACATGGCTTTCAAAGAAGATCATTGCTTGTCCTTTCAGAGTCAGTGCTCGCCTCAAACTGTATTCCTTTCTCTAAGAATTAACCAATCCTTATATAGTGGAGACAAACTTTGTTCTTCCCCAAGGTCTGTGCCCTGACTCACCTACTCCTTTCTAATCGCTGTGGACATTTGTTTTAACCAGTCAGTCTGGTATTTTGGTAACCAGGTATTTTGGGATATGTCCTTTCCCTACCACCTCCTTCCTCTCCTTCCTGCATCCTCCCAATAAAGAGCTGGTTATGAATACAGAAATTATACAGTCTTTCAATATTGTAATATGACACCATGGTTCTTCACATAAGTATGGCTGCTGGTTTCAAATACTGCTGTTTTGTCACCAGTAGAGAAAAGAACAAGTGAGTATGAACACGAACATGTGAAGGAGGATAAGGAATTTGCTATTTTGTGTAGGTTAATCTGAAAAAAATAAGCCTGTTTCTTTTTCGATATTTACTGGTGTGGTGGGTGCTGAGCGCCTGAAACATCCTGGCCTGTCTGCCATGGGACAGTAATGTTTTTCTCAACTTCATCTCTTAGCCTTATGGTTAGCATTTGAAGGGTGGAAAGGAGAAAGAGGGGAGCAGGGAGGATCAGACTGTGATAGAATGCAATCTGTCAGGTTACCACAGTGCCCTGCTGGGTTGTGAACCCTCAGAGTCCCAGAAAGATGCTAGCACTTCAGATACTTCATGGATTGCATGGGCACAGAGGGTGAGAATACATGACATGATGAATGGTTTTGTATGTGCACTTGCAAGTGTGGTCATACGTTGCAAGTGCATCTTAAGTTGGCAGTTTTAGGCCCCTCTCCCCTTCTGAGCCCAAAAAAGTCCCTTTTGGTTCAGAGTGAACTTAGAATATGTTGTCTTTTTTATTTCTAAGAAAACAGTCAATTTCCCAGTTTCACTTCCATACTAATATTACAGTAGCGTTCAGAACATACAGCTACCATGGTGATGAGCACAGTGCAAGAACCTTCTCGGACTTTGTCTCAGACTTTCTGTAAGCACAAACACTTGAACACCCGCTGATGAAAGGGCTTGTATAAAATGGATTGTAGGATAGGGGATTGGGAAAATGATATGAGAACAATATAATTTGGGAGCATATCTAATTTGTATGTGGCTGTGGCTGGGACATTTTCACTTAGCAAATGACAAAGCCTCTCGAGTTTTTAGAGCATTCATTTAATATCCAGTCTGGTTTTGAAAAGCTCTAAACAAAAAACAGGAGTACTTCTGGCACCTTAGAGACTAACAAATTTATTAGAGCATAAGCTTGCGTGGGCTACAGCCCACTCCGTCGGCTGCATAGAATGGAACATATAATAAGAACGAGCGCGCACACACACACACTGGAAGTTGCCATACGAACTGTAAGAGGCTAATTAATTAAGATGAGCTATTATCAGCAGGAGAAAAAAACTTTGTTAGTCTCTAAGATGCCACAAGTACTCCTGTTCTTTTTGCGGATACAGACTAACGTGGCTGCTACTCTAAATCTAAATAAAAAGAGAACCTCATCATTGATCCTCTTGAGTTGGAGCCACATGTTTTGTTAGAATTTGTATTTTTAAAAGATAATGTCTCCCAGTTTATCACCTGCCACTGATGCCCTCTTAAATTTCTTTCTTTTAATTATTCCCCTGGATTTGGAAAAATACTGGTGTGTGTTTAAAACTAATCTTGCTTAGAAACATATTTGTTTTTAAGTAGAGTTGAAATACTAGCAAAGATGGAAGTAAAGTTCATGTAGTCCCTTTGACTGTACTCTACTAGTGAATTGGTAAGGGAAGCATTTGGGGAAGAGGAAGCTTAATACTGTATAGTTTTGGTCTAAATGATTCTTGTCACAGAATTTTGTATCTTTCTTGTCATTAACATGCTTTAGGAAAGTTTAAAAGGTTATATAACAAGCCTATTAAATTTCAAGCTCAAGCTGCTTCTCCATATTATGTTTCAGCTACACAGTGCCAGCTCTTAATATGTCCGAGTACACACGTTCTCCTGAGGCTAGTAGGAAATTGTAAAGTACAGAATCAGTGGGCAACAAAATTCCAGGTGTAAACTTTTGAAGGATGTGTAGGTGTATGTTTTGTCTTTTAGCTAGAAAGCTTTTAGTGTCGGTCCCCATATTGGTTACAAAGTCTTGAGGGATCTCTCTGAGAATATTTCATATGAATACAGAACATAAAGACAATTGTTTATGTAACAAAAAAGTAACTTTGTCATATGGATGATGAATCAGAATGACAAACCCTTCCAGTGGGCTAAATTTAACCCTTAAGTAATAGCGTTTAGTTTTTGCAACAGACCTTCTCTAATGCACCCAATATCATTACTGTAAACACTGAGTTTAAGGAACTGACTAATTGCTGATAAATATAGTATGCAGTAAAGTGAAATTCTGACAAGAAAATGACATGTTTCAGAGTAGCAGCCGTGTTAGTCTGTATTCGCAAAAGGAAAAGGAGTATTAGTGGCACCTTAGAGACTAACCAATTTATTTGAGCATAAGCTTTCGTGAGCTACAGCTCACTTCATCTGCAACAACTAACTTAAAATTTAATTAGAAAAGATTGATTTGCTACTTGATGGGTATAACTTAACTGTGCTCTCTAATGCTGCATTTATTCTGATAAAGAAAACAAAGGCAGTATAATGAAGGAGGTGTGTGTGCCCGCGTGTGTGCATATGCACACAAACCTGTCTCAAAGCACCATGGAACACTGGAAAAATGATACCTAATAGATTTTTAATAAAAAGGCTACAATTCTGACTTATTTTCTCCTGTTCTGCTTTGATGGTACCTTCCTTCTTTGTGGCTTCCAGGTTCCATAATCTTGGTGTCCTGTTTAAACATGACCTATTTTTTGATGATCCTTTTGGTTGGATTTTGGTGTAGTTATACCATCTAGACCAGTGGTTCCCAAACTTTAACAACCTGTGAACCCCTTTCACTAAAATGTCGAGTCTCGTGAACCCCTTCTAAAAATGAATATTTCCAAGGATTTTCTCCTTACCTGAGTATAAATTATAAAAGCAGTGATCTTGGAAATATAAAATTTGTTTTTATGACACACTTATTACACACTATTATTAATTATTTACTATTACAGTATTTTTATTATATTATGAAAACGGCAATACTCTTCCAAGATCTCCCTTTCGTAGCTTGTATCACTTTGAATAAGCTTGTTATAAGACAAGGCTCCTATGTTTCATCAAGAAGTATCAGGTGTGAAACAGCATGAAGGTATTTTAAGAAACCAACTCAGAGTTCCTCATACACAAACATTCAGGTCTGGAGCACTCCAGGTAAACAACGCCCATTACAACAAAGTTTAAATTTGTTCTTCATAATAATTTTAAAAACAATACTAGCTGTCTATTTAATTTTAAAAACAGCAAAAACTATCCACCTCCCTATCCATTTCTTATAAGGAGTCTTGAAGCTTAAATCTCTTCAGTATGATAGATATGTTTGCTTTGATCTGCTTAGCTGTTAGAAGTCCAGGGGCTCCGGGCTGCTGGCCCCATGCTGCCTGGAGTCCCTGGGGACAGCTCTATCCACTATTAGGGAAGTTTTTCCCAAGAACCCCCTGTAACATTTCACAAACCCCAGTTTGGGAACCACTGATCTAGATGCTTCCCAGATTGCAGTTCATCTTCTCCCAATCCGATGCTGATGTCCCTTTACTGGTTTTTGTCTCAGACTGAATTGTGATTATACAAGATTTGCAGGTCTATGTCTCTGGCGGTGGTGTTCGGCCTGGCTTTCAGTGTAGAAGACACAAGCTAAAGATGACATGCAAGTCCTTAACTCTTGCTTTTGTGGTTTTAAATCAGAATAATAAATATTTTGTGCGGTTTGCTAATTAAAACTTTGTTCCTGAGACAAGGCTGTATTGTTAGGCCATGTGTTGCAGGACTACATTGGATATTGAATGTAATTTAAAGGAATAAAAATGACCTGATTGAAAAGCCTAAACAAAAATGACTGAGGACAATCCTCAGTAGTATGTCTGTACATTCCTTACAAAAGAAAGTATCCTTTGTTCTTGTTAATCTGTCTGAAGCCTGTGAGTGTTCTGTTCCTCTAAGCACTCAGCTTGCCAACTCCAGGCGGCTGATTATTTTGTTCCTTTCCATATTGAACAAAGTCAGTTTACTTTTCATTCTCAGTAAAAGCAGAACAAATACTCATCAGCCAATCTCTTTGCTTGCCATTCAGTAAACACTTTAAAGTTTGCTTGCCAAACAGTAAAAACAAAGCAGAAAATACTGTAATTTTCTGGTGTTGAACACACAGTGCAAAAGGGAAGAAAAAATGTGTCTTGAGGGATGAGGTGAGAAATTAATCAACATGATGCAGCAAACAGGACTTTGGAGAGGAGTAGCTGGAAGAAAACAAGATGAATAGAGATAGTAAAACCTTTTATGGCCCAGAAGTAAAAGTGCTTTAAAAATAATTAGTGGAACATAATGATGTGAAATAAACTGAAGAGATGAGAAAGTAGAAAATCATTTTCAGTATAGATTTCTTAAACAAAAATGTGAAAGTATAAAGGGAGCAATACAAAAAGATGGTAAAATGTTTATCAACATGCTCCTTTTGGAAGCTATTTGCTTTTCCTGTCACACTAATGACCAGTTACAAAGAACACTGAGATGTATTGTTTGGCGAGAACAAGGAGATTCACAGCTAACTGTAAAATGTATAGGGTCTTCTGTACGAAGGTGCAACAGGCTCAAGTAGGTACGGGTAAGGACTTGTTATGCCAGGGCAGTGGTTCTCAACCTATTTACCATTGTGAGTCGCATGTATAGCTCTCTGTTATGTGGGCCGCATCCACACAATATATGTACTACTAATATGGCCCTTAGGCTGTCATGTGGGCCACAGCTGTGTGCTGATTGGGCCGCAAGCGTTCCAAGAGTTGAGAACCACTGTGGCATGATGTTGAAAGGATCCATGGTCTATTTCTCCCTTAGCTTGAATTTTCTGTACTGCCTGATGTTTTAGAGTCATAACTCTAACATTCTGTCACTTCTGTTTTATGCATTTCTTTAAGCCCCTAGATTATTTCTAGCCTATGAACTAAAAAAAACATCTGGGCACACAATAAAAGCTTGATAACTAGTGGAGTGTAGTCAGACATAGTGTTATCTTTTTGGTTTTGATGCTATAAAAATTATTTTAAAATACTACATGATCTAATTCATAAAACCTTTTTGTGATGTATGCACACACTGGTTTTTTTTTAATTTTTCTGATTTCTTTTCAACCCTTGCCTCTCCGCTTTATGTATGTATGTATGTTGCAACAGCTGCCCATCTTACCTCTTAGCCCTGTGTTAGAGCAGTTCAGCCTATTAAAATAGTGCGTAAGCACTAAACAAGGTAGTCTGCATCTGCATAGAATTGCTTATAGTTGTTTCTGCTGGTCCTAAGAAGCTTTTAGGTTTTCTTTATCTGTGTTAGTGTTTCATTGTCATGTCTGGTCTTAGAGCAAGAGGGCATTGGTAAATAGGTGGGTCTTGGAAAGAGTTCTGAAGACAGCTAGGCTTTGACTCCAAAAGCAAACAGGAAATGAAAGTCAACAGTCTGAAAATATAGATGTGGGAGGGAGGAAGGAAAACTATCTAAAAATATACTGTTAAAAAATAAATATTGCATAGGGAGTGTGGTCCAAGAAGCTTCATATCAACAACAAAAATGTAAATTGAAAATATCTGTGCAAGTGTTTCCTTGTTTAAAGGGCACCCTTCTTAAACTGTAGGGCGTATTATTTATCTTGTAAAATAAGCTCCTGTCCAGCCCAAATTTACAAGATTAGCATAAGCACATGACCATAATCTCCAAGTTAAATCGGGACTGTTGGTATGTAAATAGTTATGCTGTTATGGAAGGTATTAGGGACAAAATTTTCAAAAGCACCTAAGTGACTTAGGGTAACATTTTTCAGTGGTGTCTATGTTCTTAAACATAATTACAAACTGATAAATGGCACACTGAAATCATTAGAGATATGGCAATCTTTGCACTCAGGGAAAGCTGTTAGTGTAAGGAGTGGGTTTTGAGACCTTTTAACAGATTTAATAATTTGATGATGATGATGAAGTAAAAAGAAAATGGTACAGAGTTTAAGCATAGAAGTTTCTGGTTATCAGGGAATAAGGTACAGATTCTCAAGGGCTGCGAAATTCGGTTTAGGAACAGGTAGTGTAAGGAATACGTAATCTGCAGTCTCCTCGATTGGGGGTAAAAGATTAACGGGTTAAAGTACAGACATTGAGATATGGGGGTATGTTGTTCATATAATGGCTATGTTCAAGTGTGGAGTATAATGAGTGGATACGATGATGAGGATGGATTTACCCTCATTTGGTGGGATTTAATGTTCAGTGAGTTTATGGTTCCAGTTCATATGGTCCAATGGGGAAAAAGTCTCTCAGTCCCTTTCCCATAGTTGATGCACGATGTCGTACCGGCTTACACCTGCTGGTACTGTCGGTGGCTGGTGATCTGTTCGATGTAGATGTCCCTGGACCATCGGATGGTGTCCGAGACCATTAGGCGCCACATGAGCCATGCGTAGCTTCGACCGATCCCACAGGTCCGCAGCACACACTCGTTGCAGGGGTCACAAGCGCCCAGGGCTCAGACGATCAGGGCATCCATCTGCACGTCATAGCCCTTCGCTCTCAGGGTGTCGGCCAGGGGGGAATATTTTTCCAGCTTACGAGCTCGGGCTTCGCAGAAGGCCGGGGTCCTGCTCTCAAAGGAGACCGTGATGTCGACAAGGATGATCTTTTTCTGGGCCTCATCGGTGACTACCATGTCAGGTCACAACTGGCTGTCAGTACCGGGGATGGTGCAGTTCACGGTGACCTCCCCCAGGTGCTGTGCGATGGCTTTCACCAGGCGGTTCTGGATGGCATTGTGGTGCAGC
This sequence comes from Lepidochelys olivacea, assembly GCF_965140295.1. NCBI lineage: Eukaryota > Metazoa > Chordata > Testudines > Cheloniidae > Lepidochelys > Lepidochelys olivacea. Next base: position 17,658,204 of record NC_140424.1, read on the forward strand.
TGCCAGGCTCTGGAGCGGGGCTTGCAGTTGCACAGGACGTGGGGCAGGGTCTTGTTGGAGTAGCCGCACTTCCTGCAACGCTTGTCTCAGTTCCCATGGCGGACGGCTCCATTGAATGGGGTGCAGTTGAGCCGGGCACGGTGGATGAACCGCTAGTCAGCAAAACGGGTGAAGCCGCCCCCGGCGAGGAAGTGGTTGCTGGCGTCCCACTTGCTGGTCAGTTCAAAGGCTTTACCCTGGTCCTGTTTATGCTTCAGGGTTTCCATGTACAGCGAGTGGATGGCTGCCATCAGGGTCCTCTCCAGCATGCCTCTGGTGCTCAGGGTGACGATGGTGTTGTCGGACCTGATCTGCAGCACCACGACTCCCAGCTCCTGGCGCTCCTCGCACCACTCCCAGTGGCAGCAGATGCGCTTCCCCAGGCGACGCGTGGCATTGCGAGCTCGGGACCACAGCGAAGCAATGTCATGCCCATCCCGTCCAAATTCGCCATCCAGGGAACCACTCAGGAAGGTGGTGATATCTTGTTTGGAGGGTGTTCTGCCGATCCGCTTCTTTGTCGCGTCCTGGAGGGCGTTTGCCGCGATGTTCCTTGCCATGGCATCGGGTACACTTCTGGGCAATGCATTGGAAACCCTCCAGACAGCTCAGTGAAATGCTGATAATTACACAATGGGTTTTTTAATCCTTCAGCACATTATGTGCTCAGGTATTCTTGTGATAAAAGGGTCTCTTTAAGATGTTCTGTTCCTGTTAAAGGGAGGATGGTCAATGCACATTGTTATCCACTTCCCTCAAAAAAAAAAAAGGGGGGGGGGGCAGGAGGGTAGGGGAGAGGGAAGGGGGGAAAGTGTTTCTTGTGCACTGTTTAAATTAACCCTTGGATTAGGTCAAATGTACCATGTATCTCAAACAGGACTATACATGAAATACTCTAATATTTGGTTTGCTACGAAACTTGCTGTCTTGAAAGCAGTCTGTTTCTTAGTGGTGTCAGCTATAGTAGTAATTTCAAAAAAGTGGAGATGCAAGGGCCCCTGCTTTTCCTACCAAATGGATAAGATCAAGACGATGGCTTGTAAATACAATGGTGTCAGAGAAGAGGGACAGAATCTGTATAGTCCATAGAATTACTCTTGATTAAGCTTTTGTTCGTTCTTCCTCCTCTATACATCTTTGCAGGCATATGAAAGAAGATTTCCTACATGTCCTCTAATCCCAATGTTTGTAGCTAGTGACACTGTGAATGAATTCAAGAGTGAGGATGGAGCTATCCATGTGATCGAAAGACGTTGTAAACTGGATATAGATGCGCCACGATTATTAAAAAAGGTAACTAAACAATTTTAAAATGGCTTTTATTCTAATTTTCTTGATACCAACCCACAAGAATGGAAATTTTTAACAAAATCTGTGGTAATCTTTCTCAGATTGCAGGAGTAGATTATGTTTACTTTGTCCAGAAGAACTCCTTGAACAGACAAGATCGGACTTTGCACATAGAGGCCTACAATGAAACCTTTTCTAACAGAGTCATCATTAATGAGCACTGCTGTTACACAGTGAGTAACAGAGAATCTAACAGTTCTACAGATTGGGTTTGGTTGGCATTGACATTCAGTACTCCTAACCGAAGGTTGGATTATTTTTTGGCTCCTCCTAAAAATCAGAATGAATTATTGTGCCATGGGTGTTGCTGTTAGTGTTAAAAGTAATCAATACATGTGAAAACCCTGATGCAAATTTGGTTTCCTGTCATTTGGACATATTTCCACATGACAAAAGACAGACATTTGACAGACTCTGCTTGTGAGAAGCCAAAGTCTGTAATAGCAGGGTTGTGGCATGTCACAATTGATGATGCCCTGGCAGAAGTGTTGAAGGGAAGCTTGCACATCACTTGGTCACTTTCTGCATAGTGCTAGCCAGTGCTACAAGTGTATTATTGTCAAGTGCGCTACAATTCAAGAGTTCAAGATTGTAATTTTAATCTAGATTTTTTTTTCTGTCATATCTGTTTCTATTTGAGATGCTGACGTCTTTTTTGGCGCAAAGCGTTGGTAGCATGATAGATTTGTTTAAAAAGTGAAGTCCGAGAGCTAGCTGTTGCCATGCTTGCAATTCCTTTATAGGTTGTAAAATACTCCTAGTCTGATATAAAACAAATGAAATAAAGCACAAATAATTGTAATGTATGAATAAAGCTTGGAATGGACCTTGGCAGTCAAATCCAAACTAGCAAATGCGGCCACTCGTTTACATTGCAGCACTTCCGTAAATGAGTGCTTTCTGGGTGCAGAACATGTTTAAAGGGATGCTGGAAACTTTGAAATCTAGTTAACTTCAAAATATTAGTTAAAAGTAGTTTCAAGTACTGCATCTGCCCCTGGGTCTCACTGCAACTTTTAAAATTTAAGTATTTTTCTGTCTGCCCTTGCCATGTGAAAGTGCCATAATAAACAGGAGAAACATGCTATAGAAAAATGCACAAGGTAATCAAGCTCAAATAGAGAAGCTCTTTTTCTTTAATTTTTCTTTTTATATTAGTCTTGGGTAGTACTGTATTTGTAACAAAGATAGGTTAAGTGTAAAGTCAAAAGTATAATTTAAAAACCAGATCCCTTTTAAGAGACCTGGTATCTTTAAAAAAAAAAAAAATCCATTATTGATTTAGCTATGTACCTAAAGAAAGAAACATTCTTTTAGCATGCTTCTGTGCTTCATATTCTGTGCTTTATGCTTGTGTAGGATGTTCAAGCCACTTAACATCAGTTTTCTCACCCTATGAATATGAGAAGGAACACAATTTTATAACCAACTCATTATGAAACCTATTGGACTGTGGAATAGCTTCCAAAGGAAAAGTTGGAAGCCCCATTATTGAAACATTAAGCTCTAAACTGGATTAAGTGCGGGAATAATCCTGTTCTAGCCAGGGTTAGACTAAATGACCTTAATAGGTTTCAAACATGGGATATTACCCAATATATAAATAATGGTCACAACAAATAAATTCCAGTATGTTATGGGAAGGGAAAAAACTAAAAGGGCCAGTGACATAATTCTCTCATAAAAAGTCAGAACAAGTCTGATTTTTTTATGCCATTGAGCTGAGAACCAAAGCTGGAGAATCCGTACACACTTCTCTTTCAGATGTGGAGATGCCAGACTGCTGTTTTTCTCTTGGGTGGCAGTGTAGACTAGAACCAGTTACCAGCACTCTCAGCTGCTTATGATAGAAGAAGAGGAGAAAATCAGGAATGTATTTGAAGTTTGAAAGGGCGGGGGGGGAAGGCATTCTCTACAGTCTGTAAAAACTTGCTCATTCAGGCTGGTAACCAGAATAGAGATCATACTCCTTTCAGTCGTACAAACACTTTTCTGGATTTAAAAAAAAAAAAAAAATTATGCCACTATCTAGGTAGTAAATGGTGCTAATCTGTTGCAGTATTGTTGGTAGTAAGTAATCCAAGAGGGAAGCATCGCAAATCTGGTGAATATGCGGATCCTGTGCCTCTGGCCTGGAGCACAGTGTTTTTCCTCCTAGTTATTGTTAAAAGGGAAAATGTGCCATGATGGCTTTTGTAGAGACCATATGAAGGTTGTTTCTTTCTTTTCTTGTTGACTAAGCTTTACCTTTTTCAATCTGCATTTTGCAAAGGGACCAGAGGTTTCAAATTCCATTTACAGGACACTTGACAAAACAAACTTAAATATGGAATTTTGACTATGCAAATACTTATATGAGAAAACGTACAGCAAAGAGTAATCAAAGCATGTGGTCTCTGCTGTCATCCACCAATAGGTTCACCCTGACAATGAAGATTGGACCTGTTTTGAACAGTCAGCAAGCCTGGATATCAAGTCTTTCTTTGGCTTTGAAAGCACAGTGGAAAAGATTGCCATGAAGCAGTACACCAGTAATATTAAAAAGGTGAGCACACAATCATGACCAAGATGCCTGGCTCTAGTTAGATTTAAATCCTGAAATGTAGCTGCTGCTACTTAACAGGCTGGTTGTGCAGAGAAAACTAAACTACATGGCTTTTAGAGCAGGGTGTTGTGAAGTGTGTGTAGAAAGGGATCTGTGGGGTCTCTCTTGGGATGCCCGACTGCCTTTTGTTGCATTTCCAAAAAGGACCTGTTGGTATTTAAGTGGCCTGTTTGTATTTGTATTGGCTAAAACATGTTTTTGTTTCAAAGGGAAAGGAAATAATAGAGTATTACCTGAAGCAGATGGAGGAAGAAGGGATGACGTTTGTTCCTCGTTGGACTCCTCCTGTTATGTATAAATTGGAGAACAGCACATCTCGCATAGCACGGCCAGTTTCTCCTGCTGTCAACATACCAGATGCTGTCACAAAGGAGGGACTGAACAATAAAGAAGTGCTCAACACCTCCAGCAGCCCATCAGAGCCCACAGCAGGAACACCTGATGGTACATTTGGCATCTCTTATATGGCCTGTTTGACTTCTCATTTTTAGCTAGATTATTTGAAATGCTTATAGACACATTCAAGGCTCTGCTTCTCTGCTGAGGACCCTCACATTAGTTTCTGGTTCATTCGTATTCATGTTGGTCCTGACCAGTTCTGGGAGCACCCCCCATTTAGCATTCATCTATCTGGGTCCTGGATAAGTGTGCTGGTAGCTGATCCTGTGATCAAGTAAAGGCCAGCATTTTAAAAAAAAAATAAAATCACACTAAGGATTGGTCGAGGGCAATAGTTTAGATTACCAGGGAAGGAAGTAGAGAGCTCACCAAAAATCAACCCCATTCCATTGCAAATGGATTTCAACTGGTAGCAGAAAAGCAACTCACTTGTAAAATATTAGCTAAAGCTTCTTTTTCTTGGACCCAACAGTTCAGACATTATCATTTTAATTCAACTGAACATAGTTAAGGCTGACAAACAAGCAGCATTGACTGGAAATAAGAACACAGGTTCTTCCATTACAAGTACTTGCACATAAGATCAGTTGTTAACTGACCTAGCAATTAGTAACTGCTGTAATAATGACAGGTTTCAGAGTAACAGCCGTGTTAGTCTGTATTCACAAAAAGAAAAGGAGTACTTGTGGCACCTTAGACTAACCAATTTATTTGAGGATAAGTTTTCGTGTGCTGCATCCGATGAAGTGAGCTGTAGCTCACGAAAGCTTATGCTCAGATAAATTCGTTAGTCTCTAAGGTGCCACAAGTACTCCTTTTCTTTTTGCTGTAATAATGTGTAAATACCATTTCAGACAAACTCGATGCAGACTACATCAAGCGGTATCTGGGTGACTTGACACCATTGCAGGAAAGCTGCCTCATCCGACTTCGACAGTGGCTCCAGGAAACACACAAGGGCAAAGTAAGAAACTCTGAAACACAGAAAGCTAAAAGTGGTGACTAGAAGTGCCCAATACACAAGATGAATTTGACTGAATTAAGCAGAATGTGAAAAATCCGGCCCAGGGGACTGACAGCCAAGCAGTTTCACAAGTCTGCCTTGTATTAAAATGACCCCATTTCTTGAAACAGTCTTGAAATTGTATAAGATTTTAAAAGTTATGAAACACAATTTAACCAGTCTCTTTTGTATTTCCTGTGGAAACATACTCTGTTGCAGAAGGGTTTTATAACCAAGAGGGATCTAACCATAAATTATACAATAGCATTGTGTTCCACATATAGAATGTCCCAGTTTTCACATGTTAAGAGCTCGCAGATATTTGCGTGGGGTGAATTAAGGAAGCGTGATCATCCTGGTTTTTTATAACCTTAAAAACAGGTTGCCCATTGTTCCAGAGTGTTTGGGAGGATCCTAGAGTAAATGCTTGAACAGAAGTTTTCTGCTACTTAGAGTTTGGAACAAGAAGTAAGTCATGGGATCAGTTCAAAAACTAAGAAGGCCCGGTGACTGTGCAAACAGTGCACTTATCTATCCTGTGGGAGATTCAAGTTCTGCAACCATGGAGCTAACCAAAGGGGCACTTTTCTCTCCTTACTTTGTTTTGCTGTCTTTGTAAAAAGTAAAAAAAAAAGTCCCTAAAGTGGTGGTCTGATAAGTTTCTAATTGTCTTCCTTTAATTAGTAGTGCAGTCCAATCTGTGTATTTGCGTTCAAGTTTATATAAATTGACTGTTACAAAGTTTCAAATTTGAATCAGTAATTATTTTCCAATAGATCCCAAAGGATGAACATATTTTACGATTCTTGCGTGCCCGGGACTTCAATATTGACAAAGCCAGAGAGATTCTTTGCCAGTCACTAACATGGCGTAAGCAGCACCAAGTGGACTATATTCTGGAAACCTGGAACCCTCCACAAGTACTACAAGATTACTATGCAGGAGGTTGGCATCACCATGACAAAGGTACATTTTATATTCCTAGATGCTGATGGGCACTTTATAATCTGAATTAAATAACTTTTTGTTAAACGCCTGCCAGATGTGTGGTTTGAGAGTGTGGGTATTACTTTCATACTATGTTGTACTTAAGTGCAGTTAAGTTAGTGTGGTTTGCAAGTGAGAGCAGGCAAACTGACAGGGCTCCTGGGTCCTGTTCCTAGCTCTGATTGTAATTTTGATCAAATCACTTAACTTTTCTGAGACATTTGTAAAATTGGTAAACCTACTCAACAGAGCTGTTGTGAGTTATTTATCATATTTTACAGCACTCTGAGTTAGCTGGGTAAAAGGGGCTATAAAAATGCTGAGTATTAATTACTTTCCTGTGGTTGGTGGTTAAAAGATGTATGTAAATAAGCATACCTTTTTAATCAGCTTATTTCTGTTGTCAGACACTTGCTTATAGTGTAGCCAATATTTGGCATCACAGTTTCAGTGATAGGAATTGTGGTGTTACAAACACAAAATAGAGCAGGTTCATTAAGAAGAAAACAGCTTCTTCTTTATTCTGTGTAATGGGTTATGGACACATCCCCAGAACTTAAGGATTCAGGCCCAGCTGCTGAAAGACACCACCCAGCTTGCCCCTGCTGTGTATTGGTCTTGCTGAAAAGTTGTGGAATCCCTCTCCCTCACCGTACTTGTAACTGGAGGGAGGGTTTCTATCCAGTTGTTCATCTTGGAAAGAGAGTAATCTGACTGCAAGCCTTCTGTGCTCTGATTAGTCCTTTACCTGCTACCCAGCACTACTCCCTTTAGCCCTTCCTGCTACTGTAAGCATATGAAATAGTACAGGAGGCAGCTAGTAATAGCAGGCTACCATTAATAGTGGCCATGAGGGAGAGAAGGTAGGCTTAACCACTGCAACGCTGAGGTGAGTGCATGGATGGGTCTCCATCAACCCTGTGAGTTGTACAGATTTTAGGAAGGAAATTGGGGATGTGTTCCTAGATTTTTAAGAGAGGGACTTTGTTTCCTGTTTCCCTCTTCCATACATCTAGGGTCTCACCAATAACTAGGAAGGAAACAGATAAGTTTGAAGGTTGTTGGTAGATTATAGTATGTCCACTTTCCTGAGTGAGACAGAGGGTCTTCAATCTTGTGTTTTGAACTCTTGGTCTTATCCTTGAATTTCCTTTTGCTCTCTTGCCAACATGTAAACTGCAGACAGTTTCTCAGTTTGAAATCTGTTAATGTTACCACTTTAAAGCCTGGGGATAGGTTACTTTTAAATCTCTCCTTACCAGTTCCCCTCCTTCCTCTCGCACATGCAAAGTGTGTTCCAAGCTTCAGCTGAGTGGATTCTTTAGATAATATCTTTTATTGGACCAACTGCTGGTGGTGAAAGAGACAGACTTTTGAGCTTACACAGAGCTCTTTCTTCAGGTCAAGGCATTTTTGAAGAACACTAATCACGGGCAAGTCAGAGAGCAGCAGCTATGAAACATGCTCTCTAGGATAGATGGTAACGAATGAAAGCTATCCATTTTACTTGAGCATAAATTCATAAACACTCATACGATCAGTGTGGCTCTCCTGTGCATTTGAGTAGTTCTTATTTTGATGAGAGCCTCAAGCAAAGAACTGTTAAATAACAAAACCCTAGTGAGTTATAAAATGTGGCTGCAGGGTTAAGAAGAAAACACTCCCAGTTATACAGCCTTCCCTCATGCATCATATGGGTGGGGTAGGTTAATAAATTATGAATTAGGGATTTTTGTAGTTCTTGTATAAAACTTAACAGCTTCTTATATAGTGCTCTAAAACCTGCATAGTACATTCCAAAAAGAATGTGTGATCTCTGCTTTTAGTGAAAATTTTATTTTAACACTTAACTGTGTAACTCCATAAGTATGTAGAATCTTTATACTCCAAGACACTACTACTGTATCTGCAGACTGAACAGCTTGGGTTTCTAGTTCTACAACTTATTTTTTTGTCTTGATTTTGAATCTGTTAAGCAAAGTGATAAATTCATTCTTCAGTTTAGATATTTAACGTTAACTTTTTAAGGGCAAGGCTCAACAGAGTTTCTATCTTCATAATGTCCTGCAGAAAAGCCTGCATAAATAAACATGACCTGTATCTTCTGATGCTTAGATGAACCTAGGTTGGCTAAATCAAACTGCTAAAAATTTAAACAACTGCCCTTTGAAAGGAGAATTAACATTGGGTCAATGTATAGGTGCTTCCATTAAAAAATAAAAACTACAAAGCGGGAAGATCATTAGTTGATCAAAGCTTCTCTTCAGAAGAATCAAGAGGTCAAAACTTTCATAATGAACAATATAGTCAAAGCTTGTCCATATCCCCTGGAATCCTTCCCCTCCCCCCCCAAAAAAAAACCAACCAAACAAAAAAAACCCCACCTTCTCTTGCTACATATACTTCCCAAGTGTTTCACGCTATATTGGCTGTCAATTCGCACTGGGAGGGGAAGAATCATAGACCTATTTAAAAGGGAGACTATCAAAAATATTGTTTGCGTTTGGTTCTTGTAGCAGATTGGTATCAGTTTTTCAAATGTTAGAAGGAAATGATATTGAGCATTGAGATTAAGATCTTTTTGGCAAAATGGGCTTCCGTGCATGCTACTGAGACATGCTGACTTGCCCTTTTCTCTGGAATGAAAGTCTTTAAAACATGTTTAGGTGTGATCTAATTGAAGGGTGACTTTTTTTCTTGGAGAGCCTTTAAACAACAGACAGCTTTGGAATCAAAATACTTAGGAACAAGGCAGTCTGTCATGGTGTGTTGCAGTGCCAGAGATGGCAATTTATGCTTGTATACTCCAATAGATTAGGACAGAGTTAAAAATCCATCCCATAAAGAAGTTTAACACATGTTGTTCCTAATAAACAGCTCTGTTAAGATACTGTGAAAGGCCAAAAATGCCAGTTATGGTCCTCAAAAAATCAGCCCATGTACTTGTTCAGACTGTTATGTATCATGGAAGACATTTTAGTAATCTCAACAAACAAAAGAGGCGAGTCCTTGAATGTAAGGATCCCATTTGAAACTTGTCTCTGGATCAGACTTGCCCTCATTAGTCTTAAGCAGCATTTAGGAGGGTGTGTGCCAGCCCCACATAATATGTGGGGGAATAGCTGTTTGTTAAAAGGCCCCAAAATTATACCCACCATTATTTTAGCAAATAAAGCATTGATCTGGAGAGTTGATTCTGCGGTATTGTTGTTCACTTTAATGCAGTAATCTTTCTAAAGGCTTGTTGGGCGATATCCAGGGTAGTGTCCTTGTGAGAGAATGATTTAAGGCTCTAGTCTTGACCAGAGATCTGTGATATCAGGAAAAATATTGGACCAATAATCTATCCTTCTTCTCTTGGCTACACTGGGGGCAGATTTTGTCCACAAATCTCGTCAAGTACAATGAAATGTCTTAATTAATCAAAATCACTTTGGCTTTGTCTTCACTGTCAAAAAAGGTTTGTTTTTGTAGTGAGATAGTGAATTCAAATGAGCCATTTCACTGTAAAATACTAGTACAAACAATTCATTGGTAGTTCTTATTTCAATGTAGCTAGTAGGTCAAAACTATACTCCCCAACTTGGGGTTGACCTCAACTGGCTATATTAAAGTAAAACTACACTGCTTTGTCTTCACTAGAATTTTACAGCAAGATAGTGAAATTGAGTTAGCTGTCTCACTGTAAAAACACACCTTTTTGACAACAAAGACACGGATTTAGTTTTAAAACTTTAACAGAGAATACTAATTTAGCATCTCTTGCTCTTCAGATGGGCGCCCTCTGTATGTGTTGAGGTTGGGACAGATGGATACCAAAGGCTTAGTGCGAGCTCTTGGGGAAGAAGCCTTGCTGCGATATGTAAGTGCTTAAGAAATGACTTGTTTATTACTAACAAATTTGTTCTAAAGTTTGCAGTTTCCTGCCACACCAGAATGATCAGCACATAGTAGATATTTTTCTATATGCTTTAGCAATCTGTTCTCAGTTTGAACAGATCAAACCTCCCTGAATGGTTCATTTTAATATTCTTTCAAACTGTGGACTGATGGCAGAAAGTCAGTTGTTTGACAGTTACTATAGTTCTGGGCTGAGACATTATCACAGCTTCTTATCTAGTTTGTATAGTGCTTGAAACTTAAGCTTCCACATGTACACAGGGCAAGAAATGCATTCCTAGGTATTGTATGAGTATCCTATTTATTTTTTATTTATAAAATACACCCCACCCATAGTCTTGGATGCAATATTTATTTTAAAGGAAAATGACTTGCCTGTAATTCAGTTTCTTTGAAGAATTTAGTGGGATTCTCAGTGCTGATGTACCCAGCTTTCAAAATAGTACAGAACAGGCAAGCTCTAAAGAAGCATACTGGCAGCAGTAATTGCCATGATCACAAGCCAGCACCCACCTTTGGTGGTTGTACACTTTCTTTCTGGTGGTGCTATATCCATGTACTTAGCTTTGTCTAACTTTAAGCCATGGGGTTTTTTTTCCAAGTCTTTTTTGGTAATTATCTTAATTTTTTTGAGGGGAGCCTTTGCTTCCCACTCCATCAGGAATTAAACAAAGGTTCAAAGGGCAGAAGGTGGGGGTTTAGGGAGGAGCTATGGGAGTTTCTTATGCCAAAAAATGTGAGACCTGAGAGTGAAATCCTGCACAAACAATGGTGTCTTCATAGAAATAAAGAATTTGTTGACACTGTTCAACTAAAGAGAAGTGTCCTACTCCACAAAATATACGGAATGCCTTTCTGATGTTCATTTGCCTCTGAGGGAAAAGGTGGGCCCTAAGATTCTGTACAGAATTCTTCACCATTGTATTCAAGCACTAAAATGGGATGCTTGTATGTTTTGTAATCTTCTTCTTATAGCTCTCCTAAAAGTTATTGCACTCAATAATACTCCTAAATCCACTGTTGCATGTCTTCACTAGACGTCCTTGTACACTGGTCTGAGGTTAGTGTGAGTTGCTGTAAGGCTCAGGTTCTGAAGATTGCATTTTCTCCCCAGTCCCACAAACCTGACAGTTTTAGAACATTCTCTAAAACAACACTTTCTTTTGTGTAGGTTCTTTCTATAAATGAAGAAGGACTGAGACGATGTGAAGAGAATACAAAAGTATTTGGCAGGCCTATAAGGTGAAACATGAGAATTTGTATTACTTCTCAGAAAGAACATGAGGTCTGAATTTGTATGTAGCAGTGTAGGTGTTCTTCAAGTTTGGCTACAAAGTTGCTTTATTTTCAGGCTCCAGTTTGGAATAGGATTTGCTCACTAAATCTCTTACCAGCTCCAAAAAAGGAATTCAGGGTTTGGAATGACTTCAATATTTGTCTTCATAATAAAGCATTTGACTCCCTTCAGAGCCTATTGATTCCACCCCTTAATCTACAAAGGGTTACCAGTGTATGGCACTCCAATTTCTCATCTTCTTATTGCAAAGAACTCCCAGTCCCAGCTGACTTGAGGAGTGAAAAGCCAAGTGTAAGACTGGGGTTTCCTGTGTACTGCTATGGCCTTGTGTGGTCCAAGGATGCTTACATGGTAAAGGTGAAAGAGGCAGCAATGAAATATACAACACCTACTTATTTAAAAAAACAAACAAACACTGTGATTCATATGTCGTCTTTGGGAGTCATTCCAATGGCCTCGAATCAGTCAGTACAACATAGCTATGAATATACAAGGATGAGCTCTGAATTCACACCCCTTGGTGTGGGCCTGATTTAGGAAAGCACTGAAACACATGCTTAAAGCCTACTGACTTGATGTGTTTTAATACTGTCCTGTATAGGGAATGTTTTCCTGAATTGAGTCCTAAATTCTGAAATGCGGACTTAAAGTGCAGTGGCACTTTTAAAACATGCACTTGTGTTAGGAAACATGTATGCTGAATATTAAAGTTCCAGTGTAGAACCAGTACTCTTCCTCCCCACCCACCCCCCAGCAGTGATTTATTAAGCACTATGATGGTGTCTTGTGTTTGCTAGTAGGAACTTTCAACTGGAGACTGAAATGGTTGTCTATCCTTTGGTGACGTGCCTGCCCTATATCAGAGAATGAGCACAGTGATCGTTATACATAGTGTCATAAGCATGCATGGCACTTTATAGTTAAGAAAAATTTTCTGCTCCAAAGATCTTACAATTTCTTGCATCTACAGGCAATACAAACTGTGGAGATGAGGTGGGAGGACTGCTATAGCTGTGTAATGAAGGAAGAGTGTGGCAACTGCAAAACCAACCAAAACTTGTAGATCTGTGATACAAAACTGAGTGCTCATCTCAAACCATCAAATGCTGTGGTGTGAATAATGAAATATGATTCCAATTGGATTCTTAAAAAACTCTTTAAAATTAACAGCTCCTGGACCTGTCTGGTGGATTTGGAGGGCTTGAATATGCGACATTTATGGAGACCTGGTGTCAAAGCATTACTAAGAATCATTGAAGTGGTTGAAGCCAATTACCCTGAAACATTGGGTCGCCTTCTTATCCTGAGAGCGCCCAGAGTATTTCCAGTCCTCTGGACACTGGTATGTTTGTGCTTCTAGTATCTGTACATCTACCTCTGGATACTGGTATGCACTTTACATGTACTGCTCTCTTGAAAACTGATGTTCACTGTGCTATAAACAGGAAATGTTGCCTCCTGGAAACTCCATTTTTAGAAAACACTTTATTTATGGAATTAGAACAAAAGTTCCTAAAAGGAAAAATGTGTTTGTGTAGGCAAATGAATAACTTAACTCATTTACTGTATGTACTTCAAAAGAATTATATTTTGTTTTATCCTGTGTTATGTGAAGTTACTCAAGGACCTGGGAACCTGACCAATTCTGTTTTTCTTTGTTTGTAGGTTAGTCCATTCATTGATGACAACACCAGAAAGAAATTCCTTATTTATGCAGGAAATGACTACCAAGGGCCTGGAGGTCTGCTGGATTACATTGATAAAGAAATTATCCCAGATTTCCTTAGTGGAGAGTGCATGGTATGAATTTTAAATTATTAATGTAACAATTTGTTGTTTCCCTCTTACATTAACCCCCACCCTCCAAACCTCCAAAACAAAGATTGCCAAGTATAATCTTTAAGTGTGGTCTCGCTCTGCTATAAAGCATTTTCCTGCTGGCTCTTCTGTATGACTCTGAGGTTGGAGTGATTCTTTTTAGTAGCAGCCTTTGCAATCCACCTTGAAAAGAGAAACAGAATGTTTCTGTAAAACAGATCGCAAATCACTAACGGAATACCCTGCACCTATAAATAAATACATTTTAAAACGGTCTTCCCCCCACTACATGTCAAGATTCAAGTTCAAGGCAGTAGCACTGTGTCACATACTGCTTATCCCAGGGAAGAAACGCATTCCTCACACTGTTTAGGTTCATAGATCCATATATGTTAAGGCCAAAAGGGACCATTATCACAAGGTCTGACTTCCTGCATATCATAGACCAAAGAACCTTACATCCTTAGTTTCTGCATCATTTGTGACATTCTCCACTGTTGTGTGAGAAACCAACCATTAGAAACCTGAACTTGTTTTTGAAGTCTTTTAAAATTAAAATATTTGTCTACATATTAAAGATTTAGGTTTTCTAGCTTCATATTTTTAAGAAAATTATTTCAGATCACCTATAAAGATGCAAGTTAAACTCCTCAGATATGGTACCTGAACACTATTTTGTCATAGTCCTCTCTGAGCCCCACCACCCCCTGCCCTGTCCCCAATCCAGATTTTTGGAGGCTGTATTTGAAAACCAGAACTGAATCATGAGCCACAACTCCATGAGGGAAATGGGGAGGACAAAGATGAGACCAAATTTAGTGTTTCCAGATCTCTCCAACTCATAATTTGCTTCGTGAAATGTGAATCCAGTCCTGCTATCCTTCTCTCCTGTCCCTCCTTCAGATCACCATTGCAATAGCAGGACCTTTTCAATATAACAACTTCCCCTGGGAACTTAGAGCAATGTATAGTCCTTAAAGCCTTGTGGTATTCTGTGCGGTAGGGAAGCATTTATTCCCATTTTGTATCTGGAGAAACTGAGGCCACGTACATAGGAAGTCAACAGCTTACCAGCTTAGTCAAGTATTGAACCTCAAAAAATCAGTTCAGTCCTTGCTTGCTTCATAAAACAGTGTTCTTCCTTTTTGATTGTGGGAATCACTTACATTCATAGCTCTAACATCTCTCCTAAAAATGTGGTTGGATTTTCTTAATATATCAATCTGATATCACATGCCAGTGCATTTGTCTTTACGTGGATTGTGCTGTGTTTAATAGGTGCTCTCTCCCCAAACGTTTTTCTATAGAACATATCACAGTAACGTGTAAGTGCTGGAATTTGATTAATTGGTTGTGTAAAAGCATTTCCCTTTTAGGTTTACTTTATAAATCTCTGTAAATGGTTGTTAACTTACTCCTCTGCCTTTCATGGAAATTCTATCGAGCAGCTCTGGTCATCCATTTAAAGACCATGTACTAGGCATTTTGGACCAGAGTGTTTACTTTCAACTGGCTGCTACTTACAGTAGCAGGAGCTTTCACTGAAGGGAGTCTGCTCTATGTAATTTAGAACTATGTAAGTCATTCATGAACCTGGCAAAATCCACTATTTAAATAAGCAAAAGTGACTTACCAGAAGATAAATCAAAATGCTGAACGCTTCCTGTCTGTTGCAGACAACAATGCAATATTCTCCTCTTTGTTCTGGTTAATTCTGGATGAAATCTGAGTGCTTTAAGAATATAAATAAACATAGAAGCTGCACAGCTGTTTTTGATATCACACTGTTGCATATACAAGGTCTTTACCTGTTTCTGATATGATGATCCTTATAAATTAGCAAAAAATTAAAAATAGACCAATTTTAGTAGTGAATTTATTGAAGAATATCTTTAACTGTAAGATGGTTTGTATGGCCAAGTTCAGGTAGGGTCATGCTCATATATTACTCAGCTCTCCGTATTCTCCAGTGTTCTTGCAGAATTGGAGTTATTTCTGGGGGTGCCAGTATGAGAATGTGGCTTTAAGGATGTTTTAGATTCTGAAACATGTCAGGGAGGAGAAGATTTGTATTGTTGCTTTCATGGCTTTGTTTTAAATCTCCAGTGTGATGTTCCCGAGGGTGGGCTAGTTCCGAAGTCTCTGTACCGGACTGCAGAAGAGTTGGAAAATGAAGATCTAAAACTGTGGACTGAAACGATCTATCAGTCTGCAAGTGTCTTCAAGGGAGCTCCACACGAGGTACAACTACAGTCCTCACTCCTCTTCTTTCATCTTGGTCTAGCACCCTGTGTCTTTTTGCTTGTATAAAATGAAAGCAGATTAGAACCTGGTCACTCAGTTTGGAATGGTTTAGAGCAGATATTTGGGTCTCCCTAAACACTCAGAATTCAAAAGCTTCTTTTGATCTTTCCTTGAAGCCATGAGTAATGCAAGCCAAAATCAAGATCTGGGTAACTTGTGAAGAAGTAAGTGTTGGTATTTTTAAGACTCCCTGTCCCTTATGTGGAGGAGGTAGGCTGGCTGGCTACTCTATTGCATTCCCTGACCAGAGCCCATGAACCATCATTATTAGGTTATAAAAATGCTACTGGCTCTATCCACTTAATGAGTGGGATGACTTTTTTCCCCCTTCATGTAATATAGATTTTAAAAACTCAGAACTGAGCAAGTTACTCCATTTCCTTTCAAGACCTTTAAAGAACCAGGCACTTTAGATGGCCTGAGCTTTGCGTCTCAATGAGTTTCACTAAGTGAACTAATATTTTTAATATATGACCTGCAAATAGAAAACAGCTGTTTGTGACCTCTCTTGGTGATTTAATATGTATAAATGAGCCAGAAAGGTTTTGTCTCTTTTTAACCTTAGAAATATCAAGAGCAAGAGTTTGATTTTTTTTTTTCCTGTTTTGCTAGAGATCATTCTTGGAAGACCAGACTTGCAGAATGCAGTCTCTTAGACCCTGATAGAAGGGGCATGGGTAGTTTTATCTTCAACAGAAGAGTTTTTCCATTAGCAGTTTGTTCAAGCATTTGTGTTAAATACTAGTTAATCAAAACAATGTGAAAATTATCTGAATAAGTCACTTTCCCTTTCAGTTAGATTTCACTTGTTATCCTGCATGTTCTTTTGTTGAAGGCTTTCAAAATGTGATGATGGAGGGGAGATGATTTTGGGGCCTTCTGTACATCATAAACACGCACTTTGACTTGCTTAACCAAGTGCAAATGTGAGGGCTCTGATGGCATCAGTGCTTTTGTTACTGAAGGTGGTACCTTTTAGCCCATTCCCCAAAAGTCCTGTTGCGGTAGGAGGAGCATGGATATCTGTTTATCTCTGCTTATGAGAACACAGCTTTAGGGAAAAAAAACCTAAGGCTTTCAATAAAGGCCACAAAAAGAG
The DNA here is from genome assembly GCF_965140295.1 of Lepidochelys olivacea. Lineage (NCBI taxonomy): Eukaryota > Metazoa > Chordata > Testudines > Cheloniidae > Lepidochelys > Lepidochelys olivacea. Next base: position 17,675,005 of record NC_140424.1, read on the forward strand.
AAGATAGAAAATGGCTCTATCTGCTCATGAAAGCTCTCATAGCTCTGATCTCAGAGAAGGTGATATGATAAATGAGAGTTAATTTGTATCTATTCTAGAGCACTCGTAATAGTCAAAATCAATCGAGAGCCCACCTACAGCGGTTTCTCTTTCCTAGTAAGAATTTCAGCCTTTACTGAGCATATTGCTATTGTCTAATCTAACTCTTCTCCTCTCCCTAGATTTTCATTCAGATTGTGGATGCCTCATCTGTGATCACATGGGATTTTGATGTGTGCAAAGGTGACGTTGTTTTTAACATCTATCACTCCAAGAGAGTGCCACAGCCCCCTAAAAAGGACTCTCTGGGCACTCACAGCATTACATCTCCTGGGGGGAACAACGTACAGCTGATCGATAAAGTCTGGCAGTTAGGGCGTGATTACAGTATGGTGGAGTCCCCACTTATCTGCAAGGAAGGGGAGAGTGTGCAGGTAAGATCATTAATTATGCTGTTAGAGCAAGGCTTTATCTTTTGCTCTCAGCAGATCATCAGCAATGGGGCTCGTTGTCTGCCTGGCATGTTTGTTTGCATCCTTGTGATGGAGTTGTGGAGAGTGAAAGGTAGCTATTGTTTATTCCCTAGTAGCTGATCCCATTTACCAAGCTGACAAGCAAGACTGAAGGAATACATATAAACCATAAATGCACCTGAATCCAAAAGCAGCCAGTAAGTCACATTCTTAGTCGAGCAGCCTTGATGGTGTTGCTTTCTGAAATGAGGATAGCCAAGCAATGTATGTCTGCATTAGGGGAGGTTGAGGTATTCTCTGCTTAGAGATGGGGCCTGGAAATTGAGACTCAGAGGTTCTGTTCCTGACTCTTCTGGGCTGTGACACTTAGGTCCAAACTTTAGGCTGCTAATGCTATATTTATGTACTTAAACAAAGTGGCCTGAATTTCAGAGGTATAGGGCACCCACAGCTGCTTTTGACTGGAAGCTATGGATGTTGATTTCTTGTGAAAATCCAGCTTCTTATTCAAGTTGTCTAACTTGAGGTGTCCAAATTTGGAAAATACTGGCCGTAACCTCTTCCGTGCCTCAGTTTCACCTGTAAGATGGGGACATTGCAGGGTGGTTAGCTTCGCTGCTTTGAGAGACAGCTGCTCACTAAAATAAAATTTGCAGATGACACAAAGGTGGGAGATAATACCAGTGCGGAGGACGACCATAATATCAGAGAAGATGATTTGGAAAACCTTGAAAATTGGAGTAATAGAAATGGGATGACATTTAAGAGTACAAAGTTCAGGGTCATGCACTTAGAGACTAACACCACACTTTTTTTTTTTGCTATAAAGTGGATGTGACAGGAGACGACTTGGGCATATAGGTTGATCACAGGATGACTTTGAGCTGCTAATGTGAAGCACCCATGAAAAAAGGCTAATACAATGCTAGGATACATCAGGCAAGGTATTTCTAGTAGAGATGGGGAAGTGTTAATACCATTATATGAGGCACTGGTGAGACCTCATCTGGAATACTGTGCGCAATTCTGGTCTCCCATGTTTAAGAAAGACTAATTCAGACTGAAAGAGGTGCAGAGAAGGACTACTAGGATGATCCAAGAAATGGAAAATTTACCTTATGAGAGGAGACTTAAGGAGGTTGGCTTAACCAAATGAAGGATGAGGGGAGATATGATTGCTGTCTATAAATATATCAGCGAGGGAGAGGAGTTATTTAAGTTAAGGGTCAGTGTTGGTACAAGAACAAATGAATGTAAACTGGCCATCCATAAGTTTTAGGTTTTAACCATCAGAGGAGAGACATTGTGGAACAGCCTTCCAATGGGAGTAGTTAGGGCAAAACCTAACTTGTTTAAGACAGGGCTTGATAGTTTATGGAGGGGGTGGTGTGATATTGCTGACAATGTTATATGGCCCATCTGTGACTGCTGTTAGCAAATATCTCCATCAGCCAGGGATGACAAGGGGGAGGGCTCTGAATCACTACAGAGAATTCTTTTCCAGGTGTCTGGCTGGTGGGTCTTGCCTGCATGCTCGGTGTCTAACAGATGACCATATTTGGGGTCAGAAAGGAATCCCCCCCCCCAGGCCAGATTGGAAGAGAGCCTGGGGGGGGGTTCACCTTCTTCTGCAGCCTGGGTCACATTCTGATTTGAACTAGAGTAAATGGTGGATTCTCTGTAACTTGAAGTCTTTAAATCGAGATTTGAGGACTTCAGCACCTGAGCCAGAGGCTATGGGCCTATTACAGAAGTGTGTGGGTGAGATTCTGTGGCCTGTGGTGTACAGGAGGTCAGACTAAGATGATCATGATGGTCCCAAGTAATTTACCTCGTGAGAGCTGAGGTCTTGATTTTAAGTTCCTTGTGTTTTACTTTGAACACCTCAGCAGTAAGAGAGGTGAGAAGGTCTGTTTGTAATTTCTAATGTAACTTTTGTTGGCCCCTTGTATCAGGAAAGTCTGGCTGGCCAGTAACATTAATGGGCAGAGGAGCTGCAATGTCAGCATTTGAAAACACTTGCATGCATGCTGGCAGTCTCCTGCTATCTGAACAATAAATTTCACTCCAACATGCAAAAGCTTGACATTGTATTAACAAGTTTATTTCCATTTGTTGTTGCTGCTTCCAGGGGTCTCATGTGACCAGATGGCCTGGTTTCTATATTCTTCAATGGAAGTTTCACAGCATGCCTGCCTGTGCTACAACCAACCTGCCTCGTGTGGATGATGTACTGGCATCTCTACAGGTCTCCTCTCATAAGTGCAAAGTGATGTACTATACAGAGGTGCTAGGATCAGAAGATTTCAGGTATGTCTGGTCAAGGTCTCAATGTCAAGCATTCTTTTTGTGGCCAGCTTACTTTTTGCTTTATGGCTTCATAATACCTTGGTACAAATATCAGAAGCCAAGTCCACTAAAGAAAAATCAAAATTCTTTGCTGTAGTTGCCTTGGTTAGAAAGCACGCTGTGTGGACTTGTACTGTACTTAAAGAATCTATAAAGCAAATAAAGCCCGATGAGACTAAATAGAAGGTAGCCCTGGAAAATAACTAGCGTACGCCACAAGAGAAAGTGAATTGGTTGGTCTCATCTTAGTTGCTATTGAAGACTTAACCCATATCACAGAAACACTACTTGATTTAGCAGACTTGCTGGATTCTTACTTAAAAGTTGATGCAAGTTAAGACTAAAGGACGCACCAGTACTATGCTTAGCTGCGACTACTTCGAAGTCTCACTATCAAGTGCATCAGATTTCTCCGAAAATATAATTGTGGTGCCCAGAGATGGTATTTTTTCTTGTTACACATGAGAGCCTCTGCGTGCTGACACTAAGGTTATAGAAGGTTCTTTAGGTTGAGTAGTAAATAGCACTTGAAGATGCATAGCAGAACTTAAATCTCCTCTTCTGAAGCCTGAACCTTCTCTCTCACTGCAGAGGCTCTATGACCAGCCTTGAATCAAGCCACAGTGGATTCTCCCAGCTCAGCGCTGCCACAACCTCTTCCAGCCACTCCCACTCCAGCTCCATGATTTCCAGGTAGTGCCATGGCAGGCGAAAAGCAAATGGATGACGTGGCTGGACCCTCATCTCTGGCAGCTGACTGCAGTACAGCGTATCCAAGTGGCACTTGCAAAAAACAAAACCCTTTTATAAATCGTAAAGTAGCTGTTTGAATTTTAAACGTCGTGTTTCTGTTCAAGTTCGAGCTGACAGACAGTCTCTTTAACTTTAACCCTAGCCCCTAACTCAGCCATAGATTTTTGTAAGCGTGCTTGCACAAATCCTAACTGTAAAATATAAGGGCTCTCTTGGAAGGAGAAGAGTAATCAATGTGCTGATTAAGAATTATTTTTTAAAAAAATTGCCTGTAGATGATAAAAAGCAAAACCAATCCTACCAGAAATATTCCATAGTGCATTAGAAAGCAAACACAAGGCTCCTGCCTTCTTGCCACATTATGGAATAGCCTGTGATCTTCCAGCTGCTGCAGGCTCTCCTGCTACTGCCACTCACTCGCACTGCTGTTTAAGAGACCAAGGAAAGCAGGTCCTGGCTATTGGCCCGTGCACATGGAAAGTCATTACAGCAGAGTTGCGAGTAAGCCACTAACACTAATACCTTTTGCATGTGCACATTGTTGGGGCGTCCCAACTCTGGACATTTAGGATATATCTTCACAGGGATAAAAAACCCACGGCCAGCTCAGACTCTCTTACACTGAAAAATTGCTGTGTAGATGTTTGGACTCCCAGAGCTTAGGCTGTAGCTGGACCTTGGGAGGGCAGAGGGTCCCAGCTCTTGGACTCAAGGCCAAGTCCACTGATCTGGGCCAGTTGTGGGTTTTTTATTCCTGTGTAGACATACTCTTAGGGGGCTAAAAGCAAATGTAGCCCTTTCCTTGAACTTATTTTTTAAGCACTGATGGTGGGGAGGAGAGAGGCAGAGAGCAGGCTCTCCCGCACCATGACCCAAAGGCTGGTCCAGATTGGGTCCTTGGTTTATTTCTCACTTCGTTCTGGAGTCACCTTTTACCCACTGCACTTACCTGTTACCCTCCAGAAGCGCTCATTTTTACTGGGATTTGCTTTATGCTAGGAGTGTAGGTGAACACATTCCTCAAAGCAGAATTAGGCTTGCTCCTTAAATCAGTCAGGAGGCAGCGTGGCTACAGCAATTAACCTTTCCTGCACTTGCTCTTCCTCAAATTCTCCTTTCTGGCCTCATGTACGCTAGGAAAAGCAGAACTTGACAGCTTCCATGGGTGGTAAATAACAAAACAGGGCAGTAGGATCTTTATCACCATAAAAAACATCCAATCCTGCCTAGGCTACTGCTTTCATTGTTGCAATCACCAGTGGTGAAGTTCTTGTCTGGATTATGTTTTTCCGCTCTAATACATAGGTCCCATGCTGTCCTGCTTGCTTGGGGACTCACCTGATGTTCGCTCAGGTTCTTTACCCCAAAGCAAGTAGCTACTGAATCCCCAAGGTACACAGAAGGTGTAAATGTTGAGTAAACACTTTTTTGATAAGTGAGCTAAAAACATAGCATTCAGAATGTTAATATTTGATATGTCTCCTGGCATTACACGAGATTACAGCTTGGAACCCAGCACAAGTTGCTTATTTAGACCACTGGTCGAAGGCCTTTCCCCTGCTAGAAAACAAAATTGTTCCTCCAGTTGGAGTAAGCTGCTGTATTGCTACAACCATTAATAGCTAGCTGGATAAGATCTTACAAGGGCTGCAATAGCCTTGTTTTTGCTCATGGGGAAACATTTGCTGAAGTATTGCATGTTAGGGGTTTATTTAAGATAACAGGCTGCCCTGTTTGAAGAAAGCTGAGCCCTGAGAAATTCTGAGTAAACATTTTAAAATGCACAGTATTTGTACATCCCAGTTTGTGGAAAAAACAAACGGATGTGAAGCACAACACTTGCAAGCCAATGTCAGCTTGGAGTGTTCCTAACAAAGATGATAAAAGCTCAGTATTAATAAATCAGCTTAACTATGCTGAAAAACACACCCTCCTGCACTTGATCAACCCAGTCAGGCACCTTCAACTTGCAGTAGGTAAAATTCGCTTTCAAATCCCAAGGCAGGGTGGGATTCTCACCCTGGCTGCCAAGAATATTGGCAAACTAGTGCTGGGGCAAACAAAGGAACTCTACTGCCCAGATGTTAAACAGGTCCATAGCCAGTGTATGTACTGTATATGGACTGTGCTGTATAAACCACCTATAATCCTGCTTACTGATATTTCCTTTGAAGAGAGGTAGTTTGATACTTGATCCACAGGAGCCAGTGTTCCCAGACACAGAGGAGCTAATGCCGGAAAAGGCACTATACCGTTAACTCACTTAGTGACATTTGTGCCTCTTGCCAAAGGGCACTTCCCCTCTAAGGGCTCTACCTTGAAGATGGTCCCCTCTCTCTCTCTCTTTCTCAGATGGCGATTTTGCTGACAGCTGTAAAGAAACCGCTTCATTCAACAATCCACATCTGCCCTGAGGTGTCTGGCTTTGTAGACCTTTCTGAGTTACAGCCACTTTTCAAGGCTGAAGATCTCTTGGGTTTTTTTTAGTTAGTGGCACTTGAGGGTTTTCTCAAAGTCGAATACATCTTTTTAAAAACTCAAAGCACATGATAGCACAAACAGTTGAGGGGTTAATACACCAGAAAAGCAAGATAAAGTTTCCTCTTAGTGAAGTGCTATGGCAAATAGGACTGACTTATGCAGTTTGAAATAGACCTGATTAATTTTAAAACTCTTGGTCTCCCCTTTTTCATGTGATATTGCTGTTCTTCGTTTCTGCCAACACACTGACCATTCTGTTGGCTTTTCTCCCCTGTGTAACCAATGTCCTTTCCCTGCCCTCTTGTCCATATTCATGAATTGCATATCAAATTCTGTAAATGTTTTGTAAACATATTACCTCACTGCTGGTAATAAGAAACAGTCTTTAAAAGATTTTTTTATTGTTATCAATAATAAATGTGAACTGTTTGAAAAACAAAAAGCTCAGACTCTGTAGCAACTGCAATCTTTGGAATCAGGTGTAATGTACAGAGGAAACTGCTGAAGGGTCTAAGTGTCTCCCAGTGGGGTTCTGCAGTGCTACCACAGGCCTGGCAACAAGAGTACTCTTCAGTTCTTGCTGTGGTTTACCTTTCCTATTTCAAGATGTGGCTTGGTCATTGCAAACTAATGGGGTTTTCCAAGCAAAGCATAGGACCTAGAGAGCAAGGACAAGCTGTATTGGAAAGGAGGGGTTGACTTTTTTCCAAAAGGAAGTTCACACAGTGGGATAGGAACCAGCTTCTCAGAGGAATTACCCTGCAGCCCATCTTCCTCTAGTATTGCAGGCTACCTGCATTGTGAATAGCCAAGAGGAACCATGATAGTTAAAGCTGGATATCATGTTATAAAACAGCGCTAATAAATCTGTCACTATATAAAGAAACTATTTCTGTGCTTTCACCGGAGAGGAAATAGCCTCCAAATCGTTTGTTCCAGGTTTGGAGCAGTAGCTACTCTACCAGCGGATCCAATGCATTGCAATATAGTCCGTGTTTTTGATGTAGTAGATGTGGCTCACAAAAGGCTTTCTTTGAGACAGAGTTCATTCAAGAAACAAAACTAAGTACAAATGGGCATGTATACATGAATGCGACTCATTTATCACAAACTGAAATTGTTTGCTACCTGAACAAGTTCAGTAATAGGGGTTTCTTCCATTCACCACCCTGCACTTTTTTGTCACAAGAGTGACCTATGAAGACTGTCATTCATCAGTTGTAATAAGTCTTTTGCAAAAAAAAAGCTGAGATAAATTTTAAATAAAGATTCTAAAGCAAAGAATATCTCTTGCCTGCCACCTGGTGGTAAACTTAGAGCTGGTCTAAGTTTTACCAAAAGTTTTGGTTAGGGATGTGATTTGTTTTTTCACTAAAATGGTTATTCCAATGTAAAGGTAACTTACATCAGTATAGTTGTTCTCCTTGAGTGTGAAATTGCGGGGCAGGGGCCTGTGATATTGTTTGTTAATCTCACAAACACTGGTGCAAGACTATGCCTTACACAGCTGCTACCCATCCTGGTGCATGAAACCACAAGGGAGTGATCCTGTCTACTTTGATCTTGTATTTCCCCTTGAGTGTTCACATTCAAAAAACAGGAAAAAGAGAGACTTCCCTCCCCTCTACCCCCACTGCCTGTCTTCCCAAGGCAAAGGTTGCTTTAATAATCCTGCTGTAACTGAAGTTTCATCATATGGGTTCCCCTTAATCCTTTTCACAATTGTAAACCAACATGATCATAAAAATTATGACGGTCTTGGTCAGCATGATAGGCTGCCTGATTCCCCACTTACACCAGTCACAGCTCAGGCTGAACCACAAGCTTAGTTACTTAGCGTAATTAAGGTGCGGGGAGCTTGAACACCCTTTAACTGAAACAGCTTCCCTTGCTCCTACTACACAGCTAGCTGTTCACTGACTGTAGCTATGGCCACACAGCACTTTGGAGCAAACCTTGCAGGCCAGGGTGAGAGATGCAGGGTTTGTGCAAGCCTGCAGCTGTATAGACAGAGCTCTGAAGTTGCCACTTGGGCTAGAGCTCAGGTGCAGAATGGTGTGTAGCCATACCCTGTGAGACAGCCATTGGTGCTGTGCACCTGGCCCTCCAGTGACTTCAGCAGCTTTGAAAGTTGGGCCTATGCAGTATAGTGGACTCCTGATGCTGGACCATACCTGGCTACCCTTTTCCAGATGGGACCAATGTCTGGACCTGGTTTATGGAAAATGCTAGAGAAGGGGTTTGACAGACTCTGGCTCACTGCCCTAGAACCCCTCTCCCACAACGGGTGCTCAAAAGTCCCCCATCAAGAGCCTCTTAAAATGGAGCACATGCCAGGCTCATTGCTTAACAGGGTGCTATGGCCCACAGTAATTACAGGGCTCAGGAGAGGATGACTGATTTATGTCAAGATGGAGACTTGCTTGTTTACTAATGTGCTAATAACTGGTGCTGTACAAGACTGAGTGGTCTGAGCCCTGCAGTTGATGTGGGTTGCTCATTGATCTTAGGGGGGCAGCCTTGAGCTCCATTTGGTGCAGCAGCCCTATCCTTTAAAAGACATACAAGGGAGCGAGGGGGCTGTTGGGTATAACCTGCCTCTTTGGGGGGGGCGGTGTATGCTTGTCTGTGCTCGGAGCTTGAAGAAACAGCTCACTGTGCTCCCTGTTGCAACTGTGGGGTCACCTGCTGGTGCACAGCACATCACATCTGCGTTTAAAGCCACTATTGCCAAAGCATTGGCTTTTGTCTGCGTGTAATGTTCCACATTAAAATCAGGCCACAGGCACTAGCTGACCAGGTTCCAGCAACCAGCTGTATCACATTCCCAAACACCAGCTCATGGGTTTGTCCTCAATGCACTCTTAGTTGGAATTTTTCTTGTTTGCAGCTACTCAAGTAAAATTCTTCCACTGAGCCCTTTCAAATAACTTTGTGCTGCCACTTTGAGGCCTGCATTCGCTACAAGTATGGCAAGGTCTTGGTTATGGAAAGAAGGGCTCTTACAATAGCCCCCAGCAAACGCTTCAGAGTAACACCTCCCCACTAGCTGTGAGATAAAGTGACTGCCATGCAGGTCTCCTAACCCCGCATTGTTAAGACAGGTTCTAAATCCTGAAGCAAAGGGATTCATATCCCTCCCTTTCAAATTTGTTAAGATTAGCTTAGTTACAACAGTTAATCTTAACTATCCATTACAGTGGTTAGATTTTGCTAATCACACCATCCTGTGGCAATGAATTAACAGTATTTCCTTTTATCAGTTTAAAATATGCCACCTTTAGAGTTCAGTAAATGCTTCCTTGTTCTTGTGTTATGAACCAAGTAAGATGTTTTCATCAGTAAGCTGTAACACCAATGAGACACAGCCCAAGGAAAGTCAAACAGCTGGGGGTTCCCACTCATTGTTTGCACATTAGGTGTGTATAGTAAATAGTTACACCACCACCCTGCCCTCCCCGGGCAATGCACAATCACTTCCCACATACAGTGTTCATACTCTTACGCCTAGCAGCTCTTACAAGTGTATTATACAAAGGTCTGGCTTACCTTTAAACCCAACAGTGTTTAAGGGATATTTGTTCTAGTGCTATTATGCACAAGAGTAGGTTGGAAGTAATATTGGCTTAATATTACCCATGGGCTCATTGACGGCAGACTCACCACACTTTGTTTCAGTAGGGCTACTACTTGCATAGGTCTAACCTTGCCTTGTCTGACCCACAGGGGCTGGAGTTTCTTCATGATGCTATAGGAAAGCAGTAGAATAATGTTATGAAACCAAGCTGCAGCTGTTCTGAGCAATAAACAAACTCCCTCAGTCAAACATTGCTAGCAACCATATTTGACCACTGTTATGGGTAGCACATTCTTGGGCAGCCCAGCAAGCATCAGCTAACGAAAGTTCAGTAACAAACTGGCAATTTCAACAGGTTTGTGCACTGGGCCAGGTTGTCTGAAACTGGTGAAAGGACCAGACCCTCCCTGTGTCTAGGGGGTAACAGCCACACACCTGTTAGCATTAGAAATAAATTTGATGAGGCTGTAATGTTGCAAGGACATCCCTAGTCTAGCCCTTAGGCATTCCAAAACACCCCCCACTGTCAGCTCCGACCTTGCCGGTGCACGACTGCACCCATCCTTTCTCTCGGCAGTGTTTTATAAAGGATGGGTGTGACCAAGAGATATTTGGAGCAGAAGGTTGTCCAGGGGTTATGCTCTAATCTAGGACTTGGGCTAGCTGGGTTCAAGTCTACAGGCATCCTGTGTGAACTCGGGCAAGTTGCTTTAGCTCAGAGCCTCGCACGCTCTGTAAGTGCCTGATGGACACTGATTCGGGACTTTTCCGCACCGGAGATTGCAAGCTGCTCTGTGATGACAGTGCCGCAGGCGTTACAAATACCTTTGATAAGAATTGTTACCCATATCAAGTTCTATCAGCTCTTGCCCAAACTGGAATTTGCAACAAAGATGAAGGCCAGAAAGGGGCACATGTGAAACCAATCAGAAAAAAAAAATTATTTTCTCAGTGGTTTAGATTTGATTTAGTCTTTTAATCTTCTGTGCACATTTTGGCTTGAGACCAGCAGCCTAACTCTGCCCAACCCACTTTTGTGGAAAAAAAAAAAATCCCAGAGGAATTTAATTTAAGCCTCCACTCATACCGATATCCCTTTGTTTGGGCATGAACCTCTCGCTTGCTGTACTCTTCAGCTAGGTAACTGGATATTATTCAGTTCATTGCTTCCATTTGCAAAACGGACTGAGAGAAGCCATCTTGCCCCTTCCCAAGTCTGCTATGCCTCTTTGCTTTAACTTAACCAACTCTCTCACCATAATTACGGACCCTTTTTTTTCCCCCCATCATGAAGGGCGGCTACAGGTGCTCAGTGAAGCAGATTAATGTAACTAGTGAAGAGATTCCCCATTTAAAAGTAACTGCAGCCTCGTCCTAGAAGAGATGACTAACCGCCATTATTACTTCGCCCTAGGGCAAGTGTAATGAAGGCCTATGCTGCTGCAGTCACAGGTTTACCCGCTGGAGCTGTTCCAGTGACTAATTACCCTCCCTGTTAAACTTGTGCAACTTCTTTCCACTTTGAACTTTGCTGACTGCAGGCTCCAGCCCTGGAATCTTGTTCTGTCTTTGTCTGCTAAGGCAGTGACCCCCCCACCCCCCTCTGGTATCAGAGACTTCGTTCCCTGACTGCCGTCACATTGCCACTTCGTCTTCTCTCTGATCAGCTAAATAAAGTTCCTTCCGTTTTATTTCAAGCTCTTGTCTCCATGGCAATTCCATGTCAGGCTGCAAGTACTCTCTGCTGGAGATTTTCATCAGCAACAACAGTGCCTGCATCCTACCCATCCTCATGCTCTGGTAGGAAGGTAGATGGGGCAGATTCACCCCCACTCCAGTTCCTTCTCAACGGCCTGCAACCTGAGACAGAGCATCGAAGTGTCTGTTACAGGCACAGGGCTTGCTGCTTTTTTCTCTTATTGTTCTTTATTTTTCTTGTGTTTTTTTTCTTTAATTTTTTTCACTATTAAATCAGTTTTGTGCTTTGGATGGAATTCCCCCCTTCCCTTCATCATTGTGCTTAGGTTGAGCCTTTATTCTATTTTAGGCCGCCATCTGCAGCCTCTCCTAGTGGGTTATGCCCAATATCTTAGGCTTCAAACCCTGGCAGACTTACCACAGGTCTTCTCCCCTCAGGGACAGGCATTCAAGCTGCATCCCCTGCATTGGAGACACTCATGTTCCCTCCAAGTGTAAGGTCTGCTCATGTTTCAAAAGCAGATCTCAAAAACTTAGGGAGGAGTGACAGACTAAATCTATTGGTGATGGAGCATTTTCTAAGATCCCTGTGGTCCAAGTCCTTATACATCAGCTTTGGCTGCTCAGAGAGTCCCAGTGACTGTTCCTGCTTCAGTAAGCAAAGAGCCATGAGCCTTCAGAGTTGTCCAAACTGTCTAAAAAGAAGAGATCCCATTCTCCAGAATGAGAATTCAAGGAAGACTAGGTGTAAGGAGACCTCATGTCCCGGTGTGGGTACCTCTGAGGCATCTACTTCCCTCTGGTACCGAGACCTGGGCACCAGTTAAAAAGATCATGCCAGTGCTGCCAGGTACATCCAGTAACCAACCTTGAGTGGCATTGACATGGGCACTGGACTTGCGCCTCCAAAGCACAAGGACTCTTCTAAGAACAAGGCCAAATCATCATTGGTATCACCTTCTGGAGAACATGGAGGAAAGCACCCAGCCACTCCTCAGTACCATCTCCAGTACCCGCAATGTGCTGACTCCTGAGGACCCCAGACTTCCTGCTACCATCCAGGCTCCTCTCCACATGAATCTTTGGATCCTGAAAGATCCTAAGTTACCTTTGCTGAGGGTTACCAAGAGACATCCCCATCCTCCCACTCACTAGAGTGCTGCCTTACTTCCAGAATCCACTTACCCTCCAGTCTTACCCCACTCTGCTAAGATAACATCCTCCAGTACTGATATGGTCAATGGGCCTGCACAGACCTTTTGAACAAGCTCCCCTGAGCGATACCAACTTATCTTCCGGAAATGACTTATCCACCTGCGAAATCTCAACCTCAGCAGGTTACCAGCCCCTGGTACCAACATGACCACAGGTACCAGCACTGCATGTCCCTTCAGTGGACATGGAAGATGACACTTCATCTGACTCTGAGATATCCATACAAAGCTCCTCCACCTTCCCATTGCAGCCTCCCTCCCTTGAAATGGACCCTGAGAGGAAGAAACTCCCAGCAGAAGATACACCTGGCAACCCTGGCAAGGACAACCATGGGGTTTTGCCCCCTTTCCATATGCCATGCCACACTAGGCTTATTGGAACTTGTGTGCCCTCTAAAGGGCTTATATAAGAAAGCACATCAAGAGCAGCAACCACTGACTCTGGGTCCTGTTCCATAGGAGCAACCTAGAGAGGCACAAGCACCAGCAGGGGAAGAATGTCTGAGAGGAGACATAGATCAATGGCTGCACCAAACCTGACAACATTTCCGCTTCTCTCAGCTGTTTTTCCTCATAGTGGGTTTCCTACTATTGAGCTGGACTTCTGGGGAGCAGTCTTGTTCTAGGCCAGAGAGCCAACTATAGCCAGGCCTTGATGTGAAATGATGAGCAGCTGGGGTGGGCAATGGATCCCAATGCCTGGGTGAGAAGATCTGCTGTCAGAATGAGCCAGTTGCAGGGACGTGTGAACCAGCTCTGGGATCCAAGCCTGCCTTGGCCACAGTGGTGCTGTGAGGATGGCTACAAATTTCTCCTGTTTCAACTTGTTCAGGACTTTGAGTAGTAATAGCATCAGGGGATAAACACATAGCAATATACATGGCCAAGGAATAACAAGGGCATCTCCTAACAAGCTGCGACCTTGTATCACACCCCACACCCCAACCACCATCCTATGCCAATGATTTCAAGGCCTTCCAAGACCTTATGAAGGGGATCACAGAAGCTTTGCAAAGGAGGAGACACAGAAACCTCAACATTCCTTGCTGGACATTCTCTGTACCTCGCCCCAGGGAAAAATTGCCTTGCCCAGCAATGATGGGATCTCCACTATCAGCCCATGAGACTGGTTGAACCTCCACAGAAAGAAATCCAGTGAAGTTAACGCAGATCCTAGTCAGTCACTGATCTTGGGGTGCTTTTGACTGTGAAATGACAGTTAACTATACCCCGAAAGGGAGGACAAGATGAATCCACTGTCCTGGGCGGAAGTGGGTACAGGTCCTAGCCTGGGACAGCAGGAAGTATTACAGATCAAGACGGAGCACAGTGGTAGACTGCTAGGAGAGAGGCTTACACAGAACCTGCCCCTTCTATTTCTGGCCCTAGCTACCAGGACTCACTTTCATAAGCATCAAGTTCACTCAGACTTAAAATACATGGAGAAAGCAAACAAACGATTGCATTTTGTACCAGCAGGATTTTTTTAAGGACTTGTGGCTTCATTGCTAGATAAAATAAATACCCAGAAGTTACAAAAGCAAGGGTCATTATGAGAGGACGATCCGATGCTTTTTCTTGCACTGGTTCCGTGCTGATCGTCTGATGTGCACATGCATAGATGCTACATACTCCAACCGCTTTTTTGAGGGACTTTTTGAATGTGTTTCAGCAGAGATGCCTTTTTCAGTTGACCCATTGCCACCCCCTCCATTACTGGTCACATCTTGGAACTGCTGTTTCAACACCACCAGTACAGTGATCTTAACCAAACAGCCCTAGCTTTAAAAATGTGTCAGATTAACAGAAAGCAATCAATCAATCAACATTTTAGTGATGCTTTAGACCAATATTTTCTTGACACCTCTGGCTCACGGGCTGTGTAGTGTAAGGTTTATGCTGCTTTATTAAGAGAATGCAGAGATATGTGTACTGTGTTCCGAAGCTGAACCTAATGCATTACGTACAAATATATACCCCTCACGCGTTTCTTACCATGTGCGTCTCTGGGTAGCACAGTCACAGGAAGTATTCAGAAGCAGCCATCCCCCTCAGCTGAATTACTGGGGCCAGGGTTTAGTTTTTCCAGCTAGACTATTATACAGGAAACATTGACACTTTCAGTAGCAGTGCTGGTGAAAGTACAGGCCGCAGCCACTCGAGGAGGACAGAATCTCACTCACACAAAGGAAATATCTGAAACAAGCCAAGCCACGTTCTTACTGTACACAAATATCTCAGGTGCTTATATAGTCTCCATTACCTTTGTATCTGAGCAATGTATTTATCTTCACAACACTCCACAAGGCAGGGAAGTACTATTATTCACGGTTTAAGGGGGTAATCGAAGCACAGAGAGGGTAAGTGATTTGCTTAAGGTCACACAGGAAGTCTGTGGCAGAAAATGGATGTGAACCCAGGTCACCCCAATGCTCAGCTAACGCTCGAACCATTGGATAATCCTCCTCTGTATACAAAACACTTATTAGACCTGGGTCGGAAATATCTGCTGCTATATCAGTTACCAAACAACAAGCAGGTGACAGCTGTTTGGGAAGGGGGCAACATAAAGATGAGAAAAAGGTCTGAAGAATCTAAGGCCCTGGTTCAGCAAAGCACGTAACCAGGCGCTTATCTTTAAACATATGCTGAAACCCTCGACTCCAATGCCAGTGTTTAACTTTAAGTATGCACTTAATTGCCTAGCTGAAGTAGGACCTAAGTCAGGAGGAAACGATATGAGAATGTCAGCTGAATCCCACAGGAAACATGGAGACCATGCAAGTGAGTATTCGTTTCCAGCAGGAGCCCAGATTCAAGAATACTTGGGGAATATGATGTAAACCCAATTCTCATTGTTTGCTTGGGTTTAGTTTTATCCTGGGTGCTTTTAATGCCTCAAGGAGTCATTGATGGGGCCAAAGTACAAAGCAATGTGATTTTCTTATATTATTTTCACCATCCGAAGCCCTACGGCTTGACCACATCTTATCAATATCTCCTTGAGGTGTTAAACTGAGCCCTGAAACACACATAAAACCCAGTCCCTGCCTGTGCCCCTAACTCTGAGGTGCCCTCACAGATGTTTGCAAGTCATGAAAGGAGTTAATGAAGTGGAGAAGGGGATATTGTGTACGCTGGCAAGGACATCAGCAAACCAAGGCCCTACCTAAGGGAGGACAAAAACAAGAGTCAACTGCTTCACAGAATAAACATAGGGGATGTAGGCCTGGACTGCCTTCTAGTGAAGTCAATGGGAGTTTTGCTATTAACCTCAGTGGGAGCTAGAGCAGGCCATAAATTACAAGGGAAGGCAGTTGAAGCAGGGAGTGTAAAGAAGTTCTAGCGAGAGCCGGGTTTATTTTATGGAAAAGGAGGGGTTTCAGAGCTGCGAGGGAAGGAGCAGCACTCCATTAACTCCAGAGCTGGTGTATTCAAGTGCAGCTTCACTCCATGTGACCCCAAGGGTCTGCTGGTGAAGGAGTCTCTCAAGAGCTGCAGCTAGAGATGGAGAACCCCATTTAGGACACCTGGGGGAGATTTTCAAAGGCACAAAGGGAATTTAGGCACCCAACTCCTACTGAGGGTCAATGGGAGTTGGGACCTGAGCAGTTAGGCACTGTTACACCTTTGGAAATCGCCCATTAGTCTATTCTAACACCAGCCAGCCAATGCTGAACTGTGCTTGACAACATGAGAACAGTTTGCCAGCTCTGCTTTTTCCCCAGTTCAAGGAAAAAGTGGGCAAAGCAAAGTCGATATTTCCAAGCATTCAGGAATTAGCCAGACTCCCAAAAATCATGAGCTTTTAAAAAATAATACATTCTGGGTTCTCTTTATCTTCTGAGTCTTTGGGGTGCCCTTGGGTTCCATTTCCAAACTTCTCTCTACAAACCAAGGGATAGAAGCTTCCTTCTATTTTATTTTATTTTTAATGAAAGCTGAGATTCTCACATATTCACCTGGCTCCAGGAGCTGGGGCTTTAGGAAACCATTTTGAGACTCAATAAGATCATGAGAGATGGCAACAACCCTACTACTCCCAGAGTAAGCAATAAAATTGCCCTCCTTAGTACAGTAGGGTAAAGCACCTGTCAGATGAGTGGCCTGCATTAGGCCTCCTGGTTTGGACAAGCTGAGAAATGGCAGCCAGCTCTTCAAAGCCTGCAAACATGACCGTGTTCCTTCCCCAGCACAGAAGCAGCCACAGCATAGCAGGACTTCTGCTGCACTGGAGCTTTAGGCAGACACGTCAGTAGCAAAATTCCACTCTAAACTTTTCATCCACAGGAAAATGGGAGAGGCAATGACTGCAATAGGAAGTGTTATGGGTCTTCTCAGATATTTCAGGTTCGTCCTTAGAAGCAGCTTCATACATAGAACACCATGTTTTCCCCTCCAAAGACACAGGGTATAGAATGATAATGAATACTACCAGCGGAAAAATAGAGCCTAGCTGACAGAACTGAGATCTAGGGGAGAAGACCTAGAACCTGTTTCTCTTCTGCTTACACTGGGGTGTATAAGTCAGGAATAACTCCAGTGATGTAAACTGAGTGACAAACAGCATAGTGAGCAGGAAATTGGGTGCATGGATTCACAGGACAATTGGCTGGTGTTCGAAGTACACACTAGATGGAGCTAGCATTCTAGGTATTGGAAGCAGGGCTGCCTTGCTAACTTACTGGCCATTCTGGGTAACCTTCACAGAGCTTCCCGAGTGTCTGGCTGCCCACAGGTTTCAGAGTAACAGCCGTGTTAGTCTGTATTCGCAAAAAGAAAAGGAGTACTTTTGGCACCTTAGAGACTAACCAATTTATTTGAGCATAAGCTTTCATGAGCTACAGTGATGAAGTGAGCTGTAGCTCACGAAAGCTTATGCTCAAATAAATTGGTTAGTCTCTAAGGTGCCACAAGTATTCCTTTTCTTTTGGCTGCCCACAGTCTCTCATGGAACAATGGGAGTTGTCAAGGTTTTCTGCTTAATGTTCCCTTCTGGTTCCTTCATTTTGTTCCAGGACCTGCACTTCAGGTCCTGTTTTTGCATTCTTTGTTCCCCATAAATTAGGTGATCCTTGTTGTTTTGTAGCCCTTCCCCTTCTTATTTTGTTGAGGAGTTGGTTTCTTGTGTTTCTTTCCGTCCAATTGCATCTATTCCTACAGGGACCATACAGGCTGACTGCCTCACAGCTGGCATTATCCTGTGGAAAGGGGCAGAACTGGAATAAGAGTTGAAAAGGTGAGCTGATTTTCTAGAGCAGCAGTTCTCAAACTTTAACAACCTGAGGACCCTCACCATTTTGATTTAAATTTTTTCGCAGACCCACAAGCCGGCTTCTAATTTTCCCCAGGAGTGCTCAACCCCCACTCAGCCCCAGGTCCCAGGCCCCACCCCTACTCCACCCCTTTCTCCAATGTAGGGTTGCCAACCCTCCTGGTTTCACCGGGAGTCTCCCAGAACCAGGCTGTATCTCCTGGAGGCTACTGAAGCCAAACCGGGAGATTTTAGGGCTAAAAGTCTGGTGGCGCAGTGGAGCTGAGTCAGGCTCCCTGCCTGCCCTGGCCCCGGCCCCACGCTGCTCCCAAAAGCAGCCGGCATGTCCCTGCGGCCCCTGGGGGTGGTAGAGGGTCTCCGCGTGCTGCCCCCACCCTGAGTATTGACTCCACAGCTCCCATTGGCCAGGAACTGAGGCCAATAGGAGCTGCGGGGGTGGTGCCTGCAGGCAGGAGCAGAGCACAGAGCCACCTGCCTACCCCACAGGAACCGCAGGGATGTGCCAGTTGCTTCCGGGAGTAACACGGGGTCAGGGCCAGCAGGGAGCCTGCCTTAGCCCTGCTACGCCGAGGTTAAGTGCCACCTGGCCAGAGCCCTCACCCCCTCCCGCACCCCAACCCCCTGCCCCAGCCCAGTGAAAGCGAGTGAGAGTGGGAGAGAGTGAGTGATGGAGGGAGGAGGGATGGAATGAGCGGGGCCTTGGAGAAAGGGTGGGGGCAGGGCAAGGGTGTTTGGGTTTGTGTGATTAGACCGTTGGTAGCCCTGTCCCCAAGGCCCCACCCCACCCCACCTCTTCCCACTGCCACTCCACCCCCCCGCCTCTTTCCACCCTCTCCCCCGAGCTCACCCCCGTCCCCGCTCCTCCCACTCCCTCCCAGCACTTCCTGTGCGCAGCTGAGCAGCAGCCCCGCACATGACTCGCGGACCCCCTGGATCCGCAGACCTCAGTTTGAGAACTGCTGTTCTAGAGGACACGAATCAGTCAGAGCTTGTCTACACTCCACCGCAGGGCAGCCTACAGGGGTGTGAATTTAGGGCACACTAAAATGTTGCGGTGTAACTGCGGTATGTCGATGCTGCCAGCATGAACTAAAAGGTACCTAGTTCGCATTAATGTAGTCCTGTCTGAAGAACATGGTGCTAACCCAAACTAAGCACCTTTTAGTCCGTGCTAGCAGCATCCACACAGGACAATTAAAGCATTTGGTGCTCTCTGCAATTCACACCCCTGTAGTCTGCACTGTGGCACCATGGAGACATAGCATTGGTGTCTCATCAGGTCTACACTCCACTCCAGGGCCCTCTGTGCATGCCTCATCGGGATTAGTGAGGTGGGTGGGGGTGGCATGTTTAAAACCACAGGAGTTATCTTTGTTATGGCATGAAGGTAATTCACAGCTCATGTAAGGTACAGACTGAGCTGGCCCTGGCTCTGCGGCGTTTCATTAAAAAGGGAGGCATTTCTCTTCACACCACAGAAAACCACCAAACTGTCCTCCCTTCCCACCAGGCTCAGCATAGGGGCCAGAGCCTGAATGGGCCTGGAAAATAACTCTGGCCTCTGGAGGCACCACTTCTAAGCTAGGGGTAGGGCTCAGAGCGGGATGTTCCTATGGCCAGCACCTATGCTGTGCCTCTTCTGGGGATAAACAGAGGGCTCCCTTCTCCAAGGCTCGCTCTTGGCACTGTGGGAATTTATACATTACTATATAAATGTATTTAAAGCAAGAGCCAATCCCTCCCAACAGACCAGCCTTCCAAGCTACCAACATGTACCTCATCCATCCCCTGCCCTTCTGAACCAGGCAGCTCCTGGAAGATCCTTCTCTCCCCTGATGTAGATTTGCTTGAGATCCACACACTTTTGTTTAAACCACTCCAGAAATTAATTTAGCTTTGCAGTATTAAGACTTACTAAATCTATTGTCCCAGTCCTCCTCCAGGGACCCAGCTTATTCCATCTTCAATAACCTCCACTGCTCTCCACAGCAATCAATCAGTCTTCATTATAAATCCTGCCCTGAGAAGGGGCCCTTTATGGGGTGTGTGTGTGTGTGTGTGTGTGGGGAAACTAGCTTCCCTGGAGGGTCAGGGACGCTCACAAAGCACAAGTGCGCCTGGCAGAGCATGCTCTCACAGGCTAACAGCTGATCAGTGCTGCAGCCCTGGATTCATCCTGCCGATGTGCATCCTGCCAACAGCCATCGGAGTGCTCTCAAAAACAAAAACAAGGAGTCCAGTGGCACCTTAAAGACTAACAGATTTATTTGGGCATAAGCTTTCGTGGGTAAAAAAACAAATAAATCTGTTAGTCTTTAAGGTGCCAACGGACTCCTTGTTGTTTTTGTGGATACAGACTAACACAGCTACCCCCTGATACTTGACACCTCTCAAAAACAGCTTCAAGTGCAGGGCAATTGATGAGGAGCCAATTAAGGCTGCTGCCCCTCCCCCGGCTGTGTTGTGCTTGGCTAGATCGATTTTTGGTCTGCAGTCTGTTACCAGTGTAAATACCATTTTGCTTGGCAGAGTCCTGGGGTGCCTGACTCATTCCATGGAAAGAGAAGAATGACATTGCTGTAGCTGTGGTCTGTAGGCCAGGTCTGTAATGCCAGGGGCTGTTTACAGTGAATCTCCCACTGACGCTGGATACAATTAGGATGCACCCCACCACCCCTGCCCCGCACCCTGCTATTTCTGTTCAAAGTCCATTTGGCCAGTTGCCCACACTATCATAGTGTATTTGCTGGCAGGTGAACATCTGTGTTTCATTGCAATCGCATGAGGCTATGGATGCATCAGTCAACTTTGCCCTTGAATATACAGAAAACAACCCCTCAAGCTTCAAATTATGATAGCAGGGGACTCTAGACTTTGATCCCCGATGTCTGGGGCTTCCCTGTAGCAAACACAGACCACAGGAAAAACAAAGCAAAAAGACAATGAATGTCTTTCATTGTGTGTGTTTCAGAGCCTTCCTCCTTCCTGGTCTACAGCACAGGCCTGTACCTTGAATGCTGAAATCAAAGCAGCAGAAAGCAGCTTCAGCGTGACAGATTCTGCCCACAGGCGCACTGCTTAATTGAAGCTGAGCAGAGCCCTATCTGGGGAGCCGGCTCTGCGCCCAAACCCCGGAGCAGAGCCCTGTCTGGGGAGCCAGCTCGGAGCCCAAACCCTGGAGCCCACGTTCTGTGGTTGGAGGGTGAAGAGAAGGGAGCTGAATGTTTATGGAGCATCAAGTGCAGCTGGCAGGACAAAAAGAGACAGCAGCCATTCTCGGTGCGCCAGGACAGAACAGGCCAAATGCATCCCTACCATAACTGAGCAGAAACAAACCTTGCCTGGTTCTGTGCAAGCTCACCGACAATGCATCAACAGCTACTTTACCTCACCCTTAAACCAAACGAGGATCCTAGGAATGCAGGGTGGTTTGTAAGAATTAGAAACATTCAAATCAGCAGCAGGACACACAGATTTCCAGAGCTGTCCTGTTTTTGCCAAATTGAACCAATCAATAACCAAATGCTAATAAAATCCCCTGCCCCTCCAAGAAAATGATACCCAAAGGCTGTGTCTGCATCCACGCGTTGCACCAGTTTAACTTAAATTAGCTTTTAGATCCATTTAGTGTTAAACCCTGTGTGGACACTCATTTTGGTTAGGTTAAAGCTGTTCCTAAATCAACTCATACTAAGCCAAAATAAACCTGGTATAATCAGAAGTAAGTGTCCACACAGCCATTTTCACTAGTTTAAAAATCACACCTTAAGCTGGTGCAAATTTCTTGTGTAGGCAAGCCCAAATAGTTGATCATACCAGGGAGAAAATAAGATGAGCAAAGTAGCTTGGCTCAAACAACACGGCCTCCAGTCCCTCCCTGAACAGTCCCCTAAAGCTCAAACTGAACTGGAGATTTGAAGCAGTTCACGTCACTTTGATCCCATTAGGTTTCATTTGTGTGTCTGTTTTTTACTTCCAGGTTCCAGTTGAGACCAGAAGCGCTGAAACCCCATGAGGAAGGCTGAGGATACCCCAAGATCAGCCTGACTGGAAGGATGTTCTGGAAGTCTCATAGGAAAGCCTATCTGCAAGATCTCCAGGGCCGAGTTTCAGACTCAGGGGCTCAGAGCTGCACCCAGAATCCAAAGCTCCGATCTCAATGGAATCAGACGGGAACTTGAAATCTCCAGGACGTTCAGTCATGGCTGGCAGTTGTGCTGGCACCACGGTACAAAGTTCAGATACAAATATGCCCATGAACTCAAAGGATTTGCAGTCTGTTTTTAAGCCCATACCTAATAAGTCCCTTTTTTCTATACAATGTATAGAATCCACTGCAGGGCCTAATGACAATGCATATGACATCAGCACCATGAACTGAACACTTCACGTCTGGAACTGCAGCACTGGTAAGGCAGCTTTTAATTAAACACATTACGGCTGATCCTCTGGCCATTGCAGAACAAGGGGGTGGCCAATATCTCCAGCGGGGTCTGAACTGAGGTAAGAGGCAGCAGCACAACCTGAACACACAAGCAAGTAACACACAGACATTCTGCTTTCCCTGTCCATGCAAGCATACCGCACAGAGCTAGGAGCCAAGAATCCTTTATGCAATCACCCAAGAGGCTATCAGAGCCCTGGTGGTTTCCAGGAAAGGAAAAAGAACAACAATATTTAAACAAGATAATGGGCACAAAAGGAAAGGATTAGAAAAAACTCAATTGTGTGTGTGTTAGTGATAAGGCCCAGGTCGTCTCTGATGGGTGAGACTGTAATAATTGCATAACACACAATGGCAACACTTTCCCTTCATTCTGCCCCAGAGACCCCAGATTTTAAACAGCCATCAGCGATCAGACTACATGGCAACTGCTGTCTGCAATCAGAGCCTGAAAACCCCTGAGGGGAGGGGGCAAATTGCATAAGCAGTGGGAAGAAGGTTGGTGTACAGTGTCGAACTCAAGAACCATTGTCTGTCATGCTGACCAATAATGTCTCATTGTTTCCTTGTACTCCACCATCTGTCCATCTATTGTCTCTTGTCTTATACTTAGCTTATAATTTTTTTTAGGCAGGGATCTTTGTTCTGTATTTGTACAGCGCCTAGCACAATGGGGTCCTGGTCTGTGACAAGGGCTCCTAGGTGCTATGGTAATACAAACAATAAAAATAATCATTAAAGTTTCCAAGTCATAACAATACCCTCTTGGAATCCTATACCCATTGTCCAGATCATAAAGTAGCCTTCTCCCTGTGTCCTACAGTGACAGCAAAGAAGGGATAGAAGAGATTGGGCAAGTTTCAAATTTTAGAACTTTTAATACATTCCCCCCCAAGATGCTCCTTGCTCAGACACACCCCAGCTCCTCATTCCCCTGTGAGCATAAGAGAAATTCTACAAGGCCTTTGAATCCTGGAACTCAAGGCTGAGGTTTTTCAAAGCGGACTAAAGAAGTTAGCCACAGTCTGTGGCTAGTTTTCAGAGTAACAGCCGTGTTAGTCTGTATTCGCAAAAAGAAAAGGAGTACTTGTGGCACCTTAGAGACTAACCAATTTATTTGAGCATGAGCTTTCGTGAGCTACAGCTCACTTCATCGGATGCATACCGTGGAAACTGCAGCAGACTTTATATACACACAGAGATCATGAAACAATACCTCCTCCCACCCCACTGTCCTGCTGGTAATAGCTTATCTAAAGTGATCATCAAGTTGGGCCATTTCCAGCACAAATCCAGGTTTTCTCACCCTCCACCCCCCCACACACAAATTCACTCTCCTGCTGGTGATAGCCCATCCAAAGTGACAACTCTCTACACAATGTGCATGATAATCAAGTTGGGCCATTTCCTGCACAAATCCAGGTTCTCTCACCCCCTCAGCCCCCTCCCAAAAACCACACACACAAACTCACTATCCTGCTGGTAATAGCTCATCCAAAGTGACCACTCTCCCTACAATGTGCATGATAATCAAGGTGGGCCATTTCCAGCACAAATTCAGGTTTTCTCACCCCTTAGAGTCTTCTACGAATTCACAGCATCTATAACATAGACATTGTGGTCTAGTTGTTAGACCTCTGCTCATGCCCATCACCTCAACTCATGCTGCCAAGTTATGCAATGCACGGTCACAAGTAGTTCAGTGGCAGATCTGAGCAACAGAACCCAGGCGCTCTGGCTCCCAGTTTCCTGCCTCCAACTTCGTGATGACAAGCCCCATCACCAAGTCATTTTCCCTTCTGACTGGATAGTTACTAAATTACCAGTGAAAATATCAACCAGATACACAATATGATAGAAGCAAGTGGAGGCTTCTAATTAAAGGGTTGAAACATTCTGGTTCCCATAATGCTATATTGACTATTGTCTTAGTGATCACTGGAGACTGAAATCAGGATCTTAAAAGCAATAGCATAAGACGCTACAGCTTGAGCTAAAGCGCTAAGGTAACTTGAGTTATAACTCAAATCCCATCCACGCACAAAACCCAGTAAGTCCAATGTAATGGTGTGTTTAACAGAAGTTGGCTGGCCCACTGGGGACATAGGCTATAGTTGTAGTGAGTACAACTCGTTAGAAACCTAGCTTCTCTCAAGTGCCATTAGTCTTCCAATGCTTCCCCATCATTCCACCATGTGCTCAGAAAAGATGAACAAGTTTTCAGACAATTGGGAAAGAATTCATAGAGAGGCCCAGCTTACTGTAGTGCTAAGAACCATTGGTTATGCCTCCCAGAAATCTTAGGCCCACACAAGAGTGAGCATAGAGCCAGTGCGGACACAGCAGCTCAGGTATCATTTTGCCATGTGGACACACTCAGGCCAGATCTACACTAAAAAGTTAGATCAACCCAGCTACATCAGTCAGGGGTGTGAAAAATCCACCCGGCTGAGTGACATGGTTAAACTGATCTAGCCCCCTGATGTAGACAGCGCTAGGTCGATGGAAGAATTCTTCCATCAGCCTAGCTACTGTACTGACGCTTGGGGAGGTGTATTACCTATGCTAACGGGAGAACCTCTCCTGTCACTGTAGTGAGTGACAACACTGAAGCACTACAGTGGCACAGCTGTTTAAGTGTAGACATAGCCTCACTCAAGCTCAGCTAAATCCAGAGCAGTAATTTGAGTGTCAATAACTCCAGTTAACTCTGCAGTGAAAACAGACTCAACCTACTAGCTCCCAGCAGGAACAGACTCATATCTTCTGTGGATCAGGTATAGGCACGACACTGGCTATGGGTTACAGTGACACAGCTGAAACGCCTTACAACTGCAGAGCATATGCAGTAAATAGAGCTGGCACTCTCATTCAGCATCAGCAATGATTCTTCCAGGCTAGACACCGTGCACCCGATCACCTTGGATGCTAAACACCCCAGCCCATTGCATGTCTGTCAAAGAGTCACACCCTGATTCTAACTTCATGCAAAGTGTTTTTGTTTCAGGCAAAGAACCCTGATCAGTAATGATCAGATAGACAAGAACAAATGAAGCTAGTGCCTCTCCTAGGAGACTGCGTGGCTCCAGGCACCAGTAATTGCAACCCTTCTAGGTTAAGGTTCAAATCCAACTGAGGTCAGTAGTAACCAAAAGTCAGTGGTTACCTTCTGACTGCTCTGAGACAGCCTACATGAGAGGAGTTGGTAATATAGTGAACAGGTGCCATCAACAGCGTCTGTGGTCCCCCACCCTGTGCACAGAGAGTCCCCTGCTTGCCACAAGAGGAGGGAACACTGGCTGCTACAGTAAAAGCAGCCCTGTCATCTTTGGAAGAGAAAAGAAAAACTTAACCCCCTTGCCTTTTGTTCCAGGGAAAGCAAAAGAGGCACCGTTTTCATTTGGGGCTAATTAGGGCACTTGGTCCCTTTTCTAGTTATCTCCTACCGAGGGTCAAGTGGTCTCTATTGCTGACTCTAGGCCTCAGTAGCCTGAGGTACACAGGCTGCAGGGAAATCCAGGCCTCCCTTGACTTAAGCCTGTGCCTTTTATTGCCCATTTTCTAATTAGCCACAGGTTTTGTCCTTGTCCCAGTGCTCTCTGTTACCCTCTTCCTAACCCAGCTATGGGTGTCCTCCGCCCATCAAACCCTCATTTCCCCATCCCAAAATGTTCATTATGAAATGAGCCATTACCACTGCAGTTATCCCACTGCCCAAAGCAGCCTCTCTCTCTCTGGGGATAACCAGCTCATAAAAGTGAAGCGCCTCATATTGACAGCCATTGCAACATGTCACCAATGCTCCTGGCTTTGGCAGAGCTGGGAGAGTTACATACTTCTGGAAACGATAAAGCAACAAGCGAGCTAGGCTCCCAGGTGACTGAAACAAATACACTGCATAGGCAGCGTGGGAGGCCTGCCCATCCCCATTGCTTTGTCGAGTGTGATGCAAAAGGGCACTTCATATTGCAACCCCCAGTGGAGTTGTGACTTGCTCTTGAAGCATCGTGCCCTTGGAGAGTAGTGTCTTTCTGGAGAGGGCTGTTTTAAAAGTAGGTGAATCACATACAAAAGGTGGATGGAGTTTAGGGTTCGCTAGAGTCTAAAGTTATTAGCGAGAGAGAGAGAGAGAGGGAGGAAGAGGGGAGAGGAGAGCAGTAGAGCATCTAGCGTGCACCCTAGTCCTGAGACCAACACTGGATCATTCTCCATGCTGTGCTCTCTTCATTTGTCCAGTCCAGTTTTGAAACAGCTGGAACTATGAGGTTTCCACCACTTCCTGTGGGAGACTGCTCCACAGTTTGATAGATCATTTGATTGAGAAGCTTATAATCTAAGGCCTCAGTCCCACAATGTGCTCCATGCAGGCAGACCCTTGCGCCCTTGTCTCCATTGACCTGCAAGAATGGAAAACTGAAAACCGAAAACGGTTTTAGGTGAACAGTCTAAATGTTCTGTAGAACCCTCTCAATCTCATTTTCCCACCTGCTGTAGTTAATACAGTTATCCCAGTTATGCAGCTGGAGAAACTAAGGGGCAAAGCAGGGAAATGACTTGCCCAAGGTCACCAAGTGAGTCAGTAGCACAGCGAAGAATAGAACCCAGGTTTCCCCAGTACCTAATCCAGGGCCCTAGCCACTGACTTGCAAATTAAGTAGCCAGTGAAAACTGGGTGTAAACGCTACCAACTTGCATAAATGAGTGGCTAATTCCTACTAACAGCAGGGTTAAATGACATAAGATGCCAGGCGGTGGAGAAGAGGAGATGGTATCATGCTAAAGCAAACTAGACAGAAACTGGTCATTCATGGAGCATTGTCCCTGTTTTCATCCTAGCACTTACCTGCATTTGTTAGTTGCTATGGCAATGTGCAAAGAACCTGTGCTTGGCCAATAACTCAGTATCAAAGAGGAAGGCTTTCCGTGGAGAGCCCTTGCTGCTGCCTTGGAAGCAGAGTTGGAGCTTGTATCATCTGAAAAGAAGCTATAAAAATTTGCATTAGAGGAAAGCAGACCTGAATGTTAATTGCTCTGCATTAGCAACAGTGGTATTTATCAACAGCTGTTTATGAGTTTAAGTGAGGCTGCAAAAGAATTGGCCCCGGAATATATTACAACAGCAGCAGCAGCTCAGGACAAGGAAGTTGGAGCAAGACTAACATTGTGCTTTGCATTTCTAGTTGTGTGCTAAAAGTGACGCGAGAGGCTACCTCCCCGAGGCTACCTCCACTCTAAAAGCGTGATGTAATGATAGGCATTTCTGTAGTGCCTTGCAAGCTCTAGTCTAAATGTTGTGTTTTCCATTTGGAAAGAGCTGGGACTGGCTGGAGAACAAGATTTCTGTTTCATTAAAAAAATCAGAGGTTTCAACATTTGTTTGTTCTGCACCTGAATAAAAACTAGACCTTTCAAACTGTTTTGTGAAACACCATGCAAGAGGGAGAGACCCATCCCAAAATAACCAAGAGCCCAGTGGTTACAGCACTTACCTGGGATGGGGTCAAATCGCTGGTCTGACTGATTCGAATCAGTGATTTGAAACTGGGTCTGCCACATACTAGGTGAGTGCTTGAACCAGTAAGTTACTCATTATTGTGGATCCCATTTTCCCCACCCCCCACTCCAGAAATTCCATCCTGGGCCTGAGACACCTTTTAGATGAAAGTTTTGTCGAAACCGACACTTTCAATGAATCAGCATTTTCTGACAAAAAGCTGTTTTGTCAAAAAAATTCCTGATCTGCTCTAGAAAGAGTAGCCACGTACTTTCAGCTTGAATGACAATCAAGAAGAAGAGAACACAGCAAAGCAAGAAGAAACAAAGAGACAGCATGGAGTGGGTGCCTCCTCTAGCCTATGGGGAAACTTGATTAATCTTTGTTTTTTTTCTGAGGATTTAATAAGAGGTTAGAGAATGAGTTGTACATGTTATCTACTAGTCCTGATACTGCAATATTTCAAAGTCACCTTCTATTTCCTTAATTTATCGAATAAGTCATGATTTTAAGGAAATATTTCTTTAGAATACTTCTACATTTCTCATTTCATTTTCTTTGAGCTGGAAATTTGCTCTGAGAACTTTCTGTATTTGCAATGGAATTGTTCAGGTTATTCACTAAGTCAAGAAAGCAAAGACTTGTAAGGCAAAAAAGAAATGCACTGTTTGGATCCCTTTGCCCAGCTGTAAAATCTCATCACCCGTTTTTCTAACACTCTAGAGCCCCCACAGATGCATAGAAGTCTCTTTCTGCATTAGGGTGTTGCTATACCATATCCTTAAAATGGGAAGACAAGTACAGGGTTTGTGCTTGAAATCATGCAAATTTGCAGCATGCTTTTTTGGTGAGGGCACGGTGGCAGGTATTTATTAGAAGTACATTCCCAGTGCAGGACTCTGATCCCCAAAATGGCCCAGGCAAATAACAGTGTGAAAGCCCTTGAAAGGCCAAGATCACCCTGCTGAACTCAGTGGGTGGGCTGTAAATCAGCATGCCCACCCCCTACAACAGCCCAGCCGCCACCTTCAGTTTCCTCCTTTAACTCTTCTCACCTCCTGCCCCCTCTCTTCCTCTTCTAGCAGAAGCTCACAAATTCTTCAAAAGAAAAATTGACACAGTATAATGGGATCTCCATCCCCCTCCACTCTATCCCTACGCCACCTAGCTCTTATCGAGAGCTCTTTGTCAGTAGATCTCAAAGCGCTTTATAAAGGAGGTCACTGTCATTACCCCCATTTTATAGATGGGGAAACTGAGGAATAGACTATTGACAGAACTGGGAATAAACTCCAGGTCTCTGGAGTCCCAGCATTCTACCCACTAGACTCTTCCTCATAGCAATTTGGCTGGGGGGAAGGGTGGCTATCTCAACATTTTCCTCTGGCTAAAACTGAGCTCTTGAGCTCTCTCCCCAACCCTCCTCTCTTCCCTCCTCCTAAGTCACTGTAAACAGCACCCCTCAGGCCTGTAACCTGGGTATCATCTTTGACTCAGCCCTCTCCCTACATCTTCCCACTTCCTGTACTTTCCTCTCCATGCACACAGCTAAAACTCTCATCCCAGCCCTAACCATCTCACAGCGTGAGTACTGCAAACTCATCCTCTCTGCTCTTGACACATTTAGTCAGACAGACAGGCAAACTGAGCTGAGCATAAGGCCGAGGAAAAGGTTGAAAAGTCAAGCATTTGACGGAAGAGCAGGCTTTGAATGGCATGCAGTAAATAAAGCCTGGGGCCACATGTTGAACAACGAGGAGAAAAGAGAATATTGAATAGCTGCTCATTAAGTGAGCACCATCAAGTCCCAGCCCATCTGTCTCCTCCCAAGGCTCCCTGACCCACCCTGACAGGGGTCTCTGCATTCAGATCAGGCAGCTTCATCCTCCACACTGTCTGGGACCAGCGGAGGGGGTGGCATTGAGAGCACAGGAGAGATGGGTTCCCTGCTCTCAGTTCCAGTGCCCAGTCCAGGCCCTGGCCCACCACAGCCCAGGCTGCAATTGTAGGGAAAGTCCAGCTCAGCTCCCTGCAGCGCCAGGTTGGGGCCTGCTCCGTGCAGACAGAATTTCAGTTTTTAGCTGTGAAGTTTAGCAAGTCTCTGCTAAACATGTGCAAAGTGATTTTTCAGAAGCTTGTAACTTGGCTAAATTTCGATGGATTACCCCAGGATTAGCAAAAGGCATAACCCCAGCACCAGGGGTGGCACCCAACCCCCCCAAATTTCAAGTCCCTGATCCAATGCCCAGTGGCGCAAGAGCTTCTCAAAGAAAAGGTCACCAGAATTTTCTGAAATTAAAATCAGCCTGAGGAAGACACCTAGCATGGAAAATTTCTCTCACAGATCTTGGGAAACAGGCCAGTCCTTGCCTACAGACAGCCCCCCAACCTGAAGCAAATACTCACCAGCAACCACACAACAGAACCACTAACCCAGGAACCTACCCTTGCAACAAAGCCCGTTGCCAACTGTGTCCACATATCTATTCAGGGGACACCATCATAGGGCCTAATCACATCAGCCACATTATCAGAGGCTCGTTCACCTGCACATCTACCAGTGTGATATATGCCATCATGTGCCAGCAATGCCCCTCTGCCATGTACATTGGTCAAACTGGACAGTCTACGTAAAAGAATAAATGGAAACAAATCAGACATCAAGAATTATAACATTCAAAAACCAGTTGGAGAACACTTCAATCTCTTTCGTCACTTGATTACAGACCTAAAAGTGGCAATTCTTCAACAAAAAAACTTCAAAAACAGACTCCAACGAGAGACTGCTGAATTGGAATTAATTTGCAAACTGGATACAATTAACTTAGGCTTGAATAGAGACTGGGAGTGGATGGGTCGTTACACAAAGTAAAACTATTTCCCCATGTTTATTCCACACACACCCCCCCGCCACGGTTCCTCAGACATTCTTGTCAACTGCTGGGAATGGCCCACCTTGATTATCACTACAAAAGGTTCCCCTCCGCCCCCGCTCTCCTGCTGGTAATAGCTCACCTTAAGTGATCACCCTCATTACAGTGTGCATGGTAACACCCATTGTATCATGTTCTCTGTGTCTATAAATCTCCCCACTGTATTTTCCACTGAATGCATCCGATGAAGTGAGCTGTAGCTCACAAAAGCTTATGCTCAAATAAATTTGTTAGTCTGTAAGGTGCCACAAGTCCTCCTTTTCTTTTTGCGAATACAGACTAACACGGCTGCTACTCTGAAGCCCAAATGGTTAAAGTTTGCCAAAGAAAATGCCAGGCAAGCTGAATATAGGCAGAGCTGATAGCATCATTTATTATTATACATGAATAGTGCTGCCCTTGGTTACCCATTTGTCAAATTTTCTATAAGCACTATCATGCTTTTTCCTGTGCCATCATCCCTTATGCATGGAAGGAGCCCTCTGTAATAATCCGCACAAACCGCCATGATGCTATCCTCCTTTAAATCTATCCCGAAAACCCACCTATTCAGTGATGTCTACAAAACACTTGTCAATAGTTACCCAGCTGGTGCGCGGTGGCTACTGCTTATTATACTGCTTATAGATGTCTCACCATTCTTTAGCGCTTCCCCCACATCCGTCTGTCATATCCATCTGTTGTCCCAGATTTTATAGGTTTCAACTGTAAGCTGTTCAGGGCAGGGACCGTTTCTTTGTTATATGTTTAGATAGTGCCCAGAATAATGGGGGCCTGGCCTTTAGGCACTGATAATAGTGTACCTAGGTCCTGTACATGGGACTCAACATGGCTTAGCTCTGAAGAGGTTAATTAACACAGGATTTAATATATTCATTTCATTGCCTCTACCTCACATAAAGCAACACTGTTCAGAAGGGTAATTCATACAGGAGAGCGTACATTCCTAATTACTTTGACTGATGTTACAATTCATGCACAGGAACACACAATTATCAGCAATAAACCATCCCAAGTTTAGGACTTGTCATCTGGTTTTCGTCTGTACGGATAAGGCTTCTGATTTTAGGTTTCAACAGACAAACACTGAAAAAACAGCCCTGACACAATAAAATAAAAAAATACAAATAAAAATTAGTGTTTATCCAATAAACATTAGAAAAATATCAGAAACAGTTACTTATACCTAAGGGTGTGTCTATATGGAACAGAAACGCGGACGATGGATGTGTGATTACTAAACTGTGCTAACACGTTGCACATTAATTGGTCTGTGTAGACCATGCTGGTATGCTCTAAAGGTTCCTTGGTGTGCTTTAACATAGTGCTGATTGGAACAGTACTACATTTAAGTGCATTAGGTAACATTACAAGGAGACTACTCATTACAGTATTGTCATAAATATAAAGGGAAGGGTAAACCCCTTTGAAATCCCTCCTGGCCAGGGGAAAGCTCCTCTCACCTGTAAAGGGTTAAGAAGCTAAAGGTAACCTCGCTGGCACCTGACCAATGAGGAGACAAGATACTTTCAAAAGCTGGGAGGAGGGAGAGAAACAAAGGGTCTGTGTCTGTCTGTAGTCGTCTTGGCCGGGGACAGAACAGGAATGGAGTCTTAGAACTTTTAGTAAGTAATCTAGCTAGGTATGTGTTAGATTATGATTTCTTTAAATGGCTGAGAAAAGAATTGTGCTGAATAGAATAACTATTTCTGTCTGTGTATCTTTTTTGTAACTTAAGGTTTTGCCTAGAGGGGTTCTCTATGTTTTTGAATCTAATTACCCTGTAAGATATATACCATCCTGATTTTACAGGGGGGATTTCTTTATTTCTATTTACTTCTATTTTTTATTAAAAGTCTTCTTGTAAAACACTGAATGCTTTTTCATTGTTCTCAGATCCAAGGGTTTGGGTCTGTGGTCACCTATGCAAATTGGTGAGGCTTTTTATCCAACATTTCCCAGGAAAGGGGGGGTGCAAGTGTTGGGAGGATTGTTCATTGTTCTTAAGATCCAAGGGTCTGGGTCTGTAGTCACCTAGGCAAATTGGTGAGGCTTTTTACCAAACCTTGTCCAGGAAGTGGGGTGCAAGGTTTTGGGAAGTATTTTGGGGGGAAGGACGCGTCCAAACAGCTCTTCCCCAGTAACCAGTATTAGTTTGGTGGTGGTAGCGGCCATTCCAAGGATAACGGGGGTAATATTTTGTACCTTGGGGAAGTTTTGACCTAAGCTGGTAAAGATAAGCTTAGGAGGTTTTTCATGCAGGTCCCCACATCTGTACCCTAGAGTTCAGAGTGGGGGAGGAACCTTGACATGGTGGCACAGTGGTGGGATTAACCTGAAATCATTTTGAGATCCAGTTGAGATTTTTTGAACTAGAAATACAGATTTTAAAAAGGAATTTTTAGGAAGTCCAGAAGGCAGCTTTGAAACTGAAAGCAGCTTGGTTTCTCTCTGCTTTGTGGCCAAGCAGAGACAAAAGGGGATTATCTTGTGAATTGCAGGTTTTCTTTGCCTGGAGGCAGAGTACTTAACTCCTGCAGGGAAATTCACAGTCTTCCAACCCAGAGGTTTTTTTTTTTCTTTTCTTCCTAAAAGTAAATAGGGGGTGTGTGCTCTACCCATTTGCCTGGAGACAAAAGTGGCAGGGTTTTTTTTAGGATTTTGATTTTTTTTTTGTTTTACAAGGAGCACAGGTTTGAAAAGAAATTTTTTTTCTTCTTTGGGCTGGGTAAGCAGGTTTCCAAGTAGTTGGAGGTTTTTTGCTTTAATTTGGGCCCAGAGCAGAGACAAGGGAATTGTCTTTTTCTGTAGGCTGACAATCACTATCAGAGAATAGGTATTCTATTCCAGCACAGCAAAATTTTACAGCCAAGTTTTGTTTGTTTATTTCTAAACCTCGGGTGTAAAGTTAGTTAAAAACAGAGAGGTTAGAATGGCCAAATCCTCAGCTCGACTACAGCTGGAATTAGCCAAATTTCAGGCTGAGGAAAAACAAAGGGAACATGAAAGACAGATAGAACTCATGCGGCTGAAGGAGGAGGAGAAGGAAAAAGAGAGGAAGCATGTGGAGGAGATGGAGAGGATAAAGGCCCAGCAGAATATACCAACAAACCCTAGCAATCCTTCTCCAGGTACCACTTCCCATCCCAGAAAGTTCCCCACCTACAAGGCAGGTGATGATACTGAGGCCTTCTTAGAAAACTTCGAAAGGGCCTGCCTTGGGTACAACATCTCTACTGACCAATACATGGTAGAGCTGAGGCCGCAGCTCAGTGGACCCTTAGCTGAGGTGGCAGCTGAAATGCCTAAAGAACACATGAACAAGTATGAACTGTTTAAATCCAAGGCGAGAGTCAGAATGGGGATAACACCCGAGCAGTCTCGTCGGAGGTTCAGAGCCCTAAGGTGGAAACCAGACATGTCATTTACCCGACATGCCTACCACATTGTAAAACATTGGGATGCCTGGATATCAGGAGCAAGTGTTGAATCTCCAGTAAATTTGCCCTTCCTAATGCAAATGGAACAATTCTTAGAGGGTGTTCCTGAGGAAATAGAAAGATACATCCTAGATGGGAAACCCAAAACTGTAATTGAGGCAGGAGAGATTGGAGCCAGATGGGTGGAGGTGGCAGAGAAGAAGAAAACTGGTCGCAGTTGGAGCGGAGACCAGAAGGGACCACCCCAGACCACACCCTATTACCGGGGGCCGCCCAAAGCCCCACCTACCTCCCAAAGAACCCTCCAGACCCCTTATCGTCCCACCACCCCGTTCTCCAGCAACCCTCCTCGCCCCAGTGACCCGTCAGCTGGACGATGTTTTAAGTGTAACGAGCTGGGGCATGTAAAGGCCAACTGCCCCAAGAACCCCAACAGATTACAGTTCATTGCACCGGAATCACACCAGAGGTCCACAGGCCCAGATACCTCCCAGATACCCTTGGAGCGGAGGGAAACTGTGAGTGTGGGTGGGAAGAAGGTCACCGCATGGAGGGACACCGGAGCACAAGTGTCAGCTATCCATGCTTCCTTAGTGGACCCCAATTTAATCAACCCAGAGATCCAAGTGACGATTCAACCCTTCAAGTCCAACTCTTTCAATTTGCCTACAGCCAAGTTGCCTGTCCAGTACAAGGGCTGGTCAGGAATGTGGACTTTTGCAGTCTATGATGATTATCCCATCCCCATGCTGTTGGGGGAAGACTTGGCCAATCATGTGAAGCAGGCCAAGAGGGTGGGAATGGTCACCCGCAACCAGGCTAAACAAGCCGTGAGGCCTAGCTCTGTTCCGGAAACTTCTATCAGGACCCAGTCAGAGGTGATGGACCTGGACCTCAGGCCAATGTCTGCAACAGCAGTAGTGGATCCAGTCCCAGAGACCCAGACGGAACCAGTCCCAGAACCGGAACCAGCCGAACAACCAACACCAGACCCCGTGTCAGCACTGAATCCAGTACTTGCAACCTCAACACCAGAGGGACCCACCGAACCTGAACTGGCAGCAGCCGATAACCCTACACAAGAGGCTCAGCCGGAGCCTGAATCCCAACATAGTGCACCAGCGGAGAGCGGTTCACAGTCAACAGAAACAGCTCCATCCCCTATATCGCTTCCAGAGGGACCAAGCCTAGGTCCACAATCCCATGAGGAACTGATGTCTCCAGCATCAAGGGAACAGTTCCAGACCGAACAGGAAGCAGATGAAAGCCTCCAGAGAGCTTGGACGGCGGCACGGAGCAACCCACCGCCTCTCAGCTCTTCTAATCGATCCAGGTTTGTTGTAGAAAGAGGACTTTTATACAAGGAAACTCTTTCTGGGGGACACCAGGAAGACTGGCATCCTCAGAGACAGTTGGTAGTTCCAACTAAATACCGGGCCAAGCTCTTGAGCTTAGCCCATGATCACCCTAGTGGCCATGCTGGGGTGAACAGGACCAAAGACCGTTTGGGGGGGTCATTCCACTGGGAGGGAATGGGCAAGGATGTTTCTACCTATGTCCAGTCTTGTGAGGTGTGCCAAAGAGTGGGAAAACCCCAAGACCAGGTCAAAGCTCCTCTCCAGCCACTCCCCATCATTGAAGTTCCATTTCAGCGAGTAGCTGTGGATATTCTGGGTCCTTTTCCGAAAAAGACACCCAGAGGAAAGCAGTACATACTGACTTTCATGGATTTTGCCACCCGATGGCCGGAAGCAGTAGCTCTAAGCAACACCAGGGCTAAAAGTGTGTGCCAGGCACTAGCAGACATTTTTGCCAGGGTAGGTTGGCCCTCCGACATCCTCACAGATGCAGGGACTAATTTCCTGGCAGGAACTATGAAAAACCTTTGGGAAGCTCATGGGGTAAATCACTTGGTTGCCACTCCTTACCATCATCAAACAAATGGCATGGTGGAGAAATTTAATGGAACTTTGGGGGCCATGATACGTAAATTCGTAAATGAGCACTCCAATGATTGGGACCTAGTATTGCAGCAGTTGCTCTTTGCCTACAGAGCTGTACCACATCCCAGTTTAGGGTTTTCCCCATTTGAACTTGTATATGGCCGTGAGGTTAAGGGGCCATTGCAGTTGGTGAAGCAGCAATGGGAGGGATTTACACCTTCTCCAGGAACTAACATTCTGGACTTTGTAACCAACCTACAAACCACCCTCCGAACCTCTTTAGCCCTTGCTAGAGAAAACTTACAGGATGCTCAAAAAGAGCAAAAAGCCTGGTATGATAAACATGCCAGAGAGCGTTCCTTCAAAGTAGGAGACCAGGTCATGGTCTTAAAGGTGCTCCAGGCCCATAAAATGGAAGCATCGTGGGAAGGGCCATTCGTGGTCCAGGAGCGCCTGGGAGCTGTTAATTATCTCATAGCATTCCCCACCTCCAACCGAAAGCCTAAGGTGTATCATATTAATTCTCTAAAGCCCTTTTATTCCAGAGAATTAAAGGTTTGTCAGTTTACAGCCCAGGGAGGAGACGACGCTGAGTGGCCTGAAGGTGTCTACTACGAAGGGAAATGTGCTGGTGGTGTGGAAGAGGTGAACCTCTCCATGACCCTTGGGCGTATGCAGCGACAGCAGATCCAGGAGCTGTGCACTAGCTACGCGCCAACGTTCTCAGCCACCCCAGGACTGACTGAACGGGCATACCACTCCATTGACACAGGTAATGCTCACCCAATTAGGGTCCAACCTTACCGGGTGTCTCCTCAAGCTAAAACTGCTATAGAACGGGAGATCCAGGATATGCTACAGATGGGTGTAATCCGCCCCTCTGAAAGTGCATGGGCATCTCCAGTGGTTCTAGTTCCCAAACCAGATGGGGAAATACGTTTTTGCGTGGACTACCGTAAGCTAAATGCTGTAACTCGCCCAGACAACTATCCCATGCCACGCACAGATGAACTATTAGAGAAACTGGGAAGGGCCCAGTTCATCTCTACCTTGGACTTAACCAAGGGGTACTGGCAGGTACCGCTAGATGAATCTGCCAAGGAAAGGTCAGCCTTCATCACACATCTCGGGCTGTATGAATTTAATGTACTCCCTTTCGGGCTGCGAAATGCACCCGCCACTTTCCAAAGACTTGTAGATGGTCTCCTAGCGGGATTAGGAGAATATGCAGTCGCCTACCTTGACGATGTGGCCATATTTTCGGATTCCTGGGCAGACCACCTGGAACATCTACAAAAAGTCCTTGAGCGCATAAGGGAGGCAGGACTAACTGTTAAGGCTAAGAAGTGTCAAATAGGCCTAAACAGAGTGACTTACCTTGGACACCAGGTGGGTCAAGGAACTATCAGCCCCCTACAGGCCAAAGTGGATGCTATCCAAAAGTGGCCTGTCCCAAAGTCAAAGAAACAGGTTCAATCCTTCTTAGGCTTGGCCGGTTATTACAGACGATTTGTACCGCACTACAGCCAAATCGCTGCCCCACTGAGAGACCTAACCAAAAAGAAACAGCCAAATGCTGTTCAGTGGACCGGAAAGTGTCAGAAGGCCTTTAACAAGCTTAAAGCGACACTCATGTCTGACCCTGTACTAAGGGCCCCGGACTTTGACAAACCGTTCCTAGTAACCACAGATGCATCCGAGCGTGGTGTGGGAGCAGTTTTAATGCAGAAAGGACCTGATCAAGAATTCCACCCTGTAGTGTTTCTCAGCAAAAAACTGTCTGAGAGGGAAAGCAACTGGTCAGTCACTGAAAAAGAATGTTATGCCATTGTCTACGCTCTGGAAAAGCTACGCCCATATGTTTGGGGACGGCGTTTCCACCTGCAAACCGACCATGCTGCACTAAAGTGGCTTCACACCGTCAAAGAAACTAACAAAAAACTTCTTCGGTGGAGTTTAGCTCTCCAAGATTTTGATTTCGACATCCAACACATCTCAGGAGCTTCTAACAAAGTGGCTGATGCACTCTCCCATGAAAGTTTCCCAGAATCAACTGGTTAAAATCGTCCTTGAGATGTGGAAAATATTGTTAGTCTTTATGTACTTGGTAGTATATTTAGAGATGCATGTGTCTTATTAACTCTGTTTTCCTAGAGCTCCAGGAAGAAATCCCAGCCAGTGTTTCACCCTAGCTGAGATTTGGGGGGCGTGTCATAAATATAAAGGGAAGGGTAAACCCCTTTGAAATCCCTCCTGGCCAGGGGAAAGCTCCTCTCACCTGTAAAGGGTTAAGAAGCTAAAGGTAACCTCGCTGGCACCTGACCAATGAGGAGACAAGATACTTTCAAAAGCTGGGAGGAGGGAGAGAAACAAAGGGTCTGTGTCTGTCTGTAGTCGTCTTGGCCGGGGACAGAACAGGAATGGAGTCTTAGAACTTTTAGTAAGTAATCTAGCTAGGTATGTGTTAGATTATGATTTCTTTAAATGGCTGAGAAAAGAATTGTGCTGAATAGAATAACTATTTCTGTCTGTGTATCTTTTTTGTAACTTAAGGTTTTGCCTAGAGGGGTTCTCTATGTTTTTGAATCTAATTACCCTGTAAGATATATACCATCCTGATTTTACAGGGGGGATTTCTTTATTTCTATTTACTTCTATTTTTTATTAAAAGTCTTCTTGTAAAACACTGAATGCTTTTTCATTGTTCTCAGATCCAAGGATTTGGGTCTGTGGTCACCTATGCAAATTGGTGAGGCTTTTTATCCAACATTTCCCAGGAAAGGGGGGGTGCAAGTGTTGGGAGGATTGTTCATTGTTCTTAAGATCCAAGGGTCTGGGTCTGTAGTCACCTAGGCAAATTGGTGAGGCTTTTTACCAAACCTTGTCCAGGAAGTGGGGTGCAAGGTTTTGGGAAGTATTTTGGGGGGAAGGACGCGTCCAAACAGCTCTTCCCCAGTAACCAGTATTAGTTTGGTGGTGGTAGCGGCCATTCCAAGGATAACGGGGGTAATATTTTGTACCTTGGGGAAGTTTTGACCTAAGCTGGTAAAGATAAGCTTAGGAGGTTTTTCATGCAGGTCCCCACATCTGTACCCTAGAGTTCAGAGTGGGGGAGGAACCTTGACAAGTATATATTACTATAGTGAGTAATATGTATAATATATATTACAATATACCCAAAGCAAAAGCCTTGAAAAACCCTGTATTTGGACCTCTACATAAAACTCAAAAATTGCTAAAAATACATGCAGAAAAATGAAATTAATAAACCCTGACAAACAGAAGCCCTATGTATGGAGCAGGCAGTAGTGCAATTACTATAACTTAGATGCACAAGACTGTTCAAACATGGCATTGTTTTCTCTGGAAAACATAGTAAACCCCACTCGTGAAAATGGCAGAAACAAAATATACCTTTCAATGGACTACATTTGCCACATGCTAAATGACATTCATCTTGCCTACATGTCCGTATATAACACCAAATGCCTATGTAAACACAATAGTACTTTGCGCTTACTCAAAGGGTAACATTTTCAAAAGTGCTTAAGTAGCTTCAGAGCCTAAATCTCACTGGGACTTAGGTATTTTTGAAAATTTTATCCATAGTACCTTTCAACCATGGGAAGATCAGACTTTGAAGAAATGCCACAGAAGGGATGTTAGGAAAGTCAAAGCCCATCTATGTAATTAGCCTTGTGAACATTCCCTCTTCCCCTCTTACATCAGCTCTGAAGTGCTGAAGTATAGACTGGTATGGAAGTTGAAAGCAAGTTGAGCCTGAGAAAGGGACCAGTGTAGATGGCAAAAGCAGCACAGGCTGCTAATTTAAAACACAGTATGACCTACAGCCTTTGGTTTTGTCTGTCCCAAGAACAGTGGCTAACCAGGCCTTAGCTTTTGTGCTGTCTCTGAAGGGCTAATGATTCAGATAGGAGGCGGCATGGATTGGACAAGCTGCCAGTCTAGATTCGGTATGCGCATGAATCCAGCCATCTGGCTGGACTGATTCATTCAACTCTCCTCCAAACAGGGCTAGGCTCACTGGTACATTACAGGTACTTTGTGTCACCAGGGCAGTGCTTAGCAGTCAGAGCATACTAATACACCATCATCTGGCTCAGAGAGTCTGAGAAAAATGTAGCCACTTAGTGGAATGTCTCATCCTGTCAGATGAGACCAGCGCATGTTTAACACACACACAACCTTGGTTGGGACTGGGCCTCAAGTCCTATGAGGGCTATAAAAAGCTTCAGGCAATTCAACTAGCAGGACTTCCGGTAAAGTATTCTTAGCAGAGAGTTCATCATACTGCCAGGGCTAGAGCACTTTGTGGGAGGTCCTCATCTCCCCAGTTCCCACTGAGGGCAATAGGAAAGGACAGCACTCATCTCCTCAGCACTTTCCAGGATGAAACTCCTAGCTCCCTCCTGGGCCTGCTCAGTGTTATATGGGCCTTCAGCATAACTGGGAAAGCAGCATTAACAGGATACCATGGATGGTCAAAACAAGGCCCTTGCAGCCCTCTGAAATGTCATGCAGTACAATGGGTGCCTTGGAAATCATTCCTGGGCTCAGATGTGTACGGTAACAGCAGGTGAACTAAAG
Source organism: Lepidochelys olivacea (assembly GCF_965140295.1). Taxonomy (NCBI): domain Eukaryota; kingdom Metazoa; phylum Chordata; order Testudines; family Cheloniidae; genus Lepidochelys; species Lepidochelys olivacea. Next base: position 17,715,726 of record NC_140424.1, read on the forward strand.
CAGACTGGTTAGCGCACCCTGCTCCTCTGGGGTTGTGGGGTGCAAATTCAGCACTTGTCTCACGCACAGTAGGCTCTGTTTAATCAATTAGTCACCTCATGAACCACCAGGCAATTCAGTGTGCAGATGTCAGACCCTTCTCAGGAGTGCCAGGAAACAGCAGCATGGGACATTCCAGGTGGAAACACAGATGCAGAGGACAGCGAGAAGCACAGACAGGATCTGCTTTCCTTGTGCCTGGCTTCAGCCCTTCACTATCCTGAGCACTAACTCCATAATTAATCACATTCACCCAAAACATTAAACCAAAAATCAAAACAAAAAAAAAGAAACCCGATACAGAAGCTTTGGGCTTGACATTTGCTGCCCCTTTACAGCCCTTAGGATGCGAGTGGTAGATCCCGAGTAAACAGTCTGCATCAGCCATCAATGCAGACATGTGCTCTTGGGCAGCTCCAGCAGGAATTGTGCCTCTTGCCGGCATGGGTCAGAAGTTCAAGCTTCACCTCATTAGAGTCTTTACTTTATATATATATATATATTTATATTTATGAGGACAAATATTGTGTGTTTTCTGTGTCCTGACAAGTTGTTTCCACAGTCAGGTCTAAATTCAGCTAATTACTATTGTGGAGCAGTGCACACGGCTCAGAAAGAGATAGGGCTTTTCACAGGTGCATAGCAACCAGTCCCACATCTTTTACACTTGCATGTGATCTCTTTTTTTCCCTTCACAGGCAGTTAGTTGACCCTGACTTGCTTCTGATGCTGCTATAGGAGGGAGGGAGGGAGAAACCTGTAGCTTTGCAAGGTACCACTGCTAAGTATTGCCCTTGTATTTCACAGCCACATTCAGTAGGATTCTATTAAACTGAGTCATGGGTGAATCTAAACTAGCACTTTCCCCACCATTGATCTAGCTTCAGTTCACCTCCACCAGGAATAGCAATGGTGTAGGCAGGAGTCAAGGATCTGTCCCCATCAGAGTGCCCCCTTTGGCTATTACTTGGCAAGCACACACTCACGAGTCTGGTCCTTCTAGTGGAGCATCCCATGTCAGTCTAGTAGTGGTGTTCTCAGCCCTCTGGCTGAGGCCTTCTGGCTAGTCCCCCCAACCCCCATTTTGGAGTCTCAGGTGAAACAAACAAATTATAGGATCCAGGGCTTGTCTACACTTACAGCACTGCACCGGTGCAGCTGTGCCACTCTAGTGCTTAGTGAAGACTCTACCTAAGCCGACAGGAGAGCTTCTCCCAAGAGATTAGTGTAGGTACTTCCCCTCCCTGAGAGGTGGTAGCTATGTTGATGGGAGAAGCCCTCCTGTTGACATAGTGCTCTCTACACCGGTGGTTAGGTCAGTACAAGTATGTGGCTCAAGGGTGTGGATGTAAATTGATCATAACAACTTTTTACATATGTGAAGACTGTTAAGAGGGTTTTTTTCTTCTAAACTAAACATGCCCTTCTTTCAACTTTTCCTCAAAAGGTCACGTTTTCTAAATCTCTTACCATTTTCGTTGCTCTCCTCTGGACGTTCTCCAATTTGTCCACATCTTTCCTAAAGTGTGGTGCCCAAAACTATACTAGCCTTTTCTGCTGAACAGAGCAGCTGCATCATGTCCTATTCCTGTCCCAGAATACAGGAGTGACAGAGTGAACAGTAGCTAACTTTACTGCAACATCAGTATATACTCATAACAGTCCCTAACTCTTGGTCTCCATCCAAACAGGCTCTCAAAAATCATTGCCAGTTAATCGTAAAGGCTGATCCAGCCAAGGCTTACTCACAAGAGTAGTCAGTCCCACTGATTCATCTGGACAACTTGTTTGAGTAAGGACTACTCACCTGAGTTAGGGATAGGGTCTTTATTCATGGCAAGTAAATTTCAATCGCTCTCTTTTATAGAAAATAAAATATACGGATGGGGTTTCAAAAGCACCCAATGGTGGCCTAACTCTGCTCCCACCAAAGTCAATGGGAATCCTGATTAGTGCATTCACATAATCTAAATTCAAATATTGGCAAACTGGGCAGTTTTGACTCTGTTTCACTCTGAGTTTTGGGGTCCATTTGAGTGGAAGATCAAAGGTTTGAATCAACATGAAATTGCATCTGCACCAACCTCATGAAGCAGAGCCACCAAGAGATTGCACAGCGCCATGTGCAGGTCAAGTCAGCTGGCCATCATGCGCAAGACTCTACTTTTAGTTCTATACATTTTCAGGTTGACACTTGAAAAATGCCTTCCTTGGGTGTTTCCTAAAGGCCTTTAACCCAGCTGGCAAATGGATGCATTACCACAAAGAGAAAATCAGATCATGCTACCTTTTCTGCCACCTCCATCCAGTATTTCTTTCCTCTTTGCTGAACTGTTATACACTTTTTGGACATTCAAACAGAAGCAGCGTGTGACATCAGTAGCAACACAGGGTCCAGCTTCTCACAGTTCTCTGGAGACGGGATCCCGGCAAATAAGTTGCACAAGTTAACTAGAAAAAATTAGTTCAACAGGTGCAAATTCCTAATGTAGATGCACTTAAACTGGTTTAATCCTTGCTTAGATCAACAATCAGATGGTATAAAGCAGTGGTTCTCAACCCATGGCCTGCGGCCCAATCAGCCCACAGCTGCCGCCGTTGTGAAATGCTCAGGGCCATAAAGGTAGCATATATATTGTGTGGATGCAGCCCATATAACACAGATTGCTGCATATCCAGCCCAGAATGGTAAATATGGTTGAGAACCACTAGTATAAAGAATTGGTTTCTCTCTAACAGTACAAGACAGCAGCCACTAAAATCACATTAGAAGCTAAGTGAGGGGGAAAAAGGCAATATAGATGCCCAGCTCTGATCAAAAGCTAACTCCTTTATCTTTGAAAAACCCAGCCTTAAGAGGTCCGATATCTCACAAGCAGTCATGGCTGGATAGCGTATTTCCTAGTTCATGTGTCATGAGGCGGTGCAAAGAGAACAGCAGAATTGACTAGAAAGGGAAGTGGCAACAGCTGAACAGAAAAAATGCCAGCATGTGAATTTTTCAAATGTTCTTTAAATTCTCCTTATATCCGTTTGAATCTTCTAGGCTAATCAAGCTGAGAAATCCTCAAGTGGGCCCTGAAGAGCAGTCTGCAATGATCACTGAAGGAGCCATTAGGAAAGGTCAAGATGCATCCCTCTTCTCTGCTCAGGCACATTCACAGCTGGCCCAGAGTAAACCAGCTTCTTTTCCACCAAACAAATCCAGCTAATTGTGACTCTCTAGCAGCAGCGGTTGGAGCATGACTTGGCAGGTTTCATTGGAGTTGCAAGCAATTGCTGTAAACTGGGAGGGGAGGGAGAGGGACAGCACTTAATTTGTAATGGAAGAGGTGCTGGGGCTCAGGATGTTCCTTTGGCTGCTGAGTGTCGTGTATCTGATGCAGCAAGCAGAGATGCCAGGGCTATGAACTGCCAAGCCCAGAGGTGCTGGGGCTAAGGGACAGGTAAAGCTGAGGTGGAAGACGAGGGAATCAACATGAAGTTGCATTTGCCCCAAACTCATGATACAAAGCCATCAAGAGATTGCACAGCTCCATGCTGAGAATGGGGGGAGCTGAATGTCAGCCAGCATTTGGTTGCTGCAAGACAGAGAGAACATGCTGCGCCTGTCATTTCTGCATTAGAGCTGGGTGAACTATGCATGGACAGGGGGGAATAAGGACCCTTCTGAATGGGACAAGTGGGCAGCACAGCAATGACCTACACAGATCCAGGAACCTATTAAAATCTGGGCACAGGGAAAAGGCCAACCAATGAGCATCCTATCCTTTAGAAACCCATCCCCAAGGCGTAGGGAGATGATTAGCTACTTCCCACGCACTGGAGAACGGGAGGGCAGAAAAAGCAGAAAGATGCATTCTCATGGATAAATTAAAGACTTCAAGCCTCCTACTGGGTATCACTCACCAGTGGCAAATTCAAGGCCCCACAGAAGTGAATGGAAAGGCTCCCATTGCCTACAGAGGGTTTTGGACCAGCCCCTAAAATGCTGATTTCCCAAGCAGACAGTGACTCAATGTCAGCAGCATTTTAAGCAGCCAGGTGAGAACTTGAGCTTAGATCCAGGTCCCTTCTCCCCCCCAGAGTAGCAGAGATTGGAAGATGCAAGTGTAACCCTTCTGTCAGGTGAAGTGGGCAGCAACCAAGTCGGGGTTCAATATCTAGGGGTTCCTTTCCATCAATACAACACAGAACTGGCTCAAGCCCCCACCCAGTAACCTGGGAAAATAACACACCACCCCTGGGAGCCTCTGAGGGGCAATACTTCCCCACTCGCAAGCACAGAGTCTGAGTGTAGAAAAGAAACTTTTAACGAAAAAAGTCAACTGACATTAATTAGGGAAAATGCCACAAGCAGGATTCATAAACAGAACTCCTTGTGAATTTCATAGGGCAAAGAGAGGGGCTCCAATCTGAAAGGAAAGCTGTTCCAGTAGTTAGTCTAGGTCATGGGACATCTCTGTTCAGTTTCCTACTCTTGGGCAAATCACTTATCTTCTCTGTGCCTCAGTTTCTCATCTGTAAAATTCTCTCAGCTGGGTTTAATACTGGTGTAACTCCAAGAATTTCAACAGAGTCATTCCTAGTTTATGCCCAAGTGAGATCAGAATCTCCCCATTTTAAATGACCCAGGATGGCAGAAATCTTATGTAAACAGCTGACCTCATAACATTTCCCTACAATAAAAGTACTGAGTGCTAAAAGACCCCTTTTCCTCAGAGAATCGCAAAACCCTGCACAAAGGAAGGTTATGTTTCATTAGATCATTCCACATATAGGGAGAAGGAAACACAGAACTTAAGTGACTTAGCCAAGATACCACAGCAAATCAGTGCCAGGGCTGGGAATAGATCTCTCCTAACTCCAGATGCAGTACACTATCCACTGGACCACAATGCATCCAGTCAAGGAAGACTTTTGAGAGGGTAGCGAGCAGATTTGGCAAGACCTTTGCTATTTGGGGTCAAGGTCTTTATCCAACAGTTCCCTAAATTCTAGCCCTAGTTGGGGCTTAAATCCAACCCATACTCCAAACCCTAGCTTGGAATGGATCCCAGCACTTAACCTATCACTAGGTCCCATCAAACCCCTTCTTTTTGCAAACCCCTTTAGCCATGCCACATTCTTGAGCCGGAAAGAGTTATGGGATGGACTGTTTCATCACAGACTTTAATAAGCTCGTTAATGAGCTATGTTCCTCTTCTTTTCGAGGATAAAATAGGACAGACTGGCATGACTCTACTGCTGCCTCAAGCACGCTCCAAGCAGCAACAGAGTTGAGTGTCTATTTGTCCTTCAAACCCCCCCCCCCCAAAGATTGTTGCAAAATCTCCTTGTGGAGCTTAGTGGAGAGAGCGCTGGAAGGGAGAGCGTCAGGATGGAGAGACACTACGTTATCCACAATAGGCTCTGTGAGTCACTAGCACCATCAGCAATGACTGACAACGTGAACTAGGTCTTGGGCTAGAGAGAGAGGATGTGGGTGTTTTCCACATGTCCTTATAGACCCTGTGCTCAAATTTTTGCTGTTGTCTCACTAGGCCCCAGTGAGCAGATGGGAGTTTCCAGTCACAACCCATATAGCTACCAGGAAGGTGAGAGGAACTGAGACACCACAGACGTAAGAACTATTCAGGAACAAAGCACAAAGAAATTATAAACGTACTTGGCCACTTTTTCAGCAATCAGGCCAGGTTGCTCTCTACCTACAGCTAAGAGGTCATCTGTGCTCCTGGCAAAACCCCATCATGCCAGTTATGGTTTTGCCCACAATTGATACCCTAGATTTCTGTTTCCGTCTTCCAGGCTAAGGAGAATTGTATGAGACTCTCTTCTGAGCCCATCAGTATTTTGTTTTAACTAGCTGGAGGTGTGTCTGCTCAGTGTGATCAGCCACACCCTTCTGTCCCCAGGGATGACCATGCCACCTCTGTAGAGCTCCCAGCTTCCGCTAGCATGGGGGTGAGATACCAAGACATGGAATCAAATTGGAGTCCTCAAGTCCCCAAATCCAAGCATGGCAATAGAAAGCGATATGGAGAGAGGGCACAGGCGCGCTGCACTGTGGCCAGTCAGCAAGAGGTTAATTTTGGTTCAGCTTCCCCCTCTCTGTGTTCAGGGGCTTTTAGCATGTCTGGTTAGGAGAGAGCCTTTGGGAAGCTCATGCTCTATACACAGGACTAGGCAGAGCCCCCAGCTGAAGACATTAGCCTTGGGAGAAAAGGCCATGCTGAGTGCAGCTGGTTTGTCCTCCGCCACTGAGTCACTCCACCAGCTTATGAACATGTAGGGCAGCAAGACAGGGGAATGGGCTAAAATGACCCCTGCTCTTCTTCGCTAAGGGCTATTTAGGGTCCTCAGCACACTGAAGAGAGAGAAGCAAGAAGAGAGGTTACTGAAGGAACCAATTAATGGTTTTACAGAGGGCACGGAATTGCTCGGGACAGGGTGTACTTTACTATCCTATATTACCTAGAGTATGCCACAGAGATCATACCACTTAACTAGCACTGTGCTCCAAATGGTGCTTGTCTGGCACTCTCCAGTTCCTGCTGTTTCTTTACTCCCTGGATCCCTTCTCTCCCACGCTAACACTGCTGGCCCTTCAGCATTTCTCAGCTTCTCCTCACTTCTCATGCCCCTGTACTGGAGAAGGCTCTTTGTTCCTCCAATTATTTTAATCTCTGCTCAGTCCTTCCCCACTTGGGCAGCTTTCCCCTCTCATTCTGTCAAACTTTCAGCTTGGCCCTTAAATTGATGATTTCAGATTTCCGCTCCCTTCCCCAGTGTGTTGTAGAGCAAGCCCCTGGGGAAAAGAACATGCATATTCATAAACTGGCTTCCAGTAGCCTCCTGGAGCCTCCTTTTACAAACACTAGGCCACATCACGTCCGCTTCTGTTTACACTACAGGGAAGGATCATCTGCACGTGTCCATAGCCCCTCTCTAGTTTGCCAGTGGCATTGCCTAGTTAGCTGCTTTTCCTCATAGTCCAATTAAATGAGGGGTTTTTTCAGCTTTTCCTAGGAGCTCATTTGTCCAAGAGATGGAATGCCTCATGCCTGGGGTTTGCCCCAGAACTCTAGCTGGATGAGTCAAAGGTCCAGCAGCTTCATGGATTCAGAATGAACAGATGGTCTCAAATGGCTTGGTTTGGATACCAGGGTCCCTCATGCTGCCCCAAATCAAGGAAGAACTGGGGATGGGGCAGAGAGAAATAAATTTGCGTAACAGTTACTATTCTGCCTGTCAACATCCAGACACTTCATTCCTTGTCAGAACTTCAGGATTGTCATCATAGGCTAGTTTTATGCTCCCAAAGGTGGTAGCGTGGAGGTTAGGTGACAAATTGGTGCAAAGGATTAATGCACCATCCTTTCCCACTAGGACCTTTGATTTACTTCCTGACAATGAAAATGGGTTTTGTCCTCCATCCTGAGGTTTAGTCCAGGAGATGCACCGCTAATCCACTAACCTCCTAACGTGCAAGGCATGGGGATTAGCTGGCTGGGGTTCAATCCAATGACAAAGATAGGATATTGGTAGCACAGGGATGGAGCAGCTCAAAGCCATGGTGGAGATCATAGCTTCCCCTATAATTGCAAGTGTTTCCCTGCACTTTGTTCACCAGACTTTGGAATCTAGACTTTAATGGACACCCACCTGCTGTCATAAAATCATACAGCAGCAGTGCTGGAACAGATTTTTCTCATTTTCCTCTTACCAGAAGGTTGTGACTGTTTCTTTTAGATGTGGGCCTTGCTGCCTTTGTATCCTTGAGAGCAAGCTACTGTACTTTTCCCTACATGGGACTACAATTTAAAATCGACCTGGAAACTGAACCTGGCAAAGAAGGCAACAGTCCACTTGGCAGGTGGATATCTCACTGTGCGCAATGATGCTAGTGCTCTGGATCAGCATGGATGGCCTGTTGGCCTCCTCATAGCATTTAAAAGGTGTTTTGACCTATAAAGCCCTAGCTGGCTTGGGACCAGCTTGACAGGCCACATCTCTCCCACCGTGCTAGAGTGCTGAAACTGCAATCAATTCAGGCACTGGAATAAAAGAGACAACGCTGCTAGCAGCTTTCAGTCAAGGTTAATGTCATCCCTCTTTTCCAGTGAAAGCAGCAGGCGAGGGGCTGGGATTGCAGTAGGGGATGGATGAACCAGTTCACACAAAATAAATTGCTCCTTTTCCTTACCCTTCCTCTCGGCTAATCACCCAAACTCAAACCAAATCAGAACTTCTAAGGAAGTTCCAAAATAGGTCTGGGTAATTACAGTACACACACATAAGGCCCTTGTACTGCCATTGAAGGACAAGAAGGAGTTTGCATATATTCTGGTTTTCTGGATGAATGCAGCAGTGCTGGGTAGTAGTTTAAATAATTGATGGTGACAAGAGGTGTCCATCAACATGATCAGTTCTGCTGGCAGGAGAAAGAGGACTTGATACCCTGCCCCTCAGAGAATCTTCCTCTTCTCTCTCTGACTACAGGGTTTGTGTTTGTTGCGAGAATTAATTTATGCCTATAGAGTTGGAACAGCTGCAATAAATAATTCACTTTGAAGATATGTAATGCTCTACTACATGCCAGACAGAAATAAATATATCCTTAGTCTATCTCTCCCCTCTCCCCCCACAGGCAGTGAAGTTTTTTACTTTTGCAGAACCGTGGAAAAATAAAATACAAAAAAGAAAAATCCTCTCCAATAATGGCAAGAATGTCTAATTAGGAACAAACTCAAAGGATCTGAGCCAGGAGTCCTTATTCATGCGAGAAAGGGTTGGAAGCTCAGGTCCAAAGATAGTACCAAATTCTGGCAGTGTTTCATGTAATCACTAGCCAGAAGACCCATATAGAGCAGTGTGAGATATGTAGCTGTGTAACTTATGGACTGTTTTCTGTGTACTGCAGCTTTAAATTTCTAGGACACTGCTTGAGGCAGCTGCCATTTTGTGCTTAATTTGAATGCCGTCCATGACAGAGGGGAGTCATGAACACACTGTGCTATACTGAGATATACAATATCTGTATTGTATCTTTGTATACACTAGAAAAATTAAACCAACTTAAGTCCTCAGCACATTGGCAGGACATTAACACACAAACTTGCCCTGCACTAGCTACAGAGGGCCTAAGAACCAGTTAGAACAGACTACCTTTCAGAAGGTTTAATAGCTGGTTAAAATTCACTGGGCTCAATTCAAACTGGTATAGTGCCAGTGTGGATGCTGTAGGAACTTGTATGGAACTTGGAAGGAAGAGCACAGGTTGCAGGAGGGAAGAATTTGGAGAAGGCAGCAGAAAGTCAGACTGTGTGCACATGGCTGGAATGCTAGTTGTAGTTACACCACCTTTGTAGGTACTTCTCTTACTAAAGAGCCACTTTAGTTTTCAAAATATGGCATCCTGTCTTTATTACCCAGCAGGTGGTACATGAAACAGATGCAGATAAGCTGAAAACAATCCAACAACTACTCCCACTATTGTCCCACATTTTGGAAATGCTGTACATACAGTCTAGGCACAGCAATCCCTCCACTCCCTAACCCTGTGTAGCTGCTGCATGGCTGAGTGTGTCCCAGGACCCTCAGATAAGGGGCATCATCGAAATGCACAGAATTATTTAAACTCTTTTGCATAAATAATGGACAGTTTGGCAGATTCACTAGGAGCACTGAAATCTTGTACCAAAAACCAAGCTCAGAGTTCTATGCACATTAACACTAATCAAAGTCTGGTGAAAGACATCCGAGGAGCAGAGAACAAAGTTCCTGTGAATGTTAAAATTACAGCTAACAGAAAGAGAAAGAGAGAGAGAGAGAGAGCGCGCGCACAAGTTATTTCCTAGGGGTGTATTTATTAGCTCTCTGATCAGCCCAAAGAGCTGTTTCTAATTACGTAACACTAAAGCTATTGAATCTATTGGACTGGGTGCATCCTTCAGCCGAAAAAAGATTGGCCTGACCTTTACAGTTCATACCCAGTTTCCAACTCCTGCAGCATCTAATGGGATTTGCTAGTCCCAGCTCTAGTCTACTGAGGAGGTTTCAAGTCTACCCAGACTGTTCGCATGCAACCATCATCCACCAGCCCCAGAGAGACAGTTGCACTTTTTTGACACAATGTAGCTAACAAAGCCTAGGATGAAACATGCAAAAGCCAGAAATAAACTTTTCGGTGAAGGGCACTCCTCTTTGGCATGAACTACTTGAGGAGAAGACTATGCTAAAGCTGTCCATCTTCAGTGCACACTTCTAAACCAAAACCTTCCTGACAGAACAGAGCATTTACGTGTGTACACTCGCCCTCCCAGCAAAACAGAGCTACCGGGAACAAGCAGAGGCTATGAGTAGAACAACTAAGTCTTCTAATGGTAAAATTTTGCAGCTCTAACCTAACTTGTTCCTTACCCAGCTATTGTGGTGATGCGCACTACAGAAACACCTTGGACAGACAATGGATATTAAATTCAAAGTTTCTGTTGCAGTAAAACTGATTTTGTGTTCTGATGACAAAAATAGTAATCAATATCAGAGAGATTAGTGGAAGCAAACACACTTTTAGCTGCAGTGACTGTCAGAGAAAGATGTATGCTTGTCCGTTGATAGACCCTGATTAGACTCCTATATTAAATCTGTTAGGGCTGCAGGTCTACATTTAGTATTATGCCGCGTTGGTTTCAATTACCTTTCTTAAGAAAGTAAAAGCCTAAGGGCCTGATCCAAAGCCAACTGAAGTCAATAGGAGTCTTTCCACTGACTTCAGTGAGCTTTGGGTCAAGCCCTAACTGAGTCAAGCACCGTTTCTTACTCACAGTTCTGTTATAGCTCTTCCTAACTTGGTACGCACTCCTTGCTGTTCCAGGCCTGGAGTCCCCACAACAACATGTAACAACATGCTTAGACAGCAGAGGTCCATAGTGCCGAGTTTCCATGACCACACTGCACAGCTTTATTCCAGATGTCTAGGAGCTCCACAGGATTATTGCTTCTCTGATGCAGCTAGGTTAATAGCGGGCAACTGTATCACCACGGCCAGTTTGTGACTGGGCAGTGTCCCCTCCTGACCTCAAATCTGATCTTCAGAGCTCAATGTGGGGGTCTCTTTCTCTGACGCAGGCAACGTGACCAAAGGAGGCCAACTGACAGCAGCCAATGATAACTTCAGTCCTCTCGAGGCATGTTCTCAGGGATGCATCCCTTTTACTGATAAAATTAAATCATCTTATACCCAGCAGTTGCTGCTGGCAATGCACATGAAATGCCTCCAGACTCCTGATATCTTGTTTAAGCAGCATCCACGTTTCAAATCCATAGAAGAGGATCAGAAGTACACAGATTAGATACATCTGTACTCTGTATGTAGTTTCATCTTCTTTTGGCTCCAGACCCTAGGTAGGTCCTTCACAGCTGAGGTTCCTAAACTAGTTCTCCTTAGGGTGTCTGGCTGGATGTGTCTGTCTGAAGACAGTTTACTGCCTAGATAAATGAAGTCATCCACCACTTCCACAGTGTGTCCGGAAGCACAGATCTGGTCTATCACAACTTCTGCACTGACGCTCTGGATTTTTGTTTTTGCCCAAGAAGTTCTTAAGTCCAAGGCGAGCTGCCTTGTGCTAGAAGCTCTCTAGTACATCTTTGAGATCGTTTGCGTCCTGACCAAAGAGGATGACATCATCTGCATAATCCAGGTTGGTAAAAGAGGTTGAACCGACAGTTAATACTGACATTTGTAGAGATATGTTCAAGGAGCCAATCCATTGCATAGCAGAACAGGGCTGGGGCTAGGACATGACACAGCTCAGTGAATTAATATCTCTCTCTTCTGATCTGCAGGAGCCCCTGTTCTACAAAAAGAAAAAGGAGGACTTGTGGCACCTTAGAGACTAACAAATTTATTTGAGCATAAGCTTTCGTGAGCTACAGCTCACTTCATCAGATGAATGCAGTGGAAAATACAGTGGGGAGATTTTATATACACAGAGAACATGAAACAATGGGTGTTACCATACACACTGTAACGAGTGTGATCAGGTAAGGTGAGATATTACCAGCAGGAGAGAGAAAAAACCTTTTGTAGTAATAATCAGGATGGGCCATTTCCAGCAGCTGACAAGAATGTGTGAGGAACAGTAGGGGGGGAAATAAACATGGGGAAATAGTTTTACTTTGTGTAATGACCCATCCACTCCCAGTCTCTATTCAAGCCTAAGTTAATTGTATCCAGTTTGCAAATTAATTCCTATTCAGCAGTCTCTCGTTGGAGTCTGTTTTTGAAGTTTTTTTGTCGAAGAATTGCCACTTTTAGGTCTGTAATCGAGTGACCAGAGAGACTGAAGTGTTCTCCGACTGGTTTTTGAATGTTATAATTCTTGACATCTGATTTGTGTCCATTAATTCTTTTACGTAGAGAATGTCCAGTTTGGCCAATGTACATGGGAAAGGGGCATTGCTGGCACATATCACATTGGTAGATGCGCAGGTGAACAAGCCTCTGATAGAGTGGCTGATGTGATTAGGCCCTATGATGGTGTCCCCTGAATAGATATGTGGACACAGTTGGCAACGGGCTTTGTTGCAAGGATAGGTTCCTGGGTTAGTGGTTCTGTTGTGTGGTTGTTGGTGAGTATTTGCTTCAGGTTGGGGGGCTGTCTGTAAGCAAGGACTGGCCTGTCTTCCAAGATCTTTGAGTGTGATGGGTCGTCCTTCAGGATAGGTTGTAGATCCTTGATGATGTGCTGGAGAGGTTTTAGTTGGGGGCTGAAGGTGATGGCTAGTGGTGTTCTTTTATTTTCTTTGTTGGGCCTGTCCTGTAGTAGGTGACTTCTGAGTACTCTTGTGGCTCTGTCAATCTGTTTCTTCACTTCAGCAGGTGGGTACTGTAGTTGTAAGAACGCTTGATAGAGATCTTGTAGGTGTTTGTCTCTGTCTGAGCGGTTGGAGCAAATGCGGTTGTATCGTAGAGCTTGGCTGTAGACAATGGATCATGTGGTGTGGTTGTTTGTACAATATCCAGTAAAATGGGACCCTGAATCTTCATAAGGGCCTCAGGGCACTACTAGAATATAGAAAATTAAATACCACTGTCACATAAACTGCTTTATTCATTTCTGTAGCTATGGTGCGAAAGGACTCCATTACTGTAAGTACCCTCTGAAGCTGAAATGGGACATGGACTAGTTAGTGTAAATAGTCACAGATCCCATTTAAAGTGATACCGAATGAAATGTGTGTCCAAAGTAGAAGTACCTCAGTAGCATACAAAACACTTCCTTTTGAGGGAGAAAGATGTGTGTTATGTAGTTAAATAGGTGCAAGGAGTGTGTGATAAAAATAGATCTGTGAATGAAAACCTACAGTACTACAATTTCCATTGAGCTATTGTGGTTTGATCACGCACCTTGAGTCTCTTGTGGCAGCATAATAGATTCAGCAAACCTGCAGCAGCTTCACTGCACGCGTATCTAGGTCAAGAGACAAAGCACCATCTGGGTTTAATAAGAAGTCCTACAAGTGACTATAAATAAGCTAGGAAGAATGTAATGAGCTGCCTTTGAGGACTGTTACGCCACCCTTATTTTTAGGTTGCAGATTAGCTAGAAGCCAAGCAATGTATGAGCTTGCCACAGTTTAACTGGGGATTTTGTTGGTGTGCCACTAAGGTCCATTCTCCATGCACCACTGCATGGAGAGAGCCAGTGGGTTTTGAATTACACCATGAAAGGCTAACGAGGACACTGCAGCCCAGCATAAGTCAGACAGTGGCTGGGAGAAGATAAGTTCAGGGACATTTCTAGAAAGATATGGTCACACATATTGGAACTCTAGCAAATGGACACTGGTCTTAACCATTCTTTATCTTGCAACCGGGAGAGGTGAATGGTCGGCATGAAAAAGTGACTGCCCCATAAGTAACAGGCATCAGGGGAACAGCAACCTAGCATGGCACAGCTGAGCAAGCAAGCAAAAGGGATCCAGGTGACAGTGTTACCAACCCCAAACATTGAAATATCATGAGTCAGGGCTCCCAAAATCAAGAGACTGGCCTTGGCTTAAAAAAACCCATGAGATTTTAAGATGTATAGGAGATGGGGCTTTAAGAAAGACTCCAATTACTGTGAGATTTGCGATAAAATTGCAAGAGTTAGCAACACTTTTCTGTGGGAGTGTCATAAAAATAAAGGGAAGGGTAACCACCTTTCTGTATGCAGTGCTATAAAATCCCTCCTGACCAGAGGCAAAACCCTTTCACCTGTAAAGGGTTAAGAAGCTAAGATAACCTCGCTGGCACCTGACCAAAATTACCAACGAGGAGACAAGATACTTTCAAAGCCGGAGGCCGGGGAGGGGGAAGGGTCTGTCTGTCTGTGTGATGCTTTTGCCGGGAACAGATCAGGAATGCAGTCTCAGAAACTCTGTTAAGTTAGTAAGTAATCTAGCTAGAAATGCGTTAGATTTCCTTTTGTTAAATGGCTGGTAAAATAAGCTGTGCTGAATGGAATGTATATTCCTGTTTTTGTGTCTTTTTGTAACTTAAGGTTTTGCCTAGAGGGATTCTCTATGTTTTTAATCTGATTACCCTGTAAGGTATTTACCATCCTGATTTTACAGAGGTGATTCTTTTACCTTTTCTTTAATTAAAATTCTTCTTTTAAGAACCTGATTGCTTTTTCATTGTTCTTAAGATCCAAGGGTTTGGGTCTGTGTTCACCTGTACAAATTGGTGAGGATTTTTATCAAGCCTTCCCCAGGAAAGGGGATAGAGCTTGGGGGGATATTTTGGGGGAAGACATCTCCAAGTGGGCTCTTTCCCTGTTCTTTGTTTAACACGCTTGGTGGTGGCAGCATAGGGTTCAAGGACAAGGCAAAGTTTGTACCTTGGGGAAGTTTTTAACCTAAGCTGGTAAGAATAAGCTTAGGGGGTCTTTCATTCAAGTCCCCACATCTGTACCCTAGAGTTCAGAGTGGGGAAGGAACCTTGACAGGGAGATTTTCTCTAATGGCCTTGGGGGTTTGGCCCTGAATGATTAATTCAATCCTCCTCTGCTTTAGAGCTGACTTGCTTCCACAACATTCTCCCTGATAGAAGTGCAGTACAGTACATTCAAAACCTCAGAAGACTCCCCCTAAACGTGTAAAGGCTGAACAAGGATCTCTGGGATATGGCTCTTTGCATTTAAAGCTATGGGTACCTTGATTCCTCAAAACAAATCACTGGAGCACCACCCATCCATCCTCTAATACATTAATTAAAGCATCCCAAAAAGCAAAACCCTTCATGAAATGAATAAGCCATAGAAAGCAAATATGGCTCAAGCTGATTGCTTTGATTCCATAGTGCCTCCCTTTGCAAAACCGGATCCCTTGGACTATCTCACGTTCGAGTGGGTTCCCCATCTCTCCAGCCAATGTGTGTGGAGGCTGCTCAGCACTTTGAAGGGAAGCAGTCTATATTAGTTCATACGGAGATTGCTCCTTCGCCTCATTTTATCTTAGAAACACGCAGCCAGATTGGCCCATGTCACAAAACTGCTGCTGGAGTCAGAACAGCAACGGCTAGAGACAGCTAGATCGAAGCCCCACGAGCTATTTTAGCTGTGGTAAGTGGAGGGAGCATGTGTATTAAAAACATAATCAGAGGATGATTGAGTTTATAGGATGCATTATAAGTTGTCTTTCTCCTGCAGGCTGCCTATAAAGCATATGTAAGAATTGACCTTAAATAAGAAAGGTCAAACAGTCCCCAACTACAATAGAAATATGGTTCAGAAGTTTGTGCTCACCCTAAATGCATTCTCAATAGTGTACATTTATTATCTTGCTTTTGTATGAGGATATGCTTAGTGCTTATGATGTTGCATGGTCTATTTGCTATACTTGTGTGTGTGTATTATTTTCCTCCTTCATATGTAATGTGGATCCCTGAAAGCCCCTTCCATCTGGGATGGCAGTACATTTGAGGCTAGTAGCAGATGTCAGTATCTATCAGTTGCTCTCAGGCAGTATTCCACGTGACCCACTTCCACATAAACCTTCAGGATGCGACACAACAAGTTTAGCACAGTACCGCTGTGGCAAATTGAACTTCCACAACAAAAAGGGGCAGAAGTACTCCAAACACATCTGGTGACGTCAGGTCTCTCTGAGTCACCAATGTCCAGCATCTGGATCTAGGACAAATGCTCTGCATTGTTGTTTCTAGTCAGGCATCACAAGGGTGCTGGGCTTCTTAGATTAGCAAAGCAGCATCTTGGTGACATGTTAACTCACCTCAGGGTTATTCTGTCTTCATGCTAAATTCACCCTGGAGATGTCACTTGCCAGAATGTGTCATTTCTGCTTCATGGGCTTGTTTATAGTTAGGAGGAAGTTTTGTGAATAGAACAAAGTGACAAGATGCTGCATCCTTGAAAAAAAAAAAGTGACTATGCTCTAACAAACATGAGTTTGGGTGTCCTGAGATTTCATTAAGAGCTGGTTGCCACTATGTTAATATCTGTACAGTTCACCATGCGGGAAGCACACATCACAAAGCCATCTTGGGACAGTCTTATTCCCTATGTTAGCAAAGACGAGACTGGCAGGGAATCTTGGAGGTGGTCAGGCGACATGCATGTATCTCTGGGAGAAAGGGAAGGGACAGCACTCACACCATGTAGCGTCCTATTGACCCATGGAAATGGACAGTAATGACAAGTAGACCCAGGAGAGAAAACCCCAAATGCAATGAGAAGCCCTGACCTGGGCAGATGCTCATTGTGTTGTATCCACCTCTGAGCAGGACAGGCCTTTTACTGCATTTTGGAAATGTATCCCATATCCATGGGCCAGTGCGCAAGGGTTGGCTATTTACACCTAAGCAACACATGGGTAGCTCGTGATGCCAATGAAGTTTTTTGTTTTATTTGACTACAGACAAATAACATTCTTACACAAAGGGCAGAGTCAAACCCAGACCACATGGCCTCACTGAAGCTTCCTGAACATGGATCTTTTCAGTCACTCTCCCTAACAGATTAAACAAAAGGCTGATTTAAGATGTTACAGGGCAATGACAGATCCCAAAGCATAATGGGTGGGACCACTTTACTATTCTAATAGTGCTCTTTATCAGAAGCCGGCCTGTGGGGAGTCTTCCATTTGCTTTAATGATTTACTGCCCATAATCCGGAAAAGGATTTCTATTTGCCTGCTAGAGGGACTAATAGTAAGAGAACACTTGTAAATGAGAGGGGCCTATAGTTAGCTGCACTTTCTAAATTAATCATGGGTCTACTCCTTCCCCAGCTAGTTATAGGCAAAATATATTTAGTTAATACGACACATCCCACACAACAATCAGCAAATGCTTCTTAAACATTAGTCACTACACTACTCTGGAACGCAGGAAAGCATTATCCCTACTTTACAGAGAGGACATGCTGCTTGCCTGGGGACACACAGTGAGCCAGCGACATAGAACTGAACCCCAGTATTGAACAACTAGGACATTGTCTTCACTAGCAAAAAGGCGTGTTTTAAATACATTATCTCACATATTTTAAAATCCTAGTGTCAACAAGGCAAGTGTAGTTTTAACATGTTAGCTGGTTGCAGCGAACCCTAATTCTCCATTCCTCCCAGGATTAACTTGACCAGCTAACACATGTTAAAACTATAACCTGCCTATACTAGGATCATGAACACATGTTTAAAACACACCTTTTCCCCTAGTGGTCTAAATCGCACTCCTCCTCTGAATAGCTGCCCATGGTGATTGCACTTGTCCAGTGAAGTGTGGACAATTGCTTTTTACAAACATAGGACACCATCAGCATCACCTGTCTGTCCTTCCTGATCCCACCAGGTATTCATGAACACGGGGCAAAGATGCAGTCTTCTGATTGAAGATACCACAGACTAACCCATCCTTGGGCAGCTGAGCTGTGGGTTCTTTGCTCACCACAGACTCCTCAGACATTCTGATGTTTCTCAGGAGGTTAAAATTCAAAAAGCAAAGACAAACAAACAGAACCATGTATACAGTTTAGTAACATAGAATGCTTCAAAATAACTCCTAGCCCTAGCATGAGAACAGGTTCCTCCGCTAATGTGATTAGTGAGAAGTGCTCGGTGCGTGCCAAAAAACGGGCTTCCCAATGGGAGAAGAGGGAGCTTTCAACAAACAGTTCCTCTGTTCTTACTGTTCAAAATACGTTGTGTTTCATCTCTTTCTATCTGCACTAAAGCTGGATGTATTACAAGAGCTTGTTAAATAAATCATCTTCTTACTATTAGTCCTACTACTTAAGGCAGGCCAGATCTTGCACTACTTGTATATTCAAAAAAAAACCCAACCTCTCATTGGACTCTGTTAGGCAGGCTTGGTCCCAGAGTGTTATTTTTTTCTTTATTAAAAAAAAAGCTTTAAAGCTGTGTTTGAATTAATTGCTTCCCTTCCTTTTAAAGGATTGCATCATGTGAAAATGATAAAGAATCGCAGAAAACCACTTTCGTCGAACACTGAACCAGGGACTTTATTAGACTATGGATAGCACTGCTTTCATTAAAACTACCCTGACCTTAGTTTCTGCTTCACTGCAGAGCTTCTCCCCAAGACCTTCTCCAGCCCACTTGCCTGGCTTCCCACTACAGATTTTCAGAGCAGATTTACGTCCCCTCACAGTTTCTTCAACTAGCACAGGATGGGCTATTTGCAGGCCATTTAGGAGCAGAAAGAACGTGTGCAACGTTCAGGCATGCACGTGCATGGATACACATGCATATTTGGCACACTGGCAGGCACTCTCCATTCAAGACAACGTAGAGGTATGCCAGAAAATGCGTATTAGCTGTTTTTCTGTATATGGGTATATAATTTTGTGTCTCTCACAAACTCTTAAAGGGACTGTTAATGTCCATAGTATGAAAATCTAACTTTTCTTGAACAAAGATAGTCTCATGCCTTGACCAGAAGACAGAGCCTCAGGTATCCAGGCTCTACTCCTGGCTCTGTCACTGACTTTACTATGAGTCCTTGGACAAGTCACTTCAGCTCCCTGTATTTCAGTTTCCCCATCTGTACAATGGAGTAAATTAACACTGAGCTGGCTATTTCCATGGATGTAGCAGTGCTGCTTTTGGCATGTTCTTTACCATCACACAGATCCCATGTCCTTGCACTTCCTGCTCACTTTTCTTTATGGAATCTTGCCTGGCAGAAATAGCGGTGCACTCATGGCATGCTTCCAATGCTGTTTTTCATGCAGACTATGAAACAAGTTCAGAAAAGCATGGTTAGAAGCCTGGAAAGTTTCTCAATGTAAGGCAGGTTTAAGAAACTCAATATCTTTAGCGCTTCCCAGAGATTACTTAATCCTAGTCTATGAGAATCCACATGGGGAGAAGATTTCTGATAGGAGAGAGCTCTTTATTAGGTAAAGGCACAAGATCCAATGGCTAGCAGCTGAAGATAGACAAGTTCAAACTAGAAGCAAGGTGAGAGTAATTAACCGTTGGAACAATTTACCTCGGGATGTGGTGTACTCGCCATCACTTGATGTCTTTAAAACCAAGATTAGGTGTCCTTATAAAAAGGTTGCTCTAGCTCAATCAGAACCTATGGGCTTGATACAGGAGCCACGGAATGAAATTCTATGGCCTGTGCTGTGCAGAAGCTTAGAATAGATGATGTGGTCCCTTCTGGCCTTAAAAAAAAAAAATCTATGACTCTCTCTAGCAATTTGACTCCATAATACAAAGGGTACCAGTATTATCATCTGCAGTCCCCATACCAAGTTCATTGGAGAGCTGATCTTTTCTGACTAGATGGGGCTGAAAAGCTACCTAATCCACACATCTTGCTGGCCATTCATAGTACACATCCATGTTTCCAAAATAATAGGGGCTTTCCAAGTCCTCTTGCAAGTTTGAGAGCAACCTAACAGAAAGAGTCAAACAGGGGTGGCAACGGAAGTAGCTTTCTGGGGGCCCTGTTAGCTTCAATCCACTCTTGGCAATGCGATGCTAGACAAATCTGTAAACCCTCCACCAACATGGACTGATAGACGGAGGATCTAGGCCTAGCAGGGAAGCCACCACCCCTAGAGAGGCCAGAGAACAGAAGAGGAAAGGGCACCATAGGCAGCATATACCTCATAGCTGATTGCGGGTGGATGGTCCAGCTATACCAGAGAATCCCAGAGGAGGCAATACAAATGGGAGTGCAGCACTCATGTGCCCTATGTTGTAGAGTAAGGAATGAACCAGAGGGTGTGTGTTCCTTTGCAAGCCTTAGGATCTTCCATCCTGTAGCAGCTGGAAGGGCTTCTCTCCTGGCCTGTAGCAACAGGGAAAAGTGGCCAGGCTCTGCCTGCCCTCAGGAGCTAGCAGATGGAAGTCATGGGGGCGGAGCCAGCTGTGGAACTCTCACACTTGCTGGGAGTCCAGCTGTATGAAAAAAGGATAGTCATGAAAAAAGGGGTGGCACTTGGATGAGTGTTTTTTTTACTAGGGTGGTTTCTAGTGCATGAAATAAAGGCAGTGCAATCTGCGAGAACCCAGAAAAATCTGTGTTGCTTGAGAGGGACAGTAGGTAAAATTTTAAAAGAAACAAAACCCCTCGCAATGGTTAATCTCAAGGGAATTAATTTCCTGTATCTCTGTGAAAGGATGGCTCTTGCATTAAGCAGAGCTGACGAACCTTGGAGACTGGCACCCAATGTAGAAAATAGGCTGATGCAAAAGAACCAAGTTGTGACAAATGTTCCCCGCAGTTTTCAGTCAACTGCAAAAGGAAGGAGCTTTCAGCAGAGTCTAGTGAATTGTGATGCGCAAGACAAGGTGTCACAGTGATTGTATCAGAGAGAGGAAGAGATGAATTTCAGTTAATGCAAGGGCATAGCTATATGCTACAAACCATGGCCACTTCAGTGCTGTGTGCACACATCTGTTTTTAGCAGGAAAGGTTAAACTTGGATACTGTCATTTACTCTCCATGAGGGAGCATCAGCATTTATAGTTAAATGGAATTTACCCTTTCAATGACAGCAAAAGCAACTTCATGGGCACTCTTAGGCGGCCAGGGAAAGGGTGCCTCAGGGACCAGTGGCCTAGTCTAGTGGCAAGCCAGTTTCAGTGTATGCCCCCTTAACTGTGTCTTTTGAGAGCATGGAGCAACAAATGCTCTTATCTCAAGTTAGGATCCATTGTTAGGGCACTAGATTAGGTCTTCTGACTCCCAGGCCAATGCACTGAACTTACTGTCTCCTCTGGGAGTCTACAAGGAGGAAGCCTGGTTTAGTGGTCAGAGTAGCATACTGGAAGCCAAGATGACCTAGGGTGTATTCCTGGCTCTGCCACTGAGGTGCTACATGACCTTTGACAAGTCACTTCTGGGGCCCCGGAGCAGGGGTGGCCATGGTCCCTCCCACTTTTTACTGGCTGTTAGAGCGAGTGATGGGGGAAGGGGTGGAGAGGAGCGAGCAGGGGGCAGGGTCTTGGGGGAAGAGGCAGCATGGGAGAGGGGCCTCGGGGGAAATGGTGGTGCAAGGGCAGAGCCACAGTTTGGGCACAGTTGGCTCCCCCACTTTTAGAGACCTTCCCCTGCTCTTGAGTCACTTACCTCTGTGTGTCTCGGTCTCCCAATCTGCAAAGTGGGGATAATGACTCTCACACACCTTTCTAAGGAGCTCTGAGGTCCTAGGATAAAAAGCACCATAGAAGCCCAAATAATAATTAGGGTAACTAATTTGATTCTAGGGCCAACGTCTTGTTGAGGATTTGTATCAGTGTAAGGGCAGACAGACCATGCCCCACTCAAGGCCTAGGGGGCAGAGCTTCGGGGCGGACACAAGGGTGAAGTGGGGGGCTTCGCTGACCTAGTTGAAGTGTGCCGGCCAGATCAGGGAGGTCTCTTTGCAACAGCACATTGCGAACAGGAGTTCAGTGAGGGGTACTGGCCAGCTCAGCATCTGGCAGCACTGAGAAGACTCCATTGAATGCTACAGAGGACTTCACTGTGAAGGAAGCATAAAAGTAGGCGAGGAAAAAAAAAGTCACTGTGATGCTATGCCAGATGCAGCATCATCCCAATAATCTTTGGGGAGTTATTTGCCCTCCCTCTCTCCCTTCTCTGCCCCAGACTCAGGTGGATTTCTGTGGAGCCCATCAGCAGCAGTGACCTATCTTCCAGAAGGGATGGGTGAGTGCGGACAGAGAATCTTTCACGGTCTCCGCCTTGGACTGAGAGAGGCTGTTGCATTTGTGGTTAGAGCGGGTCATGTACTTGACAGGACGAACCTGTGACTATATTCACAAACACACAGAGCTCAGTTTCAATTTGCCAGAATCCACATGCTCAGCCCATTGGTTATCAGGATGGCTGCTGGCATCTTTACAAACTTGTACCCAAAGCACATTATTCCTGTTGGTAAATCTCAGTTATCTAACTAGGGAACAGAAATTGGCACCAGGTGACCGCTAGCACCCTATGAAGAGCAAATGCTCAAAGCAATCTGTGCCTACGTGGATGGGACTCCAGTCCAGGAGTGTGCAAAATGCTTCCATACACTAGTGTGACCAGGGACAGCTGCTGGTGAGCCTAGTGCCTGCCTAGTGGGCAAGACTGGGGCCAGTACAGCCGCACTAGAGGAGATGCTCAGGCTGGGTGCTGGTTCCCCTGTGACCAGTGACCCAATATGCTGCTGCTTTTGTTGTTGCGGTTCCTGGCCTGGTTGCTGGCCATGGCCCTGCTGGTCTTGCTCATTGTCGCTAGAGACCTGCAGCTTCACGAATATCCACAGATATAAATTTTGTATCCACACAGGGCTCTACCAGCTAGCATCCGTGTGTCCCAGGCTCCCTGCTTCCAGCCAGGCTAATGCCTGCTCGGCTCCATGCAGGGAGCCCGGCTGCTGCCCAGAGGCTCCTGGCTCCCCACGGGGAGCCTGACTGTTCCCCAGGCTTTTTGCTCCCTGCTGCAGTCGGGCTCCCAGCAGGGATTCAGGAGCCTCAGTGCAGTCACCGGGTTCCCTGCAGGGAGCTCAGGGCACAGCCTGGCTGGGAGCGGGGAGCCCCCGGACTCCAGGTGTGGCGCTTTCAGATGGGAGCCCAGCTATGCCAGGGAGCTAAGAGGATGGTACATGGGATCCTGGTGGGGAGCTGTGTATGGAGCTGAGAGCCTGGGCTCTCAGCCCCCACACTGCCCCTCTTAAGACATCCTCTGGTGAGGATGCATACTGGTGACAGAAAGAGGGTAGTATGGATATGAACAACCGCAGTAATTACTGCGGTGGTTGTAAGTAGACATGCCCTTAGAAATGGATAAATGGTTTGAAACAGGAGAAGCCCTTCCATCAGCATAGGTAATGTCTTCACTGAAGCACTGCAGTAGGGCAGCTGCAGAATTTTAAGTACGGACAAGTCCTGTGTATAGAACTTACAGCTCATATTGGGTCCATGCCCTGCTTCTTAACAGTCTGCCCTGAGGCTGGTACTCATGCTCTTGATCCACTGCAGAACAGCTTGACACACACAATACATACACACCACACATCCCTCAAAACATCAGTGATATGGTGGAAGATTTTCAAGCTCATTATATTTGATGTGCACCCAAGCACAACCAGATGGAAGTTTACTTACCCAGAGCAAAACCACACTTTCTCTTTCACTGACCTCTGAAAGCCTACTTTACTAAGTTGATGACCTACAAATAGGACTGAAGAATGGAGGCAGAAATCCATGGTTCTGCCTCAGTATTTTAATAGATGCTGAAAGTAGACACCCTAAGTATTAGTTTGTCCAAAAGCACTAATGCCAGCCATTTGCACTACTCTTGTCTTGTCTTTACCCTTCTCATAAAATGCCACCAGTGCTACAGAAACTCTTTAGAAGTTAATTTAGTCCCAGTGAAAGGTGCCACATTCAAAGTTCTGGAGACAAGAGACATTTGTGTAGTGTCAGAACAGATTCAGCAACAGGCTGTAGTAGAGCAAGCTTCCCCAGCAATGTCATGCCAATGTCTCTCGATCCAGGGAATTCAGCATCAGCATCAGCATCCATTACATTCTTGTCCTCGCTGTAGCAACTGACAATAAAGGTGTGAAGTGTGATGGCAGTTGTGATTTGGTGGACATGTCTTCTCCAGGAACTAGACTGAGACCGGCTTACAATCAATTGGATGTAATAACTTCTGGACATGGCAGAGTTGAGACAGTGGATTTTTTTGAGGGAACAGAAAGAGACAAGAAAAGCTATGCATCTTTCCCACTTCAGCCCCTCAATGTCACTCCTTTAAATAACTTTCAGGTTACACACGGTGCTCCTTTAAGCTTAGTTTAGGGTGACCAGATAGCAAGTGTGAAAAAATCAGGATGGGGGAGTATGGGGGTAGAGACCTATATAAGACAAAGCCCTAATATCTGGACAATCCCGATAATATTGGGACAGCTGGACAATCTCGCTTAGTTTCACGCAGTAGCAGAACATCAAGATCTGCCTCCCTACGCCCTGCAGGAGAAAGCTCTCTAAGCGTTACTCTTATTCATAATTTTTCTGACACACAATAGTTTCCCTGCCTCATCTCTCAGCTCAGAGATGTTTTCAGCCCAGGGAAGTTAGAGACAAATTGGTCTGTGTTTTTGTAATGTTACCTACCAGATGGAGAAACATGCTGTGTTATGTCTTAGCTCTTTGAAGTTCTGAAATAAATTGATAGTTACAAAGTTGCCTAGAGGTTTGTTTTACTGGAACTTTATTTTTCTGCTACAGCCTTGGGTTTAACATGTTTTCTTTGTGATCTTCCAACCACTGAAACTGAAAAAATTGTGTTATCGTGAAACTAGGTTAGTTTGCAGACGATTTTTATGGAAATCAATTGCAAATGAATTGTGAGGCTTTTGCTTTAGGGGAATAATGGAGGTAAATTTGCTGAATTTGTTAATGGCCATAAGTTTAGTCATCTGTGACAGCATAACTGTCATCTGCATTATTGACTTCATTGGTCAGAGTGGGATGTATTTACCCTAATTGTCTTTAGTAATTAGTGCCTCATAGGGCATTGAGGGGTAAGTTTTCAAGGGGAACTTTGCTTGAGCATGCACAGAACTTGGTAGGTGCAAAGACCTGTATGTACATTTTCAATGGTCCAACATCTACAGTCATATCAGTGTTGAAATTTACAAGCGCAAACGCATTGGCCCCAAGGTAGTGTTAGAACTATCATAAAGGAGGGTTTACACCCAAATGCAGAACAGATTTCTGCTTTGAGAGCTGACTATAGAGCAGCTCAAGCAACCTGCAGTCTCCAGCTTTGCATTTGTTTAGTTTCTACTGAAGTAGAGAGAGGTGCCCATCCCCATCACAGGAAAAGTGTGGCAAAGCAGAAGCATCATCCTTGCTAAGATACTGATAGACCAAACCTGAGTGTTTTCAGAGACCATTCTAACCTGGCATACACCCCAAGCCAGCCCTGCTGAAGTCACTGACGATCTTAAGCAGGTGCATGTTGTAGCTTACAACTGACGAGTCATTTCTATTTCAAGCAGATGCGGTGGGAAACTTAACAAAATGAACTGCACATTGTCCCCAATCTTTAAAACTAAGCCCTGGTCTACACTAGGACTTTAGGTCGAATTTAGCAGCATTAAATCGATGTAAACCTGCACCCGTCCACACAATGAAGCCCTTTATTTCGACTTAAAGGGCTCTTAAAATCGATTTCCTTACTCCACCCCTGACAAGTGGATTAGCGCTTAAATCGGCCTTGCCGGCTCGAATTTGGGGTACTGTGGACACAATTCGATGGTATTGGCCTCCGGGAGCTATCCCAGAGTGCTCCATTGTGACCGCTCTGGACAGCACTCTCAATTCAGATGCACTGGCCAGGTAGACAGGAAAAGAACCGCGAACTTTTGAATCTCATTTCCTGTTTTGCCAGCGTGACAAGCTGCAGGTGACCATGCAGAGCTCATCAGCAGAGGTGACCATGATGGAGTCCCAGAATCGCAAAAGAGCTCCAGCATGGACCGAACGGGAGGTACGGGATCTGATCACTGTTTGGGGAGAGGAATCCGTGCTATCAGAACTCCGTTCCAGTTTTCGAAATGCCAAAACCTTTGTCAAAATCTCCCAGGGCATGAAGGACAGAGGCCAGAACAGGGACCCAAAGCAGTGCCACGTGAAACTGAAGGAGCTGAGGCAAGCCTACCAGAAAACCAGAGAGGCGAACGGCCACTCCGGGTCAGAGCCCCAAACATGCCGCTTCTATGATGAGCTGCATGCCATTTTAGGGGGTTCAGCCACCACTACCCCAGCCGTGTTATTTGACTCCTTCAATGGAGATGGAGGCAATACGGAAGCAGGTTTTGGGGACAAAGAAGAAGATGATGAGGTTGTAGATAGCTCACAGCAAGCAAGCGGAGAAACCGGTTTTCCCGACAGCCAGGAACTGTTTCTCACCCTGGACCTGGAGCCAGTACCCCCCGAACCCACCCGAGGCTGCCTCCTGGACCCAGGAGGCGGAGAAGGGACCTCTGGTGAGTGTACCTTTTAAAATACTATACATGGTTTAAAAGCAAGCATGTGAAAGGATTACTTTGCCCTGGCATTCGTGGTTCTCCTGGATGTACTCCCAAAGCCTTTGCAAAAGGTTTCTGGGGAGGGCAGCCTTATTTCGTCCTTCATGGTAGGACACTTTACCACTCCAGGCCAGTAACACGTACTCGGGAATCATTGTAGAACAAAGCATTGCAGTGTATGTTTGCTGGCGTTCAAACAACATCCGTTTTTTATCTCTCTGTGTTATCCTCAGGAGAGTGAGATATAATTCATGGTCACCTGGTTGAAATAGAGTGCTTTTCTTCAGGGGACACTCAGAGGAGCCCGTTCCTGCTGGGCTGTTTGCCTGTGGCTAAACTGAAATGTTCCCCGCTGTTAGCCACGGGGAGGTGGGAGGGTTAAGGGGGTAGCCACGCGGTGTGGGGAGGCAAAATGCGACCTTGTAACGAAAGCACATGTGCTATGTATGTAATGTTAACAGCAAGGTTTACCCTGAAAGAGTGTAGCTACTGTTTTATAAAATGTGTCTTTTTAAATACCGCTGTCCCTTTTTTTTTCTCCACCAGCTGCATGTGTTTCAATGATCACAGGATCTGCTCCTTCCCAGAGACTAGTGAAGCTTAGAAAGAAAAAAGAACGCACTCACGGTGAAATGTTCTCCGAGCTCATGCTGTCCTCCCACACTGACAGAGGACAGATGAATGCGTGGAGGCAAATAATGTCAGAGTGCAGGAAAGCACAAAATGACCGGGAGGAGAGGTGGCGGGCTGAAGAGAGTAAGTGGTGGGCTGAAGAGAGGGCTGAAGCTCAAATGTGGCAGCAGCGTGATGAGAGGAGGCAGGATTCAATGCTGAGGCTGCAAGAGGACCAAACCAGTATGCTCCAGTGTATGGTTGAGCTGCAGCAAAGGCAGCTGGAGCACAGACTGCCACTGCAGCCCCTCTGTAACCAACCACCCTCCTCCCCAAGTTCCATAGCCTCCACAACCAGACGCCCAAGAACACGGTGGGGGGGCCTCCGGCCAACCAGCCACTCCACCACAGAGGATTGTCCCCAAAAAAGAAGGCTGTCATTCAATAAATTTTAAAGTTGTAAACTTTTAAAGTGCTGTGCTTAAAGTGCTGTGTGGCATTTTCCTTCCCTCCTCCACCACCCCTCCTGGGCTACCTTGGTAGTCATCCCCCTATTTGTGTGATGAATGAATAAAGAATGCATGAATGTGAAGCAACAATGACTTTATTGCCTCTGCAAGCGGTGATTGAAGGGAGGAGGGGCGGGTGGTTAGCTTACAGGGAAGTAGAGTGAACCAAGGGGCGGGGGGTTTCATCAAGGAGAAACAAACAGAACTTTCACACCATAGCCTGGCCAGTCATGAAACTGGTTTTCAAAGCTTCTCTGATGCATACTGCGCCCTCCTGTGGTCTTCTAACTGCCCTGGTGTCTGGCTGCGCATAACCAGCAGCCAGGCGATTTGCCTCAACCTCCCACCCTGCCATAAACGTCTCCCCCTTACTCTCACAGATATTGTGGAGCACACAGCAAGTAGTAATAACAGTGGGAATATTGGTTTCGCTGAGGTCTAAGCAAGTCAGTAAACTGCGCCAGCGCGCCTTTAAACGTCCAAATGCATATTCTACCACCATTCTGCACTTGCTCAGCCTGTAGTTGAACAGCTCCTGACTACTGTCCAGGCTGCCTGTGTACGGCTTCATGAGCCATGGCATTAAGGGGTAGGCTGGGTCCCCAAGGATACATATAGGCATTTCAACATCCCCAACAGTTATTTTCTGGTCTGGGAATAAAGTCCCTTCCTGCAGCTTTTGAAACAGACCGGAGTTCCTGAAGATGCAAGCGTCATGTACCTTTCCCGGCCATCCCATGTTGATGTTGGTGAAACGTCCCTTGTGATCCACCAGAGCTTGCAGCACTATTGAAAAGTACCCCTTGCGGTTTATGTACTTGCCGTCTTGGTGCTCCGGTGCCAAGATAGGGATATGGGTTCCGTCTATGGCCCCACCACAGTTAGGGAATCCCATTGCAGCAAAGCCATCCACTATGACCTGCACATTTCCCAGGGTCACTAGCTCTGATATCAGCAGATCTTTGATTGCGTGGGCTACTTGCATCACAGCAGCCCCAACAGTAGATTTGCCCACTCCAAATTGATTCCCAACTGACCGGTAGCTGTCTGGCATTGCAAGCTTCCACAGGGCTAACGCCACTCGCTTCTCAACTGTGAGGGCTGCTCTCATCTTGGTATTCATGCGCCTCAGGGCAGGGGAAAGCAAGTCACAAAGTTCCATGAAAGTGCCTTTACGCATGCGAAAGTTTTGCAGCCACTGGGAATCGTCCCAGACCTGCAACACTATGCGGTCCCACCAGTCTGTGCTTGTTTCCCGAGCCCAGAATCGGCGTTCCACAGCATGAACCTGCCCCATTAGCACCATGATGAATGCATTGGCAGGGCCCATGCTTTCAGAGAAATCTGTGTCTATGTCCTGATCACTCACGTGACTGTGCTGACGTCGCCTCCTCGCCCGGTATTGCTTTGCCCGGTTCTGGTGCTGCATATACTGCTGGATAATGCGTGTGGTGTTTAATGTGCTCCTACTTGCCAAAGTGAGCTGAGCGGCCTCCATGCTTGCCTTGGTATGGCGTCCGCACAGAAAAAAGGTGCGGAACGATTGTCTGCCGTTGCTCTGACGGAGGGAGGGGCGACTGACGACACAGCTTACAGGGTTGGCTTCAGGGAGCTAAAATCAACAAAGGGGGTGTCTTTACATCAAGGAGTATTTCAGGCAGGACTTCACGGAGGGTTCCAATCAGAAATGGTGCACCTAAGTTATTGTTCTTATTGGAACGAGGAGGTTAGCCTGGCCTCTGATTGATACATGGCTAGATTTACCTCACTGCACCTTCTCTGTGAGTGACTGCAGTGTGATCTAGAAGAATGAGTCCCCTAGATGGGGGAGAGGGGGAAGCAAGTGAATACAGAACAAATCTGGTCTATTTCTTGTTTTGATCCACTCCATCTATCTTTTACATCTTTGGCTGGCAGCAGACGGTGCAGAAGGACTGCTAGCCATCCTCATCTCTTGCCTGCCCGACTGAAGATGGTACAGTACGACTGCTAGCGAACCGTATCGCCTGCCTGCTCACCATAAGACGGTTCAATAGGACTGACTGCAGGACTAAAGAGAATGACCTGGTCAAGTCACTCCAAACTTAGTCCCTGCGCCCATGTCTGTCCAGGCGCTCCCAGACGACGTGGCCAGGAGCACCTCGGACATGACAATGACGGCTACCAGTCGTACTGTACCGTCTGCTGCCACAAGGCAAGGGGTTGCTGCTACTGTGTAGCAATGCAGTACCGTGTCTGCCAGTACCCAGGAGACATACAGTGAGAGTTACCTGAGCGGGCTCCATGCTTGCCGTGGTATGGCGTCTGCACAGGTAACTCAGGAAAAAAGGCGCAAAACGATTGTCTGCCCTTGCTTTCACGGAGGGAGGGAGGGAACGGGGGCCTGACGATATGTACCCAGAACCACCCGTGACAATGTTTTAGCCCCATCAGGCATTGGGATCTCAACCCAGAATTCCAATGGGCAGCGGAGACTGCGGGAACTGTGGGATAGCTACCCACAGTGCAACACTCCGGAAGTCGACTCTAGCCTCGGTACTGTGGAAGCACTCCGCCGAGTTAATGCACTTAGAGCATTTTCTGTGGGGACACACACACTCGAATATATAAAACCGATTTCTAAAAAAACGACTTCTATAAATTCGACCTTATTCCGTAGTGTAGACATACCCTAAGACGGAGACTAAAGAGTTTTGTTCATGCACATGGAAGCAAATCTGATGTGATGAGACAACAAGACCCACAGCTGCTGTCTGCAATTGCTTGATCTCTGTGCAAGGAGGGATAGTAGAGAGGACAGTTTTCACTGCCACCTTCAGTACCTCCCTCAGACTCAGATGTGTACTGGCACATGAATGTGTCTGCAGCGAGTGTTTCTCCTCCCCCCCCCCCGCCCCTTTTCTAGCTTTCATCATTCCGCTACTTTCTCCACTCTCTCCATCTGCATCCCCTGCTTTGTTTGCTGTCTCTCTCCGCCTTCCCTTTGTTCCTTTGTTCCATTAACCATCCTTTTCTTCTCCCTCTTCACTCCCAAATGAGAGTACTTGTGTCGTGGGCAGAGCCACTGGCTTGCTGCTTAAACACAGCTCCTGTTGTTTCCTAAGGGTCTGATCCAACTCTCCCTGGAGTCTATGGAAAGCCTCTCTCGTCAGCTCCTATGGGAGTTAGATTGGGGCCTAGAAGAGCATCTGGTCTGAGGGAGAGCAAGTTATCCTAACACAGGGGGTCTCAAACTTTTCCACATCTCCACAGAGAGATCATCCCAGGCATGCCTCCCTTATTCACAGCCCCCTCTTCCATTCATGGTCACACTGGCTGCCTATGACAGATGCCGTCATGGCTTACATGGAACAGCAATGTGAGGGGAGGATTAATACAGTGGTACTCAAACTTTTTTGTTCGTGGATCACTTGAAAATTGCTGAGGGTCTTGGTGGACCACTTAATGATCTTTCCAAATATTATTTGTACAGTTAGCTAACAACTGTAAAGAGCTTTGGATAAAAGCGCTATATATATAAAAAAGTTAATAATAAACTTTTTTTTGTTCTACAAATAAAAGCACACAACTCATATTTTAATATCAGTAGTCTTACCTTTCTAATGCAATGGATCTGCCCTCTCTCCCCCACCATGGCAGCCCCGAAGCTGGGGCTGGGAAGGGCAGGGGGTCTCTCCCTGGCAGTCACCGCCCTGGAGCTTGGGAAAGTCGCCTCTTTCTCTGGTCGCTGCAGCCCTACACGTCCCAAATTCCCCCTACCCCTGCTTCTCACCTCACTGCCCCCTCCCACCTACCCACTATTCCCCCTGAGGCCACCACTTCACCTTACATGTGCATCTTCTCCAGGGTCCAGGCACCTAATTAGTGGAGCCAGGCCTGCATGGCTCCACTAATTAGGTGGGTGGCCCTTCATTCTCTCATGTGCGGCTGCCGAGGCATACACCTTAGAGGGAACTACCCGCAGACACCTGAATGGAGCTCGCAGACCACTGCTGGTCCACCGACCACAGTTTGAGAACCTCTGGATTAATATATTATGTCTGTTCACATAAGGGGATTATTTTCTTTATGGGAGAAAAAGTCAGTCACATTAGTTACATCTGGTCTTCATTCCCGCCCTCCCGCTTCTCTGCTCCCCGACTCTCCTGCCTGTCCATATTCTTCCTGGACCACTTCTCCTCCTCTCCCCTTGCTACATAGTTCCTTTCTCCCCAGACCCTCTTCTCTCCCGAACATACTGTCCAGTCGCCTCCTCCAGGACATCCCTCTGCTAATAGTTGCTGGCGGATTCCACTCTTCTCTTGTGCACGAGCAGCATTTTGCTTCTTTCAAAGCAAAATACAACAGGAGCAACAACAACAACAACAAAAAGGGGGATCAAGGGATGGATGGAAGCCAGAAATAGAAAAGTTTCAGAGTAACAGCCGTGTTAGTCTGTATTCGCAAAAAGAAAAGGAGTACTTGTGGCACCTTAGAGACTAACCAATTTATTTGATGCTCAAATAAATTGGTTAGTCTCTAAGGTGCCACAAGTACTCCTTTTCTTTTTAGAAATAGAAAAGACACCACACAGCTGGACATATACAAGAGCTCAGACAGAACCATAACCCAGGGACTCAACTTCAGCTTGAGAGCAAGAGTGTGCTGCTAATATTCATGGGCAGAAAAGAGGTTTTAAAAATGAGATGTCCTGACAGGTCTGCAAGCCCTCCTCAGTTGTGCCACACTCCCAGCATAGTCTGTAAAGCAGAGACAGCAGCTGTCCAGCTGGGGCTGTCAATAGTGCTTAGGATGATGCAGAAGGGCCCGACCGCTTTTACCTTTAAGAATTATCCCCCAGTTTATTTATGTTAATAAGCAATATAAGCCAAGGTCAGGAGCTGCTGCTGCAAACTCAAGCAGCTGGGTCTAGGAGGAGCATTGCAAATGGACAGAGGACCAATGTGGAGGTTACCTTTCTATCCAGCTGTGAGGCAATTTTCTATTCACATTTGGAGTCAGCACTGAGCAAGAACCTCTCTCTGGAAGGTGTCCAGGTACAGGGTGATGGGCATAGAATAAGAATCTAAATAGAACAGAATAATTCTGTCTACCAGTCGGAAGATACCCAATAGGTCAAATTTTCCAAGAGTGACCCTCAGTTTTTGGTGTGTAACTTGCAATGCCTTGAGGTTGATTTTCAGAGGTGCAGAGCTCCCCATGACTTCAGCTAGAGTCGAGATTGTTGAGCATGACTTGGGGCGGGGCAGCAGAGAATCAAACCCTCAATGGCTCTAGTTGGGTACCCATAAATTGAGGCACTCCAAATTGATATTATTTCCCCTAGCATTATAGGGGACAGGACAAAACAGTGGGGATGCACACGTCCGTGTAAGAGCGTGGCAAACAAGTATTAACTTTAAAGGGAGGGGCTAGTTGCCAGAGGTAGCTATTGTGCTTGAAGGAAGGCTTTCAGATAACAGGTTAAGAAGGGAATGGTAAGAGGAGTTTTTGTGGGAGCCCTTTGTTAAAAATATCGGGAGTCCATCACTACCTTCAACTCGCCATTAAGAACATGACAACAAACAAAAGACTCCTGCCTGCACCCGTTTGCCCTATTTGACAGGTGTAAAAAATTACACAGATTGCAAAAATGGTACCTAAAGTCAAAGGCAACTAAGGGATCAGATCCCCCAGTAACAGGATAAGAAGGCTTTGTAATTACATTAAAGCTGTTTTATGCCACATGATGCAGGTGTTCATTTCGCAGCTCAAGGACACAGGGACTGGAGCACAGGCCGTGCTGTGGGATGTACATTAATGAGCTCAAGCAGTTGCGCATGCTCATGAAGATTACAACTGCAACTCCATCGAGCTGCTGACTTAAATCCAGAGAGGAATTTGGCTTTCATGGCTGTCGATTTCAGATTACTCCAGGCCAGAGAGCATCGTCATATGGGAAAGGGGTAGTTGTAGGGTTGCCAACTTCCTAATTGCACTAAACAGAACACCCTTGCCTCACCCCTTCCCTTGAGGCCCCGCACCTTCTTTGAGGCTGCACCCCTACTCACTCCAGCCCCTCTCCTTCCATCGCTCGCTCTCCCCAACCCTCACTCACTTTCACTGGGCTGGGGCAGGGGGTTGAGGGCTCCTGGGTGGGGCCAGAAATGAGGGGTTCAGGATGCGGGAGGGGGCTCTGGGGATGAGGGGTTTGGGGTGCAGGAGGAGGCTCTGGGCTGGGGCCAAGGGGTTTGGAATGTGGGAGTGGGCTCAGGGCTGGCGTAGGGGTGTGGAAGGGGGTGTGGGATGTGGACTGTGGGAGGGAGTTTGGGTGAGGGAAGGGGTTCCAACCTGGGGCAGGGGGTTAGGGTGCAGGTGGGGGGGGCAGGGTCTGGGAGAGAGTTGGGGTACGGGAGGAGGTTCCTACCTGGAGAAGGGGGTTCAGGGTAGGGGCCCCAGCTGGGCAGCGCTTACCTCAGGTGGCTCCCGATTGGTGGTGCAGTAGAGCTAAGGCAGGCTCTCTACCAGCCCTAGTCCTGTGCTGGTTCTGGAAGTGGTGCCATGTCCGGCCCCTAGGCAGAGGCGCGGCCACGCAGCTCTGCATGGTGCATGCTGCCCTTGCACAGAGGCGCTGCGCCCCCACAGCTCCCACTGGCCGCAGTCCCCAGCCAATGGGAGCTGCAGAGCCAGCACTGGGGGCAGCACGTGGAGCTTCCCTGATTGCCCCTGTGCCTGGGGCTGAACATGCCGGCCGCTTCGGGGAGCTGCACAGAGCCAGGGCAGTCAAAGAGCCTGCTGCCTGCCTTAGCCCCAATGTGCCGCCAACTGGACTTTTAACGGCCTGGTCAGCAGTACTGACCTGAGCCACCAGGTCCCTTTTTGACCAGGCGCTCTGGTCGAACACCATACCCCTGGCAACCCTAGGTATTTGTAACATTAAGTTCTCATGCACCAGTGACAAATAACTTGTTTTCCATGACAGACCACCAAACATATCACTACATACTGCTCAATTTATAAATATGAAGGAGACATTACTGCAATAAATTCTGCTACTCCTGATGTAGCCATTGGGCTCGATCAGCTTCAGGTGAAATCGTAGTTGCTGCTCTACCCCAGTGATAGGAAAGAAGACGGGAGCACAGCCCTGGCTTTGAAATGCAATGTGATGGATGTACCTTCCTTAAGATACAGCACAGGGGACGCAGCACTGCAAACAGGGCTCAGGAGCATGAGTGATGCTAGAGGATGGCTACTTGAGAATATGAATAAAATGGAATAGACTTATTAGGTCCTTCCCTCTACCAGAGAAGAACTTTTCCCTACAGTGTGCTCCCCATTGCTTTGTCTTATTGCATTTCAAGGCACTCAAGCAACAGGGCTTTAACTGCTTTGATAACAGGTGCAGCTACCCTGACAAACATGGTGCTTGTAATTCACCAGTGGTGCAGCAGCACTGGAAGATGTAGTGCAGACAGAGCTGAGGTGGATTTAGCACACGTTGCCTAGCCTTGCTCAGATGATAGTAGTAAAGACACCCAAGCTCGGTACACACGGCAGCATCCCCCATGGCTACCCCTGGTGAAGACTTCTGGGGCAGCATTGTCGTCATGGGCATTGAGGTCAGCGAGACCGTTCCACTCGAATACAGTTCAGCCCCAGGAGTTTTCCCTGGTGTTTAGCTGAAATTCCATCCCATAACACTATCTGAGTGACATTTGGTGCTCATGGAATTGGGGACGAGTCATTCTGATGAATCCAAGCATCGTGCTAGCAGGAATGTACAGGCTTCCCACCAACAGCCATGCCAAAGGGGTCAGGGTACCCGAATCCCAGTGGAAACCAAAGGATGTTGAGTGTCCAGGTCCCTCACACTCCTTGACAAACCCCTGCTGCTGGCTCTTGCCAACAGTGCAAGTGTTCTCTTTCTGAAACAGCTACATCCAAAAAAAGATTATAAAACCAAAATCAAAGCACACACTGGTCTTTCAGGATCAGCACCAGATACAGGCCTGCTGCTGCTCTGCTTCCAGTGGCCCTTTCCTCTATTTAGCCAGGACAGGAAATCCTATTGAGAGAAAGGGCCTTATCAGTGCGCAGCTATCCCCAGAGCGCAGCTCATATAGCATCTCACAACATGCTCCAAAACAACCGCCTCACAAATTGAACAGATTTAACCCCTTCACTTCTGGCCCCCTGAGCATCATCCCTGGCTGCAAAGAAGCATAGCCTGGAGATGTACTAGCTCTAGGGAGTGGCTTGGCATAAGGTGGATGTCGGAGACACTCCTCCTGCACTGTATATTAGGTATATGCTCTTTGGTATGCACAGTGCTGTATCACATACTTGGTATACTGCCATGGGTGTTGGAGTAGCATTTAGCTAGGAAGGGGTTAAGCAAATATTAAACATCTTTGTTAGCAGCAAGAACCACCTTCCCCACCAAGAGAATCAAACACTGATTAAGAGTCTCTCACTCGCAGCATCAGTGCTCCCTTCATAACTCCCAGACACCAATCCCCACTCAGATGGGATTTTAGAGGGTGGGACTAGTTTGCCTGCTTCTGATTTCCTGTATTGCCCAAGTTCCCTCTTGTGGGGTTAATGGCCAGGGATGCCATTTCAGATTTTGGTAGGGGTAGGGTGGGGAGTGCAACTTTAACTGTGATTCCAAGGGCTACTTCGCACCTGAAAACTCTAGGGGTTTTTTGCAGACAATAATTTAGAAATTAGCTGATCGGGTACTGTATCTAATTCCTATATAAAAAAAGAGGATTAAATAAATATTAGACCCACTCAGCTCTAATACTAACATGTTCTCACATCTTGTGTCAAGTCTCTAAAGGAACACTGGTTAGGTTTAAAATTTTAATGTATATTCTTCGTTACTAACTCTTGAATACAATTGAAACAATTGTAGAAAAATCTGGATTACTTCCTATCACTTTTTTCCAGTTCATAAAGCTTGGAATAGATCACTTAACTTTGGAAACAGCCTACTAGGGCAAGGCCCCCTGAGTTTATACTGCACCTGACTGGGGCTCTAGGGGTGTTACCTCACTACAAATAATAGATTAGAAACTAACCTTAAACAGGAGTGAAACTGACACTTTCAAGTCACTTTCACAGTATTGCCAATCCCAAATGTTCAAAAATCGTGAATCAGGCTCACCAAAAATCATGGGATTGGCTTTAAAATCATGAGATTATGTAAAAACAACAGATTTGGGATTCTTTTTATTTGCTTCCTGCTTTTTGAGTACACTGGGGTCACATTTTGAAGCATTCTCCACAGACATGAGGACAAGAAACATCATTTTTCTTTAAGAATGAAGGCTGAAATCATCACATATCCACTTGACTCCAGGAGCTGGGGCTTTAAGGAAAACAATTATGAGACTCATGACAAAAGTCATGAAAGTTGGCAACACTGCTTTTATTTCTGTTTAAGAGCCTTCTGGAAAGTAAACTAGCCTTTAAACACAATACTACAACAACTGAATGGCAGTTCTCACAGGAGAATATTTAAAACCAAACTCCAAGAAAATTCTATAGTTTAAAATTGAGAAAAAAATTGAGACTTCTGAGGTATATCAGTGCAACTGCAAGCAGGAAAGGAAAATAAATGGGCACAGGAGCTCTGGGCAGCTCTACCTTTAGAAAGAAAGTTTGAGGGTCAAATCTTCTAGTCCTTAATCAAGTAAAACTTCTATTGACATCAGTGCCTCCACTCATAGATAGAAACATCAGTGAACATTTGATAACGTGCGGTCAATCACTATACACTTCATACTTAAATATCTGAGCCATGTTATCCAGAGTTACACATCTTATATGCATTGGCTCAGGGACTGGATTTTCTGGCGTATTCTGAACAGTGCTGAGCGCAGAGATGGTACCCAGTGAATAATGCAAATCATGACGATAATCATCGACTTTATGGACTCTGTGGATGCAGTTTCTGTTCTTTGTTCTGGAATTGGCCTGAATACAGCTGAAACCCTAAGAATTTGAGGCATAAACACATTGGATACTTATATGACACTTTCTCATTCCTTCCTTTTCTCAAACCTGGAACAAAAAATGACTGAACAAAATGGTTTTCAGTTAAAATGTAAAATTATACAGCAGCCATTGCTGTACAACCCAGCATGGGGCAGAACCTGCCATCCCTGGGGAGTTAAGTGATCTCTTCTCATCTGATTCTCATTCTCCATCCTTCCTAACCTCTGTGCTGCTTTTCATTCTGTCAACCATGACATCCATCCTGGGAGCATGTGCTGGAGTCTCAGAGAACCGGCATGGTTTTTCTCCCATCTATCAGAGTCCTCTTTTTTTGCAGCATGCAGCAGAGAGAGAGGCTGGTCTGCTGGATACAGAGTTAGCCCTCTGAGACCTGGGTTCTACTCCCCCCATGGACTTCCTGTCTGACCCCAGGCCAGTGCTTTAAGGACAGAATTTCAAAGGTTTTTAGGCACCCAAAGATGAAGCTAGGCATCGGGGGGGGAGTTTACAAGGCATCTAAACTTCTAGGCGCTTTTGAAAATCCCACTAGGTGCCTAAATACCTTTGAAAATCTGGCCACTAGTCTCTCTGTGCCTCAATGCCCAACCTGTACAATGGGGATAACAGCATTGCTCTACCTCACCAAGGGGCTGGGAGGAGAAATAGGTTAGACATTGTGAGGCGCAGCTTCAGATACTATGGTGATGAGACCATATAAGTACCACAGGTAAAGTGGGAACTTCTCTATACACTGCTTGCCCTTCCCTGGGATTGACCCCATCTCCCCCTTTTCTGAATGTAACCAGGCTCAGTGCTTTGCTATATTTTGTCTGAACCCCCTGTTCTCTCTAAGGGCTTGTCTACACTGACAATTAACAGCACTGAAACTTTCTCGCTCAGGGGTGTGAAAAAACACCCCCCACAGCGCAAGTTTCAGTGCTGTAAAGTGCCAGTGTAAACAGTGCCCCAGTGCTGGGAGCTGCGCCCCTCATGGACGTGGGCTTTTTAGAGCGTTGGGAGAGCTCTCTCCCAGCGCTCTGCCATGACTACACAAGGCATGTTAAAGCGTTGCCATGGCAGCGCTGCCAGTGTGGACTAGCCCTAAAACAACCTCTCCCCCCTCCACAAAGGGATTCCTCTTTTACAAGCTAAACTTTCATACCCTTAATATAATCACCAGCCCTTTCTTATCTTAATCACCCTGCCTCTGTTTGTAAATAAAATACTGACTCCCTGCTCCAGGGACCTCTGCTCTGTAGAACTCACGTTTCACACTAATGCTGTGCTGTAGTTAAGGGCTAGTCTATACTGGCAACGCTAAAGTCACATGGTTTGTGCACCAGCGCTTTAAAAAACCCACCTCCACGAGAGGCGCGGCTCCCAGAGCTGGGGCACTGTTTACACTGGCGCTTTACAGCACTGAAACTTGCTGCACTCGTGGGGTGTGTTTTTTCACACCCCTGAGCGAGAATGTTGCAGTGCTGTAAATTGCAAGTGTAGACAAGCCCTCCCTTGACCCCCCCTAATTGGCGCCCTTGTTAATGGCAAGGTGCTTGACTACACTCCAGTGAGGCTGCAGCATCTGGTACTATTCCTTGTGATAACTTGAGGTTTGCTAGTTCCACCCCGTTGCTGCACTGAGTTATCTGTTCCAGCCACTAAGTGGAAGCACGTCATCCTTCACATCTGTGCTAAGCGCAGACCAGGTCCCAATGCATATGCAAGACTTTGCATTCAAAACCAGTGCATGAAGTGGAGATGGCAGGGTGGATTAGGAAGGCTCCTTCAGCACCGCAGTTTAAAGCAGAGCTGTGCTGGACCCTGCTGTTTCACACCAATGGGCCCATGTAAATGTTTCCTTCAGTTTCCATCTGCAAGTATTTGCAGCCCAGCCAGCCAAGGGTTTGCTTTGGGTTGAGCGTTCAAATGAACCCAACATTCAGGGCACTGTCTCAGACAGTTTCAATGTCAGGATGCGCATTGAAACCCTAAATTTTACATGAAGGGCCTTTAACTGACCCTGATTCACAAACCTGCCCAGAGTTTGCAATTACAAACGTCTGAAGTTGAAGGTTAACTCTGCTAGCATAATCTAGTGGCTAGAGCACTGGACTGGGTCTCAGAATACCTGGATCCTATTCCCAGTTCTGCCACTGGCCCACTGTGTCACCTGGGGCAACTTGCTTCCCCTCCATGTGCCTGATTCCTCTCCTCTCCCCAGACACATTTATTTAGACTACAAGCTCTTCGGGGCAAGCACTCTTGCACACTAAGGGTTTGTACAGCCGGTAGCCCAATGGGATCCTGAATCTTAATTGGGTTCTCTAAGTGCTACAGTAACAATAATATGATGAAGGAGGTGTGGGAGCATGTCAAAGCCCCACCAGCTACTAGGTTTATTTTGGGTGGGGAGGAATAAACCTTAAGCTTCCCAGTCCCCCCATTACACACTTCTTGTCATTTCTATTAGTTATGCAGCTGCTTCACTTCCATGAGGTTTAATTTTGCTAATGCAGTTGCCTGCCTGGAACACCAGTGAGCAGCATGGAGGAAATGTGCTGCTTAATGTACCTTGAAATACCAGATCAGGTGACTAGCTACTGGCTTTATTGGCTCTAAAAGGTGATCGGCTCTAATTGGAAGCCATATGCTTTTGTCTAAAGAGGTTCTGCTTGACTTGAAACACTGGGGCAGCTAACAGAGTGATAGTTCCCTATGAGAAAGAAGTGGTTGGGCTGAGGATGGAGGGTGAATTCAGCACTGGAACAGAGAACTTACAGAATAGGAATGAAGCCAAGATATTCAATACAAGCTTGAAGTGGAAAGCCAAACCCAGTCTGATTATGGAGTTGCTAATGGCTGCATAGTTCCATGATTATCTTGTGTTTTCCTGTCCCTGCAGCCTGTGAAGGTGATGTGTAAATGAGGCAATTTCAAAACATTTTCTTTACTCCCCGCACCACTCCTGCCCTGCAAAATGGATGAACCTATTTCCTGGTACGAGCTACCCCCAGTCTCCTAAAATCATGAGTCAGGCCCCCAAAATCATGAATTAAAAAAAGTGGACATTCTTCAGGTTTTGGAGATTATTGATTTTTTTTTAAACGAAAGCTGAGATTTTCACATAATCACATGACTCTAGGAGGCTTTAAGAAATGTCACAAGTCTCATGATTTTTGGTTTAAAATCATGAGAACTGGCAACACATTACCTTATGCTTCCCCTCATCTATTGGTCATATCTACTTGCCATCTTTTGTTTTATATTTAGATTGCTAGCTCTTTAGTGCAGGGGCTGTCTTGTTATGTGTTTGTACAGCACCCAGCACAATGGTGCTGGGCATCTAGGTGCTAGCCCAATACAAACAAAAAGAGTGCCTGTCAAGGTTCCTTCTCCACTCTGAACTCTAGGGTATAGATGTGGGGACCTGCATGAAAAACCCCCTAAGCTTATTTTTACCAGCTTAGGTTAAAACTTCCCCAATGTACAAACTATTTTACCTTTTGTCCCTGGACTTTAATTGCTGCCACCACCAAGCGTCTAACAAATATATAACAGGGAAAGAGCCCGCTTGGAAATGTCTTTCCCCCCCAGAATCCTCCCCAAACCCTACACCCCCTTTCCTGGGGAAGGCTTGATAAAAATCCTCACCAATTTGCAAAGGTGAACACAGACCCAAACCCTTGGATCTTAAGAACAATGAAAAAGCAATCAGGTTCTTAAAAGAAGAATTTTAATTAAAGAAAAAGTAAAAGAATCACCTCTGTAAAATCAGGATGGTAGATACCTTACAGGGTAATCAGATTCAAAACATAGAGAATCCCTCTAGGCTAAACTTTAAGTTACAAAAAGACACAAAAACAGGAATATACATTCCATTCAGCACAACTTATTTTATCAGCCACTTAAACAAACCAGAATCTAACGCATATCTAACTAGATTGCTTACTGACTTTTTACAGGCGTTCTGACCTGCATTCCTGCGTAAGCATAAGCATCACACAAACACAGAGACCCTTTGTTTTCCCTGCCCTCCTCCAGCTTTGAAAGTAACTTGTCTCCTCATTGGTCGTTTTGGTCAGGTGCCAGCGAGGTTGTCTTAGCTTCTTAACCCTTTACAGGTGAAAGGGTTTTTCCTCTGGCCAGGAGGGATTTAAAGGTGTTTACCGTTCCCTTTATATTTATGACAGTGCCACATCACATAAACCCATTGTAAATCTCACAAGCTGCTAGCACAAGAACGGAAATATTGAGCTTACTGCCTTATATTGAGAAGTGTTTGAATGCAAGGGAACACAGATATTTATTCACTAATAAATAGAGACGCCTGTCAGATAGCATATTACACAGCAGCACCTAGGGAAAAGAAGGGATGCATGCCTTTAGCTCCTGCTAACAACCCAGACAGAGCAAGATAAGACATGCTATAGAACAGTGGTTCTCAACTTTTCCAGACTATTGTACCCCTTTCAGGAGTCTGATTTGTCTTGCATACCCCAAGTTTCACCTCACTTAAAAACTACTTGCTTACAAAAATCAGACATAAAAATACATAAGTATCAGCAAATTATTACTCAAAAATTGCTTACTTTCTCATTTTTACCATATAATTATAAAATAAATTGACTGGAATAAAAACATTGTACTTACATTTCAGTGTATAGTACATAGAGCAGTCATTATCTGTATGAAATTTTAGTTTGTACTGACTTTGTTAGTACTTTTTATGTAGCCTGTTGTAAAACTAGGCAAATATCTAGATGAGTTGATGCACCCTCGGAAGACCTCTGTGTACCCCTGGTTGAGAACCACTGCTACAGGAAACCCTCTGAGACTTTTAACAGCTGTGTTAAATCCCTGTAGTTCTAAAGGAGACATTTGCTCACAGGGAGACTAGATTTTATTACCCACAATCAACTAGTACATATTGTATCCAATCCCCTGAGGCCAGGTGAGCTTTGGAGCTGATCAAACAATGTTATCAGATGGGTTTTGTTTATTTATTAGGTACCTGGCCGGAAATTGTGGTAAGGGCTAGGTAGGTTTACAAGGCCCAAATTCACCTGCTTTCTTGCAACACTTCAGTTTTAGTGAGGGCTGAGGAGAACAACAATAGCTTTCAGAGATAAATCCCAGGAAGAAGAAATGCCAGCATGAAAGCAGGCCCAATAATAAGTGAGGGTGGGGGAGGACTGGTAATCTTTATTGGATACGACTAAAGAAGGTTTCACTTTCCTTCAGGTTTGCTGCGGGACCTGTATGATATTTCCATATGGACACTGCAACATAAGTGCTTGTAGGGGTAGCTGGTAATGCACCAGGAAGTCACCTTCCTCTACCATAAACGGTAGGGATCTAACTCCCTTTCTACTTTTTCCCAGCAAGTTCATTGCTCAGCTATTTGGTGGGTACAATGTTGCCAGCATGTAACTGTCTTCAGTGTGTGAAGAGGTCAATGATAGCTGCCTAGTTGCTTTTATATTTGTATTGCGTGTCTGCAGTAATAAAAAGGAGAGGGGTTTGTATAATTAGGAAGAAATTTGGACATAAGTAAGTTATTTGGCCAGGAGATATGTATTCCAAGGCCCTAACTGAAGCACTGGCAACTTTATATATATAGCAAAATAACAGAGAAAATATAAAGGGGAGGAGAGCTGTGTAACTTAGAGGGTAATAGAGATACAAGCAGCACAGAGTTATAAAGATGAAGTCATGCCAGAGAAATTTTATTGCTTTTTGACTGAACTACAAAATTTACAAGAGATGGGCAGAAAATGAATGAGACATTCTATGGTTTTGGTATTCATTTTCTATAGTACCCATATCTTACATATGTGCCTGACTTTACACACAAGAGCAGTCCTATTGAGTTTTTTACTATGGGCCTTTTTGTCCATGCCCACTATGATTTACTATGGAGAGCAGCACCACTGGGTGTAGTGAATATGGCACATCCAGCCCAGGTTTGCATAGCAGAGAAGAGCTATAGGCTCTATTTTGGAAGCTGACAGTAAAGGAAAATCATTTGTGGGGGTGAGAGTCAGACATGTAATTATACACATCATTATACTTTTACACACACACTTCACATCAAACTGAAAAAAACTAGAACCAGAAGAGAGACATGCCAGTCCTACATAATGCAATGTACATGTTTTGATGTCAATTCCCTACCTTTGTTTGCTTATTGTCTAAAACTAAACAATCTTCCAGGCAGGAACCACACAAAGCACTGCACAAAGCTAATAATCTGAATAGCAGGAAGATTTGGGTCAACCCCTCTCACTTGAGGGAAGGCTGAAGTTCTACATGTAAAGCTTAAGACCTACCATGGCAGATGAAGTGAGAA
Organism: Lepidochelys olivacea; assembly: GCF_965140295.1. NCBI lineage: Eukaryota > Metazoa > Chordata > Testudines > Cheloniidae > Lepidochelys > Lepidochelys olivacea. The sequence goes on from NC_140424.1 coordinate 17,759,789, forward strand.
GAGGCAAATGCTGAAGAAACAAGTCTCACTGTGAAGCTCAGGTGACTGCTCCTAGCCACAAAGGAAAGGATTCTTCCCAGACATCTTTCTCTGTCTCAAACCAGGACTTGTTCTTAGTTCTATCTAAAGCTAGAGAACAAATGGCTCACAACCCTCAATCCACTTGATGGAGTAATTTGTTCCAGCTGGGCCCAGTCATGTTCCCTGTAATCCTTGCTGTGATAGAAAGCACCTGTGAAAGCTTTTCTGCTAAGGGAAGTCTTACTTAGCTCTGTTCCTCTCAAGTACAGAGACATATACATACACACACACACAGACACAGATTTATCCACCCTTCATGCTTGTCATGAACTAAAGCACGGTCAGGAATGGAACATGGGGACAAAAGCAGGATTGATGACAAGTTCTATTTAAATGGACTGTTCGTACCACTCCAAGAGCTGCTGATTCTCTGCATTTATCTTTTTTTCACATGATGCATAAAACAGTTGGGTCTCAGGGATGGAGTCTGGCAATTCCTCAGATCTCTTTCCATCTGTGAGTTCCTCTCCTCTCAGCAATTTGGATCTAGAGTTCCATTCCATGTGAGACAATAAATCAAGTTCAGATTCACCCTACTCATTGTGGTTGTATTGTTCTATTCTACAGGCCTGATCCAAAGCCCATGGAAGTCAGTAAAAGGAGGCTTTGGATCAAGTCCTGGGTGGGCATGGGAATCCAATCTCTTCTCTTTACTCATAGAAACACAGTGTAGCACTATACATTACTTGTTGCTATAGTTGAACACCAGTTTACAGTGATTATTATTTTTTAGCAACAGTCAAGGACCATTGCTCCCTAGGAGATCCTGGCTGGGAAGAACATTTTAATGAGAATATATAGCCAGCCTCTTTTGTACTAAAATAAACAGCTTTATCGTAGTATTTGCCAGACCGTCTCAGACTACTGGGCCATCAAATCCAGTATTCTGCTTCTGGTACTGGCCAACACCTGATACTTCAGCAGATGACAAAAATACTCTTAATGCATCTGACCAGTAGAATAATACTGTTACTGTCCATGGAAGGAAAATATAATTCTTGACCACAGCAGTGATCAGCTTCAACCCTGAAGCATGAAAGTTGATTACCCTTATTTGAGCCCAATGGACATAAAATTATCCAGATGCAGCATTGACTATGGACTCCTCCTGCCGTGAATTTTACAGGCTAAGGAACAACACACTGAGGGAGTCCCTCACCGGTCAGATTCTAGCACAGACTTGAATGATATATTTGATTCACTAACATTAGTCTCAACTCTTGGCCTGGAATTTTGTGTCTGCCTGCAGATGCACCCCTAGCTAGTGAGAAATTCTAAAACAGTAACTCAGATTTTTAATCTCATGATCATTTTGAACATAAGACTTTTTTTTAGGATCCATGTTAATGGAAGAATCCTATCGAATGATAGAAAATTAAAGCCTTTGTGTAGGAAGTTTAAACCAAACCTCTACATTGTGATGAACTAAATTCCTGTCATGTAATTCCTGACCTAAAGAAGAGCTCTGTGTAAGTGAAAAGCTTGTCTCTCTCACCAATAGAAGTTGGTCCAATAAAAGATATTAACTCGCCCTCCTTGTCTCTTTAATATCCTGGGATCAACACAGCTACAGCAACATTGCACACATAATACAATTCCATAGGCTGGTTTACAAACTATAGAAAAGGTATAATTGTATCTTAATTTCTTATAAAACTTGAAATAATTTGAAAGGACTCTATTTAATTTGTGCTTGACCCTATTCATTTCATCCTTATTAAATCCTATAGGAGTTTTTCAGAAGGACAGTTATATTCCACTTCCTCTTCTCCCAGTGTTCCCATATTAGAAACAATTACAGGTGGCCCATGCATTATCTTCCACAAACATGTCAGTTCTTGGCAATGCAGTTCTAGGAACATTCCAGTCACTCTGCTGCTTTCTAGGTGTAATGACAATCTTATCACACAGCACTGAACTTCAAAACAACCGTCATTTCATAACAGAACAACATATTTTCTGAATCCTGCAGTCAAATGAAGTGAAAGTGATGCAGCCCTATTCTAGAAAGCAAATATCAAGCAGAAGGTTGCTTTAAAAGGGGCTGATTAAATTAATTTGCTTGTAGAAGATTCACTCCCCTTTTCAGCAGCAGGGGAAGCAATACTGAGTTTTGTCAGAAGTGAAGAGCATCTGCAACTTGAGTTGAATCCCCTGGCAGCTGTGGGGGCTCAGTCTCTCTGAACATTTAAGCTTAATGTTTATAACATTTTTGCAGCCAGTTTTCTAAGACAGTTTACACAAAGAATTAACTTACTGATACTGTCTTGCCCTTTTGTTCTTTCAGCTCATGCACCTTTTCCCTCTCACCACTGTTCTTTCCCTTCTTGCAACTCACTAAACAGCAATAAAGAGCATACAGGAGCAACAAATTATTACAGTCATGCCTAGGAGTTCCAACTGGGATCAGGGCCCCACTGTGCTAGGCACTGTACAGACACCTCCTGAGAGACCGTCCCTGCCACAGAGAGCTTACAATCTACACAGAGAAGACATACAAAGAGTAGAAGGGGAAACAAAGGCACAAAAAGGCAAAGAGACTTGCCTAAAGTCACATAGCACGTGGCATAGACCAGAGCACTGACTCCCTGGCCAGTGACGATACCATAAGACTGCACTGCCTCCCCATAATTGCTCTGAATGTACGGACATTTCTGTCATCTGTTTGTGCCTAAACAGAAGAAGAGTTATGCCTCATAAGAAGAGTTAATTTCCACATTGCTCACCCTCAACTTTGGGTTTTCTATGTACACTCTTTTTTTCTTAAACTAAAGGGGGCCATTGTTTGGTGGAAAAAAATAAAGTTCTCAGCATTTTTCCTCAGGTCCCTTCATTCTGATTAATTTTAAAAAATAAATTTAATATTTTCCTTCCAACTCCCATTCTGCTTCCATCCTTCCTTCCTCTCAAAGATTTGACTATGGGATTCTGCATTTTTCTCCCAGATCTCCGCAACTGATTATCCCCTCCTGCCAAGCTCCTACTCGGGGATACTTTAAACTCATTTTTAATCTTTCCCTCACTTCTCCTTCCCCCGGCATACACTCTCACTATCCCCCCTCCCCCACATCAAACAACAGCTATTTCCCCTCCAGAACACTCAGCCTCAGAGTCCCAACACTGTAGTCAGCCTGGAGAGACTCCCATGCCTACATGAAGCAAAAGAGGGTCTTAGCCCTCCTCGGGCCTTTATAGCCCTTTGCAGCAGTTCTGAGCCAGGAGCAATCATTTGTTTCCCCTCCCAGCCAAGAACAGCTCACAGGCCTATGGGATAGGGGAGCTGCTGTGGAAGAGCCCAGATACTGCCGCTCAGACTCCAGCCCCCCTCAAGGAATTCTGTGGGGGAGACTTCGCCTTTCCTCGGTGCCACCGCCAGTGCTCTCGCCTGTTCTCTACCCTTAAGTAAAGCACCAGATCAAACCACCAGAACCTATTCTACACTTCCCCTTCAGATGACTTATTTTCCAGTAAAAATCCAGTACAGCGTGGGCAGCGGTGCTTGAACAATTTGTATAGCGCTGAGAGCCATTGAACCAAACTGTAAACGCTGCTTATGATGGAAACCACTTCAAGCCAGGGGGTGCTGCCACAACCCCAGCAGCCATCTCTGGTTCACTGTACTCAAACAAGATGCCTTACTGACTCCAGCAGGGGTACTGCAGGTGTGGCTGAGGTCCTGCCGGTGTGAAGGAGGCATGACTTGGCTCTTTAGGAATCATGGAATATGCTTGGCTCGCCCCCTCTGCCCATCCCATGCCAGTTTTGGAAGATAGTTATTCCCCCCCACCCAATGCCTCATTCCAGGGAGCACAGGCATTTCCCACACATCACTTGGATTATTTAATTTGAGTTACTGGCTTCTGGCTGCTCCAGCCCATAAAGGGTCAGAAGTTCAGCTATTGCTCAGAGTGCCTTGCAGATTTACCTCACAGAGGACAAGAGAATGCCCCATGGTGGTTTCTTTCTACAAGGGCACATGCTTCCCTGGTAGAACAGGCTGTTTCCTCCCTCAGGGCCTACAATGCAGTATTTCCCTCTTGGTCCAGAGCCACTCCAGGCCAAATACGTAGCAAATGGTTTATTGGATCTAGGACTTTTCTGAAGACTGGCATCCCTGAGCAATGATGGGATAAAAGCCCAATAGCTGAGTGCCATGCAACATCCAGTGAACAGTGAGGGAAGAGAAAGAGTACACCTCCGTCCATGACCCTGTGGGTCACACTGAGCCTGGGTTTCAAAAGTGCTGAGTGCCCACAGCTCCAATTGAAGGCTGCACACTGGAGGAAAAAAAAGCAAAAAAAAAAAGCAGTCCATTGTGCTAATCTCAGAAGTAATTCTCTGCTCAGTTAAAGCTGGGAAAAGTCAGTTTCCAGGAGTCTAGTGACACACTGGTTTGTGTTTTAATAGAGACTCTAAACCCCGTGGGAGGCATGCTCTGGTCAGCATAGTAATGGTATGGTTGCATGATATGTTTCCACTCAGTGTATCAGTATTTGGGGAGATAGAAAGTGCCAGACTGGCTCTGACCAGGAGTCCCTCTATTCCTGTATCCTGTCTCTGAAAGTGGCCAGCATCAGCTGCTTTCAAGACAGAAACCTTGCAGCAGGCAGTTATGGGCTAACCTACCCTTGGGAAAAGTAGTTTCTTTCTAACCCCCATGCTATTCCTATTGGCAGGGGCTCAGATTCCAGCTGGCCACATTCAAACTTCTACTTCTAGCCAGAGGGTCATTGTCAAGCATCAGAATGGAGCTGTATCCAGCCCTCTGCAGAGAGAAGAAGTGGGTTATAGTGTTGTCAAGTCTTTTGCAGAAGGCAGAAGCCTCAGAAACCCAGCTGTGGAGGGATAAGTCCACAGGGAACCAGCAAAACACTCCTTAACCATGGTAGGGCCCGCCTCCCAAGCATGACCAGCACTTACTGTGAAGGTAGATCAACAAAGACATGGGGCAGACATAGCCTATTTTGTAGCAACAAGACAAGGCAGGATGAAAAGGGTATAACACTGGGTAGCTCTGGCCAAGGGTAATGGGGTGCAGTCACCTCTTGCGAGCATCCCCCATGTCTGTGTGTGTGCCGGCACTCACTCTCTATCAGTCTGTGGTGGGTCTTCGGTGACTCAGCCCTCCAGCCAAGTCACACGCAGTCCGTATTTGAAATAAAACCAAAGGAAACCCCTTCCAAGGTACAAGTCCAACAGAGGCCTCTCTCTGTGCCCTCTGTAACCTCTCTCTCATGTTGTCCCTGCTCCGGAATAGCAGTGCACCAGGGCTCCCACCCTGGGGGCAATGTCTTCACCCTCTCAGGTCCTTTCGGGCTGCAGCTCTCCAGCTGGGCCACTACAGTTCAACTCCTCTTCTGCGGTGCTTCAAAGTCCAGGCCACTTTCCCAATGGTTGGAGAGGGGCGGGAAGGGAACCCAGGCCTGCCCGCTACTCCGGATCCCAGCCCAGGGACCCTATAGATGGCAACCATCCACTGTGTCCATGTAAATAAATAAATGGCGCCACTGGTACAATCCCCTGAGCCACTTCCCTGTGCCACCTTCACCCTTACCTCAGGGCCTTGTCCTAATGGAGTTCCAGCAACCAGCTCAGGGCTCCCTCTCGCTCTCCCCGGCTTCTGGCAGCACTGCCCTGTTGGAGGTTTTGCAGCTCCATCAGCCATCCACGCACCATCCACACCTGTCCAGCTCCAGCAAGAAACTGAACACCTGCTGGCGCTCAGCTCTTCTTATACTAGGCTGCTGGGCCCGGACTGGCTACATCTCACGCAACCACACTACGCAGCTTGGAGCAGTGGTGGATTAGCCACTGGGCCAACGGGGCCTGTACACCCCGACCTGCTCTGCCCACCTGGCGCTCCTGCCAGGGAGCATGGTCAGGGCATGGGGGAAGCCCCCACGCCCTGACCCCGCTCCCCGGAAGGAGTGCCGAGTGGAAGGGGGTGGGGGAATGCTGCAGGTGGAAGGGGTGAGAGGCCCTCGCTTGCTCTGTCCCCAGGCTCCACAAACCCCTAATCTGCCTCTGGCTTGGAAGACCGTCTCTACTGCCCTTTTCTGGAGTGGGGTGTGGCAGAGCCATGAGGCCTCCAGCAGGGGACCTCAGAGGGTCTGGTATACCCCGTCATACCAAGGCTGAGTAACTTCAGTGCTGAGAGGTCTGAAATAGTCCTATACACAGCGTAATGTCTGCATGTCCTGTAGACTTTTTTCTTTTAAGAAATACTTTTCTTGCTAAGTGCCAATAAGACCCATTAGTTTGGCATCACAGTTCCCAGTAGTTGGTCATTTGTTATGGAGGGTGAACTGGTTCAGCCCCTCCCTCCCCCCCACTCCGTCCAGAACCACTACCCCAAACTCAAACCAAATATTTTGGGAGGTTCAAAAAGTTTTGTTCACCTTAAATGCAGCCTCTGCCTTTCCCAGCTCTGGCCAGTGCGTGAGTCTAAACCAGTATTATAGCAGTTTCGTTTACACCAAACAGCTATAAGCATTCGTTGCCCTGGTTAATTTACAATCAGTTAAACGCATGCAGCTTCTGGGTGTAGAGTAGGCCTGCGATTAATGGGATTTAGATATCCAAATCTCGGGAGACTTTGACAATGTCAGCCTAGGTCTCGTGGAAGAGTCGTTCTGTGAGAGATTTTCCCAGCCCCTGCTTTGCTGACCCCAATAGGCTCCAAAACACACACATTTTTTGGATCCTCTGACCCTTTCCTCACCCAAATCTGTGTCCCACCGAGGGACTTTTCAGGAATTAAAGTAGAAAAGAATATGGCAATGCTCCTGAAAGTCACTGACTTTAAGGGGGGCTTATACGCAGAGGCCATTCATGAGCAGGCCCTGATTTTATATACTGAGCCAGAAGAGTTTTTGAGGTCATCACCTACATCAAACTACAGTAAAAAATGCCTCAAGTTACATCAGAGAGACCAGGTGGGTGAGGTAATATCTTTTATTGGACCAACTTCTGTTGGTGAGAGAGACAAGCTTTTGAGCTTACACAGAGCTCTTCTCCAGGGCCTGTAAAAGGTATCTCCTCAGGTTACATCAGGCTTTTAAAAATTAATCGCTACAGCCCTAGGTAAGTGGCAAGGATGAGATTTGTATCACTGTTGGCTTTAGGACAGGCACCATCTGTTTCCCTCTTGTAATTTGGATGGGAACTTAGTGCTTCTGAAAGGTGCTGGGCTGCAATCAATAGGGAATAAAATCCTTTATTTAGCCACAAAACAGGCACAGCATGCTAAGCACAAGTGTCCACACACTGACCTGCCAATATGCCTTAGATTGTGCCTCTAGGTACCATCCCTCCTCTCGGATTAAGAGAAGAACTCAGGCTCCAGGCTCGAGCTAGGCCTTAGCTGTTCTACAGAGAATGACAATTATTAGCACCAATTAGGCTGCTCTTATCAGAGTATCAACTAGAGGCATCAATTGAGATTGGGGCGTCCATTGTTCTGGGTGTTGCCGCACACACACAATAATAGACAGTTGCTGCTCCAAGGAGCTGACCATCTAAAAGGCAAGACAAGACAAAAGAGGGGAGGGAAAACCAGCACAGTGGTACAACCAGGAATAGAAGCCAAGTCCCTCTTTTTCTAATCCAGTCCCCTAGCCACTGGGCAACAATAGCCCTCGTTTGTGAGGTGTACATTGCTCTGCTGCACCCAGAGGCCCGAGTGCTCCAAATTCACTTCACATAGCCACTGACAAGGCATCAGCTGGTGATGAGTGGCTGGTGACCAGTCTACTCAACTGCTCCACCCTCTGCTAGGATAAAGGTCACAGAAGATGCATTGAGGAGGCAGCTGACTGGAAAAGGGGTGCATGCCACTGGTCCAGATTGAATTAAGGTGAATTGACAGAGGCCAGGTGAGGTCTACTTGCAACATACCTGGCCACTGGCAGCTCTGTTAGCCTCTCATTTATAAAAACTGGACTCAGCCAATATAAAACACAAAGTCTCTTTGGTTACAAGAAGCTGCAATAGGAGAATAGTTTCTGCATTCCCTACCCCAATTTCTTACTTTTCCTTACGCACAAACCCACATCTTTTGCCTTTGTTCTGTTGCTGGACATAAGCCAAGATGGAATAAGATGTTAGCACAAAATGCCTCTAGAAATATTCATTGCTCATCACTTAACAAGATTACCTCTGAAATCCTCCATTGCTTTGAGGGAGATTTAAAACCTTTCAGGCTTGCAGTAACCATGGCAGCACTGATGCAGGAAATGAAAGGAGACAATCAATGTGAAAGATCATTCATGAAGATCTAGTCTCTGTGTGAGAGTGAAATGGAGCTGGGGAGATTTTCCTCTGCACCATGTTTCCTTGGTTAATACCGTGAAACATTTTTTCAAAAAATCTGTACAAGTTACAGGTGTATGCTGCTAACTGGAGTGAAGAAGCTCTTTAAAAAAACCCCTGCAGTATTCTATAAGGAAGTTTCAAAATACCGAAGATAGCAGTGGTCGTACTGCGCTGTTGCATATTGCCAGCCATGTGGAAGATTTGTTACTGTTTCATTCCTCCTCCACCTGTCATCTTCTCCTCCCACATGCTAAAAGGACACCCCCATGCACACCCCCACCCCCACACACAGCACCAGCTGGATCAAACTGGAATGAGTTGTGTTGTGACTTTATGAGGTGGACCAGAAGGCTACCACACTCATTTCACTTATGCCCAGAATTCAGATGAGTCCTCCAGGAACAGATGTATCATGTATAATTTCCCAAGATGTCTCCTCACACCTCCTTTCAGCTCATACTTCCTCCGAGGTCAGGTTACTTAGAGAGGTAGGATGGTTTTGTGGTTTAGTGACCTCACTGGAAGTCGTAAGACCTGGGTTCTGTTCCCCTCTCTGCCAGAGACTCCTCGTTTGACCTTTAGCAGGTCCTTTAACTTTTCTGTGCTTCTGTTTCTTCACCCATAAAAGAGGGATCATGACACTTACCTACCTCATTGGGTGTCCTGAGGCTGAACAAATATGAAACCTGGAGCTTTTTCGATGGAAGACACTGTGCAAGTGCACAGTACTGTTATAAAACCACATCTTTTTAATAAGGGGTTGTGAATTCGCACCTATGCAGTGATTGCAATTACTATACATCCTCACCAGGTTCTTACTGGGATCTTCTTGTGACTGAGATATACAGCATTATGTCCTACACCCAATCAGGAGAAATGATAAAGGAATATATTTAATCTTCTCCCTTTGCATTTTTTATATTTATTGCAGTTTTTTTAAAAAAAGGTACACAACCCAAAGTTTTTCTAAAAAAGTCCAGACATTCAACAGCATCATTTTCCAAAGCCTAAGCAAGAGTATTGGGTATGTAACTTTATGGAAAGTGTTTTGTGACTGTTCCCTTCTGTATGAGCTGAGTGGGCTAGGTTCCTCGCAAAGGCCAGAGCGGGTAAGTTAACATTGTGATTTGCAGAAGGAAAGGCACTCAGATGTTGTGATGATGGGCAGTATGGAAGTGCAGAATGACAGGCTGAGAAGGAGAGAGAGAATATGTGCATGTACGTCAGTGTGTGCAAAAACAGCAGTGTGCCTCTAGCTCAGCAGCTGTGTCTCACACACCCTCCTAGAAGCTCCAGGTGTGGGATGGGATTGCTGTAGTGCTATTTACTAAAGATGCATCAGGGTCTGGATTTTTGCAGGAGATTGAGAAAAGCTGCACTTCTTTGTTTAACTGGTAGAATTTTACGGGGTGGCACACAAAAAAAATAAAAACCAAGCTGGATCCAGCATAACCCAGGGGCCAGAAACGTCGGCTTGCAGTGCTGCAGCTCTAGTTTGAAAGCATGTGAAATTTTAGGTGCACTAGGAGCTGGTACAACTGTTTATTTAGACAGAGTTTGGGGGTTAAAAATTGGCTCCAGATACCAAACATGTGTTTTTCCAGTACAATTGGGTTGGGATGTAGCTGGGTACAGAGTTTTCCAGTGGAGCAGGAGTGGCTACTTATGCTTTATAATCTGGAGTGAACAATTTGGGGGTTGAGCCAAATATTGTAAAGATCCAGGTTTTGCGACACTCATGTCCTCGGATGGATCAGTGTCCAGAATGTTTTGATCAGCAGAAACAGCTACACTTCTTCTCTGCTCATGTGGTATATTTTGGTTGGTGATGGCCAAAAATTAGGTGGATCTGGCATGATACATGTGCCACATCTGGGTTTTTGCCACACTCGTACCACAGCCCAAAATATTTTGCAGCATGAGGAATGGGCTACCCCTGTTCTCTAGATAGGCATTAGAATGTGGGGGAGCTGGACCAGGTCAAAATTTGGCTGGATCCTGGTGCTGAATCCAGGGTTTGGCAGAATCATGCTCTGGGATGCATTGCAGGTGAGGGGTGAGGAATGGTGTTTGGTGCTGTAGAAGCAGTTACAGTTGCTTTCTCTATGTTGATGATACAATTGCAGGAAATGGGAACAGAAATTGGCAGGGACGCAGGTAGAGGCTGTTTTTACCTTTTTCCAATACTCACAACCAGCTGGTAGCACACAAGCCACAAAGCAAAATGTCACAGAAACTCAGCAGGTAATTTCAAATAAAGCCCTGGTCTGTCCCCACACAATCCCCCAACAGGAGAGAGGAGCACTGAGGGCTCAGAACTCTCACTCTAGTTCATTGGCACTAATTTGTTGCTCTCGGTGAGTCTCCATCTCCAAGGATGACATAAGGGCAGCTGCTAAAAGGCAGCTAGCTCCCCAGAGCTACAAACAGCAGCATGAGCCGAGTGTGATGCACAGCATTGCTGAGCCTCTCCAGGGCTGGGGATGGCTTTCAAGGACAGATCTCAGCGGATTGGCTCAGAGCATCCTTCTCTCCCCCTCCCCTATTATACTCCCAACTGCAGAGATTGGATAAGCCTATGACACATGTTGAAGGGGAGTGTGAATAAATGGTGAGCCGAGCTGAGGGAGTGGGGAGACAGCAGTGATCCAGATCCAGCCCGGAGAAGTTTGCAGGCCACTCGAGAGTAGCAACAAACTTGGAGAGAGATGTGCAGAACTCATCCATGAAAAGCGAGGGAGACACCAGGCTCTGAGCTGCAGAGGAAGGAGACCTGCAACCCTGGGTTGCAGACAGATCAGAGGCACCAAAGCTTCAGCCAAAGTTGGATTTGTAGCTTTCCTCCCACAAAGTCCCCAGAGCTCCAGTGTGCAGCCATGTCCCTGGCAGTGAAGGAGAAGAACCACGTGCGTCTGGTCTTCTTGGGTGCGGCAGGCGTGGGCAAGACAGCCCTGATCCGTCGCTTCCTGCTGGACACTTTTGAGCCCAAGCACCGGCGGACAGTGGAAGAGCTGCACAGCAAAGAGTACGAGGTGAGCGGGGCCACCATCAAGGTAGAGATCCTGGACACCAGTGGCAGCTACTCCTTCCCGGCCATGCGCAAGCTGTCCATCCAGAACAGTGACGCCTTTGCCCTGGTCTACGCGGTGGATGACACAGAGTCCTTCGAGAGCATCAAGAGCCTGCGGGAGGAGATCCTGGAGGTGAAGGAAGACAAGTTCCCCCCCATCGTGGTGGTGGGCAACAAGGCAGAGGCCAACAGAGAGAGGCAGGTGCTGACTGAGGATGCCCTGTCTCTGGTGGAGCTGGACTGGAACAACCGCTTCCTGGAAGCATCGGCCAAGGAAAACGAGAATGTGGTGGAAGTCTTCAGGGAGCTGCTGCAGCAAGTCAACCTGCCCAGCCGGCTCAGCCCGGCGCTGCGCAGGAGGAGGGAGACCTTCCCAAAGGAGAACGCACTCAGACCACCCATGAACAAGACCAACAGCTGCACTGTTTGCTGAGCTGGGCCAGGCCAGGAGGAGGAGCAGCAGGATGGACTTGAAACTCAGGTGGGCTGGGTAGAGATGAGGCTGCAGCCACTAAAGTGGCACCCCTCCCCCTCCCCCTCCTGTTCGTTACCCAGCCTGCTAAGACTGTTAAACTTGTAGATCAAATGAGGTAGGGGCCCGAGTCACTTTGACTCAGCTGGCCGGGGGCTGGAGAGGGGGAGTGACTGACCCATAGGGAGCGTTCAGCAGCAGTCTCCGAAAGGCAGGAACTGGGCGTGCCTGAGTCACTGAAGTCTGTCTTCATGGTGCTACACAGGGGTTTGGGGCGGGAGGGGGGGGGCGTGTAGCAAGGGACAGAGGCAGAGAGGAGAGAGTGTATATTTAGAGAGGGGGCTCAGTTAGGAAGCATATTGCATTTGTGAAGCCTTTGAGCGTCCATCATGAGAGTTAGTAAATACCGTATGTCCCTGAAGCTCTGTGGTACAAGGGGGAGCAAAACAGGGAGTCTCTTCTGTCACATGTAGTGGAAAGCGCACACGTGCATCTGTGAATCCGTATTGTTTCTCACTGGTCCCAGTCCTGTGTTGGGTTCTTGCTCACCAGCCCCTAACCCTGTGCATTTGTACACATTTTTGTACAAGCTTCGTTTACAATGAAATAACCAGTGTCCAAGGTAGTTTTGATTTTGCACTTTGGGTAGCATCACAGAGCACAAGGCAGGGCAGTCTGTGAACAGTCTGGTTTTTATTTTGTTCTTTTTTAAAGTTGTATCCAATTAAAAAAAATTACATTGCAAACTCAAGGTGTGTTTTTCTTCTGCTCTCTGAAAAGTAGTACCAGCTGTGATCCGTACCCAGCCGGACCTCTGATCACTGTGTTTGCATTTTCTCTTCCACACGCTGTCCTTATCTGGTGGCTTCCCAGTACTTTATGACACTCACCCTCCCCTCCCCTTTTATGGCTTTTCCTGGTAATTTAGCCACTAACATTTTACCAGGCAGTGAGCAGCTACAAACAAAACAGCACTCCTCATATCAAAGTATAACAAGAATGAAGCCATTAAAAAGCATTTGATCTGCTGAAATAAAACCATAAACACATTAAAATGAAGGTAATAAAAGGAGTGGGAGAGGAGAGGCAAGTGGCAGGTTTTGCTGTGATTTACTGCATGCTCCGTTGATTTACCGTCCCCTCTTATACATGCTATTGCCAGAATTTTCAAAGGTGCTTTTTGTCTGTAAGTGGGGCTAGATTTTTTCTAAAAAATTTCAGCTCCGCTATAGGCACCTAGATAAGTGGCCAGAATTTTTAGAGGGGATCAGCATGATGGGAGCTGAGCTCTTGGGAAAATCTGGCCACTGGTGTGACAACGGGAGTTGCCAGGTGCTGAACTCTATGGCCATATATATATTGCTTTCATTAGACAACTGTGTAAAGACTCCCTCCTCCTGTCACAATACACTGATTCACAGATGGCTGGGTGAGTCATCAGTCTAGGCACAACACACCCATCATTGTTGTGCCCAGATAGGACCATATGCTACACCAGAGCCTTTCAAAATGAATACCTCCATTTGTGAATAAAGGACCACACACTCAGGGCCTGACTTACCCTTACGAGCCCCTAGGCACAGCATCTGCAGCACCCCCCTGCCTACAGCTGACCTTCAGGTTTTCAGTAAAAAATGAAACGAAAAGAAATGTAAACGATAATTTAAATACAGTAGAACCTCAAAGATACAAACACCAGAGTTACGGACTTACCGGTCAACCGGACACCTTGTGGAACCGGAAGTAACCAATCAGGCAGCAGCGCAGACCCCCCCCCCCCGAAAAGACAAATACTGTACTGCCTCTGGCCTTTAGCCACTAGGGGTTGGGGATGGAGCTGCAGGGTGCGGGGGAACTCAGGGCGCCAGGCTTCTGACCCATGACAGCACTGGGGCACAGTGCTTTAGACCTCCACAGTTCCACTGCCGGTTTCAGCCGCACAGCTCTGTTTATGCCTTCAGTCCTGCAGAGGGGGCTGGGGCTCGGGGCTTTAGCTATGAGGGACTTGCCGGTTTCCACTCCAGTGTTCCCCCCATAGCTAAAGCCCTGAGCCCTGGTGTCCCCCCTCCCCCCGCTCCACTGAAGCAGGGAGCAGATCCCTGGGGAGCCCCAAGCCTGAAACTGAGAGCGGAGCTGAAGCTACTCCCTGCTGCCCAAAGCCCTGGTGCCCTGACAGTCAGAATCCCTGATTCTTCTCCCCCCCGCCCAGAGCCGTGACCTTGCCCCCCACCAACCTGCGGCTGCAGCCCCCCCCCTTGTGGCTGAAATCCGTAACCTCTTCTTCAGAGTTAGGGAACATTTCAGAGTTACAGACACCTCGGGAATGGAGGTGCCAGCACCCCCAGGCACATGCTGACTGTGCCTAATTGGAAATCCGGCCATGCACATACTGCAACAGTAAGGTGACAAACAGCTACACACCCCAGGTCCACTGTACCCAATGCAGTCAAGCTGGGAGACACAGGTCACCTCTCTGAGACAGATGGGACCACCTGGCATTTCCCAAAGTGCAGCTGAATGTAAAACTTCCCAAGGCCAAAGCAACTCAGAACACAGAGGCTGGTACGAGAGAGAGAGAGAGCGTGCAATGGCCCACAGCTCTGAGCTGGGTGGGCCAGAGAGTAATATGTCCAAGGATTAGGAAGAGGGGGTGCATTGACTGGCTGGGCAGCTAGACGGAGGGCAGGGAGAGCTTCATATAATGCTGACCCTTCCTCTAGCAGGACTGAGGCACTCACAGGCACTCTCCTTTACAGTGCACAACAGGCTAAAACACTCTGATCTCCTGTCTAGGTTTTCTCTTTTGTTTCCCTTGCTGCTGAGTTGAAGTCACTGTCAGAATCTCTCTTGAACTTTGGCTGTTAGGTAGGATTTTGGTTTTGTTTCTAAATTGTCTTTGTATGATAAGATTTCTGCTCAGGGGCAGGTTTGAAAGATAAATGCTAGCTTAAAGCAAGTCAAGTGCTGAACGTGAAGAGTGTGTGGTCTCCAGAGAGATCCTAATGTGGGAAGGAGGCTACCAGTAATGAACACTAAACTTTGCCTTCAGAGGGTTTTGGATCAACCCCTAGAATGCTGATTTCCCAAGCAGACAATGGCTGAATGTCAGCAGAATTTTACGCAAGCAGATGAGAACCTGAGCTTAGATCTGGGACCCTTCTCCCCATCTCCCCCCCCCCCCCAGTAGCAGGGATTGGAGGATGTGAGTGTAACCCTTCTGCCAGGTGGAGCGGGCAGCAACCTGGACCAGGTTCAGAAACTAGGGATTCCTTTTCAACAATACAACACAGAACTGGCTCGAGCCCACAACACCCCTGAGTGCCTCTGAGAGGCAATACTTCCCCACTTGCAAGCACAGAGTCTGAGTATAGAAAAGAAATTTTTAATGAAAGGAGAGAAGTCATCTGACATTAATTAGGGAAAATGCCTCAAGCAGGATTCATAAACATAAAACTGTGAGCAGGACACCCACCCCAGCATGCGTGGGGCAGAGTCTTCTGCCTCATGTTCTGGAGTTCTATAACCAAAAATTCCTTTACTGTGCCCCCCTCTGCTCCCTCACCATACCCTACTCACAGTAATTGTCCTTGGTCAGTGAGGACTCAGGGTTCAGAAGTGCATCTGTGTGAGTTCACCTCCCACCCAGGGAAGAAGGCTCCTGGCTGCTCCACCATCTGAGCACTTGATCTGGCTGGACGCCCTGCCAGCCACTGTTCCTCGCTGTCTGGAAGTCGTGCCAGCAGCTGTTCCTCACCGCCTCCTGCCGGCCTACTGCTCGCTGCCTCCCGCCAGCTGCTCCCGCCGGCCGACTTCAGGGGCTCAATCAATACTCAATCACCAGCTGCTCCCGCCAGTCACCTTCTGCTGCAACCTTTGTAGGTCAATCCCTTAGTGATTGTCAGCTCTTAGGGATTTTTAGCTCTCAGCAGGCTGGGCAGAAACATTGTCCCACCAAAAGTAATTTCAGCACTTAAAACAACAAAAGCCTGCTAATGAAGCCTAGTTAGTTCTATCTTTGAACAATGGGGAGGAACAAGTTAAACCAGACTGGGGAGCCTTAGGAAGAGTCCACACCTCCTAGCTGGGACACCTACTCCCACCCGTCTGCTTTCACAAGGGTCTGACATTCGAGCCCCTGGCTTAACAAGGTCCTTTCAGTTGAGGGTTACCCCCTCATTTGGGACAGGTTAAGCACAGTTCTGCTCCCCTTTACTCAGACAATAAAGACAACAACATTGATGACAACATTTCACCACCTCTGCATTCAGTACTAAAGTGATTTGTAACCCAGCACCAGCCAAAGTTGATCACTTGGAACTAGACAGCTCTTGTCTGCTAGATACCTACACAGAGTAGGTGTATTCATGTAAATACAGTTTGCTCCTGAAGTCTGTCCCCCTCCCCAACTAGCTGTGAGGGGACAGTTCATTCAGACTCTGCTTACGTGAGCAAATGCTGGGCATGGAGAGTAGTATTCTGGAGACAGCTTTGCTCTTGTTCCCCTATCTCCACATGCAACTTGATGATGTAGCACCATGACCCTGCTGGCCTGGACCTTTGTATGTTCAGTTGTTACCACCACTTTGCTGCTCTCTAAGAGCCTCTTGTGCAGCCTGGTGCGTTGCTTATGTAACTGTTTGCCTGTTCAGTCATCCATCCACTCTCTCGCCTGACACAACTCGGGACGTATGAATGAGTTCGGCAGAGATCAGAACTCTCTGAACCATTGCCCATTTCATGTGAAAATACCAAATGGAAACTTTTTGCTCAAAAGCATTTGGTTAAGGGCCTTAGCTTTGACCCCCATCTGTGGGCAAAGGAGAGTGATAATTGGTCCATGTGCAGAGAGAATCAGGGCTTAGATCTGAGCTTGCCTCTGATGCAGCATTCCCCAGAACTGACAAATGGGAAACACTGCATTGTTCATCCTCATCCCCAAAGTTACAGGCAGACAGGGGAAGCCTGACACAGCACTGCAGAATAGGATAAAAACCTATACAAAATAAAGCTGCATTGCATAGCAAAATGAGGGAGAAGAGAGAGAATGGACATATGCTACAGTCCTCTCCTCTACAGGGCTAGGTGTTCCCTTAATGATAAAGATCAGCTTCAAGTTGTGTCTAAAATCTACTTATGCTCAAAAAGCTCTTACCTCCCACCCAGATGGGATCCAACTTTCAGGGGCTCAATCAATACTCTGGATTAAGCCTGGAAATGAGGGGCTCCCTATCTTCAGATATTTCTGGTCTCCTCAGACTTCCAGTACTTGATGTTAACAAATAAAAAGCCAGTGTGCTCTAAAACAAAAACAAAAGAAGGTTCCCGATTCCTCCCGTGATTCTTCTACCCTGTGTTTAGAGACACCTGCTCAAGCCAAAACCTGCTCCTATACTGTCCCCGTTATACTGATGGTCAGGTCCAATGAAAGAAATTTTGGGCTCATTATATCAAGTTCGCTGGGGTACCACCCCATCCCATTTCATTTACACAGACGTTAGACGTTTTTCACCCCCTCACCCAAGCTCAGCAGCCTGGTAACACAGTTCCCCCTTTTCCCTTCTCTCATCAGCCCCACTGACTGTAGACACCAAGATCCGGAAGGTACCAGTACAGTATATATCCACCTCACTTACATATGGAATCTGTTCTATTATTGTTTTCCCAATGGCACAGTAAATACAGTAATAAAGTAAGTGACTGAAGGATTTAAAAAGCCAAAGCAAACAAACAAAACTGCAGCCTTGGCCTTTCTGGCATTGGATACCTGTCTGCATTATACCACCTTTTGCACAGTGATGCTGCCGCTTGCTTAAAACAAAGCAACAGTACCCTCTGCTGGCCATGCCTGATGTTGTCAGAATATACAATTCCTGTTCACCCCAGGACAGTTCGGGGCCAGAGCAAGAGGCTGCTGGGAGGGGAGGAAGTCACTGGGAGGTGGATGGGATGATTATTGAATCAGATTTATTTGCAGCATGAAATGAGAGGGCAGCCTGGGAGAAGCTGGATCAGAATTCCAATTGAATTCTAAGCGCCTGTCAGCACCTGGCTCCATTCCATTTGGCATAAGTACCACGCACTTTCACTCTCCCCATCAGACCCACAGGAGCAGAGACAGGTTTCCCAGTGAGGCTTCCCATACAAAGGCACTTTCAGACTAGGGGCCTTGTTTGGGAGTCATTGAAACAACAGACAAAAGAGAGAAGTGAGCCCTCCATGGGAGAGGATGAAAGAGGACAACTTTCCATCTGGAACCTGCTCATAGCAGACTCAAATCCTCTAGTTTCAGACTCCTTGCATTTAATGGTGCAGCACACACACAAGAGCACCATAACTCCATGCTGAACACAACTCGTGAAGGGGCCCTGCATGCTGATGAGGCCTTTGTCTTGCATTTAGGCTAGAGTGTGGCCATAAGGTGCAGAGGAAGCCAGGCTCGAAAAGGAATGCCTCCACTGCAGATTGAACTGGGACACTCAGTGTATCGCCCTGTTACCCCTTGTAGTTCACCTGTTGCTTTAAAACAACTTGTTCTCCAGATTCTAGTCTCTCTTGCACCAGTGCTATTCTCAGCGTAAAAGAGATTTCTTAGCTTTAATCCACTTGAAACAATTAACTATGATTTGAGTTAGCAATCAGGCTGTGGGTGCTTGCTATTTTCATGTGTAGCGTTCAGGATTCAAACAAGAATTCTACCTGTCTGTCGTATTTCAGGAAGCAGTGCAGTCCAGTGGGTAGAGTACTGGGCTGGGACTTCAGGCCTGTGTGACCTCGGGCAAGTCACTCCCCTTCTCTGTGCCTTATTTTACCCTCCCACCCTCAGACTTGCCTATTTAGAGTGTAAGCTCTTCAGGACAGGGATTTTCTTTCATTAGGTGTGCAGCACTTAACATAATGTGGCCCTGGTCTCAGATGGGGCCTTTAAGTGCTACTGTACTACAAATACATTTTTAAAATGTATTCCACTAATGGGCCAAAGCAAAGGCTGCCCTTCTATTGGTATCTCTCCAGAGAAGAGAGAGAAAATCCTAAAACTCTTTTTATTATAACCCTTCTCCTTGCTAAAATCATTCCCTCCACCCCCAAAACCTATGTTCTTTATACTCTAGGCTTACCTGGGGCATCACCGGTTCTGAAATCTGAAGTTTGCTCTCAGTGTAATCTCATGTCATCTACAGATAAGCATTTTCTGTGCCTTATTCTATTCCTTGGTCCTCATCATGGGACACATCAGATCAAACCACAGTCAGACGCTCCTCTTTAATCTGTGTACACAAATAATCAAGATACATCTTGAAAGAACTCTATGCCAACGATAGAAGCATTGGCTGAAGGGGAGAGAAATCAGATTTAAGACAGATATATATGGGTAATTGGGTCTGGCTGTTAAAGTTTAACTTTTGATTGATCTACAGATACAGCACCAAAGCTTAGCTGAACAAGAAAGCTACAATGCTAAAGCTGAAATTGCAAGTAGAGGATCTACTTAGTATGATTAGTCTTCAGGGTCTTTTACTGAAGCTCTGCAGCAGCCTTGGAAAAAGAAACCTAAATGCTAAGTACTCTGGAAAGATAAGGTCTTAGGTGTGTCAAGTCAGGCAGCCAAAATTAGTGGACGCTTGACAGGCCAGGGGACCAAAAGTTGCTCTTTTAATTAGCATTAATATATATTAATACCTGTATCCCTATGTAATCGTTATACTTACTTTGTAGTAAGTTTGGCCCTTTACAGAACACTTGACACCCCTTCAAAAGGTTTGTATTCAAAATACAATATCTACATTTCAACTGTTATAGTCAGGCCTCATCTACCAAGATGGGACAAAAATTCAACCTGAAGTAGTTTTGGAGAGTGAGGAACTTTTTACTGTATTTATGTGTGCTTGTTGGCATGGCTTCACTTCATATGACCCTTAAATATCTCAAAAAATGTCATGTTTGACTGTGATAAATATTAGTAATTACACATGCATTATTTCTACAGCACAGTTTATCCTAGGATGAATTCAAAGTGATTTACCAAGATTAGTTAAGCCTGGCCTACTGCTATAATAGAATCATAGAATATCAGGGTTGGAAGGGACCTCAGGAGAACATCTAGTCCAACCCCCTGCTCAAAAGCAGGACCAATCCCCAACTAAATCATCCCAGCCAGGGCTTTGTCAAGCCTGACCTTAAAAACTTCTAAGGAAGGAGATTCCACCACCTCCCTAGGCAACGCATTCCAGTGTTTCACCACCCTCCTAGTGAAAAAGTTTTTCCTAATATCCAACCTAAACCTCCCCCACTGCAACTTGAGACCATTACTCCTTGTCCTGTCCTCTTCCACCACTGAGAATAATCTAGACCCATCCTCTCTGGAACCACCTCTCAGGTAGTTGAAAGCAGCTATCAAATCCCCCCTCATTCTTCTCTTCTGCAGACTAAACAATCCCAGTTCCCTCAGCCTCTCCTCATAAGTCATGTGTTCCAGACCCCTAATAATTTTTGTTGCCCTTCGCTGGACTCTTTCCAATTTATCCACATCCTTCTTGTAGTGTGGGGCCCAAAACTGGACACAGTACTCCAGATGAGGCCTCACCAATGTCGAATAGAGGGGGACGATCACGTCCCTCGATCTGCTCGCTATGCCCCTACTTATACATCCCAAAATGCCATTGGCCTTCTTGGCAACAAGGGCACACTGCTGACTCATATCCAGCTTCTCGTCCACTGTCACCCCTAGGTCCTTTTCCGCAGAACTGCTGCCTAGCCATTCGGTCCCTAGTCTGTAGCTGTGCATTGCGTTCTTCCGTCCTAAGTGCAGGACCCTGCACTTATCCTTATTGAACCTCATCAGATTTCTTTTGACCCAATCCTCCAATTTGTCTAGGTCCCTCTGTATCCTAACCCTGCCCTCCAGCGTATCTACCACTCCTCCCAGTTTAGTATCATCCGCAAATTTGCTGAGAGTGCAATCCACACCATCCTCCAGATCATTTATGAAGATATTGAACAAAACTGGCCCCAGGACCGACCCCTGGGGCACTCCACTTGACACCGGCTGCCAACTAGACATGGAGCCATTGATCACTACCCGTTGAGCCTGACAATCTAGTCAACTTTCTACCCACCTTATAGTGCATTCATCCAGCCCATACTTCTTTAACTTGCTGACAAGAATACTGTGGGAGACCGTGTCAAAAGCTTTGCTAAAGTCAAGATACAATACATCCACTGCTTTCTCTTCATCCACAGAACCAGTAATCTCATCATAGAAGGCGATTAGATTAGTCAGGCATGACCTTCCCTTGGTGAATCCATGCTGACTGTTCCTGATCACTTTCCTCTCATGTAAGTGCTTCAGGATTGATTCTTTGAGGACCTGCTCCATGATTTTTCCGGGGACTGAAGCGAGGCTGACTGGCCTGTAGTTCCCAGGATCCTCCTTCTTCCCTTTTTTAAAGATTGGCACTACATTAGCCTTTTTCCAGTCATCCGGGACTTCCCCCGTTCGCCACGAGTTTTCAAAGATAACGGCCAATGGCTCTGCAATCACAGCCGCCAGTTCCTTTAGCACTCTCAGATGCAACTCGTCCGGCCCCATGGACTTGTGCACGTCCAGCTTTTCTAAATAGTCCCTAACCACCTCTTTCTCCACAGAGGGCTGGCCATCTATTCCCCATGTTGTGATGCCCAGCGCAGCAGTCTGGGAGCTGACCTTGTTCGTGAAGACAGAGGCAAAAAAGGCATTGAGTACATTAGCTTTTTCCACATCCTCATTCATTAAGGGGCCCACACTTTCCTTGGCTTTCTTCTTGTTGCCAACATACCTGAAGAAACCCTTCTTGTTACTCTTAACATCTCTCGCTAACTGCAGCTCCAGGTGCGATTTGGCCCTCCTGATTTCATTCCTACATGCCCGAGCAATATTTTTATACTCTTCCCTGGTCATATGTCCAACCTTCCACTTCTTGTAAGCTTCTTTTTTATGTTTAAGATCCGCTAGGATTTCACCGTTAAGCCAAGCTGGTCGTCTGCCATATTTACTATTCTTTCGACACATCGGGATGGTTTGTCTCTGTAACCTCAACAGGGATTCCTTGAAATACAGCCAGCTCTCCTGGACTCCTTTCCCCTTCATGTTAGTCCTCCAGGGGATCCTACCCATCCGTTCCCTGAGGGAGTCGAAGTCTGCTTTCCTGAAGTCCAGGGTCCGTATCCTGCTGCTTACCTTTCTTCCCTGTGTCAGGATCCTGAACTCAACCA
Organism: Lepidochelys olivacea; assembly: GCF_965140295.1. Lineage (NCBI taxonomy): Eukaryota > Metazoa > Chordata > Testudines > Cheloniidae > Lepidochelys > Lepidochelys olivacea. Next base: position 17,781,973 of record NC_140424.1, read on the forward strand.
ACTCATGGTCACTGCCTCCCAGATTCCCATCCACTTTTGCTTCCCCTACTAATTCTTCCCGGTTTGTGAGCAGCAGGTCAAGAAAAGCTCCCCTCCTAGTTGGCTCCTCTAGCACTTGCACCAGGAAATTGTCCCCTACATTTTCCAAAAACTTCCTGGATTGTCTATGCACTGCTGTATTGCTCTCCCAGTAGATATCAGGAAAGTCACCCATGAGAACCAGGGCGTGCAATCTAGTAGCTTCCGCGAGCTGCCGGAAGAAAGCCTCATCCACCTCATCCCCCTGGTCTGGTGGTCTATAGCAGACTCCCACCACTACATCACTCTTGTTGCTCACACTTCTAAACTTAATCCAGAGACACTCAGATTTTTCTGCAGTTTCGTACCGGAGCTCTGAGCAGTCATACTGCTCCCTTACATACAGGGCTACTCCCCCACCTTTTCTGCCCTGCCTGTCCTTCCTGAACAGTGTATAACCATCCATGACAGTACTCCAGTCATGTGAGTTATCCCACCAAGTCTCTGTTATTCCAATCACCTATCTTAAGACAGGTAAGACTCATTTGACAGATGGAGAAACTGATGCATGGTGAATGGAACCAACGGGACTTAACCGGAAGTCCCCTAACAGTCAGTAGCAGACCCAGGAATAGAACACAGAGATCTTGGCTCATGATTCTCTGCTCTAAAGACTTGACATGCACTCTCCCCCTGATAGGGAGTGCCTTCTGCTTTCCAAACCTCTTATTCCTAGCTAACCTGGATTTTTATGAGTGGTAGAGCTATTTCTCAAAAAGAAAAGGAGTACTTGTGGCACCTTAGAGACTAACCAATTTATTTGAGCATAAGCTTTCGTGAGCTACAGCTCACTTCATCGGATGCATACCGTGGAAACTGCAGCTGACTTTATATATACACAGAGAATATGAAACAATACCTCCTCCCACCCCACTGTCCTGCTGGTAATAGCTTATCTAAAGTGATCATCAGGTGGGCCATTTCCAGCACAAATCCAGGTTTTCTCACCCTCCACCCCCCCCCCCCACACAAATTCACTCTCCTGCTGGTGATAGCCCATCCAAAGTGACAACTCTTTACACAATGTGCATGACAATCAAGTTGGGCTATTTCCTGCACAAATCCAGGTTTTCTCACACCCCACCCCCCACCCCCATACACACACAAACGTGAGTTTGTGTGTGTATGGGGGTGGGGGTGTGTGAGAGAAAACCTGGATTTGTGCAGGAAATAGCCCAACTTGATTGTCATGCACATTGTGTAAAGAGTTGTCACTTTGGATGGGCTATCACCAGCAGGAGAGTGAATTTGTGTGGGGGGGTGGAGGGTGAGAAAACCTGGATTTGTGCTGGAAATGGCCCACCTGATGATCACTTTAGATAAGCTATTACCAGCAGGACAGTGGGGTGGGAGGAGGTATTGTTTCATATTCTCTGTGTATATATAAAGTCACCTGCAGTTTCCACGGCATGCATCCGATGAAGTGAGCTGTAGCTCACGAAAGCTCATGCTCAAATAAATTGGTTAGTCTCTAAGGTGCCACAAGTCCTCCTTTTCTTTTTGCGAATACAGACTAACACGGCTGTTACTCTGAGAGCTATTTCTTTACACCACCTAGTGGTAGAAGTTGTGAATTGCAAATGGGGACACCTTGCAAAAATTCTTTCCTCTATTCCAAACTGCAAGATGTCTGGTAACAAATTAAATTACTATCTAAAAATGTTAATTAATGTCTGAAATCCTTCATAAAGGGTAATTTCTTGCATTTACTAGAGCTGTGAATAACCATCTGGATACAAAGTAAACTTCTAATTCAATATGCACGGAACTATTTCCTGTTTACTTTTATGAACATTCAAGTGCTTGAGAATTACTCACATGAATATAATATATATATTAGATTGCACATTCATGTCAGCATGGGCAAGCTGAATGTTAGACCGTAAAATTCAGAATGTGCACTCTTGGTCAGTGGAAATGTTACTATTGTTCTACAACTTTCAATGCACTGTGCTGGTTGTGCGCACACACATCACCATTTAGAACGATTGCAGGCAGCTGTGGCCCTTTCCAGGCAGAGGAGTTCACCCTTTCACTGCCAGTCCAGGTACAGGTTCTGGGCAACCTATCACAGACCTTAAGTCCAAAAGCTACATATAGTGAAGTGCTGACATCAATGTTGTAATACTGGGTAAACATTGACTGGAGACTGGCAGCTTCTCTTTCTCTTCAAGAAATGGAGATTCCTTTATGACTGTGAGCTTTTAATCATAGGGCAGGGACACCTTTCTGTAGCATATGCTGCCCTAGTGAAAGCACATAGCTATTTGGCTATGACTGAACAGGAGGCCTCATCCCCCCTGCTTGGGACCTTTGGTGGGATACAGAAGGAGTCTGACTTCTAGAAATGCCAGTCTTGCCAACCCCAAGCATTCAAAAATCATGAGGCAAGCCCCAAAATGTCATAAGCTTGGCTTAAAAAATGGCGATTACTTACTATAAGTGGAAGTCAACCTGGGTATGCATGAACACCATGCGCCCAAGTCTGGAGATTTTAACAAGCAGTGTACGTTGGCCCCCTCCCTCCCAACATAGTAGATCTCCTCAAACTCCCAAGCAAGAGTATAAGAGGCTGCATTGGTCAATGCCTTCTTAGTTCCTCCTCTTACCATGAATCTAACCAGATCTGAAGCACAGGGGATGGAGAGTGGGTAGTGGAATTCAGATGGGGACCACACATCTCGAAGAAATTCCAGTTACAGTAAGTAACCTCCATTTCTTCTTAGGGTGCTGATCCCAGTGTGTACTCCACTGTGCTAAGACTGGAGGTTGGTGTGAGGAAGTTAACAGCAAAGAGGCAGACCCCACTGCTGCACCTGGAGCAGAGGTCTGGACTAATGCATAATGTCTAGCAAAGTGCATACTCCACGTGGCTGCCTTCCAAATATCCTGCATTGGGACTTCGTTCAGGGATGCTATTGTGGTGGCCTGTGCTCTCATGGAGTGGGCTGTTATACTGCCAGGAGGCTGGAGGTAAGTTAAGGTCAACTTTCGATAATACAGACAGAGATCCACTTAGAAATCCTTTGAGAGGATATAGCTTGACCATGGGATCTCCCTGCTATTGCAATGAAGAGTCTTGGAGACTGTCTGATTGGTTTGGTTCTTTGTAGGTAAAAGGCCAGTGCAGACCTGATGTCAAAGGAGTGAAATCTCTTCTCTTCGGGATAAGCATGGGATTTTGCAAAAAAGATAGGTAAGTAAATACACTGGTTATGGTGACATTTGGAGACGACCTTGGGGAAAAATTTGGGGTGAAGGCCAAGGGATATCTTGTCCTTTTGAAATACCTTACCCACCTAGGGCTCCCAATTCACTGAATCTCCTGGTCAATGTGATGGCCTCTAGAAATACTACCTTCGTGGATAGGTGGGACATGGAACTTGTCACTAAGGGTTCAAACTGACGTCTAGTACTTTTTGACAGCACAAGATTAATATCCCATAGTTGGTTATTGGTTTAATGACTGGTGGGAAGGCCTTGATGAGACCCTTCATGAATCATGTTGTAGTTGGGTGGGTAGAGACAGAGCACCCGTCTATTGGTGGGAGGAAGGCACTAATGTTGCAAGGTGGACTCGTAACAAGCTGATCGAGAGACCAGCTTTCTTTAGAGACAGGAGGTAATCTAAAATGATCGAGATTCTTTGAGAGACTGGGTGAGACTGACTGTGCTATACTCAGACGGAGAAACATTTCCATTTAGCCAGATAGCAGGTCTTAGTCAAAACTTTTCTACTCTGGGTAAGTATAGCCTCGACAGGGGACAAACAAGAGCATTCTACTTCCGACACCAATCGAAACACTAGGCTGTGAGGTGGAGCGAGCCCATGTTAGGGTGTTTGACTGTGCCTCATCCTGCATCAGGGGATCTGGGAAGGGGTCTGACCCTAAGATCCTCTGATGCTGTAGTTCTGTGATGTAGCTATGTGTGACCCTGACAACCTCTGGTGCTGTAGCTCTCAGATGATGGAGAGAGGAAGGCTATCCTCTCACTTGAAACTGCATTCATGAGAAGTCCATTAATCCAAAACCCCATCCCAACCTGACCCTTGGAGGCTAAGGATAAAATGATAAAATCTGCAACACCACTTGTTTTGCAAAAACAAAACCAAAGACTGCATCCCTCCATAATCAAGATAAGCTTGTACTTTGTGATGAAATATGGCTCTTCCATTCTGAATTTGACCTCCCTTCTCTTTCAGAGACAGCAGAAAAAGTTAGCACTGGGTATAATCAAAGATTCAACAACAGGTTTTTGTGGTGTCATCCAATATCAAACCTACTACTATTAAAGCTTTGATTAGATCCATTGCCAGTTAGAAAAAACAGTTACTAACCTCCCGTAACTGTTGCTCTTCAAGATGAGTTGCACATGTCCATTCCACTCTAGGTGCGCGCATGCCCCGAGCATAGTTGCCAGAATTATTTCCCTCAGCGGTACCTGTTGGGGCGGTTTGAGTACCCTCTGCTGCCGCATGCTGTTAGCACTGGTATAAAGTGCCCAGCTGACCCCTGCACCCCCTCATTTCCATCTTTCTGGAAAACTCCAATGTAGAGGGGTAGGAGGGCAGGTCATGGAACGGACATGTGTAACACAGGTCAAAGAATAACAGTTATTAAAGATTAGTAACTGTTTTTTTCTTTGAGTGATTGTACTCCCAAGCAGAAGAATAGGTGGAGGGATTGGAGTTCATGGACACATGGAATGCTGTACAGCTCAACCAAATTTGGCATCATCTCTGGAATGTTGAGTGATGACATAACGGGAGGAGAATGTGTGCACCTATGACCAAGTTGCTGCTTTACAAATGTCCTGAATAGGGATCTGCGCTAAGAATGCTGCTGAGAATGCTTGCGACCTTATGGAATGAGCAGTCAGGTTAGCTGGCGGCAAAACACCTGCCGTATCGTAACAAGTGCAAATATATGAAGTAATCCAAGATGAAGATGTCCGTGAAGAGACTAGAGACCTGTCATCCTGTCCATTACAGCTACAAACTGTTGGGTGGACAGAAGAGTTTAGTTCTTTCTACGTAGAAAGCTAGAGCCCATCTAACATCCAATAAGTGAAGATGTTACTCATTCCTATTTGCATGAGGCTTCCGGTAGAAAACAGGAAGGAATTTTGCTTGATTGCTCTGAAATTGCGAAACCACTTTCGGGAGGAAACTGGGGTGAGGCTGTAAATACACCATATCTTTAAAGAAGACTGTATACAGAGCCCTCCGATATGAGGGCATGGAGTTCTGAGACCCTTCTGGCCGAACTGATGGCCACTAAGAAAACCACCTTCCAGGAGAGGAATAATAGGGAGCATGTTGCTAAAGGTTCAAACGAGGGTCCCATAAGCTTTGATAAGACCAAATTCAGGTCTCAAGAAGGAACAGGCTCTCTTACTTGAGGATATAACATTTCTAGGCCTTTGTGGAATCTGACAAACATTTCATTTGAAAAAACAGACCAGTTATCTACTCAAGGGGGGAAAGCTGATATTGCTGCCAGGTGAACCTTGACAGAGGAGATTGCTAAACCTTGCTGTTTCAGGTGCAATAAATATTCAAGTATGTTTTGTATGGATGAATGCATGGGCAAGACTCTACATTGGGATGCACAGAGAACTGCTTCCACTTTGAGAGGTAAGTAGCCCTGGTGGAGTGCTTTCTATTGCCTAGTAGAATATGACAAATTTGCTCTGAGCAAGCTTGCTCTCTGGAATTTAGCCATGGAGCTTCCAGGCCATTAGATGAAGGGAGCTCATTTTGGCTGGACTGTGGTCCTGGGAAATCAGGTCTTTGTGCAACAGAAGTGGGATAGTAGTCACCACTGAGAGACCTAGCAGAGTGGAGAACCAGTGTTAGTGGGCTCATGCTGGGGCTAACAGAATAAGCTGGCCGCGATCCCGCTTGATCTTTAGCGGCGCTCTGTGCACAAGAGGGATAGGTGGAAAAGCATAGTACAGGTGTCCCTTCCATGGTAGTAGGAAGGCGTCCATGATGGAACCCAGACTATAGCCTTGTAGGGAGCAGAATTGGTGACACTTTCTGTTGAACCTGCTTGCAAATAAGTCTATTTGGGGAGTCCCACACTGTTGGAAAATGTCTCTGTCCACATCTGGGCAAGGAGACCTCTTGTGGCAACTGGAGAAAGACCTGCTGAGGCAGTCTGACAGCTTATTCTGCACTTCTGGAAGGTATGAGGCCTCAAGGTTGATTGAGTGGGTTATGCAAAACTCCCATAGTTGTATTGCTTCCCGACAATGGAGGGAAGAGTGAGTTCCTCCTTGCCTATTGAGATAAAACATGACTGCAGTGTTGTATGTGAGAACAAACAAGTTTCTGCCCTTTACGTGGGGCAGAAAAACCTGACAGGCAAGGCAAACTGCTCTGAGTTCCCTGACGTTGATGTGCTGTGAAGGTTCCACCAGCGACCAAAGGCCCTGAGTTCCGAGGGGCCCCAGATGAGCTCCCCACCCTAGAGCTGATGCATCCAAGACCAGAGTCTCTGATGGTTAAGGACATATAAAGGGAATGCCCACACAAATTATGAGAGGATCTAACCACCAATTTAGAAAGATGAGAACCTAACGAGCTATCGTAAGTACAGCATCCAGATGGAGAGGGCTTGGTAAGTACACTGAGGCCAGTCAAGCCTGGAGGAGGCTGAGGTGCAGTCTTGTGTGTTGTACCATGTATGTGCATAAGGCCACGTGACCCAGGAGCCTCATACAGTTTCAGGCTGTTGTGATAAGATTAGATTTGAGGTGTGCTATCAAGGATCTGATTAATTGGAAACAAATCTCTGTTTGACTCTACTGTCCTGGCCTGACTAGAGTCAAACACCACTCCAATTAACTCTATCCTCTGCACTGGAGCGAGGACAGACTTTTCTGCATTTATCAGAAGGCCTAGGACTTTGAACGTCGATTGGGTAAGTCGAATGTTGGACACTATCTGAGCCCTGGACTGGCCCTTGACTAACCAGTCATCCAGGAAAGGGTAGACTTGTACCCTTAACCTTCTCAAGAAAAGTGGCATTACTACCATACATTTTGTAAACACCTGAGGAGCTGCAAACAAGCCGAACAGGACAACTGTGAATTGATAGTGTGCATGGTTCACCACAAATCTGAGGAGTCTTCTGTGTCCCTGATATATTGCCACATGACAATAAGCATCTCTTAAGTAGAGAGCAGTATATCAGTCTCCGGAATCCAAGGAGGGGATAATGGATGCCCTGGTGACCATGCAGAACTTTATTTTCTTGAGATAGTTGTTGAGTTGATGCAGGTCAAAAATGTATCTGGGACCTCCCTGGGCTTTCGGGATTAGGAACTAATGGGGAGGAGAACCCCTTCCCTCTTAAATTCTGTAGAACTTCTTCCATGCTCCCACCCAAAGGGAAGATTGAATCTCCTGGACCAGAAGGTCTTCGTGAGAGGGGTCCCTGAAGAGGGAGAAGGGTGGATGGGAAGGGGGTATAAACTGTAGGATATCTCCCACTTCCACCGTGCTCAACACCCAACAGTCTGCAGTAGTACAGGACCAAGCATTAAGAAAGTGGGAAAGGTGGTTTGTAAATAAAGGAGAAACAGGGTCTGGCATCACAGAAACTGGTATGGCGTCCTTCAGCATACCAACAAAATGCCTGCTTAGAACCCCCTGGATGACTGAGTGGGGTAGGCATTGATGTTGAGGTAGGATGGGGTGGTTGCCTAGGACTAAACCCCGTAGCTCTCTTCCTCTGCAGGTCCTAATGGGGAGCTGGGGCAGATTATCAAAGGGGCCGTTGGGGCCTACAGTGCTTCCTTGAAGGAGTTAGGGTGTATAACCCAAAGGACTTAGCGTGGCTCTTGAGTCTTTTAGCCCATGAAACTTTGCAACCCCGAACAGTCTGTTGGACCTCATGCGGGAACCCTGATGACTGTAGCCATGAACTCCTGCGCATAGCAACTGCTGAAGCAATGGACCTGGGAGCTGAGTCAGCAGTATTTAGCACCACTTCTCAAGAGGCCCTTGCCACTGATTTCCCCTCCTCCGCTACTGAAGAGAACTCTTATCTACCTCTTGTGGGAACAAGTCTTTGAATTTTTGCATGGAGTCCCACGTTAAAATCATGCCTGCCCAGCAGCGCCTGCTGATTTGCAATTCTGTTGCAGCCCCCAAGTAGAAAAAAATGTCCTACTAAACAAATCTAATTTCTTTGAGCCCTTTGATTTTGGGGTTATCCCCTGATGACCCTGTCTTTTTCTCTTGTTGGCAGTGGACACCATCAGGGATCCTGAGGGATGGATGTAAAGGAACTCATAATCTAGGGCGGGAACAAAGTATTTATGTTTAGCCCTTTTTGAAGTGGGGGAAGGGATGCAGGGGTCTGCCACAAAATCTTAACAGGATCCATAATACCCTTGAGAGGCAGGGCTACTTTTGAAGGGCCTGCAGCAGCTAAAATCTCAACTAGACTGGGGGAGGACTCTTTTACTACCTCCATCTGTATGCCCAGATTTAAGGCCACCCTCTTTAACAACTCTTTGTGAGCCTTATATTCATCCAATGGAGGTGAGGTGCTCTCTCCTGAGACTGTCTCATTAGGAAAGGAGGAATAGGAGGCCAGCAGTGGCTGCGGATGCTCTTTCTGCATCACAGGATCCCGTTGAGCCAGCTTTTTTAGATCAGTACTGGGCTCAGTATTGGGGTCCAGACCAGGTGCTGCCAGGTGGGACAATTCTGCCTGTCTTTCTGAGGCCACTGAATAGCAGTGCTTGAAATATGCCCTGCAAACTGGGGGGAACTGCCAGGGGTTCCAAAAGGGCCCCATGACTGATTTAAGTCCCCAGTGACTGCCTGACCATGCACTCAGTGGTACTCCTGCGCCCTGGTCCATGGAAGTGTGGAAATGCCTGAAGGAGTAGCAAGAATGTCTCCTCAAATGGCAGAAGTAGGACCCAACCCCTGACTCAGAAAGTATGAGTCTCTGTCTGGTGACCAAAGGGGGTGCCATGAAGGAGAGGTCTGCACTGTGGCAAGCACAGCCGGCTTCCCTTCTGACCTTACTGAAAGGTGCAGTACCGCAAGTTGAAAGGACCCTGCAGGATCACTCCTGTCTGCTAGCACCGATAATGCCAAAGCCTGTACTGCTGGCAATACCGTTACTGACAGTGAGAGAAGGTCCCTGGCAGAGGCAAACACCTCTGATGTGGTCGGTACCGAGATAGCATCGGTAGCACATGGTGGCACAGATGTAGAAGGCTCTCTTGGTGCTGGACTCCACAGTGCCTGTACAGGTGCCAGAATCAACAGCGCCAACTTCTGCAGTACCAAGACAGAGGAGCGCTTTGGCTCTGATCGCACTCTATTCTGATCTCCATGTCTGGCAGTCTTGGGTGCCGGGGATTGCTCCCTCTTGGCTGGCTGTTTCTTATGCCTTTGTCTAGGCAGTGGGGATGGTGATCAGTGCTGGGACTCTGTATGGTAGGAGCACTCTTTATGGATGCCGAGGCACCTAGTGCTAACTCTGACTGGCCTGGCTCAGATGGAAATCTCAATGCTGCCTCCATGAGCAAAATCTTCAGCCTGGCCTCCTAATCCTTTTCTGTATGCGATTTAAAATCCCTGAAGATCTGGCAATGGTCCCCAGTGTGAGCTTCTCCCAGGTACTTCAGGTTGCTCAGGGTCATAGCTTTGTTACAGGAAGCGCAGGGCTTAAAGCCTGGTGACTGAAGCATCCCCTGGCACTGGGGATCACACAAAATCTCCACAAAAACACTACAACTAACCAATTCACTAAATTTATTAAATTTCACTAAATTCACAAGCTAAATTCACTAAAAATACCTACAACTAACTGTGTAAAGAAAGAATAGAAGACCACAGAGAGCTTGTGGATGCAAGTAAAGCTGTTCCAGCGACCATCACGGCACATGGCAGCAGAGGGCACTTGAGCAGCCCCAACAGGTATCAGTGAGGGAAAAATTTCTGGTTACCGTGCTTGGGGTGTGCACACACAGGACAACACACAGGTGAAGAAGAATCCGTTACCAAAATGCATCATATTGATAGACAATGAAAGTCACCTGATTTGAAAAGGTCCAATATTACCTCTGCTGAGGGCGTGACTCTGAAAAGAGAAAAGGAGGACTTGTGGCACCTTAGAGACTAACCAATTTATTTGAGCATAAGCATTCGTGAGCTACAGCTCACTTCATTGGATGCATTCAGTGGAAAATACAGGGGGGAGATTTATATACACAGAGAATAAGAAACAATGGGTGTTTCCATACACATTGTAAAGGAAGATGTCTGTCTGTATCTGTACGAGTTTTTTCATGAAGTTGATACATTTCCACTCCATACGGATAAATTCAGTGCCTTGCATAATGGCAGGTTTCAGAGTAGCAGCCGTGTTAGTCTGTATCCGCAAAAAGAAAAGGAGTACTTGTGGTACAAGTACTCCTTTTCTTTTTGCGGATACAGACTAACAAGGTTGCTACTCTGAAATCTGAAAAGAGAGTTCACCAACCTTTTCATTTCGAGGTTCACTTTGGAAAAGTTCCTCTTTCTCATGGCTAACTTTCCTCCTCCCAACAGTCCAATCCCATCACTACTTGGCTTTTAAAATCCATTCTGTGAAGCACCAGGCCACTGGAGGTAATGGACCACATTTTGAGAAGACAATGGTGTGGAGTGCACAAGAATAGATCCGTGATATCTAGTAGGGTTTGGATTCCATAAAATGGATCAAAAGGTAGTGTTATAATTATAATAGTGGCAAAGGCCACCATGCATCAGTGCTTATCTACCCAAGAGATACAAGCCTTCCCTTCCTCTGTGTTGGTTTAGTGATGTTCTGTAATTGTGTCTCCATGACTTGAAATTGTCCCAGGCAGTAATGTGTTTCTGAAATGTTCAAAAATCCTTCAGAAATTATTCTGAAACTAAGTGTCTCGAGATAGAGTACATCCTGACTTCCATCCAGGCAATTATTTGATCCTTGAGTCATTGGCTAGACTAGACTGACAGATAATGAAAACTTAAAGGAAAGTTCAAGGAGAGGACATCTCTGAGAATCTCTCACATGTAGCTTTATCTTGGCCTGCCCAGGACATACAGTTTGATGCAGTGCCATAATCATAAAGGAGCAGTGCTTGAACCCAATGGGATTTTTTCCATCTGTCGCACCCTAACTGAGGAGCAAGAAATAAAAAATATTAAAGCAATCTACATATTTTACTTTTTTTTTTTGGTCACATTTTTGTACCATAAAGAAAATAGTCAATGAACTAAAGCTGACAGAAGAAAACCAAATGATTTAGTTAAAAAGGGGGGATAAAAAGACACTTAAATGACGCAGAATGGGCTCATCCATGGTCAACCAGTCCAAAACTAATTGTTTAAGACTTGGACACATCCTTTTAGTTTGGTTACTATGTCTCCTTCCAGCTCCTCCATGCTTGTCTGCCTCATTCTCTTGTGAGGTCTTTCCTTTTACTCTGGAATCTCTCTCAAAGCATAATGTGATGGGGTGAGAGCTACACAGCAATACTTACCTTGGAACAATGACACATTTTGAACGCTGTTGAATACCTTTCATTTGCATTGTTACTAATACTTCCATAACAGTATGAGTTGTCAAAGAACTTTCAGTATTTACTCTGTTCTCACATATAAACCTGCATAGTATGGCTGTCTAGTTTTAGGATGATAAAACATAATAGTCAATACAGCTGCTGACCCTAAGTATTACATAGGATACACTTGTGCTGAATCTGCCACTAAATAGAACTATTTGTAAATAGGCAGGATAAACAACTTGTACTGGGAGAAGTTCAATACTTAGGGGTCCAATTCTTAATAAATTAATAAATAAATTTAATTCTTTGACTTTATTGGGAGTTACTTGAAGCCTGTGGGGAGCGGGGAAGAGAACTGGGCCTCCCAATAAGGGAAGCCAGTCGTGAGATCACAGATGTGCAGGGAAAAGGTTGAAGGAGCGTGTGGTAGTTGAAATCATATGAGGGAATGAATACCCAGTTGTTTTTTTCTGCTCCAGCAGGATCTGAAGAGGTATATTTATATGTTCAGCCTTTTGTATTGTTAGCCAAACTAGGTCACCTGTTGCAAAGATATAAACAAAAGAGGCTGTTCCTAACTGAAGAAGTCAGTCTATAACTCTCTAGTGGTCTATTTTGGTTCTAATACAATTATCTGATATGGATTGTGAAGGGTGGCAGAATAGCCAGAAAAGTGCTGAGGACTGCAGCTGGGTTAGAAATGGGGGAGGCACAGTTTTGAAGATTAACAAGTCTATGTGAAAAATGAACATTCAAATGAATGACCCAGTTAATTTCAATGCGAGTTTCTGTTGCATGTATCAGGGTAAGCCAGCTAGGGAGGTGAATGGGTTACCTATAGAAACTAGGCAGCACCTGTTGCTAGTTTAATGCCAGCCCATCTCTACAAATAATATTTAGTGAAAAGCAAAGGACTCTTCCAGCCTATTATGCTTTATAACATTTTAATAACCCTGAAACCATGACTGCACTGGAAGCATGTTTCATCAGTGAAAATTTACAAGCAAATTGTTTCCAATGCATTCGACAGTAAAAATTAACACTGGGGGCACATAGAAGATAAAATGTCATATGAAACTTTTTCATTAGGGAGAAGGGCGGGGGAGGAGAAGAGAAGATAAATGGGAAACTTTACTGTGTTTGCATGGACTCAATCTGCCATTAGAGAATGTAGTCTGGCAACCTGCAGCAAGCAATATTTAACCTGAGAATGGGTGGAAAGTTAAACAAAGCCACCCACACCCCACTAGAACGTGGGCACGTCAGCAGAGCTTCCCCTCTCCAGAAAACTAGAGAAGACCCTCCCCCCGAAAAAGTGGAGTGAATGTTGGAGGAGCCCCTTGCAAGTTCCAAAAGTGAACAACAGCTTGTCTCTCCCACAAAGCTTTCTGTTGGTAAGTTACTGCCATTCATGCAAGATGCAATGATCTAGGTAAAACAGTCTGAGGGGACCCCTAAAATGGTCCTGGATAGTCTTATGCACAGAGTTTCCTCCAAGGAAATGAATCTCAAGTTTCCAGACGTTTCATGGAGTTGCCAGGTTGGGTTTTTTTGCACGGAGGGTGGGTGGAGGCGGTAGGGCAGGCATCCATACAGTTACATACTAAGTTTGTTTGATATAAATATATTGATGCCTATTTTTCAGAACCCGCACCTCCATGGAAGCTGAGAAAATAACTGTGAAGAGATTGTACATTCAGCAGCAATACAGTGATACAATTAGTACAGCTGTCATTTTACATGTCAATTCTAACAGACATTTAGCAGTTCATATACAATATGAGAAGGTCCTTACAGATCACCTTGACCGTCCTTGCTCTGGTTATCACACCATAGCTGTCCACAGCCCAAAAACTAGAGGATTCCAATTCTATTTCCAGACTCTCTCAACTCCAATGATACTTAACATACACAAATGTTTGTATACAATTTTTTGTAATTAAAATGCTCCTTCACATACACAACCATACACTGATTTATCAAGGATGAAAATTGTGGAGCAGAAATAGCAAAAGAAAAAAGGGGAAAAAACCCCTGCTCTGACGGCACCACCCACAAATTAGACTGGACAAATGACTATAAGGAAGTTTACAATGCTGCTGTAGCAGTGCTGGTCACAGGATATTAGAGACAAGGTGGGTGAGGTAATATCGTTTATTGGACCAACTTCTACTGGTGAGAGGAGACAAGCTTTTGAGCTCTGTGTAAGCTAGAAAGCTTGTCTCTGTCCCCAACAGAAGCTGGTCTAATTAAAGATATTATCTCACCCACCTTATCTCTCTAAGAAGTTTGACAGTTTCAGACTGCTTACAGTTTCAGACCGCTTGGTCTGGATTTAGAAGACAACACTCTCATTGCATGGCTCCCTATGTAAGATAACTGCAACATGTACATGAAAGCAATAGCCCCTAATGCATTTCCATGTAAAAGTCAACAGTGGTTTTATATGAACTAAGAAATATCTTATGTCACTGAATGCATTAAATAGCTATGAATGTGGCATACTGAAAATGAAAAAAAAAAAAATCACAAGAAGCACTACAATCAAATTTTGGCCAAAAGCCAAATTTGTTTCTTGCTTTGACAGGATGTATTCTAATTTCTGACAGTAGTTCTACTTTATAAAAAGACATCTCTGCTAGCCTAAAGGAAGCTGACTGAAACACCTGGCTCTGTAAGAGACTCCGAAGTCTAAACAAATGAAGGCTGAGAACATCTGATGTTGAACTCTTCTTCATGAAAGACAGCGAAAGAAGAAGAAAGGCACAGCTCTCTTCCCAGAGGTGCATTGCAAATATCATCTTGAACAGAAACTAAAAGAAGGGTGGGACCGCCCTTCTTTGGGCATGGGAAACAGAGAACCAAACACAATGTTTATACCTCTGTATTTATGTAATTTTTGTTACCATGTTTACGAGCAAAATAGACAGATCTAGCTATCTTAGGTATTTACACAGTAAAAATCACCCCAATATCTAGAATTGATCATTTGTGATAATATTGTCATATGCTAAGACTAGTCAGAAAACTCACTAAGAGCTGCTTCTATTCCATAAAGGAGACTTCTTTCTAAATGAAGATGTATTACTTACGGAATCACTGGCCATTGTGCCAAGGCCAGAATTTTAGGAAGCTGGGCCAGTGAAATACACTGCCATCAGAACCCTTCCAGTATTCAAAATCTCTCAGATGCCCTGAACTACCTTTATGAAAATATTGCAATTTTAAAAAAAAAATCTTAAAGGGCAGGTAGTAGAGTGGGTTGTACACCTTTTACCTCTGGAGACCTGGAACCAGATCCTCAGCTGGTATAAATCATAGCTTCACTGACTTCAATGGAATTATGACGATTTACACCAGCTGAGGATCTGGCTCTTGGTTTCAAAACCTCGTTGGTACAAACATGAAAATAATTGGGTGGCCTCATCATAATCGTTTATAGCAGAGATACTTGGGGTCCCATTACCTCTGCTTCTACTCTCATTTTCAGAAGCACTAAAACAATTCATCCACAATATTTTAAAAGGAAAACAAAAGCATGGATAAATAAAATAACAGAAGCAGAAACAAAATTAATTCTAACAAAAATGTGGTAACTTCTTTTTTATACACCACATGTTCCTAATGTGATTTAGTAAAAGACTATGAGAGTGTAGTCATCAATTAGCATACCTTTAAAGGACGAGACTTTAATAATGGAAGTAATTTGCCTGGTTGCACATTTAAGTCTTCATTAATATTGAAAGGGTTAAACTTCCTCCATGAAATAAACTGACATTTAACAATATCCTTTAGTATCCCCTGTATTAAAGAAAAATACACATTTATTTGAACAGCCAAGAAAAAACTGCAATTTATTAAGTTTCAAAGAATCTTCGTACTCTCGAAAGCAACTTTCGGTGCATGTTCTTTAACAATCACATTCTATGAGGAGAAATAACATTAAAAGCCACAATTTTTTTTTTTTAAATCTCAGAGTTACAGACATCTTTAATTCCAAATGAAAGACAAAAAAAAAAAAAAAGCTTAACAGAAATTTTAAACTTCCATCGCCAATTTTAAAATATCAGGAGTTTTTCTACAACTCAATGCTAAACTTCAGCATGGAAAATTTTATGTACTGTATGGAAACACGCACATACACACATACATATTTTATGTGTGTGTATATATATAAAATATATATGTAGATTGCGTGTAATGGCAATGAGATGCAATTACTCTGAGGAAAGGTTATTCAGCTAAATACACTACTAAAACTTGAGAAAAAAACAAGTCTTGAACCCAGTTTGTGCATAGTTCATGATCCTCTATAAAACCAGCTTTTGTTGATTTGCAAACTTGCAGGACCCTTTTTATCTGATAAAACCATTAAAAAGCTAATCTTCCAAAAAAATAAAAATAAAAAAATGTAATGCACAAGTTTCCTGATCCAAGCAGGCAGGGAGCACAATGTTCATATAATTTTTTAAAACATACTTGAAGGGTATGTTATTCCATTGTCTTTCTTCCTTTCAAAACAATCAAAAACATTGATCATTTTTTAAAACATAAAGCAATTTTTTTAATATATAAAGCACTCTTCAAACATCTATTTCTTTTGAGTCCATTATTTGGTAAATATGTAACTGCTACACATTAGATTAGGTATTTTCTTCTGTCTTTTTATTTTTTTTTATTTTGTTTTTTTAATAATATCTTCAGTGCTAGGAGTTGGGTTTAAAAATACATGAAATGGTGTGGAGTTGCTCCTCGGGAAACCCGGCTTTCCTGAGACATCTTCCACCATGTGCAAGATAGTGATCACAAAGTTTTCGCCACTTTGACGAAGAAGAGGAAAACAACAACAAAAAATAGTACACAGCAATGGCCAAAGAAAAGGATAATACAACAACACTGTTCAATCCCAGAGCTCTGAAGTAGCATATCTTCATTCTGAAAATAGGTTTCTTTACGATGGAAGTCTTTTTTTTTTTTTCTTTCTTTTTTTTTTTAATTCCTTTTTTATTTTAAAGTTTGAAGGAGAAAAAAAAAGGTCTGTAAACAGGTGGGAGCCAAAACTCCTGACTCCTCCAAAAGCAGTCAAAACTATGTCCAAGTGCTTGTTTGTGTTCCTGCTTGCAGGGGAACTATCCACTCTTTACAAATATCTATGGCCACAGTTCAACAAGAGTATTTTTTTTTAAACTTTATATTCCGAATGGAAAATGGTGCAATACTCCGGTAATAATTTTCTTGCATTAGTCCACAATAAAAAGCCGCTAAAGGTAGATATACATATTATTCTCCAGAGATACACACTGTAATTTTTAAAACGCAATAAGAGTCCTTGAGTAAACATTTACACATGAATTGTCGCCGGCCCCTCCTATCAATTTTTTTTTTTTTTTTAAACATATAGGATTAGCTACAAGAAGGGCTGCGGACACTCAGTGCAAAGTTAGAAGCTAATAACAATTAAACGTTTGACCAATGAGCAAATAAAAAGCATATATACTGATAAGAGAAAAAAAATCACACATTTGTTAAATCACACACGGGCGCGTGTACACGCACACACATACAAGCTCACTCACACACATACATCTGTTCCAACACAAACACATTGTATGAACTTTAAAAAAAATTCCTAGAGCCTGTTTTGTGTGTATTGATGCCAACCTGGAAGTGTAATAATTAGAAAGTGTTCACATTTTGTTATTGGCCTGCTGGATTCAAGTATTTGCATGTTTGATATGTGTTTTTTTTTTTGTTTTTTTAACTTTTTATATTTTGGGGGGATTTTAAAAAAATGACATGAAAAAGTAATGAAACAAGGGTAATGTGCATAGGCAGATCCATGGGAGATGTGGACACAGATACCCCACCCCCACCCTCCAATTCAACCTGTACAGTCAATAGTTACCATTCGGATTCATTACTTTTCTGTACCAAAGATGAATATCACACTCCACTCTCTTCTGATTATTGGGTCCGCCTCTGGTAATGTGCATAATAGTCACAGGCTCATTTAAAATAGGCTTTCATTTTCTCCCTCCCCCCAAAGTTGACAAAATAACCCTTTCCAGCCCAAATTCTGAAAAGTGCCCTTCATGATAGACCTATTCTAAGCAGCTTTTATACCTTGTTTTTAAAAACACCATACAAACGTAAAAAGACATAAAATAATAAGCCATGAAAAAAATAAAACCTGTCATTAGCATGTGACACTGACCAAATGTAGCCCATACTGTTTCATTAACAGTTCACAAGGACTTCTGCAGAGTTTCATATTAGATATTGGACAGAGGTACTAAAAAGGGCTGCCAGTCTGATCTGTTAAAGCTGGATTCTTCGTGAAGCCCTGGACTGGAAAGGGTTACATTTTTTTCCTTTAGTGCTGATGATTGTTATTTCCACTTTGTTTCTCTCTTTCCTAGATGGACTCCCCACTGAGAAGATCACCTGGGAGCAGAGTATTCAAAGGTGTTGGGCTGCCAATAACCCTGCCATCATCGGTGCTGGGGGGCCCCCAAAGGCTGCTTGAGTACTGAGGGACCCCACCCCAGAGCAAATCGCTGCTCCCTTTGCCAGCCAGGCAGGGAGTATTCCAGTGGCCTGCATCATTCCGCACCAATCCATGAGAGCTGCTCGTGGAGCCCATACGAGTCTGATTGGTTCCAGTGTTGGACTGCCAACTGGAGGTGGGTGGCAGTGGCTGGCCTTGTGCTAAGAAACGGTTTACTTCTTCTTCACCAGCAAACTCAGCCAAGATGGTAGTGTTTCCCAAAACACACCTAACAACAACAACACAACACAGTGAAACACAGGGATACAACTGACACTATTTTTACAAGTATCAGAGCCTGCTTATATAGTATTAAATGTGAGCAGGCATTGTTATTCCTAATTTACAAGTTGGGAACATGAGGAAGAGAGGTTAAGTGAGTTGCTCCAGGTCACACATTGAGAACTGGTAGAGTTGGAACCTAGGTCTCCTGAATGCCAGTTCAGTGATTCATATTTTCTAAAAACAATTGCATGTAAGCCATTATTTGAGTTTCAATTGTGAAATGATAGCTGAAGTCTTTTAGTATTATGTTACAATCTCGTTAACTTTTTGAAATCCCTTTTTAATTTACCATTATTGCCCTCCAAACAAATATGTTTTTGTATCTGCACACAATACATATAGCACAACCCAATATCCAACCTCTGTAAAGCAGAGGTCTGTCATGTCCTTAGCAGCATATGTACTAACATTATTTCCCCGCTAATCAAAATTCCTCCTTTATATGGATGGCTCTGAAACCTCGGAGAACACAGAGGATGTACTGTATACGCTTTTAAAATATACACTGATTTTTAAATCTACATTTTCAATTACAGCATAAACACTCCCTAAAGGATAGAATTCTTTCTAACTTAGTCCCACATCTAAACTGAAATAATTAAGTCAGGGCAATTTTTGACCTTATCTGTTCTGAATGCTGCCACACAGTCTTTAATTAAGGAAAGGTCAAAACTTTAAAAAGCAACACCACCATGCATATCATTATGCAAATATTTCTATATTACATACACTTTATTCTTTTATCTAATGAGGCTCATCATGGGAAGCTAGCTGCAACTTTGCATCTGGAGTGACTATTGCCCCGTAATTTTAAAGTATAGGGAAATATAGGAACTGCCATACTGGATCAGTCCAGTGTTACATCTAGCCCAGAATCTTGTCTCCAACAGTGGCCAGAATAAGATGCTTCAGAGAAGAGTGCTTTACGTTATTAATCCTTAGCAATTAGTGGTGGGCTTATGTCCTGAAACATTAGGATTTATATTCCTTATATTTCTAAATCTAATATAATTATGTCTCATCCCAGTAAATGCCAAATTCCTTTTTGACGGCTACTAAGATCTTGCCCTCAATGACAGTTTGTGGCAATGAGTTCCACAGGTTTTTTTTCTTCTTTTAGTAATGTAGTTTAAAAAGAACATCCTTTCATTAGTTTAAAGGTCTTTCAGTTTCATTGGCAGTCCCTTTGGGAAAAAGTAAATACCAGTGCATGAGTTACCTTCTCTACGCTAATTCTTATTTTGATTAGCTCTAGCATGTCCTCTTTTATTCATTTTTTCTGTGAATTGAACAGTCTTAGTCTTTTCTGTTTTGCATATGGAATTTTTTCCGTGCCTTTAATCATTTTTGTTGACTGTCTTTGGGTCCCTTCTATTTCTGTTGTATCTTTTTCGAGGTGGTGTGAGCAGAAATGAACACACTACTTATGGTGAACACCTACCATCGATTTCTATAATGGCACTTCATACATTACTTCTGAATGTATTTAGTCCACAAATACTTTTGTTTATGCAGCTCTCCTACAATTTCTGCTAACAGATAATTTCCAAGACACCACCAAACAATTCAGCAGAGCAATTCAATGACATATCAAGCGAATGCTTAGGAGAACAGGTGCTGTACTAGATTCTACTTTACAGAAA
Source organism: Lepidochelys olivacea (assembly GCF_965140295.1). Lineage (NCBI taxonomy): Eukaryota > Metazoa > Chordata > Testudines > Cheloniidae > Lepidochelys > Lepidochelys olivacea. Next base: position 17,802,094 of record NC_140424.1, read on the forward strand.
AAAGGAAAAGAAGAGAAAAACCATACATATGCAGAGACTTCTGGGCCTTGGCTGCTTCTTCCTTGGAACTGTAGCGGACCACAGCATTCCCTTGAGTCAGGTTCAGGTGGAATGTAATTAGAGGGCCGTGTTGCAAACACAGTGTCCGCAGTGTAGAACCATCAATCTAATTGCAGAGGAAGAAAAAAGTTGACTTGTTTTTCTGTAGTTGTCCTTAGTATATTTGTTAATGGAAGAGGCTTTAAATGATAAAGGAAAAAATTTACATAGAGTGCAAATGTAGTTTCCTCCCACAAGATAAAAGAATGGAATTAGATGTGTCACTATTTTATTAGGAGGAGGTAATCTTTTCTTTTCAAGTTCTGTACAGTTCAGCACAAAGAACCAGCCAGTTATTTTAAATTAATATAAAAATATTTATCACTACATGCCTACCAAGGGTAGGTCGGGAATCCAGCTTATTCATAAATAGTTTATATTAATAAAGCTTGTTTTTCCAAGACATCTCCTGGTTTCTGATCCCACTGCTTTCAGTCTTATGTCTCTCCATGTAAATTATACTATGGAGAGGAGTAGAAGAATTGACAGACTGGGGAGAATAGCAGAAACCCCAGAAAAATTGGACTTTAAATCTTTGAATTTGCCCGCAAAACACCACTAACTTTTAAACAAATAAACGATGTACACTGGAATGACTAATTATACAGACTCAGAGTTCATATTTGATTTGCTCTTGCTTTTCACCTGCAGATCTAAAAGTGCTTTACAAAGGTAAGTGAATTGCCCAAGGTCACACAGCAGGCCAGTAGCAGAACTGGGAACAGAACCAGGGATTCCTGAGTTCCAATCCAGTGCACTATCCACTAGGCCACAGTGGCTCCCATTAAAACCATTAAATCCACTATGTTGGCTTATCTCAACATATTACTGTTACTGCTATATAGATGATTATTATATACTCATTGCAGCTGACCAAAATTACGAGGTTGATAAGCATTCTTCCTACCATCTCTTAAGTATAGCATTGTTCTTTGCGTAGTCGGTAATATTATTCTGCTTACCTGGGGTGTGAGGTTACGTAGGACCAGCCAGCTGCTTGTTCTTCCTGAACTGTCAGTACTCCAGGCAGAACCTGTATCATAAATCCAGAAAGGGACTAATTTAATACCTTAGTGAGAGCACAATACAACAATCAAACTCATCAGGAATAAAGAATGTGCAAGATACAACACGCTAGCAATGCAACTGCTATTGTAAACATGCTCATAAGCAATCCAATAACCAATTTATCTCCATCCTCTTTTCCTTTCTTATTTGGAATGAAAGGAGGGAGCTCAATAATCAGAATGCTCCCAGTTGGCTCTGAAGGATCAGTGGGATTTCTCACAATCCTGCCATCGTATCTTTCATAATCGGCCACTGTGACACTATATTTGTGAAAGCTGATATTGCAACAAAACTTCCTTCAGGTTACACTGGAATTAGCCAGCGGGTAATACCTTAAAAGCAACAGAGATGACATTTTCTAGTGGCATTTGAAAAACTGCAGTACTTCTAAAGTCACTTTGGTAAAAATACTGAGGCTGTAGATGAAATCCTTGCACCAGCGCTCTGTAGCCATCGGGTGGGCTTTTCCCAAGAAAAAATGGACGTGACAGCCTTTGACAATTAGGTAGAACATTTAATTCCCAGCTTTTTGGGAAGATGATTGATAAAATAGTCAGGTATCAGTAGTGACATTTATTTCTGATGCAGATGCTTTTTGATAAACAAACACACAGAGTATAGAGCAATTATATACACATTCCCCCTTTAATTGGTGTATAAACAAAATTATGACAGCCAAAGAAACAGATTGAACAGAAAAGAACATATACCTTACTGTCTGGGGGCCCCGTCATAAAACTGATGGGATAATCAGGTCCTGGATGTTTTGCATCCCTGCTATAGAGATGTACAGTGCTTAATTTGTAATGAAAGAGGGGCTGGGGCTCAAGCAGTTTTTTACTTTCAAAACTTATGTGGCAACCCCAGAGGTGGCAGAGCTATGAACTGCCAAGCCTAGAGCTGCCGGGGCTCAGTCCTGGCAAGCCCTGGCACAAATTAAGCAGTGGATGTGTATTCTATGTAATAAATTCTACTGATTAATTAGCTAATACTGAAGTCTTGCAACAATTCACAGAAAAACACCTGCCACAAAACAAGAAAAAGGTCTCAAAATATTTAGAAAAAATGAGCAAAAGTATTATAAAGAAAGACCCCTGTTGTAGTGAAATTATTCCCCACTGATTGGAAACATGCCCTACTGACCCATAACTCTATTTTGAGAATGAGCCATCCTAAGTAATAGAAAATAAAACCTGCATTTCAACACAGGAGTTGATGCACTCTGTGTTTATTGAACCTCAAGTACCTGGAGCACAGTACTAGAGCAAAAGTACCATAGTACCATACTACTGTAACATGGAAAATAAAAGCAAACAGAGCATTGCAATATTATAAAATGTAGGAGTCAGAGGAATACCAGAGGAATAAGAGCTGGTCCAACCCAGTGGGCTGGCACCCCAGGTAGATGATGGCTTGGTGTTTGTTAAACCTGGAGGTGGTCTCGTAGGAGCAGTAGTGTTTCTGGGTACCTTCCATAGTTCATGGGATAGAGAGGCTTGTGTGTGAGAGATTGGGCCAGAGGACCATGTAGACTTGATGTCTGACAATTTACCTGCAACAGAGAAACATAATTCATGTATTTTTGGTAAGTAAGCTAAAAAAAAAAAATCTGAACAATCTGCAACTCCAGTAAGTGAAGAGGTGATCCTCAAGGCTGTTCATTAATTATAATCTGCTAGTATCTGACATTTGTTACTATTGTCCGCTTTCTATTGTAACTCCCAGCACTTCTCTTTCTGATAAAGGACAAAGAACCATAAAACAAGACTAGAGACTATGTCTGATTAGCTGAAATCAAAAATAAAATCATTACTGTATATGTTCTAAGTTATTTAGCCCAAATTATTAAAATAATGAAGTTTATACTTTCTGCACCCAAGAAGGAACAACCACTGCTATTTAAAATACAGAAATTAGCACACACGAGTTCTCATGGTTCAGTATTAAGCTGATTCCAGAAGAGGTAGAAAGGGCTAAATTTCCTATGCTGCTGAATAATCAAAGATAAATGCATCAGGTGTATGGATTCTTTTACAAGTTCCTCTTTGAAACACTAACAATCTTCACGAGAAAAGCCCTATACATCGCAATCTACCACTTCTTACAACTTTTTGTTGACCACTTTTTTGTTATGCTCTGAATCCTACCTTCATTTATATTAGTATCATACTTATTTTATTCCAATTTCTGTCAAACCAGAGTTTTATTAAACATACTATAATGACCTAAAATTATACATTTCAAAGACAAACATTAAAACAAAAAAAGGACAAGTTAGCATTTTGGTGTCAATAACACAAACAGGACCAACTCAAAATATAGACACTACCAAACAAAATGCACACTGTCAAATGATCACCTCTGAAACATTTCACCGTTAAGCTTCCACATATCTGCCTGTCTTTCATGTAGCTACACACATACCAAAGATATAGAGCCTGTTTCTCCTGCTCTCATTAACGCCTATGTATATCAAGAGCAATTCCATTGATGTCAACGGAGTCAAACTGGTGTAAAGTCAGAGGCCAGTCAGGCCCATATTTTTGTGCAAACTGCAGTGACAAAAAGGAAGTTGTTAATACTATTCAAGTAACCGACTGAGAAAAGAAATCTGAAAGTTTGATTTTTAGAACTAGTAGCAGCAGCTGGGCCTACAATTTAACATATAACGAATGTGCATTAATAAAAGTTAGATGTTGCTATGTTACTGATTCTTATGAGGTTCACATGCAGATAGGATGTAACAGCAAAAAAACAAACAAATAAAAAGGAAATATGCATGGCAGATAAAATTAAGAGATAAGCAAGCCATTAATTTACCCTCCTTCAAGGCCCCTTTGCTTTGTGGCAACGGGGACCTAAATGCTGCACTAAGGTCCCTGGATGTTCAAGCTTCACTTAAATTAAAATGAGGTTTTTAATTTACTGAATATGAACAGGAATAAAGCAAATTAGTAGAGTGGGTATTGTTATATTATATTTATTTTATACTGGCTGCACATTTCCAGCTTTCAGTACTCTGAAGATTTTGTTATTTTTTGAGACTGTCTGCAGACTCAGGCAGACAGGATTGCATCGCTTTGCATTTGGTTTGTGTTAGAAAGTTTTTAACTGCAGTGGAAAATATGAAGCCTTGATTATTGTGTTAGTACTTAAGTTTGGAAATTTTAAAAGTTTTTCTACAGCTTGCTGGACTCAAAGAAATCCTAACAATACCGGGGCTAGAGCTTTATAGCAGATACTTAACTAAAGGGACAGGCAAAACTGAATTTACTGGCAATAGCTTTCAGATCAACCTTTCCTGGTAAGATCCAGCAATAGTGTTACCACTGAGTTCTCGCAGAGAACATTCTGCCTCGCAGTTGGAGCAAAAATAAACTTTGTTAAAAAAGTATGAATGCCAAAATAAAGTAGTAGCATCATGGTATGAAGTGGGCTGAATATATATTTCATTAGCGCCCTTATCAGATATTCACAACTCCAGGCACCTGGTTAAAATGCTCACCACTGCAGAGCTGCCAGTGGGAGCAGCACAGTGCTCAAAAGATATGAAGTCTTCAGTAGTTCTATTATAATAACCAGAGGAAAGCACTTTTTCAGGGCCTTTGCTCTTTGGGGATGGAGAGGGATGCTGAAAGTAGAAAGGCCATTTCTCGTACCTGCAATGCTAGGTGCGGATGCAATGCTGCTGAAAGAGCTACTGTAGCCGGAGGCACTAAGCGGCCAGGCACTCGATGAAGGCAGCGTGGCATTCTGAGATGATGTTGGGGATGACCCTGCAGAACCAGCAAAGAAGCAACTAAGAAAGATGGGCAAAATGGTATTTGCTGCAGAATAAGCAATTCTAACTACATCATGTGCAAATACAAACCAGGCAACCAGTTTCCTCTAACCATGAATGAATGTCATAGAAAGCATGATAAAGTGAAGCAGAATTCTTCAGTATAAAAGAAAAGAAAGCTGGCACCAGAGTGGCAAGTGTGTTGGTGCCCATGCAGAAGACACATTTTGGATTTCCTTTAAGACTATCTGACTCTTGGGACATCAGAGTTCAAGTGAGATCTGAAGGAGGGAAGCTATCTATCTGCATTTTATAACATGCTTGTCAGCCTATCTTAGCACCAGCAACTGTGGATGGATATGAATGTATATGTAAAACCAACCAAATATCCTTGATACCTAAAAACTGCTGAAGTAAGCACTTCTTCCCATGCCCTAATCCCCACAAATACCCTCAGGTATTTTGCAAATTTAGGTTTTGCAGCCGGTAAAATAAATGTGTATATCATAACAATGTTCTAAAACTAGCTATATATCAAAAGAGCAATAGTAAGAAACAACTTGAAACCATCTTAAGTTGGCAAATCATTCTACATGTGTTCGACAAACTCACACAACTTAAATTAGGAGCTATCTTGTCATCAGGTTGCCTTATAGGAATGTTAAACATACATCCAAAACCTTCCTACTTTTAACAAATATACGATGTACCAAAAGTAGGGACTGAAACAAAATACCTTCAGAACAGTCAGAACAAAGAATGGGAGGCTATGAACTGAAAGTATCCACTCTAGCAATCAACCACAATTAGCAGCATATTATGAGTGATTTTCATTATTCAAAACATATATACACATACTGTGTTACGTAATATATTAATTCAGAAAACACAAAATTGTTTCTCTTTACAAGATGATATGCTATACAAAAGCCTAATTCTGATGCACTGTTATTAGGAAATATTTTGTTTTGTATCTTAATTGATGATACAAGAGACTAATGATTTATACAGCACCCAGAAGACAGACACTTGCAACTTGACTTTAATGTCAGTTTGACTGAAACTGAATAAATACGTGGCACCAGTGGCTGCTGCACATCTAAACTCCTGCCATCAAACTGTTCCTAAGACAAAGTAGAATGGAAACTAAGAATACAGCCTATAGACAGATTGCTTATCAGTAACCGAGCTCTCACAGTATATTGTCAGTACATATTAACACTATCGGGACGCACATGCTCTCTTGCCATTGAGTCGGAACCCTCTCGAAAGCAGCTGGGGTTGCACAATGCTTCCATGCAGAACTGAACCTTCAAGACCTGAAGGCATGGAAGGGATCCTCAGCCATAACTGTCCCTCAGTTCCTTCTATGTATTCAGAATCTAAAATGAAGACATAGAAGAAGAATGGTGGTGGAAAGTGAGGATCTATGGTTACACTACAGTTACTGGTCAATTATCTTTCTTCTTCCTGTTTTGTCAGTATAGCTCCCCAATTTTAGATGACTGAAGTACTGGTATAAACATAATACCCCCACCTTAAAAAAAATTAAAAAAAAAAAGGAAGTGAGCATTAGCACCAGTTATAGCTCAAAAGAGCTGACAAATTAATTGGAGAAGTTTTCCAGAACACCTGGGAGCCCTGCTGCTATTCTGAGTGAGCCTTAGGAAGCTCGGTCTCAGACATCACTGTAGGGAGGCAAGGTTTGCAAGGGAAGCAGCCCATCTATTATGGGTGAACTAGCTTGCTGGAAAGCAGGGGTAGCAGAACTAGTAAGGGGAGTGGGAGTTGGTGGGAGGTACAGAGGGAAGATTAAACACTGAGATAGAGGAAGGGTTCAGACAGCCATGTCAGCTTACCCTCCCAAGACAGGCAGCAGGCAAAAGTCCAGGGCATGGGGGGAATAAACAGCCACACTCCCCCAAACTATCACAGGTGCCATTATGGACAGGAAAAGGGGGAGATTAAAGGGAATTTCAGCTCATTTTCCTAGATGATACAAACAGTGTAGGGGACTCACTGATATGCACAGTTCCATCCAAATTGCAACTTAACACCTGGGTGAAACTTAGAACAGGTTGTGGAACCACCTTATCTTTACAGAATGCTATGTGTGAGGGATCTATCATTTGACTAATTCAACACTGTAACAACTTACCAAGGGTTGTGCTGGATTCTCCATCACTGGTAATTTTCAAATAAAGATTGGACCTCGACCTTTGACCTTGTAACAGTTGAATGGGTCTCAAACTCCCTTCCTGATGGCAGCAGAATGGACACCAAAAATCCCTGGGCCAGAGGCCTCAATTTCTAGGATACCTCAAACTGCCTAATGGTAATGGGAGACTGACATTTCAAAGAAGGTGGGGAAAAAATGGACAGGACAACCGTGAGTGTCATCTAATTCCTCACCTCCACTACAGCAACAGGGATTGAGTGTTAAACTGGCATTGAGAAGGTAGGCAAGAAGAGAACAAAAGTTGAACAAATTGCTTAGACTTCACCCTTCCAACCTTGCTGGGCACCAACACACACACCAACACAAAGGAATCCGTCAGTGCCAAGAAGCCTCAATGCCAAGGCCTCCGCTGGTGCTAACCTACTTTCAAAACAGACCCTTCCTTGGGGATTCCGAAATACCCAGAGGAATAGTCATGACGAAGGTTAAGATTTTGTCACGGGTATTTTTAGTAAAAGTCATAGACAGGTTGCAGGCAATAAACAAAAATGCTGGAGATGAGAGCCTAAGCCCCACTATTGTGTGTGTGTGTGTGGTGGGGGGTGGGGGGGGGCACTCCAGTACCCACTGCCAGCAGTGGCTGAAGCTGAAGGGAAAATGTCACAGAGGTTTCTGAAAAGTTATGGAATCTGTGACTTCTGTGACAAATTCTTATATTTAGTCATGACTTTTCATTTTTATCTTCCTTCTTATATCAAGGAGTAAGAGGTTAAGGCCAAGCACAACACATTGCCCTTCCTCGAGTTTATTTGAACCTGAGGATTTCTAGGAGTCATGATTCAGAAATCTATTTGGTGCCAAAAATAGCCCCGATTCTAAATAGCTAGGCTTTTTAACTAAGAGCAGATTCATCCAGCAATGCTTTTCCAAGAACAGGGAATAAAGCTTGGAATCCGCCTCCTTATGGGTATGAAGGATAAAAGGACTACAAGCCATGCTCTGACCCTGTGAGTGACCTTCACTGAGGTACTTTAGGCATCAGAAATGCCAGTCTGTCAGTGTCTTCTTTGTACTACAAAATGCACAGCTTTTAAGTCAATCTCTTACGCTAGGGCATGCCATAATATAATCTCAGACTCCAAGGGATCTGACCAGGGTTGAAGGAACAGGTGCTGACAAAAGTGCTCAGAACTGGGCACGGGACCAGACACCTCAGTATTAAGCAATGATAAAAGCTATCCAAACAGCTAAGCTAACATTACAATGCTAATTCTTACACAAATTAAAGGAAAAAGCTGATGAAGGAAGACAGCATGTTAGTGAGCCCCAGAGTCACTGCTTTCCATAGAGGTTTGTCTCAAAGGAGCATGTATGCCCCTAGAATGGTAATGCATATTGACAATCCATTTAAAGGAGAAGGGGAGATTACTTACTGTAACTGGAGATTCTTCGAGATGTGTGGCCTTATCTGTAATTCCACATGTGGGTATGCATGTGTGCCATGCGCCAGAATCCAAAAATTCTTCAAAGCAGCATCCATCGACCTGAACATGCGCAGTAGTTTCCCTTGTGCTCCTGACCAAGGGCATAAGGGGCAGTATGGATTGATGACTCTCCAGTTCCCTCTTACCACAATCCAACAGGATCCAAAGCAGAGGTGAAGGAGGGCAGGTGGTGGAATACAGATAGAGCCCACCAATCTAAAAGACCCTCCAGTTCCAGTAAGTAATCTCCACTACGTCTTCGAGTGCTGGTCCCTATGTGTATTCCACACATGGGTGACTAGCAGGCAATGCTCAGAGTGAAGGAGGGTGCAGGGAAGCCGGTAGCCCAGAGAGGGGTGCCATTTCAGATTGGGAGCGAGGAGAGGAGAACTTTAGTGGTGATTCCAGGGGCTACACTGCAGATACAAGTAGTTTTCAAAAATAACCAACCACCACTACCTTGCAGGCTAACTACTTTAAACCTTGTGATACTGAAACAATTTGGATGATTCACACAAACAATATTTTATTACACACTAACTCAAAGATTGTTTCACAGTAACACACAATGGAAGCACTTTCCATAGCATTGGTTTTTGTATTCTGACTTTCCCAATGCATAAATGATTGATTGACATTCTAAATGTAATAGAATTTCGATGAACTTCATGTTTATATGAAGGAGGTCAAAATATATTGTTCAAAATCTTATAGCAGTAAGATCAAAACTAAAAATGAAACAAGATGGCCCATATTGTGTTCTCATTTATACAACTCCAAATTCAGAATAATGGTTGAAACCCAGGCAATTTTTTCCAGATTTACAGCAGTACTACAGAGAACAGAATTTGCCCTTTTGTGTTTGTTAGTGCAATTTCTGTTGGAAACTGTGCTAGAGACAGCTATGGATAGTGATTCTCTGGTAAAACCTCTCCCTAAGTGGCTCATTATATTGAAGAATTCATTTAGCACAACTTATTGTAAGTATTAAAGTGCAGCTAAATTATTAGAACTTACTTGATTATGTTTCTTTGTAAAACTTCCGTAAAATAAAGATTGGAACAAACATTGCCTCCCAGTAATATGAGACCTTTGTGTAAGACCAACTGAAATTAATTAACTATGGTAAAAGGTCCATCTGTATAGAGATCATCCACAACAAAACCCTTTCATTGGCCGGGGGAGGGGAGGAGGAGAGAAAGCCATTTAGATATAAAATTGAACTTAAACATACTCCACAAGTTATCATCATCCAATACTTGTGCATAGGTAAATGAAGGGGCATTCTGGAGGTAGCTCTTGCTCTTTTTGTTGAAACACTCGTGATGAAACTAGAAGCTGAGGAGATCTAAAAAGAAACCCCCCTGGATAATTCAGAACTACACTGTGTTGCTGCTGGGCATCATTTACCCTCTCCGATCTTTCTCCTTTAATTTCTTTAGGGTGCTGTTCTAGGCATTTTAGAAATAATGCTACATCATGTCAGGAAAAACACTGGCATCTGGAGTCGATGTGATCTCTGCTTGGTCAGTAGGTTGAATGAAACCACACTTCTAGTCCCCGCAAGCCGTGTATAGCGAATGGTGATAAGAATAGTCCCTGCAGGGGGACTGGGGAGGTGGATTGTGAGGGGAGAAGGAAAGAAACTCTATAGAGTATCCCTGGTGTATAATCTCCAGGACCCAAATGTCCATGGTGATCTTGTTCCAGGTGTGGGTGAAGAGGGTAACATGACCTCCAAAGTTGACAGGGGAAGGCGTAAGTGTCATGAACAGTGGTGAGCAAGTCTCAACCTGCATGTAAAAAATGGCCTTTGGCCTGAGGCTGGGAATAAGCAGAGGCTGTGGAAGTAGGAGCTGCCAGTGGTTCAGGTGGACACTGATAATATGGAGCATCTGCAGGGGGTGGTTGTGGCCTGAAGGGCTGTCTCTGGTTTCTTCTCCTGGGGGCTGAAGTGTAATGGACTTTTCGTTAAACAGGTGGGACCTGTCGAAAGGAAAGTCTATGGATAGTGTTTTTGACCTCTCTAGAAAAGCCTGACAATTGGAGTCCCTTTGCATGACCAGGCCTGTGTGGCCAAACTTCTGGATGCAGTATCTCCGGCATCTACTGCAGCTGGAGAGTCAACTTTGTCACTAGTTTTCCTTCGACCAGAAAAGCTTGGAATTGGGCTCGGTCTTCCACTGGGAGTCCGTAAATCTGGCGTAGGTGTTGAAATTGTATTTTGTTAATAAGGCTTGGTAATCAGCTAAATGAAATTGCAGACCTGCAGAGGAGACGACCTTCCTACATAGGTCCTACATAGGTTCCTACAACAGAACTTTCATGCCTCTCTAGTTCTGGATGGAAAAGATGAGCAGATATTGCACTTTGCTGACATACGTGCTTCACCCAGGTGGTACCGGCACCACTGATGCTTGTCACTATTAGAGAAGGAATGAGGGCAGGAGACGCAACTCTTCAATCTTGGGACTCTGGGCATAATCCCAGGACCGGGGAGGATTGTCCCCCGAATGGGGGTTGGGGAAACTTATCCTATACCTACTATAAACATACGCTAACTAAAACTAATAAACTACATATAAAATCTATTTACAACAAGTTTACTTTACAGATTATGCACTGAAAAAGAGGACATGATTCCAATTCAGGCCATGAGACAGCAAGGAGGAACTGGAAAGGCATTGATCCACATTGCTCTTTATACTCTCAGTCAGGAGCACAAGGGAAACCACTGTGCATGTGTGAGTCAGTGGACACTGCTCTGAAGAATGTCCGGACTCGGGTGTATGACGTGTATGTGTACCCATGTGTGGAATACACATAGGGACCAGCACTTGAAGAAATAGTACAATTATTTATTCATACACTAGTATTTATGTAAAGGATCATAGTACATTTTCTAACTACGCAGATATGAGATCTGCATGATGCAGAGCCATGAATTATTATATATAAATGTACAAAGTAGACAATATTAATTTCAGTGTCACTCTAATGTTGGCACAACACAAATAAAATACTGGATGCATCAGAATCTCAACTATAGCTAAATAACTTCTTTAAGCCTACCTGATTAGCAGTGTAAAAATAATTTAAAAATGTTTAAATTCCCCTCCATTAAAAACACCTAAAGTCATTAAATAGTTAATTGAGTATTACTCATATACACAAATAACTGAAGTTTTAGCTTGAACAAAGACTACTTTCTGACAGCTTTCCAGATGATAAAGGATATAATTCAATATTACTTAATGTGATAAAAAAACCTCCCGTCATCTCTCACTCCCTTCAAGTTCCACAGCCTCTTACCGGACATAGCTTCGAGTTCCACTGCTCAGGATACCAGGAAACTTGCTTCAATGATAATTATGATTCACAATCTAGGCAAACACCCACAAGTGACTATGATAGCTCAATCTACGTTTTAAAGTCCTTGCAGGTCCTACTGACAGCTTGGTTATAATTCTGCTCTGCGCATTATAGTGTTCTACTAGACTGCTTTCTTCGGACAATTTACATATTAGGTCATAGCATGACCACAAACAACAACTAAGCTACCTTTAGTTTGGTCCATTTTCCGAAGCTATGGACCCCTGTTGAGGTGTACTAAAGTCCAATGACTCAGTGTTTTAGAGAGGATCCCTCTTCATTCTGGAGTAAAACTTATGGGGAGAGGGATGGAGAAAGGTGAAAAGAATATTTATATATAATAATTTTTTTCCAACCCTCTCTTGGCTGATTTTAGGGATATACAAATCCATCTTCTCTTTCTGCTTGATCCTGTAGTGAAGTCACAAATCAGGTTTTCATGACGTCAATTTGTTGCCATGGAAAGAATTGTGATTTCCTGACTTTGGCATTATGACTTCACTGCTGTGTCAAGTAGGAGAAAAGGCTGGGTTGTGTAGAGAGCAAAACCAAACAGATATAGTATTTAAACATAATAAGAAATCTCCTGGAAAACATGCAGATTTATATTTAAGCCTGAGAGTTTTCAACAGTATGAAAAGTGGTAAGTTTCCAATAAGAATCCAGGAATCTCCAAATTCTGACTTAGCGGGCCAAAAATGTCTAGATTTATGGTGGAAGTTCAACAGTAGCAGCAAAGCATGAACACTATCAGATCCACCTTTCATCTGCACATAGGTAGTACAGACAATTCTCTACCGAAAAAAACCCCCAGTATATACAAAACACAGGAATAAGACAAGTATCAGAGGGGTAGCCATGTTAGTCTGTATCCATAAAAACAACAAGGAGTCCGGTGGCACCTTAAAGACTAACCGCTTTATTTGGGCATAAGCTTTCGTGGGTAAAAAACCACTTTTTCAGATGCATGAAGTGAAAATTACAGATACAAGCATAATCTGTAATTTTCACTTCATGCATCTGAAAAAGTGGTTTTTTACCCATGAAAGCTTATGCCCAAATAAAGCGGTTAGTCTTTAAGGTGCCACCGAAAGCCTTGTTGTTTTTTAGGAATAAGACAGTTAGTTCAAATGTTTGGAAGGAAGGGAAACAAAGTGACTACAGAGGTGCAAAGTGTTTGTGTGACTTTTGCTCTACCTCCACTCTTGAGAAGATAGCGATTAACATCTTGTATGGTGGTATTAATGGTAGGCCCAGTCGGAACACTTCCAGGAGTGACATCTGGGTCATTCTCAGGGTCAATATTCTGCAGTCCTTTCCATGGCACTCCAGGATGAAATTCTATTTTAAAATAGCAGAAGCAAGAGTCTATGAAATTACTATCCTTTGCTCTAAGCTCCCACACAAAAGACAGACACTGATTCAGTAAATAAAACCAACACTTAGATTCAGTGTCATCAGTATTTTTAAGGTAATATTTTTGTGTTTTGTTACCTGGTGGCCAGTTAATGCTGGAACCATTGGAGATTTTATCACTATCAGTTTTGGCACGTGACCAGCTGTGAGGAACAGCTACAGGTGGACTGGCTGGTGAATCACTGTTTTGGATCAGATCGTACCGTCCATAAGAGTCATCAATGGAGGACTTTCCTGAAGGACCAATACTTAGACCTCCAGGAATAGCACCTGAAATGATAGAAGGGAAAAAAATAATTTGTATGGGGGCAGGACTCATTCTTTGGCTGCTCCTTTCATCTTTATTATATTTTATAATTTTTCTTGTCCTTAAAACTTTCCAAATTTTAAAATTAAGTAATGTAATTAAAATATACATACAGTAAGAAAACAAACAATTATTCAAGATTTAACACAGTTCAAGATAGTCTCTCTTGGCACTCCCAGGATCTGAATCTGATGAAAACCTCAGTAGCACATCATACTGTAAGTTAGCTAACAGCAATTCAGAGATCTCTGTCAAAAACAAGCTCAAATGGATAAGGTGATTCTGAATAGGAATTAGAAAACAACAAGTTAATGTGGGGATGTAGAAATAGTTGCAGGCTAACAGCTATCATCGAAGTGAAATGATTTGTGCTGCTAATGACAAAGAAGCAGGACACAGTAATCTTAACAGAGCACAACTCTGAGCAGAGCTGGGAATTTAGTACTCAAGATTTTGGAGGTGGAGTTGGGGAAGGAATTTAAAACGCATTACAGTTAGGGCAAAGGTGATGCAGCTCTGTTCTGAGGTACACTGGCAATTCTGTGAGGGATGTTTGCGTAGTGCCTGCCACATTAAGGCTGGTTCTAGTTGGTGCTATTATTCACTCATTTTTCTGAACTACATTCGCCAAACCAAAAACATTTTTAAACAAAGCTTTGATGGAAGGATCCATGTTCTGCAACCATAATGAGACAGCCTATACCATAAGAAGTTCTTTAAAAGTATTAATTTAATAGTTTATAATCTGAAAGGGTATTTTGTATGAGCTCTTATAATAGAGAATGCCTGGAAATTAGGTTGCTTTGCCAATCTGACCATCATGTCCTAAGAGTACTAATTGATAAACGTAGTTGACATACCATGCTTGCTAGAATTCTGGTCAAGTGAAGAAGCAGCACTAGATATATTATCCATGGAGTTGGGGTGTGTCCACTGAGGAAGGCGAGACTGAGACTGAGAAGTATCCTTCACTGACAAACCACCAGTCATGTCCATGCTGTTTACATTCATGTTCGGATTCAGTCCAGCTTAGGGGAAGCAGGTAGGTTGTTACATATTCCTAACATTTATACTCCCCCAATCCCCAACATTAATTCTTGGTGCTTAATGTCCACACAAATGAGTTATTGAACTTTAGATTTCAGATAGAAATAGTTCTGTATATACTGTATGTCAATTTATCACATGCTGGTCTCAGCCTGCTGCTCAATAAATTCTACTCCTCTAAAAAATATCACCCTTTTGTTTCTGCTAAAACTCCCACTAACTTCAGATAAAATTAAACCATTGACAATGAGAAAAAGAACTCACCGTAGGGATGTATTTTAATGCCATCGGCATTTCCACTTTAATTCTTCCTAGTTGTCTCAGAAAAGGCATTTTGCATTAGAATTCGAAATTAAAACAAGCAAGGAATTTGCAACGTTCCATCAGTGACAGATCATTCTGGTCAACTTTCCAAAAAATCCTTGGATTTTTTGGGCTACCACTGTTTTTTAAAACGATTAACACCTCAGCAACCAATTGCATAATACTGATTTGTTATTCTTTAAGTTGCTGCTCTTCTACTCAGAGTCACGTTTAATGTATTTAAAAATTATAATAAAGACTAAATGATACATTTTTATAATCAATACATAGACAATATTCTAGGGAAGAACTTTTCATCTTTCCAAGATGGGGATCTTTAGATTTTCAGGAAATGATTCTGAAAGTTAACAGATCAGACAGTGCTGAGCACCTTTCAAGTTTAGGCCCTTCATATACTTATAAGCACCTTTTTGACCTTGTGGTGGTCATCATCCTAGTACCTAGCATACACTAATATACCTTTTCAGCTAACCTGTAAGATAAGTAAATATCATCAACCCCACTTTACAAAGATTAGATAGAGGCACAGATAAATTACGTTATTTGCCCTACGTCACACAGGAAGTCTCGCACAGATAGAAATAAAATACAGATCTCCTGAATCCCACTCAATTGCCTTGCACACAAGACCATCCTTAATATCCTCCTGGTGCAAGTTTTAGTGAAAACCATATAGTTCAGTTAGAGTGGAACTGGTTCACAATCACGCTACATTCTGCTGACAAAAATAAACACATTGACATCTAATGCACTGTAATCCAGCTTAAAGAGGAGGGCAATTGCAGTGCTGGAAGGGCATTTTCTGTAAGAGATCCTTGACTTTGGAACTTCCCCCCCCTTTGGTGCACCAGAATCAAGAATTAGCTTTCTAAGTACGCTGCTAAGTTCATAATTTCTTTCAGGCTTTTGGGGGAGTGAGTTGAGGTAGGCTATTATGACGACTAGGTGTAGGGCTACTACAGTGATGGGGATAAATTATTGTAATTTTGTGTAGCAACTCAATATGCATTTTGTTAACATGCTTCTTGTAGATTCTCTTGTATTTTATATTTTTAGTACTGTAATGCACCTAGAGCAGTGGTTTTCAACCTGTGGTCCATGGACCCCCGGGGGGTCCGCAGACAATGTCTAAGATTTCCATAGAGGTCCACACCTCCATTCAAAATTTTTTAGGCTTCCACAAATGAAAAAAGGTTGAAAACCACTGACCTAGAACAAAGGATAGGTGCTCAGAAGTTGAAATAATTAAACATATAAACACTATCTCCTCTCTTTTGTAAGTGGAAGCTTAAATGAAAGAAACTTACCAAGAGGGTAAGGAGCAAAGGTGTTCGGAGAAGACTGTTGCTCTTTGGTCTGCAGGTCAGGTAGGCCGGGAGCCTGGGGATGAGGTGAAAAGCTATCCATGGCTGATTTGCCTGCAGAGGGGTGCAAAGATAGATGTGGAGGGGGAGGCTGCTGCTTCATAAGCAGGGCCTGAGCCAGCTGGCGCTGGTGCTGCTGGATCTGCTGCTGCATGTTATTGATTGTACGTGCAACCTGTCACCAAAGATTAAAAACAAAAAACAAAAAACAATCAACAAAAGCTAGATAGTACAAAGGTGCACAAGCCATGCTGCCCCAGTTTCTAAATTGAATCAACACAACATCCAGCCCTTTGAAACAAAGAATTAACTGAATTAAGAGTTCAACAACATTCTTTCAAAAGTGAGGAAAGTAGAACTGCATTCAGTAACACTGGTACTCTTCTCTTTCAATATAAATCCATGCAATACAGTTTGGTTTACTTAATGCTACTCTAACTCATTTCGAGTAATGAACTAGAATCTTTATAGGCAGCTGAAACCAGAACCTAATGTTGAAATCAAAGTTGGCAGGTTAAACTTACTTGCTGCTCCTGTTGTCTCATAGGTCCGGAAACATTACGCTGAGCCTGTAACATCTGCTGCTGGATTTGTAAACGTTGGTACGCCTACAAGTAAGAAACAAGGAAGGTCAAAAGTCATACATTAAAAAAAACCTAACATCCTTGTTTAAAGTGTGTTTGTAAGTTACAAAATATAAGGAAAGTGTTAGTCCTGTACTTAGCGGGGAAGGAGAGCTAATAATGGCTGACATCAAGAAGGGTGAGGTGTTTAATGCCTATTTTGTTAAAAAGGTAAATTACGACAAGATACTTAATACAATTAATATTAACAAGGGGAAGGAACACAAGCCAAAATACGGAAACAACAGGATAAAATCTATGTAGATAAGTTAGATGCACTCAAGTTGGCAGGGCCTGATGAAATTGATCCAAGGGTACTTAAGGACCCAGCGAAACAATCTCACAGAATTGTGAGACAGACGTGGTAGATTATCTAGGAGAACTCATGGAGGACGGGTGAGGTTCCACAAGACTGGAGAATGGCAAAAGTAGGACCTATCTTTAAAAAGGGGAACAAAGACTACTGGAGAACTATAGACCTGTCAGCCTAACTTCGATACCTGGAAAGATACTGGAACAAATTATTAAATAATCAATTTGTAAGCAGCTAGAAAATAACAGGGAGATAAGTAATACCCAACACGGATTTGCCAAGAACAAATTATGCCAAATCAACATAATTTCCTTCTTTGATAGGGTTACTAGCTTAGTGGGTGGGGGAGAGGGAGCTGTAACCATGATATTTTGATTTTAGTAAGGCTTTTCACACAGTCCCAATGGAAATGTGGTCAACATGAAATTACTATAAGATGGGTGCAAAACTGGTTGAAAGACCGTACTCAAAGAGCAGTTATCAATGGTTCGTTGCCAAATTCGGAGGATGTATCTAGTGGGATCCTGTAGGGGGTCTGTCCTGGGTCTCGTACTATTCAATATTCTCATTAATGAAGAGTCTGTTTATTAAATTTGAGGATGTCACCAAGATGGCAGGGATTGCAAGCATTTTGAAGAATTTGAATTCTAATCCTAATGACTGTGACAAATTAGAGAATAAATATGAAATCAACAAGGTGGAATTCAATAAAGACAAGTACAAAGTACTACACTTTGATTTTTCCTTCCTAAGGCACAACTACAAAATGGGGAATAACTGGCCTGGCAGTAATTCTGCAGAAAAGGGTCTGGGGGGTTATAGTGGATCACAACTTCAAAATGAGTCAACATGATGCAGTTACAAAAAAAAAAAAAAAAGAAAAAAGTCTAACTTCATTCTTGGGCTCCACTTGGCCCCATGTGGCATCAGTAAATCCCACAGATAATCTGCCATTAAATAATAAACCTGAGATTTGAAAGGAGAACGAGGCCAGCCCCGTCCTTGTGTGGATGCGAGCGGCACAGTTATGTTCCTGCCACTCTTGGTGTTTGATCTTCTGTGTGGGACAACATAGTGGCCTTATGACACTTATACCGTAACATTCTTCACTGTGTCAGAGCCCCATTATGATGAACTAATGCAATGTTATGATCTATCTAGAGATTTACGCATGAGATTGGGGCCTCCTGAGTTCTCTTCCTATCACTGTTTTGGCACACAACATCTCCATGCCTTAATTTCCCGTTTGGTAAAATGGGGACAAAAATACTTATTTCTTGGGGGTGGGGGTTGTGAGCCTTACTTGCTCAACGTATAGCAATATATTATAATGTATAGCTATATTAAGAGGAGTGTCATATTTAAGACATAAGTAATTGCCCTGCTCTACTTGGCACTGGAAAGGCCTCAGCTAGAGTCCTGTATCCAGTTATGGGCATCACACTTTCAGAAAGGCGTGGACAAATTGGAGAGAGTCCAGATGAGAACAAAAATGAGAAAAGGTTTTGAAAACATGACCTATGAGGAAAGGCTAAATAAATTGAACAGGTTTGCTTCTTGAGAAAAGACGACTGAAGGGGGACCTGATAATAAACATTAAATATGCTAAGGGCTGTTATAGAAAAGATGGTGACCAATTGTTCTCCATGTCAACTATAGGTAGGACAACAAATAATGGGCTTAATCTGCAGCAAAGGAGATTTAGGATTAGGAAAAAACTAACTATAAAGACAGTTAGGTACTGGAATATGCTTCCAAGGGAGGCTATGAAATACTCACTGCTGGAGGTTTTTAAGACTAGGTTACACTAACACCTGTGAGGGATGGTCTAGGTTTACTTGGTCCTGCCTCAGTGCAGAGGCTGGACTACATGACCTCTTGAGGTCCCTTCCATTTCTACATTTCTATGATTCTAAAAATGCAAACTGAAATATTCTTGCTTCCTGAAGAAGGTTACTGCAGCAAAAGTACATTTTCTGGTTAAAAAGAACTTTTGAAAGGATAAATATATTTTTGCTTTAAGTATATTGATTTTTTTAAAACGCAATTCAGCTAATAAAACTTAACTGTTGATAATGAGTAGGACTCTCAGCAATTATTTTTCACTTAAAGATGGGAATGAGAGTTTCTCTGCATGATTCATAAAACTAGAAATGAAAAAGTTAAGGGAAATTATGAAAACTATTTATCCAAACAATAATGTGAATTAATGTTTTTCAGTGCTGTCCAAACAGACTGGTAGAATTCTGGCATTTGGTCAGATTAAAACAAAATAAAATGAAGTCATACAGGACCAGGTTCTGACATCCTTACATCAAGTAGTACTTTACTCCAAAAGTTGTACCACTGATTTCAGAGGGACTAGTTGAGGAAAGTTTCAGGGCTGTTTTTTCAAGCACCATCCTGCTCAGTTATTAAAGAGTGTGAATCTAATTTTCCTCCTTAAAATTGAGAAAGGCAGTCAGAGATTAATAGTGGTAGCAAAGATTCTAACCAGGGACGATTTCCGTAAGTGAGTAAAAGTAAAGTGATAATAGAAGAAATTTTTAAAAATAAATCAGCAGTTTTAGTCCTTACAACAAACAAATAAAACTCTATGGCTACAGAAAAATCTATAGCTCCCAAACAATATTTGTAAATAAGACGTCACCAAGCCACATATTAGTAGGGCTATTTGAGAGCATGCTATACAGTACACACATCAAAAACGGAGACAACTGACTTACTAATTACAGCTACAAGAATGAAAAGGACTAGTGTCCTTAGTATTAAATGACAATACAGAAAATTAGTCACTGTAACAATTAAGGAGCATTAGGAAAAACAAAACATGCTTTTACTTCTTGAAGAATACGTAACTTTCAAAGGAATAACTATCTTTAAAAAAAACAAAACAGTAGCATTGTACTTTCCATTTTTAAAACTAAGCTGGCACTTCTCTTATTTTAAATGTGATGTGCAAATCTGAAAAAACGTCTTCAAGTCTGATTTACATCTCGTTTGCTGTGCCTTTTAACTCACCAGCTGCAGCTGATAGAGCTGGTTCAACATCGTCATATGCTGAGGATTAATTGGCGAGGTTAATAGTGCAGGGTTGAGACCAATGTTTTTTGCTGCAAACTGCAAAAGCTGTGCTTGAACCTGGGGAACAGAGAATACAGCATATCAGATTTAAGCGCAGTATGTTCACTGTTAAAACTGCCCACTATGTAAATAGCCAGTAAGAGCCACAAATCATACACAAAATAAATTTGCAATTAGATGAGTTGTCACCAGTTTTAGAAGCGCTATATCAAATATAAACAACAATAACCACAATCAAATCTGTTTTTCTGATGGATGCAGAAACAAAGAAAATAAAGAGTTTTTTAATGGTGTTTCTGTTATCAATGCTGGTCCAAATCATCTGGTCATGTTACTTCATTATTTAGAATTTTTTTCATATTGAAAATGTTCTTACTCAGTATACAGTCGCTATGAAACAAAGATGTGACAGTTTTTTGTGCTATGCAATTCAGTCTAACCTGAGGGGATAGAAACTGAGGCACTTGAGCACGAAGACTAGGCTGGGATGAGTTAAGAGGTTGCACTGGCGGTTGCTGCGGCTGTTGCATGGTCCTGGCTTGTGCTGCTCCGCTATTGCCAAACATACCCAGATTGCCACTCGGTATCTACAATATGACAAAGAAGATGGTCTTATTTCGATGCAACATTCCACAGACTCCATGACAGTGACATGCTTGTGCTGCCTTTTATTCTCAAAGATCATGATAAGCATAGACAACGAAATGATCACATACAGGCTTATATCTATTTTGTGGCAAGTTTTACTGAAGATGTGGTTTAGAATCAGGCTCGTAAGTAATAGCTATAAATCCAAGACAGACATTCCAAGCCTGCTAAAGTTTTGTACAGTTCTTTGAGTGGCACCAGAAGGTTGAATATTTTCCAAAATAAGTCTGCATGACTCTAGGATGTCATCCAAGAAACGAATAATAAAATCATCTGCCAAACACATTTCTGTGTCCATGAGAAGGGGCAAAGAATGAAATCACTAAAATCCTATCACCACACATGACTGAATTTTCTAAGTAGTGTCCATGTAGCCCCAATACACTTCTGTTTTATAAAGCTACTGGCAGGGCTTTGAAGCTGTGCTCCGGCTCTGCTCCAGCTCCAGGCAAAAACCTGCAGCTCCACTGCTCCGGAACTGCTCCGCGCTCCAGGCTCTGCTCCAAAGCCCTGGCTACTGGTAATGTATCTGATATTAGTGTAGTCACTGTTCCCAAAGGTGTGCCTAACGGGTTGTAAATGCTGGAGAGCTACTGCTGTCAGAAAAGCAGAAAAGTGGTTAAGCATACTCCACCATGCTCAAGCTACCTTTTTATAGTCAATGCCACAAGAGAATGCTACAAGATTTTTCTGTATTCTTCTCTCTTTTCATGATCAGCCATAATTTATGACCTCACAAACATTCATAGTTATAAATGTTCACTCCACTTACTTTCCTTTCCCCTCCTTTCATTTTCAGTCCCTCAAATCCTCTTCCAACAAGGCAGATAAGAAATGATTCCCACCCTTTAGTCTGCTAGACATGCTCACTAAAGAGATATGCAAGATCTTTCCCCACACATGCAAAAGCTAACAGTCTTATCTCAGCAATTATGGTAGAAAAACTTGATATAACTCCAGCCTCATCACAAGGTTGTATCATCACTGAATAATCAAGCCAGTGAAGGCTAATTAGAAGAAAATTTCTGTTTTAAACAACTATTCTGGCAATCAGCAATGCCTTAAAAATACAGAAACACTATATCAGTCATTTATGGTTTAGTCAAATATACCCTATATATTTTAAGTTCCTTGTACTTCAAAATACAATGTCCAGTATTATAAATCTGTAGTGCTGCATTCTCCTCTCAATGGACGCATGTAAGTTTCAGGTTACAGCAACTACAGTTAAACAGCAGCTGTTAAAGTGAAATGTTTACAATGACATTTCATATGAACAAAATTTGTTCATATTTGGAAATAGTGGTTTAAACTGAAAAAGGGATGAGAAATTCCTCTAGTAGTGAGTTCAAGAGAGCCGAAATTCAAATTGTGATCTCTCCCAACAGCCTTACCTGTCTAGAAGAATTCAAGTTTTGCATGCCCAGCCCTGAGGCAATCCCGCCCAGGGTCTGATTAGGGAGTGCACTGTTTGAAAGGGGGAGCTTCAGGCTTGGTGAAGGCAAAAATGGTGAAGTAGTGGGCTCTTCCACTAGGCCGCCATCCTGATTGGAGAAAGAAAGGGTGAGCTGTGTGCCGTGCCCACAAGCAGACAGAGCACCAAACAGTTTCCCATGGGGATATAAATGGGCATGGATGAATAAAAAAAATCAAAATATTAAAAAAAAAAGGCATGAGTAATAGGGAATGGAAAGTATGGGGTGGAAGAAAGAAGAAAAAGAGAAACAGGATTAAGGTACTGTTCTTTTTTACTTTTTGCACATTGCAAATGTACAGATGCATGACCATTCTCATTTCCCATCCAGAATAATCAGGAATTGGTGCTTATGTTAAGTTTAAAATCTAGTATGAACATGGTAAAACAAATTCCATGGCCTTGCAGGCAACTTCAACCTCATGAATCAGACCACTGCCATACAACTGCTTTTACAACTCACTCTATTCTCTCCTCTCTTGGCACCAGGACATTAAACAGTGGAAAGAGTAGTGCAACAGCAAATTTCAGAAATCTTTCTCCCTGCAGTTTGTTTGCTGCACTGTCAGAGAAACACAGCACCCACTTGTGACGCGCACTTTGTAAAGCTAGAACTAAGGAAAGACCAGATGAGCTCGCTTTACAGGTTCTTTAGCAGAATGCCATGTGATCACTAGTCTGGGTTCAGTTCCAAATCCCAACTCAGCTGTTCAGAAAGCATGTTTGCATTAATCCTCTTTCCCACTCCAGTTTCAACTGGATGATAAGACTTGTAACCTTGTTTTAATTTTCATGTAGCACTGACTTACTAATATTCATAATTAAATTCTGCTATTCTCTCTCTCTCTCTATATATATGCGAACACAAAAAAGACATTTAAAAACTACTTATATCCTAAGTATGTACTCTCCCTGGTAAGTGATTAAAGTGCTGAGTCCCAAGAAACATGAGACAAGTTTTTAGAAGTAAAAAAAAATAAAAGTCTTTTGCTGTTCTCTCGCACCTCAAAAAAGCTGAAAGAGGAGCATATCAAATAAAGCACCTAACTGTGGGAATTCTCAGGAAACTTTATGTTCTAAGTTACCCTGTAAATATGAATTTTCAACAGCAGTCCTTTGTGCAAAGGAAAAGTTTATCATCAGTCAAAGTGACACTTGATTTGGTGTTTGAATATCCTGAGGGGGATGCTGACATTTTCTAATGATATCCCCAAGGCCTTTCAGCTCAAGATGTTTTACATTCTGCTGGACATCAGTCATACTCCACAAACAACTGCAGCTTGCATGACAGTAACAGGTTCAAAGATTTCTCATGCCTAGGTCATGGACATGCGTTAATTTTTTTTTTTTTTGGACTCTTTAAAGTGGAGATAATTCCCAGTGACTTGTGTGTTCTTTCTTCCAGGTGCCATTGTTTTCTACACAAATAACAACAGTGTTGGCTGAGAGAGTAATGGATGTAACCACTAAATATTGCCAAAAGCAGAAATATCTACTGCCACATTTCCCCTCCCCCCCTCCCCCCATTTAAAAAAAATGTACATTGATTGCAGTGCTGGTGAAAGTGCTAGACTGACTACTATGGAAATCAAAATTTTCAATTTCCAGAACAGATGTGTTCTGCTTAGCTGCAATGCCATCTCCCCCCGAACTTCAATAGTGTGCCTCAACCCTGAACCGGAACAATCAAATGGCAAGTGTAGTTCAGTGTCCATGTTAATTTGGTCTTTGGTTGTGGTTTGCAGTTTGTGACGTGGGATATTTATTCTCTAGAAATGGAATTGAGGTAAACTCACTTCATTTTAGGCACTTAATTCAATAAACGTTAAGGACTTTTGGTTACTACCAATTTAGGGTAGGCTGGACTTATACTAATGACCTAGAGATTTGTAACCCATTACTAAACTTCAGGACCATCCAGTCACAGCCAACTTTCCCTCTCTCAGTCCATCTCTAATAATCTTGTTAAAAAAAATGTGTACACTCCTCCTAAGTTCAACCATCATGTCTCCTATCCATTAGTACAATTTCTCATATTTGACTCCCCATAAAACAATGAAACCAATATGGAATTTAGTATTTTATCAGAGTTGATAAGATTGTAATCTTCTAGGATAGGACCATATGCTCTTGTGGTTGTATAGTGCAGAGCACGCCACTGGTGGTCAGTAAGGCAAAGTTACTTATTTCCAGTTATTTGAAAATCTCTCATGGGATTCTTTCTTGAGTCTCATACGCCAAATGATAGACAACCGAAATCCCTTTGTGCAAAGATTTTTAGCTGTGCAAGATACTGATAGCTTCACGAGACTCCCCTACACCTCAATGGTCACATGCCACCTAACTGCCACTACCTGATTCCAAAGGGCCTTTTAAACAGTACTGGATTTGCATAGAAAGCCAAAGCTTTTCATACAAATCAATTTAAAAAATAAGACAAAACATCAGTAAACAATTAAAAAAAATAAATACAATCCCCCCCAATCCCTGCTAAAGATGTAAAAATATTACATACATAAAGCTGAAAAGTAGGAGTATTTGGAGGGAAATCACACTTCAGAAGCAGATCACACAAACCCATGCAAGTAGATAGGTATGTGCAAATCTTGCAAGGTGATCTATTCAAAGAAGCAGTGATTACTATCCTGAGGATACTATCTGTGGAGCTTGAGAGAGTTTTCAAAATAAAAAAATACAAAACACTGAATCAGATGCTTCATGGATAGATGAGGGAACAAAGTGTGTGCGAGTGAATAAAATATCATAAAAAAATCCACCAACCAACATCATCATCTACATACAAACAGACAAAAGCTCAGACTATGTCCTCCTAAAAAGAGAGAAACTTTCAAAAATTGTCCAACTCATTAGGGACATCTGGGACAAGAAGATAGAGAGCGTGGATAAGGATGAAGAAACTCACTGATATTCACCTCCAAGTACTAGGCGACAGCCTGGGCAGAAGGAAGTGGTTTGTGGAAGGAGCTGAACGTGGCAAATAGGCATCAAAGCTTTTAGGCACTGGATTCTTCAATAAAGGTGAAGAAGAACTGTTGTTTAGTGAGCAAGATAGTACTGAAAGAAAGGACAGAATTTGTAAGGAAGGAATTCCATGTGATCTTCCAGATGCTCTAGGGTCCAGCAGCAGGTTTGGAAGAAACATACAGGTGGTGTGAGCCAGGCCTGGGGGCTAGTGGTATGAATGGAGCAGTGTGGAAGAAGGCATAAAGAGTCAAGAGAGGAGGAGAGAGTAGAATTGAGTGAGTCTACCATGAAATCAATAGAGGTGATGTTGAAGGCAAGTCAATTAACAGGCTTGAATCTGATGCCAAACCAGTCAGGAAACCATCTTTGCAGTAGCAAACTGTATGATGTAACAAATCTCAGAGGTTTGGTTGCAGTGTCATGAGTTTGGCAGGTTTTCCTCTACCAAGAGACACCATGTTCATCAAGCTCTTAATACTGGGAGTAGAAGACTTAGCCGTACTCACTTTGTAAGATACATTTTTTCTCCACCAGCTGGGATAAGGAGAGAGCCATGCTAAGTTTATTCTTCACCAACTCATCAAGAACAGGATACAAAAGCACAGAAATGTGGGAGGGAGCCTGGTACAGCTATCAATCTTGGCCCTTTGGCATTTCTGGCTCTGGACAAATTTGGTGTTGGGCATCAAAGATGGTACTGTTCCCTTCAAGACAACCTCAGCCACAAAGCTACATGGAGCAATTCAATAACACACAATACACTGATGCAACTTAGTCTCAAATTGCTAAATGTCGCACACACATGGAGAGGGGGATCTTTAGCTGCCTGGAACAAGCAAATTGGTGGTGGTGGAGTCTGATGGATATTGCCCCTCTCAGCATCTTCTACCTTTGGCACTTTAGTGGAAGCATCGCCTCTTTCAGTGATCTGGTATTCAATAGTATCTATTTAGTTTGCTAATAAACCAAGCCTCAATATGCTCTAGAGACTTTAACTATGAGGTGGTCAGTGCAGATCACCTTCAGACAACCAAGTAGATCCTCTAAATTTTAATGAATACTGTTGTCTGTGAAGTTATGAGTGGTGGTAACATTGAGTGCTACTTGTCAGCAATGGAACTCAGATTAGACCTTTGCTTCAAGACAAGATCCTCTGAAGTATACTGGGCTGACTGACGGTTTCTCTCATAGGATCTTCAGGAGCTCCCCTCCCAAACTGATGGCTCCACTGGACATCCAGGTTACAACTTCAAGCAAATCTTATATCTGAGCAGAGCATACTTGACTCTTAGGTACAAGATAATATGGTTGCAATCATGTGTGAGGGGCACTGCTAGGCTGCATCTGTAGCTCTTGAAGCCACTGGACTTCTTCCTTTTAAAAGACAAGATGACATCCTGAAAAATAATACAATTCAGAAAGCACTGAGTGCCAAAGCTTGACTCAGTGCAAAACAGAATAAAAAATGTGTGTTATGTTGAGAAAGCAAGTCAAACAAAAGCTTCAAGGCAAATAAGTGTTTTGCTCCACAAACTACAGCTATCCCAAAGCAAGTAAGGAGTGCAGCACATCCAGAAGCAGACCCCAATGTGGAGTACTGAGGAGCTGGAAGTCCCTCACCACAATTCATAGGGCAGAAAAAGAATCTGAATAAATAAGTGTTGAACAAAATCTTCAGAGTGGGAGTAGCAGAAACGGCATTTGGCTTAACTCAGAAGAGAGCTGTGGGGCACACAGCTCAGATCATCCAAAAACAGCTGGCACGCAGAAACATAGAAATATTTAATGACTTACTGGAGACTCAGAAAAATCAAATAAAAAGATACCTGGTGATTTGTTGAAACAGTGGGCTAAAGGAGGGCTGGAGCAGTGGTGGACTGAAGATCTTGATGCAGCTAAGGCAGTTAGCTTGTTCACTGACCAAGGACAAAGCTGAGCTGGCTAGAAGGGACTAGGGACTAAGGCAGTGCCAGTTGATGAATTCTTGTACTGAAATACCACCACTCAAAAGGCAAAAAAATCATTGAGAAGGTGAGTTACTCTAGTTGCATGAAACTGAAGTATGAGAATGATATATTTAAAAAAATACTATTTTCTCTACTTTAGAGAAGAGATTTTTTTTATTTACTAGCAAGATGATCAAATCCCTATCTAACATTAACAAGTAAATATCTATTTAGAATCATGTGGAATGTTATTGTTGAAAGAAAAAGTCATTGTGACAGACTATGCATACCCTGACAGATAGGGATTTTACTTGCTGTATAAATACTGATTAATTTAGTACTTAATATTAAATAGTTATGCTTAACATATATTTCTATATTATGTACAATATGCTGCATAATGTGCCTGCCTCTCTCTCTCTCTAGTAATGATATAACTGCTCAATGTGTAAACCTAGAAAAGAAAAGGTTAACTGACACATACGCACACATTTTGTACACTTGAGTATGGAAAGAATCTTTCACTTACCATGTTCATTAAGACATCCCACAAACTGACTGATAATAGTTAAGAATGAGTGATGAATTTTAAAGCAAGGGGAAGAGGATAGTAAGAAAGATGAGCCATGGGAGACAGAGAAAATTATCAATTTAGTCTGGTCTAAGGAAGGATGGTAGAATAGATGCTGATACAACAGTGGTCTTTGGGAGAATAAAGCTGATCCCCCAGAAACAGGGAAGTGTTTTGTTAACATACATTCACTTGGAGGAAAACTGCAATGAGACTAGATTGATTTTAGTAACAGTAATAATTTTTAGCAGTATTAATGTAAGGTGTGTGTCTGTTTAAATATAGTAACTTGTTTTATACTTTTCCTTGTTCCTGATGTGACAAAGTGCCTCCTCTACCTGGGTGGGTCTTGCACTTATTGGCGGATTTGCTCGCCTTGGAGCTTCACGGCAGCACTCAGTTTGGCTGTTTTTGTAAACCCACAGTCCTGGTCAACTCCTCCTGTGTCTGACCAGGAGCTGGGAGGTTTGGGGGGAATCCGGTCCCACCCTCTACTCCGGGTTCCAGCCCAGGGCCCTGTGGAATGCAGCTGTCTAGAGTGCCTCCTGGAACAGCTGTGCGACAGCTACAACTCCATGGGCTACTTCCCCATGGCCTCCTCCCAACACCTTCTTTATTCTCACCAAACCATCTTCCTCCTGGTGTCTGATAATGCTTGTACTCCTCAGTCCTCCAGCAGTCTACATTCTCACTCTCTGCTTCTAGTGCCTCTTGCTCCCAATTCCTCACATGCGCACCACAAACTGAAGTGAGCTCTTTTTTAAACCCATGTGCCCTGATTAGCCTGCCTTAATTGATTCTAGCTGCTTCTTGATTGGCTGCAGGTGTTCTAAACAGCCTGTCTGCCTTAATTGTCTCCAGAAGGTTCCTGATTGTTCTGGAACCTTCCCTGTTACCTTACCCAGGGAAAAGGGACCTACTTAACCTGGGGCTAATATATCTGCCTTCTATTACTCTCCTGTAGCCATCTGGCCCGACCCTGTCACACTGAATAGAAACTTCAGCTAAATGTTTGTGTTGCAAAGTGCAAAGTAAAAGTAGCAGAAATTATCTACAATGGTGGTCACTAAAAATTAATATTTAGCAATTATAGCTCAGTATCTGAGATACCAAATTTATGTTCTATTTAAAATGTAGGAAAAGAATTGTGGCATCTCAAAAAAAAGCCGTGGAGTAACTGCATTTTAATGATGACCACTGTAGGAAAGAGTTTAATATACAGAGGAGGGAAACTGAATGCTTCAGGGGACTGGTAACAGACACACCCTTTCATGCGTAAAGCACTAGTTTTAAGCTAGCCCAAATTGATAGACAACAAAGTCATTATCATCAGGTGAGTAGCCTACATAAAATGAACTGGTTTCAATGCAGTTCCTAGTGGGTACTGATTTTCAACATTATTCAAGAAACAAATGGGAGAGGAATCTCAGAATCTCAACTATCCTTTTCTCTCCTAATAATTCCTATAGAGGGGTACTGAGATACATTGGTGGGTCACTGCGGGGAGGTTAACAGTGCCAATGCTTTTGTTGTACCTCTTCTGTAACTTAAGAAAGCATTTCAACCTACAGTATAGTCAATTTGTCCCTTTCCACAAGTTGGTGGCTGCTCCACAGAGCCAAGAACACAGGTGTGTGGTAGGTGCAGTTCACGAAGTTCCTGCCACCTGTACCTTCTGCAGTAGGAGGGAGATCCTGGCACACACCTATCTCTGCTCCAGTGCACCAGGTTGCCTCCCCACTTCTGGCTCCTCGAAACTTCGTGCTGAAGTTCTCACACCCTTTTCCTACAGCCTTTTGTGTCCACGGCCTCACAAAGACATGAAAACCTCGTCTAGACCTCCTCCTCCTGGCATTGGCCAAGATGGCCATACCTGAGGTTAGGAGAAGAAAGCTTGACAGGGAGGTTCTCTGTGACTGGGAAGACTATTTTCAGTCCCTACTTGTCTCACATATCTGAGCACAGCTCCGAGTGTCATCCACTAACTGCTTGGACTGCTTCACAGAGCAGTGAGGGCTGACTGGGGGACTGCTTGGTATTGACATCCAGTGCCCTCATTTTATATCTACAACCTGCACTACTGTTCCTGGTTTGTTTGTTTTTTGTTTAGTTTTTTCTTCCCATACCATGAAATTAATTATTCCTCAGTTCTTGTGGCCCTTCCCTTGAATGAGGGGCAGGCCGTTAGTACTAAGTGGGCTCCTCTCACCTTTGCAGAATTTACAAAAGGAAAAAAAAAAGATGGAGAAGACGGACACATCTATACCTCTTTTCTTCATTTTGTTTGTAGTGCTGTCCAGATTACTACAACAGTCAGCAGAAATCAGCAGCTCTTCCCCCACCCTGCATTGTCACTACTGATTTATAAATTACACTCATACTTTTGAACTTACCTTGTCAAGGAAGGTGGGGCGGTCCATGGAAGACTCTTTGGAGATTGATGGTGGGCGGCAGCCAAGGGGTTTGGTGACCATTCCATTATAGTCGGTCACTCCCATTCCACGCTTGTCCATTTCCACCTTCTTTTCCAGCAGAGTACCTGCATAGAAGGGAAGAGTGGAAGCAAGACAAGGGCTGGTGATGCAAGGGTAAAGTGAGTCTGCAAAAACTTCTAAAACCCAAACGACAACACTAGTGTCAGTTATACACCTATTACAATTAATATTAATTTTACAGTAGAAAACTAAAATACACTATCTTTGAAAGCACTACAAATTACACTCTGGGGTTTGGCATAGAAAATAATCACAAAACTGTATGTGTTTTCTTGAAATACTCTTTAGGAAAACAGAAGCTAATTTAACTGGAATAGATCAAACTTTATAATCATGTATTCATTTACTGAAGTACCTTTTACGAAAAGTGTTGGTTAGAAAGACACTTACTCATGGCCTGATCGAGATTCATATTGTTGCTCTTCAAGGCCTCTTCTGCTGGCTCTCTCTGCAAACAATAATGTGGGTTTGGTTATATTGTGTTTCAAGCAAGAACACATTTACAGGACTCCAAACTAAATGGGAAATTTCAAGATTCTCTTTAATACTGGGGTAACACTGACATGTATTAACTGAATCAGATTATGTTTACACGTAACTTTTTTGCTTTCACCAATTATGACATGCTTCCCAGAAAGATCTGGCTTGTCTCACTGGACAAAATGTATATTCTTCTCTATAAAGTTAAATTATATTCTTTTTATAACCGAATTTGTAACCTTATGCAACGGATAACTTTAAAAATATCACCACACACCCCTAACTTAAAAAAAACAAACGAAAAAACTCCCCAAACCACATAATACTCCCTATTTCATTTGTTTAATAGGGGAATGGGGAAGAGAACGAAGACTATTAATAAGTTCAAAGTAAAACCCATGATTAAAAAAAGCTACAAATATAAAAGTTCTACAGGTTTCATCAAAATTAAGCATGTCAGTATCTACACTCAAAGGGTATTTTACATGCTCTTCTGAGGTTTCACAAACTATATTAGAGTAAACGGCCAAATATAGTTAAAACAACTGATTTCCCATTTAGGAAACATTTTTGTATCTGCAGTCAGAAAGGTCAAACACATACACTAGAAGCTACAAAAACCAAGCTGCAGAAAATCCTAGAATATGAATGTTACTTACTGGGAAGCCCATGTCCGTGAGCTGTTTTATCAGACGGTTCATGATCCAGGCCTCATCTTGCTTACTAGATGTCTTCATGCCCTAGGTAAACAAATTGGAAAGACCATTAATCATCTATTTTTCATATTTATAGCAATGAGCTGCAGCCCAATCTATGGCAGGTTTCCCTTATTAATACCGTATGTTGCTTCAGGGTATATTCATATGTATATTTATAACACATTCATGAAACCTACAAAACAGGATAGAATTACATTCCTCTTCTCCCCAGAGGGCACAGAGCAAATTTTACCTCACCTGATCAGGTGTTGTAAAGAACTACTTGCTATCTGCCTGATACGCTGGATACTGCAAATAGCTAACCCTTTCTCTAAACAGCATTATTCATTTCAGTTATCAGCAGGAAAACAAAATAAAGTCACTCAGAAATTCTGACATAGTACAAAGTTCCCTCAAAATACCCAACAAACTGAATATGCAAACTTAATCTGTCAGAGTCCATTCAATCCATCGGCTGCATTGAAAAGACTGAAATAGACATCTTTAGTAGAGCTCTGGGCAACTTCTCCACTTCAAGACCCTGAAGTGCAACTCTCTGAATTACAGAGGAACAAATGTTAAGGGTTGGGACAGTAATATAAAAATTGTAATACTGGATCAAACCAGTGGTCTATCTAGTATAGCTGACAATTATGGAACAAGCTGCTCATAAGCAAAGCTAAGTCTGTAAATTAGAGGTTGGTTCATGTCCTGAAATTTGAGGGTTTATATTTCTTGTAATATAAAAATTCCTAATGTAATTGTGGATGTTCTCTTGTTTGAGTTTCATTTTGGTTAAATTTTGCTTTCTTCCCACATCAGTTCAGGCCACAAAATTATACATTCCCCCTTCAGATGTAGGAGACAAAATAGATACTTTTTTTTGCTTATGAATTAAGCTGGACCATTTCTTAAGAGACCAACATTTGATTTTTCCACTGCAAATAAAATCGTTTAAGAGGTCATCAGTATGATTTATTTGTGAATACATTAAAAGATCTTCATAATACATAAACGTTCATGAAACTGGTGAGAAACAAAAACAATCAGAAACATCAGACACCACTCTAAAAGTAAAAGAAATTTTTGTAGCCTTCCATCCACTGCCTTACACTACCCCCCTTGGGAATAGTCTGCATGTTAAGACATTCTAGACACACCTACAACAGATTAACTAAAAGAAAAGGAGTACTTGTGGCACCTCAGAGACTAACAAATTTATTTGAGCACAAGCTTTCGTGAGCTACAGCTCACTTCATCGGATCTGATGAAGTGAGCTGTAGCTCATGAAAGCTTGTGCTCAAATAAATGGGTTAGTCTCTAAGGTGCCACAAGTACTCCTTTTCTTTTTGCGAATACAGACTAACACAGCTGCTACTCTGAAACCTGTCAGACTAGCTAAAGTGTATTCAAGGGAACAATATTTTGTTGTCTATCATTTAATATGACTGCTTTTACTTTAGTTGCAACAAGTGTATATAAATCCATTTCCTACAGTACTGCACTCATTTTCACCACTCGTGATGAGACAAACTTTCATTCAAACTCAGAGTATTAATCTTATACAGAAACCATGTGTAACATTCAGTGCTAGAAATGCTGTACTCTAATCCTACTGATTTCTACAATCCATCCTTATCACTGTCCTACCTTTTGAAGTCCTTTTTTTGGGGCATTCCCCCATGAATTACAGGAGGAGTTACTCTCTTGTGAAGCAGTATTATTCCACATATCTCCTTCTTCATCTTCCCACTGACTAGTACTGAGGTTCACTTCATCCCCACCACTGCCCCAGCCTTCTTGCATAGATTTAGAAGCTGGGGAGGAAGGAAACATTTATGTTAATTTTCTCTAGATTTTAAATCCTTTCGTTTATATGCACATCCATCCATCCATCCTATCTTCATTATCTTAGCATCTGAACATTTTACAGAATTACACAGGTGCAACATACAGTTTGATCAATATTAATCTTTTGTTCCCTTCCCTGAAGCTGGAGGGAAGGGATACAATATTTTTATTATTACTGTGGGAAAATTGTGAAGAGCAGAATCTTGCTTATACTCTGAAGGAGGTGAAATGTTAGGTCAATCCGATCTCTTGGGGAACAGGGCTCCAAAGCCATGCAGCCACTACAAATATATTATCTCCTGATCTCATGATTCTTGCCCTTTTAGTTGACAATTTCTGTTATTCCTAATGAACATAGATTATAGCTGCTGAGACAGAAGCAGATTCGAAGGTGGTCTGAGCCAAACCTATTGAGATCTCTGAGGATTACAACATGAACATGGAATTTGGCAGTAGTGAGTGAGTTGCAAGTAGATGTGTAAGGAGAACTGGGATGATCTATTTCCAATTGTCCTGTCCTGTGTTGCTCAAAAGGTGGAATGTCACATTTTGAACCCTCTATAGCTTTTCCAGAGCTGTCAATTATTTCTATGTACAACATGTTGCAGCAGTAGAGCTTAGAAGTTACAAATAAAAAGCTCACCACAGCCAAAATGGCATTCTACAAGATGAGGTGTCGCCTTCAGGCCAACTGTAGATGAAAGAATGTGCATCTGACAGCTGATGCTACTTGGGAATCTAATAGCAGTAAACAATCCAGGATGACTTGAGGCTGTGAACTGTTTTGATGGTTGAAGGGTATAATTCCTCTCCCACTAATTCAGTTTAAGATGTTTCAGACTATTAGTTCTTAAGTACAATCCTCTTCCTACTAACATCACCTGGGTCTTGAAGGAGTTTAGCAGCTTTTCATCCAGGCAATTATCTCAATTACACAATTGGTGATAGCACTGTTGGCATTTGATGAGGAAGAACAGAATTGGGTGTCATCTGTGTAACGTAGGCATTTGAGGTGTTGGTGTCTTACGACTTCCCTTTTCTATATCTTTTGCTGTTTATATTGAATTGCTTCCAGGATACCCACACACACACACACACACACACACACACTAAGCAATGTATTTGAATCTGACAGTCCAGTAAACAAATTTGGTTTTCTAAAATGTTCTAAATGGGACAAAATTAGTGCACACACCAAAAGAATTGAGATAGTTTACTGAGTTAAGAAAGTGGAAGTTATATATTGATATTAGATTGTCCTTGGTTATAATGGTATTATATTTTCCAACCATAATTAAAACTAAAAACAATTTTAAATGCAAAAAAAGGGTATGGGAGAGGAAACATGACTGAAAAATATGCAGAAGTACAGATGCTGTTTCCCACATTATCCACCCTACCTCCCAACACCATCACAACAGAAGCAGTGTGAGAGTTCACCTGGCTTGCACAGTGCTGGGGCAGCAGCTGGAGCATTCACTCTTCCATAGGTCCCCGCTGGCTCGGCAGAATTATCTCCCCACCCTGTACCACTGCTGGGAGGTTTCCCCCATGCTGAAGTTCCATTATCAACTGCAGCAGAAGGAGATGAGGGCTCTCCCCAAGAAGATTCAGTCTTTGTGTGGACAGTAGGCATTTCTCCCCAGCCTGCTGAAATCAGAAAGATAAAATAAAGTTAGTCAAAAAGGAAAAAAAATGGAAAACAACAGTGAACCTTTCTGAATAAATTTCCAACTACATCTGTCATTAAAATGACTTTTTTTGAGAGAGAGAGCATAAAGCAATGGATAGACACAATGGCTCTAATTGAGCATGTAAAAATCAACTTGACTTACTCTCAATTTTCTTTTTCTTAATTGAACTTCATGATATGCATGTGTCAAGATGGAAAAAATATTTTCTATCAACTGCATAAAGGCAGATGTTCAAGCTAATCCATACTGCTATACAAATGTACCTCAACTCTGATCTGGAGAAACCACTCTCCTTCTCAGATGAATCATCTCCTTAAATGCTATGCCTCTTCAGACCATGCTAACCAGTCTCAAAGTGCAAGTGAAGTGGTTTTGTGTCATATCATGCTACTAGGAGGCTGTAAGATCACTGAAAATATCAGGAGGAATCTCAGCTAGAGTTGAACACAGAGGTGCAATTTTTAACCAAATAATTTAAGCTATTTTTAGTTCTCTTAACCATTTGCAGATGGTCACACTTCCTTTCTTGTGCTCTAGAAAATAAAATACTGTATTTGCCTGGGTGGCTACCTTTAATGTGATCATATATTTCATAAGCATTCTAAAAAGTTTTTATTATGGGGTTGCAGGAAAGTGTATTCCCCCCATATTCCCTCCATCACTGAGGCCCTGTGCTGTAACCAACATCCTACCATACCAAGACTAAATGGGACTACAACAACCACCTATGGCTACACCAAAACCAGTTGAAGGGATTGCTGATACAAGGTACTATTTCCCAACCAAAGTGGTTTTTGTATTAGTATCTTAATGTCTTTCAAGGGATTACCTGGTAAATCACTTTAGCTTGGCTTGAGTGGAATGCTTTTAGCCAAGTCCACCTCCTATTGATTTTACCACTTAGGATGAATCTACCAGGAATTATGGCACAGCTCTTGGGACCAACAGAAAAATAAAGCGTGGGATATAGTACAAGCGGAAGGTTCCATTTAAAGTTGTAATTACCTCCAAATTAGGTCTTCTGAAGTCTGTTACACTACAGAAAGCTTTTCCTGGTGGAAAAGTTACTCATTCCATTTTTTGTTATATATTCATTTCAGTGTACTTGAGTGTTAGCGATTAAGAAACCAACTTTGTCTAGAAAGCAAAACAAGATGTAGACAAACATAGCACCTACAGATTCTTTTGGAGAACTGAATTGTTTGGGCAAGTTTCCCAAAAGATATGAGTGAAATATTTTTTTTATTAGAGATGGACTTCAAGTCAAGGTAAAGCATATGCACTGGGTATTTATGACAGGCAGTATATTACAGGGGAACTGAAAGACAATGTTATCTTACACGGAACTGAAACCATGGTACATGTTCGGAAGCAGGGGTTCTCAAACTTTCTTTTGCTGGGCCCCCCTTTGAAAATATTTCAGGCTCTGACGACTTCCACCCCCTCATTCCCCACACTCTTGGTACCAGTCATAGCTTTGCAGCCTCAGTGCAAATTCCTACAGAGCTAAGTAACCATATCATGCCACTGTTACTTCTGCACTGCTGCTGGCAGCGGTGCTGCCTTCAGAGCTGGGTGCCCAGTCAGCAGCTGCTGCTCTCTGGCAGCTCAGCACTGAAGGCAAGGAAAAAGAATGAGCAAGGAAAAAAAAATCACAGATATTTGTTCATATTTCAAAAATCTGTCCATTTGGAAACAGGACCACCAAAAAAGAGGTCATGTCCGGGAAAACTCAGGCGTATGGTAACCCTATTTTTTGTGATCTTGCGACAACCCCCCCGCCCCCAAGAGCCTTGTGACCCCCTTTTGGACCCCCAGTTTGAGAAATATTGTTCTACAGTAATCACAAAATTAATTACATCACGTGCAAGCACAAAGTTCAGAAAGGACAGCACATTTCATTAATTGAGCATAAGCTTAAAAAACCCACTATGAACAGGCTGCCACCCAATACAAAACACAAGGTTAGTATTGTTATAATTGAAGTTGTATGTCACTTCTGCCGCAGCACGGATTCCTTCTGGGAACAGAAACTTGTGGGGGAGATGCTAATGGTCCTCTCCCTAATCCAGAAGTAGGAAGATTGTGTTGAAAGCACCTGGCGCAGCACTCCCCCTTACTTTAAGTAGAGCAGAATCCATCTGTTTAACAGATATCAGTCATTTCTAATCATCCTTAATTCCCTTCTACTGTATAAAAAGGGTCTTTTCTCACTCAGATTAGTTTACATTTAAGCAAGGTCAGAAGAGTATTATCTGATTTGATCATAATTTTTCCTTTTTCTTCAACAGAGAAGAACTCCATCAAGTACTAATATTTTTAAGAACTATTTCCCTTGCCAAAAGATGAAGCCTCTTGGCAAATGACAAGATATTTGATATCATTTGCTCTACCTTTTTAAGCAGCATGTAAACTGACTAAGAACAGGTGCCATTTTAACAAGGAGGTCTACATTTGCAAGTAATCCATATGGTCATTTCTGAGGGAACAATCAGTCTAACTGATTGTTAGACCATGGAGGTGACACTGAGTTCAAACTCCATGCTGCTGCCATTTACCCATAACTTGCACCAATGTTCCAGTCTTGGTGTGGCTAAGCCACAGGCAGCATACATCACTTCACCAATAATTGGCGACTGGCCAACACACAGCAACACACAGCTCACTTTTAGATATTTGGATGACTGCATTGCACATAATGCTGAGATAAACTATATACCCATTTAACTTTAATATATAAATCTCCTTCCCTAGCAGCATGCTCTTCACTCTAACTCCAATATATTTTACAATAATCGCCATGTTATTCTTGACACAAACATTGATTTCATGATGTTCCATAAAACATCATTTCTGAATTTGCATTGCCATAAGAAGGGATGATTTTCAAATTATTTTCATGGAATTCATAAGAGATTTTCATTTTTGAAACAAAGTCACTGTGTACTTAGTAGTACCAGAAAGTAATGTATTTTTCATGTTAAGATTTTTAATAGAAAACTAGAGAAATTCTTAATCAAACCTCTTCGTGACTCATCTAAAATTTTTATTCAAGTTTGCTTTTGGTGACAGTGGGTATTTAGTCAAATCCATTTAAAAAGATTTAAAATGACATTATTTCAAAATAATCTTTCCTCTGTTCAGGAGACATCCCTGGCAGACAGGTGCATGTATTCTGTTTTACATATATGTTGGCATAATGAAAGAGATCAACTATACACAAACAGATGAGGTAGGAAAACTTGAAATGCATCTGAAGTCCCAACCAGAACACAGTGTATCTACAGTATTATAATCTTTGCCTGTGTGTGCACAGCCTATGCTGAAAATTATAACTAGTTCAACCCCAAAATTTAGCCTCAGAACATGAATGCTATAATTTCAATAAACGGTATTAGTTCTTAATAGGGCTGTCAAGCGATTACAAAAATTTATCGCGATTAATCACACTTAATAAAAGAACACCATTTATTTAAATATTTTGGGATGTCTTCTACATTTTCAAATATATTGATTTCAGTTGCAACACAGAATACAAAGTGTACAGTGCTCACTTTATATTTATTTTTTATTAAAATATTTGCACTGTAAAAAAACAAAAGAAATAGTATTTTTCAAGTCACCTAATACAAGTACTGTAGTGCAATCTCTTGATCATGAAAGTTGAACTTACAAATGTAGAGTTATGCACAACCCCCCCGCATTCAAAAAGTAAAACAATCTAAAACTTTAGAGCCTACAAGTCCAATCAGTCCTACTTCTTGTTCAGCCAATCGCTCAGACAATCATGTTTGCTTACACTTACAGAAGATAATGCTGCCTGCTTCTTGTTTACAATGTCACCTGGAAGTGAGAACAGTAGTTTGCAATACACTGTTGTAGCCAGTGTTACAAGATATTTACATGCCAGATGCACTAAAGATTCATATGTCCCTTGAACTTCAACCACCATTCCAGAGGATGTGTCTATGCTGATGACAGGTTCTGCTCGACAACTATCCAAAGCAGTGTGGACCCACGCATATTCATTTTCATCATCTGACTCAGATGCCACCAGGAGAAGGTTCCTTTTCTTTTTTTGGTGGTTTGGTCTCTGTAGTTTATGCATCAGAGTGTTGCTCTTTTAAGACTTCTGAAAGCATGCTCCACACCTCATCCCTCTCAGATTTTGGAAGGCACTTCAGATTCTTAAATCTTGGGTCCAGTGCTGTAGCTATCTTTAGAAATTTCACATTGGTATCTTCTTTGAATTTTGTCAAATTTTCAGTGAAAGTGTTCTTAAAATAAACACCACATGCTGGGTCATCATCCGAGACTGCTATAACATGAAATATATGGCAGAATGCGGGTAAAACAGAGCAGGAGACATACAATTCTCTCCAACGAGTTCAGTCACAAATTTAATTAACGCATTATTTTTTTAATGAGCATCATCAGCATGGAAGCATGTCCTCTGGAACGATGGCCAAAGTATGAAGAAGCATATGAATCTTTAGCGCATCTGGCACGTAAATATCTTGCGATGCCAGCTACAACAGTGCCATGCAAACACCTATTCTCACTCTCAGGTGACATTGTAATTAAGAAGTAGGCAGCATTATTTCCCGTAAATGTAAACAAACTTGTTTCTCTTAGTGCTTGGCTGAACAAGAGTAGGATCAAGTGGACCTGTAGGCTCTAAAGTTTTACATTGTTTGGTTTTTGAGAGCAGTTACAACAAAAAAAACCCTACATTTGTAAGTGGCACTTTCATGATAAAAAGATTGCACTACAGTACTTGTATGAGGTGAATTGAAAAATACTATTTCTTTTATCATTTTACAGTGCAAATATTTGTCATAAAAATAATATAAAGTGAGCACTGTACACTTTGTAGTCTGTGTTGTAATTGAAATTGATATATTTGAAAATACAGAAAAACATCTACAAATATTTAATGAATTTCAATTAGTATTCTATTGTTTAACAGTGCGATTAATCACAATTACATTTTTAAATCACGATTAATTTTTTGAGTTAACTGTGATTAATTGATAGACCTAGTTAATAAGTAAAAAATCCTAGGAAGCAGTTCTCTTCTTGCTCTTTACATTAACTAAATTCAGTAACATTGACTAATAACCACAGATTGTATGTAATGTCTCAGTCATTTTGATTTAAGTGCTCTAAATGTGTTAAGTATAACAATGTAAAACATTACCAATAACAATGGAGTTAGCCCTTACTAAAATATTACTTGTAATTACATAAAAACAAAATCCATTTGATACAACAGTTTTCAAAGCTCTTTTAACAGATGAAATTAAATGCAGGAAATTAGCAGAGTAGATAAAAATGATAGGTGGTGTGGAAACCTCTACAATAGCTTGGGTGCTGCTAAACACTAACCCCCAGAAAAACTGCCAACAATCTTGGTAATTTAAACAGAACAGCTATGAATATTTGTAATTTTTTCATTTTTACTTTCTTCCAAGCTAAGTATAAAATTTTGTTAATGCTGTTACATAGCTCTGTGCCAACATTTATGACTG
Source organism: Lepidochelys olivacea (assembly GCF_965140295.1). NCBI lineage: Eukaryota > Metazoa > Chordata > Testudines > Cheloniidae > Lepidochelys > Lepidochelys olivacea. The sequence continues at coordinate 17,842,928 of NC_140424.1, forward strand.
TACGCAACTGTTCTACGTTAGGGACTTAAAAAGATGGGAGAAAATTCCATTATCAATCTACTGACGCAAAATACTGCCATAGTGATGGACCGAGTGTCTGCTTACCTAGTATTCAGAGGGAAAGTTCCTCTTTTTACTTGTTCTGGGGTTTGAAAATAAGATGAAATGATTCATATCTGTGGCACGTCCGTGTGGAATCTTAGTTCAAAGAAACTCTGTCCTCCACACCAAACCTTTCTCTGCCTGCCCAGTCCAAGCAGCTTTCCTACTGGTAAGGGTACTGCTTTCCACTACTACTTTAGATTTCACAATGGAAGCAGCTTAGAAAATGAGCTAGAATTGTTTGGATGGAAATGATTTCAAGTGCTTTTAAAACCTCTCCAATCTGTCTTTTGGAAGGCTTTGGGAAAGACAATATCTCTATAACAGCTTAAACTATTGAAATCATTTTGTTGGTTTTCTACAGTTCTGCTAATAGAAAATTTCTGTTTTTACATTTTTCTTTACAGTGCGAGAGAGACAGATATAAAGTGTCCTGAGAAAATATCTCCATGGTTTTAGGCAAACACAGATCTGTTTTTAAAACAGGAATAAAGTCCATAAAAGGGCTTTCTCCGTGGCAAGAAAGTATGTGTTTAACACTAACATTTCCAGCCACTATTTTAATGCTGTAGACCAGTAATATCAATACACACAGTGACTAGGGTTACCATACATCCGTATTTTCCCGGACACGTCCAACTTTTTGGTTCTTAAATCGCCATCTGGGAAGAATTTTTAAATATCTAAAAACATCCGGGATTTTGCCATTATTATTTTTCCCCAAAGAAGAGTTGATCGTTCAAGAAAGAGTGAATGTTGATCATTCAAGAAAGAAAGTGAATGTTGATCACTCGAGAGAGTGCCTGCTTTTTCCCCCTAGTTCCCAGGGCTTGCGCTGTGAAATAGTTGTTTCGCACGGCGGGGAGGAGGGGGAACGTGGTGCACTCAGGGGAGAAGGCAGGGCCGGGACGAGGATTTGGGGAAGGGGTCCAATGGGGCAGGGAGGGAGCAGAGTTGGGGCGAGGACTTTGGGGAAGGGGTTGGAATGGGGGCGGGGAAGGGGTGGAGTTGGGGTGGGGAGGCACGAGATACCACCCCACCCCCAGTGGAGTGTCCTCTTTTTTGAATGTTCAAATATGGTAACCCTAACAGCGACCCTATTAAAAAAATATTTTGGGCACAGTAGCAGGGTTTGTTTACAGAAAGATAAAGCATAATCAACATGGGGTCTCAGCCAATAGGAAATCCAGCCCTGGATAATCAAGAGAAATGAAACTGTGTCACAAGGCAGTTATTTCCCCTTAAAATCACTCTATGGTCATTTGGTAGATGTGTTATTTTTCCTCAGATTTATTTTATCCACTGCAAAGAGGAGACAATGGAATTGAAAACAAGCAAACAAAAATCAAGAGGCCTCATATAGGTTAAAAAGAAACAGATTGTGTTCTAGAACAATGAGATCTCCTTATAAAGTTGATTGGTAACAAAACAACCACTAGTCAATCTGTCACTAGACAGTCTAATAGTACTGTGAAATAATTAAGCTATACGTGGCTATAAACTGTTAACTTATTAAGTATCTGCTGATAATATTAGTTGCTAATATAACAGTTTATAATAATGGATTTAATCCTAGATAGACAATTAAAATGACAAAGACAGATCCATAGTTAACAGTGAAATTATTTTCCACAGCAAATTCTCCAAATAAGCCAGGTATCACCAGGACCCACATGTTAGAGCAGGGGCGGGAAAACTATTTGGCCTAAGGGCCGCATCGGGCCACATCTGAAATTATATGGAGGGCTGGTTAGGGGAGGCTGTGCCTCCCAAAACAGCTAGGCATGGCCCGGCCCCCACCCACTATCCGACTCCCCCTGCTTCTCGCCTCCTGCAAGCCCCCCTGGAGTCCCCTGCCCCATCCACCCCCCGCTCTCTGTCCCCTGAATGCCCCCGGACTCCCCACCCCTAACTTCCCTCTCCTTCCTGACTGGCCCCCCCCACCCCCCGGACCCCTTCCCCATCCAATCACGCCTTCTCCTTGACCGCCCCTGGACCCCCTGCCCCTGACTGCGCCCTGCCTCTCCTTCCTGATGGCCCCCCCGGGACCCCTGCCACATCTAACCACCCCTTCTCCCTGTCCCCTGACTGCCCCCCCGGGACCCCTGCCCCTGACGGCCCCATCCAACCCATCCCCCTCCTTCCTGACTGCCCCCCCGGGACCCCTACCTCCGTTCAACCACCCTGATCACTGCCCCACCCCCTGACCACCACCCCCGAACTCCTCTGCCCCCCGCTCCCTGCCTCCTTACTGTGCTGCCTGGCGCACTGGTGGATCAGTACCTAGACCAGCTTCCCCGGCTTGGTCTAGGTACTGACAGGGAGTGCAACTCAGAGCCCTTTAAAACTTTTCTAATAGCAATTTTATATTAAATAAAAATAACTGAGAAATGCTCATCTGAAATTTTGCTACAAAAAAACATTTTACAAATTTATCTACTGAAGGAAACTTTAATATTGATTTGTCATCTTTGTTGTCTGTTTGCTCCAGCACACTTGATTGTATTATAAGTTTAAAGAGAATTTCTATTTATTAAGCCTGTGGTACTCTAAGTCAGAATTCACCAATGAGATGTGCTAATGCATTTTTTGCATTAGTCAGCAAAGCAAATAGGGGTCTTGGTGGTTCCAATGGTTAGATTGTTATTTGAAATTCTTCAGTTGGATTTTCTTCCTCTAGTTCTAAATATTTATATTATAGGAGTAACTCAAACCTCACAATTATGCATACTCTAGTCCTAACTGTGTTTATGACAACATACACAAAACATTTGGAAGTCTGTGTGAAATTAGTCTGTGGATTCACATCAGTTTCAAAATCATAAAAAACCCACACAAACAGCACTAAATTGCATTCTTGTTATTTTCAACAGGGGTGCAAACCTGAATAAACCGTAAAAATGGGTTTTCACTTCACCTTGGAGGTAGTATTCTTCAGGTCAGGGTTGAGACGCTTTAGAAGGCAATGTGGGGAGACTGGCTTAAATAGACAAATTTAATTTCTGATGCACTCAGACACTTTTCATTATTCATTTATATGAAAACTGTTGGAAAGGGTAAAAACCCATGAATTATCATTAGACCCAGCTGACAAGTGTAGAGTGAAAGTTTATTACTATACATTATTTGTGTAGAATCATACAATATACTACACACAATATTGACTCCACAAAAGCAGAAGTGATATCCATGTAATAAATTGCAGAATGACAGATTTCATTTACCATGCACCCTTAAACACTTGATCTGCACTCTGTCCACTAATTCATCTTTACCAGGACTACTAACATCACAAACCACTCAGTAGCTATAGAAATGTTTCTTGTCTCTGCATCCCCAAAACTTCTACTGGTCCCGGAGCAGTGAAGTTTAAGGTCTGATATATCTTGTGTCATATCAGGGCTAGAGACTGGAGCTTTTAATCATTAGAAAGTAGAGAGTCCTAGTTTTACAATAGGACATAGAATAGCCTTAGATCAGACCTTAACCACACATTATTAGATAAAGAACAGGTATTATAGATACATTTTAGAGGTCTGATATTTTATTAATTTTCTCTCCATCCAAAATGTGCACGATTGGCTTTACAAGCAGAAGAATGTGAAAAAGTGTGCCAATATAATAAAAAAAACTAATTGTTTTTCCTTAAGTATTTAGCACATGAATACTTGCTAAAATACACAAAGGTTTTTTGTCATTTGTTTGGGATAAAATGCATAGTTCACTTGTTGCTTTACCACTTGTGCATAATACAGACATTATTATTTCCAACTGAAATTAAAATGGGTGTTTCCCATTATCCACTGAGACTAAAAATATTAACTCCTCAGAGCACAAGAGTGTCCCCCTTTCTTCTTATTTTATTTTATTATATTTTTACCATGGATTTCTTTTCTAATTATGTTTTGCACTATCAGACTGGCTTTTGTCACACTTCTTCGGTTTTTCCAGGTAAGAAAAGGAACTGCCTAGTGGAATAACAGAAATTAAACAGATGCAAAAAAAAGTTAGGCTTCTGTTTATGTGAAGGAGGGACTCGGTCTGGTTTCAATTCAGAATGAGTTGTGGGGGTAGCTAGCTAAAGAGCTTAAAAGCAACCATTTCTGTTTAGCTATTCATCTCGGAGAAAAGCATACTGAATGGGTGTGGATATCAACTTTTGTTGAAATACTGCATGCTTTGCTTTATTTGCAGTTTGATGAGAGACTTCCAGAAGCATAACATGATCCTAAACAGATTAGCAACAGTCAATAGACTGTTTAAGGTTAAAACCATGTAAAAATGACTTTGTGCAAGAAAAAATTGTGATTCAAAGATTAAGGGTCATATTTTACTTTTAGAAAGTTTTCCGGGTGGTGTTTTAATTGGTGTTTCTTTTCAACATGCACTTTCGAAACAAAACAAAAAAACCCACCTCATTTATTCAACTTAACTATGTGCATAAAACAAGAACCAGACAGAGGCATCAGTTTTCTGCAGGTCAGCCTTTTACCATCAAAATGGTCTACAGCAATCTGTAAGAATTTACTTTGTACAAGACATGTTGCTAATTGCAACATGAACTTTTGATGTAATGCAGAAAAATTGGTTTTAGTATTTACTACTCTACGAGAGACCACACAATCAAAAGTCTAAGAGAAACTGTCAAGAGGCAAGAAATGTATATTTAATTTGCCTTCAAAATATGTTAAAAATGCACAGGATGTGTATTATGCCATTTTAAAATATGTGTTTTGTTTTGTTGGTTGTTGAAACAGGAACTACAAACGCCTTGTTAAATGGACTGACGGGTCATATCTGCTAAAGTACATCTCTATCCTCTGCTGAAATTTTGTGAATATAATGATATTCTTAAATGAATCAGCTATCCCTTCAACACTTACTGGAACTATGGACCAGGCATAGGATTCCCCTCTCATTCCCCCTTCTCCACCAATGGTAAAATATCAATTAGACACACTGCACACTGAGGGTGAAAACCTACACTCCTTATAAATGCGCTTCAGCAGAGGATCAACTCAGAAATACAGGGACAGAATCCTCTCTTCCTAAATTGGTGACATAGTACAGTATGCTCAAGCAAGAGGGTTGAGGTCACCATTCCATAGGTGAGGTTACGGTCTGATCTCATGATATTCTAGTGCTAGACGCAACATCTGTGTCCTATTGTAAAATTACAGTAACTCTCCTGACCATATTATGAGAGAAAAAAATTACATGAAGATTCTTGGTCCAATATAATGAAAATGTACCAAGTTCAACTGTGGTTGAGACCATCTACGTAGAGTTTGAGATATTAATCTTAAATTACAGACCTAAAGATGATCCTTAATGGTTTCCTCTATCAGAACGATATTTTTTTTATATTATTTTTTGAGAATTGTTTTTTCTGTTAAATGCTCTTCCGGGTTATTGGTTTTCATTCTGTTCAATGTAGTTTTGATGCTTCAATTGCCATATTTTTCTTTATTTGCTTAGAAAGACACACACTTCAAGGAGAAACTAGGATAGAAAATGTCCATTCATCTTCATCATACGCTTTATATCTCAACACAAAAGTAGTCATGTAGCAAAAAAGAAATAAGTTGTTAGAGTAAAAAGTATTTAAAAAATAAAAAGGGATTTTTCTTCTTTATCCTAGATTTTCCATGAAGGAAAACATGGGCAAATGACTCTGGTGCAACCTAATAAAATGGGCCCCATTTGAAAATAATTATGTAAACTTTTTACTTTTAAGTAAGGCATTACCAGAACTCCCTATTCTAAGGAGAGAGAATACCTGCTCATAGCATAAAGAAAAGGAGTACTTGTAGCACCTTAGAGACTAACACATTTATTTGTTACAGCTACAGCTCACAAAAGCTTATGCTCAAATAAATGTGTTAGTCTCTAAGGTGCCACAAGTACTCCTTTTCTTTTTGTGAATACAGACTAACACAGCTGCTACTCTGAAACCTGCTCACAGCATTACTCTCTTACATTTTTCTATGAAGTGACAACTAACTTCTTAAGGGCACCTACTTCCTGTGTGGTTTTATATATTTACTGTGTGAGAGTTTTTATATTCTAAGAACAGTGTAGTCAGTGTGAGATAGAAAGACTCTCAGGTGCCTCCGTAGAGGTTGAGATGCCCACCCAATATTTCTTGTAGAAGAAAGATAGTTCCAGGCCACAGAACATACCAGTGCCACAAGACCTCCACATTATTCAAACCTAGGGTGACCATATTTCCCTATGCTGAATATGGGACACCTGGTAAAATTACTCATATTCAAGTGAGTTCAACAGCAATCAATCAGAAATATGCAATACAAATGTTCAAATTAACATGAAGCTGACTGAGCCCCCATTAAAAAGAAATACTGCCTAGCTGGATTCTTATTATTTACCTTCTTATCTTTAAGGCTTTAGGGTTCACACGGGGAGAGGTGACACACACACACTCCCGTACACCTCTCTCACACGAGGGGGTGACTGACCCCGACCCTCCCTGCCCGGCTCTCTCCGTCCTCGATGCCTGGCTGGGCCCCCAGGACAGACACACCTCTCCTGGTACCTGGCGCCGCGTCTTCCTGAGGCAATACATGGTTGGGAGGCATGCAGGGTCACATGCATGCCCCCTTCCCCGGCCCCAGATTTCTGCCAAGGCCAAGCCCAGAACGTGGCCAGCAGCAGCCTTTTTGCACTGTGCAGGAGGGAAGGGATGGGAGCTGCTTCTAGCTGCAAGGAAGGAGGAGGGGGGAAAGGGATGACCTGCCCCATGTCTTTGCAGATCTCATCTCTTCTACCACCCTCCCCTGTGGCTGGAAACAGCTTGTCCCTTCCTGCCTGCACAGTGTCGAAAAGCAGTTAACACCTCCAGGCTGCTGCTGGCCACTGACATAACCCAGCCGCCTCCTGTCCCCCAGCTACAGTGCGGGCAGGAAGGGGTTAAGCCCTAAGGATGCATTGTGCAGCAGGCAGGGCCCAGGGAACCTGACTGCAGGGGCTTCAGCGAACCCAGCCAGAGAGGTGGCTCAGCAAGAGAGTGTGCCTATGGAACAGAGCAGCCCTGTGCTCACTGGGGGCAGGACCCAGGGCCGGGGGAGCAGGTGAAGAGGGTACTAAGCTCCTTCCCGGGGAGGGGGGGCTGCTGTGGAGCCCAGCTCATGCCAGAAAGTTTTGAGATTTCCCAGGGTTCCAGCCCAGCCAGAGACAGTGCGGAAAGGAAGGAGCCTGCTGGCCAGGCTGTAGGGGAGCTGAGCACTCCAACCAGGGGCTGGTTTTCTGCACAGCACTGGGAGCAGTATGCGCCCTGTCGGGGGGATGTGGAGGAGCAGTGGGGCTGGGGGGAGGCGGAGCAAAACAGGGGGAGGACAGCGAGAGGGGGAGCACGTAAAGGGCCGATGGGTGGTTAGCAGAGGTGACACATAAGCGGCCATCATCTGGCACCTGCCCGCACTCACCAGCCACTGCAGCACACAGCCACTGCCGGCTGGAAATGGGATGGGAGGCAGGAGCCAGCATGCAGGGGGGGGACTGTGCTGACAGACCAGCAGAGGGAGTGGCCAACCCTGTGCACTGCAACTTTGCCCCGCCACCAGCCTTGCACACCCATTCCCATCATCGGCCACTGGACCCCCGTGCCACTAACCGCTGGCAGGCAGGTGGCTGGCGACCAAGGATCCGGTCAGCAGCAGCACCCACCAGTGCTGATGGGGGGGAGGCACGCAGAAAATACGGGACAATTTGCCCGTTTTTAAGAAAAAGTTAGAACACCTGCAGGAGGCCTTAAAATATGGGACTGTCCCTTTAAAAACTGGACATCTGGTCACCCTATTCAAACCCTGATCTGAAGACAGAATTATTGATTTCCTTATGGGCTTTTCTATGGCATTTGTCACGATCATATCTGAGTGCTCCACAAACATTAATTCATCTTCACAAAACAGAAGTGAAGGGGCTGTATTATCCCCATTTTATATGTGGGGAGCACAGCCACAGAGGTTAAGGGCAAAAGCATCCCCTAATTTTGGGTGCCCTAGTTCAGGCATCAAGGACCTTATTTTTCAGAGTATTTAGCTTTTTATATCACTGTATATATTTAAGCTCAGCTCCCACTGACTTCAGTTGTAGTTGTGAGTGCTCAGCATCAGAGCAAATCAGACCCCAGGGTCTCAAGTTTGGCACTCAGAAAATGAGGTTTAAGTGACTTATTTAGGATCACACAGGAATAATGAAGCACAGACAGGGATAGAATCCAGGCCTGCAGGGCAGCATTCAACTGTCTTACCCATGAGACTTCCTTTTCTCTTCCTGTAATCTCCTACTTCATTCACTACATAATTTCCAATTTCTGCAACAAAGTCAAAGGGACTTGACAGACAATAGCCTTCTTTACAACACAAACCTGATTCATCCCCAGAGCAACTCCCTCCTGTGTATATGATCACGTAATTAAAGACTGCATCACAATGCATGCACACAAGGTGGCCCAATTATGGCTGCACAGGCAACCACCATAATTATGGCAATTCCTAACTTTTGAGTGCTTGACTTTGCAACCTTTTAACAGTTCTGTGTGTAATACATACAGACACACACAGACAGATGTTTATTCATAACATTGTTGCAACAATGATTTCAGAATTAATTTTTAAAGCAACAATTGTCTTCCTTTTACAACATATACCAATATATAAATATTTTGGATTTTGTTTTATTTCACTATCTCAGCATTTTTTAATGAACATTCATGCACATTTTTCAATATTATCATTTGAACCTAATGCTATGGTTTCTCGGTTGGATTTTTTAAAAATGATCATTAGAAGTCATATGGTATAAGCAGATAAATTTAGAAAACAAAAAAAATCTGTAATAGTGCTTTTCCATCTGAAGAGGAAACCATGTATAGTAACACCTTTTATTGAAAGGTAACATTCAAAACCTGAAAGACTAATTTGTTAGTCTCTAAGGTGCCACAAATATTCCTTTTCTTTTTAAAAATAGTAAGTTTTCCTGTGCAAGGTATCGAATTATTTGAATAGTGTGAATAGCACATAATTTAAAATTTATAGTTTCAAAATTGTGGATATGATCTACTAAAATCAGAATTAGTGTAAAGAAAGAATTACTTTAACACTGCCAGAAAGATTAAAAAAATCTGAAGTGACAATTTCATGTGCAAGGTACTATGATTAAAATGTTTTGCAAGTCCATTATATTTGTCATCCATTTAGCCCCTGGAAAATATTTTTCTTTCTAGAGTTTAGGTCAATTTAATGAAAACAGATATCCTCAACTTTTAAAAATACTTTAATTAGTGACTGGAAGCTGAAGCCAAACAAATTCAAAATGGAAATAAGGCACAAATTTTTAACAGTGAGTGTGATTAACCTACCAAAAGAAACACTAGATCCTTTATCTCTTAATGTCTTCAAATCAAAGCTGGATGCCATTCTGGAAGATATGCTTTAGACGAACACAAGTTATTGGGCTCTATACAAAGATAACTGGGACAAAGTTAAGGGCCTGTGATAGACAGGAAGTCAGACTAGATGATCTAATGGTTTCTTCTGTTCATATCATCATAGAGTTTAAGGCCAATGTGTATGGAAATAGTTTTATACCAAAATTACAATAAATATGTATTGTTCCAGAACACCAGGTAGAAGAAAATGAAGGAGATGCAGAGGCAGAAAAACCACAACTGGATAGAAGCAGCATCTGGAATGTCAGTGTTAGTCATGACCAAAATAAGAGGCACCAAGAACTCAGTAGCAGGAAAAGAAAATAGCAAATCTATCTGGAACTTGAACAAAACATCCTTATAGGTGGGAACTCAGAGAAAATAAGTAGCATTAGCTTGGACAGCTTTCCAGGTCAAGACAAAACTGGATGGAAGAATTTCAGATAACACTGCTAGGTCTAATTAGTTTTGTGATGTCGGGAATCATCATATGGAACATTATTTCCAGTGCATGATCTTTCAGGTTTCTGATAACTTGTATTTAAAAGGTGACCTATATTTTTCATTGCTATTCGCTCACCACAACACCCTGTCCCTATAAAGGAAAACTGTATATTTCTTTCCTCCTGAAATGACCCAATAACCTAAAAACTTGAGTTTGGACTACAACAGAAGTTTACAGATGCTTTCCTAGTCACCCTGAAGATAAAAGTTTTTAACCAATGTGCCTCTGTGGGAGTGACATATAAGTGCAAGGATGCTTGTTATCCCAGTGCAGAAGAGGATATCCTCCCAGTACAAGTCAATGAATAGAATTAGTAGAAACAGCAGCATTCCAGACTTGAATAACAGACACAACTGAAAAATATGTCTTTTGGCAGGAAGTATAGCCAGAAGAACAGAAACAGATGTACAGTACAGTAATTGTCTGAAAATGGCCATCAAAGGCTGAAAGACAAACATAGGGAAACAAATAGCAACAGGGAAAAGAAAACACAGAATCTTAGAAATGTAGGACTGGAAGGGACCTCAAAAGGTTACCTTGTACAGTCCCCTGCACTGAGACAGAACTAAGTGTTATCTTCTGACCATTCCTAGCAGGTGTTTGTTTAACCTGTTCTTTAAAACCTCCAATGATGGAGGTTCCACAACCTCACTAGGCAATTTGTTCCAGTGCTTAACTATCCTTACAGTTAGGAAGTTTTTCCTAATGTCTAACCTAAATCTCCCTTGCAGCAATTTAAGCCCACTACTTCTTGTCCTGTCCTCAGTGGTTAAGGAGAACAATTTATCACCCTCCTCTTTAGAACAACCATTTACATACACTTGCATACTTATGTTCCATCTCAGCCTTCTCTTTTCCAGACAAAACAAAACCAATTTTTTTCAATCTTCCCTCAAAGATGATGTTTTCTAGACCTTTAATCATTTTTGTTGCTCTCTGAACTTTCTTCAGTTTGTCCACATCTTTCCCAAAATGTGGTGCCCAGAACTGGAAACAGTACTGCAATCAAGGCCTTATCAGTGTTGAGTGGAAGAATTACTTCTCGTGTCTTGCTTACAACACTCCTGCTAATACATCCCAGAATGATGATTGCTTTTTTTGCACAACAATATTGACTCATATTTAGTTTGTGATCCACTATAATCTCCAGAACCTTTTCTGCAGTACTCCTTCCTAGGTAGTCATTTCCGATTTTGTATTTGTGCAATTGATTATTCCTTCCCTAATGAAGAACTTTGCATTTGTCCATATTGAATTTCATCTTGTTCATTTCAGACCATTTCTCCAATTTTTCAAGATCATTTTGAATTCTAATCCTGTCCTCCAAAACGCTTGCAACCTCTCCCAGTGTGGTATCGTCCAGAAACTTGGTAAGGGTACTCTCTATGCCATTATCCAAATCATATATGAAGATATTGAACAGAACCAGATACAGAACAGATCCATACAGGACCCCACTTTATATGCCTTTCCAGCTTAATTATGAACCATTGATAACTACTCTCTTAGTAGTTTCCCAAAGACTTGTGCACCCATTTTATAGTAGGTTCATCTAGGCAATATTTCCCTAGTTTGTTTGTGAGAACGTCATGTGAGAGAGTATCAAAAGCCTTACTAAAGTCAAGATGTATCACATCTACTGCTTCCCCCCAATCTACAAGGCTTGTTAACCCAGTCAAAGAAGGCTATGAGGGCATTAGCTTGGTTTGACATTATTTGTTCTTAACCAATCCATGTTGACTATTAGTTATCACCTTATTTTCTTCTAGGTGCTTACAAAATGATGGGTTGATTATTTGTTCCACTATCTTTCAGGTTACCAAAGTTAAGCTGACTAGTCTATAATTCCCTGGGTTGTCCTTATTCACCTTTTTATAGATAGGTACTATATTTGCCCTTTTTCAATCCTTGGGTATCTCTCCTGTCCTCCACAAGTTCTCAAAGATAATCACTAATGGTTCAGAGATCTATTCAGCAAGTGCCTTCAGTATTCTAAGATTTATTTCATCAGGCCCTACTGATCTGAAGATATCTTACTTGTCTAAGTAATAATTTGACTTGTTCTTTTCCTATTTTAGCCTGATGTCTAACCTAAATCTCCCTTGCAGCAATTTAAAACAACTACTTCTTGTTCTGTCCTCAGTTTTCCAATCACTGCTAACTTTTTTGGGGAAAACAAACCAAAAAGGCATTTAGCACTGTGGCCATTGCCCCATTTTCTGTTATTGTGTTTTCTTCTTCATTGAGTAATGGGCCTACCCTGTCCTTGGTCTTCCTCTTATTTTGAATACCTTTGTAAAATGTTTTCTTGTTACTCTTTATATCCCTAGCTAGTTTAATCTTGGTTTTGTCTTGGACTTTCTAATTTTGTCCCTTTGCCATATATACACACACATGGGGACAGTTTGCTCTTGTGCTCTTAATAAAATTGATTTTAAAAAAAACTATCAACTCTTCTGAAGTCTCTTTCCCCTTAAACTTACTTCCCATTGGACCTTACCTAGCAATTCTCTGAGATTGCGGAAGTCTACCTTCTTGAAGTCCACTGTCTATATTCTGCTGTTTTCCTGCATACCATTCCTTAAAATCATGAATTCTATCATTTCATGATCACTTTCACCTTCCAATTCTCAACTAATTCCTCCCTATTTATTTGAATCGTACCTAAAATAGCCTCTCCCCTAGTCACTTTCTCCACCTTCTGTAATAAAAGTTGTATCCAATGCATTCCAAGAATTTGTTGGATAATCTGTGACCTACTGTATTATTTCCCCAACAGATGTCTGGGTAGTTAAGTCGCCCATCACCACCAAGTCCCATGTTTTGGATGATTTTGTTAATTATTTAAAAAAGCCTCATCGACCTCTTCTTCCTGGTTAGGTGATCTGTAGCAGATATGTACCATGACATCACACCTAGTTTTTTACTCCTTTTATCCTTACTCAGAGACTTTCAACAGGTCTGCCTCCCACTATCTCAACCTCAGTGCAAACTTATTCTGGATCAATATCCCAGTCATGTGAATTATCTCACCAAGTTTCTGTGATGCCAATTATGTCAAAATTGCGATTATTCACTAGTATTTCTAGTTCTTCCTGTTTATTGCCCATAGTTCTTGCATTAGTATACAGATTAACTAAGATATTTATTAGATTTTCCCTCTATAATTCCTCTTGCCTCATCTTTGTTCCTGCTGTGATTGTAAGGATGAGATTAGTAAGGATGGTGACAATTATGAAAAGGAATTACAACATGGTACCTTCCCACCCACTGAAAGTTTGAAAAAATTGAGAGAGATCAAGATTGATTACTAAGAGTGTAATCAATGGCTAAACTGACATTTTTGAGAAGCTTTTCTTACATTCATTCTGCTAGTCAACAAAATTCCGCTGAACTTCCTTAACTTGTAGAAAAGTATTCTTCCTTTATCACAAACACTGGGAGATAAGTAAGGACTACTGGCCAGTTTTAATTCTGTTGGATATCTAAATTTCTAATTCACATTTCGTAACTGAGTAAATGTACTCTGGATGAACAGCTTTCCAAATTGGCTATCAGAACCTAATCCAAGCTAGTCTCAGATACGTTAACTAAGCATTGTTCGAGAAACAAAATGGTAGCAAGGACGCTAGGAAAAAGATTACTTCCATGTCAGGCCCAGGAAGAATTATAAATGAGATTTTTGATGCTTGGATTTCAAAAGCAGCAAAGAAAAGTGGGGGCTTTCCTACTGTCAGATACTAAGGGTATCTAACCAAGACATCAAGCTAACCAAGCTGTAGGTTGTGGGAGTCATTTTCTGCCATGCTATAAATACAGACAGCATTTCAAAAAATCTGCAACTAAACTTCAACCAGACCTAGAAAGCTTTCTGTAGTATTTGTACAGAGGTGAATGCTCAAGGTAAGTTTATGTCCCATCTCCTTTTCTTTGCACTATCAATAAAATATTGTTTCATTTAAGGAAAACTGAATTAAGTTTGGAGATTTATTTAGGAGTGTTACTGAATGGAACCATGGAGAGTGAACAATGTTCTTTTCTTCTTAGGGAGACAAAGAAGCGGGGAACTGCCTTGATATAAAATAAGACACAGAAGACTCCAGTCTTTCTCCTGAAATAGTGACACAGCAGGGCAGACTAGCGCTAGTGTAGGCACAGGGATAGCTGAATAATCTAGGTTATCAGATGTTGTTACATCTTGGTTTCCTTTTTTTAAAAAAGGAAAGTAGAAAACTGAGAATACTAGCCTCCCTAATTAAATTTCTGAATTCAGCAGCAGACCAGTAAAAAGGCAACTTCCCAAGTTCCCAAGCCAAAAGGCAACTTGCTTTGAGAGCAGTAAAAGTGTGATTTTAAGAGCCAGCCATTGAAGAGAAATCCCTTACCCTAAGACATGTGGGACACGTGATTTGGTAAATCTGCAAATACACTGCCTTAATTAATAAAAAGGTAGACTACACCTGTTCACAAGTACAAAGAGTGCAAGATTACAAACTCGTTTGTCCAGCTATGGAGCAATTAAAATCAATACTTGATGGATTCCTGCCTATGGTCTAGAGTTCATGATGCACAAGGCTGACTTTTTCTCTATCTTTATGCTTATTCTCAAGGAAAATCTGATTCCAGGTACAAAACAGTTAACAAAAAACACAATTTATTGCTAATTACTACACTATGCCAAATATGCTTGACATCAAAGGGTAATCACTACTGCTAGTCAACATACACAGCATAATTTTTGTTTATAATACTTAAGCCACTAATGTTCTATAAATCTAGCAATTATTAAAAAAATATTAAGGACACTACAAACATTACAACACTGTACATATAAAAATGAAATATCTAATAAACTTTAATAGGCTCTCTAGCTATAGTTTCAATCCCTTTCTCTAGGTCTTCAAACAACAATGCATATCCCAACCCAGAGGATGAAACAGTGGCTAGCATAAGCATTGCTGGGCTGGAGTTAATTTCTGAATGAGGCTTTCAGGACTCAGAAAATCTGAGTGAGACCATAGCTACATTTTTATGGGTTGTGCCAGCTGAATCCTCCACCTCACTTTCCAGATGCTCTTCCTGTGCAGCAGACAACCAATTTAGACAAGTGAGTGCAGACTCTTTAAAGACATTCCATTCCCCCTTGCCTTCTTAGCTCAAAAGGCCTCAACTGGCCTGCTGAACCTGATGCAATGCTGAGTGCAGCTATGACAGCAGATCCTGCCATAATGATTTCTTGAAGGATCCCCTTCCCCACACCAGTTTCTTTTCATTCCTGGATCCTGCTGACCTATTCATGAATTTTACAGAGCATCCCTCAGATGAGGTATCAGAAGGGTAGCTGTGTTAGTCTGTATCCAGAAAAACAACAGGGAATCCAGTGGCACCTTAAAGACTAAGACTTATTTGGGTATAAGCTTTTGTGGGTAAAAAACCCACTTCTTCTGGGTTTTTTACCCATGAAAGTTTATGCCCAAATACATCTGTTAGTTTTTAAGGTGACACCAGACTCTCCATTGTTTTCCCTCATATCAGAAGTTTTCCAACTGGAAAAGCACATCAACTGGGGGCTCTGCAGGTGAGAATGTAATATTTTTTATTTTATTTTAGTAAACACAACCTACACAATTGTATTATCCTAAACGTTTTTTTAAACTTATCTGAAAAATTGAACAAATTCTTAAGTAACACTAAATTTAAATAAATAGGAAATGTCCAACAGATCTCATTTTATACTATTATTCACATTAATTAAAAACATTTGAAATCACTCCTCGTTATTAGCATGTGTATGTATGTCTTAAAAGACAGAGACGTGTGTGTGTGTGTGTGTGTGTAATAAAATATTTATTTCCACTGTATCCTACTTCTGTCTTAAAAAGAAAATGAAACTTTTTCCATACCTGGACCAAGCAGTGGGGACCGGTTCGGCTGGGCACTTGACTGGTGCGAAGGCTGAGGTTCAGCCATATGTGTGTTGATAATGGTGGTAGTAGTGGTGGTGTTGGTTGTGGTACTGCTCTGAATTACAGGGTTGTTTCTATCCCACATGTTTACAGTCTTGTTGTTGTTGTAGTTTGGATCACCCCAAGCTGAGGTACCATCATCAATTTCCATCTTACGGCGAATGGATGGTGGAGAAGGCTCTTCCCAGCCAGTTGCCTCACTGCTATCTTTTTGTTTGGGTGGCACTGGCCCACCAACCCATCCTGACCCAGTCTGTTTAACAGAAGCTGCTCCTCCCCAGTTACTCACACTGTTGTCCTGGGGTTTACTAGCCCAATTCTGTTGAGGGCTAGGTTTTAGAGATTCTCCCCAACTTGTACCTGTATTAGCCTTGGTGTTTGTGCCATTTCCCCATCCACTGGTCCCAGACCTTGTAGTATCATTCCAACCTGACCCTGATCTATTGTCAGTATCCCATCCAGATCCATTCTTCTTCCCCTCAGCCAAGTGTCCAGGGACAGATGATGGTTCAGTCCAATCTCCACTTCCTGAAGTCCAGCCTGGATTTGATTTCTGTCCATCTCCCCAGTTTTGAGATTTGGGTTTCTGAGGTTCACCCCATGTCGGTGATTTTTCCTCCTGATTTGCGGTCCCACTCCAAGCGTGGCCACTTTTGGCAGCAGTAGCAGCAGCAGCATTGACAGCAGTAGAGCTAGCTGATTCTCCCCATCCCCCTGGGCCATTTGGCGCTTTGTTGTTGTTGTCTCCCCAACCTGTATTTGCTGGAACAGCTGAGGGTGGAGAGTTGGCCCACCCAGATACTGAAGAGGTATTTGTACTGTTCATGATGGACCCATCATTCTTCCCCCCTGAGTTTGAAGGCTGAGAAGCTGTACAACCCCAGGCCTCCGTTCCATTGTCATTCTTTCGTTCAGACCTTGGGGATTCTTCAAATTCCCAGGCAGTGTTTTGCTTTACAGGAGTCTGCCCCCAACCAGTATTGGACAGAACTCTTGGGTCAAGGTCATTCCTTGGCAACTGGACTTGCCCTTGGTCTATCACCCCTTTGTCTCTCCTTCTGGCCTCTCCTGCTCCTTCTCTCCCAGTGTTGCCCTCATTTTGACCTCCACCACTGTCATTACTTTCTTCACTAGCTGTGGTGACAGATGCTGCAGCTTTGGCCCAAGAGTTTATTTGTTCATTGCCCTGCTGCATGGCAGGATTCTGGCTGGTAACACTAGGGCTATCCCACCCTGCTGATCCTTTACCACTGATGTCACTATTGGAATGCTGATTTGGGGGCTTACCCCATTCACCATTAACACCATTACTGGTGTTACGGTTGGGGTGGCCCCAAGCTCCAGAATGCATGCTACCAACACTACTGTTGCCACTGCCCCTGCCCCATGCTAGTACCCCAGGACCAGCAGGAGGTCCTGAATCCCATGCACTTGCTCCATTTCCTTCCTTGTGCACAGCACTGCTGGATCCGTTCTGTTTAGCACTTAATGCTGAGTTCACAGTGTCTCCATTCCCCTGACTGAACCCAGAATTGCCGTTTCCTGTGGCAGGATTACCTGGGGATATTCCCCATACCGAACTACCCATTCCTTCACCATTGCCCCCACTGACTTGAGAAACTGATGTTCCATTAGCACCAGGAAGGCCTTGCAGGTGGGGCGAGATGATGGCCCCCATACCAACAGCCATCCCCCAGTTTGGCAGTCCATTAGTCTGCATTGCATTGATAGGGTTTGGTGAAGAGTTCATGGGGTTAGTGTTATTTGGTCCATCAGTGTTAAGGTTCTGAGGTTGTACGCTGAAAGACACATTCTGAGAAGTGGACGTTTGTGGTTCTGTGCTCTCTTGCGGCAGCAAGTTTCCCCAAGCACCTAAGGTGCTTGTTGGGTTACCATTCTGGTTGCCGATATTCTGACCTATGGCACTGACTGGACTACAAATACTGGAAGGGTTGCCTGCTCCCACAGTTCCTTCATGTCCGAGTACAGGCCAGGCAGCTGGATTGGCATTAGGGTTAAGGTTAAGATTAATGCCAGCATTTGAGTTGGAAGCACCCCAGCAGTTTTGACTTCTACCATCTGCAATCATGTTGTCCATCTTTCCATCCCCACCACTGGCAGAGCAGTGAGTTAGGCCAGAGTTGGAGCCTGTGGCCACACCCCACACTCTGGTTGAGTTTCCATTACCATTTGCTCCACCAGCTCCAAGGGCACTCTGGTTAGAAGTGCTTTGGATGAGTGCTCCATTGGTGCCATTATTGCCATTAGTTTTCTTTGTATGTCCAGTGAAGTTGCCTTGGGCACTCCCTGTAGCCATGCTACTGTTCTCTGAGCCACAGTTAGAGGCAGAGTCAGTTTCTGTAGTACATTCTGAAGCAGATTCAGACTCAGTTCCTGTAATGGAAGGCCACGCTTCCTTGTCAGTCCTATCTATTATCACTTTATCCCAGCTGCAGTTGGCTTCACTTCTGAAAGTGGGCTGCTGTCCCCAGTGGGAATTTTCATAATGGTCTCCCAAACCACTGTGACTAAGATCTGAAAAGGATTAAACAAGACTCAGAATTAGTCTGCCATTCAAATTCTGTTAAAATAACGTCATTAAATACATTTTACTTTCTTAATTACTATACCATACTCTACATAAATTCCAAATTACACTAAAACGAAGCATACACTATTTTTAAAAGACGTATATAAGATAATTTTATGCACCACAATAAGTACCTTACATCTTTCTGTTTAAAAACGTTTTTTCTATAAAAGGAGTTTGATCATAAATTTATCTTCTATATCATCAAGTTCATATTCAACATTTTATGTAAATTTTACAAACATTTTACACTGAAAAGGTTTAAGAACTGCCCAGAAGTTATAAATATTTTGCGTCTTTTGGTATACTAGTAGAAACTGATAAACCAGTGAAAAACAAACAGATTAAAAACAACAAACAGGTTATACTGAGGCACAGTATACTTGTACAGAATCCAAAAAGAAGATCTGAAAAAAAAACTATTAGGACATCTAATCTATCCGCTTGCCAATGCAGGCTGGTCCCTACAATAATAGGTTTTCTAGTGCTTTACCTGGTTTAATTTTAAACTTTTCCTTTGAGCTTCCAAAAATAAAACCTTACAAATTTTAAATTTTTGGTCTCTAAGTCATAATATCTCTGCACCAGAAATAAGCAATCCAAAAAAACTCCCACATTTAAGAAAACTGTATCTGTATTCTGAAAATTACTGGAAAGAGATGAATACTATGTCAAGTGTTGATATTCTGTTAACATTTTAGTTATTTTGACTCAGTTAACCCCCCCCCTTCTTTTGGTGAAATATGAAAAAAGACAGTTCAACAAAAATCATTTTAAAAATTAAAATATTTCCTCATGTAAAATATTCAAAGAGCTATTACTGATAAATATGAATAGTGTCAAAACACTACATTCACTGCTCATTTAGTTTTCTTTCGTTGCTAAACTCTCTAAGAACCATACACAGAGAATACAGAACTATGATATTTTAATGCAACTATATTATAGTATCTGAGCATGGCTATAAGTAATGTTTTTTGTAGAGCAAGATAAGTAGTTCTAAAGAACAGCCTGGTTATGTCACTCAATAATATGTATTAAATGGCAAGACCAGAATAAGCAATTTAGCTCTTAAATGATTTAGGTGGTACTTGAATATCATTTTTAAACTTGTAATTACAGTCCAATTTGTCTCAAAAACCAAAGAAAATAAACATTATCTTTGTACTTATCCTTAAAATGCAGCACCAGCCTTCTTAGCTCCTCATCCTCTTGCTCCCTTCCCCCCATGTTCCTCCAACATATAAGCAAACAGAAAAATATAACCAAATCCTTCTGATGACCTGGCTCTTTACTAGAGTGCACTTAGTTAAATAACCTGAGAGAAGCCACAATTGGTCATGTTAAGCTTATTTCAAGTTTTAAAGACTTAGATATTGTTATCTATCCTGACTGCATTGTGCAAAAGATATGAGTGCAATTATTCCCTTATATTTTCTCATGATGGGAATTTTATCCTGTATAGCTAGTGTGATCAGAGAGCTATGAATAGAGGCAACTTGTAGGATAGTCTCTCTAAATTGTAGTTTGGGTAGAGAGGAAAACCAGTGTGCATACATGCAAATATTGAATGCTGGAAGTCTCAATTATTCTTTGCCTTTCCAACCTACTTTACTTCTAAAGCAGACCAAACTCTTTACAAGATAGACAATTATATTGTCCACAAAAAACCAATCATCTACCTCAAACAAAGCCAACCAGGGATGTATGTTTAGCCAGCTCTGTATAGGTGTGTACCCTATGTAAGCCAAATTAAAACCAAGGATAATGCTTCAAAGGTAGACTACTAACAGCAATTATGTTTGAGTGGATTTAAAACAAAAACCAAAAAAACCACAACTATGCAGCCAGAGTGAAATAGTCTCATAACTGAAAATAGCCAAGAAAGGGTCTCTTTTTCTAAAATCAGTGTACTATATAGGCCCACGTTTGTGTTTTTACATTTGTATCGTTACTATCGTCACTAGTTTATTGAATCAGCATGTAAAAAAGGAAATAAAAGCAGTGGTGTATAACCTCTAATTTGCAGTAATAAAATGAAACATGCTGCTGATTGAAACACCATTCACCAGTCAGAATACAGAGCAGTCGTCACCAACGGTCAACTGGTTGATCCTAGAGGATCTCCCAATCTATCGCGATCTCCAGTGATGTAGTGAGGCTGCCGCTAAGGCAGAGTCCCTGCCTGCCCTGGCCCCACGCCGCTCCCGTAAGTGGCAAACGCAGCCCCGCAGCGGTGAGGGGTCTTCCTCCGCCCACTGCTCCTGCCTGCAAGCACCACCCCCACAGCTCCCATTGGCTAGGATTGGGGAGCTGTGGCCAATGGGAGCTGTGGGGGTGGTGCTTGCAGAGAGGGGCAGCACACGGAGCCATGTGCCCCCCTCCCCAGGGGCTGCGTTGGCCCCATCCGGGAGTGGCGTGGACCTGGGGTAGGCAGGGAGCCTGCCTTAGCAGCAGCCATGCTACACCACGGACCAGGAGCCACTGGAGATAAGTGCTGTCCGGCTGGAGGCTACACCCCAACACCCAGCCCTGAACCCCCTCCCAGAGTCAGCACCCCGTACCCTCTCCTGCACCCCAACCCCCTGCCCCACCCCTGACGCCCTCCTGCACCCCAACACTCTGCTCCAGCCCGGAGCCTCTTCCTGCACCCAAACTCCCTCCCAGAGCATGCACCCCAACCCCCTAACCCAGGCTCAGCCCAGAGCCCCCCTCCCCCACTGCAAACCCCTCAGCCCCAGCCCAGAGTCTGAACCCCAACCCCCTACCCCAGGCAAGTGAAAACTAGTGAGAATTGGGGAGAGTGAATGATGGAGAGATGGGGGGATTGGGTGGGGGGGCAGGGCTTTGGGGAAGGGGCGGGGTAGCTCCTGGGTTTCCCTTAAATTCAAAAAGTGATCTTGGGCTTAAAAAGGTTGGAGACCACTGATATAGAGTCATTACAGAGTCAATGGAAAATGCCAAATGCTCTATCGGTAAATACCATTCTGCCTAGCAACCTTTTAATACATGCTTACACCTTATCAAGTATACACAGACCAAGAAAAGATTTACACAGTAGTTAAACCACAACTGCAATGATCATTTCCTTTTTAAATAAACCGTTGCCATTGATTCACTTCTATGCTCATGCTCATAGTCAATTTAATGGTACTACATAACTCTTTCCATCACCTGTCACAAAAACAAAGAAAAATGCTGCTGTAGAATTTATTAGAGTTTGATTTAAGGCATTTTTTTATATTTTGACATGTGATGTTGACAATTTGTGTTTTAGCAGTTATAAAGCTTAAACTTTTTGAATCTTAACGTCTACAGTCATTAAAGTGTCTGACACCTCCCCGGTTTGACCAACTGATTATTTTCTGTGACAATTTAAATAGATAAGAATTCAATCAAAAAATGCTTAAAACCCATAATTTGGTGCAACTGTGAAAATTTAAATTGATAAAAATCTAAAAAAAGGCTTAAAAATAAACACTGGTATTATCCGTTGAAATTATAAAAATAACAATCTAATTCTGCCAAGCACAAATATGAGCGAATAATGTACTGCAGTTGTGAAAAAGGCCAATATAATTCTGGGCTGTATTAACAGGAGTGTCATATGAAAGACACACGGGGCACCTGTTCTGCTCTACTTGCTAATGAAGCCTCATCTGGAATACCGTGTCCAGTTTTGGGTGCCATGCTTTAAGAAAGATGTGGGCAAATTGGAGAGACTCCAGAGGAAAGTAACAAAAATGATAAAAACATTATAAAACATGACCTATGAGGAAAAGTTAAAAAAACTCAGTATGTTCAGTCTTGACAAACGACTGAGTGCGAACCTAATAATAGTCTTCATATATGTTAAAGGCTGTTATAGAGGACCGTTACTAATTGTTTTCCCATGTCCACTGAAGGTAAGACAGGTAGTGGTGGCTTAATCTGCAGCAAGGAAGATATAGTTAGAAAGTTTTTCCTAATGTCAAACCTAAAGGATAGTTAAGTACTGAAATAGGTTACCAAGGGAGGTTGTGTAATCCCCATCACAGGAGGTTTTTAAGAACAGATTAGACAAACACCTGTCAGGGATGGTCTAGGTATACTTAGTCCTGCCTCAGCAGGGAAAGGTGTGTGTGTTTGTGCGTGGGGGAAAACGGGAGGTAGAGTGGGAAAATGGACTAGATAACCTCTTCAGGTTCCTTCCACACATACATTTCTATGATTTTATGATTCTTTGTGAAGGAGCTATTCCTAAAACAAGCTCTGGAGATTGCCTGGCACCTGGTTAATTGTGTCCCCAAACTCTCAGGCACCGTGAGACCCACATGACAACAGTAGGTTTATATAGCGTTTTACCAGATTTTCTAATCTGAGCACAGGGGAGGGGAGGAAAGAATAAAAAGAATATCTTCGAACGGCACAATCTTGGGTTCTTTATGTAAAAGCCTGTTTGATATTATTCAGATATTGGTAATTGTTAAGAGCTCGTAATATCTGGATTACGAAACCTAGTTTGTCTTGGCAATATTTACTAGGAAACTTTCAGGAAGGGCTGACAGCTTTGTTCAAATGTAAGGCACCTTGAACAGGAATTTGGGGTGTAAATATAGTACAATGTTATCCTCCAGAAAATATCATCATCTGGAAGTTTAGCCATCATGGTTTGGTTCTCACTGACTTTTCAATTATGTTATAGCCATTAAAAATGAAATCTTCAGTGGCAGGGAATTAAAAACAACACCACATTCTCACAAGTAGGTGGTGGCTCACGTATAGTTGTAAAGACTTTTATTAGTCCTTTCAATAATTTCTTTAACTTACAATGGTCAAAGACTGAGGCTGTCTGTAACTGAAGGATGGAACACTGATATAGCTGCCAGATGATCTTGCTACTTTCCTATTCCACTTCAAGGCCCAGCTCTTTCTTGTAGAAAGTTTGACTTTGCTAAGAGATTTGTTGAGCTTCCTGTGCACAATCCAAACAAAAGCTTAACAAGAAGCCACTTTCCATACAGACATGCAGAGAAATTTCAGATCCGAGTTTACAATGTAAACATAGTCTTACAACAAAAAAAGACAAGAGTTGGTAGTTGGTCTGTATTTCTTCTAACTGGACTGAGAATCAGATCTGATGAACTCCAGGTTGGGACTACCAAAATCAGAATGGATATCTGTCCTTGTTAGTAGAAGTATTGGAATGAAGACATACAGGAACTCTAGAGTCTGGAGCAGGGGTGGCCAAACTGTGGCTCCGGAGCCACATGTGGCTCTTCAGAAGTTACTATGTGGCTCCTTGTACAGGCACTGACTCCGGGGCTGGAGCTACAGGTGCCAACTTTTCAGTATGCCAGGGGATGCTCATTGCTCACCCCCTGGCTCTGCCACAGGCCCTGCCCCCACTCCGCCCCTTCCCGCCCCCACGCTGGCCTTGCCCTTGCTCCTCCCCCTGCCCCCCAGAGCCTCCTGCAAGCCACGAAACAGCTGATTGGGAGCTATAGGGAGGCGCTGATTGGCAGAGCTGTCAGTGGCTGGGAAGCGCTGGGAGTGGGAGTGGGGATGGGTGGGTGCGCTGATGACGTATTACTGTGGCTCTTTGGCAATGTACATTGGTAAATTCTGGCTCCTTCTCAGGCTCAGGTTGGCCATCCCTGGTCTGGAGAAAGCTTGTAAAGGATCACCAGATAGACCTCATCTCCTTGAATTCATCCAGAGTGCCATCTGCCTTTGAAATGTAGTAGTAAAGGATTTCAAAAAGTAGCTCTGTTACACTGGATCAGACCTTATGGGAAATGCCAGAATACTTTAGCTGTGAAGACTGATACAGAACACTCACTGAATGGATGCATAAAATGCAATCATTTGGATCACACACGCCGGACCAGTCCACCATCAGGGATACTTACATCACAACAGAGAGAAAGAGCCAAACTGATTAGAACAATGACAGAATGGACTAGATCTGCCTAATCTGCAAAACAAATGCAAAAGCTTTACTATGAATTCTATTAAACTTTTAAAATATAAAAAGACCAAAAATAATCTAGCTATATTACTGAAGGCCACATAACAAAGAGGAGAGTGACAGTTTTGATCTCAATGCCACGTTAGTCAGTATTTTATTATTTTGTAAGTATTTATATTAGGATAGCTTCCAAAAGCCCCAAATCAGTACTGGGGCCCCATTTTGCTGGGTACTGTACATATATAGAAAAGAGACAATCCCTGCACTAAAGGGTTTACAATCTAAAGATAAACAAAGGGTATAATTCTTCATAAGCATTGCCAAAGTTTGTTTTAAAAAATAAAACTGTTAGGACTCAAAAGTGAAAAGAACATTACAAAACTTAATATTGGAAAATCAATTACTATTTCATTTATATGCTTTCAGGATTCCATATTTACCGTGCAAACTGATGACAAACATTTAAAGCAAAGGGTACAGGAAATCAGTCTGCTTTAGGAATCTGATGTCCAGGAGTCCTGAGCAGGAAACAGACTAGTTTGAGCATTAGTCTTAATAGGTCATTGAAGATGGAACAGATTTTTAAACATTGCTGTGTGTTTGTTAAGTCTAGATATGCATCCTGTTCACAGTATAGTTCACTTGAAAAGTAAAATTTAATATGTAGTCAATCAGAAAGGAAAAATTCAACTATAACACAATTACAGTGGAATTCTAGAATACTTTTGATCTGGTAAGTTCAAATGCTTTCCACACTTAGTCTCACCTCATCCTGTCAGTATTATACCCATTTCACAGATGAGAAAAAAAAAACTGGTTTCAGAGTAACAGCCGTGTTAGTCTGTATTCGCAAAAAGAAAAGGAGTACTTGTGGCACCTTAGAGACTAACCAATTTATTTGAGCATGAGCTTTCGTGAGCTACAGCTCACTTCATTGGATGCATACTATGGAAACTGCAGCAGACTTTATATATACACAGAGAATATGAAACAATACCTCCTCCCACCCCACTGTCCTGCTGGTAATAGCTTATCTAAAGTGATCATCAAGTGGGCCATTTCCAGCACAAATCCAGGTTTTCTCACCCTCCACCCCCCCACACAAATTCACTCTCCTGCTGGTGATAGCCCATCCAAAGTGACAACTCTTTACACAATGTGCATGATAATCAAGTTGGGCTATTTCCTGCACAAATCCAGGTTTTCTCACATCCCCCCCACCCCCATACACACACAAACTCACTCTCTTGCTGGTAATAGCTCATTCAAACTGACCACTCTCCAAGTTTAAATCCAAGTTAAACCAGAACATCTGGGGGGGGGGGGGTAGGAAAAAACAAGAGGAAACAGGCTACCTTGCATAATGACTTAGCCACTCCCAGTCTCTATTTAAGCCTAAATTAATAGTATCCAATTTGCAAATGAATTCCAATTCAGCAGTTTCTCGCTGGAGTCTGGATTTGAAGTTTTTTTGTTTTAAGATAGCGACCTTCATGTCTGTGATTGCGTGACCAGAGAGATTGAAGTGTTCTCCAACTGGTTTATGAATGTTATAATTCTTGACATCTGATTTGTGTCCATTTATTCTTTTACGTAGAGACTGTCCAGTTTGACCATGGCAGAGGGGCATTGCTGGCACATGATGGCATATATCACATTGGTGGATGTGCAGGTGAACGAGCCTCTGATAGTGTAGCTGATGTTATTAGGCCCTGTGATGGTGTCCCCTGAATAGATATGTGGGCACAATTGGCAACGGGCTTTGTTGCAAGGATAAGTTCCTGGGTTAGTGGTTCTGTTGTGTGGTCTGTGGTTGTTGGTGAGTATTTGCTTCAGGTTGCGGGGCTGTCTGTAGGCAAGGACTGGCCTGTCTCCCAAGATTTGTGAGTGTGTTGGGTCATCCTTTAGGATAGGTTGTAGATCCTTAATAATGCGTTGGAGGGGTTTTAGTTGGGGGCTGAAGGTGACGGCTAGTGGCGTTCTGTTATTTTCTTTGTTAGGCCTGTCCTGTAGTAGGTAACTTCTGGGAACTCTTCTGGCTCTATCAATCTGTTTCTTTACTTCCGCAGGTGGGTATTGTAGTTGTAAGAAAGCTTGACAGAGATCTTGTAGGTGTTTGTCTCTGTCTGAGGGGTTGGAGCAAATGCGGTTGTATCGCAGAGCAAACTGTGGCACATAGAGATTAACCTACACAAGGTCACACAGCAAGTGAGCTGTCAAGATAGGACTAAATCTTACAAATGACTCCTAGTACCCTAGAATGAAGGAAAATAAAATAGAGCCACAGAGCTTAAGGCCAGAAGGGCTAGTCTGACCTCCTATACATCACAGGCCAGCAATACCACCCAGCACTCACACACTAAATGCAACAATCAAAATGAGATCAAATAAAGGAAATGATCTTAAGGAGGCAAATAATTTTAGCTATATATTTCAGACAGATGTAATTTAACAACTACTATGTTGTACACTAAATTCATCCATCAATATTTCACCTTTGGGAACAATTTAAAATTGAGGTTGTCATTTCTTGGTGGCCATTTCCATTTTCCACAAAGCCACCTGCAAAATGGCACCATGTGCAGTTTCTGCTCAGAAACAATCCAGGACTGGAAGTATTAGGAATTTTGCTCTTCAGGATTAATGGTTCATTAGGAAAGCTGAATGGAGAAAGCTGGAGGACAGCATACCTCCAACATGCATAGCTTTAAGTGGTGTCACCAATAATCACTAATAATTCAATCCCTCCCTTACAAAGAGTAGGAGACAGACAACATTTTTTAACATTAAGAACTGTGGTGAAATATACCTTTAAAACTTTGATTTAGTTACTAATTCAAAATAGAACCCAATTTTTTTTTTGCTCCTACAGCTCATAATTAGCTTGAACAATTCAAATATTAGTTTTGAGTTTGGCAGCACCATCAAAAGTAAACCGATAATAAATATGAACTCTGAGAAGAGCAAGAAATGAAGAAAAGCTTCTTTTACCCGTAAACTCATATTAACAAACAGAATACCCATTCTATACATCATGCAGTCTACTCAAAAGTTAAAACCCCTCCAGTGATACTCAGTGGTTTACATAAACTATTTCTTTTCAGCTTTGCATTCTATTCTAGAAAAAAAATAATGTACACTATCCATATCTCCCAAATTTCTATTTGTTCACTGCACACAGTTCAAACCAATTACACCTAACAAGTTTCAACCATAATGAAAGATTCAACTGATTTACAAAAACATATTGGCTGGGGGGAGGGGAGGAGAGGGGAATTGGATGAAATGTCAGAGACTGGCACAGATTCTTGATAGTTGCACATTAACAGATTTAAAAAAGAAAAAAAATTGAAAAGCTCAAGTTCATTTATAAAACCTCTCTCCCCCTTAGCCTCCCCCCACCAACCCCCCCTCCAAAAACCTTTAAAGATAAAAATAAAACCTTCTCTCGTTACAAGAAAATCTTATTCTAGGTTTGAATTCTTTTTTCAGCCAACATAATAATTAATTGGTTCATTTTGCGAGCAATGACTAAAGCCAGTGACATCAATCCTGCTGAGGATTTTAAATCACAGCACTAATCAGATAAAGTTTATGTATCCTGATCAGGCAAGTCCAAAAAGGACAACTACTTCTCCCCCAAAATAAGAAGTAGCTCACTGTAGTGATTCAAATGGACATCTTAACAGAATTCTAAAAAGATTACAATAAATGTTAATAAAATAAATAGGACCTGCCAGAAAGGCATTTAAAAGCTTAGCTCAAATGTAGTCTAACTTTTATACAGCAAAAAATAGAGTCTCGGAACATTCATTTTAAAGAATAAGATGCAGCAAAAAGTAGGAAAAACATCTCAATTCAAGTGCTACTAGTTGGATTGTCAGATATGTTTAACAACATTAGCAGATTTTGTCTAATTCCATCAATCCTTATGTTCTGGGGTCTAAGCAAATTTAAAAACTGTTGTATGTTTGAAGGTGCTCAAAAAGCCAATTTACAACTATTCTCAGATTTAAAGTCCCACGAGGAATTCTTGAAAGCATTGTGTCCAAAATTTCTTCCAAAGAACAGTGACTTTATAAATGCTAGAGCTGCCAAACTGTTCATGTTTTTCTAGAAGTGTGGGAAGATAGTTAAGAGATAAGACAATTGAATAGAACATTTTTTAAAAGACAAAAACAAAATTAAGTAACCAAGTGGAAAAGCCTGTTACTCTAGTTTAATTTTCTGCACCATGACATTAAAATGTAGCTGGTTTCCTCCGATGCAAGAGCCTTTAAAATGCATCAAGAAAAACAAGCAGAAGAAAGAGCATTCTTCATTATTAGTGGGTATTCCACTAAATGCTAACTCTCTAAAACAAAAACAGTAGTAAATAATGACAAATAATTCAATTTTCTGTTCAGTGCAGCATATCTTTAGCAAGCAGCTCTTTCTGCGAGGACGCCATTTTATCAAACCTGAAATGCAGCCAAAAGCTTAGGACGCTGTGCTGCTGCTCTGTCTCTGAAATGTTATGTAATAAATTGATTTAACAGAAGCAGATGCTATTTGCTCAGGGTTTTTTGCGGAGGCTTTTTTTGCTCTAAAAGGGGCTGATGGGTAATGAAATACCTGAGGAAAGGTGCCGCCCAACCATCCTAGGAGACGCTACATTGTGTGCAGAGCTGTCTCTATTCCTTCATCTATGTTCGCCTGGGCTCTCTGCTTCAATATGTCGGCTGTGTACAGTGTGAGCCTCATCCTGTAGAGCTGCCAAGAAAATCTCTCGGTGCAAGCGTGCATCCAGACAACCTGCAAGCTCAGTCGGGCCTTACTTGCGCTGGCTTTGGAAAAGCCCTTTCCACACAGGGAGCTCCCCTCGGCCCCTGGCAATCTCCAGCCCCTTTAACTCTGGGTTAAGGAACCAACAGACTAGGATTTTTAATCTTTGATTATCTAATTGCAGCTGACACTAAACCGATCTTCCTTCCTCTTTAAATTCTTTCAACTGTCACTAAACATTTTCACTTCGGGACCTAGCTACAATTAGCACTGTAGCTGCTTTTCTTCTGTTTTTTGAAAGTCAGCCAAAAGAACAACCGCATATTGCTGATTGGCTGCATGCAAATACATTCCTGCCTCCTTTATGTCTTCCTCCTCCCCAATCCCTCTATGACAACAGCTCTAGACATTTGGCATACCAACAGTAGCTGTAATATTCAGGGCAAGTCCCATATGTAAATTGGCAAGCTGCCAAATTCTTAATTACTTTCCTACCTCTATCTAAAAAAGGATCTAAGCAACAAACATGAGAGCATATTAATCAAAGCCTCTGTTTATAAATGTATAGCACAGCAGTCCAAAACAATACATCAGACTGTGATGGTTCTTGCCTTGCTTGCTGTGCAGAAGAAGAAGAAGAAATTCTTTAATAATTGCAGGCTGGAGACCACTAGTTATCTTGCAGACTTGTGAATGTATACAGTGTGAACAAAAATAAACATAATGATCTAACATTTTCAAGACCTAAACAGTATCATGAGTTATAGTAATACGTATGTACAGTATCTTATATAAATGCATAGGTACAAAAGCTTTAACAGGTGCATCTTCAACCCCCCATTCCAATATTTTTAACGCATTGCCTTTTCAACTACTTTGCTTCCTCACTTTCTTCCTCTCCCTCTCCTCTGTCTGAAATACACACTAATTTTATATTAAATTCAACTGTTTTAAGTCTGCAGATACAATTCTTGTCAGACTTTTATCTGAGCTGCCTTATCCATTAAATTAGATTGCACATTACTGATGCCTCTTTGAAGGCTTGGTTGCATTCTTAAAATTGCTACCGCTATAACATCTCAGTACAATCACCACTGTCAAATTAGTGGGTGAAGTTATTCGTTTCACTTACTAAACATTCTTGAAAGTGCTCAATTTTTTTTATTTGAAGACATTTACTCTCCATTTGTTTGTAATAACCTTAGAATCCTGAATAGGTACAACTTAAATCTAAGTAAGTTAGAAGCCTAAAAATAAAATTTCCCCTCTGACCATGCCTTTTTCAATTTGGAAAAAAAACCCACTATTTTGAATGGAACCATAACTGGCATGAATGTTGTGTCCATTTTACAGCACCTTTCATGTAAGAATATCTGTGTGAACTCAGTTATGCGAGTGCACTTTTGATTCGTTTTACTGCAGAACCAGCAAAGAATGTAGAACCCTGTTTGCATGAGTTCCACAAACATTGCGGCTTGGTTTTGTTTTTAAATATGGTAGATTGCAAAAAAAAATATTTATAATAGAGTACTTTCTCTCCCTCAGATTAGGGCCACAGAGGTTAACCCTCAGCTGATAGTCAACAGGAATATGTTTATTGGACAGAGGTAAATGGGAAATCTGACGGTGGGAAGCTACAGAGAGATTAGGGCCTCTAAGGAGGCTTCAGGGGCAACATCCTGGTTAAAAGCACGGTTTCCATTCGATCTGCTGCTAGAATTTCTACCAGAGTGTTGTCCCTTGACCAAATTTGAGGGCTTAATTATACCAGCCTCTGGCTAGTAGGCGTTATACACTGGAAACTCTGTTTCCATCTAGTTCAGGGGTGGGCAAACTCCGGCCCGTCAGACATTTTTATCCAGACCTCGCGCTCCCGCCAGGGAGTGGGGTCAGGGGCTTGCCCCTCTCCACCAGGCGCTCCCCAGTCCCCAACTCAATTCCCTTGATGAACACCATCTTCTGGCATGCAGAGCTGCACTGCACAGGCACAACTTTGCCGTGCTGTTTACGGGATTTGAACCCCTCCCACAGGGCAGCCCCCTCCCCCCCAAACACAGCAGCGCACCCAATCCCCTCCCAGTATCCTATGGCCCCACCCTTGAGAGCCTCGAAACTGCCCAGGGGCCGCACCTGTCCCAGCTAGGGCGCCTCCGCCCGTGGCTGTGCCTGGTACAGCTGCCTTGGTGTCACTGCCAGCAGGGCCCCAAGGAGCCCCCAGTACTGCCCCTGTAGAGCCCCCCCCTGCGCCACACCCCATGAGTCCCACCTCCCCCTACCTTGGTAACATCCCTTATAGAGCTCCCCCATGCTACATCCCATAGAGTCCCTCTTCCCCACTGGGTATTCATGGCCCATCATACAATTTCCATACCCAGATGCGGCCCTCAGACCAAAAAGTTTGCCCACCCAGGATCTAGTTGCAGGAGGAAAGCAGGAGCTTTCTCACTCTTCCTGTTCCTGAAGAACCTTGATGTAGTGATAGTAAAGGATCTCCAACTAATATACCCGCTCCCCCCACTCTGCTAGATACAGCAAGGTGGGGAGAGAAAGAAGACCAAGAGATCTCAGTTATTCAACATTTCACTCATCTCTGGTTTTGGATCATCCAGTGAATAACTCCAGTGCCTGGCAAAGGACATTAACTCAATAGATTTAGGTTATGGCTACACTATAGAGCTTACCGCAATGCAACTGCACCGATGCAGCTTTGCCGCTGCAGTGCTGCTGGTGCAGATGCTCCAAGCCAATAGGAGAGAGTTCTCCCATAGACGCAATTACTCCAGCCCCTGTGAGCGTCGGTAGCTATTTTGGTGGGAGAAGCTCTCCCGTCGACATAGCACTGTCCACACCGGCGCTTAGGTCGGTGTAACTTAAGTCACTCAGGGTGGTGGGTTTATTCACACCCCCGAGTGACATAGCTTATACTGACCTAGGCTATGTACACACTACAGCTTAACTTCTGCTAGGTGTCTGGTACATTTTTCCAGCCCTGCTGTCTGATGTCAAATGCCCTGTAAAAAACAGAGAAATTCTTTCCAAAAATTACTTTGCTGATGAGTTTTACAACTGCAGTAATTTTTAATTTAAAATGCTCATGGTTTTCTCTACATTGAGATTGTCACTTCTAATTGTCGTCAAAATGACCATATGTTGGAATTTTTAAAATATGTCATGAAAAAGTAAATCCTTCATCAGCGACACTCATGAAAAAAAAAAAACATGCAACCAATTCTGAATCTTTCTTGCTTAGGAGGTCATGTGTTACTATTTCTTGTTACATGAAATCCAAATCTTGTTTCTGTGATATCATCATCTCCAAAGTAAAAGAACATTAGGAACAGGAGGACTGAGACTTCAAGTGAGGAATGAGCAGCAGGAAAACATCAACTTCTAACCAAGACAGACTGATCGGCTATGCTAATGTATCTAGAAATCAAAAAAGCAGGAGAGAAATACAGAAAAATATATTTATGTGAACTGGCCTTAACACAGAATGTTTCTGAATGTCCACCAGAAGCCACCAACATGTCTAACACTTTCATTCTCTTCCTTAGATTTCCCTTTACAATGGGGTAAGATGAATTTTTCCTTACTTGTGACAATTCCTTTTTTAAATTGGGCTTTTCCAGGAGAAATTACCAATGCTTCTGGTGAGTTTTATTTATAAAGCACATGTACTTACACCATGTAAGTGTAATTATACCTGTTTTGCTCACTCTGTGGTTGTTTCCTCTAAACACAGCACTTGAGAAGTCTTACAAGAGGGACATTATTTTGGAATCTGTACTACCGAGCTTGCACACACAGCAACTTTTAAAGTGTGTTCTGAAACCAACTGTACGCTGATTTCCTATCGGAGCCTTCTCTCCAATGACTGTCTCCAACCCTACATAAGTAATGTCTTCATGTCCCAGATGTTTGGGAACATGTAATACAGTGACAAGGCAGTAAGATGTTCAACTTAAGTTTGCATGACTTCACAAAGGTCTCTCTCATCACTAAGATAAGCCACTTGCATGCATATCTTCTGTAGAAGTGCAAATAGTGCTTAATTATTGCCATTTTTGCTCTGCCAGCAAGAGTCACCGTTGACTTAACAGGCAAGGCCTGTGTTTGAAGAGCTTAACAAAAGACGACTTTTAAATTTAAACTCTAATGGAAAAATAGTGTTTATCAAGCAGGGACTAATGATCTTATGCTGTCCAGTATGTATATGAGTCTTGTGCTCACCATGACAACAAGCCTGTCGGTCATCATCAAAATGCATGCTGTGTGCCATAGTTATCATTAACAGTCGACCTTTATCTATCATGATAAACAGCACAACTTGTAGATGGTGACATCATGTAGTTTGAAAACCTTTGCCTCCACATTTTAATAAAAAGGGGGCAATACCTATGTGCACAGAGAAATATGAGGTGACAACAAATGGCATTTTCATAGCATGCTCTTTCAAAGCTACTGCCAGAATGGCAACAGGTTACGGGAATCTCTGCATGAAGGCAGCTAAAGCCCCAGGTTACTATATTTGCTGCAAGCAGTTATCGGCAGATGCATGTTTCCTTTAAAGGAGTACATATCTATTTAATCTATTGTTTACTCTCAGTAAAAGCTGCAGATTTGGGACCCTGCTAGCTGATTTCTATAGTCACTGTACTACCAGATAATACAATGCTTCTAAGACTTTCTATTTTAAAACTATTACTTTTAAAATTGGCATACTTAGTCTAATACACCACTATTAACCATTAGTTGCAAATTAGCAAATATTTTCTGAACTAATTAATTGTTTAAAAAAATCTATTTGAATGTATTTTCATCTACAGACTGATTTTCAGCCTACATCAATTTAAAATAACACATTACAGTGATTTTGAAAGGCTTAGTTTCAGAAAGTAAATTTCTAGAAGTTGTTGACCTTTCTACTGAAAGCTCTTTACAACAAAAACTCTATTTCTGTGCATTGTACAGTACCAAGCACACTATCCACATTAAAGAAATTAATAAGTAATAATAGTGACAGAATTACTTCCATTAGGAAATTCTATTTAGAAGTCCATTTTTCCGATAGCTGGCCATCATATCTGGTTTTCAGTACATATAGACAAGCTCTGGTGTCCGCTTAATCCACTGATACAGATTTGCTGTCATTTCTCTTAATGTTTTCCCTTCATTAGTTACACTTAAAACTTCTTTGGTTTCACTAACTCAAACAGACAAATATTTCGAAGTTCTAAAAATCATAA
Organism: Lepidochelys olivacea; assembly: GCF_965140295.1. Classification (NCBI taxonomy): domain Eukaryota; kingdom Metazoa; phylum Chordata; order Testudines; family Cheloniidae; genus Lepidochelys; species Lepidochelys olivacea. The sequence continues at coordinate 17,877,502 of NC_140424.1, forward strand.
TAATCCATGAACGCAAAGGAAGATTTCTAGCACGATCACTCTATCTTTTGGTGCAGGCAAATTCTATGGGAAGCACAATAAGCACAAAGGGTAAAATTTTCAAAAGCACCTAAGTCACTTATGCACCCAAGTCCCTGTCAAAAGGCCTGAATGGGTACCACACTGGTGCTCCCACTCAAGATGCTTCACTGATTCTGTCCTTCCCCACATTAGAAAAAAAGGGTCAGAAGAAAAACCATCAACCCAATCTCATCTCAGGGGCTGTCAGCATTAACAGGTTGCCTAACCAGTCCTGCTGGCTCCTCGCCTTCTCATTGACTCTGTTTTCCTCCTTATATCATTTACCCAATTTCTTCTTGCACTAATGAGCTAACCAGCTCAAGTAATTTGTAGCCTTGGATTAATATACCTATTCTGCTAATGTATGCATTTGGGCTATAGTCATTCAACTTTTGAAATAAACCAGTGATACTCAGACTGAGGCTTGGGAGCCACAAGTGACTCTTTGCAGTGTCTCCTGCAGCTTTTTGAAGCACACACTATTAAAACACTGTGTGACTGAATTATTAACCAATCTAAGTTTTTAGCCAATCAGGATGCTTTTATTATGTTATTAACCAACTGTAGTTGATAAAATTATACCTGGTCAGTCATTTTGCTGAGATATATATAGGTAGAAGAAAGCAACACAACAAAAACCCAAGCACAATCTTAAAGTACAGCAGAACCTCAGCGTTATGAACACCGTGGGAATGGAAGTTGTTCGTAACTCTGAACAAAGCATTATGGTTGTTCTTTCAAAAGTTTACAACTTAATACAGCTTTGAAACTTTACTATGCAGAAGAAAAATTATGCTTTTAGTCATCTTAATTTAAACGAAACAAGCACAAAAAGCTTCTTTACTTTGTCAAATCTTTTTTTTTTAAACTTCGTCTTCATTTTTTAGTAGTTTACATTTAACACAGCACTGTACTGTATGTGCTTCCCCTCCCCCGATGTGTTTAGGTCCTATGATTGTGTCCCTTGAATAGAAATGCCCCCCAACCTAAAGAAAATACTCACCAGCAACTACACACCACACAACAAGAACACTAACCAAGGAACCAATCCCTGCAACAAATCCCATTGCCAACTCTGTCCCCATATCTATTCAAGGGACACCATCATAGGACCTAAACACATCAGCCACACCATTAGGGGCTCGTTTACCTGCATATCTACCAATGGGATATATGGCATCATGTGCCAGTAATGCCCCACTGCAACGTACATTGGCCAAACCGGACAGTCTCTACACAAAAGAATAAATGGACACAAACCAGACATCAAGAATTGTAACATTCAAAAACCAGTAGGAGAGCACTTCAATCTCCCCGGACACTCAACAACAGACTTAAAAGTGGCAATTTTTCAACAAAAAAAATTCAAAAACAGACGTCAATGAGAAACCGCAGAACTGGAATTAATTTGCAAACTGGACACCATCAAATTAGGCCTGAATAAAGACTGAGAGTTGATGGGTCACTATGAAAAGTAATTTTCCCTCTGCTGATACTCACACCTTCTTGTCAACTGTTGGGAATGGGCGGCATCCACCTTAATTGAATTGGCTTTGTTAGCACTGACCCCCCACTTGGTAAGGCAACTCCCATCTTTTCATGTGCTGTAATATATACTGCTTACTGTATTTTTTACTCCATGCATCTGATGAAGTGGGTTTCAGCCCACGAAAGCTTATGTCCAAATAAATTTGTTAGTCTCTAAGGTGCCACAAGGATTCCTCGTTGTTTTTGCTGGTATCAGTTGGTTAATGAAAACTGAACTTTACTTTTTTTTTCTTTTTATACTGACTGCATAGTATCAGACTTGGTCCCACTAATATGACAACTTTATTACTTAACCATATTATGGATGACATGTGTGCACTGATTAAATACACACAACTGTTAAGCTTTAGTGGCTGTAGCAGTATAATAAACATCACACACAAAACTGCATTAATAAAATGATTTTCTATTTAAAGTGTAATTCAGATGTAAGCAGCATGTGTACACTTATCTTTTCATCTAAACCTTATGTTGTCAAATTTATAGAAAATGCTTATTATTTTATAATCCAGCTATCCTATTACATTGCATGGTAGTGACATTATGACCTACATATATCCAAAGAGGAATGGCTAATTAGTGACATGAAAACTGATTTTGCTAGATGTTCTATTCCATCTTCAAAAAAAGAAATCAGATATTTGCTATAAAAAGGTTTAATCTTTACATAACTAATAAGATATTGCAGATCCCTGAGTTAGCTAAACAACAGTAGAATGAGAGTTCCTTTTATTTCAGGATCAATTGTGATTATATAATACTGCATGTCTTAAAGTTATTTCATAACACATTTAAAAAAACCCCAGAAAATTAAAGACTACTCCACTATGCTTAAAGTCCTTCTTAGGGTCTCGATCTTTAATCCGGATATCTGCTCTTTCTGGCAGCCAACACGTAAACATTAATCTGATTCCTGTGTGAAATCCATTCTGGATAATTTTTGTTAGTTATCAACTAGCTAGTATCAAATCAAATGCCAACTTATACCCATTACAAACAACTTTTGTCACTTCATTTCAGTTTTCTAACTATTTTTACTACTGCCATTCAATATAATCATTAAAACTCACAGGCAATTATAAATCTGAAAACCTGGATTGTTCCTCCTACCCCATTAATTTTGTGTATTGACTTTTTTTTTTTAAACAAAAGCACTTAGTTAAAATAAAGAACATGCAAGGTGAACTTTTGTAATAGACAATTTACTAAATTTGTTTTAGCACCAGGAAGACTGCAGGTAACATCCTGCTCCTGCAAGCATTTTATTTAAATACACTTTGATGCAAGTTGCAAAATAATCCTAAATAAAGTAAGTTGCGGCAAAGCCAAATTGAATCAGATATATGTTTAATAATCACACTCTGAATAACATAACAAAAATATTATTTATCTTAAGTACAAACAGGTTTACTTTGGTGTGACTATAGGACAGGGAGACTACTACTTCTGACAGTTCAGTTTCCTCCACAACACATTAGAGCAATATTTGAAAAAGAAAAACTTGTTTCACACTAACAATACTACTTCTTGTCAGCCTTTTCAAAATGTTCATCTAATACTAGTAAGCATGTTTGGCTCTCCAGTTACATATTTAAATTTCACCAGCATCAGCACATACAGTTTCTATCTAAGGGCTACTGCCATCAACTAAGTTCTCTTCCAGTCATTTTAACCATTTGATGTGTAACCAACAAATAAAGGACTAGTTTTATTTTGTTATAAGCTTTAGTTTTATAAATCAATTATCTCCAAAGACAAGGTCTAATACAGGACACATGATTGTAATTCTACCTTATTACTCTGATAAACCTTACCTTTAAACACTACAGGTTTATGTAGAGTTGACTTTCCTAAGAATTAATAAAATAGGAATATGTTAAAATAAAAAATTGTAAGATGTAAGGCTGTAGCTATATGGAACTTGCAAATTAGTTTATTCATAGGAGTGACTTCAGTTTGGTGGTATAACTATGTTCAGTAGTTAAAAACCGCAATAATTCTTTCCCTTCCATTGTTAAACAAAAAACATATTTGTCCAATAAACAGGAATAAGGACTATTTTAACTAACTATTGAGAACATTAGGGAATAGCTTTTTTTGTATGTTCCATACAAACAGAAGATATTATTCTTGCAAGTTTTAAAACAGTCCACATAAGAGACTTACAAACAAGGCCAGAAATACTTTTTGAAAAGGAACTCAAATTTGAAAAATCATCATTTAGTAATCACTTCCAACTCCTGCTCTGAACCCCTAAGCCACAAAGAAAAAATATACAGTATCTGAAAACAAGCCGAAGTAGACAGTGGCATTGCTATGAGTTAATAACTACTGAAAGCCATGAGCTAAGTTCCATTCTAAATCCAGAATGTTTCCCTATTTGTTTTGCTGTTGATTTTGATTAGTGCTTTACCTCTAGTTTCACTGATTTGCATTCTATTTTTATTTTATCAACCACTTCTGTTTTACAAAAAAAGGAATTAGTGGTGACTGTCCACATGTTAAAAAACCTAAACTAAATTAAAATGGTTTGTTTTGGTGAAATGCAATAAAGTTGGGATTTCTGAGCTCTCATTTTTTACCAAGCCTGTGAATACTCAGCTGGCTGTGCCTATTTGTTAAAGAGACACCATCAACTTGAAATATAGTCTGTTAAAAATTAGTTAAAAGTAGTTTCAGATACCACAACTGTCTGAGTACTCCTACCATTCTTGAAGGTTTATAACTACATTTTCCTCTTTTAAAATGCTTCTTCCACCTGAGTGAAACATCACCCATAAAACAAATGGGGAAAGTGACTGCAGTGGAATGGGAAAATTGTCAAATTTTTTAAACTTTTTCCTTGACTAAGCAGCAGCTCAGGATACCTTTAGAATAATTTTGCTTTCATACAGTAACTGATTTTTCCTCCAAACAAAATAGAGATATGTGAAGATATTTCCTAATAGCAGCTACAGAATTTAGGATCCAAACAGCCAGTCTTCAGTTAATTTTTTTAATTGGAAAAACAATTATTTTCCTGAACGCCTTACATGTAAAAAGCACCTGTTAGACAGTCCTCCAAGAAATGAGGTTAAACATGGACCTCTATAATTCTCAGGAGGCTGAAATCAGGATAACTTTATCAGTATACATTAGACAGTATGTTTGCTATCCTTGTAGACATCTTGCCTTTATAAGCCAATACACTAAACTATGAGGATATGCCACCCCCAGGAATTCTAAATTAAAATATGACAACAAAAGAGAAGCTAAGTAATATGTGATGAAATAAGTATCCTGAGATGTGAATACAGCTCATTTAGTTTTTCCTGTGATATTACTACATAAAACAAAATTTTATACACTACACAAACAAAAAACATAATTAAACCCAAATAGGAAATATGTGGTCTATATAATAGCATTCACAAATTCCTATTTGTTCACAACACTTATTTCAAACTAAACAGAATACACTACGAACATTATTTAACAAAACTGCAGCCAATGAGCTTTTAAAACCCAAAATAAAAGCTGTATTTTCTCCAGAACCACAGAGATTGAAAGAAAAAAGGTCAGTATTGATGCTGGCATCAGCCCATGGGGCTGGAAAATAATGAGATACTGCCACCGTTGTCAAACCCTCACTTTTCAGAGCACAAGAGATGCACTTTTAAATCTGCTTGTAAATGATCTGGTTTTTCACATCATATTGACTACTGCATGTATTTCTTGTTTTCATTTCTTTTTATACGTTCCTGATCAGTTGCAAGACGACCTTCTGCTTTCCAATACAAAAAACCATAACGCTCAGAAGCTTCATCATAATTCCTGCAGGACCATGACCATTTCTGAGAGTTAATGCATGCCAGTTTCATAATGCTAAATTACAGAAAAATAATCTTTAAGAAAAACTAATACTGATTGTATCATTTAAACCTGGCACATCTAATCAAACATGCTTTGGCTATCTGGACACAGCTATACCAACTTTGTTACTTATAACAAAACAAAGGACATATTGACAGGTTTCAGAGTAACAGCCGTGTTAGTCTGTATTCGCAAAAAGAAAAGGAGTACTTGTGGCACCTTAGAGACTAACCAATTCATTTGAGCATAAGCTTTCGTGAGCTACAGCTCACTTCATCGGATGAGACATATTATTTGCTACTCTTGTTCTCTAAGAATAGTTGCCAGCTGTAGTCTTCGTTCTTCTGGATCATGAGGTACTAGAAGTACTCTAGAAATGTTCCACCTCAATAAAGGAAGACGCTACTGGCGACATACTGGGGTTGACTGGAGGAGGAGAAAAAAGGTACAAACCAATTTCCATCATCATTATTTGCGGGGGAGATAAGGAATAGCAACTGGAAGCTAGAACAAGCTATATACACACACATAGCTTTCTTTAACTACAATCTTGAAAAGAAGTCCAAAAGAGCAATTCTGTATATCATGAGTTTTAGGACTGTTTTTGTTATTTGACTCCAGTATAAGGATTTGGACAGTGATACTTATGTACAAAATGCTTTTATTTTTAAAGAAATCTAGTAGTGTCAAATACAATGTTCTTATGAAATTGAGTTTAAAATACTTAACATTAAATGTATACAGCAGAACCTCAGATTTATGAACTGACCGGTCAACCACACACTTCATCTGGAACCAGAAGCATGCAATCAGGCAGCAGAAGAGGGTGTCTTTTTTTTTTTGGGGGGGGGGGGGGAGAAGAGGGAGCAAATACAGTACAAACACTCCCCGCATTACGCAAGACCTGACTTACACAAATTTGCACTTATAGAAAAAGTTAAACTAGAAATAGGAGTAGGGGTTTTGGGGTTTTTTTTGGCATAACGTTCGAGTATACGTTTCCAACTTACGCAAAATCCGAGTTACGCAAGGCTTTCCAGAAGGTAACGATTGCATAAGTTGGGGAGCATCTGTACTGTGTTAAACGTAAACTATTAAAAAAATAAAGGCAAAGTTTAAAAAAATATTTGAGATGGTAAGGAAACTGTTTCTGAGCTTGTTTCATTTAAATTAAAATGGTAAAAGCAGCATTTTTTTCTGCATAGTAAAGTTTCAAAGCTGTATTAAATCAATGTTCATTTGTAAACTTTTGAAAGAACCATAATGTTTTGTTCAAAGTTACAAAGGTTTCAGAGTTATGAACAACCTCCATTCCCGAGGTGTTCGTAACTCTGAGGTTCTACCGTAGTTAGGTCAAAGAATAAGATTTTTACATTACTTACATCTGTACATCAACATTCCTAACCGATTTGAAACATTTTTTTCTTACTTCTTAAGTATTACCCATCCAGATCATGATTACAGAATACTTTAAAAGCCAACAACAAAATTATACCCGCTTCATTGATACGTAGTAATGATATATTTACTGGCATTAATCCTTACATTCCTTATATTTACAGAACATCCTTTTTAACTCCTTGGCATCAGGATGAACATTATGAGGAGTCTTTTGAATAGGTCAATGATAGGATTGAGTGGATAAGGAAGACTAATTATAAGAGGATATTACAGGAAGAAAAGAGGCAATAGTGAGTACCTGATGACCAGATGTACTTGCCTTTAATTGCTCCTCTGCGGCTGGAAGGATTATATGGAGGCCCATGGAGGATACTGGCTGCACATGTTTGAAGTTAACTATGCAGGAACAGACTCTTAAGATAGTTTGGGCTAGAAGTGAGACACTGGCCAACAGTGACCCTCCTGTCCTTTAATTCAGGCTAATGGTTAAAATAAAGACAATATTATTCATCATGACAGGTTTCAGAGTGGTAGCCGTGTTAGTCTGTATCAGCAGAAAGAACGAGGAGTACTTGTAGAACCTTAGAGACTAACAAATTTATTTGAGCATAAGCTTTCGTGGGCTAAAGCCCACTTCATCAGATGCATGCAGTGGAAAATACAGTAGGAAGATGTGCCCACGAAAGCTTATCCTCACATAAATTTGTCAGTCTCTAAGGTGCCACAAGTACTCCTCGTTCTTTCTATTATTCATCATGTGAGTACAGAAACAGCACCTGATCTGTCATAGCATAATAGAGACTTGGTCAGACGACACTAAGTCCAATATTGACCCAATCAACTCGTTAGGCACCCAGCTCATCATGCAGTGAGAGAGAATCAAGCAGGTGGAGGTGTCTTATTATTTACATGTAACCTTAGCTGAAGGATATCTTCTTAAGATAATTGTTGTTAGTTGGTTCAAGATTGCTTGGACGCTATGACATCTGTGTGACTATCTGAAGTGGTTTCTGGTTTAGTATTGCACTGGGCTCCTGAATATAAAAGGACACATCAGGATACCATGAATTTCTGTTAAATATCCAGCCACACTGGTTGAGAAATGACCATAGTTGAGAGAAGAGTGGCTTGACCAGTGGTTGTGACTTGACAATGACTAACTGACCCTCATGGTGGAGTGAATCAAAAGGCCGCATTTTCCAAGAGCATCTGCAGATCTGGCCATTATCTTGGTAAAGACTCAACGTGCTGAGTTCAGATGTGACAGCAGTGTTTTGTTTGGAAAATGTTGTTACAGGACTGCACAGAATAGGAACCATGGATGAGAGTTTAAGATCAGGATCTAGAGGTAAACTTCTGTAGACCTAATGAAAAGAGAATTGCTTTGAGTTGACTGTTCAGGCTCTATTTGAAAACTCCATACCCAAAGGAATGAATTTAACTTATTCAAACCCTGCACTGGCTTGATCGAAGAAGACAGAGTAAAACTGCTGAAAGGTTTGTAACCTCTTCTTCTTCTTCTTCTTCGAGTAATGTCCTTATGGGTGCTCTACTTTATGTGACTACCGAGCAGTACTCACAGCTGGACTTCAGACTGCAGACAACACAGCATTTCCAACAGCAGCATCTAATCTAGAAGACTGGACCACTGTGTAATGATTAGAGAAGATATGTATGAAAGACCAAGTGGTTGCCTAAATGTCCAAAAGAGGAACATTCTTGAGTAATGCCACAGAAGCAGATAAGGATCTTGTAGAATGGACCAACTCTCTACAAGAAGATTGTATATTTGAAGATTTAAAACAGAATATGATACAGTCATAGATCCATCTGGAAAGTCTATGGGTGGAAAATCGTCAAACCTTTGGCTCTATCTGCGATAGAAAATCAACCAGACTGTTAGTGTCTAAATTCCTTAGATTTGTCCAAATAAAAAGCTAGCACCCTCCTAACATCTCAAGTGTGTAAAACCACTTCTTCTCTGGGGAAAAACAGAAGGTAGATATCTGTGGTTCACATCAACCAGCTTGACACCTTGGGTAAAAATTTTGGGCATGGGAGTAACGTGACTTCGTTCTTACAAAATACTGTAAATGAAAGATCTGCCATTAGAACTCCTATTTCACCAATCCTCTGAACAGAGATGATATCCACCAAAAAGGCTATCTTCTGAAATAAATCAAAGGGGGAAGATGTAGTCCTTGCCTCAAAAGGAGGTCCCAATCAGACATCTAAGAACTAATTTCAAGTCCCAAATAGGGGTGGGTTCCTTAAGTTGGGGAAAGAGGTTTCTTAGTCCTCTCAGAAATACTACATTTGTAAGATGGGTGAAGACTGATAATCCTTCAACCGCTGAATGAAAAGCTGTTACAGCAGCCAAATGGACCTTGACAGAGCTTACAGATAAACCTGTGTTCTTCAGCTCTAGAGGTAATCCAGGACTATCAAGAGGGAAGAGTGGGCAGGAGGAAGCTTTGAGATGAGATCTGCTAAGGTCACGAATTGTTGTGGAGAAGATAAGCCCTAGCCTAGGCTCCCATGAACTCTATTCTTTGTATTGGGCTCAAAGCTGACTTTTTAATGTTGAGCTGCAACTCTAGTTTGCAGAACATGGATCTTGTAGTCTGTAGAGTGTCAAAGACCTCGTTGTAAAAACGGCCCTTGATCCGCTACTTGTCCAGATATGAAAAAACAATTATCCCCAGATGCTGGAGGTAAGTTGCGACCACTGCCAGCACCACTGAGAACACTCATGGGGCAGATGAGAGTCCGAAAGGGTGCACTTGACACTGAAAAGTGTAGGAACCTTTTGTAGACTGGGTCAACTGCAATATGGAAATACGCATCATGCAGGCTGAGGACCAAAAACCAACCCCTTGGTTCTAATAATGGGATTATAGCTGCAAGAAACACCATCCTGAAGTTCTGCGACCCGACAGAGCTGTTTAAGAAGCTCAGATCTAAATTCAGTCTCCACCCTCCATTCTTTTTTGGAACTAGGAAGTACTTGGGAGTAAAATCCCTTCCCTCTGTGCTGAATACGGAATGGCTTTACAGCACCCATTTGCAGAAGTGAGTCAACTTTTTGTTTAAAAAGAGGTGCTTATAGGAGGTGTTCCAGAAAAAGTATGGGGAAGGTGGGTGAGTAAATGGCAGGAAGGTAAATGGATAACGTATCCCAATCTTATAGTCTCCAGCACCCATCTCTCTGATGTGATTCGCTCCCATGCAGAAAGAAATGGGGAAAAGACTGTTACCAAAGGGTGGGAGATGGGTAACAGGTCATATAGGCAGAGCGGGTTTGCGGGATAGTTTCAGACCCTCATCCAGACAACTGAAATTGACATTTAGATGATGATGGTTCTGCAGTGGGCATACACAGAGCAGATGGACTCCCCCTCTGGAATCTTGACCTTTTCCTGGGTGGCCCATAGGGTCTCTGAAGTCCTGAAAATGAGACTGGGTAGGATGTTTGAGCTGACTGGGATCTACTAAACCTCTGTTTGTTTTTAAGTGTGTAGAGATCTAATTGTGGATCTTGAATCTTTAAGGGTACAAAGTGAATCAGTGGACTCCGCAAACAATTTGAGACCATCGAAGGGAAAGTCCTTAACTTTGGACCTCCGTTGGGTATCTAGACATCTGAAACCAGGATGCTCTCCAGATGACTACCGCCATAGAGATGGATTGAGCGGCAGTATCAGCTGCATCCAACAAGGCCTGCAGCAATGACCTAGCTAACAGCTGACCCTCATTAATAGTAGCCTGAAATCATTCACACTGATCAGCCAGCAGGTGCTCAATAAAGGTGGTGAATCTGACATAATTTGAGTGATAGTATTTAGCCAAGAAAGCCTGATAGTTCAGGATCCTAAATTGCTGAGCAGTGGATAAGCATGTCTTTCTGCTGAACAGATCAAGGCATTTTTTATTCTTATCATAGGATGTGGCCTTTATGTTGTGTTGTCTGCCACGTTTGTTCACTGCCTCCACAACCAGGGAATTAGGAAATGGGTAGGTGAACAGAAATTCAGTCCTTAGCATGAATGTATTTTTTTTTTTTAATCAGCCCATTTATACATCAGGGAGATTGTGAAAGGGGTCTGCCAGATGGATTTGGCAGAGTCAAGCTGGGCCCCATTAATAGGCAGGGCAACACGGGTGGAGGGAATCCATTGGAGGATGTCTAGGAGCTTATGTTGTAACTCTGACCTCTTCCAAGGGAATCTGAAGGGAGTCTGCAATGTGCTTCATCATTTCTTGGAAGAGTCTGAAGTCATCGGCCATGGTTGATTTTGGGAGGGGGGGGAGGGTGGGCGGGCAGACACGCACAAACATGTCATCTAGGGAAGATGATGAATTTTTTTTTTGAGGGGTAACCTCTATCTACTCTGACCTCCTGTTCTTCAAAACAGTCTTGCACCTGGGGAAATGGAGGGGGGCAGTTGGAGTGGGAGAGCATCTTCCCCTGTACTTTCCACTAGAGAGGCTGTGGGGCATGGAAAAACTGCTGATGAGATGATGCACAAGGATCCCAGGATGGCCACTGGGGAGGTCTGAAAGGCAAAAGAGGAGTGTGAGTAGACCCAAAGCAAAAGTGGAGCACTTCTCAAAGAACCACCTCCTTTCCTGAAAAACTGTGACCGTTTTCCCAAACAATAAGTTTGGAATTTTTTCCTCTTCCAAGGGAGCTGGGACAGACTCCACTACAGATTAATCTATCCTTAAGAAGGAAAAAGTTCTATCTATCCCCAGAAGCTTGTTGGATTCCCTTGAGCTCTTCTTCGTCCAAGACTTTTTCATCTGAAAAAAGGATCCAGAGGCTTCTAATGTCTAGCAGATGATACAATGTGCATCATCATGCCTCTAAAGCTACCAGAGGATCACTGATCTAGATGTGGATCTGATTATTCAGGTCCTCCTCTTCACTGTTGATCTCTTCTTCCCATGGGTATTTTTATCCCCCAGGGACCTCTTTTGGTAAATGGTGCATCTGAGGAACCCAGGTCAACAGGTTTTGAAATATGAATACCCCTTGTCTAATAGTATCAGGCAACTCAAAAACATCTCCCTCAAGACAAAACTGAATGTGTACAAAGCAATTGTTATTGCCATCACAACATATAGCAGTGAGACATGGCAACTTACCAAGAAAGATACGCAAAAGCTGGATGCATTTCATCACAAATGTCTGAGAAGAATACTGGGAATAACATATAGAGATACGAAGACGAATGAACAAGTCAGAAAAATTACTAGACAAGGTACTCTCTCACAAATAATCTACAAAAGAAGACATCAGTGGTTGGGAGAATTGAAAAAGAATGCTTACCAAATACCGCCCTTGAATGGAAGCCAGAAAACGCAAGAAGAAAGAGGAAGACCATAAATAACATGGAAACAAACAGTTCTGAAGGACATCAAGCACCTCAACATGAAATGGGAAGATCTGCAGAGAAGGGCAGTTGACACGCAAGGATGGCAAATGTGGGTAGCCCAACATGCAGCAAAGCAAAGGATGGACTAAGGTCTAAGGTAAGGTAATAGTATCAGGAGGAAGTAGAGGCATTTGCTTCTGGCAGATTCTTGTTCTCTCACAGCCTGGATCCTCTTTTTTGAATGCCTGAGGCTATTTTCATAAGTCCATGAACTCTGGAGCCGTATGAACTCAATTCCTTCTGTAACCTCTTAGTTCAGCTATCTATGTCTCTGTGCAATATGTCAGCTCTTCCAATGGGAGGGGAGAAGCAGCCTCTGTTCAGTGGCAGGAGTTAGGGTGGGGTCAAGGGCGGGAATGTTCCCTGTGCCAGGTGTCACAGCTGCTTCTATCACCAGGGAGGTGCCTAAAGGAAGCAGGGAAAGGCTCTCTAGCTATGCCTGGGTGAAGGCACCATAAATCCCCTTTGAGAAGACTATCTGCTTAGATACCAGACCCCCTTGCAGCTGAACAGGTCTTACCTCCTGATTCTCTATGCTGCTCGGAGGTGGAATAAACCATTACGAAAGCCTCATTTTTTGTGTAAAAGACTGGCAACATGGGCATTTTGTGACCCTGGAATTCCTATAAGAGTCAGACATGCTGTACACCTCTTTCAACTGGCTCACTGCATGTGGGACTGAGACAGCTGCACACTGGTATGTAGCCTGATATCTTCCTAGACCTATGTTACCAGTTGCATTTTCTCCTATATTCAATCTGAACTCCTCAGTTAGCCTCCTCAGTTAGCACCACCTGGTGGAGAAAAACAAATGAGCTCTGAGATTTCAGCAATCTCCTTATATGCAGGGGATGATATCACTAAAAAGTCTCAGTGTGCCATCTCCATCTGCTAGCAGGCAGAACAGTTCCCAAGCATCTAGCTTGGCCAAGATAACTGGAGAAAGACATTCTACTACGTGTGCTCCAAAATCTGCTAACTGGATTTCTACGTGTAGTTTAAAGTTTTCATTTTGACCCTAACTGTTCTGCATGCCGATTTCGCTAACCGTATAATATTGCAGCAGTTCTCTTTATTATTGTGGGTTCACTTGTTTTGCATGCCCCAGAGTGAATGTGCTATGAAAGAAGTGGGAAAGGTTGCTCTGCTTGCTTTTTTTTTTTTTCTCTTTTGTTAATTGCTAGTGTTCTGTCTTTCTTTCTAGCCTTCACAGAAAACTAGGAAAAGGGTAAATAAGTAAATGCACACACCGATGTAGAAAGTGCTGTTGAGGACTGCCTTGCTACTAAGACTGAAAGAACTAAATTAATAAACCCTGCTGGAAGCACTGGTGCAGCAGATTAGCAAATGGGAAATGGAGGTACAAGAAACTATAAAAGCCAGATACCTCAGGAGACCTATTAGTCAGGGAGTCTCTGGTTCAAGGCTTGCTAGAGAGCCTCACATTACTGTATACTAAATCCCTCTGTAGGTTATACTGTAATTTATAGTGATCTTCTGCATGTTTTTGGGGGGAGGGGAGTAACTTTCCACAAAGTGAGCAAGAACTAATTTACCTTTGATTTCTTTACGCTATGTGGATAGACTGTATTTTCTTTACAGCCTATCCAACGGCACAGTATCTATGACAACCCAAAAAGAATGGCATTCTTGATTCTGGAAATAATTTCTCTCTTTGGACTTCCAGAAAGGAGATATGACAACTTACAGAGAACGCTGCAAGGCTCATGTTTTTCCAGGGTTTTTCTAAGTAAGAAGAGGATGTTGGATAGGGATGACTATTAAGTAGTGTTTGGCCATATGGCTTGGAAAAGTCTCAGTTGGCACTGGACAACTGTATTGTTTTCTTAAATGTGTTTAGACTTGTACTGACACATTTTTAGAAAACTAAATAAAACAAAACATCCCATCCATAGCACAACAGGGTTATGAAACAAGGCGAACTCTGAACATGAGAGATTGTAATTATGGAAGACATGTCTTTCCAGCTAGCCACAGGTGTACATTGCAGAAGCAGGTAAAAATTTGTCATTCATGAGAGAAGTAGCTATGACTTCTGCAGGATATATAGTAAGTGAAAGAAACTGGCCTACATCAGTTGGCAGAAGAAAAACAAATGTGTAGTTAACTATATCTGTTGTGACAATTCCTAAATAACTTTTACTGTGTTTCTAAGTTTTCCCTTGATCCTCTTTTTCATTATAACAAAAACTTATTTGATGTGAAATGCTGCTGTAATCTGACAATTCACAAGCACCTCTATATCAGCAGCAAATGTAAAAGGAAGAAAAAAAAAGAACCGTGAAAACTAACTGATCTATTCAGTTTTCAAACCTAAACAGCAAAGAAATATTGAAAACGTACCTCAAAATGGTATTTCAGCAATATGAGCACCAATAAATAAAACATCAAGCAATTACATGATACATTGTTGCCATAGGAAAATACTGCCACAGACTTCAAATTCAAAGACCTCCATATCACTCAGGATAAATTCATATCTGCTAAGGAGTGACTGAATTCCTTATTTTTGTATTTCTGGAATATCATCATCTTAGGACAGAGAATGTACAAAACAAAATCAAGACAAAAATAATGGAGTTATTTCTTCTCAAATATATAACTGTGAAACTTCCCCAGAAATTCAATTGTGTCTGCTTACTGAACACATTTATAAATTGTTCTGAGAGTACTTTTTAACTCCTAGCTACTCTGAGTTTGTTCATTTTAGTTTGATACTGGACAAGAGCAATTGCATAAATCTCGTAGCATTTACCATTTCCTGTGGTCTAACATATGGCAATTGCCTCCAATATCTTTTCGAATACAATCACAGGGTACTTTGGACAGAAATACCTCTACAACTTAGTTTCCTATCTAAAATATTTCTGTCAAAAACCTCAAGTTAATTGATTTTCATAACCAATTTGCAACAAAGAACAGTTAAGAAGTTTGGTGCTTTCACAGTCATACAACTTGCATGACACGACCACAGCCTAAGTGTTCAAAAATATTGAGTAGGGACCCCAAAAACACCCATGAGAATTTTTGAAAAATCTTAATCTAATTCCCCCTGCCTTCCCCAAATATCGGTGTGACGTTTACAGAGTAAAAATTTTACTGTAAGTGCATTCAAATACAGGCTGCAGCTCCCCTGTATATCTTCTTTCTCCTGGACCCCAGTCTGCCTTGCTCCCTTGATTCCCACTTTGATAGGCTCCTTTAGCCCCCAAGAGCCACACTGCCCCCTGGCAGGCTCCAGCAGCTGTCCTCTCTCTATAATCTATGGAGAAAGGGGCTTACTACCTTAACTCTGTTAGTTCCCTCCTTCCTGCAGTGTGACTGGGGAAAAGGACAGGATGAGGATTCTGCTTCCGAGCTTGGGAGTGTGGGAATGGGCTACTTCCAGTACCACCAAAGACAAATGCCCAAATGAGAGTCAGACCCCGCAAAATCATGAAATTTAAAATAAATTCAATTCAATCTCAGGTTCTTTTTATTTGCCTTTGGGGTTTTGTGCCTTTAGGGAAATACTCAGGTCACATTTTCAAATTTTTTCTCCCCAACCACAAGAACTAGAAACGTATTCTTTGTTTTTAAATAAAGGTTGAGATTCTAATCTAATTAAATACCCCCAGAAGCTGAGAGTTTAAGGAAAACACCAAATGTTGTCAGACTTGCAATAAGACCATGACAGCTGGCAACACTGTCCTGCTCCGCCTGCTCCAGGGCTCTGCCATGCTCAGTATGTGTAGGAGTACTACCGTACTGCAGGCAGCAGCTACATCTACAGTTACAGCAAAATGTCCTTGAGCATCCAAATGGGGAAACCGCGAGCAGTTTCGACAAAATTAAATTAAGTCAGGCTGCAACAGTAATATTCATGATATCTCAAACATTGACAACACTGTGAGGGTATGTCTACTATAGCTGCACAGATTGGCACTGGAGCTATGCTGCTCTAGCATAGAAGCTTCCTACATCAACGAAAGGGGTTTTTCTGTTGATGTAGGTGTACCCACCTCTCTGAGAGGCAGTAGCGAAGTTGATGGAATGATTCTTCCATTAATCTAGATGTGGTTATCCTAACTATGTTGCACAGGGCATGCAATTTTTCACAGTCCTGAGCAATGTAGCTAGGACGACCTAGCTTTCAAGTGTGGACCAGGTCTGACCCACTCTGTTTGCCTTTTCAGAGTAAATACCTCATACAAGAATGCACCCTGCTTTGCCTGACATATGTACGTAACAGGCATAGTGGAAAACAGACTGACAGGTATCTATCAGAGACTCTGAACGAATGGATCACCACTGTGAGAAAGAGATTTACAGAATCCCTAACAGGGAGTGGGAAGGGAGAAGCAAAATTGCCTCTTATGTCCTCACCAGTAGCTGGAGCGGAGGAAGAAAGAAGAGGGAAGGTGGATGAGAGACCATCCTCTCACACACTAGTCCCAATAGTCAGGAAGGTAGGTAGCCTTCATGCTTCCATCTGAAGTGAACATGGTGACTTTGCAGGAAGGTCCAGGGTATTCATTTAGTTTTTCTATGATTTTTGTTTCTTACCATGTGGCTTATCAGGGAGCAGAAGAGCAAGTAAATGTACACCAAAAAAATGCAGTACAGCAAATGTGAAATATACCTGTTTTTAACCTACATGCAAAAGATATCTTAAAGAACATGAGGATCGCAAAGTCAAGCACTCAACACATAGGAAATTCCCAAATTAAGGTTGCCTGTGCAAGAATCTTAGGCTGTGCCTAAAACATCTAGCATGAGGCCCTGCTACCTGCAGAAATAGAAATCTATTCACATGATATGAAGATTTTTACCAGTGATACAAACAAAAAATAATATATTTTAAGATTCAGATTTCATGTCTCCCTTTCCTCTCTTATAGTAAGATTTTCAGTAAGATTCATCATACTGAGAAAAGGAAAACAGTAGATAATGGTTGCTGAACAAAAAGTTTTTTAAATTTTGGCATATGTAAACATTTCTAAATTTGAGTTCTGCACCATAAAGTTGCTAATGCATCTGCTTTCATGTTCTCTAAGGAAGAAAGAAATTGCACATGTTCAACTTACAATACTATCATTGCCACATATAATATTTGGAATTTCTTACAGTAGTTTTGATCATAGTCTCTTTAATTACCAAAGGTAAAAGGCATAATTACACAGAGAATGAGTTTGCAGTGTCCCCATTAGATGTGAACGTCTTACCTGTTTGGGTTAGGGTCTTACTGGGATGATGCTGTCCACCTGCTCCTGGCTGTGGAGGAGGACTTGCCCCTCCTTGTCCAGTACCTTGTGGTGGGGTTGCGCCTGTCAGAGTTCCAGTAGGCAGTGGCTGACCTCTCTTTAAGAGCTGCTTCTGTTCTTGCTGGCGGAAGCGTGGAGGCACCTCACGAGGCAGGTAACGGGATGCAGCTGGCTGCTGCCCATTAGCAGATGCACGCTTGCCATTGCTGCTGTTGGTGATAGTGCTGGTGGAAGTACTGGTACCGGTACCGGCAGGCTGGGGCTGGCTTAAACTGGTCTTAATAGGTTCTGGCACTGTATAAAATGAAACAAATATTAGTTTAATCCAAGGAAGAATTGAAGATCATTTCTTCAAAACGAGTGAGTAAAAGAAATTATAAAATTTAATCTTAGAAACGCAAAGTAAAATACATACAAGAATTACATATAAAATATATAAAGAAACTTCTATGGAGAAAAATGTTTACATTTGTTTAAGGAATAAACAGTTTTATCCAAGTTTCTGTTAGGAGGGATAATAGTATAAAATTGACCAGGGCTTTTCCCTAAACAACAATCCTGAAGCAACAAATGCAGGAACAAACAGGATAATACCAAAATTACTTTACAAGATGAAGAGGTTACGCACCTCGTGCAGTAACCGTGGTTCTTCAAGATATGCCCTCCTATGGGTGCTCTACTGTAGCTGTATCCACATTCCTGCATCTCAGATCAGAGATTTTAGGTAGCAGTGTCCATCTGGGCCCGCACGTGCGCTCTCCCTATCTCATGCCTTGCCTCGAGGCTATCTAGCACTGTGTGGACAAACCATCCTCAGTTCCTTCTCTACCACAAAGACGTTTATTAAGAGCTCCAAAGTAGAGGGGAGCAGGGCGGGTTGTGGAGCACCCACAGGGACACACATCTTGAAGAACCACTGTTACGGCACAAGGTAAGTAACCTCTTCTTCGAATAGTGTCCCTATGGGTGCTCCACTGTAGGTGACTGTACAACAGTATCCCTGATGGAAGGGTGGGACTTCAGAGTCAGTACTTAAAGAGTTAGTACTGATGATAATACTGTGGATCCAAACACAGCATCTGATGCTGAGTTATAGATGATTGCACACTGTTCTGCAAAAGTATGAGCAGATGCCCAAATTGCTACTCTACATATTTCTGTGATGGGAACGTTTTTAATGAAGTCGAAACAGATCCTGTGGAATGAGTTTGAACTCCAGACAGAGGCTGAAGATTGTAGGTGCAATAGGAAATGCAGTTAGATATCCATCTAGAGTCTCTGTTTCAGGATTGAGGATCCTTTAGACCTCTGCAAGCAAAAGGAATAGTTTTGGAGATTTTCTGAAAATTATTGTTCTAATCAAATAGAATGCCAAAGCTCTTCTGACATTGAGTTTATGCAATATTGCTTCTCTCTTGGCATGGTGTGGCTTTGGAAAGTAGGTTGGGAGGGAAGTAAGTTGGTTTATGTGGTGTCAGTGTGACCTTATCACTAAAAAAAAATTGTGAAGGGTGGGTGTGCAATTAGAGCCTCTATTTCCCTGATTCTCCAAGCTGAGAAGATGGCTACTAGGAATGTCGTTTTCATAGACAGAGGCATAAGTGAGCATGTGACCACTGGTTCAAAAGGAGGCTTTGTAAGGCACTTGAAAACCAAGTTAAGGCCCCATGTCGGTGTAGGACGCTTGATTTGTAGGTGGTTACCCATACCCTTGAGGAATCATTGTAGGATAAGTGAATTCGGAATAGCCATCTATCTTATGATGAAAGGCTGTTATGGCTGTGAGGTGTACCTTTATTGAATTCAGAGATAATCCTGACCTTTTTTAGATCTAGGATGTAGTCTAGTACTAGCAGGAGTGGAGAGGATATGGGGGTAACATGTTTTGAGTCACTCCAGATTTGGAATCTTTTCCACTTCTGCATATACATGTGATGAGTTGTTATTTTTGTGCTATGGAATAACACCTCTTTCACATGCTCTGAACAGGAACGCTCCATGTTTTCGAACCATTGAGGAACCATACCTTGAGTCACAGAACCTGTGAGCTGGGATGGCAAATCTGGCCGGCATTCTGAGAGAGGAGGTGAGGAAGGGACTGAAAAGTGATTGGGAGGCACACCGCTAACTGAGTAAGGTATGAGAACCACATTTGGGTTGGCCACGTGTGAACTAGGAGAATAACTTTTCTTTTCTTATCTTGAGCAGGACCTTCAATATGCGAGGAATTGGAGGAAAAGCATAAAGGAGATCTGTATTCCAGTGAAAGAGGAAGGCATCTCGTAGCAAATGATGTCCCAGACCGGCTCTGGAGCAATACTGGGAGCATTTTTTGTTTTGGTCTATTAATAAATTAAAATAATTAATAAAATAAGTATTTTTCGGACTCTCCAATGACAAAATACATTGTGGAGAACAACAGGGTCCATTTCCCAGTCATGTTCCTGCAAGAATGTCCTGCTGAGGGTGTCCACTGTGGTATTCTGCACAGCCAGCAGGAAGGCTGCTGCTATGATGCTGCTGTGCCAAACACACCAATTCCATAGTTTCACTGCCTTTGCACAAAGGGATGGTGATCTCACTACTCCCTGGTGGCTTATGTAGAACATTCATGCTATGTTGTCTGTCATGAGTTTTATATGTTTATCCTTGATCAATTATAGGAAATGTCAACAAGCATTCCTGACCACCTTGAGCTACAACAGGTTGATATGTAGTGTTGATTCTAAGAGGAACCATTTGCCTTGAACCATGTGATTATCTAGATGAGCTCCCCAGCCACGTAAAGATGAGTCTGTTGTCAGTATCAGTGTTGCAGGTGGCTGAGTGAAGGGGCCTCCTATGCAGACATCCTGCAGATCTTTCCACCATTTGAGAGAGTCTTTGACCATCAACAGCAGTTTATTCAATCTGTCTCTGTTTGGTGTGTATACCGTTTGGAGCCATGCCTGAAGGCAATGCATGTGGAGACTTACGTGACTTTTTATAAAGGTGTTTACTGCCATGTGCCCCAGTAGTAGCTGAAGGCAATTTCTGGCCAATGTCTGGAGGCTGATCTGAATGGCACTGATTAAGATGCTTAGGGTGTTGAACTTGTGTAGTGTGAGGAAGGCTTTGGCCTTCACCACATTTACACAGGCTCCCATGAAATGTAGATGTTATACTGGAGTCAGAGTCAATTTTTGAGTGCCAGTTGTAGTCCCACCTGCATGAATACATCTATAGTCTTTTGCTTGGCTACCAGGACGACTTCAAAGGATTGAGCCTTAAGTAGACACCCATCTAGATACAGATATATCAGGATTCCTAGTTTGCGAAGATGGGACACTACCACTGATAGGACCTTTGAGAACACTCTGGGTGCAGATAAGTCAAATGGAAGTACTCTGTATTGAAAATGGTCTTGACCTGAGGTGAATCTCAGGAACCGCCTGCGGGATTGGTTGAATCACAATATGAAAATAAGCACCTTATAGGTCAACAGTCAAGAACCCTGGTCCAGAGATGGAATTACTGTTGCTAATGTAACCATCTTGAATCTTTGTGCCGTTTCATATTTCTTTAGTGACCTCAGATCCAGAATGGGTCTCCATCCTCCATTCCTTATGGGTATCAGGAAATATTTGGAGTAGAAACCCTTCCCTCTGTGCTGATTTAGAACTGGTTCTACATGACCAGGATTTAGGAGATGATTTATTTCCTGACATAACAGGCACTCATGAAAAGGGTTCCTGAAGAGGGACAGGCAGGGAAGATATGTAGGAGGGAGGGAGGTAAAGTGGATTGAATAACCATTGGAGATGATCTCCAGTACCCACTTGTCTGTTATCTTTTCCCAGTTTTATCGAAAAAGTCTAAAAGGATATAGCTAACTCTAGTTTTGCAGCAATTAACAGTGAGAGTGGGCGATCTGGGCCTCAACCAATGTCTCAAAATTGATGTTTCGACATTGAGAGCTGTACAGTTGAAGTTGGGGGGGAGAGGGGCTATTAGCTTTTGGTTTTGTATCCATTGTCTTTTCCTCTGGGATTTGTAGTGTCTCTGGGGTGAAAGGAACTGGGCCAGTCAATCTTTGTGATGCCTGTGATTTGCTGTACTTTATTTTCTGTGCAGGTATGTAGATCCCCAAGGAACATAATGTGGCTCTTGAGCCCTTTACTGTGTGGAGAAGAATGTTTTTTCCACAAAGAGTATGGATCCTTCTAATGGAAGGTCTTCCACAGTCATTTGGACTTCTCTTGGGAGGCCTGAAAGGTGATGCCATGAAGCTCTCCTCATTACTACCGCAGTTGATATGGAGTGAGCAGCTGTATCTGCAGTGTCTAATGTGGTCTATAGCGCTGTCCTTGTCACAAGCTGGCCCTCAGCACTGATGGCTTGTAACTGTTCTCTTTGATCATTTGGGACATGTTCAATAAAGGCACTGATTTTCACATAATTGATATTGATTATATTTTGCCATCAGGACCTGATAATTCACAATCCTAAACTGCAGGATTGCTGTTGAGTACAATTTCCTGCTCAATAAGCCCAGTTTTTTCCAATCCTTGTTGCACGGTGTTGATTTAGGGTGGTGCTGTCTGCCAGGATCAATTACAGCATCTACCACAAGGAAATTTGGGTCCACATCTTTAGAGGGGACATAATATTTTTGTCTGCCCTTTTCCATGTGGGCGTTATCATGGCCAGTGTTTGCCAGATGATTTTATATGGATCTAGTAGAGCTTCATTGATCAGGAGTGTAGTAAGAGCTGATGAGGACCTATGGAGTATGTCCAGCAGCTTGTGTTGTGACTCCTTTACTTCGAGGGGGATCTAAAGTAAGTCTGCCACTCTCTTGGTGAAGTCTTGAAACTGTCTGAAGTCATCTGAGATTGATGATGGAGGAGGCATCACAGCTTCATCTGGATAGAATGATGAAATGTTTGTTGCTGGAATAATATCTTTATTCAGTTGTGCCTCCTACTCCTCAAAGATCTCCTCTTGAGGATCATGGGGTCTAGAAAGGGAAGCTGAGGGAGATCGTTTTTCTCTATCACTATGAGAGACACCTGAGGTCCTAGAGAACTGGTGTCTATATGCTGCCCACTGGTCCCAGTACTGCCACTGGAGTGGTGCAAAAGTCATGGGTGGTCCATACCCAACGTTGTCCATACCAAGTGGGCGGGCCTTCCCTGTCACGGTGACGTTGTGGCTCTGCAAGTGTTTCCAGGTGACTGGTCCCTTGACATTGCCCTGGGGAGCTTTGAACTGAGACCAAAGATATGTTATCATTGACCTCTTCTTCTTCGCTCAACAGAGGTGGAGCAGATAAGGAGGCCCATGGAGAGAGTGTTTCAGTACTCTGGGGAATTCAGGAGACTAAGATGGGGTCGATACCTAGCAGGGAGGATTCCAGCATTTGAAACCAAGAGGTCCTTGGAGAAACGGAATTCCTGTGGTACCATGGTGGTAATCGGTGTCGACTGAGTCGGTCTAGAGTGGCCCATCAGTGTCCAGGGAGTCAGTGGTACCTGCAGTCTTCTGTGGTCCAACAATTGATCAGAAGATGGCGCTCTGGTGAAAGTGCTCAGAACCGAAGCTCTCCTTGTCTCCAGCAGTGCTATTTTAGGAGAAGTAGTCCGGTCTCTATCCCTTCTCTTGACTGACCGTATTGACGCTTCTGAACCTGTGCCCCTCCAGTCTTCAGGCTTACTGCCAATACTGGTACTCATGGGTACCATGTCACGATTCAGTCAGTACAGAGATTATTTTGCCAGGCATAGAATCATAGAACTAGAAGGCACCTCAAGAGGTTATCTAGTCCAGTCCCCTGCACTCAAGGCAGGCCTAAGTATTATCTAGACAATCCCTGACAAGTGTTTGTCCAACCCGCTCTTAAAAATCCCCAATGATGGAGATTGCATCACCTTTCTAAGCAATTTATTCCAGTGATTAACCACTCTGATATAGTTAGTCCAACTTAAACTGCCCTTGCTGCAATTTAAGCCCATTGCTTCTTGTCCTATCCTCAGAGGTTAAGAACAACAATTTTTCTCCCTCTGCCTAGTAACAACGTTTTACGTACTTGAAAATTGTTATGTCCACCTCAGTCTTCTCTTCTCCAGACTAAACAAACCCATTTTTTTCCAATCTTCCCTCATACGTCATGTTTTCTAGACCTTTAATCATTTTTGTTGCTCTTCTCTGGACTTTCTCCAATTTGTCCCCACCTTTCCTGAAACGTGGCGCTCAGAACTGGACACAATACTCCAGTTGAGGCCTAATCAGCATGGAGTAGAGCAGAAGAATTACTTCCCATGTCATGCTTACAATACTCCTGCTAATACATCCCAGAATGATGTTTGCTTTTTTTGCAACAGCGTTTATTTAGCCTGTGATTCACTATAACCCCCAGATCCCTTTCCACAGTACTCCTTCCTAGGCAGTCATTTCCCATTTTGTACACACCTTTTTTTTCCCTAGTCAAATTCTTCAGTCTGGGAACTTGTAGCCCTCTTTTTTTTAGGTTTTATTAAAGGAATCAGCAGATTTCTTCTTTGAATCCACTGGAGTTTAATGTCCCGAGGATCTTGATGGTCACGTCAAGGATTGTTGCTCTGGAGAGGTCCTGGGTCAGAGGCTGGTCTAAGTAAATTTTTCATCATAAGGAATCTGAGCTTCAGTTAATGGGTCGGTCTTGTCCTTTATTTATATTTCAGACAGAAAGTACACTTTGGTGGCGTATGGAATTCTCCTAAGCAGCTATTGCAGCATGAATGGCTGTCACTGACCAGAATGGCTTCTCTGCAGGAAAGACAGTATTTAAACCTGGGGGAGCTGGTCATGCCCCTTCTTGGGGTTCATTCCGCCCCCACAAGGGGAGAAGGTAACAAAATCAGTAAGGAGAGGGAAATAACGGTTTTTGAAAGCTACAAAAAATGTTTTATTATAAAACAAACCTAGATAACAAATCCTACTAGCTATTCTGTAAACTAAAATTAATTTTAGAAATTAATCATCTCTCAGATTGTGCTAATGGTCCGTCGCAGGCCAAGGGCAGTTGAGAAGGAACTGAGGATGGTTCACCTGTGCAGTGCCAGATAGCCTCGAGGCAAGAAACAAGACAGAGAAAGTGCATGTGCAGACTGAACAGACACTGCCACCTAAAATGTCCGATCTGAGGCGCAAGGAGGCAGATACACCTATAGTGGAGCACCCACAGGGACACTACTCAAAGAAAAAATGTGGTCTCCTCAAACTTTAATACATGCTTAAATATATACAATAACTCTTATGATAGCTAAAAATATCAAATGATGTTTAAATACAATTTATAAATTGGATCAAAACCACAACATAGGTCCACGTACACACCAGTGAATATAATCTCAAGTATCTTTGTAACAGAGCGCATCAAAAACTCAATTCTGCCTCATGTACATTCTGCCCTTCACCCAGCATCTTGGAAATGAGCTGCGCATGCTCATGCACACACCAGTGTTCATCTCCTAGTGTAGGATAAAATAAGCCCTAAATATTCACTGAAATTCATTCCAAACCTTGTGTGGCTCGCATTCATGAAGCTCAAAACAGAGAGAGAGAGAGAGAGAGAGAGAGAGAGAGAGTGTGTGTGTGTGTAAGTAAAATATATATATACACACACATATCAGGGGGTACCTGTGTTCCTCTGTAACCACAAAAACAACAAGTAGTCTGGTGGCACCTTAAAGACTAACATTTATTTGGGCATAAGCTTTCGTGGGTAAAACACATCATCTGAAGAAGTGGGTTTTTTACGCATGAAAGCTTATGCCCAAATAAATTTGTTAGTCTTTAAGGCCAACGGCAGTTGAGAAGGAACTGAAAAAAATATATATAAAAAAACATAACTCAAGAATGTATACTTGTGAAATGAATGTTTCATCTGCATTTCCCTTTAACTCTCCACAACTCTGTGTGTGTGTGACTGGAAAAGTTTTCTGGATTTTAAATTGAGTTTAAGTCAAAGCTAGATTCCTGGTGAAGTAAGACTGTCCTAAAACAATAAAATAAAACAGCAAGTATAAGGTTGCTTCGAATAAAATTGCTTTACTATTCTCCACAGCCAAGGAATTAAATTACAAAGTCAAAAACTATACAGACTATTCTACCACTGTTTTATCCATAATGGTCAGAGTAAGATACAGATGCAGCAGTGTTTTGCTTTAATACCTAATTTAAGAATATTGTTAAATAACTTTCTGTTATCACTGAAGCGAAGTGTGTGTGTGTTGGCTGAAAAGTAATTTCAAGGGAATAAGTCAGCTCACTATTTTTTAAGTTATCAAATAAATAACTCTGGATTCCATTTTAAGATATACTTGCACATACTATGTATTTGTCTGCTGTGACAGGGTTGGACCGGATGGCTACAGGAGAGTAACAGAAGGCAGATATATTAGCCCCAGGTTAAGTAGGTCCCTTTTCCCTGGGTAAGGTAACAGGGAAGGTTCCAGAACAATCAGGAACCTTCTGGAGACAATTAAGACAGACAGGCTGGTTAGAACACCTGCAGCCAATCAAGAAGCTGCTAGACTCAATTAAGGCAGGCTAATCAGGGCACATGGGGGTTTAAAAAAGAGCTCACTTCAGTTTGTGGTGCGCATGTGAGGAGCTGGGAGCAAGAGGCACTAGAAGCTGAGAGTGAGAACGTAGACTGTTGGAGGACTGAGGAGTACAAGCATTATCAGACACCAGGAGGAAGGTCCTATGGTGAGGATAAAGAAGGTGTTGGGAGGAGGCCATGGGGAAGTAGCCCAAGGGAGTTGTAGCTGTCACACAGCTGTTCCAGGAGGCACTCTAGACAGCTGCATTCCTCAAGGCCCTGGGTTGGAACCCGGAGTAGAGGGCGGGCCCAGGTTCCCCCCAAACCTCCCAACTCCTAGTCAGACACAGGAGGAATTGACCTAGACTGTGGGTTCACGAAAACGGCCAAACTGAGTGCTGCCGTGAAGCTCCAAGGCGAGCAAATCCGCCAATAAATGCAAGACTCACCAAGGTAGAGGAGGAACTTTGTCACACTGCATTCATGTGTATGTATGTGCCGTTTGTTTAGAAATGGATTATACATACATACATAATTAGAAAATGTTTTAAATTATGAGATCTGTTTTAAACACATGAATAGGATGGATTTATTCAGTTATTTCATTTGGTTGGAAAGAATAAATTACATGTATCCTATGTACGCTGACCACATTTCTCTGGATTTTTTTTTTTTGCACTTTCATACAATAATGCCAAGTGTTCCTATCACTGTACTAATTCATAACTAAGAGCACATAATTCATTATAACATATCCAATGTTTTACAAAATCAACAGTTGTTTCTCTATCCAATAGTTCTAAGTCAAGGACATTTTTCTAAATAGTAGTCCAATAGTACTCCTAAATATAGTAGTCCAAAAACATTACTAGTCATAACATTAAGTTTAAATTCACTACCCCATTTTCTATACAAAAGCCATACATATTTTGTACTTTTGAAGATATTTTGCAGGCACACAAAAGGGAATGGCTGTAAGGATAATAATCAACAATATATGTGTTGACAATACCAAATTAGTTTTCTTCATATCATGAATAGTAGCGGAGTCCTTTTTTCCTTGCTGATTACAATAGGAGAGGTACTCTATTTAAATTGCAGAGTTGATCCAAAATAGATGTTTTCCATGCAGTACAACTGAATGTGGATTTGCTGAATTAGTATTCGCCTGGTGAGAGTATCTTCAATTTGGGTGATAAAGATTTTGCCTTTTTGAAAGAGAAGTCTGATTCTCCAACGTTTGTGTTATCTTACATTTTCTGGGCATCAGATAGCTAGACCAAGGCACAGTAGGACAGCACTACAGAAAGAGCACTAGCTTTTATAAATGTACTGAGTAATTTATAGGATAGTCAGAAAAGATCTATCTTAGATACTTCAGAAATAAATGTACATAAATAGAAATAATACACTATATAAATAATCCTTGTATTTAAACTTTAATGCTCTCCACAAATTTTAGATTTAAACCACTAAAATCAGTTTCACTTGTGTTTTTTAATGGCTATCCCAACTTTTATCTCCTCCTCTATTACCAGTTTCTAAATTTAAACCAAAGCCAAAATTTCCCCATAGAAGTACCAGTTAAGTAAGCAGAATACTAAATTCTCAAAATCATGAAAAATTCTCACTATCCTCTGTGTGAATAATATGCATTTCCAATCTTTGAGCTGTTTATTTCGCAGTTACTATAACAAATCTCTCGTCTGTACAGTTGATAAGACATTCCTCTCTTTAGCAGGGGCAATTTACTCTTGGGATAAAGTACTCATTTAGACTTTGAATTATAAGCAGGCTTTGGAGAATTCAATTTTATCATTTCAATGGACAGTAGCGATGTTTATTTTAAGCATTTTTCAGATTTTTATAGATTTAAATGTTCATAGTTGTGGAAATTATAGCGGGTCACACAATTATTTAATGATAGTAAACAGATTCAAAAAATTATAACCATTAAAACACAACCACCACATGTCAAAATATACAAAGCAGATTTCCTTAGATCAAACTAAGGTCTCAAGAAACGTTTTTCCTACTTTGCCTATCTGTAAATCTTGATAATCGTCAATTGCAATATTTTTTCATCAGTTTGTGTTTGTACAGTGAGATTGACATTTACTGATAAAAATCTAACCTTTCCAACCCTAATTATAAGCCATTGTGTATGTCTGATCAGCCCATGGTCTTTTAAGTTTAGTCACTTCTCCTAATGTTTGGTGAGATTCCACATAACTATATAACCTTCACATTGTTTACAGCCATGATGCTTTGAACCTTAAGCAATTTTACATATTTTTAACCTGTCTAATAATTCAGGAAACAAAAAACTACATCAAAACTGATCCAAAAGTTTATTATGTGGACATACTAAGCCTTTGTTTTCTGGCTGTCTTTAACCAAATCTTTTATCTTATTTATATCAGCCATTTGAGCATATCCCCATTTTGCTGTGCATCTAAATCCTGTACTCCAGATTTATATCTGACATGTCACACATGCTAATCTTACCTGAAGTAATGAGGCCAAAACTACACCAGATTCTGCCAACAAAGACTGGCACAGAGTCCTTAATAGTGTAAAGTCTACTAGGAAGGGGCTCATAGCTGTGACTTCCACTTTGATGGGGCAATAGGATGCTGAGGACCAAAGTAACACCAAGAGAGTGACATTAGCTAAGGAGAGGTTATGGCTTGTAGCTGGGAAATGCACTGATTCAGTGAAGTCATTGGGCAGCCACTGCAGAACAGGCAGGAAATTTCTTTTGGTTAATCAGAAAAATGTTGACTAAACTGCAAAATCATGGTTTGCTTAAAACTGAACCTAGACTCTTCACAGCCAGCCAATGCCCATGATCAGCCACTAAGTTTTGGCTTTTGGCTTTAGCCATCCTTGGAAAGTCTGTTATGCATCCATATTGTGAACTAGGATTGAAAATGCTGCATTTCAAAAATACAGGACAGACCTCAGATGTCCTTAATGACCAGGGTTTTGGGGACTGGGACGTAGAAAAAAGGGGTGCAGCACAGATGGGAATTGTCGGGGGGAGGGCTTAGCCCTCTGCCTGGCTCTAGGACCAAGGAGTCTCCCCTAACAGCTGTTGCTCTGCCCCACTATGCAGTAGCCCCATCCCTTCAACCCAGCTTCCCTTGACCCCAGCTCCCTGTGCAACCAGGTCCTGTGCTTCTGCCTCCTGACTCAGTTGAGACCAGCTACCTTGCCTGCTGTATGGAGAGCCTTCCTGACTGCCCGCAACCCCTGTAGCCCTGCCTCCTATTGTACAGGCCAACCAATCAGAATTTTTTTTTACTGATGGAAGACACAGCCAATGAACTCTGGCTGTTTCATCCGCAGCACATGTGTATGTGCCCACAAAAGGGGAGGGAGCAGGCAGAGGAAGAAATACAGGATAAAAGGCATCCTGCACTGAATTAGTACAGGACAGGCAATTTTTTATTTAAATAAGGGATGTCCCTTACAATACAGGACGACCCTACATTGGCAACCCTACAATGTAAACACTGTTTAGGTGTCATAGGAGTTTTGAGAGCAGTTCCGATGACTAAGTGCTGCTTTCGCATATGTAAAATAGGTTAATATGTTTGAAAAGCAATAGGACTCATCAATACTCCATTTCTCACTATTATTTACTAGCAGCTGAAAGCCCGTGCTGTTGCATGAGTGCAATTTGTAAAGTTGTGTATAAAAAAAGCTGAAAATGACTGAACTTGAAAACCAGATAGTAACACACCACAAATACAAGTGATGATTCAACGTAGTGACATTCTAAACAGAAAGAACTCTCACCATGCTTGTAGCTGTTTTCTAACATGCCACACTGACTCAAACAGACATTATTCACGGAGGACTGCCCTCTGAAGAGATTTGATAGTGGTCTGAGGGCTCTGCACTTCACTGATGAGGCACCGACAAACTGGCTTGGCAAGCTCGTATGCAATAAGGCTTCAAAGAGAGACAGAGTACCAATCCCAGAATCTTACTATATAAATATCATCATAACACCGCATAGCCCCAGTCACGGACCAGGAACCCACTGGTGCTGTGAAAATACATAACAAGACAGTACCTGCCACAAAGAACAAACAATCTAAGTAACTCTTTAAACAATTAATCTACCTTTCATTTTGGAGTCTACATCATTTTATATAAACTTATTTCTAAAATAAAAAATAATACATTTCCATGATGTTCTATTTTAATAATTTCTAAATAATTTCAATGTGCAGGAAAAAAAAACTTTTGCCTTTTCTAAAATGCCAACCAATACTGTCTTCTCAGATCCTGCAACTGAAAATTTTATGGGGAAAGAGAAACCTATGAAACACAGAATAATGCCTCTTCAAATATGAATAAAATCAACATTCATCATTTACACGCAAATGATTTTGTTTTTTCAGCATAAATCATTTTTAGTTTTATCAAGTTTCCCACGTGATCCAAAATATTTTCATTTTGTTTTAATGCATCTCATTACTTTACAGTAGATTTTGACATTCCAGCTGACCTTTAAGAAGCTTGCAGTGTACAGTAAGAATTAAATTGGTTCTTTCACTTGACTATAGTCCCTAAGGAAATGAATTTCAGGCAAGCTCTCTGCAGAAGTACTGCTGTTAGAAAAAGCATAGCTTCTACTTGTTAACAATAGACACTGGCAACTATCAAACATACTATACAGAGAACATGAAGAAAGTCACAGTACTTCTGCCTGCCATTCTGCCTTTGAGAAGGCTACCTCATTTAAGACTTACCTGTACTCAGAACTTATATCTAAATGCTTGTCTTTTCAAATTGATCGGATGCAAAAATCTGATAAGCTGCCTAGCTTTGGTGATTGAGATGACTCAAAAGAGCATTTATTATTAATTTCAAAGTTCTGTACAAAATCCCTTATAGTACCCCTGTGAGGAATGTAAGTATTCCCATTTTATACAGATGTGGACCAGACACAGAAAGGTTAAGAACCTGATTTTCACAGGTGGCTGAGTGCTTAGAACTCCAGTGGAAACTGCAGGTTCTTAACATCTCTGAAAATCAAGCTCTAAATGACTTTGCCCAAGGCCACAAAATGATGCAGGGGCAGAGCAGAGATTAGGGCTTCTGGCTCACTCAGTAATCCTGAAACTACTCTAATGGTATATCTTTACTACCAACGTAAAAGCGCTGCCATGGCAGCGCTTTAATGTGGCTGTGTAGTTGCGGCACCAGTGCTGGGAGAAAGCTCTCCCAGAGCTGTAAAAACCCCATCCGCACGAGGGGAGTAGCTCCCAGCACTGGTACACTGTCTACATTGCCACTTTACAGTGCTGAAACTTGCATCGCTCAGGGGGGTGTTTAGTCACACCTCTGAGCGAGAAAGTTTCAGTGCTGTAAAGTGGCAGCGTAGACAAGGCCTAAGACATGGTCTTCACTACAAAAAAAGTGTGTGTATGGTGAAGGGGGTGTAGAGATACCATATGCTAACACACACATGGTAATGAAGGGGGGAGGGATAGCTCAGTGGTTTGAGCATTGGCCTGCTAAACCAAGGGTTGTGAGTTCAATCCCTGAGGGGGCCATTTGGGATCTGGGGCAAAATTTGGGGATTGGTCCTGCTTTGAGCAAGGGGTTGGACTAGATGACCTCCTGAGGTCTCTTCCAACCCTGATATTCTATGAAGGAAGAGCCTAGTGCAGAGGTCGGCAACCTACAGCATGCAAGCCGATTTTTAAAGGCACGCTGCTGCTTGCCAGGTCCCAGCCGCCCGCCCCGCTCAGCCGACTGCTGAACCCAGGCTGGGAACCTGGCAGGCAGCAGCGTGCCATTCAAAATCCTGCCCACCCTGGCCTGCTCTTCTCCGCTCCCCTGGGGGCAGGGTGAAGAAGCTTGGTCCCTGCCGGCTGCTGCTGCAGGACAGGCAAGCTCCCCCCTACCCCGCTTCTTCTCCAGCCGTGCTGGGTTCCTACTGCTCCTCCTCTCCCTCCCTGCCGCCGATCAGCTGATGGCCCTTGTGAGGGAGGGGGAGAAGCGGAGCCCCGCGCTGCTCCGGGGAGGAGGCGGAGAAGAGGTGGGGACAGGGCCGTGGAATCAGGGCATATCCCCTCCAGCTCCCTGCCGTGAGCCACTCTGGGCGGGGGCTGGGAGCACCCCCACGACCCTAGCCCACACCCCCCAGCCCTCTGCCCTGACCCCTACACCCCTCCACACACACACCCAGCCCTCTGCCTTGATCCCTACACCCCCCCACGACCCCAGGCCTGACTCCAGCCCCCCACACCCCATGCCCTGACTCCTGCACCCTCCTCACACACCCGCAGCCCCCGCCCTGATTCCTACCCCCCCACACACCCTATGCCCTGACTCTTGCACCCCCCACATTCCCACCCCCACCCTGAGCACCAAATGGGAGCTCCTGCACCCCTTGCACCAAATGGGAGCTGCCCAGGCAAGTGCTCCACACCCAAACCTCTTGCCCCAACCCTGAGCCCCCTCCCTCATTCTAGCTGCTGGTCAGACCCTGCACCCTAACCCCCAGCCTGCTCCTTCACCTCCAGCCCTGTGCTCAGTGCACTCCCACCCTCAGCTCAGTGCAAAGAGAGAGGAAGAGAATGGCCTAGAACCAGGGAGAAGGTAGGTACCCACTCTATATGGGCAGGGCCGGGACCCCAGACTGGCAGTGGGCTGAGACGGGCTGGCAGCCAGGACTCTGGCTGGCAGGAACCAGCGGATGGAACCCCAGACCGGCAGCGGGCTGAGCCGCTCAGACCACTGTTAGTCTGGGGTTCTGGCTGCTGGCCCCTTGCCAGCCGGGGTCCCGGCCGCAGGCCCCGCTCAGCCTGCTGCTGGCCTAGGTGAATGGAACCCCAGGCTGGCAACGGGCTGAGAGGGCCGGCGGCGTAAGATCAGCATTTTAATTTAATTTTAAATGAAGCTTCTTAAACATTTTGAAAATCTTGTTCACTTTACATATGACAATAGTTTAGTTACATAATATATAGACTTATAGAGAGAGACCTTCTAAAAAACGTTAAAATGTATTACTGGCACACGAAACCTTAAATTAAAGTGAATAAATGAAGACTCGGCACACCACTTCTGAAAGGTTGCCGACCCCTGGCCTAGTGTCTACCTTGACCTGCTCATGTGTTAAAATGACACACTGCCTTGTCCTCACCAGGATTTTACCACGTGGTTTAACAAAAAAAAAGAAAAAAAAATTTCTAGGGTGGATGCACCCCAAAAGGAAGTTTCTTTGGCAGAACTAAACCCAACATTGGTCATGATGGCAAGAAATCAGATGCCCTCCTGTCCCAAAGATTTTCCCAAAGGAAAACAGTTGTTTGAAATTTACATTGTTTAAAATTTGAAATGGCAAGACAGATTTTTGATTTGGAAAAGCAGCATATTCTCAGGGGTAAGCACTGTATAGAAACCATAGCATCTGATA
The DNA here is from genome assembly GCF_965140295.1 of Lepidochelys olivacea. Classification (NCBI taxonomy): domain Eukaryota; kingdom Metazoa; phylum Chordata; order Testudines; family Cheloniidae; genus Lepidochelys; species Lepidochelys olivacea. The sequence goes on from NC_140424.1 coordinate 17,911,072, forward strand.
TTTATAAGTATGTGCATATACATTTGACAGTAATAATATTTGATACATATAACTACTAATAGCACAGAATAATCTACATAAAAATGACTGCTTTAAATAAATTCTTAACCAAGCATTTTCCATAAATAAGCTATAGCAGTAGCTGCCTAATTTTGGATTTACAAACAATATTTGCCTGTTGTGACAGGGTCAGGCCAGATGGCTACAGGAAAGTGACAGAAGGCAGATATATTAGCCCCGGTTAAGTAGGTCCTTTTTCCCTGGGTAAGGTAACAGGGAAGGTTCCAGAACAATCAGGAACTTTCTGGAAACAATTAAGGCAGACAGGCTGATTCGAACACCTGCAGCCAATCAAGAAGCCAATCAAGAAGCTGCTAGAATCAATTAAGGCAGGCTAATCAGGGCACCTGGGTTTAAAAAGGAGCTCACTTCAGTTTGTGGTGTGTGCACGAGGAGCTGGGAGTGAGAAGGTGTACTACTGGAAGACTAAGAAGTGAGAATAAAGAAGGTGTTCGGAGGAGGCCATGGGAAAGTAGCCCAGGGAGTTGTAGCTGTCACGCAGCTGTTACAGAAACCACTGTAGAGAGCAGCAATCCACATGGCCCTGGGCTGGAACCCGGAATAGAGGGTGGGCCCAGGTTCCCCCCATCCCTACAACTCCCTACTTGATACTGGAGGAGTTGAACTGGACTGTGGGTTCCACCAGAGGGGAAGGTCTCTGGCCTGTTTCCCAATCTGCTACGTGGATCAGCAGAGACTGCGGGGATTGTTGTTCTTCTGTTTCCCCATGCTGGCCACTGATGAGGCTAACTGAGTGAACAGCAGATTTGAGCCACGAAAGTGGCCAAACTGAGGGCTGCCATGAACCTCTGAGGTGAGCAAATCCGCCAATAAGCGCAGGACCCACCAAGGCAGAGGAGGAACTTTGTCACACTATAAGTATGAAAGTCCTAGCAGAACATATAAAGAAAAAAAGGGAATGGAAGGATCAGTCATGCTTCTGTTTTAGAATGAAAGTATTTCCACAAATTAATAATAATAATACTTAATACTACTACTACTAATAATAATTTTACAAAACATAAAAGTGCTTTTTATTTTGAATGCCAAAATATCTCTATCTTTTAAACTAGTAACAAAAAGTAACATTTAAACAATGAAATTAATATCCTTCCAAAAAAAATAGATTAACGTCATCATGGTATTTGGAAGAGAAACATTTAATTACACCACTATGATTAATTAAAGCAAGGCATATGAAGGATCTAGAAAATGGCTTAATTCCAAAATTCTGTACAAGAGCAACACTTTGGGGTATGGGTATGGAATACTTCATTTTGGGTATCAAAAGCAGCAATAATTATTTGGAGAATGTATTTTTAAAATGACTACAAATTGTAACAAACTCTTCAAAAACTCTCAGCATACTATTCTGTAGAGCAGTCTTCTGCAGCATCTAAGCAGCAATGCTGATTTGCTGCTGCATTGTGGGAAAATGCCTGCTGCTGTGGGTGACTACATTAATTTTGCTAACTCTTCATGTACTGCAGCAGACCTCATAACTACTGTATGAATTGTCAAGAGTTTGAAAACACCTTCCTTGATCCAACAGGCACATTTTTGAAATGTGGATGCTCTTTGCAAAACGTACCCACAATGTACAAAGGCATACTATTTTAGCAAACCTTAGGCTGAAAGCATACCAGAGAGCATTATTTTTCATACAACAGGGCAATGCTTGTGGTCAGTGGAGGCTGACCAGGAGATGGAAGCATTGTGCACCATACATTTAATCAGCGTCAACGGCCAATCTATAGAGAGATCTTGCCAGTACCAGAAGAAGCTGCATGTCAAACCTTTCATTGGAAGGTATTATACTTTCACAGCTGTTGTTATTTGATCAACTGTTTGAAATATGGAAAATAAAGTCTAGCCTTTTCATGACGTCATTTATATCACCACAAGCCATCTTTTCTAAAGTAATATATTATTTTTTTAAATGACAGTATTTAATACTGTGCTCTTAAATAACTCAATTTTAAAACTTCATTGAAGAGAAACTGCACATTCTTGATAAATGCAAGAATTCTGTCAAACACAAAAACAAGCATGTTTTTAAAAAATACAAGAAAATATTGCCAGCACTTTAGATTTATGTGATGTAGATGTATCTTCTATTAGAGGTTCTCAAACTGTGGTCCGCGGACCACTACTCGTCCACGAGCTCCATTCAGGTGTCTGTGGATAGTTGCCTCTAAGGTGCATGCCTGGGCAGCCGCACATGAGAGAATGAAGGGCCACCCACCTAATTAGTGGAGCCACAAGGTGCCTGGACCCTGGAGAAGACGCACATGTAAGGTGAGATGGTGGCCTTGAGGGGAATAGGGGGTAGATAGGAGGGGGCAGTGGGGTGAGAAGAGGGGGTGGGGGGGATTTGGGATGTACAGGGCTGTGGTGGTCAGAGAAAGAGGCAACTTTCCCCAGCTTCAGGGCTGCGGCTACCAGAGAGAGACCCCCCGCCCCCTCCTTTCCAGCCCTGGAGCTGCTGCAGTGGGGGAGAGAGGGAGACACCCCCTGCTTCCCAGCCTCAGCTCTGTGGCTGCCATGGCCGGGGAGAGAGGGCACATCCATCACACTAGAAAGGCAATATTACTGATATTAAAATATGAGTTCTGTGCTTCTAGTTGTAGAACAGAAAAACAATTTCTACTTTTTTTTAATATAGCGCTTTCCGATGCAGTGAGCTGTAGCTCACGAAAGCTTATGCTCAAATAAATTGGTTAGTCTCTAAGGTGCCACAAGTACTCCTTTTCTTTTTGCGCTTTACAATAGTTAGCTAACGGTACATTTGGAAAGATCATTAAGTTGTCTGCCAAGACCCTCAGCAATTTTCAAGTGGTCCACAAAAAAAAAGTTTGAGAACCACTGTTCTACTACATACTAAAATATTGCTTGCTAGTAATAAATTACTTGATACTTACTGATATCTAAACGTCTTAATCCAATTTTACACAAACAAATCCAATAATTACTGCATATGCTTTTTAATGATTACAATCTCTGAGAAAGCCCAACTATACAAAAAAGTGTTATAAGCCATTGTACTGATGTAATGAATAGGATCAAACTACCAGGTTTCAGTAAGTACAACAGCTTTTAAGTACATTTCTGTGACATAAGGAAAGAATATGAATAAATGACAGAAACAGGTGAAGCCACAAAATACTGATTTATAGCAGGATTATTAACATTCCACTACACTACAGAATTCTACACCCATGGCCCCCAGTTGCCCAAACTGGCGTTTGTAACTTTTTTTTTTTTTTTTAAAAAGGCATTCTGAAACAGGAATAGTTAAAACCAGAAATGCATTCTTGGCTTCTACTGTGACAGGATTTATTTACAGCTTCTTTTAAACACAGCAGCTCCACTACAAACTATTGTATGTGAGAAGAATTTTTGATTATACAATGCTAATGCCTCACTGCGTTAAACATATCATGCCAATGTATTATTTTTTTCCTTCAGCAATTCGTTCAGGTCATTGTTTGATGGTTTATGAATTCATTACAGGAAACAGATGGATCCCATAATTCAGCACTATTCTCCCACTCAATAATACAGGCAATTTCCACCCCCCCCCCCAATCTTGCTCCCCACTCCAAATCAATCTTAATGAAGCCACTTCCTTGATGTCCAAATCCCTGCACATGTATGCTGAGCAGAGAAACAGAAGTTATTAAAGCAACCTTGAAACAGTAAATGCCTTTTTGATAAAACAGAGAACATTAGCATGCCCATACATAAGCACTGCCTCCTGGAACCAGATACAAATGCTAGCGCTTACCCAACTCAGCTGAGAAATAAAAATTCTAGGTCAAAAGCACAGATGCTCTGATAAGTAGTAAATTCACTTTTAATTGCTGAAAAAAATTCTTACAGGGAAATTTTTTTTCCTCCAATCCACTTTTAAATGGTGAATTTTCATTTAGAAAATTATCTCCTTTGTCTATTAAACTCTGATGTTTTTCACGACAGTGACATCTACTGGTAAAAGTAAAGGTATTTCAGCAAAACTGTTAGCTTGTTATGTAATATCCAATGATTTGTACACAAAAAGTCATCCTTCCCCCTCTCCTTCTCACCTGAACACACACATGCTTAAAATCTATCAGATGTAACAATGAATTTCAGTTTGACACTGACAATGAAACAAGATGGTTCACAAGAGAAAGAACTTTAAACAATGACTTAAGAAATGGCCTAGTAACGGGCTTAAAAAATTTACCCAACAGTTACATTTTGACAACTAAGCCTACTAGCCAGGGTTAAATATAAAATTACACGGAATATGTTTGCATCACCATAACCCCCAAAGCTTTACTCCTTAGTATTCAAAGGAATAAATCAGTTCTGTGCTGTTTACTGCACACTGCATTTAAGATATTGTCAATCAATTTTCTATTTGACTAGAACTGAAGAAGAGCTGTGTAGCTCGAAAGCTTGTCATCTCTTTCACCAACACAAGTTGGTCCAATAAAAAATATTACAGCATCCAGTTTGTCTCTCCCTAATGTTTAAAAACGTAATTTATGTCTCAGGTCAGTGTCAGCTTCCTCTTTTTCGTTCTCCACCCTCACCTCCTTATATCTTTTCTTCTTTTGTTCCTTATGTGTGCTCTACCTCTTTCCCTTATTTTCTTTTCATTCTCCAAAATCTTTCCTTGCACCAGGCTTCTTCCCTACCAATTTCCCCCATTCTCCCCAACCTACATCAGGGTACCCTTTCACCCCTCACCCTCAGCCCACCCTAGTAGCCCTGTATACATATATGGAGCTTGAAAAAATTACCAGGTACTCAGTCAGACTACTAAATAAGATGCATAAACGAAGATCAGGAGCCCAACATCACACCGGAAATGGCAATGAAAAAACCATGTATTCCCCCTTACCCAGTTGTTGGGTTTTCTAATAGGGTAATGTCCATATACCATATTCAGTGGCTCAATTTTCTGTAACCTGCAGGTAGCACATATACAATAAATTTCCAAAAGATATGCTCTGTTCCTTCATCCCCATTCCAGAGCCTTCTCTCTGCGATGGCAGAGTGATTCTGGTAATCCTTCTCCTCAGTCTCAGTTTTGGGGTCCTCTTCCAACGAGAACAGCTCCAGTTCGCTGTTACTCATAACTTTCCTAAATCACAGCAGAATGTGATCTTTACCTGTTTCATGGTTACATATAGCATACCCAATAGCAGCGGTGAAAAATGACAACGTTCTGGTCTATTTTCACTCTGCTCCATCTTTGGGGGCGAGGGAAAGACACTGGAGCTCTGTGTGCAGACTTACAAGTCAGCACTGCATCGGTTTATACCTAGTTCACATTTGAAAAGCTGTCTTCAAATTTTTTTTTTTTCTAACGACAGTTTTGGTTCTACAAGTAGATGACACTCATTCAGGAAAAATCCCTACTCACTGTAGGTAAGTGATTTTTTTAAAGTGTTGCCTAAACAATATATATATTACTTGTCTGAGGCAGCTCTTCAGCCTAGAATTAAGTTTCTAGTTTTGTGTAATATCTATACTGCAGTACCTTCCAAAGCCCTATCTATCTGCAGTCCATGTATTCTAAAGACAAATGCAGTAGTCTGCTCTGCTCATATGAATACATTTCATGGGCTTCCTCAAGGTGTGAACATGATTTGTCTTAGAACCTCACATATTCAGGCATATGATCAGAGGCAGTTGATAGATAACTACCCATCATAAATGGATATATTATAAAACAGTGAAATTTATTTGCTATCTATTCAGTGGCTTTTGATTCAGACAAAAATTAATTCCTAATTTTGATACTGGAAAAGCTCCTTTGCAATTGTCATCCAGAAATATTTTATTGCCATCCGTTGGAAACCAACATTTTATGAGGAAACCTTGATAACTTATAGGCCCCACAGCGATGAGCATGTCACAAATCACATTTCCAAGAGTGAGACTTGAATATTAATATTTATAAATTAAAGATTAAAATAAAATCTTCCTTTCTTAACCTCCTAGAAGCACATAAAAATTCAAGTAAACTGAGAATAGTATTTAATTTGATTATACTTTCCAATTTTGAGAGCTCTAAACATTCTGTTCTTAAGCCTTCATTCCTATATTGACATTAACAGCTGCTCTCAAAACAAGGCTTTTTAAAAATCTATTATTTCTGCATCTTCCTGGATCCTCAGAGGTGCTGTTATATGCTGTCTATACCAAATATTGTTAGACCATATGGAACCATGGCTGCTATGGGATGTCTGAACTTAAGTGCGTTTCCTTTTAACTCAGTTTTAGAATATCACCGAGCCCTAACATAGGGCTTTTCATCACTAGATCCCAAAGCACTTTACAAAGATCAGTATCATTATCCCTATTTGAAAGGAGGGGAAATTGAAGCACAGAGGTGAAGCGACTTACCCACAGTCACCCAGCAGGCCAGTGGCAGAACCAGGCACAGAACTCAGGTCTCAGTCCAATGCCATATCAGCTAGAGCCACACAGCTTCCCTAGAGAGTACAATTCCTACAGTCCCCTCTCTATCCCATCAATAACTGTCCTTATGGAAATGGGCACAAATTTCAGTACCAAATTCTGGTTGTTAACAAATCAATGGGAGTTTTTGACAAGTGAGACCAGTCTTTGACCCTTAAACCCAAATCCTTCTCCAAGCACACAGTGTTTTCAAAGCTGGGAAGACTCCTTGACCCTCACCATGGAACACATCACCACACCCTCTCTATAGGCTCTATTCACTTTGTTACCCACCTTCAGTTTATAGTTCTGCTCCAAGAGGACCTTCTACATCTGCAGACGAGTGGGCAAGGTTGGTTTGTTTAATGCACTCCAACCTTTGTACATGAGGCTATAATTCCATGAAATGAGACTGGAACAAGGTTCTTCCCCCAGACCTAAAGGACCCTACCACCACTATATTTTCTTCTGTGAAAGACTCCCATCATCTTTTCTCAGTCGAAGACAGTACCAAAAATAAGTAATTTAATCCGTGTTTTTCACATTTCCTGTTCTCCTATACTTTACATTACATATTTTGGATAGTCTGTCTGGGGTCCACTCTTAGGAAACACTGCAGATGGTGTAAGAAATTACAGAAAGTCAAACAAATGGTTTGGCTCTTGCTACGAGCACCCCAGAATGAAGATACTGCCTTCATTTATATACACTGTTAGCATATTATTATTTAAATGGTTAGACAAAAGTGCGTTTCCCAGAATACTGTCAGTCTCATCTTCCTAGCCTATCCATTTTTATTACAGGGTCTCCACCTCAGTCTTTTCATCCCTTCTTGTTTCAATGTGTGCTTAAATGTCGTCTTCTGTCAAACTGAGGTTGAGTAGCTTCTTTTTAAATACTGTTTTGAAGTCATACAAGCAACTCAAGGCTGAAGCCCGAAGGAAAATCCATGATATCAAAAATAAGTGGTGGCAAGAAAAGGCGATGGAGATTGAGCTTTATGCTGATAAACATGACATGAGGTTTTTTTCCAAGCAATAAGGTCCATTTATGGTCCTTGCTTCCATGAACCCACCCCAGTCCAAGCTCAAGATGGGTCAATGTATTTTAAGGACAGCAAAGCCATTAAAGCCAGATGGAAGGAGCATTTTGAGTTACTCCTGAACTGTGAGTCAACTGTCTCTGATGCCACTATCGAATCTATACCTCAATGATACAAAAAAGAATCACTTACTGACACCCCCCTGTTCCCCAGGTCGAAATAGTAACACAAGCCATTAAGCAAACTAAGAACAACAAGGCAGCAGGGCCAGATGGCATACTAGCTGAAGTCTACAAGTTTGGAGGTGAGGAATTGGTAAGGAAGCTCCACAAACTTTTTCTTCATATCTGGTATAATGAGACGATTCCAGAAGACTTGAGAAACGCTAACACCGATAAGTCGGAGTGTGAAAACTACTGAGGCATTGCCTTGCTATCTACAGCAGGGAAAATTCTTGCCCATATCCCCTTAAACCAACTACTTCCCCTTGTTGAAGAAATACTGCCGCAATCTCAGTGCGGTTTTAGACCATCCCGCGGGACAGCCAACATGAGCTTCATTGCCTGTCAAATCCAGGAAAAATCTTGGTATTAAAATCACGACCTGTACATGGCTTTCATCGATTTGACAAAGGCCTTTGACTCTGTCAATCGCGAAGCCCTGTGGAAGGTGCTGGCCAGATTTGGCTGCCCTCCAAAATTTATTAAGTCCTAAGTCTTCTCCATGATCTGATGACTGTCACGGTTCTCTGTAATGGCCTTGAGATGGAACCTTTCATCATCAAAACTGGGGTTAAACAATGCGTTATAACCCCAACCCTGTTTTCCATCTATTTAATAGTTATTTTGGTCCTCATTAAAGATCACCTCTCCAATGGAGCTGACATTCAATGTAGAATGGATAGGCAGCTCTTTAATCTTCGACATTTCTGCTCAAAGTCTAAAGTCTTCAGGATATCCATTACTGATCTTCAATATGCTGATGATTGTGTCATCCTCACACACACCGAGAATGACCTGGATTTACTTGCACAAGCTTACCGAAGCCTAGGACTCTCATTGAATATTGAGAAGGCTAAAGTGCTCTATCAACCTGACTTTGGAGACAGTTGAGCACTTTTGCTACCTTGGTAGCCAACCTTCTCAAAATGCAAAAATCGACAGAGAGATCCAGCACAGGATCCAGTGTGCAAGTGCTTCCTTTGGGAAATTGCTCTGACGTGTTTTCACAGACCGTGATCTACAGTTGGACACCAAGATCCAAGACTACAAGACACTTGTTGTTCCTACACTCCTCTATGGATGTGAATCCTGGGTGACCTATTGACAGCACCTCAAGAGTTTGGAGAGGTATCACCAGTGATGCCTCCAGAAGACCCTTCGCATCAAGTGGCACTAATGCCAGCATCCTCGCTGAAGCCAATATCACCAGCATTGAAGCAATGATCCTCATGAACCAATTTCACTGGGCTGGACATTGTTTGCAGATGCCAGACTCTTGCCTCCCAAAATAAGTCTTCTACTCTCAGCTCACCCATGGTGGTCAGAGGAAATGCTACAAAGATACACTGAAAGCGTACCTTAAGAAAACTGATGTGGACATCACAAGCTTGGAGGAGCAAGCCACCAACCGACCCCAATGGAGCCATATCCTCCATAAGGCAGTGGCCCACTTCAAGAAGAAGTGCCTTGCCCTCGAAGCTGGAGAGAGAGGGAAGGAAGGAAGGAAGGAAAAAGAAATAACTTTCTCCCAGCAGGCAGTTGGCCTGCCACAAAATGCCTGTACCTACAGTGGGCAGATCTGCGGTTCCAGGATTGGACTCCTGAGTCATTTCAGGACCCATATGTAAATCTGTGGTAGAGATCATCCTCGAGTTGAGGGATGGCCAATCAATCAATCACACTTAGGTAGCACCCACTAGGCAAAATGCTTCCAGCCTAGAGAGCTCATGGTGAAGGGCCTATTCAGAGTAATGAGCCATTAGGAAAAACAACAGACCTTAGGAGAAGCTTATCCATCACCTGGTGAACCTTCCTGAGAACGCTCCAAACAGCCTGTGGCTGCTATGACTCAGCAGGGCATGTGATCAGACCACATGACACTGATCTCCATTTGGGTACCTGTTTTTTCCCCCACAAATTGGGAACTGTTTTTTTAAACAGTATTCCCGCCATATGGAAAAGCTATATCAGGTAGGAAGTGACATCATCTGTTGTTCACTCCCCCACAACTCAACACCTGAGAAAAACTCCGAAAGAAAAGGGGGTGGAGAGCCCACGCTGCAAAGCAAGTGCTGCTTGTATCATCAGTCGGGGAGAAACTGGTAATTCATATCCAATCTTTCTAGTATCCTTGGCTTAGTTTGTGGTTTGTTTATTTACTAGGTAATCTGCTTTGATCTGTTTGCTATCATTTATAATCACTTAAAATTTATCTTTTGTAGTTAATAAACTTGTTTTATGTTTTAACCTAAATCAGTGTGCCTTTAAGTGAAGTGTCTGGGGAAAAATCTCAGCTTGGTTAACAGACTTGTTGCATATTCCTCTCCACACTGAGGGAGAGGCAAACTGAGTAATAAATTCATACTGGTCAGGGTTTTGACCAGGGCAGAATGGTACAGCTCTGAGGTCCTAGGCTGAGAAGGTGGGCGTTATCTTGGCTGTAGCCCCTCCATTGTTGGTTCATGCCGGGGCTGGTCAGCCTGCATGTAACTGCAGCTGGGTATGTCCCTGTCTGTGTGAATGCTGGTGGGAGTGTAGGACTAGGAGCAGTCTACAGCTTGTCACAGCAGCACAGTGTGAGAGGGAATCCAGGCTGGTGGGTCAGAGGGCTCAGTGGAACCCCAATTCCAAGTGGTACCCCGGTGGGAACCCATCACAGGGGGGGAAAAAATCACAGGGTCACAGCCCGAGTACTGCTGTGACTCGGGTCCAAGCCCTGTCACTTTGCAGTGTGGATGCAATTCAAGCTGCAGACCCAATCCAAGTCTCGGTAGGGCAACATGGACATGTTTGCAAAGCTATTAGACCTGGGTCCAGCAATTATTTACAATGCAGTGTGGACCCTTGTGACCCTGAGCTAGTGCCAACTGGCAAAGGGTTCACTGCTCTATAACTGTTACTCGACAGGCCTGACAAACTCTCTACTCCTTATGCATTGCTTTCATAGTATTTATCCAAGAGGATCAAGTGAGGTATCTAAAAAAGCTTGTCATACTGATCCTCAGTCATTGCAAGATGTATGTCCAGATGACATTTAAGGATCTGTGTATATATACTGGAAATTTACGTTTTAAAGTCTGAACCAAAGGAGAATTCACAAACAGGTTTGGACAAGACAAAGCATGTATATTCACCTGTCTGCCTTGGTTCATATGTAAAATTATCATTATAAGCCATCACAATGGAAGGGAGTTTGCTTACAACATCAACACGAGGATGTGAAGGCAATATGGTGCCAGCATACCAGGGAATAAACCCTGGGGGTCATGTGACTCTGGGGACAAAACAGTGGCTTTGGGGACCATAAGTGGAAGGCAAAAAGACACTCCATCAGTCACTGAAAAAGCAAAAAGGACAGTGCCTTCTGTAGGCATAAAAGTTGGATCCCAGCCATGTCAGCTGGGAGATTGAGATAAACTACTTTTGACAAGGGTTTTAGCCTGTTAAAGTTTAGACTCTAGGAATGGTGTTACACTTTTTGTTTTATATGTAACCAGATCTGTTTTCATCATTATCCTTACTCACTATCTCTTAAATCCTAGCCTTTGATAATAAGCTTTTCACTATAAATATATCTCAGTGCTGTGATGTTACATTGAAATTGATCCTCAGTTGAAGCAAACAATCTGGTGTTGTGTACTTTTCTTTCAGGGACAGTATAAGCATGCCTCAGTCTCTCTCATCTTATTAAAACCACCCTTGACTTCACTTGCCTCTCCAATTACTGAAACTTTCCACAGATCTTCTCTAATCTGGTTTCCAACCCCGCACTCCACTGAAACAGCTTTCACCAAGGTCTCTAATGACCTCTTCAAGGCCAAAGCTCAGCATCCTCATTCTCCTCAACCTATCGCCTGTCTTTCACACACACAGCCCTGCACTTCTTGAAATGTGTCGTCCCCATAGCTTTTGTGACTCCATTCTCTCTCCCCCCAAGTTCCTCTACTTCTCTAATCATTCCATCAGTGGTGCCTCCTCAACCTCTACCCAACTTTCTGTGGAGGTTGTCCAGGCCTTAATCTTTGGCAATCTCCCCTTCTCCCTTTAAATGTTACCTCTGGATAATTTCATTGAAAAACATATATTAAACTATTGTCTCTATGCTGGCAGCTCACGGATCTACCCCTCCACTTGGAAAGCAAGACAGGGACCTGTGTCTTCCAGTTCAAACTATATCTCAGCCCATCTTTCTGACATATTCTCATCGATATCCAGACAACAGTTTAAGCATAACATGGCCAAAACAGGGCTCTTAATCTTTCCCCCAAGGTGTCCTTCCTTTCTCTTTTTGCAGTCACTGTGGAGGGGGGCATGGATCAGTGTTCATGTTGCACTCCCTGTCAGTACCTGGCCCAGGGAAGCTCATGATCTAAACAGTGGACCAAATTTGGTCATGAATCCTGGTTATGTGCTACCTGAGGCACATTGCACATACGCTAAGAAGTCGACAGTGTGGATAAACTATCACCTTCCTTGTCACTCAGATCCAAAGCTTGAGCACGGCCTTTAACATGGCTCTCTTTCTAGATTTTCACATCCAGACCACGTTTAATATCTGTCACTTCTTCCTGCATAACACCTTGAAAACCCAGCCTTTCCTCTTCATCCACACAGCTGAAATTCTTGTCCAGGCCCTTGTAATTTCATGTCTTAACTACTGCAACCTCTTCCTCTCTAGCACTGTCATAGTCCATTTTGCCCCCATTTGTATCTAAATAATAGATCTGATGCAAAATCACTTTCATGGTTCGTCACTTCAACCATGCCTTTTTCACATTCTTCCATCTTCACTACATCAAACACAATCTCTTGTCTTTGCTTTGAAAGCCCTTCACTGTCTATCCCAGTGCTTTTCAAACTTTTTGTATTGGTGAACCCCTTTCACACAGCAAGCCTCTGAATGTGACCCCCCCCCATAAATTAAAAATGGGGGGAGTTAGTTTAATTTAATGGGGGCTCAGGACTTTCAGCCCCACGGAGCTGACAGCTCGCAACCCCCATGTAACCACCTAGTGACCCTCTGAGGGGCATGACCCTCAGTGGGAGAACCCCGGTCTATCCCAACCCTATCACCTCTTACACAGTATTGAGACATCAACTCCCAACTCTGCTATGCCAACGATATCGCCTCTATTGTTCATTTTTAAAATTTCTGAACACCTTCATGCTCCTTTCATGTCATTCTTATGCACTGGAGGAGCTCACTGAAGGCATCTGCAGGGCCACCTCATTTTTCTACTTCAAATTCCCTCTTAAAACTCTTCGTGCCTACAAAAAAAACCAACAATGGTTAGGCAGCTGGTGTGCTATGAACACAGGTTATGCTGACCATTAGTATCTCACTGCTTCTTTGTATCACTTCTCCTCACCTCTGCCCCCTCAGTCTGTTTCTTGCATTCTCTTGTTTCTCATCTTACAAGCTTAGATTGTAAGCTTTTGGGGGCAAAGACTGTCTTTGTGTGTTTGTACATTGCCGAGCACAATGGGGCTCTCATCCATGACTGGAGCACCTAGATGCTATCACAATACAAATGAACAAACATTAACAACTGTTTCTTTGTTATAGGATAAAAGCCTCAAGATGTCATGAAGCATCCTTTTTTCTCGGTCAAACATAACCACAAACTGTGATTCTTAATTCATTCTTGTTTCCTTTATGTCATAAATACAGCTCATTTCCCCATCCTCTTACATTATAGCCAATCCAGTACACTTTTGCTTTTTTCACAGTACTTAGGATGTTTTTCACTATGGTTTACTCTTGATGAGGTATTTTTCTGTATTTCAACATTATAACCTGTGTACTAATTAGCATGCTTCGCTGACTAGATTTTAGCTTCTGTTGCATATTCTTGAAGAATGATTGCATTTCCTGTTGTTTTCATAGCTGTCAGCAGCCAGGTATCTAGCCTTTCTTAAACAGAGATACAGAAGTTGCTTTGCATTATGTTATTCAATTTCCTAAAAGCTTTTGTCAATCACATTCTTTATCATTAGGTTTTGTTTTAACATGCAGTCGTAGTCTGTCAAAGAAAACTTAAATCCTTAACAACTTCTAATACTTTCTTTTGCACTTTTCTTCTGTTTGCTTGAAATAAGATTTTAATCTTCAAGTAAATTCACAGTTTACATTCAATGCTCTTTGTAAACTTACTAAAAAGTGGGAACTCGAAATTCTCGAATCACAGTCTGGGGAACTGAACATTTAAAGTTACCATAGTTTTCATGGCTAAATTCTCCTGGGATGAGAGCTGATAACTGATGGTAACTTTCACTGCTTAATACTCTCTCTCTGATTTCTTTCAAACTACAGATCTCCTTCTCACTGATCATGTGAATTAGCATTTATGAATCCATATGACTTAATTCTAATATTAATCATTCATTTTTATATCACACATGCCTTTCAAAAAAAACCCTTTGTGTGTGGCAAGAAGAAATACATAACTCTTGCTAGAAAACAGCCTGCAGATTACTCTCTAATTCTGAAATGTAAGCTTCATGCCATTATTTTCAGCACAGACCTATTCTTTCTTTTGCTCTCGGATATGTCGTCTTCACTCAACAACCCTGAAGAATTCAGAACTTCATTTGTAGAATTCTGATATCTGTAAACTCAACTCTCACCTCAGGAGAGGGAGGGACTAGTTGTCTGTGGAATCAGCTATTAGTGAATGATTAAATGGATGGGTAGAGTTGCTAACTACTAGGAGGATTTGGTTTGCCAGTATTAGAAACTTCTGGAAGTCAGTAAATCTTCTGATAATGTGGTTCTACATAAAGCAGGTTTAGTCTTCATAGCATTCTCAGAATTCAGTAGGTAGTTTTGCGTGTATGGGTCTTTCACAGAACAGTGGAGAGAAAAATCTATTTAAAAATAGGAAAAAGCAATTTTAAGTCACAACAACTGACAAGTGGACCCAGGGACAGGATCCAGTATCTATTACAGTGGTCCCCAAACTTTTTCTGTTGTTCCTCCCCTTGCCAATAATGAAACCTGTCTGCAGCCCTTCTGGAACCATGGCTGGGAGCCTGGGGCAGAAGCGGAGCCACAGCCATGGCTGGGGCCCACGCTGCAGCTGGGGTGGGGCCTTAGCAAAGCTGGGACAAAGCAGGGCTGGGTGGAGCTCCCTCCTGCACCCCTGTGGGGGCTGCCCAGGGCCCACTGTGTCCCTCCCCCCAAACATTCCTCCGTGCCCCCCTGGGGGGGGCGCACCCCACAGTTGGGGGACCACTGATCTATTAGGTTCTTCTATAATCCTCATTACCATGGTATCGGATCTTCACAAAAATTAATTTATCTCACAACAGCCCAGTAAGATCGGAAAGTATAACATTTTACAAACTAGAAGAGAGTCAGAAACTGTGTATACTACAATTTTTCCCCCCCTGTACTTTTGCAATGTTATTACCAGCAGTTCAACTTCACCAGAGAGAGTAACACCAGGAGGGCTAGTGAAGACAAGGAGCTGGTTCAGAGTTCTGTTTCACATGGTGGTTTAGACACCAGTTGCCCCCTGCTAGGATTGCTGAGAAATCAGGTGAAAATTCTAGCGTACAACAACCAGAGAAATTATGAGACTTGGCCCACTGTCACATACTAAGTTTGTGGCAGAATCAGGAATAGAATCCTTTATTTCGAAATGATGTCGTCCCTTTAGTACAGATATCATACAGAAGACAGGCAAATCATTTTCTTTTAAATTGATACTAAAAAGCAAAAAATAAATTAAAGGCAATTTTGAGCAAAGGGTATGCAATGTTTGCATAACATTTTCTATTTCAAAGGAAATTCACAAAGGGTGCTAAAGTCAGAGTGACCAAATTGTCTTTTCTTCAGTAATGAGATAGCCACTTCTAACAGCAGCTTGAAAGCTAAGTATTATTTACAGTAGAAAACTTCACAATTGCATCATAACACACCTGTACAAAGTTATTTGAAAATTCAGTTCAAAGCAATCAACACATTTATTTATAAAGAGAGATAATAGTCTGGTGTACTCATCAATTCTATTGTCTACATCGAGAGACTAAAATTACGTTAGAATGTGGGACACTACTAGATCTATAGGTTAGAGTTTACAAGAAAAAAAAATCTCGAGACTAGCTTTTCTTTTAAATGAATAACCTGGGGCAGTCTGGTGGATTAGCAGGTTAGAGGTTAACTTGAAGCTCTCATACTTTTATGCTGATAGAAGCAAGGAACTCCAGAGAAACAAGCCTCTCTCTGCCTTTGGAAATGATGAGTGACTACAAATACACTGCATCACTCCACTGTCACATTAGAATTAATTTTTTTAAAGTTACCAACCTAACTACAGATCAAAAAGCAACTGAGTTTTGAAAATAGAGTAGAAAGGCTGTTAAACTGGGAATATGAAGGGGGTAATGGAAAGCAAAGGCTGCTGATTTCAAATACATACGCAGCTGAATATTGTAGAGGGACACCAACTTTAAAAAAAACACTTCTGTCTGCAAATAATCTATTCAGGTGTTACTTATGATGAAACACTTAGAACTGGATAAATTGGGATGACAGGAGTATAGTTTATTCACCCCCAAAAATACAGTTTTGGTTGACCCAAAATGTCATCCTCATAGTGGTGTCTCTGGTGCCAACTTTTAGCCCACTTGTTAGGGAACTCAACTGGGATGTGGGAGATCCAGGTTCAATTCTCCAGTCTGCCTGATTTAGGGCAGGGATGTGAACTTGAGTCTCTTACATTGTAAGAGAATGCCTTAAATCACTGAGCTATGGAGCATTCTTGGACAGGTCTCTTTCAATCTCTCCTGTGGAAGCTGTCCCACTTAGTATAACTAATTAAATAGTTATTGGAGATGGACTTGATCTTGAGTCTCCCACATCCCAGGGAACTGCCCTAACCACCAGGCGACAGCCACACTCTTCCACTCTCTCTCTTTGGCCCTTTGACTATTTAATTATTTATAAAAAGTGGAACAGCTTCAACAGGAGAGACAGAGATCAAACCCAGAATAAATCAATAGCCCCACATCGGAGGTGGGAGACCCAAGTTCAAAACCCATCGTCACTTCAGGCAGAAGGGAGAAATGAACCCCGGTCTCCTGCCTCTCAGATAAGTGCTCTAACTCCTGAGCTAAAATGTTATGGGGGTGACGGGGCTGGCTCCTTCTCCTCCATGAATACAGTCCTTTCAAAATGCCCCAAAACAAAATGTTTCTATTGAACAACATATCAGTATGGTATTGGTGAAAGACAGGTTAGTGATCATTGGGAGGATAAAATGGTACACAAACCAAGAAAGATTTGTTCATGTAAAAGGAAAAGGAGCTACTATAATTAAAAGTATTTCATAAGTGAGCAGTGGTCAAAATGATAGACTTAGACTTGTATCGTAGCTCTGCTTGCAGGGCATTAGATTTGTGAGTACTGTTTGCCAAGTCCATAAGTATTACAATGCATCTATTTTCCATTTCCTTTTCCTCTTAACTGTTTGATGACTCTGGTTTACCTATCTGGCCACTCCAATTATTTTCAGTTTCTATTTAAATTTTTTGTTTTTAATTACTGCTGCCTAAAAGGAGGATCTCTCCATTAAAGATCTGTCAGTAGTTTATAGACTATAGCTTGCAAAGGCACACTGTCCTATTTATGAATCCAACAATGAAAAAACTTAACTACAACCTTTACTCATATGAGTAGTTCTACTAACTTCAGTGGGGTTATTCATGTAAATAAAATTATCCATGTCCTTAAGTACATGCAAAATCAAGGCCCTAGAATCATGTACATTTATGGGAATATATATTTAATAGAAATACTAAACTAATAATTTTGTGGTCCAGCCATGATATTTCAGATGAAGCAGATGCAGGAAGCAGAAATTATGGTACAGCTCTACACTCACCCTTTACCACAAGAGAAGGCTTTTCTGAGACTCAGGCAGAGTCACTAAGGGCAAATCTTGTGTTACTGTCTCAATGGTTGGAGGCTATAACTGATGACCTGCATCCTCCTTCAGGTGCTTTTTCCACTGCTGAAAAATTAATATGCATAGCTATTTTTTTACTTCTGCCCCCAAATAAGGGTAGGTTGAGTAAAATCTGAAAATAAAAAGTAAAATTTCATCCCAAATGTATGCATGTACCAGTCAACACAAAGCGCAATTATTTCATTCTCTGAAAGACCAATCTTTCTAATACATATTATTGCAGAAATTTTTCTAAATAAATTTGAGAATTTGGGGACAGATTTAATTATTTGCTTTTTGATTCTGACAATGCAAAAATGTTTTTTCTTTGTCTTCTGAAGTAATATGATTTTTGTGCAAAAAACATGTCTTCAAAATTACCGTTAAAAACACTTTCCTTCCTAATTTTGAAATTAGTCTTTTGGTAGTAAATGCATTGATATTGCTTTGTTTACTGATAATCTTCATATCCTAGCAGCTATTATACAATGTTGACTCCTCTGAAAATATCTGTTATGTTTCTATTTGTAATCTATACCAAAACATGTAACTTTGGTGAAAGTTTAGATGTACTGTATTAATTAAATCTGACATTATAAACTACAATCTTGATCCCACAAACCCTTCGTCACACAAGCAGGCCATTTCAACTAAAGTTTTGCCATTATATTACAATATTTAGTTCTAATGTTTAGTGTTGGGATGCACTGTAGTATAAAGTATGCTATTTCTATCTAAAAAAATCTTGTAAATAAACAATTACTTCCTATACTTGAGAAGGCAAACCTCCACTTCCCTACACTGAATTATAAAAGAAACAAATATACAGAACTTATAATTTAATACTTTCTTTCAGGCCTGTTAATACCCTTAATATTTAACACTTTTTTAAATGCCCCAAATACATAAACAATTGTCCTTTGCTAGTTTTACAAAAGCCAGCCTCTCTATGTAGGTTTTGTTTTGAACAGAGGAGTTTAAGGGCCTAACATTGAAACCTTGGCTGACACAGTATCAGAAGAACTCTTCTCATTAATTCAGCTAAAGCCAAACAGATTCTTTATATCTGCAGGGCCATCATACATTAATGACATATATGAGAAGCAGGTCGTAAATTATTCAGGAACACAAGGAATGCAATTCCAGCAGTTTCCAGATATCTCACAAATGCTGCACGAAAGTTCTCTAAAGAAAAAGCACACTAAATTCTGATAGCCATTCTGCAGTCATTTCACTGGGACTGAGCTGAAACCAATGAAGCTCAGTTCAATTTGTTGAACAGAATCTGAAAGAAAACCTTCTCAGTGAAAACGCTTCTGCACAGCAGGTCTGCTAAATGACTAGGCATTCCTTAAGAAGCTTTTTCACTAGCTCTTCAAACACAACTTTGGCATCTATAAAAGATTTAAACAAGCAGGTTCACTAAAAATAGTATGATGAGACTAGAATAAGGCATAGAGCAAGCAGTACCCATTTGCCAGTGTTTACAGCAGCAGAGCCACTGTGCAAAGCAGGGCTGTTCTATTTGTTGTTTCGTTGACAGCCCTTGGTTGATCAGGCTGTCACCATAGCAACTTTCAGAGCAAAACTCACAATGCACCCAAAGGAACTCTGAGCTAAATTAACTTATTGCATGTCACCAATGAGAAATGACTGTTCAGAGGTAATTTTCTCTACTAATATGTAATAGAGTTAAACTCTCTAAATTGAATTAAATTAATTAAATGCCACTCCCAGTAAATCAGGTTCTATTACATGATTGTTAAAAGAAATTAAAGATGTTTTAATAAAGATTACTATTACTAATAAGTTATTACTTCATTTTAATTCAAAATTTTGTTCAGTTTATTTCAGACACGTTCTTCCCGTGTTACAGAGGAATGCATAATCATTCCACACAAAGCTGCTTGGATCACATGCCTTTGTCTCATTCAGCTTTACTTACAATTGTCCAAAGCAATTAAGGACACCAGCAATGGGAAGGGACAGCACTATTTAAACTGAAACAGTATAGGTTACTACTGCACATTTAACATAAGGCTTTTGGGAATTTCTCAAGCCCACTGGATCATCTCCAGAATTGTAGTTTTAGCTCTACTGTGAGCTTCTGTGATGATTAAAGTGGCATTGAACAGACAGAAGAATAAGGGAGACGGGCTCTGTCTAGACAGGTCACTAAGATAATACTTGAATCACTGTGGATCCACAAAAGACAAGGAATCTGCTATCTTGATTTTTTTCAAATATTGGATGACACCATTTCTTTCAAATGGGGAAGGGATGATTCAAGACTTTTCAATGTTAGGTTACAGCCATAAAACGATGAAGTTAACGCTGGACTGGATGGCAGCTGCTAAGATGCTTGCAAACCATTTACTAAACATTTAACATGCATGGAAGTTATTAAAGGTAAATTCAAGTAGTTAGTACTATTACAATCTAATGGAGTTACAGAACTATAAGCTTATACTCAAATAAGCCACAAGTACTCCTTTTCTTTTTGCATATAACATCTGAGTACTGCATTTCTTTTAAACCAGAACCACAACATGCATGACCTACAACAGGAATCTTTTACTAACAGCAGAGGGAGCACAAGCTATTTCCTTACCTATGCTGACCTTATTGAGGACGCTGTTGCACAAACCAGAAAAAACAGATGCCAGGTTCATTTCAAATTCAATTATAAACATATAGAAAAGTCAACATTTCAGCAAAAAAAACTCTTGTAAGAAAAAATTATATGCTTCTAAAAGGAGCTATAAGAAACAATGAAAAACAAAGACAATCATTTAAAAAACCTTCTTCAGTCTCTCAACATTTTTTTAAACCAAAAAGAGTGCATTCTAAATGTGCAGGAGTAAAGCAACAATCTAACTGAGGCTCACAGATAGCTTTAAAGTGTTCATATTTGTGAGGTATCACAAAAACAATATTATGGATTCAAGCGTGCACTGAAGTACCAACTGGAAGTTTGAATATAAGTTACAATGATTATATTTTTTAAAAGACTTTGTTGCTCCTGTCATGCAATAACTGCCCCAAGATCAGAATATCTACATACAAAACCACAGCTGCTAATGTTCAATGATTAAGTAAGAGAAATATTTGCGTTATCCATGCAAGAGTCATTTTAATCACCTTTAATCATACCACAAAAACGTAACTGTTTACCCACTATACATCTAAATCAGAGGTGGGCAGGGCAACCTTTTTGGCGCGAGGGCCGCATCTGGGTACGGAAATTGTATGGTGGGCCATGAATGCCCAGTGCAGGAGGGGGACTCTATGGGGTGTAGAATGTGGGGGCTCTATAAGGGATGTTACTGAGGTGGGGAGAGGGTGTGTGTGAGGGAACTCAGCCAGGGCTCGTCCCTCGACGGGATGATTGGGCACCACACGCCTCACTACACTCTCGGCTGGGTTGGTGAATACCCAGTCTATGGCACAGACCTTCAGGCTGGGTCCCACAAGCAGTTCAATATAAGCCCAGCCCCTGGGTCAGGGCAGGGCAGCAAACAGTCAAGGGCTCAGGCTCTCAGGCAGGGTTTGAGTCAAATAGTTCAATATAAGCTCTGGCTCCTAGCTTTAGCAACCAGGGGGAAGGGGAGACTGTCACCCGCAAGGTGGGTGGCAGGGGAGACGCAGTCCCACCCACTCCACTGCGTCCCAGCCCAGGGCCCTAGCAGTGGCCGAAGACCCGCTGCTGTTTCAGTAGGGATCCTGGCCGCAACACACTGACATGGGCTCTGGCAGTGCTGCAGCCAGACTGGGGTTGGCTGCCCCTGGGCTACTTCTGGACTCCCCCTCATATGGCACCTGGGTCAGGATGGTGTCCTCGGAGGGTTCCAGCACCCCGGACTCCTCTGGGTCGCCGGCGAGGGGCAGGCTCGGCAGTTCCTCTGGGTAGCTGGTGAAGGGTAGGCTCGGCAGCTCCTCTGGGCGTTGGTCAGTGTCAGGCATTGGCCGGTCTGGCCAGTCCTCGGGTTAGCCGAGGCTTGCCAGGGTCTCCCAAGCCGAAGCCAGGCCATGGGCGTCTGGCCTCTCCGGCTGCTGTCGCCCAAATGAGCTCTGGGGTTGGGCTTTTCTACTTCCTGTCCTGCACCTTGACCTCGTAGGGCGGACGGGCACAGGATCCACTGGCTCCGCCCACTTTGGTGTCTGGGGAGGTTCTTCCCTCAGCAGGGTGGTGGGGCACCACACCGCCTCACTACAGGGGGGCTCTACAGGGACAGTACTGAGGACTCCTAGGGGCCCTGCCGGCAGTGACACTAAGGCGGCCGTAACTGGCACCACCATGGGCGGAAGAACCCTAGCTGGGATGGGTGTGGCCTCTGGGAGGTTTCAAGGCTCTCAAGGGGGGGGCCGTAGGAGACTGGGAGGGAATTGGGCCGGCTGCTGCGTGTGGGGGGGGGAGGGGGAGGAGAGCTGCCACCTATGGGTGGGGGAATCTGATCCTAGAATCAGCACGGTGAAGTCGCGCCTGTGCAGTGTGGCTCTGCGCATACCGGAAGTCAGGGGCTGGGGAGTGCCGGGCAGCGGAGCAAGCACCCGACCCTGCTCCCTGGCGGGAGCTCAAGGACTGGATAAAAACGTCTGATGGGCCGGAAGCAGCCCAGGGGCTGTAGTTTGGCCACCCTTGAACTACATGAACATGAATTTCTGGCAGAAAAGTAATATTTGCTAACGAAAACTATAAAGAGATGTCCAGAACACTTTATCCACCTAACATATGTTACAATAGTTATACTGTCATTATGTTATCTGAAAGTCACATTTCGGACATTTATATGTTTTGGAGTGTTTTTAGCACCGTAAATATCCAAACTAACAGAATATTACCATAATTTTAATGTTTTCAGTGTCCCTAATCAAAAACAATGATGAAAAATATTTGGGAAACATTTTTATACCTCACTGGATCTTTTTATTATCTTGGGATGAGAATTACTTAAATGAAATCCGTTGTAGATAAAATGTGCCAATCTCAGCATTACTGAATCATATTATGAACTCCTTAGATTAATTAGAGATCACTGTCCCGGCAGATCTAACCAAAAAGTCGTAATACAAGAGAAAGACTGAAAGCAGTTTATCACAAACAATACTGGACCAACATCATACACTACCTACTTGTTAAAAGTGAGCAACAAGGAATCCTTGTTTCTACCTCTAAATTATATTTCTGCAATACACTCCACCATGCACTTCTTCTTTCCCTCACATCGTAAGGTACACATTCGTGGCATACATAGGTGTACTAATGGGAGGGGGGCATGTCCCCCTTCTCCCTATCTCCACTTTAAAAAAAAAAAAAGGTGTAATTTCTGTCTTCAAGGGCTTACAGGATGCATACATACCACTACTGTATAGTGGGAATCCTTATATCAGGCTAACCTATCTATAATTACCTGGTCATCCCATTTACCCTTTATACACTTTTCTAACATTCCTCAAAGATAGTGTCTCTCAAAACTGTTCCCAGATTAATTCTTAATAATTCCAGTTTCCACTGGAAGAAGTTCACTTCCTTCTGCATAATCCATTGTTTCCCAAAGAAACATTATGGCATTGAAACCTGAAACTCAGAGAGAGTCAAAACCTCTATTCAGAGAGCAGATTCAAAGCCCTCTTGACTCCAGGCAAAAAACTGCACACACTTGTTGCAGGGAACACCAGAAAAGCATTCTAGGTCTGCACATTTACCACTTAAAAGAGGTCATCCAGACACATGGTTAAACTTCTTGCTTGAAGGCTTGTGGCTATGTAAACAACATTTTAGCAACCATGACACAGAAATCTCTCTCT
The DNA here is from genome assembly GCF_965140295.1 of Lepidochelys olivacea. Lineage (NCBI taxonomy): Eukaryota > Metazoa > Chordata > Testudines > Cheloniidae > Lepidochelys > Lepidochelys olivacea. The sequence continues at coordinate 17,934,609 of NC_140424.1, forward strand.
GTGAAACTATCTTTCAGACCTAGAGGCTCAAGAAAAAAGTGGACTCGACCCTGGAGCAAGATATTCAGACAAATTGTTTGGGACTAGTACCTGGGCTCCAAGAAAGGTCTAGGAGCTCAGAGTCCTTGGGGCTACCTGGGGGGAAATGGGATAGATATTGCCCTCTCCACAGTCCTGGGGATCAGTTGGAATTAGGGAAGGAGCTATATATAACTCCTTTCCCCATTTCCAACAGAAAGCATCTCAAGCTATAACCAGGGAGAACTGAAAAATGAGGTGTTTAGAATACAATCTGGGGTGAGCAAGACCAAAGGTGATCCCACATATGAGCGTGAGAAAGGACACTTTTCAGAGTAGCAGCCGTGTTAGTCTGTATCCGCAAAAAGAAAAGGAGGACTTGTGGCACCTTAGAGACTAACAAATTTATTTGAGCATAAGCTTTTGTGAGCTACAGCTCACTTCATCAGATGCAAGGACACTGTGAGCCCCATTCACCTATGATAAAAGAAGGGAAGTTTCATCTGGAGAATCGGCTCTCCTTTTCCTGGAAAGTTTGAGGCTGGAGCAAAAGGCAGTTGGCAGATACTGAAACGTCACCAGACGAGAGAAGTGGTTCACATGTCTCCATGGTGCTGCATTATGGGAGACCATCATACATGGTAGCAAAGGAGGGGAGCTCTGAGACAGACATATGATTGAGAAAACTATTCAGTAGCATGAGAGGAAGAAAAGAAAAAAGCAGTTTCTGTTGACCACCTGAAAGAGGAATGAGGTGGAGAGACTTAGGATCCTTAATTTGGTGTTTGGAAAGAGGGAAGGAAGGCAGAGAACAAGAGTCCTATGGCTTAAAAAATTGTCTGATGAACGCAAGGGAGAAAGCATGTCTGAACAAAGAGTTCTACAGCCTCCTGAGGAAACGAAAGTATCTACCATCTGATCTTCTGAGGTGATTGTTGGGCTGTATCTGAAACATGCTTTAGACAGGCAGCGTGGCCTAGTGGTTGGAGCACTGGACTGGAACTCAGGAGACAGATTCATTTCCCAGTTCTGCCACTGACCTGCTGGGTGAGTTTGGGCAAATCACTTACCCTCTCTGTGCCTCACTTTCCTCATCTGTAAAATGAGGATAAAGATAAGCACTTTAAAAAAGTGCTTTGAGATCTCTAATCAAAAGAGCTAGGTATTATTAAACATTAAGGAAAAAAACCAGTTGTCTTTGTGTTTATTGAAACAGCAGAAAGCAAATACACTGTGCTACATCACAGGTGCATATTCAAATTTATGATTTCCCTACTATTTCATTTTCAAGTTTTCCTCTGGTTGAGAAGTGGTCCACTGGTTTTATGAGATGCTTGTCAGAGAGGGACTGCAAGGAGAGGGAGCCACTCATACCAATATTTAACTACTGTAAATGAGATAGGAGAACAGGAAACCCCAGAAGGGAGGCAGGAAAGAAGTGGGAGCTTTGCAGTGAGGAGTGTTGATGTATTCAACCTCACAACAAATAGTAGCATTCACCTGTATGATTCTGAAGGCTGCAGCAGAGGTGAACTGCTCACAATCAATCAGAAAAAAACTGAGCAGCAATTGGGAGACAACACCCCTATGGTATGTCCACACAGCATTATGGATTCAGAGCCCAAGCAACAGCCGGAGTCACAACTTCAAAACCGCTGTCTACACATCTATTCTTAGAAAGCTTGCCCCAGCTGCACTAGCCCAAGTCTGTTGACCTGGGCTGGCAGGCTCACTCCAAAATGTTGTGTAGACATATTCCCACTGTCCTAACTACCAGAGAATTGACAGAACTAGAAAGGAAGGCTCCTGAATACTTGGGGAACAGGATCCAGAGCAGGCGGCGGCAGCAGCAGCACTCCTGAAGACAAGCTGGGTCAGAGAGGTGCACGCTGGATTGAGGTACAGAAACAGCAGCAGGAAGACTCCTGGATTGGCCACTTAAGGTCAAAACTGTGGGGGTTAAGAGACTAAGGTGTCTAATTTGCAAAGTCATCATCCATCTGAGATCCTGGTAGCCTGAAATTCAGGATGGATCACAAGAGAGACGGTTTGCTTTAGTTTTCTGAGTACTGGTAGCATTAATATATTGTGGAGGATCATCATAAAAATGCTTGGCTCCCTTTGTCCCTCTTCTCCTTTTGTTGTAACAGAGGCACTGGAGGACTAGTCAGAGCCATGCTTTCAAGAAAGGAGGCATAGAATAGCCAAGACTGGGTGGACATGGAGGCTGCCTTTCAATAGTCTATGCATTTCACTGTGTTTTGGCTCCTTGGAAGACTGTGCTGTGTAACACTGACTCTTGAAACTTGCAGGGTGGGATGGCAAGACACCAAAGAGCAGTTACTCAACCAAACATCTTATCCACTTAAAAAAAAAAAAAAAAAAAAAAGACTTTCTTCGATAAGCGCCAAGAAACCGCAGAGAGTCACTTTCTCCTAAAAAAATTAAACCCTTGTTTCCTAAAGACCCATTAAAAAAATAAAGCATATGAGCTTTTCCAAAACCAGTTGTGATTACAGAAATTCAAGTGATTGACCATATCAGTTTGCATGGTTAAATACACTGTGTTAGGCAATCCACGTCACAGGGGGAGAGGCCAATTATTGTGCACAGAAGTATACACTGTGGGTAAATAAATCATCATAAAGCAGCATGCAGCTTGATCACAACTATCATTGTATAGCTAGGCTCAATTTATATTCTAGAAAATACAGTAATGTAGATTATTTTTTGTAAAGGAAATTGAAACTTGACAGAGAACAAGCAAGCTCTCTCTGCAGATGCTTTACCAAGGAGCCTGCCGCTGCCCTAGAAAAGTGAGCTTGAACTGGACAAAGTTTGATAGACCGACCTTTATATTTGCTTTTATTCCACCTTGACAGAGTAGTCTTAGGGTTTGTCAAGATGGGGAAATATCCCAGAATAGATGTTCCACACTAGGTCCCCATGTGGACACACTTATTCTACACTGAAACTGCCTTTGTGTAGTTTAGCTTAATCCACTTTTGGATGTGAATTAAACTAAACTGCAAAAGGGCACTCTTGGTGCAGAATAAGCATCCACATGGGAAGTTAGTGTGGAATAGCTATCTTGTTTTAATTTACATTCTAGTTTATTTCACAATAGCTTCCCCATGCAGACAAGCACTTAGAGGCGTAAGGCCCCAGACATATTATAGAATAAAAAGCTACTATGTAAAGCTTATGGGGTACTGGGTAAAATTTTCAAATGTGCCTGGTGACTTAGGTGCCTGAGTCTCATTTCCAAAAGTGACACACGCACTTTGGAGACTAAGACCTACAGTTCTAAGGCCTTGTAAGGGAACTTACACTGACCTAACTCTGTAAGCATCTACACTAAAACTTCACTCCCACTGAAGTAATTCGCCCGCTACACTGACTTAACGCCACCTCCACGGAAGGCATAGAGTAAACACTGATGCAGTTAGGTTGATGCACATCAACTATTGCTGCCTTTCAGAAGCCATCTCACAATACCCCACACTGACAGTTCAATCGCTATACTCCTGGTGAGGATGTGCACCACTGACACAAGGAGTCTAAAGTAGACATGCAAAAACGATTTAATTACTGTGGTGGCTATATATTCTTGTAACTTAGGTCGATATAATTTTGTAGTGTAGACATACCCTACATTCCAGATGCCTTTTAAACAACTCCCTCACCTACCCAGATTAAGAATGGTGACAAAAACCTTACAAGACTGCTTTTCCTGTTAACCAGGAAACTAACAAACCAGGTAGAAGAAATCTTGGCGTACTCTGAAAAACAGTCTTCAGTGAAACAAAACTGCGACAGAATGGGATAGGTCTGTATCAGCACATTATACAATATGGAGCTCATAATCTGAGCAGACCTAAATTCGCCTGAGGGCAGCCTGTGATGTGTTCCATACAGCTACCATACCCAGAAAAGTTGCTTGACTTCTCATTGAGAGACAGTCACTGAGAAACCATCAAGATTGCAACCTAAGGCCACCAACTAATCGTCTTAACTACCGGCCCACCCTCAAGGAACAATACGCTTTCTACACAGGTGCCTACACTGGATGGGAGCTTCCCACTGTAAAACATCAGAGAGAGAGGTTAAGGGTATGTCTACCCTTAAACTGATGCTGCAGCCCTTCAGGGTAGGCACTACCTATGCTGACGGGAGAGGTTTCTCCCATCAGCACTTCCCAAGAAGTGATAGCTAGGTCAATGGAAGAGTTCTTCTGTCAACCTAGTACTGTCCACACTGGGGGTTAGGTCAGCATAGTCTCTCTCAGGGATGTGGATTTTTTACACCCAAGAGACATAGCTATGCTGATGTGAATTCTAGTGTAAACCAGCCCTGAGCCTATATTCTTTGCTTTCCTGTTACACTGTCCCTGAAAGTGTAAAACGAGAAGACCAGAGTGCTCATAGCCTAAGTGGAGAATGAGTAAGTGTCTTAGAGGAGAGGGGAGTTCAGGAGATATAAGACACTGATTTTGGGGTCTAGGGTGGCTAGGCAGCAGCAACACATCTGTAAGTAGGGTGTCAGTCAAGAGGTGGAAGCCTAGGAACATGCCCTATAGCCCCTAGAGCTAGAAACAGAGAATAGACTCTACCAAGATCCAGAAATTGGGTTGCAACAGAATAGTCACCTTTCAGTGGGGTACTTGGCCAGTTTATAACAAAAACATTTATAGATAGGAAACCAGTGAGGGAACCAAGACAAGGAGCGTGAATGGAGCCTCTCAACAACTGTAGGAGAATATGAATGAAATGAGTGGCAGTGAATAGACTTCAGAGGGACTAATCATCTGCTCTAAGCTACCTGGCTTTTAATATAGGGGACCCACCAGATAAACTATCCAGGTTTTATACCTCATCCAGCACCATGGTATCTGAGAACTTGAAACTTTCCTTTGTACATAATAAAAGCTGAAGAATGCACACATTGGGTACTGGAACCAACCCCTCATCCAACCTGCCTCCAGTAAGTTTAAGAAAAATCCAAAGTGTCTGAAGTAACACAAAAAAGAAAAGGTTTCAGAGTAACAGCCCTGTTAGTCTGTATTCGCAAAAAGAAAAGGAGTACTTGGGGTACCTTAGAGACTAACCAATTTATTTGAGCATACATTGGTCAAACTGGACAGTCTCTACGTTAAAGAATAAATGGACACAAATCAGATGTCAAGAATTATAACATTCATAAACCAGTCGGAGAACACTTCAATCTCTCTGGTCACGCAATTACAGACATGAAGGTCACTATCTTACAACAAAAAAAACTTCAAATCCAGACTCCAGCGAGAAACTGCTGAATTGGAATTCATCTGCAAATTGGATACTATTAATTAGGCTTAAATAGAGACTGGGAGTGGCTAAGTCATTATGCAAGGTAGCCTATTTCCCCTTGTTTTTTCCTCCCCCCGACATTCTGGTTAAACTTGGATTTATGCTGGAAATGGCCCACCTTGATTATCATACACATTGTAAGGAGAGTGGTCAGTTTGGATGAGCTATTACCAGCAGGAGAGTGAGTTTGTGTGGGGGGGGGGAGGGGGTGTGTGAGAAGACCTGGATTTGTGCTGGAAATGGCCCACCTTGATTATCGTACACATTGTGGGGAGAGTGGTCGCTTTGGATGGGCTGTTACCAGCAGGAGAGTGAGTTTGTGTGTGTGTGTTGTTTTTTTTTTGGGGGGGGGTGGGAACCTGGATTTGTGCTGGAAATGGCCCACCTTGATTATCATACACATTGTAAAGAAAGTGGTCACTTTGGATGGGCTATTACCAGCAGGAGAGTGAGTTTGTGGGGGGTGGGGCGGAGGGTGAGAAAACCTGGATTTGTGCTGGAAATGGCCCAAGTTGATTATCACACACATTGTAAGGAGAGTGATCACTTTAGATAAGCTATTACCAGCAGGAGAGTGGGGTGGGAGGAGGTATTGTTTCATGGTCTCTGTGTATATAATGTCTTCTGCAGTTTCCACAGTATGCATCCGATTAAGTGAGCTGTAGCTCACGAAAGCTTATGCTCAAATAAATTGGTTAGTCTCTAAGGTGCCACAAGTACTCCTTTTCTTTTTACGGATACAGACTTACACAGCTGCTACTCTGAAACCTGAAGTAACACAGACTCCTTCGGAGCTAAACTGAGATCTGAGCTTTTTTCAATACACAGTAATAGCACATAATGACTTCTAAAGCATATAACTAACAGGGTACCTATAAAGGACCATTTTGGACTTAATCTCATTTCAAAAGTCAAGTCTCAGAAAACTAGTAATCTAGACCCTAGAACCCATAGTGTCTCCATTACATTGGGCTTTAACATCTGTTGCAGTCAGCTGCAATAGTCTTGTTCCTGCTCAGGAGTCTCACTTGATTATTTATTTAGCAAGTTCAGTTTTATTGAGTTTAAAACTTTTTTTACAAACCTGATAAGCTCTCTCTGCTGGACACTCATCAGACTCTACTGCACACAAACTTTGGATGCCACATGCTCTTGGTTTACTTGGGCTGGGCAGAGTCTTTCTGGCACTGGGCCACCAAACACAGTCCAGGTGCAGACCACCATGTGTCTGACACCCGGTAGTAGTGGCAACCTCCTTGTGGTCCAACTGTCTAGGCACTGAAACTAGTGCTGGCTCTCTTAAGCCTCCTGAGAAGTTGGGAACCTGAAATATAGTAACTCTAAAGAGGAGACACCCCCCTCCCCAAGTTAATGACCCCTGATCACTCTGTATTGGTCACCCTCTCTGGAAGAGATCAGCACCTTTCGGAATTCCAATAAAAGATGGATGCAAAATGATAAGAGGTAAGGCACAGTATATTCTTAACACCAAAACTGTGTTCACACAAAAAACCCAGCATTTGTAGTTTGATGCAGTGACATACAGTAACTCCCCACTTAACGTTGTAGTTATGTTCCTGAAAAATGCAACTTTAAGTGAAACCATGTTAAACAAATCCAATTTCCCCATAAGAATGAATGTAAATGGGGAGTTGGGTTCCAGAGAAATTTTTTTTGCCATACACTGCAGTACTATAGTCAGGAGATGCCCCCGCCTTACCCCACACAGGCACAGCCCACTGGCACTGGAGACAATGAGGCAGGCAAGGAGGCTGAAGATGCTGTAGGCTAGGAGAAGCATGTTGCGCAGCAGCAGCTTCCCCTACTCTGCAAGCACCAGGGCAGGGGGCTCAACCCTCAGCCCGCCCACTCCACCTCTTCCCTCAAGCCCCCACCCTTAACCTGCCTCTTCATCCCCCCTTCCCCTTTACTCTGCACACTGAGCCCTTGCTCCTCCCCACTCCCTCCCGTGCCCGCGGCAATCAGCTGGCTTACGGCATTCAGGAGGGAGGGGGGAAGAGCGAGGACATGGCGCGCAGGCTCCCCCTTCATCTGCCTCCTGAACACCGCAAGCCAACTGATTGCCGCGGGTAGGAGACAGGGGAGGGAGGGGGGAGGCTGTGCGCTGCATCTTCACTTTTCCCTCCTGCCCACAGCAATCAGCTGGCTTGCAATGTTCAGGGGGCAAGAGGGAGGGGGGAGGAGCGAGGACGCGGCGTGCAGCCTCCCCCCTCCCTTCCCTGCCTCCTGCCCACAGCAATCAGCTGGCTTGTGGTCTTCAGGAGGCAGGGGAGGGAGGGGGAGCCTGTGCGCCGTGTTCTCACTCCTCCCCCTCCCTCCTGAACACCACAAGCCAGCTGATTGCTGCGGGCAGAAGGCGAGGGGAGGAGTGGGAGGGCACTGATCCGTGGGGTCTGCCAGCGGGCGGGAGGCAGTGTAGGGGAGCGGTGTAGGGGAGCTGATGGGGGGCTGTCAGCTGTGGACAAGGCACGCAGCCAAATGACGTTATAGCGAAGCATTGCACAACTTTAAATGGAGCATGTTCTGTAATTGAGCAGGGACGTAAGATAGAAACAACGTTAAGAGAGAGGACATTAATTGTGGAGTTACTGTATACTATATAGTTACAATGCTAAACTTAGGATTTAGAAGACCATAGGCCCCAGAATAGTCACCTTGTAAACATAATACTTCCAAAAATGTTCAAAAGCTCTTCAGAGCCACAAACAAACAAAAGCTGTAATCCCCAAAGCAGTACACGGTCTGATTCTTCCTGAAAAAGTGGGATCTGGGCATCATGGATTACAACTGTCTTGCTGAAGTCCTCCACCTCATTCAAGCAATGATGAAGCTGTATAATCAAATGAATAGCTATATAGACAGATTTTTTATAAAAACCCATTAATTTTCTTGTCAAATTTGGTCTGTAAGAGAGATACTGACTGGGGGTAAAGAGGATTTTGCAAATGAGACATAGCATAGGTGGAAACTGGGCCCACACCATTGTGGGTTTCTTATTTCAGGATGATTTCTAACTTAAGCTGGCTTTGGGCTGGTCTTCTAAGAGTTGTAGAGAATGGAAAGCTATCCATTTTTAAACAACTTCAGAGCTCTAGAGGAGCAATCTGAGAATCTGGCACTCCTTGAAGAAGGGAAAAATACTATTTTAATAAAAATGAGGTTACTTTTCTCACAACTGACTAATTGCTATTGTCACACGCAGTGGGAGCCTGCCTTGCAGGCTTCCAAAACACACATCTAAACTAAAGTGAGGAAGAACACAAGGGAGTAGGTGTTTCTCTGCTTCTCTCAAAAGAAATGTAATAAATTTGGGAAAAGTCAGAGAGAAAGGAAGCAAGTGAAGGTGGTGCCAAAAGTTATTGATGGCAATGATTGTTGCTGCTGCTTGTCAGGAGGAAGAAAACAAATAACCCATCAGTTCAGATCTGATGTACTGAGGATACATTAGGATGAAAGACCACAAATATTTCATTCATAGTGTCATAATAAAAACTTAAATTATCAGAATCCATGTTGCAAACATTACAATTGAGGCTAGAGTCTTCTTTACAAAAACAATGCATCTTCCTTTCATTTCTCACATTTGCTCCAAATTTATTAAGAACTGGGAGAGGCAGACAGGGCCGGGGGGGAGGAGGGGGGATGTAAGGGGAGCAGAGGGTCGTGCAGGGCCAGAGGCAGAAGTGACGGATTCGTCTCTTCCGGGACCGACCGCACCAGCCAATCGCACCGGCCCATGGGCGGAAGTGACAGATTCATCTCTTCTGGGACCAAATGCGCCGGCCAATCGCACCGGCCCGCGGGGCCCGGAGCGGTCGCCCCAATTTGCCCTACCCAAGGGACGGCTCTGGAGGCAGAACATGAGTTCAAATAGAATAAAACTAAAATCAGTCCTTTTCTGCATCTGGAGTGGATAAATACCAGTAGTAAGGTCTGGAACTGAAAAAAGTTTGCCCTCCCAAGATTTCCAAAAAAACCTAGAGTCTGTCCACTTTCACCTTTTTCTCCTCATCTAGTTACCATCCAAAACATGCAAACCCATTTCCATTGCAAGGCATTCAGTATTTCCTGTAATCTTGGTCTGAGGTGGAAAATAAAACCATTACTTTTTTTCACCAAAGTACAAGAAAGCCATTTGGTTATTTCCATATGCCTTTCATTATAATCTGAATTTAAGCAGCATATAATACAAAAGCAGCTAAACAAAACTTTATGAAAGAGAATAATGAGAGTATTAGATTGTGTTCTTGAAGGTCTTAATACACTGCACTGTATTCTCAAATGACTACACATTAAGATTTAACTGAAGCATTTGTTACAGTGAGCCTCCTTCCCCCTTCAGCAGCCATGATATATGGTATGTTTTGTTACTGGAAGTCAAGCAATTCAATACAAACAGAGCGCTTTACAAGCAAGATGGCAGAGGCAGATATTCAAGCACACACTATAAATAGTCAGATGAGTCAGAGGTCATAAATCTGCTGTAAATCTTACCAGACTACTGTCTGAAACACACTTCCTAATCTTGTACAAATCTCAGAGATGTTCCCATCAAACTCTGCTGTTCCCTGACAAACTACAGATAGTCCAACATCCACCCCAAATAACTTACAAGTGTAATTTGTTCCAGCCTAGTTATGTAAACATATCAGCGTTATTTTACTCCAAAAACAAAACCAGGATTCTGCTAAAAAAAGGTTCTGCATTGTTTCTGGTGATAATTCACATGCAAGTTAACTACTTCAATGCTTTCTAATATGCTCTGATACACTGGGTATCGAAGGAATGTACACAACGCTACATTTTGGCCAGCAGCCTAGTAAATGCACAACACCCTACCATAACCAGAACTAAGTGTAAGGCTAAAGCTTGATCCATTTATTGCAGGAGCACTAGAAACAGCACATTTGGCAAGGGAGAAGGGAGCAGCAATCCCAAAAGCTATATAACACTTATCTGTTTAATTCAGAAATGAAACTGACTGGTTCTGAAGAGAGCCACATCCTGTATTCATGGCTTTCCCAAGGTAAGGGATCCAAAATGACAACGACACAAATTAAGCACACACTAGAGAAAATGTAACTATTTTCAAGAAACTACCTATTCCTGCACAATGCAAAAGTTATGAACATCTCTATTTTTATACATATATAAAAATATATACATGCACGCTCAAACTATGTTGTATCTAAAACACTGTCAAACAGGAGTGAAAATATAACTGTCCAGGTAGATAAGTGTGTTGTAGCCAAAAATTGGTCAGCTATCTAGAAGATTAAACAAGCCAAACAATCAAAGAAATAGTATAATTTTGACAAGACAAAGGAAGTGGCGTTTTGTATTACTAAAAAGCTCATATAAAGTCATATTCTTTTACTTAAAAAAGAAACCAGCAATGTAAAACTAATAAACTACCAATAATATATGGACCAAGTCTGAAAACCAACGCTTAAAACAGATTAGCTCATAAAATCAAACCCCCCAATAAACAAAGTCTGAGTCATCCTAAAACAATCAGGAGGATCATTATAAAGCACTGCAAAACTATCATATCAGTAATTTCTTTAAATAAAATTTGTTAGTCTTACAGAATTCTGTATGTCCATCTCATGTATAGATGTACATAAACAGCCAAGCTATACTTTATTTTACTTCCTTGAAATACTATTTACAATTGTTGAGGCTCACATTTTTACCTACTCAAGACTCCTCTTGACTCAAACTTGTACTGTTATCTTTAGAAAGTATGAGAATTGGACAAGGAATTTAGAGGGATGGTGTGGAAAATTCTCAGTTTTAATCATTGCAGAATTTTGATATTTACACCACAGCTGCTGCTGATGATCTCACTTTTGGGGAGAAACAGCCTCTACCTTTTTGAGAACCCTCTCAACCCACACCTGTATCCCTACACACTTGGATCCTGCCAGGCTGACGCTGCCTGGCACGGAAGGGCAGGCCCGGTCCTTGCACTGTGTCATGGTTGGGTGCAGCCTTACTGTTAGGTCCCGGGGAGGGAGGGAGAGAGTTGCAGAGTGATCTCCCACCTCTGTGCAGCCAGTGGCCTGTGCTCTCCACTTTTATTTGACAAATAAAATGTAGAGAATTGTAAAATATTGTGCATATAATTTTTCTTTTTTGATGCAGAATGCCCTCAGACGTATATATAATAAAAAAGTAAGCCACCAACGACCTCTACAACATATTGAGATTCATCTGCTTCTTAAGACTGCCAAGAAACCAAAACTGGACATGCACTTATTTTTGTCCTGAGCTTTGGCAATATCTAAGATACAGTCACCAGAGAAACACTTGCTATTCTTCACAAACTTTATATAAGACTAAACATTGCGTTTGTTTGCAGACAAAAAAGATTTTACAAAATAAAGATAGCTGTGCTTTATGAAATGAAGTGGGAACCCAGAATCAGAGCATATGGAGAAACTGTTTTTTCGTTAGCCGACTTTGAACACACAGGTACAACTTATTTATGTATATCCTTTCTTTTTATGGTTTACATTGACGTGCTCTGCAGTGGTGGGAACCTAAGCTTTAAGACAATCAGTGTAGCATTTGTTCAAGTATACACTGCCTTGTCTACACCAGACTTTTATAACATGATTTTTACCATGTGTTAGAATATGTTAAACAGTACCATATTTTTAAATCCTGGTCTAGACAAAGCCTGTGGGGCTTCAGCTGGGATAGGCAATGAGAGAAGTGCAGGGAGAAGAGCAAATCAATCACCTATTATTTGCAGAGAACAGCTGTGTATTATTAGAGCAATGGTTCCCTCGGTGCCATAAGGGGGACAGGATGGGTCAGCCTCAGTGTTTATAGTCTACAAGTATATACATTTCCTCTCTTAAAAGCCTCCCCATAGTTACTAATTAAGATTATAATAATCTAATGCAGGGGTGGGCAAACTACGGCCCGCAGGCCGGATCCAGCCCCTCGGGGCTTTGGATCAGCCTCCTCGGGATTGCCACCGCCATGGGCTCCGTGCCACTCCTGGAAGCAGCCACACCATATCCCTGCAGCCCCTGGGGGTGGGGGGGGCACAGAGGGCTCCACGTGTTTCCCTTGCCTGTGGGTACCTCCCCCGAAGCTCCCATTGGCCAGCTTCGGGGGAGGTACCCACAGGCGAGGGAAACTCGAGGAGCCCTCTGTGCCCCCCGTCCCCACCAGCTGCTTCCCGGAGTGGCACAGCGCAGGGCTGGGGCCGGCAGGCAGGGAGCCTGCCCTGGCCCCGGTGTGCATCACTGCCACCCCGGATCTGCTCTAGGTAAGTGGCGCTGGGCCAGAGTCTGAACCTCTCCTGCACTCTGCCCCCAAACTCCCTGCCCTAAGCCCCCTGCCTGTACTTCACACCCTTCCTTCACCCCAGCTCCCCACCCTGAGCCCCCTCCTGCACCCCAACTCCACATCCTGAGCCCCCGCCACATCCCGCACCCCAACTCCCTGCCCTGAGCCCCCTCCTGCACTCCACACCCCTCCTGCACCCTAACCCCCTTCCCTGAGCCCCCTCATACACCCCGCACCCCACCTCAGCCCGAGCCCCTTCCTGCACACCGCACCCCCTCCCACACCCCACACTACAACCCCCTGCCCCGGCCCTGCAAGCAATTTTCCCACCCAGATGTGGCCCTCGGGTGAAAAAGTTTGCCCACTCCGATCTAATGGCTGCTATTTACCAGAGTGCAGAACACTTGAATGTTATAGAAGAATACTTTGATTTACAAAATCTTTATCAGAAGAACCTATTCATCAAGTACATATAAAATAGTAAGTTTATACAATTATAGTAAATTCTAGCAAGCTGTGTAGTTCATTAGCCATTTTCTAAAATGCAGTACCATAAAAAAAATCCAATAATGTGGAAGTACACCCAGTATGTGATAAAAGTATACGCTCTCCCCACATCATCCAATTCTGCAGCACTTTACTCCAGTTAAACAGGAAGCAACCCTCATTTCTCATCAGAGCTCTGAAAACCTTTTTTAGTCACACAACTCTGCAGTAGTGGCCAATGAAATATTAAATATTCAGCTTACTACAATAAACCTTAGTGGCCGATGCCTCAGAAAATATGAGACAGACAAGGAGTATGAGGTAATCTCTTTTATTGGACTGACTTCTGTTGGTGAAAGAGAGAAGCTTTCGAGCAACACGGAGCTCTTCTGTAACTGAGAAATGCCTAAGTTTCTCATCTCTTCTGAAAATTTAGAGTTTAATCCTTTTTTTAATTGAAATATGAGTGTAAGTTGTGAATGGAGCGCTTTCTAACATGGGATCAGTAACTTCAGAAGAAGCCACATATCTTTCAAAGCACCTCCTCTGCTGGGAACGTACGTTTGTTTATTCTGGAGGAGTTCTGTGCTTCAAGTCATAAATGAAAACATTTAGCTGCACTTGAGACCCCTTTGTGATGTTTAATTGACAACACACTACATACACCCACCCACAGGAGACCTTTTTTCTGCTTACTAATCTCTCTTTCCTGAGGCTGCAGCAGAAAATGGTCGCTAAGGTATGTAGAAATTGGGCACATTTTACAGCAAACTACAACTGTGCACACAATATTTGATGGAGCTAACTATGCATTACACTATACACTATGAAACAATGCAGTGGATTTTGCATTTTATTAGAGAATTAACTGAATAACTCTGTTTTGTTCAGAATAAAAGAAACTTAATACATCATTGTAGGATTCTAAAATGGAATAAGTGACCCTGGATAACTTAACCTTTTAATTGACTATATAAGTAAAGCTCCTTGGACAGATTATTCCATCCTATATTTACTTAGAACGGATACCTTCCCTTCTAAAACACCAATACCCAAATATAAAACAGTATAAAAACAAGGCTTCAAATACACTGAGAGGTATTAATTGCACACTTCTATACCCAGAATCTGGCCACATAACAATTTCCTTTCCTTTCCTCTCACTCCAGAAGAGCGATGGAAATATCTCTCATTGTTACAGCAACTGACTGCAAAAACAACAAAGTTCATAGACAGGAAGTAAAGTGAAAGTTATTAGTCACCGCACTCTTAAAGCGGAATACAGTTTCCCCTGCAGTTACATGACTCATATCCAAGGGCCATTTTATCAGTTTCTTTCATATTTGTCACTGGCCTCAGTAACTTTTAACACTTCTGCACATCAAAATGCAACATCTACTCTACACAATTCACCCAATTTTATGGTCCATTAGCACTATCTTTGTACTATTTTTCGGCACATTGCCTTGTTCTCTCAGTCAGAGTATATACAACTACAGTAGAACATATACAGAGTATATACAACTACAGTCAGGTAAATACAACTACAGTAGAACCTCAGAGTTACAAACACCTTGGGAATGGAGGTTGTTCGTAACTCTGAACAAAACAATTATGGTTGTTCTTTCCAAAGTTTACAACTGAACATTGACTTAAAACAGTTTTGAAACTTTACAGAACTTTTACAGAAGAAAAGTACTGCTTTTAACCATCTTAATTTAAATGAAAAACAGTTTCCTTACCTGGTCAAATCTTTTTTTAAAAAAACTTTCCCTTTATCTTTTTAGTAGTTTACATTTAACACAGTACTGTACTGCATTTTCTTTTCTCTCTCTCTCTCTCTCTCCTCTGCTGCTGCCTGATTGCATACTTTCAGTTCCAAATGAGATTGTGGGGTTGACCGGTCAGTTCATAACTCTGGTGTTCGTAACTCTGAGATTCTACTGTACTCTCAATATTAATCTTTGTGGTACCAATTAATCTTCTCACTTCTTCAGCATTGTTCAAACAACCCTTTGAAATGTCATAAAATACTGCACAAAATATTCTATTTTAAATCAAAGTCCATAGTTTCCATGTTCAACTTTGACCCTTCTTTAAAAAGAAGTTCAGCAAGATTTGCTCCTTTCATGAATGTATGTTGATTTTATACAATTTAAGATATTCCCATTAGTCTGTCAATGGCTAGTGGTTCAGCATCTCTTTTAAGGGTGAAAGAAACAGAGTGAACTGTCACCGGACAGAAACCAAAAAATACAAGTCCTCTGAGAAGCAGCCATAGATATTGATCTACCCTAGGAACTCTGAACTAGAGTTGGGTCCAGCTCATTTTAAACTAACCACTAATCCTTGCAGAGGCTGCTGGGAGTGGGAAGGGTCTGGGTCCCATATAGGTCAGGCTAAGCTCATTCCAAGGGAGCATTAACTCCAGGAAGTGTGCTGTTGCTTCCTAAAAGAGGCCCTGCTGAAAGCGTGGAGACCGACAAGTAAACCAGGAAGACTAGAGGAAAGTCCAAGAGCACAGCAGAACAGAGTACTGGAGAACAAGGCAGACCCTCTAAAAGGAAGACACTTAAGAGAGTTTGGGCACAGGCTGACGGCTTCCTCCCCATAAAGACCTGAACTTTGAGTTCCCTAAAGAAAGATAGATTTTAATTACACAGAAACACAGAGGCGCAGAAATCACAGGGGCTGGGTCTAAAAGTTAAATAGGTATAAAACTCTAGTTAAATACTAATACAGAACCAAATAAAAACTGTTACATTCTCTGCCCTCCCCCTCACCCGACACAACCCCCCTTTTTTCTATGCTGGTCAGGTCATCACTCTTCCATCAATAAATTAGCATTATTTCTTAAGAGACCTCATCTCATTCAATGACCTCTAGTTTCTTTGAAAACCTCTTTCTCAACCATTTGTACAATTTTATATTCATTCTGAACTTCTACTGCTTTTAAAACTGTATTTGAAGACTAAACAGTCTGATTTTCCAGTCCACTTTACAGGATGTTTTCTATCCTATTCCACTTTCTTACCTTGACTTGTAGTCTTCCTTTCTTCACACTATATATGTTTATTTAAAATATATTTATTGCTACAGTAAAACACATATGTAGTTTAACCTCTGAATGTTTTCCTTGCCTCCTGTTTTCTCACTTTCTTCCCATTGATTGCTTCCTGCATAGTGCCAAAATATCTGGTAGCAGAACAAATTATCTTTTTTGCTTCACTTTAGTTCCCATTACAAATCTGATTATGTTTTGTCACTAGTGCTTAAATTCTCTATCATTACATTTTCAGTTCCGAAGTGTTACTCAAAACTTGGACAGGAACTTTTTCTAGTTCACTTGTTCATATAGTTAAGAAGGCAGCTGTTCAGTATGAAATCCATAAATGTTCTGTTTTCCATTTTGAGCAAGGAACATGATCCCTAGGGAGGAGAAAGCTTCCATCACTACAGTAGTAAATACACTAACACACACTTCCTGTGATCTGTTCTCACATTGCTCCTCAACACACACCCCATGTAGTTTGGTACCTACATTTTATTTTAGTAGGTTTCTTTGAAACCTCTACCTAACTTAAAAGTATGTATAACTCTTGCACAACTGCTTTGTCTATACTTACTCAGATATGGCACAAACCCTTAAGCTGGGATTTTCAGAGGAACCTAAAGGTCTAATGCATCCAACTCTTATTGAATGTCAATGGGATTTGCATGCTTATCTCCTCAGGCTACTTTGAAAATACTAGCATAACATTCATAGAAAATCTTCCATTTCTGGTTCCTAACCCATTACCCTCTACCAAGCAATTGCCATCTCAGTTCCTGACTTTTATCATCAGACCCTCATAGATGTAGTCAGACACTACACCAGTTCAATATGGAAACCTATACTTATATTTAAATTGTCAGGATGCAGAAAACAGTAAGACACTTCTACACCTCTCAACTCCTCTGGATCTCTGGAATTACATACCATGGAAGCTAAAGGAAACACTTGTTGCACACTGAAGGAACATTGTTCTCTTTTCAACATAACATCTACCTAGTTATACAGCACTCATCACTGTAGTATCTGAGCATTTTACAAGAGTTACAAAAAAACAGTAAGTATAAACTCTCTGGTTTGGTTTCTTGCTCTCCTCTTCCTAAGCATACCTGTTATGTATAGTGTTTATTCAAGATTGAGGCAGTGCTTCTCTAGTATGTTGGAAGGAAAAATGATCTACCATATCAGTACACATTTCAGATTTTTCTTCCTAAATCTCACTAACTCTCTTTCAATTGCTGTGGTGGGAGTACTGACATCACCATCCCATTCAATTAAAAAAATACAGAAACTGGCTAAAGAACACACTTGAGGGTCTTGAAGCCCATAATTCTCATGTAAAAATTAAATTGTTTATGTATTTTTGAAGGATTGAGAATGCATGAATTTTAGCTGTACAACTAATTATTGCATAAACAGAGCCTGAATGGGAGTGGGCGCGCAGGGACACATGGGGATGGGGAGGGGAGTGCAGGGATACATGGGGATACGGGGTGGCTGAGTGGGGGTGTAGGGTCTTGGAGCCCATAATTCTCATGTAAAAATTAAACTGTTTATGTATTTCTGAAGGATTGAGAATGCATGAATTTTAGGTGTACAACTAATTATTGCAGAAACAGAACCTGGGTGTATGGGGGAGTGGATCAAACATATAGCAAGAAAAGGACTGGCAACAATACTTTTACAGAAGAAGTGGACACTAATTTCCCATTTTTCTACCACAGTAGTATAGGACATCTAAGTAGGAAAGCAAGGGGCAGAATCAAGAAATTAGTGGAGAAATACATCTCTAAATTTGAAAAAGAAACACAAAAACAAACAGAAGTCTAGATGAGAAAACGGTCTCAAAGCTACTTAGGAAACTGATATTAAACTTGACAGTTTCAAGCAATTAAAAAAGAAATAGCTATCACAACAGTACCTTCACATACAAGAAAGCTGCAGGCATTGTGTTCCACTATTACCACAAATCAACAGGCATTAAATTACAATGTGAAAAGAAACCTAATTAGTTACAATGACAATAGAAGACAGTTGGTATTGAATTATGATGTAAAAGATTCATTAGTGTGCCGCAGAACAGTAAAACCTTTTGACACAGTGCAAAAGGCCAATAGTGAGACAAAGCAGCTGATACCTCATGGAAAATTGGAAAACATTCCATTTAGAGACAATTTGGTCTAAGTCTTTTTTAGTACAAGCAATTTTTGCATGTAATAAGGATCTTTAAAAGCTTAACTCCTGCTGTTTAGTCCTCACCTGAAGTCAATCTTCTTGAATGATTTATTTCCACAGTAACTATTTAAGATGTTATAGATGATTTCAAGTGGAGAATGAGCAAGATGTTATAGATGATTTCAAGTGGAGAATGAGCAACAGAAACAGAGCTCTAAATCAAAAGATCCTGTTTTCATACAAAAGTTTTTCCCATATAAGAAGTCAGGACAGAGGAATACAGTTCATATATACAAAGTTGAGCAGTCTGTAAAGTATACTTGTCAAAGTTTCCCCATCACATATCAGCAAGCCTACACATCTCAGGACTCTGGGCTACTCAGATGAAACTTAAATAATTCTGCTGGGATAATATGTAGAACAGTTCAAATCACAAGTTGTCTGTCCCAGTCTTGGTCCTTCTGAAGGCCCCACTCTTGGAAGTCTGGTTTTTTTTTTTAGAAGCTGTCAGGTTGATCCCCATATTCTACAGGAGCTGCTGAAGTATTGCAGCGTCAGGGCCAGATCAGAGCCACTCTATCACCCCTGCCCAGGCCTGGAAGGTATATTCCTGGGGAATTTTGCGCCACTGCGCAGAATTCATGTGCTAAACAGATTTTTCCCCACTGCAGAAAATACATTCTTCCAGAAAAGTGCTGCAGTTACTCCTTTCACCCACTCGGGGGCGCTGTGATGCCAGAGCAGAGAGCAGTTGCTCCTGGGCAGGAGCAGCCCCAGCTGCAGATAGGGAAGGGAAAAGAGGCTGCCTTCCTCACAGTATCCTGCCCATGAGACTGGGTCAGGAGGAATTGGGGGGGGAGGGGCAGAGACAGCGTGGGGCATATGGGGTTGCTGGGGGTTCAGACTGGGGTTCAGAAATGCTAATGGGGGGATAGACTAGGGTGGGGGCTGAATGGGAGTGGGCACACAGGGACACATGGGGACAGGGAGGGGAGTGCAGGGATACATGGGGATACGGGGTGGCTGAGTGGGGGTGCAGGGCCCCTCGGGGGAGGGGGATGCAGGGATACATGGGTAGAGGAGGAGGAGGAGGAGGGGTGGCTGAGTGGGGGTGCAAGGACACATGGGCAGATGTGCCTGAATGAGAGGCTAGGGATCAACCAGGCTTTGCATGTTGGAAGCTCCCAAACAATCCCTCCCTGCCCCCCAAAAACTCTGCTACATACTTCTCCCACCCACACCCAACAACCCGCCAAGTTCACACGCAGGCTGCTTCCCAGCAATTGCTTCCCTCTCCTTCAGCTCCTCCATTACTCCTGACTCCCCCAAGCCTTTGCACTGCTTTTGAGGGGTGCAGGAAATATGTTTCTGTATTGTAGTTTAAATGAATTATTACACAGAATTATGTATTAGTATTCCTAGTAAGGAATCTATTTGTCAAGAAACATTTCCTGAATCTTTTTTGTCTGCATTGTTACAGACACAGTTGCTGACAGGTATTTTGAAACAAATTACCAAAATAATTGAAACTGGTGTAATTATATTGTTTTATTTTGAAAAATAAAATATGTTGAATTTTGCAGAATTTTAAAATACTATGAGCAGAATTTTTAATTTTTGGCACAGAATTCCCCCAGGAGTAAAGGTAGAAGGACTGGATAGGGAGAATGCACTGAATGCCTAATATTGCAGGGGAGAGACATTATCTGGCCCTTCTTTCCTGGCTTCTTTTTGGAGTAAGTTTCCTTTTTCTTCCCTGGTCTGTCATGCTGGAGCTCTGCTGAGACCTGGAAGAAAGATAATGCCTCAAGAGACCCATCTTCCAGTAAGACCAGAACAACTGGTGAAGCCTGCCTGCATCTTGGGAGAAGAAAATGGATGAGAAACTCCTGCATACAGTTTGCCTGACACATGAAGACTCACTCATTCATCCAACTAGGTGGCAGCTACAGAGTCTGTCATTTCCCACCATCTTTATCGACAGGTTTTGGCTGACACAGTATGATGCAATATGCCAGGAGATATAAATATGCTTCTCATAACACCGAGTGTATCACTTCACTCTACGTTCTTGTAGCAGTTTTCCATGACAAGTGTTGACACTGGACTATGATACATTTCAACTGACTAACTTGTGACCAAAAGCCATACTGAAATGCTAAAACATATTCCAAGATTGGCATCAAAATGAGATTGAAAGACAAATGGTTTGCAAAAGCAAAACAAATGGGAAGTTATGTTAGCCTAGGGTTTTCAGAGTCCCATACTGTCTAGAAACACCACCATCAGCAGATTCCATTATAAATACCATATTGGTAGATATACTTTCCTCATGCAGGTATGTGATATTAGAAACTACAATGAATTTTCCCGTGGTTTTGGTTTGCTGCCTACAGATTTCCACAATTACAACTACACAACCTGAACGCTCCATTAACCCTTACCTTCCACACTTAGAAACGCATCTCTATGGAATACCAGGAATAGCAGAGATACAGGCAAAGGAAAAGGCTATATCAAATGTCACCACTGAGACTGTGGCTGAAGGGAAACCGAGACTCACATATTACTAAGGGTATTTGCTATCCTGCCTGCAATTACAGCTACTAAAAGAAAATATAACCGATTGTTTTACAAAACTGTTGGGATGTCAGTGCTTTTAGAAACCACTGGATACCGTGCAAGGTATTATTCCATAAAAATGGTGCTAATCTGCATAACATTAATTTGTATAATAGTTACTGACCTACTGGTCCTATACCTATTGCAAAATTCTAGTATTACTGATGCATGGATGCACATCAGGCCATTCCCAAAACTAAACCAAGTCCCTAACCAAGTGCTAATCACAAAGACAGTTCACGAAAGAGGCTGCCATGGCAGCTGAAGTCATCTAGGATGCTCACGATAACATTCTCTAGCTTTAAAAAAAAAAAAAAATCACCTGAAAACAAGTATGGTATGGTATCCTCAGCAGAGAAGCCTGTTTCTGTAGTGACCTCCCTGAAGTGACTTCCCTTCAATTAAGGGAGAGATTAAAATATTGAGGGCAAGCAATTCTCAAGAGCCATGAATACTAGAGACATTTTTTAAAAAGAAAAGAATCACAGAAATGTAGGGATGGAAGGGACCTTGAGAAGTCATCTAGTCTGGCCCCCTATACTGAGGCAGGACCAAGTATATCTAGACCATCCCTGACAGGCGTTTGTCTAACGTGTTCTTAAAAATCTCCAATGAAGGGGACTATACTATCTCCCTTGGTAACCTATTCCAGTACTAACTATCCTTATAGTTAGAAAGGATTTCCTAATATCTAGCCTAAACCTCTCTTGCTGCAGATTAAGCCCATTATTTCTTGTCCTACATTCAGTGGACATGGAGAAATAACTGATCACGGTCCTCTAACATATTTGAAGACTTATCAGGTCTCCCTTCAACCTTCTTTTCTCCAAAAGAAACATGCCATGTTTTAATCTTTCCTCATAGGTCATATTTTCTAAACTTCTTATTTTTGTTACTCTCCTTTGGACTCCAATTTGCCCACATCTTTCTTAAAACGTGGTGCCCATAACTGGACACAGTACTCCAGCTGAGGCCTCACCAGTGCTGAGTGGAACAGGACAATTACCTTTCTGGTCTTACATATGACACTCCTGTTAATATGCCCCAGAATGATATTTGCCCTTTTTCCAACTGCATAACATTGTTGATCATATTCAAGTTGTGATCCACTATAACCCCTCAGATCTTTTTCAGCAGTACTACTGCCTAGCCCGTGCTCCCCAGCCCCTCATTTTTGTGCATTTGACTTTTCCTTCCTAAGTGTAGTACTTTGCCTTTGCCATCACTGAATTTCATCTTTGATTTCAGACCAATTCTCCAATTTGTCACGGTCATTTTGAGTTCCAATTTTGTCCTCCAAAGTGCCAGCCAGCCCTCCCAGCTTCATATCATCCACAAATTTTATAAGCACACTCTCCACTCCATTACCCAAGTCATTAGTGAAAATATTGACTAGTACCAGATCTAGGACAGACCCCTATCAGACCACACTAGATACATCCTTTCAGTTTGACAGCAGGTAGTTTGCCCTCTGAAGAGTAATGCCTGAAAGCGAGAGTCTAACGTTTCTCAAGGACAGCAATAAACTCCTTACTGTCTGCCATGTCTCAATCTAAGGAGGGTCTAAACAGGCAAAGCTTTTGAAAGTATTAACTTTTTAATTCTGGTGTGTCATCTAGACTACTATACTAACAACTTTCAAGAGTCATACCATGTTCTGGACTGTTCTGTGAAGGAGACTTTCAGCATCATCTGGATGTCTTCTAAGACATTTTCTTTAGTTCTTGATTTACTAATGGCAAACTAACAGACTAGAAAAGTAAGTCACTTGCGCCTTGGTCAGTTCTGTGGTGTTTCTTGACCCTATATCATGGATTCATTCTCCTCTGCACAGTTTCGGTGGGAGAAACTTCCTTCGTCTTTCCAGGGTGAATCGCATCTGATCAGCTGCTACTTTGGTCAGGCAAGAAGGTGCCTAAATATTCAAAGCACTCTTCTGTTCCCATCAGAACAAGCAATTGAACAGGAAGAAATGGTATGGAACAACTTTGCCTATGTAATTCACAACAGCAGTTTTAACATCTTATCCTTTCTTGGTTTACTCCTGTCATTTAAGTCAGAGAAAATTAAACAGCTGCTGCTAATACGATGTTTGTAACTAAAAGGAGTCTTAGCAAGATGGAAAAAGTCCCTGAAGATGCCAAAAGATGTAGGTATGTTAAGCGTTGGTGTTGTTAACTGCCACTGAAGTAGAAGATGCAACACATCTAGTGGGAAGTAGTGTGGTGAGAACACAGAAATAGTTATCAGCTACAATAATCTTTTTGATACTGACATTCAGTTGTGTGTGTTTACAAAGCTAAGTAATTCAAGGTTCAACTATGTTAATATTTTCTTTTCTCTCAATATATGAAGTCTCAGACAGTGGTTTTTAAACATAGAATACACAACTGTTTGATGAATGAATTTAAAGGAAATGAATTAATAAAAAAAATACTACCATGAGAACCAAAATAAAATAATCTTTTGCACTGAATTTTTCTTCTAATTTGTCCTGCCTTTTGGAGGTCCGTACCCTTTCTATTTCCATCCAGAACATTGTTTCAAAGACCCACTTTATTCCACAACTATGTCTCCCCTTTCCAGATTACGTCACTGGCTGAAATACAAGCGTCTCTTCACATTCAAGGCAAATGCAAAACTGTATCTCCCTACATCTCTACCTTCATCATCTTCTACAGATCATACACTCTTTCTGGTCCACCCAAACCTGTCTTCCGATAGCTCCTTTCTCATTTACCCACTCATACTAGTGCCTGAGTTCTTGATGCCCCACACTATCAGAATACGTCCAAAAATCATAAATCTAGCAGGGGAAAATCAATAATTAAAAATATCAAAAATATCAAATTTTATTTAAATTAAATGAAGGGCTATTTTTAAAAAAGCAGCCCATTTTATTTTAAACTTTTAAACTGATAACCTATTTTAAAAGATAAAAAATTATAATCTATTAAAATCATTTTAACTGAATACAAAAAAACAAGATTAAGCAGTACGTTTGCTGTAAAATTTTAAAGGAAGTCAAATCACTGAACTGGTGGAAGTCACTGGCTAAGCACCTGGAACCAAAATTTGTTGATGTGCTAAACCAGCTTTTGATAGCATCAGCTTCCCCTGCATGTGCAGAGAGAATATTTTCTTTATTTCAGTTTATTCAGCTAGTTCAGTTCAATGACTAGTTCAGTAAAAGATAAAAAGTTGATTTGGAGCTGAAAAAGCATGACAGCTTGTTTTCCTCCTCCAATTTAGGACTGAAAACTAGATATGAAAGGGTGAGATAGACTAGTTCTAAAATCTTGAAAGACATGGTGACAAAAAACAAATCAGTAATTGCATTAATTACAGACAATACTGCCTTTAATAAACCAGTTAGTATTATGTGCAAAACATGTTTGGGGGGAGGGGGGGAAGGGGAGGGGAGAATCATGAGTATCCAGACTTGTAATGTAGTTTTATTTAATAAAATTAAAATACTGTTTGTGTATTTGTTTGAATTTCCATCTAAACAGACTTACATCACAAGAAACAAATTAATCAATTTAAGAAACGTATCATTCATTATTTTCTAACATTAAAAATGTCAAAATTAAGACTCTGAATACATGCAAGATACACTATATAAGGTCTTATATAAGATCTTAAATAAATGTGTATAGACATAGTGTACCCTGATTAGCAAAAAGCAGCACCGGATTTAGGGGAATGTTTAGTTGCAAATCAACATGTTTTAACCACATCTTTATCAACTAATAAGAACCAACCTTCATTCAGAAAATAACTGAAAAGTACGAATTCAGAAAACAAATTACACAATTCTTGCTTACTGATTCAAATCAGCATTAAAATTGGTGTCTTAATTAAATTGCACTTATTTAAATCAATCCACCCTGAAATCAAGGGCTTTACTCTTGGAAAACAAACTTGGTCAATTATGTATTCCATTTACAATGACAGAACCCTGTTATATTCCCTTCACGGTACTTGTTTATGGAGGTACTGTACCAACTCATGACTATTCTCTAACTTCATTGGGACAAGATTCTGGCCTACTGTAGAACACCTAATTATTATTATACTGGAAGTCACTTTCCTTATTATTTTGCTTTTCTGAAGATACCTTGCAGGATTTTCACTCCTGAGGCTTGTGCTACAAGGCTTTTGATACCTATGGGCCATAAATAGTGAGAGTCCTGAAAGGCACCTTGAAGGAAACAGAATTACAATGCAATTAATTTCTCCATTTCTAAAGATATTTACTGAGCAAGGATTCTCAGTCTACCACAGACTCTACTGGGAACCACAGCGACAAAAGCAGCAGCATGTTGGGCCACTGATCCCAGGAGCCAACAACATGCACCAGCAGCTGTACTACCCTCAGCCCTGCCCACTGTGGCAGGCAACAGGCTCACTGGCAGCTGTTCCTGGTTGTGCTAGTGTGCGCAAACAGCTTGCACACTCCCAGACAGAAGACACACCACTGTGTGGAAGGACTCCTGTCGGGGAGCATGCGAGCTGCTTGCACACACTAAATCCAGGGGCTGTGCAGAGAACTTCTAAACCAAAAGGTGCTAGGGGTATCAGTGTCAGGGCCAGTGCTTGTGCTAAGGAGAATTCTATGGGTGTAGGCAAAAATCTCAGTGCAAAATGCACTAAACAGCTCATGACATGGAGCAAGAGGGAAGAATCAAAGACAGCCTTGTGGTCTTTGAGGCAGTCTTAGAGATAAGGGGTGACTTGGCCAGGTCTCATATTCAGCAATACTCATTTTGCTACACAGGCATTATTTGAAGATTCTATGTGGTCTTCCTTCTTCTCAAAGGGTCACAGCAGTACATGATATAGTGAAACAAGAAGCACTTGAAACCAATAGCCTCTGGAGTTGAAGTAATTCTGAAGTGCAGAGAATCAAAATCTTGAGGTAACAAGCTGTGGCTGTGAAGAGTGCCAAGGCAAATAAGGTGCTGAAATGTTCTATGCAAAACAGAAAACCTGGGTCAAACAGATTCCAGAATAATTCCAATAATTCCAGAAAAAGGTGCCATATTAGTGCTCCTGAACCAGTGGTAACAAGAGAAACAAGGTTTTCCAAATCACATAAGAACAGGATCTGAGCAGAAGGCAAGGAGGGCTGCATGTCGAAAAGCATACCTGAAGTCTTCAACTCACTAGGTGGGTTTAATAGCCAAAATGAAGAAGTGCACCTCCCATGTGAAGTTTCTTCACTGATTATGCTCAAGAATGTTTCCAAGGTGAGCAGAGGTAGGAGTCCTGGCTATTAAGCATTTGCAGGAAGGTAGATCATTACGTAAGTCCCATTGCCTCTGCCCAATAATCTTAAATCCTGAGAGCTTTTGCACCGAGCACAAGATCCAAAACTGATGAATGATGCAAAAATTGTATCTTTAAAGGGAAACTACTAATTTTAAATCTATTCAAAGTAACTGAGATAAATGATTTTCCTAGTTAAATCAACCAAGAGACATAGGTACAGAAAGTCTTAATGCATGATAAACAGTTGAAAATTATCCTGATCCATTTTCATTAGATGACCACTAAAAATTAGAAGGGGAAAAAAAATCACATTTGCCTCTACATTAGGCTCCCTAAATTAAACTACTACTAAACAGACCAACATATGTTGTGATTTTGTAGTTGATAATGATCGAGTCATACATCTAAACCATAGGCTAGATGCCTTTTATAGTTTAAAAAAATAGTAAAACAGCAAATACACCCAAAGGAAGTATTATACCAAAGACAACACCCACAAGTCTGTGGAAAAATACAAGAACATTTTCTAATGTAAGTAGTAAGACTATATATTTATGGAAAAATCAGAAATGCATTCAAAAC
The DNA here is from genome assembly GCF_965140295.1 of Lepidochelys olivacea. NCBI lineage: Eukaryota > Metazoa > Chordata > Testudines > Cheloniidae > Lepidochelys > Lepidochelys olivacea. The sequence continues at coordinate 17,961,489 of NC_140424.1, forward strand.
AAACTCAAACATATCAAATATTTCACAATAAGATAGTAAGTGTTAATTTACCTTTGGTTTTTTGTTCAGCAGCCTGAAAGAAAAAAAAAGTCAGAAATACTGGTCAGTATTAGACACTTTCTACTACTGTTATATCAAAGATATAGGACTGTACCCTTGACCCTTTAAAATTTCCTCTCTTGCAGAGAACTTCCTTGAACACTGAGTCCCTGCTTTAGGAGAAACCTGCTGATATCTTATTAGGACTGCACTACTGTCACACAACATTATTTCTACTTTAAATTTAACCCTATTTAGCTATGCTCTTAAATGACCTGAAGTTAGCATCACTAACTTTGTTATGAAGGTTAACATCAAAGCTGTATCCCAGTTAATATTTACTTATAATTTATGAAATTTGCAGATACAGATAACTCCCCAAAATATCCATATAATTATTAATGGCAATGTCTATAAAAGCCAGGGGACAAAATCTTTACATGGCTGTAGCATGAAAATAATTCAAAACCAAATGCAAGGGCTCCGCTGCAATATAGGATTTGAGAAATATGAAACTCTGGATTTTTTTTTTTTTTTAGATAGATAATGTGTGAAGTTGATTTATCTAAATATTTGTTTGGGCTGAAGCAAAACAAAAGTCTGGAAGTCCCATTTTCAGAGATGAAGTGCACAACACAAGGAATTAGCTTCTTAAAGATAGCTTTGCCCCATTCTGAAAAGTTTCTACATAATAATGTTCACTGAACTATTATAGCGGCAGCATAGCGTGTGGGAATGTTTGTAGACACATCTGTATTTATACCACTTATAAATCCAATTAATATGTAATATGCTATCCAATTAATAAACTGAAGAACCAAGAGATCAGTGCAATTTACCTTGCACCACCCTTGACTGCCTTTATCTGTATTCTGCTCACTGATCCATCTAATCAGGACTACTTCCACCTTTCCAAACCTCAGGACACCCTTCAACCTGCCACTTTTAAAAATAAAATACAAGTGCTGAAAAAAGTTTCTTTCCTCACTTGAAGCCAATGACTGGGTGTACTCAGTCTCAGAAGAATGACTATTTACAGCCCAATTTAATGATCCAAGTCTGAGAATGAGAGAGAGACACAATAGGGAGCTAGGTATCCCTTTTTCCAATAAGATACTGCACATATCCTTAAGATATTATGAAACCTTAGAGCTTAAAAATGTAATATGATCTACAGTCAGGCTATATTAGAGGTTACTAATATAAATTTATCTTTCTTCTAGATGTCTGAAGTTGGACTCTTGGGAATTAAGTACGCTGGCTTCAAGTGGAGGGATTAAAAAAAAGTATCATTGTTTTTCTTATGTAAAAAGTACACGACAACGCCATTAATGGTGTATAGGGGTAATGAGGATTTATTGGTACTGCTCTGAGATTATCCACATATCCCATATTTTTGCTATTTATTATACCATGAGTCCATCTAGAACACATGCCCAAAAACTATGTTACACTACCCATCATGGATATGTAATACATATTATAAAGGGAGCTATTAGCAATCCCTATATTTAGTTTGCTTAACACTTCCCATTATAAAAGATTCAGAGAACTTTTCAGAAAAGGTTGCATCTCTCCTATTGTTTCCAGCAGGTGTTCAATATTCAGCAAAGAAAAGCCACGGGGCCAGATAAATGCCTTTTCTTTGTCCCACTACATTCAATTCATGTTTGTCAGATATAAAAACTTTTCAAAATCTCCATTTTCCTTCCACTGCTTGCATGCCTCAGGAAAAATGTTAGCAGCATTCCAAAACAGTAAATGAATATAAACATTCTAATTTAAAGCTAGGCTCACGCCAAATCCAAAAAGCAGCAGCTTCACTTCACTCAGAATCCTGGGAGCAGGCAGCCTCTCTGCAAGAGACAGAGACACACAGGATGGTTTCCTCTGCATGACACTCGCACCTGAACCTCCAGGCTTTTTCCCCCTGCTTTATATGGGGAAGAAACTCCCCATATCTGGGAGAAGAAGGGAAGAGAAACAGGCTAAGTTCCCCCAAACACCTGTGAACTCGGTGACTCATTCCCTCCCCCAGGAGTTTTTAATTATAGAACACACTATTTTTTCCACAAGAATCCTGTTTCTTTCAGTGCACAGGATGGACAGTGCTCAACAAAAGATTCACTGTTGTGTAATAAGTAAGGCTGTTTGTAGGAGTCCTGCCTCATTTGCCCTAGAAGTTGGAAGGGAATGAGGTAGGGGATTGCAGGGAGAGAAAGAATGGTCTTGTAATTAAAGGAGGTGATTGCACGCAGGAGAAAAATCAGCTCAATCCCTGCCTATGCCACAGTCATATACAAATGCTGAGTAAGTCACTAACCAAAATTTCATCATTGTGCAATTCCTCATTTTCTAGGTGCCCAACTTGATACCCCCACTTGGGGCTGAAAATGCAGCAATATCGAGCACTCAACTGCAAATGAAGTCATTAGAACTGTGGATGTTTAGTACCTCTTGCAATACAGTAGTGTGGTCAGAAGGAATGAGCACAGGCTTAGAACTCAGGACCCTCTAACTCCAAGCTCACTAGTCCAACTGTATGTCCTCAATCAAGTCTTTGTCTTAGCTTCCTCATCAGTAAAATGGGGATAAAACAGTACTCTCTTATCTTGAAGTAGAGAGAAATTCATTCATATTTGTAAAGCTTAGATACTATGATGAGTCCCATAAAAGAGACCATAAGGAAATGAACAGTTTTGTACTCACTGAAAACTCTGGATGGTGTACGCTAAAATTAAGGCAGGGGACACTAATTGAGTTAGATGGATAAAAATATTTACCAGTTATTTCATTCCTTGAGCATCATTCACCCTGTGCTCTTAAAGAGGCAGGGTTCCTTCAGAAAAAAAACATTATGTGATCATGTAATTAAAGCCTATTACAATGCATGGGCACAACGAAGCAGAATTAAGGTTGCATGTGTGACCTAAGCATTTACTAGCTTTCAAGACCTTACTTTTGCAACCTAAATACTGTTTAATATAGTAGTTTGTATGTAATTAATAGATAACAAATACAAATTCTACTGATTGTAAATACCAAATTAATAATGAATTATAATACTTATACCAGAAACCATCCCATCGTGAGTATTAGTGGCATGACTTCTGAATAGTCTCACACAAAGGTAAATGACTATGTACATGAGGTTTTAACAAGGAGTTTATTTTTGAATGCCATTGTAGTAGCTGTTACCCAAGTACTGAAATATATTGTTCATCTATTTATCAAATAGTTAATATTTCCCTCCACTTTCATTTAAACTATATTGCATTTTTATAAGAACTTTCCATATTTGTTATATTATTATTGAGTTTGTATTAAACAGATAATTAAATATGTTTTAATAAGTGTTTATGTCATGTACTGCTGCAATTTGGAGCTATCCATTTCAATTTGATTTTTTTAATGTTTATCAATTATTCACATTTTAAATGTAATTTATATATGCTTATTCTAGCAAAGTTTTAATAAGTTTTCCTAATATCTTGCCGCATTATCCAAGATACTCTCATGTTGCCCAAATATTTCCTCCCATCAGAGCTCCTCCTGAAAGTGTGGTTCTTAGTGAAAGGGTATGAGCAGCCTAAAATAGGACCAATAAAAACCAAACTCATGTTATTTTCTAAATTTCTTAAGACATAAAAACCACTGGTGCTATTTGCAGGATGCTACACGAGTTAGATTTAATAGATTAATTAATAGATAACATATATATAGCGCTAGCCATAATTTTCAGCTGACCACTTAAATGGATATTGAATGAAATCCATGTATTTAGCAACTTCGTACACACGAGAAAAAAAAGTAGTAAAGTGGCTGGAGGTGGCGGGAGGGAGAGGAGGTCCCAGTACATGGAAAACTTGAGACTCGATCTTGCAACTCTTATACGGTTAATGTGACTTCTCATTAAAACTATCTAGAATTAATTCACATGAGTAAAGGCCACAGGACCAACTCCACATAAGCGTTCAAGTAACTGCATCTCTAAAATACAACAGTGTAGACTAACCTTTTTCTGAGCACCTTCCTTCTTTTTCTTTTCTTCCTGCTTTTTCTTTTTCTTTTCTTCCATCAAATGTTCCTCTTCTTGAATTTCTTGTTCTTTCTCCCTATTAAAAATAAGCATTGGGAAAGTTTATGAATGAGGTCAGTCGTATCAATCAAGACAAACAATATACATAATATTAATGCTACAAAGTACATCTCTCAGAAGTAAGTAATATCTGAAAACACTATTCTCTAAAGTTCTAACAAGTAGTATTCCAACAGAATTGTTATGAAAAATTCCAAACCAAAATTCCAAAGCCAAATAAAGAGAATGTCTACTTGCAAACTCCTACCAAAAGACTAACTGACAAAACTGGATTTTTTTTAAGATTCTGACCAAATCTTTCATCCCATATAATTTGATTTATATGGAATTCTAAAACATCCAAAACAACAACAACAAAAAGTAAGTATTATTGTTTGGCAAGTAAGGAGTAAGCCAGACAACTCCCTTGTAATAATAATAAAATAGCTAGGGTGTAGACATGAAAGCTCAAAAATATTACCTTTTAATGGTTTATTATACCACCCCACCACAGCCACTCAAAATTAGGCCCCACCACACCGTCACTCACCCTCACTCACTTTTACTGGGCTGGGGCAGGGAGCTGGGATGTGGGAGGGGATGCGGGCTCTGGGCTGGGGCCAAGGGGTTCAGAGTGTGGAAGGGAGCTCCAGGCTGAACCTGGATCAGGGGGTTGGGGTTCAGGAGGGGCTGAGGGGCACAAGCTCTGGGAGGGAGTTTGGGGGCAGGAGGAGGCTCCAGACTAGAGCAGAGTGTTGGACCACAGCAACTGGGAGCTGCGAGTGGCCGTACCTGTGGACGCTCAGGTAAACAAAGTGTGTTGCGGCCTGCCAGGGACTTACCCTGAACAAGCTGCAAACTAAGTTTGGGGACCCCTGGTATAGGGTTATCTTTGGTTTTTCTGCCATCCTTACAATTCTAGGCTCTCTTGTAATCTTATTGCTGCTCCATCTCATTTTTAAAATCTGCCCCTTCATTATATTCATGCACCAAGGCCTGGATCCCAACTCTTCAGCCATTCTAAAACATTGCAGCTAAAATAGTCTCTCTCTCTCTCCACTCTTGAATATTTGCTTTTATGTGAGAGGACTTGTCTACACAATTTGCCACACACTAACTCCATGTGGACCCTGCTGACTCATATGAGCAGTTCATTAATGTGCTTTCATCTAGTCCTGTTCGAAACAAGACTAGATCAAAGCGTATTAAACTGTTTGTGTGTGTCATCTGGGTCCACAAGGACAGTTAGTTTGCGGCAAGCTAGTGCAAGATAGATTCATGTTCCAGCTTGCTGCAAACCCAATGTTCATGTAGACGGGCCCCAGCGTCTCTTCATCCTACAGTAGCAGCTATTTTTGTCAACCCAAGAAAGCCAATGAAGTGGTATCAGCACAAGAAGTGCTCCTGTGGGATGGGATGTTCCATGTTCATGATACCATTCTCAAAATGCCATTGTAGGGTCTTTACTTCGCAAAAAGAAACCCACTTAAAAGCATAAAAAGAAAAGAATTTTAAATAATAAATTTAAATTGTGTTCCCTTGTTTAAAATATAAAACAAAACAAACACCTCCCTGCATTTTGGCTTAGGGTAGAAATGCTTTCATGGATGGAATAATGTCCATCCTTGAAATGAGCCATTACTATTGGAAATATAATTTAGGATCTGAAATATTGACTGTTACATTTTTATACCAGTTTAGAATGGTACTAATTTAGCTTTCTTTATTTTATTTATTTATTTTTTAAAAAACACTTTCCACTGAGGTTGTAACACATAAACGTAGGCTTGGAAGTTCAAAGTTGAGATTCAAACAATACTGGATAAAATTGTCTTTTGTCAAAATAAACCTTTACAAAACCTAAGACCATCTTGAATGTTTATATGAATTTAAGAGTGGAGCATTATGCTGGTATGGGGAAACCTGTTAAACTAGATAGCTGAGGCAGTGCTTATAAGTTGCATTTTTCTAGACCCATGTTCTTGATGACCTGGAGAAATAATGTTTAAGGCTGTCAAAGGTAAACATGATGCTGACCTGGATTCGGTTTTCTTTCTTTCTGAGATACAAATATATAAATTTAAAAAAAAATGATTGTTTAATGGTTTATGAGTTGAGATGGAACTTAGAAGACCTGGTTTGAGGCTTCCGTGCAGCAAGGTACTTCAAGTATGTGAGTAGTTCCTTGAAATCAATTGCACTTCTTTTTTTAAGTATGTTGCTGAATTGAAGCGTCAGTACCAGTCTCTGTCACAGACATCTTCTCTCACCTTGGGCAAGTCATTTACTTGGTCTGTCTCAGTTTCCCGTTTGTCAATCGGGGACAGTAGTTCCCTACCTCACACAGATGCTGTGAGGATAAATTTGTTAATGTTTGTGAAGCGCAGAGGTATTATGTGAGCTGCACTACATCTCTCTCCCTGAGGTTGAGTCATTATGTGCTTCCATGGACTCATATTAATGTAGATTCTACCTTACATATTGATTTTCCCAGACAGAAAGTTCCATTGAAAATGTAGTTTTTCCACACAACCTCTTTTTTCAATGGCAAAATGTTTCATTCAGAATTTTTTCATCTACTTCTTAACTTTCGAATTCTAAGTTTAGTTGACTTTGGATAGATCATGTAAACAAATGCAAAGCATGCATGATACAATCCACATGAATACTGTGCGGAATGAAGTACAATTAATTTAAATGACAAACTTTCCTTGACTGTGCTTGATAACAGTGTTATAAATGAAAACACAATGACCACTGCGTAATGTTAACTAAAACGAAAGCTCCTATGATCCATGTTTGGCTAGAAGAGTGGTCACCAACCGGTAGATCGCGATCGACTGGTCAATCCTGGAGCTTCTGACAGTCAATTGTGATCTCCAGCTGCTAAAAGACCGGCGGTGCAGCGGGGCTAAGGCAGGCTCCCTGCCTCACCTGGCCCTGCATCGCTCCCGGAAGCGGCCATCACACCCTGAGGCCCTTGGGGAGGAGTACGGAAGGGGGCAGGGGTCTCTGCACGCTGCTCCTGCCGGCAAGCACTACCCCTGGAGCTCCCACTGGCTGGGAATGGGGAACTGCAGCCAATGGGAGTTGCGGGGGCGGTGACTGCAGAGAGGGGCAGCATGTGGAGCCACACTTCCCCCTCCCCCACCTTCCTCCCCGCCAGGGGGGGCGGGGTGTGATGGCCGCTTCCAGGAGTGGTGTGGGGCCGGGGCCGGCAGGGAGCCTGCCTTAGTCCCGTTGTACCACCACCTGAGGTAAGCGCCGCCCGGTGGGAGCCCACATCCCTACACCCAGCCCTGAGCCCCCTCCTAGAGCCAGCATCCCATACCCCCTCCTGCATCCCAATCCCCAGCCCTGAGCCCCCTCCCAGAGCCAACACCCCATATCCCTCTTGCACCCCAGCCCAGAGCCCTGTCCTGCACTCAAACTCCCTCCTGGAGCCTGTACCCCCTCACCCCCCTCCTGCACCCCAACACTCTGCCTGTGTAAATCTCCTACTGACATCTAAACATAGCCTCTTTGCCAAACAGTATTTATATCCAACTTAAAATACAAAATAAGGATTTGACACCACTGAGCTGAATGGTAGAAAGAGACAGTGGACGAAGACAGAAGGCCGATATTTCTGCTCTGTCCATATAGAAAACTCCCTCCCCTCCCCGCCCCCGCAAGTTAATGCATATTCAACTTAGGAAAGACCTGTGCATGGTTACAGGGGGCTCCCTGTAGGCTACAACAATGGTGGCTGAAACAAGGCTCAGGAACTCACCAGAATAAGATGTGTGGAGCATGCAGACACATGCAGCTGCTCTCCCAACCTTACGCTAATTTCTAGAATGCTGCATATTTCACATTTTCAAAAATACCATGAAATAAAATGAACCAAAAAAAAAAAATCCTCAGACAGACACTCCACAGAAGCAGCTCCTGTCCTCCTTGGCGGGGGCTGCCTCTCCACTCTGGGCACTGACATGGCGTACACAGTCGCAGCACCACTCACTCAAATATGGCCCTGCCCCTGCTCTGTCATCATGACAGAGGGCCACCAAGACAAACCTGAGCAGCACTGCAATCCAACATGCCAGGCTGCAACATCCAGAGAGGAAAGCCACGCCCAGTCCCATGGGACAGGAGCTGCTGCTGCTGGGTGAGTGCAGGGCAGGTTCAACTCCGCAATCCACCTTAGGCCTCCCACCCCACCTGCAGGCGGCACGCCACTGCTGCTCCACAGCAGCTCCAGCAGGGGAAGAGAACAGGGGAGGAGTTCCTGGGAACAGTGGGGAGGCTGAAGTGTTGGGACTCAAGAGAGAAGGTTCAATGAAAGAAGAATATATAAATGGGGATGGGGCACCCAAGGAGGAGTCCCTAGATATACTGGGGTGGGGGGTACAGAGAGCTGGAGAAGAAAGCATTAGGGACTGGGAAGATCCATGGTCTCCCATGGGGTTTGTGTCATTGAGTGAGGATGGAGAAGTGGATGTTATATGGGGGTCGCAGTACTGGGATTTATATATAGTCATTTCAGGTATTTTATTAATGTAAACATAGAAAAAATTAAATGGATAAAATTTTAATAGATAAAATGAAACAAATTCCCCAAAAAGCAAAATAAAAAAATTTATAAAAATTTAAAATTTATAAAAATTCACAGGGCTTTACTGATTTCAAAGGGCCATATTCATTGCTGTAGCTATAGTTAGTCCAATGCTACCTGAAGAGGTTTAAGTGACCTCTTTCCACCACACTTACACTGCACGCAGAAATTAAGAAATTATGTACAGGTAATTTTTAAGTTGTTTTTAAATAACTCTTCTAGTGCTTTGCAGAAAGATAAGGAGGTTGGACATCATCTGTGCCGCTGATGGATTTTGAGAGTAAATAGAGCCGAGACTATGATACACAAGTCTGGTTCTGCCGAGGAGAACAGGAAAAACCCCTGTTGGAATGAACTCAGATTTGACAGAAAATTTAGGTCTCCCAAAGATGAAGCTTCATGCAGTGTTATATATTTGCTCCATCAATGCAGATTTGGATACCAATCTTGGTTAACAGTATCTGCTCCTTAGAATTTTTTTTTTTTTTGCGCCACTTGGTTTCCAGGCAATGCCAGATCCCTCATGGTTCATTCCATGGAGTAAACAAACCCTAGCTATTCCACTAAGCTTTCAAGCACACCCTCAACAAAGTTTGAGCCAACTGCTCTTTTAAGGCGACAGATTAAAACCAGTGCAAATTAAACTATTCTTAGGGAGTTTCTCCTCCCAGACTTTAACAGCATCTGACGTAATAAAGTCTTTACCAGACCACCACACGGCTTACATTTAAATCTTATTTCTTTTTACTGAGGTTCAGCATAGAAAGATCATTTTCAATTTGTGACATGCTGCAAATGTAAGAGAGCTTGGAGACACCGAACACCACTGAAACCGCTCTTGCCGAAGTCTCTGACCTCTTCCCAGTTAAAGTTCAGAATGAGTACTCCACACTCATCCCCCTTGATCTGTCAGCTGCCTTCAACACACTCAATCCTGCTATTCTTCTTGAAATCTTGTCTTCATGACTGTCTTCTCCTGGTTCTCCTCCCTCTCTAATTGCTCCTTCAGTGTTTCCTTTGGAGGATCCTTCTCATCCATTTGTCAACTTTCTGTGGGGATTCCACAGGGATCTGCCCTTGGTATCCTTCTCTTCTTCCTCTACATCAGTGGTTCTCAACCCCACAATCCAGTCAACATTCTCAGGGCCATACAGGTAGTGTGTATGTGTGTGTGTGTATATATAGCGTGTATGCAGGCCACAACGGTAAATACGTTGAGAACCACTGCTTTATACCTTATCTCGGGGCAATCTCATCCACAAACCCAAATTCAACTACTACATCTATGCTGACAACTCTCAGATCTACCTCTCTACTCCACATTGTCTCTGTCCAAACTAAAATATCTGCTTGTCTTTCTGACATCTCCTTGTGTTTGTCTGTCAGCTCAAGCTACAAGCTATCCAGTACAATGGTTCCAAGAAGCATGGCCACGGTTAGCAGAAAAGGAACTCTGAATGGCTAGAGTCACAACTCCTTATATAAACTTACACAAAATATATGAATTGCAAAATGGTAAATGTAATCCCAATGGTCATTTCTTTCTAGCGGATTCTGAATTCCATAGGCTGAGGTATGCACTAGTAGGGATCTGGAGAGGAAACCCTAATGGAGATATTTTAACCACTATTCACGATGCATTAAGAAGGTGCAGCTCTTTTGTCTGTTTTGTTCCCATATACTATCGTTAAGACTACAATTATGTCATGGAAATCACGGAATCCATGACTTCCATTGACCTCCAGGACATTTTCTGTCCTGGGGCTGGAGCTCCCAGCCAGCCCCACCCTCGCAGGCCCCAGCCATGGCAGGCAGGCAGACCCCCTGCATATGCCTAGCTGCAGTGGGACCCCCTGAATCTGCCCAGCCGTGGCGGGCAATGGGGACTCCACACTGCTTCCCCACCACAGCTGCAGCCAGGGGACCCTGCAGCTACCAGCTACCCAGGTCGAGGAGACTCTGCAGCATCCCAACCCCCAGGGGCACGGGGACCCTGAAGTTCCCATGCCCCACATCAGTGGAGGACCCAGCAGCAATGGGTGCTGAACACACCTACTCCTTTTGTCAGGGATATTTTTAGTGCAAGTCAGGAACAGGTCACAGGCTGCCGTGAATTTTTGTTTATTTCCTGTGACCTGTGTCTGACTTTTACTAAAAACATCCATGACAAAAACTTAGCCTTAACTATGGTATGATGAGATCTTTCAAAAGTTCTGAAAGAGTACATTACACAAAAGATCCATATGTGATCTCCTGTCAAAATGTATATTACCGCTAGTTGTTGATGAAATAATTTGACTTTCAACATAACTTATGACAGAAAATTCTGATATCTTGAAAGAAAGGGCTAGTTTTAATATTCTATTAAAGTTATAATTGTATCTGGAAATTTAACTGTGTACCTCCAACCTGTCCTCTAAGTTCCCAACCCAACTGGTTTGAAACAGATTTATTTTTTCAACTTCAACACTTAAATTCAAAACCTGTTTAGGTACAGCACATCTCAAAACTAACCAGAGATCAGCAAACATTTTTGCTATATTAAACATACACTGTACGTTTAATATCACCACATTAACATGTCAATTACCATTATAAGGGGTACAAGTGCCACTCTTAATAAAAACCTGTTTATTTCATTTCTGAGATTAAAGTAGCCTCAAATTCAGTCAGAAAATATTATAATTTTAATGGAGCTCAATTTTCATTACTAATTTACATAATGACATCTGAATACATGTACTTTAAATATGCTTAAAATTACACAACTAAATCTCCAAGTGGCTTCAGACAGTAGTTCTTGATTTCACTTCTAGGTACAATGTTAAGCAGTCAACTAACAGCATAATGAAATGAGAATATTTAAAAGTCTGCACAGTTCACAAGGTTATTTAAAGTTTTGATTATATTGCCATTGATAAAAACCAAGGTGTGTGTTATACATTTTTCTCCAAAGGCATTATTTGTTCTCCTTTATTATACAGGAGCAAGTTAAAAGGTCGGTTTAAAAAATATAAAAGCCCACTGAAAATAAAGCATAATTTCTTTGTATGCATTTGTACGACTTTTTTTTCATTTTATGGATACATGCAGTACTGTATCACAGGTGCTTTAAGTAACTAGCAGAGACAAAGAGTTTTACTGTACTATCACATTCTAACTGACCTGAAAGAAAACAAATTATTTAAACCCACAACCCTAAAAGCAAAATGGTTTTTCAAACTGGAGATCATCATATTGCTCAGGAGAGATCTTCTACTGGAACAGCAGGAAGGGTGGCAAATCAGAACTCAGATAAATTGAGAGACCCAAGTCAAGAAGCATGGATATTACCTATCGGCATTACATGTGGCTCTATTAGTTCACCCACCACCGTAAAAACATATTACGGTCTAGGGGTATGTCTACACTACGAAATCAGGTCGAATTTATAGAAGTCGTTTTTTTAGAAATCGGTTTTATATATTCGAGTGTGTGTGTCCCCACAGAAAATGCTCTAAGTGCATTAAGTGCAGTAACTCGGCGGAGTGCTTCCACAATACCAAGGCTAGCGTCGACTTCCAGAGTGTTACACTGTGGGTGGCTATCCCACAGTTCCCGCAGTCTCCACTGCCCATTGGAATACTGGGTTGAGATCCCAATGCCTGATGGGGCTAAAACATTATCGCGGGTGGTTCTGGGTACATATCGTCAGGCCCCCGATCCCTCCCTCCCTCCGTGAAAGCAAGGGCAGACAATCGTTTCGCGCCTTCTTTCCTGAGTTACCTGTGCAGACGCCATACCACGGCAAGCATGGAGCCCGCTCAGGTAACCGTTACAATATGTCTCCTGGGTGCTGGCAGACACGGTACTGCATTGCTACACAGTAGCAGCAACCCATTGCCTTCTGGCAGCAGACGGTGCAATATGACTGGTAGTAGTCATCGTCATGTCCGAGGTGCTCCTGGCCACGTCGGCCGGGAGCGCCTGGACAGACATGGGTGCAGGGACTAAGTCTGGAGTGACTTGACCAGGTCATTCTCTTTAGTCCTACAGTCAGTCCTATTGAACCATCTTACGGTGAGCAGGCAGGCAATACGGATTGTTAGCAGTCGTACTGTACCATCTTCTGCCGGGCAGGCAAGAGATGGGGATGGCTAGCAGTCATATTGCACCATCTTCTGCCGGGCAGGCAAGAGATGAGGATGGCTAGCAGTCGTATTGCACCGTTTTCTGCCAAGCAGCCATGAGATGTGGATGGCATGCAGTCCTTCTGCACAGTCTGCTGCCAGCCAAAGATGTAAAAGGTAGATGGAGTGGATCAAAACAAGAAATAGACCAGATTTGTTTTGTACTCATTTGCTTCCTACCCTCCCCTGTCTAGGGGACTCATTCCTCTAGGTCACACTGCAGTCACTCACAGAGAAGGTGCAGCAAGGTAAATCTAGCCATGTATCAATCAGAGGCCAGACTAACCTCATTGTTCCAATAAGAACAATAACTTTGGTGCACCATTTCTTATTGGAACCCTCCTGCCTGAAATACTCATTGATTTAAAGCCACCCCCTTTGTTGATTTTAGCTCCCTGAAGCCAACCCTGTAAGCCGTGTCGTCAGTCGCCCCTCCCTCCGTCAGAGCAACGGCAGACAATCGTTCCACGCCTTTTTTCTGTGCAGACGCCATACCAAGGCAAGCATGGAGGCCGCTCAGCTCACTTTGGCAATTAGGAGCACATTAAACACCACACGCATTATCCAGCAGTATCTGCAGCACCAGAACCTGGCAAAGCGATACCGGGCGAGGAGGCGACGTCAGCGCGGTCACGAGTGATCAGGACATGGACACAGATTTCTCTGAAAGCATGGGCCCTGCCAATGCATGCATCATGGTACTAATTCGGCAAGTTCATGCTGTGGAACGCTGATTCTGGGCTCGGGAAACAAGCACAGACTGGTGGGACCGCATAGTGTTGCGGGTCTGGGACGATTCCCAGTGCCTGCGAAACTTTCGCATGCGTAGGGGCACTTTCATGGAACTTTGTGACTTGCTTTCCCCTGCCCTGAAGCGCATGAATACCAAGATGAAAGCAGCCCTCACAGTTGAGAAGCGAGTGGCGATAGCCCTGTGGAAGCTCGCAACGCCAGACAGCTACCGGTCAGTTGGGAATCAATTTGGAGTGGGCAAATCTACTGTGGGGGCTGCTGTGATGCAAGTAGCCCACGCAATCAAAGATCTGCTGATATCAAAGGTAGTGACCCTGGGAAATGTGCAGGTCATAGTGGATAGCTCTGCTGCAATGGGATTCCCTAACTGTGGTGGGGCCATAGACGGAACCCATATCCCTATCTTGGCACCGGAGCACCAAGACGGCAAGTACATAAACCGCAAGGGGTACTTTTCGATAGTGCTGCAAGCTCTGGTGGATCACAAGGGACGTTTCACCAACATCAATGTGGGAGGGCCGGGAAAAGTACATGACGCTCGCATCTTCAGGAACTCTGGTCTGTTTCAAAAGCTGCAGGAAGGGACTTTATTCCCAGACCAGAAAATAACTGTTGGGGATGTTGAAATGCCTATATGTATCCTTGGGGACCCAGCCTACCCCTCAATGCCATGGCTCAGGAAGCCGTACACAGGCAGCCTGGACAGTAGTCAGGAGCTGTTCAACTACAGGCTGAGCAAGTGCAGAATGGTGGTAGAATGTGCATTTGGACGTTTAAAGGCGCGCTGGTGCAGTTTACTGACTCGCTTAGACCTCAGCGAAACCAATATTCCCACTGTTATTACTGCTTGCTGTGTGCTCCACAATATCTGTGAGAGTAAGGGGGAGACGTTTATGGCGGGGTGGGAGGTTGAGGCAAATCGCCTGGCTGCTGGTTACGCGCAGCCAGACACCAGGGCGGTTAGAAGAGCACAGGAGGGCGCGGTATGCATCAGAGAAGCTTTGAAAACCAGTTTCATGACTGGCCAGGCTACGGTTTGAAAGTTCTGTTTGTTTCTCCTTGATGAAACCCCCCGCCACTTGGTTCACTTTACTTCCCTGCAAGCTAACCACCCTCCCCTCCTCCCTTTAATCATTGCTTGCAGAGGCAATAAAGTCATTGTTGCTTCACATTCATGCATTCTTTATTCATTCATCACACAAACAGGGGGATGACTACCAAGGTAGCCCAGGAGGGGTGGTGGAGGAGGGAAGGAAAATGCCACACAGCACTTTAAAAGTTTACAACTTTAAAATTTATTGAATGACAGCCTTCTTTTTTTTGGGCAATCCTCTGTGGTGGAGTGGCTGGTTGGCCGGTGGCCCCCCCCCCACCTCGCGTTCTTGGGCGTCTGGGTGTGGAAGCTATGGAACTTGGGGAGGAGGACGGTTGGTTACACAGGGGCTGTAGTGGCAGTCTGTGCTCCAGCTGCCTTTGCTGCAGCTCAACCATACAGTGGAGCATACTGGTTTGGTCCTCCAGCAGCCTCAGCATTGAATCCTGCCTCCTCTCATCACGCTGCTGCCACATTTGAGCTTCAGCCCTGTCTTCAGCCTGCCACTTACTCTCTTCAGCCCGCCACCTCTCCTCCCGGTCATTTTGTGCTTTCCTGCACTCTGACATTATTTGCCTCCACGTATTCGTCTGTGCTCTGTCAGTGTGGGAGGACAGCATGAGCTCGGAGAACATTTCATCTCGAGTGCGTTTTTTTTTTTCTTTCTAATCTTCACTAGCCTCTGGGAAGGAGAAGATCCTGTGATCATTGAAACACATGCAGCTGGTGGAGGAGAAAAAAGGGACAGCGGTATTTAAAAAGACATTTTATAAAACAGTGGCTACAGTCTTTCAGGGTAAACCTTGCTCTTAATATTACATACGTAGCACATGCACTTTCGTTACAAGGTCGCATTTTGCCTCCCCCCACCGCGTGGCTACCCCCTCAACCCTCCCCCTTCCCCGTGGCTAACAGCGGGGAACATTTCTGTTCAGTCACAGGTAAGCAGCCCAGCAGGAATGTGCTCCTCTGAGTGTCCCCTGAAGAAAAGCACCCTATTTCAACCAGGAGACCACGAATGATATCTCACTCTCCTGAGGATAACACAGAGAGATAAAGAACGGATGTTGTTTGAACGCCAGCAAACATACACTGCAATGCTTTGTTGTACGATTCCCGAGTACGTGTTACTGGCCTGGAGTGGTGAAGTGTCCTTCCATGGAGGACACAATAAGGCTGCCCTCCCCAGAAACCTTTTGCAAAGGCTTTGGGAGTACATCCAGGAGAGCCGCGAATGCCAGGGCAAAGTAATCCTTTCACATGCTTGCTTTTAAACCACGTATAGTATTTTAAAAGGTACACTCACCAGAGGTCCCTTCTCCGCCCGCCGGGTCCAGGAAACAGCCTTGGGTGAGTTCGGGGGGTACTGGCTCGAGGTCCAGGGTGAGAAATAGTTCCTGGCTGTCGGGAAAACCGGTATCTCCACTTGCTTGCTGTGAGCTATCTACAACCTCCTCCTCCTCCTCGTCCCCAAAACCTGCTTCCGTGTTGCTTCCATCTCCATTGAAGGAGTCAAACAACACAGCTGGGGTAGTGGTGGCTGAACCCCCTAAAATGGCATGCAGCTCATCATAGAAGCGGCATGTTTGGGGCTCTGACCCGGAGCGGCCGTTCGCCTTTCTGGTTTTCTGGTAGGCTTGCCTCAGCTCCTTCAGTTTCATGTGGCACTGCTTCGGGTCCCTGTTATGGCCTCTGTCCTTCATGCCCTGGGAGATTTTGACAAAGGTTTTGGCATTTCAAAAACTGGAACGGAGTTCTGATAGCACGGATTCCTCCCCCCATACAGCGATCAGATCCCGTACCTCCCGTTCGGTCCATGCTGGAGCTCTTTTGCGATTCTGGGACTCCATTATGGTCACCTCTGCTGATGAGCTCTGCATGGTCACCTGCAGCTTGCCACGCTGGCCAAACAGGAAATGAGATTCAAAAGTTCGCGGTTCTTTTCCTGTCTACCTGGCCAGTGCATCTGAGTTGAGAGTGCTGTCCAGAGCGGTCACAATGGAGCACTCTGGGATAGCTCCCGGAGGCCAATACCGTCGAATTGTGTCCACAGTACCCCAAATTCGACCCGGCAAGGCCGATTTAAGCGCTGATCCACTTGTCAGGGGTGGAGTAAGGAAATCGATTTTAAGAGCCCTTTAAGTCGAAATAAAGGGCTTCATCGTGTGGACGGGTGCAGGTTTACATCGATTTAACGCTGCTAAATTCGACCTAAAGTCCTAGTGTAGACCAGGGCTAGGTTTCTTATTTATAACTTTTTGAGAGTTCGGAAGTGAAAAAAAGAAAAATGTCTGTTTCCAGGTGACACCAAATATTCACAACTCATGTGACTGAGTTCTCTTATTATCTTCAGAGTCTCCTTCACATTTGAAATCACAGTTTACACTTTTAATTGTAGAGAATTTGGTGAAGTCCTGTCTAGACAACTTGGCACTGACCCTTCTGGGGATAGTTTATGCTTAAACACAAACTCAAAGTTAAGTCTAATGGTGTTGCTACTAAATACAATGCATTCTGGTGTAGTTCTTACATTGGCATTCTAATGAGTTTTGTCCTCATTCATTTTAAGATCCTGAGCACTTGCCTACACATGAAAGTTGACTAGAACAGCTATTCCACAATGGCTCCCCATGTGGACACTCTTATTCTGAAGCAAGTGCGCCTTTTTCTGGTTTAATTTATTCTACTGGAAAAAGGGACCATTATTCCAGAATAAGAGAGTTCACACAGGGAGCTATTCCAAAATAACTATTGTGCTTTAAATTCACTCCCTACCTTATCCCGGAAAAACTTCCCCATGTAGACAAACTAAATAATTGTAGTGTTGCTGAAGTAAATCCTATACATTACATATATGCTCCTAAGTAATATTGTAGGCAACGTGAAGCATGTCAACATTCTGAAAAGGTTAAGGTATTAGCTTAGTACAGTGGTTCTCAACCCGTGGGCCGCTTGCAGCCCATTCAGCACACAGCTGCAGCTCATGTGACATCTTCAGGGCAACACAGGTAGTACATATAGTATGTGGTATGTGGCCTACATAACAGAGAGCTGCATGTGCAGCCCACAATAGTAAATAGGTTGAGAACCACTAGTTTAGTAGATGCTGATACACTGGCATTTCTACACCATCTTTCAGAGACCTCCGAGCATTTTATTAACAGCTTCTAATTAAGGGCTTGTCTACATGTGAAAGTTAATCTGGAAAAAGTAAGGTGTGAATTTAAAATTGGTTAACTATTCCTGATTAACTCCATATGTGGATGTTATTTCAGAATAAGAGTGCCTTAGTGCATTAAGCTAATTTTGAGAAAAGAACTCTTCTTCTGGAATACCAGTGTTCACACATGGAGTTAATTAGAAATCGTTAATCAGGAATAGCTATTGCAGAATAACCCCATGAAGACAAGCCCTAAAATCACACAACACACTTAAGTAGAAACAGGATATACACAGATAAAACTTAATCTACTACTGAAATGCTACTGCATCAAGGGTGAAATAGAGCTGCAGTTTAACAGCTCACAGAAGCACTACAACAATAGTTTAGAACAGAGCGTGAAAATATAACAGTCAATTAAAATATCCTATTGAAGGTACAGGGGAATATTTAGGCTGACACAGGAAACTATGTTAATACTTTAATCTTACTCTGACAAGTAGTGCCAATGATTTTTCATGAGGAGAACTGAAAAGGATATTTGTTTTATGCATCTCACCTAAAGGATAGTATCTCCAACAGCACAAAGTCTCCCACTACTACAGTCATTTTGACGTACAGAGAAGAGGCCAAACAACTTCCTGCAAAATGTAGATCTTACTTGGAGGTTTCCGAATATTAACTCAACAGGTCCCTTTCATGTAGGGTGAAACAACTGCTTCATTAATTTTTTTCAGTATAGCTATACTGACACACAGAAGCCAATTAACGTGAGCTGGACAATAAGGGAGACCAAGCATTTACACGTTACTAAGGCTATGTTTTAGTCATGGGTATTTTTAGGAAAAGTCATGGACAGGTCACAGGCAGTAAACAAAAATGTATGGCCCGTGACCCGTCCATGACTTGTATGATACCCTAACTAAAACTTGGGCAGGGGCGCTGCAGGTGTGGCTCGGGACCCCCACTGGGGCTGGGGTGGCCTGGCAGCAACGTGCAACCCAGGACCCCCACTGGTGCTGGGGGGGGAGGGGGCACGCGGAGGGTTGGCGGGCGGGCTGGCAGGCTCCCTACCCAGCTCCATGTGTTCTTGCAGTTCCTAGGGGGAGGGAAGGCCAGGGAGGCTTCATGCGCTGCCCCCGCCATGAGCTCCAGCTCCACAGCTCCCATTGGCTGGGAACCGCAGCCAATGGGAGCTGCATGGGCGGTGCTTGCAAGCAGAGCCATCTGACCTCACTGCCTGGGTCAGGAGCCGCAGAGACATGCCAGCCGCTTCCGGGGAGTCCCCTTCCCACAAGTAAGCACCGCCCCGTACCCCAACCCCCTGACCCAGCCCTGAGCCCTCTCCAACACCCAAACTGCTGCTACTGGCCCAGGGGCTGCCACACCGGCCGCTGCAAAAGTCACAGAATCTGTGACTTCTGTGACAGAAGACATGCAGCCTTATACATTACTATTTAATGAGCTATGTTGTGTTAGTTTACTGAACACTAATAACCAAACCTATCATTCAACACCATTTCTATTACAAAAGTATAAAGAAAAAAATCAGTGCACTAGTATTCAATATACTATGTTCACATATACTGGAAAGCAGTACTCCTTAAAGTGGAATTTGACCTGATTCCAGCCATCATCATCCAGCTACCAAAGCACCTGAATCAGTGTAACCCCCAAGTGCAGACAAGGGAAGTTGCAATTTGCATTGGTGGCATTTTATCCAGTTTCAAGAGGCGCCACACCAGCGCACTTCACGGCTTTTCTGGTCTACACTTGGGGTTTGCACCAGTGCAGCTTCACTGCTAGCTGGTCATCTATTGCTCGAATTGGAACAAAATTCCCAACGTAGAACAAAGCCTCAAAAGAAACAAGAATATAGAATACTGACACACAGCAGAATTGACTCATTAAGTTTGGCAGGTATCCTACTAGCTCTAGGATTTGCCTGAAGTTGGGGGTGGGGGCAGCAGAGGGAAACAACTCTGTTTTGTGTTTTTAGTCAATTATGGTACATTTTTCTGCATGGAGGACTTTAACAGATGTTTTAATGAGAGATTTAGAAGAGAGGACTGAGGCACAGTGAACTAGGTCAAGTAGAGGGTTCCAGGCAGACAGCATTGAATGGAAAGAGGCAGAGATGAGAATGGAAGAAAGACATGAAGGGGACAATTCGTTACCAGAAATGTTTCCCATTTTATTTTTGTATCTTCCAAAAAGGAAAAATTGTTTTTAAATAGACTCTACTTTAGCAAATGTCACCTAGTAGACCAGGGTTCTCCAACTGGGGGTTGTGACCCCTCAGGGGGTTGCGAGGTTATTACGTGAGGGTCTTGAGCTGTCAGCCTCCACCCCGAAACTCCACTTCACCACCAGAATTTATAATAGTGTTAAATATTTTAAAAACATGTTTTTAATTTATGGAGGGGGAGGGGTGGTCACACTCAGAGGCTTCCTGTGTGGAAGGGGTCACCAATACAAAAGTTTGAGAATCTCTATGGTAGACACACACAAGTTAGTAGTTGCTTTTCTAGCTGTTCTACTGCATTAAAAATCAGTTGTCGGAATTCTGTTAGTAACCATCTGCTTCTGTTATGTTCACTCTGGGTTAAATAAAGTTTTAGTGGCTTTTCAAGTCCAAGAGTCCGAGGCATAGTCAGTCAATCGATGGAGCTTTGAAGAGAACTGAAGAACTTAGGAAACAGAGCTAGAAAAAGCAGCCAGGATCACCTTATATTTACAAGCAAATGTCCTGAAGAGAAGATTAGAAGGGTAAAAAGGCTGTATTAGTGACCCAGAAACACTGGTGTATTGAACAAGGTGTATGCCAGGGAAGGGCAGGTGGTGAAATGTATTAAAGAAAAATCTAATCATAAATATATACAAAAAGTCTTTCTGGAAACAAGAATCCAAGACTTTAAAAAAAGAGCATTTATACAAATACAACAGATTACTATGCAATTAACAGGTATAGGATGGTACAAGGAGGAGGAAAACATTAGAAAAAAAGTAGTATTGTGTACTTGATGAAGAATACCTGGAGCATCTGAATTTACAGCAAAACTACTAGTTATATCAACCCAGTATTGTTAGGACTGTCAAAATTGGAATATTTTTATTTCAACAGATAATATCAATTTTTTTTATCCATTTATATGTTCACACTTGTGGGAAATTACAGGGGTCAGACAATAATTATTTAACTTCATTAGGTGTTACATTTCAAAAAGTTAAAGCTTTTTAACCAATAAAACAAAAATTGTCAACATTACATATCAAAAGTAAAAATACCTTCAAATGAAACTTTAATAAATTCTCATGCAGCATTTTTCTCACTTTGCCCATCTGTAAATTTCAATTATTGATGGACTTTGTCGGTTTGTGCGCGAAGAGTGCAATCAACGTTTCCCAACATGTACCAATAAAAATGTAATCTTTCCAAGCTTAAGTATTGTTTCTCTAGTTTTTCATCTTTACTTTTGAAGCTAAAAATATAAAAGCCCTGCCATCTAGCAATGGTGTATATGTGCCATACCAGAAGACATGTCAGACCTGAGATGGAAAGAGAACCAACTCTGTTCAATTAAAGAAGTTCAATTTCACTTTAGCCTTGCCATTAAATTGTAATACTGTAGAAGTTATTTTTGTTGTAAGTACCTTAACAGAAATAAGCAGAACAAATGAAATAGGTGGCCTGTTTAAAAACAAAAGTACATGATCTATGCCAATGTTTTAGCTTTAAGCCTTATGGTCTCTAACCAAAATGCCTACAATAAAAGGAAAAAATGTTGCTTTCCATTTTTGTAAATGTAATTGTTACAATGGGATACAAAATGCTTGATGTTTTGGGAAGATTTTGGATTACAATAAATCCTTATTTCCTCTGCCTCCCCACATTTAAACTTGCAATAACATACAACCATTCTTCAATGAATTAATTCTTTTTTTTAAGTTTAGCTGCCTTTTTAAAGTTTTTCAAACACTATTCTAGTTAAATGCACTGGGAATATGGAATTCAATTTATCAAGTATGAAAAGAAGAATTTTGAGCAAGACCCCAGTGAGCTAATCCAGAGTCACAATAAAATGTCAGGGGTCCTGGGATTCTCAGCAGGGGGATAACACCAAATCTTTAAGAAAGAACACCTACATGCTCTACTATAAACTGTGTTTTAAAATGTCCACTGTACAGATCTGAAACCTTAAACTAAAGACAAAAGAGGGCACATTACTGTCTAATTATATCTTACTGACTTCTTAATGTGCATTAAACTTTGTTTAGTAAAACTAGTTGAAACTTTGTGCTCAAGATTTGTTTCATTCATCTTGAAAAGAGAAGATCAAGAACTCTGAAGTGAGTGAAAGTAGTTTGTTTCACTGAAGTTTCTGCAACCAGATCTGTATCCTCAGCTGAAACGCTATTTTGAAATTACAACAATACTAGAGAAATAAGATTTATTGGACCAACTTCTGTTGGTGAAAGAGACAAGTTTTTGAGCTACACAGAAAAGAGAGGCGATCTCACCAGTATCAACATCTCTACTAGTGCATCAATGCTTTTCTCAAATTTACCTGGAGGTTTTAAAGTATGACCTCCTTTCAAAAAATAAACTTATACAACTCCATTAAGGTCATCAAGCCTGAAAAAAATCTTTCAAAAAGCAAGGCACGGGGGGAAATAGTGCAACAATATATTTGGGAACTAAGCAAGCAGAAATTATTCAAATGATAACTGGATGGCATCCATGTACCGGGCTTGTAGCCACCAGAATGACCCATCTCCCTGGATTTTATTGAGAATGTTCTGGGCATCAGAAAGATCATGTAACAGATACCAGCTCTATAGGAGACCGTATCTATAAATGTTCTCCGTGGATCTGGGAATCAGTTGCAGTGAACACACCCTTCTTGTCTACCATCAGTTTTCCATCATAATCCGAGTCATAACTTGTACATACACCCACTACTCCATAAAAAGCCTGGGAGAAAGAGAGACCCCTGCGGCACATACTAAAAGGGACCAAATCTGGGATCTGGTTAGCAGATGCAGGAAGAGTTCCACAGAGGCCTATTCACAGATCAGTTGTACATTCAGTTCTATTCCCGTGGCATAGCAGAATGTTGCAATTCTAGCTCACCAGACTGGCCCCTTAAAACAGAATATATATTATTATTGGCTTTAAATGTTTTTAATTAGGACTGTCAAGAGCTTAAAAAAATTAATCTAGATTAATCGCACACTTAAAAATATTATCTTGATTAATCGTGCGGTTAAATAATAAATACCATTTATTTAAATTTGTGGATATTCTGTACATTTTCAAATAAATTGATTTCTATTACAACACAGAATACAAAGTGTACGGTGCTCACTTTATATTTATTTTTATTATAAATATGTGCACTGTAAAAAAACAAAGGAAATACTATTTTTCAATTCACCTAATACAAGTACTGTAGTGCAATCTCTATCATGAAAGTTGAACTTACAAAGGTAGAATTATGTACAAAAAAAATTACTGCATCCAAAAATAAAACAAATGTAAAACTTTAGAGCCTGTGAGTCCACTCAGTCCTACTTCAGCCAATCACTCAGACAAACAATTTGCAAGAAATAATGCTGCCCGCTTCTTGTTTACAATATCACCTGAAAGTGAGAACAGGCATTCATGGCACTGTTGTAGCCAGTGTGACGTTGCACTCTATATGATTTTATGAAAGTATGCTGATGAGTATGAATATAACGTAACTAAAATATGCTTCATGCAAAAGGTCTCTTGTAAGGTATTACAAAGCTTATAATCTACTGAGTGTGGTCATCCTATCTGTATAAATGTATCACTCTTGTATCTGAAACTAGAAATATGAAATATAATTCTGAGGGCCTATTGTAATTATGCAAAGTGTGGGCCATCAATGGTGGTTTCGAATCTTGAAGGATCCCATCAACCAGGACAAGTGACTGCGGATGGCTCTGTTTGCAGGCAGGCCTTCCTGTGACTCAGGCTGGGAGGAACGAAGGCTTGAGGGTCTTACAGTGACACGTGATCATGTCACCTGAACTGGAATCCATCTTAAACCTAGTGGTTTTCCATTGAGAAGGAGGGGTGCAAACCCAGAGGGACAAAGGATTCCCGCCTTATGCAAAAGATATATAAATGTGTGGAACAGAACAAGGGGAAGGCCATCATGAGAAATCCCCTAGCTACCACCTGAGCTGGAACAAGGACTGTACCAGGGGAAAGGATTGGGCCCAGACTAGAAAGGTGTCTAGTCTGTGAAAGAAACTTACTGAATCATCTGTGAGGGTGAGATTTTACCTGTATTCATTTTATTACTGTACTAAACTTAGACTTGCGTGTTTTATTTTATTTTGCTTGGTAATTCACTTTGTTCTGTCTGTTACTACTTGGAACCACGTAAATCCTACTTTCTGTATTTAATAAAATCACTTTTTACTTATGAATTAACCCAGAGTATGCATTAATACCCCGGGAGGGGGGGGGCGCGCAAACAACTGTGTATACCTCTCTATCAGTGTTATAGAGGGCGAACAATTTATGAGTTTACCCTGTATAAGCTTTATACAGGGTAAAACAGATTTATTTAGGGTTTGGACCCCATTGGGAGTTGGGCATCTGAATGTTAAAGACAGGAACACTTCCTAAGTTGTTTCAGTTACGCTTGCAGTTTGAGGCACATGTTTCAGACCCTGGGTCTGTGTTGGAGCAGACTGGCATGTCTGGCTCAGCAAGACAGGGTGCTGGAATCCCAAACTGGCAGGGAAAGCAAGGGCAGAAGTAATCTTGGCACATCAGGTGGCAGTCCCAAGGAGGTTTCTGTGATCCAATCCGTCACAGTCACAAGGTATTTACGTGCCAGATGCTCTAAAGATTCATATGTCCCTTCATGCTTCAACCACCACTCCAGAGGATATGCATCCATGTTGATGACAGGTTCTGCTCGATAATGATCCAAAGCAGAGCAGACCGATGCACGTACATTTTCATCATCTCAGTCAGATGCCACCAGCAGAAAGTCGATTTTCTTTTTTGGTGGCTCGGGTTTTGTAGTTTCTACATCGGAGCGTTGCTCTTTTAAGACTTCTGAAAGCACGCTCCACACCTCGTCCCTCTCAGATTTTGGACAGCACTTCAGATTCTTAAACCTTGGGTTGAGTGCTGTAGCTATTTTTAGAAATCTCACACTGGTATCTTCTTTGCGTTTTGTCAAATCTCCTGTGAAAGTGTCCTTAAAGCGAACATGTGCTGGGTTATCGCCTGAGACTGCTATAACATGAAATATATGGCAGAATGCAGGTAAAACAGAACAGGAGACATACAATTCTCCCCCAAGGAGGTCAGTCACAAATTTAATTAACACACTTTTTTTTTTTTTAAATCAAGCATCATCAACAGGAAGCATGTCCTCTGGAATGGTAGCCAAAACATAAAAGAGCACACGAATGTTTAGCATACCTGGCATGTAAACACCTTGCAACGCCGGCTACAAACGTACCATGTGAACGCCTGTGCTCACTTTCAGGTGACATCGTAAATAAGAAGTGGGCAGCAGTATCTCCCATAAATGTAAACGAACTTGTTTTTCTTACCGACTGGCTGAACAAGAAGTAGGACTGAGTGGACTTGTAGGCTCTAAAGTTTTAGATTGTTTTGATTTGGAGTGGTTATGTAACCCCCCCCCCCCAAAATCTACATTTGTAAGTTACACTTTCACAATAAAGAGATTACACTATGGTAACTGTATGAGGTGAACTGAAAAACACTATTACTTTTATCATTTTTACAGTGCAAATATTTGTAATCAAAAATACTTATATAAAGTGAGCGCTGTACAGTTTGTATTCTGTTGTAACAGAAATCAATATATTTGAAAATGTAGAAAAACATCCAAAAATATTTAATTTCAATTGATATTCTATTGTTTAACAGTGCAATTGTGATAAATATTTTAATCGTGATTAATTTTTTTAGTTAATCATGTGAATTAACTGTGATTGACCGCCCTATTTTTAATTTAACTACACCATAAAACTATGCTAAAAGTTTTATTTTCAATATTAAAACTTGTTGTTTTTTTACAGATGAGATTAAACAAGCCAAAATGCTTTTTTTGGGCTAGAACGATACATTTTGTAAGCATGTATGAATACAGCCATAAGTCTGAAAACCGAATGAAGAAATAAGTCTGACAATAGACTCCAATATACCAAGAGTCATGATAATTTATCTTTTATGATATTCACTTAACAAGTATTTGTGGAGACTTACATCTGAACCAGATTTGGGTCATTTCTCTCAAAAAGCTTGATTAGAAAGATATATGCATTACCAAAAAACAGTAACAATTCTGCATTTTCCCAATTCCATCAAATCCCACAGAAAATCATGTTTTCCCTCAAACTATGCTGTTCATATAAGGATACTAGTTTATTAATGGTAAGAATACTACTCACCACACATTTATGACAACTACACTGAAATCAGTGGTCTAACATCTAAATCAACAATATATGCATTCTGTCTTATGACAAATGATGTTAGAAAATATGAATTGGCAGTTAGAATACCATCACCTACACCGCTTCACAAATGCATGGCAGCTATGTTTTTCATATTCGAGTTACCAAAACACAGGGGAAATCTACTTATTAAGTGTAGAATTACATTTTGCACCAACTACTTCTATAATGTGAAACCAAGCGGTGTTATTGTTAAAAACCTATCTGCCACTTATGTATGGCATGTGTTGGCTTCCTAATTACTCTGAGTCACCACTGCTTATTGAACTAATGTATTAAGGTTTTAGCATCATCAGCATTGCAAATAAAATGAGAACGAGTTGCCACATGCTCTCCTATCAAACTTGACAGTTAAAATTCTACTCCAGATTCTCTATTTTTGGTAATGCAAAAAGCAGAGAACACCATTTGATTTTCAAATGTCAGGTTAAGCCTGCAGTGCTGGCAGTCTGAAGAATCCCTTGTAATCTGAACAGAGTTTTATATGGTACACTAATTTTATTTATAAGGTTATTTTCCAGACCACACCTACAGTTTAACTGAAAAAAAAATGACAACCAATTGCAAAGTCTGTAGACACAATACAAAGCAGAATCTTTAAATACTAAGAAAAGATCACTAATAGATGAATAACAAATACTTAAACCTGTAGTAAAATGATTCAGCTTTTTAAATTCAGAAACTTATTAAATCAATATTGTATTTGTTATATATCAACATCAGGACTACAGTCAGAAAGCTAAACTTACAATTATTGTTTGAGGACTCCGCTGTACTCATGCTTAACAAATACATGGTAAACTAAATTGAGAAAAATATAACCATAATAGAATGAAGAATTTTTTAGAACGACAATTACCTCTGAATTTTGACCTGATTTTTCACTGTTTAATGACAATCTTAAACTACATGTTAACCTCAGACAGAGCAATTAAAGTATTTTTAAATTGGGTATTCTTGTTTTTTCAGTTTTTCCTTCTTGTGTTGATGAAGTTAAGTTAGATGGATCAAAATGAACTACTGTTTATGCCAAATTAAATAAATAGTTGTAATTCTGATAAATTCATGCAGCCTGCCCAATGAAACAGATATTCTCTGGAGATACTAGTACAGTAAAAGCTGTTTTATCAGGCATGTTGGGGAAATGGGGGGTGCCGGTAAGTGAAAAATGCTGGTTAACTAAGAGGGAGGGAATTTGGGTGAGGGAGAGGGTGTGGGGCTGGAGCATGGGAGGGGGCTCACCACGAGCAGCTCCCTGCAAGCAGCGACCTGTCCCAGCTGCTCCTAGGCGGAGGCGCAGCAGGCACCTCTGCATGCTGCCCCCACCCCGAGCACTGGCTCCGCAGCTCCCATTGGCCGGGAACCACTGTGGGGGCAGTGCCTTCAACATGAAGTGCCAGCCAATAACAATTTTAACTAAAACCAGAGTTTAAAATGAACTCATGTTTTTGTATATTAATGGATAACTACCTCCTTAAAATTCTATTCAATAAAGCTAAATAAGTAAAAAATTTACTTTCACAAACAAAAAATGAAAAAAGGCTCTCATCTGTCACTGGAAGTCCAAATACATACATACACAAACAAGAATAAAAGGGAGTGGGAAAGGAAACAGCAGCAAGGAAGAAAATGAAGTTCCTTCTTCAGTAGATATTTACTGGTACTAGTTATCTACTATTGACTATAAAAATGTAAGGCCTACTGACAGCAGCTTGATGGGAAGCTCCACACAGGTCCCATTCTGCCCTTGGGTTGACTCTAATAAAATACTGCCCTAGCCTAGCAGTAGTTATAAAATATTTTGAGCCATGTAAATGTGTTTCTCTCTGGCTTATTTACCACAAAGTATGTCACATTTACTTGACAAGTCAATTTCTCTCTGAAGAACTATATGCATCATTTTTCTCTCTAAAGATTCCACTCTTTAGTCTGAACAAAAACTAGCTTTAGAATAGATCTAACACGTTTTAAATACAAAGAAATTACATTTCCAAGTAAGACCTAGTTTACACCTAAAACTTAGGTCAACATCACTCAGGGCTGTGAAATTCACACCCCTAATGGACACACACAAGCTGACATCAGCCCTCGTATAGACACTGCTATGTCGACAGAAGAATTCTTCTGTTGACCTAGCTACCACCTCTCAAGCAGATCACCGCAGCAAGTGTCTATCGCAGCACAGCTGCAGTGCCATAGCTGTGCCCTGTAGTGTAGGCAAGCCCCAAGAGATTACCGTGAATATTCTGTAAACTTAAACTTGTAAAAATAAATTCCACTACATTTGTTGACAAACCAGAGAAAAATCTCACTTTGATTTAAATTTCTGACGTGAATGTACATTTCATGACACAGGAACAGCAAGCTGCAGGTAGTTGTACATTAAGAATGTATTCCAACTACACAGACCTCAAAAGAAACGATGGGGCTGTCTGCAAAGCTAGACAATCTGGGCATCCAGCCATAAAACATCACTGCTATAGCACAAATAACTGTTCTCATTCTTCTGAGCCCTCCATGACCACAAAACACAAAAGGAAAGAGCTCCAGAAAGCAGCCTTCACTACCTCCCCAAACTTTTAATATTTCATAGGTCTGAATTACACAGGACTTTAATTTTGTAAAATTATACGGCTGATACATCCAGGGTCAAGGTTAATCAATTCAAAATTTGATGCTTAGATTCTTGGAACTGTGAAGATTGTAAATATATAGCTAACTACTTCATAGAGATCTTTCTATAGATATTAATAGTGTTATCCAGCATGTCTTCACAAAGAGCGAGCTTTTGATTTGAAAGAGGTAAGATTAAAATGTAAACTCAAAAGGGACAGATTGCCAAGTGAAACATTTTTAGAAAAATTAAGCGAATCAAGAACATTTCTTGAAAAAACAAAGTCAATCTTAAAATACATTAAAATTATACTAATAAAAGTTTGAATATTTTCTTGAAGAATCTAATTATGATAATTGTGATTTAATAGCAAAACTTAGTCTCCAACTAAAATCAATAATTTAACTAACCTAATTTTGACCAGCAGAATGGCACTAAAGCAATTTTTTAAAGTTGCAGTTCATACAAAAGAAAATAACTTTTAATACATGGTCACATTTGTAGTTGCTTTCTGAAAACTACAATGCAGATTAGTCATATTTTAAGTGTTACACGCAAAACATTTCTAAATATGCTTATATTAAGAGTCCAAACTCTAAAGCATGATTTTCTGACAAATTAATAATTTTCATAAACAGACAAGATTTCAAAAACAAAACCATATATTGCTTTAAGCACTAAATTTGACTTCTATTAAAATGGTCACTCTCTCTTTATGTGGTTACTTTTTACTGCTAAATCAAAGAGGCCATGCAGAGTGTAAAATCCATTTAGTAATGCAATTTTATTTGAGACAACACACCTACAACACTGCACACAATTTTATATTGTCATTTCTAAAGCATCTCCCAATTCACTTTCTCTTTTAAATACCATTTGTCCTCGCTGATATCTTCATAATGCAACTGAAAACCTCCAGTCATTAATCACTAGAAGGCACCAGCTGATACAAAATTGGCCAGAATGTAGTGTCACCAGGCATTAAAGAGGTTTCCTTATCATTCATCTCTAATACTAAGGGATTGACAAACTTCTACCTGCAACTTCCAAGTCAGAAGAAAACCTTCTGATGGTGTTACCACAATCTTGTTATCTGAATTTTAACTATTACACCCAATAGTAATTCTGTGCTGCTCATGGTTTGGTGTGACTGAAGATTGAACAAAGTCTTGCATTTTTCATTGATTTTTTTTTCAAGTAAGTAGTATGCATGTCCACAATTAAACTAGCATAACCTGAAATTATTACATAAATAACTACAGTAACAGGATTTAACATACAGGAAATTAACAGTCTACTTTTTCTGAATAGGAAAGGTTTAGGGTTTGTTTGTTTGTTTTTTAACTTTAAGTCTGCAGTGTTCGCATAGCCAGCACTACATAGACTTTATCTAACAATTCTTTCCAACTGAGAGCCTCTCTTTGCTGAAGTAAAAGACTGCTCCACCCTTGACCTCCTCCTTCAGCTTGTTTTGGAAAGGGGCCAGATGACAGCATTTGGAAAAGTGCATATTTATCTCTGTAAGGACAGCTGCCTAGAGGGAAATAAATGTAATTTAAAGTATTATCCATTCCCACTGTCACCAGTCTCATTGATTTTTCCTTACTGAAACTGAAAGTAAAACATTTCCAGATCACTGTTTTAATATATTGGTTTCTCATGAATGAAAAAAGGGGGTCTATAATGTTAAACTGTAGATTGTTTGGAGTAACTCATACATTGATATGTAAGCAGCTTACAGTGGTAGCTGTTTTCTCTAGAAGTCAGCAAGTAAGGAAACTAAGACCTCTATATGAAAAACAAATTTGTTCACAATCCTAAGTAACCAAGATTCTTAAAAAGTAGACTACCAAATGCTTGTGCTATTTCTAGATAGACTCTGTTCTTTAAGTGAAATTTCTTAATAAGTTCAATTTATATTTATCATCAAAATATTTCAAGATTTAAATAATTTGTAGCTTGTGGTGGGAAAAGTTTTAGTCTCACTCTAATCTAATGCTTTACTTTGAGTTTCACACATCATTAAACTACTAACAGTCCTGAGTATTTAGTCAACACAAAGAATCTTAAGATTGGGCATAACAATACAGTCTCCCACAATGATCATGTTTTTCTCAAACTTATTTGGAAAAATTCATCCTACCTGAAAAAACTTAACATCTATTGTATCAATAATATTCAAAAAATAAAAACAAGGCAGAAGTAAAATATTTATCTATTGTCTTTAAAATTTCAACAAAAGGATCACAAACTTCACCAAAAGTGTACTTTAGATGTTAGGGGGTAATGAAAGACCCTCTAAGCAGGTTAGAGAGGTCTCTACCTCTTCTTTCCCTCTTCCTAGCAACTGACGAGGCTTAGTGAAAGAGGGTGATGCACACATTCCCATTCACAGAGCACAGGAGACAGTTTTGGAAAAGGCGGAAAGACATTCCAGAAAACTTGAAAAGGAAAGAGCTTTAAATTAGCAAATCCTTTTTAAAAAGAGACCCCAACCAAGGTTCAAAAACAGCACTTTGTCAGACATTCCATCACTTTCACTTCCCAGCAGCTGGGAAACTTTGTTGGGACTAGACTTCTCACCAGGACATTGCTTGTGGACTAGACTAGCTCTTCTCCCTGCTCTCCTTCACCTCTTCCACTTGCTAGTAGGTTTAGTCTTCTGCCTGGTAGGTGTTTAGTACAACATCCAAACTATGTACCAGATAACCTCCTAATCACAAAAGAATCTGTACAGCATAAACTGAGAGACACCAAATGAAAATGGTAAAGGACCCCATCACCCATTTATCTCAAGAATAAAAGTGGGCTTTTTTTAAAAACAGCTGTACGTTTGTATATTACCAAACAATTAATATTTGTCAATACATGCTCTACCTATAGCTTGCTATCCTGCAAAGAACTGAAACATAAAAAAATCATAAGTGCAATACCAAACACCTGAAAAAGTTCTGAACAGCACAGTCATTTTGCACTAACATATTTGGCCTATGACACTACATACATTAGACACAGTCTTATTTATCCAAAGAAGTATATCATACTCTTGGCCCCACCCCAAACAGCCTCTGATGCATGTTTTAACCTTGCTCTGGAGGGACTGCCTCTAAGTCTCCATGCCCATTCATTCCTTGGCCAATACAACTGCGATTTTTGGGACCCAAGCACCTGTTCACCAGGAACTGAACTGAGACCATTCTCATCTCACAGATATTACCTCACCCACCTTGTCTGCCTAACAATGGTGAAATGATTTCAGAAATCAACATGCTTCACTGAATTTAATGTGGTCATAGAGGTGAAAAACTACCACCAGTCCCTTGAACCATCCAGGTCCCCTCAAGTTATCCAGTATTGAACTCCACAGCCTTTTTTGGAAACCAGATTGTCTGAATTTAGAAGTTAAGAAACATGGCTGTAAAAATATTGATATCCAATAACAACAGTGTCTTCCAATATAGTTAAGTAGAAATATCTAGCAGCAGCCTTCTTAACTATTTATACACAAGTTACTATTAAGGAGAAGAGTCACTTTGGAAAAGATTTTAAAAGGGGCAGTAGCAGACAAAATAATATTACTTGAAGACCAGTACGTTTTAGACATTTGTCAGTGCACCATTTTGAGATCATAGTTCACAATTCATAGATTAACTTGGCTGGAAAGATATTCAAATGGCAGCTTATTGAATTTAACAAGTCACAGAAGATGTGAAGCAATTCAACTATTAGGCATGGAAAAAAAAACCTGTCAGGTAATTTGTTAGGTCGCATCCAATACTATCTCACCTAACCCCCAATACATATTTCTGAGAGAAGCAAACAAAGGTTTTCTAAATCTGTGTTTACCACCTCAGTGATTTCCTAAACAAATCAAATATAATGTACAACAGCAACCAAAATCCAAAGGTCATCTCTCACCAAATCCAAACTGAGGAAACATTTACTGTTAGTAAGGATTTTAAAAAGTGGGAATCATTTGAATAATGGCATCCAAGAACAGCAGATGTTGTCTTGTTCATTATTCTTAGTGTAACAATATTCATTGATTTAAGATATATATTGATACAAATACAACCAACCAGACCACTAACAGCAGCAATTACTGGGTTTTAACTAGTTTGATTAGTCCAATGATGAAATTAAATTATTAGTCTGGATTCCACTGAATATAAAATCAAATTAGTTTAAGATACAGGAAAAAATATTTCCTCAATTCATTATATGCAAAAATGGCCATGTTGTGCTCAAGAAAAATACAAATCAAAGTTGAAAATTATATAAACTAAATATAAGCAAATATTTTCCAATAAAAATATCCAAATTGAAGCAGAGAATAAAGCTAACCCTAGACCAAATCAAAGTATGACTTGCTAGACTACAATGGCCATTCTAAAGAAAATAAAATGCTGAAGTTTCCAGCAATAACAATTAAAAATATATAACTTAAGAAAACAAAATATTAAATTATATTATGAGGCATAAAATAATTCGTATATTTCAGTGAGTCTCATAACTGGACCTTCTACTAATGCACAGTTACACAGTAAAGAGATTACCCTTTGACAGAAACTTGCAAAATAAAACAGAGGATTCAAATATCTTTAATAAACTTCCACTGCCTCATGATTTCTAAGAATAACAATTGAACATCCATCTCTCTTTGCAGTTAGCAACACGGTTTTTGTTCCTTACTGATGCTCTTACTGAAACCAATAAGGAAAATTTGGCTTCATGAAAATATGAAGAATAATCTCCCTCATGTCTAGTATTTAGAGACTAAGTTCTGGTAGTTACCATAACCTAATTATATAAAAAAAACTACGGATCTAAAGAGCTCTTACCATTTAACTGAAACTGACCATCAAGGATGATGTTCAAGTTTCACCTACTTGGTTATGATCAAAAGCAGCCCTGGTGACCTCGCTAATTATTTTATACTAATTTTCAAACGCTACACATCAACTCACACATCCATCATCATTTATTAAAAGCAAACTCACAAGGTTCTTCCTGTAATCTAGAACATTGTTAACTGCTACATATGGGACTCCACTTAAAATGATGATGCAGGTAATGATAATTAGATACGTGTAAAAAATCACCATATGAAAATACCAAGTTTTTATAAAGGTCTATTTTTTAACAATTAGGAAGTAGGGAAAACGATTTTAGTTTTAAGATACATCTTAAAGTAACGGTTTAAAAACAGTTGGCGTGGAAGTACTTTACAGTATTATTTGTTCCACCGGTTCCATAATAAAATAAAAAGGTGAAGACTATTTGAAAATAAAATACAGATATAGTGAAAAATCCTGCCCTGAACTCCAAGGGGGGAAAGGGTGGCATGCACTAACGAAATGACTTAACAGGTCTTTCCCATCTCCAACTTCTACTGTTTCCAGATTAATATATAACTATCGCCCCTTACCTTTTCTTCTTTTCCTTCAGGGGCTCTTTGGCAGCTTTCGACTCAGTCTTTCTGCAATGAAACAAGTGAGTATTTCGTCTAGCGTGTGGTCTCTCTGACGTGCTTCTTGCTTATTTTAATGCTTTTTTTTTTAAAAAAAAATACCCGTAATTTCACGAATCTGAATCCGAAAAAAAAAAACCTCACACGGCCACAAAAAAGATTCAGTCGTTCCCCCCCCCCAACAAAAAGCAACTCCCCCCACAACCTGCCACAGAAGAGAAGAAAAACAAGTCAACAAGAAACAGTATCCAAGCAGAAGAGCAAAGAGCTTCAGTGTTATCCAGCCCAAGTGCAGGAGAAACAGGTTCAATTCCAAAACAAGCTTTTGATTTCCAGTGGAGAAAGAAAGGGGAAAAAAGTCCCTAGCTAGACTTTTGCACACGAATGTTGTTTTAAATACACATTTGCTTTCGAGTTGCAGCAAAACCCACGGAATCAGGATGTGGAGTGGATCGGGGAGAGTTTATTTTTTGTTTGTGTTGATGGATTCTCTGTCCACATGGAGGAGCATCTGAGGCTTCAAAAAGTGCAAATTAAAAGGAGAAAGTGGATCCCACAACCTGGTTGAAAGAGGGCTCCCCCTCCAAAATTTGGAGCCACAGGGGGATCCAACAGTCTCTCTCACATGGGGATCCAGGCAGGAGGAGGATCCAGTGAAGTCTCTCTCACAGGGAGAAGGACGGGGGAGGATCCAGCAGTCACTCACAGGGGGAGGATCCAGCAGTCTCTCTTATGGGGCATCCAAGCAGAAGGATCTCTCACAGGGGGGACCCAATGGGGCGAGGGGAATCCAGCAGAGCGTCTCTCGCGGAGGATCCAGTGGCAGGAGGAGGACGAGGGGAGATCCAGCGGGGTCTCTCCGTCTCCTCCAGAGGGATCCAGAAGTGCCCCTCAGGACCAGGCTGGAAGCTGCCGCAGCGGAGCCTCTCACTGGGGGGCGGGGGGGGAGGGAATCCAGGAGTCTTGCGCCCCGGGGGGAGGCAAGAGGCTGAGGCAGCAACGTCTCCCCAGGGGGCTGCAGCAGCGTCTCTCTGTGGCGGGGAGGCTGGGGCTGCAGCGTCTCGCGCGCGCTCTCTCTAGCAGACAGGCGGTGCCGGGCCCCCGCTGCTCCTCCTCGATGCTGCTGCCGCTGCCACCGCCACCACCGTCCTCAGGAGCAGAGCTGCTGCCACCGCGGCCATTTTGTTGCTAACTGACAAGAACCCCGCCAGGCAGCGCGAGACCAGGAGGAGGCCCGCTGCTCGATTCCCCCGCCCCCCCCACCACCAAACAGGAAGCCTCAGCGCCCCCCCCCCGATCACGTGACGGGAGGGAAGAGAAACTGCGGCATGCAAATGAGTTTGGGTGGCAGAGCCAATCAGCGCCGCGGCTCAGCGGCAGGTTCTGCCCCCCTTCCCGCGCGCTCCCGAGACCTGAAGACGCGCGAGCTGCTCCGGTCCTCCCTCCCGCCAGCTTCTGCTAGCTCCGTCCATCTTGGCTAGAGCAGCCTTGTGTGTCACCTAACTGCGCAGGAAGGCGCGCGGCTCGCACCTGCTGCCCGCGCAACTGGGCACGTTGCTCACCCTCTCGCATTTTATGTGCAAAATGCATCCGGGCGGCTGCTATATGCACAACTCGTTCGCGGCAATGCCTTTTTGTGCGACTTTAAAAGGCAGCACCGACAAATAACATCACCATCTAAACACAACCCAGCAACTCAAAAAAAAAAAATGCACGCCCCCCAAGGCTAAGCGCGCCGGTGCAAAACGTGACTTTAAAAATGTATCCGCAAAAAGAAAGGGAGGACTTGTGGCACCTTAGAGACTAACCAATTTATTTGAGCATGAGCTTTCGTGAGCTACAGCTCACTTCACCGGATGCATACTGTGTATGACTGCCAGCTTCAAGTGAAGAAGCAATGCAAAAATTGCCAAGACTGATGCGTTTTGCAGTGAGGGTCTTTAGCACCAGTACAGTTGGCACAAATGCAACATATACCAAATACCAACGCAGAACGCAGCAGTGCACAATGCTCAAAAGAAAACTATGCCAACATAAAACGTAATTCACAAATGACAATGCAAAACGTACCAGGGACAATGCATATTTTAAATCTAGGGCCAATTTGTGTTTTGCATTTTCTGTAACAAGAAAAAGTCAGAGAGCACTTAAGTCCTTACGGTACATGGACCTCATTTTCTGTTACTCAGGCAAAGCTTGTATAGATTTAATGACAGTTTTGACTGAGAAAGTACTGCAGGATCAGGCGCAATTTGCAAGGATTGCCAGGTACATAATATTAATACACAGGGATAATTTTTTAAAGGATGTTCTCCCTTTTGTGGACCGAAATTGTACCTGCTGCTGAATGGTGGGTACAAATCTGAGCACTTGTGCCTCTAACTTCCTGCAACTGGCGCAAATCAGTGAGTCAAGTGCTCAGTAAACTACCTTTGATCCGATGAAGTGAGCTGTAGCT
Source organism: Lepidochelys olivacea (assembly GCF_965140295.1). Classification (NCBI taxonomy): domain Eukaryota; kingdom Metazoa; phylum Chordata; order Testudines; family Cheloniidae; genus Lepidochelys; species Lepidochelys olivacea. Next base: position 17,998,458 of record NC_140424.1, read on the forward strand.
CAGGAAAGCTTATGCTCAAATAAATTGGTTGGTCCCTAAGGTACCACAAGTACTCCTTTTCTTTTTGCAAATACAGACTAACAGGGCTGCTACTCTGAAACCAAACATTTAGGTTCTGATCCTGCAAAATTTAGGCCTTGACTACAGACAAAATGTGTACCTAGAACTGATTTAGTTAAATTAGTACAAACTTCTTGTGTGGACACTATCAAATTGGTTTGAGTGCCTTATATCAATTTACCCTAAACCAATAAGTAATTGCCTTAAGTGATTGAGTATGGATTGCAGGATTGGACCTTAAGTGTTGAAAATTTAGTGGTATATGTAACAGAAACATATGAAATTTTTGTTTATAAAAATACAATCGTAATCGAATTTGAATTCAGTACCTCTGATACAAAGACAATACCTTAACAAGCAGGCTAAAATGTCTTTGGTTAACACTAATGAGAGCATAAGTGTTACTTTGGCCACTGGAGGGAGCCCATATTGTTCCAGAATGCAACAGAAACAGAACTTCAAATATAAAAAATAATAAAACATGAAATATCAGATCATTATAGTTAGAACAAAGTGTGTTCTCTATGTCAGACCAAGATCTAGATGTATGCAAAATGTTATAAAAATCAGATTTAAGTGTACTATTTTGCTTCGTAAGCAGCAAAAAGTAAAATGATTAAGAACAACAATTTCCCTGCATTTTGAATGTCCATCTAGCACCTTTCACCACAACTTTAAATTCACGTATATTTTTTCTAATGTAATGTGAGGCTGAGAGACCCTTGACTACAGTGTTCCTGCTCTTACACATCAAGGTCTAAGCTATTTACATTTCAAAGGCAAGTCGTTTGTACTAGTGTAACTGTGTAGATAATTCAGATGAGCTTTCTTTACCTTTTTCTGTTAAACAAATGTAGGTCAACACCTGCAAACGGCTTCCCACAACGATCTCCCCAAAAGCAAGGAAGCAAATTGCCACCTTGTTACTTTCAGAGTGGATTTTGTTCAACATAACACAACAACCCAATACAGTACAAACAAAACAGAGACAACCATGTATCTTAATCACTGATGTATATAGTACAATCTAAGCAAAAGGTTATAATGGGAATATTATGTCACAAATAAAATTTTGTATAGATACAACTGTACGCTACAGATAATTCTGTTTGTTTAGATATATTAGGTCAAATTTGGCCCCAAATTTAGATTTTGTACAAATATAAGCTATTATAAAATCTAAGAACAGAAGTATTTGCCTGATTTTTTAAATTCAAAATGTCTTTTTAAGAAGTAAACATTCCCCTGCCTGTTTTCAACACAAACATTATAGCATGAGGCAAAGTTCATGATAGCCAAAAATTGAAACTGACTAAAACCAAAAGTGAAACTAACTAATGTATTTTCTTGGCCAAGCTGAAATAAATGCAAACATTATTAGTTAAAATACACACACCCTTACACAGAACCAATTGTGAAAAGTAAATTAGATTTTAAAAAAAATCAATGTCCATATTTTAAGGTGCTATTTGTAAAGATAAAAATGCGTTTAAAAATTATTTCAATTAATGTTCTTCTATCATTAAATACAAGGATTATTCAATCCATTATTTGATTTTCCCTGCTTTGGTTTCTCCTGGCTCAGCCACCACTGGACTTATTCCCGATTTTGCATTTCTAATTATCTTGGTTGTGCTCCCTTGGAATTCAAGCAGAGGTGTTTGGCAAGTTTGAGAACACCTCTGACTTGGTTTAAGCTATCTGAAAGTTGGTAAGTGAAACGGACACACAAAGGAGTACTCAGAGCAACTTGCAGATGTGGGTAAAGGTTATAATGCATCTGATTCAAAACAGGATAGGCAGTGCCTATTCTCCCTATCCTGGGAACCCTCAAATACTTGGACTACTATAGGTCAGTAAGTCATGCCCTTAAATATTTCTATACATGAACAATGGTCCACACAAATCATAGAATCATAGAATATTAGGGTTGGAAGAGACCTCAGGAGGTCATCTAGTCCAATCCCCTGCTCAAAGCAGGACCAACACCAACTAAATCATCCCAGCCAGGGCTTTGTCAAGCCTGACCTTAAAAACCTCTAAGGATGGAGATTCCAGCATCTCCCTCAGTAACCCACTCCAGTGCTTCACCACCCTCCTAGTGAAATAGTGTTTCCTAATATCCAACCTAGACCTCCCACGCTGCAACTTGAGACCATTTCTTCTTGTTCTGGCATCTGCCACCACTGAGAACAGCCTAGCTCCATGCTCTTTGGAAACCCCCTTCAGGTAGTTAAAGGCTGTTATCAAATCCCCCCTCACTCTTCTCTTCTGCAGACTAAATAACCCCAGTTCCCTCAGCCTCTCCTCATAAGTCATGTGCCCCAGCCCCCTAATCATTTTTGTTGCCCTCCACTGGACTCTCTCCAATTTGTCCACATCCCTTCTGTAGTGGCGGGGACCAAAACTGGACACAACAGTTCAGATGTGGCTTCACCAGTGCCAAATAGAGGGGAATAATCATTTCCCTCGATCCGCTGACAATGCTCCTACTAATACAGCCCAATATGCCGTTGGCCTTCTTGGCAACAAGGGCTCACTGGTGACTCATATCCAGCTTCTCATCCACTGTAATCCCCAGGTCCTTTTCTGCAGAACTGCTGCTTAGCCAGTCGGTCACCAGCCTGTAGCAGTGCATGGGATTCTTCCTTCCTAAGTGCAGGACTCTGAACTTGACCTTTTACCTCATCAGATTTCTTTTGGCCCAATCCTCCAATTTGTCTAGGTCAGATGATAGTATGACTTAGCCAAACATGCTCAGAAAAAGTATTTTCATCCAGAAATGGAGGACAACTCCACAACTTCTCACCCAAACATTTCTTCATCATGTCTCACTGTGCTAACAGGTATTTTCTGGTTCACCAATCATAATTGCTGCAACCTGCAGTACTGAATGCTTCTGAGGCTGCCTGTGTCTAAGAGACAGCCAATATACTTTTTTAATTTCTGTGCATTTCATTTCTATGCTTAGCACAATTAAGGGAGTTTAACATGTACCAAGATTAATTACTTAAAACTACCTAAAAAGAAAAGGAGTACTTGGGCACCTTAGAGACTAACCAATTTATTTGAGCATAAGCTTTCATGATGCATCCGATGAAATGAGCTGTAGCTCACAAAAGCTGATGCTCAGATAAATTGGTTAGTCTCTAAGGTGCCACAAGTACTCCTTTTCTTTTTGCGAATACAGACTAACACAGCTGCTACTCTGAAACCTGTTAAAACTACCTAGTATTTTCTTTGCCCTAGAGGAAAGGATATTATATGGCCTATTGACTTGTGTTTCACCTGTCAGCCAGATTCTCATTTTGGTGGGCAAGTGAACAGCTTGTGTTTTGAGCTTCACAGAAATCAGCCCTTTTTCTCCTGGTGCCACCTTCCACCATACAATTCCCTTCATATCGAGGGCCAATATTTAACATCTTTTGTGGCAAACCCTGAATGGCCTTCATCAATTTCCAAGGCATCTACTGAAGTACAGCCTATGTTTCAGGTAGACCCTGCTACCTTTGAACTTTATCCTTTCCCTCCACAGTTCAAGTATTTTCTTTGTCACACATGAGCAAGAACAGATGTGATCAAGTATGAAAGGAATGGAAAGGGGTTGTATGATGCTGGTAGTTCATTGCTGGAACAAAAAGAGGAATTCCTGTAGAAGAGAATGAATTTTCAGTGTGATGCCAGCAATCTTTGTAAACCAATCATTTCTAGGTATCCCTGTGCCCAAGGGGAAAGGACCTGGCAAACTTTTTTGACAGGGCACTGTGCACTTTGAACAGATGGACCTAAGTGTAGGCAGCCCAGATCATAGAGCTACATTCATTTTGTATGTTGAGAGCAGGAATTCTAGACACAGGATTTTGCCCCTTTGGGATCAGGTGGGAGAGGCCTAATAATGGATAATTTAAGCTATTTTTCATTTTCCATCATAGACCCCACCACTTTTAGATAGGACATTTTTTCCAACAGCCCAACCAAAGAGTGTGGGAGTAGGTCAGAAAGGCAACCAAAGGCTTCTTCCATGCAGAATAAAGAGTATACAATCTTCAGTTCAAGCAACTTGTATAATCAGGACTAGCTACTCTTTCAGATTAATTAAATCCCCACACTTTGGAAGGGCTGGGGTTTGTGTCATTATGCAAGATTAAGAATTCCTGGAAACCACCTTAAAAACCTTCCTTGGTAATATATTGTTATTCTGACAAGATAGGCAAAGACAGATTTTTATGAATTGGATGGCGTGGGGGTGACTTCTGATCAAGGCTGATTCTGGGATGGATGCTGATTTCAAAATGCATTGCACATGCTCAACACTTCTGATGATCAGACCTATCCTCTTCTCGTCCACACTACCAGCACTTTTTGATTTCAGAAAATAAATTAAAATGATTTCTTATGTCTTCATATTTATAGCAAATCAGATTTAAATAACTGGTTCTCATCTCACTTTTCAGACGAAGAAACAAAAATTGCAGTTGACCTGTTAATCTTTCATTCTTGCTACACTTTAACTATTTCTAGATATTTTCTTTCTTTCTTCTTTCCTTGCACCCTGGGATACATCTGTTCACTCCACAATCAGAAGACCACCAAACAAGGTTCCAGAAGCCCTTGCAACTCATCTCCTTATTCTTCTCAAGGCCATATTAACCCCATCTTCAATGGGAGCTGCACATGCACCTCCAAAAATCTGGCTAATTTTATTTTTGGCACCTAGGCAAAAACAATGTTCTGTGTTCCACCCTGCTGCCTCTGCAGCCCTTCACACATTTCCAGCTCTGCTGGTGGTAACAGCAGATACTAGAATGGGTTTCTCCTTCTCAACTTTTTACCCATGTGATTGTCACTCATCAAGTGGGGTGGAGTAAAATGGGAGCAGGAGGGATTAAGAGCCTAAGGGTTATAGTCTGAGAGGGAGAGTGTAATCTGATATGACAATAGCTAGCTTCATACAGGAATACAGATCTGAGGAATCTGGAGAGGCTAAAAAATGTCTTTGGCTGCAGATAGGTCAATTTTGCTTGCAGGTAGTTTTCTTGGGGTGCTTTAACACAGCAGTGGATCAGTGATGCAGTTAGGCAGTTAAGTGAGCACAAAGAATCTGAGGGTGACAGCCTAGCCATTGCTCAAAATACAACAAGGAGTATACAAAATAGCAGTGAAGTGGTGAAGTGCTGGGGGTATTAAACCTGCCAATGACAGATCAATTCAGGGAACTGATACTAAAGTCTCTGATGCTCTGGAATAAAAAGCCTGCAGCAGAAAGTGAAAAGATAGATCCTAATGTAGAGAGGTGAATTCAAGTTTTGCCTGCTGAAGATAGAAGAACATTGGCAGGTTTAATTTATCTGGCTCACTTTAGGGCAGGAGTATTGTCATGGTGAGAATAAAGCAGTAATAATATAGTAATTCCTGGTTTCTGTTTCCAGGTCTGCTAATGACCTTGGGCAAATCTCTTAATTTCTCTGTACCTCAGTGCATCCTCCAGTAAACTGGATATAATATTCTGTCTATCTAACTTAGGGTTTTATATTGCCACCCACCACTGTAGTATCAGAACATCTTCCATGTAAAATCACTAGCTCTAGCAATGTCCCTAGTGGATGTTTGGTTCTTCTCAGTTTTGTGGGTAAAATCTCTCCTTCAGGTAGGGGCTTGGAGTTTTTTGGATGGTTGGTTGAATTGCTTCACTTTCTTTCTTTCTTTTTATTTATTCATGTGGAGAAAGGGGGATGTTGGGAAGAAAGTGTTGTCAATGCTGTATCATTCCTGTTATGGTAGAAAGGCTTTTTGCAATATTTCCTTCAGGCTCTTGATATTCACCTTCCATACCTCTGAGGGGTGTTATGAGGCTTACTTAATGAGTGTAAATTGGAATTATTTTAATAAAAAATGTAGTTTCGGTGTTTTGGCCAAATTCCATTCGGATAATTGGATCCTGCCTATCTAATATTTCTCCATAGTTTCAATTGAATATAGCATTCTTTTCTTTCTGTCCTTAATTGTGTACTGTATAAACATTGCTGCCTTCTATCTCAGAGATGACTGCATTTCAAAGCTGGGTGACCCCACTACATACCCATTGGAGTATGTAAATTTTATTGAATGCTTTGGGACCTGTGGATGAAAATGCACTATTATCATTATTGCGATTATTCTGCAAGGATTTAACTGCATACCTTTCATTTGATTAAAGCATTCATGACATATTTGTGATTTTGGTAAGATTCTATAGGTGATCCGAAAGAATGAAGAATTATCTTCCTGTCCCTGCACCCAAAGGGGCTTCTGTATTCCTGACAAAGCCTACAAGATTGATCCATGGGGAGGGAAAGTGAGAAATAAAGAACCACAAGTGACAAATACTAGCTTTGTTCCTTAATGCACTCAGATACTATGGTGATGAGGGCCATATAAAAAAGGGAATAGAATAAAATAGAAGAGAAGATCCTCCACTTGCTTTAAACTCCCACACCACACAGGAAACTGCAATCCTTCCAAGCCAGGGACTGGACTCCTTTCAAAGTCTGTCAGTCCACTCCTTAATTGGCTGGAGGAGTCACTCTGATTTTGAAGAATTTATTGATACCCACCTACCATCCCTGAAGTTTTATGGTAATATAGATCCATTAGAAATCCATTTTACGGAGATATTAAAATAATGAAGGTGAGAATTAAGAGAGCAGCACACTCCTTTGAAAGACCACTGATCATAATATAGTGCTTTAGAGAAAGTTATCATCCAGTCCCCTTAAAGAAAGTTATCAATTAGTCACTATTTAAGGCCTAGGAGAATTGTTCCCTGAAGAGGATTTTAGGAGGAAAGCCATATACTAAGTGATAAATTTATCACTAGGGGCTGCATGGCTCCATGGATTAAGAAGAAATGGTATAGAGTATTCAGAACACAGAGCAAGATGACCTGTTAACTTCCGAAATGCTGAGGAAGGTTCCATGTACAGTATTACTAACAAACTGATGAGGTCTCATAGAATAGCCACTTTTTCCTGCCTCAGCACCTTAAAATATTTTTAGCCAACCACCTTTGTCATGTGCCGCTCTGATATCCGAAGTATTATGGCATTAGCTGGGGACAATGGATGGCACTATTCTACTCAGAACAGAGTATGTCAGAGATGATGTAAAATATGTCAGTAAGTGGGCATAAGGAACATCTTATGGGCCGAATTCAGCCCTGGTATAATCCTATTAATGTCACTGGGGATGAATTTGGGCCAGTTACTCTCCCTTATAACCACATGCACCCACTGATGTAATTTACACCACTTTACTTGTCACCTTTGAATGTGTTTAACAATGCTGCACTCAGTCAGGGTGGTCCTAGTTGTGTGCAGTGGAACAGTTTTTGAAGAACACCTGAGAAAAACTCTCCACTCAGTGTGCAGCATCAACAGAAATAAAGGTCATAATTACTGGCTTTGCTATGATCCTTAAATATGCTTTTATCTGCTACACTGGAAGATGTAACTGCTTTTGAAAACTAAGCCCAGTTTTCAAAAGCAGTTGAGTACATTGGTAGCACAAATGCTGCATTCCCATGAGCAGAGGGGCACTTAGATGAACAACTACTGGGGTTTTTTGTTTTTATTTATTTATTTATTGTGGCTAAGTGGTTCCCAGTTTAGGTGCCCACTTTGGAAATTTGGGCTCGCTATAGGCCCAATACTGAGACTTTCTTTCCTCCTACTCTCTAAGCAAATCTTATGTAGAAAGGCTTTGCTTCGGAGACCTACAAGGGAGCTAGGGTAAACAGAGTTCTCATTTCAAATTGGCAGCAAGGGTTAAACATACATTCATATGCTACTCCTCTGCATCTTCAGCAGTAGCTGGATGAGGCCTGCTGTTTCCCTTCTGTATGGCTTTGTGCCCATGCGGATCCTCATTGTGAACTGACTCAATGGCCATCCCTCTGCCATGTGCCCCTCCCTTCTGCAGAGATCTCCTCTGCAATGCACTTGAGGGCATGAAGCTCTCCAAAGGGATTATCCATTGATTTTTGCCTCCCCAGGCACAGCCCCTGCAAAGCAGACATGCAGCTTTTAAGTGCATGTACACAGCTCTATTCAGGCAAACTAGTATGACGAGCGAAGACAGTATGGCAAGTGCAGAATCCCCATTCAGGAGCTTGGTGCCACTGGAGAAGCTGGCATACACACTTTGAGTATATTTAAACATGTTTTCACCCTGGCAGTTCTGGAACGGAGCTAAAACAAAAATGCCCAAAAGGGAAGGCAATGCAGAGCATTTTTGCCACTGAGGAGCAGGATTTTGGATACATGATGCCAACTAAAAGAGGCCCTGCCTGAGCACATGAGAAATCAGAAGCGTGTTCATGCCTTGAACTAGCAGGTGGGAGTGAGAGTGGAGAAACAGGAGGCTCCTAACTTGTGTGCTGACTGATCAGATGACTCACAGGCTGACCCCAGACACATCATGTGACTCCCTTGCACTCAAATCAACCTAGGTGCAAAACTGAGCCAAAGCACTGAGAGATTGCTGAACTCTACTGGGGTAAGTAAATTACAAACAAAATATTTGTGTTTACTGTGGGGATTTGACTGTGCATAATAATATATTACTCATATTGAGAACTACAGGAGTTTTATATGTTTAAATATGGACAATTAATTAGACAGAATTGTTTTTAATATGGTTCTTCCCTATAATCTCATTCTGAACTAATAGACTTTTTACTGGATCAAGATTTGGAGTATTTTCCATTTTGTGAATGTTATTACTGCCTCTTAGCTCAGGGAAACAGTTTTGGATTCATTCTTTCTATTTTTTTAGTGTGTGTGTGTGTGTGTGTGCCTTTAAAAATGCTGTTAAGAGAATATTAAGGTTGTATGGTATATCACACAACAGTCAAGAAATGCAACCTTAAGTCTGCCCCCTTGGGAATACGCTTTGTGATGTAGTCTTTAATTATATGGTCAAATAAAAGAAAAATATAATTCTCAAATAATACAACATGATGTCATAACATATTAAGTGCAGCAGCTTGAAGGAGTATGCACTACTGTGTGTATGATAGGCAAACAGAGTCTATTCAAGTAATTTGCATGGAAAGGACAAAATAAATCATTCTTACAAAATTTAATACAAATTAAGTATAACAGAGTGTAATAGTGACTTGACTTCTCTGTGAACACAGAGGACCAGATTCTCAGTTTATGTAATCAGCATCACTACATCAAAGTCCACGGCGCTGGATATCCTGGCCCAGGGTGAAAGCCCTAACAGTCAGAAACAAAGGAAATGAAGGAAGAGCGCTCATCTGACCATATTTCAGGGTGTGTTTTGTTCTCAGAGTTCCCCTTATAAAGCCCCCCACCAAAATGAAAATCAACAAGGAAATCTGCGTATGACTACAGCATTATATGCTATGCTGGAAAAACCCAGTAAGGGCTAGATTGGGTTTTTGGAAGCAGAAGCTCTGTTGGGGAGTTGTGTGGAATTGAGCATGGGACGAGAAGAGTTCATTGCACTCATCTTCCAAAACTGACCTTCAGGTGATTATGAACACAGAAGGAAGCAGGGTCTTGGCCACACCTCCACACAGAAAAGCCACTCCCATTTCAAGATATTGGAAACATCAGGTTGTGCTAGCCCACTCACAACCCTGGAACTCAGGTTGTGCAATTGCTGACACTTTGGCTGCCCTTTGAGTAGGAGAGCAAGGTGGAGGAAAGGGGTCCCTGCTTGCATTTTCCCCTGCTTGTTCACCCACAAAAGAGCAGCCAGAATCTGACACTAAGACATTGCAGAAGACAGTGCAAGAAAATGCAGCTCTGATTAATTTACTGTTGGGAAAAAATCACTACTTGGCAAAATATGAAGTTTTCAATGTGTGCCTAACCGTAAAGGGGCCATCTGCAAGCAATGAATGTGTCTGCATAGGCTTCATCTGAGACTGCAAGGAACTCTGAAAAGTTCACTGCACATTCCAATACTCTGTGGGTCCTTACTAATGCAGCTGCTATACAATAACCTTAAACAACCCTTGTCAGAATCTGAATGAATAGAAAGTAGCGTGTATTCCACATCTTCCCCCAGGTGTAGATGCATTTTTTTTTATCTTTCCAATGTTTTCCTTCATACCATACTCGTTTCTGATCAGAACAAACATTTTGTGGCTGATTCTCTTCCACTGAAGCAGTTGGACCAAACTTTAAAGTGGTGTAAATGGGAGGAGAAACAGGCTTCAGGCTCACTGTCTGGTGCTTGGATGCCAAGACAGATGTATTGCTTTGAAGTGGTGTTTTTTGGTTGGTTGGTTGTTCTTTTTTGTTTTGTTTTTTTGGGGAGGAGGTGAGACAAGGTGGGTGAGGGAATATCTTTATTGGGCCAACTTCTGTTTGGGAGAGAGATAAGCTTTCGAGCGACTCTGAGCTCTTTCTCAGGTCTGGGAAAGGTACTCAGAGTGTCACAGCTAAAAAGAAGATCAAACTGAAGGTTTAGCATCAGTAGGTTTTTTTTGTTGAGCATTTTATGGCTTGGTACAGTATAAATCAGCTTGTCTAAGGGTATCATTTTGTTTCATTAGTGCCCCTCAATTCTCTTTTATGGTAAATGTTTGGTTCATTTATATATGCCGAACACAGCTACACACACACTCTTCTGGAGCCAGCACCAGTGTTAGCTAAGAAAGGGGTACATACTTGGGTATTAGAAGGGTGCGATGGGGCCTCTATTAAGTTTGAGTTCTATTTTGCACTTGCAGGGTTTCAACCTCTGGTTTGTACAAAGGATACAGTGCATACTCTCATAGGTTTACAACACATCATGTTTGATTAAAGACCAACTTTCCCAGGCATCTTCATCTAAACCTATTACTTAGTTTATGAGTTAAACACAATTGTAAAATAAGACCTTTAAGAATTTTTAGTGTCTCACCATTTTTCAGAACCCTTTTGCTGGTTTGTTATCCTTCACATTTTGCATATAATTAAAAATGGTAGCCAGTTACCTTCAAATATACACTTGAGAGGGCAGTAGGTGGTAAGTAAGCAGAGTTAACACTTACAAAAAAAATCTTACCCCCATTCTATTCACAATTTTTGCTGAACAAAAATGGCCACTATTTGCTATAATCTGCAATGGGACTGAAGTTACCCAAATGAAGCAAAGATATTTATGCCTCAGTAAAGATAGCTGCTACTTCGCTGGAGGGGTGATCATAATAAAGACAGCCACTGGGACTGATCTCTGGGAAGATGGATGCTATTTCACTAAAACGATCATACTTCTCAACCTTCCAGTGTGTGACACAAGCAGTTGAAATGTAGAACCGGTGTTTTGTTGTGCATTGTGCCATAATGCACAACAAAAATTTATGAATTTTTATTATGTTTTTTAAGTATAAAACCTGTTTTAAGGATATTTCTCGTTATACAAATTATATGAACCAGATTTTTTTTTTTTTAAGATAACCATTTCAACAGAAATTCTGTCATCTGGTCTCACAAAGAACCGCAACATGGGTCTTCAGCAGGGTTGAATCCTGGACCATCTGACACCCAACCCAGACTATTATTACATGAACTTCAGGAGTAACTGTTACCTTCTACACAAGGGGACATGACACACTTTGCCAGTGCATTACATAGTTATTTGCTACACACCAGCAGAACGCTAAGAATAAGACCACCTGGGTTCTATTCCTGGCTCTTGGAAATGGTGTAGACTAGTGGTTGGTTAGAGCAAGGAGACTGAAATCAGGAATTCTGTGCTCCATTCCTAGTTCTGGGGAGGGGAAGGAAGGGGAGGGGATTCTTTAGCGTCTCTAGACAACATAGCCAAGCATATAGGGTTCTTTCTGGGAGATAGTGTAGCTCAGTGGATAAGTCTGGTGTGCCACATTGGTGACCTGTGTCCTATTCCACACTCTGCTAGAAATGACATTGTGCAGCTGCTCAGCTTATTTATAAAATGGGGAGGCTGATGCTTGACTGCCTCCTAAGGTAGGGGTCCTTGCAACATTAGCCAGTGTTTGAGATTGATATGCACAAGTTAAGTGTGTGGTGTGTAATGTGTTTGTGGGGAGGCATGAGATCATAATTAAGGTTTTGCTTTGTACTGCGAGGGAGACTAAAGTGTTGTGTGTAATGTATTCCCTTATCTGTTAGAAGCAGAAAGAAGTTCTTTGTAATGATATGGATGAAGTCTGTTGCTATCTATGGAAATGTGCTGTGTGGGCATTAGGAGACAGGTAAGATTTGTTCCATAACATGGCTTTTTCTTGCTTTTTAGAGTTTGTATTGGATGACCACCACATTTTACCAACCTGACTTGCTTTTAAACAACATATCTGTGTATGGAATTATATACAGAATAGAGTGATTATATTTTTGCAATCTGGAAGTGAATATCTGACGACAGTTCTACTGAAACATTAGGTCGTTTCCCTTTGTTTTGTTTGTTGGGTCTGGTGCCTCATTCTCGGAGCTGCGGCTTCTGCTGAAAAAGACAGAGGTCCATTGTTTCCGCTGCTTAAGAAATACAGTGAAGGATTTATTTTGTTGGAACTAGAAGGGAATGACTATGCCAGGATTTGCTAGTGTGATTTTTGTTTGTTCTGTATATCAGCACATACCATCTGTATATCAGCACATACCATGAGCAATAATGGTGTGCCAGCCAAAAAGCAAGGCTGATGCGATGGCCTACATTTTTAGAAGTGTCCACTAATTTTAGATGTCAGACAGACACCTAAGACCTGATTTTCAAAAGTGCCGATCATCTGCATTCTCATGACAGTTGCTCGGCCACTCCAAAATCAGGCCTTGGGTGCCACAAGTTGGACACCAAAAACTAGGGAACCCTTCTGACAGTGCAGACAGATGTATTTAGAGCACTCATACCATGACTGAGATGACACTCAAGGTACTGTTAGATGTGCTGTGATGGTAGGCAATCAAACTGTTATAAATGAATACTCCTGGGGAAATTCTGCACCACTGCGGCTCAGCAGAAAAATGCCCCCCTGCAGATTCTCTTTGCTTCCTTGCAGAAAATGATTTCTGTGGAAAAGCCAAGAGAAGCTGCACCAGTACTCACTCACCCCTCCCCCGCAGCTCAGCAGCTCAGAGGTGTCTGTTCAGGCAGCCAGGGGGAGAGGTAACTCACTGGGGAGAGTGGGGACTGGGGATGCCCTGGCCACCCAGTGACATTAGTCACAGCTGGGTGGGAGGGGGGGGGAGGATGGAGACAGTTCCCCCTCCCCCTTCCCTGCATGGAGCAGCCCCAGAAACTTCACGTGGCTACAGGAAGCTCTGGACTGGGGGACAGAGGGGGAGGGGAGTTTCCAGGTGCGGGGGGAGGGTAAGGCTCAGTGGTGGGGAGGGTTGGGTGCAGGGGAGACTGGATGCACAGGGGTTGGGCAGACAGGGAAAGCAGCTCCCTGTACAGTGACCCTTCCCCCCCACCAGCGCACCTAGAACCCCCACTGCTGAGCCCTCTCCACATCAGGAGCCCCCTGAACCCAGAGTCCCCCCACCAAGCCCCACAAACGCCTTCTCTGCTGAGCCTCACCCCCTGCATCAGGAGCCCCCCACATTGACCCCCCACCCCTCCAAGCCCCACTCCCTCAGTCCCCTTCACTGAGCTCTAATCACCTTCACCTGGAATCCCCTGCAGAGTCCCATTCCCCCTGCACCCAGAACCGTGCACTGAGCCCCTGTGTAGCCAGATTCCCCCCAAACCCAGACCTCCACCAAGCTGCCTGCACCCAGATTGCGCCACACAGAACCCTTGTACTCTTGAAAATGCATCCGATGAAGTGAGGTGTAGCTCACGAAAGCTTATGCTCAAATAAATTTGTTAGTCTCTAAGGTGCCATAAGTCCTCCTTTTCTTTTTGCGAATACAGACTAACAGAGCTGCTACTCTGAAACCTGTACTCTTGAGGGAATTCTGCAGCCAAAAATTAAGAAATTTAAAGTTCTGCAAAGTTCTGCATATTTTAATTGTCAAAATAACACAGAAACACAACAATATAATCACACCATTTTCAATTATTTTGGTAATTTATTTCAAAATAATTTTCAGCAAATAATTTCAAATGGTGATTATATTGTGATTTTTTGACAAATAAAATATGCACATTGTTACAAAATTTTAAAATATTGTGTGCAGAAGGGGAGCAGCCCCAGAATTATTAATTTTTTGGTGCAGAATATTTAATTTTTTGGCTCAAAACTCCCTCAGGAGTAAAAGGAATAGAGTTTGTTTGGTTTGTTTTTGTCAATGAACTGAGAGGTCAAAGATGTCAAACTCACATCATCCCCAGAGACTGAATTACTTTACTTATTAGAAAAGGATCAGCACAGGCAGCAACAGAGCTAGTTCACCACGCCCCGCTCTGCCAGTGGGACTCAGCCAAGACCGGAAGAAGCACTTGTACAAAGAGGGGTTCAGTATTCAGTCCTTGGCCTCTGCTCACAAGGTGACAGCTGCTTGGTGGGTTTGGGTGATGTAGGTGCACCTTTCAAGTAGGAACTGGACTGAGATCACAAGCACATGACCGCCAAACAGATGATAATACTGGGTCACCACCAACCTGGGCTGTTTTCAGACTGGTGACCCAACAGTGAAGTTCTCTGTATTTTATCAATAACCCCCAGAGTCATCCAGTCAGACTTGTTGCAAAATGTAACTTCTTTTCAGTAATGCTGCTGACAGGTTTCCCACATACTCTCTATGTGCCATTGGTTGAAGCACATGCTTAGGGGAAGGGGAGTCTGTCCTTGTCCTCAGCCAGGAGGTTACGCCTTGATGGAATCGCAGAGTGCGGGCAGAAATGTTAGCCCTTAACAAAGCATGAGGAAGGTATCCTACCATGTTGATTCATTGGTGCAATAGAGAAAAGGCTCTCTGTACTTTCTGCTGTCTCCACTACACCCACAACATACACAGCTCATCCATGGAACACAGGTCAGGATTAGGCTAATATTTTGGAATATGTCCATGTTGTTTAAAAAAGTCTGCCTGATTCAATGTTAGATGAACTTTCTAAGAGCTCTGATACCTGAGAAGGTTTCATGTTCCAGAGTTATTTATTTGTCTTATGAAGAACATCATTTTGAACACACTGTCTAAATAAGAATTAATTGTGTTAAAAATTCAGGTTAATGAATACTGTAAGAAGTTGTCTTGGGGGGAGGCTCTTTTGTGAGAGCATAACCCTGATGTTAGCAGGACCCAGTCTCTGTGGAAACAGGTTACTCATCTTTTCCAGAAGATAGATGCATGTTTATTTTCTATTCTCTGAAGTGGTTAATCTACATGTGGAGCAAAGAAAAGATGGCTTACTAGGCTAATTGCTAATACAAAAAAAAAAAAAAAAAAGTACCGTGAGCAAATATTTGAAAACAGACACAGAAGGCTGTGAAAACAAATACAATCTCATTTTCCATGAAGTTTTCCCACCAGAAATCATGCAGTTCAAAGAGACGTCCAGTAAATACAGTACCTTCAGGCTTCCAGTGCCAATGCTGTTCATTAGCCACCTCCTAATTCTATGATGCAGAGCCAGATTAATGGAAAGGTGACTAAGGAAGGCACCAAGGGACCCACTAATGATATTGTATAGTCCTTAGAGGAGACCTCTCTAGCCATATTGCCCATGTAAGGCAAAATACACACATCACAAGGATACAATGCCATATAATCACAAAAAAACCCAACAGAATTTCAAGAGGGCAAGATGTCATCACAGAAGGGGTGCCGGGAACTGATGAAACCCAAGATGGAAAAAATAATTGCATGCATGTTTTTTAATACAAGGGGATCGCCCTAAGCTCATTAAAACAGATCGAAGTTTTAAACCCTGTATTACTTTAAAAATTAATTTACGGCTGTGGGGCTCAGTGGCCCAGAGAACATTAAAATGATAAATCCAGAAAGATGATGTGATTAGAAGAGAGTATTACTTTGGTCACAACATGGACTTTCAAAGCTGTGAAGGGGAAGCATCACAGCCATGTTAACCTTTGTCTCATTGTTTCTGGTTTTAACCCTGAGTTTCAGAGAGTTTAAAGAATCATAAAAGTTTGGTCCAAGATTAAATATTATGTGCAAGAGTTTGAGGTTTTCTATCTATCTTTGTTGTATCTGATGCAGCGCTAGAACGTAAGATTATACAACTTTATGTTATACTTCCTGACTGAAAAAGAAGTTCTTGTAAGCATTCAGGACAACTTTTGTAAAACATACAGGGCCCAATCCTTGGGTTTGGCAGAGCTGTGCTTCACCCACCCATGACCCGAGTGAGGAGGCAAAGGTGGTTGTATGCCATCTTTCTGTTCTCCTGATCTTTCAGGCCAGTTCAATCCTAGAGTAAGTTAGGCAAATCTCAAGGCTGCTCTAATTTATGTTGGCTAGTGATAGCCTCCAAGGGGTGTCATTTCAGCAAGAAATTGTTGGAGTGCAGCAGTGCTCCTGAGATACACCTCCATGCCCCTATGGCAACTGCATTACTTAGTTCATAATAGCTACATCAGTCTTTTAGAGGATAGGTTTTCATACATGGAGACAATGGGTGCACGCACAAAAATGTGGAGTGCACGGGTTGCTTGTGGAGAGCTCCATATTACACACAAATTAAATTTTGCATGAAGAAGTATCCATTTACTCCTGTAATTACCTTATTTGTGTGCACAAATGCCATTTGGCAATGAGCTAGAATGCTCTTGCCAGCTGTCCCAAGGTTTAAATGGGGGGGGGGAGAGAATGAGAATCTTGGTGGTGAGTGCTCTGTCCTGAAACTCACTACTTCTTGCAGATCCATCAAAGCCATGTCTGTCCACTTTTAGGGCACAGTGCAAGAGGCACCTATTCTGTTTGAATGCTGGCTGGATTTTCAGTCGATGAGGCTATTGGCAACACTGTAGTGGCACTTTAGGGCAATGGTAAATAAGTGTTTCAATTTGTTATAGTGTTAGGTACCATGGGCATCTAGAAAACACTCAGAAATAAAAAACAACAGATGAATTTAGCAAGAGCTTCCCATGCACAGGAGGTGCTTGTGTGCCTATTGCATCCACATTTAAAAATTTGGCCCTGGAGCTGCAAGACAAATCACCCCAATGACAGCAATTTCCAATTTATAACTGGTTACTCCCTTTAACCTTTCCTGTTGCGAGTATCACTTGGGTCTCCAGTTTGTGGAGGATGGTGCACAGACATGTTCTGTAATACCTGGGCACAATGAGATCTGTTATTAGGGGAGAGAGCACCAGCCTTTGCTTCGCATACCCCATCCTTCCCGCTGGTTCCTGTGCCTGTGTGATTATTGTAGTCTGCTTCTAGTTCCTGTTCTTAGCAAATGAATTAACGGTAACAGTAAATTAATTTTATTCTTTTGCTGGTTAGTCTGTCGAAGGAGTGCAAATCAGATTTTTCCATTGCCCCATTAATGGAGCCTCAATTTCTCATTCAGCAGGCAGTGTGAGGTGAGTCACAGGGCTGCAAGCTGCCTATTGAATGGACCAGTAGCTTGAACAAAGACTCCATTCACTCCAGGTCTCTGCTAGATTTCCTTAGAGTGTGCACTGCTTTATTTTTTTTTCTCTTTCCCAAACTTTGTTGGCTAATTTCATTGACAATATTCATAACTTGGGATTGGAGATCTGTCTCCTACTCATATAAGACCTCTGGGTTTGTTATTTTTTTCCTATGCTCCCCATGCCCCCACCCGCTGATTCCTATTTAAAATAGTTTTCATTGTTTACTGTCCTGAAGGGCAGCAGGATCCTGTAAGCACTGAATATAGGGGGTCTTCAGCATTGCCCAAGAGGGTGTGCGGGGGGAGGGAAGTTTGCCAAGGGATGTAAACAGTTCTGAAATTATTGTGTGCCATATAATTGAATGACCCCTTTAAATATATGGCAAACATTTAAAAACAAAAGCCTATTAAGCTTTTATGTCTGTAATGCTTTGTATCCATTCCAGTTAATTACAGCAATTTAAAAACATCTGCATTTCAGAACTTTCCTCCCTTCCCTCAGGCTGCCCCTCCTGAGACATCTCTCTTCAGGCTGCTTGGTCTGCACAGTAATTATAATCCCCAAGTACCTGACATCAAAACCAAGTGCAGTGCATCATTCTTTCGAAAGCAAGGGAAACCATATTACAAGCGAAGGGGTTGAACCAAAACCCTGGCTCCAAATACCCTCAGACTTTGGTCAAGTTCGGACCTGGATCTGAACTTTATGACTTGAGCGCACATCTAAATGTTACTAATTTAGAAGACAGAATTGAAGACAAATTTGTGTTGGAGTGCCAGCCCACAAAGCAGGGTTTATCTGCTACTTTCTACAAGAAATGGCATGAGATTTTTAATTTCCAACCTCAACTCATGGTTTAGGTGTCACAGTATCCTGAACGGAGTTATTGGCCAGATTCACTGTCAGTGTGCTATGACCCCATGACGCCTGGTCAGCTAGGCTGGAGTAAAGCATTGTCATGTAGGGGTAAGCATATAACTTGGGTAATACTGCTGGCACTTGGGCCTCTCTGGCAGCTCTGCTGTGCCTCTACAGGAGCCCCTGGTGAAGGAGGCATCCCAGGGCTGGGTGGAAGCAGCTAGAGAAAGGGAGCAGATGGAGAGGACATGGCCAGGGTGTTCTTGTGATTCTGTCCCCCTGCAATGGTCCACATGGGGCACTGCAACATGGGTGCAAGTTAGGACAGCCCCCTAGTCTGTTCCAAGGGCAGAGCCAGCCCCGGAAAAGGGAAGACATAAGCCCCTAATCCCTAGCACTGACACAGATGACTTTGCCCCACAGGAGTTGATGCTATGTAAGTGCTAACTATCATTACGACTGATTATTATATGGCATACTTCCCAGCAGGATGTGAACCAGCCTCCTTTTCTCCTTACCAAATGGGCAGACTCCCACCTGAGCATCTAAAGAAGCTGCAACAAATATTTTGTTTTTCTTCTGTGAATGACTGTAGAAGTGCATACTGAAGAGCACTTGGCTTGTACTTAAAGCATGATAATTATTAATGTTTTGTTTCAGAGTAGCAGCCGGGTTAGTCTGTATTCGCAAAAAGAAAAGGAGGACTTGTGGCACCTGAGAGACTAACCAATTTATTTGAGCATGAGCTTTTGTGAGCTACAGCTCACTTCATCGGATGCATAAAAGCATTTTCCACTTTTATGCATCCGATGAAGTGAGCTGTAGCTCACGAAAGCTTATGCTCAAATAAATTGGTTAGTCTCTAAGGTGCCACAAGTCCTCCTCCTCTTTTTATTAATGTTTTGTACAGCAATTCTGTTTTCTCCTTCTCTCCTGTGGAACAAGGAAGGTCCCAGCATGAGTGAAGTGCTACAGTGTTAGCTCCACTAACCTGCAGCAGCATTCCAGACAGAAACCCAGCTCTTTTTGTGCTACTAAGCTTTCCAAGCAAGATTTCTTGTCTTGTTCATTTATCAGCTTGTTTCCCTGCAGAGAGGTACTGTTTAGAGGAAAAAGAATGTGTTTTTCAGTCCACAGAGCAAGTGATTTGCTTTTTGAGGTTGTTTGCCAAAACCACATTCTTATTTCAGCTTCCTTTCCAAACAGAGGGAGGCCAAGGTCAGAAACAAAACTCTGTAGGCTGATTTTTGTGCACTCTTTGCCTTATGTGGAAGCTGAGCTGACTTGAGGCTGAATCATTCAGCACACCTTTAGGTCTGAACATCTCCAAGATTTCCTGTGCAGTCAGCAGTATCCAATAAATTAACAGCAAGACAAAACCTAAACCACTCCCTAAAAACCAAACAAAACCAAGCATCCTATCCCTTATTGGGCTAATTGGGGGAAAAACTTAACAACTGATTTTAAAGATGAAGTGAAAAGGAAATCTATAAAAGAAAAATAAAGGGACAGCCACACCCTGCAATGATCACAAGTGACAGAATAAGTTTATATCCCTTTATGAATGGGCAGCTTAAATACACTATTTTTCAGGCCTTGAGTTACTCTGGCTGAGACAGAAGAGCCAAGAACCCAACTGACTCCCTTAGGCCTCTGAAATTCCCAGCCTGTGTTCTTGAAAAAAAAATGATTAATGGACTAGACTAAAAGAAAAACAGTGTGTAGGGAAAAGGACATACCACAACAGCCAAGGATCAGGTCAATTTGTATTTCTGGATCTGGACACACATGTATATTTTAACAGCAATTATTCCTTTAACACACTCCTTTCCTCCACAAATCATCTCAGAGATCCTCTATCGATCTCCCAAATGTGGGTGTTTCCATGGGAAAAGCTGCTGATCATATATATCTATATATCAGTTTATCACAGTTCTGCTTCCAAGGTCGGTTGCTTTTTTCTAGCCACTCAGTCCCAGAAAACATCCTCCCCTCTCCATTTGCTTCCCATGGTTTAGAGCTGTGGTTCAGAACTGGTAGTCCAGACTGCCTCCTGCTCACATGGTCCTGGCTCCTCCCCTCCTCGTTTCCAGCTGCTCTATTACATTAAGGAGAATTAACAATACAGGTCTGATATTAGTTTTCTATGTTACACAGTCACCAGTGGAAGGAGAGCTAGCCTGCACAATTATGGATAGGAGAGGCACTATCAGACAATCTCTATTTTAAGATGTGGGCCAAACTCTAAGAGAACTGGAGGACACTTGGGTCTAGCACCATGGTGGGCAACCTGTGGCCCACCAGGGTAATCTGCTGGCAGGCCGCGAGACAGTGTTTACACTGACCGTCCGCAGACATGGCCGCCCTCAGGTCCCAGTGACTGTGATTTGCTGTTCCCGGCCAATGGGAGCTGCGGGAAGCAGTGGCCAGCTCGTCTCTGTGGCCTGCGTCGCTTCCCGCAGCTCCCATTGGCTGGGAACGGCAAACCATGGCCACTGGGAGCTGTGGGCAGCCATGCCTGTGGATGGTCAATGTAAACACTGTCTCGTGGCCCGCCAGCGAATTACCCTGACGGGCCGCGTGTGGCCCGTGGGCTGCAGGTTGCCCACTACTGGTTTAGCAGAACTGGAAAAAAATCTGAAGGTAAGGCCCAGTCTTAAGATTCTCTCTCTCCCTCTTTCACCGCATGTGCGCCCAGCTATAACCCTTTTCTTCTTGGCTTTAGGATCCCAAGGCATTCAATACAGTGATCACTGGGAGACCAAATCCCCATAATTCCCAACAACCAACTCCCTTGCCCCCTGGTCCCTGTCCTCAGACACCAGCGGAGTGCAGGGTCCCAGGTCAAACTTGTCCTGCATGAATCAGGGACTCCTTCCCCTGCTGCTGCTAGATGTGTTTCTGAGCCAGCTCTGTAAGTATTTCAAGCTGCTCCTTGTTACCTCTCCAGACCCAGAACGCTCAAATGTGACCCATTTCACACACACCAAACCACCTTTAGTCACACACTGGCAATAGCCCCCTTATTTTCAATCAGTGACACACAGGCAGGTAGGCACAGCATGATTGAAAAACCTCTCATGCCTTTAGGGCAAACAGCTACTCCTTTGTCAGAAAGTGAAGAGAGATTTAGCTCCCAAGGCTCAAAGAAGATATAAAAAAGCTTATTATATGCCAGGATAGCTTCCTACATCACCAAAGGTCAAACTCAGATCCAGTTTCAGTCACAAGGCAGACGTTTGTCAGACAAGCACTAATCATTATATGTAGTAATCATATTCACCTATTAGAAACTCCATGCTGTAAACATGTCTATGAATTAACAAGGCATCTGGCCTCTCTCATACAATCTGAGCAGCTTGGATCATGAAGTGTCTGAGGAAAAATAAAAAGCATCTTCCATCTGCTACCACCAAAGCAATCAGACCAGCTCTTCCAAAGGATGGCACGTCTCCTCACGCAAAATGTGTTAGTCAAACAAAAACAAGCATTTCGCAGACAGCGTTTGAGGGAACTGAAATAACTCAGAGGAAGGGAGTGAAATTAAGAAAGGGAAAAATTAGACTAAAAAATAATAAATTTGGCAGAAAGCTTCCCAATGATGAGGGCTGTTACTAGAGTACAGAATAATCTCCTCAAAGAAAGTGCTGGAAACTCCATCGCTTGGGTCATTTAAAAATAGGCTGGAAGAAGGACTCAAGAATAATCTCTGAACTAGAAGATGACCCTGCTTCGACCCTCTAACTTAGTTTGTTCCAACATTATGAATTGTAAGTCTGGTTCCAAGTGTACATGAGCACTTTACTCCCACAAATCACAGGGTTTTAACTAATGGCTTTGACTCTGTGGTGGATCGAGAGGCATACGTTGACCTTGGGTGGGTAAAGGCTGTTTGCACCTTCAGCTCATTCAGTGGTGATTCTGCAGAAGCGTAAAAAGGCAAGTTCAGACCGGTTGTGTCTAAACAGGACTTTAGCGGGTTCTCCCACTATTGGTCTAGCAACTGCAGCTCCACCAGTGGTAGCAGTAATGGGAGAATTCAGTGTAGACCCAGATGCTGCCATTTTTACTGCGGTGTCAGTAGCAGATCTGGCTGACATGGCAGAAAAGGTTGGGAGCTGGTCTACGTTAAGGCTCCCATTGCTGCTACCGCTGGAGCAGATGTACCAATACTAGAGCCACTAGTGGGAGATTGCCCGCAGATGTCAGTGTGGACAAAGCCGTAGCTGCTGAGAGAGGTATGCGAAACTGAGAGGAGATGTGCATACTGCTGCAACAAGTCAGAGTCTGTGAAGGCAAGCCTGCCTGCATTGAACCAGCAGAGACAGAGCTTTAAAGGAAAACAAACAAAACCCCTACATACAATTTGCATATATGTGCCTTGCCCGAAAATGCAGCATTTTAAATGTGCACATCTTCAAGGGGCAAATAGCAGGCCCTGTTGACTCTGTAGCTCTAGAGGGCAGCAGCCCCTGCCCATTTCCTCTGGAGGCCATGGGACTCTCTTTTTCTAAGGTTCCCATCTCTCTGTCTACCTCCCCTCAAATTTATTCCCGTCTGCCCCATCTCTCTTTCTCTGCACTTCTGCTTCCCATCTCCTGAGCTTCAGCTTCCCTCCCTGCTTCAGCTCTGCCACTTCCAGCCAGCTTAGTTTTTTCCTGACCTAATTTTCCCACATCCAGAGGGGCCAGATTTGCTGCTTGGCTTGTACTGAGCATGCTCACACAGCTCTGAGCCCCCTCCGCCCATCCTGGATCCTTCACCCCACCTCCAAACTCAGCCTCCTCCCCCAGCTTCTTCCCCACAGTTCTGCCTTTTCTAGCCTGTATCACTCAGACACAACCCTGCCTGCCTGCAGTATGTTATTTTCACGAATGGGATGAAGGATCTGAGGAGTCCAGGCAAAGACGCTCTCCATCTCTTCTGTGGAATCAGCGCTTAATCACTTACAGTTGGCTTGGTACAAGATGTAAAATAACAAATGAACCTTCTAGACATCAGATCTACAAGCTACTGCAACAGGATGTTAATGTGAATTATTAGCACAACTGAATGAAAATGTACCAGGCTTTTTAACCTTGCTTTGCGTTGAGGGCACATAAACTTTACACCAACAAAGGTCACATTGGCAATTCATCTGGAGCTCAGAGGCCACAGCTTAAGGATCTACTTTCATGAATAAAGTTAAGCATATGCATAATTCTTTGCCAGACAAAGCTCCAGTACCATTAATATCTTCCATGATGAACACAAACTGCTTGTTGTTTGAACTCATCAGCAATAAAACCGGACAGCTGATTGGCTTCATCCTCATTCTACCCTTGGAGGGAGAAGACAGCTGAGGATTGCATTTCAGAACTCCAAGAGTCACATCTGGCCCCAGGGGCTGCCCTTTGGGAAGTCTCCTTCATGACCCCAGTCCTGCATCCATCGAAATCAATGGGTGATTTGTCGCTGGCTTGAATGGGAGCAGAATTGGGCTCCACATGCACAAGGAAACTCTTCAAGCATGAAAGCTAATTTAAAAGGAGCTCATCTCCTTGTGTTCAGAGAGAGAGCAAGAGAAAATCATGACAGATTTTGGTGTATTTTAACTGAATTATCGTCCCCTGGGGATTAAGCTAAAACCACAAACGTTATTTCATTTTCTAGTGAGGCTGCAGTGATGAATTTGAGTTTCAAAGGAGAAAGCCTGATTGTTTTTGCTTTTGGTGATAGTGATTCACTCCTCCCTCTTCAGATGTAAAACATTAATATCACGGTACACGTATTTTAAAACAAAGGATCTGTAACTTTCTTATAACGTAGACTTGTGGAGGTAAATACATTAAAGCCTTACACTGGTATACCAAAATGCAACCAAATTTTGCACTAGATTCTGTTTAAAATATTCTGCTTAATTGATTTTTTAAAAAATCATTATGTTGCTCTCGGCTTGACTATTGATCTGCAACACTGTGGAAGTAATGAAGAAGCCTTGAGATCAATAAGGCCAAAGTATATCTCAAACTATATCTGCCTCACTAGCACAACAGGGATGTGACCAGTCAAATTCCCCAGACAGGGCAGGGAGTAGAACCAATCTCTTCCCAGAACTGCTAAGATTCATTTGTATTGGCATAAACATAACTAATGAAACCCTGACAATGCCTCACTTTTGTGAAAGCTGATAATATATCGCATCACTCACAGTGAAATGAGCAAAAACACAATTTGCAAAATAAAATCCCAACCCTGAGCTGTTGTTAGTGCACTTGATTCTCTCCCATCCGGATCAGGATAGTATTTCTTCTGATGAGCTCATATGTGGGTCTTTTTCACAGTGTTTATAGGTCGGAGAGGTTTTTGCTTCCCTTTCTGTCACTATAATGTAGGTAGCTGCAATCGCAGGCTGATAACTTTGTTTAGGGCTAACAAAGTTATCTTATCTTGTTTGTATTATTAATATTACTCTAGATAAGCCACCCGGAGAAGTTGGCAAGTGAGTCTCCAGGAAGTGACCTCATGAAAGTAAAAAGTTCAGACAGTTATTTACTATCATAAGAATAGCTGGCCGAATACAATCATACTTTGAACTTCTATGCAATTTTCCAGCTGAAAATTACTTGCTTAATCTTTACTTGCTCTCTTTTACACCTCATGGCACAGATGAGCAGAAGTTTATCAGGTGTCATTTCTACTTGAAATGGACAGATTTTCAAAAGATTTTCAAGATCTTGGGTGCACCTTGGGTGCTGAGCTCTTTTGAAAATCTGGCCATAAGAATCACAATGGGAACTGCTGGGTGCTCAGCATTTTTGAAAATCTGCCTCTTATTTATGTGCCTGAATGTGAGTTCAGCTTTCTTGACAATCAAACTCCCAACTGTGGATGCTAAACTAATGGAAATCTGGCCCCACAATCCTGACAGAAGATTGGCTCATGGATTTTCCACTCAGTGCCTACTCAGACATCTTGTTTCAGTGGGAGTCTTTCTGAATAAAGCCTTCAGGGTGTGCCCCATTGTCTTCCTCAGGAATTGCAGGTGCTCAGCACCTTTGTGGGTCCAGCTCAGAGAAAAGGGTAGCAAGAATTTTATTATGCATAGCCACTAAAAGAAAAAAAAATCACATTCCTAGCTGAAATCAGTTAACTTGGTACAAACTTGCAATTTTTTAAAATATAGCTTTTCTATCAAAACTCTGTGTATGACACCCATTTGTCAGAGAGAACAGGAGTTCCTCACACACTGAGACAGATGCTGTCGGAGAAGCATGGTCAACATACAAATTTGTACCAATTTAACTGATTTCAGCTAGGAGTGTGATATTTTCTTATTACTAGGTAGTAACAGTACAGCTCCTTGGTGTGGATGCAGTTATAGCAGTACGAAGCTGCTTATTACCAGTAACTAAATTTGCAGGAATAAACCATACAGATGTACGCATCTGTAAACCAGCATAACAGCATCCACACTAGGCAGGTTGTACCATTTTAATTATGCTAGTTTCAAACCAATATAGTTACAGTGGTACAAAAATTGTGTACAGCTAAGCCCTGGGATTGCATACAGTAGTCATTACAACGCAGTGTCTCCTTTTCAGGGACTGGAAAATGAATGTTACAGTTACACATTTCAAACCATCAAAACCATCAAATTAATTTCTTTCTTTCTTTTTCTTTCTTTCTTTTTGGAAAAGGCTGAACCTAATCTGCACCTCTGAAGTTTAAAAATATGGTAATGCAATTAGTGGCTTTGGCTGTCTAATGAAGCCACTTTAAATCCCTGCAAAAATACCATTAAAAGAGAATGCTTAAGAGCCTCTTCAAACTTTCCAAAATGTGAAGTACGTTCTTATTCAGAAGATGCCAATCTAGTCTCCTTTCTCCAAGGTTCAAGATTAATTAGGGACTTGTTTAGTGCATGAAGGAGGAAACAAATGAACTCTTGGATTGCAGAGCACTGGAACCAATTTTTTAATCATTTTTTTTCTTTACAATTACATTCCTATCATGGAAGTCTTCATTAGACTTCTGTCACAGGCCCATATTATGTCAGGTAAGTATTACCAGTGCTTGGCTTTCATCCAGATTGAATGTTATGAATTTTCTCACAAATAAATACAGGAGATGTATTTTAATACAATAAAAATATGTTTATTCAAATATTTGTGAATTTGCATAATAAATTCATACATACCCCTACACTATACAAAAAACCTGGCTGTTCAGATATTATATTAGAGAAATATATTAATACCTGATCTTGACACAGTACCATTATGCAACAACATTACCTAAGATAAGGAATAATAAAGGTGGATGGAATGGATATGTTTGAGGCTAATTGTTAAAAGAATGGCTTGTGTACGTTTAGTGAAGGGGAAAGGGAAAAGGAAACTGTGCTCTATGGATAAACTCACAACCTTGTTTTCCAGTGAGCTGCAAGGGTTAGATCCAGATACAAACTCCCCCAAAGGTTGGAGGAACTGGTTTGGTTAATTCTATAGGTAAGGGCCAGCTGGGAAATTTAGATTTGGATCCAAATGACCCCAAATTCATAGATAGTCTAATCCAGGATTTTGGTTCCAGCACATCTCTAGTTCTAATGACATTTAGCTCTAAGGGAGATTACTTTATCAGTATTCTCTCTCTCATGTATGCATGCACACACAAAACCCTGTTTTGATGTTGAGAACTTCTTCAGAAAAGTCTGTAGAATTAAAATAGAACCATTAAAAAAACAACAACAACAACAACCCGTGCACGGTACTATTTATGTGTGCATGTCTGTGAGAGAGGGGGTTCAGTGGCTCTAGTTTCTATGCAAGTGCTAAAAAAGAAAAGAGAAGCAAAACTTGAGAGAGATATTGCTGTAGAATAGGTTTCAGAGTAACAGCCGTGTTAGTCTGTATTCGCAAAAAGAAAAGGAGTACTTGTGGCACCTTAGAGACTAACCAATTTATTTGAGCATGAGCTTTCGTGAGCTACAGCTCACTTCATCGGATGCATACCGTGGAAATCTACAGCTCACTTCATCGGATGCATACCATGGAAACTGCAGAAGGTGTGTATATAATGTCTTCTGCAGTTTCCACGGTATGCATCTGATGAAGTGAGCTGTAGCTCACGAAAGCTCATGCTCAAATAAATTGGTTAGTCTCTAAGGTGCCACAAGTACTCCTTTTCTTTTTGCTGTAGAATAGAGACATATGCGTGACACTGGAGAACAGACGTTGAAATGGCCACTAGCCTGTTCTTAGTTTATACGTTTTTGATGGGATATTAACAGGCTCCAAAACTTAATTATAGTTATCACAGATGGACTCTCCCCACCCAAAATAAAACCTCACAATCTAGTCTGTCAACCGATTTCTGGAGGAAGATGGATGCTCCTTATGCAAATTGGTCTTTGGAGATGTACCTATACATGCCCACAAATGCCTTTTTTAATTTTTGCTACATATAGTCTAACACTATATCAGGGAGTATGAAGATTCATTCCTTGTTTGTGATGAAAGCTCAGTGGGAAATGGGAAATATGTAACAATGACTGGCAGATCTAGTTACTCTTTTCCATTAGTACCAATTTATCATTATCCAGACCTCTACCAGGGTTAGCAGATAATGTTTTCTCTAAGTGGGAAAGCAAGGGTATAGTTTTCATAGCTGATTTGTTCAATTCTACCTCTCTTATGTCCTTTGAGCAATTGCAGATCAGATCTATGCTTCCCAGGATGCACTTCTATGGCTATTTATAAATAAGGCATTACATCACCTCTTGACCGTGTTTCCTAACCTAATTTCTATTGGTTAGACTGATAAAGGCTGTACAATAGATACTCTTGACAGAGAGAGCTGTATGTCACTTCCCTACTCAATATTAACAGGACTTTAAAGCACATGGGCACGAGGGGATTTTGCTCAAAGAAATTTTTTAAGTATAGGTAATATTTCTGAATAATAAGCATGGTGAGGTAGTTAAAAAACCCTGGATTTTTATTGTAAGTGTTTCTTGTGCTGCACACCACATCTCTGATTAAACCAGCAGAAGATTAATCAGCACAGACTTAATTGTAGTAACACTATAACAATGGACAAAGTGGCCTTCTGCCAGCTTAATATGCAGAACAATTCAAGCAGTTTTGGACTAGTCAACAAAGCCTCTGCTGGATGTGGTGGTGCAGTGGTAGCCGTAATCT
This sequence comes from Lepidochelys olivacea, assembly GCF_965140295.1. Taxonomy (NCBI): domain Eukaryota; kingdom Metazoa; phylum Chordata; order Testudines; family Cheloniidae; genus Lepidochelys; species Lepidochelys olivacea. Next base: position 18,027,084 of record NC_140424.1, read on the forward strand.
CAAGAGCTCTAATTAAGTAGACTTTAGAGACCTGTGTTCAAACAGATCTTAGGTCACAAGTGAAATGAGTTTATCCCTAGAGGATGAATTGTCCCCACCTGACAAACAAGTAGTCTGCAGACTCTGATCAGGAAATCCCAGGATTTGAAAATTTCCAGGGGAGTTTCAGCCTTAAAATTCACCCCCCCAAATTAAAACTAACCAAGACTTTAGGATCATTCTTGCATACATTGTATTATGAGTGATACAGGGAGAAGAGTACTACATGGGTCGATCACAGCAACATCAACAGAATCAAAACCTGTTCTAAAGCCCATGGAAGTCAATAAGAACCTTTCTACTGACTTCAGTGGGCTTTGGATCAGGCCCATTGTGCCTTGACAAGGTGCAGAGAAATTATCCTTGCAACAAGTTAATTGTGGTTATTTAAAGTGCTATTTCTTATCTTGGCTTCGCTAGAAGGGTATGTTTTACAATGGGATTTGTACCTGAGTTTTGCCAACACTTGTGAGAGGTGGTGTTTATCTTAAAGCCCCAGCTCCTGAAGTTGAGAAATTATGTGAGAATCTCTGCTTGTCTCTTAAAGAAAGAGGATGTTTCTAGCACTCTTGGCTGCAGAGAAAAGCTGGGAAACCATGACCCAAGTGTAACATAAAGGTTTAAAAACCAGAAGGCAAATAAAAAGAACCTAACGTTGATTATTTTTAAAAATCTGATGATTTTAAAGTCAATCTTATGACTTTGTGGGTCTGACTCATTAATTTTTTTGAATACTTGGGATTGTCAATACTAGTAGCTTTGTCATTTCAGTGTTATCCCCTGGCCTTTTGTAATACTTTCCTCTGAATTCAGCAACTGGTCATTCTGACTCTATTTAATTTGATCACTTCCGCTGGCACTGAACTGTTTGTATTAAAAATCTGATCACAGGTGATAGAATATTACCATTTAATTAATAAGGAAAGCCACAGTTCTGAGTGAGGCGGAAGGAAGAAAGAAAGAAAAAATAAAGACTCCACAAGCCTGAAGGAAGAATTATGGAATAACAAGGAAACGACAACCAAAAATGAGTCAGATGTTCTAAGCATAAGCACTCACGTGAGTTCAGCAAGCTATGATTTACACTCTGTCGGCCATACAGACATTGAGATCAGTCACTTATTTAAATCAAAATGATAGGAGCAGACTTGATTCAAATAAGAAAAAGACCCTGCAATATGGTATTCCACCCCTTGTCTCCTAATAGTCCTGATGAGCTTGAACCAAAACACTGAACGATCCCAAACTTTGGGGAAGTTCTGTTCTGATCTGAATCAGCACTTTGCAGCCTAGACCCATCTGTAATGTTCAATAACCATTTTCACTAAAGGTCTTTCACTCTCCCAACATAAAACCATTATCAAAAATGAGCATGGGCCATGAAATGTATAAAGAGATCTCAGTGCTCTCACATCTGGTGTGTATGCACACATGTGCTTGGATCTGGCGTTTTTAGACCATTATATATTCAGAGAACAACTGTGAGTTTTGATCCAGATGTATTTGCTTCAGCGCTCAGTGACCATCCTGAACTGAATAGATGGACACGGTCAGCTTAAGATGGAGCATGGCATGTTGAGATTGTGAGATGGAACATCTAGAACAGCAGTTCTCAAACTGTGGGTCAGGACCCCGAAGTGGGTTGCAACCCCGTTAAAATGGAGTCGTCAGGGCTGGCTTAGACTTGCTGGGGTCTGGGGTTGAAGCCTGAGCCCCACCACCCTGGGCCGAAGCCTGAGAGCTTCAGCCCCGGGTGGCGGGGCTCAGGTTAAAGGCCCTTTTCTGGGGCTGAAGCCCTTGGGGTTTGGCTTTGACCCCCCCCCTCCACCTGGGGCAGCAGGGCTTGGGCAGGCTCAGGCTTCGGTCCCCCGTCCTGGGGTCGTGTAATAATCTTTGTTCTCAGAAGGGAGTCGGGTGCAATGAAGTTCGAGAACCCCTGATCTAGAAAATTAGGGCAGGGCTAAGAGTGCACCTTCAACTTCAGGTTTCAGAGTAACAGCCGTGTTAGTCTGTACTCGCAAAAAGAAAAGGAGTACTTGTGGCACCTTAGAGACTAACCAATTTATTTGAGCATAAGCTTTCGTGAGCTACAGCTCACTTCATCGGATGCATACTGTGGAAACTGCAGAAGACATTATATACACAGAGACCGGAGAGTGGGGTGGAAGGACGTATTGTTTCATGGCCTCTGTGTATATAATGTCTTCTGCAGTTTCCACAGTATGCATCCGATGAAGTGAGCTGTAGCTCACGAAAGCTTATGCTCAAATAAATTGGTTAGTCTCTAAGGTGCCACAAGTACTCCTTTCCTTCAACTTCAGTTACTAGATAGGTCTCCAAAGGTCACACCCCCATGCTAAATGTGAAGGAGACTGCAAGCGTCTCCATTTTATGCAAATTTTTTATTGTCATCAGACTCCTAGCAACTTGCCACCAGGGCCTTTTGTTGGGCAAATTGTGAGCTTCCTGAGGCTATGTTTCAGGTGCTGACTCATGCCCCCATGGAGCCAAGCGGTGAAATATGGTGGAGCTGCTTTTTCTTTTTTGCTTGTTCTCACAGCAACTGATTACACGGGGTGCGAGAGATCCTACAGCAGGGATCAGGAACCCCTGAGCAACAGAGAGATTGACCTCAAAATTAAGGGCTTGGGGAAGAGAAGAAATCCTTGTCAAAAGTATTTACGTGCCTTTGCCAGAATATGTGCTTTGTCTTCCTAATGTCTCCTATCCAGGTAAAGGCAAAAGGTAATAATCATCTGTATAATCTGATTTGCAAGGTTAGCTGCCCTGAATCATAAATATGAATGGGATTTATGACCATGAAGGTGCACTTTGTAAGGCTTCAAGAGGAGAGCGACGTTGTCACATCTCCCTTCTCACAGACCTTCATAAAAAGAGAGAGGAAAATGCTGAGATCCAAAAACTACCAAGCCATAAAGGAAGACTTTAAAAAATAGATTTACTTTAATTATATACTTCTGTAATTTTCTGTAGTTTCCCCATCCCATTATTAAATCACAGCAGTAACTCCTCGAATAGATTCTCACTGTAAACATATTGGTTTAGCTTTATTGTCTCCTAGCACGACCAGTGTGTAGTGAAAACAAAGCTCTGCCACAGCTTCTCATCTGGCAGCACTGATCAGAATAGAGGAGGGCAGGCTGGGGAATCATAGTTCTCTTCACTACTATAGAGATGAGATATCCTTGCTCTGAGGAATGCCCTATCTCCAGAGTTGAGGCCCCCCCCCGAAATTCATACTCCAGTTTGCTAAGGCTCTACACTGAAACTGGCTGGAGATTCCCCACAAAGAATTCCCTCTGGGTAGGGGGATTTTCCACTGGTGGAAAAAACATTTGTAGTGAGCTCCACTACTTGTCTTCCTTACCGTGTCATAAAGTCAGAAGAAAGGGTGTGTTGGAGGGCTGGGAGTGAGCTGAGCTCCACTATGCCTGATTCTCCACCAATGTAAATTATGTTACTGAATTTACAGCAGTGGTGGAAGTTAAAGTAGCCTCCTTGCTGCTCTAACTTTTGCCAGAGCCAAGCCACTGAGGAGCAGGGAGCTGAAACTGGTTCGCTGAAATAGCCACTCTACACAGCTCGGACACAGCAGAGAAACCAGGCCCGGATACATAGGTACCGGCTTCCTCTGGGCCGAGGGGGCTGAACCCCGCATTCCACCCCAGGCCCCTCCCCCACCTCACCCCTTACCCCAAGTCCCCCCCCTTCCCACCTCTTTCTGCCCCTGCTCCACCCCAGGTCTCGCCACTTCCACCCCCACCCCGCCTCTTCCCACCCAGTTCTGCCCCCTCCCCCCAGTGTGCCCCATCCCCACTCCTTCCCCTCACTCCCAGAGCCTCCTGCATGATGTAGAACAGCTGATCATGGTGAGTGGGAGGCACTGGGATGGAGGGGGAAGCTGGCTGCCATTTTTTCCATGGAGCAGACACGGAATCAGCGACTATGCCCGGATAAGGGGAAGCTTGGCTGGTACCTTAGGAACAGCACCGGACCAGAGGATTAGAAATACACTCCACCTCGCTCCTTGTCTGGCGAGCTTCACTCTGTTTTGTACAGAGATATCTTAGATGTGTGGAGAGAATTTGCCCTCCATGAGCTGGATTCTTGCCCCTTAAATCTCCTAAAGACTTTGGAGACTTTGGGGCCTGGAGCTGGGGTGGGGGTGGGGGAGGGAAGGGGGTTAGGCTCCTTGTGAGGATTGTTATCACCTCCCTTCAGGAGGGGAGGGTGCCAGCTGTCCTTACACAGGTTGTGAGGAAGCCCTGGGCCTAAAAATCTATCTCTAGATATTAACAGTCTGGGCCATTATCACCCTGTCTCTATGTTCCCCATTCTGGGGGAGAGTATGGAGGAAAGAATGTTGGGAAGCACTCCAGATAACCCAGACCCTGCATACAACTCCTTTATTTAGCAACGAGCCTGTTTTATACACAGGTGTAACAGGGAGCTCTGTCTGGTGATCGATGATGGACCAAGCTAAGGTACCCATGCTGATATTGACAGGCCCATCAGCTGTTTTTGTTGCCATTGGTCATGATGTTCTCTTGACTTGGCTGAGGGTTCTTGAAGGGGTGGGCAGGGGCAGGACAACCCATCACTTGGCTAATTCCTTCCTTTCTGAGATGTCCCAAAGGGTGCTAATAGGTTCTTATGCCCCTGCTGCCTGTGGAGTGCTACAGGGTTCCATCCTGCCACCCTTCCTGCTTAATGTGAGCATATAGCCATTGGGAGAGTATGGAAGATGCTTTGGCCTGGATGACCAGTAGCATATGAGTAACACTCATAGCTCCATTGTTTTAAACCCAGATTCTGTGGTCTCCTTGTTTTCCCAGTGCCTGACAGAGGTAGGGATGTGGAAAAAACATTTGTAGTGAGCTCCACTACTTGTCTTCCTTACCGTGTCATAAAGTCAGAAGAAAGGGTGTGTTGGAGGGCTGGGAGTGAGCTGAGCTCCACTATGCCTGATTCTCCACCAATGTAAATTATGTTACTAAATTTACAGCAGTGGTGGAAGTTAAAGTAGCCTCCTTGCTGCTCTAACTTTTGCCAGAACCAAGCCACTGAGGAGAAAACTGGCTAAAGAAATAACTTGGATGAGGTGGGGGTGATGTTGATAGGCAAGGGAAACATCTGGAAGACTGGGGTCAGGGTTGCAAGTGTGCTCTCCCTTGGAGGTGAAAGTCCAGCATAGTTCACACTAGAATTATCATTGCTCTTAGATTCCCAGGTGACAATGGCAGCAAGCAGTGACTTTTTCATTGGCTGCTGTCCTGTAATCTACCACTTGCCTCTCTGATGCAGTTCTCACCCTAATCATTCAGACCTTTGTAACCTCCAGGCTAGATTATCTCAACACATGCTACTTGGAGCTATTCCGGAGAATGATTTTGAGACCTCAGCTAGTGCAGAATGCAGCTGCTGGTGTCTTGAATGGGACAAGCCATTATGAGTATAACACCATGGCTCCAAGCCACGCACTTGGTAAATGTGCATCTCCGAGTCCACCTTTGTACACAAGAGCCAAGGGGGTAAATCTGCTGATGGTTCAGTTTGCTCCTCCTTCTCACCATATCTGTGCATAGCTCTCACTGATAGTAGTGGGAGTTATACATGGGTAACAGGTAGAAGTTAGTATTGCTGGTGTTTTACTCCATAGCATCCACAAGATGGGAGATTTAACTAATGCTGGGGTATCCTACTTCTTTAGTGAGAAATCTGTGGCTGTCAGCGAAAGGCTGTGTGTGTACCAGGCTACTGCAATAGACAATAGATTGAAAAGTTTTGGCTCATGATTGTAGATCAGGATTGAAGACAAGGAGATGTATGGATCAAGTGCTGTACTGGATTTGGATGACAGCGCACCCTTTACCACTGGAAAGCAGTTTAGGAACATTAAAGCATGGTACTAATGGTAAAACAGGCTGCTTTATTTAGCTCTGAGGTTTGTTATGGAGGCCACATTTACAATGCAATAGAATTAGGTTTTTTGCATATGTTACCTTTCATGTGAAAGGTTTCAGAGTAGCAGCTGTGTTAGTCTGTATTTGCAAAAAGAAAAGGAGTACTTGTGGCACCTTAGAGACTAACCAATTTATTTGAGCATAAGCTTTCATGAGCTACAGCTCACTTCATCGGATGCACTTAAAGAAAAATGTGAAAGGTATTCTAAAATGGCTTTACAAGCTCTTTGGGGCAGGGGCTGTGTTTGTACAGAGCCTACTACAATACAGCAGGTACTACACAAGGTGAGTAAAGGTGGCAACATTGGGCCCTGAATAACTTTACATATTACATTTCCTTTTCATCATTTATCTTTCTGCTCTTCACTCAGCATTGACAGTGAAACTTATCGGGGCATTTTCACTTTCTCCTTCTAGTCAGTCCCTTTCTGGTTCTCACACACTAACACAACCCCCTGGTGTTTGTTTTGCAGTGCTGGAGGGGAAACATTCACATTTAAGCATATACAACTGAGTTTGCTGACATTTTCATGAAAACATGTTGATTCATATTAAGCTTTATAAAATCTTTTTGTTTTCTTTAAATACAAACTAAATATGTCTAGGTTTCTACAGTGGCATGTATAATGGAAATAGAAAAGTACTATTAACTGGGGTAGGGAAGAGGAGAAAGAGGGAAGGTGCTCCTGGATCTTCTGGAATGTCAGGTTCCCCAAAAATATCCATAGATCTCCTTCCAAATCCCCTCTTAACTGTGCCTACCTTGAAATGTAACAATAAAGTCTGCAGGCACTGGGACCTGAAAGTATTAGCATCTCCTTAGCATTTAGCTACAGTGTGTGGCAGAAAAAGAATAGTAACACGAGGAGGAGGACAACAAGGAGAGAGGAAGACGCAACTGGAACGTTCTGCAGAGCCAGCAGCATCACCACACAGACGCTCACAGCTGGGGATATGATGAGCACAGGTGTTTGCTAGCTAGAGCCAGCAGTCAGATTCCTTGGCAAGGATCTCCCAGTGTGCTCTCACAGGCAGAAAGAGGGAGGCATCTCTGTCCACCGGCATGAATTGTGCTGGGACTCCAGAACACACTCGGGGTTTGAATTGAAGCCACCACGCTCCCTGAGCTGGAGTCCTATTTTATTTCTGAACCCCAGAGTACAGATGACCGTGGCTAAAAGAAGAGTGACAAGGAGATATCAGCCGTTAACGCTCTTGAGCTCCTGCTGGCACCATTACAACTCTCGGTCTTCATTAAGAGGAACAAATGGCGGAGGTCTTTGATGTGGTGCGACAGAGCCACTGCAGAACGGGTAGCGGAGGCTTATTGCCATGGGGCACGCTGCTTGCAAACCGCACTGGAGAGCAGATATGCTAACAAGCTTTCTGGCGGCTGCCACAGCTCAGTCTTAAGACAAAGAGAGTAAATAACCTTGGAGATACTTCTATTACTAATGCAGTGAGACTCTTCTCCGTGTTTTGTAAAAGAGGAGGTCATGTCAGCATGCGATTAGAGGTGGTCAGCTGTAAGACTGGTGTGGTCTATTGGACAGAACACAGGACTGGGAGTCAGGACTTCCAGGTCCTATCCGCGAGCTCTGTCACCACTTGCTCTGCCTGTGCCTTAACCACAAGATATGGGTGAAACTGAAGCATCAAGACAATAGTAATAATCATGAATTGTCAGGGCTGCACTCCCTGTCCTCTACAGGAGGGAGCATTCCTTAGAAACTCCACAAGTTCAGTCTCATTGAGATTTCCAAGCACTCGTCCATCTCTTGCTGCTTTCAGTAGATGCTCTGAGCATGAGGAAATAACCTGCTAACCCTCCTCACAGCAACTACAGAAGAGGCAGTAGCGAAAGCAGGTGTGTCTACTCACGTTAGGCTGATGAACCTGCTGCACCCAGGACAGTGGAACTAAGAAACCCGAAAGAAAATAAACACACTCCCTTCATGTGCATGTTCCCCTTGTCCTCTGGCAACGGAACTCCAATTTTGGGCCAGAAGCTCTCACGGAGAACTGCCCTGTATGTATCTTGTTAACATTTGAAACTCATCTGGCAGGAATCGGGAAGAAACACACGTTTTCCAGTCTGACCTTTCTCAGGAAACAAACCAAGTATGTTGGTAGCAAACCAGGTCAGGGGAATAGGACTGATTTTAGCTGTCTCTTGTTTCTCCTCAGAGGGACTCACTCTCTGCTTTGTTTGGTCTGCGTCCCTGGGTGGGCATGGCCCTGTCAGTTTGATGAATGAGGCTGGGTAGAAGAGGCTTCTCAGTCTCATTTGAAATGTTCTCCTGGTGGGTTGATGAGAAACTGTCACCTGGAAACGTTCCTCTAGGGGAAGGTCTTTCACTTTGCCTTTGGTCCTCATTTAAACTTTCTTTTTAATGGTTAAGTGTATTTATATACCACCTCCAGAAGTTTATTTTGCCTGACCAGATCACAGAGTGATTAATGACTACGGTCTTGCCAGGATATCAATGCCTTGGCTGTGCCATAGCTAGAGACAGAATCCAGCTGGTGCAGAAAAATATGGGTTTGCTGCTACTTCCAAACATCAGGCTGCTCAGAGACCTACAGGCTTCCTCCAAACTGTGCTTGGCATTGCCATGATCCCTAATGATATCAACCCTGGCAGAAACATGGCCAAAAATCAGTGTTGCCAGCAATGTACAGTAGTAGCTCAGGAAATACTGATTGGCTGGGGAAGGAGGGGGGATGTCATTTCCTGAAATGCTGCAATCTGAAGGTAGAATATCTAGAGATGATGTGGGAGCACGTCAGATTGGCAGGTACAATAGTATGAAACATTTAAGGAGCGCTGATGGGCAGAGAGCAGTTCTGTGAGTTGCTCTACTCCAGGCCCTTTTCTCATTACATCAACTCACTAGCTGGCTGATATTATGATATCGTTGCTTTCGCTCTCTTATCTGTACTATGTATAGCTAGCATGGCTCTAAGCATAGAGAGGCAGATAACTTCACGTAATATCTACTTCACAAGGTGAAACACATGGTCAACATCCAGCAGTCATGAATCAGTGCTTTAAGGTGAAATTCACCCTGGTGCAGAAAACACACACAAACTTCAAACCAACTGAAACCCTATTGTGAGTCCTTAAGTGGGACTTAACTGGTGCATCTATATATTTAATGATATGGTCTCCATTACTGTAATATCTGAGCGCCTACAATCCCTAATGTGTTTACCCTCATAACACTGTTGTGAGGTAAGGCAGTGCTATTATCCCCATGGTACAGAAGGGGAACAGAGGCACATAGAGGCTAAGTGACTTGCCCAAGGTCAAACAGGAAGTATGTGGCAGATCAGGAACTTGAACCAAGGTCTCCCAAGTCCTAGGCTACTGCCCTAACAAGACCATCCTTCTTCCCTTACTGGCCTTTTGTGGTCAGTCTGCAAATGTTAACCCTAAGAGAACTTTAGTCAGTCCCATTCCTTACCAAGAGGCTGAGCTTTGCTCCTCAGCAACATACCCAGTCTCCCTCTGACCCCCCCATGGGTTTCAGTGTGGGGTGGCAGGTGACAACCAAGGGTATGTGGTCAGTGGGCTTTTTTTTTTTCTTCTGTATTGAAGCAAGTTCTCCTGGAGTACTGTACCTCATCCAGTGCCCATCAACAACTATGTGGGTGAAACCAGACAATCACTATGCTCTTGAATGAACTCACACCAACAAATAATAAAAGACAAAGACAGCCTGTGACCTGTAGGCGAACACTTTTCACAAAATGATTGCTCCATATCTGACCTCTCAGTCCTCATCCTCAAAGGAAGTCTGTACAACACCTTCAAAAGTTGAGCTTGGGAACTTAAATTCATCTCTGCTAGAAATAATAAACAAGGACTTAGCAGGATCCTGGTTTCATTACAACAATTTGTAACACCCCCCATTGCTTGCTAACTCTTAATTCCCCACTTTATTTTAAGCAGTCTCCTACAGCATGTGAACCCCTTATGCTTAACTTCTGTCCCAATTTGTATTTAGCTTAGACATTCTGGTTACCTTACCCAGACATGAGGAAGAGCTCTGTGATGTTCAAAACATTGACCCTTCCACTAACAGAAGTTGGTCCAATAAAAGACATTACCTCACATACCTTGTCTCTCTCATATCCTGGGACCAACTTGGCTACAACAACACAGCAAACAATTTTGCAACTTTATTATTTTCTGGAGTACATTTAGTGCTTGTGAAAGGAACCAATCGCATAACAAGGCCCCAGAGGGCCCTGGTGCAAGAATTAGATTAGAGGCCTGCTCCATGATTCTAAAATTGAAAATTTATTTTACCATCTACATCACGGCCCCCAACCTACGCCACTACCCCCCAACATCACCCATTCTCTCCACAGCCCCCACAACTCACCCCATTGCCCCCAATATCCCTCACTCACCCAACCCCTCATCCTGCAGCTCCCCAACAATCCCCACTCACCCGATAGCTCACACCCCTTTTCCCAGCATCCCTGGGACCGTCCTGGCCTCTCATTGTTGCCCCTCAGGCTCAGCGCTCTGCCCCATCCCACACTAGGGTGGCTCCTCCTGCCACCCAGTTCTGCTTACGCCCATCGCCCGCCCCACACTCACACAACATGGGCCAAATATGAATGATGAGTAGAGTTGCGACCCCATGCAGAGGTGCCATTTGGCTCAGCCACCCCTCTGTTACAGAAGGGCCAGTCAGGCCAAACCTGAGTGGCATTGTGACCTTGTGCACCAAGTTATAACACCACTCACTCAAATTTGGCCTGGATGATCTCCTGTCATGACAGAGGGGCAGCCGGACGAAACCTGAGAGGTGCTGTGCCTTTCACGAACCCATCAAAATGCCACTCACTCATTGGCTGCTCCCTCCATCTGGTTGGGTCCCCAAAACAGCGTGGGCCTTTGTGTGACTGCACCACTTGCACCATGGTAGCTATGCCACTGAAAGGAACTGGTTTGAGCTACCTGAAGGGTGAAGTCCTGTCTGCATAGCACAGGCAGAGAATGGTCAGTGACCATGCCAGCACACCTGACTCTGCCTTAGTATGTGCTTAACTCAGCCATGGAATTAGGGATGATAGGTAAGCGTGAGCCATGTGCCCAATCAGTCGCTGGCTTCTCTGCAGCAACGTGTGCGCTGCAGAAAAGCGCCATTCATGATGTGAGTGTATGTCATCACAGAGCAGAAAGAGACCAAGCTGCTGCTGCATTCTTAAAAATGATGTTGATGAGTTGCACTGACTCTGCCTACCAACGTGCCCAAGGCTTGCACGGAAGTTTGGCTGGATGTGATGTGTGTGTTGCTTTATGGCTGTGCTTTTATTTCTGGATGCGATCCAAACCTACCAGAAAGAGACAGAAAGCTGTTCTCACACACTGTACCCTCTCTGATTTAGAGCTTTCAAGTTAAAGGCTAGAGGCAAAGCTTTTGTTATATTCTTCCAGCTCTTGCAAAACCTGCGAGAGTCCTTCCAGCCTCTCCACCATATTTTAAAAGTCTCCTGCTCTTTCTTAAAGTCTGACTTCATCTTTTACTTTCTCAGCTCTTAAAGCTGTGATGTCTGAAATAAGAAAGGCTACAACTAACCCAGAAAACCCATATATGTAATATGGAATGGAAAAGAATGGCAGAGGTTGAAAGTATAAGAAGATTAAAGTTAAATAAAAGTATGATGCCTCAGTGTGTCAGGAAAAGGACTCTAGCAAAAAGTTTTTGAAGATGATGACCAAAGTAATGCAAAATAAGTCTTCACAGATCTTGCTGCAGCATTTTATGGATGACTGTTTGGAGCACTATAGATACTGGATCAATTTTAGCTAACTATACCTAATCATATAATAAAAAATTTCTGCGCCTCTGTGCTACCTAGGAACCTTTAGTTCATAGATCTCAAAGGATTTTACAAGGGTTACTCTGTGATGCTGATAAGCTGAGTGCCAGCTCTGGCCATGGCCATTGGTGACAGCTAAGAACTGACAAACTCATTGCTGGAAGCCAAACCAGCTCACCTGTATGTTAGTTTTGTTCAAAACAGGTATTAATCTTATAAAATGTGTTTAGTGTTTAGACTCTGTGAAATGCTTGTAAATTTCTACATGCATTAATCTCACTTGTAATGTTTGTATTCCATGCTATAGGGACATATGTAAGTTTTGCTTTATAACTTTGAAAATGTTTGCTCTGAACTTGTGATCCCAAGCATGGGAATCATCCCCACTGCCTTGACCATCAAGGACTATCAAAAATTAAGTGGGCCATTATAAGACAAAAGCTTTGTTAATTGCCCCATTCACCTGTGGAGAAGTATGGGCATTGTCCCATCAGTTTGAATGCTGGAAGAGGGAAATAAAAAATCTTTGTGTCCACTATTTTTAACTCTTTGCTGTCTGAACTCTCACAGGGCCAGAGACACTAAGCTGAAGCCAGAGATGCCCAGGGGTTACCCCTGGGTCCACTCTGAAAGGCATTTTGAATCGACAGATGACTACAACTTTCAGAGCAGCAGCCATGTTAGTCTGTATCCGTAAAAAGAAAAGGAGTACTTGTGGCACCTTAGAGACTAACCAATTTATTAGAGCATAAGCTTTCGTGAGCTACAGCTCACTTCATCGGATGCATACAGTGGAAAATATAGTGGGGAGATTTTATATACACAGAGAACATGAAACAATGGGTGTTACCATACACACTGTAGCAAGAGTGATCAGGAAAGGTGACCTATTACCTGCAGGAGAGAGGGGGTGGGGGTGGGGGGAGAAACCTTTTGTAGTGATAATCAAGGTGGGCCATTTCCAGCAGTTTACAATGACAGTGGGAGGGGAAATAAACAAGGGGAAATAGTTTTCTTTGTGTAATGACACATCCACTCCCAGTCTTTATTCAAGCCTAAGTTAATTGTATCCAGTTTGCAAATTAATTCCAGTTCAGCAGTCTCTCCTTGGAGTCTGTTTTTGAAGTTTTTTTGTTGAAGAATTGCCACTTTTAGGTCTGTAATCGAGTGATCAGAGAGATTGAAGTGTTCTCCGACTGGTTTTTGAACGTTATAATTCTTGATGTCTGATTTGTGTCCATTTATTCTTTTACGTAGAGACTGTCCAGTTTGGCCAATGTACATGGCAGAGGGGCATTGCTGGCACATGATGGCATATATCACATTGGTAGATGTAAAAAGAAAAGGAGTACTTGTGGCACCTTAGAGACTAACCAATTTATTAGAGCATAAGCTTTCGTGATGTGCAGGTGAACGAGCCTCTGATAGCGTGGCTGATGTGATTAGGCCCTATAATGGTGTCCTCTGAATAGATATGTGGACACAGTTGGCAACAGGCTTTGTTGCAAGGATAGGTTCCTGGGTTCATGTTTTTGTTGTGTGGTTGCTGGTGAGTATTTGCTTCAGGTTGAGGGGCTGTCTGTAAGCAAAGACTGGCCTGCCTCCCAAGATCTGTGAGAGTGATGGGTCGTCCTTCAGGATAGGTTGTAGATCCTTGATGATGCGTTTTAGTTGGGGGCTGAAGGTGATGGATAGTGGTGTTCTGTTATTTTCTTTGTTGGGCCTGTCCTGTAGTAGGTAACTTCTGGGTACTCTTCTGGCTCTCTCCTTGTAAACTGCTGGAAATGGCCCACCTTGATTATCACTACAAAAGGTCCCCCCCCCCCCCCTGCTAGTGATAGCTCACCTTTCCTGATCACTCTTGTTACAGTGCGTATGGTAACACCCATGTTTCATATTCTCTGTGTATATAAAATATCTCCACTATATTTTCAACTGTATGCATCCGATGAAGTGAGCTGTAGCTCACGAAAGCTTATGCTCTCATAAATTTGTTAGTCTCTAAGGTGACACAAGTACTCCTTTTCTGACTACAACTTTGTCACTCTTAGGATTTAGATTGCAACTTGTTTGTGTGTATATGTTTGCTTGCTTTAACCTGTAAACAACTCTCATTTCTTTTTCCTAGTTAATAAACCTTTAGATAGCTTATTACAGGATTGGCTACAGGCATTGTCTTTGGTGTAAGATCTAGGGTACCAACTGATCTGTGGTAAGTGACTGGTCTCTGTGTGATTTACCACTAAGTCCAGCTTGCCTGGGTGGCAAGATGGACTGAAGAGTCTAATGCAGGGGTCGGCAACCTATCGCATGCGTGCCAAAGAAGGCACATGAGACGATTTTTAATGCAACGCTGAGGCCTGCTGGGTCCCAGCTGCCAGCCCCGCTCTTCGCCGCCCCTCTCCCCCCTGTGGGGGCAGGGTGAAGAAGCTTGGGCCTGCCGGCTGCTGCTGCAGGGCAGGCAAGGTCCCCCCTCCCCCGCCTCTTTCCCCCTCCCCGTGCTGGGTTCCTGCCCCTCCTCCTCTCCCTCCCTGCCTCCAATCAGCTGATGGCCCTTGTGAGGGAGGGGGAGAAGCAGCCGCTCGGGGAGGAGGCAGAGAAGAGGTGGGGACGAGGCCTTGGGGAAGGGGGGTGGAATCAGGGCATATCCCCTCCAGCCCCCTGCTGTGAGCCACTCTGGGCAGGGGGCTGGGAGCACCCCCATGATCCTACCACACACACCCCAGCCCTCTGCCCTGACCCCTGCACCCCCTTCACACATACCCCAGCCTCCTGCCCTGACCCCTGCACCTCCCCATGACCCCAGCCCTGACTCCAGCCCCCCCCCACCCCATGCCCTGACTCCTACACCCTCCTCACATGCCCCCTGCCCTGACTCTTGCACCCCCCACATTCCCACCCCCACCCTGCACACCAAACGGGAGCTCCTGCACCCCCCTCCCCCACATTCCCACCTGCACCCCTCACACCAAATGGGAGCTGCCCAGGTAAGCGCTCCACACCTCAACCTCGTGCCCCAACCCTGCGCCCCCTCCCTCATTCTATTTCCTGGCCAGACCCTACACCCCAGCCCCCAGCCTGCTCCTTCACCCCCAGCCCTGTGCTCAGTGCACTCCCACCCTCAGCTCAGTGCAGAGAGAGAGGAAGTGAATGGGCTAGAACCAGGGAGAAGGTAGGTACCCACCCTATGTGGGCAGGGCCGGGATCCCAGACTGGCAGCGGGCTGAGCAGGGCCGGCAGCCAGGATCCTGGCTGGCAGGAGCCGGCAGACGGAACCCCAGACTGGCAGCGGGTTGAGTGGCAGCAGGCTGAGCCGCTCAGCCCACTGCCGGTCTGGGGTCCCAGCCGCCGGCCCCGCTCAGCCCGCTGCTGGTCTGGGGTTCTGGCTGCTGGCCCCTTGCCAGCCGGGGTCCTGGCCGCAGGCCCCGCTCAGCCTGCTGCTGGCCTAGGTGAATGGAACCCCAGGCTGGCAGCGGGCTGAGCGGGCCAGCGGCGTAAGATCAGCATTTTAATTTAATTTTAAATGAAGCTTCTTAAACATTTGAAAACCTTGTTTACTTTACATATGACAATAGTTTAGTTATATAATATATAGACTTCTAGAGAGAGACTTTCTAAAAATGTTAAAATGTATTATTGGCACGCGAAACCTTAAATTAAAGTGAATAAATGAAGACTTGGCACACCACTTCTGAAAGGTTGCTGACCCCTGGTCTAAAGGGACTTTCTCTGGCTCCATGGTAAGACTGTTCCAGTGATCCAGAAATTCAATTTGTTACTGGGTTGGTGAAATCTAATTATAGAACTTACCACCAGTTGGGGGTATCTCCCTTGTTTTTGACAGTTTGCCCTGAGGTAGGCACTCATGTTCGTGAGCCACTCCAGAGAGCATGACATAATTAAACCTGGCAACATCCACTGAAATAGATAGCTACTTTACTCATTGTACAGCCAGTAAACTGAGGAACAGAGAGGTTAAAGGCCTGATCGAACTCCCATTTAAGTCAATGGGAAGACAGTATGTCTCAACATTGCCACGGGGAGTGAGCCTCCCAGCCTGGGTAGACAGACTCATGCTAGCAGGGTTCAATCCACTCCACTAAATGTAGCAACATAGGCATTGTGGCATGGCTGGATTTTGGGCTTTCAAGTCAAGGTGGTCAGGGGGGCTTGAGAGTCCAAGCAGCAACGTCCATATTGCTGGTCTTAGTGAGCTAGCTTGAGCCCCACTAGCGCAAGTCTGTCTACCTGCTATGCTGGGAGGCATACTCTCTATGGCTTAAATGGGAGTTGGATTGAGGCCCTAAGTAACTGATCTAAGACTACATAGTATGTTAGTGTTAGAGTTGAGAATACAACCCAAAAGTCCTGCTGCTTTACCCAATAGATCACACTTCCCCAGTGCATACATGCTTTCATCTGACCAACGATTAAGGAAGCAGGACTCAAGGGGAAAAGCCCTATTTTTAAAAAAAGCCATTACAGCAATTTTTCTCACTCTCGGTCTGTTCCCCCTCCTCCCCATCTTCTCTTGAATTGTGTTCAAACTTCTTGCAAAGCTGATCCTTCCATGTTACTGCAGAACAGGCAACAGGCCCACACTTCCTTGTAATTACTGCAGATCGGTCCTGCATTTGCCTTCTTTAGAAATGGCGAGATTGGGATCATGAAGATGAAAAGCCAAAGATAAGCTATTTTACCCAGCCCATCTGAGAAGGCTGGAGGTTTCCTTTGGAGGTGTCACTGTGATTAGTACTGCTTTCCTGTAAATGACCCCTGCAGTCACATAAATACTAGAAAAGAGCTTCTTGTACTTCTCCACTCTGGCGGGAAATGACTGTGTAATTTAGTCTTTTGAGAGAGTAGTATCTCTGCCAACAGATCTACAATGTAATCAAGGCCTGTCTAATGTAACATTGGGTTGTGAAGGGACAGAGACCCATGGAGAAGCTACTGCATTGTGGTGTATGTGGTTTCTTTTTGAAGAGGCTATTGCTTGCTCACTGCATTCCTTTCCTTGGGCCCATAAATCTATAGCAGAGGGCTCCAAGACAAATGAAAAACTCAAATAAAGCAGCAAAGGAGATTGCTGAGGGAGGCAGTGTGGTCCTGGGGACAAGGCACCAGAATGAGAGTCAGGAGACCTGGATTCTATTCCCATCTCTTGCACTGATGCACTGTGACCCTGGCAAGTCATTTAAGCCAAACTTTGCAAAAGCAATATGAGCAAAGGTGCCTTCCCACCACACTCTAAAACAAAGTCTTCACCCAGTGTAGAGTCAAAGCTCATCCCCTGCCTGGAAGTTGGCTTTATCAATGCAGAAATACCAGTAAGATAAAGATCTGCTCAAACCTTGTCCCCAAGCTTGGGTGCTCCTAAATTTGCCATCCCAGAACTGCTCAGCCCATATCCTAGATCATCTGGACCCAATTTTCAGGCCCAACAAGGTTGTGGCTCAGCACAGCTCCTGGGAAAGATGTTTTTGTACCATGCTTATGTTACACTGCCAACCTGCTAGCAACAGGCAAATTTGGTTCTTGTGCAACTTAGAGCAGCCTCAGGGCAAACAATTTCTGCTCTACAGTTCTCCTCCTACCTGCAGCTTTTCATATGTGTTTCCAAGGCAGAATTGGTCTATTAAAGTTTTGTAAACTCCTTCTTTCCACCACTAGCACCTTTTTCCAACCTGTACATTTTGGGACACTGTCTAGATTGCTTTGCTGCAAATTTGCCCTGCATTTTTAATCTTCTTACTTATATTGCAGCCCTTTGGAAGCAATTAAAATTTCCCAATTGACATCCCCAGTGATCACAAACAACCCTACAATAACAAACAAATACAGTTGGGCCAGATCCTCAGCTGGTATAAATCACCATTCCTCTACTGATTTCAGTGGTGCCACACTGATTTATGCCTGCTGCGGATCTGATCTATTGTGTGTCAAGGAGATCCAGAAATATGTGGCAAGAAACCATATCTCCCTTCTGTGTTTTGTATACAGAATACCGCAGCAACAGTGGAAGGACACAGATTTCAGTGCCAGCTTTCCAAGGGGATCTAATTAAAAATAAAAGAGTCAGCAAAAATGTTTAAGAGATTATGAAAAATACCTGGACAATGTTCTTTTAAGCAAGGAGCTAATCTCCCCTGTGTGCTGGCTCTCTCTGCAGTGTCCATTAAAGTGGGCATAAGAGAAAAATTGTGCACATAAAATTTAACTTGAACCAGGGTGTTAATAAATAAATCCGGATGGATAACACTGGAGGGGACCAAACAACTGCACGGTTAACAGACAAGGACCTGCTACTCTGAAGAGGGGAGGTACGGCTACTGTTATGCTATAGCCCAGTTTCTGATACACTGGAATACTGAGCATTACTTTCCCTTTTGGTGTTCTTCCACTTATTCGGGGAAAGTAGTCCACAGGAAGAACATCAAATCAAACCAACACCATGGCATTTTCTCCTTTCGGTCGTACCACCAAGGGCCTGATTTAAAGCTCATGGAAGTAAATGGGAGTTTTCCCACCCATTTCCATGGATTTTGGATTAGGGTTTTCATGCATCAGATTGGCTCTTGCTGACAGGTCCCCCTTTGCCATCCTGGACCCCTCTGCTCTGGGGATTATTTCAGAGAGGGGAGCTGGTGCCCTATTCTCCCTCTGAGTTTCTGCTGGGTTGCAGCAGCTTAATGTGTTTAGTTCCCTAGGAGCCCACTGGCTGAAACTACCAAAGGGAGTTTATGTCTTATGTTCCTAAAAGCTCATACTTCAGGGTTTCAGCCAGCCACCAGCAGGGGTCAGGAACGGATTCCTCTTCCCCGTGGCGCCCCCGTCCCCCTCCCAAATGTATTCTGGGAGGTGTTTTTTGCTCTCCTTCATTTCCCCCAGGTTAGATTTGCAGTGACTGTGGGGTTTTTACACCTTTCTCTGCAGCATGTGGGTGTGGGTCACTAACCAGAATTATCTGGGTATACCTCATTTAATCATTTCTTTGCCATCAGGGGGTTGGGGAGGACACTCATGCACCTTGGTAATGCTGTAATGCTTTGGTCTCATTTCAGTTGCTGGGTTTATGGTGTGGATGCTGGGTGGTGTTGGTGTCCTGTGATGTGCAGGGGATCAGACCAGATGATCTGATGATCCCTTCTGGCCTTAAACTCTTTGACACTATGAATCTCTAAATGGGCATATGTCCAGGCTGCCCCTCCCCACTTTTTGGGCTAAGCTGACCCTGATGGACCACTCTGACTGAGGGGAAGTTGTGGCTACTTTCTCCCGCTTCAATGTAATGGTAGACAATCTGCTTCAGAGACCCTGCATCTGGATTCATGGTATCTCAAATTGGGGGAGTAGATGTCAGGTCAGGTCTATGCATGAAATTGCCCTGGAGTAGCTAAAGGTGTGACACTGCACCCATTCTGTTAAAATGGTGCAGCTCTGTGTGGGGGCACTTTCCATCCGTTTAAATGAGTCTTACAGTGGTTTAGCTTGTCTGTAGGTTGAATAGATGCAGCAAACAAAATCATCCACCAAGTTTCAACAGTTAGTTTAAAGTGGTTCATCATCATACTTGCAGTTAAACTGGTACAACTTCTGTGGGTACGTGTACACTTCACGCGAGGGATGTAAATTTGAGCTTTACACATGCTAGCTCTGGCTGAGCTAGTGAACTAAAAATGTGTGTAGCTGCCAAAGCAGGAGCAGTGGGAGGGGCTAGCCACCAACTATGATCTCGTCTGAAGCCGTAGGCATGTACTCGGGGTGGCTAGCCCCTCCCACTGCCACGGCTACATTTTCATTGTTAGCTCAGGGCTTGTGCGGCGGGTATGCCTCCTTGGCTAGAATTTACACCTTCAGCTCAAAGTGCGGACTTACCCGGTGTATAGATCATGCCTCAGTGTAATAAATTAGGGGAGAGAGGCTCCTTGTGAAGAGAGGGCCTCAGTGACTCAAAATGGGAATGAAACACACTGCATTGCCTCAGACTGGCCGAGGCAGGTGCTCTCTTGAGGGGGAAAGTTTGTGTCACAGGTTGGATTCGGGGGGAGTTGTTCTTTGTGTGGGTGGCTGGATGTCTCTAGGTGTGGGGAGGACTTGCACTTAATGGGGGAGAAAAGTGGGTTTCTCCATCTGTGGTGTCCAGGAAGAGCCAAACATTTAACTATCCCGCGCCCTTCCCATCCCCAACACCAATAGCCCTCCCCGCCCCCCCCCCCCCGAACCCTCTGCAATGCATCTTGGTGTGGTTTTGTTTTTCTGTGCAGAAGCAGCTGAATAGCACGACGGAACGGTCTTTACTAAACACACAGTGATCTCTCCATGTCATGATTAAGACAGACTTGGAAACAAGCAGCAGAGTTCATCAATCCTGCGTCAGCTTTTCAGTTCCCAGGACAGCTCATTAGCCGCACCGTGTCACAAAAGATATTGCCTTCCATTTGAAGAGAGAGAATGCCACACGCAGTGCGTGTGGACAGAGGGGAATAAAGCGTGCAACACATCAAAGAGTCCTGGCAGTGGTAACACAGGAAACAGAAGAGATTTTAGGCGTGGAGGGAGCCAGTAGCCCATCTCAGGCATCTGTCCCTTCCTTTAAGTTAGCACCAAACCTGCCTCTTTGCACAATACCTGCCTGACATCTTTTAACAACTAGTTAGACTTGTTACTGCTTTTGATGCCTTTGGAGAGTTTATTCATTTCTGTCTGTACTGAAAATTTCTGGATTAATTCATTCAGTGCTCAGGTCGTAGTTACTGCAGGTGCCTGTCCCCTCTTCCTCCTGTCTGACACTTGCTCAGCGATCCTCCTTCAATGTTATATAGGATTTATTACAAAAATAATCTAACACAAGACCACTACTTATTATGCTAAATGTAATTGTCTCACTGTCACCTTG
Source organism: Lepidochelys olivacea (assembly GCF_965140295.1). Lineage (NCBI taxonomy): Eukaryota > Metazoa > Chordata > Testudines > Cheloniidae > Lepidochelys > Lepidochelys olivacea. Next base: position 18,047,847 of record NC_140424.1, read on the forward strand.
TGGTCCCCCCCGCCTGTCTATCTATCATAGTCACCTGTTGTCTCTGACCTTAAACTTAGATTGTGAACTCTTTTGGGCAGAGACGATCTCTTTGTCTAAGTTTGTACTGCACCTAGTATAACGGAGTCTTGACTTCTTGGTGCTGCTATGTTACAAATAATAAATAAGAATTAGAATAATCATAACAACAGCTTTTATTTATGTAGCATTAAGAATCCCAAAGTGTCTTATAAACTTTGGGCTAGATTCTGGCACCTTGACTCACGTTGTGTAGTACCTTACTGTGCAAGTAGACCCACTGCAGTCCATGGGATTACTCAGACAGTAAGGTACTACTCACCATCAGCAAGTATTGTTAAAAAAATCAAGTTATTAGCTCTCATGGCTGTGGAGAAAAGCTGAAGAACATAACCTGAGTGTACCCTTAAGGCTCAAAAACCAGAAGGCAAATAAAAAGACCCCCAGGTTATTTAAAATCCCATGATTTTTAAAGTCAATATCATGATTTTTTAGGGCCTGACTCATGATATTTGAACACTTGGGAATGGCAGTGCCGCTTTACCCATCACTGAAATGCAGCCACCTCTGTCTAGTCAATGGCACACAGCAATTACAGTTTCGGGCAGGAAGCAAGGAAGCATACCGTATACTGCTGAAACTTCAGCAGAAAGGAATTATTTACTTAGGTTCGTATTTGGGCATAACTCTGCAATTAACATCAGCTTTTAATAAAATTGATTTGGGATATTTAGTCACTAAAAATGGTCAGGACCTCAGTTTTGTCTTACAAAAAAGATGCTGTGGTATTTAGTATCCTAGCGAATTTTAGTGTGGAATGCAGTGCCCTGAATAGAAACCATGCAGACACAGTAGCCAAGTTTCAAGAATTAATATAAACAGATATTTTAATGGGCAAATACATATAAGTGCCAAAAGATCAGGTTCATAATGATTCTGCTATAGCTATGTTAGTCAATTTCCCCATGTACACAAACCCCAAGTCCTTCAAGTCCTATAAGAGCTCAAAACTTCCCTCCTCTCCCCGCCCCACAAACAACAAATATCTGTAAAACCATGAAACCTCCGTCTCTCACCTGTCTGGTACTTGCACAACCTAAATGCTAACATCAGGACTCCTTTCTTTTTTCTAAGTGCGTAAAACATTTGCTTCAGTGAAGAGATTTTGTAGAGCAAATTTTCCAATGAGTGTGCAATGGATAGGCATGCACTCCACTGTGCCTGACAAACTCTGCAGTTGCATATGCAAATCACCATGCTGGCATGTGCAAATTGGGTAGCTGTGTACTAATGGGTACCACTGGCAATTTATGACTGCAAATGCCCCTCTGTGCAGGAACAAGCAGGTTTTCATAGGTGCAACATACAGACTGTGCTCTTAATGGTGGATGTTTTAGTCCAGCCTCCAAATTTAAAGATCAGAGTGATAAGCCTCTTAAAAGCCAACAAAAAAAAGTGTGGCAGAGAACACAGGAAGGGCTTATAACAAAACAGCTGACACCACCTTAACTTTATCTGTACTAGCAAGTGTTTCTCTGATTAATGACCCAGTTCATTTACAGGAAGTGGTAAGTACAGCAGACGTGACCACCTCCCTGTCATTAGCAACAGCTGCAATCACTAAATTCATCACCAGATACTTTTGGGTTTTGGCAAACCTGTTTTAAACACAAATTTGGCTCAGATGAATAATTTTGTCTATTAAAAAAGAGGTATGCAAACACCGCCCCAAAGTTACTGCAGTCTATAATTTTCTAATGCAGAGAGTGAGACACGCACAGAGAGATGGCATCTGCTACAGCCAACATCCAGGGCCAGATCTATTCATGCTGTTGCAGGGAGCTATCAACTGAACTTTCTGAACCAGCCTGAGCTGATGCATCCCAGAGGGATTTAGCTAAGGGAGGGTAGTGCAGACTACCATGGGCATCCCTCCCTTGAAGTTTCCACTAGGGAAGCAGTTTTCATTCCCATCTGGGGTTCTCTAGGACCCTGCTAGCAGAGGCAGAAGCAAGCACTTGCTGAAACAGCTCCTCCCACCCAGCAACACCACCTTTATGGGGTGCACTGGCCATCTGCAGGGTCCCCATCCAAGTGTAGGGCAATTGTAGGCATTTTGTGCAACCCCACGCTCTGGAGTTGCACAAAACCTAAAAGAACTGGTGGCCTAGAAGTTGTGCCCTTTACTTTTGTAAAGCTGTGTCCTTCAACAGCTAAAGAGAGGAGCAGGATATCTGAAAACAAACAAACAAACAAACAAACAAAAAAACCCCCCCAGGATCTCCCCCTTTAATGCCATTGAAATTGTCTGGTCTAAGGAAGTTTTTTGGAGGTAGATATTTTGCAAAAAGGGTAGGTACTGTGTTTCCCTAATAGATAGAGTGACCATGAATGTAGCCTGGAGTTGGGGAGGACACGATGCAGTTTCCTGGGCTGAAGTCTCTCTCCTTGGGCCAGGCAGAGTCTGGCATTACTGTGGAGTTTGTGTGCTTGCCCCTAATTTTTAGGCAATGCCTCATGTTGCTAAACAGTAACCCTTTTGTCCAATTAAAGAAACGTCTTGACAGGTTCCTTCTTGATTGGCAAGACTGTGACTGGAACACAGCATCCATAGGCAAGGGTTTAAAAAAAGGGGGAAATCATTATGTCCCTGCCAGAACTAAAAGGATTTCCTCTCCACTCAAACGCCCCCAATTTAGAATGACAAATCTATAGAGAAACTTGACATAAATATTGTTACATCCCCTCTCTCCTTCTGATGGGCACCAATACCCCCAAACATCAGTTCTGGGTACACTAAGACATTGCTCCTCTGCTCCTGTAACCATTCCAATAATCGAACAATATAATATAATCTCATGGAAATTCCGGGGCATACTGGGGAGGAGATACAGGAGCAGCAGGAACTGATTACCACTATTTGTCAGTAGGAGAAAGGGTAGGGAGGGTAACGGGAGTGGGGCAAGAGGGAAAGAACTTGCTCTGGAAATCTAAATGGAGAGTGTGTGTTATGCAGACAGAATACATGAGAGGACAGGCCAATGTGAAAAACAAGGCATTCAGATCTCACAGTGATTGATGCAGTATAAGAACCAAGACAGACAATGAGAAGATGAGGACTCTTGTCAGGATGAGAACAGTGATATTCAGTAAGCCCGGACTGAGCTAAATATTTATGCAACTGCCTAACATTAACCAGGCGCTTAAGTTAATTGGACTTTAACATGTAGTTAAATGCTTTCCTGAAGCTAAGCCATGACTCACCAGTGGCAGAGAGAAGGCTGTTTACTTGGTTGGTGTTTAAATGTGCGTTTTATTTTTGGAAAGCTGCTTGAGTCCATGGCTGTCATTTTCCATGCATTTCCTCTCTCTCTCTTTTAAAGGCTTCTGGTTAAAAATAAAAACCAACCAACCATCCAACAGTAGCAGGGAGAACAAAGCGAGTGTGAAACCAGCAACTGAGAGGGGGGGAATCATAGCTGCTCTGACAGCATGGGGATTTGTCATTGTTCACGTCACCGCTTTAGATGATATCTCTCCCAGTATGTATAGTTGTGGAATACTGAGATATATTTAACGATCCCACTGTGGTTCACGATATGTACTGTAATATAGCTGCCAAAATATCACCACATGGACTGTGTAAAGAATATCTTTTTCTTGTATGCAGACATAGATTCCAAGGCCAGAACGGATCATTGTGATCATGGAGACTGACCTCATGTCTGACAGGCCACGGAACTTCCCCAAAATAATTCCTAGAGCAGATCTTTTAGAAAAACATCAGAGATCAATGACCAGGTTCTGTAACCAGAGGATAGACTCTGTTATCAAGGGAAGACTAGGCACTGCAAACCACCCACCAGATGTCAAGTTGGGCACTCTTCTACCCCATGAGTTACTGTCTGCAATGCTGCCGCACAGTCACAGCATAGGGAGGAAATGAGGCCTATTGTTGCAGCAAATCTGGTTGAGCCTGGTCCGGGATCTACGATCAAGTGGACAAGAAGACAGGTGCAGGTGATGGACTCCTGAATTTACTTAGTGTGTTAAACTTTTCCACGCCATAAGAACATAGTTTTCAGCTCCCTGGCAGTGCTGATCACCAGTGGATGGTAAAGAGCAGCACTTTGGCCAGAAGTGAGTTAGCTGCTAATGAAAAGTGGTATCAAAAGACCAGCTTTGGTGTCATGCCCTGGTCCACAGGGAGGGATTCTCCCCCCCTGAATATAAGCAGATCTTTAAGTCAGTGCTGTGTGTTATTTCCTATCTGAAAATGGGGCATCAAGTTTCACCTGTCAAAGCTGTCCAGGCAAATCTAGCAGTAATGACATCTTGTCAAAGGTCTGTCAGAGTTACGTGTGCTAGCACATACAAACTGAAGTTTGGTGTGTACTTCAAGCAGCCACTAATAATACAAGTGGCCAAATTCAGCTCTGTCTTGACAAACTGTGTGGCAACAGTGTCCCCAAGCTGCAGAGCAGTCCGAAAACACCAGGGCCAATGCAGATAGATGAAGGCCTGAAGGATCTGCTCCTGAGGAGGTTCTTGATAGTTTTTGTATCAAGATAGTACAGGAAGAGATCTTCCTTTTCACAGGTGTTCCAGGTGAAGCTGATGTGTCAGACTATGGTCAAGTTTTGCTCCCCAGCATGTGACAACTGGTTGGAATGGCAGTAGCCATCCTTGTACCTGGCTTGAGATGGGTTGATTGGCAAGATGATTGTTTAGTTAGAAAGTAGTTGCCACAGTCTTGGTTTCACTAAGAATTCGTTTCCATTGCTGGAAGTAAGTGATCAAAGTATCCATGTCTTGGCTGGGATTCCCTTCAATCCTATGGAAGTCATTTCCAGTGTCAGGAAAATAGATGTGATCAGCGTACACACGCTTCTCAGCTTGTGTCTCAGGAAGGTCATATGAGTTTATGTTGAATAAAAGGGAAGCCAAAACAGGCCCTTGTGGAAGGTCATGGTGGAAGTATTTAAGGCAACGGATTTTCTCCCCAACTTGCAGGATGAAGCTTTCGTTACTAATCATTTCTCAGACGAACCACATCCTTGACCTATAGGGAATAAATTGCAGCAGCTGGACCATCTCTTATAAAGGATATATGGCCCACTCTTCCAGGCCCCTGCTCATGCAAGCAGTCTTTACTCATGTGAGGCATCCCATTGACTAACACTATGATATTCATGTGCTAAATTGTATTTGTCGTCCACCTTTGGTCACTTCACCTGTACTCTGCCTGATAATTCATCTCTGCCAGGACTGCTTCTAACATTCCAAACCTCCCTGGGGCTTCAAACAGCTACCATTAAAAAAGAATGGATCGCTTCTTGTCCCACAAATGACTCTAGGGTGGAGGAATGGGGGGTAAATACACAAGCTTTATACACTGTGTGTATATTCTATGTCCTAGGTAGATCATTGGAGACACCTAAATTGAAGACTGACTAACCTTTTTCACTACTTTAGATTACTTACATATAACTGACAATTTCTGAAGTTTCCAATGCTTGCTCTCCACCTCAGGTGGAATGTTTGTTTTGAAAGTTTGAGCAAAAACAGTGCAGCCATGTTCAAGAAGGTAGTCACTGAAAAACTGGTAGTTTCCCAACATTAAGCATTTCCAGTCATTTTTCCTAAAAGTAGCTTGAGTGCCTCCATGGTTTGAAACAGCAACTTGAAATTTTATACACACATATGCAATGTATACAGTATATGTAATCTCCTTCCCCACCCACATGTGTGTGTACGTTTATAAAGGGAAGGGAAGGCAAGTTCTCATGGATGGACAAGGCACAACTATGAAAGGAAATACCCGACCAGGCCTCTTTAAATATCGCCCTACCTATCATCTCTCATTCACTACTGAGAGGATGATTTCTGCCGCCAATTGGCCACTGATGCCAGCCCCCGGCAGCCACTTCTTAAATTTCTGTCTGTATCCATCTATTGTCTCTGGTCTTATACTTAGATTGTCATCTCTTTGTGGCATGGACTATCTTTTGGTTCTGTGTTTGTACAGTGCCTAGCACAATGGGGTCCTGGTCCATGACGAGAGTTTCTAGGCGCTACAATAATACAAAAAATTAACAATCACAGTTATAATTCATTGTTTATCTGTGCTATCTCCCGCAACAGGAGGACACCAGCTTACAACTTTGCACCACCCAAGATCTGCATGTGCATCCAGTGTTAAAATCGGAACAGTTTGAAGCACTAACCTAAAGGCTTTTGTTTCATAGTATTTACCAACCTCTGTCAGCCAACGAGAACATGCTCAAGGCAATGGAATTAAAACAATCACCAAACTGAAAGCACCAAGGAGAATGAGGAGGAGGAAGCTGCCTTCATACAAGGCACACTACTACTACAACAGCTGCAGGCATCAGTGGTTTCTTTTCCTTTTTCCACCCCCATCTTTGCTTGGCTACAGGCCAAAGCAAGTCACCCGTGCACTGTGCTTCCTGCCAAATAAACAAACAAAGCTCTGAGTGGTATCTGTGGTAAACAACTTTTTCTGCAGTGCTATGAAAGCATGGATGGCAATGGGGGAGCAGTCCTCTGCTGGTTACTGTATAGCAAAGTAGGGCTCTCGGATACAAATTACCAGGGCTTTGCACAACTCCCCTGCATGTGCTGCTTTTGCACAAACTCATTTACCTTGTGACGTAATCAGATTCAAAGCTGCAGATGAAACCAGGGGAAGCTAATGAGAGCTGTGGCTGCTCAGAACACTTTTATGTGGTCACCTACACATGAATGCAGGTATCTAACTTTAGGCACGCCAGTTTGTAAAGACTGGCCTGGGCGCCACTGTCCCACCTAGCCTCTTCTTTTCTCCACTGAGTGAACCAGGGTGAGAGCAAGCAGCATGAGAGTAGAGTTGATGAGTATGTACGACTGGTGAGAGCAGCACCATTTTACCTAACCCATGGTCATGGCTAAATTCTGCAACAAAATACTAAAGAACGTTAATAACTGCCATTGTGCTGTGTTCTCACTGACCTCAGCACGCTGACACAGGGTTGCAAACAAGAGAGTCTAGTTAATCCCATGCTCTACCTCAGACATTTACTCACATCTCTCCATCCCTTCACCAAACAGGTGTTGATTGTGTTTAAAAAAAAAGGAGGGGATAAGATTTACAGGATGAGATTTTCTAAAGTACCTAAGGGGTTTAGGAGCACACCTCCCATTGACTTTTGAGACTAAAATAGGGAGGAAACTATATCAGATCATAATCCTGAATGTACTTGTATGAGTACGGTAAGCAAAGTTTGATGTATTTAGCTGCTCCTGGTAATTAGGGGAGCAGTACAGGAAGTGCAAACTATTGTTATTAGTAATATATTATTAGCATGGCTAACTGTACCAAAGGGCAATGAGACATCTCAAAGAATCATCCTAAATGCCTGCCCATTTTCCATTGCTAGGAGAACATCAATCAATGAGACACTGCAGTGTCTCTAATAGTCCCAGGCCTGAAACCTGGTTGGCAGGGATCAAGAGACTCCTCTCAATACGTTTGCTCCAAAATGGCAAGTTCAATTTAAGTATTATAGTTGTATTTCAATAGCACCTGGAGACCCTAAACAGGATCAGATCCTCACTGTGCAAGGCACTGTACACACACTCAGTAAGAGACAGTCTCTGGTTCCAAAGAGCTGAAAAACTAAATAGACAAGGTGAGAAAGAAAACAGAGGTCCAGAGAAGGGAAGTGGCCTGTTCAAGATCACTCTGTTGACACAGCAGGTCAGCGGTAAAGCCAGGATGAGAACCCATGTCTCGAATGTCACTCCACTGCTCTGTTTACTGGACTACACAGGCATGGGACATTTAGTGAGATTATTACAAGGTAGTTCCTTAAGCAAGCATCTACTAATTTGAAGCAGGCTGGTATCCTGCCCTGTCTTTAAGTAGCATTAATTATCTCCAGAAACAACAGAACCAATCCCTCTCCGCACTTTTCCCTCTTTTTTTTCTTATAACTAGTTATGAAGGACATGGGTCCAACTTACAAGAAAAAGCCCAAATGCTCTCCAACATTTTGGATCTCAGGGCCAGTAATTTCACCAGGCTACTTGCAGAATAAGGTGCTACCCAATGAGAGGAAGGTGGCAGAATCTGGCTATGCATGAACAAAGATGACGGACGCTCAACCTGAGATGTTAGGTTTGTCCCTTCCAGGAAGGGTGAAAGGATAGGCTGCCACTCATGGAAAAGCCAGCTGTCTCAGACAGTGAATGCTGAAATGGTGCTGTTATCTGGAAGGTGGCTTTTTGATGGACTCTGGTTTAATTGTCTGAAACGGACTCAAAGGTTTAGCAGCAATCGAAGAATTCTTTTTAAAATCAGGTTTAGCTACTGAAGTAGAGGAATCCCAATGCCTTTGAGAGTAGGGTGGGGTGAGATCCATGCCAGTGGCCTTGGGCTACCTTCCTCTTTGTACTTTGTTTCACTGGACTGCAGGCTGAATTTCCCTGAAATAATAGGTGAATTCAACAAAGGGCTATGGCTTAATAAACGAAATGCCAAGCCTGGGAAAGAAGTCTGTTGGCAGGCTATTAAGGAAGTGCAGGTTGTTTAGGCAGCCTGTTGATAAGACCATTTTATCAGAGTTGCAAATGGCAAAGAAGCTGAAATGGCTCTATCTGGGGTTATATGGTGAGGTGAGTAAAAGCTGAGACACTGTGTTCTTGAGCTGCTTTCTGCTGACTGAGAGCTCTGTGGTGATAATAATTTAGCCCCCTTGGGACTCAAATAACCCTCTTTCATCATGCCCATGTCTGGGAAGCATCACAGGTTCCCTGGTCCTCCAGCTTCACTGAAAACCCTGAGCCCTACATGAAACTGATCTGATCCCCTTTCCTCCCAGCCCCACTACCCACAGACACAACCAACCAAAGAATGCCTGGCACAGGAGTTTGGAGTATGGAGGGGCATTATCACTCAGAGAATCCTGGGCCTTGTAGCCAGGAGAAACCAACTGAATCGCTACAGGGAGCCCCAGTTCTGCTGGCTGTGGTCTACTGTAAATGAGGGGGATGTACAGGGTACAGTGGCTGAGAGGACGTTAGCTGAGAGTTTCCACGGTATGCATCCGATGAAGTGAGCTGTAGCTCATGAAAGCTCATGCTCAAATAAATTGGTTAGTCTCTAAGGTGCCACAAGTACTCCTTTTCTTTTTGCGAATACAGACTAACACGGCTGTTACTCTGAAACCTGAGACCACATGGTTGAGGTAACTTGTTTTTATATGGCTGAATTCAACTGATGTTCACAGATACTATACCATTTTCAAACAGCCACAGAAACAAAGTCCTTTTTTATTCCTTTTCTTCCGGATTTGTCCTGGTAATGTGTGCACAAACCTATATTCTACTCTTTCCTATCCTTTCTTTCCCTTATCCACAATGCATTACATAAGCCTTTAGCCCAGGCCCTGTCCAAAAAGAAAGACTTTAGGCTTGGATTTATTTAATTTATTGAATTTCTGGGCCAGATACTCAGCTGGGGTAAATAAGCCTAGCTCTGAGTCAATGGAACTGTGCTGACTTACATCAGGATAGCCAAAGATTTGGCCCTCATTGGGTAAGAACTCTTCCACCCCCACCCACAAAAACACACAGAATTATTGCAAATAAATTTTTTTGCATAGCAGCTAATTAAAAAAAAGAAACAAAACCAAAGCACCCTCAGGCACTAATCAATAATAATTGTTATTTATTCACAATGCAACAATTGTAGGAGTCAAGATTCAGATCAGTTTCAGAAATAAAACCACATTGTTCGATAATTTTATTGTGTACCCTTAACTGGCTGCCAGATAGACTATGAAGCAAAAGAGGGGACTGATCCCTGAAGTCTTTGTTCATGGCTTGCCTATGCCCATGCAGTCTTTTCTGCACAGAACAGAGAATCAGCCACCCTGTGGGGCAGTATTCCCCTTTCTTCAGGGCGCCTGCACTCTTGCTGTGTTCATGGCATCTTTGGTATCTGTGGGTCAGACCTTTGCTTTCTTATGTGTACACACAAAGAAAAACCCATGGCTGGGGCGCTGGAACAATTTTTACAGTGGGGTGCTGAGAGCCATTGAACCAAACTGTAAACCCTGTATACGATGGAAACCACTTCAAGCCAGAGGGTGCACCACCACCCTCAGCATTCCTAGTTCCAGCACCTATGCCCGTGGCTGGCCTGTGCCAGTTGACTTGGGCTTGCGCTGCTGTTTCATTGCTGTGTAGACTTCTGAGCTCGGGCTGGAGCCTGGGTTCTAGGACTCTACACTCTTCCCCTGACTAAAGTATGCATAGAAACTCCTCAAGGTGAACTCTGCAGAGTTTCTACCAATTCAAAGATATTCCTATGTAGGGAAAATAACTCACCCACAGTTTTTACTAAGCCTATAATAAAGGGAAAACTGACTGATTTCAGTAAGACAACAGCCAAGAATAGACTCCAGGACTTGGCTCTATATGTATTAAACTTTCCCTATTGTAATTTTTTATTAGTAAATATAGCAGTATTTTAGTCCATTTTAAGGTGAAGGGATAAATAGATGATGACCATGATTCATTCAGGCAAATCAAACCCATCCACGTCTAATGTAGATCATGCACTTGTCACCGTGGAAGGCTCCAAATTTCATTTTTTTTCCCTTTAAAGTAAAAGTCTCCATTATACAAACCAAACCACAGATCAACCAGCAGCTTTGTATTAAAAGATCATTTGGTGACATTTTAATCTCAGATGGTAATGTGGATGTTTATCATTTCTGATCTCCCTTTCCTGCAACCATCCACAGATGACAAGATCTGTGAAATTGCAACTGCCAAGGAGAGAAATGAAAATTAACCTAGTGCCCATCAGCTGCCTCAACACCACCCTTTCCAAGCCGGCCTTGACCACCTCTCTTCGTTGCTGAGAGAGAATGCCTTCTACATGCAGCATGCTTCCCATTCAGCCTGCAATGTCTTACATACCATGACCACATGTTAGTGAATAACAAACTCTGTCATGTTAAACAGATTGCTTTAAATCCAACACTTTCTTTCTGATTCTAATTTGCTTTACTTTTCATGCTACTTTCTCACATATAAAAGGGGAACTGGGAGGAAAAATAAAAAGACACATGCACACCTGAAAATCTTTTTCATGTACCTGCTGCTGCTACCACTCAGTGCTGAATTTGAATAGAAATGGATGGGAGGGAGATGGCGAAGGATGAATAACATTTCATGCCCTGTAGTCAAACATAATTTCAAGTAGGAAACGAGTGCTGACTAGTAAGATGGCTCATCTTGTTAGAAGGCTAATGCACACTTCAGAACCCTTTCTTTGAAGACTAGGGTCTAATTTCCAGTTTTCAATTATTAGTTTGGTAATAATTTTTCAGAAAAGGGGCCCTTTTTGTGAAAGGAAAGGAATGGTCAGAGGGGAAAAAAAATCCCTAGTGCTAGTGGTTTGACCAGCCCAATTAAATTGATATCAACTGAACTGCTGTGCAAAGAAACCTTAACATTCTGCTACTACATTTCTCCTGAAAGACCCATGGGTGAGATTTTCCTCATGTTCCAAGTGACTTAGAAGCACACAGCTTAACGACTTTCAATGGAACTTGTGTGCCTAAAACACTTAGGTACTTGTGAAAATCCCACCCAGATGTGCTTAACTTCATACACTGGTGTATGCTGTTTGCATCTGTATAATTTGCTCTCTGTCCTACAGCTGAGATTTTCAAAATTGGTTGTCTAAAGTTAGGCTCATAGGTCCATTTTGGGATACTTAACTATATGGTCTGATTTTCAAACATGTTGAACTCTCATCAGTTTCCACTGAAGTCGACAGAAGCTACTGGGTGCTCAGCACTTTTACAAATGAATTCACTTATTTAGGTATCTAAATATGGATTTAGAAGGCTAATTTTAGGTGCCCAGTTTTGAACATCTCAGCACACCTGTAGGGAAGTTCCAACTCCCAGCTGATGGGACAGTTGCCCTTTTTGTCTTTGGGTTCAACCTGCTAGAGGGCAGACATCCACACAGCGTTCTTGCTTGTAGACCTTACTTTTATTCTTTCTTGACTTCTTGTTCTTGTAATATAAAATAATGGTAATGATGGGCTGGATTTACAAAAGATCTCAGCACCAAAGAAGATGAGCTCTTTCAAAATTCAGGCCATTTATTTTGGTGCATAAATGGGAAATGAGCTCTTCTCAGCTGCTGTCACATCAGGGCACACCCTGGTTTTTAGCATACAGAGAATAGTTCAACTATATGCAGAATAATATAGAATGTTCTTCAAGGGGACATGGAGAAGAAAAAATAAAGTTGATATCCCTTAGTAGGACTGAAATGGACCAACAAGAAAGTCTGCTTCACCCCAAATGGACAAGTCTCTAAGGGCCAGATTGACCAAGGTATTTAGGCACCTAAAGATGCAGATAGGTGCCTAGTAGGGTTTTCAAATCAGCCTATGCAGGTTAGGTGCCTAAATCCCATTGAAATGTGCCATCCCCACAGAGCGACTGACCATGCTCCAGCCCAGGGCTATGGGGACTCAAAAGGACTTCCATGTAATGGCTGCTTCCAGCTGCTCTGGGCCAGGGTGGAGACAGGCACTGGAATGGAGAACAAGGAGCCAGTCTCTCCCGTGCTCTCAGTGACCACCCTGCTGGCACCCAGGTGGCATGGAGGAGTAAGCAGTCTGACTAGAATGCAAAAGGGACAACAGTCGGACTAGGGGAAGGGGAGGGAAAGCAGTAAACTGAGACAAGGAGTCTGACAATACTCTGATTGGAGTGTGGGGAGACTGAAAGCCAGGGATGTGAAGAGCAGTCTGGGACTGGCTGGGCAAGGAAACAGGGGCTGGGAGCCAGGAACTAGGAGAGGCTGGGGCTGGTTGGGTGGGAGACTGGGAGTAGGAACACTGAATTTGGATGAGTTGGGGGGAGGGGAAGAGATTGGGACTAGCTGCACAAGGAGACCTGGACAAGGCACCAGTGTGTGTGTGCGGGTGGGAAACGGGGCACTGGGAGGAGAGACATTTTGACAAGGAGCTGGTGTTTGTGGGGAGAATGGGGACTGGATGGGCAAAGAGACTGGGATAAGGAGCCATGGAGGGGGCAGAAGGAAGACTGAGTTTAGATGAGGAGCACAGAGAGGGAGAGCAGGACTGGGAGCCAATGGAGGTGGAAGGAGAGAGACAGACTGGAAGAAGAGCTGGGAACTGGGGAGAGACTGGGATTTGGGGGTAGATTAAGACTGGGACAGCAGGCCTGGAGAGGGAGACTAGTACTGTCTGGGTAAAGAGGCTGGGACTGTGATGAGAAGCCCAAGGGGTGGAGTCTGGGACCAGGTAGTCAAGGAGAATGGGACAGACACAAGAAGTCGGGGTGGGGAAGAGAAAGGATGGGGACAGGTTGGAGGAAATAGGGCAGAAGGGGTCAATTTGGGGAGAATGGGCAGAAGAATCCTGAGTCTCATGACTCCTCTGATCCCAGCAAATATCTGTCAAGCCCACTAGCAAAGTGTGTGTCTCATCCCCCTCTAGCGATGGTCCATATAAAGGAAGACAATTTACTATTGCTATCAGGGCTATTAAGTGGCTGAGGTCTATGCAGTGGATATAAAGGCTCTAACCCTGCTGATAGAGTGTGTGTACCAATATGCCTCTGCATGATGGAATTTATGTTTTTTTCAGTTTGCATTATTTAAAACGTAGGAAATTACAAACCAAAAACTACATTAAAAGAACATTATTTAGATTAATTTGGCCCCCTTGTTCATATGCATTCTTACACTGATTCATCCCCAGAGCAAGTCTATGCTGAACAATGAAAGAGGCAGGGGATCTGTGGAAAAAATAGCATGTGATCATATAATTAAAGATGATCATAGGACATACACCACAAAAGGGCAGAATTAAGGTTGCACAAACAACCTGAATTCTGGCATGTCCTAACTTTTGAGTCCATGACTTTACAACCTTAATGTTCTTTCAGCATAGCTTTTTGGTGCATAACTTATATATAAAACATCTTGAAATTTTTCTTTTGCAAAAATTGTGCATTTTTTCTGTTTGCTTGCTTCATTAGCAATACCTGATCTTATCTACACTGTTTTTGCTGGAGGGCTCAATGGTCAACTAGAGACATTATAACATCACAAGAGACCAAAGCCATAGCCCAATTAGGAGGGGAAAGGATTTGTAGTCAGACTCCTTATGACTCTCTGAGGGTTTCTTAGCCCTGGTCTACACTAGGACTTTAGGTCGAATTTAGCAGCGTTAAATCGATGTAAACCTGCACCCGTCCACACAATGAAGCCCTTTATTTCGACTTAAAGGGCTCTTAAAATCGATTTCCTTACTCCACCCCTGACAAGTGGATTAGCGCTTAAATCGACGTTGCCGGCTCGAATTTGGGGTACTGTGGACACAATTCGATGGTATTGGCCTCCGGGAGCTATCCCAGAGTGCTCCATTATGACCGCTCTGGACAGCACTCTCAACTCAGATGCACTGGCCAGGTAGACAGGAAAAGAACCGCGAACTTTTGAATCTCATTTCCTGTTTGGCCAGCGTGGCAAGCTGCAGGTGACCATGCAGAGCTCATCAGCACAGGTGACCATGATGGAGTCCCAGAATCGCAAAAGAGCTCCAGCATGGACCGAACGGGAGGTACGGGATCTGATCGCTGTTTGGGGAGAGGAATCCGTGCTATCAGAACTCCGTTCCAGTTTTCGAAATGCCAAAACCTTTGTGAAAATCTCCCAGGGCATGAAGGACAGAGGCCATAACAGGGACCCGAAGCAGTGCCGCGTGAAACTGAAGGAGCTGAGGCAAGCCTACCAGAAAACCAGAGAGGCGAACAGCCGCTCTGGGTCAGAGCCCCAAACATGCCGCTTCTATGATGAGCTGCATGCCATTTTAGGGGGTTCAGCCACCACTACCCCAGCCGTGTTGTTTGACTCCTTCAATGGAGATGGAGGCAATACGGAAGCAGGTGTTGGGGACGAAGAAAATGATGATGAGGAGGAGGTTGTAGATAGCTCACAGCAAGCAAGCGGAGAAACCGGTTTTCCCGACAGCCAGGAACTGTTTCTCACCCTAGACCTGGAGCCAGTACCCCCCGAACCCACCCAAGGCTGCCTCCTGGACCCAGCAGGCGGAGAAGGGTCCTCTGGTGAGTGTACCTTTTAAAATACTATACATGGTTTAAAAGCAAGCTTGTGAAAGGATTACTTTGCCCTGGCATTTGCGGTTCTCCTAGATATAGTCCTAAAGCCTTTGCAAAAGGTTTCTGGGGAGGGCAGCCTTATTTCGTCCTTCATGGTAGGACACTTTACCACTCCAGGCCAGTAACACGTACTCGGGAATCATTGTAGAACAAAGCATTGCAGTGTATGTTTGCTGGCATTCAAACAACACCCGTTCTTTATCTCTCTGTGTTATCCTCAGGAGAGTGAGATATAATTCATGGTCACCTGGTTGAAATAGAGTGCTTTTCTTCAGGGGACACTCAGAGGAGCCCATTCCTGCTGGACTGTTTGCCTGTGGCTAAACAGAAATGTTCCCCGCTGTTAGCCACGGGGGGGGGGGGAGGTTGAGGGGGTAGTCACGCAGTGGGAGGAGGCAAAATGCGACCTTGTAACGAAAGCACATGTGCTATGTATGTAATGTTAACAGCAAGGTTTACCCTGAAAGACTGTAGCCACTGTTTTATAAAATGTGTCTTTTTAAATACCGCTGTCCCTTTTTTTTTCTCCACCAGCTGCATGTGTTTCAATGATCACAGGATCTTCTCCTTCCCAGAGGCTAGTGAAGCTTAGAAAGAAAAAAAAACGCACTCGCAATGAAATGTTCTCCGAGCTCATGCTGTCCTCCCACACTGACAGAGCACAGACGAATGCGTGGAGGCAAATAATGTCAGAGTGCAGGAAAGCACAAAATGACCGGGAGGAGAGGTGGCGGGCTGAAGAGAGTAAGTGGAGGGCTGAAGAGAGGGCTGAAGCTCAAATGTGGCGGCAGCGTGATGAGAGGAGGCAGAATTCAATGCTGAGGCTGCTGCAGGACCAAACCAGAATGCTCCAGTGTATGGTTGAGCTGCAGCAAAGGCAGCTGGAGCACAGACTGCCACTGCTGCCCCTCTGTAACCAACCGCCCTCCTCCCCAAGTTCCATAGCCTCCACACCCAGACGCCCAAGAACGCGGTGTGGGGGCCTCCGGCCAACCAGCCACTCCACCACAGAGAATTGCCCAAAAAAAAGAAGGCTGTCATTCAATAAATTTTAAAGTTGTGAACTTTTAAAGTGCTGTGCTTAAAGTGCTGTGTGGCATTTTCCTTCCCTCCTCCACCACCCCTCCTGGGCTACCTTGGTAGTCATCCCCCTATTTGTGTGATGAATGAATAAAGAATGCATGAATGTGAAGCAACAATGACTTTATTGCCTGTGCAAGCGGTGATTGAAGGGAGGAGGGGCGGGTGGTTAGCTTACAGGGAAGTAGAGTGAACCAAGGGGCGGGGGGTTTCATCAAGGAGAAACAAACAGAACTTTCACACCGTAGCCTGGCCAGTCATGAAACTGGTTTTCAAAGCTTCTCTGAGGCGTACCGCGCCCTCCTGTGCTCTTCTAACCGCCCTGGTGTCTGGCTGCGCGTAACCAGCAGCCAGGCGATTTGCCTCAACCTCCCACCCCGCCATAAACGTCTCCCCCTTACTCTCACAGATATTGTGGAGCACACAGCAAGCAGTAATAACAGTGGGAATATTGGTTTCGCTGAGGTCTAAGCGAGTCAGTAAACTGCGCCAGCGCGCCTTTAAACATCCAAATGCACATTCTACCACCATTCTGCACTTGCTCAGCCTGTAGTTGAACAGCTCCTGACTACTGTCCAGGCTGCCTGTGTACGGCTTCATGAGCCATGGCATTAAGGGGTAGGCTGGGTCCCCAAGGATACATATAGGCATTTCAACATCCCCAACAGTTATTTTCTGGTCTGGGAATAAAGTCCCTTCCTGCAGCTTTTGAAACAGACCAGAGTTCCTGAAGATGCGAGCATCATGCACCTTTCCCGGCCATCCCACGTTGATGTTGGTGAAACGTCCCTTGTGATCCACCAGAGCTTGCAGCACTATCGAAAAGTACCCCTCGAGGTTTATGTACTCGGCGGCTTGGTGCTCCGGTGCCAAGATAGGGATATGGGTTCCGTCTATAGCCCCACCACAGTTAGGGAATCCCATTGCAGCAAAGCCATCCACTATGACCTGCACATTTCCCAGGGTCACTACCCTTGATATCAGCAGATCTTTGATTGCGTGGGCTATTTGCATCACAGCAGCCCCCACAGTAGATTTGCCCACTCCAAATTGATTCCCAACTGACCGGTAGCTGTCTGGCGTTGCAAGCTTCCACAGGGCTATCGCCACTCGCTTCTCAACTGTGAGGGCTGCTCTCATCTTGGTATTCATGCGCCTCAGGGCAGGGGAAAGCAAGTCACAAAGTTCCATAAAAGTGCCCTTACGCATGCGAAAGTTTCGCAGCCACTGGGAATCGTCCCAGACCTGCAACACTATGCGGTCCCACCAGTCTGTGCTTGTTTCCCGAGCCCAGAATCGGCGTTCCACAGCATGAACCTGCCCCATTAGCACCATGATGCATGCATTGGCAGGGCCCATGCTTTCAGAGAAATCTGTGTCCATGTCCTGATCACTCACGTGACCACGCTGACGTCGCCTCCTCGCCCGGTATCGCTTTGCCAGGTTCTGGTGCTGCATATACTGCTGGATAATGCGTGTGGTGTTTAATGTGCTCCTAATTGCCAAAGTGAGCTGAGCGGCCTCCATGCTTGCCTTGGTATGGCGTCCGCACAGAAAAAAGGCGCGGAACGATTGTCTGCCGTTGCTCTGACGGAGGGAGGGGCGACTGACGACACGGCTTACAGGGTTGGCTTCAGGGAGCTAAAATCAACAAAGGGGGTGTCTTTACATCAAGGAGTATTTCAGGCAGGACTTCACGGAGGGTTCCAATAAGAAATGGTGCACCTAAGTTATCGTTCTTATTGGAACAAGGAGGTTAGCCTGGCCTCTGATTGATACATGGCTAGATTTACCTCGCTGCACCTTCTCTGTGAGTGACTGCAGTGTGACCTAGAGGAATGAGTCCCCTAGACAGGGGAGGAGGCAAATGAGTACAAAACAAATCTGGTCTGTTTCTTGTTTTGACCCACTCCATCTATGTTTTACATCTTTGGCTGGCAGCAGACGGTGCAGAAGGACTGCATGCCATCCACATCTCATGGCTGCTCGGCAGAAGATGGTACAGTACGACTGCTAGCCATCCTCATCTCTTGCCTGCCTGGCAGAAGATGGTACAGTACGACTGCTAGCAGTCCGTATCGCCTGCCCACTCACCATAAGACGGTTCAATAGGACTGACTGCAGGACTAAAGAGAATGACCTGGTCAGGTCACTCCAAATTTAGTCCCTGCGCCCATGTCTGCCCAGGCGCTCCCAGCCGACATGGCCAGGAGCACCTCGGACACGACGAGGACGACTACCAGTCGTATTGCACCGTCTGCTGCCAGAAGGCAATGGGTTGCTGCTTCTGTGTAGCAAAGCCGTACCGCGTCTGCCAGCACCCAGGAGACATAGGGTGACGGTTACCTGAGCGGGCTCCATGCTTGCCGTGGTATGGCGTCTGCACAGGTAACTCAGGAAAAAAGGCGCGAAATGATTGTCTGCCCTTGCTTTCACGGAGGGAGGGAGGGAACGGGGGCCTGACGATACGTACCCAGAACCACCCGTGACAATGTTTTAGCCCCATCAGAGTGCTCCATTGTGACTGCTCTGGACAGCACTCTCAGATGCCCGATTGTTTGCCATTGCTCTGACACCGGGAGGGGTGACTGAGGACACGGCTTACAGGGTTGGCTTCAGGGAGCTAAAATCAACAAAGGGGGTGTCTTTACATCAAGGAGTATTTCAGGCAGGACTTCACGGAGGGTTCCAATAAGAAATGGTGCACCTAAGTTATCGTTCTTATTGGAACAAGAAGGTTAGCCTGGCCTCTGATTGATACATGGCTAGATTTACCTCACTGCACCTTCTCTGTGAGTGACTGCAGTGTGACCTAGAAGAATGAGTCCCCTAGACAGGGGAGGGGGGGATGCAAATGAGTACAAAACAAATCTGGTCTATTTCTTGTTTTGATCCACTCCATCTATCTTTTACATCTTTGGCTGGCAGCAGACGGTGCAGAAGGACTGCATGCCATCCACATCTCATGGCTGCTCGGCAGAAGATGGTACAGTACGATTGCTAGCAGTCCGTATCGCCTGCCCGCTCACCATAAGACGGTTCAATAGGACTGACTGCAGGACTAAAGAGAATGACCTGGTCAAGTCACTCCAAATTTAGTCCCTGTGCCCATGTCTGCCCAGGCGCTCCCAGCCGACGTGGCCAGGAGCACCTCGGACATGACGATGACGGCCACCAGTCGTACTGTACCGTCTGCTACCACAAAGCAAGGGGTTGCTGCTACTGTGTAGCAATGGCGTACCGCGTCTGCCAGCACCCAGGAGACATAGGGTGACGGTTACCTGAGCGGGCTCCATGCTTGCCGTGGTATGGCGTCTGCACAGGTAACTCAGGAAAAAAGGCGCGAAACGATTGTCTGCCCTTGCTTTCACGGAGGGAGGGAGGGAACGGGGGCCTGACGATATGTACCCAGAACCACCCGCGACAATGTTTTAGCCCCATCAGGCATTGGGATCTCAACCCAGAATTCCAATGGGCAGCGGAGACTGCGGGAACTGTGGGATAGCTACCCACAGTGCAACGCTCCGGAAGTCGACTCTAGCCTCGGTACTGTGGAATCGCTCCGCCGAGTTCATGCACTTAATGCTCTTAGAACATTTTCTGTGGGGACACACACACTCGAATATATAAAACCGATTTCTAAAAAAACCGACTTCTGTAAATTCGACCTTATTCCGTAGTGTAGACATACCCTTAGTTTTGTTAACACCCATTTAAGTCAGGAGAGGAAAGATGTCTTTGTGAAAGTTTCAGATGTCCCTGTCTCTTCAACTGAGGGCTAAGAAAACTTCCATTCCTGGGCCTCCAAAGAGGTCTCTGGATCTCCAAATAACCCTCCTGTGAAACCTGGGAAGATAAGACTTGATATTCCAGATATTTTAAAGGTAAAAACACAAGCAGAAATAAATCCAATTAACCTCCCTTTCCTCAACTTTCAGGCTTTCTTTATACACTTGATAGAAGGAAAAAACAGGTAGAAACCCAAATATTGTTGTTTTACAGGTCACCTTTTAGTTAAAGTTTCTTCCATATATTTCACATACCCCAATGTTCTTTACAAAATGAGGAATTAGGGTCCCATCCAACATCCACTATAGTCAATGGGCTTCTTTCTACTGCTATCAATGGACACTGAAGCATACTCTCAAGTACAAGTAGAGCAGTGGCCATGTGCAGGTAAATGCAGCAACCATTATGCATATGAACTTCGACTTAATACAAACCTTAGACACGTCATTCAGGGTTGGGAAGTTGGCCCAGACACAAGGGTTATCTTTTCTAAAATGTATGATGAGTTCTATAGCTCTACCTACATTTGAGAGGTGGGCAGAGGGGACTTTGGTTTAATGACTCATAGGAAGGATAGCACCTCTAATTGTAACATTCTGGATCCCTGTTACCACACTGCCGTGTCAGCAATGGATGTACAATAGGGGACATCATATGATCAGGTAGAAGTCCACAAGAGACAGGTCTTTTGGAGCCAATAGATTTTATCTGCTCACACTCTATATTTATTCACCCCTTCAGAATTAAAATGAGGTTAAGGATAGCAGTTCTCATGAGGATGATGAAGGGGTGGCTTTGGTGGAAACTACTGTGAAATCTCCCTGAATGCTGTGAGTTAGGGCAGACATTGAACAAGTTACATCCTGGGACCAGTCATTCACTTCTAGCCTGTCCCAAATTTAATTCAAGATCTCCCTTTGCTCTTATGCACATCCTCACCTTTCTTCAATCCCCACATAGAATTTATACTTCTCCACTCTGGAAGCAGCCTGCAGTTCATTAAATATCTTAAAGGTGCTAATGATTTTTTTTAAAACTGTCTAATGTTTTTCCAGCTCATTTCCTGCTGCTATCACCCCAAATCCGGTGGGCAGTAATGACATGTCTGAGGCAGAAAATGGGATTATGATGAACAGAGTGAATGCTGTTGAAATATGGGCTACATTAAACATTTGCAGACTCTCTCTCTCTCCTCCTCCTCCCCCCCTTCCCCCCGCAGCAGGCTTCTGCATTGTATTCCCCTCACATTCAGACTCCAGGTCTGTAGGCTCACCAAGAGGAAGGTAATACAGAGATAATAATAGCAAAATAGAACTGTTAGCATAAATAAAGGCGATCTTGGCTTGAGACTGGCTGAAAAAATTATGTGATGAGTCAGTTTCTATTTACCTCATCACAGGTTACTAATTCAGGGTGAAATTAACTAGGTTTGAGTGAGACTTAAGTGGTGCATAGTTCTTGTGCTGGCCCCCTGCACCGGGGAGAACGTCGCCCACTGAGATCAGCGCCAATGCTAACAGGTCACGCATGGCATTAAAGCAGTCGTGCGTGAAAAGCCTTCATAAAATGTTGCCAAAATGTTCACTATTTTTTTCTGGGTCATTACATTTTGATTTTCATGATTTTTATATGTGAAACGTCTGGGCTTGCTTTAAAACACAACAGCTCAAATTTTTGCATGTTTAAAGATGGAAATCGAGCATCAAAGGGAGAATTTTACGGAGACATTGTTATACTACTAATAATTCATTATTTGTATTGCGATCATGTCTTGAAGCCCCATTGAAGACTGCAGCCCCACTGTGTTAGGTGCCAAATATATATGTAGTAAGTAATAGGGACTGTCCAGGTCTTTATGTCCCAGTTCTGCAGAGCTGAAAATTTTACTAGACAAAATATACAAAGTGTGGGAGAAAGGAAGAAATATGATCCCCATTTAAATGGGGGAAACTAAGGCACAGAGTGATTCAATTACTTGCCTAAGGTCACACACAGGAAGACTACAGCACAGCTGGGAGTTGAACCAAGATCTTCTGTGTCTCAGTCCAGTGTCCCAATCAAAAGACCTCTCTACTGAAAGGACTGACATATCCCAATCCTAGAAGGGGAATTGGTTTAGCACCTGCCCCTTAATGAAATAAACAATTCCCCTGTGGAGGACAGGCAGCCTACACCTTTTCTTCCAGTACTGACGGATGCAGCAAGCAGGCTCACATCTCACTGTGGGTCCTGCCACAACTCACAAGTGAAGGAATCCTTATTTAGACCTTGATCCGACAATGGGATCTACTCGCAGAGTCCCAGCAAAGGGGCAGGCAGAAGCAAATCTAACTGTAGAATCAGGACATTGGTATCATTTTCTCCTCAGACTCCAGTCCACACTGGCTCACTTCCCTTCTTTCCTGTGTCTCAACCTCATCTGCATTGTGCACCCTCGGCTCTTATTATTAAGCACAAACTGATAATTTTACTGCTAATCTACCTCCACTAAGGTGTTAGAGACTGTGTGCAAATAAACTGTTGGTAAGGCTGCAAAAGTGGCTTTTATGCTAGCACAATTGTGGACTATGTGCTCCAATATAATTTAGAGAGGTCTGAAGGCTGCTTTAAATTACATCAACTGCACCAACGTGTTAAACTGGCAGCCTACAATCACTGGGGCATAAGAAAACCTCAGCCACATCCCTTTCTTGCATCTATACCCCCTATATGTGCAGCCAATGACTCAGGAACTGCTACGCTGTCTCTGCACTACTAGGCAATTCCTGTATGCTGTGGTAATTCTTTTGTGGCTAGTTATAGTAGGGTGGGGAAAAGTGGTTGCACCACAATGGAGAATCTAGGCCATGGAGTGAATTTCTTTGTCCAGTTTCCTGTTTCTGTAAATGTGTATTTTTCTGGGGTGGGTGGAAATCTCTTTATTTAAAAAGAACATATATCTTTTTTAAAAGAAACTACATTTCAAATTGTGCAACTTTTGCTCAAAATTAGGGACACTTTGGAAGACAAGATTTAGAGTGAAAACAGGGAAAATGTATGATTTTGTGTTTTCTGCCTTTTTGTGCATGAATATTTTGTAGCACCATACAAAGAAGCGCCTACCCATTGACCGCAATAGATTCGATGAGATGAATAACATTTTTTTGTTTTTGAATCTCTGCATTCCCCTACAGAATGCTAGTTTAAATGGCGGGGAAGAGAGAAAACAGCTGGCAGTTCAGAAGAAAAAAATGTTCTGAATATGCTAAGCATGTGATTATCAAAGGTTCATAGCTGAGTCGAATCAAAACCAATATCTTCCAGAACAATGAAAGGCACTTCTCAGTGAGGACTGTTCCCAGGCCAAATTTCATTTTGCAAACACCTTTCAAAAATAAAAAGGTTGTAATATTTATTTCACTTCCTTGATGTTCAAACTGGCTGAACTGATTCTGCTACATTTCTCTAAATATTTCACCTTTATACAAGAAACCAAGCCTGGAAAATTCCAGCCCAAGAAGTGAAAAGACCAGAAAGTTATGCACAAATTTAAACAGGTGTTTAGAATGGAAATCCTGCCCCCCATATCCCAGTCACTTTGCTTGTCTCATCCATCTTTTAGGTCTTGTCTTTTAGATTGTAAGCTCTCTGAGGCAGGGACTATACTCAAATATCATATGTTTGTACATCACCTAGCACAATAAGGTCCTTACCTGGTTGCCCTCTAGGTGCTACCACAAGACAAAAATTAAATGATACTAATACCCATCTTAATTATAGCAGCTGCTGCCACCTTGGTTATAATCCATATCCTAACTTCTTATTTCTGTGCTGATCAGGATTTCATGACCAAAGAGGCAAATAGGTATCTCTTGGATCCATAAACTTGCACTTCACTGTAAAAGACCTCAATAGCTGCTTAATAATTTGCAGATACATAGCTCTTTGTATCTAAAGATCTCAAAGCAAACTTAACTCATGCCTGGGAGGTACCTGAGTTTTATTAACCTGGTTAACAGATGGGGTAACTGAGGCACTGAGCACTTAATGATTCGCTCAAGATTACATAGTGAGTCTGTGGCAGAGCTATCAACAGAACTGAAGAGCTGTGATTGGTGTTAGTCAGCCAGTCTACTGCTTTCACTACCACCAGCTAGATAGCACTGCATTCTCTACATGCCAAGGCAAGGTTTTGGAAAATGCCATCCAGATTTGTGTGTGTTTTCTTGCTGGTAAACATGAAGCCAGAATTCATTGCTTGTTCTGCTAGTTACCCTTTGTTTTTAGCATACTAATTGCACTGTGTGTGTATAGGTGAATTCTGTATACAGCAAACCCCACCGGGAGAGCAAAGGGGAAACTTCAGGAACTGATGAGTCACAGAAAGCCCAGGGCAGTTAAAGTGGGAAGGGATTTTCAAATTCCTGGATCAATATAGCTCAGTGAGATTAATTTTACGTTTTAACATTTCTGAAACTGGGGTTGTTCACTGACTCAGACTCCACCAGCATGTGTGAATAGATCTCTCTATTCTCTGGATCAAATTCTGCTGTTCTTACTGACACTAAAGAGTACTTAGTACTAAGTATTAGTGCCCTTCGTACTAGACTTAATATCACAGTAAGGTACTGCTGGTAGAATCAAAACCACAGTATGTACGTTTAGCCTCTCCAAAGTTACTGAATCCTCCCTTTTTTTGGCTATGATGATGATTATGGTAGCACCTTGAAGCCCTTATTATATCCGGCACTTTACAAACAGATAGTGAAAGACAGTCCCTGATCTGAAAAGCTTACAATCCAAACAGACAAGGCAGACAAAGGGGTGGGCATGGGAAATAGAGGGTCTGAGAGGTGAAGCAATTTGCCCAAGGTCACAGAGTAGATCAGCAGTATAGCCAAGAATAGAAGCCTGTCTCCTGAATCCCAGTCCAGTGCCCTACCCAACAGACCATACTGCCTTCCGATCTGTTCCTGACTAAGGGCCCAGTCCTGCAAATACTTATTCCTGAGTATAGTGCTGTAGTCTCATCCACTTCAATGGAAACACTTGCAGTTGTAAGCACTACATTCCGCAATACATGTTTGCAGGATGAGGCCCAGCATTATTACTCTTCTGCCAGACCCTCTGAGTAGCAATGCATGCAGTGAGGAAGCTGATTTGAGTTCATTCCCATTCACATGATGCCTCTTGCTCAAAAGTGCTGAACAATAATAGACATAAAAAGGAGTAATGATAAATAAATAAATAAATACAAACCACGAAGCTCCCAAGTGCTTCACAATTGCTGCAGCCCACGCTTTCCAGCCCAGTGTGTTTGTGAACCTGCTCCGGAGCCCATGCCAGCAATGTTAATCTGCACCCAGATCCATTAACCGGAATGCCAGATCTGACCTTCGCAGCTCTGGGGAAGTTTGGATCCGGATTTGATTCCAAGTGTGAGTGTCACGGCCTGTTCCCCTCTCCAGATAGGAGTGTTTATAAGAAGTCTCCCTGGAATGAGCAATGACTTGAGGATGAAAGGGTGAGAGGTGGCCTTTTCCAGACCTTCCTAACATCAGCTGGGAATTTCTGAGTTGTCTAGAATTTAAAAGAAATTGCAGTCACAAACTTACCAACAGAGTCTCACCTTCGAAGCACACTCCCAGAGAAAAGAGTGAGCCTAAGTTAACTAAATAATCCTGTGTTCTTTACACACACACACACACACACACACACGAGAGGGTCAATGCATGTATCTCTTCTGCATATGCAAATCGGAGAACAAAATGGCTGCTGTCTATGCAGGCAAGCAGGATTCTTAGAAATGTCAAGGTGCAATAGACACAAAACAGGCCCAGCTCATTATGAACCGTGTTCTTTGAATTATGACAACCAACACATGGATGTATATCAACAAATCAAACCAAGGTACAGGTGCATGGCTTGTGCTCCATAAAAAAGAGAGTGCAACCAAATACCATTGCATAGTGAAGCATGAAAGTGGTGAGATAAGGAATGTTATCTGGAAACTCCTGAGTGACTACTATGAATGGCAGTGACTGGGATGCCAAAATTTAAAACCACCCTGCACAGCTATGCAAAGCCGACCCACACCAGCCCCCCCCAAGTCCCCACCGATCTAAAACCTCTGACCTGGTTTGTGAAGGTTCACCAGCCCTTCAAGTCAGTCTCTGCAACTTGGTGCAGATTTATGGATTTACACTGAAATCATATGAAAGCTGGAGTTTGGCATGGTCTCAGAGCCACAGTCCTGTTTTGAAGTCTGTTTACTTTAAAAACGGATCTTTTTATTGCCTCCAGGCGATAAAAAGGATGCCGTGCATTTTTAAAAACATAACAACCTTGCTTTAAGTTCATTTTAAATCCTAAATGGAAAATTATATTTATTCATTAATCTTCATGCTTAAGAGCTCAGTGAAGGAAATATGCTTCCCAAACACAAACTCGGTTTAGAGAACTTCAGGATTGCATGGTAAAGCGCACCAAAGTCAGATGTCAAAATATTAAAGTTATGTGAGAATACAAGAAAATATTATTATGATTATTATTTATTTATTATTTGCAATAACTGCTCAGCAGCCACAGTCATGGCTTAGACCTCTGTTGTGCTAGGTACTGTACATGTACGCAATTAAAGATGTGCTCTGCCTCAAAGATCTTACAGTCTCAACATATGATGAGAGACAACAGTTGGATACCACACATGGCGGGAAGGAGGAGGTAACCTGCCATGATGATATTTAGTGTAATAAGCAGCAGTCACAGCACGCTAGCTGCCTAGCTGTTTTGCCATTTTTCCAGTCTTCAATACCCACGTAGCATGTGGAAGTATATTCGTCAATCCTGGATAATCACATTATTTTCATTATTACAATGGCTCACCTAAACCTTAAGCTTAAGGGTTTAAACCATGCTCTAATTACTATGGACTAGGAAGTTTTGCTCCTTCCTCTGAAGCATCAGGAGCTGGCCACTGTCGGAGACAGAAAAATGTACTAGGTGGACTTTGGGTCTGGTCCAGTCTGGCATTTTTTATGTTCCTAGTATTTCCTTACTGACACTTTTTCCAAAGGGCACTTCTCTCCACAATAAATATTTCAATACTCTAAGGCTAGCAACAGCCTTGTACTATATATTTTCTTTTCAACCAGCAGGAACACCTTCCTTTGGTGCTGTTCAGCAGAATAGCTTGTGAACTATGATGCAAAGCTAATTTCCTTGTGCATACATGCACAGTGCAGCTTTCCTTAAGTCCATTTCAGGGTGTGAGTCAGGTAATTCAAGAGATAACATAGTTGCAAACATGTGTACTTCTGCTGTATACTGTTCATGTGGATGACATTCCTGGATTTTGTCTGGCATACGCAATACTACAACAGTAATTACACATGGGATTCTAGGATTGCAGAAAAAATGTATAAACTTATATTGCATTATCTGAGTAATTTAAAACTGCCATACTGCATTCACACAAGGAGGCAGAGTTAACTTTGGGATTTCCTGAGCTGCAAGCACAACTTTAACTTCAACATTTACTGTCTTTTGCAACCAATTACGAATGACATTGTGGAGAAAGGTGTGTTCCTTACAATGACTAGTGGCTATTACTAACGTTGACTTTGACTGAGTGAATATAGCAGATGTCTTGCTCTTCAATCAGTTGCATCATATTGGGGATAGTTGGTCAGTTCTTGGCATTATTACTTTAAGTTTTCTGTCTGACCAGAATGGAATTAGTCAGTGATCGGAAAAGTGAGGCCTTGGTAAACACTGGCTACTGCCAGATATAGTGCTGGCTTTTCACACACAAGATCTGCCAAAATACTTCACTAACTCCCCTGCTAGTCCAATCCTGGGGATCAACAGTCTCACAATCCTGGCCTACATCACTACTGCTATTACCATGCTAAGATCTCACATAACAATGTACTGCCAATGCACTTTGGAACATCTACACTGCAGCTGGGACTGTACTTCCCAGCCGGGGTAAGCAGATGTGCTAGCTCTCCTCAAGCTAGCATGCTAAAAATAGCAGTGTAGCTGTGGGAATGGGTAGCACAAGTGGCTGCGTGGGATTGTCTTCTGCCTGGACCCCTAGGTACATACTCAGGCAGCTAGCCTGAGCCCATGCCCATGGTAGGAAGGACGCTCCCAGCTGCAGTAGCAATGTACCCTCAGATCTGGTAGTGTGCTCTCACACAGTTCTGCTAACCATGCCTGGCAAACCATTGTCTACTTTTATCACTGTGGCAGCAACTGGTTGGACATTTTGCTATTTTTACAGCAGTGAGGAGGCAATGGTTCACTATTGCTCTAGTGCTATCATTCCTGCTAAGGAAGCTTTCTTACCAGTATACACTTCCAATATAATATCAGCATATTCCTGCTAAAAATCAGAAGCGTTGTAAGACTTAATGCTCACCTACTTGACACCATTGTGTGCGTGTTCTCCCAACGTCACAATAAGAACTGATTTAAATCTATTGTATGCCTGGGGGTAAAATCATCCCCTGAGAAACACTTTCAGGACCTCATTGTGCTAGGTGCTGTACAAACACATACCAAGAGACAGTTCTTACCCCGAAGAGCTTACAGTCTAAATACAAGACAAAGGGTGGGAGGGGAGACAGAGAGCTGAAGGGGCTTTTCTGAGGGCACACAGCTGGTCAGTGGCAGAGCCAGGAAAATAATTTAGGTCTCCTGAGCCCCAACCCAGGGTGCTCTGCATTAGATCATGATGCCTCTCCATTAAATTTAAAAATGACCATGCTGGGCCCCACTCCTGTAATCAGAACCACATAGGTAGACCCATGGGCTCCATGCTGGTACAGGGATCCATTCTGTCAGCACGAGTAGCCTCATTGAATTCAGTGAGTCTGCTCATGTGAGAAAGGTTAACCACGTGCACAAGTGTTTGCCGGATGGGGACCCTGGTTTGCAATGAGTTGCTTGATTATAAGAAAAACAAAATAAAAAAACATTCTTGCCCTCCCTGCAGAGAAACAACGCCCTCAGTCCTCCTCCCGCTCCCAGTGTACTTGGATTACACTTTTTTTTAAACGCACTTTTTCTTAGATGTGGGAGGAGGGTTCTTTGAGCTCTCATGCGTTCAATGCTATATTGTACTGTTGCTGCTTTCAACACATTTCACTCAGTTAAACAGTAACTGATGACATTTACACACTTAAATACTTAGGTGCTCTCATCATGGATTTTTAAATCTATAAAGACAAGCATACAGCAATGCCTCTCACTCACTCACTCACAACCAACCTTTGTGTGAGATATCAAAGCAGTAACGCGTGCCAGCAAAACTGCAACCAGCCTATCACAGGTTCATCAGGTTTCAATGGCCTTGAGCAACTCTGTGTGCAGCGGTCTTCAGACAAGGAATTTATTAAACTTTCCCACAGCCTGACAGGCTTCTCTCTCTTCCTCCTGCCCATCGCCCTCAACCTCTTTCCTTCTGACAAATGGGTTCTGCCAATCTTATGCTTTTAAAATTTATTTATTTATTTTCTCTCTCTCTCTCTCTCTTTTTTAATCTTATCACTGGCTACTAGAGTGTGACTACTCAAGCATCTGTTTGAGGAAAACCCATTAAAGTGCCATCTTAAAAAAAAAAAAAAGGCAGCAAGCTATATAGCCCATTAGTGACTAGTTCAGCCTTATTATACTACATTGCTTGATATGACTAGCTTTGCATACATATAACACATACTAAATTGTTCCTTTATTTATTTATTTGGCTAGCCTAGTTTAGGCTTTGTATGGTGCCCTGTAATAAATTTCATGTTTCAGACAATAGCTTGTTGCCTCTAGCAGCCTGCCCCTTTCATAATCCAGCACTGCTAAAAGCATCTGCTTTACTTGCCACTTCCTATCAATGAACTGGATCGTTATAGTGACGCCAGCTAGTGCGGCTACAGTTAAGGTGCTGTCAGTTTCCATTTGAGAGAATAATGCTCCCTCTGCTCCTCAAACTCCTACATTTGCCATCCTTTATAGTGTAGCTGTAAAAATTTGCACTAGACTGAGACACTTTCTCTCTTCCTCTCAACAGACTGTGTGCAAATACATAATGTATATGTACACTGAAATACATACATATACAGTGATGTAATATATGTGCAATATATGTATATAAATAGTATTTCTGTGTATGTATGAATACATGTAACTGTGATGTATTACTTATGTACATGTGTGTGCATGCATGTATCTATGTATTGTGACAGGGTCGGGCCAGATGGCTACAGGAGAGTGATCCTATTGGGATCCGGGAAGCGCTAAAGAATCCCCCCCCTGCAGCCTAAGAGGGGGATCCACAGGACCTGGACACCAAATGAGTATGGGGGACAACTAATGAAATAACAGGGACAGGAGTGTGGTCAAAAGGTCAAACGAAGGGAACCAGACGGGGACACTGAGCAGAGAACCCCGGACAGCGTCCACTGCTCCTCAAAGGCGTCAAGGGAGTCAGTGGACACCGCCCAGAGGAACTCTGCCCGGATACGTGAATGGACGGAGGATCGGAAATAGGCCCCACAGTCAAAGGAGCCTCCATTGGCCAACTACAGGAGAGTGATAGAAGGAAGCTACATTAGCCCCAGGTTAAGTAGGTCCCTTTTCCCTGGGTAAGGTAACAAGGAAGGTTCCAGAACAATCAGGAACTTTCTGGAAACAATTAAGGCAGACAGGCTGATTAGAACACCTGCAGCCAATCAAGAAGCTGCTAGAATCAATTAAGACAGGCTAATCAGGGCACCTGGGTTTAAAAAGGAGCTCACTTCAGTTTGTGATGTGCATGCGAGGAGCTGGGCACACGAGGCGCAAGAAGCTGAGAGTAGGAAGGCATACTACTGGAAGACTAAAAAGTACAAGCATCATCAGACATCAGGAGGAAGGTCCTGTGGTGAGAATAAAGAAGGTGTTGGGCGGAGGCCATGGGGAAGTAGCCCAGGGAGTTGTAGCTGTCACACAGCTGTTACAGGAGCCACTGTAGACAGCTGCAATCCACAGGGCCCTGCGCGGAACCCGGAATAGAGGGTGGGCCCGGGTTCCCTCCATCCCCCCAACTCCCTACTTGATACCGGAGGAATTGAACTGGACTGTGGGTTCCACCAGAGGGGAAGGTCTCTGGCCTGTTCTCTGATCCACTAGGTGGATCAGCAGAGACTGCGGGGATTGTTCTTCTTCCTTTTCCCCAGGCTGGCCAGTGATGAGGCTAACTGAGTGAACGGCAGATTTGAGCCACGAAAGTGGCCAAACTGAGGGCTGCCGTGAACCTCTGAGGTGAGCAAATCCGCCAATAAGCGCAGGACCCACCAAGGCAGAGGAGGGACTTTGTCACAGTATACAAACCTACAGAGGGAGAAAACATTTTAAATTAGGCTTGGAAGGAATAGATTTTTATGAGTAAATGTCCATTTCACTGTACATACACATACCAACTAAAAATATTTCCATTAATAATAATAGAAATGCACAGATAAGCACAATAAGAAAAATGCTGCTTGAGAACTTATTAGAGTTTGCTTTAAGGATATTTGTTTTGTATATTTTGACATGTCATGTTGACAATTTAAATTTTGTAACTTGTTCTATGTTTGTCTAATTCTGAACTTCACGCTCCAGAGTGATAGGATCTAATCAAATATTATGGACCAGATCCTCAGCTGGAGTACGCTGGCATAGCTCCACTGATTTTGTTGGACTTACACCAATTTACATGAGTTGGATCTGGCCCTAAAAGGCTCTTTTGGCAGGTAGCATTTGGCAATCAGTCCTGTGCACACAAATACCGTTTAAACAACATCAGGGAAGACAGCGAAGACACATTTTGGAATTGTGGTGCACCCTACTTGTTTCCTGCATTAAATTACTGTCATTATAATTAACTATTACTGTTTATTATCCCTTATGGTCCAAAGTGTGAAAGGTGCAGCAAAGAACCACATGGACCCTGCCCTAATGAGACAAATAGCTAACAAAGTATAGGTTTTTTGGGGGAAAAAAGCCTAAATACATACACCACCTTGCACTCTGAACTTGAAATAGCTGTGAAGGGACAATGCAGGGCTGTGTTTTAACCCTTACAGCTTCTCCCAAGAGAGATCTTCCCCTTCATTCTTTGTGGGGGGTTTTAATATTGGTATAATCCCCCTAACACTGAAATATCTGAAGTCCCTGAATTCCTATGCATACTGCGCGTGCTGCATTAAATCCTCCTGTGACAAGCTCAGCAGGATGAGATGAGGTTGCAGAGTCTCCACTTCTCCCTGCATTCCCTTGCTTGTGTGAGGAGTGAGACTCTCAGTGTGTCCTTGACGCTGTTTTTTGCAGCTCTATTTGCAGCATGCTCATGCCCTTTCAATCCACAACCCACCCACCCACTCTCTTCCCTTCTTTTCTTCTTCTCCTTTCTGTGCAGCTACTGCAGCAACATTTGGCAACAGCCAACATGAATGGGCTGCTAGAGATGAAGCATTTCTCTCCCTCTACCGCCAGACTGACCCCTCTTGGTCCTCAACTCTCTCATACACAATGTAACAGCGTCTTGGAATGGCTCAGAGCAGAACCATAGTAGTGAGATGAGGATTGGGGGTATGGAAGAGACTTTTCCTGCTCTCATCCACAATCCTTCAAAATGTAACGAAAACATTATTTATTTTCTTTTTCAGGCAAGAGAAAGGATGGGCTGCAAAATCCAGATCCAGAATTCAAACCAATACCCGGGATGTCCTGTTGCAGAGATAGGAGTCAGCAAACAATTTTGATACAGTTTCAGGCTTGGATCCGATCTTCTCCCGCGCTTCACAATAAGTCATTGGGTTGAAATCTGGGTTTGAATCCACCACCCACCTTGCACAAGAGTTCAGGGAGGTTCCATTAGGGAATGGGGAAGTATTGCTTCACATCCAAATCCAAAGAACATGCAGCAGTTGTGACACTGGCAGGCTAGGTGCCAGCTCTTGCCAAGGCTGCTGGCATTAGCTAAGAACCGACAAACTCATAGCTGGAGACCAGACAAGTTCACTTATGTGTTAGTGCTGCTCAAATAGTCTTATAAGAATGTATTTAGTGTTTAGACTCTACAGAATGTTTGTAAACTGCTGCATTCATTAATCTTATTTGTAATGTCTGTATTCCATGCCATAAGGAAAAAAAGTAAGTTTTGCTTTATATCTTTGAAAACGTTCCTTTATCCAACCACGGAGGGACAGTGGAAGGACTCACTGCCTAATGGAGACTGAAGCTTGAGTGAGGGCTAGTTGGCTGAGACTCAACCCTGACACAGCTCAAATTATGACTACAGGATGGGGAAACTAATTGGAACAAATGGCAGAAATTATATCAGAATCCCTCTTAACAAGCTAATCGTGTTGTTTGTTTTCAGATTTCATAACCTAGCAGGTCTGCATTGCATCTCAAGTAAAAGCCATTGGCAAGAGCTCAGTACCAGGCAAACTGGTTGAAACTATAGTAAACAGAATTAGGAGACACATAGATGAACAGGATGTGTTGGGGAAGAGTCAGCACGGCTTTTGTAAAGGGAAATCATGCCTCATCAATCTATTAGAATTACTTGAGGGGGTCAACAAACATGTGGACAATGATGATCCAGTGGATATAGCGTACTGAGACTTTCAGAAAGCCTTTGACAAGGTTTCTCACCAAAGAGTCTTAAGCAAAGTAGGGAGTCATGGGATAAGAGGGAAGGTCCTCTCATGGATTAATTACTGGTTAAAAGGAAACAAAGGGCAGGAATATATGGTCAGTTTTCACAGTGGAGAGAAATCGGTAGCAAGGATCTGTACTGGGACCAGTGCTGTTGAACATATTCATAAACGATCTGGAAAAAGGGGTAAACAGTGAGATGACAAAATTTGCAGACGATGCAAAATTACTCAAGAAAGTTAAATCCAAAGCTGACTGTAAAGAGTTACAAAGGGATCCCACAAAACTGGGTGACTGGGTAACAATATAACAGATGAAATTCAATGTTGATAAATACAAAGTAATGCACATTGTAAAACATAATCCCAGCTATACATACAAAATGATGGGGTCTAAATTAGCTGTTGCCACTCAAAAGAGATCTTGAAGTCATTGTGGATAGTTCTCTAAAAATATCTGTTCAACATGCAGCAGCAGACAAAAAAAGCTAACAGAAGGTTAGGAACCATTAGGAAAGGATAGATTATAAAACAGAAAATATCATCATGCCACTATATAAATCCATGGTACACCCACACCTTGAATACTGCATGCAGTTCTGGTTGCCCTATCTCAAAAAAGATATATTAGAATTGGAAAAAGAGAAGGGCAATGAAAATGATTAGGGGTATAGAACAGCTTCCATAGTAGGAGAGATTAAAAAGTCGGAGACTGTTTATTTTAGACAAGGGATGACTGAGGGGGGATATGAGAGAAGTCTATGAAATCCTGAATGGTGTGGAGAAAGTAAATAAGGAAGTGTTGTTTACCCTTTTACATAACACAAGAACTAGACGTCACACAATTAAATTAATAGGCAGCAGGTTTAAAACAAACTTAAGGAAGTTCTTCTTCACATAATGCATAGCCAACCTGTGGAACTTGTTGCCAGGGGATGTTGTGAAGGCCAGAAGTATAATTGTGTTCAAAAAATAATGAGATACGTTCATGGAGGATAGGCCCATAAATAGCTATTAGCCAAGATGGTCAGGGACAATAAAATAAAATAAAGCCCCAGACTTCTGTGCCATTCCAAAGATTCAGTAATCTGGCTATGACAGGCAGAGCAAGCCACGTTTCTGACAGTCATACAGCTCAGGAAAACAAACTTTATTCCACTGCAGACCATAGTGAAACCCTTTGCATGTCTCTGATCTCACTGATGTTTTTCCTGTATAAGCCACTTCCCACAGCCATAGAGAGACACAATATTTACCCCCCACATCACACTAATTAAAAGATTGCACATGTAGAACAAAAGGTCAGCACCTGAAATAAAATGATTATAAAATAGGAAGGTGCATGGGCCACTAGAGCAGGTGACTGTAAGTCAGGACCCCAGTGTTCAGTTCTTAGTTCTGCAATTGACTCATTGTCTGATCTTGAGGAATTCACTCAGCCTACCTGTGCTTCAGTTCTCCACCTGTAAATTGGGCTGAATGTTTACACACCTCTCACCTGAATGGAGAACTCTGCTTTTGAATAGTGCGTTGTATGCACAAAGCACATAACATAAACCCTCCGCAATGGCTTCTAGGTGAAGTTCCAGTTGCTAGTTTCAGCCTACAAAGCTCTAAAAGGTTTGGGTTCCAGTTATGCGATGCACTACCTCTCTCCCTGGCCCATCCTGCTATGACAGGAGATCAGTGAAGGTGCTCAGGCTGGACACACTTGAAATAATGGAGGGTTTGTAGGCTGGACATTCTCTCTGAAAGATTATGGAATCTGGGTTAGCGTTTCTCTCTTTGGTACCTTCTGGACACACTGCAAAGCTCATCTTTTCTCACGGGCATTAAGGGAGATTGGAGATCAAGAGCTGGGGGGACTGGAGACCGACAGTGACGAGGGGGGACAGGTGTCTGAAGACATGGTTGTGCAGTAGTCTTGTGGGAGAGTCTGTTAACTGGAACATGTGTGATTGGAATAACTAATGCACTTGAGAATTGGCGCAAACAAATTAGGGCTGGAATTTTTGAAAGTGCCTAAGGGAACTGGATGCCTACCTTCCTTAGGTCTTTGGGAAATTCCAGCTCAAATGGTTAACAAGAAGATCTCCTCTTCCCTTCAGGCCTCTCCCTAGATTTACTAGACACATCTCTCTTTAAGTACTGTAGAAAGGGGAGTTGTGTTCCCCGTTCTTATTCCCCTTCAATGGGAAACCTGAACGCCTTATCTTCTGGCCAGGAGGCAAGAGTGCCAGCATCAGAACCACCCCGACATTTAACAAGTATCTCTCCACCATTCTTGTTCTTTATATTATGAAGAAATAAGCTGGCATTTCTTTGATCTAGGGACGCTTACAATAAGATGGATAAATACATATAATTAGCTAAGGAGAGACCAAACTCCAGTGAATACAATACATGCTGTGAGACAACCCTCCATTAAAAGCCTCCTTGTTTAAACTTCAATATTTTAGCAATAATGACAAAGAAACACCATGAAAAGCATTTATTTTTCACTTTTTATTTAATCCCCTCTAATAGGTTCATCAGATAATTCCTTTTACCTTGAATTGCCCCCCCCCCCCCCATTCCATGCCCAAATTCATGTTTCCAGCTCTCCTGGTTAAACTGGATCCCAGAGCATTACTAGCAGAGATTTTCCACTCTTGTAATCTGCATTCTCTCTTCCTACCATTGTTGTTTTATTGACCTGCACTGTACAGTACAGAACAACATACACTTGAGAGGCAACAGGGCTGTGTTCCTAGCACACACAATCCTCCCATAAGCAGTAACAAAAGAACAATTGCATTTACATAACATAGTAAAATGTATACAGAAGGGGCCTGGCCAACTACTTGTACAGGCTGACAAATTCCTCACAATTTATGTGCCCTGTTTTGCTGATCTGCTTCTCCAGCTTGGCGAGCTGCCACTGAGAAATCCACGTGAAACAGGGGGAGGGGAATCCCCACTAAAGCAGGTGCTGTATTTTATATGTGTGCATGTGTTTACACGCTTACACACACACAAACATGCACACCATTAAGAGGCTAAGGAGGGGAGTTGGGGAAATATAATATCCAGGACACACTTTAAATGTCATGTTTTCATATTTATTCCAAACCGGAAAACAGAAATAACCAGGGGCGGGGGGGGGGGGGGAGGGGGATCAAGGGGTAGGAGTTGGGGGGCTGGCTTTTTTTTATTGTTCCCTTCAGAGATTAGATCTGGGCTGACCGCACACATCAGCATTCTGCACTCTCGGGGGAATTAGAGACTGAGCTTTCTCCTCCCCTCCCCCGGTAAACAGTGCTGAACTGATG
Source organism: Lepidochelys olivacea (assembly GCF_965140295.1). NCBI lineage: Eukaryota > Metazoa > Chordata > Testudines > Cheloniidae > Lepidochelys > Lepidochelys olivacea. Next base: position 18,084,951 of record NC_140424.1, read on the forward strand.
ATGCAACTTTCAGCTTTAATATGCCGTAGAGGCCCCAGCTAAGGTTGCATTATTATCAGCAGCAGCCTAGTATCCAGAACTGTTGTGTTGAGCAGACCCTAGAATGTCTCCCTAGAGAAGGAACAATCATTCATTTTCACTGTCTGCTAATTTAAAGATGTGAACAGAAGAAAAGTTCGATTCTGCACAGGAGGACTTAGCATTGGACACTTTGACTGATGTGTGGGTATAGAATGTAGTTACCATCAGGGCAGTGTTTCAAAGAAAACTAAGGGTCTCAATTAGTGGAAATGCATTCTACAGAGGTCCACAGATAAAGCACTAGATTGGTCTAAACAAAGCACACTGACCTGCACATGCCCTTACTTCGAATCTCCTAAACCCTCAAAGCTGGATCCAGAGCCAAATGTCACATATGGCTCCTATCTTTATGATCGGATGGACCAAAATAATGGATCCATGCATGCCCTCATGAACTCTGGAGTGTTCGAAATCCAGACCCAAATTTTGTGGCTTGGGTCTATTAATAATGAAACACTGAAAACATTGAAGTCAATGGGCCAAGTGTGCATAGTCTCACTAGACTTGATTCTCATTTACAATAAAGCCACTTTGCACCACTCTGGCAGTATAATGTGGCCTTACAAGACGTGTAAATGTAATTTATGTCCACTTTAAGACCCCTTTATACTGACAAAGTGGTGCCAAGGGGCCTTAGTGACAAGAGAATCAGGTCCAATGAGACTATTCATAGCCGTAAGAACTACACTGGGTAGCAAGTGTTTGCGGGATCAGACTCGCATACAGTACTGATAGGCCCAAATCCAGATTCTGTCCTGTTTTTATTCAGTCCTTACTCAGGGATACTGTGTTCCTGAATTTGTGCTAAGCAAAAACCAAGTAAGGAATCAAAGATTTGGCCTAGTTAAACTAGTCTCTAGATTAATTTACTGTGTAGTCCTTAGGGTACTCATACAGGTGCATTGAAAATAATGTTATTTCCACAAGAGCTTTATCATTGCTGTGTTATTGCCACAGTAACCATGTCGTTACAATCAAATTTGTATCACCATAAGAAAGTGGTTCCTTAGAAATTAAACAGCATTCCCCAATGGGATAATTTGTCCTGCTAAATTCCCACATGCAAACAACAAAAGCCACAGGTAAATTTACTGCAGAAATTCAGACAACAGAAGACCTATTACTGTCAAACTAATGCCTACTATAGCTGCCAGAAAAAATAACAAATATAGATCAAGGGCTGAAGTTGCCTAAAGATACACATAGGTACCTAGTGAAATTTACAAAAGCACCTGAAGGAGTTAGCTGCCTAATTCCTATTGATTTAAATGGGAGTTAGATGCCTAACCTGCTTAGGTGCTTTTGTAAATTTCCCTACATGCCTATCTGCATCTTTAGGCACCTACATCTCTTTGTAAATCTAGTCTTGTCTTACTACACCAAATACCAAACACATTGATAAAGATATTTGTGCGTTGCTATCAGGGCTAAGCCATGGCGTTATAGTGTGTCCTTACCAGAGCACCTTCTTTCAGCATTGTGTGGTGAAGCAGCAACTCACCCTCAGTTTCCCAACTGCTCTTCTGCTGCTCCACACCCCCAATCTCTAATGCCTTCTGGATTGCAGAAATTTAGGTCTCTGGCTAGGTCACTTACAGTTCTACCCCTTCAGGGATTCAAAGTCCAAACCAGTATGAAGCAACATAAAGTCTTCCCTTTCCTCTGGTAGATCTGCTTGACACCAGTCTTCCCCAGTCTGACAGTAAGAGCTCCACATCTGCTCTCTCTGCCTCCTCCCCTCCAACCCCCTAACTGAACAAGGCTCTTCTTTTTTAAGCCCTTCCCTGGAAGCCTGCCTCCTGCTCCAGGTATCTCAATTTGGGCTCATTGGGCCTTCAGTAGCCCATTAACCCCTTCCTGCCTTGCGTGAAGGCTTGTGTGCCCCATTACATATGCATATTAAGATATTCTGGAAGAAATAAAATATTTCAAACCATCCTTCAGGTAGGTGTGTGTGTGTGTGTATGTATCTCTCTCTCTCTCTCTCTCTAGCTTTGAAGATCTGTGGCAGTTGGCCCAAGTAATCCACCCTCTTTGTAATCTCCCTCACATAACCAATGAAATAATAGTATACAAATTAGGTGTACAGCCAGGGAGGTGATTGGTTGAGCCATCTCACAATGGTCTAGGTCTCTTGGCATGGCATAGATACATGTCTTGCTGTCACACACATATAATGTCTTCTGCAGTTTCCACAGTATGCATCCGATGAAGTGAGCTGTAGCTCACGAAAGCTTATGCTCAAATAAATTGGTTAGTCTCTAAGGTGCCACAAGTACTTCTTTTCTTTTTGTGACGGCTATTACTCTGTTACACGGCTGTTACTCTGAAACCTGTCACACAGGTGTAATTTGTAAACTCAAAATGGCTGAGAACTTAAAAAATGGATGGTATCGGAGCATGAAACCCAGTGGTGATTCAACCTGGTGATATTCTGAATAAGATGACCTGTCAACCGTGCTTGTAACTGTTTCCATCCCTTCACACTGGCTCAGAGATTTTGGGCTTCAGAGTGACAAAGACACACAAAGTGACAAGTGACTCTTCTTTATTTATATACATAAAATCTGTGTAACCAAATGGGAAACAGGTGTTAGTCAAGGGAATCGTGTCTGATCTAGACCAGTCCACTAAATAACCAGACATCTCACAGTCTATTTACAACAGAGGTTTTCAACTGGGGCACCAGAGGGGTGTCCCCTGGGGCATGAGTCAAACTTTCTATGGGGGTCACAGCAAGCCTTCTAATTCAGAAATTTATGCCACTCGCTCAAATTTGGCCCAGCTGCCCCTTCGTCATGACCCAGTAGAAGCAGTGGTGGAGGCAGACAAGGAAGAGGACAGGGCTGGGGACCCAGGCGGGTTAGGGCTGGGCTCCCTGGGGGCTCATTCCACTCACTGCCTCAGGTTCTTCACAGAGTGCTGTTGCCTGCACTTGACCCTGTTAGTGCTGGCCTCGCATTTCAACCAGCCTGGGCCACCGAGCGCAGTGGCTCCTGTGTGGCCTCAAGGATTTTGCCTGCTCTGCAGCACTTAATTTGTGCTGGGGTTTGCCAGGGCTGAGCCCCAGCACCTCTGGGCCTGGCAGTTCGTAGCCCTGGCACCTCTGGGCTTGTTGCGTCAGTTCTGAAAGTAAAAATATTGCTTGAGCCCTGGCACTTCTTATGAATTAAGCACTGCTTCTCTGGCTATCTGGCTGCACCAGGGGATGACCTTGGGGCATACCTAGTAAGTGGGGTGGGGGCGGGGGCTGGGGTTTGTGCCTCCCACTGGGCACAGGAATAGAAGAGGGGAGGCCCAGTGGTGCTAGCCCCCCCTTCAGGGATCTCTGAATTGGGATAGCCTCTGGGGCACAGGGGCTTGGGTCCCACCATCCTACCCTGGGGATTGGAGAAATGGGGTTGGGGGTATCCAGCTCTTGTTGGAGGGTAAAGAGCCCTGCTGCTAACTTGACACCTACTCAGTTACAAAACAAAAGTTAAGGTCCTGCACCCATCACCTCTGCCTTGAGGGCCCCTACTCTGCAACATGACCTCTCCTCTGCCTTCAGGGAACCTCTACACACACCTGCACCTGCCCATCATGAAGGAGAGGCAGCTGGCTGGGCCCAATTGGAGTAGAATTGCAACCCTGTGTGCCAGACAGTATTCTTTTCACTTCTGAGGGGAAGTAGGGGGAGGTGAGGGCGTCAAGTTAAAAAAAATGCTAAGTGGGGCATGATTCAAAAACGGTTGAGAACTCCTGCTTTAGAATAATCAGCAAGCATGGGAGAGATTAGGAAGGGTCCCTACAGCACACAGATTGTTGCACAAAGCATAATTTCTCATCCCTCATTCTGAGCACCACAGCTACCTCCCTCCCCTGAATCTGAGGGTTATTTGTTATCTCTACTAGGGCTGTACTAAACAGTTACAAGCAAAGGGAGTGCCCATGTCTTGTGCCTATAAAGGTTAAGGGCTCTATTGTGCATTTAAGGCTCATCTGCACTTGAGGGCAGTGAGGTGCCTCAGCTGGACACATTGCTCCCTGGAGCTCTGGGTCTGCAGCATGCAAGTGACCATCCAGATCTGCAGGCTGGTATGGAAGGGTGGGATCATGCCTTGTGTCTTCTGCAGTGATTAGTTCCACTAACACTTTTAGCCTCACGCTGCCTATGCTCAGGTGAGTGCAAAGGTTGCAATTTGTACATCCACCCTGGGGTGAGTCACAATCTGGCCCTGAATGCTTCCCCTTGAAGTGTTCTTCGCATCCATGATGGAACCTCATGATCTCCATAATTCGCCCCCAACCCCTACTTGAATCCCACTCCTGGCTCCTTCTCCTGCAACTCAGCCATCATTCTTCTGTAAGTGCATTGCAGTGAGTTGATTACTGGATATTGCAGTGCACTGAACTTTGTCTTCTGAACTCATTTCAGCCATTTAGATGTCTGTACTGTTTGACTTAGTCTGGGATGCAATCCAGAAAGAGTGGGATGGAGAGATTCTGCAACTCATTTATTCTTTGCCTTGAATGACTGTCTGGCTTTTTCACCAATATTTACCTTCTGGCTCAGGAGGACTGCATGGGATTCCCGTTGGAGCCCATCAGTGCTGTTCCTTAATTGGACAAAGGGGTCACTATTGTGTAACATGAGATATTCCCTGTTCCCAAGGGCTGAGCATGTAGACCAACAACCCTACAAGTTTTCTTTTGTTTTTACTCCTAAATTCCATTCTACAATAGCAATATGATGATCTAGGCACTGCACTGCAGAGGTGAGGCAGACATTTCAGAGGACCAGGCAGGGTGTTCCAGCTGATTTTTTTTCAGATAGTTAAGTATCTTGGTCTTTGGTTTCATGCTCAATAAATAACACTCAAGGTGTGCTATGAATTATCATTCATAGATGTACTGCATTCCATGTTGCTGTGTCAAATATACTGAATATGTAAATATATATGTTTCCACCTATAATACAGATAGAAAAGGAAGGGCAAATTGGAAAGTGTCTCTCAGGTTTTTAACATGATGCCTACGATCATAAAGTGAAATCCTGAACCCACTGAAGTCAATGGGCATTTTGCTATTGTCACCCTGGATACTTCAGACCTAGCCAACTACTGCCCAGTGTCAAAACTCCAATTCCCGAGCAAGTTCACAGAGATGTTAGGCGAAGGCCAACAACAGTTCTTCTAACTGATGCTAACATTCTCAACTTGATGCAATCTGGATTCAAGCCAGGACATGGAACTGAAACTGCTTCAATGGCACTGATGTAGGATCTCCCGCTATCAATGGATACGGGGCAGACAACCATTCTCATCCTCCTGGACCTATCGGCAGCATTCAGCACTGTTGACCATGAGGCAATGCTGTCTCACCTGACAGAGATGGCAGGGGCCCTGGGTAATGTGTTAAAATGGTTTGAGACCTTTCTGGAGAGGCACCCAATGAGTAGTGATGGGAAACTGCACCTCGACCACTAGGCCCCTCACTGATAGTGTTCCACAAGGATCAATTCTCTCTCCTGTCCCTTTCAACATTTACATGCAACCACAACGTGAACTGGTCAGACCGCGTCGGCTGATGTGCCAGCTGTATGCAGAGGATTTGCCTCCGCTCTCTATACTGACTTACTGTTGAATTTCAAACAAAGTTAAGGTCTCTGTTCTTATCTTTGAGGCACTCCATGGCCTGGGCCCAGGATATGTGAAAGTTTGCTCAAAGCTCCAGGACAAAGATTGTGGCACATTCCTGTGGCACAACAGAACTCTTGACAATAAGCTCGCCTGTGTGGGAGACAGAATTTTCTTGGTGGCCAGTCTGACCCTGTAGAATGAACTCCCTCACAAACCAAGGACCATTGTAAACCTCACCACCTTCCACTCCAAGTGCAAGGCACATTTTTGTTTGACCTTGCTGTCTCTAACATAGCAACGTGTATATTAACCCCATCCCACCCCCACTCTCCCAAAAAACAACTACCAGTACATGCTTTTCCCTCTGGAAAGAGAATGAGAGAACAAACAATACGTGACAAACGTTAGTCATGAAATGCATTACAGGAAGGAGCTCAGACACTACATTGATTAGTGTGGTATTAGAACCTATATAGAATAGGAGCTTTCCCATTGACTTCAATGGGGCCAGGATTTCACTTACAGTATCTAAGCCCACCCACCCCTACACACAAGATACACCTTGAATGCCTGTAGCCTATAAATTCCATTGTAGCTCAGATGTTCTGTAGTTTTACTCCATTAGGTCCCAATCCTGCAAAGGGATGCACTGCACATTGTGTGGACCCCTGCATCTGTTCAAAATCTTGTTGAATTCAGTGGCCCCCTGCCCATGGGCATGCCTTTGCAGGATCAGGCCCTTAGCTGGTAGCACAGAAAGGGGCCTGATACGAACATTCAGATTTCCCCATTCCATGGTCCATGAAGGATATTCAGATCCAAGGTTTGGTTTCAAGCCAAGTTAGAGAGAGGGGTTCACTGCAAAATTTGGGTCTGGATTCTGAACCTCCCCAATGAACACAGGTGAGGGGTGCTGGAATCTGGGGTCTGGGTTTCCTACCATCTTTAGTAACCTATTTACAAGGGGGAAATTGTGAACCTTCCAGTGGTATCTAGAGAACGACACCAAAGAAGAGTGTGTTACACAGACAAAAAGGAGATCGGATAGCTGTGATAACATGCACTGTACCAGCCCAATTAATAACTGTCTCTCTTCTTTTTATTTTTTATTGAGCTAATACAGGGCCTGCCCCAGCGTAAGTATGAAAGGAAATATGCTCCCTCCCCATTCCTCTACAGACGCTGCCGCAGTCATGTTGACATATAACAGATTCCACAGCTATAGCTGCTATATCGAGAACTGCCTGTGCCAAGACTTCCTATTGTGTGTCTTGCCCTCCCTCCCCTCCTGATATCCAGGAAGAACAGTCCCAGCCTATTACCCAGTCAGTACACATGCTAACACTTCACCCTCATGAATCTTTCATGGCACTCCAGAAGATTTTTCAAGCATACGCCACCGCCACCGGGCCACTGCAGGGCCGCCTGAATCAGCTAGAGCTGGATAAAATAGGAGAAGGCAGCAGCGGCTCAGCACAGTGCCTGCCAGGTCCAAGTCAGTGAGGGGTGATTAATTGGGACAGGTTTAAGCAATGTCTTCTAGGTAGAGTGCTCTGCAGCCAGCTACACAGAGAGATCCTGCCTGCTATGGCACGTTGCTCCTCATTTGCACCTTTCCAGCTTAGTCTCACAGAGAGGAAAAAACAAAAACAAAAAAAATTAAACCTCAAGTCTTTCAGGAAAGCCAAGCAACCTAGGAAACAGCCGTTAGAAAACAGGGCTTAATTCTGCATCCTGGCAGCGTGTGGCTGGCTGGTACCCCAATTAGCACGGCATGTTGATTACAAGCACCACTATGGGCTCTATTCCATCAAACCACATACAATGCTTTCCTCCCCCTCCACATGCATACGGGTGGGTGCTTTGTACCAGGAGGGGTGGAAACAAAGAACATTCAGTTTGAATTCTCATGCTCATTTAAAAATATCAGCAGGAACTGACCCTCTTTATGGTGTGCTTCTGAGTTATGTAATTCGGCAGCCGAACTGGAGGGCAGCCCTTGATCCCGAAAGGTAGCATGCAACTCAGGAATCAAGTGCTACAGTGGATTAGCTTATGCGTCTGCAAGGGGAGGCGAATGACGGCCAAATCCTTCCAGCCCCCATCTCCCCCCAAACATCTGCAGAGCCTATGCATGTTTGTGCAGCACTCAAAATAACAACAAGAGAAAATTATTCCTCCAAATCACCCCCTCACCAGTGAATGAATAAATACAAAGCTGTATTGAAGAACAGAAGACATCGGTGATAGCTCAGGACAACGTACCTTATTCAGGGAGTAATGACAAAGCCACAGCTATGGGTGTTGTTTTGCTTCTTTTGCCTTAGATTCAGATTGTAAACGAGGGGCAGAACTAACCATCTCTAGGGGTTGACCCTTTCCCCAGCCTATTTGAAAACTATTTAGTCCCTGCCTCCTCAATTGATTGACACACATCCAGACCAATTGCACCACACACTGCTCCTTTGGGGCTGTGAAGCCACATTACAGGTAGGGCCTTTGCTACACATTGCGCAGGTCTTTAATGCTACTGAAATGGACCACTCACCAGTGCAATGTGTATGTCTCATACCCAGACTTAGAGTTGAATGTGTTAATGTGAAGAATGACTTATACAGTGAAGGATGCCTCTCAGTATCAGTCTGGCATCAGAATAAGAATAAGAACATTGCAAGCTGATCCAAGAATGACGTCAATAGGGTTATTCGAAGAAACATTGGAAATGCCATACTACTTCAAAACACTATCCTTTTTTTGACAGTGGCCAGCACCAGATGTTTCACAGCAAGGTGCAAGAATCCCTGAAACAGACCAGTATGGAATAACCTGCCCAAGGGGAAGTTTCTTCCTAATTCCAAGATATTAGTGAAGCATGAGTGTTGTGAATGCAGTTGTGAATACTCTCATTCTCCAAATACATTTCTAATTGTTTTTGAATCATGTTTACCTTAGACCTCAATAAAATAAAGCAATGAGTTCTATGGTGTGACAGGGTCAGGCCAGATGGCTACAAAAGAGTGATCGAAGGTAGATACATTAGTTCCAGGTTAAGCAGGTCCCTTTTCCCTGGGTAAAATAACGGGGACGATTCCAGAACACTCAGGAACTTTCTAGAACTAATTAAGGCAGGCAGGCTAATTAGGACACCTGTAGCGAATTGGGAAGCTGCTAGAATTAATTAAGGCTAATCAGGACACCTGGTTTAAAAAGGCTCTCACTCCTGTTAGTGAGGTGTGTGCAAGGAGCTGAGAGTGAGAGGGCGTGCTGCTGGAGGACTGAGGAGTACAAACGCTATCCGGCATCAGAAGGAAGGTCTTGTGGTGAGGATACAGAAGGTGTTGGGAGGAGGCCATGGGGAAGTAGCCCAGGGAGTTGCAACTATCACACAGGTGTTACACAAAACACTATAGACAGCTGTGATCCACAGGGCCCTGGGCTGGAACCCCGAGTAGAGGGAAGGCCTGGGTTCCCTCCAACTCCCTATTGGATACAGGAGGAGTTGCCTTGGACTGTGGGTCCCACCAGAGGGGAAGGTTCCTGGCCTGTCCCCCAACCTACTAGGTGGACCAGCAGAGACTGTGGGGATTGTTCTCCTTTCTTTTCCCCATGCTGGCCAGTGATGAGGTTATCTGAGTGAACGGCAGATTTGAGCCATGAAAGTGGCCAAACTGAGGGCTACTGTAAATCTCTGAGGTGAGCAAAATCCGCCAATAAGCGCAGGACCCACCAAGGTAGAGGAGGAACTTTGTCACAATGGGTTAATTATGTCTTGCATAGAAACTATTTCCTTGGTCAGTTTTAAATTTGTTGACTTCCAACTGGATTGAATTTCTCCTTGTTTTTGTATTATAAAAAAAAAGTGTGAATAGGCATGCCTGATTTGCCTTATATACACACCACTCACTGTCACCACACATCATCTCCTCTCCAAGCTAAATGGTCCCATTTTTCAACCACTCTTCATATGCAAGTCTTTCAATGTCTCCAATCCCTATTTCTGCTATATCTTTTTGAGACGGTTTGCCTGGAAATGAACACAATATTCCAGGCAAGGCCATATAATTGATTTATATAATAGTATTACAATATTCTCAGCATTATTTTTAATCTCATTCTTTATACTTCCTAACATTTTCTTTGCTTATCTGACAGCTGTTGCACATTGAGAGCAGAGATTTTCACTGAGCTGTCCACATGGATACTCAGGTCTTTTCCTTGAGCCATTACAGTTAATTTAGAACCCACCAGTATGTAGGAGTAGCTCAAAGGTTTCCTTCCAGGTTGGCATTATTCTGCATTTGCCAATACTGAATTCCATCCTCAAGCATGCTGCCCGTTTACTGAGCTTCGCTCGGTCCCTCTGAAGTTCCTCATGGTCTTCCCTAGTCTTGACTAACCTAAGTAAATTTGGGCTGCTTGCAAACTTTGCTACTTCGTTGTTCAAATTCTTTTTCAGCTCCTTAATAAATATATTACACAAAACTAGGGCTTCCAGGGATCCCTGTGACTATGATGAAAATTGACCATTTATCCCTTCTCTTTGTTTTTCCTCTCTTAACCAGTTTCTGATCCATGACAATTTTGCCTTTAACTTCATGACTACTTAGTTTCTCTAACTGTCTCTTAGGAAGAACTTTGTCAAAGGCTTTGTAAAAGTCCAGATCAACTAGTATCATCCATTTCTCCATTAATCCACTGTTTCAACAAAAAGCTTGTTTTCTTTCCCTTCATCCTTCTTGAAATAATTGACTATATTCCAGACCTCTATCCTTGAGGTTCATTCTGGATGGCTTGTTTCTCCCCAACCTTGGTTGTATTGTCCCTAGGGTGTAGAATTGATCTCCTCAGATGAATCTCCCAGCCCTGCCTCTATCCATTTTTCAAAAGGACTGAAATATATATTCTTTCCTGAGAGATTTTCTATTTTAATCAGTATCAACTGTTCTGTAAGATACCTGCCTTCTTGCATATTTTTTTGCAATGGTAAAATTTCATTAGGCTTTTTAGATGTGTTATTTTTAGATTATTTAGTTACTACTTTAAAAACACACTAATATTCATAATAATACATTTTAAATATAAGTGCCTTGGTGGGGGCCTTTTAAAATGTAAAATAACAATTCACAATAAATAATAAAAAATTATTATTGCTGATAACAAGGGAGTGTGTTATATTTTCATAAGCTCTAGACCACCTACAGCTCACAAAATATAATGGGAAACATTAAGCGTTTAACTGGTTTTATACATTCCCTCCCCCACCTCCACTCCCCATGTTCTGTAATAGATTTACAAACAGTATAAGGGAAAAAAAATCTTCCCTTATAAGAATAGCATCAAAATTCTTCTCAGCTTTCCAGCTGCTGAGTGTTTCTGAAGCCTTCAGTGAAATGCAATTAGTATCTTTTACCGCCTGCCTTCTGGGGATAGTGACATTATTATCTTATTGCCGTTTCACCTTGACATGCAGATCACAAGGCAGAGAGCTGGATTCTGTCTTGAGACGGCTTGAATTGTGGCATTTCCACAGATGGCTCAGTGATTTGAGAAAAAGGAGAGAGAAAAAAGCAAAGCGAACTATTTTCTAGCTTTATAGATCTCAGCTTTAAAAAATAATTAAAAAAAGAGAATAGAAATGGAAAAAATAACACACATCAGCTCTTTGCAGGACAAACAAGGGAGAGAAACAGGGGAGAGGGTGATCCAAAAAGCTTTTCAAAATCCTTCCCAAGCCAAACCCCGGCACTAGATGCTGTTGTGAAAGTGCCAGCATTTGGGTTTAGGCTTAGGTAAGGACTCCACTTTCCCTCAGCCCAAACCCTCAGCATATTTCAGTTCCATATGGACATATTCACAGATTTTTGCTTCTCACCGGGGTGGGGGCGGGGGGGGAAGAGGAGAGGAGAGAAGAGAAAGAAAGAGAATAATTTTATATCCTTTCAAAAAAATGATCACAGAGGCATGATCTGCAACTCTTTAGCTACACTAATGGGGTCAGCCTTCCTAAATGTTGAGCTGTCCAATGTGTAATATTTGCCTCTTTGAGTAGCAGATTGATGGTTTTATTTTTGTTTTGTTACATTAAACTTCAGATTGCATAGCCTGAAAGAACGGGCTTTTTGAACAGCAAAAGCAGAGTAAATCTAAGGTGTGTGCACATGCATGCATGCATGTCCTTCTCAACAAAGCCATCTGAGTGGGCTGTCAGTTTAAGAAACGAGTTTAAGAGTCTTGCATGACTCAGGGAGAGCAACACTGCCTTGTGGAGACCTCTATAGAAAGAGTCCATCCTCACATACAGACTTATCTCAGGCTGCCTGCTTCCTAGCTGACCTATAGAAGAAGTAATTTTCATTTGCTTTCAGTGTCCTTGGATTTGAACTTGCATCCCAGCAGGAGAGAGCTCAGAACACCAATGAGTGAGTGGGACACTGTGTATGAAAGGAGGTGGGGTTTAAACATTATTTAAAAGTGGGTTTACAAGTCTGGCAACTTCAATAGGTGATGTGAAAACTTCCTGTTGTGAGAAGGGGCTATTACTGTCATCATCCAAGGTCTTTCCTGACTTTGGAGGCAGACATGTTGGCTTCTCAAGTCAAGCAGTTTGTTTTTCTCACACTTTGGCAGCATGTGTGCCTGAGTCTGGAAGGAATTTCATTACACTTAAAGGTGAGAAGTGGCCCTTCACTTATCATAACTTGAAGGATTTTTGGGGGGCGGGGTACTGTGTAAAAACTCAGCTCACAGGGGGCTGTGAGATCCTTTTCTCTGGTTTCAGTTCCCCTGGGTCCTCATGGCTTGACTCTCAGGTATGCACAAATGCAGTAACTCAGTAACAATCTGCATCTAAATCAGACTCGAGTTTCATGAAGCAAACCCATCAATTGGCCCCGGTATGCTCAAATTTAGAGATGGACCACAGCCACCATATTCGTATCTGGATCCAAACCTTCTCACAGTTTGAGTTGGCCCATTATAAAGTTAAGAGACAATTGCAAGCATGGTACCAGGATCAGAACCTCGCCACAGTTCAAGGGTATTTACATGCAGGATTTTGATTCAGTCAATTCTCTGCTTGATACTGGACCCAGTTATGAACCTTAGCGTGAAACTTTCAATGACTGGATTCCAAGTTTATAATGAAACACACAAGCCAGGAGAGTTTGGTGTCTTCTAGGTTACATAATGGAAGGTTTGTTTGGCTTTGGTGAGTCTTATAATATCTTGTAGCCACAATGAGATGAATATATGTTGTCTATTGTGTACTTGTTCTGGGGAGTGGGATCAGGGGCTGATCCCACTCCCCAGAACAACTTCCTGAGAACACACAACCAAATGGGACTGGTGGAGCTGCTGTTTTCTGTTTAGATCCTTTTCTGGCTTATTTGCTGATGTTTATTTTAAGCCCAAATGGCAAGTGTGTCTACTAAATTGAGCTCCTTTTCCACACATGCATCAGCTCAGTTTCTTCTCTTATGATGAGGGGTTCACTGACCAATGATTGGCACAGTCATTTGTTAGAAACCTAATTTGTACTGACCTCATTCTCATACAGCAGGTGGGCTTTGGGCTATTGAAAAGATGACATGACAGGAGTTAAGATATCTCCAAAATCTTTATGAATTTATCATTTAAAAAAGAGAGCGATAGAAAGGGTGTTGGTTTTTTAAAACACAGTAAAATATATTAAATAAACCTCCTTATTTTTTTGATGGTGGATTGGCAACAATGGATGATGCTAATTAGAGATTCCATAAAGCAACTGGCTAATTTCCAAAGAGGGTGGTGTGAGGCACAAGAGAAGCATCTCAACAATTTACAGCTTAACCAGTTTTTATTTTCTCTTTATTGCTGTCACCAGGATTAACAAATGCAAAGTATTTATCCCATTTTACTGGCAAACTCTTTTAGTACTTTGGTGCGTTAATGTGAAGTTTTAAAATGTATTTGTTGTTTTGTGGTGGGTTTTTTGGTTTTCTATTGCAAAATCTGAAGTTCTAACTTCTAAGATAGGTTCATGAGTTTGTCAGTTAGGGTGTTACCAGCTCTAGCAAAGACATCTCTCATTAGGGACAGCATCAATTAGACTCATTTAATTTGTTATTTATTATTATTATTATTGAGGAAAATCCTCTGGATCATAATAATCTTTTCCTAAAAAGATCCATATGCTAAATGGAAATGGACCAAAACTGATAATAAAAATGTTACTTTCAAGTTTCTGAGAGAGCATCAGAGGAGAAAAATTAAACAAGAAACATTTCATTTTGCAGGCTTTTTCTGTATCTACTTATGTGTACTATATGTAGCACCTTCCACCTGAGAATCTCAAACTGCTCTACAAATAGTAATTAGACCTCACAAGTCCCTCATCAAGTAGATGTAACAAAACATGCTACTGCAGTTTGCCTTGATCTTGTTGATTTGATTCTATGTTGACTTTTAATCGCTCCTGCCCAATTTCCTGCCAGGATACATCTGGTGAGTTGGTCTAAGTGCTGCTCTAGCGGTTGCAATAAAGTAGCCAAATGAGCAACTCTGTTAAGTTGGGAGTCCTCAAAACATATCAATAGGGAAAAGATTGATCCCCTTGGAAGCCCTCTCTTGTGCTCTGGGAATGGGGCTCTTTCAGTAGCTCTGGACCAACAGCAACAGGAGTTCCAATACATATATTTGGATTGCTGATTTATTTAAAAGAAAATGTAGGAAGGGCGGGTTAGTGTTTTGGGTGCTAGCCTGGGAAATAGGAGACTTGGCTTCAATACTCTGCTCTGCCACAGACATTTTGAGCAAATCACTTAGTCTCTCTGGGCCAGATTTATAAAGGCAGATACACGTCTAGGAGGAACTCCCATTGAAAACCAGTCACCTAACCTACTTAGGCACTTTTAAAAATCCCACTAGGTGCCTATCTGCATCTGAAAATCTGTTACCCGTCTGTAAAATAAGGATAGTAGCATTGCCCAACCTCACAAGGGTGCTGTGAAGATAATAAATATATTACATATTGTGAGGAACTCAAATACTATGCTAACAGGGGCCATATATCCCTTAGTTCAGTGGTTCTCAACCTGCGGCCCATGGGCCGCTTGTGGCCCAATCAGCACATAGCTGCAGCCCATGTAACATTCTCAGGGCCATAGAGGTAGTATTCAATGGTAAACAGGTTGAGAACCAATAGATGTTTAGCTAAGAACCATCCTCAAATATTCTTTACCTTTGAAACACAGCACCTTCTACCACTGCTCTGTTTAAACAAGTCATCCAGGACTTGAGTACCAAAGTGGAAGTGCCAGCTAGTGCATTGTAGAGTGGATGGGCTTTATCAGCATCTTTACTCCAAAGTGAAAGCCAAAAGCTTCCACTTTGTTGGTAGATATCTGCCACTAGTCTTTCCCATTTTCCCATCACTGGCCCCATAATGGTACACAATATCCTAATCTCACTCAGATCCAACAGAGGCTCAGAAGTCCAGTAGATTTGCCCAGTTTAATCATCGTGCAGATTAGCTCGTCCTACCAGGGGTTATGGTGGCCGCTATGATCAATATGGTCATTAATAGGCTCAAACCCTTGCAGTTGTGGGTGCTCAGCACCTCTCTAGACACAGCATTAAAACTTGAAAACTCTGGCCTAGATTTTTAAGGGTATTTAGGTATTGCTACATGCAGTGTGAAAACTGAATTGTCTTTGAAAGCATAAATGAGAACAGAAGCCTAGGATAAAAGATCCTAAGAAAACTGGTAGCCACTAGCTACTGTCTTAGCATGAAGACAATTATAACCATTGTAAAGAGCACGATCCTGTGGTAAAGGATAGTTTTGCTGCATGACAAAGCCCAGCATGGTTCTTTACAGTCTCCTGATATGATATCATAATGGTTACTCTTGCGTTTTAGCTCCCAGCCTAGAAGAGTCCCTGGGGACGGGGGGCAGAGAGCAAGAGTGAGAGAGAGGCACACACACACACACACACACAGAGTGCTGAAGCAATATTATTTCAACTGACCACATCCAAACTGACCACTCTCCAACTGTGCCCACATATCTATTCAGGGGAGACCATCACAGGGCCTAATAACATCAGCCACACTATCAGAGGCTCGTTCACCTGCACATCCACCAATGTGATATATGCCATCATGTGCCAGCAATGCCCCTCTGCCATGTACATTGGTCAAACTGGACAGTCTCTACGTAAAAGAATAAATGGACACAAATCAGATGTCAAGAATTATAACATTCATAAACCAGTCGGAGAACACTTCAATCTCTCTGGTCACGCAATCACAGACATGAAGGTCGCTATCTT
Source organism: Lepidochelys olivacea (assembly GCF_965140295.1). Taxonomy (NCBI): domain Eukaryota; kingdom Metazoa; phylum Chordata; order Testudines; family Cheloniidae; genus Lepidochelys; species Lepidochelys olivacea. The sequence goes on from NC_140424.1 coordinate 18,100,963, forward strand.
AAAACAAAAAAAACTTCAAATCCAGACTCCAGCGAGAAACTGCTGAATTGGAATTCATTTGCAAATTGGATACTATTAATTTAGGCTTAAATAGAGACTGGGAGTGGCTAAGTCATTATGCAAGGTAGCCTATTTCCCCTTGTTTTTTCCTAACCCCCCCCCCCCGACATTCTGGTTGTGCTGGAAATGGCCCACCTTGATTATCATGCACATTGTAGGGAGAGTGGTCACTTTGGATGAGCTATTACCAGCAGGATAGTGAGTTTGTGTGTGTGTGTTTTTTGGAGGGGGGTGAGGGGGTGAGAGAACCTGGATTTGTGCAGGAAATGGCCCACCTTGATTATCATGCACATTGTGAAGAGAGTTGTCACTTTGGATGGGCTATTACCAGCAGGAGAGTGAGTTTGTGTGTGGGGGGGTGGAGGGTGAGAAAACCTGGATTTGTGCTGGAAATGGCCCAACTTGATGATCACTTTAGATAAGCTATTACCAGCAGGACAGTGGGGTGGGAGGAGGTATTGTTTCATGATCTCTGTGTGTATATAAAGTCTGCTGCAGTTTCCACGGTATGCATCCGATGAAGTGAGCTGTGGCTCACGAAAGCTCATGCTCAAATAAATTGGTTAGTCTCTAAGGCGCCACAAGTACTCCTTTTCTTTTTGCGAAGACAGACTAACACGGCTGTTACTCTGAAACCTGTCATTTTATACTAAAATCTTTGAAAAAAATATCCCAGGTGCTAGTTTGGAGTTCTGCATGGGGCTTTAGAGCTATTATGCTGAGAGGTGTGGATGACTACACTAGTTACAAACCTCTTTCAGACTTGGTGAACACACCCTTTGTTCAATTAATATAATGTCAGGAACCCCCCACCTCAGAAAAAAGGGGTTGTGAACCCAGTTAGGAGTTGTGGACTGAGTGGTCAGAGGGTTTTGCTGAGTATTGTTTAGGTAAGTGTTTATGGAGGGCAGGGGGAGAGGCAAAACACACAGAATGAGAGAGACTCAGGACCAAAGCCAGAAAGCCAAGCAGCAGCATGTAAACATGGTGCAATCCTGGAGAAGCTCAGAAAGAGGGTCAGGAGTGCTGGCTGAATGAAGCTTGCGTGTGTGAGCTAAGAAACTGTTCCTCTTGGTTTTGTTCCCTCCTGTGTTTGAAGAAGCAGGACTGTAAAGGGGCCCTCACCTCTTGAGCACCTCTGAGTGGCTGCGGTACCAGATTCCTTTTCCTGCCCCTAGTGCCCCCTGCCATCTGACTTTGGTGGGTCTTCAGTGGCTTGGCCCTCCAGCCAAGTCACAAAGTCCAAATGAACCCCCTTTTCCTCTCAGCTTGCTGCTTCTTGAAGCGGGGTGTAATAGGACCAAGGGACCCCAAGCAGGAAGCAACAAAGGCTGAATACACCACATCACAAGGACTTGGTACTTTCCTTATAAAAAAGCAAGACAGCATCAAAGAAAATACCGGGCTCCATCATCAATATCTACTTCCAACTGGGACATTCCCATGGCCCTGAACTTTGAGTAGCCGCTTGGTCAAAAAGAGGTAACGGAATATTTATGAAGTCCATAAAAGCATATAATCATCAGTTCAGTTTTTCCTGAATCTGGCTAATGCCAGGAACTTTGTACTGTAACAAAACCTGACCTGTGACCACCCAAAAATAAATGAAAATTATCATCAAATCATTGTCCATTAGCTTCAGTGGGAAGATTCCTCCATCAAAAGAATAATTGGTGGGAAAAACTCATTTCCACTACAGCAAAAAATAATAAGTTCAGATAATGCAAATATAATTCAGAAGAAAGTTTGAACTCTGCTCATTTGCTTAAAAATTACCCATTAACTACTGCATGCTAATTATCCACCTTTTTTCGTTTTGTTTTTATGAGAGAGATTCATTCATTTTTAAACAAAATAAATGCCCAGAAAATCATGCCACCCACTTCAATTATGATCAAAATAACCATCTCTATGATAAGTTAAAGCAGCAACAGCAGCCTGGAGAAAATGTATTCTGAAGATAACTCATTACTGAGCACTTTGTCTCACCTTCCCTTAATAAACTAGTCATGTTTTTCACTTTATAAACATCGAAAATATTGGGTTTTTTAATAGGGTAATTTGTACTATGAACTCCTGTAAAGATGTTTTGATTTTATTTTTTTGTGGTTCATAAAGCTCTAGTTTTGGAGTATATGTGGACAAAAGGACTTTGACTTGTTCATTTTTTTCATTTCCAGATTGCTCACTAGAAATCCAAGACCCGCTCCCTGACTCTGAATGGAGGTCTATGTGAAATTTGAGAGCTAGGATGGGTAATTAGGTTTGTCAAGTTATTCCACAAAAGGCAGTAAGACACATGGTACGATTTTCAAAAATGCCTAAATGACTTTGGAGCCTAAATCCCATTGACTTTCAATAGGATTTAGGCTCCTGAGGCTGCCTAAGAGTATGTCTACCCTGCATTGTAAATCTGGGTCTGTGGGACCTGCGCTTGTGGACATGGTGTTTCCAAGTCCATGCCTGAAGTTTCAAACTGCATTGTAAACCTGGGTTTACAATTGCTGGGTCTCAGAATCATGCTAACGTGTCCATACCTCACTACGTAGACCTTCTGACTCGGATCTGCATAGATCCACAATATAAAATGACAGGGCTCAGACCCAAGTCTCAGGGGGCTAGGTCTCTGATCCCCCTCTTCCCTGCAGCAGGGTCCTAGGACCCGGGTCCTGACTGTTTGCTGACCCAAGTCAGACAGATGTGTGTGTGGACGGTAGGGGGGTTTGGGCTTAGATCTGAGACTACAATGTAGACATAATCTAAATCGCTTTTGAAAATGGGATTTAGGAACTTCTGTAATTGTTAACCCTTCACTAGGAACACAGCTCTTCCAGATGGTTTGAAAGGATGGATCTTTTGTTATTGTTTGTGTGTGTGTGTGAATAAAATAGTTATCTTTATTCAGTTTTTAAATAAAACGAGCTATATAAAAGAGAAATTGGATGGACTAACGAGGTTCGAAAAACCACACTGATATCTAGTCTAGCTACAAAGATGCAGCCATATTTATTACTCGCCATTTACGCCTACACAAGTGACCTTCTGTTTATTGTGCAAAACTTACTTATTTTGTTGTTACCCTATCCTCCTGATTCTACTCATTTCCCCATTTGTCTGTTTTATCCACCTGTAGCATTCTGCCAGGAAACTACACTGCAAACTCTCTGGACCAGACACTGTCTTTTCTTTTACTTGTTTAGACACTGCCTAGCACAACAGACCCTTGTTTGGCATCCCCAGTGCTATACAAATAACCGTACAATAATATGCACATATATCTATACACACATAAATAAAAACAATGCTACACTTCCAGATGGGCATCATCTTGTTCTCAATGAAGAACTCCCATGGACTTCAATGGGAACAGGACTAAGCCCCAATACAGACTGTTGGATGGCTAAAGATGCCAAAGGTCTGATACTCTTTCAAGGGGAAATTTCAGGATCCTCGGCATCCAGAGGGAGGTGTCCACAGGCCAAATTTTTCAAAACTGGTCTCCATGTTTGGGGGTCTCAGTTTTGGGGTGCCCAGCCTGAGACATCAAGGGCATGATTTTCAGCCATGCAGAATATCCACAGCTCTGAATGAAGTTGGTGGGAGCTCCACGGGCTCACTATCTCTGAATTCAGGTCACAGATGCTTCAACGTAGGTGCTCAAAAATAGAGGTCTGAGCTGGAAATCCATAGGAGCCGAAAGCAGTCAGTACCTCCTGGGTGGTATTCGACAACGCAAGGGAGTTCTTTGCCCAAGGTCAGTTGCAGACCCAGAAATGGAAGTCTGGAGTCCTGACTCCCAGAACCTTGTTATAACCACATTGGGGCCCGAGGTTTCAAACCCCAGCCCCCCAGGGCTCTTAGGAGCCAGCATGTTCTGACTCACCATCCACTGACCTGTTAGCAGTCTCCAGAACTGGAAGCTCAACTTTGGCAGAGGACTCCAGTTCTGGGCTCTGATTGGTGAAACTCTGAGGGTCCTGACTAGTTCCCTGCTTCTACTTAAACCAAGCAGAGGAACAGGAAGGTGTCCATGCTTAGGACTGTCTTCCTTGTGCTACCTGCTCCTTGACTCTGACCTTCTGCTATCCCGACCCTGTCTACCTTTTGACCGTGGGCCTCTGACCTGTCTCAATCTCTGATCTCCTGGTAATCTGTCTCCTGACATGAGACTCTTAGTCTGCCCTCTGTCAGCTTCTGGAGCTTTGGTATCCAGACCCAGACTGCCTCCTCACTCCCAACTCATGCTCCAATCACTAAGTCAGATCACCCACCTCCCAATTGTGACAAACCACTAATTGCAGCCTCCTGGAATGAAAGCTCCGGGCTGAATCCCCGGATCCAAATGGCCCTGAAGATATCTCCTACCTATCTTACATTGGTCAAACCAAACTCCAGCCCCAATTCAAACCATCCAAAATTTTGGCAAAGTTGGGACGTTGAGCGTTGCCTCTCACAGCCCTTTATTAGAAGTCAAAATAGGACTGAAGAAAATGGTTTTATCATTTAATCTGCAAATGTATCCCAGGTTTCCCCTCCCAAGAAGATTTCTTTTCCTTGATTTCATCATGCTCAGAATGCTATCATCTGAATGTCCATTGACTCACTGAACACTGAAACCTTGCTGAAGGGCACTGTTTGGTGAAGGTGATTTCTAAAACAACAAGAGAGATTTGGAAATATAAAATGTGAGGTCTGAATCTGACCTCCGTTTTACACCTGGGTAACATAATTAACCTCAGTGGCATTACTCCTGATGTACACTGGCACAAATGAAGGTAGAATTAGGCCCCTGGCACCCAAGGATGAGGATTTGTGCACATTGTCACAAGGGTAAGGTGGTAAAAGCCATACCAACTGGTGCCAGCTCTTTTCCAAGGCCAAAACAGGTGCTTTCCCTTTAATAGGCGGCCATCTGTGTCACACAACTCTAATTAAGCATCTGTTCTCCAAGAGGCTAACAAGTTCTTTTACTGATAATCCCAAACAGCTTGCCAGCATTATTTATAACACAGCTACAGTGAGTCCCCTCTCTGGTTTGAGTCCCTTCATTGTTAGAATAAGATCTAACTGCATCATTATTACAAAAAGACACATAAAATATAACCCAACTGTACTCAGTATACATGGAAATCCCTATGATTTGAATTCATACAGCTTTATTCAGAAAAAGACTTAACGAGACAGGTTGTCACTGGGCATCAAAGGATTTGGGATGATATTTAGGATAACAGTTTTTAGACATGGAGCAAATCCTATTATGATACCAAATGGCCATCAGTTGTCACGGTGGCAGGTATAGTGCACATCTGAACTGGGATGCCAGCCACGAGCCTGGTCATCTGAGATAAATTGTACATCACACTCCATTTGCCCTGTGTTAGACAGGGAATTGAAAGGCTTTCGTGTGCATCAGCAGCTGGCAGTCACAGAGCACTGATAGCATCTGCCTCTTCTCCTCTGCTCTGCAATATCCCTGCATGTGCCCGGTGCTCATAAAGGGAATCTGCTAGTAAAGAATATGGAATTGGATACACCTGGGATTCCCAGAATGCCATAATAGGAGACAAAACAAGGTATACCAGCCACCGGAGCAATAGGGGTATTAACTAAAGCTTTCACTTGGGGTGTTTGGCCCTACATGAGAGCCCTCTGACCCCAAGCAATACTAGTGAAGTCTTAATAAGGCCCAGATACTGCTTCACAAAGGGGCTGATCCAAAGTCCACTGCACCGGGAGTCTTTCCATGAACTTCAATGGTCTTGGGGTTAGGCCTAGAGGCTGTTAGATAAATAGAAATGGGAGAAAATGAGGAGTGATCACCAATCTTCCAGTCAGAGGTGGTGAACAGCTTAAACCTGAGTGCATTCAGACACCAAGAAGAGCCTCAGACCCCATTGGGTTGGGTCCAGTGTTCACCCCAACTAGACACCATATCTCTTTATATATCAGAGCCAATGCCCACTGAAGTCAAGAGGAATCTTTCCTCTGACTTCAGTAGGTGCTGAACTGGGCCCTAAGTAAGGAAGAATCACCTTGGTTAATGACAGGTTTCAGAGTAACAGCCGTGTTAGTCTGTATTCGCAAAAAGAAAAGGAGTACTTGTGGCACCTTAGAGACTAACCAATTTATTAGAGCATAAGCTTTCGTGAGCTACAGCTCACTTCCTCGGATGCATCTGAGGAAGTGAGCTGTAGCTCACGAAAACTTATGCTCTAATAAATTGGTTAGTCTCTAAGGTGCCACAAGTACACCTTGGTTAAGTGTCTTATCCCACTTCTAGCCTGCGTTACCCTTATTATTCAACTGCCGGCATACAGCAGTACAAACAAATACTGTCTCCAGGATTCTCCTTCAGCCTCCAATACAGCAACAAATTTAGCAGAGAAAAGATTCCCCCCAACCGCCACTATCTCTCTTTCTTTGTTCATTCTTTTATCTCAGCAGTCCTCCAAAGTCTGTTAGCTCTACTGCTCACAGCAATGCCCCCTGCTAGTGTATATCAGCATGGACCTTCTAGTTTTCTGTTCTCCTCGATTCCAGGGGAGCAGCAGTGCTCTTCTTGCTTATGCTTTTCAAGATCAGTTACTAGCGGTGCAATTCTAGAATCAGCCCAGGCTGGTGCAGTCCCTTGGGAACTGAGCCACAGCCCGTGAGGTGTATTAGTGCCACAAGCGAGGTTGCTAGCATGCTGAGGCCACACCCACCGGTCCTCATTGCTGTACAGGAAGGTTAAAGAAATACATAAAAATGTGCTGACCAAGATAAATTGTTCTTGCAAAAAAATCCCTGGGAAGTTCACAGCAGTGATATATAAAAGTGCTGGAAAGTTTACAAAGCAAGGGAGACTTTATAAGGGTCTAAAAACACACAAAAGAAATAACTAAATTAACTTCTGTCTTGCAGCTGCTAAAGGCAATGCCAGCTTCTTATGATAATGATAATTTCCACGAGTCACCAGGAGCCACAACACAATTCTTTCTTTCCTTTTCTTTTTTAGTGGCTATTAATCCAGCTATTGCAATGGAAACAATCTTAATAGCGGGCCATTCTTTTGAAACTTCTGGAGCTAATTTTCACCTCATCACTCTTCCAGGTACAAATGGTTCTACTACAAAGAGATACAGAGACAAGCCAGGGTGATAAAACAAAACACCACCAGACACTAATTAAAAGATTGAGATATAGACTATCAGGTTAGCTTTTGCAAAGAGAAGAAAAGAAATAAATAAGAGACAACGTCCAGCAGTCAGAGCAGGGGATTGGAAATCAGGACTCCTAGGTTCCATTTTTGCGTGTTCCAGTGACTCACTATATAACTTTGGAAAATTCATTCAGTGCATGATTCTTCTTTCAGGTATACTGGTGCAAATCAGCAGTAACTCCACAGCTATGAGAGTGCCACTGATATAAAAACAACATGAGAGAGCAAAGTTATGTCCTTAACTTCTATGCCTCAGTTTGCCCATCCATAAACTGGATATAACGCTTAATTAGTACACCAGAGGGGCATTGAGAGAATAAATGTTTGTTTATTGAGATTGGTGGGCCTCAATTTGAGACTGCTGGATGAAACCTCCGCAATACGTATCATGATCATCATACTCTAAATTAAATCAAACAGCTTTATAATAAAATCTACAGCTGTTGTGATCTAAGGAGTGAAAAGATGGGCAGTATAATTATCTGTTTGGGGTTCACTGTGAAGAAGCAATCAGCTGACAGAGCAGACAAATGGTGGCCTAGTTTCAGAGGGGCTGGGAGATGCTTTAAATCTAATCAAGTTGTCCCAATCTATCCCAGACCTAACTGAGCCCCCAGCCAAACTACTTTAAGCAACCACATGCTTGACTGCCACTGAGAAACAAGAAGGACAAATAACTACAAATGGACTCCATCCAAATCCCTGGAATGGAGCACTCCTATATTTTTGGGATAGGATGGGCAAAATGAAATCTGGATCCAAATGTTCTACCTTGGGCTCACCTTTACAAATAATTGGCTCAATGTGAAAAGGACATTTTAAATGCATTTGGTGTCTGACTAATGGCAGTGGCTGTATCTCCCCTCCTCCCCAACCTAGCTTTGAGACAAGACATTAAAGCTAGGTCCTTTAGACTCCTCACATGCGATTTATGAAGATGGAAGCAAGAAGACCCATGGCATTTAAAAAAAGATAAGGAATAGGGAATAACCCCATTGTCCTAGGGAATATTCTCTTTTCTTAGGAAAATGAATGTTCATGTCCCAGGCTGTGTACAAAGTTATTATGTGGCAGATTACGTCATCTGTTAGTTTCATATTCTGCCACAGCAATTTTGCCTTTCGGAGCCTTTTGGAGGTTTAAGGCCAAACCGGACTGGGCTTCAGCACAAATGCACAAGAGGAAGGTCACAAGGAGCCTTCCCACTTCTCGCAACCCCACACAGGTCCTAACCACACAAATGCAGCTCCTGTGGTTTCTTGACTGCAGGGCTTCATCCCACTGGTACTCTTCTGGGATGTAAGCCATCTCAGAAAAAGGACGGCTGCAGGGTAATGCCCCACCCGCTTCACCCTGGAGAGTTCGCTGGCTGGGGAAGGCAGTGGTCATTACTTAGCATGTGGTGCAGAACTGGGGAGGGCATGCACCCTTCCAGAGTTGCACTCTGCTGCAGGACACCACCTACTCAGAGTTGTGGTTTAACAGCATAGCCTGGTTCTTTGGGCTCGCTGCACATTGAGAAAATGACCTCTCTCTCCTCATGACTATTTCAAAACTTGGATTCCTCAGTTCCCATCCCTGCACACTCCTGCTGTTGTCTCTGTTAAAGGGCCAAAAGCATTACCTTATTGAGAGGCACCGGGCTGACACGCCACCACTCACTGGCAAGGAGGGAAGAAGATCATTCTCTGAAGAGCTAAAATCCTTATCTGCCTTAAACTGTTTAAGACCCAGGACAAGCCCTTCCAAGGTAGCACCCATTGTCAACGACATGCTGATGAGGGAGAGCAAGGCAGAGTCATGGAGCACTCGACATGTGTTTCAATACCGTGAAAGAGGGTCTTGCAAAGTGAAGATCAAGATTCAGTTAGACTTCACTCTCCATTATTTAAGTGTATTGCTTTCTGTACTCATTAGAAGCTGGAGTGAAAGGGCTGCAGCAGGACAAGGCATCAAGGGATTAAAGACACCAAAAGGCTGTTTGACGAATCCTGATATCCCTAGGCACCATCAGGCTTGAGAACCAAAACCTTTCCCTCCCATGTCCAAGCAGCCAGCACTGCAATGTGTCTCAAAGAGGTAACACAGTCCTTTGGGTTTGCAGCATCGCAGAGATCATGATCAGTGGGTCCATTTTCCAGACACACATCTCTCATATTTCAACAGTGCTTTCCATTCCGAAAGGATCTCAAAGCACTTTAAAAGGTATAGAAACCCAAGGGCCTTAAAAGCCGGCCTCTCATACAATGGATATCCTGGCCTACATGGTGAATTCCACTGAATAACTGTGAGTTCCTGTATTAAGCACCACCTCCTTTCTACAGGATAAGTGGACTGGAAGGCCGCAGGAGTGTATTTACACAGGAATCTGCTCAGTCTGCCACTGAAATGTAGCTATCATTGGGGTAGAACAGGTCCCAACCCCACCACATGATAGGAAAGAACAAGAATGTCAGATCAAGTTGAAAATGTCCGGGCAGCGTATGAGGGAAGCAAAGTATAAAATTAGTTTGGACAGGATCCTGGGACTAACACCCCTACTGTTGTGAAAATGCCATGGATTTTGGTCAGTTTTACACCTCATCTGGAAGGTGACATTTCCATCAGCACAGTGACCCCCTCTCAACATTCCACTGGGGCATCAATTCTGTACTGACCCAGAAAGAAGGGGTGCCATTATGGTGACTCACTGATACCATATGTCTGAACCTGCTTAGCTTGTGACTCTGTCAAGGCCATAGTCCAAGATGGAGTGACTGAATAACACAGACGACTCATAGACTTTCTGCTCTCTTCCTGGTCATTCAGAGTTTACATGGATGCTAGCAGCTACCCTGTCTAGTAGCTAAGCTGCTCTCTGCAAAAAGATCCACTCCTAATTTTAGGCAAGAAGGTTTGTGTACAATCTGGGCAGGGATATGTTAGCAGTTTCCTAAGAGAGGATGACGAGAACCTGGAAAATCTACCTCTTAAACGTTTAATTTGAAGTCTACCATTACGATGAGAAATTAACACTACCCCTCCCCCACCCCTACACGTAGTCCCGCAATCTGATTTCGGGCATGCCTATATGGAGAGTGAGTACACGGCAAGCTGCGGCGTGGATCTAGAGCGTGCTAGCATGAGACACACTAACTGGCTGCGTGGATCCTGCTACCGGGCACTTAAAGTTCCACAGTGCACTTTATCTAGATCAAAGAGCACTAACTTTCCATACAGACAAGCCGTTAACCTGTCACTCGTTTCCTTTTCTTGGCTTTTTGGATACAGACAAATGAAGAATTAAACCAGAGACTGATGCTGGGCTCAGCAACATAGGCACCGACTTCTACTAGCGCCGATGGGTGCTCGACCCCCTTCTGACCCCGGCCCTGCCCTGCCTCCACCCCTGCCCCGCCCCCATTCCAACCCCTTCCCCAAAGTCCCTGCCCCAACTCCACCCCCTCCCGGACCCTATTCCGACTCCTTCCCCAAATCCCCGCCTCGGCCCCATCTCTTCCCCACCTCCTCCCCTGAGCGCGCCATGTTCCCGTTCCTCCCCCGTCCCTCCCAGAGCTTGCCAGAGCTGTTTGGTGGTGGCAAGCGCTGGGAGGCAGGCGGAGGAGAGGGGACGTGGCGTGCTCAGGGGAGGAGGTGGAAGAGGAGGTGAGGCAGGGCGGGGAGCTTGGCTGCTGGTGGGTGCAGAGCACCCACTAATTTTTCCTTGTGGGTGCTCCAGTCCAGAGCACCCATGGAGTCAGCGCCTATGCTCAGCAACAAGTGTGACATATCAGTTTACTGCCCTAAATGAACACCAATTTTTAATCCCCCCTTTCTCCTAGAGCTACAGGTTGAAAGCCCAGCAGCATCTTATCCCTTTATCTTTTCCAGGTCAAATGTATAACATACAGTTAAATATGTGGGTTTTCTTTTGGTTCTGTTTCTTTCACATGATGGCACTTTGCATAAGAGTAGTGTTTTGTACCAGTGCCCTTAGCCAAATTGACGTCCCCACTGCATGCCACCTCATTGCAATTTTTGCATGTCATTTCTATTGTATACACAGTGTCTTTCAACCCACAGACTACAGAGCGTGGATTTTGTGGAGAGCAGACAAGTTTCAGGCTCACTTGCAAGTGTAAAATATTGTTAGTCTAACATCTGTTATTTCCTCCATCCGGGGACTACATCCCGCACTCGCATGCTAGGTGACCCAGAAGTTCCTTTCCAAGTAACTACTGCAATTCTGTTCCCAGAACATCGTATTTGATTCTGTGTGTGTGTGTGTGTGTGTGAGAGAGTGTGTGTGAGAGAGAGAAAGAGAGAGAGAGAAAGAACGCGCAATTTTGCCTTTTGGAAGTTCTCAACTGTGAAACATGCTGCAGCGCTTCCTGTGGGAAAGGCAAGCTTCCAAAATACACTGGGATTGGAATTGCTAGATCACTCCTGTGCAATGAGGAAGAGGAGGGAGAGACACTGAATAAATATTTATTTGTCTACACCGCATTTTGGAACAGAAAATTTGAAAAAGCAACAACCTCCAATAAAACTCTCAATCTGCTGAAGCTCTCTCCTACTCAGAAACCCCTGCAGCTTAATAACTTACTGATGTTTGGGCAGATTTTATTTTACTTTGAAGAAAGAAATAATGGGAGGAAAAGGATTGTCTAAAAAATAAGAGAAATCAAAATCAGCCCATCTGTACCAAATTACTCAGCAATAAATCAGCTGTTACTTGCCTGGTTGCTCTGCTACACTTACGTTATTCCAGTTTCTTTTGTTATTAGCACACTTGACTTTGCAATACCACAATTGGTACCAGGGCTTGTGTAGCTGTGCTGCATTGTGTCATGCTGTATTTGGATCAAAGGTTAGAGCGCTGCAATTGAAGAAGATTGCAAGAGATGGGAAACAGGATAATGATACTAACTTGCTGAATTCATATGTCCATCATCATTGCATTTTCCTGGCTGTCTGATGATTCAAAGTCCATGGAACAGGCCTCCCCCAACTAGGGACATTATTTCACTCTACGCAGAGATAATGTCCATAAGCAGCCCGAGCTGCCAGCATGCATCATGAGCTATCAACCACCTGGCTTTTCTTAAAGGGTTTCTCCCAGCTCCTCCCTGGGCTTTATTTTGGGTGTACAGGAATTGTGATACTTTCACCTTCCCTGAATATAAATTGAGGATCTAGAAGTTTCTATTCCATTGACATACAATAGGTTTGGGTTCCATATGATGAGAGTGAAGTGGGGTGGCACACAACATTCACAAGGGCCGAGTCTGAGTACCTCTCTAGCTTTTGAACGGCTACTGCCTCCCCAGAAAAAATGGCCTTGGAAACAGAGCATAGGGGTGAAGTGCAAAATTCAGATGTGAATCCTCACCCACACTTTCCCACAGATGGGGCAACTGAATCTGGGGTGTATTAATTATTAACCCCAATCCCTACACCTAGTTCCTTATTACACAGAATGTCCCCCTTTTTAAAAAAATATATGTACAACAAGATCAGAAGAAGCTGAGTGCTGCAAAAAGCAGCATGAAATATCCCTAGTGAATGTAGATGAGTTTTTGTTTTCTTCTTCTTTAATAAATAATAAATAATAATAATAAATAATAATAATATCAGGAGGAGGGCTGCTAAGTAAACAGTCCCTTATTTTTGAAATACAATGTTGGCTACCCTAGTTGCGTCCCACATGGCTGGAAGTCTGGAATTATTACTAATGAGGCCCAATCCTACAGTTTTTACATGCTCATTGCAACTGCTGGGTTTATATGAGATGTAAGTGGTGCATAGACTTTGTGCGGGCTCCTTGCCCAGGGGTGAATTTTGTCCCATGGTGAATAATGGCTGCTGGCTCTGGCTCTAGGTTGAAGAGACCAGCTGTCAAACTTGGGGCCCTACATTGCGCAACTAAGAGCTGCATCTAGGCCATCAGATAACAGAACTCAGGCATATTTAACAGGTATCTGAGCATCTAAGTGCCCATCTGAGCATCCAAATGCAGAATGCAGAGACCTAAACTTAGATGCCTAAGTTTTAAAGCTGGGCCCTGAGTACTAATGGAAAGAACTTTCAATTCCATTGAACATTTCCACTCTGCCTGGACTTCTACACAGCACAAAAAAACCCTCCCTAACCCTTGTCCCAGCACATCCAGGGTCCTGTATAAAACCTGAAATGGACCCTTTGGAGGGAAGTCATGGCAGGGTTTCTACTTCAGTTGATTCAGAGACATGGTGAGGTGTATGTGGGGAGGAGCTATTTCCAGGTCATTCATTCATTCCAAATGTGACACTGGCTGACCAGGTCATACTAGAGCATATTCAGGCCAATTCACTTGTGTATTAGTATAGATCAAAATGAGTGTAAATGTAAGAGTGTATTCAGGTGTTTAAACTTCATGAAAACTAGTGGAATGTTACTTGTACTGTTTTCACTTATCTGTCCCTGTTATAATGTAATAGCAGACATTTACACTGTGTATATCCCTGTAACTAAATAACCCTTCAAAGAAATCGTGTGAAATGCTAATGAAGGACATAAAGGACTTTAACAGAAAATGCTAACTTCAAAGCAAGTGGCCATTATGTATGGTGTTCGGAGGTCAAAAGACTAAGTGCATTCCTTGATGACCGTCATCAAAGGAAAAGCCTATGTGGGTAGGGACATTGTCAGCTTGCTTTCTGTGTGAAGAGACTACAAATATGGATTCAAAGAAAGATCCTGCATCTCTGAACTCTTTGGACTCTTACAGGGAAGTGTACCAGATGCAAAGCAGCCATACCCAGATATCTAAGTACTTTGAAAAGGGAAACTGGCAGTTTATTACATCACTGCCATCCTTTGGAATTATAAACTGTGATTCACTTGTACATATATTTTACCTGCTTTAATTTCTCAATATGTCTCATTGTTTTTCTTAGCTAATAAATCTTTACTTAGTTTACTACAGAACAGGCTACCAGCGTTGTCTTTGGTGTAAGATCTCGAGTACCAACTGGAGTAAGTGACTGGTCTCTTGGGACTAAGAAGCAATCTGCTGTAGTGTGATTTTTGGTTTAAATAACCTTTTATCACAAAGTTCAGTTTGTCTAGGTGGCAAGATAAACTGGACAGTCTAAGGGGACTGTCTGTGACTCCATGGTAAGACTGGCACAGTGATCCTGGAGTTTACATTAGTTACTGATTTGGTGAAATCAGAATACAGAACATACCACCAGTTTGGGGTATCTGCCCTTGTTTTCTGACAGTCTGTCCTGAGATAGGTTTCAGAGTAGCAGCCGTGTTAGTCTGTATTCGCAAAAAGAAAAGGAGGACTTGTGGCACCTTAGAGACTAACCAATTTATTAGAGCATAAGCTTTCGTGAGCTACAGCTCACTTCCTCAGATGCATATCGTGGAAACTGCAGCAGGCTTTATATATACACAGAGAATATGAAACAATACCTATTCCCACCCCACTGTCCTGCTGGTAATAGCTTATCTAAAGTGATTTCCAGCACAAATCCAGGTTTTCTCACCCTCCACCCCCCCACACAAATTCACTCTCCTGCTGGTGATAGCCCATCCAAAGTGACAACTCTTTACACAATGTGCATGACAATCAAGCTGGGCTATTTCCTGCATAAATCCAGGTTCTCACATCCCCCCACCCCCATACACACAGAAACTCACTCTCCTGCTGGTAATAGCTCATCCAAACTGACCACTCTTCAAGTTAAAATCCAAGTTAAACCAGAACATCTGGGGGGGGGGGGGTAGGAAAAAACAAGAGGAAACAGGCTACCTTGCATAATGACTTAGCCACTCCAAGTCTCTATTTAAGTCTCTATTTAAATGTCCTGAGATAGGCACTACTCACAGTTGTGAGCCACTCCAGACAGCATGACACCAAATTTGAGGGATGAGAATTTGGTCTGACACAATACCACACAGGCAGTATGCCTGGCAGCTTTCCTATAGACCCCCCAAAACTTAGGGGGAGAGCACAATGTAAGTCTCACTGCACAGAACTGCACTCCCAGACAAATGCTGCTATTTTCAACAGAGCGGGGCCTGAAGTCTATTCCAAGACACCAAGACTATACCGGCGGGGGGGAAGGAAGGAGAGAAGAGACACACACAGCCCAACAGTTAAAAAAGATTTTTTGTATTGTGATATTTTAAATGGGAAAAAATGGTAAGTGCAAAAGGATTTGTAGAGCTTCTCTTTTCATGTACAAAAGCCCTTCCAGAAGCAATCACCTCTGTTGTCCACACACACACACACACACACACACACATGCACTGCGCTTCATGAATTCACATTGGCACTCCAGAGGCTTAAATGGGAGAAGTACAACATAAGCCACCGTTGTCAGCAAGCCACCCGATACTATAATTGGGTCGGCTGAGCTAAGAAGATGGAAGGAGAAAAAGAAAGAAAGAAAGAAAAGATGAAGCCCCCGCATCAATGGGAAAACACTACAATCCCATGCATACATTGTCCAGTTAAATTGATGGTCTTGCATTATTTCTAGCTTGCATTAAATAGCTCTGTAGAGTTAACACTGTTCTTGAAAGATAACTTCACCTTTCACCTCTTAAGCTCTGAGATACTCCTAAAAGTACTGGCACATTATTATAAATGACAGAAAGCAACGTTAATGCCAGAATGCTCTATCTGTTCTCCTCCCTCCTCGTCACTAGTGTATTATTGGCATTATTAAAAAGAAAACATATCTTGGAAATATCGGATTCCCTTTCAGTGGCAAATACCATGCTTGGAAACTACCTCTCATCTCCATTGTATGCCAAGTGCCAACAGGTTACTATTTCCAACCTCTTGTCTTTGTTGCTCCTCCTTGACATTTCTCACTCTCTC
Source organism: Lepidochelys olivacea (assembly GCF_965140295.1). NCBI lineage: Eukaryota > Metazoa > Chordata > Testudines > Cheloniidae > Lepidochelys > Lepidochelys olivacea. Next base: position 18,117,081 of record NC_140424.1, read on the forward strand.
AAAAAGTGTCAGATTATTATTACTGTTATTAATAATTTGCCTCATCTTTGAATGTGAGAATTAGAAGGGAGATATTAATGGGAAGTTAGCAGAGGAAACGCCTCGCACTTTGGAAAGCATCAATGAAGCCAAAATTAGGACAGCTGAAAACAGAAATGTTTTTTGCCATTTAAAAAAAGCAAGCAAGCAAGCAAACCCACAAACTGCGTTAATGTTATTTAGGATGCTGCAGAAGTATGGGCCAAATCCTCAGCTAGTGTAAACAAGTGTAGTTCAATTGAAGTTGCTGATGGCACTGTGCCAATTCACACTAGCCAAGGATCTGGCCCGGATATCTATATACAATCTCTTTCCTGCCCCCTCTCAAATGCCTGGAAGAGAATTCCAGTTTTCATCCTCTCTCCTTCAAGCAATCCCTCCTTCCTTGACATCATCATCATCAACTCCCTTCAACCCTTCTTTCCAGGATCTGTTGTCTTGTGTTTGTCTCACCTAGCCTGTAAAGTCTGGGGGGCGGGGGAAGAATGTGCCTTAATCTATGTTTGTAAAGCACTCCGTAAATTACTAAATAAATGTGTTTGTTTTCAACCGCTTATTTGTTTTTCAAAGAGGTATTTACGGGAAGGTAAAAAGAAAAGGAGGACTTGTGGCACCTTAGAGACTAACCAATTTATTTGAGCATAAGCTTTCGTGAGCTACAGCTCACTTCATCGGATGCATACTAGAGTCTTGGTCTTCTAGCCAGCAACGGCACTTCCCCAAACTCTCCTCTGCTCCAAACTCTCCTCTGCAGTCAGAGCAGAGGAGAGTTTGGGGAAGTGCCGTTGCTGGCTAGAAGACCAAGACTCTAGTATGCATCCGATGAAGTGAGCTGTAGCTCACGAAAGCTTATGCTCAAATAAATTAGTTAGTCTCTAAGGTGCCACAAGTCCTCCTTTTCTTTTTGCAAATACAGACTAACAAGGCTGTTACTCTGATACAGGAAGCAGAGTAACAGCCGTGTTAGTCTGTATTCGCAAAAAGAAAAGGAGGACTTGTGGCACCTTAGAGACTAACCAATTTATTTGAGCATGAGCTTTCGTGAGCTACAGCTCACTTCATCTGTAGCTCACGAAAGCTCATGCTCAAATAAATTGGTTAGTCTCTAAGGTGCCACAAGTACTCCTTTTCTTTTTGCTGATACAGGAAGGTAGGCAGCTGAATAAGTAATTAGGTACATAGACCATGACTGAAGTAAGAGAAAAGGTGGGTGAAGTAATATCTTTTATTGGACCAATAAAACTGGTCCAATAAAAGGAATTATGTCACCCACCTGGTCTCTCTAATATCCTGGGATCAACACGACTACAACAACACTGCGTATAACTGAGGTGACACAGATAAAGAAAGGATTGTGAACAGGAAATAACACAGGAATCTGAATTCTCCATTGCAGCCCAGGTTGCAAATAGTCAAGCCAGCATTTGTTGGGATAAATCAATTGGTAAAAGGCAGACAAGGAAGATATTTTTAAATGAAAGACTTCACCCTTTCTACCTACATTTGACAGGAGAGGATGATGAGTGATGCTGTAAAAATAAATAGACATCTGGCGCACCACCAAACAGCTGCATTTGAATGCCTCACTGCTAATGGCCATCACAGCTGGGTAGCTAGGCTTCCAGTTACTTGGATCTGTGTGTGCCAAGGCTGTTTGCACATTCCAGTGTGGTTTGCAGATGCACCCATTGCATCATCCTTTTAAATGTGGCCTTTAAAGCTATTCAGTAAAAAATAGGTGCCTTAAACATTTTGAGGATGGGATTTAGGCATCAAGGACAACTTTGCTATTAAATCCTTCCCAAGAGTTAGAGTCTACTGGAAATCAAATGAATAGGGTCAAGATGGAATAAGGTATTTTAAATACCTCTTTTCCCAAGGCTGAAAATATAGCAAAAAGAAATTATGCATCAAAACTACCAGCAGCAGCAGCGGTGAATACTGAAAAACGAGCTGTACAGCACTCCTGCCAGTTGATGGAAAACTTTAATACATAAAAATATTTTTCTGAGAAATAGACCCAAACCAGACCCTTGAATCCAAACCTCTTTGAACTTTAGGGTTGGAGGTGCAGAAGTGAAATCACAAAGCCAAACCTGTCTCTACAGTTTTGGTTCTCGGCCATTTCCAGTACCAGAAGGGGCCTATTTTTTGGTTCAATAGCAACCAAAATCCTGCAACAATATATGGGTCTTCAGCTGGTATAAATTGGTGCAGTCCACTGAAGTCAATGCATTTACATCAGCAGGAGATCTGGCCCATGATCTTAAATGATTTCTATCACTGACCTCTTGTGTGACTTTAGGCAAATTGTGTGAAGGAAAACTGCAGATTTTAAATCAGACAATGATCCTTTTAGAGACAAGGCCTGTGATAATTTCTTGGACCAACTTCTGTTGGTGAAAGAGACTTTCATGCTCTTCTTCAGGTCTGGGAAAGGTAATCAGAGCATCACAGCTAAATACAAGGTGGAACGGCTTGTTAAGCATATGGAATTAACACATGCTGCAAGAGACCATTCAAAATTAAGTGGGCAGACACTGCAAATGACCATTGTTTTAAATCTTTTCAATACAACTCTACTGGTGTTAATGAGACCTCGTTGTTATTATAGCTTGAGGCCCATTGTGCTAGGCACTATACAAACGCAGAGTAAGACAGACTTCCTGCCCCTCAGAATCTACAGTATACCAAACAAGAAAACCAAAGGAGAGGAAATGGAAGTATTAGCTCTGTTTTATAAATGGATAACTGAGGCATAGAGAAACTAAGCAACTTACCCACAGTCACACAGGGAATCTGGGGCAGAGCTAGGAACCAAAGCCAGGACATGGCCGGCCCAGTCCAGTGCCTTAACCACAAGACCATCTTTCCTCCTAGAAGAGCACCTTGTCTTTCCTGTTTATCAGAATTCGTTGACCAGGTGGGGGGAGCAGAGAGAACTTGCCTTGCAAACCAGCTCCTTTCCTCATGCCTGATTCACACAGCAAATTTTCATGGGATCATAGTAACTTCCATAGAAATAAATGTAATGCTACGAATGCCAGAATGTGGATTATCATAAAATATGCTGGTTAAAAAAAGGGAAGAAGGAGTTTGCCAAGGGGTGACTGGCTCTTACAATTAAATATGTCCTTGTTGAAAAGAGGGAAACTTTTTGTCCTCAGTGGAGGCTGACAAGCCCCTAGGCTATTGGCCATTGGATTCATGTGGCAATATACTGAACTGTATGGCTTTGAAACTCAACTGCCTAAAAAGGCAAGAAACGACTAACAAGTGGACTGTTAAAAGTCACATCACCAGCAACTATACAAGGCAAGGATGTCATGCGAAGGTGTTAGCATGTATTCAAGGAAATCTGAGCTCTAAACGCACCATCAGCAAGATGGGGCTCTCCAGGAGGCAGAGGGCTACTCAGCACAATCTGATTTCTCAGCGTCAATTCATCTTATTGCTCCCTGTGTTGTTCCTGGCCTCATCATGTACCTTGCTATCCCTGATTTTGGGAGGTTAAGAAGAGATGATATTTCAGTATATATTTAAAAAACGATTAATTCATAAAAAATTCTATGTGGTACTTGCACTTAAAACAAACAAAAAAGGCTTTTGGTATAATTTAACTTCCTAGTTATACCTATTTGCATAAATACAGCTTGCACTAGGGTGGCATTTGAGGAATATTAATTCTCAGTAAAATGAGGAAGTTACATAAAGCCTTTTGAAAGGAGCAGGATTACATATCTCATTTACCTGGAGATGTGCCTTTACCAAACTACACGGAATATCACTGAAGCAGAGATTTTTATTTTTTTACATGCTTATTTTTCCTCTTTCTCAGATTCTCAGCCCAGAGACCTTCCCTCGGTCATGCCTCATGTAACAAAAGCTACACACTCTCACAGCACCTTCTTTTCTGGCGTGGCAGGGTGGCAAGCCCAGGCACAGAAAGTTATGCTGCATCAGATGCAGGCCATACGCATTTGCACAGTACCGGAGATTCTGTCTGCACAGAACTAGAGTGAGGTGGGTTTGCAGCTGGTCTAGGGAGCAAAGGTACAAGGTTGAACCAGGGTGAGAGCTTTGGGTTTTGATTCGACATGGTCATCTTGGGAACTTTACCTGAGATATTTAGGACCCGAATGGAGATCTCGCAAAATTTCTAATATCCTGAATGCATCCCAGCAGTGACCAGAAAATAGGGCCCTTTAGGTCTGGGTCATGATCTAGGACCAATGACCTAGGAGGCTGGAATGTCATTTGAATAGTTTTGAATTCAAGGTGCCAATTTCAGCCCAAATCTAGATAAAACCACAGCTATAAAAGTGGGCAGAGAAACCTTACGGCTGCACTGTGATAAGGGACGTAAAGGGCTGATGAAGTGAGCTGTAGCTCACGAAAGCTTATGCTCTAATAAATTGGTTAGTCTCTAAGGTGCCACAAGTACTCCTTTTCTTTTTGTAAAGGGCTGTGTTAGCTGAAATGCTTCTCTACAGGAATTAGCTTCTTGCTCTTATTCACATTTAAAATGTAATGCATTTCCTGCCTGGAGGTAAAAGGGCAGCCTGGAGGACCCCCTCTTTTGCCTCTCCCAAGCTGAGACGCTGACTGTGGATAACCATCTCTTTCAAATGAAAAGGTTTGCTTCTCCACTCACTCCACCACAGTTGCTTCTGCGCTCAGAGCCAAGGATATTTTGACACTTAAATGACAGCAACAGAGAGTCTCTTTGAAGGAGAAAACAAACTGAGAAACAGAACCAAGAAGCCCTCTCTACAGAACTTCATACTCCTCTCTACTGGTAATTCCACTGGACTCCACTGGAATCTGACAACAAATCTTGCTTGGTTTCTGCTGGTTTGTATAGGTATTTATTTAGATTTAAGGTGGATTTTCTAAAGCACGCAATGTTGGCCTAGATCTGTTTCCATTGAAGTCAATGGAAGTTTTACCTTTGACTTCAATGGGAGCAGAATTAGGTCACCATGGAGCGCTTCTGAAAATTCCCCCTTTATACTGCACCTTTCTAAACTTTAAGCATGTCCACAATAAAATAAATGCACATGATGACAAGTAGGCTCAGGAACCAGTAGAACAATAGACTTATTGCTCCATTTCATAACCTAGTTGTCAAGAAGGGCAGGAAAGGGGGTGACAGGATTGTATTACAAAGCAGAGCAGATCCAGCACTTGCCCTACAATTTAATGACACAAAACTCAGCGTGTTCCAAAGTTTAGTTAAGCAGCCATAAGTTTTGATGCTAATGCAGAGCTTATCTGAGCTATTCAAATGTCATGAGTCTGTAAATACAGGCTGTGCATCTTATAATTACAGGCTCCTACTCGGGATTTTGGCATTTCTACTCCTAGCCCAACCTCAGAAGCGCAGAAGGATGTGAAAATGAAAAACAGTAAAACATAAATATTAACCTAACTTTTTTGAACCTCAGAAAAAGGTTTGATTTCCATTTCTGGCAAAAGTTCTCGCACTTGAAGTGCTGCCCTGTGTGGCGTATTTGTCTAAGATTAAAAGCATTCTGTGGCAGTGACTATATCTTGTAAAAATTCTGAAAAGCACTGTCTACGGTACAATTATGGAGCCATAAAAAGAATAAGATTTTTGAGTCAACTCCTATTATAAGCAAACGGGTGGCTCTTTTTGCCCATTTCTACTGCAAACCAGCTGACACTCAGCTATCCCTGGCAGTGTGTACTAAAAGGATACTGTCCAGTTAAAATCTATTGGCTAGTTTTTCAGATGTTCTTAATAGAAGCTGCCAGGCGCTGAGCACTTTTGCACATCTGGCCACTTCATATATGTGCCTAAATGGAAGCAGCTCTTTGGAAAACCTCGCCCCCAATATTTATCAAAAAATATCCTTGCCTATATTGTAAATATTATTAGTATTTGTATTACTGTAGGGCCTAAGGCTCTTCGGTAATTAGAGGGGAAATAATTATCACCTTTAGCCATTGCTTATCAATTTTACTGTCAGGGTCTTTCACACTTCCACAGTGTTCCAGTGTCTGAGTAGCACTGCGATATTTATCTGTTGCAGAATAAGGTGCTAGATTTGGGGCCAAATTTGACCTGACCTCTCCTTCCCTCCCCCCTGTACATTCTATTTTGCTTTGTGCCATTATTGTTTCCTGAAAGCTGCGTACATATACATTCATTTACATCATTTTAGTTCTGTTGAGAAAAAAATCTCCTTCCCCTAATAGAAGAAAACCAACCTTGTCTCCAGCCAGTCAGAACTTGTCAGCAGTCTCAGTGCTACAGGGTACGACGAGCCAGATGACACTGAGCACAACAAGGGATTGGCTGGCAAGAAGGGAATGATGTTTGCATCCTATTTTTAGTACAGCCTGCAGCAGGCTCTTGTGATCACAGAGCTGGGTCTGCAGGAACAATGTGCGATGGATGATCATTCTCAATGACATTAAATCCCACTCTGAACTCCCATGTTACTGAATTAAATAGCAACCCCAGGAAAGAAACGCCTTATTCACTGCACTGGTCTCTCTCTAAATCTTTGCAGTCAAGTATAGGGGAGGCAGGGTGTGCAGGGTGGCTTGAGAATATGGTTCCCCTCAATTTCTTCACCCCCCTCTCCATATTTCTTTGTAAATAAAGGAAGCTGCAATTCACACAAAGTCATGACAAGAATCCTCCCTGCAATCTCCACACGGGCCATCCTTATTAGCTAACGTACTTTTCCCCTAAGACCAGCCTGGTTATAGCTTCAAAGCTGTGCAAAGATTAGACAGCAGCAACTCACAGAGATGTTCCTGGGGTCTGCCAACAGGCCAGATATGAAACAGTTGCTGGGTAAATGTCTCCCACATGCACCAAAGCTATGTGGGGCCCAATTCTCTCCACTCAGACAGGACACAAGCACATTTTCCATTAATTTCCATGGAGGCCATTTGTGTCATCTGGGGTGGGAGTTGAGTCAGGATCATAGTTCGCAGCTGCCAGCTGTCTTTTGTTGATATTTATAAGTGAAGCTACCTAGGGAAAGGTGCTGGTTGGATGGGCCTGGAGACCGACACCTATTTAGCCACAGAAACGGTACAACACAAGGAGCAGCACTGCCCATGTCACCCGAAATTCAAACTGAATCTGAACAGGTTTTTTGCTTTTTTTAATCCCTGAGGTTAGAAAAGGTTAATTTATTTCTTGGATCATTTTTGTTTTGTTTTTCTCCATTTTCACCATGCACCTCTGAGCTTCCTTTTTTCAGCTGGGAAGGAAGCAGAAGCTATAGCTATTATCAAAAACACCATTCATCAATATTTATACATATCCTAACACATGTTCTCCAAATTATCCCAATAAACAATTCAGCTTAAACTGCTACGCAGCCAAGCTTCTACTACAAAGCTGGAATGACATGAAACTTGCTGTTTCTCGTTGTAACCTCAGCCTAGGCTCAACGAAAGCTCCCCAAGGCACACAAACCTAGGCATATTGGAGCTTATTGAAAAACAATTCATAGTTTGTCACTAAAATCACATGAGTTTTGCTGTTTTACAGGATTCTGATGCTAAACCAGGAGAAAGTCAATGGCCTGATGGAAGTTCTACATTGTGGTAACTGGGCATTTCAGAAACGAAGCTTGGGGGAGTGATTGAAACCAAAGGAAAGAGTTGCATGAACCTTTGTAAACAAATCTGTCAAGCTTCACCAACTGCAACCCTCATGTCTATATAAAGGAATGTCCTTTATTAGTTATAGGCAATAAAGTCTCTGATCTCACGGGGATGTAAATCAGGAGTAATTCCAATAAAATCAATGGAGCTCAGAAGCAAGAGCAATGGGTCTGCTTCTCCACTGCCTTGCACCTTGTGTTGTCATACATACCTGTGCAAGGTAAGAGCAAAATATAAAATCCTCCACTGGTGATGACATTTTGCACTTCCTTTCCAGAAGTGTAAATGACTATCGGGGTTGCAAAGCAGCAGAGAATCAGGCCGACTGTATCTCATTCCGTAGGACAGTAGTTTTACTGGGCCAGACTCTGATCTCATTTACCCTGGTTTAAAGCCCAAGTAACTCCTTGACTTTCTTTAATTTGTGCTGACTCAAAGAGTAGGCTGTTGCTCCCCTTCTCTCTGTTCATACACTAGCCAGGACATTAAGAAGACAAGCTTAGAATTTAGATAATAAACACTACTATGAAAATCTTCTTAAAATATTTCAAGGATTATTTCACTGTGCAGTTGCACTCTTGCGGCTTAGTGGCAGTTATACTTCCGGAGGGTTTGTCTGTAATTCTAATGCACACGGCTCTGCAGTTTTCAGAACATACCCGGAGATGCATTGCTGGGGGAACAGAAGAGTTCTATTCTCTTCCTGATGTATGGAGGTGAACCCATCTGAATTTAGCCCACTACGAGGGTGCTTCAGTGGGAGATGTACCTGCTTGCCCCTGGGCTGAGTTCGAACCAGCAGGTCTCAATCATCCCAGAATATCACAGCAGTGTAAGCTACACTTGTTTTGTACACCCATCATATGCACAAATGCACAAATCAGTGCAACCAAAAATATTTTATCATTTACACCCATTTTACACTTGGCATGTAACCGTCGCTATGTTCATCACCACTCATATTAGACCCACTGTCTTTAGGATTCACCCATCCATTTGTTAAGGCTCTTCTAGCTCAGTGAAAAATCCGTAAGATTCTTTGTTTATTTTTGGCACATGATTATTTCTCATAATCCCATTTACTTGTTCTGATAATGCAGATACATAGGCATTCGGCCAGCTTTCAGTCTCATTCACACTGGTATAAATCTGGAGTAACTCTGCTCAAATCAATGGAGTTACTCCACATTTACACTGGCATAAACGAAGAAAAGTCTGGCTGATTGAGAATGAACTATTCAACATTTAGGCCTTGGTCACTAAAATATCATGGTGATGATTGCAGTTGGAAACCCGATAGAGATGAATCTACCTATTTATTGTAATAAATGGATATAGACAGAGAGAAGGATGTAAAGACAGATAGTCCAATAGAATACGAGTCAGAGATGTTGTTTCAATGCAAACACAGGGTGTCTAAAGTTTAAATAAAATAAGCTTATCTAGGGACCTAATAGATTCTCTGGCACTTGCAGTCTTTAAGTCAAAACTGGATGTCTTCATAAAAAATTAGCTGGAACTCAAACAGAAGTTATGGGCTTGGTGCAGAAGTTATGAGGTGATGTTCTCTGGCCTGTAGTATATAGGAGGTCAGTCTAGATAATTCTAATGGTCCCACCCGGCCCTAAAAATCTATGAAAATGGGGATGTGATGTTTCACTCCATATTGTTTATGAAATATGCTTATGAATATGACATAATTGAGATGTACTTTATGTGAAATATCATTGGAAAGGCTATAATTTACTGCAGTGGTCCCCAACCTTTCTTGGTAACGGTAACGCTTCTCGGCGGCATTTCGGCGGCGGTGTGTCCTGTGGGCGCACAGAAATGCTCCGGCGGGCACCACGTTGGGGACCCCTGATTTACTGAATGTGATTCTCCAGTGTGTATGCCTGTATTATTTCTGTATCTGAAGTTAGGAATGTTGACTATATATCCGACGAAGTGGGCTGTAGCTCACGAAAGCTCATGCTCAAATAAATTGGCTAGTCTCTAAGGTGCCACAAGTTCTCCTGTTCTTTTTGGGGATACAGACTGACACGGCTGCTACTCTGAAACTGACTATATATCTGTATTTCAATTATGCTACTTTGGGTGACATCCACTAACACTGCAGGTTAGCCAGAAAAGCCAGAAAGGGTGGATGGCCCAACAGTGAGGGCAAGGGACTGTGAAAAGGCTTGGCCTTCATGCCATACCGCCACTGACTCATGGATGCTGTGATACTACAAAGTCAGGTGGTCTTGTCACTAGCGTAGCTGGGTGGAGAAAACCGCGGGAGCGGAGGTAAAAAAAAAAAAGGTGCCACCGGCTAGTATTCACCCGGCGGCGCGCCGGGTCTTCAGCGGCACTTTGGCATCGGGTCCTTCACTCGCCCCGGTCTTCAGCAGCACTGAAGGACCCCCCACCCAGCCACTGCAATGCCGCCGAAGACCAGAGCGAGTGAAGGACCCGACGCCGAAATGCCGCTGAAGACCCGGAGCACCACCTGATCTGCCGCCAAAGATCCGGAGCGCCGCCGGGTGAGTAAAAATTAAAAAGGTGCCAAAGAATTAAAAAGGCCCCACTTCTGCTCGGTGGGAGAGCGGCTGCTGCCCCGCTCCCCACCCTAGCTACGCTACTGGGTCTTGTCACCCGATACTAAACATTACCTGGGACTTCCTGTAACTTTCCCCTGGAAGGGACCAGGTGGGGGGGCAAGTTTGGGAAACAAAGGATTCCCACCGTATGTAAATGCTATTTAAGGTCAGGGAGGAAGGCAAATGAGACTCCTCCTCTCCATGGCCTGTCTGCCTAAGAAGAAAGATTGCTAACGCTACCTGAAGGGAAGACGGAGGGGGAAGAAGAGGAGAGTCCAGACTGAGACAGGGGTCCAGTCTGAAAAGGAATATAACTGGAACTCTGAACCACAGAAACTTTGCAACCTGTCTAAAATAACATTTAGGGTAAGAAATTACATTTTGTAACCTGTTTCTTAAGTATATTGAGCTTAGCTTGCATACTTTGTTTTACTTGCTCAGTAATCTGCTTTGTTGTGTGTGTTATCTCTTATATTCACTTAAAATTCACCTTTTGTAGCTAATAAATTTATTTCTTGATTATAATATAACCCAGTTTATGTAATTTCTCACAGGGGGGGAGGGTGCAAGAAGTTGTGCATATCTCTCTCCACACAGAGGGAGGGGGCGAATTTCATAAAACCTTTGGGTTTGTACCCCTTAAAAGAAGTGGGCACCAGACTGTTGGAGCAAGCCCCTAAGGCTGAATCTTTCCAGAGAAGATCTCTGTCTTTCTCTGCAGCTGGGTGTGGCCCTGCCTGTGTGCTTGGCTGGAAGAGGCTTGTGCACCTAACCCAGTATGGACAGATAAAGGGGACCCAGACTGGCAGAACAGGCTGACTCAGTTAAACCCCAGGACATCAGGTGATACCCCAAAGGGCCCAAGCCAATCACATGGGGAATAGAGAATGCTGAGCATTTGTTTTGATGGACTGACAGCTCAAGGTGATAACACAGGGTGCAAGTTGCACTGTGTGAAATACTGAAGATGCAAATCCTGCCGAATCAGTTGCAATGGAGGCTTTAGACTGGGATTATCAAAGGAGTCTAATGGAGTTATATGCTCATGTCCCATTACATTTCAGTGGGACTTTGGTCCTTAGCTCCCATTAAAAACCCCAGCTGTAAATGCCAAAGCACCAAGGAGGGGCAGAGGGACTCTTACCTTTAGAGTGGACCAAGCCGGAATGCCAATGAAAGTAATAGGATGAAATTAAGAAGAGGATGATTTCGGTTGGATGGCGGTGAGATCTGTAGAATGGCCTTCCTGAGGAAGTGAGGAAACTCCACAAGTCAAGTCATCTCAAACTAGACTAGATAAAGCATGGGAGAATATAGTGAAAGGAACGATCCTACAATCCTGTCCTAGCTAGGGAGAGGCAGGCTGCCCTAATAGCCTTTTTACATCTAACCTGTCACTAGGCAGCACTATGAAATGCAATGCTAAATGGAAATGGGGTCAAGCCTGCAAACATTCACCAGGCTCTAGAGACCTTTAGCTCAAAAATAACATTTCTTTTTTAAGTACTCATCCCCCTCCATTATTTCCCCTGTGAAATCCTCACAGCACATTCAGGTTTGTCACAGTTCTATGACGTCACTGATCATCAGAATTTCCACGCAACCCCTGGAATCAGTGTGGTCACAGAACAATCCATTCGAGGCTACTTATGCAAACCAGGAGGTGTCACAGGATTTCTCAGCAGGAGGACAAACTCATTTTGTAAAAGATATTTGTATAGAGCCATAGGTTTGCACAGCGCTTTACAGGTATAAAACATGAGATACCTACCCTAAAGGGATTATAATCTAACAACATATACCACTTAAATTAAAACATACAAGGATGCTGTGCTGAATGCCCTTCAATGCCTAATTCGGGGGCTGGGGGCTGCATTCAAGCCATATTACGAGGCAGAACTCAATTTTAATTTTTAATTTGCAGTTTGCCTTTAAACAGCCAACGCTCCCCAACTTCAAATGAGGGAGAAATGTATCACCCTTATATTGGGGGGGAGGGAGTGTTCTCACAATGGTTAATTGATCAATGGTTATTGTTATTTATTATCTGTTACACAAGGGAAGTGTGTTCAGCAACAGCATTTTTTTACTGGATTACTTGTTGCTATATGATTCCTGGGTTCTGTATTTTTAGCAACACTGTTACATTCTCACCACTGCATGGAGCTGGGGAGGGTGGAATGGAAGAGGCATTCACACAATTAATGTAAAGAGAGTAATTAATTTGAAAACAATGCCCAGGAGGTGGGAAGGTTAGGGCTTTTTTTTTTTTTTTAAGTTTTTTTTTTTTTTTTAAAGAAATTAAAGTCACACCAAAGCTCCCGTATCCCTCAGGACTGAGCGTTACACTGACTGCACATGTTATGTTCACATTTTAATACTCATTCAAGCACATTTCTCATGCTCTGTTATTTTACCACTTCCTCACCCTTGTATAATAGATACAGTCATTGCCACTAAAAAGCCAACATTTACCCACAGAGGTATGTAAAATACCGTGGCGTAAGCTGATGGGTGGTTTCACCAGCTAGGGAATAGAAATAAAGCTCCAAGCCGCAGTCCTTTCCTCAGGGCTTGTTCATTAACCACCAATAAAATAAAATAAAATAAAAAAAAAAAACATCACAAAACCCAGAAGCAAATTAGATGAAAAACACTGGGAATGATTCCACAGAGGCTTTGCTCAGCCAGCCAGGCTTCCTTTCCCCTTAACTCATCTTCCCCTTCCTTTTATATGCTGCTCCCAGCAGCCATGAGACTAGTTAAGACCTATGAACTCTTGAGACTGCCTTGCATTCACCTTGTCACACACGGTTATTTCTTGTTCTAAACCCAGGAAACATCCAACTGTAACCATTATGGGTAACAGAGTAACAGCCCTGTTAGTCTGTATTCGCAAAAAGAAAAGGAGTACTTGTGGCACCTTAGAGACTAACCAATTCATTTGAGCATAAGCTTTTGTGATATTTTTTCATGCTTTGTGTGTATAAAAAGATCTTCTACACTTTCCACGGTATGCACCCGATGAAGTGAGCTGTAGCTCACGAAAGCTTATGCTCAAGTAAATTGGTTAGTCTCTAAGGTGCCACAAGTACTTCTTTTCTTTTTGCATTATGGGTAAGTAAATAATGAGGTTGTAATGGCAACTCACACTTTGTCCCAGATAGGGGTCTGAGATCAGCAAGGGGGCCAGGACCTGGCTCAGGCCATTGGAATCTCATATTCACAAGAATGAAGTATTAATTGGAGTCAAGCAATGTAGGGAAGCACTGTGCAGGCATCTAGACTGCACCTTCCCTTCTTTACTGACAATGAGCCTCATTCCTGGCCTGTATCGCCCTCTGCTATTTCACTCTTAAATAAGCCAAGCACAGCCCTTGTGCTTCTCAAGCAGTCATAACAAACAGTGCACACAAAGTGCAAAAGTCTTGCACCTCTGTAGATCTGACTCAGGTCACAAGTGACAGTGAGTTGGGTGGCCCACCTCACAAAGCCACCGGGCCCACTCTGGCTTACTTCTCAGGGTGAATTCAACACTTGGGTTCAGGATTATCACAAAAGTATTTTATTGACTTCAGACACCTACAAAGCTAACCCCTTTGGATTTCTAGAACTGAGCAAATCAGCATTTCAGTTCATGAAGCCTCATGAACAGCCCTGAGTTTCACCTGGCAGCCGCAGAATCTTCTGAAAGGCAGGTCCAGCCCCAAGTCCTGATAATTAAAACTATTGTCTAGTCTTAGGAAGGGAGCAACCTGGGGTCCTATTGATTTTGTGTGAGTGTGAGAAAGAGCACAAGCAATAGAAAGGGGACTGTAAGCAGGGGTGGATGCATTAATGAAAAGGAATTAGACTTCTGGACAGGCTCTAAGGGCAACCTCACAAAGACCAGAGGTTCAGCTAAGCCATCAGAGGTCACAGGAGCCTCCAAATCATTTGAATCTTGCCCATCACTAAGGGTATCCCTATACTGCAAGTGAAGGTGTGATTGTAGTATGGATAGGTACATCCAGGCTAGCTTTAATTTATCTAGCATGAGTAACAACAGTACTGTAGAAAGAAAAGGAGTACTTGTGGCACCTTAGAGACTAACCAATTTATTTGAGCATGAACTTTCGTGAGCTACAGCTCACTTCATCGGATGCATACCGTGGAAACTGCAGCAGACATTATATACACACAGAGATCATGAAACAATACCTCCTCCCACCACACTGTCCTGCTGGTAATAGCTTATCTAAAGTGATCATCAAGTTGGGCCATTTCCAGCACAAATCCAGGTTTTCTCACCCTCCGCCCCCACCCCCCACAAACTCACTCTCCTGCTGGTAATAGCCCATCCAAAGTGACAACTCTCTTCACAATGTGCATGATAATCAAGGTGGGCCATTTCCTGCACAAATCCAGGTTTTCTCACCCCCCCACCCCCCTCCAAAAACCACACACACAAACTCACTATCCTGCTGGTAATAGCTCATCCAAAGTGACCACTCTCCCTACAATGTGCATGATAATCAAGGTGGGCCATTTCCAGCACAAATCCAGGTTTTCTCACCCCCCCACCCCCATACACACACAAACTCACTCTCCTGCTGGTAATAGTTCATCCAAAGTGACCACTCTCCCTACAATGTGCATGATAATCAAGGTGGGCCACTTCCAGCACAAATCCAGGTTTTCTCACCCCCCCACCCCCATACACACACAAACTCACTCTCCTGCTAGTAATAGCTCATCCAAAGTGACCACTCTCCCTACAATGTGCAGGAGAGTGGTCACTTTGGATGAACTATTACCAGCAGGAGAGTGAGTTTGTGTGTGTATGGGGGTGGGGGGTGAGAAAACCTGGATTTGTGCTGGAAATGGCCCACCTTGATTATCATGCACATTGTAGGGAGAGTGGTCACTTTGGATGAGCTATTACCAGCAGGATAGTGAGTTTGTGTGTGTGGTTTTTGGAGGGGGTGAGGGGGTGAGAGAACCTGGATTTGTGCAGGAAATGGCCCACCTTGATTATCATGCACATTGTGAAGAGAGTTGTCACTTTGGATGGGCTATTACCAGCAGGAGAGTGAGTTTGTGTGTGTGTGGGGGGTGAAGGGTGAGAAAACCTGGATTTGTGCTGGAAATGGCCCAACTTGATGATCACTTTAGATAAGCTATTACCAGCAGGACAGTGTGGTGGGAGGAGGTATTGTTTCATGATCTCTGTGTGTATATAAAGTCTGCTGCAGTTTCCACGGTATGCATCCGATGAAGTGAGCTGTGGCTCACGAAAGCTCATGCTCAAATAAATTGGTTAGTCTCTAAGGTGCCACAAGTACTCCTTTTCTTTTTGCGAATACAGACTAACACGGCTGTTACTCTCAAACAGTACTGTAGATATGGCAGGGACTTCAGTATGGGCTAGCAACCAGAGTACAAGCCCTCTGGGGGCCCTGGATATGTACTCTGGTTGCTTGCTCATGCAGAAGCCCAGGCTGTCACATCTACATTACTGTGGTTTCCCATGCTTAAAAGTAGCACGGATAGGCCTACTTGTGCATAGATTCCAAGGCCAGAAAGGTCCATTGTGATGATCTAGTCTGACCTCCTGTAGAACACAAGCCACAGAACTGCCCCAAAATAATTTCTAGCACAGATCTTTTAGAAAAACACCCAGTCTTGATTTTAAAATGGCCGGTGATGGAGAATCCACCACGACCCTGTGTAAATTGTTCCAATGGTTAATTATCATCACTGTTAAAAATTTACACCTTTTTTCTAGGCTGAATTTTCTAGCTTCAACTTTCTGCCATTGGATTGTATTATACCCTTCTCTGCTAGACTGAAGAGTCCATTATAAAATATTTGTTCCCCATGAAGATACTTAAAGGTTGTAATCAAGTCACCCTTTAACCTTTCCTTTGTTAAGCTTAATAGATTGAGCTCCTTGAGTCTATCACCATAAGGCATGTTCCCTAATCCTTTAATCATTCTTGTGGCTCTTCTCTGAAGCTCTCCAATTTATTCACACCCTTCTTGAATTGTGGACACCAGAACTGGACACAATATTCCAGCAGCAGTTGCATCAATGCCAAATATAGAGATAAAATAACCTCTCTACTCCTGTTCAAGATTCCCCTGCTTATACTTCCCAGGATCTTATTAGCCCTTTTGGCTATAGCTGCACACTGGGGGCTCATGTTCAGCTGATGATCTACCAGGACCCCCAAATCTTTTTCAGAGTCATTGCTTCCCAGGATAGAGTCCCCGCACCTGTAAATGTGTTGTACATTCTTTTTTCCTAGATGTATACACTTAACCTAAGGTCTCTCGTGCACATGTAATTTGATACCATTCTAAGGCCCTTTTACACTGCCAGAGGAGGTATAAAAGGGCTTTAGTGTAAATGAGCACATGTGGTTGGTGTTCAGGCATGGTTTGGATATGCATCCAGAAGACCAGACACTTAGGCATATCTGAACTGTGCACGTCTCTGGGTGTGCAAAACTGGGCAGGATCTCTCTCACAAGACTTTCCTTTCTGCTGGCAGATTCTACAGTTCCAGTTCTGGTGCCAGCCACAAACTAGAAAGGAACCCACCCCTCAAAAGTTTGGATCAAGCTTAGTTCTAAAATCAGGTGAAGATGGAAGGATGAGTTTGTTACAAGTAATGCACAGAGCAACACTTAGAGGTAAGGCTGCCTATGCATTTCTATTGTGAAATTTTACTTTTCTTGTTACAGTTTGTATTACAGCAGTGCCTAGATGCTGTACAAACATTTAGCAACTGTCCCTGCCACAAAGAGTTTACAATCTAAATAGACTAGACAAACAAAGAACGGAAGGAGGCAAGAGATGAAGTGACTGGCCCAACGCCATAAGGAAGGTCAGTGGCTCAGCTGGGAATGGAACCCATGTCTCCTGACTCTTAGTTGTGTGCCCTATCTATGGATCACACTGCCTCTCCAACCTATTTTCAGTTACTTGTAACTTCCTCAAATAAATTTCTTTTCCCCTGAAAGTTTCATGAAAAAAATGGTTGAGCATTTTCAAGCATGGAACAAGTGAAATAATGTAGTTTTCCTGATAAGAAGATAATTTTGCAACCTTTTCTTTGAATAACTCTAGTGCCTTTGGAGAAGGTGATGGGAATTTGAAATTTGGCAGACACATAATCCCTAGGTTGCAGATGTACCTTACAATGGTCCAGTCAAAATCAGATTTGATATTGTTTAAAGGTGTACTTTGTGAATGTGCACCAGATCATGTTAAATAATAAAATTAGGATCTTTGAAAATTCCACTAGCAATGCATATGAGTGTTTATATAAACTAAGAGAAAATGTCCATACAATGAACATACAGTGTCTCAGGACTGTGCTGGACGTGCAGATGAAAGCATAACAAAGAGTGGAATTTCTGTTTGCACATATAGCAGATTGTGGAATATGATCTGCGAAGGGGTGTATGGAGACAGGCAGTGTTCAAAGGAGTCCAGCCTCCTTCAGTATGATATTTGAAGGGGAGGAATAAAGAATTACGGACTTGTGGTTAAGGTACTAGATAGGGACACAGGAACCTTGGTTCATTCCCAAGCGCTGCCACAGATTTCCTGCGTGACCTTGGGCAAGTCACTTCATCTTTCTGTGCCCCATTTTCTCATCTGTAAAATGAGGCTATTGATACTGCTTTATCTATGAAGATAAATTCACTGAGGCCTGTGAGGCACTCAGATATCATTGGGCATGGGGGCATATAAGTACCTAGACAGACATGGAGGGAGCACCTCAAAACATTTATGAAGAAGGAAGCAAAGCTGGGAAGGAGTCTTGTTTTCTTTTATATGACACAGAAAGGTGTGTCTCAAATGAAGCAATGGTTACTTTTGCATTGATTGTACACATTGCCTAGCAAATAGCTGAATGTGGTGACTGTGGTGGAATTGGAGCTGCTCTGTAATAATTTATGAATACTCCACGTTGCCAGGTTATTGGGATATTTACTATATGACTATACTGGTTTTCATTTAATAGGGGTCTGTAAGAAAAAACAAGCAGGAATGAATGACTCAAGATAAGCCACTTCTCCGCAAATGCCTGAGGGCTCTTAAGAGACATTGGATGCAAAACAATCTGTTCAAACCTTATATTTAACAATGAGTGACACTTTGAATTAGTTTTCCATACCTGAAGAAGAGCTCAAAAGCTTGATTCTCTCACTGTGAGCACCTCCTGTTGGCTGGGTGCAAACCTGTACACCCTCTCTCTCTGCTCATGGTGCCCCGTCGGCTGTTGCCCTTGTCAGGCGGAGCTTCAGTGGCTCAGCCCTCTGGCTAAGTCACACAGTTAATACGCAGGAACGAACAAACCCTTTATAGGGTAACAAAGTTCAGTAGATGGTTGACCCTCTTCAGCATCTTCAGTCCTTGGCCTGTTTAAACTCCTAGTCCCTTTATTGTGCTTGTCTCCTCCTTGGGGCTTTGGCCACTGTTCCAGTGGGTAGGACCTCGGCCCACCTACTAATCCAGGCCCCAACCAAGGGACCCTATAGCCATGTACTGCCTTCCTTTAATGGTTACTGCTGCTTTCACTGGGAGGCTTCCCAACTGGTCCAATCACCTTTTTGGGTTCTCTGTCTGTTTCCTGCTTGACCAAGGTCTCTTCCAGGCCTTGTTGTCTGCCGAGTTTCTCAGTCTTTCAGTCATTCTGCCCCCTTCTGGTCCCAGCCAACAACTGACCTGCTTAGGCCCTGCAGCTCCTTCCAACTGAACCTGCTGGGCTCTGATTCACGGCTTCCCTGCAGTCTTTCTAGGCAGGCCTGGAGGAGCCCCTTCGCTGCTCCTTTTCTAGGGCAGAGTGTGTTAGGACTGCAAGGCCTTCAGCAGGAGGCTGCAAAGGGCCCAGTACACGCCCCACCCATCACACTCACCAACAGAAGTTGGTTCAATAAAAGATATTACATCATCTACCTTGTCTATTTAATATCCTAGGACTAGCATCGCTACAACACTGCACATTACAGGAAAAGGCCCATGCACACCAGCTGTTGATAGGACTAGAGCAGTTTGAAAAGGGATTCTCTCAAGAGAGGGGGAGATGTTCAAGGGCATGATAAAAAGACATGGGGAACCATTTGGGGTGTCCAAAGAAGCTAGGCCTACCTAAGTCACCTTCACAGGACTCTTTGGGTAAGCATGTAAGATTCTTTGTTGTTTTAAAACCCTTTTTCTCTAAATATTTTGTTCCTAATGTTAAAATAAACAATGCTTTGGTTTAAGAAGGCGGTCTGGTCACTATACACCACTGGTCACTGACTCCCAAAAGGAAGAACTGCATGTGCTGAAACCAGTTGGACCTGCTGGGAAAGCATGGTTGTTACACAGGATGCTGTAGCCCAGGGGGTCTGGCGTAACAGTGAAAGAATTGCAGCATTTCAGACCAGGAGAAGTAAGGGCCTGAGGCCTGACACCTGAAGGAGTGCTCTCAGAAAGATCAGAGAGGAAGAGAGATGCAGCTCGCCCTACAACCATAACAGCAACATTTCCTTGTCTCTTCATTTTTAATTTTTTTTAAATGTAGGAAATCCCATTTTAACAAAACAATCTACATGGAAAGAACATGAACGTTGCAAAGCATAGTATTCCCAAGTCAGGATACAACAATGGTTATGTTTCCTGTTCAACCTGAATCCTGCCCCGTAGTATGTATGCATAGCTGGACCATGACATACCCTGCAATGTAACACAGAGAGAAGACATAAACCAGCAGGATGATTTACAAGCCCAGGACTAACTTAGATCTACTTTCTGGTCCTTAGCCATGATGTAGACAATGATAAAACTAATGTTAATTTATTCACCTGTCCAAAAAGCCACTTGCCTCAGGTTAAATATTGGCAGGCTGATCTATAGCATCTTTCTGTCTCCCTAACTATAACCTAGGGTTCCCACCTGTCCAGGTTTTCCCAGGAGTGAATCTTTTTTGAGGTAGTTCTCCTGGGAAATCTGTACAAGTGCTCAGTACACACTGCCAGCTGTCTAGTTTTATGGGTTTAGGATCATCCCGGAATGTGCCTTTTTTTGTAACTCAGAAGAGCCAGCCCTCCCGGGGCCCCACAAGGGCAGAGTGTTGGCCCGGGAAAGACAATTTCCTGTTCCACAAGGGACGAAAGGAACGGGAGATCTGTCGCGTACTTGAGCTCACGTTGCTTAATTGTTTGGCATGCTGCGGTAGGAAAGCAAAACCTTTCATTGGGAGGTTACAGGTTCAGCTCTACAAAGAGATTTTTTGTTTCCCCCTCATTTAACACTAGCTCGGTTTAGTGTTGCATTTTGTTTGGGTTGGGTTTTAACTTTTTGCCCAAACGTTCATTAGCGAAAGCAACATTTATGGGGACAGGCAGCCTCTAAAGGCAGCTAACCGCTCCCTGGCTGCGGGCCCTGTGGCTTGTTTCCTTAGCAACTGCAGGAAGGGAAAACAGAATCTGTCAGATGGAAAATGTCAATTACAGCAGAGCTGTAGAGGAGAGAGGCAGCTAGAGGAGGAGGGCGGTGGGGGGAGGAAGGCGCCGCGAAGAGAGGGGAAGGCGCAGCAGAGGGTTATGCAATGGTGAAGGAGATTTGGCAGGAGGGAGAGCAAGTGTCGAGAACAGCAAATCTGTAAAGGAGAGAGGCTGCGACAGAGAGAAGTGTGCGCAGTGGAGCAGGGCGGATGTCAGTGGAGCGGGGGGGGGGGGGGGAGGCAAGGGGGAGATGGTTGAACAGCGCAGCCCTGACAAACAGGATGAGAATGATAATATTCAGAGACAGACTGCCAGGTTGATTATAACACGGTTTCTTTGGCAATTTTGCCAGCCCGAGAGCCTGTGAGAGTGGTCCTAAGAAGCCACCTGACTGCAGCCCCCAGATCTGACAGGGATGAGGGCAGCCGGAAGATTAAATAACTAGATGAAGAGAGAGAGAGAGAGAGAAATAAAAAGAGCCGGGGGCGCGCGCTGCCTGCACTTGCGATATCGATCTGCGCCCCCTCGTGTATGTCTCAGCGGGCCAACGTCCGACTGAAAGAGAAACCACCTGCCGAAACAGCCGGGAAAGAGTGACAGACCCAGCGTTAATACGAATCAAAACCAATCCTCCCTCCGCAGACCACCACCCACCCTGCCAGGGAATGGAGGGAGGGACAGAGAGAGGCAGCTTCTTTGCAGGGCGCCCAGGAAGAGGGCGACTCTGGGGGCAGTGGTCGGTTAACAAGGCCCTGGCCAGTGAGGCTCGTTTGGGGATGCCCCGGAGGAAGAAGGAAGGCGCAGGCGTGTGTGTGCATGTGCATACACGTGCCATTCATCTGTGTTGCTGTGTTCTGTCCCCCTAACCTTACAGCTTCCCCATGCATCAGACTCTGCTGCACAGTCTGAGACATGCACGGCATAGGCTGGTACTGCACCTTGTTTTTAAACGAATGACTTACAGGGAACTGAGGTTAGACTCTTCCCCCCTCCCTCCCCTCTAGGCTTTGAGGACAACTGCTCATTTCTTCATGTGTTTGTTTCTCTCTCTCTCTCACACACACACACACACACACAAAATCCTGCAGTCCTGGCTTTCAGGCCATGGAGGTGAATGGGACTTAGGACGCCCTGCTAAGTGGGTTAAGCCTCAGAGAAAAATCGAGCTGTTCTCTCTTGCGAACATCTGACTTTACAGAAGAGCCACAGGACAAACATAAAAAGGGAAAATCCTGGCCATTGCTGCTGTTCCTTAAGGGCAGCAGATGAATTTGGGGATGTTGGCTACGTCACTTCCATTTACGTCAGTGTGAACTGCAGCAGCTAATTCCCCACACGCTTTTCTGCAAATATTCCCTTTAGTAGAGTGCCTAACTGGAGAAAAGGGGGTAGAGCTTATTAGCCTGTGGTTTTATGTGGTCTGGAAAGGGCTAACACAGGGCACATGGTACCCAAGCATCATTCATGAAAGACTGACAGACATAAAGGATACAGAGAAAATAGGAAAAAGACCTAAAATACTTACCTTCAGTTGTGTCCAAGGATGAGAGAATTGATTCTGATTAAATAAAAAAATCCCACAGAACCTTTCCAATTGCTACAATTGAATTTGAAGGGCACTTTTTACAGTCTCCTTGTGGATTTGAACCTGGCTTCTATGACAGGAAGAATGATCTTATGTTTAAGGCTCTGAACTAGGACTCAAGAAATCAGGATTTAGTTTCTGTCTCTGCCATAAGCTTGCTGCATGACCTTGGGCAAGTCACAAACTCCCTGTGACATCTGTAAAGAAGGGGGTTGTACTAATTCTCTCTGTCGTTCTGAGGAGTTCTGAGACTTACTTCATTAATGTCTGGGAAGTGTGCAGATACTATGGCAAAGAGGGCCTATAAGAAGCTCCACAAACAGATAAGAACCAAAATTACCAGCAGTCTCATGTTCACCAGGAGATTTTCAGGGCAGTGTTGCAGACCTAAGACGCATCTGAACCAAACCGGAATTTTGAGCTCTTTGTGATTTACCCATCACTGCTTGTGACCTGAGCCAAGATTTGAACGTGGAGCACCAGATGGGAAGGTTTTTTCCCCATGAATTCACCATGCCATCCCTGCCCAGCCTTCCCAAGAATATCTGATTAAAAATTATAACAATGGCAGCAGCTAGTCACTCTGCACTTCTCACTTTGGACAACAATTCACACACAGCCAGCTCTTGATGTGGCAGCAACTTCACCCCCAGGGTGCATGGGTTATTATTCAGTCCCTTGATGTCAACACCTACTTGCTCATTTAAAGCTGTTTTAAATGGTAACAGTGCTAAATCACCCCACACTCTCTTCCCTTAAAGACCATATGGACTTCCTTGTCAGACTGCGACATACTTAAATTACAACATTTTTCATCTTGATTGACAATTATATTCTGGTGGAAGTTGGAGAATAGCAGGCTCAATGACTATTCGTAGGATAGAGTAAGTAGAATAAAATGGAGAGTAATTATTTTATTAATATGGTCCCTGGCAGTTGGTTAAAAAGGAGATTTTTAGTCAGGCTTGTTCTGTATTTGTACACTCTGTATAGTTGTCTAGACCAGGAGACTACGGTGCAGAAGGCCTGGATGTCATTGCCCCACACTGCCACTGATTCAGCTTGTTCAACCCCTTTAAACTCTCTGTTTTCCATCTCTCCCCCTGTAAAATAGGGATGATCATACTTGTCCATCTTTGTAAAGCGCTGTGAGATCCATGGATAAAAGGTGCAATTATTGTGTGCAAGTATCATCGCTTTCACTGCTGCTCTCCCAGGTTGCCCCTTATGAATAAGAAAAGCTGCAGATCAAAATCTGTAAAGCCACCGCCTCCTCCTCCAAATTTCCTTCTGCCATAATGTACAATGACAACTGCAATCTGACGAGGGCTAGGCAGGTGGAGAGTTGTGATCACTGCCCTGATTGGCTAAGAATTGCAAACATCCTATTATTGTTATTATTATTATTAAACATTTATATTGTGGCAGTGCCTAAAGACCTTAACTGGGTTGGACCCTATTATCTAGGTGGTTACCCTGTTTTTCTCTCAAATCCCACCCTGGTACACATGTTCGGTTCATCCACCTGTTCTGTCTTGTCTTTTAAATTATAAGCTCTTTGGAGAAGGGACTGTCACCTACTATGTGTTTTAACAATGTCTAGCACAATGGCATCCTGACCTGGTTGACTTTTAGGAGTTGTCACAATAAAAATGTTAAACAGTCATTGTAATATTTACATTTTTCCCCATCCCCTCCCTTTCATTCCACATAACTTTTTTTCTCTTGTGAGGCAGATTAATTGTGATGATGGACTTTACAAGCATCAGTCGTGGTTCTGTGCCTACATGAGACCCAATCAGTGCCGTATTTAAAGGACCAAAGAGAAGGGCAGGAAATGGGGAAAGCCACTGGCATCTCTCCTGTCCCACTGAAGAAGTGCAGCAGCAATCACTGCCCTGGAAATGAATGTACAGGTCTATTTTCCTGTGTTTTCAATTCCTCTATTACTGGTTAGCTTTTGTAATTGAGTTAAAATCTGCTCTGATTAACACCTCTGTCTGAAATGAAGACATCCAAATAAAAAGCCAAGAATCCAAACATAAACCTTCAGTCTGTTGCCATCCCAGAATTTTCATAAGTCCTTTTCGTGGCCTTCAGAAGGGCAAAAGGTGCTGGCTTCCGGCACCTCTGAAGAGCTCCGACAGAGCAAGAACAGCCTGGGTGGCAGCAGCATAAGCTTCCACTCACACTGCCCTGCCACTGGGCCTCAACTTTCAGCTAAAGGGCAAGCCTGTAGGGCTGAGAGGGGTGCTCAGTTTCCGTGAGTACCCAGGCTCCTCCTCTGAGCCTCATATTAAGTCTTCATAAGCATCCCAAACTCATACCTCAAGTTATGATAATGCCACAGCGATGGGCATAGCATAAAATCCTAATGTAGGCAGACCACAATAAATAAACAATAATAATTCAATAAATAATCAATATCTAGCATTTATCAAGCACATTTCATCCCTAGATCCCAATTGCTTTACACACTTGGGTGAGCACTATTACCCCACGTTACAGACAGGGTAACAGAGGAATGAAGAGGTTAAGTAATTGGCCCAAGGTCACACCACGACCCTGGGGCAAAGTCAGGAATAGAACCCAAGTCTCTTGGCTGCCGAGCCTGACACCCAATCATGATGCCATAATTAGCGTCTCCATGAACTCAACACCCACTCCCCAAATCTTTGACTTTCTCTGGGAGTTTTGTGCTTTGAAAAGATCTTAAAGGGGACACACCCATTCCATTCACCCAGAGACCTTCTCTTCCTAAACTCTCTTATTTTTAAACACAGGGGGCCTCTGATATATACCAGCTGAGAATCTTGTTCTACGGTCTAAGAAAATCACTTCATCTGCTTTTTGCCACCTATCCCACCCAGCTGCTTCCTCCTAACTTAACCCCTGCAGGAAACAGACATTTTGGTCACTAGTCCTTAAGCCACTTGCAGAATCTTTCCAGGGAAGAAAATGAATATTGTAAGGAGGAATCAAGTAAAAGTGATTCATATTTGGTAGCCTTTGAAACTTTGAATCAGCTAATGGTTGGGCCATTTCAAATTCTGCAGAGACTCTAAAATCAATTGAGGTGCAATAAAGGGCTCTTGCTGACTGAGGCAGTGTTGTAAATATCAGTTCTTTTAACCTGGTTTAAGTCCAATAGGTTCAGCAACACCTACTGAAGAAAGGGCCAGACCTTGCTTATTAGAGGTCTAGGAAGAGAAGACAATGATGGCTACTGAGGCAGCACTAGAAGTGACCCAAGTAGTGACCCAAGAAGGAAAGAAGATGGTGAGCTGCATAATGCACATCATCCTTGAGGGGGTATCTGATAGAAGCTACTTATGTATGAAATGTGGCCTGATAGAGCTCATGGCAAAAAAGATTCAGATATTAGAGATGCAGCTGAAGATAATCATAGAATCATAGGACTGGAAGGGACCTCAAGAGGTCATCTAGTCCAGTCCCCTGCACTCATGGCAGGACTAAATATTATCTAGACCATTCCTTACAGGTGTTTGGAGATCTTTTAAGAGCAGATTAGACAATGATGGAGATTCCACAACCCCCCTCGGCAATTTTATTCCAGTGGTTAACCACCCTGACAGTTAGGAAGTTTTTCCTAATGTCCAACCTAAACCTCTCTTGCTGCAATTTAAGCCCATGTTTCTTGTCCTATCCTCAGAGGTTAAGAAGAACAATTTTTCTCCCTCCTCCTTGTAACAACCTTTTATGTACTTGAAAACTTTTATCATGTCCCCTCTCAGTTTTCTCTTTTTCAGACTAAACACATCCAATTTTTTCAATCTTCCCTCATAGGTCATGTTTTCTAGAACTTTAATAATTTTTGTTGCTCTTCTCTGGACTTTCTCCTATTTGTCTACATCTTTCCTGAAATGTGGCACCCAGTGCTGGACACGATACTCCAGTTGAGGCATAATTAGCACGGAGTAGAGCAGAAGAATTACTTCTAGTGTCTTGCTTACAACACTCCTGCTAATACAATGATGGAATTCATCTGAGGATGAAGATATAATGCCGGAGAAGACAGAGGAGATGGTACAGACAACAAGATTTGTAGATCCCTGCTGAACAAAAGGAGCTGGAGGGAGGGCTGCCAGAAGAGGAGGGTGATCCATAGAAGAATGTGACCATGAGGACAAGGTAAAGGAAGGGACCAGCTAGTGGTGGTGAAATTAAGTTGAATAACTGGTTTGCTGCACTGGGGAATGAGGAGGAGAAACAGGCAGAAGATGGGATGGTAGAAGAGATGAAGAGATGATGGAGATAACCAGGGACTGGAGCCAAAGGAATTATGAGGATGTTGTACAGGGGACTGTGTGAGAGAACAAAAAACAGATTCCTACCAATACCAGGAAGAGACAGGCCTAGTGAACGGGACTCCACACTCAAAAGACTCGACAGGCCTGTCCCCAGACCAGATCCAGAGAACAGGAGAGTGTGCTGTCCACCAGGAGCAAGGATAAGTAATGTGGACATGAGGCTGAAGAGGCTCCTGATGGAGTGGTTAAAAATTCACTGATCATGCTGCATGTTGGGACAAATGACACTGCTAGATTCCCATTGGAATGGATCAAGGGTGTCTAAGCCCAGCTGGTTAAGAAGTTTGAAGAAGTGGAAGCTGAGGTGATTTTCAGTGGAATACTTCTAGACCCCAGAGAAGGCAGTGACAGCCTGACAAGATAATTAAGATCAACAGATGGCTCAAAGATTGGTGCTAGACATTTTCATATTTGAGGTGGAAGAACAACGTAAAGAGGTTAATGCACTCAAATTGGGAGGACTGGATAACTTCCATCGCAGAATACTGAAAGAACTGGCACATGAGATTGCTAGTCCAGTAACAAGGATTTTTAATAAATCTGTCTATTCAGGGGTAGTACCATATGACTGGAGAATAGGTAACGTCATACCTATATTTAAAAAAAGGGAAAAAAGTGATCCGGGCAATTATAGGCTTGTTAGTTACTGACTTCAGTAGTATGTAAGGATTTAGAGCAAATTGTGAAATTAAATTAATATATGTAAATTTAAATAATTAAATTCATAGAGGTAAAATGAATAGAGGTAAAGGGGGTGTAATGCAACATTGGTTTGCCAATGGTAGATCATACCAGACTAATCTGATTTCCTTCTTTGAGAAAATAACTGATTTTTTAGATAAGGGAAGTGCAGTAGTTCTAATATATTTGGACTTCAGTAAAGCATTTGACATCATAATACATGGGAAATTATTAGTTAAATTAGAGACAACAGGGTTCAGTATAAGCATTGTAAGGTGGATAAGGAATTAACTAAAAGGGAGAAGGCAGCTGGTTGTGTTGAAAGGTGAATTATCGGATTGGAGCAGAGTTCCTCAATGATTGGTCTTGGGACCAATCTTATTCAACATTTTTTATTAATGACCTTGGCACAAAAAGTAAGAGTGTGCTAAACAAATATGCTGATGATACAAAGTTGGGATGCACCATCAATAGTGAAGAGGATCAGAATATTATACAGGAAGATTTGGAGGTTCTCAAAGACTCAAGTGACAGAAATGGGATAAAATTATAGTACAAAGTGCAAGGTGCAATAGTACAAAGTACACTTAGGGTATAATAATAAGAATTTCTGCTACAAGTGAGGGGGTGATCAGTTGGAAGGAACAAAGGAGGACATAGGCCTGGGTGTGTGGGTTGATCACCGGATGACTATGAGCCACCAATGTGATGCGGCCGTGAAAAAGGCAAATGCAATTCGAGAAAGTATCAGGCAGGGCATTTCTGGTAGAGATAGAGAAGTATTAATGTCATTGTACAAGGCACTGCTAAGACCTTGTTTGGAATACTGTGTACAATTCTGGTTGCCCATGTTCAAGAAAGATAAATTTAAACTGGAGCAGGTGCAGAGAAGAGCTACTAGAATGATCAGGGGAATGGAGGGCCTATCTTATGAGAGGAGACTGGAAAAGCTTGGCTTGTTTAGACTCACAAAAAGGTGGAGAGAGTATATGATTGCTCTCTACAAATACATTACAGGGTTAAATAGCTGGAAGGGTGAAGAGCTATTTAAACTAAAGGACAATGTTGGCACAAGAACAAATGGATGAAAACTGGCCGCAGGGGCACCAGAACGGGGTGGGCCAGGGCCCTACCACTTTTGGAAAGGCTCCACTGCTCCTGACTGGCCACGAACAAATTTGGGCTAGAAATTAGAAGAAGATTTCGAGCCATCAGAGGAGTGAGCTTCTGGAACAGCCTCACAATCGGAATCGTGGGGGCAAAAAACTTAATTAGTTTTAAGAGAAAGTTGGACAAACTTATGAGTGCAATTATATGGAGGGGTTGCTTGTGATGGTAGGGGCTGGGCTCAAAAGCCCTGAAGCTCACTTATGGTTTATATCTTGTGTTGCTAAAGCTCATGCTTTATGTGGGGTTGGGGAGGAATAACCTTGAGGGCTTTTCACCTTCCTCTGCAGTATGTGGGTGCAGGTCACTTGCCAGGATTATCTGGGTCTCTCTCACTTAATCATTGCCCTGCCATTGTAGGGACTTGGAGCACTGGTGCAGCTCAGTCCCCCCATTCTCTGCTTGCGGTGCATAGTCTAGTTTCCTGTGGGTTTCATTTACTTTGGTTTCATTTCCCTTGTTGGATTTAGTGTCAGGGTCCTGGGTGGTGTTGGTGGCTTGTGACATACAGGAGGTCAGATTAGGTTGGGGTGGCCAACCTGTGGCTCCGGAGCCACATGCGGCTCTTCAGAAGTTAATATGTGGCTCCTTGTATAGGCACTGACTCCGGGGCTGGTGCTACAGGGCCCAACTTTCCAATGTGCCAGGGGGTGCTTTCTGCTCAACCCCTGCCCCCACTTTGCCCAGTGCCCTCACTCCCCCCCACAGAGCCTCCTGCATGCTACGAAACAGCTGATCGGGAGGTGCAGGGAGGAAAGGGGAGGTGCTGATCAGAGCCACCCGGGGGGTGAGGGGGAAGAGGGGCAATTTGCCCCAGGCCCCACAGGGGCCCCCACGAGACTGTCTGAAGTCTGAGACAAGGAAAGGGCCAGTAGCGTAGCTAGGGGGGTGCGGGGCAGTGGCTGCTCTCCCACTGAAAACAAGAGGCACCTTTTGAATTTTTACTCACCTGGCGGCGCTCCGGGTCTTCAGCCGCATTTCGGCGGCGGGTCCTTCAGTGCCGCTGAAGACCCGGAGTGAGTGAAGGACCTGCCGCCAAAGTGCCGCCGAAGACCCAGAGCGCTGTTGGGTGAGTACAAGCGGCGGGCACCTTTTTTAATGTCTGCTCCCCCTGTTCGCCCACCTGGCTACGCCATATGAAGGGCCCCTCAGAATTGCTTTGCCCCAGGCCCCCTGAATCCTCTGGGCAGCCCTGGTGCTGATCTGCAGGGCTGCCAATGGGTGGGAGAGCTGATGCGGGGCTGCTGACATATTACTGTGGCTCTTTGGCAATGTACATTGATAAATTCTGGCTCCTTCTGAGGCTCAGGTTGGCTACCCCTGGACTAGGTGATCTGCTGGTCATTTCTGGCCTTTAGCTTTATGAAAGAGCATGACATAGCACTGGTATAGTTTGTCCAATGTATGTAACAGTTTAATAGATTAACAGATTCCAAGGCCAGAAGGGACCATTGAGATCAGCTAGTCGGACCTCCTCTATATTACAGCCCACAAACCATCCCTAAAATAATTCATAGAGCAGACCTTCTAGAAAAATGTTCATTTAAAAACTGCCTATGATGGAGAATCCACCATGACCCTTAGTAAATTGTTCCAATGGTTAATTACCCTGACTGTTAAAAATGTACACCTTATTTCCAGTCTGAATTTGTCTACCTTGAGCTTCCAGCCACTGGAACCACTAGACTGAAGAGCCAGCATCAAATATTTGTTCCCCATTAGGTACTTATACACTGTAATCAAGTCACCCCTTACCCATCTAAACAGATTGAGCTCCTTAGAGACTATCACTAAAAGGCAGAATTTCTAATCTTTTAATCATTTTCAAGGCTCTTCTCTGAACCCTCTCCAACTTATCAACATCCTTCTGGAATTGTGGACAGCAGAACTGGACACAGCATTCCATCAGCAGTCGCACCAGTGCCAGAGACAGAGGTAAACTAACCTCACTACTCCTACTCAAGATTCCCATGGCTATTCATCCAAGGATTGCATTCACCCATGTGGCCACAGCTGTACACTGGGAGCTCATGTTCAGCTGATTATCCAGCACAACCCCTGTCTAGGTTCCTTCCCCACTCTGAACTCTAGGGTACAGATGGTCGTATAATTAATGGTAATCAACATGGGTTTATGGAAAATAGATCCTGTCAAAATAACTGACTAATTATACGAGCCTTAGTGTTCCAAGACTTACTGAAAATCAACATTAGCAGTCTAGCACACTCCTCAGCCAGCTCTTTGAAAAATCTTATATGCAAATTATCTGGATCTGCTGATTTTAAAATGTCTGATTTTTGTAGCTACTGTTTAACATCCTCCTGAGATACTAGTAGAATGGAAAGGGTGTTATCATCATATGATATGACTACATCACCTGTTTTCCTCCCCAAATACAGAACAGAATGAGTCATTGAACACTTCTGCCTTTTATGCACTGTTGTTGATAATTCTACAATTTCTGTCTAGTAACGGACCATTACCTTTATTAGGATTCTTTTTGTTCGTAGTACATTAAAAAAACTCCTTCTTAGTTTCCTTAACTCTGCTGGGCATAGATTTGTGTGTTTAAATGCGCATTTAGTGGCTGTCAGGAAACAAATTCCTATTAATATAAAGATATGCACTTCTTGGGGCAAAATAAGGGCGCTCCAAGGAAAAATGTATATATTTCAATGAATGTTAGTGTGATAATGAAAAAGTGCAAACATCTAAAGCTTACTCTATCTTAAAGAGACACTGTCAAGTTGAAATGCAGATAATTAAAAATATTTAAAGTTTCTCCACCTCTGTAATTAACATATTAGATTATTAAAATGAAAAGAATTTCAAACCAATTTTATTTCTTCACCATTTATGCTCCTTGCTTATTTATTTATTATTTGCATTTCACTCAGTTTGAAGAATGTAACAACTGACCAGTTGCACTTTTGTTTCTAGTCAGTTTTGTTTTGCATGTGGTTCCCTATATTTGAGGGAAAACTGTAAAGTCACCTTCACAAAAAATCCCTATTAATTGGAATTAAAAACAAAAACATTTCTATTAATTTCAGGTGTTTGTCAATATCCTTTTAAATTAATTGGAGATAACTTAAATTTTTGGGTCAACCTAAGATGACAGTGTCCTTTTAATTAATGAATATTAAAAAAGCTTGCACATAGGTTGTTAATTCTTTCTTTTGTCTGCCCTTCCTTGTTAGGATGAATCCTTTGCAAAACTCCACAGATTTTCCTTTTCTTACAGACAGTACAATTTTACTAATATCCAAACTGATAAATTATGTAAGTGAAGTCAAAGTAAAACCTTTCATGGACATAAGAAATTATTTCTGCGTCATGCAGAGTTTCCTGTTCCACTCATTTATTTTTTTTGGTTGTCATCTTCATTTGAGCAACCTTTCTGAGACTTGAAAAGGTCAGTGCCCCCACATTTGGTCCATAGGATTATAGGTGACGAGCTGTGTTGAAAGATATAATTGAGCCCCTGGCACGCAAGAGATTTCAACCTGTCCAGGCTATCAGACAGGTCTATTTCTTTGAAGAATCTAAAGAATGTGAGAGTTGGGGATGGAGATGGAATTTTTAAGAAGCTGGAGGCTGTGTCAAAAGATAATTAGTGTAGTCTAATTGGTCTCGAGGCCCTTGATCACAACTCTGTATGCAGTCTGCAATACCTATACCCTCTCTTCTTTCCAGTGACGGTAAGGCATCCAGTAGTGAGCTTCTTGGTTGCCATGCCTGGGATCAGGTTTAGGTACAAGAAGCACAGTCACTGCAGGCAATACTGAAAAGAAAAGGCATGCAATCACAAGTCTGCGTGACTGTGTTTATTAGATGGTCCCGGTCTGTAGGTAAAAATGTAACAGGGAAATGAAAAATTTAGTGGTTTGAAACTGTATATGATTGTCAGATCTACCCATCTAAGGTGGGACATCTCACAAGTTTGCAGAATGTTGGGACCCTGGTATCCTCAATTTTCTGTTCTAGATATTAAATGTATGGACCCTCACTGCTTCTTAGTCCTAATTCTAACTTTATCCAACAATTTATTTAGCCTCCCCCTAAGCCAACTTAGTCGTGGTGCTTATCCTGTGCCTGTAACGTGCTCCAGGTGGAGAACAGATGGTGCTCTCAATTCATTATGGACACAGTGAAGAATGGTCATCTCTAGATCTCTGGTTTGAATCTGACTAATCTTAATAGCTATTCAATAGCCTTTGTGAATTGAGTAAGAGGCTCTCCATCCAATTCTTATTGGACAGATATCCATATCACTGAAACCTAACTCACAACTGTGACCTTTGTAAATACTCTTCTTCTATGGGCTGGGCATATTGAACTATGGTACCTCTCCCTGTTAGGGCCTTGTTTGAACTAGGGACATCTGTAGCTAGGTGTGTGTTTAAATTTTTTTTTTGCACCATTACTGGCAGGATCCCTACTACCAATGGCATGGTGGTAAAAGTGCCTGCACCCAGGCTGCTCTATAGCTTTCACCATTGGTTGCACTGGTGCAAAAACCCCAACAAAATGCAAATTTCCTGGTGAGGACACACCCTAGAGGTGGTCATGTCTGAGGCACACGGATGGATAGGGAAGGGACACTGTTGCAAAGCTTGCGTATGTACTGCACTTGCATTTGCATGTGCTCTGGTGTGTTTCCAGTGCTGCCAATTTACCACCTCGTATTGGCAACATGGAGTTAAAGATGCAGCTGGAAGTATACGAGTCATGTTTGTTCCAAAGTTGGGAAGCAGAAAGGGAGAACACTTTGACC
Source organism: Lepidochelys olivacea (assembly GCF_965140295.1). Taxonomy (NCBI): domain Eukaryota; kingdom Metazoa; phylum Chordata; order Testudines; family Cheloniidae; genus Lepidochelys; species Lepidochelys olivacea. Next base: position 18,150,380 of record NC_140424.1, read on the forward strand.
TGTTTTACGCCTTCAGATATCTTGAAGACTGAGCCAAAATAATATATTAGGAAGCCAGAAACTGACTGTAGCTTTAGATGTCAGAGATATCATCATAGTCACTCTGTCAGTAGCCTATCCATCATCATTTGGACACAGTCTCTGGAGCTGGTTAGATATAATTAACCCTGTGTCTGCTACATTTCAATGGCAGAACATTAGCAAGCAGAGCATCCATTATTCTCCCCTCTGTGCTGAGAGTTGAGCAATTTATTTTCTCAAGTAGACAGTGTGTAGTGAAGAGTGTGATGAGGAAGGAGGAGGACTGGAAATATATAAAACCAGGCAGAAGCAAGTTAAAGTGGTAATTAGAAGAATGAAAGGAAATCTACCAAATTGCATGGAATATTTTCAGGGAACAATATTCTTTGGGTCACATTCTCAGCAGGCACAAGCAAAGAAAAGTTACCCACTATTTGCCCTATACTACTGTAACCTTCCTGGGGTAAGTGTCTGTCAACAGCATTCCAATTTCAGCTACAGAGGCAGTTGCAGAGAATCATACCACCTGCCAAGGTCTGAATGAGCAGCAGTCCCAAATGTTGCTCCTGTTGTAACAGAGGAAGGAAATGTATAGAAAGAGCAGCTTTACACAGCCTTCTTATTCAGAAGGAACTCCAGTTCAAGCCAGCAGGGCTTTGCACATACAAGGTTTGTGGAGAGAGACCCTAAAAAAGAGACTGTGTTTCCTGGTGCCTTGTGGGAAGCAGTTAACGTTCAGGTGGCAATAAAAATGGTAGCAAAAACCTGGGCACTATTGGGGTAGCAACAGTAACCTGTCTAGATCATATCTCTAGGAACAGAAATGTTCAGTTTAGTTAAGAAATGGACTAAGCTTTAGTCCTAATTAATTTTTTTAAAGAAGCTTTTCCTATTCACGTGAACTGGAAAATGGTGAATATTTATTAAGGACCACGAGACCTTAGCAAGTAAATTATTACTGTATACTAGTAGAAAGAATAAATATTGTTTATAATTATTATTTAAGGGCTGCTGGTGCACTGGGGTAGAAAGTGGGAATTTAATAAGGCATTATAGTTTGAAAAACATGGGGCCAGGTTCTAGTACTTTAATACACACTGATTTAATACCTTTCTATTCAACAGAGTATCAATATTTTTTATCTAGTCCATAGTTTGATCAGGGAAGACTATGAGTTTCTCAGGAGAGGACTGCTTAAGCAAATAGGAGTATTTTCTTCAGTGGTATCAGTGCCAAAGTGAACAAAGGAAAACTTATGATTACTCTAAAATGAAAGCCCCCAGACAAAGACTGATTTTTCTAGGAAGCAGTTTTGTGTTATATTTGCCTGTATTGGTGCATTTTATTTTCCCTCATGGAGAGAAATTGCTTGTTTATACACTTTCCCCGTTTTCCCCCTATGCTTACATTACATGGTTTTAACATGTCCTAAGCAGATTTTCTGGAAGAAGTCTAGCCATAGTCAAGCAAATAAGATTTTATTAGCTTCATTTTTCACTCAGATACGTGGATAGTGAGGTTATCAAAAGCAAAGAGATAGAAAAAAATATGAAAAATATGGAAAGCAAGCTTTAAATCAGACAAACAAATGGGCCTCTATAGAAAAGAGTCTAGCTAGCTAGTTTGTATTTTTCTAATGTTCCCATTCCCGCAGTACCTGAGCACCAATAATGGGATACTGTAAAATTGTCATATTGTATAAAGCAAAGGCAGCCCAAGTTTATTCAGCCAAGGAAAATATTGTCAGCTGGTCAGTCTGGAGGCTGTGGGCCATGGAGCAAACAAATATGGGTCTGTTTTAAAGACTGCTTCAGGAAGAGATGACCCATTGGTATGGTGTTGTCAAGGGGTTAGAGTAGCTGCATGGGAATCCAGATGTATGGGTTCTAGTCCCAGCCCTGCCACAGATTGGCTGGGTGACCTTACTTTGTGCAATATTTTATCCATCTATAATATTAGTTTCTCAGAACTAATATGTTTGTAGAGAAGCTCAATTAATATTGAAAAGCACTTCAGATTACTTGGTACAAGCTATTATTTTAAACAAGAAATACTGTCATAAATATTTGGATACAAAATGAAGGAGCTTTAAGAAGAGGCGGTTATGCAGGTTAGGATGAGTGGTAGGAAGGCCGTGAGAGGACATAGAGGCAATCAGCAGTCGCCACATTTCAGCTTTGTTTCAAGTTAAATGAGGATGAAACCAGACTCAGGTTGGAAACTGCTCTCTCAGTGATGCTGAAGGAGATGTGTCTCTAAATATAGAATGACTGGCCTACTGTTTAGAAATAACATGCGTTGATTAATCCTATTACCCAGCTCAACAAAAGAAAACTTTCCAATGAGAACTGCCATGGGTGAAATGACATTAACACATGACGGTCATAAACCAGCAAGAGCTGATCTCTCTCACCCTACTGCAATCTATCAGGTCTCTTTTCCTCTTTCCATAATTTGTTGAGATGCTGGAAATCTGCATACAAAGGCACCAGAGCTGTGAAGAGAGCCAGTGCAGGGCCTACGCACCACTTAATCCCCGCTTGCACCCATAGGATTGGTACAGTCACTCATGATAATATTCAAGTAGAATGAAGGATTCTAGCCAATAACATGGCTGGTTCAAAAGCTGAGATTTAAAAGCAAAAATTATTTGTCCGGCAGACTTCACGCATATCTGAGTCTCATGCCTGCACCATCGTCCCTGGTTTCTGAGGGTGAATGCCCGGTGTTCGTGTACCTCCTCTGTATCCTAAAGATAAACATGTCCTTCACTGTAGTCACCTATTCCATCATAAGCTCCTATCAAATGAGCCTTGCTAGCTTGTAAATTACTGCGCAAACCATTCTAAACAATAAAGGCAATTTTACTTACTGAACCATTAAATTTACATACTTAAATTAGACTCAACCAGACGTTGAGAGGGGACATCTCACGGCCAGGCAAACAATGAATTTAGGGAAAGAACTGCCGTGTACTTCCCCACCTCTCACATGAAATTAATGAGGTGCTTCAATTTAATCATAATTAAAATTACATCTTTATTTAGTTACTTAGCGGAGTTGGACTCACTGCGCAGCACGGAAGACGCAGCAACCCCATCCATCTACCTTTCCAAAAGAGAGAAGAGCTGAGCGTGCGGGTTTCTCTTACCCTAACTTCCTCTGGATCCCTGGAGTGTGTGTGTGTGTGTGTGTGTGTGTGTGAGTGAGTGTGAGTTAAGGGCCCAAGGGGTTCACTAATTCACTAATGTTTATTATTAAGGTGAACAAAACAAAGCGGAAAGGGAAAGAAAAAAGCAAATTCAAATGAAGTGAGAAATAGGGTTTGAGATCAGGGAGACTGGTGGGAGATGTGAGGAGAGGAGGAGGAAAGAGACAGAAAGACATTAACTCTTTGGAGTTTACCAACTAATCGGAAACCTTCTCAGCAACATTAGTTTTAAAACTTTAATGTGTCTTAAATGGAAAAGCTCATTAGAAACCAGCACTTTGAAATAAAACCCAGAATATATACTTAGAGAAAGAGAGAGAGTGAGCAGAGATGAGACACAGCAGGTCTTGTGTGCCTCTGCAATTTGTTTTGCATTTGCTCTCACACACATAATTTATTCATCTCAAGATGCTTTTGTGCAGTTGCAGGGCTAGCGTGGTGAGAAATGCTCACTGAGAGTGGAAGCAGTACCCACTGTGCTGTATTTATAAATTTACTGTGGCAATGAAAAGCTTTTGGGCTCTCAAAACAGTCCAGAATGACTCTGGACCTTTCCCATTCATCCATTCCTGTACATGCAGGGTTCTGCTGTGACTAGCACTGAGCCAATGCCCAAAGACGTCTCTTCTTCCCCACTCCCTTCACCTGCCTGAAGGCACAATTCCTCTGGGAACTCCTGCAGGGAGGCTGCACTTTCACACTATTTCCACCATAGACAGTGGCTGTAAGCACCAGCTGAGCCCTTGCTTTTCTCCAGTACATAGGAATTGAGCTAGAAAAGAGAGTGATAGGAACTGTTGCAGTTGGGGATGATGTGACCTATAGATGGAATCCAGGGACAGCAATGTTGGCTCCTCCCTATAGGTCAGTGGTGAGGCTAGACCTAGAATATTGCAACAGACTGGTCATCTCAATTCCTGAGAGACACCAACAAACCGTAGGGATTTTTGGGCAGAGCAACAAAAATTGCCCATGATCTGTATGCAGTGGAGTAAGTAACTGAACGGTGCAAGCATGAGAAGGGAACGGTATGAGAGGGTGACTGGCAACTGACAGGGGAGGGACTAGGTGGCCTGACAGATCTTTACCGTCTCTACTTTCTGTGCAGTTATGGTTCTGCATTATTGAAGGATAAAGCAATGAAATGGAGTAAAGGAAGTCTTAAGCTGTATTGTAATAGCCCAGTGGAGGTCATGTCCCTCCATTGTACTAGTGCTAGGCATCGTACACGCATGTAGTAAGAGACAGAGACTGCTGTAAAAGGCTTACAATCTAAATAGACAAAGGTGGGGGAGGAAGGAAATGTTACCATACCCATTTAACACATGAGGAACTGCAGCTGAGAGAGATCAAGAGATTTGCCTGAGGCCACACAGGGAGTCTCTGGAGGAGCCAGGAATTGGACACATGCCTATCAAGTCGAAGGGTATGTCTGCACCACCGAGACTACACCAGCATACCTATGTCACCATGAGGCAGCCTACACTGAGAGAAGGGGTTTTTCTGATGATATAGGAGCATCACCTCCTCAAACGACATTAGCTATATCGACAGAAGCAGTCTTCCATCGACCTAGCTGTGTCTACACTGCAGGGTTTTGTTGGCATAGCTACGTTGCTCAGGGGAGTGGTATTTTCACACCCCTCCCTGCCTGATGCAGCCATGCCAATCTAACTTTCAAATATAGGTCAAATCCTAGTCTGGTGCCTCATCCACAGGGTCAGAAATGGATTATATGACAAAAAGGGCCTTTAACGGTATGGGGGCCTGGCTCTGGGCCCCAGAAGGGGCGGGGCTGGGGGGTTCAGCCTCTCCCAGCCAGCCCATCCACGATGCCTGGCCTGTGCCGCCTGGGGCTCCAGCGGTGATTTAAAAGGGCCTGAGCCTCCGGCCGCTGCCGAGGTAGCTGCAGTGGTAGCCGGGAGACCCTTTTAAATCGCCAGGCCCCGGGGCAGCTGCCCCTTTTACCACCCCTATCCTGTTGGCTCCTTTTACCCCCTCTCCTGTCAGTGGCCCGTCGGTGGCCCTGTCGGCGGCGGGAGTGGGGACAGCAAAAGGGGCAGCAATGTTAAAATGCTGCTGCAGTAGCACTTTAATGTCTTCTGCATATGGGCCGGTACCGGCAGCCACTTCTTACCGGTACACTGTACCGGCCCACTTTCACTCCTGACCGTGGGCCTAATTGACCTCTCACTTGCAACAGTGTAACCCCATCACCTGATGCGGAGTCAGTCATGTTTTACACTGACGTGGGTGAACAGAATCAGACCTTGTGGTACCAGACGGAGAGAATCCAAACACAGGGTAGCCAGTTCTCCCAGTGATATGTGAGGAGCTGCTCAGGTGGATAATGCTAATGGGGCTACAGGTAGAAACCCTTCACCTCCACCTCATTTACTTCCCTCCCAGGCAATGAAGGGAGACTAGACCCCAACAAGGTCAAATGATGCTTAATTTTTCTATTGCAGGAGTATCAAATGTATGCCTGGAGGCTGGATCTGGCACACATGATACATTGATGTGTCCTGCATGACATATTCAGATCCTTCAGAATCGAAGCTTTGATTTATAAAAGTAAGTTCCTAGCTCTGGTGGCTGCGGAAATTACCTTTCAAACATGAACCCATGCACTGACCTTTACCTGAGTCTGCAAACAGCCTGAAATAATGACTCAGAAGAGTAGCCACCCCTGTCCCCTACCAATCTGATTGGAGCCTCATCTTTAGAGCCCAGTGATCGCACTTTAGTGTCAACATTAAAGTACTTAAATCACTGATTGCTTTAGCGGATGGCATGGAGTGAAGCCCACTGGACTGGGAATTCCACATTGTGGCAGGAAAGTAAATGCAGAAGGAAGAACAGAAGAGACTCACAAAGACCAGGAAGGCTCAGAGAAACAGGAGGAGGAGGATGGAAAGGAATCTGTGTTTGTGCTGTATCTAGCAAAGTGGGGTCCATAACTGTGGCTCCGAGATGCTACTGAAATACAAACAACAACAATAATGAAGGACAGAAACAGTGGGGGTCTAACAAGGAGACGATTTTCTCACTGAGTGATGAATGTGACAACGAGGCACTAAACCAACAATAAATAATAACTAAACGTTCAGTTGCTACATAAAAGCTGTATTTTCCCCTTGATCTCTTTGCAAGGGATTTACTGACATCAGTGACATTTCACCATGCATTGTGGTGAGAGTATAGTTCTGAATTCATACCATGATCCATGGACCATAAATAAACATAGAATTTGGGTAAATGAATTTGACACCTCTGTTTTATAGCATCTTAACTCTTTCTTCAGGCCAGGAGGGACCAAGAATTAGCTACATTTGACTGGAAATAGCATTTATACCTTTCAGCTCTGGGTGCCTTTTAAAAAAAAAGTGTTATCTCACCTGTAAATCAAAACACAGTTCAGAAATAAAAGCCTTCAAATGACATCAGCAAGATCAAACATCAGCCCATGAAGAGGGAAGATGGAAGAACCGGGGCTGGGGGGATTAGAGCCAGAGATACAGTTTGTCTACATTAAAAATGCAACATCAGCAGAGGCATCTGAAAGAGTCATTCATCAACTCCAGGATCAGAGAAACATCTTAAAGTAAGTACGTCATTTACATATGCACATGCACAAATTGTCTGCTGGGGAAGGAGAGGAGAGCAGCAGTCTTTGTGCCTTGTAAGTCTTTCCCTAGTCCTTTGGGTAAATACAGGACCAGAATGACATTAGGCATGGAAAATAAGAACCTTGCTCACAGTAACACGGGGTACAACTCATGTGAGCAGCCTGCATGGAAAGTAATCTAATGCTGCAATTTCACAGAAACAATATAGAGTCACTCACATACATTATGATTAATGGCTGGATACCATGGTGTGAAAACCATTTTAAAAATGCCATTTTTGTCACTGACAATGTTACACATATAGTAAAGGTCATACATGATAAGAGCATTATCCATATTTCTTCTGCAAACACGTTTAACCTTGTAGAGCACAATTCCCCAGAAGATCAGTGATCCATCTCCAGCAACAGAACTGTACTCTGCAGAATCTAAGAAAGTCAATTTTACATGCACACACACACACACACACACTTTTATATATGTTATATATGCATCCCAACATTTATAATTTCTCTCTCTCTCTCTCACACACACAGGAAATCTTGCATGTCTTTCAGACCCAAAGGAAATGGAAATGTTCTGTAACAATGCCTCACCCCTTAAACTCCAGATTTGGTATGCTGTCAATTTGTACAGGAACCCATCCTGTGTGTCTTGCCACCCAGGAATCCAAATGTGCCCTTCTAATGAGCACCATAAAGGATGCCTCGGAGCCTGATTTCACAATCCTTACACTTGTTAAGTAGCACCGTTCCCCATGATTATAAACAAGTTCTTGCATTGTGCAAGATGAAAGGGCAACTCACTAGGGTTGCCAATTTTGGTTGGACATATTCTTGGAGGTTTCATCACATGACGTAATATTTAATTAAAGATTAATCTTTAATTCCTGGAGACTCCAGGACAATCCTGGAGGGCTGGCAACCCTAACTCCCAGGTACAATCTCTCCTGCGTTTATAGTCTCCATAGGGGTTGCCAGTGTAGTTCTGTTAGGGGTAGAAATAGTGGAAAGGCCGTGCCAAAGAGATTCCTCCTGAATGACCCTGGACCTCCCCTCCTGTGTTACTCTGAGATCAAGGCAAGGGGGATGGGGGGAGCGGGGGTTAGACTCCCATGCTGTTTTCAATGTAAACAGCCCTGAGAATCACAGAGGCACTGCTGTGTAAGCAGGAACTGATTACATTCCCTAGTCGATTTCTAGGCTGACATTCTCAGTTTGTCAGATCAGCTTGTGCTCCCCTGTGTGAACAGCACACCATCATTCGAGGTGGGAAAATGTTTCCCCCAAGTGGTTTGCAAAGTCTGCTGGACCAAATTATTCTTCTCATCGTTAATGCTTCTCTCCCCAAGCCTTTTCACCCACGAAAAAGCTAGGATGCCATTAGCATGACTGAAAATATCTCATCCAGGGTATCACTGATGGAATGAGTGTTCTGATCATCTCACTTGTTGGGGGGGTGGGGGAGAATGAGGGAACACACCTGGGTGATTCTGGCAGCACGCCCTTTTACTCCAGAGATGACAGAAATAGACTAGAAGAGGCACCTCAGACAGTAGGCATTCATAGATTATACATCATTCATTGTTTTTCTTTACCTTGTTAGCTTTTGTAGTACGGAAACAAAGGATTTGCCTTATTGCAGCAGACCCTGGACATTCCTTCTGCAGTGCCTGGCTGCCGATAAGTCAGGAAAAAAAGGAGGATTTCCCTTATCCACCTAGCTAATTGTTCCATTCTGTGAAGATGTTGTGTACATTTTTTGCAGATTCCTTCCTGACCGTGGTAGGAATTCAGTTTATGCCCTGAAGCATGTGGCTTAACTCTCAGATAATTCTGTTATCTTATGTAACCACAAAGGGAATTAATGGTCATACATTATTTAGTTCTTTTAAAAACCCAGCCAGAACATTTATCTCAATAAACACCTTAAGATAAATCCTCTCTAAAGTCAACATAAAAGGAGTGTTTGTTTTTTTTAGTGGTTCAAAATTTACTACCCTTTAAAGTTTACTTTGTGGTTGTTAATACAAATGGACACTTTTGCAAGGAGAAGATGCTGCTGGTGGAATTCTTACAGTGAAAAACTAGCAGGAGAGGAGATTACAGTCCACAGATTATACAAGGGCCTCAGGGTGGACTGGCTGACATGAAGCCCAAAATTTATAACAAATGTTACGGCTTGCACTAGGACAGGAGCTACCAAAGTGCGTTGCCAAAGAAGACCACAATGTAGACTACAGCACCATACAGAGGTGGGGGGGGGGGGAGCATACCATATGATCCCTGCAGCCTGCACCTCCGTATTAAAGATGGGAATGGCCTTTAATCTGCTCCATTTTATGCAAATTAGGTAGAGGCCTGTGAGGGGCTGCCAAGAAAACCCCTGGTTGGGCAAAGCTTGTGATCCTCTGTGGACCTAAGGAAAAGGGTTCATAGCTTGGCGGAAATAACAGAGGCAGATACAAAGCCCTGTGGCTACAAACAGAGTCTCACTAGAGAGAACAAGGAGAACTTGTGGCATCTTAGAGACTAACCAAATAAATTGGTTAGTCTCTAAGGTGCCACAAGTTCTCCTTTTCTTTTTACGAATACAGACTAACACGGCTGCTACTCTGAAACTAGAGAGAACAGGTCCTCTGAGCAGAAAATTAGTAAGCAGGTTCCTGGAAATGGGGGCCAGAATCAGGTGGGCCTGGGAAAGGTTACAGCCTGCATTGGGAACACTTTGCTGCTCCAGCCACATCCTCTTCATGCTTCTGACCTTTGACTCTGCATGGCCCAGGGGAGAGGCCCCAGGTCCAATAATTGTTTGTGTTTTCCAAGAAGTCAGGTCAAATATCTGACCAAAGGGGAAAAAGAACAAGTTTCTTCTGGCCCGGGTTTGATTCTGCCCAGTGTATTTTCAGTATATAATAGACCACTTCAATGAACAAATAGAAAACAACCCCTCCTCCCACCCCCAGCAAAATCCTGAGTGGCTTTCATTCACTCTTGTTGTTGTCTAAAAGACAGTCAGAGACTGCTTGTGTCTGCATATGCAAGTGTGTTTGCAGATTCACACATGTGTAGTCTGCCAGTGCACACTGGTATGTGTGTATGCCTGCGTGAGTGCATGTATTTTCATTCAGCTACACCCTATTCATAAGAACAGAGAGTTAACCACTCGCTGTAAGTGATCTCTGCCATCTTTTGTGGGTTGAGAACCTGGAACGCTGCATAAATCATTATTCTTGCTAATTACTAGGAAACTTCAAACAAGACAAGCATTTTACTCCTCATCACTGAATTTTGTTATGCTAATTAGAGTTGTATAAGCTGTTGCTATTAAACCTGGAGAGTCAGAAAAAACATTTGCATTAATACCCACAAAGCTGCTTCAAAACCTAGTTATTAGTATTTCAATGCGGTTCATGTTATCAAGAAGCTGCTGCCGTTTCAGGGGCTGGTTTGTTGTTTTCTTTTACCCCCCAAATCCTGCTTTGAACTAAAATATAAATAAATGCAGGGCGATGCAGCGTGCTTCATGCAGACTGCACTGCCAAACAAGGAACAAAATGTATGAAGTCAGGTTGAAGAGGAGCAGATATAAATGTGAAGGAAGCACGAAAACCTGAGCCTTGGTCTAGGCTGCGGGGCGGGGAGCTATCTAAGTTACGCAACTTCAGCTACGTGAATAACGTAGCTGAAGTCGACGTACTCAGATCGACTTACTGTGGTGTCTTCACTGCGGTGAGTCGACTGCTGCTGCTCCCCCGTCAACTCCGCCTGCGCCTCTCACGGCGCTGGAGTGCAGGAGTTGACAGAAAAGCGCTCTAGGGTTGATTTATCACGTCTAGATGAGACGCGATAAATAGATCCCTGCTGGATTGATTGCTGCCCACCGATCCGGCGGGTAGTGAAGACATATCCTTAGACTCTGTTACTCCAATATATAGCACTTTTCAGTTTAGGATCTTAAAGCCCATAAGCCAACATTTTCAGAAGTGGGCACTGATTTTGGATGCCAAATTTGGGCTTGACTTTCAGAGGTACTGAACACCCAGTGCCTCTGTGGGGTTCAATTGGAATTGTGGGCACTCAGTATTCAGCTGAAAGTTGAGCACCCACACTCAGCGGCAACTTGTAAATGTTAAATGTTAACAAACAGATGCCCAAGCTTCATGATGCCCATTATACAGATAGGTAAAGTGAGAGAGAGAGAGAGAGAGGGAAAAGCTGCAGTTTAGCTCTGATAAGTGTCTATAAAATATCCCCGGCTTACTCAGTCTTACACTGTGTGCTCAGGGTGACCTACCCAAGCAGAAGCAACTCTCATGCATTTTCATCAGACTTGCAGGGTAGAATTCTGCCCTTGCTTCCATGCACATGTTGCTATAGACAATCGGTTAACTAGTGGAAGCGAGGGCAGCATTTGAGCTGCAGAGGATATCATTGACAATGATGCTTTGGCCCAGCTGAATGTGGTTATGTATGGAGCCAACAGGCTGCTCAGAGGTTCCTGATAATGAGTTCATAATATTTTGCACTTACAGTGGTTGCTATCCAAAGTCAGCATTTGCCAATAGTTACCATAGTGTAGAATCTGAGACACTGGTAGTTTTTCCATAGTCTGAGAATAGGAAAGAACTCTGTTATAATGACTAGCAATCTTTTTTCCACCTAATCTTTTAGTTATAACCATTGTATGTGGCTGTTTCCATCAGAGGGTCTCACAGCATTTTACAATGCTCAGTTACTCCTCTGCATATCCCTTTGATGCAGTAATGATTATCCCCATTTTACATATCAAACACGTATAGAAAACTTAAGTGACTTGCCCAAGATAAGACAGGTAATCTATGAACAAGCTTGGAACAGAACTCAGATCTTTTGCCTCACGGTACTGGGACTTAACTACAAGATCATCCTTACTGTTAAGTGTTCAGGAAGGAATGAAGAGCCATGAGAAATGTTTCCCTTCCATCACACTGAGCTGCAGGCATAATTTTTCTTGTGATCATTTTGCTTCTGGTGATCACTACAGCATGGGGGCTTAATTCTCTGGTGTGTGACAGGTCTGTGCTCAGCATTAAGTATCTGTAAGGCGAAGGGGATGCTTAAGGATGTAATTATAGTTATGAGTAAGAGTCCTTAAGCCATAATTGCAGTGTATGTTGTTATTGGACTGCATTTTACCTGTGTAACAGACAACGGCCCGTTGTGTGCCAACTGGTATCCAGACATCCATAGTGGACTTCATCAATTAGTACAATCCCCACCTGTTGGCTAGACTTGCTGTGTGTCTTTCAGCTCAGGACACAAAATTCCCTTCTGTGACATTTATTTCACAGTAAAGAGTAGACCACATTGACAGCTGGCTGTCACTTAAATAATACATCTTGAACTATATATCTAACCCACAGTGTTATTCTATTGACTGGACTACAAGTTATTGGCTTTTAACAGAGCATTTGTCACTTGCTGCTGAAAAGGGAAATCTGTCCTGTCCTGCAGTATATTGCTGTCCAGAAAAACAAAAACAAACAAAACCCTCCATTATTTCCTGTGGGTTAAAATATACAAGTCAATTTAGTATAGACTAAGGGTAGGACTATTGTAATACTGATGAGTTATTTCCCCATGCTTTCCCCACAGGTTTTCTGCTCCATGTTAATTCTGACCCACAGCATGCCCCATTCCCCTCTGCTATGGCACTTCTCAGCTTCTATTAACCAGAGACTGTCAATCACACTAACCTATGCAGCGCTCTTTCTAAAATGACCTAACCTGGTATTAGAACCCATGTCATCTGAGTTGAGAAACCAGAGCACTGGCTTACTGTGCTTCTCCCAGCATTAATCTCCCTCATTTCCAGTGGCAACTGCTGCTTTACATTCCCTCAGGTCTCATTTACATCTGTATGTGTCCAAATAAATAAGCCGCATTCCCCTCTGCATCCAACAGACAATGTGAAGGTCTCGCTTTTTCTATATTGCTATGAATCAGTGTAAGAAGAAGGGACAGTTGGCAAGGACAGTGCCACCATCCTTTGGGGCCTATTCTAACTCCCTAGCCTCCCTAATCATAGGCAGATTAAATAATAATAATAAATAATAATAATAATAGAAAAACCACAGCAGCAAAGCTATGGTAAAGAGAACTCTAAGATGGATGAGGAAAATGAAGACACTATGAAATGCAATTGATGTCAACTTCTACTTATTTTTTAATTTCATCTCTTACAAGCTTTTTGGAAGCTAACATGATTAAGTTCTTCACACAATTTATTAGCATCATGTTGGAAATCCAGCAGTATATTATGCTGTCTGAGTAATCCAATTAGTAAAATGTATTTATTTAACCAGAATATTAGCGACACACAATCCCAAATGCAGTAAAGTCCCTGATCCTAGAGTTCCTCTCGCTACTCAAAATGCATTTCCCAGCTATCGAAAGGTTTATTCTAATGAAATAAATATTATCCCTTTATTTTTAGAATAACAGAGGTAAACTGAGCCTGCATCCTCAGCAGACAGCTTCTTGCAATAGATATTGGTGTAGATTTCACAGCTTTACAGTACCAGCCGCTCCTCCCCTCACAAAAAAACACAACAAACCAAACCAAACCAAAACTATTTCCAACTGGATTTCTCAGCCAATTGCTCATAAAATATAGAACTTTCTTTCATATGGAAACGCAAATGCACAAGTAGGCTTGTATCATCTTTCAAACTTTAGCCTGATTGGAAAGACCTTTAAAATAAACACAGTGTGACACATGAAGGGTCTTAACATTTGCACATTCGTACTCTAGTGTAAATGAATTTAGAGCTGGTGAAAGAGAAGTGATTGACAGCCTCTGAGTCCGAAGCAGGACAGAAGTCGCATAGGCAGCAGCATACAACTTTTTCACCACCACTACCACACACAGGCTTGCCAATGTGTCTTGACCCTAAACTGAAGAGACCGCTTCGTGGGCTTTCCTTAGATTTTTAGCTCTTTGGGGCAGGGACCATCAGTTTGTTCTGTGGTTATACAACGCCTACCACAATGCTTTGAGTTTGTGTGTGTGGTTTTTGGAGGGGTTGAGGGGGTGAGAGAACCTGGATTTGTGCAGGAAATGGCCCACCTTGATTATCACACACATTGTGAAGAGAGTGGTCACTTTGGATGGGCTATTACCAGCAGGAGAGTGAGTTTGTGTGTGGGGGGGCGGAGGGTGAGAAAACCTGGATTTGTGCTGGAAATGGCCCAACTTGATGATCACTTTAGATAAGCTATTACCAGCAGGACAGTGGGGTGGGAGGAGGTATTGTTTCATGATCTCTGTGTGTATATAATGTCTGCTGCAGTTTCCACGGTATGCATCCGATGAAGTGAGCTGTAGCTCACGAAAGCTCATGCTCAAATAAATTGGTTAGTCTCTAAGGTGCCACAAGTACTCCTTTTCTTTTTGCGAATACAGACTAACACGGCTGTTACTCTGAAACCTGCTTTATGATGGGGGCTCCTGGTCACTACCACAATACAAACAGATAATTCGGGTTGCCCTCTATGTCTACTCAGTCGTTGGCCTTTCTGCAGAGAATGCCAGCCAAGGGCTCGTCTCGACGTGGATCGTGGCACTGGCTTTTGTGAAGCAGTAACACCAGTTTGTCTCTACTTATTTGTTTCTTTTCAGTGAGCAGCCATCACTCAATACAGCAATGATTTCTAGTCACTACCAACACAAACTAGATTTGAACTAGCAACCTAGCACATTTACATTCCCTTGAGCCTGCCAGTTCCTTGAAGGTTTTACAATAATTTTAGTGAGTTCCTTTTTGCATATCCTACCATTTTTGTGAACATAGGCTGAGGTGCTTAGAACATGGGTTCTCAGCCTGGGGCTCAGAGCCTCCAGCTGGGGCACAATCAGGTTCAGGGGAGTCACAAACACTCTCCTTCCTTTATAGCTAGATGGGGTGGACGGGGAATCCCAAATCTTTTTCTGGTGTAACACGAGGTCACAGCATGGAAAAGATTGCGAACTACTGGGCAATTAAAGGACAGGGAGACCTGCCTCTCCCCATAGCTTTAGGACCTACCCCCTTAAGACAGCTAAGGTAAAATTATAAGGGTCCTGGGGCTAGTTTGTGGGGAGCAGGCATGGCAGAGAGAGGGTGTACCTAGGGCTTTCCAAGTAATCTGCTAGGCACTGGTTTGCTTCTGGCCCTTGGGAACCAAACTCCAGGGTTTGATGTGCAAATCAGAATCATAGAAACGTAAGGCTGAAAGGACCCCGAGAGGTAATCTAGTTCAGTGTTTCTCAACGACTGGTCCGTGGACCGGCACCAGTCCCTGAGATCTCCCTGACACAGTTTAGGAAGGCAGCAAGCTGGGTAAAAGACCTCCGGAACCAGGGGGACCAGAGGGCCATGGCCCTCCCACTTTTTGAAAGTGGACAGGCCTGGCCCATCCACTTTTCGCCATGGGCCTCCCTGCTCCTCCTCTTGCCCCTGGCCAGGGTGGCAGCTGGATCCCAGCCAGTGAGCCCGGGCACTGTGGGGCACTGTGCCGCAGACGCTCCTCCTGCCCTGGGCGGAGGGCCCCAGGGGCAGAGGGTATGCACTGCAGCTCTTACCATGGCTGGGCTGCGGCTCCGAGGCCCTGTCTCCTAGCCGGAACCGGGTCAGGGAGAGCCACACAGGTAGCTGTGGGGAGCTGCAATTCCTCCACCTTCCCTGGGCAGGGGGCCCGTGGGGCGGGGACATGGCCTGGGGGTTGCTTTTGGCACCCCACACCCCAGGCATGTAGAGAGTCCATGGCTCCCTGCGGGGCCTCAGGAGAAGGGGTAGGGTGGGGACACAACGGGAGGGGCAGGCTGGCCCCCCCACTTTTGGGAAGGCTCCGCCACCACTGCCCTGGTATCAAAAAGGTTGAGAAACAGTGATTCTAGTCTATCCCCCTGTGCTGAGGCAGGGCCAAATATACCAACACCATCCCTGACAGGTGTTTGTCCAATCTGTTCTTAAAAACCTCCAGTGATGGGGATTCCACAACCTCCCTAGGGAACCTATTCCAGTACTTAACTATCCTTATACTGTAGTTAGAAAGTTTTTACTAATAGCTAACTTAAGTCTCCCTTGCTGCAGATGAAGCCAATTACTTCTTGTCCTACCTTCAGTAGACCTGAAGAACATTTGAACACTGTCGTCTTGATAATAGCCCTTAACATACTTGAAGACTGTTTTAGGTCCCCTCCCTCAACCCAGTCTTCTTCAAGGACTACAGGATTAAACATATTGAAAGGGAGAGCAGAATCCATTCAAATGATTCCATTACTTTTTGCACCTCTCCCGAAAGTAGAGCTTGCTGAATAACAGATATTCCGATTTGCTGACACTTCCAAAAAATCTATAGAAAAAAAATCATTTCAGGTCGAATGAAATGCTACATGTGATCCCAAACAAGGTATTGGAGTACTTGTGGCACCTTAGAGACTTATAAATTTATTAGAGCATAAGCTTTCGTGGGCTACAGGCCACTGAATTGGATGCATAGAATGGAACATATAGTAAGAAGATATATATATACTCATACAGAGAAGGTGGAAGTTGCCATACAAACTGTAAGAGACTAATTAACTTCCACCTTCTCTGTATATATATATCTTCTCACTATATGTTCCATTCTACACATCTGATTAAGTGGCCTGTAGCCCACGAAAGCTTATGCTCTAATAAATTTGTTAGTCTCTAAGGTGTCACAAGTACTCCTGTTCTTTTTGCGGATACAGACTAACACGGCTGCTACACTGAAACAAAGTATTGTGTTTCAATTTCAAATATTTTTTGTTTTTAATTTTTTTTTCAAAAATAAAGGAAATTTCTGAATGAAAGGTTATTTTGAAATAGAAGAATCAAAATATTTCATTTTGATATTTTCCAAGTGAATGTTTGGATTTGTTCAGATTTTTTTTTTCTGACTGAAACAATTTAGCAAAATCGACACAAATTGGGGAAATCTTTTGGGGTTGCCCAATGTGCATTTTTGAAGGAAAAAAGTTCTGGTCAAAAAATTTCACCCAGCTGTACCCCAAAGAGACTGAAATCTAGACCAGATGCAGCCCATGCATGTCAGAACCCAGCAGATAAGAAGGGATTAGGGTGTGCGCATGTCATATAGACCCAATAATATGTTTCCCCCTGCAGTTCCCTTTCAGAGCAGTAATGGGTTTTTTATTCTCCCCAAGTTAATGTGAGATCAGTTCTCTTTGCCTTCTGTTTTGGGAGCTATTTTTTGAAAGCCCCAATTGCCAAAGCCGGGGGGGGGGGCGGGGAAGGGAGGAGTTAATAGCCATTCACAGTTAGTAACAGGTCTGAAAAATGCCAGCATCATCAGACAAAGGATCTAACTTTTTCTGCCAGGGATTTGTTATTTTGTATTTATTTTCAGACCCTCCTTCAAATAAATCATTACTGGAATGTGGGGAAGTGTCTATTCCTCCTGCTGATGTGCTGAGCTTCAGTGTGTGTGTGTGTGTCTGTCAGTCTGTGTCTGTGAGAGAGAGAGAGAGAGATACACGCACACAAAACATGGAGACCCTCATAATAATACTAATGGGAATTACCCATGTAAATTAGAGATTAATAGACCCCAAGGAATTAGTTACTGTTGGGGGTTCATACTTCCTAAATAGGGGATTCTGTGCCTAGTGCGTAGAGCAAAGACTGGGAGTCACAACACTGGAGTTCTACTTCCACCTCCAGCAGTGACTCTGTGTGGCTCCTGTGTGCCTCAGTTTCCCCATTGGCAAAGCAGCTGTAATGACTTACCTACCTTGTAGAAACATTGCAAGACTTATTTGATGTTTGCATGAAACATTTTGACGTCTTTGGACAAAAGGCACTGTAGAAGTGCAAAGCATGATCAGCTGTGGCCTCCATGGGCTCTGTGCATGGAGTGAGAGGTGGGCGATCTTTATGTTCCAAAAGCCACATCCAGTGATTTTCCACAGAGACTAAATGCCAGGGACACAACCGACCATTCTCCAAAAATATCACGGACATAAAACACGTGTCCCTCTTATTAAGCAGCCTTAACAAAATAAGAATCAGGTTTCTTCCTCCCCTTCCCCACCCCCTTTATTCACAGTCTTGATGGCAGCTGTTAGGGGCTCTCCTACTTCACCTTTAACAGGATATTAATAAAAAGAAGCCCTCTAAGCTTCCCACGCTGGGGTGATGATGAGCCAGACTCCATCTCTAAACGAGGACATCTCCTGCAATATTACCCCCTCCAGACTAATAGCTGACAATGTATGCCTTCCACATTAATGATAAGGGTACAAGGGGAAACAGACTGCTCGCCTGTTCCGCTGACATTACACTCTTCGATGTACCCACCAACTTCCCCTAAGGCAACAGAGCTAGTAATAGGATCCTCTAACTGCCTCCTGCATCAAACCTGACACCGACCGCTTTCTTCTCTTTTCCCACCACTCTGCTTACCACTCTGTCATTGTCATTGATTTTGACTTAAAAAAAAAAAAGCTTTCCCATGCTTTGAGAATTGTAAGTTAGTGAAGGGCAAGTGACCGGGGGTGGAGCAGGAGAGAGGAAGGCGGAGGGGCTTTCTCTTGTGGTGTCTGCCTCTGAGCTGGGGAGAGACAAAGAGGGGATGCTGTGACCATTGCAGGGCTGTGTGGACAGTGAGGCTTATGCCACAGGAACAGCCCCCGTATCAGGATTCACAGGGATGATGCCCACCCATACAGGTTGCTCTGTCACTGATTTTTGCAGTGGTGACAGGATTTGCTTTGGTTTTGCACTGACGTTAAGAGCACTGGACCTCTGAGGGAGGGGTGGCTCTGTTGTCATCCCAACCTCAAAAGCATGCTGAGGGTACCCTCCTTATCTGCCTAATAGGAGAAGGAGAAGGAAGGGTTCCAGGAAGGGCTCTCTTCCTCCCCCGAATGTCTGCTGTAAGACTGTGGAGGAAGGAAGCTTCTCCTCCCCAGCTCCTGAGAGATAAGGTTATCTCAGGAAATCTTACAAGCTCCTTGAGAGCTGGAAGTGGGAGAGTCTGAGGTTAGTCAGGGCCTGCTGGTCAGCACCACGAAGGTCATGTTCCTTTCACCAAGAAGCCAGGACCAGCTGAATGACTGTTACTGTTCTAGAGTGAATATGATGCAGTGGTTAGGCCAACAGCTTGATAACTGGGACTCCTGAGTTCTCCCCAGAAATCTGGTCCTGGTTCCCTGTCAGTTTCTCTGTCTCTGTTTGTAACATGGGTGTGACACCTCCTTGCTCACGCCGGTGCTATAAAAACCTCCGTTTGTGCTTGTGGTTTGGCTACGTGGTTTCCTTTAATTCCTTCTCTCTGGTATGTTGCCTCTAGGATCCAGAGTCAGCAGTCATCTGAGGCCCTGGCCTAGGTCTAGAGGAGGACATCTCTCTGGACACCTCAAGGCAACCTCATTAGCTCCCCATAGCATCTCATTCCTCCACCTACCACAGTGGTGACCCCAGAGATGTACCTCTCCTTATGCTATGGTATAGGGCTGAGGGATGATGAGTGGGTGCTTGCCCATGGAGAAGTAAGTGGATTTCCCTTAGAGAAATGAGGGGGAGGGCTAAGGAGAGGTGACCTTGTTAAATCCCAAAGTGGAGGGAAACCATTAGACTTCATGGTGGTGCAAACTTTAATTCAATACTAACATGGGCTTCTATGGCAAGCCCCAATAAAGTACTCTATGTATGCCTAGCTGGGGGTGGCTTTCTGCTCATAACCTCTGATTTATGCCCTGTCTGGTTTCCTGGTGAACTGCTGTGTGCAACAACGTTCTACAAGAAAAAAAAGTTAAGTTTTAAATCAAGTATATTCCATGTGTTCCCTGTGTCCTTCTCTGCTGCTCTGGGTGGCAAAGATACGGGGTGAAGATAGGGGGTCATGGGGTCAAACCCTGGATGTGGCCAACACATGTTAAGAACACACCTATGTTCCTAGTGAAGAGAAGATGTCACAGTCAGTACATTCTGATGGGCAGGAGCATCGTAGGCAGGTACTGGGAGGCTCTGGTCTGGCGTCTATGCCAGTGCTAATTGTCTGCATTGGCACCACTATGGTACAAAGTAACATGGTGGTGGATGACTTGGTGCTTAGCCTTGTTCAGAGTAAGTATGTTCAAGACTTAACACAATCTAGTCCATGTCAGCAGTAAATGAAACTGAGAATCATACACCAGCTGGTTGGCTGCTACTTGAAATGAATTTCACTCCAGTTCTTAGTGAACAGGCATCCTTTTCATCATAAAAATTAACACACCGCTGCTAGCAGGGTCAGTGGTGAAGTTACTACGAAAGGGAGAAGGAAAGAGAGGTATGTCTGAGCACTATGTTTTAAACCTGTGGACAGTGGAAGACTGTTAGTTTTTCTTTCCTGCAGATCAAATCCACTTTGGACACAGCAAACAAATATAAATGCAGGATCGATCTTCAGATGCAAGATATAGACCACTGTAGACTTGCAAAGTATCTATACTGCACTTCCATTCAGCTGGAGCAATGGAGACAGAGTTGGCCTTTGGCATTTTAACTGCCATGCTGTCTAATTCTGCTCTAAGCAGATCTATGGGATGCCATGGTAAATATACCAGAGGCTGCTGACACTTTGCATATAGCAGAGTTCTCACCACTGGAGCTGCAGAAGTGGGGAATGGTTCAGAAAAATGCCTAGTGTAGATGGAGACAGTGTCTATCCCCTTCTAGTTGCCGGTTCACGTAGGAGGCTTTGAGTGAATCTCCTGGAGAAGGAGTTTACTAACCAGAACATTTGTGGAAATAGCAAGCCGTATGCGACTGTCTGAGACTATCTGCCCAAAGCTATTTTGAATTCATTAAACACAGTGGTTGCCCCACACCTCTAAGAGCTAGCCTCATCCAATCAAGGAGCAGAAACAAAATCAGGAGACCCATTTGTCCGACCAAAACCTAACCAATGCAGCTTGAATTCTGAATCTCTCATACTCTCAATGAACGGCTTGCAAACAAGCTGCAGACCAAGGGTAACTGGCAGGCATTATTTGGGTAATAATTCTAAATCATGAATACATCTGAGAAACCGGCAAGCTGTTCACAGGCCATTCACCAACAAGGAAAAACTCTGAATCAGCTCAACAGTTTGTTCACTATAAATTATTTATTCAGCTGTAGCCATAACCTTATTTAAAGCATTAAGACCCAATTAGGCAACTCTTCATCACTCAGCACATTCTGCTCCATCATAGGAGTAACAGTCTCTTCAGTGTCCACCACTGCACATTCCGTAATTTAGATACTTTGCCCTTACGTATGGCAGCATTGCCCAGCTGAAGACCTCAAAGAGCTTCACAAATGTTAACAAGTTTAGCTTCACAAGACTCCTAGGAGGGAGATAAGTATTGTTATCCTCATTTTATAGATAGGGAAAAAGAAGCACAGTTGGGTAGGGGCCTAATGTTCAGAAATGACGTTTAATGGTGGGTACCTTGTATTCTTTGCATGCCCAATTTGGGATACTTAGAACCTGATTCTCAGAGCCTGACTGCTCAATGTCTCTGAAAATCAGGCCCTGGGTATCTCAAGTTGAGCACCCCAAAGCTGAGGGAGGCACCCAAAATTAGAGGCCACTTTTGAAAATGTTGGATTTTGGGACTTTGCCCAAGGTCAAAGAGCAAATTTTTGTCTGAGCGGAAAATCGGATCTAGCTCTCCTTTCTCCCATTGCAGTAACTACAAGCCTCTCTCTATTAGCTACAGCTTCTGCGAAGCCTGTGCAAAAATGAATAGTGCTTCCCCAAAACACATTTTACCTGAGCTGTCTCATGACTCCCCTGCAAGTTGTCAGAGCCTCTCAGACAAACACTAAGTTCAGAACAGTGTCAGGAATCGGACATCAGAGCCGAGCATACCAGGTTCTGGGACTTTGGAAGTGCTACTAGCTGCTGCAGAGCCTGGGCTCTTTTTCAGAAGATCCTGCAGCTCTCTGAGCTATGGACACCTGCTGCGATGTCACCACCCCATTCCAGTTAGCATGTGCCATTGGAGCTGTCTGAATGGGGAGGGCGGGGATGCAAAACAGAGTAGAGACAGGTTTGATATGAAGTATCCAATTGAATAAAAGCATATAGGGAATTGAGCCTTCCCCTCCCCTTGTTTTATGGGGGTGATGGGGTACAGGAGAGGTGGGGGCGATGTTTCCCACATTGGCACGAAAGGGGCAACACCTTTATGAGAATGGTTCCAACGTAATGCCCTAGACTAAAGTGGGCTGGGGCTGAAATAGTTAATTACTGCTCAGCTGTCTGAAGCCTTTAACGACTCTGATTAATTTCTCTCCCCTTTT
Organism: Lepidochelys olivacea; assembly: GCF_965140295.1. Classification (NCBI taxonomy): domain Eukaryota; kingdom Metazoa; phylum Chordata; order Testudines; family Cheloniidae; genus Lepidochelys; species Lepidochelys olivacea. The sequence continues at coordinate 18,172,587 of NC_140424.1, forward strand.
TAAGCATTCTCTGCATAAGTGATTTGCTCCTCCACCCCTCTCCTTTTCTCTTTGTAGAGCTGTTTGCAGGCAAGGCGCTGTGCTGGAATTATTTATTCCATTCTGTGCTGCTTACCTAGCACTGCAGCAAAGCTCCATAAGCCCAAATCCCTGGCCTATCATATGTGGTGCTCTGAGCCATGGCACGGCAGTGAAAGCCATCTTGGCATTGTCCTTCTGTTTTAGGTCCCTTTCCAGCATCAGAGCTCAGGGACTTGTTTTTTAACTGAGCAAATTTCTTCCTAGAACAGTGAGTGAGTATGTAAGTACCTGAAAGAACTGATTTATGGTTATTAAAACCAGACAGAGCCTATCATGCAGGGATTGCTCTCTGGCATTGGATGAGAAAAGAACAGTGCTAGCTGCACTGGTGTTTACAGGCAGCGGTGGGGGTAGAGAGTATGGTTCCTCCAGTACCTGTCATTGGTCCCCGTTTCTCCCCTGGGACATGAAAGCAAAGAAGGGTCTTTGTGTGCACCCATACCTAGAGGGAGTGCTGCACAATCATATTCCTAACTGCTGTGTTGCTATGATCTACATATGCCACACGGCATTCCACTGATCTGGGGAGTCAGAGAGACCCAGTTAAAGAGAGCTCAGTGCTCTGTCCTGCCCCCTCCCCCTTGCCCATTCCCTGCTTAGTGGCCTGCTCTGTGATCTCCTTCCAGGCAGGGAGGAGACAGGTTTCCTTTTTGTGCCCTCTTGGTTCAGCAGTTCATCCCTGCTAGTGTATTATTTATTCTAATGCTGTTGTAACTCCTGCCATTGCCCCCCGCTCTCCCCATTGCCCCCCTCCCTCTCTCCATCACCACTAGCTGCACCATTATACAGGACCCACAACCCTGCCAGCTGAGTAAGTAGACCTCCCGATCCCTTCAATCCCCTTCTATGTTGTTTACCGAGCACCTTCAGACAATCTAACATTATAGAATATTTTGCAGCAGCTATGCCCATCCATCAGCCTGGGACTACAGCCCTGATGGAGGACAGAACTGAAGGAATTACACAGCGCCTGGCACAGACACAGTATTTTAAAAGTAAACAACAGTACACCTCTCTCTGCTGCTTCCAATCGTGTTTTCCATCTGTTAGGATAATTACTACATGAATTATTATGATTGTTGTTGTTACTGGTTGTGAGTAGGAACGGGTTTCTCTTTCTTTCCACATGTTAAAGGTCATGTACTGGCTGTGATGCAGTATACACTGCATAGCTCCCTTTCTTCAAAAATAAACCCGTCCCAAAGGGATCTGTATCATCAGCTGGAGTCAGTCACAGATTGCAGGTAGGATATAATAACAATGCATTGCATCTACTGCCTTTCGTCCAATGATCTCATCCGAACAGTTTACAAATCACAGTGCCCCTGGAAGGGAGGTGGGCATTTGTTATCACCAGTTTGCAGCAGAGAAGGGCCCAGAGTGGAAAAGAGGATCTGGGCCAGGCGAATGCTGGGAAGGTTCAGATCTGAGTTCTGCGGCTCTAACTTGTCTCCATGATCCACCTGATTGAGCCTGTCAAAGCTGTATTGAAAAAGTAATCATTTGGATTCGAGCACTCCTCCTTCCACCACTGCACACTCCTGACATTCTGACATTCATATTTGGATCTAAATGCCATGGCTCAGGTCCATCTCCACTTACAGATGGGGAAAGTGAGGCATCCAGATATTTTTCCAAGGCCACCCAGCAGAGCCAATGACAAGGTCAGGAAGAGACCCAGGCCACTGCTCCACCACTCTAACCACTAGACAATACTGGTTCACCTTTTGTCTATATGGTCCCCATTCTCTGTGTACCCAGTCCATTTCCTACTGAAGTCACAGAGACTCTTTCTGTTGACTTAAATGGGAGCTGGAGCAGGACCTAAGTTTCTCACTAATTTGGGGCCAGATTTGACCTCATGAGTAGCAAGATAAATCAGGAATAACTCCACTGACTTCAGCAGAGTTACTCCTCACCTATACTGGTGTAGCTGAGATAGATTTTGTCTCTATTATTTCAAAGTGCTCTCTCTTACTTTCATTGTACTTCATCTACAGTGTGATATAAGCCTTTCCAAAGTGTGGTTTTTCCTCTAATAGACAAGGCACAGCCAGTGAGATGAATGCATTTCCTAGGTTAGTTTGCTCTAATAAGTGTCCAGACACACACACATGCACACACACACAATCATTAGTACCTTTTGCTGTGAGCCCTAATTTTGGAGACTGCTGCTGTCCCAGATGTCTTGTTACTTCATTTAAAGCATGTGCTTAAGCTCCATTGAAATAAGTGAAACTTAAGTGCTTTGCTGAATCAGGCACTCAATTAATGACAAAGATAAAAAATTATCCCCGTTCCAGAAAAGGACAGACGTGAAAATTACAACAAATCTATTTTAAAAACCAGCCACCCGTTGAAGGCAAGAGACACCAAGAATCCATACTCAACATTACACCTTCAAAATAATACAATACAAGAACCTGGAGGAAAAGGAACTCCATTACATGTCTCCAGTTCTGTCCCCCACATGCCATCCCATAGACAAAGTTAATGGCTCTGCATGGGAGAAGTCAGTTGTCTGAGTTAATGTTTGAGCTGGCTTTGAAATCTAAGCAACCATCATGTATGATCTCTGGAGTTCACCACCATGTTCAGTGTAAGCTACCATAGCTTTAGGAATAAATGAGATAGCTTGAGTTTATCCATGTAAATTAAAAGAAAATCCCAGCAAATCATAAAAATACAGGACCACGTGGAAATCGTTGATGCCTCATGATATGGAGGTGTAGGTAAGCAGAGACATCTTACTGCACACCTAAAGAAGAATAACTTGAGCTGTTTGAAAAATGCAGAAAATATTTTGCAACAATATTTCAATTCTTTTCATCAAACATTTCAAATTTTCAAACAACGTTGACCACTCTGAGTTGGTTGAAAAGCATAAAAATAACACAAAATATTTCAATTTTGACAAATTGGATTTTTAAAAAACTAGCTTTAAAAACAATCCTTTGAATGATATATGGCATAACCCTCAACTTCTAATCATCTAGGAATGCAAATCAAATGGTTCAGAGTACAATAACACAAAGTAAGACAACACACAGAGAAACAAATATTTCTACGTTGTTCTCAATAGCAATATTATATTTGTATTACATATACACTTTTAACAGAGCATATTTTGCTGCCAAATATCTTTACTACAAATATATTGTAGGAAAAAAAGGTGACTATTGCTTGCTTGTTTCTTACAGGAATTCCATTCAGGTCTCCAACCATTGTTTCATGTTTCCACTACAGTAAACATCCCAGCCTCACCTGTCCCTTCATGATGGGGTGGGAGATTATGCAGTTTGCAAGCACACAGACCTTCACTGGGCCCATGTCAAGTAACAAATAAACCTCTTGCTTTGATGTAATCCAAATTAAAATCCTTACCTGCTCTTGACTCCTTCAAAGGCGGTTTTCTGGCAAGAGCTTATTGGATGATTTATTCTTTGCTGAAAGACAGAGAAAATAAAGAATTTAAATGACACACAAACAGTTTACCTGATTGTGATGGATCTTTTCTACATTTGGGTAAAAAGTATCAGAGATCTTTCAGTTTTATTTTCATTATTCAGCATTATGTGCAACACTCACTTACAATGAATATTTCTTTCCACCCAATTTTTTCGCTTTGGCAAACTCTCTCCCCACCACATATTATTGTATTTTGAATTGGGATGGATGAACAGATTCAGATAACATAAGAGACACTTTTTATGAGCATTTGCACCCTATAATCAAACCAAATCTTTTCTGACTTTCAAAACAAAATTTGCATAACTTTCCCCCATTATTTTTGCATAGCTTTTCTCACATTATTTTTCATTTAATTCACACCATAATTGGCTAGTGTGTTTGTATTCCATTGCCCTCTTTCTGCATAGAAACAGAGCTGCTCAGGTGTTTGTGTTATAGGCCCTGTCTTGCTAATGGCGATTCCATTTTAGCTTAAGAGGTAAGTGCCTGTGCTTTTGGAGCAGGATGATCTGAGCTTATCCCCTCTGTCACTTTGAAGTTCTAGAAGCCAAACTGTGCAGCATAGTAAACACCATGAACGTTGTGACAACACATGCGTTTTTCCTGGATTCAGTCTGGTCTGAAAGCCAAGGGGCCAAAACAGCAGGAAGAAGCCTGTTCTTGGGTTATTTCCTGTCCAGCCACAAACAGAAGCCCCAGAACTCTCACAAAAAAAACCCGTTTGAGTGAGATTTCCAATCCAGTTTTGCAAACCCAAAGGTGTGGATAATTTAGATAATTATCTAATATAGATAACTTCGATTTGGATAAAGTAGATAATTTAGAACAGTAGCAACCTTTCCGGTGAGTGCTCCACCAACTGCTATTTTAATGTAATATCTTTCTCCAGCCTAGCCCGTGTGGCTGAAAAGACGGTTCACTTTGGTCTGTTGTGTGAGTACTAAAGATATTGTAGGTTTCAGAGTAGCAGCCGTGTTAGTCTGTATTCGCAAAAAGAAAAGGAGTACTTGTGGCACCTTAGAGACTAACCAATTTATTTAAGCACAAGCTTTCGTGAGCTACAGTGCCACAAGTACTCCTTTTCTTTTTGCAAAGATATTGTAGGACTTCAGAACAACCAAAAGGGAGGGTGTCCTCAGAGTGCTTCCGCCGACGTGCACAGGCTGAAATTGTGGAAAAGCGGCATCACTTGCCCCATAACCTCTGCCGTGCAGAACGCAATGCCATCCACAGCCTCAGAAACAACTCTGACATCATAATCAAAAAGGCTGACAAAGGAGGTGCTGTCGTCATCATGAATAGGTCGGAATACGAACAAGAGGCTGCTAGGCAGCTCTCCAACGCCACTTTCTACAAGCCATTACCCTCTGATCCCACTGAGGGTTACCAAAAGAAACTACAGCATCTGCTCAAGAAACTCCCTGAAATAGCACAAGAGCAAATCCGCACAGACACACCCCTAGAACCCTGACCAGGGGTATTCTATCTGCTACCTAAGATCCATAAACCTGGAAATCCTGGATGCCCCATCATCTCAGGCATTGGCGCCCTGACAGCTGGATTGTCTGGCTATGTAGACTCCCGCCTCAGACCCTACGCTACCAGCACTCCCAGCTATCTTCAAGACACCACTGACTTCCTGAGGAAACTACAATCCGTCGGTGATCTTCCTGAAAACACCATCCTGGCCACTATGGATGTAGAAGCCCTCTATATCAACATTCCACGCAAAGATGGACTACAAGCCGTCAGGCACAGTATCCCCAATAATGCCACGGCAAGCCTGGTGGCTGAACTTTGTGACTTTGTCCTCACCATAACTATTTCACATTTGGGGAGAATGTATACCTTCAAATCAGTGGCACTGCTATGGGTACCCACATGGCCCCACAGTGTGCCAACATTTTTATGACTGACTTAGAACGACACTTCCTCAGCTCTCGTCCCCTAATGCCCCTACTCTACTTGCACTATACTGATGACATCTTCATCATCTGGACCCATGGAAAAGAAGCCCTTGAGGAATTCCACCATGATTTCAACAATTTCCATCCCACCATCAACCTCAGCCTGGACCAGTCCACGCAAGAGATCCACTTCCTGGATTCTTTTGGCAAGGGCGTACACTACTGGTTTAATATACCATATTTTCTGTGCCATTTTGTTCCCCTTTTTAAAAAGCATTATATTAGCTTATTTGTTGTAAAGAAGGAGACAAGTAAATTGTAGAAAAAGAAAGTAACCAATGGCCTTTATGTTCCAGGTTCAAAGCTGGATGAATCTCAAGTAAAAAATGAACCTTGAACCTAGTGGTATCAGAAAGACCCCATACAGTTTGGAAACTTCTGCCCACCCCTCTGCACAGGAAAGGGACATATTGCAGATCTGAACTTAAGTGCCTTGACAGAGACAGTGCATCTGTCTTCACTATCATTTACTCATTCCAGTTATGTGGTCCCCTCATGGTCACCAAATTTCCTCCCAATATTTAAAAACAATAACATGGAAAGAAACGGTTATGCACAGCACAACTGTATATCTCATATACAGTGAAGGAGAATAGGGCAGAGACCCCTCTTTAATTCCCTGTGGAAGACCCTCCTCACTATTCCTCAAAATGTGGACATGAAATGCGAACAGCTAGTTAAACTGAAATTCCTGTCAAGCCAAGAGGGCTGGGCCTACAACCCATTCTCTCTTTCTGTTAAGGTGAAATACTTTGGCAAGGAAATAGTCTTTCTGCACCAGATGTATCTCCCTAGTAACTTGGTAAATCCAGTTCTTAGGCTTTGCCACAAAGAGGCTTAAAATCAGTTAGCAAATATTTTTAAAGGGGGTTTCTGTGATGAAAGAGGAGTGTGAGAAAGGCCATTGATTAGGAGCTTTTCAATGCTTATAGGCCAAAAGGATGAATTATAGCTTTTAAGAAAAGTGCTTTATAAATGGGGTGATACATGGAGTGGGGTGAAGCTTACAAGCAGATGCTCCAATATTACTTTGTTTTTAAGCCTTTGTGAACTATTTTCAGGATTCCATTTTCAGCATTAATTCATATTTATGCAACATTTTTGAAGATGAAAATTAACAGGGTGATCTGTGGTGTCCTACAGGTAATGGAGGAAGCACTGTCCCATCAGACTCCATTTTCATCTGGCATATCAGATTGCAATTCTGGAGATGGGTAGCTGAACCATGGAATAGGACCTTTTAGTGCATCAGCAACCTTCACTACAGCTCCCAGGTTCTGATTTTATCTTTGATTGATAACATATGCACAAGTACTGGGCTAGCTCTGTAAAAGTCACCTATCTTAGCTGGGCACTGCAAAAACGCCTCGATGTTAGGAGACTTAGAGCTGAGCAAATACTTCAAAAATATCCTTCAAATATTTGCTCAGATAAAATGATGAATTAACTTTGGGCGTGTTTACTTTCCACAATCATTCTGGCAGAATTGTTTGAAAAAACAGCAAATATTACACAATATTCATGGGAAGCAAATTTTGAACATGTACATTTTTGCTTATCTACCCTGGAAACCTGATTCTAGAAGCTACTCTCCTCCAATCAGGGTATGTCAGCAATACCATATGACCTATCAAAACTCAACCAACACAACTCAGATTTACCATACTGAAGTGCCACAATAAAGGCTCATGTGTAATCTATAGAACAAGAAAAATTTGCAGAACGTATTCAGCAATAACTTCAAAAAACAAACACATCTGAGAAAATGGTGAAGTGCTTGTAGATTGTTTACAAAGAGAGAGGGTAAAATAGAATCTTTTGCTATGAATACCTCAGGTTCCTTTTGTATTATAAGCAAATTAGAGCATTAGGATGCCATTAGATATTATTTACCCCTGTACAGCCATGCAAAAAGATATGGTCCCTGCCTTAGGAGTTTGCAATCAGAAGTCGTCCTATAAATATAGGGAAGAGGACTGGAGGCCCTAGGACTTGTGAACAGGCAGTAAAGATTGTACATGTCTGGTAGTTCCATGGTTTTCTTTTTCTTATACTTGTTTAAAAGGGAAGGCGAGGGTTGGCAGGCTATTTCATCACACGGGCAGATAGTGTTTTTCCAGAAAGAGTAATTAGAGGTTTTGGACGATCAAGCAATACGATACCTGATTTCTATACAATACATAATAGGTGACCATAAATATCAACTGGTTCACTTATAAACCTCTTGGGACAGATGACTAGATCTGAACTAAACCTATCATAAAATCCAAGTGACTTCTATGTGCACAAGCTGTTGGCTCTGAGTGTGAATGAAAGCCCTATTTTTGTTTGTAAGTGGTCTGCAGGGAACTTGTTAATGAATCTCAGCATCCTTGTCTACACTAGCCTTTTTATCTTTACTCTTCCCACTGTTACCATCCCTGGTGCAGCTCCACTGTTGGTATCAACAGTGGGAGCTGCACCATAGGTAGCCACCGGTATTTTAACCATCATGTTGCCTAGACCTGTTCTCAGCAGTGTTAGGTGACAATGTTTAAAGCCCCAGCAGAATTGCCTACACCGTGGGTCAAGCTGCTCTGGTGATACCAATACTGGACATTTTAAGAAACTAGTGGCTAGTGTAGAAACAACTGAAGATGTTATTCAAGGGCCATTAAAACCAGACAGAGAGGAAACCAGAGGCACTTTCGGGGGGGGGGTCGGGGGAGGGAAGAATATGCATTTGGAAGATAAAAGAAATCTGAGCCATGTGATCAGTATCCAGCAAGATGATAAATAGAAGCAGGAGAAAATACTCTGAAGTGCAAACACTGATGTGTCTGAAGCCTGAAATTTGGTAGAGTATTTTTGCCCATCACAACCTGCAGATCAGTAATTGAGAAGGACACATCCTCTTTCTTATATTGAGTCTGTCTGAGACTGATGATAGTGGCAAGTTAATTAATTATCTCCAGCATCAGTTTACTTGAAGATTTTTTTTCCCAGTAACCCATCAAAGAAGCTTGATAGAGGCCTTGATTAGAGGGATAATGAAGGAAATCTCCAGTAGATTAGATCATTTCTAGTCTAATTGCAGCCATTGTTAACATGGGCTGCTTTCGTGGTTCTGGGATTCATGTCAGGGAAATTTCATGAGAGTGCAAATCCACCTGAAATGTGATATTTAAGGATAAATTCAAGTAACAGCATGTTTATCATATTTCTGTCAATGGAATAAGAAAAAAAAATCAGATCAGTTGATTCAATATTGGGAAGAGATTTTGCATGCATCCTATCTCGTGTTCTCTCAGTCCATGGGAATGACCCATATTTTGGACTCAAATCACAGACGGTTTGGGATCCCTGAGAACATGGCGTGTGCAGGGGAGGAGAAGGAGGGTACTCACTGATGTAAAGGGAGAGTAGGGATTTTGATATGCACTTCTTTCTCTGTGTCTGGAGGCCTCTTACTAACATAGACCATTTAACACAGACTATAAATGGGGTGGTTCAACTCAGTCCTTTTCACCACTCATCAGCTTCCTTCTCTGGTGCAATTCAGTGATTCCCCGTCCTCGGAACCAGATTGTCAGGGCAGCAGAATGGGGACAGTAGATCTTAATGGGCTGCTGAATTTACCTGGCAAACCTACTTCCTTGCTGCATTTCTAAGAATGAGCTTGCAGTGAGTAGAACAGACATGGAGAAAAACTTGCATAGATTGGACTCACCCCAGTCAGAACAGAGATTCAGCAAGACTAACAGAAAATATTATAACTTTCCTTATCTCACATGGTGAGTATAAGGCGGCACATGAATGATGAAAGTGCCGGGGCAAGCTCTGCCTTGTCTTACATCCCAGTGGGACAACATGGAGTTGTCAGGGCAGCATTTGGCCTGCTCTGTGCAATTAGGTGGCAAAGGAACTGTTCCACAATTCTGGTAGTGTGATTCTTGTGTGTGAGAGCGTGCGTGTGAGAGAGAAAGAGACAGAAGTGTATGTTGCTTTTTAAAAATGTAAACTTAAATACATTTGGAAAGAACCAAAAGCCTGTGAGCTTCAGACTGAGCCAGATGCCCCTGGTGGCTGTGTCATTTAGTGTTGAACAGATATCTCTGGAAAGTGAAGTCTCTATCCACAGAACAGAGAGACACTGAAGCAAGCTCCCCAACACCACCGTGCTTCATTGCTTCTAGCAACAAGCTGGTGCATACCGTCTCTAGGGTCTCACTGCGAAGACTGCCAAAAAGGAGGTCAACGGATGCCAACCACGATGGTGGGTCTTGTCCTGAGGATGAACGTCCACTGGGAATGTGAGTCCGGCTACCAATTCCTTTCTCACAGGCCACTCAACGGCTGTCAGGTGGGTCACCACTGAACGGGATTCAAACCAGCAACTGAAAGATGAAAACCTCCATCTCCCAACACTTTCCCCTTGCTGGTGTCCCCAGTACAAATTCCCTTTGCCTTCGAAGTCCCCTGGGTATTTTAGGGTAATTTTCGATCTACCCAAACCATGCACACTGTGCCAATCTAATAGCAGGAAGAAATAAATGGCCAGGCTCTGAAATTTCAGTCTATTGGGCAGATCTCTATCTCACATAAATAAAACCCCAGGCCATGCCCAGAAATCCCTGGGGCACATTTAAGCAATCTCTTTATATTATTTTAAGAGGCTCCAGATGTTTTCCACTGTGTTGGTGCTCTGCAAACTACTCCCGGACATAGTTACATTGACTGTAGGGTTAGCAGATGCCAGAGATGCCATTCTATAAATGCCTGGATAGCAGAAACAGAAAAAGGACAACAGTCTGACGGAAATGCAGTAATAATGATGGTGAAGTATTATCTTCATAAACAGAACACAACATGAAAGGAGAGCATCGTCATCACCACCTCACAGTTAGTACTTGTCCCGCTCTTCAACATGAATGTTAGTTGCCTTATTTTCTATCTGGTAAATGGTAGGTGATGGGAAGAGACCTGGCTTCATACCACTGCACTGCTACCATCATTCTATAACTGCAGACTGGGTCCATGCAAGTGGGCTTAAATAAAAAGAGAGAGGTGGGGAAGTAGAAAGTGTTTTATGGGATTAAATGTCCCAGTCTGAAGTAAAGCAATTTCCTTCGGTCTCCTGCCATTTCCTTGTGGAGGCTTATCATCTCCAGCTGGGACGATATAAAGCCCCATTTAATCGAGATCCATTTAACACTGAATCACGCTAACAAGATTACTTAGCCAGGGCTAATTCTGCATTTGCTGAAGTGCAGTATCCAGGGTGAGTAATCTCTACGTGCTGGTGGCAGGTTCACAGACAGGTTACCCAGTGGCTTAGCATCACAGACAAAACATGGAAAGTACATGGAGGACCATGACAATGAAAACCCAGCCAGTTAGCCTATTTGGCTATTTCCTTTCCCCTATTCCATGTTATTTGAGATCATTGCAGAGAGGGTTTCATCATTACCCCATAGGATCCTAAGGGGGGAATTATTTTCTTTGTCCTCTCTAGCAGCTGGGCGGCCAATACAGTGAAATCCTCTTCAGTCATTATCTGTTAAGTGCATAGCATCCTTTTTGTGAGTTAAAGGGCACAGTATTTTTTGCCTGGGACTGAATTCAAAAGGTTTTGCCTTCCATCAGGAGGTAACTCAAGATTTGAGGACTAATTGAATACATTTATATGCACACAAGTGATAGGCATTCATACAATTTTTTAAAGTAGATTCTTACAATTCAGTCATTTAAAAATATAGCACTAGGGGCTCCATTATTTATGAATATTATTAATGGCAGCAACATACTTCCCTCACAGTGTTTGTGAAGTGCCTTTTTTTTTTTAAAGGGGGAAATCTGCTTTCCAGGATTCATAAAACACCATCAGAGTGCCATATAATCATTACAAGAAATAATAAACAATACCTAAACTTTCCATGTCTTTACTGCCTTACACCTGAGACTCTCAGAGTGCTTTAGACAGGTAAATGGTTTAAGCCTCTCAGTACCCCAGAAATGCTCCCAACCCTCCAAAAATCTATGGGCAGAGCTAAGACTGTTGGGCTGTGATGAAATATGTATTTCTTTATACATGATAAGAATAACGTGTTTGCTTATTAGGTGGGCAGTGCAAGATTTGATGATGATCTCAACCATTCACTTCCTTACTTTTTAGTGCATGGATTTTGGAAACAATGTGATTGTTAATTATACTGTTATCACTTAGTCACCTTAGTTCCCCCCTCCCCCTTAAATAAATGAAGGGTTTTCTCCTGTTTTGTTTTTTTAATCTTTGGAATTTCTCATGCCATTATTTATTTATTTATTTGTACATCTTGCATCCCCCCCCCCCCCCTTTTGCGTAGGCAAAGGAAGACACAATTTTTAAAACTGTAAATAAATGGGACAGGCGAGTCACCAGATTGTTAAGGAACTCGGTGGAGGAGAAGAATCTAATAATGGCTCCTACAAAGCTCCGCCTTGTTCAGGACCTGATCTAAAGCCCAGTGCTGTCAATGGAAAGAGCCACATATTGACTTCAGTTGCTTTTGGATCAGGCCCTCACTGTGCTTCTGACACGTTATTTAGCTACGCTAGACATGAGTGCATGCACAACATAGCCTACTTTCACTTAAATATTAAGCATAAAAAATTCATAGCAAATGAAGTGTCAGAACCAAGAGTGGAACCAATTACTTGAATTCAGCTGTTTTGTTCCACAGCCAATATCTCACCCACTATGCCATAGTATCTGCCAGCCAAGCCCCTAATCCTTCACTGTGCTTTGCTTGGCCTAAGTACTAAGTACAGCTCTGAACCAATATATATGAAAGCAAGATATGGTTCTGCCAATTCAGAGTTCACGGTTCCTGGCTCTGTCACAAACTTACTAGGTGACCTACAGCAAGTAACTCAGAGTTAATTTTTCAAAAGTATACATGTGATTTAGAAGAGTCTAAATCCCATTTTGAAAAGTGACTTAAGTTTCATTGGAAAATGCGAATTTGTCAAACCTGAAATGTTTTGCGGAAACATCTCTGATTCAAAGAATTTTTGTCAGAACAGAGGTAGGGTTCTTGGTGGGCTACTGAGAAGCCAAGACTTCCAGGGCCTCCAGCTGCAGGGTTCCAGGATCTGCATCTCTAGGGCAGCCTCACTATGCCAGGGCTTCCAGGCTCCCTGTCATAGATCCAGGAACCTGGAAGCCTTGGGTGCCCCAACTCTAACCAGGGCTTGGCTACCAGCTCCACAACAGGGAACCTGAAAGTCCTGGAACAGGCTTCCAAGATTCACAGCTCTGGGGCAGGCCTGCTCTGCGGCAGGCCTTCTCTGCAGACTGCCCCAGGGCTGGGAGGGTTTCCAGGCTCCCAGGCCAGCTTGTTCCCATGCTGCCCACTTCCCAAGGCATTTTGGTCAGGCATCCAGGAGAAGGAATAGCCTAGATTGAGGCCAATAATAGATTCTCTGTTGCAATTTTTTCCCCCTCCATCAATTCATTGACAGGGAATTGTGTCTAGATGTGAAATGATGCCAGTTGCATAAACATTTTACAATTCCTGCCCTTGAAAAATGTCTTTTGCACAAGTCAATGTCAAAATCTACTTACATGTTATTTTGTGGCATAATGTGATTTTGTTGGGCAGCTAGAGGGACGCAAAGGAACGTTAGACACTGTTCACATTTCAAAAACGTTATTTAAAGCCTTTAAATCTCAATTTTTTTCCAAAATTTTCAGCAAAGTTTCCAGTTGCCCATGAGACTTAATCTGAAACATTAGAAAGCATGAGAATTTTTTCTGTCTTTTTGAATTAATAGAAGAATAAAAATCAGCCTTAAAATGAGACAAGGTTTACATAAGAAGCCAGGGAAGTTCTATTTCATGTAGGCACAGAGGTCGTGCAGGGAGACCACTGTTATATATCAGCTGTAGAATGAGCCTCATGTTCTTTCTAAGCTGCAACCAGCCAATAGAAGATGACATACATACATGAGATGCATGTATGTACAATGGGAAAGGCAATGGGGTCTAGTGCCTAGGGCACTGGACTGGGAGTCAGGAGTCTTGGGCTTTATTTCTGGCTCAGTCATTGACGTAGTATGTGACCTCAGTCCCCCCTTCTGTAAAATGGGGACAATTTTGTAAGGTGTTTTGAAATCTGTGTTTGAAATTCACTAAGAGCTAAGTAAATAAGTGCCCAGCCATGCTCCAACTGAAGCCCATGGCTAAATCGTTCACTGAAATCAACATGATCTCTAATGGGCCCCAAAGTATCCAACAATAGAAGTAATCAATAATTTTGCTTTCGTTACAGTCGATTTTCTTCCTGTATCGCTAGCACATGCATTTCCATGGAGATATGACTCCGCGGAAAGTGTAAGAGGTAGTAACATGTAGAGCTGTGTCACAGGGCAATTGGCCCTTGAAGGGGAGTCAGGGCCTAGCTTGCACGCAATGACCCTGGGAAGACCCCCCCTGGGAGTAACTGATTGCTTATATGGCTGTTTAATGCCAACATATAGTAACTGTCAATCAGTAGACTTGGCAGAATTCAATCCTTATTTTTTATAATTTAGACGGATAATATCAACGTTTATTTTTAAGTGTTTTTTCAATTTTGTATCTATTTAAATTTCACAGTTGCCAGAAATTACAGGAGAGGGGAGGTCACATAATAGGGAGGTCAGACCATTGTTTAATGACAGGAGATGCTGAGATTCAAAAAGTTAAAGCTTTCTAACCACCATAACACAAAACTGTCAGGATTACATGTCAAATTTACCAAGTCAATATCCTTAAATCAAACTCTAGCCAATTCTTTCTTACATTCCCTATCTGTACATTTTGATCCTCATCAATGGAAACTTTTTTTCGTTGGTTTGTGTGGTAGGATGGGATCTACATTTAGCAGTAAAAATCTAATCCTTCCAAGCCTATCAATCCGTAGAGGAGCATGTGCGCCCTATAAAAAGGCTGCCTGAGGATACTCCTATGAGGGAGGTGCCTTTAAGGAGAAGGGATTTGTAAGGGGGAAGGCAACCCTGAAGGGTGAGTGTCCACATGGAAGGAATAGGAGTAGCCCAGGGGAAGGAACTGGGAGGGCTCCAGAGAGAGGGAGAGACTGTACCCCACATGAACAGAAGTACCCTGAAAAGAAGGAACCTAAGACTGTTCCCCAGGAACAGGAATATCGTGAAAGAAGGATCTGGAGGCGGTCTCCAAGGGAAGAGAGCAAAAGCAGTCTAGAGTCCTGACTTCAGACGAGGGACTTGGCCTTGAACTCCCTGTGTCTACCAGATTCAGAAGTTAATTGGCTGATACCAAGGTGGCAGAAATACCTAAACAAAGTCTTGCTTATACTTTTGTTAATCTTTGTGGTCAATAAATGAGACCCTCTCAAGAGGTTGCTCTTTTATGCACAGAAGGTCATGTGGACTTGTCTATACTTAGGTGAGGGGAAACTAAGGCAGGGTTCACCTATGGCTCCACAACCAGACACTAGAGGGCTGAGAGGCAGAGCTGGAACATTCACAAGTTGGCCAAAATATTTTGGCCTAAAGTTTTGGGGTTTTTTTTACTTTTCAGTTTTCACCAAAAAAATTGGGGGAAAATCATTTTGGATCAACCCCCTTTTTATTTATTTTTTTATTTTTCAGAACAGCCAGTGAACTGAAAAATCGGGTATTTACACAGATCTAGTAACAAGCTATATTTTGAGCTAGAAGGAAATGAACAGTTAGACAAAAGTCAACATTTCAGCTCAGGATGATATTGTTAAGTGACTCAAGAACAGTTTGATGAATTTTCTTCAAACTTTGCGGAAACATTCTCCTTTGCCTTCAGAGTAAATATTTCAATTTTCAGGTCAATCCAATTTTACAATCAAAGTTATATGGGAAACAAAACAGGTTTTTATAATGGAAGCCAGCTGCACCTTGACACCACTCCATAATAAGCTGGTGTTCTAGTTTTCTTACTGACTCAAGCAATACTGAAACCATATTTAGCAACAGACAGATTAAAATGAGAATTGTGGAAGCATGAAGCCTTGTTATCTGCTAGATTTTCCACAGCTGAGGCTCAGCCATGCATTGATTGCCAATTCAGATCACAAAGTTTGTCCCTGTGGAGCCTCCATACGTTTCTCCCCCTGGAGGAGCTATGAATGTCAATACACCCGTTGGCGTGCAGTATATGCAAGTCCTCCAGAGGATGAAATGAGAACTGACATTAATTGGCCACCATTGCCCTTCGTAACTTTTAAACATTGTCCAATTTTTTTTATGAGTCAGGAAAAATAAAGCTGTATTTAGTGTGACACACAAACATGGTATTGATGGATAGATTCATCGCTGACTATTCGCTATATGGAAATGTAAGGACTAGCCACATAAAATGTTCACATAACATAATACAAAACAGGTGAATGCATAGGTGCTGGAACTAGGGGTGTAGGGGGTGCTGCAGCACCCCCAGGTTTTGCACAGAGTCCCGGCTGCTGGCCCCTCGCCCAGAGGCTCTGCTGCTGGCCCCGAGTCCCAGTGGCCAGCCCGCCTGCTCCTGGCCCTGCCCCCAGCTGCCTCACTCCTGTCCACATCCCTGCCTCCCGGAGCCACGGCCCTGTTCCCAGCCCCAACTCAGCACTCCCACTCTAAAAACTGTTCCAGCGCCACTGGGTGAATGAGTAGATAGATTGCTCAACTAAGCTGCCACTTCATGATCTTTATAGAGAACTTGGTATTATGCTGAGAAACTAGTCTAGAAAATTACCATCGAAGTTATAGTTTTAAAAACATTTTTTTCATTCCCATTTCCCAAAATATGCAAACTAACCACTTCTACAGAACCTTCAATTGGAGGATTTCAAGGGGTTTTACAAACATTAATTAAGCTTCACATCACCCCTGTGAGACAGGTTAGTGTCATTAACTGCATTTTGCAGCCAGATAAACTGAGGTATAACGAGATTAAATAAACTTGTTTTAGGTCATACAGCAAACCAATGGCAAAATCAGGCGTAGAACCCAGAGGGCCTGTCTCTCCTATCCCTTCTCTAAAAACTTCTACCTTCCCTCTCCCTTCCAGGAATCTATAACGTTTTATCTGATCTTATGCCATCATTTTTCATTAAATGACCACCTTCTTGTGAGACTATGAGCGACAGTTTTGTCCATTAAAACCTTATTTTGCCAGGAAATAGTGAGGGGCAGAGATTATATCTCAGAGTGCAGCAAGGGGATTTCTCCTGGAGAGTATTAAAGGAATATGTATACTCAGTGGTATAGTTTGCTAGTTAGTTAAATTCTGTGGGTTTTTTAAGGTTCAGAGTTTCAGTTTACATAAACATGCCAATGTTTGCATGCTTACCTGGATTATACCCGAACTATCCCAAACTCCTGAATCTCCAAAATTGGTCTGGAAATCTCAGGAAAACAAACTCCTGTGAGGTTTCTTATAAATTCCTGTGTAAATTGGTGGAACGATCTAAAGCAAAGAGAGCCTAGACTCTGATCCTGCAAAGACTTGAAGCATGAATAGTCTCATTCAGTCTTATGAAATTCATCACATGCTCAAAAGTTAAGCATGCACCTAAGTCTTTGCAGGATTCAGGCTTTAGTCAGCAAGTCTCTTGCCTGGCATTTATTCTTGAGGGCAGTGTTTATAATGAGGTAATAAATATCTGGCTGTAACCAGAAAATAAAATGGAGAAACTCCCCAGCTTGTGTTCAACCCAGGCCCATGATAACTGAGTATGGAGCATCATCTTTCCAAAGGCCCTCTCCTGCCCTCTCTTTCCAAAACAGCCATTCCTATATTACAGAGCTACCTCTGCGGACCTGTGCAGGAAGAGAGAAAGACTGAGCTGGTTAATCTCCAGGTCACCAAAAATCACAAAGTGCTCCTTCACCCTGTCACATCTTGCTTCTGGGTGGACTGGTAAAACAGCAAGAACAGCTGTTTTTTTATGGTATTACAGCATCTCCACTTCCAGTCTTGGCTGGAAACAGAAAGTTCAGAGATGTACATGAAAAATCAGAGGTGGGGCCAGAACAGAACCAGAAAATCAGATCTGGACCCCTGCACTGCATGATGATTAAAAATGAAAACAATGAAAAGTTACCCAGTATTTTTGAAACCTCAGAAAAAAAATTGTTTTGAGCTCTGGGTGAATTTTCAGGTCCATTGTTACTTTATCTGATCAGGTTCAACCACACCTTAATTTAGAAACTGCCATTTTCTTCTGTGCTGTTCTTATATATGACGAGTTTGAGTTTCTTTAAAGAAAGTAAGCTTTATTTTCCCCAAATCCTCCTTAACTTCAGCCTCTGTGTATCTAGCATGGTACGTACTGATCTAACTGAGGTACTTACATGGCCTCATTACCATAGTATCTGAGCACCTCACAATCTTTAACATATTTATTTTCACAATATCCTGTGAAGTAGGCCAGTGCTGTTATCTTCATTTCACAGATGGGGAATTAATGCCCAGAGAAGCTATGTGACTTGCCTGAAGTCACACAGGAGGTCTGTGTCAGATCAGGAAATCGAACCTAGGTCTCCAAAGGGCCATGCTAGTACCCACTAGATGATCCTTCCTCTACATGTCTGGCTACGGAAAGAATTCTAGACATGCATTTTATTAGGCATGCATGTCTTCTATCAAACTCTCAAGGGAATATAACCACCAGATTTTTGTAAACAATTGAGGGTCTGAGTTGTTACCAGCAGTAACTATCTTGCCTCTTAGCCACTTCCAAAGCCTCATTCAGGAGCATAATTCCTCACCCTAGACAGGTCTGCCCTGTGACCGGGCTATGGTGATCTTTTGGTGTTGTAGTCTTTTATTACTGAGTGATAGCGGCACTCTTTGAGTGCTTGCTTCACTGAGGGTGATATCCAAATTTCTATATTAAAACTATAATCCTTTTTACCCCCTTTAAATTATTCTGGCCCTACTTCTAGTACTGCAGCTACAAGTCAAATAAAGTAAAGAAGCGTGCAAATTCCAGCAACAATGTAGGCAGACTTCATAGCACCCAGGATAAAAGCATGCAGCAAGTCAGCCTGCCCATAGCAAAAGTACATGGAAAAATATGTTGTAAACCTCACAGAGCAGAAATACACAATCATAGTGAAGGGAGAACCTTGAAATGTTCTGACTTTGGTTCAGATAAGCATCCAAAATCACCCCCAGGGCAATTTTCATAGAGGGAGAGCAATAAACAGCACTTCTCCTCTGCACTGCACAACTCTAGCTACAACTGGCAACCAGTTTATAACGGGATTTCATTGCTAGATTTGTAAACTGTAAAATTTCCAAAAACAAATGCATAATAAAAGCAATGGATTAACTCTTTTTGGAATGCAGCCATTACTGGTTGTTCTACTGCCCTCACCCTAACTAAAATACACCCAGCCTCATTTACAACTCAGCATTTATTGAAGAATTGGTTCTTGTTTGTTAAAGAAAAACTTCATCAGTATGAGCTATAACAGAGAACAGACATAACACAAACCACAGAACACAGCAGAAAATAGAACTGATAGACATTTTAAAATTTTGGAACTTTTACAAAATAAAGAAAATTGAAAAAAAATTAGGAGAAATTTTGGTGTTTCCAAGAAATTTCCTCCTTGCTTTTAAACTCACTATATACATTTTAATTTCAAATTGAAAAAAAAATAGATTTTTAAAAACTTTTTGATAGAGGTCATTTTATTTAAATTTGCAAAATGTTTCCCTCCATTTCAGGTCAGTTCTAGCAGAATGAGATGAGTAAGGCAGACAATAAAGATTCTGTTTAGTCCCTAGACAATTTATTTTTATTGTAAACATACTGTCTCATGATATTTATAAATCTGACACTTTATAATATTACAGAAAAACTTGTTTCAAGTCCTGCCTTTGCAGTTCACATAATAGAGAGGGAATGTGGTCAAGTGGCTATTTTGGGAGTTCTGGACTCTGTTCACAGATCTGTCACTGATTTAATCTGTGACTTAGTGGAATTCACTCTGGGCCTCAGTTTTAAATGTGTGCAAATACTAACTCTGCTAATATTGGCAGAGGGGAGGAGGAAGGGGTGCGGTTGCAAGGACTAATTAATTCACATCTGTAAATTGCTTTGAGATCGTCAGATGGAAGGCACTAAACAAAGTGAAAATTATCATTACAATAAAATAAATGAAACTGGTAAGCCAACCTGGTTGAATTATTCACTGTGAATTCAGCCCTTTTTTTCTGGCTGTAAATCTATCACAAACCAATCTACTTTGCTGGTTTGAATAATTTTAAGACTCTGACTTACTGGTAAAGTGTTTCATTTGCCTATTCATTACTTGTTATTCAGCGATTGCGATTGGTTACATAAGTCACCATGTTATTGTTTCTGTTCCCAGACTGGATTGCTAAACCTTTATTAAGTATGAGAATAATGAATACTCTTGTTGGCATATTAAAATGGGTGACTGGGAGAAGAATAGTCACTCTCTATACATGTCTGCAAACAAATCCCCATTCAAATGAATGTTCAACAGCGAGCAACCGTGGGCGCACCCATGATTCAACCGAACAATGGTTGGTTCATAAACACTGGTTTTCACAGTTTCACCTTCTATACCTACACGGGTACTTGAAATACGGAGGTGGGCAGCCTATGACTGAATACCCAGCAGTACAAAGAAAAACCCACAGAAACAAGTTAGTAAGTGCTAATGAAAAAACACAAAATAAAATGAACAAACACACCTTGTGCACAGCACCACCCTACTCACTTTGCTTGCGCTGTACCTTTCCCCCCATGGCCTTTATTTTTGTGTCTTTACAGAATGTAAGCTCTTCCGAGTGGGAATTGCACTCTGCTACCTGGGTGTACAGCTCCTAGTGCAGTGGGGCCTTCGGACGCTCCTGCATTATACATAAACAAGGAAGATCCCACTGGGCTTTTAACTGGGTCCAACCAATGGGAGTTTTATAGCAACAAAATCCCATCCTTTACCACAACTGTACTTTGGTACAAAAGTCAAAATTCAAGCAGCTAGTCACATTACAAGCTTCTCCCGCAGCAAATGCCAGAAACTAGCTCTGCCTGAAACCCGCCATCCCTGCTTAAATAGGAAAAAGCTCACACTTACTCAAAGCTGCCACCTCTTGCCTGTTTTTGCTGACTGCATGGCTCCCCTTTGCATGTAATTATTTTGGTATGCTGGTGTTAATGATGTGTCCAGTTCAGTTAGCCTGTTCATCAGTATTGTTGATCATTTGCTGTTTCTTTGCTTCTTGCCTCCACAAAGGTCACTACATCATCAGCAAAATCAAGTACAGTTCATCCATTATTTATCAGGCCCAGCCTACCGCTCACCTGTCCCTCATTTCAAGGCCACACCACATTTTAAACCCACGCTTCCCTTCAGCCCGACATGCCGTTGGTGTAACTTTTGTCAGTATAAAATATGTATTAAACTGACATGCTGAATTGTGAAAATGAAGCACATGGTGTTAAGTTCAAGGATCTGGTATTATTTTAAATTTCCTTTACTTGATCCTTGCTATGAGTCCCTGCCCCATGTTGTGTCCTATAGAACAGATGACTGCTTGTAGGCAGATGTGTGTAATGACCTGCCATTTGCTAGGGTCGCTATATGACATAGGAGTGCAGCCCATTCTAATCCCAAAAGTATGGATTAGAGAAGGCAGCTTGGTTTCGGTCTTTTCCTTGACCTAACAGTCATCATGCTCCTACAAGAGTGTCCTGCATGCAATCTAATTACAATATTGACTGTCCTCCTCAGGAGCAATATCATAGTATAGGGTTCCAAAGGGAGACCATGTGGATATTGTCAAATGCCTTGTAAAAAAAAAAATCAATAAAATTCATCATGTATCCACAGTGGAACACTAGTACCTTTCCAATCTGAGTCCTCACAATGTCAATCTGGTCAGTGCTGGAGTTAAGCACATGCATGATGTGTCCCGGAGAGTTTGGTGGTACAGATGAGACTTAGTGTTGTCAAAGCCCCTAAGCCTCCTGGGAGGCTTTTGAATGTCAATCCCCTGAGAAGTGCAATAATATTCCAGAAAATGCATAGCCTTGGACTACCTTATTTCTGTTACAGAACAAACTCTACCTAAAAATAAAGACCCCAAGGGTAGGCCTGTGAGGATTGTTTTGTTGTTGTTGTTTTTTTGTTTGTTTGTTTTTTAAAGAAAAGGTCTTAAAACCCTTGACACAAGTGGAAATGTCCTGATTAGCTGTCAGAGAAGCAACTCCAATGTCAATAACCCCCAATACACACATACATTACAGAAAGCTAGTGTGAATAAGGATTATTGTTGAGAGGTATTCTTCACCACAACACTCAGGTCACCCTGTGTCAGCATTTTTCTCCTGTAACCTGCCCCTATGGCTTAGGTGATGATATTTATCATATCTATTGCTTGTGCTGAGAGGAAAACCAGGAAAGTACCTTATAACAATACATACCCCTCCACAAAGGAGGGGGAGGGAAGTGGGGAATGCCACAACCACTTTGTACTACCCTTTCCCCTATTTGTCCTGGTTATCAGACTGGAAAAGATCACCAATTACCCTCTTCCCAACCACCACTGCTTCTGCTAACAAAAGATGAAAAGCACATTTATTTCTCTTAAGTGAGATCTTTTTGTGACACATAAAGACCCTCGTATACATGACAATTACTGTAAAAATGTCTCTCTGTCTACAGCACATCGGCAAATGGATTTAAGCTCATATGATGGATGTAAAAATGTCTATAACTGCCCCCGTCGCAGCTCCCTAGAAGCTCTCAGTGGTGTTTTTCCATGTATATAAAGGCCCACAAAGAACAAAAAGGCATGTCAGCAAAGAAAGGTGGATTTTCTTTCCCCACCTAATCAAGGAAACTTAATTTTATTTATTTTTATCAACAATTTCAAGAACTATTTCTCAATCATAAAAGTAAAAAGCAGAGGCTAAGACAGCCAGCTAGTCAGCCCATCACTCATATTTAGCTTTTATTTGTGCTAGAAAGCCTTAAGAGATGCAATATCTTGCTTGCAGAGACACCCTAGTGGCAACATTACATTACTCAAAACACCAAATGAGGCTTGTGCAGATAATGCAAACTTCCCCATTCTGCTCCTCGTTCACTTTATGGATCTTACCAATGGCTGTATGTGCAAATTAGGGCTTTTTTTCCCCTTCCCCCCAGTTTATTCTCCTAACCAATTTGATTTCCAGCATTGATATTTAGAAAAATCAAGCAAACTTTATGTAAAAACAAATATTTTCATTGGACTGTCAGTAAATTATAAGTTTCAGAGTAGCAGCCATGTTAGTCTGTATTCGCAGAAAGAAAAGGAGGACTTGTGGCACCTTAGAGACTAACAAATTTATTTGAGCATAAGCTTTCCTGAGCTACAGCTCACTTCATTGGAGCATTACACTAGAGATTTTTCCACACACATGCCCCACCATGATTTCTCCGATGGCACAAAGTATCAGGGACAGTACCCCTGTGTAAAATATAGACAGACATCTCATCCCCCTGAGACCCTTTCATCAAAGGGCCTCAAAGGGCCAGATTTATCAAGGTATTCAGGTGCACAAAGATGCAGAAAGACACCTAGTGAAATTTACAAAAGTGCATAAGCAGATTAGGCACCTAAATCCCATTGAACCCCATTGGGAATTAACTTTTGAAAATTCCATTAAGTGCCTATCTGCATCTTCAGCTGCCTAAATACTTTCGTAAATCTGGACCAAGGGACTTAGCAAACATTAATGACAATTACATATGTATGGTTGTAGCACCTAGAGGCCACAACTGGTGTTCAAGGTCCTATGGTGCTAAGTAATGTACAAACAAGTACAACAAAGATGGTCACTGCCTCAGAGAGCTCATAATCCAAGATCATTACTGACTGTATCTTCATGATAGCCCCATGAAGTATGTAATTGCTGTCTCTGTTTTAAAGATGGAGAAACTTAGCCCCGTCCCCAAGAAAAATATCCTTTAGGCAAAGCTACCCTGATTTCAATGAGACCAGGATTTTAGCCACTGGCATATACAGTACACTTCCTTTATATACTTTGATAGTGTACATCAGAATCAGCATGGATTTGACAAGAAAAAATCATGTCAGACCAACCTGATAGCTTTCTTTGGCAGGGTAACAAGCCTTATGGATGGGGGGAAGCAGTAGACATGGTATATCTTGACTTCAGTAAAGCTTTTGATACTGTCTCACATGACCCTCTCTTAAACAAACTAGAGAAATGCAACCTAGATGGAGCTACTATAAGGTGGATGCATAACTGGTTGGAAAACGGTTCCCAGAAAGTAGTTATCAGTGGTTCAGTCATGCTAGAAGGGCGTAACAAGTGGGGTCCCTCAGGGATCAGTTCTGGGTCTGGTTCTGTTCAATATCTTAATCAATGATTTAGATAATGGCATAGAGAGTACCCTTATAATGTTGGCAGACAATACAAACTGGGAGGGGTTGCAAGGGCTTTGGAAAATAAAATCTTGGGGTCATAGTGGATCACAAGCTAAATAAGAGTCAACAGTATAACACTGTTGCAAAAAAAGCAAACAACATTCTGGGATGTATTAGCAGGAGTGTTGTAAGCAAGACATGCGAAGTAATTCTTCTGCTCTACTCTGTGCTGATTAGGCCTCAGCTGGAATAGTGTGTCCAATTCTGGGCGCCACATTTCAGGAAAGGTGTGGACAAATTGGAGAAAGTCCAGAGAAGAGCAACAAAAATGATTAAAGGTTTAGAAAACAAGACCTATGAGGGAAGATTGAAAAAACTGGGTTTGTTTAGTCTGGAAAAGAGAAGACTGAGAGGGGACATGATAACAGTTTTCAAGTACATAAAAGGTTGTTACAAGGAGGAGGGAGAAAAGTTGTTCTTCTTAACCTCTGAGGATAGGACAAGAAGTAATGGGCTTAAATTAGGTTGGACATTTGGAAAAACTTCCTAACTGTCAGGGTGGTTAAGCACTAGAATAAATTGCCTAGGGAGGTTGTGGAATCTTCATCACTGGAGATTTTTTAAGAGCAGGTCGGACAAACACCTGTCAGGGATGGTCCAGATAATAATTAGTCCTGCCATGAGTGCAGGGGACTGGACTAGATGACCTCTCGAGGTCCCTTCCAGTCCTATGATTCTGCCTCCATTGCAGTCTCTGAATTCACATTCACCTGAGAGAGATTTCTTGCTCCTATTTACACTGTTACCCTAACAACAGCACAAGGTGTCAGGTGTCTGGGAGCTAAAGGCTTCCCTCTCTGTGGTATGATATTAAAAGCATATGCAACGAGGCTGCACCTTCTGTTCGCACTCTGTCAGTAATCCCGCGTAGGCAGGTTTGCTGTTAACCTTCCTAATGGAAAGTCTGTTAGATGGCTCACTGGCTGTGTCTCACAGTTAAGTATTATCTGCAAAGATGCAGACTGTTGATTTGTGGGCTTCTTTTAAAGAGAGAGCTGCAGAGGCTTAAACGAAATGGCTGGATGTAGCACAGACCAGAGGATGAAAGGTGTTTTTGTCCAAATTTGGGACAATCAGATTATGTGTACCTAATTCCTACAGAAGAAATAACTCACTTTGGCTGCTCTTGGGGAGGGAAAACGAACTCATTCTAACTTAATTGCAAATTTACTTCTCTCTTTTTCCCTCCTCTGATAAAATGAAGGTAAAAAACCTTGTAAATGGGAATATCTAATGTTCATTAGTGGTTTGTGAGAGAGACAGAGAGACACAACTCATTACTGGGTTCTTCACCTTTACCCTTGACAATGGTTATTTACATAATAACCTGACCCTTAGGTCTCTGTTCATTAACAAACACATGTGAAAACACAGAAGCAGCTGGCCAGAACTCATAAATATATATTGTTAACCTTGCTTAGAAGACTTACTTTCACTTACTAAAAAAAAGGAGACACTATTTTGCATGGCTATTATGTTACAACCTCAGTAAATGGTACAATAGGCCAGAGGAACGAAGGCAGAGCATCAGTCGAGTAACACTAAATGTGCACTCACACTCGGCTATACTGTCAGTTAGTTTTAGACATAGGGTTCAATGCTTGATTAATTCCTTCATTATTGTGTTTATTGCTTTATGTTTTATGGGCTACCTCAGAGGTGGTTCCCCTCACTGAAGCCCAGGAGCAGAGACAGATTAAGGCATTAAACCCACATGGTGTCCTGTCCCTGCACCACAGCTTCACCCCTGCACCGTAGCCCTGTCCTGCCTGGGCTGGTAGTGGCAGGGGCCAGCCACCTAGGAGCCAGCAGCTGGGCTGGTAGAGAGCTAAAGCTGCCCTCACCTCTCCCTGGACCACCAATCTCTGTCTTCTAGTGGGGTCTGTCCCAGAGGTGGATAGGATTCAGCCCCCACATGCCCATCTCTCTGTGTGTAGGGCCTGCTCATAGATTCATAGACTTTACAATCAGAAGGGACCATCATGATAATTTAGTCGACCTCCTCCACATTGCAGGCCACAGAACCTTACCCACCTGCTCCTGTAATAAACCCTTAATCTCTGGCTGAGTTACTGAAGTCCTCAAATCCTGATTTATAGACTTCAAGTTATAGAGAATTCACCATTTGCACTAGTTTAAACCTGCAAGTGACCCGTGCCCCAAGCTGCAGAGGAAGGTGAAAAACCCCTAGGGTCTTTGCCAATCTGACCAGGGAAAAAGTCCTTCCTGACCCCAAATATGGAGATCAGTTAGACCCTGAGCATGTAGGCAAGGTCCACCAGCCAGACACCTGGGAAAGAATTTTCTGTAGTAACTCAGAGCCCTCCCCATCTAGTGTCCCATCACCGGCCATTGGAGAAATTTGCTGCCAGCAGTCACAGATTGCCTACATGCCATTGCAGGCAGTCTCATCATACCATCCCTCCAAGAAATTATCAAGCTGAGTCTTGAAGCCAGTTAGGTTTTTTGCCCCCACGGCTCCCCTTCGAAGGCTCTTCCAGAACTTCACTCCTCTGATAGCTAGAAACCTTTGCCTAATTTCAAGCCTAAACTTGTTGATGGCCAGTTTATGTGCATTTGTTCTTGTGTCCAAGACACAACTAACTCTTCCCCATGATAGGGGAGCAACGCTGAACCCTCCCCCGCAGTCCTCCATTGGGCTGGTGTAAGCAAGGACCTCCTCAGAGCAGCTGAGATAAATAAAGCAATTGGTGCCCCTCACAGCTACTGTTTCAGCCTGCCTGCAGAGCCAGAGAGACATCACTGCATTCGTTACACTTTAGTCAGGTTTTAAAGCTGTTCTTCATAACCATGAGGGTTTTTAAAAAAAATGAAGTTGAATCATGTGATGATGTCAAAATCTCTATGTGCCTGGACCCTAAACATGCACCAGATGTGCCTGTGCCTTAATCCAGCTGTGCTCAGGAGTGGCGCTCCCTCTGTACACTGACAGCTATGAGTTTAAGGTGAATCCATGACACCCTGAACCATAGGCTGCCCTGACTTTCATTGACCAACAGGGGCTCCTTATCTGGCTTAAATTAGGCCCTTCAACATTCCCTATTCTTTAAAGGGGGATATTTTAATAATCATTTCTGTCAGGCACCCAATGTGATTTCTCCACATTGTACTGATTATAGGAAGTTTTCCATCTAATCTATTGATACTTTGCTTCAGTTCTGCAGTAGGGACATCTGCCCAAGTCTACTTCTTTGGTGAAGCCCCTAATAGCAATTGTACAGTGGATTCTGAAAGGTACCAGTGGTTTCTATGACCTGCTGTGGCCCTTGTGGCTAGCAATAGTCATTGGCCCTTCAGGTACTTGCCTTCCACAAGCCGCTCCAGTTTTACAGTAAATGGATCTATTCATGCCATGTTCCTAAAGGCAGCATTTCCAAAAGCTCTTTTTTTGTGGTCAAAAACATCTTGTTTTACGATCTTCCAAAGCACTTTCACAATCCTCATCCGGTGTAGTAAGAGACAGTGTGGTGCAGTGTATAGGGCACCAGTGTTAGTCAGGAGAGCCGTTTTCTATGCAATTTGTTAAATAACCTTTGCTAAATTACTTAAACCATCTGTGCCTTGGTTTCCCCAAGCATACAATGAGAATAGCGTTACTCACCAAGCTTTGAAAAGCGCTTTGAGATCTCCAGATGAAAAGTGCTATGAGCTTATTGTTGTCAGAAACTCAGCTGCCCATTTTATCTGAGCTATGGGATGACATGGGTGTGACACACAAGAGTGCAATCTAGACCAATGAGGCGCTGTGTCACCCCTTTCCTGCAACCATGGGTGCCGTAAAAACTTTGCTAGAGTAACAACCACCTGGGCCGCTCACAAACAGCCTTCCAGCATGCAAGCCACACCCTGAGTGTCTGTGTGTAGCCTGTCAGCCACACTTGGGTTACACTCTGGCTTTTACCAGCCTCGATTACTTCTGTAGGGTGACCCCAACACACTCCCAGTCCTGCATTTCCACCCAGAAATTAATGTTCTATACTACCCAGTCCTTTCCTGGACAGTACAGAAATATTAAGTCCATTATTCCTTTAAGGGAATAATATACACACAACTTGCCACCCTAAATGGAATTACCCAAACACTTTAATTTAAACACCCTGGATTAGATAAAACAAGTGTATTAACTACAAAAGAGATAGATTTTAAGTGAATACAAGCAATGAAGCTTAAAAGTCAGAAATGGTTACAAGAAAATAAAGATAAAAATGCTTTCTAGTGCCTAGCTTAACACACTATATTAGATTAAAAGCAAAGTTTCTCACCACATGCTTCCAACAACATTACTGACCAAACTTTCAGGACCCTCCCCCAGAGTTCAACGGCTGTTTCCTGTGTCTTTTCAGGTGCAGAGACTGAGATGGGCACAGAGAGAGAGAGGGAGAGAGAGAGAGAAAGAGAGAGGAGTTTCTTGGCGTGTTTTCCCCTCCTTTTTATAGTTTCAGCCTGCCCCCCCTTTAAGATTGCCTCCCCAGGCACCTGCTTGGAATGCTGGTGCCTGGAGCCGGCCCTGCGGGTAGATATACCAGTGCTAGCTGTGATCAAGCCACAGGGATAAAAACAGATTTGTAGGCAGAGTGCTGCGAGCTGCAGGAGGGTTGAGCTGCCTGAGAATGTGCCTAGAGTCTCAGATGGGATCGTACTCAGGGCAGCTAACTCCTCCCATCACCCTTACAACTTCCAGCTCCAGCGTACACATACCCTTAGAAGACAGATGGAGAGCTCCCACTTGAGAAACATTTTTGTTAGTATTAGTATAGGATAGTGACAGAGAAGGGCCTTGTGATCAAATGTTAGTTTCTCTTTCAAGGGCTAAGATGATTTTGAGACATTTCCACAGTCATGTATCCATTGAAGAGACACTGAAGAAAGAAAGTAAAGGACACTTGCTACATTTAGTTCCCACTATTGAAATCCTTCAACAGTGCAAATCCTGCAATGCTTTGGAAGACAGTGGGTAGAAGGATGATGGCAGCTGCTAAAATCTAGCCATGACCATGCAGCTGGTGAGTATGTAAATGTACAATGTTGCCACTGTGTGGTCTAATTACTCAGAATGCACCCATGGTATTGAGATTTCAAGGTCAAGGGTTCTTCAGAGTGGAGAGTGCATGGATTTTTTATGTTCTACGTGAGTTCCTTTTGGCACACTGTGATTATCTTCAAAAGGGGGCCCTTCCAAATCCCATAGTAATTATTTCAGAAACCAGCAATTCTATCTGCTCCCACCCTATCATGCCTCGGGCATTAGGCTAGAGGAGCTTGGGAGGATGAGAAAGAAATAGCACATACACACACTTTCTTGAAAATTAGGCAGAAGGCTTCCCTACAAAAATATGCATTGGACAACAAATCCATAAGATTGGATTGGTCTCCATATACATAGGAAGCTCTGGTATGGATGTATAGAGATTTTAAAAAGGAACGGTCTAGAGAGATTATTCATATTTTCACACTTTTGTTGTGTCAACTAGAAAAGCTGTTCCTCTCTCTGGAGCAACTCTCAAAATCTTCATTGGCATCATCCTAAATAATATCTTATATTTACTATAGACCATTATATCCCAAAGAACAAGCTCCATGGGCTTGATTCATTCCCACAGATCATGGCTTTCAAAGTACATCCCCTCTGTCCCTGGGGCTAGCTGTGCGGCATGGGGGGCAATATACATGCCAAGGGAGATCAGGTGGCATGGCCTCCACTGCCCTTCTCAGTGGGATCTGTCATGACACAGAAGCTTGTATTTTCAGCTGGGACTCCATAGGAGTCCAGCTGGCAGAGGCTGCCAGGAGATGGGTTAAATGAGGCAACGTGCGCATCACAGGAAACTGGAGCTTGATCTTTCCTATCCATCTCATGAAGCCAGGAGCTGTCAAACATTTTTATAAAGTTGACCTCATCTTAATAGAAAGATTGTCCCAAAGACAACGTTTGAAAACTGTATAATCTCTCTGTGCCAACCAGAATTGCTTACGAGACAAAGCACTGTTCAGAAAGCATTCACCATACTCTTAATGGCTTGAATGCAGTATAAAGGCCGGAATCGAGGAGGAGAGCCAGGATCATGTGTCCTGCCAGCTCTCTGCACACCTCCACCCAAGACTCCATGGACCACAGTGTGAGGAGAACTGATACAGAGCTCACCACTGAGTTATCTGAATGCATTGCAAGTTCCCTCTGCAGCTATTTTCTGCTTTCTCCATGAATGTCAGTCTGTTACACTCTAGATGCCAGTATCAGACATTTTGGCTTTGGTGAGCTGAGAGCTTTGCAGAATGCTAGCCCTTGGGCCTGGCTGGAGTTTGACATTTGAGAGACAGAGGACCTGGTTAGAGAAACCTTAGATAAGGCTGATGTGTGATTCAAGCAGAATTATATCTAGCGGTTGCAGAGTACACAGTTTAATTGTGTTTATGTATGAAAGGCTGAAATTAACAGCTCATGCTGCAAACTCTGGCAACAAAATCAATCCCCTACACTGTATACAGTCTATATTATCCAGCATGAATCCCTCAGAAGCCTTTTTACTTATTCACTCAGTATTTCCAAACCAATTACTAGCTTACAGTTTGCAAAGCGGGCTGACACTTGGGGTTTCAGGCAGGGACTTCCTTCAGTCCCACTACCAATCCAAGTATGTTTTAATTTAGTGAAGAGGGAAAGCATATAATTTTTTAGCTCCAGGGAAGCCAGAGGCAATCACAAATATCCCTTGAGCTGAGTCAAATTCTTCAGTTTAAAGAAGCAGCTCATTCTATTGCAATAATTGGACTTTAGTGTCCCTTTCGTTTAAAAAAACAATAGCTGATTTAGAGAGCTGATCACTTGGACACATGGCTTTTCACCTCTGGGACCCTAGTACAGCCCTAAATTTAATTGGAATGAACCCAGAATAGCAAGTGGTTCTCATATATGGAAATAAAGCCACTCAACAATCCACAAACCCACCTATAGTCAGTGTGCCTTCATTAGCATTCACTCTCTAGGCAAGACTGAGCTAGGATAGACCTGGGAGGAATATGAATCCATTTTGTTACCCAAGAGGAAGGCTAGACTGGTAGGAGGGTCATGTGATGACTGCGTGTTGGACAATCTTCATCTGCCATGACAGTGAGCAAAGTTGGATAAATACACCCAGAGGGTGCTGCAGTAACAGGCCTGACACATTCTGCTGCAGATCAAACAGCAAAAATTCTGGGAAGAAGGTATCAGCCAAAAGAGAAGCCTTTGGAGATTAAATGAGCAGGTGATGTCTATTCACCTCGGAAATGCTAATGATACTTTTCAGATAGGGAGACACAGTAGGCCTGTTGGAGTAACAGGGTAAGGTTTGTGCACTGACTGCAGCCGGTGCCTATTGATTTGAATAGGACTAAGTGAGCAGAGACTGGGATCATTAGTAGGTGCAAAATCGAGGAACGCTGGGAAAGGCCAAAGTAATAATACAACGCACTTTCCATTGGAGGATCTCAAAGTGCTTGGAAAACAACAATTGAATTACTTTACTCGAGAGAAGTATTAAGAGCAAAGAGGCATCATTATCCCCATTTTGCAGCTAGGAAAACCCAGGCACAGAGGCATGAAGTTACTTGCTCCAGGTTACACCGGGAGACTGTGGCAGCACTGTAAATAGAAGCCTGTTCTCCTGACCCCCAGTCAAGTCCTAGGATTTTACCCACAAACCATGCTTCTTCCTGTGGATAGCAAATGGCAGGCCAGAATTAGACACAGGGGCGGCACATACAGCTCCAACTTGGAAAATGCCATCGTGTATTTTTAACCCAACCGCCCCGTCACTGAATAATAAAATGAAAGGGCTGCTGAGTTTGACTGGCATTTGTGAGTAGCTTGTGAAAGGGGCTAATAGAGGGAGAAAATTAGCTGCATTTATCATCTTAACTACATTCATATTATACTCACGATCCAATTGTTTAAAAATTGGGCTTTTAGAGCTGCTCCTTTTTAAAGTGTAAGCATTACAAACAATTGTGATTTATTCTCAGAACAAACATTCTGTTAAAAAGATGCATTTTTTAGCCTATATATGCCATAAAAGAAGTGACCTATGGTGCACAGATTTGTATTGAATAACTTTCAATAGAGTCTTATGAAACAAGAAAATGAAAGCTCCAGAGGATTTTATGTTAGGGGCTTAGTCAGAGCTTATCTGAATCATCAGAAGTACGCAAAGATATTGTGTATAAAAGATACACTATGTAACTACTAATTTTTTCCTATATAATATATCTTTAAATGTCTAGAGATTCTGCTGTTTGGAGATACTGACAGCCATTTTGTATTCCATTCAATACAGATTGTTACAGAGGAGACAAGCACATTGTGCTTTCTTAGGAGTCCTCATCTCCATTAGAGAAATTTTGCAAAACATCACTTCTGTATTATCTGTACTGAACATCAGCCAGCAGCCCTCACCCATACCCCGATTTCTACCAAATACAGGGTCAGATATTCAAGAGCACTGCCTGGGATCACATGAAATAGATGGATAGAGCTGGTTGTCATCAGTGTACTGTAAACACAGTAGTCCATGCCTCTAGACTAATCCTTCCAATGGCCCAATATGCACGTTGAACAAGAGTGGGGACAAGATGGAACCCTGCAGAAATCCACATGAAAGA
This sequence comes from Lepidochelys olivacea, assembly GCF_965140295.1. Lineage (NCBI taxonomy): Eukaryota > Metazoa > Chordata > Testudines > Cheloniidae > Lepidochelys > Lepidochelys olivacea. The sequence continues at coordinate 18,205,242 of NC_140424.1, forward strand.
AACTTTGGGAAAGAAGAGCAATTGCCCAGAACTATCCTTTGGGACCATGCAGAGAGACAGGAATGAAGCCACTGAAGGGGGCTATCAAAATGCTAGAGTCCACAGACAAATCACCAGCACTCTATTGTCAACAGTACTTAAAGCAGCTGACAGATCTAACTACATGAACACCTGATCTTCATCCACTGCCAGGAGGAGATCAGCTACCAAAGCAACCAGTGCTGCACCACGCTCAGGTTTGTGCAGGTCTAGGTTCTTTGTGTGTTTCTGATCGCATTGGATCTTCTGATGACCTGAGAGTTTATTCTGTTAACAAGATGCGTCCTTTATACTTATGCCAGGGGGCAGGTGTCAAGACTCCCGAGTTCTATTCCCACCTCTACCAGTGACTCACTATATGACTTTGGTGGACAAGTCAGGAGGACACGTCAGAAGATCTAACAGATCTTTGCCATCACTAAAGCCATTTCTATACTGGGAATATGCCTCAATTCCAATGATCGATGGCTAAGGCTATGTTTAAGTCACGGGTATTTTTAATAAAAGTCATGGACAGGTCACGGGCAGTAAACAAAAATTCATGGCCTGGGACCTGTCTATGACTTGTACTATATATCCCTGATTAAATCCTGGGGGAAGGGGCCCTGGGTGCTTGCAGGGGAGAAGGGGTGGCCTGGGGGTGCCACAGGTGCTAGGGGGGTGGGTTGGCAGGGCTGGCAGGCTCCCTACCTGGCTCCTTGCAGCTCCCTGGAAGCGACGACATGTTCCTTCCTCAGCTCCTAGCTCCGTGTGCTGCCCCCGCCCCAAGCGCTGGCTCTGCAGCTCCCATGGCCGGGAATTGCGGCCAATGGGAGCTGTGGGGGAGGTGCCTGAGGCAGCACACAGAGCTAGGAGCTGAGGGAGGGACATGTCACTGCTTTCGGGGAGCCCCCAAGGTAAGCGCTGCCCAGAGCCCTCACTCCCTCCCGCACCCCAAACCCCAGCCCTGGGCCCCCTCCTACATGCACCCAAACTCCTGCTGCTGCTGGGGGGAGTAGGCGTGGTGGCCCGAGACTGCCCCAGCAACGGCTGGCATGGCTGGCTCAGGGGCTGCTCAAACAGCCCCCGCGCCAGCTGCACCAGCCACTGCAGAAGTCACAGAATCCGTGACTTCCATGACCTCCATGACAAACTTGCAGTCTTATCAATGACCAGCCACAGATGTACCTTGAAACTAGTGTAAAGTCATCCAATGCAAATCACACCAGCTCATCTTGTCTACATTTGGTGTTTACCCCAGAGCAGTTACATCAGTGGCTAGCCATTGCTTTCAGGGGAAGAAAGGTTCCAGTGGCTATGGAGCTAGGCTGGAAGAAAAGAGACTGGTGTTCAAATCCGTGTTCCACCACAGACTTCCTGTGTGACTCTAGATGTGTCACCTAGTCTCTCTGTGACTCAGTGCCCCATCTGTAAAATGGGGATAACAGAACTGCCCTTCCTCACAGGGGTGTTGTGAAGATAAATACTTTAAAGGTGTGAGGTGTTCAGATACTACACTAATGGGGGCCATATAAATCCCTTAGATAGGCTGATGGAATTGGGACAAATTCTCAATGTAGGCAAGGCCCAAGTTCTATGATTGTAATTAAATGCTCTACAGCCTTCCTGCAGAGTGGGAATACCCTCTGCGGCTGCCGCTGCCCTGTATCTGCGAACTGATGCTGGGTGGGAAGCCACTGGCTTTTTGGAGACAAACAGGAAAGTCTCCTTGTCCTTATCAATGGCAAAAAAAAATTATAGTCATATTTTGTCAACTATTTCCTTAAATTGCCACTCTGGCTCTGCTAGGGAAGCCCCCAATGATGACCACACTGGGTCACAGAGCTGGAAAACTGTGGGATTCCTCTCTGCCCCTTTTCCTCAACCTCTCACCTGAATGTATTGATTGTGCAGCTTTTCATTCACGCTTTGAGGGACCAGACTGTTTTTCTAATTAAGCCGGCAGCTTACGCCCAAGCGATAGTGAAAGAGTGCAATTAGCCCTGAGTCATAGTTTGCATTCATTTCCCCAACTGCAAGCTGCCAGTCCGCCAGCGATAGAGACATTGCTCGCTAGGCAAAGCACTTCATGCCGGCTTGCTGGGAGGAGTCACTGACCCACTCAGTAATTACTCATGCTAACAGCTTAACTCACATGCAAATTCCTCAGCTGACTGACAGGTGAACAGTGAGATGGCCCTGCCTTGAGTTAGGGGGTGGGGGAAAGAAAGGGAGGGGAAAAATGGGGGGCGGAGTGACACAGATGTAAAAGCTTGTGTCAATTTCAGCTCTAACGTGGCTTCAAAGTAGGACATGATTCATTAGCCTTATTTCGTGCCCAGGATAACAAAGTTGTGGTTGCGATGTTAATTAAGGAGGGAGGGAGTGGGGTGGAACTTGGCAGGGACCCTTCAGCTAGCATGGCAGACAGCGCCCAGATGACAGGGCCGCTCCAAAACACTTGCTGTCTCCCCAAGGGGACCTCAACACATCAGTCTCCCCCCTGCCCCAACTGCCCTTCATTGTGCACCACTCCAAACCAAGGGAGATTTATTCTCACCACTTCCGACAGAGCCAAATCCAGGCAATAAAACCCTGAGTCCTGTTCCACTGCCATGAAAAGAAGAGCTGCCCTGGATGTTTTCCCTTCAGTATCTGGAGCCTGCTCGGGACCCAGTGGGTTCTAAAACATTCTCATTCCTTCTGGCCGTAGCAATCATTTTACTGTCATAGGAAATTGGTTGAAAGTGACAAGAAAGGGCTGCTGGGGTCAGGGGGACAGTTTGAAAGCAAAAAGCATTGTCATGTATTTCCTTCCAGCCTGCCCTGCCTCCTCCCTCTGCCATTGCCTCTCTTGTCCCATTCTCCCTTCCTACTAAGGTGGCCTGGTTGCTCAGTAACTGAAGTGGGTGCCTTGGCACTGTTGGGCCTATCTCTAGTTTAAAAGAAGGGAAGGGAGTAGACAGCGGAGTTTATGGGAGAGGAAGGAGCCTGGAGAAGGAAAGGAGAAACTTATAAGCTCTGTCACAATGCAGACAGAACTGGAACAGGAGACACGCCTCAGAATAACCTGCCATAGCCACTAGGGGCATGTCTACACAGTCCGCAACAGCGAGCCTCCAAGCCCAAGTCAACAGACTGGAGCTCACGCTACCATGCTAAAAATAGTTGTGTGGACATGGCCGCTTGGGCTGGAGCTTAGGGTCTGAAGTCTAGCAGGGTGAGGGAGGATTTCAAAGCCTGAGCCTCAACTTCAAAGCAATGTCTACACAGCTATTTTTAATGTGATAGGGCAATCCCCGTAAGCCAAGAGCCGAGGCTTGCTGCCACGGACAGCCATTGGCTACATAGATGTAACCTAGGCCACATGACTTTATTCCCTGTTTCTTACTATGTTTCTTCACTGATGTTTGATGACTCTCTGGTTTGTATTCAGGGCCCTAATAAAATCTCTTTAACCACGCCCTGACTGTATACATACCTGACTGTATACATGATTAAATTGACAGAGCTGCATGGGATGCAAGACAGACCACTATCCCACTAAACTATTTGTGATGTGAGATTTGGAGAGGAAAACATATGACATGCACTGATGGCATTGACACCCCCAGCTGTGCAGAGAGGTTTATTGTTAGATTAATGCTCCCATAGTGCTGCACTTTAGTATTATCCATATTAGAGTAGTGCCTAGAAACGTCAACTGAGATGAGGGCCATATTGGGTGAGGTGACAGACATACACATAGTAAGAGACAGTCCCTTATGCTCAGAGGTTATCATCTAAATGGAAAACACAGACAAAGGGCGGGAGAAAGGAAACATTATTCCCATTGTACAGATTGGGAGAAATTAAGTAACTTGCTCAAGGTCACAGAGGAAGTCTATGGTGCAGCCAGGAATTCAACCCAGAATTCCCAAGTTCCAGTTGAGTGCCTCAGCCACAAGACCATCCTTCCTCTCATTTACAAACATTGTGGGAGGGAAAGTGAGTCTGGATCAAAAGAAGCTACTTTGCTGAAGACAGGAGAGCACTGACATTAAAAATCACCTTGGTGAGTGTTTCATTGCAAGGACCTAAAAACCTGCATACAGTCTTGCCCTTTAAATAAGATGAAGAATATCAGCCCAGCACAGCTGCCTTTATAAGGAAAGCTAAGTGTAGCAAAAGTCGTTTAATCTCTCACAAACCTGTGAGCGGCTTCCCAATCCCTCCTCCTCTTCCTCCTTTAAAGAAGCCATCAAGAATTTTTAAGTCTATGGACTCTTACTCATGGAATAAATAAAAATCAGGACTCGGAACAATAGTGCAGACTCCTATGAGGTCCAGATACTATAAACTGGTGCCACGCCAATTCATCATTTATTACAGCCTTTTCCAAGTGCATCTATTTTTTTTTTTAAAGTGGCTGTCACGAACATCTCTCAAATGTAACAACATGCTAGGATTCAGGGACAAGAAGGGGGGTGGGGAGGAGAGGGAATGCATGGCTTTGCTAGCTGGGTTTTTTGCTACAATAGCTATCTTAATTTTAATTTTATTTATTTATTTATTTTTTAAAAACCTCCAGCGCCAGCGCTCTGCATAGAGCCTGCTTGCAGCTCCAAAAAGCTCTTCTATTATTCTCAGGCCATTTGGTAGCAGTTGCCATGGAGATCAAAAGCAAAATGGCATGCAAATCAACACAAGCCCTGGCGTTCAATAACAACATTAAAAGGGCAGCCGGATAAGACGACAGAAAACACTTGAAATGCTTCAACCTGCACTGCTAACTGTGATTAGATCTAAAAGGGAAGAAAAATACCCTAATGGATTATATTGAGCAGGGTAAAGGACTGCAAAATAGGACTTCACTGCAGTCTCTGTGATTATCTTATATGTATACACCCATACATATATTATACATACACACAAACACACATATGTCGTAGATTGGAACAAATAATTCTTAATGAATAATTTATACCTTGAATTTACCCCTTTTTTCTGCTTAGAATATCCATAAGCAGCTGCCGATTGCCTTGCATTTGCTATTAGAAATCTTGTATGGTATTGTTTCTGAGTATCTCTTCTAGTTGTTGTTTTTGTTTTTTTTAACTCCTTTAGGGACTGATGATGCATATTGCTGTTTCAAGCTGTGTTCCTTAGCTGTGAGTGGTCAGAACAGCCACACAGCCCTTGTTTCCATTCCCTGTCTGAATGAAAGCATACAAGAACTTCTGGTGCAAGTATCTGTGCACACAGTTTAGTTTCTGCAAGTATTCACATGTGACTTTGAAATCTACTTCCGGCAAACATTTTCCACCAGCAAAACCCTGTTGGGACCTTACAGTCCATTCATCCAGCCCATACTTCTTTAACTTGCTGGCAAGAATACTGTGGGAGACCGTGTCAAAAGCTTTGCTAAAGTCAAGGAACAACACGTCCACCACTTTCCTCTCATCCACAGAGCCAGTTATCTCGTCATAGAAGGCAATTAGATTAGTCAGGCATGACTTGCTCTTGGTGAATCCATGCTGACTGTTCCTGATCACTTTCCTCTCCTCTAAGTGCTTCAGAATTGATTCCTTGAGGACCTGCTCCATGATTTTTCCAGGGACTGAGGTGAGGCTGACTGGCCTGTAGCTCCCAGGATCCTCCTTCTTCCCTTTTTTAAAGATGGGCACTACATTAGCCTTTTTCCAGTTGTCCTATGTGTTGTTTGTTCTCTCATCCTCTCTCCAGAGGGAAAAGCGTGTACAGTGGAGTGTTTTTTGGTTTTGTTAATATAAATATACCTGTCACTAAATATTAATATTAGAGAAGGCAGGTCTGTGAAATGCACATTACACGTGGAACAGAAAGTGATGAGGTTTGTGATTGTCTTTGATTCCTGAGGGAATTCATTCCACAGGCTCAGACCACCCCCAGAAAACATTTGGTCTCTTGCACAGACAAGCTTTTTACTCTTATTGTAGAGAGTTCCATTGTCCCAGAGGAGCATAATTGTCAGTTTTTGTCCTGAAGTTTTAGGTGGTCTTTTAGGTGTCCTGGGCCCAAGACATGCAGTGCTTTGAAGATAAGGACTGAGACCTTGAACTTGATTGGAACTTGATTGGAACTGTGGGAAGTCAGTGTAGAAAGTGGAGGACAGGTCTGATGTGCTTGTGATAGCTTGTATTGCTGAGGAAATATTGCTGCAGTGTTATGGTCTAGTTGGAGTTTCTTAAGTGCTAAAGGTTTCATGCCCAGGTATAATGCACTGCTGTATTCCAGGTGAGGAGTGAGGAAGACAAGAATAATTGAAACCAGGTTTTCATTCCCCAGAATGGGATGGAGTCTCTTAGCTGACCAGAGACGGCAGAAAGCATTACTCTCAGCTGTTGCTATGTGAAAGCTCAGTATCAGCAAGGAATCGGAGAGTACTCCTAGACTGCAGACGGAATTAACCTTCAACCAAAGAAGCCTGGACTGTGGCTGCAAACTCTTCGAAATAGTTTCCTCTGCCCACCAGCATCACCTCTGTCCACAGATCCAGGGGCATGAAAAGTCTTTCTTCTTCACTGAAAGTAAATGATATCGGTGGAGCCATGCAAAAGATCCTAATCAATTTCAGCCCACTTGAGGAGGCAAGGTGAAGAAAACAGATGCTCTTACACCTTCTAATGTCTTTAAAATGACATTGCAGCCTCAGTAGGGGCTCCCAGCTGGAGAGTGAGAGGAGCCCTTTGCTCAGAGTAATACTAGGAATTAATTGGCCTTGGATTCAACCTAATGAACGAAACCTTATAATCTATAATTGGACCGCTAATTCTTTGAGGTACTTTGGGGACAGAGCAGAATCTTGGTAGATGCTCTGGTTTGGATTTGAGGAGGAGATTGTGATCATTTCTCCTCTGCCTCAAATATATATTATTTGTATAAACATTAACTATTGGACTTAAGTACCTTTCTATCATCTTCCCGCTTTGAAACTAATTAGCTTTACTTGTTCTATTCACTACACCAGCTGGATTTATGAACCTTTCACCTCAAACTAGCAAAAACCAGGAGCGGGATGCTGCGGTGGATCTACTGAATACTCTGCCACCCATGCTGGGCACAGAGCCATTTTAGACAGCAGTTTTCCGGAGCCAGCAGGTCCAGGTCCTCAGCACCAGACTTGATCAATTGGTACAGATTCAGGGACCTCATTGTTGCTCATGCTAGGCACAGAACCCTCTTGGCAAGAGGTTCTCCATCATTAACTGTGCTGGGTCTTTGGCACCAACTCAAAGGACCCAGACAGATCCAGGGACTTCCCTGACATTTATGTGTGGCAGAGAGCCACATTGGTGAGCAGATCTCCAAACTCGATACTAGACTTACATATTGCTAGACTTAGTCATTTAAAACTGAATAGACTCCCCAGTTGGATAAGGTTTGAGGCATCCCTCCTACTCATCACAGATTCTTTTCCTAAGTCACTGCTGGACTGAAAAGCGACCTCCAATGTCCACAGTCATAGTGGCATTGTGAACTTCTTTGGCAGCCTTTTCCCCCATAGATCTGAAAGCCCCTTGCAAACATTAATTCTGTCTATCTCAGCACTTACACTGTGCTCCTCCCTGTGGTATCAAAGTGCTTTCTAAAATCAATAAGCAAAGCACAATGCTTGCTCAGCACACAATTTTAAAATATTCCCTGCTTTATTTGAAAATCATCAAATAAGGCAAAGAACTGAGTTGCTGAGCCTCGTCCGCAGTTACTTCAGCTCTTGGGGCCAGCTCCTGAGTTGACGTAAATCTGCACTGATTTACTGAAGTCAATACAGCTGCATCAGTTTACACCAGCTGAGAGTCTGGCTTTCACTGGCTTCAGTGGAAACTGAAGATGCTCAGCACCTTGCAGGATCGGACCCTCATTCATGATTCAGGACAGCATATAGCAATGGTTTGTTCAGGCACAGAAGTGCATACGACTGAACCATTTCCTAGGTGGTTGGAATACACTGATTTTTCATTTGCAGGTAATATCAGAAATGGCCAAATGTATTTTCTTCAACTGTTCCCCCAAAGACATTCACTTCTGGGGAAGACCAAGTTTATAAAGCTTCAGCCCTTGAGGGTTACTTTTTGAGTCAGAATATGTAGCTGAAGAAAAGAGTTTCATATGAAACACCGTCTGGCAAGTGAGGAGAGAAAGCAGAGGTTTCTGTTACAAGCATAGCCCTCCAAGTGGCTGATTCTAGGTGCAGCAGAGACAAGAGGAGGGCTTTATTACAGTCAGTGGCTAAACAGGAACACATTTGGTCTTAGGCCCATGCTGGTGTCCCTCAGTTCAGCTAAAGTGTCATGCATGATACAAGAATGGTGAATGGAATAGGCAAGAGTGATCTTCACTAGGCATGATCCTTACATTAAACCTTGGATGATTAATCCTGGCATTAGTTGTGCATGATGCCTGTCCTTTTCCTTGTATAAATAGTCATCTCTATTCTAATAAATTAGCTTAGGCTTTCTTGACTCTTTCTGTTTATTTAAGGGGTTGTCGTCAAACAAATTTGTACCAGCTTAGATCATAGAATCAAAGAATATTAGGGTTGGAAGGGACCTCAGGAGGTCATCTAGTCCAACCCTCTGCTCAAAGCAGGACCAATCCCCAACTAAATCATCCCAGCCAGGGCTTTGTCAAGCCTCACCTAAAAAACTTCTAAGGAAGGAGATTCCACCACCTCCCTAGGTAACGCATTCCAGTGTTTCACCACCCTCCTAGTGAAAAAGTTTTTCCTAATATCCAACCTAAACCTCCCCCACTGCAACTTGAGACCATTACTCCTTGTTCTGTCATCAGCTACCACTGAGAACAGTCTAGATCCATCCTCTTTGGAACCTCCTTTCAGGTAGTTGAAAGCAGCTATCAAATCCCCCCTCATTCTTCTCTTCCGCAGACTAAACAATCCCAGTTCCCTCAGCCTCTCCTCATAAGTCATGTGTTCCAGACCCCTAATTATTTTTGTTGCCCTCCGCTGGACTCTTTCCAATTTTTCCACATCCTTCTTGTAGTGTGGGGCCCCAAACTGGACACAGTACTCCAGATGAGGCCTCACCAATGTCGAATAGAGGGAAATGATCACGTCCCTCGATCTGCTGGCAATGCCCCTACATATACATCCCAAAATGCCACTGGCCTTCTTGGCAACAAGGCCACACTGTTGACTCATATCCAGCTTCTCGTCCACTGTAACCCCTAGGTCCTTTTCTGCAGAACTGCTGCCTAGCCATTCTGTCCCTAGTGTGTAGCGGTGCATGGGATTTTTCCATCCTAAGTGCAGGACTCTGCAATTGTCCTTGTTGAACCTCATCAGATTTCTTTTGGCCCAATCCTCAAATTTGTCTAGGGTTCTCTGTACCCTATTCCTACCCTCCAGCATATCTACCTCTCCTCCCAGTTTAGTGTCGTCTGCAAATTTGCTGAGGGTGCAATCCACACCATCCTCCAGATCATTTATGAAGATATTGAACAAAACCAGCCCGAACTGACCCTTGGGGCACTCCACTTGATACTGGCTGCCAACTACACATGGAGCCATTGATCACTAACTGTTGAGCCCGACAATCTAGCCAACTTTCTATCCACCTTATAGTCCATTCATCCAGTCCATACTTCTTTAACTTGCTGGCAAGAATACTGTGGGAGACCGCGTCAAAAGCTTTGCTAAAAAGTCAAGGAACAACACGTCCACCGCTTTCCCCTCATCCACAGAGCCAGTTATCTCGTCATAGAAGGCAATTAGATTAGTCAGGCATGACTTGTCCTTGGTGAATCCATGCTGACTGTTCCTGATCACGTTCCTCTCCTCTAAGTGCTTCAGAATTGATTCCTTGAGGACCTGCTCCATGATTTTTCCAGGGACTGAGGTGAGGCTGACTGGCCTGTAGCTCCCAGGATCCTCCTCCTTCCCTTTTTTAAAGATAGGCACTACATTAGCCTTTTTCCAGTCGTCCGGGACTTCCCCCAATTGCTATGAGTTTTGAAAGATAATGGCCAATGGCTCTGCAATCACATATGCCAACTGCTTTAGCACTCTTGGATACAGCGCATCCAGCCCCATGGACTTGTGCTTGTCCAGCTTTTCTAAATAGTCCCTAACCACTTCTTTCTCCACAGCGGGCTGGTCACCTCCTCCCCATGCTGTGCTGCCCAGTGCAGCAGTCTGGGAGCTTACCTTGTTCATGAAGACAGAGGCAAAAAAAGCATTGAGTACATTAGCTTTTTCCACATCCTCTGTCACTAGGTTGCCTCCCTCATTCAGTAAGGGGCCCACACTTTCCTTGACTTTCTTCTTGTTGCAAACATACCTGAAGAAACCCTTCTTGTTACTCTTAACATCTCTTGCTAGCTGCAACTCCAGGTGTGATTTGGCCTTCTTGATTTCAGTCCTGCATGCCCGAGCAATATTTTTATACTCTTCCCTGGTCATTTGTCCAATCTTCCGCTTCTTGTAAGCTTCTTTTTTGTGTTTAAGATCAGCAAGGATTTCACTGTTAAGCCAAGCTGGCCACCTGCCATATTTACTATTCTTTCTACACATCGGGATGGTTTGTCCCTGTAATCTCAATAAGGATTCTTTAAAATACAGCCAGCTCTCCTGGACTCCTTTCCCCCTCATTTTATTCTCCCAGGGGATCCTGCCCATCAGTTCCCTGAGGGAGTCAAAGTCTGCTTTTCTGACTGATAAACTGGTTTAGTTGAAGTCTTGCAAACTCCTGTGTGGACACACTTACTTTCATTTAACAGTAGCTTTTTCAGTTTAGCTTAAAACTTTTCCTGATCAACTAAAGCTACACTGCTGGTTTAAACCAAATTGGGAGTATACGCACAAGGAGTTGCATTATTTTAATTAACCCGGTTTAAAAATCACACCTTTAGTTAGCTGATGCAACTCTGAGTGTAGTTCAAATTTTAAGACCATCCATCCTTCTTTCACTCACATATTTTCACCGGTGCTGGTTTAAGAATCTTCCACTTTTGCATCCCTTTTATCTGACTCAAACAGCCCTTTTACAGACTTAGATCTTTCCAATCTCATATCTAAACATTTTCTCACCCTCTGAATTTTTCCTTCCTTCTGCTCTGATGTTATTTCATTCTATAAAGCTTTGGGGGATACAGTTTGCAGGAAGGACACTGCTATCTATTTTGCTTATTGGTTGCTTTACAGGCACACTTAGTTTTAAGTCTCGATGACCTCTAAGTCTCCATGATTTGAAGAAAATCAGCTCAGTTGTTTTAAAGTTATGAGCATTTAAAAGTGACCTATGAACAAAGTTTTAAAAACTGGGCTTGTGCTATTCCTGCATTTCATTTATGATATAAAGAAAGCCTGAAGGAGGGTTTTCACTTTTCTTTTAAACCTAAGAAATGCCTGGAATGTCCAGTCTGCTCTTCCCTGGTTTTGCTGGGGGAGTCCATGGGGCAGCCGGAAAAGTTTATTGCAAGCTCTTATACCTCACCTAATGGGATAAAGGTATTGAATCTTTAACAAAGGTCTATTTTTCTCCCACATATTCATTACACGTTGACATTAAATAGGGCTTAACAAAAACAACCGCTCCAGCGGGTTAAGCTGTCTGATTACAAATCCCTTCCATCTCTTCAGGGGTGAAAGTAAGGCAGTACGGGCTGGTACAGTGTACTGGTAAAAAGTAGCCACCAATACCGGCCCGTACCGCTGACTTTAAAGCGCTGCCGGGTTGTCGATGGGGGGCGCAAAAGGGGCAGTGACATTAAAGCGCTGTTTCCCCTTTTGGTCCCCCCCGGATGCCAATGGGGGGGGTAGCATAAAAAGTAGCTGGCCCCAGGCCATAATTTAAAAGGCCCAGAGCTCCGGCTGCTGCTGCTCCTTTAAATCGCTGCTGGAGTCCCAGGCGACATGGGCCAGGTAGCGCAAATGGGCTGGCTGGGGGATGCTGACCCTAGCCCTGCCCCTTCCGCCCGAGGCCACACCCCTTTGGGCCATGAGATGGCCATGTACTGGTAAGAGCTCCATTTTACTTTCACCCTGCCTCTCTTTCTTGTGATGTTAGCATTTCAGTAGTTCTCCAGTTACAGTCCTACCAAATTCACGGTGCATTTTGGTCAATTTCATGGTAATAGGGTTTTTTAAATTGCAAATTTCATGATTTCAGCTATTTAAATCTGAAATTTCACGGTGTTGTAATTCTAGGGGTTCTGACCCAAAAAAAGAAGTTGTGGGGGGTTCGCAAGGTTATTGTAGAGGGCGGGGTTGCGGTACTGCTACCCTTACTTCTGCACTGCTGCTGCTGGAGGCAGCTGCTTTCAGATCTGAGCAGCCAGAGAGCAGTGCAGTGGCTGCTGGCCGGGAATCCAGCTCTGAAGGCAGAGCCGCCACCAGCAGCAGCACAGAAGTAAGGATGGCAGGGTATGGTATTGCCACCCTTCCTTCTGCTGCTGCCTGCAGAACTGGCCCCTCAGTCAGCAGTGACACTCTCTGGCTGCCCAGCTCTGAAGGCTGCAGCGCAGAAGTAAGGTGGCACGGGATGGTATTGCCACCCTTACTTCTGCACTGCTGCTGGCAGGGCGCTGCCTTCAGAGCTGGGTGTCTGGCCAACAGCTGCCACTCTCCGGCTGCACAGCTCTGAAGGCAGCACAAAAGTAAGGGTAGTAATATCGTGACCCCTCTAAAATAACCTTGTGACCCCCCCTGCAACTCCCTTTTGGGTCATGAACCCCAATTTGAGAAATGCTGATCTCCCCCGTGAAATCTGTATAATATAGTGTAACAGCACACATAAAACCGGATTTCACGGTCTGTGACATGTTTTTCATGGCTGTGAATTTGGTAGTGCCTTAATCATAGAATCTTCCAGAGAAGACAGAACCTGAATTCCTAATGTAAGTAACAAGCAGGGAGACCAACCAACCAACCAAACTAAAAAAAAACATTGACAGAAACCTTTCAGATCTTCTGTCTCCATCATAAAGAAGCAAAACTGGGCACTATCCCAGTGTTATGTCCTTTGCAGGTCACCTTTAAAGGGAATTTGTCAATGTTAAAAAGAATGGTACTTCGTGTGTCAGAAAAAGTTTCTACCTACTCTTGTTACAAGTAACATCTATGAATACTACCATGCAGATTTCCAAAAGCACAATGGAAAGCTCGGCACCCAACTCCCATTGATTGAAGTTAGGCACCGAGCTCCTCTTTGGGCCTTTGAAAATCTCCCCTTATATCTGAAAGAAATTAGAAGAATATTGGGGGAAAGGAAAGGAAGTGGAGAACTATGAAAGATAGTGGAGGAGGCTGAGTGGTTGAAGCAAAAGGGAAGGGGAGACAAAGGCCTATACACCTAGTCTCCAGGCTAGAGCTCTCTAATAAATCTGGATCTTTGGAATGAATAATAATTATCCAGAGTGGCATTTTCCAATGTGCCTAAGGGAGTTTGGTGCCCCTCACCAAGGTGTTGTGCATCTAACTCCCTTAGGCATATTTGAAAATCCGACTCAAGTGTTGCCTGAACTTTTGTCCAAATTACAAATCCATTTTTTCCAAGGTTTCCAAGTAAAATATATATTTCAGATATATGACTCCTAACTTATTTCTGTCCTTCCCCACTGATAATAAAGGAACATATGACCCACAATTCCCACACTACAGCTGTAGTGTGACAGTGACTTAATTACAGGTTTCAGAGTAGCAGCCGTGTTAGTCTGTATTCGCAAAAAGAAAAGGAGGACTTGTGGCACCTTAGAGACTAACCAATTTATTAGAGCATAAGCTTTCGTGAGCTACAGCTCACTTCCTCAGATGCATATCGTGGAAACTGCAGCAGGCTTTATATATACACAGAGAATATGAAACAATACCTATTCCCACCCCACTGTCCTGCTGGTAATAGCTTATCTAAAGTGATTTCCAGCACAAATCCAGGTTTTCTCACCCTCCACCCCCCCACACAAATTCACTCTCCTGCTGGTGATAGCCCATCCAAAGTGACAACTCTTTACACAATGTGCATGACAATCAAGCTGGGCTATTTCCTGCATAAATCCAGGTTCTCACATCCCCCCACCCCCATACACACACAAACTCACTCTCCTGCTGGTAATAGCTCATCCAAACTGACCACTCTTCAAGTTAAAATCCAAGTTAAACCAGAACATCTGGGGGGGGGGGGGTAGGAAAAAACAAGAGGAAACAGGCTACCTTGCATAATGACTTAGCCACTCCAAGTCTCTATTTAAGCCTAAATTAATAGTATCCAATTTGCAAATGAATTCCAATTCAGCAGTTTCTCGCTGGAGTCTGGATTTGAAGTTTTTTTGTTTTAAGATAGCGACCTTCATGTCTGTGATCGCGTGACCAGAGAGATTGAAGTGTTCTCCGACTGGTTTATGAATGTTACAATTCTTGACATCTGATTTGTGTCCATTTATTCTTTTACGTAGAGACTGTCCAGTTTGACCAATGTACATGGCAGAGGGGCATTGCTGGCACATGATGGCATATATCACATTGGTGGATGTGCAGGTGAACGAGCCTCTGATAGTGTGGCTGATGTTATTAGGCCCTGTGATGGTGTCCCCTGAATAGATATGTGGGCACAGTTGGCAACGGGCTTAATTAGTTAATGTTTGTAAGCCTCTTTGAGATACCCAGATGGAAAATGCTGCAGAACTACAAAGAATTATTACCCAATACAGGCACCTCAGAGCTAAGGATTCCCATTTAAGGACAAGCCAAATTTAAAGAAAGCTGGTTCAACAGTTTTAAAGTTACAGGGTGGGATTTTCTGGTCCCCTAATACCACTTTGTAGGTGTCTCAAAGTGGCCTTAACACAGTCAGAAGAAGCAAGTGAAGAATTCCCACTGTGTTTGGGAACTGGTCACTAACTCCTTTGCCAGCTACTCCTTACTCCCACCATAAGGGGCGGGATGAGGTGTTTGGGGAGTTCCAGGGGAGTAGGCCATGGGCAGGATGGTGAGGGGGTGTGGCAGACCAGAGAGCAGCTCTGTCCAATTCTCCACTAGTGTAAGGTCCTAAGGGAGCTTAGCAGTGTAATTTTGAGCTGCTCTTGTGCAGCTCTAACTTGCACTAGAGAAGGATGACTGAGGATCAGGGAACCACAACTGGCTCCCTGCAGACTCCATCTCCACTGGACTGGAGAAACTATCCCAGCATGTCTAACATCAGCACCATTGTGTTGATTCACCACACTGCTAGAATCTGGGAAAGAGGGGAGACCATGAAGTGGAGAGAGCTGTTCTCTTGCATCCAGCCCCTCCTTTTTTTCATTTGGTTTAATAAAGATGGATTCAATGATAGTGGGATTAAGAACTGCAGAATATCTCAAACTCTGTCATTTCTAATCTTAGGCCATTAATCTTTAAACAGTCAAAACTGTAAAATATACAACTGATTTTTTTCAAACTTAGCTTGTTTCATAGATCTCATTAGAACTGAGCAATCAAAGCCAAGTAGCGGTCTGTAACTTACTTATGCAAGGTTGCATACTGAATTTAATTTGGTGTTATATTCTATTAGTTGACAAATAGTTTACAAAGCTAGAGAGAGAAAACATTTCAAAGGGAGGAGTTTATAATCTTAATTCTGCATTTTCTGACTTTGAAATAATGCAACTTTAAATCTGAAAAAAAGTGTTATTCAATTTCTAATGGCACACACACAAGATTATGATTTCTTTCATCACAAGTGCCACCGACTGCAGGAGAATTTTCTCCTCATCAATCCAATTGTTAAAAAGGTTCTATTTTCCCCATAGTGTCAGTCATGATGAAACCCTCCACTTGTTCCTGTGTCCGCATGGCTGAAGGAGTTAATTGGGCAACATTTCGCTCACCTACCCAGCATCAGAACCCCTTGCTGAAGCTCAGCTGTGTCTCATACACCCTCCTAATTACATTTATTCACAGAAATCAAAAGGAGAGGGAAGCAGTTGAGTAAAGGTCACATTAATAACAGAGGCTGAAAGAAAGCCTGTGGATATGTATTTTTCATTAAAGCCACATTTGACTGAAGGGGACTATTCTTTCTGGATTGGCAGCATTTCTTCAGCAGGCTGTCGATATAAATTTTAAAAGAGATTTTGCTATTCTTCTTGTCCCTGCTTGTTGTCTACTGGAAACTTGCTTCTTTAAAAAGAAAACTAACAACACTGCTCACCTCAAGGTCAGGTCTAACCTGAGGTAACAGACATCAAGACAGGGGTGTTTGCACCCTCCCCAAGACAATGGGCACTACATCTACTTCCAGACCTAGGCTTTATTGAGGGCCCTTTGAGAAGCAGGGGACCCTGAAGATACAGAGACCATAGGCATCTAGAGTCAGCTGGGCACGCAGTCTGAAACCTGAATTGCCAGTTGTGGCCAGGCTTGATCATGCACGTGTTTAAAGGTGTGTTAGGGATGAACGGAGGTGAGTCTCACCATACATGGAAGGCAGCAATAGAAATGAGGAGACATAAGTTCTGTTCCCATTGGCCTGCTGGTGACTTTGGAGAAGTGACTTCCCCTCTTTGTGCCTCAGTTTCCCGATCTATAAAATGACAGGTTCCCACAATGTGACATGAGCCTTTAAGGATTTTGATTTCAGGAAACAAATTTGATGTACTTGGCATGAGGTTACCATATACAGCCTACTTGTTCCAATGCCTCATCCATGCCCCAGATGCTCTGTTTTCCCATGCACTAAGACCTGTCTTTCTTCCTTCAAACATCTCCTCATTGCTCACTGGTCAATTTGCTTCCAGATGCTGATCACTCCACAAGTGTCTGCTCCCCCTGTTCTGCCTAAGTCTTAATTAACTACATTGTGTCCATCTAAACTAGATGATACACTGCTTGGGTCTGAAACTATCATCTTAATAAAATGCTTTATAAATAAATAATATTGACCATTGGTGAGATCCCCAATTGGAATCATCAGGCTCTCACTGGTCAGGACATCATCAATGGAGGACTTACCTCAGGCCCTGATACAGATACACATGCATGCAGCCATATGATCTGTGTCAGCCAGATACACTAAAATGTCATTTACTACAATAGCTCTGTCCACAAGACACTGGCCCTTGTAGAAATGGGAATCAACTTGGTAAAGAAGTAGGATGACGAAATCTTGAGTAAATACTTGGATGACCTTTAGGTCTGCTTGTCTCTCTCTGTTTTCATGTACAGCATCTGAATCTTTGAAGGAGATATCTGTACTATCTATATGCTCACACTACATATAAACTGCACGGATGGCTGCATTCCCCATCCTCAGCTGCCTCTAAAATGTGCTTTTATCACAATCGGACTGAACATTACACTCACAGCCTTTCACTCAAATATGCACCACAGATCAGATTACTCCTAGCTAGATGAGATACTTATATGGTCCCCATTACCACAATATCTGAGGTCCAGATTTTTAAAGGTATTTAGACTCAGCATTGCAAAGCCTAAGGGTACGTCTACACTACGAAATTAGGTCAAATTTATAGAACTCGGTTTTTTAGAAATCGGTTTTATATATTCGCGTGTGTGTGTCCCCACAGAAAAATGCTCTAAGTGCATTAAGTACAGTAACTCGGCGGAGTGCTTCCACAGTACCGAGGCAAGCGTCGACTTCCGGAGTGTTGCACTGTGAGTGGCTATCCCACAGTTCCCGCAGTCTCCGCGGCCCATTGGAATTCTGGGTTGAGATCCCAATGCCTGATGGGGCTAAAACATTGTCGCGGGTGGTTCATATTGTCAGGCCCCCGTTCCCTCCCTCCACCCGTGAAAGCAAGGGCAGACAATGGTTTCGCGCCTTTTTTCCTGAGTTACCTGTGCAGACGCCATACTACGGCAAGCATGGAGCCTGCTCAGGTAACCGTCACCGTATGTCTCCTGGGTGCTGGCAGATGTGGTACTGCATTGCTACACAGCAGCATCAACCCATTGCCTTGTGGCAGCAGACAGTACAGTACGACTGGTAGCCATCATCGTCATGTCCGAGGTGCTCCTGGCCACGTCGGCCAGGAGTGCCTGGGCAGACATGGGCGGAGGGACTAAATTTGGAGTGACTTGACCAGGTCATTCTCTTTAGTCCTGCAGTCAGTCCTATTGAACCATCTTATGGTGAGCAGGCAGGCGATACGGATTGCTAGCAGTCCTACTGTACCATCTTCTGCCAGGCAGGCAAGAGATGTGGATGGCTTGCAGTCCTTCTGCACCGTCTGCTGCCAGCCAAAGATGTAAAAGATAGATGGAGTGGATCAAAACAAGAAATAGACCAGATTTGTTTTGTACTCATTTGCTTCCCCCCCCTTCCCCGTCTAGGAGACTCATTCCTCTAGGTCACACTGCAGTCACTCACAGAGAAGGTGCAGCGAGGTAAATCTAGCCATGTATCAATCAGAGGCCAGACCAACCTGCTTGTTCCAATAAGAACAATTACTTAGGTGCACCATTTCTTATTGGAACCCTCCGTGAAGTCCTGCCTGAAATACTCATTGATGTAAAGCCACCCCCTTTGTTGATTTTAATTCCCTGTAAGCCAACCCTGTAAGCCAGTCATCAGTCGCCCCTCCCTCCATCAGAGCAATGGCAGACAATCGTTCCGCGCCTTTTTTCAGTGCGGACGCCATACCAAGGCAAGCGTGGAGGCCGCTCAGCTCACTTTGGCAATTAGGAGCACATTAAACATCACACGCATTATCCAGCAGTATATGCAGCACCAGAACCTGGCAGAGCAATACTGGGTGAGGAGGCGACGTCAGCGCGGTCACATGAGTGATCAGGACATGGACACAGATTTCTCTGAAAGCATGGGCCCTGCCAATGCATGCATCATGGTGCTAATGGGGCAGGTTCATGCTGTGGAACACCGATTCTGGGCCCGGGAATCAAGCACAGACTGGTGGGACCGCATAGTGTTGCAGGTCTGGGATGATTCCCAGTGGCTGTGAAACTTTCGCATGCGTAAGGGCACTTTCATGGAACTTTGTGACTTGCTTTCTCCTGCCCTGAGGCGCATGAATACCAAGATGAGAGCAGCCCTCACAGTTGAGAAGCGAGTGGCGATAGCCCTGTGGAAGCTTGCAATGCCAGACAGCCAGGTCAGTTGGGAATCAATTTGGAGTGGGCAAATCTACTGTGGGGGCTGCTGTGATGCAAGTAGCCCACGCAATCAAAGATCTGCTGATATCAAGGGTAGTGACCCTGGGAAATGTGCAGGTCATAGTGGATGGCTTTGCTGCAATGGGATTCCCTAACTGTGGTGGGGCTATAGACGGAACCCATATCCCTATCTTGGCACCGGAGCACCAAGCCGGCGAGTACATAAACCTCGAGGGGTACTTTTCGATAGTGCTGCAAGCTCTGGTGGATCACAAGGGACGTTTCACCAACATCAACGTGGGATGGCCGGGAAAGGTGCATGATGCTCACATCTTCAGGAACTCTGGTCTGTTTCAAAAGCTGCAGGAAGGGACTTTATTCCCAGATCAGAAAATAACTGTTGGGGATGTTGAAATGCCTATAGTTATCCTTGGGGACCCAGCCTACCCCTTAATGCCATGGCTCATGAAGCCGTACACAGGCAGCCTGGACAGTAGTCAGGAGCTGTTCAACTACAGGCTGAGCAAGTGCAGAATGGTGGTAGAATGTGCATTTGGACGTTTAAAGGCACGCTGGCGCAGTTTACTGACTCGCTTAGACCTCAGCGAAACCAATATTCCCACTGTTATTACTGCTTGCTGTGTGCTCCACAATATCTGTGAGAGTAAGGGGGAGACGTTTATGGCGGGGTGGGAGGTTGAGTCAAATCGCCTGGCTGCTGGTTACGCGCAGCCAGACACCAGGGCGGTTAGAAGAGCACAGGAGGGCGCGGTACGCCTCAGAGAAGCTTTGAAAACCAGTTTCATGACTGGCCAGGCTACGGTGTGAAAGTTCTGTTTGTTTCTCCTTGATGAAACCCCCCGCCCCTTGGTTCACTCTACTTCCCTGTAAGCTAACCACCCGCCCCTCCTCCCTTCAATCACCGCTTGCAGAGGCAATAAAGTCATTGTTGCTTCACATTCATGCATTCTTTATTCATTCATCACACAAATAGGGGGATGACTACCAAGGTAGCCCAGGAGGGGTGGTGGAGGAGGGAAGGAAAATGCCACACAGCATTTTAAGCACAGCACTTTAAAAGTTCACAACTTTAAAATTTATTGAATGACAGCCTTCTTTTTTTTGGGCAATCCTCTGTGGTGGAGTGGCTGGTTGGCTGGAGGCCCCCCCACCGTGTTCTTGGGCGTCTGGGTGTGGCTATGGAAGGCTATGGAACTTGGGGAGGAGGACGGTTGGTTACACAGGGGCTGTAGTGGCAGTCTGTGCTCCAGCTGCCTTTGCTGCAGCTCAACCATACACTGGAACATACTGATTTGATCCTCCAGCAGCCTCAGCATTGAATCCTGCCTCCTCTCATCACGCTGCTGCCACATTTGAGCTTCAGCTCTGTCTTCAGCCCGCCACCTCTCTTCCCGGTCATTTTATGCTTTCCTGCACTCTGACATTATTTGCCTCCACGCATTCATCTGTGCTCTGTCAGTGTGGGAGGACAGCATGAGCTCAGAGAACATTTCATCACGAGTGCATTTTTTTTTTCTTTCTAATCTTCACTAGCCTCTGGGAAGGAGAAGATCCTGTGATCATTGAAACACATGCAGCTGGTGGAGAAAAAAAAAGGGACAGCGGTATTTAAAAAGACACATTTTATAAAACAGTGGCTACACTCTTTCAGGGTAAACTTTGCTGTTAACATTACATACATAGCACATGTGCTTTCGTTACAAGGTCGCATTTTGCCTCCCCCCACCGTGTGGCTACCCCCTCAACCCTCCTCCCTCCCCATGGCTAACAGCGGGGAACATTTCTGTTCAGCCACAGGCAAACAGCCCAGCAGGAACAGGCACCTCTGAGTGTCCCCTGAAGAAAAGCACCCTATTTCAACCAGGTGACCATGAATGATATCTCACTCTCCTGAGGATAACACAGAGAGATAAAGAATGGATGTTGTTTGAACGCCAGCAAATATACACTGCAATGCTTTGTTGTACAATGATTTCCGAGTACGTGTTACTGGCCTGGAGTTGTAAAGTGTCCTACCATGGAGGACACAATAAGGCTGCCCTCCCCAGAAACCTTTTGCAAAGGCTTTGGGAGTACATCCAGGAGAACCACGAATGCCAGGGCAAATTAATCCTTTCACATGCTTGCTTTTAAACCATGTATAGTATTTTAAAAGGTACACTCACCGGAGGTCCCTTCTCCGCCTGCCGGGTCCAGGAGACAGCCTTGGGTGGGTTCGGGGGGCATGGGCTCCAGGTCCAGGGTGAGAAACAGTTCCTGGCTGTCGGGAAAACCGGTTTCTCCGCTTGCTTGCTGTGAGCTATCTACAACCTCCTCCTCATCATCATCTTCTTCGTCCCCAAAACCTGCTTCCGTGTTGCCTCCATCTCCATTGAAGGAATCAAACAACACGGCTGGGGTAGTGGTGGCTGAACCCCCTAAAATGGCATACAGCTCATCATAGAAGCGGCATGTTTGGGGCTCTGACCCGGAGTGTCCGTTAGCCTCTCTGGTTTTCTGATAGGCTTGCCTCAGCTCCTTAATTTTCACACGGCACTGCTTCGGATCCCTGTTATGGCCTCTGTCCCTCATGCCCTGGGAGATTTTGACAAAGGTTTTGGCATTTCAAAAACTGGAACGGAGTTCTGATAGCACGGATTCCTCTCCGTATACAGCGATTAGATCCCATACCTCCCGTTCAGTGCATGCTGGAGCTCTTTTGTAATTCTGGGATTCCATCATGGTCACCTCTGCTGATGAGCTCTGCATGGTCACCTGCAGCTTGCCACGCTGGCCAAACAGGAAGTGAGATTCAAAAGTTCGCGGTTCTTTTCCTGTCTACCGGGCCAGTGCATCTGAGTTGAGAGTGCTGTCCAGAGCGGTCACAATGGAGCACTCTGGGATAGCTCCCGGAGGCCAATACCGTCGAATTGTGTCCACAGTACCCCAAATTCGACCCGGCAAGGCCCATTTAAGCGCTAATCCACTTGTCAGGGGTGGAGTAAGGAAATCGATTTTAAGAGCTCTTTAAGTCGAAATAAAGGGCTTCATCGTGTGGACGGGTGCAGGTTTACATTGATTTAACGCTGCTAAATTCAACCTAAAGTCCTAGTGTAGACCAGGGCTAAGTGACTTAGATGGCGAAGCCCTGTTTTCAAAAGTGATTTAGGAGACCATTGACTGTCACAATTGCCTAAGTCACTTTTGAAAATGGGACTAAGTCACGGAGATCTTGCAGTGCTGAGTGGTGCAACACCTAAATACTTTTAAAAATCTGGGCCTGAGTATCTGACACTTTCACAAGGACTCCTCCTTGTTTCTGACATTTTTTAATGTATTTATCCTCAGAACAGCCCATTGAGGGAGAGAAGCGCTATTACCTCCATGTTCAGAGGCACAGAGTGACGAAGGCCCAGATTTTTAAAGGTATTTAAGTGCCCAACTTCCCAAATCTGGGCACAAGTGATTTGTCCACAGTCACACTGGAAGTCTGTTGTGGAGCAGGGAATTGAACCAGATCTAAACTAGTGGCCTAATCACTGGACTGTCCTTCCTCTTTGTTGTCTTTGGAACAAACTGCAACTATAATCACAGTTCTCCGATATTTACATCTATAAACTGAAATACAGGTGTATTAGCAGCTCAGAAGGCATCTAGATCGGATCTGTTTTTTCTAAGTACACAAATAGAGTAATAAAGACACTAAGGCTGAGATAGTCAAAGCCACTTAATGGATTTGGCTGTCCAATCCCCATTAAAATCAATGGGACCTGGGATCTGAATCCCCCAGGCTGCTTTGCAAAGCTCAGCCTGTGTTGTTCATCCAATATATAATGATTTTGAATTAATTTCTGAACAAGTGTGTAGAAAGCTGCATGATGCTTCTTGGTGCCTCTCTTCCCTCCCTGGATTTTTGTTGTTCGTTACCAGTTTGTTTCTAGCTCCAAAATCATCAATGTCTACTTCAAACCTATGTTGCACTAGAAATCCCCCAAGCCCACTTCAAAGCTGGATGGTCCTGAATTAGTACAGCGGAGCCTGACAGCAGGAATAGGTGTCAGTAGCTTTCATGAGCTACTTAACCTGCCGACTAATACACAAAGTCATTTCTGCCACAGCTGTCTGAACAATACATTTGCCAATTAAGTTAATACAATCAAATCCCTTGTATCCAGCAGAAAGGGCAGAGCAAATCCAGGTGAAAGAGAATGGAATCTTACAATTCTCCTATGTGTCACACAGCAGAACAACAAAGGGAAAGAAACAACATTATAAAAACAGTGAAATCCACTGTAAATTAATGTGAGGTATTAGGGGCCTCGCTTATACCTTGGTCTGTAACACTACAAAGAGGTGAATTATGGGAAAGCTAGACAGGTGGAACTTGGAACACAAATTGACTCACTGGCTTCGTGCTTTTTGAACCTGTTCTTTAAAGTGGTTCTGTTGGACTGGGTCTGATTTCATTCACCTACAGTCCTTCTCTGGATTTGTGGGGATGTCCCCTCTACTGAGCTGGGCTCTGTGTGATACACAGTACGCAGGTGTCATAAATATACAGCTAAGGGTAGCATAAAATCCCTCCTTACCTGTAAAGGATAAGAAGCTCAGATAACCTGATTGGCACCTGACCAGAAGGACCAATGGGGAAAGAAGATACTTCCAAATCGGGGGGGGGGGAGAGGGGGCCGCGGGAGGCTTTGTTTGGTGCTCTGTGTGTGTTCTCCCTGGAGACAAAGGGAGAGACCAGACAAGTAATCCAGCTCCCACTGAAATGATACATCTAATATTACAGAAATAGTAAGTAATAGCAAGGAAATGCATTAGAGTGTCTTTTGTTTTAACTTGTGAATTGTCCCTGTGCTAAGAGGGAGGTTTATCCCTGTTTTTGTAACTTTGAAACTAAGCCTAGAGGAAGTTCTGCTGTGTTTTTGAATCTTTTGTTACCCTGTAAAGTTATATTCCATCATGATTTTACAGAGATGATTTTTACTTTTTTTTTTTTTTAAAAAAATCCTTCTTTTAAGAACCTGACTGATTTCTCTATTGTCTTAAGATCCAAGGGTGGGTCTGTGTTCACCTGTACCAATTGGTGAGGATATTATTCTCAAGCCTTCCCCAGGAAAGGGGGTTCAGGGCTTGGAGGAATATTTTGGGGGAATAGGCCTCCAAGTGGTCCTTTCCCTGATTCTTTATCTAAATCACTTGGTGGTGGCAGCAAACTGTTCAAGGACAAGGTGGAATTTGTACTTTGGGGAAGTTTTTAACCTAAGCTGTAAAAATAAGTTTAGGGGGTCTCGCATGCAGGTCCCCACATCTGTACCCCAGAGTTCAGAGTGGGGAAGGAACCCTGACAACAGGTTAAGGTACCAACCTCACGCGCTGCTTTGACACCATAGTGATAGACACCTATGGGTAAGTATATATTGCAATTACAGGGTATGACTGCGGTTCAAGGAGACATACCTGAGCTAACTTCAGCTAGCTTGGGACCTGGAGCAGGGAAGCTGTGGCAGCACAGATGGGCCTCCTGAGTAATTAACCCAGGGCTTTGGGCGGGCTTGTGCCGCCCGCTGAAGCGCATGAGTTTTAGTACGTATATTAAAGCTAGCTCAGCTACATCTGCTTGAGCTGCCACCGTACTCTGTGATTGCAGTACAGACATACCCTTAGAAATAAAAACAGGTGACTATAGGCACAGTCACAGGGTGCTGGGGAAGTACAAGGGGAAAATAACTTCTGCTCCCGCTAACTTTTCAGCATTCTCTTAATGATTCCCTCAACATAGCTGCAGATCCTGTCCATTTTTGCTATAGGCCCCTCCCTATTTTTATGAGGTTGTACCTCTGTAGGTCATATAGACTAGACAGAAGGGTGGAGCCTAGAGCTGGAGAATACTCGGGTTCCAGGTCTCAGAGTCCTGGAACACAGTTTTTTGAATGCAATTTTCTTTTAACTGGTTTTCAAGACCAAACAACACAGTTTATTACAGGCCCAATCATGCGCCCTTTGAACTCATTAGCAAAACTCCCACAGATGTCAATGGGAGAGGGCTCCACCTTTACATTCCAAAATAAATAAATGCACAGAAGCTATTATAAATACCAGGAGTTCCAATAAAAACATAGCAATATGAAGCTTAAAATATTCATCTAGAGTTTTTATCCCTAGTAAACAACTTAATGGCCCCCTGGCAAGAAAAAGAGAAATCCTGATACTGAAAGAATACCTATCATGTGGATGTATAGAGACAGGTCTTCTGGGCAAGTCAGGCTGCGCTCAGTGCAGGACTTGTGTATTTGTCCGTGAGGATGTATGTGTGTGCACACGCACAAAAATGGCTTTATGATGCCTTTGTGTCCCCACAATCCCAAGACGAGGTATGGGCTGATTCAATCCTATGGTGCAATTTAGAGGGGCCTTGGGGCCGCTCTAAATTGCACACCACTCCCTATGGCCCCAAGGGCCTATTCTGGTAGCAAGTGTACAAGGGTGCTCTGGACATGGATGCTACTTTAGGGGTGGCATTGATCTCTCCACACTCTCAAGGAGTTCCCCCTCCATAGAGTGAATCCTCAGGTAGCCAGATAATTTGGCATTTCAGCCCCTTCATGCTGCTGGAAAAGTGCAAAAGGACCACAAGTGAGGACAACAATCTGGCCTTAAGATTTTTATGACAAATAGAGTTTTCTACAGCCATAACTTCCAATGGGAAATTATTTCCATGCCATTCTCACAAACTACTCAGGTTCCTTCCATTTTGCTAATTACCTTATTTCTTGTCATCATCATCACTGTGTAATAGTATCTTTTAAAACCACTACCAGAGGGGTAGCCGTGTTAGTCTGGATCTGTAAAAGCGGCACAGAGACCTGTGGCACCTTATTTACTAACTTAGTCTGTAAGGTGCCACAGGACTCTTTGCCACTTTTAAAACCAGGTTTTTCTGCTGCCCTGACAGGAAAACTCCATAGCTTCCTCCAGATCAGAGGTTCTCAAACAGTGGTCCGTGGACCACTGGGCTCCATTCAGATGTTCTGCGGATAGTTCCCTCTAAGATGCACGCCTGGGTGGCCGCACACAAAAGAATGAAGGGTCACCCACCTGATTAGTGGAGCCGTGCAGGCCTGGCTCCACTAATTAGGTGCCTGGACCCTGGAGAAGATGCACACGTAAGGTGAGGTGGTAGCCTTGGAGGGAGTAGGGGGTAGGTGGGAGGGGGCAGTGGGGTGAGAAGGCGGCATGGGGGGAATTTGGGATGTACAGGGCTGCGGTGGCCAGAGAAAGAGGCGACTTTCCCCAGTTCCAGGGTTGCGGCTGCTGGGGAGAGACCCCCCTCCTTCCCAGCCTCAGCTCTGTGGTGGGGGAGACACCCCCCCACCTTCCCAGTCCAGCTCGGTGCCTGCCACAGCAGGGGAGAGAGGGCACATCCATCACATTAGAAAGGTAAGACTACTCATGTTAAAATATGAGTTGTGTGCTTTTATTTGTAGAACAAAAAAACGTTTATTTTTAAGGTTTTTTTATATAGAGCTTTTACCCAAAGCACTTTACAATAGTTAGCTAATGGTACAAACAGCATTTGGAAAGATCATTAAGTGGTCCGCTGAGACCCTTAGCAATTTTAAAGTGGTCCGTGAAAAGAAAAGTTTGAGAATCACTGCTGGAGATCATTCTCTTGTGGGGGACGGGGGAGGGATGGAAGAGAGAATTTGCCTACCGCACCTTTGCTCCCCCCCCCCAAAAAAGAGAAAACAAGCATGGGTTTCTGTCTAGAGCCATGAATCTTAAAGTATTTGTCAGAGATGCAGAAGAGAAACCCTGTGCCACCGCAGTACAGCCAGATCTTCACAAACTCAATGGCACCAGGGTTTAACAGTGAAACAGGACCTTCCGTCACCTCTGCCTCCAGGATCCCCACTCCTGCCAGGGGACTTGAATGTTCTAGAGGGGCAGAGCAGCTGAGTACCTGAGTACACAGGTAAATATATATGCAATATACCCCAGGCAGGGGTTGTGGGGATAATTCATTACTGTTGTTAAACACTGTATGGTCCTTGGAAAGAAGAGTAAAGTATTGTTAGCCCTTCTGACCCATGCAGTTAGCCAACATTGTCCCCAGGGATGTTTCTGCTTCCTTTTCTGTGTGTTTCATAGAATATCAGGGTTGGAAGGGACCTCAGGAGGTCATCTAGTCCAACCCCCTGCTCAAAGCAGGACCAATCCCCAATTTTTGCCCCAGAGCCCTAAATGGCCCCGTTAAGGATTAAACTCACAACCCTGGGTTTAGCAGGCCAATGCTCAAACCACTGAGCTATCCCTCCCTTTCTATGGTATTTCTGCTGCTTACACACACACACACACACACACACCTTCCTCTAACAATACCCGTCCCTTCAGACCCCAGGGAAAACCCATCACACAGAATGGCTCAACTTCTACTCCAGCATTGCAAGTGGCCTGTGTTCTGGGTGGTGGCTCCTATTGTTTTAGATATCCAGGGCTTGCCTTAGGGGCAGGTGATCAGGGTGGCCATCCTGAGTGCCAGCTTCCGGTGAAGCCCCAAATCTGGGGGAGGGGGGAAAGGGAGAAGGGCGCATATTGCTCATTCAGTTTTGGGGGGGGGGGAGGGTTTCTCAGCAGGGAGGGGCCTGAAAACGTTTTCAACCATGGGCACCAAAACACCGAAGGCTAGTCCTACAGCTGTCTATTCCATAAAAGGAGCTTACTTGCTTTCTACATTTACCGTGAATGAAGGGTGGGTATTACACACAGCAGCTTCAGTGAGGTTTCATCTACCCGCAGTGAACAGTGTCAGTAAACAGTAAAGCAGGGTGGAAGGAAACGGCACACAGCAGACTGGTCAGTGTGTAAACAAATGTCAAATTGCTTCCTCCATACTTGCCTAATAAGGCCTTTTCTACACTACAGGGAGAGATCGATCTAAGTTACGCAACTTCAGCAATGTGAATAACGTAGCTGAAGTCGATGTACTTAGATCTACTTTCTGTGAGGTCCACACGAAGCGACGGGTACAGGAGTCGATGGGAGAGCGATTGGTGGTCGATTTAGCAAGTCTTCACTAGACCCGCTAAATCGACTGCTGATGCATCGATCACCATGTGTCAATCCCCCAGTAAGGGTAGACAAGCCCTTAGTGTCTAAGATAAAGACTAAGAACAAGCGACCAGAGAAGAGCTAGAATAGGTGATGATAATACAGAATACTTAAGCACTTACACAGAGTTTTTCATTCTAGCAACCCAGTGCACTGTGCAAACGTGGTAAGTATTGTTAGGGGGCTTATTCCTTCACCCACTTACTTCCCTGGTCCTTCTCGCATGAACAGAGAGCAACAATACCCGAAGTCCAAAGGTGCAAACAATTCGATGTTTATTGGGGTGAACTTCCAGCAAGCATGATTCCAGTTTTCTTCCTTAGTATCCTCCTTCCCAGCTCTGACACCACAGAGCCTTACACCTACCCATTCCTACCCTTAGCCAAACATGATTCCAACTTCCTTACTCCCATTCCCTGTTCCCATTTCCCCCTTTAGCAAAACACGATTCCAATTTTCTTACCCCCATTCCCTGTTCCCATCTCCCTCCCACCCACACCCACTCACTTCCTCATTGACTACAGATTATATAGTAAAACTTGAGTTCTGCTTAGCTATACCTTAACCAATCATTTTCCTGAAATTTAACTAACCAATCCTAACATATTGTAACATGATTATGTAACCAATTATATCCCACCACCTTAATTAGTTTACACCCAGCAAAATTAATTATACAGCAGACAGGAACAATCACAGAACCAGACAGAGATTATACAGACAAACAATAGCAAAGTGGGAATTATAATGACAAGACAATACAGAAGTGAGGATTTCACATCCCAGCTATTGATAAGTGAGTTCTTGCCAGACAGGATGCTATCAAACTAAGTTTTCTTTTACATTTTCTAGGCACTTCCCTTTCTCTGGAGGTGATAGGAATACAATCCTGTCCTGATAGTGCCTAACAGCCCAATAGCACCTTATTTCAATGTGACTAATTTGGAATGTGAGGATGTGACCATTCGCTTCCCAGCTTATGGCTGCCTCTGCTGCTTAGCCAAAGGCCTTAGCCTAAGAACAGGGCCTCAGACTGTCACAGTAAGAGAAGGCCCTTACACCAGCAGATAGTGATTTTGATTCTTTCTTTTATACCTCTATAATTAGCCAAGTGATAAGAATACACCTAAATTCTTAGAGTATAGGCCTTTACAGACAGGCCTGAATATCTATATCCTAACAAGTATCATTACTTCCATTTTACAAATGGGAAAACTGAGGCACAGATGTACATAACTTGACTACTGTCACACAGTGAGTAGGCAGAAGATCCAGGGCTAGAATGCAGGTATCCTGACTCTCAGTCCTGTCTCCCATGAGATTTTGCAGCATGAGACATGCAGGCTGAGAGGAAGGAAGAGGCACTCCAAAGACAACAAAGAGATTCACTACAGTTTTCCTGTAATCCTGAACAAAACTCTGCACTCTGCCAAGCTACTGCCCATAGAAAAAACAGCAGCTGCAGCAGCAGAGCCACCAGCAAACTTTGCATTTTACTGTTGAGCCAGACACCTAACCCAGAATGCAAGGCTGCTTCCTTGGGGCGGGGGGGAGGGAGCGGAGAGACACGGCTAGGGACTGGGGGAGTAAATGCTAGACACATGGTTGCAGGTGACACATGCAGCACCACGGGGGACAAAGACAAATTACAGTCTGTGGCTCTCCATTTTCGGGAGCCACCTCCGGGAAAAAGCTGTTCTGCTCTACCTCTTTCTTAGCCAGAGGCAAGGTACTTAATAAAGAAGGTCTGGTGGCAGGAGGAGGAAAACACAAACAAAATAGGAAACAACCATGGAGGCAAAATACTTCCATGCATAGGGAAAAAATAAGATTTCAGCAAAATATCTCTAGCCCACTGGAAAACAGAAACAAAATGAATGAGGCAGCGAGTGTTTAAAGTGTGAGGCTCATATATGACAGCAGAAGATCTGATATTTATGAAGAGATGTAACTGATTTGCTGTGTGAACCAGGAATATCTATCAGCTGTATCCACTGCAATTAGCTGCTATTATGCTATCCAAAAGAGGTCACTGACAGCTACAAGTTCTAAAGCAAAAACTCCCAGGCTCTGCATTTCCATTAAGAGCAATCTCGAGAGTTTGGTCTGCACAATGATTGAATGATCTTATGGAGTGATGGCTTTTGTGGGTCCTGTAGTTTGTCTCATGGAATACCAATTACAGTCATTTCAGAAACACTCTAAAGCCCCACTAGTGCCGGGATACATCAGGTACCTTGCTTACTACCAGCTTTCTTCTTTTGTAAAGGATTGCATTGTGTACCAGGGAGCTTAGAGGGGTGTTCCCAGAAGATTTTTACTTTAAAAAAAATATTTTCTGTTAACGCGCCTAAAATCACCTAATAGTGGAGCTGGGCAGGCAATGTGGAAGTTTCTCTGTGTAGCTTTGCCAAGGCATCCCAATACTGAAAGGCTAGTGCAGCAATCATAGGCAGTGAAAGAGAGAAAAGACCTACGGAACTGCGTTTAACTTATCTCCTCAGATGGTTTGTAACATATAACATGCCCTGTATTTTTGGTGGGCTCCTCTGGGGCTGTGATCACTAGAAATGAGGGAAGATGAGTCTTGATCAGACCTTCTCTGAAGTTTGGATCAAGGGTTTAGACCTCTCCGTAGCTATCATATTATTAGCCCTGTTACCTCAGCACATTTGTGCATATCCTTCTGAGCTAATGAATAATCTGTGACAAATAATTACACAATTAATTCCGCTGCTTCTTCTGCTCATGAGCTTCCTGAAAACAAACTGCAATTTTCTCAGATTTATCTGAATTTACTCATCTAATACTTCCTGCCAAATCTTTGGTCTTTAGTTTGTTTACAAGCAATTTGTGTTGCACGTATCCAAAACTCAATCTTTTTTGATTGGCTGCAGAAGTCACATGGTGTGTTTCTGAGCGTGACACTTGCAATAGGGTTTCCACTGTGAACAATCATGATTAAGAATTTATTATTCACTTACAACAAATATTCTGAAACATCCTCATGAAATTCACTGTTCCCATAAACATCCTTCCACTAAACTCATTTGTGAAAATATTCATGGAAAATGAATCCAAAAGAATAAAAAATGAAGACAAAGCAAAGCAGTTTCATATTTTGAATGAATACTCAACCGTTTTTAACCAGTAGTCACCCAGCTCTATTCTTAATAAGCTTTCACTGCATACACTTGCAATGATTACTTGAATTAATTAATCATAGTAATAATATGCATGAATTAACCATAACACCATGTATCATGAGGACCAAGGATAGCGAATGCAATACTGATTTTCTTAGTAGACCACTAGCTTTTAAAACCTCAGTACATCTTCTACAGGTTAGGCCTTAGATTTTTAACTTTTTCCAAACGTGGACAAGCAAAATGCAAAACTGATCATACCAGTTGCAACAACAACAAAAAGCATCCAATTTCCACACCTCTCCCACTCATCCCAGGCTGCAAGGCAAGGGTCAGGCCCAGGGGACATTAAAGGCCAGTTTCAAGCCTTCCCAGATAAGGTTCTCTAATGGGAACATTAACCCAGATGTGGTGAGAGCAGCACCAATGGGCACCAACCACTGTAATAATCATAGACTGAGTTATTTTCTTCCTTCACACATGATTATTAAGAGACGATGCAGGTCTTAAAGCTGGAACCTTTTGCTCTGGGAAAATTGTGGGTGACACTTTACATACGGATTAGATAATTAATGTATGCCCTGATTTCCTTCACCGTAACATAAAAAGGATGAGAACGGCACTATAATTCCAGATAATTAAAGAGTGATCGACTTACAGTAGCTTCCACTGCGGCCCACTGTCATTAACACTGCAGAAGCCCTCTCTATTCTTCACACCTCACTGCAAAGTGCACTCTTCTCTCGAGCTCCCCAGGGACTGAAGAGCTATAGAGCATCCTGTGATTGAGGTGCCTGCTGCTCCATACTGGTGTGGCTCAGGGCTTGGGCAACAGCCTCATTTCCTATTACCAATAAAAGACAGGTGTCTGCCTGCCCCTTTACAGACTCGATGGCTGAGTTTGAACCCCAAAGGATGCTGCAAACACCACTCCTGGTGCCTTGATCAAAAGGTTCCTTTCCAGTGGGATTTTGGTAGTGATTTAGCGAGAAGCAAATGGAACCGAACAAACTACTTTCATCTCCCTGCGGACTTGTCTGTCAAGCAAAGCGACACCCATATCCCGCAGATGACTTAGACTCACGGAAGAGTAACTTTCCAGAGCTGTTGGATGAGGCTGAGGTATAGTAAGTTGTATAACACAGCCATAGTTGCTGCTAGAAATCACTGTAAAACAGTTCTGGATCATAATGAGATCTTAAGATGAACCGACCGGTTGCAAAGCATTTCCAAACATTGGGCCAGATGCCACCAGTAGAATCCAGGCTGACAGTCTGTGGGGAGGAGGCACAAAATCTATCTAGAATGGGGAAACAGTAGTACAGACTCTAAGGCACAGCCCCCAAAGTAATGGATGGGCTAGGACACCCAAGAGAAACATTAGGGCAGCACATCTCCACAGGAACTGCCCAAGAACCACAAATGGAATGTTAAGCGCCTCCCTCTGGTGGAAGCAAACCAGCAAAAGGTTGATTTTCTTTTCTGGTGCTTCGAGTTCCATAGTTTCCGCATTGGAGTTGCTCTTATAAGACTTCTGAAAGCGTGCATCACACCTCATCCCTTTAAAATTTTGGAAGGCACTTCATATTCTTGGGTTAAGTGCTGTAGCTATCTTTAGAAATCTCACACTGGTATCTTCTTTGCATTTTGTCAAATCTGCAGCGAAAGTGTTCTTAAAATGAACATGTGCTGAGTCATCATCTGAGACTACTATAGCATGAAATATACGGCAGTATGCAGGTAAAATAGAGCTGGAGACATACAATTCTCCCCCAAGGAGTTCAGTCACAAATTTAATTAAAGCATTATTTTTTTAATGAGCGTCATCAGCATGGAAGCATGTCCTCTGGAATGGTGGCTGAAGCATGAAGGGGCAAACAAATTTTTAGCATATCTGGCATGTAAATACCTTGCAATGCCAGCTACAAAAGTCCCATGTCAATGCCTATTCTCACTTGCTGGTGACATTGTAATTAAGAAGTGGGCAGCATTGTCTCCCATAAATGTAAACAAACTTGTTTGTCTCAGTGATTGGCTGAATGAGAAGTAGGACTGTGTGGACTTGTAGGCTCTAAAGTTTTGCATTGTTTTGTTTTTGAGTGCAGTTATGTAACAAAAAAATCTACATTTGTAAGTTGCACTTTCACGATAAAGAGATTGAACTACACTACTTGTATGAGGTGAACTGAAAAATACTGTTTATCATTTTTACAGGGCAAATATTTGTAATAAAAATAATAATATAAAGTGAGCCCTGTACACTTTGTATTCTGTATTGTAATTGAAATCAATATATTTGAAAATGTAGAAAAACATCCCAAAATATTTAATCAATTTCAATTGGTATTCTGTTGTTTAACAATGCAATTAAAACTGCGATTAATTGCAATTAATTTTTGTAATCACGATTTACTTTTTTGAGTTAATTGCATGAGTTAACTGTGATTAATCAACAGACCTACTTTTTATACATCTAAAAAGGGTTACATCCTAAATCTCTCACTGGCTTCTCCCAAATATACCTGTTGTGAATGGGCTTAATGGCTCAGGGGATTGGGATATAGAGCCTTTCACCTGTAGGCCACTAGTTCTTTTTGTATTAACCAAAGCCCATTAACCTCTGAAATCTTCTCAGTGTCCACAATAGGGACATGAAATCATATTTGATTGAAGCAAATATAAGAAATAATCCCAGCCTGCAAAATTCACATCTAGTTGTGAAGCCAAAGTTTCCCGAACTCTGGGGGGTGCTGGGATTTGGGTTCAGACCCCAGCACAGACCAGGTTTGTTTATGGCCTTCAAGGCAGAACTTTCCTAAAGCTTGGTGGTGTCCAGACCCAGTGGGTTGGCTCAGACCCATCTCCAGTAAGAACTGATCCGAACCTTTGCCCATTCCAAAACCAAAATTGTTCTCAGGGCTTGGATCATCTCAGAAAGTATCTCCCTCACATCCTGTAACCAACCAACCACACCTGCTCCCTTTTAAATCCAAGAGGCAGGTCTCAGTAGATCCAGTAGCCTGTCTTCTGGCCCCCAATTCTGCTACTGCTACAGTAGTTCTCCTTAGGCTTCCTGGTAATCTAGTGATTTCCTATTCCTGTGGGTGGCTCATGCAAATCTCATCTTCTTGTGGACTTGAGGTGGCAGCTGCCCTCTTTGGGATAAAAACATGGGGCAGCCCCAGGGCAGCAGGAGACTGAGCTGTAGTACGGTTCAACAGAGAAGTTATTGTGCCCTGTCACCAGAGGAAATGTTGCAGCCGTCAGAGGAGAGAGGCTATATGCCTCTTATATATATATAAGCTGGGAGGTATTGCTAATTTAGAGAAGGACAGGGATACCCTACAGGAGGATCTGGATGACCTTGTAAACTGGAGTAATAGGAATAGGATGAAATTTAATAGTGAGAAGTGTAAGGTCATGCATTTAGGGATTAATAACAAGAATTTTAGTTATAAGCTAGGGACGCATCAACTAGAAGTAACGGAGGAGGAAAAGGACCTTGGAGTATTGGTTGATCATAGGTTGACTATGAGCTGCCAATGTGATATGGCTGTGAAAAAAGCTAATGTCGTCTTGGGATGCATCAGGAGAGGTATTTCCAGTAGGGATAAGGAGGTTTTAGTACCGTTATATAAGGCACTGGTGAGACCTCACCTGGAATACTGTGTGCAGTTCTGGTCTCCCATGTTTAAGAAGGATGAATTCAAACTGGAACAGGTACAGAGAAGGGCTACTAGGATGATCCGAGGAATGGAAAACTTGTCTTATGAAAGGAGACTCAGGGAGCTTGGCTTGTTTAGCCTAACTAAAAGAAGGTTGAGGGGAGATATGATTGCTCTCTATAAATATATCAGAGGGATAAATACCAGAGAGGGAGAGGAATTATTTAAACTCAATACCAATGTGGACACAAGAACAAATGGATATAAACTGGCCACTAGGAAATTTAGATTAGAAATTAGACGAAGGTTTCTAACCATCAGAGGAGTGAAGTTTTGGAATAGCCTTCCGAGGGAAGTAGTGGGGGCAAAAGATCTATCTTGCTTTAAGATTAAACTCGATAAGTTTATGGAGGAGATGGTATGATGGGATAACATGGTTTTGGTAATTAAATATTCATGGTAAATAGGCCCAATGGCCTGTGATGGGTTTTTAGATGGGGTAAGATCCAAGTTACCGGGAAAGAATTTTCTGTAGTATCTGGCTGATGAATCTTGCCCATATGCTCAGGGTTTAGCTGATCGCCATATTTGGGGTCGGGAAGGAATTTTCCTCCAGGGCAGATTGGAAGGCCCTGGAGGTTTTTCGCCTTCCTCTGTAGCATGGGGCACGGGTCACTTGCTGGAGGATTCTCTGCTCCTTGAGGTCTTCAAACTACAATTTGAGGACTTCAATAGCACAGATATAGGTGTGAGGTCTTTTTTAGGAGTGGTGGGTGAAATTCTGTGGCCTGCATTGTGCAGGAGGTCAGACTAGATGATCATAATGGTCCCTTCTGACCTAAATATCTATGAATCTATGAAACCTCGCCCAAGTCTTGCCACCCCTGGAGGGAGGGTGGATGTGGGAAATGGTGGAAGAATGGTGGCTCAAAGGTAGTAAAGAACAAGAGTCTGTTGGAAAGAGCATTATTTTTTGTCACAGAGAGGAAGAAGATGGTGGACTGGAGGGGGAGTGGGGGTCCAAAGAACTTTTAGATAAGCTTTGGTTAAGCCTTTTGGAGGTTCACTCAGCCCTGATACCTATCACTAAAAACCACTGTCACAACTGCTGTTAACCAGAACACTAAACAGCCTCAGCAGAACAGAGGCATGGAGGCTGCACTAAGAAGTCACCTCTAGAAGTGATACCTGCGGGTCAAACCCTGGCAGGGTTACTTACATTGCCTCTACCTGTCTACCTATTCTATCTGTGGATATGTATTATGCAACTGAACAACGGTTTCTGGTTTCCAATCCAGAAACTTGCCACCTTTCACAAGTAGGTAATTTACCTACCAGGATCTCCTTCCTGGACCAGTAACACTTCACGTTAAACAATGGTGCTTCGTATGGATGGCGAGAACACCCACAGGTATGCTAGTGTGGAAGGTCCAACTCCACACATCTGCAGCCTGCTGCCCCTGCTGCCAAGTGGTTATGGAAGGGGCCTAGGAAGTCCAGCGATACTCAGACCTCAGTGGTTCAGGACCCAAATTATCAATCAATGTGACCCAAAAGAGCCACAGTTGTGTGAATTAATTGTTTCATTTACTATATTACTATATAGTCATATTTAAACAGTATGAGAGGGGAAATGTTTAGTTTATATAATTCTTACAGCAAAAAAATGACTGACCAAGTATTATTTTATCAACGACAATTGGTTAATAACAAAGTAAAAGAATCCTGACTGGTTAATAACTTAGATTGGTTAACAATTAAATCACACAGTGTTTTAATATCATGTGCTGCAAAATGCCGTAGGAGACTCATTAAAGAGCCACTTGCAGCTCGCAAGCCTCAGTCTGAGTATCACTGCTATCATCTCTCGACTTCCCCATAGCCCGGCTTGGCTAGAGAGCTGGCAGGAAATCCCAGCCCCCTTTCTGCTGTCAGCTCCCTTCTCATTTGAGCGTGCGAATTCCACTCAAGAAGAGACCATATGGCATAGGCAGGAAGCAGGGGGCATATGCTGCTGCTGTTGCAGGGATGCAGCAGGCCCATAGCCTGAGATTTTGGTCTGGGAGGGCCAGCCTGTCCAGGGAGCAGCATGGGTGTTTGACCAGTCAGGGCTTGCACTGCACTACACTAATATAAGAATTGGCCATCACCCTGAGGGAAAGAGGTGACCTAATCTGGGGCTAAGGCTGGAGAGGCCTCATGGAGAGTTTGTTATTGATGAAGTTAGAGCTCCTTTGTTAAGCGTCTCATCCCCTTTCCATGGCACTGTGGTTCTTCTGCCCATGCTGACAAAGATGTTGGAATAGACCAGCATTCTGGAGTAAATTCCTGGGTAAATTCCTGCCTCCCTGAAGGCTGCAGGAGGGTTCGCCACCCTTAGGCAAAGAGTGGGAGTTTGGAAAAGCCTACCTTTGTGAGAAGAGTAACTGCATTAGATAGGCAAAGGGGAGGAGAGAATAGAAGGGCTAAAAATCCCCAAGCTTCAGCTAATAATTCAACCTCTATCTGAGAGGGGTCAGGAAGAAACTACTGGTAAGAGTACAGAGAAGGTAAACCAAAATGATTAGGGGTATGGAACAGCTTCCATATGAGCAGAGATTAAAAAGATTGGGTCTGTTCATCTTAGGAAAGAGAGGACTAAGGGGAGATATGATAGAGGTCTATAAAATCATGACTGGTGTGGAGAAAGTGAATAAGGAAGTATTATTAACCCCTTCCCATAACACAAAAACCAGGGGTCACCCAATGAATTAATAGACAGAAGGTTTAAAACAAACATAAGGAAGTATTTCACACAATGCACAGTCAACCTATGGAACTTGTTACCAGAGGATGTTGTGAAGGCCAGAATATAACTGGGTTTAAAAAAGAATTAGATAAGTTCATGGAGGAATAGGTCCATCAATGGCTAGTAGCCAAAACAGTCAGGTACGCAACCCCATGCTCTGGGTTGGTCCCTAAACCTCTGACTGCCAGAAGCTGGGACTGGGCGATTATTCAAATTGTCCTGTTCTATTCATTCCCTCTGAAGCAGCTGAAACTGGACACTGTCAGAAGACATGATACTAGGCTGGATGGTCCTTTGGTCTGACCCAGCATGGCCATTCTTACATTCTTAAGGACAGGTTACTCATAACTGCCTGATATGGCTTTCATCTGAAGCAAAAGGTACTAGCCATTTACAGAGACAGGATCTGGACTCCATGGACCATTGATCTTACCTGATATGGAAATCCCTATGTCTGGATTCTCAGGCTGGTAATTTCCAAGGGAGCCTAAGGGAATTAGGCACACTACTCATTGATATTCTGAGCTGCTTTGAAAGTACCAGCTTCCCTTTCTAAACTAAGCCTTCTTCAGCCCTCCCTACCCTTAATCTTGTCATCAGCCTCACAGTAAAGTGGACAGCCCAACATACAGCTCACCTCAGCTTGGCAGGGGGAATTCATCCCCTCTCCGGGCTGCTTCACACATCAGAGTTACAATGAAACACCAGAATCAGACAGGCCGCTTCATTCACTGCTGCTTCCCTCCCCCAACCCTCCAGAAATAAAATGAAATAAAATAAAAAAGGCTCCTGCAAGCTATGCTAGTTGCAGGTTACACTCCCTTTTTCACTGGTCACTTCTGTGTGTGTCAAACCCCCTTTTCCTGCACAGCTCAGCTCCATTCCCAGAATAAAACAAACAAAACCAAGTGCAGCTCTCAGCGGTGCTCATTTCACTTACTGTGGCTTTAGAGCAAAATTTGCTAAGGAGAGAAATGC
Organism: Lepidochelys olivacea; assembly: GCF_965140295.1. Lineage (NCBI taxonomy): Eukaryota > Metazoa > Chordata > Testudines > Cheloniidae > Lepidochelys > Lepidochelys olivacea. The sequence goes on from NC_140424.1 coordinate 18,244,041, forward strand.
ACAGGCCGCAAGGGAATGATTTCCCATTTCAGGTTCTCCTCTTTATTTCCCTCTGCATCACTATCTTTAGCCCTTTGTTTATTGACTCTGTTGACTCTCCTCCTTTTTCTCCATTGCATCACCCAGTATTTTTTAATCTATGCCTGGTTTCCTTCTTCCCCAACATCTAATACAGTTATAATAAATAAATAAATAAATAACCAGGACTATTATTGTTGCTTCTCTTCCTTCAGGGTCTCTTCAAGGCTTTAAAGGTCTCAAATGTCTGACCACAAGCCCCCTCCCATTTCATCAAGATAAACCCTTCCTGGTGCTGAAACCTGACAAATGCCTTCCTGCCTTCAGCTGTGATACTTACTTGTATCACCTTTGAAATATGTATGCACATGTTATGCAGTGTGGATGCATATCAATGCCATGCTGTCTACCTTTGCATATTAAATCATTGCCATATCTTCACCGGTAGTAAAATATGCAGAGCGTATGCTAAAGAAAGCATCCCTGCTGAACCATGGCAGACTAACGTCCTCCCCCTAAACCCTGCACACACGCTCCCCAGCATGGGCTGAAGATCCCAGGTATTTCAGCCCAATGTCCTTTGTTCTTATATTAGCAAAGGTATTTTGCTCGTGTTGCCTTTACAGTTTTAAATGCTTCGATTTTACAACTTGTGCAAATGCAAATTGCAGCTAGGTCTAGACTCTACACCCTCTCTCCATCTCCAACCCTCCAAAAAGGGGGCTTCCAATGAAAACCCAGACCCATCTTTAATTATAATAAAGATAGCAGATCTCCTTGCGTCACTGCATTTTCTGTATCACTCACTATTTCCCCTGCCCCACAGCATCAGACTACCCCAGAACACAGAGAGGTATTTCCTTCAGTGTACATTCTTAACCCCCTTCCGTTGCTGAATCAACATTGCTGTAACATTCTTTCAGTGGGGAGGGCCACTCATATGTTCACTTGTGGAGTGGTGGGACCCTACTACAAAGAGGCGAAGGACACATTGTGCCTAGAAAGCAGCCTGGCCAAGTCCCTTTGCTGACATTCACCTTCATGATGTCGCTTGGCACCACAAGCCAGAGATGGTCTGGAATCTCAGTCACTCCCACAAACCAAGCTGTTTTAAAGGGAGCATGGGATTAGACTGACCAAATGCCAGATTAATCTTTTGTGGGCCCCAGCACCTGGACCGTAGCCCTGCCCCTCACTCCTCCCATGCTCCACCTAGAGGTCCCACCCCTACTCAGCCTCTTCCCCCTGAGGCCCCACCTGCCGCTTGCATGGAGGGGAGGAGGTGAAGAGGAGTAAGCAGGGGGAAGGGGGCAGAGAGCAGTGAGTGGTGGGTGTGGCCTCAGGGAGAAGAGTCCGAGCGGGGGCAGGGCCTTGGGGCGGAGCGGGTGTGGGTCCACAGTCCGGGCGCTGGGGCCCCTTCTGAGTGTGGGCCTGGCACCACAGCACCATTGTAAACCCGGTACTGGACTGACCACACTAGACTTCAGTCTATAGTCTTGCTTCCAAGAGTAGCCAAAACTTGATGCTTTCTAGACAAGCCTCACAACTGAGTTAGTTGTGCGATGCTATACACATGGGGGAAAATGCCTTCCTGACCCCTCCAGTGATCATTGTACACTCTGAAGCATGAGATTTGACTAATCTTTTGTTAGCATCATTGAGGGTCATTGTGCACTTTGAGCTCAGTGAAACCATCTACTCAGTGTGCAATGGCAGTCAAAGAAGTGAACAAAGTGTTAGGATGTATCCAGAAAAAAATAATTCTGAACATATAATAATGCCTTTATATAAATCAACGGTAACCCTTCCTCTTCATTGCTGTAATCATTTCTGATCAACCCACCTCAAAGAAAATACTGCAGAAATTGAGATGATTAGAGGCATGGAAAGAATTTCATAGGAGAAGAACTGGAAAAGCATTTGACTGGTTGGTTTAGAGAGGAGACAAATAAGAAGGGTTATAAAGCGATATAATACAAGTACCAGGGGACATTCAAGGAAATTGAAAGGTGGCACATGTAAAATTGATAAAAAGATTTGTTTTACTATTTGTATCTATTTATATACAATTCATAATTAAACTGTGGAACTCACTACCACAAGATTTAATTGAGGCCAAGAGTTTAGCATGCTTTAAAAAAAGCATTAGACATTTATATAGATAACTGGAATGTCCACAATTGCATTAGAGAGGATGTAAGCTCTTTGGGGGCAGAGACAATCTTTTTGTTCTGTGTGTGTATAGCATCTAGCATAGCGGGGTCCTAGCCCATGACTAATTCTCCTAAGTGCGACAGTTATACAAATAATAAGTCATAATAAAAATGTAAGGAATATATGACATCATGTTTCAGGGTATAAACTGAACATTAACTGCCTGGGGTTATGAGGACACACCCTGTTGGCAAGCTACACTCTCATTCTTCTTTGCCAAGATTATTGTTCCTTCCTCTGTTCTGTCACTGTTAGAATCAGGATGCTGGACTAGATGGACCACTGTCTGAACAAGTGCTGACATTTAAAACTTGCCACCTAAACTGCACCTGCAAAATGGCACCCACTTCTCTTGTGCTGACACCACTGCATTGGTGTGCGCAGAATGAACACATACACATCTAATTACCTGTTGTGCACCCGTAAATGCCTGTGTCAGTCATGAATATGGGCTGTGAGGGGGCAACGTGCCTGCACAATGGAAGCAATCAGCTCTATTATTGATCATCAAACTATTCTATTTTTAAAAGGAATCCAGGCAAAGTGTTTGACTTGATCCGCAGAGAGTGTGAATTCTGCAGGCTGACAGCAGGCTGCGTGATGAAGTATTGTTTTTATTCGTTCTAGTGTTACCTGCCATTCAGTTCACTTAGTGACCCTTCGTCTTGGGTTCTGGGGTAGCTATAAAAAGGAGGGACTGGTCAGTTCTCACAACACCCTTCTTAATCTAAAATATCACTCCCAAATCTTCTTAAGCGCATCCCCTTTCCAGGCAAAATTATTCTAGGCTTTGCAGCCTCTTGTCATATATGCAATAATACTTTGCCATCAGGCAGCCTGGCCAGCTAATTACCTATCATTCCTCTTGCTTTCACATCTCATCTCAGAATTTCTCTCTCCTACCTGTAGTCTTCTACATTTCTCAGGCATTTCTCTTCTAGCCAGTCTTGCTCTCCCCCACCCCTTTGCTCTCCCCAATGTTGCAGAATTCAGAAAAGAAGTGAGAAAATGAGAAAAGCTGTCACTATCAAAGTGAGCTCTGGTAGAGCAAGAGAACAGGTATGAGCCCCTTTGTTTCTCTACAAGATGTCAGAAAGAGCAGGATTAGCAAGAACCATTTTCTTCTCAGCTCCCAGATGGCTATTTTCTTCAGTTGGTATCGATCCATTCACCTTTCTCCATCCTCTAGTTAAACCCCTGAGTACTTTACATCACTGCTTCTGCAGGAATACACAAAAGTTGCTCTTTGATTTCCAGTAATTAAAGCTTCATAAGACAAAAGCTACATAATGTGTCAGTGTTGCTCTGTTGGTCCCACTCTCACTTTTCAGCCAAAAGTCATGGGTTCAAACTCTACCTTAGGATTCAGGCTTCTATTCAGTGCTGACATTGTAGCACAGCATTAGGTGGGAGATGAACTGTGAAAGGTGTTATCCTTCAGATGAGAGGTTAAATGTCTGTCCTTGGTGACTGTCCAGCTTCTCCTGTCCAAGCTAATTGTGACGTTGCACGCCATAATGCTTTATAAAAATATGTTTATAAGTGTGGATACGATGTAACTGGAATATACTTTATGCAAAAGGTCTCTTGTAAGGTATCATTACAAAGCTTATGATCTGCTGAGTGTATTCATCCTATTTGTATGTATGTATCATTCTTGTATCTAAAACTAGAAATATGAAGAATAACTCTGAAGTCCTACTGTAATTATGCAAAGTGTGTGCCATTCATGGTGGTTTAGAATCTTGATGGCTCCCATTGTCAAGGACAATGGACTGTAGATGGCTCTGTTTACCTACAAGCCTCCACTGCATTCATGTGGGCCAGTCCTGGAGGAATGGAGCGGGGCTCACAGGACATGTGATCAGGTCACCTGAACTGGAATAGATCTTTAACCTGGTGCTTTTCTATTTAGAAGGAGGGGTGGGAACCCAGAGAGAGACAAAAGATTCCTGCCTTGTGCCAAAGCTATAAAAGGGGGTGGAACCAAACAAAGGGGCCCAGTCATGTGGAATCCCCTGCTTTTCACCTAAGATGCCTGCTGGAAGTAAGAAGAACTGTAGCAGGGAAAGGATTGGGCCCAGACTAGAAAGGAGTCTAGTCTGTGAAAGAAGCTTATTGGTACATCTCTGAGGGTGAGATTTACCTGTATTCAGTTTCTTAATGTATTAGGCTTAGACTTACGTGTTTTGTTTTATTTTGCTTGGTAACTTACTTTGTTATGTCTGTTATTACTTGGAACCACTTAAATCCAACTTTTTATACTTAATAAAATCACTTTTGTTTATTAATTAACCCAGAGTAAGTGATTAATACCTGGGGGAGCAAACAGCTATACATCTCTCTCTTTCAGTATGATAGAGGACAGACAATTTATGAGTTTACTCTGTATAAACTTTATACAGAGTAAAGCGGATTTATTTGGGGTTTGGATCCCATTGGGAACTCGGTGTCTGGGTGCTAGAGACAGGAGCACTTACTAAGCTGTTTTCTGTTAAGTCTGCAGCTTTGGGAGCATGGTTCAGACCCTGGGTCTGTGTTGAAGCAGATTAGCATATCTGGCTCAACAAGACAAGGTTCTGGAGTCCGAAACTGACAGAAAAACGGTCTCAGAGGTAGTCTCAGCACATCAGAGGACAGTCCCAAGGGGGTCTCTGTGACCCAACCCATCACGCTAACACTCTCTCTTGCTCAATAAAATAGGTTCTAATATAAGGGCTGTGCAGTTTTCTTTAAGGCAAAAGAGCTTCTCCTTTTTGCCGGGGTCACCGATCTTCCTGAAACAAGTTCACCATTAGGAGAGAGGCCAGTTTGTTTACTTTTCTGTGTTCATTTCTGACTGCAACCTCATTTTTCTCAATTACCTCCTGCCTCAGGTCAATAAAGATCTCAACATGTTTCGTGGAATGAGTAGTCAGAGATCAGGAATATGAATCAACCGGTGTGTTATTGGATAAGGGAAGCAGGAAATGAAATGGTCACCAATGGCTTGTTCTCTTGCGTTGGGGAGCCCCATCATGCTTTTCAGAGAACACTAAGGATTTCCTAATCTGCAGACTTCACTGAGGCTTTTCCAAGCAGAACATGTTCTAGAGGCTTGAAGACACTGAAACCTCCAGAAAGGATAGACACTGGTCTGAGAAAATTAAAGTATTTGGTCAAACCTAGCTTCAGCCAGGATCTCTTACCAATGGCATATTCCTAGAAGTGCACTGGAATAAGAACCCCCCTGGATAATATCCCACAAAAGGTGAAGTAATTTATACTTTGAAATTGGCTCAAACGAAACAGAAAATGCCTCAGTCATTATGTGCTCTGACCACATCTCGTGTTACTCAAGTCACAGTAGAGCAAAAGCCTCTAATTTCTTTCTATCTGTCATGCTTGAACCTCACCCTGCCTGGCCATAGTAGGGTTAGTAAGGTCAAAACACTGTTAAGCAAGTCACCGGTGACCACACTGCCAATGTAAAATGTGCCATGGGCTGGCATACCCCACTGTATTTGTCAGACCTATTTCCACTACCCTGATGTTATGTTCCAAGGTTTTGGGTCAGCAGTATATTCTCTCACTGAATTATGATGACTGTAGTTTAGCTGAAGAAAAGAGCATAGTAAAGTACGTTTTAAAGTGGAGGGTCTTGACCCTGCCCTTTTATATGATACAGTTTTCTCACAAGTGCAGAAGCTTTTTACCAAAGGTACCAAGGCATGTTGTGGATTAAAAAGCAAATTTGAGCACGCAGTGATAGATTACTGACAGCTCATTTTTGGCATGCAACTGCTAATCTCAGACAAGGGCATTGTAACGATCAGCTAAACTCATATTACTGGTGAAATCCTGAAAAAAGCCTTTCCTAGACAAATAGGAGAACTTTACAGCTGAGTTCCTGTAGAATGTAAGGTTGTGATAAATAAAGTGGGAGGATAGCGCCCTTTGATGGACACCCAGCCAGCCAGTTAGCTGTAAAATCGCTCTTGGTAGCTGTTCTTTTTTTTCGTTACCTGGTGGACTTTTTAACCCTTTACAGGTAAAGCAAGCTTTTTAGGCTTCAATCTGCAGAAAAGAAGAGGGAGCACCAAAGATTATTGCAACTGAAAGAACTGGAGATAAAAGAGAGAGTGAGAGGAGAAAGAGCGAAAACATCAAGTGAACCTGCTACGGAAGCAGAACTCCCCAACCCCAACAACTCCCATCACTCCCAAAATCCACAAGTGGGAACACTTATGACCTGCATACAGTGAGGACGACGATATTGCTGAATATCTGACAACCTTTGAAAGGCTGTGTGTAATACACAAAATCCCTGATAAGAGAGTTCCTACCTTGATTGCGAAATTAACTGTAAAGCTTGAAATGTATTCAATGGAATGCCTATTGAAGATGCTGCAGACTGTTGTAAATTTAAAGATACTGTTTTGCGAAGTTTTCAGATTACCCCTGAAACATATAGAGTTATATTTAGGAATCTTAAGAGGGACATTGGGATGAGTAATGGGGAATACGTACACAAAATGAAAGATTTGCTGGGAAAATGGGTGTGGGGCAAAAAGGTGGTAAGATTTGAGGGAATGTTGGATCTTGTTGCTCAAGAGCGTTTCCTAAGCATAGCATACGTAAGGCTGATGTAAAGCAAAGCCTATGGGACACGGATGTAAAGTCTGTGGATGAGATGGCTTTTTTTAGCTAAAAGAAAAGGAGTACTTGTGGCACCTTAGAGACTAACTAATTTATTTGAGCATAAGCTTTCGTGAACTACAGCTTACTTCATCGGATGCATCCGATGAAGTGAGCTGTAGCTCACGAAAGCTTATGCTCAAATAAATTGGTTAGTCTCTAAGGTGCCACAAGTACTCCTTTTCTTTTTGCAAATACAGACTAACACGGCTGTTACTCTGAAACCTTTTTTTAGCTGATGCCTTTGAACAGAATCAGGAGTCTATTGAGGGCAGGCCACAGAAAGAGGGATTTTACAGCTCACTGACTGGCTGGGTGTCCATCAAAGGAAGCTATCCCCCCACTTTATTTATCACAAAGGTGACATGGACCGTGTGTGTCTATGGAGTGGCATCTTCATAATAAAACAACAAAACACACATCATCAAACGCAGATGAAAATTCTGTGACAGTTTTGGTCAGTTCTTATCACCTGTTTTGAAGCAACAGACACAATTAAACCACTCCCCAGAATAAAGGGTGACTGGTTGTCACAGGTCCAGTGATGGGACAGTTGCCTGCTTTGAGCACCCTGGGATGTTGTGGTTGATCACAACATCTCATCGTCTGTGACTCACGGGAGCACACTGCAAACACACTCCTCCCTTTTCATGAAACTCTCTCCAACTGGGTCCACTTGCCCTTTGATACATTTTACAAGGTCTGCAGACCCGAGTGTACCTGTTTCATGGGGGAAATTTCTCATTAGAGCTTGTGCTCCTCTTCGTCTTTCATGATGAATCATTGCTGTTTTAACCATACTGCGAAGATTTATGCAGTAATAGATGTGGGGAATAGCGCTGGCTCAAGGGTCTCTGAACAATAATACATAATTCGGAAATTAATACAGGGTAGCAAAGACAATGGGATTTGAAACAGGCATTATCGGCTAAGTCAAAGGAAAATTCCACAGGCTCGTCATGTGTAGATGCTTCTGTTATACACACACCCAATTATAACTTTGGCTTTTACAGAAGAAACTGACTTAAGCCATTAAAGCTTTATTATTTTTTCCCAGGATGGGAGGGGGAGTGGGAGTATGGATTTCTTAAAGATAGAGAGTTTAAATTAAAGCTTTAAAACTGTGACTGCGCAAGATTTAATACTGACAATTAGCCTGGACAAACAGTTAATCGTCCTGCAGACATAATTTATATATTCTCTGTGCAACAGGGAGAGAATGTCAGTGCATCGCACTGCAAATTAGTGCAATAAAAGAATCTCATAACCTCTAACAGCTCGGCTGTCTGACAAAGAGAGATCATTCCTCCACTTCCGATCCTGTTGCCTAGCCACAGTGAAATCATCCTGAGCAGCTGTGCTCAGATATATACTTTATTTCCTGACTGTGTATGCTGCTTGTTTCCTTCCTACAGCATTCTGAAGCCATTCTAGCTCAGGTTGTGAGTTTTGTCAGTGCTCATGAGCTAAGCTAAGAAGGGTTGGGCCTGCTCACTGCTCAAATGGGAGACAAGTGAAAAATGATGGCTGCTGGTGCAGGAAGTCGGGTTAATGTTGTAGGTCCATTTAGGTGATTTCAGCAGAGCACCTGAGCGCAGGCTTAACTTTCAGACTTGACTTCAACAGGGCTTAAGTGCTTTGCCGAACAGGGATGGATTTGAACATGTTGTTAAAAGCTAAACTCGTGTTTAAGTTGCTTTCCTGAATCAGGGCCTAAACAGGCCTCATTCTGACTCAGTACTGTTTTTAGGTGACACTGCTGTTGGAGGTGGTGTCTGTCAGAGAAAATGTAAGATCAAGGTCCTAACCACTTGTGAGTACTTAAAGATTTTCTAGCTATTTTTGTAAGAGGACATGTGCGAACACCTGTATTTTGGCCAGATTATAAAATGGCTAATAATGTTCAAGTGGCATAAACTTCCCATACAATTTCATTTGGATAACGGTAGCAACTGCAAAACTGTGGTCCATGAACTGGAGCTATTGCTAGTGTTCTGTGGAGAGATAATTACAGGTGTTGACTCTTCTTTGTTTCCATGTGCTTTAGCGACAGCTACAAATACATTAAATAATTTCCCAATGTTAATTTTCCATGTTTTCCAGTTACTATCATTGCCACATGGGTGTCATGTGATCATCAAGAGGAAGTGGAGTCAGACCATCACCAAGAGCAGGAGAGGTTTCCATCCATTTCTCAGTTACGATGTGGTCCACACCATGACAAAATTTGGGAAGTCCCTGGATAAAGGTTACTTCTTCACTTCCTGTCCTAAACTGTGAAGTAGTATTGCTATGGAAACCTTAAACAGCTGCTGTGTTCCAATACAGATCTCGCTGCATTTCAGCGATGAGCATCTTGTACAGCACCTAAAGTATTGTCTAATCTTTTGGGATACAAGGTGCTAGCAATATGGTGCCGGAATCTGCTTTCCCCCATCTCCCTCCAGTACCTCACAGCGAACACAAACCAGTGGTATTTTCTTTTGTAAAATATTTTTTCCTTGCTAGAATGTTTTGCTTTTCTGAGCTAAGGGAGCCCCAGAGAGGTTGCTGCACATGCAGAATTTGGAAAAGCTGTTAGACCCTCTCAGCATGAACCACTAAATGGTAGATGAATCTGGGAAGTCAGGAAAAAATACATCTTATTCAAATTCACAATTTATACCCTCGTCTCTCCTGTAAAGTTAAATTTGATTTCATTTGGGAGAAAGGAGAAGGGGAATTAAAATCTTGCGCAGAGAATAAAATAGTTATACTGGGACTTCCAGCTTTTAGGGCACTGCAGGAAATTCTATCATATTTACTTCAAATAGGTTAACAAGGCAGCTAACCATTCTCTGCTTTTACTACTCATAATAGTATGCTTCTGAAGAAAGTGATTAATGAAAAGGATTAGGAACCAAACTCCTCTCCAGCATTACCACTGACTCTCTAGGTGACTTTGAGCAAATCACTTAACCTCTTTGTGCCTCATTTCCCCCATCAGTAAGAAGGCTATAATGGGCCAACTGGGGTAAATTGGCATAGCTCCACAGTACACAGATTTACATCAGCTGACGATTTGGACCAATATCTACTACCAGCCAAGGGTCTAAGGAGACTCCAGTAGAAGCCCTTTGATATCCTCATACGAAAGTTACCATGTAAATGCAAAGATTATATATTACAATGTCGTACTCAAATCAATCCCTACCCTATGCTATAACAGCTTACCCTAACCATATTTGTTGGGGGTGAATGGCCAATAAAATAATGTAATCAGTTCACCAATGTCAACAGCTGCCTCTAAATATGATTTGGCAAAGAGACATCTTATTTGCAAAAGAAACGAAGTTTTAAGAGAGGCAATTTGTTGGCTCAAAATAATTGCCCTTACATCAGGATATGTTAAAACTGAGACGTAACAAGAATGTCAGTTACCTAAAGATTGATAGTACATGACATGCTATTCTTCCCACTACAACAAATTTACATAAAATGCTTATATTACTGTAGTTTCATCGGACCCGAAAATGCAATATGATTCCAATAACATTTCTCTAGAGATACACAATGGGCTGAAACAAACACATAACACAAGTAGTGTTGGTTCAGCTGAGTGCCTTTATTAACAAACATGCCAGAATGCATTTCTAATATTGTACAATTTAAATGGAGCTTGGGTGGAAAAAATCTCTTAAGCAGGGTGGCTCTTGCTTTCAGCCAATCCATCTTACTATTTCCTAATGTCAAGCTGTTGTTTTAAAGGTGTAATAAAGCGCTCGGTTGAAATGCTGGCATCACTGTAAATTCAATCCAAGCCATTTATGTCTCCTGTTTAGCTTCCTTAGTGAGAACTCACTGGTCTCAAGTTTTAAAAAGGTTTTTTGTTTGTTTGTTTGTTTTCATTGCTTCAAACTTTTGACCTGATGGTAAATAAAAAATACAGGACGTCCTCAGGGGATATATTACATGGTTTTACAGGGACAACTCTCTTCTATTCTCAGCTCAGATACCGGCTTTTGGTAAGACACTTAAGAAAACTTTAGGTGTCAGTCTTCCTTATATGTCTACCCTCCAAACTAAGTATGGCATGCTTGTTGTGACACAGCTAAGCCCTAGTCTAGGGGGTCAAAGTGTAACTCACTAGCAAGTGTGTCTTACATGCCGCCCCCCCTCCCCCCCGATCTTGAGCCGCAGCTAGAGAACCTATGTTAGTCAGCCACAGTATCAGAGGCTCGTTCACCTGCACATCCACCAATGTGATCTATGCCATCATGTGCCAGCAATGCCCCTCTGCCATTTACATTGGGCAAACTGGACAGTCTCTACGTAAAAGAGTAAATGGACACAAATCAGATGTCAAGAATTATAACATTCATAAACCAGTCGGAGAACACTTCAATCTCTCTGGTCACACAATCACAGACATGAAGGTCGCTATCTTAAAACAAAAAAACTTCAAATCCAGACTCCAGCGAGAAACTGCTGAATTGGAATTCATTTGCAAATTGGATACTATTAATTTAGGCTTAAATAGAGACTGGGAGTGGCTAAGTCATTATGCAAGGTAGCCTATTTCCCCTTGTTTTTTCCTAACCCCCTCCCCTCCCCCGACGTTCTGGTTGTGCTGGAAATGGCCCACCTTGATTATCATGCACATTGTAGGGAGAGTGGTCACTTTGGATGAGCTATCGCCAGCAGGAGAGTGAGTTTGTGTGTGTGGTTTTTGGGAGGGGGGTGGGGGGGTGAGAGAACCTGGATTTGTGCTGGAAATGGCCCAACTTGATGATCACTTTAGATAAGCTATTACCAGCAGGACAGTGGGGTGGGAGGAGGTATTGTTTCATGGTCTCTGTGTGTATATAAAGTCTGCTGCAGTTTCCACGGTATGCATCCGATGAAGTGAGCTGTAGCTCACGAAAGCTCATGCTCAAATAAATTGGTTAGTCTCTAAGGTGCCACAAGTACTCCTTTTCTTTTTGCGACTCGGAATGTAACCAGGGACCTCCCAGGGTGATCACCGTTTCAAAAGGCAAAAGCGGGACACATGCAGGAGCTGCTCCCCTCCCTTCTGTGGCTCTGCCCCTGCTCCTCCTCTTCCCCCGAGGTTCCACCCCCTAAGGCCAGGCTGGAGCCAGGCCATGGTAAGAGCCGCCCAGGGAGCCTAGGGCACTGGGGGGAGACCCGGAACCTCCACCTGCCCTGGGTGGGAGGTTAGGGGGGGCCTGAGAGCACCCCCGACCCATGTCCCTGCCTGCCCAGGACTGGTGGAGGGTTCGGGACACCCCACAGCAGCCTGGGCTTCCTGGGCGGCTCTTACTACCTCTTCGGGAAGAGGAGGAGCAGATAGTGAGGCCTCATGATGGGGATGGGGGGGCTAAAGCCCAGCTCATCCTCCCCGCCTCCGGGAAGCAGCTGGTGCCACTCCTGAGCCTCAGACAGGCACAGAGGGGCTCCACAGGGAATCCGGAACAAACGCTGTCATGGAGTCACTCAGCCTGGGCCTGGGACTTGAATTCTGCATTTTGGGACTGTCCTGCCCAATTCGGGGTGGGTGGTCATCCGAGGACCTCCAGAGCTAAAAGCACAAGCCATTATATCTTGAGCTAAAGGGCCAAGTCTCCTTAGCTGTAACAGACTCAAATCCTCTCCAGATCAGGCACAGAAGGGGACCTGTAAACACATACTGACCAGTGGGTTACACTACCAAATACTTCAGCATTTGTTTTGCTTCAGAATAAAACAATCCCAGCAGACAGACACATAAGGCAACACTACACAACAAACCAGTGTGAGCCACCCCATGCAAACAGGTTGCTGTGCTATAGCAAACCAGCATATGAAATTCCAGCAGCAATGAGCAGCCTTGCAATGACCTACCAACATGCATGCACAGCTAAGGAAAAACTAATTTGACAAATGAACAGATTTCAGTTTCAAGCTTCAAAGGGGTTTCATAGGATAAATAATTAGTGAAATTTAAATTATTAAAAATATGAACTTACAATTCTTAAAAACAACATAAAATAGTATCCTAATTTTAGTTTTCACCATGGAAAACAAACTTCACCCATAGAAGTTTGAAATAGTTAGCTGCTGCTTCTCCTAGCCAAGACCAAGGTAGCACCATTTACGTTGTTAAAAGTACTTGATTATCACCTGCCAACATGAGAATTGAAGGTCTGGCAAGGAACAACTTGTAACTCCATAGATACAGTGTTGCTAATTAAAGTCCAGGAGCACAGGCTAGATGTGCAAAGTGGTTTGTGCAGAGGAAGTCTCCTTCACACCTAGTCACTGGGCATTGTAAATTTGTTCTTCTAACAAAATTATACCCTAATCATGCATTTTGTTTAACAAGGTTTCACATTAGTCATCCCAAAAATAGAAGCTGGTGAATGGTCTTTATCCATTTAACTGGTGCGGTAATAATCATTTTATTCCAAAGGGTATGTGCAGTTTGTAGCAAATGTACAGACTGGATTGTACTAAAAGCATCATTTTTGTAAGAGGTTTAATTCTTACATTCAGGATTGGTTTAACTGGCTTCACCGTACACACAATAATTTCTTAGAAAGGGGTTGTTATCTTTAAAAATCTTCTTTTTCATTTTTAAACTATGTTTACAATAATTCCTTGCAGGTTTGAAACTGAAATCTCTTTTCTTACAGACATTTTTTCCTGTTGTAAGCAGATTGCTGGTTTATTATTGCTTGTTATTCCACAAGGATGTGTCTAGGGTGTGGTGAGTTGAGTAGTCCAGAGGAAAGATCTCTAGGAGCAGCCAAATCTGAGGGGAAGGCTTGTACTGACCTTTATGTTCTCCTATTGTTAATTACTTCATAAATAAAGCAAACACCCAGGAAGGGTTTGTTTTGACAGTATTTGGACTTTGTTTTAGAGCAGGTTTGAAAAAGGATCCTCTCAAAAGAATACTGAATTTGGGGTGGAGGGATGGGAGTATACACAGTTTAACGACATGGAATTTATAAGAAGATAAAACAGGGGGAGTGGGAATTAAGTCACATTTTAGGCCTACTAACATTAAAGGTGCCCCTTTAAGAAGTTTGTACTAATGAGCCAGCAAATTATTGTGAGAGTCAAAACCAGCCCTCTAGTTCTTCAGACTCAGAGAACCAATCTGGGGCTGCCCAAGTGGAAAATGATGTCGTTTTTTGAGGTCAGTATCTCAGGTCAGTATTTGTGAAGGCTGCATGTGAGCACAAAGAATTCCCACAAATATATCACAGCTGAAGTCATTCATAACAAGAGGACCTATGGGCAGGCTGTGTATTGGTTGAACGTACATGGAAATAGGCTCTGGCACTAGAATCAATGCTTGCACAACATTCTATTAGCATGAAGGGAATTCTTCCCCGTCAGGAACTAACATGTGAAGCTTCAAAGCAGAGTGGGCCTTTTGCCTTTTGTAGGATGATTACCTCCTTGCTGGCTAATAAACCAGCAACATAACTGTGTGTGATTATAGCTGGAGAAGTTTGTAAGAGCTGATATCAGGGGGTTATTTCTTAGCAGACTCCTCCACAGTGAAAGGCCAAAAGTGGAGCCTCCTGTCAACAACCTGCTCCGCAAATGAAGTCACTGAACGCTGCTTTATGTTGCAAAGTCAGATTTAATTTGCTCCTCACTGTTACCTGCAAGAGTACTTTCCAGGTTTCTCCCTCCCTGGGAACATCTGTGTTTTGTATTTGTTTCCCCCAGGACTATTCTCTTGCATTTTACCCAAACTGAATTTTCTGTCCATGTTTCCTATCTATGTAATAATACCTTTGTATTATTTCTCCCTCCTTACTGGTTTATATAGCACCTCTGAATTTAACATGAGCTGCCAATTGGGTAGCTGGGGAAGATGAGAAGGTGGGTAGTGCTGGGGTTACTGATCAACAGAACTCAGGGCAAAAGAAGGGTAAGGGATAATTTTTCCTCTGTTGAATGGTTTGGGCTGCAACATGGGACCTCGAAGAGTGGAAAAATGGGAAAGCAGGAGGAATATTCAGAGTTCTGTTACAACCCCCCCACACACCCAGAGAAAGAGGAGGGCAAATAAGAGAATTCAAAAGAAGGAGGGGTGAACAGAAAAGATAAATCCCAAACAAAAACACCCCGTTCCAAAGCAGCTCCATGGAATGTTCTCATCACTTCACATAGTGAAAGAGGGATATGTACAGTACAAACTGAGATACAACTGAACTGAAAAATAAACGACACTCTGCTCTCAGTGTCTAACCTCGGTTAAGGGTAGGTAACTGGAAGCAGAGAGATTGCATGCTCAGATGTGCAGTAGGAGGTGGTGATATGTAGTTTCCTCTGACAATAATTGTGGCTGGAATGTCTGACTGCACCTATTTCCAATGTGCACAACGTGGAAGAGAAAGGCTCTTGATTATAAAGAGAGACCTTCCCTCCCCCCTCCCTCACCGTAATTACCAAATTAACACATTCTAATGGGTGAAGTACTCCGGCAGCAGACTATGATTAATGCACAAGTCAAATTAGCTGCAGATTCTTTCCCTCTAATTTTAGCCCACTAAAATAGCACGAGACAATCTGTAATGTCTCTGGGGTGAGCCTCCCACTCCACACCAGCTCCCTCCTCCACCATTTAAGGAAATCTTTAACGCTTAATGTGAGAGGCAGCTCAGCTCTGCCACTCTGCTGGAAACCTCACTCTAATTCACCCATGGCATTGCTGCGGCCCAGAAAGAGAATAATACTATGTCCTGCTAAGGGATAAAAGGTGTGAGCATCATTTGGTATCAGGTTAGCCACTGTCTTCCCAGGCACAGAAGGGCACATGGCATAGGACGATATTTAAGCTTTTCACCCCCACCTGATCACTTACAAAGATAGGGCCAGATAGTAATCCCCTTGGCACACTGCTGAGCAGTTACTGACAGCAGGCATCTAAGAGACATCTACAGGACTGGTGGTGTGGGGTAACTGCTCGGGATGTGCAATCTGGCCCATAATATTTAAACATGAGTCTGTTCATCTCCTCCACTATTCTTTTAGTTCCTTTGCTATCACAGGTATTAAAGTAATAATTTTTAACACATAAAGCCACATTTAATTTATTTCATACTAATGAGTGAGTGGGACAAATGATCTGTAAACAATATTTATTAAGAGTATAGCCCTTTTTCCTTTTGTGATTTGTTTGCAAACTGATCTCATGGTGACAGCACTGGCTCAGCATGGTACAGCTCCAGGGGTGTAGAAAGCTGAGAAGATGAATGGAGAAGAGGCTCCAAAAGACCTTGTTTGAACAAACACTACACACTTAGTAAACATAGTGCGGTAAAAGCATTCTCCACAAGGCTATTAGGGGAAAGTTCAACTCACAACCTCAGATAAAAACATCTATGAACTTCAGGAAAGTTTGTATCTAGATCATAAATTCACAGCCCAGGGCCATCTCTATCACAAACCTTTCGCCCGGCGTGAGAGCCCTGAAAAGGCTGAATGCTGAAATGCAACCTGTGGAACAGTCTTCCTTCCAAATGCTATCATTATTTCACCCTTGCAGCAATTATTCTGAGTACTCATGGAATAAATGTAATATGTTGCCCTGGATCTGTGCACAAATCTTTCCTTGGGACATCACTGGGAGTCCTAGTTCGTAGGGGCCAAATTTAAAAAAAAAAAAAATCAGCATCCAATGTACAGCTCCCCAAGTGCTCAGCAATTTTGAAAAAACTGGCCTCTTTTTGGGTTGCCTTTCGGAGAGCACCTAAGCTCCCCCAAAATGACACCCAAATGACATGCTGAAGTGGGGAGCTAACAGAACCATATTCTTTTCAATCTCCGTTTCCCTCTGTAAATACTTTTAAGAAAGCGATATGCTTTTGAGGCAACCTGTCCCAATGGAAAAGGGCAATGTGGCAAATGGTAACTGAACAGAAATCCTGTGTGTCCTCTTTCTGATTGAAGATACACTGAAGTCAACATTTGTAACTACCTAGAATACTGCAATAGGAATTTTCATTACCATGCTCTAAGCTATAGCGTGAAATTCTCTCTGGACATGCAGGAAGAGAAGGTTGCAAAATGTCTGGTGTTTAAAACGTCCTTTAAAAGCAAAACACCAAAGGGCTACCAAAAAAACAAAGGGCTAGCAGACCGGAAGGCTCAGGACAATCTCCTCCTGGCCACAGGCAAGCTAACTGTTTATATTAGGATTTTCTAAGGCATCTATTACACAGTGGGGTTTAAGGGCTACACAGCACTTCAATTTAACACAGCCTTAAATGGCCACATGCTCAAAGCTGCCACAGCTCCCAGTGTGCCTGTGTGTCCATTTCCCCCTGCTTTCTTCTTTCTCCTTTATTCCTTCCCTGTGTGACCAGAAATTTACACGACACCTGCTACCTTCAGGAGCAATAAAATGGTCAACCACAAAGCTGGGACTAACAAGGAAAAGTGCTGTCTTGGGCCAAAAAAGGGTGTTTTTAAACCATGTTAATTGGGTGTCCTAGTAACTAGGACAATAGAAAAAATTAACAGTAGTTTGAAACACCCCTTAACACCTGAGGTAGATGCACTTTTAAATCATGCTGCCTGGCCATGGTGTAAGGTAACTCATGTTAGCTGACAGAGCAGCCCCTTTAATCACCATCCGGGCCATAGTGACCAGCCCAGTGCTATGGAATTTCCTTCCAAAGAGATTAAAATGAGCATAAATCGCACTGCTGTTAGGACAAAACTGCAAGACTCATGGCATCACTCTGTCTTTCCAGCAGAAAGTAGAAACAAACAAGCCCAAGTATCATACCCCCTCACCAATCTCTCCTGATAAGAGGAGAAAATGCCATAGAATAAGTGTTTAGATATGTGGTGGATTAGTGTATGTAGCTCTGTAATGCAATCAGATACCATGGTGATTAGCGTTGTGGAAAAGCCTCAACAGATTAGACAGGCAATAAAATACAGATTTTTTTTTTAAACCTCATGGTCACTCCCCCTAGTCTGAATCTAAGCTTGATGGCTCTGACAAAGGCATTGTCATCTGACAAGACAGATCTTTGGTAGCCTCTGAGAAATGGAACAGTCCAGTTTCTGTGCATATCACACTTGACGTACAAGAGAGTGGCAAGGGATAGAATGAACATTGAGACTAGTCTAACCACACTGTGGACCCTAGAGTTGGTCCCTCCCCAAAAAGGTGCGTGGAACAACGGAGGTGGGGGGAGGAGATGCTTCCCACACTGTAACAGTTACAAAACAGAGGACTTCTATTTACAGTGCTGTTGATCCAATACTTGCCCAGAAGCATCATGTGGCTGGGAGATGAATGGGAGGGTCTAACAGATGTTTTCCCTCTCTAAATTGCCTGAATCACTTAAATAATATTACAGCTGCCCAGCAGAAAATGATTGCAAGAGAGCCAAATATAACACCACAGTGGCTGTGTCACTTCGTGTTACAGTGGTCAGCCTTGCCAGCTTTAACTTAGATGCAAAAATGAAGTTCCACTGGTATTTGCAGTATCCTCCATGCTTCCCTATACTTACCATAGTGAGTACCTACACATCTGCAAATTCTGGGATAACCGTATCAGTCTATCCAAGGCAAAACTAGCGGGTTAACAAATGGTGATGGTATTTGAATTTTCATACTGTAACTAGATTTAATGTTGTTCATTTATCTGGCAGAAAACTGTTTTTTAGTCTTTTTTGCATTACAGTTCTCTAGTAAAAATACTTAGCTCCTACAGGGTATGACCAAAAGACCATAGAATCAATGGACAGGTTCCCACTGGCTTCAGTTGGCTTTGGATCTGTCCGATATAGTGTTTTTCATCTGCAGCTCTCAAATAATGTAACCATCTTCAAGCATCCTTCTCCCCGTGTTACCGACGCGGGAACTAAGGCACAGAGAAATGAAGTGACGTATCCAAGGTCACAGACCAAGTGTGTGGCAGAGCTGGGAACAGAAATGGAGTCTTCTGACTCCAATTCTACTGGACTATGCTGCCTCTCAGATGTAAATACTCTGCCACGCCATTTAGACAAATCAAAGTCTTGCATCAGCTACTGTTTCTTTACATCATCCCAGATTTTCCACGAAGAAAATTTACTCAGACAATGGCATCATGTACTTCATCCTCCAGACCTAGCAATTGAATACAATGCCCTTCTTTAGCAGTCATTTGTTTTCATAAAATGTAAAGGAATATAGTGATGCACTCCGTGTGGAGGAGGCTGTGTACAAACTATTAATGCTGTTTATCGCAAAATTGATATTTCTCTGAAGACTTCTAATAAAGTCCAGTTCCTCCAGAGCCTTAACCATGACAAACGTCAATAAATGTTATGAGTCCCTGAGGCTGAATTTTAAAGGCGCATTAAAGAATAAAGAATGCACAGGTCAATTGCTGAAACAAGTAAATGACTTTAGGAGTAATTACATATAATTTTGTCTTGTTTATTTTGCATTAGTTATAAGTGTCCATAATCTTGTGTCCCTCGGGGTCTCTTACATTTTGAGTTGAAAGAGTCCTCACCTCTCGTTTGGTTCCAAGTGTGGTTATAAGGACCAAAAAGGGGTTCTAAAAATGGACCTTCAGTACCTAGCGTATCTGTTCCCCCTGTGTGAATTTAAAAAGTCATACCAGCTCTGTATCAGCAGAGCAAACCCCCTTTAGCTGCTGAAGGACAAGCTGTGTTCTGTTCTGGTGCTACATCAAAGGTAGGGTGACCAGAAGTCCCGTTTTAAAGGGACAGTCCCGTATTTAAACCCTCCTGCAGGTGTCCAGACTTCTTCTTAAAAACGGGCAAATTGTCCTGTATTTTCTGTCCCCCCCATCAGTACTGGCGGGTCCTGCTGCTGGCTGGATCCCTGCCCACTGCCTGCCCACACACCAGCGGTGAGTGTGGGGACCAGTTGCTAACGATGGGGGTGGGTGTGCAAGGCTGGTGGTGGGGCAAAGCTGCAGCGTGCGGGGCCGGCCGCTCCGCCTGCTGGTCCGTCAGCGCAGCCCCCTTTGCGTGCTGGCTCTCAGCCAGCAGGGCCCCACCTCCCATCCTGTTTCCGGTCAGCACTGGCTGCGCGCTGGGGTGGCTAGTGAGTATAGGCAGGCGCAAGGGGTGGCCGATCATGTGTCGCCTCTGCTGCCCACCCATTGGCCCTTTACATGCTCCCCCTCTCGCTGTCCTCTCCCTGCTTTGCCCCTTCACTCCCCCACCCCACTGCTCCTCCATATCCCCCCTGGAGGGGCATGTCCCACTCCCAGCACTGTGTGGAGAACCAGCCCCTGGTTGGAGTGCTCAGCTCACCAACAGCCTGGCCAACAGGCTCCTTCCTTCCCACACTGCCTCTGGCTGGATCGTCATCCCAGGAAAGCCCAAAATCCTCCGGCCCAGGGCGCTGGCCAGAAGGAGCCAAGCTCTGCATGTGCCAAAGCTGCACACAGCGCCGGCACGGGGAAGCCTCTCCGCCCCTCAGTTAAGCTCTGGAGTGGCCGGGGGACGGGGGAAGAGAGCAATTTCCAGCCTGTTCATGCTTCATCCCCTAGGCACCCTCCCCTGCTGAGCCACCTCTCTGGCCAAGTTCGCTGAAGCCCCTGCAGTTAGGTTCCCTGGGCTCTGGTGCACAATGCATCCTTAGGGCTTAACACCTTCCTACCCATGCTTAGCCGGGGGACAGGAGGCAGCTGGGTTACGTCAGTGGCCAGCAGCAGCATGGAGGTGTTAGCTGCCTTTCAACATTGTGCGGGCAGGAACGGACAAGCTGCCTCCAGCCACAGGGGAGGAGGGAGAGACCCTGCAACTGGAAGCAGCTCCCAGCTGTGTGAGAGAGGAGTATGGGAGTGTTTGTGTGTAACCGATCCGGGGGGGGGGGGGGCGCGGTAGGGGTGTGTGTGTCACTCCTCCCCGCGTGAACCCTAAAGCCTTAAAGATAAGAAGGTAAATAAAAAGAATCCAACTAGGCAGTATTTCTTTTTGACAATGGCTCAGTCAACTTGATGTTAATTTGAACATTTGTACTGCATAGTTCTGATTGATTGCCATTGAACTTGCTTGAATAGGAGTAATTTTACCAGGTGTCCCGTATTCAGCATAGGGAAAGATGGTCACCTAATCAAAGGGCAGAACTGCAAAGGCGGGGTTTCAGGTTTGCTATCATCGGTTTTCATATCCAAAGCACTAGTGTTCCCAGGTTTTTAAAGCTGGGATGAGGAGGCACAGCAAAAACAAGGCAGCTTTACTACCAATCCAGCCAGTGACAGGGGTGAAAGTAAGTCAAGTGACTTACCGGTATGCTGGGGCCAGCTCTGGCCCCCCGAAGGGGCGGGGCCTAGGGCGGAAGGGGTGGGGTTGAGGGGGTCAGAGCCAGCCCCAGCCCACCCTATAAGGTAAGTGCCTCCCCCCCCACCGGGGTAGCAGCAGCAGCTTGGGGCTCCGGGGGCTATTTAAAGGGTCCGTGGCTCCCCTCTTCTACCGCCCTGGTCCTTTAAATAGCCGCCAGAGCCCTGGAGTAGCAGCGGCGGGGCTCCAGTGGCTATTTAAAGGGGCCGGGCAGTAGAAGCAGGGGAACCCCCTTTAAATAGCTGCCAGAGCCCTGCAGCCGCTACCCCAGGGCTCCAGCAGCGGGGCTCTGGAGGCAATTTAAAGAGCCTGGGGCCCCAGCCAGTGCTGGGAGCCCCAGGCCCTTTAAATTGCCCCCTGGGGAAGTCGGGCTGCCCCAGTACAGTACACCGGCTCTTGTCGGTATGCCGTACCAGGGCGTACCGGCTTACTTTCACCTCTGAGACAGTCTCAGCTCCTCAAGCATATGAGGTTTGTGTGCCTGGATCAGGAATGCGCCTGAACTGAAAAACAATGAAGAGGAGGCATTATGCTGGAGGGAGAGAATCCGCTTGTGGAACCTGAGTGCTTGTAGCAAGGATCCAGTGGATAAGAGTTTTACCAGTCAAGAGAATAGAAGATGCTGAAAACAAAAGTATGAGCTAAAAGTTCTAGGAAATTTCTTCCTGGGCGGATGACCAAGTGTCTGCCTCCAGTGATCTGAAATGAACAGATCTGTCCCATGCACCAGCAACCCATCTGTCCTCCTCAAAACTCATTACATTTCACCTAGCTGACCACCACTCCCCCAGTCTTCCTGGACTCTGCTCCCCCATACTAACATACTATTACAAAACAAAAGGGAACAGAACAGCAGAAGGGTTCTTGATTCATCTCCCCTCTGTGCTCTACTCTCCAGCCTCCATTTCTCTCTCTCTGTTCTGCACTGCAACATTTCAGGAGCTCCCCTGCTTTTTCCTCTGACTCCTGTGCCCTGCTCAGATCTGTGCGGTAGCAAAAGAGTTGTCCCCATATTGCTTCATTTTTTCTTCTTACTTTGAGTGCTCTCTCTGTAGCACATGCATGGACATGTGCACCTCCACCCCACATATTTTCATTTTCAGTCATGGTTTAACATGTTTTAACTATCCCAATTATAAATTCCACTACATGAGTAGAAATTAACATTTGTCTCTCATCGATGCTAAAAATTATAACGGTGTTGGTTAATACGTGTTGAGTAACACATGCTAACATATGACTAAACACACAACATACCTCCACAAACACTCTAGAGTACATACCACTAAGACACGATGAGGACAGAAGGCGAGTGCTGTCGGCGCAGAACTAACTGGAGATAAGAACTGCTTGCACGGTGATTTTTACTCACTTTTCATTTCTTTTGTGTTCTCAGATTGCTCTAGATTAGCAGACTATTTACATACCCCTTATGAAGTACATTTGATTTTCAGGGCAGACTCAGCATCTCTTATGTGGCTGTTCTGACTCTGATGTTACTTTAAAGTGTGTCTGCTTATAACAAGACTAATAAAAATAAAGATTTTTTTTAAATGAACACAGTTTGTAGGATTTGGGACCTCTCTGCAGACAGCAGGAGGAGCAAGCACGGTAATGGACATGTCATAAACTTTCTGTGCCAGTTAATATATGTCCAGTTTTACAGTGATGTTTTACCACACACCACACATTCAGCAGAATCCCATTTCTTTTAAGTGATTTTGATAAGCTGATTGATGGAGTCCCTGTTCTTCTCATATGTGTGTGTTTGTAAGAACCCGTCTGGCTGATGCCATGGGCTTCTATCTAATGCATCCGATGAAGTGAGCTGTAGCTCACGAAAGCTCATGCTCAAATAAATTTGTTAGTCTCTAAGGTACCACAAGTACTCCTTTTCTTTTTGTGAATACAGACTAAGACGGCTGCTACTCTGAAACCTATCTAATAAAGGACTCATAATGTACTTATTTTCCTCAACCATGACTTTCCTCGACAATTTACTACTTTACAGAAATTTAATCTGCTGCTGAAATTCACTGTATTATTAATGGAGAGTCAGTGCACAGCCACACTATAATTAAACCACATGCCACAAACAAACAAAACAAACAAAAAAACCCAAACCTCACCATCCAGCATTCAAATATCATCAAGGATTTGACTGAAATTCACCAAGAAATTTAGAGCCAGGCTGAAATGCAGAAGCCTTCCAATGCCATCTTGTCTGCTCAGTTATTTCATGGAACAGATGATATGTAGATTTCCCACTATTATGATTTCCAGGGGAGGAAAAATAAACCACTTATTATAGATGTGCACGTGTACACACACACTCTTCCAAGATGGGATAGAAATAGACAAACTGTTTTAGTAAAAATAAGAACCTCTGTCCCCACCCCACAATTCCCTCCCCTTTACTGGACCAGCATCTTTAAAGTTCTGAAAATTGCCAGTCAGTTTTAATAGTGCTTTCTTGTTTTCAAAATCTATTCTCATAAGGAAATTGGCTTTTGAGAGATTTTAAGTTCTGTATGTGATGCTGGCAGACCAGATGCCAGCTCACACCAAGGCCCTTAGGCCTCAACAAACACTGACATATGCATAGCTGGAAACCAGTCTGTCTCACCTGTGTATAGTATTGTTAAGATAGGTATTGGATTTATCAATGTGTACAGTGTTTAGACTTTATGAAATGCTTGTAAATTGCTGCATGCATTAATCTCATAACCGCTATATCACATGGTATAAGGTAGTACTTAAGGCTTGGTTCTATAATTGTAAAATGTTTGTTCTGAAACTATGTAACTCACCAAAAAACCTTCATCTAATGCAAAATGCTGGATTCTTACAGAAGGTGCTCTCTCCTGCCCATCAGGAAGGACTACTGAATCCAAATGGGCCTTTGTGGAACAAAGACTTCATTGATTGCTTTCCTCATAACTCTGAAGAGGGTAGTGCCCAACCCCTTGTCCCATCACAGCTTGAACACTGGGGAAGGGGAATAAAGATGCCTGTGAAGGAAAACTTATTACTCCATAGCTTGGACTCTGAGGGATGAAGATTTCTAAGCATAAGCAAGGAGTCCCCAACTGTTTAGCTTGGGTTAGCCCTAAAAGATGCATAAAGTTTGCTTATCATAGAAGTTTCTATTATCCTTTGGCATTTAAGACTGTCAGTCATTTGTGTGCGTATGTTACCTGTTTTAACCCTGTAAACAACTCTCCTTTCTTTTGCCTAGTTAATAAATCTTTAGTTAGTTAATTACAGGATTGGCTACAAGAGTTGTCTTTGGTGAGAGATCTAAGGTGCAACTGACCTGGGGTAAGTGACTGGTCCTTTGGAACTGGGAGTAACCTGAATAATATTGTGATTTTTGGTGTAAAGGACCATCTATCAAGAGGCATCTATCTTATCTTTGGTAAGATAGCCCGGAGTGCCTAAGGTGACTGTCTGTGACTCCATGCTAAGGCTGTTATACTGCTTTAAGAGTTCACACTTGTTATCTGGTTGGTGAAATCTAATTATAGAACACACAACCAATTGGGTTTGTGCCCTGTTCCTGGACAGTCTGCTCTGAGGTTGGCATTCACACTTGTGAGCCACTCCAGTCAGCATAACACCATGATCACTAAAAATGGACCCAGACCTAGGCATCCCCAAACTTTGGATGAGACCATGAGATAACAATCTGTCCTAAGCAAAGGGCAGTAAGTTGTTATGCTACCCCCAGAGTAGCCTGGGAGAGAGACGTTGACTCAGCAGGTTATTATCTCTCTGCTCCGAGGAGGCAGTAAGTTGCTCCAGGTCTATGCTTTGCCCAGCATGTACAGTACAGCAGCGTTTGTTGAGGTTTATTTTGAGAGAAAAGGGTGCAGAGCCTTGACTGGCCATTCCCAATCCCATTCCACCTCCTTCCATCTGCCTGCACTGCTGGGGAAGGGGACGGGGTGGAAGTAGCCACTGTACAGAGTTCTCTTCCACTCCAGTGTTGCTACCTGTGATGTGGACTGTGGGAACATCCTGCAATTTGGATGGTACTTTTGGATGATCCAGATTCACATTTCACAGCTGGCCATTCCCTCTCTATTGGGCCCAACCAATCCCCCAGAGTCAAGCATCCTTTAACTATAAGAAAGTTCACACTTGGACTTTGCAACTTTGGCCCCTCTCTAGGTTGACCTGCATCTGCTCTGCGGCTTTTACATTCAGTGCTGGGAAAAGAACAAAAAGGGTTAACCTCATGGCTGTGGTGATGCCAGGCTACCTGGGTCCAGTAATAAGCCTATGTGGGCAGACAGAGGTTCATAATTACTGCAGGGGACATTTTTAGAAACAAAAGTTGAAATATTCTAGCTGGAATCCGTTTGGATGGACCTTTCGACTGGCTGCATCAGTGCCAAACAGCATCACATTGGCAAGGTACTCCATGCCCCTGCCAAGTGCCTCACGTTCCAAATCACCGTTCACGTGAAAGGTTCTCCAGGCAACACCAGAGCAGCCTTTTCACTGCGGTTGTCACAGGAAGGGAAGAGTGACAGAAACATGGCCCCCCAACACTCTCCCTGGAAAATCTGGGGACTTTAAAGGAGACCTTCCCAGTACGCCTCATCTGTAAGGATGATTGGATTGAGAGGGTGGGAAGCTGTTACAGCAGAGAGAAGAGAGGAAACCTTAGGGTTTCCCAGCACTGCAGAAACCTTTAACCCATCCTTTTCTTTCTTTCTTTCTTTTTTTTTTGGGGTGGGGGGAAGGGGGAGAATGTCTCTGCACTGCAGTCCATAGGAATTGCACACTGTGGGCCAGGGAAGCTTTAATAGGACATCCAGATCCCACATTTGTGAGCTCAGACTGGCATAAAGACATGTAAAACAGGCACTTGGGAGCCCTATTGCCAATCTGAGCACTCAGCTTCAGAACTTGGTGCTCTTACTGAGACATCTGCATTTGAGCACTAGGCCCAGTGCCTCTGTATCTGAAAGTGTTTTCAGATTCTTTCACTGAAATCTCTGCTCGCTCCTGCAGGCTCTCCCTGGCCTGTGGCAGTCCAGAGGAAAGCAGATTACTCTTTGCATCCTTCCAAGGGGGACACATGCCCATGAATTCAACTCACCAGATGCAAAATGCCCTTTTACAAGACAAAAGCAATGCCTCACCATTCGACCCAATTTAACACATGCTGGCACTGAACGCAGATTAACGTCACACCTTTCTCAGGTTCCAGTCCACCACAGGACAATATTGGGGTATGCTGACACCAAGCTGCAGGAGACTGGGGCGTCTGGAAGTTGCTGATTTGAGCTTATCCAAACCTCATTGAATAAAAACTGCAATAAAGCTCCTTGGCAGGGTGGCTCAGCACCTTAGGTGTCTAACACATGGAGACAGCTAATCTGGGCGAGTGTGGTTTTGCTATCTGGTGTGGAGTAT
Source organism: Lepidochelys olivacea (assembly GCF_965140295.1). Taxonomy (NCBI): domain Eukaryota; kingdom Metazoa; phylum Chordata; order Testudines; family Cheloniidae; genus Lepidochelys; species Lepidochelys olivacea. The sequence continues at coordinate 18,270,686 of NC_140424.1, forward strand.
CAGGTCAGGAATCGTAACCATGGAGAACAGAATGGGGTTTATTTTGATCTTGACATGTTAGCTGCTACTGTAACATAAAAACCTGGATATGAGGCTTTGCCACTGGGTCTATGATGGGATTCAGAAGCGAAGCACCACATATTCACTAACTAGACTAATATTTGAATCTGTTTCATTCTACTTTAGTGAAGGTGGGATAAAATGGTACTACTGCTCCCTCCCTTCCTCCTCTCCTCTCCCCTCCCCCGTCTTTTGGGATTGGGTCTGAGCTGTTAAAGGGGATGCAGTGGGGGGCTGGGGACATGAAGACAGAATTTCTCTGGAATAATGGAAACAGCATGGAATGTAAAAGGAAAACAGTGGGCCATTATCTCTGCTCTTTTCACATGGGACACTGCTGATATTCTTCCTGCGATTCTATACTCCTCAATATCCCACCTGTGAAAACATCAGCGCAGCGGCCAAGAGCACATATTTGTGATGATAACATCACTGGGAAGGGTGGATTTAAACAAACAGAAAAAGAAACGAGAAAGATTCTCATGCTGCTGTGTCCTACCAGTCGGCAGATTTCAATGAACTGTAGCATAAAAATGGTTAAAACAGTGTCTGAAATGGCCACTTATTATTATTTATATTGCAACTGCACCTAGAGGCCTAACCAGGATTGGACCCCCACAGTGCCAGGTGCTGTACAAATGCATAGTAAGAGAAAGTCCCTGCTCCAAAGATCTTACAGTCCAAATAGACAAGACAAATTGTAGGATGGCAGATCCTTTTCTGTGCCCGTTTCCATCCTACAACATTCCTATACTGTTAAATGATTGATACACACTTTCTACTTGAATTGCAACTTGATTACAGTTTTTTGTTTGGAGAGTACTTTTGGAAGTGGCACCCTGCTTTCATTCACCCTCCTTGTGCCCATACATTATGATACAGTCTTTATTTACATGATCACATACCAATTTTTTCCCCACAGGACCATTGCCTTATTCACTGCATTGGATGGATCTTTAAGAGCTGCACTTAACAAAAAGCTATTCAATATTTTGTTTTCCCCTACTTGTTCAACGTGCAGCCCTAGACTTTATTTACTGCATACTATTCAAACTGATCTGGAGGCAGAATTATTAATTTCCTCATGGGCTTTTCTATGACACCCATGACTATAGTATACAAGTACTCCACAAACAATTAATCTAAACAAAACTCCTGTGAGGTGAGGTGAGGTGAGGTGCAGCTATTAGTCCCATTTTACAGATGGGGAGCTGAGGCTCAGAAAAGTTAAGGTCAAAAGTATCCACTAATTTTGGGTGCCCAAACTGAGATTCTAAGACCGGATTTTTTCAGCGTATTTAGCATTAAATCATACTTTATTAGTTCAAAGTACAGTTCCTATTGATTTCATTTGCAGCTGTGAGTGCTCAATGCTTTTGAAAATCAGACCCCAGAGTCTCAAGTCAGACACCCCCAAAATGAGGAACACACAATTAGTGACCACATGTGAAAAGTTTTGTTTAAGTGACTTGACTAGCATCACCCAGGAATTCTGACGCAGAGACAGGGATAGAATCCAATTCTCTTAGGCACCTAAGTGTCTTAACCATGAGGCCATCCTTTCTCCTCAAGCAGTCCCCTGCCTCATTCACTACATACCTGCCAACTTCTGCAACAAATCAGGCAGGGGCCCACAACCCTAATTCATCCACAGAAGAGCTCCATCTTGTGCACAGACAGAGGCTTGGGTGCTGTGGAAAAATAGTATTTGATCATATTACTAAAGACTATTGTAGTGCATATGCAAGCACAAGGGGGTTGAATTAAGATTGTGCAGGCAACCTTAATTCCAATCTTTCCTAGCTTTTGAGGGCTTGACTTTGTAACCTTACTAATGTTCTTTTAATGCATATATTTGAATGTAATTTCCTAGGTTTTTAAATAAAAGCAAACAAAGAGCAGAATTCCATCACGTGGCATCATACTGACACCCACATAGGTCATCAGCAGGGTTAGAAACCTTAGCCCTACCACACGGACTTCTGTCATTTGAGCTAATGGAATAACCAATAGCAACAGCAGGTTGTCAGCCTCTCTGTAGACCAGCACCAGAGGGGAATGAGATAAATACTTTGTCAGCGAGTTTCACTGATATTTGCTGGCATCAGAGAAATGGTGAGGCACAGGAATCTTGGCTCCATTCTAGGCTCTGGGAGGGAGTGTTCTTTAGTGAGCAGAGACTCTGCTGCCTGTTGGTCCCAAGCTCGACCCCTTCTGCCCTGTCTGTTCCTTGTCCCAGTCCTGTCTTTTCCCTATCCCCCAGCTCCTTTTCTCATTGCCCACCCAGAGCCAACCTCTACTCCTCAAACTTCTCATCCTAATCCCAGTGTCCTTGCCTGGCCAGTCCCAGTCTCTCCCCATTCCCATGCCATTCCCAGTCTCACCATATTCCTTTCCCTCTCCCCAGTCTGGCTTTTGCCCCCTCTGTATTAGATTCAGATGGTTTTCTTTACCATGGTGCCTGACTGTCATAAGTGGGGGAGCACTGAGTGCCCAGGAAAGAGGCTCCCTGCTCTCAGCTCTGGTGCCTGGTCCTGCCCTGGCCCAGTTCAGCCAGGAGTAACCATGACAAGGGAGGTCCTTCTGCATATCTGTAACCCTGACTGGAACGCACTCAGTCTCTCTGTGGGGGTGGCGCATGCCCAATCTGGCCAGCACTATGAACTGTGAGGGGATGGAGCGTGTTCAGTGAGGATGGAATCCTCAGAGATTTTAGCTTTAAGCTCCAGCAAGTCTCTATGGAGAATGTGTGAACTGCGGTTTTTCCAAAGGCTTATAAGTTGGCCAAATTTGGGCATATTTTCACAGGGACAGCAAACTGCACATCCCTGACAAAGGTCATCTGCCCAGATTTCAAGACTCTGCTCCAAAGGATGCAAGCACCAGAGTATTTCGAAGACAAAAGTAGACAATTTTTGAACATGGGCTAAACACTGTGTTTGTCCCTATCCTCATTCCCAAAAACAGCCAAACCATTTTGTCTGAATTTTTTTCAGAAGCATGCAACCTGAGACAGAGATTTAAAATTTCAGCCTGAACAGTTAGCCTGGCAAAGTTACAAGCAACTTAAAACAGGGAAATGTCAGGCAACCTTAATAATAGGCAGTATTACTACCTCCTATAATATGCACTTACACACTATAAGACAGTAAGAACAGGATATACGGCAGAAGTAATTTTTCAGTGGAAAGTTCTCAAATATGCTTGTGACACTGATAATTTCCAGCACTATCCTAAATGAACTTATTTAATTAAGCTAAACCTTATTGAATTAGGTTAATACCCTTGGGGTTCATTGTATTAAAAATGCAATGGTGTATGTGGAATTGCATGTATTTCCACGGAAGCGGTAATAGGAGAACAGCAGGGGGTGATTAAGCAAATTCACTAAAGTTGCGATATCTCCAGAGAAGCCACACCCTTGGAGTGATGCACATGTACTAGTTCAAACTGGATTCTCCAGGGACCAACAGACAAAGAGAGGGTTTTCGGAAAATAGTCTCTTTTAAAACTGGCTCAGGGCCTTCTTCCTGATCCAGCAAATGGACAGGACCCCTGGCCCAAAGACGGCCCCAATTCTTAGGGGAGGGTTGGAAGGACTGGGCCTATTGAGACCCCATAAAACTAGGTGCTTGTTCTGAGCGGAAGGTCTAATGAACTCGTAACCACAAGGCAGCCCCTTGGTGGGGTGTTGAAGGACTGCTCCTGCCTGAGCCCATGTTAGGATTGAGGTGATGTCTGGTAAGCTTATTAGTGTGCATGTAGGTTCTTTTGTTTTTAACATATTTTCTCTGTAATGTTTTTTACGTGAAGAATAAAATAGGCATCCATAAAAAGAGCTGTGTGGTACTTCTAACTACTGGCAATCACTCTGTTACCAGTCTCTGAAGAGAAAGCAAGCAGGTGTGCTTGGGCCACCTGTCTGTGTTGGGAAGAGCACAGTGATGGCAGGGAACTGTGCAGCCTGGAAAAACCCTGGTCAGAAGGGAGTGAGACGCAGATCTCCACCAAAAAAGGCAACGGTTGGGCAGCTGGATGCCTGAGAGTGGGTGCCACTGAGGGGAAATACAAGTGTGGTTGCCATGAACTGTGACAGAGCTCCCTAAGGAAATAAATTAATTCAGCATTGAAGGTAGGGTAGATGAAGACGAAGGGACAAGGAATAACACAGGATAACGCTGATGACCACAAGAAATAATCACACTGTGCCCATTCCACGGTGGTGTCTTTCCAATTCCAGATCTGGAATTAGATGAACAGTGAAAGGGGAAACTATACAAATGTTCCATTTCTTTCACTGAAATTAAAAAGAGAAGAAAATCCTCAATCTGATTGTGGTCACTTGCATTTTCTGTAGAATCTTCTATTTGTATTTATTTTCCAGTGCTTCCTTTCAGTCATTGGGAAGATTTACACAGTGTATTTGTGAAGGATGATTGACTACAAGGAGTCTTTGTTGTACTATCTGCTGTAATTATTTTAATTCAAACACATTTCGTTATAGGACTGACATCATAAACGCTGTTTTCTATAACAAATAGCTGTCAGGGCTGTCAAGCAGATCTGCTTACTGTTTTATATCATTACAATATTTAATTTCAACTCTGCATTTTTTGTCAAATGTTCTCAAGATTCCCTTTCCCTGCTAGCGGGATCAGACAGACACCTTCAGTTTCAAACTGATGACTCTTTTGTGGCACGATCAGGACAAGGGGGGATTTGCTGAATGATGCAAATATATCAGCTATGCGAGCATGTGCCCAGTCTTAACTTGACTGCAGTGTCTGCATTACTGCACATATGGGTTGTTATTACCTCCAAGCTGGCTGAGTTTCATGACATGCTCAGACTCAAACCTTCCTTAGTAATAAGATCACAGAGAAGCTATTTCATTATTGGGCTTTAAATATGACCAGGAACGGATAGGAACAAGCAGCAGCTAATTCTTGGGTTCTTCCCATATTTCTCACTTATCTGACTCTGACCCTCCTTTGTTAAATGAAAAGCACTGGATCAAAAATAAAACACTTCATAAATCCATAAAGACAAATATATGGTAGCACTCTCTGTAGCGGTCCCAAATCACCACATTACAATAGAGCTGCTATGATGTTTTGAATCTTTACTGTAGAACACTAAGATTCTATTTATACAGGGATGCTACAATGTTCACCTTTGTTTTAAACTTACTTTTTTTAATTGTCAGCCACAATTTTTAACTGACCAGACCTCATTCTCCTGGCATGTGATCTCTATCCCACCAACAAACTGCTCCAGTATTTGGGGCTACATTTATGCCTGCTTCTTTGGTTCAAGGTATCATGCTCTGCTTACCAGACAGATGCCTTTCTGATGGTTTATCACTTGTATTTTTTTAATTAATGAGAGGGGTGTCTATAGCCCAGGGTAGGGGTTGGTTTTTTTTTTATCTTAGTTAATTAAAATTTAAAATCTATTTGCAAAAAAGTGTGGTAGGGAATAGTAGTATTTGGGATAACATTTTGAATTGTGTGATATCTGTCGCATGTGGCTTTGGACAGTGGCTAACAGATCACTGGCTCCTTTTGGGTCTATTTGGAAGAGATGACAGCATGATCATTTTAACCTGTCTCTTTATGTTCTTCTGGTTGAAAAGGGAGTCTTCAGAAAATTCCCTAGGACAGGTACATGACCAAATAGATGCACAGTACCAGTTTTCTGTGTTTCGGCATGACATCTGGATCCATCATTATATCATGCATATTCTGCCAAGACATTTTCATGGGATCTCGGAAAACACAGCCTATAGGGAGGGTCCAAAAGCCAGTCTGATAGTCTGTATAGCTGTTGTTTAGTGAGATCTGTATATGAGGATTTACAAATGTCCACCCATCTGCCCAGCATCTTTGAGCATCAGCTACTCCATTTCAGGAGAGTATGAGATGGAATAACTTATCTATTCTATCTTTGACTTTGCCACTAATTCATCAAATTTTGAGTCAGCAGAATACTTGTTTAGGGGACGGAGATGGGTTACAATTGCCCTTTTGGGTCAGTCCATAATCTCTTTTGGAAATCCAATCTGAGCCAGCAGGGATATGGTGCACAAGCTGCTGAAATCCCTATCTGGCACATAGAAGCACCTGGCAAAACTAAATTTTTGCACTGCAGCTCATAAATCCTCTTTGCTGCCACTGATCTCAGGTCTACCCCATGCTACAGAGCTGATTGGAGAAATTCACTCCATTTCTTAATCACTCTCTATTTGCTGTTGCACTCAACAAGAATTTGGGAGCCAAAATATTGCCCCTGCATTCCAAAATTTGTTAACTAGAATCATAGAATATCAGGGTTGGAAGGGACCTCAGGTGGTCATCTAGTCCAACCCCCTGCTCAAAGCAGGACCAATCCCCAACTAAATACTCTGAGATCTGATTCATCACTTCCTTATGGCATGTCGTACACTGGTGTAACTCCACTAGGCACCTGTCTGCGTCTTGAGGCAGCTCAATACCTTAGAAAATCTGACCCTAATTGACTTGCCAAAGATCACACAGGGAGACTGGCAAATCAGAGAATTAAACCCAGGCCTCCTGTGCCCCAGGCCAGCACTCACACCACTGACCCATCCTTCCTCTCACAAATGTTACCACCTTCAGAACACAGGGCAGTATTTCTGGGGCATTGCAGGTGTGACGGGTTGGATCACAGAAACCCCCTGGAGACTGCCACTTGATGTGCCAAGACTACTTCTGCTCCTGCTTTCTTGCCCTGTCAGCTTAGGACTTCAGTGCCCTTCCTGCTTCGAGCCAGACCTGCGAGCCTGCTTCAAATCCAGACCCAGGTCTGAACCACATCCCCTAACAGCTGTAGGCTTAACTGAAAGCAGCTTACAGAAGTGTTCCTGTCTTTGACACTCAGATGCCCAACTCCCAGTGGGGTCCAAACCCTAAATAAATCCATTTTACCGTGTATAAAGCTTATACAGGGTAAACTCATAAATTGTTCGCCCTCTGTAACACTGATAAAGAGATATGCACAGCTCCCCCCTCCCCAAGTATTAATACATACTCTGGGTTAATTAAGAAGTAAAAAGTGATTTTATTAAATACAGAAAATAGGATTTAAGTGGTTCCAAGTAGTAACAGACAGAACAAAGTGAATTACCAAGCAAAATAAAATAAAACACGCAAATCTAAGTCTAGTGCAGTAATAAAAACTGAATACAGGTAAAATCTTACCCTTAGAGATGTTTCAATAAGTTTCTTTCACAGACCAGACACCTTTCTAGTCTGGGCCCAATCCTTTCCCCTGGTACAGTCCTTGTTCCAGCTCAGGTGGTAGCTAGGGGATTTCTCACAATGGCTGCCTCTCTTTGTTCTGTTCCACGCATTTGTATATCTTTTGCATGAGGCGGGAATCCTTTGTCCCTCTGGGTTCCAACCCCTCCTTCTCAATGGAAAAACACCAGGTTAAAGATGGATTCCAGTTCAGGTGACATGATCACATGTCACTGTAAGACTCCAAGCCTTCGTTCCTCCCAGCCTGAGTCACAGGAAGGCCTGCCTGCAAACAGAGCCATCCGCAGTCAATTGTCCTGGTTGATGGGATCCTTCAAGATTCGAAACCACCATTAATGGCCCACACTTTGCATAATTACAATAGGCCCTCAGAATTATATTTCATATTTCTAGTTTCAAATACAAGAGTGATACGCTCATACAAATAGGATGACCACACTCAGTAGATTATAAGCTTTGTAATGATACCTTACAAGACACCTTTTGCAGGAAGCATATTTTAGTTACATTATATTCACACTCATCAGCATACTTTTATAAAATCATAGAGAGTGTGTCACAGCAGCGTTTGTGCAAGAAATAATAATTTTATTTTAAATCCTGGCACAAAACAGAGATGTATATTAGGAACCATTAGGAAAGGGATAGATAAGAAGACAGAAAATAACTTAATGCCATTATATAAAGCTAGGATACACCCACTCACTGAATACTGTGTGCAGTTCTGGTCACCCCACCTCAAAAATAAAAGATGTAGTAGAATTGGAAAAGGTACAGAGAAGGACAACAAAAAATGATAGGGGAATGGAACAAAGTCCATGCAAGGAGATATTATAAAGACTGGGACTGTCCATCTTAGAAAAGAGATAACGTAGGGAGGATGTGATAGCGGTTTATAAAATCGTGCCTGGTGTGGAGAACATGAATAAGGAAGTGTTATTTTTCCCTTCACGTAACACAAGAACCAAGGGTCAGCCAATGAAATTAACCAAGTCAGCAGATTTAAAACAAACAAAAGGAAGCATAAGCACAGACTCCGTGGGTGCTCCAGAGCTGGAACACCATGGGGGAAAAAAAGTGGGTGGTCAGCACCCACCAGCCGATCTACTGCTCAGCGGCGGGTGGGAAATGCTGGGGCCGGGGCATAGGAAGAGACGGAGCAAGGGTGGGGCCCAGTTGGGGGGGGGCGCAGAGTGGGGGAAGAGGGAAGAGGCAGAGTGGAGGTGGGCCTCGGGGCAAAGCATGGGTGGAGCACCCACCCAGAAAGAAGAAAGTCGGCACCTGTAACAGGAAGTACTTTTTCACACAACACTCAGTCAACCTGTGGAAATTATTGCTGTGGGATGTAGTGAAGGCCAAAAGTATAACTGGGTTCAAAAGAGAATTAGATCAGTTCATGGAGGACAGGTCCATCAATGGCTATTAGCCAAGATGGTCAGGGATGCAACCCCTTGCTCCAGATGTCCTCAAACCTCTGACTGCCAGAAGCTGGGACTGGACTACAGGGGATCGATCACTTGATCACTCCCTGTTCTGTTCACTCTCTCTGAAGCATCTGGTACTGGCCACGGTTGGAAGACAAAAAGAAAAGGAGTACTTGTGGCACCTTAGAGATTAACCAATTTATTAGAGCATAAGCTTTCGTGAGCTACAGCTCACTTCCTCAGATGCATATCGTGGAAACTGCAGCAGGCTTTATATATACACAGAGAATATGAAACAATACCTCCTCCCACCCCACCGTCCTGCTGGTAATAGCTTATCTAAAGTGATCATCAGGTGGGCAGGATAAAGACAGGATACTGGGCTAGATGGACCATTGGTCTGACCCCATACAGCCATTCTTATGTTCTTATCCTTACTTAATTTTTTAGAATTCCATCTGACAGATACTAGGGGATGAGTGAAGTATAGATTAGACAAAGAGACACATGGAAAAAGAGCAGCATGTTAATAACCCTCTTCAAATCTGTGGAATCTAGAGTTGCCTAACGCCCTAGATTGGGAGCTCTCTGGGGCAGGGATAGCTTTTGTGTTCTTTGTTTGTACAGTGTGTAGCACAATAGGACCCTACTGCCTGGCTGGGTAGCTTACAGAAAAAATAAATAATAATAATAATAAAAAATGAAATGGGAGCCGGAGCTAAACCCTGTTCTTTCCCATGTTGCTAATGTAAAAATATGACTTTATCTACACAAACATACACATTGTGAAACCCCCCTCCTCCAGGAATGTGCACCTCCACACAGTAAACATTTCATTCGCTCAAGCAACGAGACCTGAGGCTACAGACTGTTATGAGCCTAACACATGCTCTGCTATTTGGAGCTTATCATTTAATTAAAAATAATGCATGAGTTTTGGGGCCAAACCAATGAGCTAAAGCAAACTGTTCTTCTTTCCTCGCTCCCGTCTGCCTCTATTTCTTTGTGGCTGGCATGCAGAAGCATAGAACACTGTAACCTTGCTTTCTGGCACAAAAGTGCTATAAACCGTCAATAAATTTTACTGACTTTCCAGTGACCTTCATGAGGACTGGAAGAGTCACATTTCACACCAAAGATGGAGCTGTAAATATTTTATCAGTGCAGTAAACACAGTGCAGACAGCAGCACCTTACTCATTTCCCCGGGACTGCTCTGTGAATATTGCCACCTTGCTGAGGAGGAGATTTATCTGCTGCTTCAAGACGAATCCCAGCACAAAGGCGAAAGCAGCTCACAGAGAACCGAGTGTCTTATTCACAGCAGCCTCCTGTCACTGGCAGCTGCTGCCTCATTATAGAGCAGCTCCCCAGGTTTTTGAGAAAGACAGCAGCCTGGGTTGAATTAGAGTGGGATACACACTGTCCCCAGGGCATGGATCTCACTGCTACCTCAATGGGGCCCCGATCCAGCAAATCACTGAAGTATGTTCTTGAGTAGTCCTACTAAGGTGGGATTTTTCATGGCCTTTAAATTAATTGTGTGCTTAAGTGCTTTTCCTGAATCAGGGCCTCAGTCTCCAGAGTGAACTGTCCTGGTCCACTCAACAAAATTGATTTTTCTATAATTCAACTAATACTTATTTTTCCATTCCTGTAGATCTTTTTAATGGCATACATCACCAACTCAACCACCAGCTGATATGGCAAACACTCACTCACTAATATGAATAGAGGAAGGCTATGCAAAATAGGAGATATAGAACACAGATCAGATTAGGCAGCCCCATAATTTGTGAGAGGATGACTGGGCTTTAGTGAATGAGCTGTGGGAAAACATGCAAAAACCAGAGACAAACCATTAACCTCAAACTGAAATGACATTGTCCCCTATGGAGAAAGGTGTCTCTCATTTATATGCTGCATAAGTAACATCTGCACACTTAGCTGAGTACAGCAGTTCTTCACTAAGCAATCCTATGTCTATTTGTGTAGGAAAACTCAACACCAGCTATTCAGGGACTCAGACTACCCTGTGTGTGTAATGCTATTACATCAATACCTGTGTGTTACATATGCAGAATAATATGATATCAACTATCTAAAAACACTACCCTTAAAACCTGTATAACTTTTTCCTGTTTGTGCTTTATATCAATATAAAACAAATACATTAATATAAAAACAAACTGAAAAAAGGAAGAAATACGATGCACCTCACCACTATCCCTATTCAGGAGAAATAAATGCTATTTTTGGGAAATAGTTACTATTATTTCCCCAACTTTAACCCTTCAAAAAGCGGTCTGAGTAGCTTAGGCCCATATTGATCAAAATGCTTAAGCAGATGCAAATCCCACTGAAGTCAGGCACTTAAGTGCTTTGCTGAATAATATGGCCTTGAAGAAGAGTTCCTGTTTGTACACTAGCATTCAGATGCTGGCAAGTGTGACCTCAGTGTTTTATATGTGTGAATTAGACATGCAGTCAGAGAGGCTGCTGGTGTGACTATGACATACACAGACCTGTAAAAGACCAAGGCAGAGGCATGCCCTGCTCTCTACTCTGCTCTTCACAATGTTTTTTTTTTTTTTTGTGGCACTAGCTGGCCAAAGAGATTGGGAATGGGCATGAAGTAGAAAGCCTTTCCACTGGCACTCAAAGGTAGGCCAGCACAATAGTGACTGAATCCCTGCCAAAAATGCTGGGGCCTGATCCAAACCCCACTGGAGTTGAGGGGAGTCTTTTCATTAACTTCATTAGATTCTCGATCAGGCACCTAGTGGACCTCACAAAAAGCACCAATGTATAGCACTAGTTGGCAGCCTCGGCAGAAGAACTAAGGATCACGTGCATGAGGACTGAGTACCATCAGGGTGCTTAGTACTGTATAAACATGAAGGAAGACAGTGTTCCTGTACCACAAGGACACCATACAACTAAAATCTTACAACACAGACTAAGACTGGCCTCTTCGGTCAGCTATGGGGGGTGCAGGAAAATCACACTGTTGTTTATCTGTTCCATGGATAAACAGAGGACTCCATTCTCCAGAGCTCTGTTAGTCCTGGACCTGTTCACTGCATGGAATTCACTTTTTCTGTTTGGACACAAGAGTCTGCTGACTTCACTGTGGAGCAGCCATAGCTGTTCATCTGCAGCAAACCACCATTTAAAATAGTTCCTCCCTCCTAAATATGCATCTCAATTAACTAAGCAAATTAGCCTCCTTTCTGCCAAGTCACAGGAACATGGAAACAGAAGGGGAGAAGACTGAAAGGCCATCAATGACTTCTCCTTGCTGCAGTGGCAGGAAGTCATTTGTATGGGGTATGCCTCTATGATCGTAACAGAAGCTTTCCGCTCACTGTTCCAGAGGAAGACAAAAGCCTCTCAGGGTCCCTGCCCAAATGCCTTGAAGAGGCAATGAGATTGGAAGGGGAATTCCCTTCCTGCCCCAGACAGGAGAATCAACCCTATTGCATGTGAACCAGACTTGCCATGATCAAGTAGCTCATCCAAGGACACACCAGCTATTTTAATATCCCCTTAATGCAAGGCCACATCTACTGGGCAATCTCATCAGGGACACAACACGTTTTAATTTTTTACAGCCATGTTATTTCCTGGAAATAAACTGAAATGCACATGAAGTTGTTAAAAGAAAAGGAGTACTTGTGGCACCTTAGAGACTAACCAATTTATTTGAGCATGAGCTTTCGTGAGCTACAGCTCACTTCATCGGATGCATACCGTGGAAACTGCAGAAGACATTATATACACACAGAGAACATGAAACAATACCTCCTCCCACCCCACTGTCCTGCTGGTTGTTGTTGCTCTAATTGTACTAGCAATGGTGCTGGATTGGGTTCAGTTCAGTTCCCTCTCCAGACAATGCAACGCCAACAAAGGCATGTACATGGTTTTCCCCTCTCCCAGATTCTCAATCTACCTCCCAAGTAAGGAAGCCCAGCCTGCCGCAGTCAGCTGTGTGCTTCAGCACCTCCTCACTCTCACAGCTGTGTCAGGATTCCTTCTGACCAAAGACCCTGGATCCAAATCACCCTGCCCTACCCCACACCTCCTGACAGGTATGTTCCTGTCTAGCTTTTGGGTGGTTTTACAGGTCCAGGGCACTGAGAATTTTCATTAGTCCCTAAAACTTTCCTCCCATGGCTCGCAGCAGCACCCTAGGATCATGGTGATGCTGAATCCCTGAGGCAGTCTACACTGCACCCATTTGTCCCTGAGCCCTTCTCTACAAGACACACAGCATCAGCCATTCCTAGACAAGGTCTGGTTGGCACAATTCAAGGCAACTTCTAGGCTGCAGCATGTGCTTCTTTATAAATAAAAAGGACAGCAAGGAAAACAAACACTAAAAATTCCCCTGCCATTGCAGAGATGATCATCCAGTGTCATCTGCCCACTCAGGGATTGCAATCTAGAGCCTATCAAAGAAGCACAACCTCTGACTAAAACATTGCATTCTGCCTATAAAGGGTTAGTTTATGAGAATAAAGGATTAGTTCTGTCTAGCAAAGGCTCCCCACCCCCCAATTTATTTCTGCAATTGTAATTAAGGCCCTGACAAAGTGGTTTAGCTGCCTGACTCTTTTGTTCAATTTATTGATTAGCTATTTCTCAGAAGTTCATTACTATCCAGAGGCTGGGAATTGGGAATTGGGTCTGTGAGCTTTTTCAAGGCTTCATCTCTGCTTCAGATGATTAAATGCAGCCACAACACATCCATCCTGCATCGAACAGCTCTGCCCAAGGTCAAACATTCATGCAAAACAGGAGTGCATATCTGCATGTCTAAATATCATCTGCATGAATTTCCAAGAAGACATTTTTACAGCCTTCCCAGCAAGTTAAAAAAAAAAGTATTTATAAAGGTAACTCAGGTCATCTCCTGATGTTCCCCATACAATATCCTTTAAGGAAAAATATAATAAAAAACAAACAAACATAAAACCAACTCCCTTTAACTGGGATTTTGGGGCAAAATCACAACTGGTATTCACTGGCAAATCTCAGCAGAGCAGCCAAGGTCAAAATGGCAAAGGGGACCATTCATAACAGGTATGAGGCACGTGGAAGGGGGCTGTGGAGAAATGTGGAACCTCCACTACCGGTGCTGTTTTGGTGGAGAAAGGATTTTAGTGCTGTCAGTTCAGCATCAATATTCACCAGCAAAGAATAAAAACACTATTTTTCTTTTCAAACATTCAAAGCTATCTGTCCTGAAATTGGTCCATCGTGCCAAGGTAACGCAAGCCCACCAAGAAGAGTACCAGTTGCAGTGGGGATTTCTAGGGCTGTAGGCAGGAAGTGGCCCCTTCAAGTCACAGCAGAGATGCACCACCAGCAAGGCAGTAAAATTCCATGCCCAACACACCACATTATGCTTGAGGACTGCAGGGTTTTGGGGATGTCAACTTTCCCCTCTCTGGGGACAAATGGTAGCTGTCAGGGTTCCTTCCCCACTCTGAACTCTGGGGTACAGATGTGGGGACCCACATGAAAGACCCCCTATGCTTATTTTTACCAGCTTGGATTAAAACTTCCCCAAGGCACAGATTCCTTTCTTGCCTTGGGATCACTGCCACCACCAAGTGATTTAACAAACAAACAAACAATCAGGGAAAGGACCACTTGGAGTCTTATTCTCCCAAAATAGTCCCCCAAGCCTATGCCCCCTTTCCTGGGGAAGGTTTGAGCATATATCCTCACCAATTGGTTACAAAGGGACTACAGACCCAAACCTCTGGGTCTCAGAACAATGGGAAAATCAGTCAGGTTTTTAAAAAGAAGGATTTTATTTAAACAGAAAAGGTAAAAGAATCACCTCTCGTAAATTTAGGCTGGTAGTTAACCTTACAGGGTAGCAGAAAATTCAAAGAGCACAGAGGAACCTCTCTAGCCTTAGTTTCCAAGTTACAACAGAACAGGGATAAACCTCCCTCTAGTAAAGGGAAAATGTACAAGTTTATCTTTGTTTTCTCAACTAATACGCCTTCCCTGGCTGTAACTTACAAGTTTGAAATAAGAGAGACTTGTTCAGAAAGATATGGAGAACATGGATTGATGTCTGGTCCCTCTTAGTCCCAAGAGCAAACGGCCACAGAAAATAAAAACCCAAAACAAAACCTCTTCCCCCCCGACCCCAGATTTGAAAGTATCTTTTGTCCCCATTGGTTCCTTTGGTCAGGTGCCAACCAGGTTACTTGAGCTTCTTAACCCCTTACAGGTAAGGATGAATTTAGGCTACCCCTATGTTTATGACAGTAGCACTTTGTATAATGGTCGGAGCTCTGGAGAGACAGCCTGCTTAATGTGCTGACCTCTCCTGAATTTGGAAATTTAAAAAAAAATGCTTTTCTTTCTTTTATAATGAATGCTGTGTTTGTGAAAGCCCTGGAAACTGAAATCCAAAATCTCATGGACCATAAAGGAATGACCTTGCTAAATCAGACCACTGTTCCTAATTTAACATCAGTCTGTTGTCATGAAAATACATAGAGATGGAGGGTAACATTTTCAAAAAGTCCACAGGCACTTCGGACCCTAAATCCCATTGACTTTTAAAGTGCCTAAGTCACTTTTGAAAATGGGGCTCAGGCTCCCAAGTCATTCAGGTGATTTTGGAAATTTCACCAGTAATAAATTCAGCCTTATGATTTCACTGCCAGATCAACAGACATAAGAAGTGGGGAAAGGGAACTCTACCCAAACCATGCCTACAATTCAGAATAATTAGACATTTCTTATGAAATTACCAGCAATGACATAGTTAACTTTTATTTTGACATGTTGTCATGAGGATTCAGAGTCAACACCACATTGAGGTGAATGGAGTCTGTTCACACCTCTCATGTGCATTGTTTATGTCTGCCTCTGCAGACTCAGCAAGATAGCAGGACATACAAAAATTAATGAATGTTCTCTTTCCAGCTCTAAGGGCCAGTGAAAATATTTTTCGGAGCAACAAGGCAATGAGGGAAAAACCTTTGTTTAAACAAATATGCTTGATAACAATCTGCATTTTAATATGGCTAAATATAAAAGTATACATCTCGGAACAAAGAACGTAGGCCACACTTACAGGATGTGGGACTGAATCCGGGGAAGGACTGTACTCTGAAAAAGATTTGGTGGTCATGGTGGTTAATCAGCTGCACATGAGTTCCCAGCGCAACACTGTAGCCAAAAGGACTAATCTGATTCTTAGATGCATAAACGGGGAACCTTGAATAGGAATAGCAAGGTTATTTTAGCTCTATTAGGCTCTGGTGCGACTGCTGCTGGAATACTGTGTCCAGTTCTGGTGTCCACAATTCAAGAAGGATGATAATTGAAAAGGTTTCAGACAAAAGCCAAGAGAATGACAAAGGATTAGAAAGCATGACTTACAGTGATAGTCTCAAGGAGCTCGATCTATTTAGCTTAACAAAGAGAAGATTAAGGGATGACTTGATCACAGTATATAAATACCTACATGAGGAACAAACATTTGATAACTGGCTCTTCAGTCTAGTTGAGAAGGTATAACAAGATCCAATGGCTGGAAGTTGAAGCTAGACAAATTCAGACTAGAAATAAGGCAAAAAAATTTAACAGAGTAATTAACATTGAAACAATTTACTAATGGTTGTGGTGGATTTCTCTATCACTGGCAATTTTAAAATCAAGATTGGTTATTTTTTGTAAAAGACATACTCTAGTTCAGAAGTAATTACTTGGGAGAAGTTCTGTGGTTAGGTTCGACTAGATGATCATCTACGAGAGGTTAGACTAGATGATCACAAAGAGTAGCAAAAGAAATTATAAAACCATGTGAAAGGTGAAGGGACTTATGATTTACTGAAGCGCTTTTTGAGAACTGTATTGCCCAAATGGCTTTATGGCTTGGTAGACCCTTCTGTTTCTCGGTTACCGGATGGAATATGGCTCAGCTTGGTAATGATCAAAGGTTATCAGCAGGCCAGCTGAAATGAGCTGGTGGTCTCAATCTAGTTCTACAGGGAGCAGATGTTCATATCACCAGTACTGGCTTCCTTGTTAATAGTATCAGTAGAAAAGGGGTAATGACTGAATGGGCAACAGAGACTAAACTACCCCTTCATCTATAACGGATGCTAGGGAACTGGCCTGGAATACAAACAAGAATATGTTCTTGCCTGAGGCTTACAGGGGTTCTCATTTAATGATACAGAAAAATATATATAAATGATTCCAGGGTCCATATGGAGTCAAATAATATGACAAAAACTTAAATCCAACAAGTAACTCAACCCTTAGCAATAAAACACATTAAGAAAATATCCTACTTTCCTTCACCCCAAAATAACTTATTTCAAGTATCCACTGAGATAACCCCAAAAGCATGAGCAAAGAAGTAGGCTTTGCAGCCTTTCCTGAAGGTCAACAAATCTTTTGTGTAAGTGGGTCACAAAAAATCCCACAAACAGCCTCTATAGGAGTTTTTCCTATATTTTCAATAATCTGACAGGACATCCAGAAGCCTGTTCTGCTTTGAAATATTACTGGGATTGTTGTAAAACTTCAGAGAAATTTCAAGGTTGGTCGGAGTTTGGGAGGAAGATTTAGGGCTGAGATTTGCACAGGAGCCTAAGGAAATTAGGGACTCAACTGACAATTTTCAGCGTAGTAGCCGTGTTAGTCTGTATCTGCAAAAAGAAAAGGAGTACTTGTGGCACCTTAGAGACTAACAAATTTATGAGAGCATAAGCTTTCATGAGCTACAGCTCACTTCATTGGATGCATGCAGTGGAAAATAAAGTGGGGAGATTTATATACAGAGAGAACATGAAACAATGGGTGTTACCATACACACTGTAACAAGAGTGATCAGGTAAGGTGAGCTATTACCAGCAGGAGGGGGGAGGGGAAGGGAACCTTTTGTAGTCATTTCCAGCAGTTGACAAGAACGTGTGAGGAACAGTGCGGGGCGGGTGGCGGGGGGGGGGGAGTGAATAAACATGGGGAAATAGTTTTATTTATTATAGGTAACTTCTGTGTACTCTTCTGGCTCTGTCAAACTGTTTCTTCACTTCAGCAGGTGGGTATTGTAGTTGTAAGAACGCTTGATAGAGATCTTGTAGGTGTTTGTCTCTGTCTGAGGGGTTGGAGCAAATGTTACCTACTACAGGACAGGCCCAACAGAACGCCACTAGCCATCACCTTCAGCCCCCAGCTAAAACCTCTCCAATGCATCATCAAGGATCTACAACCTATCCTGAAGGACGACCCATCACTCTCAGAGATTTTGGGAGACAGGCCAGTCCTTGCTTACAGACAGCCCCTCCAACCTGAAGCAAATACTCACCAGCAACCACACACCACACAACAAAAAACACTAACCCAGGAACCTATCCTTGCAACAAAGCCCGTTGCCAACCATGTCCACATATCTATTCAGGGGACACCATCATAGGGCGTAATCACATCAGCCACACTATCAGAGGCTTGTTCACCTGCACATCTACCAATGTGATATATGTCATCATGTGCCAGCAATGCCCCTCTGCCATGTACATTGGCCAAACTGGACAGTCTCTATGAAAAAGAATAAATGGACACAAATCAGAAGTCAAGAATTATAACATTCAAAAACCAGTTGGAGAACACTTCAACCTCTTTGGTCACTCGATTACAGACCTAGAAGTGGCAATTCTTCAACAACAAAAACTTCAAAACTCCAGACTCCAACGAGAGACTGCTGAATTGGAATTAATTTGCAAACTGGACACCATGAAATTAGGCTTGAATAAAGACTGGGAGTGGATGTGTCATTACACAAAGTAAAACTATTTCCCCATGTTTATTCCCCCTCCCCCGCACTGTTCCTCACACGTTCTTGTCAACTGCTGGAAATGGCCCACCTTGATTATCACTACAAAAGGTTCTCTCCCCTCCCCCGCTCTCCTGCTGGTAATAGCTCACCTTACCTGATCGCTCTCTTTACAGTGTGTATGGTAACACCCATTATTTCATGTTCTCTGTGTATATAAATCTCCCCACTGTATTTTCCACTGCATGCATCCGACGAAGTGAGCTGTAGCTCACGAAAGCTTATGCTCAAATAAATTGGTTAGTCTCTAAGGTGCCACAAGTCCTCCTTTTCTTTTTTCATTTGACAATGTATTTCAGTGCAAGCTGGGCATCTAACTGCTACCGTCTCTGCATTGGATCATCTTTTTTGTATCCAAATTGGCTTGCTCGTTCCCAAGCATTTTTCTAACCCTCTTCAAGTTCCATAAGTAGTTATGTCATAGGGCCCCAATTCTCTAGCATGCAGAGTACCCTCAACTTCCAAGTCAATGGGAATGGAGAGCATTCAGCACCTTATAGGATGAGACCATGCTGCACAATTCAGTCATTTCCATAGCAACAGACTGACGTCACAAATACAGGCTTAAGACTGTGGTGGGATTGAGGTGAGGAAGCAGAATGGAAAACCCTTAAAAAGGGATGGGAATGAACATAGGAAGAGCTTACCAACTCAATAAACTGCTCTTTGTAATAATGTTTTCTCCTTTCATGTGTGAAAGACCTTTTTAAAAAATCACTTTCAAGTCAAGGGCAGGAGAGACTAATACTCATACACAGCTCGATTTCTCTTTAATTGGATACATTATTTCCCTTTCCAATCATTCATTTTTAAAAAATAAACATTGTTTACATTCAAATCAGGCCATTTCCTGTTCTCGCTCTTCTCCCCCTCTCATCCCAGCACCTGTTTGTGTAGTGGCACAATTATTTCCATAGTGACAGACTTGTGATCTTAGATGTGTTGTGTACAGGGCTGAGTTACAAGCTGGATGATCAAGAAGCTGAGCAGATGGGTTTCTCTAGGGATAAAGCGCTGGGTTACTGACAATGAACAAGGAAAAGGGGGGAAAGTTGCTCTTCCACCCGCTCCCTTCTTGCCCTCCAAAGATTTTGTCTCCAATTTTCTCCCCTCCCGTAAGGTTCCCTTGCAAGGAACATAACTGATATCGTCACTGAAAATAATAGAATTGATAGCCCAGACTCAACACTATAAATTTAGCTATTATGTTCCTGATGGGAAAATGAAGAATGAAATGAATTGAGACAGAATATTTGTCTTAATAATAGTCTCTTTTCTATGGTGTATGTGTTAACACATCTGTGTATAAATACACATAACCTATATATAAAGAACTGGATACACACATATATAATTAGGCATTCATGTGTGTGTGTACATACTCATAACTAGTAACAGTTTTTTTAAATAAACACTCAGGTGTGCACACACACCAAGAAATTAGCTAAGATAACCAAAGACCAAATTACAATAGAAATACAGGTTTCAGAGTAGCAGCCGTGTTAGTCTGTATCCGCAGAAAGAAAAGGAGGACTTGTGGCACCTTAGAGACTAACAAATTAGTTAGTTTCTAAGGTGCCACAAGTCCTCCTTTTCTTTCAATAGAAATACAGATGCTGTGCTCGAGCTGCCTCGTGGGGGATGGCTGTACCCTATCAGAACCTGTCTATGCAGATAACTAAATGGTTCCACCATCACAAAAAAAACCAAGAGGCTTCTTCCTTGGCCCTTCGTCATCTTTTGGGTTTATTTTATTTTTCGCCAGGAAAGTAAAAGCTGAGCCAGCGGTTCACTGGTCTAAGCTGTTGACCTGAGGCTGTGATAAGAATTCTACTCATAATTCCAACTGACCACTCCCCCGCAAGCTCCTCTCCCCCCCATACACCGTCCCTCCCTTGTTGGGCTGGTGCAGAGTCATCCTCCTCATCCCACCCTGAAAGCATCACCCGAAAAAGAGTGTGTGTCCAGGATATGATCGTTTGTCATTTAGATAGAGTATATGATATGAACCATGGCAAACACTGTAATGACTAATTTCAAACATTTATTACAACACTTGAGAGACTTGAAAGCTGTCCTTGCGCTTGATTTTAATAAATGCAGTCTTGAAGCAGCCGCTTATCAAAGTGACACAAATTGTGTGGTAAATAGATTATGGCACAGCTGAAATACTGGAAAATGAGATCAGAAATGCTCCTACTTTCCCTTTTAGAACACCGTAAGATACTCCAACCTGAGTGGATGCTGGAACACTAGCATGGGCAGATCCTCTGAAAATGAGAGGAGGCCAAACCGCTGGCAAATTAACGCTGAACCCGTTTGACTGTAAATCATTTACTCATTGGTGTGTGAACATTTTCTTATGCATTAGCTGGTTATGGTTTGTACTTTCTAGGGGTGGGAGAAGCCACAAAGGCCTGATCCACACCTAAAACTTTGGTCAACCTAGCTATGTCTCTATGGAAAAGTCACACCCCTGAGAGACGTAGTTAAGCCGATATAAGTCCTGGTGTAGACAGTGGTAGGTGAATGGAAGAATTTTTCTGTTGACTTAGCTATCAGCTCTCAAAGGGGTGGATTTACTACAGCAACAAAAAACCCTTCCTTCGCTGCAGCAAGTACCCACGCTACAGTGGGGCTGCTGCTGTGCTGCTATAGCGCTTTTAATATAGATTTATCTGAAGAGGGACCTTGGTTCGCTTTCAGTGCCAAACCCAGAAATCAGACCGCCCACCTGAACAGGTGGGGCCTATCACATTAACGACTGATCTTTCAAAGGTGCTAAGAGCTCACAGACTCCATTGGCTTTCGTGGGAGGCGCAAGCCCTAGAGCAGGTGAAAAATCAAGCCATAAGGGCTTGTCTACATAGAGACAAACAGGGTAGGTCTACACGGCAGCTGGGAGCGAGCTTTCCCACCTGTGGTCGTTGCAGCTCCAGTGGCGATTCAGGCTAGCCACCCAAGATCAAACCCGGTGGGTCAGGTGGCCCAAGCTGCTGCCCAAACAGCAACATCCACGCTGCTATTATTAGTGCACTAGCTCAAGCCCTGCTAGCATGAGTCTGTCCACCCAGGCTGGGAGACTCACTTCCAGCTGCAGTGTATGCATATCCAAAGTCTCTGTTGGGTATGTCTAGATGTTGAGTGGGGGGTGTACTTCCCAGCTTGAGGAGACATGTCTGACTGAGCTAGCATGCTAAAAACAGCATAGCCATGGCAGCGTGAGCCACCTGAGGGCCCAGCTGCCCCGAGTACCGGCCTAAAGTCTTGGCCCAGGTCAAAACGTACCCATACCCTTCGTGCGCAGCAAGCTGGGATGTAAATCTATAGCACGCTAGCTTGCCACACACTAACTGGCCGTGTGGCCCCTGATTCCTTAGCGTGTTTTGACCTACAGAATTTTAGTGTGTGGTAGCAGGATCCACACGGCCTGTTGGTGCTTGACAAGCTAGGGAGCAGTACCTGCCACATGTTAAGTCTTCATGCAGACAAGCCCTGACATTTTTAACAGCAGCCACTGATTTCACCAGTCCAGCTTGGGCCTGATTTCCTGGAGGTGCTGAGCACCCACGGTTCCAGTCAAAGTCAATGAAACCACTGTTGCTCAGCTCCTCTGGGGAAAAAAAATACCCCAACTCAGAAGCCACTTCTGAAATTGTTTAGGCCAAGTGGCTTTTTCCACTTGCAGAACTAGAAAGAATACAACTACTGTCATGGACAGCATGGCATAACACGGGCCTTTTACTGGCCACTAAGTGAATTTATTTCAGATCATTTATAGTCTTTTGCCTTTTGCTAACAATAAGTAAAAACAAACAGATTTCACTGCTGGGGATCTGACTTTTATTTGCTTTCATTCCTCTCTTCTTGGTTCACTTTCTTTTACAATTGTTTCTTTATGTGCATCTATTACAGCTGCCTGCATGATTCACGTCTCTCCGGCTCCTTGCTCTCTTCCTTGTGTTTTATTTCATTGTGCTCTTTATGTTGCATGGATTGCTTTCCCTCTTCCTGTCCTTGCCTAATTCTCACTCTTCTCGCCCATTTTCTAGTTTTGCTTCCTTTTTTTGGCTTCTTTTCCTCTCCAATTCTCTGTCCTCTTCTGATTTTTTCACCCTCATTTCTTGTCTCACCCCATTTCTTCCCCTATTTCCAGTTTTAGGCTGTTCCTTAGGACCGAGGTCAGAGTATTTTAGTCAATTCAAAATTTTTTTACGGAAAAATGTTTTGATGAAAAATGGCTTTTTAACTAAAATGAAAATTTTCTGCAAAAAAATTCATTTTGGTTAAAAAAAATTCATTCCCCCCCCCCCAAAAAATGAAAACAGAAAATGTAGGTAAACCTTTTTTTAAAAAAAGGGGGGGGGGGAAGGATTGGGTTTTGGTTTTCAAAAAGCAATTTTTTAAAATTGAAAAATCATTTTTTTTAACCAAAATCTGTTTTTAAAACTGAAGATGTTCTTGGGTTTGGTTTCATAAAAAGAATGAAAACATTTTACAGGAGATTTTGAATTTTTTTTTTAAATATTCAGTGAAAAATAATTGGTATTTTTCAACTGGTTGCACTGGGTATTTTGGCCAATATCTTTAAAATGGGCCCCAGTTATTTGAAAGAACTGCAGACTGGAGACGAGAGAACCAGTTTGGAATAAATAGGAATTCCTCCTCCTCAAAACTTCACCCCCTTCTAGGACCAAACTCACCCCTAACTGTTTTGAAGGTTCACAGAAGATTTTTTTCCTGCCATTCCTGACTGGGATTGTGGATGGAAGTGACAGGAGAAAAAAAAAAAATCTGCTGTTGCAAGATTTCCAGCCCAGTATTGCAAACCCAAGGGGCCAGATTCTCTCTAGAGTTACGCATGTGCGAGCCCACAGAAGCGATGGAAACCCCATTTGTCCCTGTAGGCTGTGTCTACATTATGAGATTATGCCAGCACAGCTACAGTGCTGTTGCTATGCGGCTATATGCCCCGTAGCGTGGACATGGCCAAAGATCAGCCCCAGATTTTTTGGGAGGGTGTGTGTGTGGAGGGGTATATTAAGTGAAACTGAATGGCAAGGTTCCCTTTGAGAGTCACCCATCGCTATGCAGCTTCCTTTATACTGTTAAAAAAAAATGCATATGTGAACTAATTTTAAGAGAAGATCTTTGGCTAAATCCCCTGCACAGCTTCTTTGCCTTTTGATAGTCCATTCATCTGGAAAGGATACAGCCCAGGAATTAGGCTGCAAGTTTTGAATATGCAAAGCGGAACAGTCACCATCAGATATTCTTTCACTTTATTCAAATAATTGAAATGCTTGCTATGGTTCTTACAAATCCAGGGAAATGTGTTTACAGAATCATCCGCTAAAAAGAATTGGATTCCCACATCACAGCTCGGGGGATTTTCAGGGGTTTCTAGAAAACACTGCAACGGCAACAGCAGAAGGCCACTTTAATAAGTAGATATACTGCAATTTCATATTGGAATACACAATTAAAACCAGAAGAGAAAATAGACATGACCTCAATCCCCCCTTTAGGATAAACTCCACACACCTGGGGAGAACACATTCCTTGTAAAATTTCCCTCTTTTCTCTTTTGTGTTTGCTGAGAGGCAACTTCCTCACACGGCCACTGGAAGAAACTTGCAGTTTCACACCAATGAGTACAGAAGAGGAGGAGAGAAAGGAAAGGGGACGAAAGCTCTGAATCTCCATCAGCATAACATTCCCTTCAGTACATCTGCTAGCCACTGTCATCCTCATTTCTATTGAACGCAGAGGTGGGTTCGACACTGGTTTTCCTGGATCCCAAATGGCCAATGTTACTAATATTTTAGAGAGTATTCTCTTTCCAGGAGAGAGAAAAAAAATTAATCCAGCTGGTAAATCTTGAAGGCTGATGGATGCCTGTGGCACACAAAGAACCCCAACCCATGCATTTTCTTTGGTTTCCTTTCCATTGCAACAGAAAGGCAAAGGGCAAGGACTGGGTTGGAGACACGCTAGCTAGCAGACTATAGAGTACGTATCACCAGCTTTAACTCTTTATCGTAAGTAAAAGGAGCGATACAAAAGAGTGGGCAGCTAGCAGCACCGAGTAGCTAATCGAGACTTCACGCAGGGAACTGAAGTGCCTTTGAGAACTCGATTTGTGCACCCAGTCACACAAGTCCAAATGAGACATTCCAGTAGCCAAATTCACACAGCCAGACACTCAGATAGCAGCAGAACAAATGCACTCGAAGTGAAGGGGCCCGCTCCTGTTCCCACTGTAGTTGCTGGCAAAACTGTCCCATTGATTTCAGTGGGAGCAGGATCAAGCCCCTATAGAAGGAATAGCTGCATGCAGAACTTGGCTCTACGGCCTTTGCCAACACGCTCCTCTAGACCCATTTCAGCTGCATTGCCTACAGGAAGTTAATTCACCAAAATAATTAGCATGATATTTAGTGCTCTGTGGAAACGCCAAGCCGTGCATATGCTTAGAGCGAGCGTCTACGGGTGGAAGCTGCAGCCTGCCCCCTCCCACTGAGTGTCATCCTCACTCATGGCCACACATCCAGTACTAGAGTTTCTCTCTGGGGCAAGGTCTTATTTCTGTTTGTGTTATAAAGCATCCCACATGCCCATTCTTAATTGTTAATAATAACGACAACTAGACAGGAGTCCAAGCTGCGATGTTTGAATCTGGACCCAAACAACCCCAGAGTCTGGAGATTTGGATCAGGTCCCTTCTCTAACTCAGACCTTTAAAACTTTTACTTTTTACTCTAAAGCAGGTGTTTCCTAAATGTGGTCTATAAGCAGGATACTTTTTTATAACACTGAGGCAATACTTACTGCAGGATAGGATGGCTGCTTTCAGAAGCAAGTATAACTCGTGATAAGATTTTTCATCTATAAATCACAAGCTACTTTAGAAAACTGGGTAAATATTATCCTCATTATATAGGGGAAACTGAGGCACAGGTCAGTGGCAAAGGTGAGACTAGAACCCAGGCCTCTCATCTCTCAGTGCAATACATTCGCAGTATCCTCCCAGTTTTATTGTTCCCAAATAGTAAATGGGAGTCTTTGGATTTGATAAACCTTTCAAGCTCCTGATGGGTTCCAAGATTTTTTTGGGGACTATTCATCCACCTTTAATTCAAATTACCAGGCTATTTAGTAGCTATTATTTGATGCCACCATGCTTCTGCAGAGGCATGGCCCAAACCTTGCCCGGGTTTGCTATTGAGTGCAAGCAGTGACCCTGGCAGGAGGAACAGCACTTTGATCAGGAGAGAGACACTCGCACAGTGTGGTAGCCATGGCAACGTGTTTTTGCAGAGCAGGAGGCATATCTGCCAAGGCTCAGAGATTTGCCATTTGATCAGATGGATTTCCATCTTCTGGATGTGATCACACCCCACAAAATCCAGGCCAAGCTGAGGTCTTTACAATTCTTCTTCTTTGGGGGTACAGGACTGAAACAGGAAGCTGTATCCCACACTGGGTACAAAGGGTTTAAATAGAATATAATTTGTGGGTGAAAATGTGATCTGTAAAAACTAAGGTCTGACTCCTTCTCTCATGTTGGGGGTGGGTAAATCCACAATTTCCTAGGATGAGAGAGAAAAGGTCACTAATCCCACTGCCGGGTCCTTCTCAAATGAGCCTCTGGTCCTCTTTCCTGATCAGCTGGTAGAAGGTGGTTAGATTTTTTTTTAAAAAATACAGGTGGACACTTTTGCTGTCTTTTACTTGGAGATGGATGCATTGCCTGGAGAATCACCTGGCTCCTGAAACCCAGAGAGTTCAGAGTGTCTGGACCAGGCCTAGGTCTAATTTTATTGATCATGAAAACAAGACTCTGAATACGTTAGCTGGACCTTGGGCAAAGTGTGAGCAGGGACTAGTCAAGCTTTCTGAATACGGACCTTCCCAATGTAGCTTAGGTATCACTGGCTGCATCCCCTCATATTCCAGTCCAGGGCTCCCGCCTAGCTCTGCCCATGCACCTCAGCCCTGGCCATCGGCAACCCCAGCTATTCACATTCATCCCTGGCATGGGTGGAATGACTTGTTATCCGAATGTGGAGCTTGGGGATCAATGAAAAAGCAGAGCAGACAGGCTGCAGAGGAATTTCCATCTAATCTGCCTCAGCTAATAGGAAGGTAGCCATGACTTGGAGACTGAAGCAGGAAAGGGAACAGGAAGAGAGAGCCATGATGGACTAGATGGCCTCAGGCCTTCTGCAGAACTGTGGCAAAGCCTGGAATGAAAAAATAATCACTCCTCACTGTCTGATGCCACCCTGTCTCTGAGCTAACGCTGCAGAACACCAAGGAGACTGTGCTGCTGAAGCTGACGGTAGAGTTAGCACATACAAAATATACCCAAGCAAAGCATCAGAGCCTGTGCTGAGACCTGGAAGGCCCAGGAGTATGTTCAAGAACAAAAGACATTGGATAAATAATAGGATTTGCCACCAGAAAGTGCCACGTTTGCATGTTTCACAAGCACGATGAGCAAAGTTCCTCGTGACTGATGTGAAAACTGCGTGCACTTTTTCGTTAGGAGGTGAGCAAAGGAAGACGTATAGGTAAAGTACAACTGCTGATCACCTCTCCTGCTGAAGATAAACACAGCTCAGCGTCAGCCTGCTTTGCTCTGCTTCAGTTTTCACTGCCTGACCTTAGGAAAGGCCAGAGAAAGATGCACGAAACAGCAGAAAAAAGCACAGCATTGCAGAGTTGTTTACGCGGTGGCTGTGCTTATGCCGAGCACTCTGTACTGTGCAGAAAAGAACTGTGGAAAGATTTCACCACACTAAGCTCGCGATGGGACGAGCCCCCATATGGTTCAGAGCTCAGTTTGGTTTGGAGAGCCCCCCATGAGTTCATATGCTAATCTCACCATTCTGAGGTCTTCCTCCCTTCCTGCAAGCAAACCTGGAGACTCTTGCAAAGCCATTAGATTGGGGCCAGGCCTCTCCATAAAACTTATCCTACTGCATTCTTCAAAGCCACAGCTTGCCCCCACCTACCTTGACTCTGGGACTCCTGCAGCTGCAGATCCTGGCACTTGAATTGCCCCTGCTGTCCCCGATCTCAAGCTTCCCCCCTTACTACCCAGCTCTGCTCTCCGGCTTTCCTCCTCAACTCTCAGCTGGAGCAATCCCACCTTGGAGCGAGCGACTTCTGTTCCTCCACCCCCATGCCCCCAAGCCTGATTTTCTTTCCTCTTTGTGCCCCCCACCCCCAAACAAACAACATTACCAACATTCTGCAAAATGCAACATGGGATCCCAGCAAGTCTGTGCAGTGCCAGCTGCATTCTTCATTTCTTATCTACGCTGGGGAATCTTCTAGCTCAGTGGCGCCCTTTTTAAAATGCATCCCCTTCTCTCGGTAGCCAGGGGCTCACGCGTTTTTACAAAAAGCGCCCAGCATGGCAGAGTCAGACAGACCTACAGTGGACTTGGACAGACAACAGTATAGGCAAGGATCAGGCCTTTGGGCAGTGGGGTAATGGGACGAGGGGCAGGTGCATTTATCCGAAGGATAGACAACTAAACCTAATTGAGAGGTGTGTATGAACTAACTCTCTTTTTTCACCCCTCTCTCTGAACCCACATGCCCGCCCCTTGCTTTTTGCCTCTGTAGGTTTGAGCGTGAGATAAACATGCCCTAATTAATTTTCATCTTGCACAGCTGAGCCCTGAGGCTCTTCATTTCCTTACCTGAATGCTCTCGCTCCCAGTGTGTTATATATGAAGAAGCCCTGTGACTATATTTGCTATGCAGCAGAACTCCGGTGTCACAGGCATCTCAAAACTCTCTCGTTTTCTTGCCTGAGATTCTAATAAGGGACATGAATTACTCAGAATTCTTACAGTCAGGGGGCTGGATGATGTGGGGAGGTGGGTAATGGGATATAGAACCTTTTGCCTCTAGACCACTGGTCTGGATCCATCTTGAGCTGGCAGAGATAACAGGCTGCCTGCAGTTTTTTTGCCCCGTGTGAACTGAGATGAAGGGCTCAAGCTTCTTACAAGTATCTATCACAAAGAAGTACCACTTCAGCTGGCACCTTGACACTTATCTCCTTGATCATTCCTATGAGAGGGCACCTCCTGCTAAGGTTTGAGGCAAATTAGTAAGGAACAGGGAATGTAAGGAAAGCTTCTCCTCCCATTATTCTTGCTGTACCAGTTCAATGCATTTTTACTAGACGTATTATGGTAAGACCCAACGTTTCCAGTCAGGATCAGGGTGCCCCTGTGTTGCACACAGGTCACTCCCTCAGCACTGCACTGTGCATTGCAAATTTCACCTTTACTTTCAGATACATTATGACAAATGCAGCAGGTGGATCTGAACCACCTTTGAGGATCAGAAAACATCTCCACCTTACTTTCAGTTGCCAAAAAGCACACTCCGCCATTATCATAGTTGAATCTCTGTATTTAGGTTTGTGCAATCAGGAAAGGGTTTAATTTGCCATGGCAAGAGTGAATATGCAGGGTTATCTAGAGTCATGGGAGGATAGAAATACCATCAATGCCAGTGTTGGATGAAATACTGCTTTTCCTGCTTCTAAAAAGTCCAGACGCTTTGACATTCCTGGCATAACATACTTTCCCCCATTAACTCATGTAAGAGTCCATGAATCTGCCACAATTAACCCCTAACACCTGCATCACCATTGAGTGAAAACCCTTTGTGTTAATATACTTCTGGGATCACTTGGAATGGAAGGGTCACAGGATAGCCAAGTCTGTTCCATCAAAACCTCAACTATTTAAATCCTGAATCATTTTTGGCTCACTGGCCATTTTGATCAGATGCCCCACAACACACTATGGGTTAATCTCTGACACCTTCTCCAAAGGATCACACTTCATGGATTTCCCCAACCACAAACTGGTGCCCAACTGACCAATAAATTATCTGTAGTAGCCAACACCCACGGGGCAATCGATACTTTCTATTCCATGACAAGACCATCTCTCCTTCCGGTGGCATGGCCCTGCAACGTCCAGACAGCTTATCACAGAGATGCAGAAAAGATTCCTTATCTTATCTTGAAGTTCTGCAGCCACTGAAGCTCATCCCAGCTGTTGAGAACCATTAGATCTCATGTCATGGTCTGGGCCCCTTTGGGTGAATATCAACCTCAGTTATCACTCTGAGCCAGCTACTTGGGTAGTGGCGAGTATACTGCTGCTTCATCATGGACTCTAAACACTTCGTCTCTGGCTCTGGCTCTCTGAACATACCACCAGAACCTTCTCCGCTGCTTTGCTACCTCATGTGATACACAATTGCTTTTCCAAAGCTCTAGCAGAAAAATCTTGGTTGCCAAGTCAGGAACAAATCCAGAGCATTCTTTCTGGCCTCTATTTTGAGGTTAAAAAATGGCACCAGGATCAGGGCACTGATGATTTCCCCAGGAATCACTGGAGTTTGACCTCTTCTCCCCCCATTCACAATTCCCTGGGTTTCCAGAGGCCTTTTCAAATCTCCCAGAAGCTAATGGTTCAGGAAGCTGTGCCAGGACCATTGGGCAGGTACCCAGAGGACAAATGCAACAGAATAGCACAGCACATTGGGTGGATGTGGGGCAAAATTGCGAGTAATCAACAGCCAAAAGAGCCTGGCTAGTGCTAATACATTGCACTGATGGTCCTTACACCAGGGATATCCCACCATCCAGTGATCAGCAGAGCAGTTCTCTGACATAGAGTAGTCCTCTGAAGTTGGAATATCACGGCTGTTTTGAACCACTCTCTAATTATTGTGCCAATTCCGAGAAGTGCTGGACACACCTATAACTTCCACTGAAGTGAAATGGGGAGAGAGAAATGCTCAGCACCTCTTAGGATCAAGCCCCCAGTGGGAAATATTGTACCTCTCCTAGTAACTGAGAGCAGAATTTGGCTTGTCATTTGCAATTAAGTTTCCTGAGCTAATGATGCTGCTTCGCAAACCCAGGTCAGTCTAATTAAGAAATGTTATACCTTGTAGTCCCAGCGTATCATGTGGCAAACAGCTGTGCATGCTTTCAGCTTTGACAGCAAAAATAGTGTATTTATTTATCCAGTGAATGTGTAACTGCTGGAGAGAAATAAACTCCTGTGCTGCAAAAACAGCTGAAAATACAGAAAAAGAAATGCCATTCAGATGGGACCTGTAATTATAGGAGAGGACACTGACCATGTAAAATGCAATTTTGTAATGAATACTTATGCGTTAGCTTTTCTTTGAGATTAAAAGTACACAATCAAATCAGGAACAAAGTGAAGCTTGCCCTCAAGGAAAGACAGTTTGGAAGACAAATGCAATTATACCACCATTTGCAATGCTATATAGACTGGCATGACTATAGACTTCCATGAGGTCTTTCCATTGAGAAGACCTCATGGAAAGAACTTGGGCAAAAAATTCTATTTGGAAACAAATCTGCTTATGCTTTGTATGTCTCCATTCCTGTGTTCTTTACTACTACGCACATATTAACATAAACAGGATCTTGGTAGCATAAAGTGTTCCATCTGATCCTGATGCATGTTCCTAATCTCAAGTCAGACAAAGTGACAATACTTTTCCCTGTATTTTTTTTTCAAATTTAGTTTTAACAGAAAAAATAAATAAATAGAAAGGTGAACAGTATAACATTCATTTGAATCCAAGGCCTGCAAGGGTAGAATTTTAATTAACTGCCTTTGAGAATACCTTCCTAAAATGCTTGGAATACAAATCCAGTATTCGCAAAAAGAAAAGGAGTACTTGTGGCACCTTAGAGACTAACCAATTTATTTGAGCATAAGCTTTCGTGAGCTACAGTTTCCACAGTATGCATCCGATGAAGTGATCTGTAGCTCACGAATGCTTATGCTCAAATAAATTGGTTAGTCTCTAAGGTGCCACAAATACTCCTTTTCTTTTTGCGAATACAGACTAACACGGCTATTACTCTAAATCCAGTATTGTCTTTTTGCTTCCTTCGGCTCCCCCATCTGTCTGTCTCCACCTATTGTCTCATCTTATGCTCAGATCTGTAAGATCTTTGGAGCAGGGTCTGTCTTTTTGTTCTGTGTTTGAACAGTGCCTAGCACAGTGATGCCCTGGTCCGTAACTAGGGCTCCTGGGCACTACTTCAATACAAATAATAATAAATCCCCCTGGTGGCATTCCTCTCAAACTTGAAACCTGTCAATGTGGGTCACAGGTCATTTAAATGTAAGACCAGTGATCAAAACATGGTGCATCTGTGTTTTGGTGTATGTCACCCTGTAACGGGGTTATTCTTTACTGGCTTCCTTCTCCCTTGACAGGACACTCCCTGTTCTGAGCGAGAAGGCAGCATATATACTTGCCTCCTTCAGAGACCTCCCCTAAACTGGTGGGAAGGGAGGGGAGGTGTACACTACAGGACTCCTGGTCCCAGTACAGTATCCTGGTTTTCCCATCCAATTCCCTGGGAACACCTCATTTTCTGGCTACAATGCTGTTTCCAAGCCTTTCTTTATTCCAATGTGCCTGGAATGGGGTCTTCTGGCTCCCTTCAATCTTAAAGAGCCAATACACCCCATCACAATAAGCAACAGATATAGTATTTTAATCTATAAAAGCTGTATTTAAGAATGCCTTCTCGCTTTTCACAGTTAATTAAACCAGTTTTACAACCTGTTTGAGATTCAGAGGAATTAGGGCCACCTGTAAGGGCTGCTTGGGCACTGGCGGTGGGGAAATCATCCCAGTAAATTATTAAAAGTCTTATTAGCTTGTAAGTGTTGGTAGAAGAGCAGACTTGGGCACCCAGAATGGTCTTTCATTTCTTAGAGTCTAGATTATCCACTACAGTAGCTAATGAAAAGGGGAACTAGTCAGTTTGTGTGACACCTTTGTGTGAACCAATGCCTGTATTCACTTTTGTGTGAACCAATATGGAACCCTGCAATAACAATCCACTGTGCATAGCCAAGGCCTTCTGCAACCACCAGTCTGTGCAGAACTCTGCTCACAACCAACCCTGCAAAAAAAACAAAGTGGTATGTACAAGTAACTCTACACTAACAAACCCCTGGATGCAACCCCGCATTTATAGACAAACCTACAACAACAAAGTACTAACGTTCAGAAGCAACTCACCACCCGCGATCTTTACGGCTCAGCACAGAACTCACAAGACATTCTACAGTAACAACCTAGGGTGCACAATGCACAGCTCACAAACAACCCTACAATAACAAACTTGAGGACATGTACAAAAGAGAGGGACATTCAGATGGAACCTCAGATGAAGGACAGATTCCTGATTAAAACAAAAAACAAAATAAAAAACGATCAAGGGAGGAAAAGAAAAAAAATGTAAAAAAAAAGGACTTTAGAAGAGATCAAATATCTCAACTGTCCATTTAAGCTTTGAGTTTCCTGGCTTTGTCTTGCTGCCTTAGCACGATGGAAACATAGGGTGGTTTACTGCATTTGGAGTGACAGACAGATGCTCAGAGCCGGTTTGCTTCTCATCTGCAATTCCAAACACCTTGTCAAGAACAAATGTTTCAAAAGACATCTATCCACCCATTAATGCATCTATTTGTGAACCTGTTTTTTAAAGAGAAAAAGAAAAACTAACTGTGTATTTGCCACAAAGATGTTCACACAGAGATTCTGGTGGGACCATATCATGGGGATAAGCCTAGTTTCAGCCCCTTTTTCAGGCTGAAAACAGCTTGCCATTTGAATTGAAAAGGTGTAGTTGGTTAAGTATTTGCAGCAAGGGGAGAATCAAACAGCCGCGTTTTTAACCGATCATGTGCTTGCTTCTGTTTCGTAAGATTTATTCCCTCATTAATCACTGCCCTCCCTTCATTCATGTTAAATATAAAAATGATTAGGAAAGATTCCCTATCATGGTTAAAAAAATAATTAGCTGCTACATCATGTTGCACACATTCAGATAGAAAGGAGTGATTAAATTAGGAATATTAAAACCCCATTAATCTGTGCTCAACTTAAGCTCTGCTTGTTCGTCTCACTGTAGCACTTATTATTTCTGACACAGAGATATTTGAATTACTAGCTGAAACAAGGTCACTATCAGAAAGATGTCAGGTCAGCAATTAGTCAAAGGTGGGAGAAGCTACCAGAACCAAGCTGTGCTTGACAAGCCACAAACGTGTCAAGAAGTCTTCACTTCCTTGTGTCATTGCGATGAGTGGGGTCCCTCCCAGGAACCTAAATTAATGTATATGCAATGCAATACTGCTGTTAAAGGGTTGCGTTTGACACTGGCTGACAAATCCCACGCAAGGGCTTATTACGTCGGACAATAACTTACAGGTATTTGGGGATTTTAAAAAATATATATTTATTTTAGAAGAATTGCTTCTTAAACAAGCATGATTGACAGCACAGAGTTTCCTGTTTATCCAGAGAACAGGTACAAATGGAAGCCATCCCCCCACCACCAGAGTTGGTTTTGCCTCTCCACACCCCAACCTGTCCCCAACCCAACCCCAGTTGCTGCCCTTTCCTATATCTCAGCCTTGCCTTGAGAGATCATCTCCACAGAGTTTCCCCATATTCCCCCCGCCGCTGTTCCTCAGACATTCTTGTCAACTGCTGGAAATGGCCCACCTTGATTATCACTACAAAAGGTTTCTCTTCCCACCCCGAACCCCACTGGTAATCGCTCACCTTACCTGATCACTCTAGTTACAGTGTGTATGGTAACACCCATCGTTTCATGTTCTCTGTGTATATAAATCTCCCCACTGTATTTTTCACTGAATGCATCCGATGAAGTGAGCTGTAGCTCACAAAAGCTTATGCTCAAATAAATGTGTTAGTCTCTAAGGTGCCACAAGTCCTCCTTTTCTTTTTACAGAATCAGAAGGTAATTCAGCATCTGCACCCATTCACTCTATTTGCTGAGGGTGCCAGCAAAGGACTCAATTCTAGTGCCAAGTGCTGCAGTGCTTTTGTGTTGTGGATACCAACCCCTCTGGGAAACCAAACTAGCCTGAGCCTGTCCCACTTAGTTGTGTCTCAGGCTTGAGGACAAAAACCAGCGAGTTCAAGTCCCATACAGGACCTGAGCTTCTACCTAGTGCTGACACAGCTTGGCAGCAACAGAAGCAAGTGCTTCACTGTTACATGAACTGTCCTCTGAGGTTCCTTCTACCCGTCTTTGGTGGGGACTGTAAAGGCAGAATTGTAATGTTCACTTCTCTGCTTTTCAGAAAAGCAGAGAATGTGGCACCATCTTCTCTACAAATTGGTATTGCAGTGGCTAATCTTTTGGGCTCCCATTGGCAGCACGGGTACTAAAATTGGAAGGAGACAGAAAATTAGCATGGCCTCTGCATGAGGATGGACACTCAGAGCTCTAGATGACACTTTAAGTCTAAACAAGCTAATTTCATATAGTCAATTCAGTAGTCAGCAGATGGGAACATCCTTCATTCACTATGGACCAGTGCTGGATTTGAACAATGACTTCAAGGCAAAGGCTGTATGTCCCGGACCTTGGAGTTAGGACCATAGGTATTTCTGAGGATCTGGGCTTATGCTACTACCTTATACTCATGACTACCATTTCCCTGCAGCAGCCATGGTATGGCTCTTCTTTTATTTCTTGAAATTAATTTAATAGAAATTTGTGGTACTTTTCCCTAATCTATTCACGTTTTTTTCCCCCTTCCTGTGTGAAGCATGAAAACATGTCTGGGTTTACATGTTTTAAATGATTTAATTCTGCAATCAGTTACATCAATGGGACAGAGATATCCACCCTCTGCAGCAATGTGGTCAAATGAATCTCTGTAACTCCAAAAACAACCGCCCACATGCAGAGCTCAGTTGCTGGCTGAAAAGTTTGTTCTCCACATGACTCCCACAAGCAGGAGAATTTATGGTTTACACAAAAAACTAGCTGCATTACACGTTTTGCATGGCCCCTGCCCCAAGTATCTTATAACCTAATTTTAAATAGAAATCAATGAACAAGAGCAACAGAAACCAAGTGGGAGAGAGGAGGGAAAGGAAGGATGTAGGTTATAGTAAGGTTACACGGTTATGTAAGTTCTAAGTGTGTAGGCCACAGTATTGAATATCTATTCACTGATGAACAAATTAATC
The DNA here is from genome assembly GCF_965140295.1 of Lepidochelys olivacea. Taxonomy (NCBI): domain Eukaryota; kingdom Metazoa; phylum Chordata; order Testudines; family Cheloniidae; genus Lepidochelys; species Lepidochelys olivacea. Next base: position 18,306,453 of record NC_140424.1, read on the forward strand.
ATGTTCTTGATTGGGGGAAACTTTATTGGGCCATTCATTTTGATCCTCTTCTTCTATCCAATGCTCACCTCTGCATGACGGCTCTCCAGCAGGTTCTTAGCCAGGGGAGTGGTGCCTCTTCTGCACTTGTAGAGGCATATCCACATATGATGGATCCACTCCACATGTGGCTCTGGGATCTAGCTCCTAGTGCACAGCTTCATGCAGGAGAGTCACGGTACCTTCTGATTCCTGTTGGTCCAGGAATATTATAAAAGCAGCATCTCTCATGGTTTGTTTAGTTCCATTGTGGGTGGTTCTGAGTCTACTAGGATTGTGTCACTGGTGGCCCCACTGAAAAATGTAACACACTGCAATTGTACAGCACCTTGCACAATGGTGTCCTGGTCCATGATTGGGACTGCTAGGGAGCCACTGCAATGATGATAGTAATACAGCAGTGTAAACGCCTTTACTTGCATTCAAAAATGAAAAATAACTTGACTAGAAAAGTTCTCTGCACCTTTGGGGAAGCTCAAAAAAGGCTCCGTTTGCATTTTGGGTAGTTCAAGTCAAATCTTCTTTTGTCTGGGTTGAGCTCAGTGCCATTGTTTGTTACAGAGCCCAGTGCTCAATGTCCACAGCACTCTGAGAAAAGCCCTTGGACCTCACAGCCACTGAAAGCCAGGCGCTATATCACCTTTCCCATCTGAGTAAAGGAAGTAGCAAGGGAAGTCTGAAGAATTATTCAAGTCAGTGAGGTTCTGCAGGATGAGGCAACCAGTGGAACTCCTTGCCTGAGGATGTTGTGAAGGCCAAGACCATAACAGGGTTCAAAATAGAACTAGATAAATTCATGAAGGATCAGTCCATCAATGGCTATTAGCCAGGATGGGCAAGAATGGTGTCTCTAGCCTCTGTTTGCCAGAAGCTGGGAATGAGCAACAGGGGATGGATCACTTGATGATTGCCTGTTCTGTTTATTCCCTCTAGGACACCTGGCACTGTCCACTGTTGGAAGACAGGATACTGTGCTAGATGGACCTTTGGTCTGACCCAGTAGGGCCATTCTTATATTCTTATGAGGCCTTAAACAATTTCTCCAGCCATAGATGAACTCAGGTGTATCCTGACCAGAATAAAACCCCTAGTTCCAACTTAGACATGTATCTAATAAGACAATATACATTTCTATAGCACTTTTCATCAACAATAGCCCTTTGCGAACACAACAAGCTGATGTACTAACTATTTAGCGTATACTTCATCCAATGCTGAAATGCAGCCACCTCTGGAGCTGCTTTTCAAGAGCACATAGCAACACTACACTCTAATTTAGTACAAAGGAAATAGAGTAGGGAGAATTTAGGAAAGTAAACCATAGTTAACGGAGTTAGGATTTCACCAGGACACACTGCTTTTATGAAAGATGCCATAAGATGTTTAATGACCAGAAATGATGACGATCTTGGTTTTTGAGCTTATTTGAAAAGGAGCATGGAAATTACAAAGCGATCAGAAAAATACATTTTTTTTCTACTTTTCAGTTCAGCTTGTGACATTTCCCATGGTACCATTTCTAACATTTTAGGGAGTCTCTTGTTGACTATGGTGAACAAAACTGCCCCGACTACATTCCCATAACTGCTCAAGGGAAAAGTTAGCCGCACACAAATCTACCCATCATTCAGCAACTGCTTTCTTTAGGAAAAACATGGCTGGGTTGTGAGAGAAAGGGATATCATCACAGCGGCAAATGTGCACTAGCAGAAAACACCATATAAAAACTTCAGTGCAACCTTGTGTTTTGTGTATACAACCTCTACCCCATGCCAGGGTGAGAGTCACTTGGTTCATGATCGATGCAGTTTTCAGAAGCACTCAGCACTGGCTGAACCTTGCTCCCAGTGGGAGCTCTACTATTGACTCGTGGGGGCCAAGTTAGGCCAACACTGAGTGCTTCTGAAAATCCTATCTAGCCATGATAGTTATATATGCCATTGGGTTTTAGAGTATTTGCTAGAAAAAACTATCAATGACAATGGGCTGGGAGTGATGGAGGTAGTTCTCATCTCCCCTCCTTGCTTGTGTCCGCTGCCATCCCATTCTTTCTGTCTGCTCCATCCTGGAAGGAAGGTTTGCTGCAGCATTTTGTTTGACATACCAAAGGAGATTTTAAGGATTGTCCAGGAGAAAAAAATATCTCTGCTCAGCTGCAACACCAGGCCTGGGAAGGGGGAGAAGAGGGCCCTGCTTTAATCTGAATACTCCCTAAAGACTGGGAAGGGGGTATGAAGAGCCCTTAAAAGTCAGCTCCCTCAAGTCTGGAAAGGGGCTGCCTGTGAAGAATCCCTGAAACTGCATGAGGAGCAGAGATGTGTAGGGGGACAAAAGACAGATGTGGGGCTGGGGGTAATGGAGTGCAGAATTCATAGCATCAGAAATTTAGGGTTGGATGGGCAGGGGTGCTAGAACAATTTGTATAGTGGGGGCGCTGAGAGCCATTGAACCAAACTGTAAACCCTGCATATAATGGAAACCACTTCAAGCCAGGGGGTGCAGTAGCACCCCCTGCACCACTAGTCCCAGCACTTATATCAGCATGGGAACTCAAGAGGCAATCTAGTTCAGCCCCCTGCACTGAGGGAGGACCAAGTAAACCTAGACCATCCCTGATGGATGTTTGTCCAACCTCCAGTGACGGGGATTCCACAACTTCTCTTGGAAGCCTATTCCAGAGTTTAACTACCCTTATAGACAGACATCTTTTCCTAATATCTCATTTAAATCTCCCTTGCTGCAGATTAAGCCCCACTATAACTCCCAGATCCTTTTCCGCAGTACTACCACCTAGCCAGTTATTCCCCATTTTGTAGTTGTGCATTTTATTTTTCCTTCCTAAGTGAAGTACTTTGCACTTGTCTATCAAATTTCATCTTGTTGATTTCAGACTAATTCTCCAATTTGTCTAGGTCATTTTGAATTCCAGTCCTGACCTCCAAAGGACTTGCAATCCTTCTCAGCTTGGTGTCATCCTCAAATTTTATAAGCATATCCTCCATTCCATTATCAAGTCATTAATAAAAATGCTGAATATAATCATACAAATGTCAGACTGGAAGGGACCTCAGTAGGTAATCTAGTCCAGTCCCTTGCACTCAAGGCAGGACTATGTAATAACTAGACCATTCTTGACAGGTGCTTGTCTAACCTGTTCTTAAAAACCTCAAATGATGGAGATTCCACAACCTGTCTAGGCAATTTGTTCCAATGCTTAACTACCCTGACAGTTAGGAAGTTTTTCCTAATGTCCAAAGTCCAACCTAAACCTCCATAGCTTCAATTTAAGACCATTGCTTCTTGTCCTATCCTCAGAGATTAATTAAAACAATTTTTCATTCTCTTTCATGTAAAAACCTTGTGTGTACTTGAAAATGGAATAGTACCAGACCCAAGACATACCCCTGCGGGACCCCACTATATATGTCCCTCCAATTTGACAAGGAACCTTAACTACTCTTTGAGTATGGTCTTTCAACCATGCATCTAATAGTAATTTCATCTAGACCACATTTCCCTAGTTTACTTATGAGAATGTCATTAGGGACTTGTCAAAAGCCTTACTAAAATCAAGATATATCATGTCTACGGCTTCCCCCCCATCCACGAGGCCAGTAACCCTATCAAAGAAGATAATTACATTGGTCCAACATGATTTGTTCCTGACAAATACATGTTGGCTATTCCTTATAACCCTATTATCCCTCTAGGTGCTTACAAATTGATTCTTTAATAATTTGTTCTAGTATCTTCCCAGGTATTGAAGTTAGGTTTCGTAGTCTATAATTCCCTTGATCCTCTTTGTTCTCTTTTTTAAAGTCAGGTACAGAGTTTACCCTTCTGCAGTCCTCTGGAACCTCACCCATCCTCCATGTGTTCTCAAAGATCATCACTAATGGTTCCGAGATTGCGTCAGCTAGTTCCTTATGTACCCTAGAGTGAATTTAACGAGGCCCTGACAACTTGGCTCTCTCTAACTTCTCTAAATATTTTTAAATATGTTCTGTCCTTATTCTGGCTTGTGTTCCTTCCCCCTTGTTAACATTAACTCTGTCAAGCATCTAGTCGTTATTAATCCTTTTAGTGAAGACTGAAGCAAAACAAACACCACAAACATCTCAGCCTTCTTGAGGTCATCAGTTATTAGCTCTCCTTCCCTGCTAAGAAGGGGACCTTCATCTTTCTTTCTCTCCTAATGTATTTAAAGAACCTCTTCTTATTGCCTTTTATATCCCTTGCTAGGTCTCGTTCATTTTGTGACTTCGCCTTTCTGATTTTGTCCTAAGTGCTTGCACTGTTCTTTTGTACTCACCTTTAGCAATTCGTTCATGTTTTCACTTTTTGTAGGATTCCTTTTTGATTTTCAGATAAAGCTCTCCTGGTGCAGTCATATTGGCCTCATACAATTCTTCCTATCCTTCCTTTTACATCAGGATTGTTTGCTATTGATCCTTTAATACTGTCTCCTTAAGAAACAGCCAACTCTCCTAAACTCCCTTTTTCCCTTAGATTTTCTTCCCCAGGGACGTAACCTACCAGTCGTCTGAGTTTGATAAAGTCAGCTTTTTCTGTGAAGTCCATTGTCCTTATTCTTCTGCTCTAATTCTTTCTTTTCCTTAGAGTCAGGACATCATTTCATAATCACTTTTACCCAAGCTCCCTGCCACCTTCAAATTTACAAAGAATGGCCCCATTAGTCAGAATCAAGTCTAAAATCATTGCCCCAGCCCCCCAGTTAGTTCCTTCCTTCTGAAAGAAGAAGCTGTCCCCAGCATATTCCAAGAATTTATTGGACATTTTGCATTCTTCCAAAAGATGTGTGTCTGGCTGGGTGGAGTTGGTGGAGGGGTGCACAAAGCTAATTGATGTGGGGATTAGGGTGCAGAATTGATATGGGGGGGTTGAGCACAAAATTAATTGATATAGGGATGTGGTGGCCAAAATTGTGTTTCACTAAAACTGAAAAAAATAAGAACACAGGTCAAAAAACATTAATTTTCTTTTTAAAATCCATGTGTGTTTTTTTTTTTAGTTTGACTCATGATCTTTGAATTTTTGGGGCTGGCAACACTGCATTGCCTATATATTGATCTCATTCACCATAACACTCAGCCCCTACCCCCATCCTGGGTCCAACAAAGCCCAAATTTGGTGACTCTCAAGTCATGCCTGAACGTGCATTCCTTTGTCCAGTGGCTTTTCGGGAGCGGCTGTATAGGGACTTGGGTACTGATGTGGGAGCTTCTTTATTTGGCCTCCTACAACCTTGGGAGTTGGAATTATTTTGTTGGCAAATCATAGTTTGTTTTGGATGCTTATCTCCACATTTTGCAAACCCTAAATAACTACCTCAGTACTGACAGCTCAGGAGACTTTATAAATACATCGAAATAAATACTGGGAGTTACTTCTGAGCATCAAGAGGAGGACAGAATTCTCCCCATCTAAGCTCTGTTGAATTAAAGACAGTCATAAATCACTGCCCAGCTAGCCCTGGAGAAATGAAAGAGGCTTTGAGTATAATCTGGCCTGCAATTTAATACAGCAGAAAGAAGAAAAAGGGATGAGAGTAAGCAGAGACCAGCAGGGGGAAGGACAAACATAATTGCTAGAGTCAAAGAGACGGATGAAATTGCAGGTAAGTGCTAGCCAGTGAACTTCCAAAAACTTCACAAAGGACGTGGAAGTAGTTCAGCTGTTAACACCCAGTTCACAGTATAAACTGCAGGAGTACACCCGCCCCTAGAACATGTTACTTTCAATTCCGGGAATGAATAGCACTGCTGATGAGTAGGTCAAGTACAGCTGTAAAAGGCTCAGCTAAATACACAATAAGCGTTAACCAGAGCCTGGCCATTGAGACACCATTGCTGCATAAGCTTCTATACAGCTTTGACACTTAAAAATTGTGCTAAGAAATGGGGAGCCTGCCAGCTCTTCAGGACTGCAGCCAGCATAGTAAGTGGCAGTTGTATCTTGTCTGACTCGCTGGCATGCTGCTTTGTGGCACGTTCACAAAGACATCATGGAAAAGAAAGGAAACCTGGAAAAGACAACAAGGGTCAACATGCCAGACTGGGGACCTATAACAGCTGGATCAAAACCAGGCAAAAATGCTTTGGAATAACATCACACCGAGGACAGCCCAGCTGCACTGACATTCCCTACCCTTCTATTTTCCGGTACAAGTCTATAACCAGCATGCACATCTGCTTCCTCTGCCCAGTCTACAGCATCTCAAACACTCTGAATACACCCCCTTTGAACAGGGAGGACGTTTGGAGAGCAATCTCAACATGAGGGTTATGTTGCCAGGGAAACAGTTTACTTGGTAATAGAAGCATCTATTCCGGGGCTATTTTTCCCCTTATTGTTTTTGTATCCCCACAGCATCAGCTAACAATCAAGCATCAGCAATCAGAGCACCAGCCACAGGATACAGAACAACAGATACTAAGACAGTTAAGATGAGCACACAGTAAGCTGGGGATGTGAATGTGGAGAGGAAGAGAATGCCAGGTGCAGCCAGGCTGGGGCAGGAACTGCTGGTCTCTGAGCGTCATGCCATTAAGAAGTGTTTGCAATAAAGCCCTGATATACGGGTGAACTCTGATTAACCAAAACCAAACATCAGGCACTTCCCCAGGTCCTGTCCTTTCCAATTTACAACAGCTCTTAAATCCAGCAGTCTATAGTAAGAGAAAAGCCATCGCATGCTCTCCTGCCTCTCTTTGAGCAGGAAAGAAGTGAGTAGTCAGTCCTCAGCCACCAAATGCTTTCCTCGGTCTCTTTGCCCCATGGCCGGGCTTGGAAACAGCCTGTAAACATGTATGCACCACACCTCTCTGAAGCATACTTTTAAAAAGTAAGTCTCTAGGTGTTATGGTTGCAAAGAAAACCTCAGAAATGTTACCTGAGTAATTGATGTAGCGATGAATCTGCAGAGAGCCTGGGATAATAGCTTGGAGAGGTGAAGTGCCCCATTCATCTCAGTGAGGGGTTAACTCAGATCATCAAATGTGATGATCATTTAAGTGTCAGCAGTGTTAGCTATTTCATTCCTCATGTAAAAAGGAGAGGAAGAGTCACAGATTTCCATGGTTTACTGTGAGCGACAGCCCATGTTGGTGCTGCAGGTGGGAGGCATTTGGGAGATGCTGTCGCTCCTTAACTTCCCCCTTGCTCAATATGGAGTCAAGCCTATGGAGCCTAGCAGAGCCTATGGGCATGTTCAATCTCCGCTGAGGAGGGGCAAAGCTCAAGGAACCCAGTGGAGCTAAGCCATACTGTGCACACAGTCATATTTTTAACATCTGCACACTTTACTGTGAGCAACACCTCATTGTGGTGACTCCCATGGGTGGAGCTTATTTTGTGAGTGCAGCATCACCACCATTTTTCTCCAATCTGATCCCTGCCCTATGGTCACATTGCAGTGACCTTCCCTCCAAGGAAGGCTTAAAGTAGCTCCTTCCAGAGCCAGTCAATGCTACTTCATGTGCCTACTAGAGATGGTGCTCTGCAGGTGGGGAGCTGCTAAGCTTTGCAGGATGAAAGCTTGCCAACCCCGGAGTTATCTGATTCATTCTTTAAGAGTCCCAATCCTGATTATCCATATGACCTGGGGGACATGTGAAATACTCAGCTGAATGTTTCAGACATTCCAAAAGTCCTATGGATAATCAGGGTTGGGGTCCTTGTCATAAACATACAGCTAAGGGTAACATAAAATCCCTCCTTTGCCTGTAAAGGATTAAGAAGCTCAGATAACCTGGTTGGCACCTGACCAAAAGGACCAATAAGGGGAGAAGATACTCTCAAATCTGTGGGGGAAGGTTTTTGTTTTGTGTTTCTTTTTTTTCCTCTCCGGGACAGTGAGAAACCAGGGCAGGGAAAATACATCTCTTAAAGCCATACCTGAACTAAGCATCTAAGATTACAAATTGTAAGTAATAGGAAGGAAATGCGTTAGATTATCTTTTGCTTTAGCTTGTGAATTTTTCCTAGGCTAAGAGGGAGGTTTATTCCTGTTTGTTTGTTTTTGTAACTTTAAAGTTTTGCCTAGAGGGGAATCCTCTGTGTTTTGAATCTGATTACCCTCCATTCTGATTTTACAGAGGGGCTTCTTTTACTTTTTCTTTAGAATAAAGTTCTGCTTTTAAGAACCTGATTGGTTTTTAATGTCCTAAAACCCCAAGGGGCTGGTCTGTGCTCACCTTGTTTACTCTCAAGTCTCCCCAGGAAAGGGGGTGAAGGGGTTTGGGGGGATATTTTGGGGAAACAGGAACTCCAAGTGGTCCTTTTCCTAAACCTTTGTCTAACTCACTTGGTGGTGGCAGCGATTCCGTTCCAAGGACAAGGAAGAATTTGTGCCTTGGGGAAGTTTTTAACCTAAGCTGGTAGAGATAAGCTTAGGGGATCTTTCATGCGGGTCCCCACATCTGTACCCTAGAGTTCAGAGTGGGGAGGGAACCCTGACAGTCCTTAAAGAAGGAACCCGAAGAAACTACAAAATCAAATGCTTGCTTCAGGCAGAATCCAGCAATAGGTTCTGATGCACTTAAGTTCCACATACTTTGACACAGGGGCATTCAGGTTTTATGTGATCCATGCTGCCAGCAAAGCCCATCCCAAAGAGAGTTGCTTTACAAGCAAACAAGAACAAAAATGTTAGGAGCATTGTACTGGAACTCAGGATCCAAAATGCCAGTTCTGAGAGGGGAATACCAGCATCACAGACATAACCTGAAATGGGTTGAGGAGGTCAGAGTTTGGCTTTGGTAAACCTGCGGCAATTTGGATCTAGGTTACATTTTATCTGAACCAAAATTTGTGGGAATTTGAACAAACATTTTTTGTTTAGGGCCCCTCTAAAGAAATGGAAGTTGGAAAGATCTATCGGATCATCTTTTCTATAGCCTGTCACTGCAGAAATGTACTATCAAGTATATTCTTAAATGCTTTGTCTAATTCAGTCCTAGACATCCCAAATGATGGGGTTCCCCCAGTTCCTTTGAAGGACTATTCCAGAGTCTTGCTATTAGTAACATTTATAGATACAACACAACACATTTTTCAGGAAGGTGAACCCAGTAAGGGAAGGAAAGAACAAGAAAAACTACCTCCCATTACAGAAATGGCATCCTGAAATGTTACCCAACAAGCAGTACCAGACAGGAAATGAAGAAGAATAACATAGCAACAAATGACTGAGAAAATGTACGTAGATGGATTACCCAAATAAGAATTTGTCCAGGATGCCAGATCAAATACACCCATCTCTTGCAAAAAATGACATCTTGGGATCTTTTATGACCCCACGTGGCCAGGACCTGGATTTACTTCTCAACTGAACTATTGCTGTGCCTAACGGTCAAATCTGCTGGAGCTCTAATAACCAGTTCACAATGATTGCTTTCATAGAATCATAGAATATCAGGGTTGAAAGGGACCTCAGGAGGTCATCTAGTCCAACCCCCTGCTCAAAGCAGGACCGATCCCCAATTAAATCATCCCAGCCAGGACTTTGTCAAGCCTGACCTTAAAAACTTCTAAGGAAGGAGATTCTGCCACCTCCCTAGGTAATGCATTCCAGTGTTTTACCACTCTCCTAGTGAAAAAGTTTTTCCTGATATCCAACCTAAATCTCCCCCACTGCAACTTGAGACCATTACTCCTTGTTCTGTCATCAGCAACCACTGACAACAGTCTAGATCCATCCTCTTTGGAACCTCCTTTCAGGTAGTTGAAAGCAGCTATCAAATCCCCCCTCATTCTTCTCCTCTGTAGACTAAACAATCCCAGTTCCCTCAGCCTCTCCTCATAACTCATGTGTTCCAGTCCCCTAATCATTTTTGTTGCCCTCCGCTGGATTCTCTCCAATTTTTCCACATCCTTCTTGTAGTGTGGGGCCCAAAACTGGACACAGTACTCCAGATGAGGCCTCACCAATGTCAAACAGAGGGGAACGATCACGTCCCTCGATCTGCTGGCAATGCCCCTACATATACATCCCAAAATGCCATTGGCCTTCTTGGCAACAAGGGCACACTGTTGACTCATATCTAGCTTCTCATCCACTGTAACCCCTAGGTCCTTTTCTGCAGAACTGCTGCCTAGCCATTCGGTCCCTAGTCTGTAGCGGTGCATTGGATTCTTCCGTCCTAAGTGCAGGACTCTGCACTTGTCCTTGTTGAACCTCATCAGATTTCTTTTGGCCCAATCCTCCAATTTGTCTAGGTCCCTCTGTATCCTATCCCTCCTCTCCAGCGTATCTACCACTCCTCCCAGTTTAGTGTCGTCTGCAAATTTGCTGAGGGTGCAATCCACACCATCCTCCAGATCATTTATGAAGATATTGAACAAAACCGGCCCCAGGACCGACCCTTGGGGCACTCCGCTTGATACCGGCTGCCAACAAGACATGGAGCTATTGATCACTACCTGTTGAGTCCGACAATCTAGCCAACTTTCTACCCACCTTACAGTGCATTCATCCAGCCCATACTTCTTTAACTTGCTGGAAAGAATACTGTGGGAGACAGTTTCAAAAGCTTTGCTAAAATCAAGGAACAACACGTCCACCACTTTCCTCTCATCCACAGAGCCAGTTATCTCGTCATAGAAGGCAATTAGATTAGTCAGGCATGACTTGCTCTTGGTGAATCCTTGCTGACTGTTCCTGATTACTTTCCTCTCCTCTAAGTGCTTCAGAATTCATTCCTTGAGGACCTGCTCCATGATTTTTCCGGGGACTGAGGTGAGGCTGACAGGCCTGTATTTCCCAGGATCCTCCTTCTTCCCTTTTTTAAAGATGGGCACTACATTAGCTTTCTAGTTCATTTCTAAAAATCTTGCGGACCCTTCTCCCCCACATTCTCTCACATGCACTTTCCTTGCCCTGTCCCTGACTCCTCCAAAAATAACGGCTCTAAAACTTCCACAGTGCAATCACAGCCAGTAGTGCTGAAGAAAGGAGTCAGAGGAGTAAAAGGCTAAAATGTGGCAGAATGGGATTTTCCCTCCCAAATAATTACAGAATCAAATATTCATGAGCAGCAGGTATACTGCTGCACTATCTGCACATTCCTCCACCTGCACTTCTGTGTTTTCAAGGCACTGACTGATGCAGTTTCATATGAGACAGAGACAGAGGGAAGAAAGTTTTCAGTTTTCTTACCATCCCTGTATTATGTAAAAATCATTTCTCCTCTCCCTTTGTCACAGCTAATTTAGATGCAAAGCAAGCTCCTCTGTTGGAGTGACTCAAAGCACTAGGAACGGTGCAGGATGGATTATTATTGCTGCTTCTCCAATTTTGAGGGAGCTCAGGAGCTTGTGATTACTGAAGTAACAAGTTCCCCCCCGCGGCCACAAATTCCTTATGCACCACAAATAGTTTGCAGCAAGGCCTCCTGGGAAGAATTTCATTTACATACACCCTATTACAAGGGCTGGCCACATCCTGGCTTAGGCAGTGTTTGATAAAGAGATACCATACAAATGGCAAGTCTGAGCATTCATGATATGGGATGGGGGCGGGAAGAGGGAGGGTTGAATCTCTGTGCTCTTAGCTGCAATGTGGCGGTGGGGAGAGCGAGGAGGTTGGAAGGGGGAGAGAGAGAGAAAACATATGAAAAGAGAGCAGTCCTCATTCTGCTCAGCACAGCAGCCTGAAAGTTCACACAACGAGCAACATGCTGCATACAAACTGTTAATTGGATTTCTGAGCCTTCTACTGGCAGTGATCGAACTATTAAAATGTGACTTCCTTTGTAATCCCACCATGATGAGAGAGGAGTATCCAATAGGGCTGAAAGTGGGATCTATTATTTTTACTTAAAGAACTTGTATTGGTTTCATTTTTCCAGTGAATTTTTTTTCTTTAAACCGCCCACAGAGTTATTTATGGAGCCTAAATCAGAAAAGATCTGGTCTTCTTGAAGCACCTTCCAGTTCCTGAATGGACTAGATCTCACTATCTAGATGGCTTTATGCAATAAAGAGGACAATGAAAATGTAAACATAAATAGAAATATTGAGGTATCTAACTCTATTGGGATTTGCACAAGTCCCTCTGTTTTGGGCTTTATTTGGGTTCTTGCAGAAGCCAGTTGTGCAAATCTGCAGTTAAGAGACTGGAAAGCAGGTTCCCTGCCGTATTTGATTTCACAGACAGAAGCATTTCCATTTTTGAAAGTTGAGTTATTTTTCTTGAAGGTTAAGAGACAAGTGGTCTTTTGCTTTTTACTAAGTCATCTGAGTGACACACTCATTCTGTGGTGATGGAAAGATGGGCCTAAATTTTCAAAAGTGACTAGAGATGTTAGCTGCCCAATTTCAGCCACTTAAAAGGAGCCTTGTTTTTCTGAAAGTGGTGAGCACCCGCCTTCTGAAAATCAGGCTCCTCTACCGTGTCAAGTTGGGCATTCAGAAACTGAAGGACCCAAAATGATTAGTCATTTCTGAAAATGTCGGACAGAGATTTTAAAAAGGGTCAAAAGCAAGAGCATAATTGGAAAAGGGCCTCCGAAAAGCTGACCTCAGCATCATGGTCCATTTTCAACAGAAAGCTCTGAAACGCTATTTTAAGCGGGGCCAGCTCCAGGCACCAGCTTTGCAAGCAGGTGCTTGGGGCGGCATTTAGAATGGGGCGGCAGTCCGTGTCCCACGGCAGCAATTCGGTGGCGACTGCTTGGGGTGGCAAAGTTGGTAGAGCCGCCCCTGATTTTAAATCTAAAACTTTCCAAGACAGTGTAGAGTTCTGAACTCTATACTGAGGACTCAGCACTTTTGTACTTGTGTACTCTAGAAGCCCTTCACTGAGCAAAATAGGTGTGTCTCAAGCCTCTGATAAAAAAAGCATTCCTTGTAATAGTGATGGGCAATCTAGGTCACCAGACAGAAGCCTTTACCTTTTCTTCCCCCCTCCCCCTCCAAGCCCTTCCCTCCTCACAGGTCTGAATTCCTTAAATCATGACTTTTATTAAATCCCAGCATGGCTCAGATCACAGCTATAATTTTTCTCTCTCCCCAACTTCCCACCACAAATCCATTCTAAGTGAGTGACATTTGCAAAGTGTATTTTCACGGCCCTCCATAATCCCTTCAGAATATTAAGACTGCATTACTTTGTCTTTGGTTACATTAACTTCAATTTTCCTTATGAGTAAGTATTTGGCTAAAAATTAATATAGTGAAGTTGAAAAGAATCTTATGATAGGAAAAGACTAATTTCATCTCTGGCTGCTCAGATACCAGAGTACATTGGGGTTAATGTAATTAACTTACAATTTTAGCCTGGGTTGTGTACATACACTGAATTTCCCTGCTGGAAACAAGATTAGATTTTATTACACTATATATCCTGGTTATCTTCACCATGCCTCTAATATTACTTCCCTCAATGACTTCAAGGCTCTCTGCTGCAATGAAAATGCAGAACCATCTGGTACTGAGCCCATGCAGTTTATTTAAGGATTTAATTAAATGCTCTAAATGGTGAGCTTCTACGAATTAACATTTTAAATGTGACTTATTGCAGGTTTAATATTGTCTTAATGCCAACCTGGGAAACTCCATAGCCAAGTTGTTGACGTTTAAATTGAATTCATCTGGGTGGCTCCAGGGGGACTCATTAATTAATCTAAACAACTAATGGGGATTGGTTCTGACTTTTGATGAAGATTATTTACAGAGACAATTTGCAGTGAATAAAGAGTCACAGTAGGCAAATGTTTAATTGAATTTTTAAAAAAGGGACCTCATTGTCTTCAATATCAGGGATGCATCTTGTGAGTAAGCTTTGAAATACACTGAAAGGGGATGATTGCTTAAAGCTTTCCTAGCTCAAGCTAATAACAAAAAGAATGGGTAATTTCATTTGCCTGTGTAATTTGCGGCTTGTAAGGGGACAACAGGTCTGCCTGGCTCATAGTTTACACAGAAACAACGTTTCCTAAAGGAAACTTTGTGTGGTACCAAGAGCAGGTTTCTCTGCTCATTTTTACTTCGTATAGCAGAATGCAGGATTTTCCATCTAAACAACAGTTGGTAGAACTAGGGTCAAATTCTGCTCTCATTTATACCAGTATAAATCCAGAGTAACTCTAATGAAGTCATAGAACTTACTCTGATTTGATAACAGTGTAATCGAGAGAAAAAATTGGCCCATTGTCTCTTTTCTATTCTACTGTGCACAAATGGAAATCAGCCCTCTGCAGCTCATATTGTGCCATCAGCCTGCCAGGGATTGACATTTTGCAACATGGTTATTTTTCCAGTGAAGTATAGTACCAAAATAGCACCCATCTCTCTGTCTATTGATTTACAGCCATCAAAGCACTTAATCTATTGTCTTAAATACTGCATCTTTCAGATTCATTTTCACTGAGCTTTTCTTTTTTACTATTTCAAGTTAAAAATTTGTGTTCCAGTAGCACTTAAAGACTGCAACCAAGATGGGAGTAGTGTGGTGCCAGGCATTGAGCATACACATAGTAAGACAGGAGTGCCTGCCCCAAAGAGCTTGCACTCTTAACTTTTAATATTAACCTTTAACCACACTTAACTTTAAGCATATTAATAAACTCATTGTCTTTAATGAGAATATTCACATGTTTAGAGTTAAGTACATATGTACACGTTCGCAGGACAGTATTCTAATTAGGCAAGAGGGACAGAGGATGAGAGAAAGGAATTATGCCTCAATTTTGCATCTGTAAAATGGGGATAAGAGTGATTAAAAGACTTGTTCAATGTCATGCACATAATGTCTGTGGCAGAGCAGAGAACTAAACCCAGATTCCCTGAGTTCCAGACCAGTGCCTCAACCACAAGGCCATTCTTCTTCTATTTTGAAGTTGCCAGAAATTTATTTAACTAAATGTTAAGGATGTTTCAGTAACTAACAAATGTTAATGAGGTGTATGCAGCTATTAATCTGTGATCAATGTTTGCATTTGTAAGAACTTCGCCTGTGTACAGAGAACACACCCATTTTATTCCCAGTGTTGTTTTAGGCTATTCCAGATGAGAGAGACACACATTGCTCTCTCCTGGAGACTTTACTTCTGTTTTTTCTTGTAGCTGGTTTTCCTTAATCTAAAATAAAAGTAATTAAGATTCCATGGTCTAACTTAATCCAGGACTTCAAAAGGTATTTGTTAGGTGGTGGTTCCATCCCATGAACGTCTGTTCAGTCAGAACAGGACTTAGACCTCAAACTCATCTCACAGATGACCCCAAAAGCCTTTAGATCTTGGGTAATGACTTTGGGTCACTTCTGATTTTGTCTGCTTGAGAGTCCATCCAAAACTTAACTAAATATTTTATTTCTGATTGTGAAGACTAACGACATACAGATGAGTGGCATGGCGATGCAGTATGCCCATTTTGGCCAGGATCTTGCCCCTGCTAAGGCCCTTTTGTGATGTTCTGGCTGCCCAAACAGGCTATAAAGTTGGCTCAATCACCCAGCTGAGAACTCCCTGCCTCTGCACCTCCCTTTGCATCACAATTCTTGGCATCAGGGACACAGCATGAACACTGCTGTGACCCAATGATCCCTACCTGGTTTAATAGTCCCTTGGCGACTATTATCAGCCTGCACAAGTTAGAGCAAATCCTAGGCTGCTTTATATCGCTTCAGAGGCCAGAGTGACCCTCAGTCACCACCCCTAGGCTTGTGGGGTGTGTGTACTATATAAAGCTGTCTTTTCCACAGCATGCTCAGGTCTGCACTTATAGGCGCTCAGCCAGACCCAAGGATCAAGCCCATTATCTTCTCTGATTTATCTCGACTTATGGTTTAAATTTTATTTTTGATAATATAAGAATCTGTCTTGTCTGAAACTAAGAGCTTCCAGACTTAATTTCTTTACATGGCTGGGCACAACCAGAATGCTAATGCAGAAGGGAATTGATGGGGAGGATACAGTAAGAAGATGTACATAGCCATTAAGTCAAGGAGACTAAAGCATCCAGTCCTGATCAGCCCTGTTGGATACTGTCTAGAGCATTGCCAACGGCTCTGATACCTAGAGAGGAGCTCTTTTATGCAAACACCTCCAGTAACAGCTTTTGTGGATCTGACAGACAGACTGGTTAAAAATTATACATTCAGTGGGTATCCTGTAGAGAGAGATTGTTCAGCACATCTGAAGAGGGGAGGTGGAAACTCAGAAAGAAATTTTGAATTGTCTGAAAGGAAAAGGCTCTCAGTCAGACAGGATGAATCCTAAAGGCAGTTCAACCAGTATTCCTTCCTACCTTCTCTGGGAAATTGAAGAGGGAATTCAACTTATATGAAAGTAGACCAGAGTCAGGAGGAAGATAAATCCCAAGGGACGTGATGAGAGGCAGAGACTCAATGTAGATGAGAGGATGGTCAGAGAGTAGTGCTTTCCAATGGAGTGAAGATCTCAGAATACATAATCTCTCCTATCTTTTTTGTAGCTCATAGGTTAACTTCCCCAGGCTTCTCTTGAAGTGATGTGGCTAAAGGTTAAATTTTATTTTCTGTAATACCTCTCTTTCTTAGATTAACTTGATGTTAAAAATGTAAGGTGTTTAATAAACCAAAAGATAGCTTGCTATAGCTAATTTATTTGAAAAGAAAGGGTCCATTCTGATAACTTTCTCTCTGAAATTATCTCCATCTTCTAATGAGAGGTAAGTAATTCACTCATCTGGGTTACAGCCTATTACCTGGTCCTGGGCAAAAGGAAGGGGCAGAGGTTTCTGCCCTAAGGGGTTCCATCAGGACCTGGAGGTACACAAGGACCTGAAAGTAGAGTAACAGGTAGTGTTACAGTAAAATCAAACAACAGGCAAGTTACCATCTTACCTGTCCTTTAAAGAATTGCACATTCTCATGCAGAACCCAAATAAACAGAGCAACTGCTAACTGATAGTGGGGCTCATATTTTTGGTATTTCTCCTTGCTTGTGTTTGACCACTACTGCCATCAGCGGAAATTAGAATCCTTTTTATTTTTTCCCCATTGGTGCACCTGCTTCTGCTGTTTATTCTGTACCTGAAGTCAACATAATCCTGTTGGTCCTATCACAACTGTGGAATTGCCATGTTTCAGCACCAGTTGATCTTTCCAAACCATTAGTGCCTGAAGTTCACTCAAACAGTGCTACCTGCTTCATTGCATCATGGGAGAATGTGGGTGAATGCAGGCAACCCTGCATAATTTTTATTTAAAGACATGTTTTAAAAATCTGCTAGAACCTCTGAGTGAAATTTGCCTCACTCTCTGGAGTGACATTTCTGTGACCCAAGAATCCAGTGTTTTAGAATTAAAAGAAGCTGCATGAGAAAATAATGAAGTTTAATGCCTGGATTCAGCCTTTTGGGGAAGAACATTGTAACCAATAGGCCATGTTCACATCTTACCATTTCTTCCTTCACATTTCCAAAATCTGTCCCTTCCTCTCTATCCCAACAGTTATACTCCTGATTATCTCCCATTTCAATTCCTGAAATGTACCCATTGCTGGCCTTCCAAATACCCACATCACCCCCTCCAGTCTACCCAAAATACAACCACGATAACTATCTTCCTTGCCTGTTGGTCTGACCACATCTGTGAGTCTCTCCTCTAGCTCCTCCTCCACTATATCAAGTTTCAACTTCGGATCCTCACTTACAAGGCTCTCCGTAATTCAGCCCCAACTGACATCTCCCATTTAATCGCTTTTCTTATTATCCCAGCCTCCAACTTCATAGTGATATCAGCCTCAAAGCCTAAGTTGTCTGCTTCTCCCTCAGCCATGCTACCCTCATGTACAGAATACTGTCCCATTACAGGTCCTCCAAGCCACCGCACTCTCTTGATACCGATTTCTTCCCCAGTACCTACAAGAATGGAGTCACTAATAATTATTATGTATTAAACTACCTGTACCATCAAGATCATCAGCTGAACCAAATAGCTAGCAAACTTACTATGTGCTGTAAGGTAACATTTGCTACCTATACTTGTCATGTGTCAGTTTGGACCATATTGGGGGCAGAGACTATGCCTTTCTGTTTTGTCTATAAAGTGCCTGGCACACTTTTGAGGACGGTAGAAATAATACTAAAATAGCCCTATGACATGAGTGTTTTAGTTAAATGGATAATCATGACAGGTTTTCCGTGCACAGGGAGGGCCTACTGATTTCCCTTGGACTCTGTTGCTGCTTCTTCAACATGGTTCCACAACCTTTGGCCAAGGAAGCAGCTCCCTTTCCCCAGGAGAAATTCCCACCCCCTGCAAGCTCAAGTGGGAGGAGAAAAGGAAGAGGCTAATGCAGTAGATAGTAGGGATGCTCAAGATGGGGAGATTATTTACATCTCATCTATTCCTGCCTGCAGAGTTGGTAGATTTTATATTTTGCCCTGAGCACCTATCTACCTAGTTATGGGATCCCCATCCTTCCCGCAGCTAATTTGAGTCCTTCATCTGGTCTCTACTGATTTCTGCTAGTCTCTGTTGGGTCAGCTGGAGGGCCAGTAGCTCCAGGGGCCAGTACACCAATAGCCTTTTTGTTCTGTTCTAAAACCCAGTTGCCAAGTGGAAACTGTAGGAACCAGCTGAAAGTTTTCCACTATAGTATCCACTAGAGGTAGGTTTATATGTCTCAGAAGACCACATAGCTGGTTGCTTGGATAGGGCCTGTAAAGCTCTGCTTCCTATTTAACATGAACAACACCTGACTCGGTCAGTAGGCCCATTGACGTTAGTGGAACTGCTAGTGGAAGGAGGTTCCACTCATCGCTTGTGAAGGTTCCAGAATCTAACTTTGCAATTCTAGTCTCTTAAATCTCTCGTAAATTAAATATACTCATTACATTTAACAAAACCCCCTCCAGTTGTGTGTGAAAACGGGATGCTTACTGAGAGGATTAAACAACCATGCAACCAAAAGCTCACAGTCCCGATAAAACCAAAGGCCTCACCAGAACTCTGCCTGTAGATGGACGCCTCATTAATAGTTGTGAAGCTAACACTAGAGAGAAACTTGAAGAGCTGACAGCTATTGGGGAGTCTTGCCCTGACATCTGATAACAAGAGAAAATGAATCATGGGGCTGCGCATCAGAAATGATTGACTGGTCGCTTTCCCAACAACGGTCTACAGCAAGTCCACATTTACAGAGAACACAATATGGCTGGCACTTTCAAATCCTTGCTCATGCTAGTGATTCTTACTCACACAGTAATCTCATTGATTACAAGTGTTCCAGGATCGGCTCCTATTTCAACACTCATTTCTGATATTTGATGCATTCTTATTTAAAGTGCCATACTACTATATAGAGGATGCCTTATAAGGTATCCCAGACATACTTGTCAGAGATGCCATTTTTTCCTCGCTTTTAATATATATTTTATGACATTTTAATAGTGGTTATTATTGTATGAATCATCTCCTCAGTAACCCAGGTGAAGCCAGTGGACTTTAAAATACATCTATCATATACTATGTCTGCAAAATGTATAGAGATGGGACCTAGCTACAAAGTGGAGACTGGATCTGAACTTTCACAAACTCCTGTGATGTTTTGTTTTCCGGGTTTTAATTCAGGCCATTATAAAAGATACTTATAAAGGGCCAGTGACAAAATTCCTATCTAGCTCAAGATCCAAATTTCAAAGTGTGAGGATTTTCAGATCCAGGATTCTGATTCAGGCCCATCTCTCCGTAGGATTTATATATTTGAAATATAGTCAGAGATGGATTCCATCAAGAATGTTTTTGAAAATTAAATCTTGACCAAAGCTGCTGACATTTCAAGACTCAGGTACTGTAGCTCCTCTCTTCTCCATTGGGTACCAGTACATTGCTGCTATAGTATGGTCAACTTTTAAAAATATATAATACATATTTTAAATTCTTAGCTCCAAGCATGGTTTGTTGTACCAGGACCATTCATTAGGAACATTCTGCTAACTTGGTAACATTCAATATGTATGTAAGTCTGAGGTAAAAGGATGTACACAAACAAAACTTAACTAAAAATCTTTCATACTAAAATTCCCAGCTTTCTGGAATATATTTTAATTGTCACAGAGTTTAGCAATGTAAAAATGTCCCATTATTGTGCAAATTCTGTCACACTGAGTTATTAGTAAACTTCATCTTCAAAAATGTTCAATTAAACCCTGATCATCTTGCTGTGGGAGGCTACCTTAACTGAAGGCCATTCACACACAAGTAGATGTACAGAAACATTTTTTTCTGGGATGGTTCAAGGACTTCCTAGGGTAACAGGATTGTTTAGTTTGTGCTAATTTTTAGTTAAGGGGTAAAAACTGATTCAACAACATGTTTTCTTTTTGTCTTACCTATACTCTTCTCTTATATTGGCAAAAAATATGGTTATGCTGAAATGCTGTATGACATCTCTACCACTTTGTGCTGGAAATGGCCCACCTTGATTATCATGCACATTGTAGGGAGAGTGGTCACTTTTGATAAGCTATTACCAGCAGGAGAGTGAGTTTGTGTGTGTGGTTTTTTGGAGGGGGGTGAGGGAGTGAGAGAACCTGGATTTGTGCTGGAAATGACCCACCTTGATTATCATACACATTGTGAAGAGAGTGGTCACTTTGGATGGGCTATTACTAGCAGGAGAGTGAGTTTGTGTGTGGGGGGGGGGGGGGCGGAGGGTGAGAAAACCTGGATTTGTGCTGGAAATGGCCCAACTTGATGATCACTTTAGATAAGCTATTACCAGCAGGACAGTGGGGTGGGAGGGGGTATTTTTTCATGGTCTCTGTGTGTATATAATGTCTACTGCAGTTTCCACGGTATGCATCCGATGAAGTGAGCTGTAGCTCACGAAAGCTCATGCTCAAATAAATTGGTTAGTCTCTAAGGTGCCACAAGTACTCCTTTTCTTTTTGCAAAGACAGACTAACACGGCTGTTACTCTGAAACCTACCACTTTTGTAACAGTTTGGATGAAATGTATCATTCCATATCCAGTATGTGGTTTAAGTATAGCAATAAAAATAGAAAGTTCACAATACAATTTTTCAAACAAATATTCACAGATAGTTTTTTGGTAGTGTCTACCCAGCTCTAGGAATTAGCCACAGACAACACAACTGAACAGCTTTAAAAAACAAACAACCACGTCCTTTCCCCTTCAAATAAAACAACAGCATTTAAAAAGAGAAGCCCTAGCCTTAATGCTTTGCTATGAACCAAATGGAATTCTACCGCTGAAAGACCCAGCAATCCTTTGAGACCTTTGCAAGCCCCAAGAGGACTCACTTATAAATCTGTAATTTTTCAGTTCATCCCTTTAACAAACTGTCTTAGTCCTGGAGTTTAAATTGTTCTATTAGTTGCCATCAATCTAGGATATTCATAAGTCCTCCCCACCCCCACAATACCTTAGTATTTGAGTGCCTCACAATGTTTTTAATGTAGTTGTTCACCCAACACTCCTCTGAAATAGTCCTTCCCTATTACCCCCATTTTACAGATGGGAAACTGAGGGACAGAGGCCTGGATCCACAAAAGGGCTCGGTTGCCTAGAAAAATCACTGAAACAACACTGTGATCCACAAAGCCTGAGCCAGGTGCCTAAGCTGTCTCTACAATGCATGGAGAGAACTAGGTGTCTTAGAAAGCGATCCACAAAAGCCACCATGCTTGGTAACTCCCCATCTAAGCATGCCAGAGGGGTGTATGCTAAGCCCCACCCATCTCACAGAGTTATGTGTGTAAGACTGGGCTGCAGGGACTGCTAGCAAACCACAACTGGGAACCTACCTCCTGGAGTCATCTCTTGTGAGAATGAGTTAGGTGGATGCCTCATTCCATATAAAATGTCTGGAGGAGGAGACAGTGGTGCCCACCCATAACTTTTAGCCCAGTGATTACAGCACTTACCTGGGATGGGGGAGACCCGGGTTCAATTCCCCCCTCAGGCTGACGGGGTAGAAAAGTTTTGAACAGGGTGCTTTAACCACAGAGCTATGGGATATTATGATGAGGGGCTCCCAAAGTTCTCCTATTGAAGTGTTTTCACTGTGTAGAATAATGAAAGAGTGATTGGAGCAGAGGGACTGGAGCCTGGGTCTTCCACCTGCCAAGTGGGTGCTGTAACCACTGGACTCGAGTCTCTCTCTCTCTCTCTCTCGCCCTCTGGCCCTAAGATGGACACTCCTCCACCTCACTTCCCCCAGTTTGTGGATCACAGAGGGCCTCAGGTGGGAGACAGATGTTCAGACGCATAGAGTGAGGCAGCAGCGTGCATGCTCCAGTGCAGAAATGTAGGCACTGAGGAAACTTTGACTTACGCACAGAGTGAGTTTAGGTGGCAGCCTCACAGGGGTTTTGTGGATTGCAGGGGTGCCTTCATAGATCTGGACTAGAGAGACTACAGTACATGACTATCCAAACTTACACAAGGAGTCTTTGGCAGAACAGAGGATTGAACATGGGTCTCCCAAGTTAGCATCCTAAGCTCTTGGTCATTCTTTCTCCCTTATCACCACTTGCAGAAACTATGAAGAGAAAACTTCTTTTAAACCTTTCTGTGCCTCCCCTCTTATGCAGCCGAGGAGACATCAACCCATAAAATGAAGTGATGTGTTTTTTTTAAATGAGGGTTGGGGAAACAGATGTCACAATTTCAATTTTGATTAAACAAAGCTATGAGACTGACCTTCTCTCTCTCACCAAGATCTTGATTGTCTTTGGTTTTAAATTCAAAAGCCGCATCCATGTCCTGGAAAAAAAAAATATCGAATTTGCATTATTTTCAAGTTTTATATCTGTGCTTCCAGTAATAAAAGACTGAATAGTGAATATTAAGATGGCTGCAATTTTGAGGTGATTGTTTCCTGTAGAATCCAGGAGCTCAAGTGGAACGGAGCTCAATAAAACGGCAAAAAATGTTTCCAGTTCTGCAACACCTCTATTGGCTCACATTAAAGAGGGCTGATTAGAATGGGTTAAAAAAAAAAAAAGGGAGGGGAGAATTTCATTATTCTCCCACGACCCCCCTCTTGCCCCCAATTTCCTTCTCTTTTCTGAAACTTTAAAAATTTTAAATTCTGAAATTTGGAAAATTTCAACCAAGTCAGTAGCTACTCAAAAACAAGGGCAAATTTTGTGAGAATTTTGTAAGATTCTGTTTCAGACTTTGAAATTTTATCAATATTTGAAAAATTTGACCAGCTGTAATAAGAACAAAGAATATTTAGCAACTATTAACCAAGGCTTTCTAAGCACTTTAAAAATTTGTCATTTTCACACCATTCCTGTAAGGAAGATACTATTATACCAATTTACAGATGAGAAGATTGAGGCACAGAGAGACAATTTGTCCAAATTCACATAGAAGTCAACAGCAAAATCAGGAAGCAGTACCCAGAAATCTGAGCTTCCAGTTTCCTGTTGTTATTAACCATTATCAATGTTCAGATCTTTGCAGAAGAAAAAAAGTTTCTCAACAGCTGCATTTCATAGCTCTCTGGCTGTTTGGGGACTAAGGCCCAGATTTTGAGAGAGACAAGGTAGGCGAGGTAATATCTTTCATTGAACCAACTTCTGTTGGTGGAAGGTGCACACTTTCAAGCTACTCAGAGCTCTTCTTCAGGTCTGGAGAAGGAGAGTGTGCTTCATTCCTCAGACCTGAAGAAGAGCTCACCAGAATATTTTGGAATCCGCTTAATTATCTTAAGATCTGCACAATAGTTATTGGAATTGGATTTATTCTCCCTGGGTAGAAGCGAAAGGCCATGAGATGAACTAAAACAGGTTTTCAAAATCATGTAGGTCTAGCAACATTGAGGGGAAATATTATCCCCCCCCCCCCCATGTGGGTTTATTTCCTACACTGCCTCTTTCACCCGCTAAGGACACTGCTGTCTGCAAAGACAGGCACCCATTGTGTGTTCAGTTAAGTACAGACTGTAACAAAAGAGACATCCTCTTACTGTGTGCGCTTCTCATGAAAAATGTAATTTTGTTCTCTTAACAAATAAAGGTCATTCTGACAAACAATCTGTTTGCGTTTTGTGTATGGAAGATATAACAGTAAGGGCTTTAAAAATGTAAAGAAGACAATCTAAATATTAGGGGGAGCCAAGAAGTTTGGATTCAGATTTAAACACCAGAGTTCAAGGGGTCAGAGCCAGTTGCACCTTAGGCTCATCTTCACTAAAAGTGAGATAATCCAGATGAGAGAGAATTGTTTAACACAAAAGGCCAGCTAGAAGTTGAGTAAACAGAGGCAGAATGCAAGATTTACTGGGTGAAGTTCCATGGCCCATGTTATACAGGAGGTCAGACTAAGAGGATTGTAATATTCCCTTTTGGCCTTAAAAATCTATGCATTACCAGGGCAAAGCTGAGAGCACACCATGTGTGAATAAAAAAGACAGCAGCAACATTTGTTTCAGGAGAAGAGAAGTGAAGGAAATGGTGAAAGAACAAGAAGATGAGATTGGGAATATACGTCACCTAAAAGAGGCAGACATGCAGGGCTGAATGATAGTTATCTACCTCCATATTACTTGGATTAATTTAATGAAACAGGTCCTATTGCCTCAGTTGGAGACTGTTGAACTCAACAATTCACTTTTATAATTATTCACTACTGTGATTTAATTATTGAAGGAGAATCTCAACACCACTGCTAACTGTTTAATTAAAAACACTATCAGGGAGCAATAACACCAACATGTGACATGGTACTTAGAGGAGGTTCCTCGCTGAAAACTTATTCCAATTCCTTTTCCTGGCTAAATTTGCCAATACATTCAGAATTCTAGAGAAAGGGTGAGGTGTGAGCTGCACAAAATAGCCATAAGCTATTTTTTATTTGGATTCTGCTTAATTTATGCAATATCAAGCTGGAGAAAAGGATTCTCTAGGGCAACTGGGATGGGGCTAGTATCTCTCATGGTAGGGAAACAGACAAACCTTGGATACAAGGATTATAAAGGGATTCTTCATTCAGGCTGCTAGATGCAAACAGATCCTGTGAGGAACCTCCTCCTGCTGCTACTGCTTTACCTGTTCTGTGGTTTGAGAGCCTGGCTCTCCCTTACCGTCCTCTTCATGCAATTCTTTTCACCTGTGTAAAATGTTACCACAGCTGTGAGGGCAGAATTCTGATCTAACAGAATTTCACACCCACTTTAAACAGCTGCAAATGGCTCCAGCCAGAGCCTCAGCTGGTGCAAATCAGAGTGACTCCACGCTAGCCCTCAGCACCTTCTGGGCTTTGAGGTGAAACTTCTATGTAGCGTGAGAGGATACCTTGGTTCAAGTCCCTGTACAAAGTCCTTGCGCTGGCACCTTTCATCAGCATTAAATTCATTGTAGACTATTTAAAATAAAAGAAACAGAAAACTAGCCCTTAAATGATAGTGAGTTGAGCCATTATCTTGACCAACACTGGTACTCTAGAAATATTGAGCTGTGACTAGAACAATTCCCATTATTTAGATACTTTGGAATTTTAACAGAGATCAGTGGTATTTATATAGCTAAAGGCGGAGACAAAATAGCTGCCTCTCTCCCTTTGACAAACCAGGGTCCCTGAAAAGTCCAATTGGGTCTTTGGGAATTCACGTCTTTAGCTCTTGTTGCAGGGGTGGGGGCTCAGCCCAAGCACACAGGCTAATCGTGGTTTATGAGGCAGGTAGGATCTTTTCAGGAAGGAAAGTTTGCATTAGTTTATTGTGAACTGGACTGGTTATGAACGAAAGTGATTACAGACCCCAGGGTTGACAGTACTTGCTAGATTTAAACAATCTCACTTGGTGCTCGTAAGAAGTTGAAGTGAAGATTCCTAAATTCCTAGGCTGTCTTTTTCTATTATTCTTTAAAACTCCCAGCTTTCCTGCTAACTAGGTTATATCAACTTTTTTGGTTTTAATACTTTTTAAAAAAGATGAAACTACTGAAAAAATTAAATTGCTGCCTTCTTGAATATTATCTTCCCAGTTTATTGTGTGCCCTCTCTCCCCTTCCCTTCCCGGAGAGACCAGCCATCACATGAAAATGCTTTTCAGCATCTGCAAAATTTGATGCCCAAAATAGCCCCATGGTTGCCCTAGCAACTAGCATTTATTCCCCCTCCCTCGTTCCCCCCCTTTGCATATTGCTGCATATTTCTATCATCTCTTTCCAGGCTCAGTTCATAAACACGACTGCATAATAAAGAATGTTATCACCAATGACTTACAGCCCAGCTGCTGCAAATAAGATATGAAGTGGCAGGGAAATACAATTTCATGCAGCTAGGACAACAGATTGATTGGGTGCCCTTCAAATTTGATGCCACTTCTTTAAGTCTGTCCAAATAAAAAAAAAAGTTAGTTCCCCCCACGTCTTTTCCTGGTAGAAACAGATAATAAAAGCAGGAGATAATTCATAGGGATACTCACTATGGCTGAAGCAACCTTGCCCTGAGACATTGATGATTCAAAGAGATATGTGCCTTCATCCCCATCCCCATCCCCATCCCCATCCCCATCCCCCTATGCTTCCCCAGCGCTTCTTCATCAAAAGGTTTATCCCTCCAGTTTGATCGTCTTTTTAATTTAATTAGCTTCCCTCTCAAATGATTATTCCTGCTCAGATTACTAGCAGGAGGGCTGTTGTAGATCTAGGTAAAACAAAACGCTGCACTCCCACAAGTGCCATCTTCAAAGTTTGATTATATATAGTTAGACAAAGAGTAATACAAAAAGCTGTGAGCAGCTCCCATGAGTAGAAAGAATTTCTAGGATCATCAGCATGTCAAGAGGAGGTGGGGTTCTTGATCTGAATCTGGGCAGATCACACTACTCCATTGTGCCATTGTTTATAGCAGGGGTCATCAATGTTTTTCTTTCTGAGCCCCCCCACCCCCACCCCAAACTCGCTATAAAAACCCTACAGCCCACCAGTGCCAAAACCACTGTTTTTCTGTATATAAAAGCCAGGGCAAGCATTTGGGGGCAGCAAGCAGGGCAATTGCCCAAGGCTCCACACCACAGGGTTCCCCGTACAAAGCCAAGTTGCTCAGGCTTTGTCTTCAGCCCCAGGTGGCAGGGCTGGGAGCCCCAGGCTTCAGCCCCACACACAAGGTTTCAGCTTTCTGCCCTGGGCCCCAGCAAGTCTAACACTGGCCCTGCTTGGTGGCCTCCCTGAAACCTGCTCACGGCTCTCCCCCAGGGTCCCCAGAGTCCTGGTTGAGAACCGCTGGTTTACAGTATTTGGGAAAAATTCTCTGCTGGCATAGCTGCACTGAAATGCATGGAGTTGTGTCTGCTTGCATCAGAGGGGAATTCAGCCCTCCCATCCAGCCTCAGTCCCTTCTCTTTTTCCTCTATCTATATTTTAAAACGGAGGTCTGCTGGACTCTTTGCTAGGCCCTGGCGTATTGTTCGTGGTAAACTTGGTGATGCTCTCTGGCTTCGCTGTTCCTTGGACCAGAAAGAGATTGCTGTGAATTACTAATAGTGCCACAGGTGATGTCAGATTAAAGGCCTCACAAAAATACATGCAACTCCCTTCCCCCCATCCTCCTCCTTCCTCCATTGGCTTCCAAGCAGCATATACAGTCTACATAGCTTTGTGAGACATCTCCCATGCCCAGGAGTTTCCTGTCAGTTATGCTAATCAGCTCCAAATATATGATAGTTATTCCATTATGGACACCATTGTCAGAGGCAGGATACCAGACTAGATGCATGCCTGGTCTGAGAAGCCCACAGTACCAGGACACTTGCACTGAATGGAGAACTGGGGCCTGCTGTTTTTCTCGCATCTAAAAAAGGCTGGAAGGGGGCCAGGTATCCAACCCTAAATAAAAGAACAGTTTAGATTTTTAAGAAGCATATGGGCAAAAGTTTAGGCTGGACTAGCTGTCCTTCCTTCATTTCAATCCTCAGAACACTTGAGTTCACAAAGACCAAAGACAGACATATGATATTGTACTTAGAATGTGTACTGAAAACATGCTTAATCTCTTTTACTACTTTAATTTGCCAATACATTAGGGATTCTGGGGAATTTAAAGGTGTGAGCTCATGGTCTCCCCCTCCCCTACTTAGTACAGGCTTCACCTTGCAGCCTCATTCAAACAACAGTTCTATCTGAATCTGCACTCCGCTCTGAACTCCTCATCATTAAAGATGCTGGAGCTCTTTCCCCAGCATAAAGGCTATTGGGCTTGGTGTCTTCTCAATCCTGGCCTGGGTAATTACATTCTGCTAACCTAAATTCCCTCTGCAGTTCCATTGGATACCATATTATACTTCACTTCCTGTCCCAAACCGATGTACAATATTGCTGGGCACTTCTTAGCTTGTACAGTCTGACAAAATCACAGTGCAGTGGGGTATGAGGCTGCCAGCCATTGGGGTGTATCCTGGAAATTACAGAAGGATGGACAGTGTATCAAGGCTGCTCCTCTTGCAACAAAGGAAATTAAGAGACTAACCAGGTGATTGCTGTATAATTCACATGGGTTAGAACCCCACGGGATCAATTCTTATATGGGAGAATTGCCATTAAATTCATTGGGCGCTTTCCCAAAACCAGAATGAAGAACCAAATTCAGTCCCACCAGTGCTTAATTTGCAATGAAAGAGGTGCCAGAGCTGAAGCAATTTGGTGCCAGGGCTCAAGCAGTTTTTTTACTTTCGTAACTGACACAGCAAGCCCAGAGGTGCTGGGGCTACGAATAGCCAAGCCCAGAGGTGCTGGAGCTCAGCCCTGGAAAGCCCAGGCACCAATTAAGCACTGTGTCCCTCTTTATAAGGGTGTGCAAGACTCAAAGCCCCAGTGGTTCTGCTGTGGGGGGGAGGAGGATGCACGTATGCAGGCCAGACAGGGGGATCTCACCTCACAGGAATGTGCAAGAGGAGCGTGTGGGTGAGCAGACGGGCATGGAGTTGTGCCTCCCATGCAATGGGGGAGGAATGTGGGTGCAATAGGCACAGACCCAGAGACAAAGTGACAAATTCTATTATATCCGGGCTCTCACAGAGCCCTCATTCCCATAGTATCTGAACACTTTGCAGAAATGCATTAAGAGACATGACTAGCATGTGGCACCTGTGGTTCCCCCCACCCCCACCCCCCAAAGGAAACTATTTGGAGATTTTTTTACTTTTACTATTTTAACTGTATTTAATGTATTATACAGACACTATGCTATGTGTTTCTATTAGAAATCCAACGTCAAAGAAGAGCACCTTGCACTTGAAGCAGAAGAGAATGAGATTTATGGCATGTCTTTGATCCTGTGGGAACTCTTTCCACAGTCTGGGACCACCCCCCAAGAAAGACAAGCTTTATCCTTCTGCTGGAAAGCGCCATTGTGTCAACAGAGGGGAGCTGTGGACTCCAGTCCTGATCCTGGACCTTTGTGATCTTTTATATATCACTAGCCCAAACCCTTGAATACCTCAAAGACAAGGGCTGCAACCTTAATTTGGTTCAATAGTCTATAGAAAGCTAAGGTAGAGAGCAGAGAACAAGTCTGATGTGCATGTGCTCACCATAGCCTGCATTGTGGAGGAGCCAGACTTCTGCCTTCTGTGCTGGTTGGGAGTTTCCTGCTCTAGAGCATCAGGAGAATGAGTTCATTGAAATTAATTGACATATGCAGCACAGTTAATGAAAAAGTTGCTCAGGGGTCAAATCCAGGTTGTCACCACTTCAATGGCAGCAGAGACAGTCGCTGTAGTCCAGCCTGGAGGTGACAAAAACATATATAACTGAGTCCAGATTCTGTACGATGGGAAGTGGCCTCCGGGCCCGTTGTAGAGTGCATTACTTGCAGATGCTGCTATTGAGAGCTCAACATCAGCAAGGAATCCAGAAGCCTCCGACACTGTCGACTCCATTGACCAGCTGAGGTTGTGCATCTTCAACCAGTGGAGACCGCAAAGTGGCTAAAACCATCTCAAAACGTTTCCCTCTGCCAACTAGCATCATCTCTGTCTTGTTTAGGTTCAGCTTCAACTAGGTATTCTTCATTCATGAGCTGATCTCCAGGCAAGCACTGGGCCAGCTCAGTGACAGCGGTGTTGTCATACATAGCAAAGGCTAGATAGAGCTAGGTGTCGTCAGCATGATGTTGGCCGTTGAGTTTATGAAGTCTCAGCAGTTCTAGTGGCTTCATGAAATGTTGGTGCTTCATGCCCAGTTACCAGGTCATGGGGCAGATTCTGTTTCTGTCATTCCTTTTCAGCGTTAAGTACATTTGCAAGAGAAAAGGATCTTTAACCGTTCATCCACTTCTTTTACCAGTTCCCCATTTTAAGAGATGACGGATTATCTAGTGGTTAATGTCTAGTGTAGGACTGGGAGACAGGAGCCCTGGATTGTATTTCTGGCTTTAACATAGACTGGGTCACCTTCTGTAAGGTCACATTACCTGACTGTGCCTCACTTTTCCCACCTGTAAAATGAAACAGTGAACCTATATTGAAAGCTTGGATCCAAATAGCTCTCAACTATGGGGTATTTGGGAGCTGCATCTGAATTTTGCAGCTTGAGAACATCTCTAGCAAAATGAGCATAATACTTCCCTACCTCCCATGGGTGCTATGATGCTTAATGAATGTCTGTAAAACATTCTGTCATCCTCAGATGGAAGGCCCTAAAACAGGGCAAAGTATCCATCTCATTAATGGCATGGGGTGATTTCAGATCTAGCGTGACCAGATGCAACTCCACTGAAGTCAATGGATTGACACCTGAGTAGAGGTTGGAATTTGCTCAGTGACAACATAATCACATCCACGGTAAGTAGAGTGGTTTGTCAGGCGGAGACGTGCACCTACAGGAGGGAGCAAAAGAGCTCTACGGGAGCAGTGATGCTTTTTTTTTTTTTTAAATGGCAATATCCCTACTAACAAAGAATAAGGAAAGGGAAATCCAGAAAACACACCTTATGGGAAGGGAAAAGGTTCAAGCACTGAGTAACTCTCAGCATTTTCTTTGAGGCAAGAGTAGCTCTTTAATTTAGTGAGGGTCATTCCTGTGCTGATTTCTGCCCCAAGTGGAGGCCAAGTTCATTCCTTTTAATTTCCTTTAGATGCGAGTGCTTGGATACAGAATCCAATTTATCCTTCTTGCCTCAACTAAATAAGTAATGATAAAAAATCCCTAGTGTGCCCTATAAATGCCCCATAATATACAGAATCTAAACATCACATTTTTTTTTGCACCTAAAACCTTAAACCCCATTGACACCATAAAACACCAGCATCTCATGTCCCATGATTGTTTCCCATAATCTAGGAGAACATTACGGAGAGAAAAACTGCTGAAAAATGACATCTTATCTGTTTTCTCCCCACCAACTTCCTCCCCCACTGCCACTCCGTGTTTTTGTCATTGCAGGTCAGACACCTGCTCCCCACTTCGTAATCTGCAGAGGTGATAAATTCTTGTATGCACTGATTACCAGTGACTGCATTTGCTCTGTGTCAATCTGGAAACCAGCAAATTCACTCATAGTTCCCATTCTTTGTCCTGCAGGAGGGGAAAAAAGCATGGACTCTGGGAATCTGTCTCTGTCCTCCTTGCCTCATGTCAGCGATGAAGAATTATTATTCAAACAAGGCTCCATATTAGCACCCACATCGTATGAGGCACACAGCCACTTTGATCTGCTCTTCTGAGTTCTTTGAGTTGGGGGAGGCAGGGAAGATCATTTACATGAGCTGGAGTCTTCTGTATTTGGCCATCACCTCAGCATGGCTAAAGAAATGTTTAAAGGGGAATACTCCAAATTGGCATATACCTGTCAAAAAAAAAACAATTTAATAATTTTATCTGCAAAACAAGCAACTGGGCTGCCCATTGAAAGACTGACCTTTGCAGGAGAGGGGCCATATCATGGCCTCACTTAGACCCCAGCCAGCCCCACTTGAGTTGTACCAGTAGGTGAGGGGAGATTTGGCCCTGATTTTGTTTTTTTTAAAGTCATGATAATGCTTAGCACTGAGAAGTGCTGTACAAGCCCTGACTAGTTGAGACTCCCGACCCCGCAGGAGACTGGAATAGAGGACGACTTCGCTTATTATTTGTTCTTGTGTCATAAAAAGTGTTGATGTAAAAATGGGGAGGTGGGGTGGTCTGAGGAAGAGAAGGTGAGAGCATTAGCTGGTGTCCATAGGGAGAGCTCCACTGACGTCAATGGGCCAGTCAGTACAGCTCTATTGACTCTTTAAAGGCAAAGACGCAATGCCAGTTTACAGCCACTGGGGATCTCACCCTAAAATAATCTGCACTCTTTCGGGAGATTGCACCTTTATCAAGAAAACAAGCGTATTATTGGGCTGAACTGTATTGTCTACCTAAAGCACCCTTGTGTGATGGGTTGAATCACAGAAATCCCCTGGGGGCTGCCACCTGATGTGCCAAGACTACTTCTGCTCCTGCTTTCCTGCCCAGTCAGCTTAGGACTTCAGTGCCCTGCCTGGTTTGAGCCAGACCCTCTAGCCCGCTGCAAATCCAGACCCAGGTCTGAAGCACATCCCCTAACAGCTGTAGGCTTAACTGAAAGCAGCTTACAGAAGTGTTCCTGCCTTAAACACTCAGATGCCGACTCCCAGTGGGGTCCAAACTCTAAATAAATCTGTTTTACCCTGTATAAAGCTTATACAGGGTAAACTCATAAATTGTTCGCCCTCTATAATACTGATAGAGAGATATGCACAGCTGTTTGCGCCCCCCCCCAGGTATTAATATATACTCTGAGTTAATTAATAAGTAAAAAGTGATTTTATTAAATACAGAAAATAGATTTAAGTGGTTCCAAGTAGTAACAGACAGAACAAAGTGAATTACCAAGCAAAATAAAATAAAACACGCAAGTCTATGTCAAATCAAACGGAATACAGATAAAAACCTCACCAGTTCCAGTAAGCTCTCTTTTACAGACTAGCCTCCTTCTAGTCTGGGTCCAGCAAGCACTTACACCCCCTGTAGTTACTGTCCTTTGTTCCAGTTTCTTTCAGGTATCCTTGGGGGTGGAGAAGCTATCTCCTTAGCCAGCTGAAGACAAAATGGAGAGGTCTCCCATGGGCTTAAATAGACTTTCTCTTGTGGGTGGAAATCCCCTCCTCTCTCCCAGGGCCAGTGCAAGGATATTTTGCACCCTAGGCAAAACTTCCACCTTGCCCCCCTCCCCGCTCACCCCCCCACACATTGGTTCATTGCTGGGCAAATCTCAACAAGCCTTTATAGGCCCCAGGAGCCAGCTGTGGGGCTGCTCCCCAGACCAGGTTCCCCCCTTCCTGCCCCCTGAACTCCCCTGGAGGGTGCACAGCCCCCCCGCGAGCCCTCCCCACCCCACCCCACCAACCCCGGTGGCCCCCGCCCCAAGTCCACTCACTGGCTTTGCCAGGTTTGGGCCGCTGCAGCAGCTCAGCAGGGAGGAGCTGCCTTCCAGAGGCACTGGAGAGCCAGAGTGTTCCGCTTGCGGCGGCAGCGAGCCCCAACCATGGAGGAGCCAGCGCAGCACGGGGGGGGGGGGGCAGCAGCCCTGCGAAGGCAGCGATGCCTCTAGCGGGGAGCAGCCGCCCCCCCTGCCCCTCCTGCCCAGGCTGTGGCCCGACCCCCCCGACCCCCCGGGGGCTCCTGCAGGCTGTAGCGGATGCATGCGGATGCCGGCCTCCATGTGCCCCCCAGCTCCCTCCTCGCCTAGGATTACCATATTTCAACAATCAAAAAAAGAGAAAGGGGGGGGGAAGAGCCCTGCCCTAGCCCCGCCCCATCCACTCCCTCCCACTTCCCACCCCCTGACTGCCCCTCTCAGAACTCCCAACCCCCCCACTCCTTGTCCCCTGACTGCCCCCTCCTGAGACCCCCCCATCCTAACTGCCCCCCTAGGACCCTACCCCCTACCTGTCCTCACCCTTCTTCACACCCCCGCCCCAGACAGATGCCCGGGACTCCCAACCCATCCAACCCCCCCGGTCCCTGTCTCCTGACTGCTCCTATCCCTCTCCACACCCCCTACCCCTGACAGGCCCCCCCTAGAACTCCAGACCCATCCAACCCTCTCCCTGCTCCCTGACTGCCCCCCGGGACTCCCCTTACCATGCTCATGCTGGTCAGATGCTGGCTCCATGTTGAGGCAAAACACACTGCCGGGCTGCTGCGCCCACAGCCCCTCCCCTGCGGAGTGCTGAGGCAGCGGGAGGGGTGGCGGCGGCTCACATGCCTGGGAGCCGCAGAGCCTGAGCATGGCGAGGAAGGTGCCGGGGGGCACACGGGGGCCGCCGCCCACATGCATCTGCTGCAGCCTGCAGGAGTCCCCGGGGGTGGGACGCCAGGCCGCAGCCTGGGCAGGAGGGGCAGGGGGTGCAGCTACTCCCCACTAGCGGCGCTGCCCCCCTGCGCCATGCCGGCTCCTCCATGACTGGGGCTCACCGCCCCTGCAAGCCGACACTCTGGCTCTCCGGTGGCTCCGGAAGGCGGCTCCTCCCTGCCAAGCCAGGGAACCGCTTTTTGGCGCCCCCAACCACTTGGTGCCCTAGGTGACCGCCTAGTTAGCCTAGTGGTTGCACCGGCCCTGCTCTCTCCTATGCAAAGTCCAGCTCCAAGATGGAGTCACCTGGGCAAGTCACATGTCCATGCATAACTCACAGTTTTTACAGGCAGCAGCCATTGCCCACATGGTATCTTGAATGTCTCCAGGAAGACATCTTATGTGGATTGGAGCATTCCAAGATGCATTGTTCCTTAAGTGCTTCTTGACTGGGCACTTAACTTTGCGAATTCCTTTCTCCAGGATTTGACCAAATGCTCTACTAAGGTTATTTAGAAATCAAGCCAGTACACGGCCAATATTCATAACTTCAAATACAAAAGTGATACATGCATACAAATAGGATTAATAGATGCAGTAGATCATAACCTTTACATAGATATGTTACATGGCATATGTAGCATAGAACATATTCCAGTTATGTCATATATATTCATAAGCATATTTCTATAAAGCCTTATGGAGTGCACCGTCACACCTTGAACCGGGGGAGTATGTCATCTACAAATGATACAGCTTCATGTTCAGTGTTGTTGTACAGTAAATCATAATGGATGCTCACACCCAGAGGAATGCAAAGAAGCATGTCCTTAAAAGGTTGGGTCACCACCAAAGGGTGTGAGTAACGGGAATAGTTTGCATTCATAAGGTTTAGTCCACTCGAGCTAAAAT
This sequence comes from Lepidochelys olivacea, assembly GCF_965140295.1. NCBI lineage: Eukaryota > Metazoa > Chordata > Testudines > Cheloniidae > Lepidochelys > Lepidochelys olivacea. Next base: position 18,341,690 of record NC_140424.1, read on the forward strand.
GGGTACAGCGGTTCTTTAGAGTTGAGAAAACAGCAGGAGAAAGCAGCTTCATATACACGTTGGTGAGTTTGCTCACCTTTCAGAAGCAACTCCAGTGAACTCTCTCTTACCCAGCAGACAGCACTCCACCAGTTTTAGATCATTCCTGACCTGGGTTGCATTTGAACAAGTGAACTGGGGGTGAAACAGTTGCATCCAGCCATCACTGTTTCCCTCAGTTGTCCAGTCCCTGCACAAATGCAGGAAAACACATCCCCTTAAGTTAAGATGTCTAGGCTTTGATTCTGTGGCTCCACACATCAGTATATACACAAACCCTATATAGAAATTGCCTTTTTTTGTGTGACATACAGGAGAGCTTACACTCTGGTCTCTCTTTCACCTGGATTTGCTCTTTCCTTTGTGCTGGATACAAGGGATTTGATTGAATTAACTTAATTGGCAAATGTATTGTTCAGACAGCTGTGGCAGAAATGACTTTCTGCATTAGTCGGTAGGTTAAGTAGCTCATGGCAGCTCCCGCTACCTATTGCGGCTGCCAGGTGCCTCTGTATTGGTTCAGGATCATGGACCTTCAAAGTGGACTGAGGGGCAGTTTCACTGTGTTCTTCATCTGAGCTGGAGAGTCACAGCTAGTGCCTTTTGGCACCCAAGCATCTGGAAATCAATATTTACAGAGTTGGAAAGACCAAGGAAGAGTTTGCCACAATCTACAGTGTAACATGCATTGGAAACAGGGCCTGAATATATAGTATACTTTAAAACAGAGCATCCATGTGTCTTTGGAAAGAGGGAATGCCTCTGTCTCCTGGGCCTAGTTTTCTGTCTCTTTCTGAATTACAAATTCTCTTTCTGAATTACAAATTGGGCCACAGTGTTTATAAACCCCAGCAGAGCGCATTAGAGCTTCCAGTGAGCTCCTACAGCCTGCTTTTCTGCACCCACCCTCCCCTGACTGCAATACAGGTCTGACACATAGGAGCATTGGGAAGAAACTAAATTTATTTCTTGGTCCATTGACTCTAGGGCCTGCTGTACACTGCACAGGCAAGCCCACAGGGCAGTCAGGAGACATATTGTTTGGCTATCGAGGGGGAGAGCCTATTTGCTTCCTCTCCCACAGCTGCCAAACCCCTTCTCCCTCCCCCCATCGTCCTCTAGGCACCCGGAATGGCAGGGCTCCGTTCTATCACTCTGTGATCATTTTGACCCAAGGGCTCCTTAACACTCGTGCGAACACACACCCTCTTCTCCCCTGAATGGTTGCCTTATATCTTACTGCAGGGTGGTCTTATTCGGCCAGGAAGCTCTTTGGGTCAGGAAAGTCATTTTATCTGTGTGCAAAGTGCTGTGCCACCTGATCGTGCTGTGCCAATGCGTTCCCCTCACTTACATTCAGATGGGTAAACAAGCAAGTGCTGTCCAAACAGCTGAAGCGCTCCAAGAGCGGCTTCGAACCTGGGGAAAGGGAAGGCCCGGGGACTGCTGAGGCGGCTGGCTGCAGTGCTGCAAAGTGAGGGACAGTGGAATGATGAAGGGAGCATAGGGGCAATGGAGACTAGAGGAGTAAGGGAAGGCATTGGGAGCAATAGAGAAAAGGGAGGGATCTGGAACAGTACAGGGGGAGAAGTGAAGGGGGGATACTTAGGTGGCAATTATTGACATTTCAGGAAAGACCCAAGGACACTCTGGGAGAAATGTCCTTTAGTGAGTCCCCTCTTGAGAGAGGCCAGTGTCTGTCATTTGGGGGCCTGCACCCTGCAATACAGCCCTGGGAGCTGTGAACAAGCACCCTTGCGTTACATGCTTGGAAATCGATTCTTACCCAGTTTCCACACTGTGTGTTCTAAGCGGACTAAGCACAGAGGTGGGGAAGGGGATTGTCCCCAGTAATGAGCTGGGGAGGCTTTTGCTTCTAGGTTAGTGTGAATTTGACAGTGATCGGCAGCGGCGAGCAGAGCAACACAGCCACACCAACGGACCTTCAGTGACCTGCTGTGTGTGATATGAGCTGTAGGAAATAATCCTGATCCTAGCAGAGACGCGTCTATATCACCATCCTCACAGGTGGGACCTGGCGGGCAGTCTTAGCAGAGAGGCAGAGGAGACTGAACTGCCCTCTCATCCAAAGAGGTCATTGCCAGGTCACTGGCAGAGCAGGGTGTGAGGAGAGGGCTTGTTTTACCTTTGCTTACACAATAAGTAATCTTTGGAAAAACAGAGGTCTCCATCCTCCTGGGCTGTCAATGTGGTATTGTCTCCACCACTAAATTCACTTGAAAGACCACTTTTAACAGCTTTTTATTTGCATACACACTGAGCTAGAGAAGAGAGGAAATTTTCATAAGCATCTTGATTTCTACTAACTGAAACCAGTGTAAATCTCTGTTTTTTATGAATCTCACTTACATTTTGTGCCTGACTTGTGCATAAAACTTCCCCAGGTTTACACAAGCCAACTCCGTAAGTCATTCCTTTCCCAATGGGGCCTTATATCTTGATGACCTTTTAGAGACCAATGACTGCTTTTTTGTTGTTATCCATAATTGGAAAAGCACTGGAGATAAGAAAATTTATAGCAATGTGCGATCTACCTGAGAGAGACAATAAAGAACACTGGTCGGCAGAAAGAGGAGAAGAAAAAATACCCCCTCTCCCCCACACAACTGCCAACCAAGATTAACTTTTTATGCTTTACAAAATATATTTACCCCAATCAGTTCTACCCCTTAACCTTCTATCACTTTCCCTAGCCCATCCTGCTTAGGATGGAAGAATCCAATGCACCGCTACAGACTAGGGACCGAATGGCTAGGCAGCAGTTCTGCGGAAAAGGACCTAGGGGTGACAGTGGACGAGAAGCTGGATATGAGTCAGCAGTGTGCCCTTGTTGCCAAGAAGGCCAATGGCATTTTGGGATGTATAAGTAGGGGCATAGCGAGCAGATCGAGGGACGTGATCGTTCCCCTCTATTCGACATTGGTGAGGCCTCATCTGGAGTACTGTGTCCAGTTTTGGGCCCCACACTACAAGAAGGATGTGGATAAATTGGAGAGAGTCCAGCGAAGGGCAACAAAAATGATTAGGGGTCTAGAACACATGACTTATGAGGAGAGGCTGAGGGAGCTGGGATTGTTTAGTCTACAGAAGAGAAGAATGAGGGGGGATTTGATAGCTGCTTTCAACTACCTGAAAGGGGGTTCCAAAGAGGATGGCTCTAGACTGTTCTCAATGGTAGCAGATGACAGAACGAGGAGTAATGGTCTCAAGTTGCAGTGGGGGAGGTTTAGATTGGATATTAGGAAAAACTTTTTCACTAAGAGGGTGGTGAAACACTGGAATGCGTTACCTAGGGAGGTGGTAGAATCTCCTTCCTTAGAGGTTTTTAAGGTCGGGCTTGACAAAGCCCTGGCTGGGATGATTTAACTGGGAATTGGTCCTGCTTTGAGCAGGGGGTTGGACTAGATGACCTTCAGGGGTCCCTTCCAACCCTGATATTCTATGATTCTATGTCTACATTTCCAAAATACACACATATTCCTGACTAGCATCTGCTTTAGTTTCCTCCTGTTATGAATTTATCTAAACACACACACTTTAATTTGAACCCTATAAAAGGCAAAAAGAGTTTGCTTTCTCTTTCCCCTCCAGCCACCTCACTCCTAACCTCATCCTTGCCCCCCTCCCCTCCAAAGTGAATAACCTTTTTATTACATGAAACAGACTCCTCTAGAAAGGTAATCTGGAACCTGAGTGAATACACAAACACATGTCTACTGGAGAGGGAGATGGAAGAGAGATAAACTTCAGTGAATACTCATGTACACACACACACTCACAGACAGCTTTGGGGTTAATCACACAGACACATTAATAACCCCGCCCATCACTTGCACTGATCTCTACCAGCAGGAATCATTTCACACGACAGGATCACTGAACTGCTTATGAACATCAAAAGAGCCATTCCCAGCCTGAATCTTATTTTGTTTTGGAACAAAGACAGAACGGTTACATGCTGCCTCACCCCCTCAACTGGGGAGAGTCAAAAATGGGGAAGCAGTTCCGTTATTTTTAAGAAGGGAGAGTCATTTCTAAGGCTCAGATTCTGATCTCAGTCACAGTGGTGTAAACCCAGCATATAATATTGCCCTTAAATGAAAATGACTCCCATCAAGTTAACTCTGAAGTTTAGCCCTGAAGTTTACTGAGATCAGATTCTGGCCCAGCATAAGCAGGAGAGGTTCTAAGGTTATACATTTTTTAAAAGATTTCCTAATACAAACATTAGAATATGCCCCACCAGCATCATCCAGGCTCATGGGTTTAAGATTTACAAAGAGGAAAGATGAAAAGGTTCATGAAGAAACATTGAATGATCATTCACTAAATCTTTCTATGTCCTTGCTTTCATACTTCCTGGGAGAGCAGAAGGGTCCTACAGAAAGTTTCCAACAGTGGCAATGCTGCCAAGTGTTTAATGTAGAGGACAGGAAGAAAGGGTTCCTGGATGCCCTACCACTGGTGCAGTATGTGCCCACGGGGAAATGACTCTCTCTGATATTTTTAGCACACTAGCTAAAGCAGAGCTAGTGAGTGTCCTTCTACCAGCACTGGGAAGCTGTGACCAAATGCACCCCTGTATTCACACCCTACACACCATTGTAATAACCTTCATACAAAATACACCTTGTGAGGTATCCTTTGAAAACTAATAACTTTCTGGTCAAGAATGTCATGCTGAAATGTATGTAGCAACATTATATATACAGTTATGAACATAAACTGAAGTTATGACTGAAATGTGTTTACCAGACAAGTCTGCAGAGTGGGTAAATCAGTTTCTCAAAGACAAAGGACAAGGTAACACCTCTAGCCAGGTGTCAAAGTTGACTGGCAATCACCAATCAAGTGGCCATTCTTTGGCAGTGAAGTAGGGAAGGAATAGGTGGATCTGCATCGTAACAAACAACTAACATGGAACCTCTTTTACCACGAGACCCCATATGTCCATCCTCACAGCTAGAATGAATTTTATATAGGGGTACCCCTCTGGAAAATGTATTTCAAAGTGTGACTGGATTGTAAAAGGGAGGAGCAAAAACACCCCAGGTATTCTCTCTCTCTTTCAGCTGAGAAGACAAAGGAACCAGTCATTATTAGACTTTGGGAAGGAGTCTGACCTGAGAATTTGGTTGCTATATTGCTGGGAACATGTGGTAAGGATGTTGAACCTTGAACTGAGTCTAGTTTGTTAAGTTTTAGTTACTAGAAAGCATTTTTATCTTTATTTTTCTTGTAACAATTTCTGACTTTAATACCTTACACCTATGCTCACTTAAAACCTCTCTCTTTGTAGTTAAATAAACTTGTTTTCTTCTTTAATCAAAACTAATCTCGTGTTGTGTTTAAACTGAATTGTTTGGTAACTCTAGTTAAGGTAGCAAACTGTTGTACAAACACAACGAACCTCTAATATCTGAACTGTCCAGGAGAGGGCTGGATAGTGCAGAACCCATGTTTTTGGCTAAAATCTGGGGACTGGGAGTGTGTTGGGGTCACTCTACAAGTGGAAGCCAGAGTGTTGCTGGCAGGCTGCAGCTACACACAGATACTCAGGGTGTGACCTGCATGCTGTTTGTGAGAGGCCCAGGTGGGAGCTACAGCAGCAAAGCATTGCAGGGCAGGTGGTGACATGAACTCTCAACTAGTTCGGATTGCATCCTGGAATGTCATGGAAGCGCCCTCCCCACTGTTGTGTCGACATAGATCTAGAGAGGTCGGGTGTACCACAGCACTCACAACACCCTGTAATGCACCCAGTTACAGTAAAGTTCTTACATCCCCTGCCTTCAACCACTAGAGGCAGATTAAAGAAGGCACTCAAGCTGTTCTGATTCCATTCTTCAGATGGCAGCTCCATGTGCACACACACACACACACACTCTCTCTCTCTCTCACTCTCTCTCGACTTGTGTTACCTCATTCTTCCCTCTGAAATGCTAAGGAGTGCTATTGATTGAGCTTTCCGTGGAGCCAATCTGAGCACTATTTGGGAATGAGAAGGTAGTCCCGATTTGGTGCTCAGAAAATGGAACGGCGGATGGGATATATTGCACCATGAAAAGGTGGAGGAGGCGCCTTCAGGGCTCCAGCCAAGATGCAAAACATTCCTAGAAATAAGCATGTTCCAAGAAAGAAGAATGGATTACTGTAGTATGGTTCATGCTAAGGGAAGGCAGTCACAAAGGGTGACTTATCATTTACATAGGGATTAGCAACTTCTGTTCCAAAGGATCCCAAAGCACTTTACAAGCCACATTATGGGAAGGAACCCTGCTGCCACCTCCAGGGTAGGTGCTGAGGTTCAGAGATCCAGCTTGCATCGGCACCCAGAAGATCATACACTTAACCATACTATTCCAACTTTCTGGGGCTGCAAAACTGGGTTGGGAATTTCATGAAAACAACAAGCAAACAACTCTCTTGCTGTTCATATCCTTTAGCTTCTCTTCCCAGGGGGAACCCACAGTTACAGCAACAAAGAAAAAAAATGAAGTAAAAACAAAAACCTGTATATGAACATTTTCAGTCTTGCAGGCATATACACAGATTGGCTAGGGTTCAGCTCTTGAAACAGATAAAGGTGGGGGATGTTGTGGTATTTCCAGAACAGTTAGGCCATCACTAGGATTTAGCCTGTGTAGTTTACACATGGAAACAACAAGTTGTGGAGAAGCAGAATAAGACAAATTTGCATAACACAATGGTAGAAAAAAACCATGACTCTCCTTTGTCACTAGAGAGCCTTTGAACGCCCCTAAGAATGTCAACTGAATATGGCAACCACACAGAATGGTTCTGTCAAGGTGAGGTGCGCAGAAGCTATGACCCAACCAGCAGCACCTTGATGTGTCTAAGGAAATTGGGACATTTAGGGGATGCAGGAGGGGCTCAATGTCATGTTTTGCTCACAGCTCCCCCTGCTTTTCTCCTCCCTTCCTTGGTGCAGTCATTCTGCACTGCCGCCGTCTTTCTTGGACATCTGTATTTTCTGATTATTCGTTACACATTGATTAGTCAATCCCACATGCACTGTGATTGTATTCTTCCTATGTACTAATATTTCAACGAATGAGCAGTCAAGTAGAAAATGAATTTATTAGCACGTGATTGTATTACTGAGCTCTTGTATAGGCAAAGTATGCAGCAATATTTAATGCAGCCGAGTAACAAACAGGTAGTTCAAAATTAAATAGCACAGATGGCCGACAATGAGTACCAGTGCCCTGAGAAACTCTATGAACCCTTGGTTTGGGCTTTGAAATCAGCTTGGGGGGTGTGGGGGGGAGAGGAGGAAAGAAGGAGGAGTGAGAGAATTTTTTTGCTTAGTATTAACTTAACATTCATTTTCTGAGATGCCTTTCTAAGCAAGAAACAATGTTATATTTTTAACTACTCTATGATACCTAAGACTTTTTCTTCTTACTATACTATGCTGTCCATCATGAACACTACCAGGACATAATTTATATCTTCCTTCTCTAAAACCTCATGCCCCTGCCATTTGAACTAACGGAGAAATCTCCTGCTCTTGGTAGAACTATCAGGCCTGTGACACAGACAGGCCTGTGACAGGCCTGTGACACATGAGCACTTCTGATTCCAAGCAGGGTAGTGGTACCCACTACCCCATTCATTATAACACCAAAACGTACAAGCTCCTTTTTAGCAGGGAATATTCCAGAAAATTGTCCCTTCTAATTCCACCAGATTGATTTGAATTCACAACTGGAGTTCAGCATACAGTATGAAGTTCCCAGTTCTTTACTGGGGGAGAAAAACACAACCACTGACAAATTTTTAATTTAGAATATCCCAGGGAAAACAATCTTCATTCAGATGTCTCGGATACTAAATGTATCATATGTTAAAGGATAAATTCAGTACAAAAATGCACTCACATTTTAAAGACAAGCTGAAATGGGCCATTTTTCAAAATGGGGTAGCCAATTTTGTACTTAGGTGACAAGTCCTCATTCTAGGAACCTAATGTCATGTTATATAGGATCTGTGCTTCTCTGAAACAGGAGGTGTTCATTAACACAACTGTTAGCTACAGATATGAGGGGGAAAAAGGCTTCCACACAGCTTGAGTCCCAACTTTATCGCCCTTTGTCATAAATATAAAGGGAAGGGTAAACACCTTTAAAATCCCTCCTGGCAGGAGGAAAAACCCTTTCACCTGTAAAGGGTTAAGAAGCTAGGATAACCTCGCTGGCACCTGACCAAAATGACCAGTGAGGAGACAAGATACTTTCAAAGCTGGAGGGGGTGGGGGAGAAACAAAGGCTCTGTGGCTGTCTGTGTGATGCTTTTGCTGGTAACAGAACAGGAATGGAGTCTTAGAACTTAGTAAGTAATCTAGCTAGATATGTGTTAGATTCTGTTTTCTTTAAATGGCTGAGAAAATAAGCTGTGCTGAATGGAATGGATATTCCTGTTTTTGTGTCTTTTTGTAATTTAAGATTTTGCCTAGAGGGATTCTCTATGTTTTGAATCTAATTACCCTGTAAGGTATTTACCATCTTGATTTTACAGAGGTGATTCTTTTATTTTTTCTGCTATTAAAATTCTTCTTTTAAGAACCTGATTGTTTTTTCATTGTTCTTAAGATCCAAGGGTTTGGGTCTGTGTTCACCTATGCAAATAGGGGAGGATTTTGATCAAATCTTCCCCAGGAAAGGAGGTGTAAGGTTTGGGAGGATTTTGCAGGGAAAGATGTTTCCCAACGGGCTCTTTCACAGTTATATATCTGTTAGACGTTTGGTGGTGGCAGCGATAAAGTACAAGGGCAAAAGGTAAAATAGTTTGTACCCTGGGGAAGTTTTAATCTAAGCTGGTAAAAGTAAGGTCAGGAGGTTTTCATGCACCCTAGAGTTCAGAGTGGGGAAGGAACCTTGACACCCTTATTCGCAAAGGAGATGCACATCCCCTCTGAAACACTGCACATCATACAGAGACATCAAATCTAACTGTAAGTACATAGCATTATACCTTACAGCCAGTAGGAACATAGAATTGCCTGCTTTAATTTAAGCTACCACGTTCGGCAGTTAGGTTGTTTATTTTCATAAAATATATTTTGCAAGGTTTGGAGAGCAGCAGTTAAGGCTGTGCAGGTAACCAATGTACCTGCTGGGATGCTGGCAGACCAGGTGCCAGCTCATGCCAAGGCCTGGGCCTTACTGAACACTGACAAATGCATAGTTGGGAACCATTCTGGGTCACCTGTTAAAATAGATGTTAAATTGATAAGAATGTGTTTAAACCTTATCAACAGCTTGTAGGATGTTGCATGTATTAATCCTACTTACAAATGTCTGTATCTCATGATATAAGGTAATGTTTAAATGTTTGCTCTGTAACTATAAAATCCCCACCCCAGTCAGGGGAGAAGCATTATCAAGTGTGAAATACGAGTTCACCACCAGAGGCGTTAGCTCCTCCCCAACAAAATAAGGTCTACATTCATCAGAGAAGCCACTGTGGACAAAAGACTGTTGATTGCTTCCCCCAAAACCCTGGAGAGGATACGTGCCCAAGCCCTCTTCCCATCACAGCTTGAACATTAGGGCAAGGGAATAAAAATACCTGTTAAGGATAACTTCTTATACCTATTCTGCTTGAGCTCTGAGGGGTGAGGATTTCTAAGCATTTGCAAGGAGTCCCCGGTTCTTTTGCCTGGATTAGCCCTAAAAGATAGGCAGTCAGCTTACTGTTGAAGTTTCTATTACTTTTCTTTTACTGTAACTCATTTGTGTATGTATGCTTACCTGCTGTAACCTTGACAATAACTCATTTCCTTTTCCTAGGTAATAAAACTTGAGTTGGTTTATTACAGGATTGGCTCCAAGCATTGTCTTTGGTTTGAGATCCGAGTACAACTGAGCAGGACTGAGTGACTGGTCCTTTGGGACTGGGAGTAACCTGAATATTGTGATTTTTGGTGTAAAGTAACCATCTATCACATAGTCCAGCTTGCCTTGGGCATTCCAGTCTGTCTCCATGGCAAGACCATAGACGAGTGGTGCCCCCCATACTGGGGGGGCACAAGCTAAAGGGGAGGACACATGACTACCCCACATATCTCCCCTGCCCAGTGACCCCTCCTGCCCTGCACCCAGCATGGGACTGCAGCGCTCTCCTGGCCCCATGTTACCTTTGGGAGGGGCAAGGGCTCTCTGCCTTTATCTCCCTGCACCTACCCCCTGCATATTTGGCCATTCTCCCTGGCAGCTGGGTGGAGAGCAGGACAGAGCCACTTCTGCCTGAAATGGCCTGGCTGGGAGGCAGCAGTGCAATCATCAGCACAATCTGGAAGGCAAATGCCAGGCCTGGTGACTTACTGGGAAGCACCAGGATCTGAAAAATCCCTCCTGGATTCCTGTCCTTTCAGCACTTCCTAGAGGGACAGTTCTACTTGCAGCAAATTTGAAACAGGGCCCCAGGTAAAGCCAGTTGCCACACTAAGGCAGCAATTTCAAAGCAATGCATCAATTAGGTCCCAAACATCTGCAAAACCAAATTTTCCTCTAGCCCTTGAAGTCCGAGCTATTATCCTGAGTGTCTCAGCCACTGCTAGTGGGTATTTCAACCAATTGGGCTGGAGAACTGAACCCAGTGTTCCCTCATTTCTCTTCCAGAGTCCCACACGTACAAAGCCAGTCCTGGCACAAGCCATGTGCTTAAAGCTACGTGACATTCCTCAGTTTACAAACCCTCTGCCAATCTTCTTTTGGATGCAAAACTCCTCACATGAGAGATTCAGATGCCTCTGATTCTAATATGGACTCTCTCTTGCAGTTAAATTATGTAAGATATTAATTTTTGTCCTTGCTGCTTTAATCCTGCAATGCACTATAGCAACCCCATACTATTTTTGGAGACAATCAAAGCCTATGTCTGAAATCATTTCATTTAATAGACTCAGTAAGATGTTTTAGAACTAGAACCTAACTTCCCCTATTTCACAAAGGACACTGAAAAAGAAAATTGACCACTCAAGCCAAAGCTAAATTGGAGGCTGCGAGAGGTTCCTATAATAACCTTCACTGAGAGGACTGACTCATCTCTTTTGTTTCCTCAAGCACAGACTGTATCTGTTTGGAAACAGACCAAGGAAAATGCTGGCATGACTCCCCACGTCCCAGACAACCTCTTATTTTAGCCTCTCCATTGTTCCACTCCAAGAGACCAGGTTTGCTTGGTAGTTACCCATAGTGCTGGCATCATTTAGAAGTTTAAACCAGTCTACACCCTTCTTTTGATACACAGAGCAAGGGGAGGATTCCATCTTGCATGAAATCACAGAAGCTCTTCCTCCGTGTTAGCCCATTTCCTTCCTTTAGAGCTGAACAGATCCATTCTCTGCTTTAGGGCCTGATCCGAAGCCCACTGGAGTCAGTGGAAAAGCATATGGGCTTTGGATCAGGCTCCTAGCAAACATCCTTGGGAATTCATAAAGTCTAGCAATGAGTCCTGTCCCAATAGCCTGGAAAGACACTTTTACATGAGCACATTCCCCAACTTTAAAAAGGAGACGTTTGCACTTGAAGTTCTTTCATAAGAGAAGCACACAAGATAAAGGACTTATGGGGAGATCACTGCACTTACCCGCTCCTTTGTGCTCATTGAAGAAATCGGTGGGTTTAAATAAAACAAAAAACAAAAACTCTGCATATGTTAAGCGCAGGTGAAAACTTTTGGGCTGTGACAGAAACTCAAGTATTCTACATGCAGCTGCAATGCAAACTTCCCCCCCCATGCAGCTCCACTCTTGAATTGGAAGGACCACCCCAAGATGAGAATTCACTCTTCATGCATCCTCAGTCCTGGGGGTGAAATCCTGAACCTACAGACGTCAGTGCGATTTTTGCCATTAACTTCAATGCAGCCAGGATTTCACACTTGGTCTGCTGAGACTGCCAGCAATAAGTTAGGGTTTTGCAATTTGGGCAAATCTTCACTGGGAGCCGGACTTAGACCATCAACTCATTTCACACAGGCCACCAGCCAGCCATTCATTGATTAACAACAAGATGGGATGTGTCCTGAATACCTTTAATAGTCACGGGTAGATTACTGACCTTTTAATAGAGCGAGTCAAAAACTGGACAAACTACAAAAAAAAATATCAAAATATTCCAGTTGATTTCGTTTCACATCATTCAAAGTAAATCATTATTGGTTTCCCCCCGCCCCATCAGTTTGCTGTGATAGATTTTCAAAAAATTTCATTTGTTGTTTTGATTTTTCCTTTCCTTTTTTTCTTTTCCCAATAATTTGTTTTTAAAAATGACTTGAAAAATCAAGAGGAAAAAAGGAAATACAAAAAGAAAAAAAGGGTGGAGGGGGACAGGAAGGAAATAAACTGATGTAAATTTTTCAAAAAGTTTTTCATGAAAATTTATGATTTTTAGAACAGACAATTTTTCACCAAAAAATTAAAAGGCCACTTTTTGGGGGCGGGGGAAACCAAAAAAACCCCAAAAAACTGTACTGAAAATATTTCAGTCCCTTCTAGTTTTTATAGAAGGGAATCTTCATCACAGTCCTGTATCTCCAGCTCCATTTCTAGATTGGAGCCCTAATGCAGTGCTAATGACACACATTTAATGATTACTTTGCTATGGGATCACATAGGCTCCTTGTCTCCTCCTATTAGTCATGCAGTAAGTTCCTTTCCTTTTCAGCACAACCCTCCAGCTCTCTAAGCCCTCATCTACACTAGGAGTTGAGGTCAAATTTAGCAGCATTAAATCAATTTAACCCTGCAGCCGTCCACACAACGAAGCCCTTTTTTCCCCGACTTAAAGGGCTCTTAAAATCGATTTCCTTACTCAACCCCCGACAAGGGGATTAGCGCTGAAATCGGCCTTGCCAGGTCGAATTTGGGGTACTGTGGACACAATTAAATGGTATTGGCCTCCGGGAGCCATCCCAGAGTTCTCCATTGTGACTGCTCTGGACAGCGCTCTCAACTCAAATGCACTGGCCAGGTAGACAGGAAAAGGCCCGCAAACTTTTGAATTTCAATTTCATAGAATCATAGAATATCAGGGTTGGAAGGGACCTCAGGAGGTCATCTAGTCCAACCCCCTGCTCAAAAGCAGGACCCATCCCCAATTAAATCATCCCAGCCAGGGCTTTGTCAAGCCTGACCTTAAAAACTTCTAAGGAAGGAGATTCCACCATCTCCCTAGGCAATGCATTCCAGTGTTTCACCACCCTCCTAGTGAAAACGTTTTTCCTAATATCCAACCTAAACCTCCCCCACTGCAACTTGAGACCACTACTCCTTGTCCTGTCCTCTTCCACCACTGAGAATAGTCTAGAACCATCCTCTCTGGAACCACCTCTCAGGTAGTTGAAAGCAGCTATCAAATCCCTCCTCATTCTTCTCTTCTGCAGACTAAACAATCCCAGCTCCCTCAGCCTCTCCTCATAAGTCATGTGTTCCAGACCCCTAATCATTTTTGTTGCCCTTCGCTAGACTCTCTCCAATTTATCCACATCCTTCTTGTAGTGTGGGGCCCAAAACTGGACACAGTACTCCAGATGAGGCCTCACCAAATGTTGAATAGAGGGGGACGATCACGTCCCTCGATCTGCTCGCTATGCCCCTACTTATACAGCCCAAAATGCCATTGGCCTTCTTGGCAACAAGGGAACACTGCTGACCCATATCCAGCCTCTCGTCCACTGTCACCCCAGGTCCTTTTCCGCAGAACTGCTGCCTAGCCATTCGGTCCCTAGTCTGTAGCTGTGCATTGGGTTCTTCCGTCCTAAGTTCAGGACCCTGTACTTATCCTTATTGAACCTCATCAGATTTCTTTTGGCCCAATCCTCCAATTTGTCTAGGTCCCTCTGTATCCTATCCCTGCCCTCCAGCGTATCTACCACTCCTCCCAGTTTAGTATCATCCGCAAATTTGCTGAGAGTGCAATCCACACCATCCTCCAGATCATTTATGAAGATATTGAACAAAACCGGCCCCAGGACCGACCCCTGGGGCACTCCACTTGACACCAGCTGCCAACTAGACATGGAGCCATTGATCACTACCCGTTAAGCCCGACAACCTAGTCAACTTTCTACCCACCTTATAGTGCATTCATCCAGCCCGTACTTCTTTAACTTGCTGACAAGAATACTGTGGGAGACAGTGTCAAAAGCTTTGCTAAAGTCAAGATACAATACATCCACTGCTTTCCCTTCATCCACAGAACCAGTAATCTCATCATAGAAGGCGATTAGATTAGTCAGGCGTGACCTTCCCTTGGTGAATCCATGCTGACTGTTCCTGATCACTTTCCTCTCATGTAAGTGCTTCAGGATTGATTCTTTGAGGACCTGCTCCATGATTTTTCCGGGGACTGAGGTAAGGCTGACTGGCCTGTAGTTCCCAGGATCATCCTCCTTCCCTTTTTTAAAGATTGGCACTACATTAGCCTTTTTCCAGTCATCCAGGACTTCCCCCGTTCGCCACGAGTTTTCAAAGATAATGGCCAATGGCTCTGCAATCACAGCCGCCAGTTCCTTTAGCACTCTCAGATGCAACTCGTCCGGCCCCATGGACTTGTGCACGTCCAGCTTTTCTAAACAGTCCCTAACCACCTCTTTCTCCACAGAGGGCTGGCCATCTATTCCCCATGTTGTGATGCCCAGCGCAGCAGTCTGGGAGCTGACCTTGTTAGTGAAGACAAGGCAAAAAAGGCATTGAGTACATTAGCTTTTTCCACATCCTCTGTCACTAAGTTGCCTCCCTCATTCATTAAGGGGCCCACACTTTCCTTGGCTTTCTTCTTGTTGCCAACATACCTGAAGAAACCCTTCTTGTTACTCTTAACATCTCTCGCTAGCTGCAGCTCCAGGTGCTATTTGGCCCTCCTAATTTCATTCCTACATGCCCGAGCAATATTTTTATACTCCTCCCTGGTCATATGTCCAACCTTCCACTTCTTGTATGCTTCTTTTTTATGCTTAAGATCCGCTAGGATTTCACCGTTAAGCCAAGCTGGTCGCCTGCCATATTTACTATTCTTTCGACACATCGGGATGGTTTGTCCCTGTAACCTCAACAGGGATTCCTTGAAATACAGCCAGCTCTCCTGGACTCCTTTCCCCTTCATGTTAGTCCCCCAGGGTATCCTACCCATCCGTTTCCTGAGGGAGTCGAAGTCTGCTTTCCTGAAGTCCAGGGTCTGTATCCTGCTGCTTACCTTTCTTCCCTGTGTCAGGATCCTGAACTCAACCAACTCATGGTCACTGCCTCCCAGATTCCCATCCACTTTTGCTTCCCCTACTAATTCTTCCCGGTTTGTGAGCAGCAGGTCAAGAGAAGCTCCCCCCTAGTTGGCTCCTCTAGCACTTGCACCAGGAAATTGTCCCCTATGCTTTTCAAAAACTTCCTGGATTGTCTATGCACCGCTGTATTGCTCTCCCAGCAGATAACAGGAAAATTAAAGTCACCCATGAGAACCAGGGCGTGCGATCTAGTAGCTTCCACGAGCTGCCGGAAGAAAGCCTCATCCACCTCATCCCCCTGGTCTGGTGGTCTATAGCAGACTCCCACCACTACATCACTCCTGTTGCTCACACTTCTAAACTTAATCCAGAGACACTCAGGTTTTTCTGCAGTTTCGTACCAGAGCTCTGAGCAGTCATACTGCTCCCTTACATACAGTGCTACTCCCCCACCTTTTCTGCCTTGCCTGTCCTTCCTGAACAGTTTATAACCATCCATGACAGTACTCCAGTCATGTGAGTTATCCTACCAAGTCTCTGTTATTCCAATCACGTCATAATTCCTTGACGTCACGAGGACCTCCAGTTCTCCCTGCTTGTTTCCAAGGCTTTGTGCATTTGCATATAAGCACTTGAGATAACCTGCTGATCGCCCCTCATTCTCAGTATGAGGCAGGAGCCCTCCCCTCACAGACATTCCTGCCTGTGCTTCCTCCCGGTATCCCGCTTTCCCACTTACCTCAGGGCTTTGGTCTCCTTCCCCCGGTGAACCTAGTTTAAAGCCCTCCTCACTAGGTTAGCCAGCCTGCTCGCAAAGATGCTCTTCCCTCTCTTTGTAAGGTGGAGCCCGTCTCTGCCCAGCACTCCTCCTTCATGGAACACCATCCCATGGTCAAAGAATCCAAAGCCTTCTCTCTGACACCACCTGCGTAGCCATTCCTTGACTTCCACGATTCGACGGTCCCTACCCAGGCCTTTTCCTTCCACGGGGAGGATGGACGAGAACACCACTTGTGCCTCAAACTCCTTTATCCTTCTTCCCAGAGCCACGTTGTCCACAGTGATCCGCTCAAGGTCGTTCTTGGCAGTATCATTGGTGCCCACGTGGAGAAGCAGGAAGGGGTAGCGATCTGAGGGCTTGATGAGTCTCGGCAATCTCTCCGTCACATCGCGAATCTTAGCCCCCAGTAATCAGCAGACTTCTCTGTTTTCCCAGTCAGGGCAGCAGATAGATGACTCAGTCCCCCAGAGTAGAGAGTCCCCGACCACCACCACCCGCCTCCTTCTCTTGGGAGTGGTGGTCGTGGAACCCCCCATCTCAGGACAGCGCATCTCATGCCTTCCAACCAGCGGAGTCTCCTTCTGCTTTCTCCCCCCAGACATATCATCTGGTCCACTCTCCGCAATGGTACCTGTGGAGAGAACATGAAAGCGGTTAGTTACCTGTGTCTGCGTTGCTGGAACCCGGACATTCCCCCTTCTTCTTCTGGAGGTCACATGTTGCCAAGCTTCTTCACTGGTCTCTTGGCTCCGCTGTGCAACCTGCTCTAAATCTTTGTGCTTTGTGTTTTGTTTTTCCTGTTTGGCCAGTGTGGCAAGCTGCAGGTGAGTGCAGAGCTCATCAGCAGAGGTGACCATGCAGAGCTCATCAGCAGAGGTGACCATGATGGAGTCCCAGAATCGTAAAAGAGCTCCAGCATGGACCGAACAGGAGGTACGGGATCTGATCACTGTATGGGGAGAGGAATCCGTGCTATCAGAACTATGTTCCAGTTTTCGAAATGCCAAAACATTTGTCAAACTCTCCGAGGGCATGAAGGACAGAGGCCATAACAGGGACCCGAAGCAGTGCCGCGTGAAACTTAAGGAGCTCAGGCAAGCCTACCAGAAAGCCAGAGAGGCAAATGGCCGCTCCGGGTCAGAGCCCCAAACATGCCACTTCTGTGATGAGCTGCATGCCATTTTAGGGGGGGGGTCAGCCACCACAACCCCAGCCGTGTTGTTTGACTCCTTCAATGGAGATGGAGGCAACACAGAAGCAGGTTTTGGGGATGAGGAAGATGATGATGATGAGGTTGTAGATAGCTCACAGCAAGCAAGTGGAGAAACCAGTTTTCCCGACAATCAGGAAATGTTTCTAACCCTGGACCTGGAGCCAGTACCCCCCGAACCCACCCAAGGCTGCCTCCCAGACCCACCGGGCAGAGAAGGGACCTCTGGTAAGTGTACCTTTTAAAATACTATACATGGTTTAAAAGCAAGCATGTTGAATGATTAATTTGCCCTGGCATTCACGGCTCTCGTGGATGTACTCCCAAAGCCTTTGCAAAAGGTTTCTGGGGAGGGCAGTCTTATACCGTCCACCATGGTAGGACACTTTACCACTCCAGGCCAGTAGCACATACTCGGGAATCATTGTAGAACTAAGCATTGCAGTGTATGTTTGCTGGCATTCAAACAACATCCATTTTTTCATCTCTCTGTGTTATCCTCAGGAGAGTGATATAATTCATGGTCACCTGGTTGAAATAGGGTGCTTTTTTTAAGGGGACATTCAGAGATGCCCATTCCTGCTGGGCTGTTTGCCTGTGGCTGAACAGAAATATTCCCCACTGTTAGCCACGGGGAGTGGGGAGGCAAAATGCGACCTTGGAACAAAAGCACATGTGCTACGTATGTATTGTTAACAGCAAGGTTTACCGTGAAAGAGTGTACCCACTGTTCTATAAAATGTGTCTTTTTAAATACCACTGTCCCTTTTTTTTTCTCCACCAGCTGCATGTGTTTCAAGGATCACAGGATCTTCTCCTTCCCAGAGGCTAGTGAAGATTAGAAGGCGAAAAAAATGCACTCACAATGAAATGTTCTCTGAGCTCATGCTATCCTCCCACACTGACAGAGCACAGACGAATGCGTGGAAGCAGACAATGTCAGAATGCAGGAAAGCACAAAATGACTGGGAGGAGAGGTAGCAGGCTGAAGAGAGTAAGTGGTGGGCTGAAGAGAGGGCTGAAGCTGAAAGGTGGTGGCAGCGTGATGAGAGGAGGCAGGATTCAAAGCTGAGGCTGCTGGAGGATCAAACTAATATGCTCCAGCATATGGTTGAGCTTCAGGAAAGTCAGCTGGAGCACAGACAGCCGCTACAGCCCCTGTGTAACCATCCGCCCTCCTCCCCAAGTTCCATAGCCTCCTCACCCAGACGCCCAAGAACACGGTGGGGGGGCCTCCGGCCACCTAGCCACTCCACCTCAGAGGATTGCCCAAGCAACAGAAGGCTGGCATTCAATAAGTTTTAGGGTTTTAAACTTTTAAAGTGCTGTGTGGCCTTGTCCTTCCCTCCTCCATCACCCCTCCCGGGCTACCTTGGCAGTTATCCCCCTATTTGTGTGATGAATTAATAAAGAATGCATGAATATTAAGCAACAATGACTTTATTGCCTCTGCAAGCAATGATTAAAGGGAGGAGGGGAGGGTGGTTAGCTTGCAGGGAAGTAGAGTGAACCAAGGGGCGGGGGGTTTCATCAAGGAGAAACAAACAGAACTTTCACACCGTAGCCTGGCCAGTCATGAAACTGGTTTTCAAAGCTTCTCTGATGTGCACTGCACCCTCCTGTGCTCTTCTAACCACCCTGGTGTCTGGCTGCGCGTAACCAGAGGCTAGGAGATTTGCCTCAACCTCCCACCCCGCCATAAGTGTCTCCCCCTTACTCTCACAGATATTGTGGAGCGCACAGAAAGCAGTAATAACAATGGGAATATTGGTTTCGCTGAGGTCTAACCCAGTCAGTAAACTGCACCAGCGCGCTTTTAAACCTCCAAATGCACATTCTACCACCATTCTGCACTTACTTAGCCTGTAGTTGAACATCTCCTGACTACTGTCCAGGCTGCCTGTGTACAGCTTCATGAGCCATGGCATTAAGGGGTAGGCTGGGTCCCCAAGGATAACTATAGGCATTTCAACATCCCCAACGGTTATTTTTTGGTCTGTGAATGAAGTCCCTTCCTGCAGCTTTTGAAACAGACCAGAGTTCCTGAAGATGAGAGCGTCATGTACCTTTCCCGGCCATCCCACGTTGATGTTGGTGAAACGTCCCTTGTGATCCACCAGTGCTTGCAGCACTGTTGAAAAGTACCCCTTGTGGTTTATGTACTCGCCGGCTTGGTGCTCCAGTGCCAAGATAGGGAAATGGGTTCCGTCTATGGCCCCACCACAATTAGGGAATCCCATTGCAGCAAAGCCATCCACTATGACCTGCACATTTCCCAGGGTCACTACCCTTGATATCAGCAGATCTTAGATTGTGTTGGTTACTTGCATCACAGCAGCCCCCACAGTAGATTTACCCACTCCAAATTGATTCCCGACTGACCGGTAGCTGTCTGGCATTGCAAGCTTCCAGAGGGCTATTGCCACTCGCTTCTCAGCTGTGAGGGCTGCTCTCATCTTGGTATTCATGCACTTCAGAGCAGGGGAAAGCAAGTCACAAAGTTCCATGAAAGTGCCCTTACGCATGTGAAAGTTTCACAGCCACTGGGAATCATCCCAGACCTGCAACACTATGCGGTCCCACCAGTCTGTGCTTGTTTCCCAGGCCCAGAATTGGCGTTCCACTGCATGAACCTGCCCCATTAGCACCATGATGCCCACATTGCCAGGGCCCATGCTTTGAGAGAAGTCTGTGTCCATGTCCTCATCACTCTTGTCACCGCGCTGACGTCACCTACTCGTCTGGTTTCACTTTGCCAGGTTCTGGTGCTGCATATACTACTTGATAATGTGTGTGGTGTTTAATGTGCTCCTAATTGCCAAAGTGATCTGAGCGGGCTCCACGCTTGCCGTGGTATGGCTTCTGCACAGAAAAAAGGCACGGAACAATTGTCTGCCATTGCTCTGATGGAGGGAGGGGCGACTGATGACATGGCTTACAGAGTTGGCTTACAGGGAATTAAAATCAACAAAAGGGGTGGCTTTACATCAAGGAGAAACAAAAACAACTGTCACACAGAATGGCCCCCTCAAGGATTGAACTAAAATCCACAGGTTTAGCAGGCCAATGCTCAACCCACTAAGCTATCCCTCCCTCTGGTATTTCAGGCAGGACTGAATCTCTATTAAAGTTTTCAAGGTGCCCCTGACAGACCTCACCAAAACGATTGTCGGCTGTTGATTTCACAGACAGAGGGAGGGAGAGACAGGGGAGCAAATGAACACAAATCTGAAAAGGAGTACTTGTGGCACCTTAGAGACTAACCAATATATTTGAGCATAAGCTTTCGTGAGCTACAGCTCACTTCATCGAATGCATACTGTGGAAAGTGTAGAAGATCTTTTTATACACACTAAGCATGAAAAAATACCTCCCCCCACCCCACTCTCCTGCTGGTAATAGCTTAAGTGACCACTCTCCTTACAATGTGTATGATAATCAAGGTGGGCCATTTCCAGCACAAATCCAGGGTTTAACAAGAACGTCTGAGGAGGGGGCGGGGATAGGAAAAAACAAGGGGAAATAGGTTACCTTGCATAATGACTTAGCCACTCCCAGTCTCTACTCAAGCCTAAATTAATTGTATCCAATTTGCAAATGAATTCCAATTCAACAATCTGTCGCTGGAGTCTGCATTTGAAGTTTTTTTGTTGTAATATCGCAACTTTCATGTCTGTAATCGCGTGACCAGAGAGATTGAAGTGTTCTCCGACTGGTTTATGAATGTTATAATTCTTGACATCTGATTTGTGTCCATTTATTCTTTTACGTAGAGACTGTCCGGTTTGACCAATGTACATGGCAAAGTATTTTTTCATGCTTTGTGTGTATAAAAAGATCTTCTACACTTTCCACAGTATGCATCTGATGAAGTGAGCTGTAGCTCACGAAAGCTTATGCTCAAATAAATTGGTTAGTCTCTAAGGTGCCACAAGCACTCCTTTTCTTTTTGCGAATACAGACTAACACGGCTGTTACTCTGAAACAAACAAATCTGGTCCGTTTCTTGTTTTGATCCACTCCATCTATCTTTTACATCTTTGGCTGGCAGCAGACGGTGCAGTAGGACTGCAAGCCAACCTCATCTCCTGCCTGCTCACCATAAGATGGTACAATAGGACTACCTGCAGGACTAAAGAGAATCACCTTGTCGAGTCACTCCAAATTTAGTCCCTGCACCCTTGTCCGCCCAGGCGCTCCAGACCGACCTTACCAAGGCGGCCAGGAGCACCTCGGAGCATGCCTGCTGTTTCCAGGAGCTGCACAGTACAGCATCTGCCAGCATCCAGGAGACATACGGTGACAGTGAGCTGAGCGGGCTCCATGCTTGCCGTGGTATGGCGTCTGCACAGGTAACTCAGGAAAAAAGGTGCGAAACGATTGTCTGCCATTGCTTTCACGGAGGGAGGGAGGGAGGGAGGGCTTGACGACATGTACCCAGAACCACCCGCGACAATGTTTTTTGCCCCATCAGGCATTGGGATCTCAACCCAGAATTCCAATGGGCGGTGGAGACTGCGGGAACTGTGGGATAGCTACCCACAGTGCAACACTCCGGAAGTCGACGCTAGCCTCGGTACTGTGGAAGCACTCCGCAGAGTTAATGCACTTAATGCACTTAGAGCATTTTGTGTGGGGACACACACAATCAACTATATAAAAACAATTTCTAAAAAACCAACTTCTATAAATTCGACTTAATTTCATTGTGCAGACATACCCTAAGTGGGCATGCACGGAGGATAGGGTTACCAACTTTCTAATCGCACAAAACTGAACATGCATGCCCCGCCTCTGCCCCACCCCTTCCCAAGGCCACGCCCCTGCCCCTTCTCCTAGACCCCGCCTCCCGCTCACTCCATCCCCCCACCCTCACTCACTTTCACAAGGCTGGGGCTGGGGGTTGGGGTGTGGGAGAGAGTGAGGGCTCTGGTTTGGGGTGCAGGCTCTGAGGTGGGCCAGAAATGAGGGTTAAGGATGCAGAAGGGGGCTCCAGGCTGGGACAGGGGGTTGGGGTGCAGGAGGGGGTAAAGACTTTGAGGTAGGGCTGGGGATGAGGGGTTTGGGGTGCAGCAGGGGGCTCTGGGCTGGGGCTGAGGGGTTCAGAGTGTGGGAGGGGGCTCAAGGCTGGGCAGAGGGTTGGGGTGCAGGCTCCAAGAGGGAATTTGGGTGCGGGAGGGGGCTCAGGGTGTGGGCTCTGGCCAGGCGGTGCTTACCTCAGGTTGCTCCTGGAAACGGCCGGCATGTCCAGCTCCTAGGCAGAGGGGAAGGGCCAGGGAGCTCTGTGTGCAGCCCGTGCCTGCAAGCGCCACCCCCACAGCTCCGGCTGGCCACAGTTCCTGGCCCAATGGGAGCTGCAAGCCAGCACTCATGGTGGGGGCAGCACGTGGAGCCCCCCGTCCCCTGCACCTAGGAGCCATGCATGCCTGCTGTTTCCAGGAGCTACACAGAGCCAGGGCAGGCAGGAATCCTGCGTTAGCCCTGCTGTGCCACCAACAAGACTTTTAACACGACCGGAACCACCAGGGTCCCTTTTCAACTGGGCGTTCCAGTTTAAAACCAGATGCCTGGCAACCTTAGCTGAGGATGCTGTGGAGGCAATGTCACCAGGACCTGAGCTAAGAGCCGAATTACTCGCTTACACTGCTCTGACCAATAAGAAGAAACATTTGATGGGATATGAATGGAAAGTCCTTCCTGATCTTTTATGGACCAGATGGTATTCACCCAAGAGTTCTGAAGGAACTCAGATGTGAAATTGCAGAACTACTAACTGTAGTCTGTAACATATCATTTAAATCAACTTCTGTACCAAATAACTGGAGGATAGCTAACGTGATACCAATTTTTAAAATGGCTCCAGAGACGATCCCGGCAATTACAGATTGGTAAGCCTGAGTTCAGTACTGGGCAAACTGGCTGAAACTATAGTAAAGAACAAAACTGTCAGACACCTAGATGAACATAATTTGTTGGGGAAGAGTCAACATGGTTTTTGTGAAAGGAAATCATGCCTCCCCAATCTACTAGAATTCTTTGAGGGGGTCAACAAGCATGTGGACAAGGGGGATCCAATGAATACAGTGTACTTAGATTTTCAGAAGGCCTTTGACAAGATCCCTCACCAAAGGCTCTTAAGCAAAGTATGCTGCCATGGGATAAGAGGGAAGGTCCTCTCATGTACTGGTAACTGGTTAAAAGATAGGAGACAAAGGGTAGGAATAAATGGTCAGTTTTCAGAATGGAGAGAGGTAAATAGTGGTGTCCCTCAGAGGTCTGTACTAAAACCAGTCCTATTCAATATATTCATAAATTATCTGGAAAAGGGGGTAAACAGTGAGGTGGCAAAATTTGCAGATGATACAAAATTTCTCAAGATAGTCGAGACCCAGGCAGACTGCGAAGAGCTACAAAAGGAACTCTCAGAACTGGATGACTGGGCAACAAAATGGCAGATGAAATTCAATGTTGATAAATACAAAGTAATGCACATTGGGAAAACATAATCCCAACTATACATATGAAATGATGGGGTCTAAATTAGCTGTTACCATTCAAGAAAGAGATCTTGGAGTCATTGTGGATAGTTCCCTGAAACATCCACGCAATGTGCAGCGGCAGTCAAAAAAGCAAACCAAATGTTCGCAATCATTAAGAAAGGGATACATCATAATAAGACAGAAAATACCATATTGCCTCTATATAAATCCATGGTATGCCCACATCTTAAATACTGTGTCCTGATGTGGTCGCTCCATCTCAAAAAAGATATATTGGGATGGGAAAAGGTTCAGAAAAGAGCAACAAAAATTATTAGGAGTATGGAACAGCTGCCATATGAGGAGAGATTAATAAGACTGGGACTTTTCAGCTTGATAAGAGACTAAGGGGGGGATATGATAGAAGTCAAAAATCATGACTGGTGTGGAGAAAGTAAATAAGGAAGTGTTATTTACTCCTTCTCATAACACAAGAACATGGGGTCACCCAATCAAATTAATGGGCAGCAGGTTTAAAACAAACAAAAGGAAGTATTTTTTCACACAATGCACAAGTCAACCTGTGGAACTCCCTGCCAGAGAATGTTTGTGAAGGCCAAGACTATAACAGGGTTCAGAAAAGAACTAGATACATTCATGGAGGATAGGTCCGTCAATGGCTATTAGCCAGGATGGGCAGGGATGGTGTCCCTAGCCTCTGTTTGACAGAAGCTGGGAATGGGAGAGAGAGGATGGATCACTTGGTGATTACCTGTTCTGTTCATTCCCTCTGGGGCACCTGGCATTGGCCACTGTCGGAAGACAGGATACTAGGCTGGATGGACCTTTGGTCTGACCCAGTATGGCCGTTCTTATTAAAAGCAGGAGTCATAGCACAGGGAGCTCTCTCCCCTCACACTACACCAATCCACTTGTCTTAACAAGGGGAAAGTCATTCCTCTTTCCTTGTGAAGTATGGCCACAAGAGTGGTGGATCTTCATACTAAAGAATCCCAGGAAGGAAGGAAGGAAGGAAATAGCTCCCTCCCCCTCTCTCCCGACACACAGCATGATCAAATGAAGACAGAATCAGTGGTTTAGCCATCCAAAGGCTAATTTGCTGCACACACGCACACCATGGTGCCTACACAGTAATTTAATAGTCCAAAGACTGGTCCTGTACAAACAGGACGAACTTCTCCATAGAAATTATCTCCTGTACATTAGACAGGTATTTCAGAATCATAGGAGCAAATTCCCTCGCAAAGAGTGATAAGACTTCTCTCACAGCTGGTAAAGGGTAGGTTATCAAAGTGTTTATGGTGATCAGACCGGAGGGGATTACATTCAAACCCCGACAGGTAAGCTTGAGTATCAGGCAACATGGGCATACCCACGTGTGAATATAAACTCTCATCTTAATAAAAGAGGTTTATATATAAACCGGGGGACGTCAGCCAGTATTGAACCAGGCACCTGTATCTCTCAAGGACAGACCTCAACCAATGGATCCAACAGATCAAAGTCATAAGCTGGCAGCACTAGCAGGTATCACTACTCTATGGCAGTGGCTCTCCACCTTCCCAGACTTCTGTACCCCTTTCGGGAGTCTGATTTGTCTTGTGTACCCCAAATTTCACTTCACTTAAAAACTACCTGCTTACAAAATCAGACATAAAAATGCAACAGTGTCACAGCCACACTATTATTGAAAAATTGCTGACTTTTTCATTTTTACCATATAGTTATAAAATAAATCAATTGGAATATAAATACTGTACTTACATTTCAGTGTATAGTATGTACAGCAGTATAAACAAGGCATTGTCTGTATGGAAGTTTAGTGCGTACTGATTTTGCTAGTGCTTATGTTGCCTGTTGTAAAACTAGGCAAATATCTAGATGAGTTGATGGACCCTGTGGAAGAACTCTGCATACCCCAAGGGGTACATGTACCCCTGGTTGAGAACCACTGCAGTCTATGGAACAGCCTCAGGTGGGACATATACATTTGGCCAGTACATTACATACACACGAATACAAAGAGACACCCCACATTGACCCCATATTTGCCAATGGAAGAAAGATACATTTCGTCTTACAAAGCATTGCTTTCATAGGTACCATGACAAAGCTGGGATGCAAATCTGCTCAAAGGACATGCTCATAACTTGTGTGCATTGGGGGAGGTATTAAGATGGCATCCTTGTGACATGGAGAATGCTTTTGTTCTGACAACTCTTTCACCTTTCAGGTGAGGGGGGCTTGAATGCAATATACCCTGGAAAATATGTTAAACCTGTCCAACTGTACTTTTAAAGTAAACGTTAGAGTGGTGAAAGGGGCCAAACTGACAAGGCTACAAAACTAAATTTCTTGATTAATCCACAAGAGGTGCAGTATGGCCAGAACAGAAACAAGCTTCCCAGTCCTTCTTCTGAGACCTGTGAGGACCACCCACAGGAGTGAAGGCACAGTTCAGTCTCCATGCACTGTCAGTCCTTACGACTCTACTGACAGAAACTGCCAACCACGTGGCTAATGCTGATGATGGTTTCTTTTGTGGAGGTGTGGGGGGGAAGGATAGGGGCCCATGTAAAGTAGCCAATGGATTGACACCACCAACTCACCTCATATAAGCTACCCATTAAACATCCACCAGAATCATTTCTGGTCATTTCACCATACTAAGAGGCACTAAAATCAGTGACCTGAAATTAAAAGGTTCTGCATTCCATTTACCAAAGTCCCTGTATATTTAGTTACATCAATGCAGAATTTCTCTTACTAAGCCAGTTGTGCGAATCAACACCCCCTCTTCCTGAGCATCTATTTTGTACTGTCTTTAAAAAGTGGGGATGGGGGGAAATAAACTGGCCATATCTTGATCCAGTAAGAACAGTCTCTTTAAATATTTTTATTCTATGTGTTGATAATACATCACGACTGCCAGCTGGTGTCCAGACTCCAGAGCTGCTTTCACCAACCACCATTGAAAAAGCACAGGTGCTCTAGATGTGGAATAGGGGAGCAAGGGGCAGGGATGAGTTATGGATGTTTGCACTGGGATTTACATGAGAGCTTTCGGTGGAAAAATATTGCTCCAAAACCAGAATTGGGAACCCAAAGTTAGAAGAAAGAGGAACTAATAAATCAGAAAGTGTCAACCATTCTAATCTGGGATGACCTTTTGAGAAGACAGTAAGTGGCATTAAGTGCCACCACAAAGAAAGAAGAGTTTGTACCTTTATTAATAGGTAATAATAATTTGCTCTGCTCTGTGGTCCTCCATCAGAGGATGTCAGCACTTTGCAAAACAGTCATTAATTTAGCCTAGGCCTCTTACCAGAGGGAGCCACAGTTCTATGTACCCTGCCACTTGTCAGCACAGGTTTCAGGAGGTGGAGATATGGTTAAAACTATAGGGAAATGTTAGAAGGAGAATGAGGTCAGAGCACTGGGTGTAACTGCGTCCATCCTGTTATGGAACAGTTGAAATGTTTGTCAGTTTGAGTGGTAGCTCATCATTCATGATTTGTATTACAATAGCACCTAGATGTTGTAACCAAGATCAGGTCCTCACTGTGCAAGGTGCCATACAAACACCTAGTAACAGATAATCCAAATAGGCAAGCCAGACAAAAGATAGCAGGGAAAACTGATGAATTAACTTGCCCAAGGTCACATGCAGCAGGTGGGTAGCAGAGCTAGGATTAAAACCCAGGTCTCCCAAAGCCTAGGCCACTGTCCCGGACACAAAACCATTCTACTTCTTTTTTACCTTGCTCAGCAACTGGGCTGGGGCTATACAGGGGGAGCAGCTGGTGCAGCCATCTTAAGCCACTTTAAGTCTCCTACAAGTGTGAAAGTGTACACATTCTCTGGCTTGCTCAGAAGCCATTTTCCAGTCTAACAGTCCTTAAACATCTGGCTGATCTGGATATGTCGGCAGACGGTCTTCAAGGAAGAGTGATTTCTTTCACTCCTTTTCTAACAGCCAGGCATGCCCAGCTAGCACATGGCGGCTCTGAAACACACAGGATTTCAGGGAGCGACAGATTTGGGGAGCAGGGAAGGGGTTTTAAGGCGCTCTGGTGTCATCTTGTTTTATTTTTTGACATTGCAGCGCTCTGGCAGAGTGATTTGGTTGCCAAGGAAACAAGCGTGAAGGTGCACAGGGCTGCTGCCCACATTGCAAAGTGTGAGAAATGCCTGTAATCAGCAGCTCAGCACTCCCCGCTGGAACTCTGCCAATTACCGCCAACCTCACCATGCAGTTGGCAGGACAATGTGAGGCATGCATTCTAAGAGAGGAGTGGGGGAGGGGCACGAAACAAACAGCAAGCCAAGCATCTGTGCCAGCACTGGTAATGGGGACATCCAGATTAGGACAGTAATCCAAGGTTATCAACTCACAGAGAGATCTCTGTATTGGGAAAGGGGACATAAATTCATCCCTAGCTAGCAGCCAAGGTACCTGCTACAGCCTCTACCTTTATTATTCCCATTATGAGAACTCCATTATTGTTGGCAATTTGCAATAATCAATTTGAAATCACAGTTTGATTAGTTAATGCACATTTGGTTGATCTCTCTAGATAATTTGATTCAGCAGGGGATTTTTTGTTTTTAAAAGTGTATTGCAGTTGTAAACATATCAGAGTGGGTGTTTGTTTGAGGGGGTCTGTGTGCACATGTCACAAAGACTGCGGGCCACATTCACAAATGCAGGGAGGTTCAAGAGACATTGGTGGGGAGAGGCAAGCTCTCTGCTCCTGTGGCTGCTCCTTGTGCTGTCCATGCTCCATGAAGGACTGTGGTCAGCAGAGTGGGATCCCTGTTGCTCATTCCTGGCTTCTGGCAAACAGAGGCTAGGGACACCATTCATGCCCATCCTGGCTAATAGCCACTGATGGACTGATCCTCCATGAATTTATCTATTTTAACCTTGTTATGGTCTTGGCCTTCACAACATCCTCTGGCAAGGAGTTCCATAGGTTGACTGTGTGTTGTATGAAGAAATACTTACATTGTAATACAGTACTTTACTTTCCCAGGAATTCTTACTTCAGTGCATATATGTTACTTCTATAGCCATTAACAAGAGATACAAACACACAGCAAGGGGAGACCCAACCCCTTTGGAATATCTTTTGCAGAAATGCAAAGGTTTTGTAAAAGAAAGAAGAAAAGAAAAGAAAATGTAGCATTTTTTCCCTTAAACTATTGAAAACCACAGACTTCAAACTCCCCACAGCAGGCTACATCTTCCTATAAAACATACCATGCCCTACGAGAGGGATTAGCAGTAACTGCTGACCAGTTCATCTATAGCATAGCAATGGGTCACCCCCAGGCAGGTTATTAGCCACACGTCCAAGCTAAATTGATAGCATCAGCTTTCTAGCTCATACCCTGCCCCTGCTGGTATTAGAGATTGAGATACATCTTAAGCCATTAGCTCCTGATGCCCAGAGCACTGTGTGCTACACAGAAACAACACAGGGCAGCTCTCAGGCTATGGACGCAATTCTGCAAGCTGCATTTTATCAAGCTAGTTATTGAAAAGTATAAAAAACAACAAGGAAAGGGGAGCACAATGTCTAGAAGAGGATGAGTAAGGAAAAGGTCCCTAGGAACCTCAGAGAAGGATTGTTCTGCAGCTCTCATTCTGCCTAGAGAATGAAGTTTATCCACCCAGAAGCAGTATCTAAAAACGCCTTCTTTCATCTCCAGCTAGCTAGGAAACTTCATCTCTTCCTCATGGGCAAGGACCTAACCCCATTCATCTCTGCATTCATCCACCTCCAGGCTGCACTACAGAAATTCATGGTAGCTGAACTTGAAGACACTAGGTAGACTGCAGCTCATATGTAAGGTAGCTACCCATCTTCTCTGTAGTCTCAGCCACTGTGATCATAACAGGCCCATGCTCACGTCCCTCCATTGGCTCCCCACTTAGCCCTGGTCTACACTGGGGGGGGGTCGATCCAAGTTACACAACTTCAGCTACATGAATAACGTAGCTGAAGTCGACATACTTAGCTCTACTCACCGCGGTGTCTTCACTACAGTGAGTTGACTGCTGCCCCTCCCCCGTCGACTCTGCCTGCGCCTCTTGCAGCGGTGGAGTACAGGAGTGCACTCAGGGATCGATTTATCGCTTCTAGTGTAGACGCGATAAATCGACACCCGCTGGATCGATCTCTGCCTGCCGATCCGGCAGGTAGTGTAGACATAATCAATGTCCAATGCCAGTTTAAGCCTTTGCTTCTCGTATTCAAAGCAATTAATGGATTAGGCCCAACTATATTAAAGACCAAATTTAGATCTATGAACCACCATGACAGCTGACCTCTTCTGGGACAAACCAGATCATAAAGCCCAAGATGAAGTGCAGGATTGTAGGAGACAAAGTATTCTCAGTCAAGGGGATCTGGCTGTGGAACACGTTTCTGGAGGCGATCAGGCAAATCCAGAGTCTAACCATCTTTGGGAAATACTGCAAACCCTTCCTCTGAAGGGGCCTTTCCATCCTAAGAATGCCTAACATTGGCACCCCTTTTATTCAAAATCCCCAAGCACACAAAAACCATACCTGAAGCAAAACTAACTTGTTTAAAAAAGTAAATTAATAATTTTAAAATAAAAAGAAATCCTGCCCCACATAGAGGTTTTACCCTAAAAATTGAGATTGCCAGAGGCTCCATGGAGTCCATTAGGAGCTTCTCTGTTGCTATTGGTTTTATGTGCAAGGTGCTTTGATACTCTGGTGATGGGCTGCAGTATAAAACCTTAAGATAGAAGCACAGTAGTTGGCAGACATCTGCCTAACTACTGTGGGACGTTTGCTGCCCCAACATAAAGGGGTGCTCACACTTTTCTGTAGCTCCTCTTAATAGAGAGAAAAACTCATAGGCTCCTTCCCTCCTGCTCACCATGCCAGGTGCCCCCCCCGCCCTCAGTCTCTACTTATTGTCCCTTTTGAATTCTTAAAGTTCTTAAGGGGTGCTGAGGTTTTATTTGTTTTTTTAAAGAGTGCACTGGAAATTTTGCACTATAATGTTTGAGCTCCCCCCACCCCTTAATTTAAGTTTAGTTTGACAAGTTAAGTACGGTCTCCTTTTTCCTCTTCATTTCATCTCCCTTCCCTCCTCCCCCCTCCCCCCATTCTGTTCCCCTCACTCCCCCTCCTCATGCTGTTCTGATTCCTAGTCAGCTTTTCCTTCACATATTTCATGTCTCTCCTTCATATTCCTCACCTCTAGGTCTCTGATGTCACTGTTGCCATCAGGCTCTCTCTTTCTTACATATCAGTGACCCTACTGGCTTGTGTCTGTCTGCAGGAGCGCACACTGCTCCTTTTCACACCACACTGTGGCTGTCTAGCCCGAGTCATTCCTGCTCTTTGCCAGCAGGATGATTGTTGTAACTAACATGCAGCTGTTCTCTACTCTCCATTCCCAGTACATCTCCTACCTGCGAGTGCAGAATCTTGCCCACTACATCTAACTATCCAGCACTCTCCTCAGCTCCCCCATGGGCACTTAAGCTTACCCACACATATGTTAAAAGGAGGAAAATGCACAAATCTGTCATTTAAAAGACATTATGCATCCGGGATGTGCCTGCAGCATCCTTTGGAGAAAGTCGGCTTGCTGCAAATGACATTACCTGGCTGGCGCAGTAATTATGAGCAGTATTTACAGCCTTGATACCATTTTAATGTTGTTTTGCATCTGCTATACTTTCACTTAGAGAATAAATATAGTAGGGAACATCTGTTTTCTATTGCAGTCTAACATGACATTCCCAAGCCAGAAATGTCCCCAATGTTTCAGTGGGCTTTAATTATTTCAATCAGCATAGCAGGGCCATCTCCCCGCAGCAACAGGTACAAGCCCTAGCCCGGCTTTTCGAGCAGATGACATTACCTAATGCTGTTCATTTTTATTTTGCTCATTACAATAACATGTGGAAGAAATAAGGAACTCCCAGTGCAGATGTCATCTCCACTTTGTATAAACAGGGAGTCATCATCGGGCATGGGGAAGAGACATCAGAAGGAGGAGGGAAAAAAGCCACAGTCAAGGTCTTATCCCAATTGACAATAGAGAGCATGAGAGGGAAAGAAGGCTGCTTGCGAAAGAACAGGGAGCCCTCAGGGTTCTGTCAGCTTCACTCACAAATAAGATCTATATAGAAATCTGTCAAAGAAATTTGACTGAAAGTGAAGGAAGTTTAAAAGGTCTTCATGTCACCTTCCCAACTTTTATCTGAAAGTCACCAGCCGCTGCAGATGTTAAGAGTGTAGGGAAGGGCAGGGGGCATGGCATTCGAATTACCAGAGGGAAGAAGGTGTCCTTGTGCCTTGTCCTGGGAGTCAAGAGAACTTTTCCTGGCTCTTTCCCACACTCGCTGTGTAGCCTTGGGAAAACTAACTAGATTTTCTGTGCCTCAGTCACCTTCTTTAGTAAAACAGGAATAATGCTGCAAAACTTTCATTTGTGTTTGTACAAGTTTTGGAGATCCTTGCCTGCCATAAAAGGGCAAACATATCTTTATTACTCTCCTTCGTAGCAGTTTCTTATGGGCATGCAATTCTGTACATCACCTTAAAAACAAAGGCAATTCTAATATATCTGTACGGAAAAAACATTCAGATGAAGACATCTACCTGAAGTTGTGCCCACAGAGTTTGTGTGGTTGCACCGTATGAGCAACACTCGGATTTGTACTCATAAAATGGGTAATTGCCTGTGCAAAATTGTGCCACCTGCTACACCCCCCAAAAGCAGTATTTAAACCAACAATGAGCCACAAGCAAGGGAGCCTTCATTGGAATGATGCTAACCAAGGTGTGACAATGCTCCGCCCAGTCTTCCATCCCAAGAGATGCAGGACCATCCTCTCTCTCGCCTGATTTTGGTTTGAAATGGGAGCAACAACTGGCCCTAGCCTAGACAACTCTGGCACAAGATCTCATTCCCTTCCCATTCAGTCTAATTGCTCCGAAGAAATGTACCATGCAATCAAACTGGAGCAAACAGGGACAATTAGGATTGTTTCCAAAGTTGCTTCCTGATATCACCGTACAGTGTTCTGAACAGCAACACTGCTGCTCCCCCACCAGGCTGGAGACTTTTAATGAGTCCAAATCATCAGCACAAAGACCCCCCCACCCCCACAAGTCCCGCCAGTTTGCCAGGTGCATGAAAGGAAAGTGATTAATTC
The DNA here is from genome assembly GCF_965140295.1 of Lepidochelys olivacea. Classification (NCBI taxonomy): domain Eukaryota; kingdom Metazoa; phylum Chordata; order Testudines; family Cheloniidae; genus Lepidochelys; species Lepidochelys olivacea. The sequence continues at coordinate 18,374,703 of NC_140424.1, forward strand.
AGTCATGTTCTGTATCATCATATTCTATAATAGCAGAGGTACAAAACAAGTGCATTCTACACACTGCAGACACCATGTGGATTCTAGGGAGATTATAGAACAGCATTAAACTAAATTGCCTAAGGGATCACCAAAGCATCTCTCTTCCCACCAAGTTTAAAGGGGGAGTGCTGTTTCTGTAACAGGTTTGCTGTCTCACTTTCACAAAGCGTCACTATTCTTTACTGCTATTTAGTCTGTGGACAAGGAGAACCCTCGAAACAGTGGCGGGGTGGAGAGAGATGGGAATATTCTCTGTTTAGACACATTTTCTTTGTAGGTTTATTTAGTTTGTTATTGTTTACAAGTACCAAGCCAGCACTCTAAGAAAGCCTCAGACATGTTTAGCATTTGCCACAAGAGGGCTCCCTAAATGAAACTGCTAGAGGCAGTTTGGCATTTCTTCACCTAACTAGACGGCTTGCTTTCTTCCTGTCCAGAGAATGGTGCGCCCTCGGAGAGCCCTCTCCACTGGCACATTTCCATAAAGTGCAAATTATCTAAGGATTAATAAATCTGAAGCCCAGGGCGGGGGCAGGGGGGAGGGCAGGGGTCCCATCAAAATCTCAGACCTGAGCTTCTCCATGTTGTGAGGACACTTGGATTTTGATCCAAATTTGTGGCCAGTCTTTTGTTTGAAGATTATTTTCTTTAGGCTCCTTTATCTATAGAATATGAACTGAAAATTTCATCCAGAGAGCTCAGTGCTTTACAAAGGAGGGGAAACTGAGGCACAGAGGAGGGAAGTGAGTTGCCCATGGTCTCTCAGCAGGTCAGCAGCAAAGTCAAAAAATAAAACCCAGATCTCCTGACTCCCAGCCACATGCCCTATCCACTAGATCACATTGCCTCCCCTCCATTTGTGATGCAACGATGAGCCCTGTGCTTCCCGGGGATCCCCATCTGAGCCTTGAGGATCTGTCCTCTCTTTTCGCCCATTTCCCCATACTTGCCATGCACCCACCTTCCAGGCTGGACTCGGAGCTCATCTAGAGTAGAAAAATTCCACCATGTAACTAAATCACTTTTAAATCAGTGCACTTACACTAGATCAAACCCCTAATGCAGATGCACTTAAGCCACTTTTAAGTCATGATTTTACTGGTTTTGGTTATTTTGGAAACTGAATTAAGCTAAACTGGTCTAAGGACAACTACAATGGGTAGTTTGCACCAGTGTAATTGTACCGATTTTGTTACACTGGTGCTAGTTTTCTTAATGCAGACCAGGCCTAGCACGGGCAGAGGGTTCTGCGGGTCGGCAACGAGGTGCACTGAGAAAGATTTGTGGTAGTCACAGAATGCAACAGCAGAGGATGCAGCACTTCAAGAACAAGGTGCGGTGGTAGAATGGAGCATAACATCTCGAAAGAAGTCTAAGCAGGATTGAGATGCATTAGAAGAGCTCTGGAAACTTCTACAATGCCTGCCCAAACTATGCCTGGGTATAGCCATGGGAATAAGTCCCTCACTGTCTGAGGTGCCACATATTTTAGAAGTTGGGAGCATTGCTTCTATTAATGATAAAATGCAATATTTATTGAGGAAACCTAACCACTAAAAGGCTACACTGTGTTGTAAAGGCAGTGTAGTCTCGTGAACGGGGCATTAGACTGGGAGTCGATAGACCTTGACTTTTCCCAGCTCTGCTGTTCACCTGCTGTATGGCCTTGAGCAAGTCACTGCTACTCTGTATGCCCGTGTTGCTCCTCTTAGCCTTTGTGTTGGCTATTTAGACTGAGCTCTCTGGGAGCAGGGACTATCTCTCTGTATACATAGTGTGTAGGACAATGGGGTTCTGATCTCAATTAGGGTGTCTAGATGTTACCATATTATTGTTTGTGTTAAAACAGCTGCTTCAATATGCATTAGGCAATCTGATCTGATCTGGAACATGGTTAAGCAAGAGAGCTGGGGCTACACAGGTGTGTATATATATAAAGCCAGCAGAAGGCTCTTGGCTCATTTAGGTCAATTAACTTCAGCTTTCCATTTAAATTCTCATGTCACTTTACAAATAAGCTGAAAGCAAAGCATAAAAGGGGGTCAACTGAGGAGAGAGTTGGCTCAGGATTTCTAGACCGTGAAGCTGTTTAAACCCAAACGGTGCAAAGAAAATGGAGATGATCAGACAAGAACGAGGATCAACCAACAATTGCTGCTGCTTCAACGATTTGGATTCCTCACTTCTTACACTGAATTTCCAGACCAGAACATGACAGTTGCTAATAGTGGATATAAAGGAAGCCATCTGAGGTGCACAGCAAGAAGTTTTATGGGTCCTACTATACCCAGGAACTATGCTATATCTTCTTGAGCACCATCTACTGGCACTTTATCCATAGATTATATCCAAAACACTATGTTAAAAGACCATTAAGGTTGTAAAGTCAAACACTCAAAACTTTAGAAATGGAGGAAATAAGATTGTCCAAGCAATCTAAATTCAGCCCCTTGTACAATACAATCTTTAAATTCATGATCACGTGCCATTTTTTTCCACAGGACCCCTACCCCATTCCATACACAGGATGGACGTTGCTCAGTCAGTGAATCAGGGCTGTGAAGCAAAGGAGGCACTTCTGTATAGGACTCTTGCCTCCAGAGTTGTCCCTTGAGTACGGTGAATCGGGGCGACTGCCCCAGGCCCCGCGCTTTAGGGGGCCCCACATTTCAGGTGTGGAGGTGAGGTGGGTGGGCAAGTGAGCAGGGTGAGGAGGCGAATGGGCAGGCAAGTGGTAGGCGAGGGGGCAAGGAGGAGCCCCCTTACCAGAACATCCCTCTCTCCCTAGCACCTCCTGCACACTGGCAGACCCCGCCAATCAGCGCCTCCCCCTCCCTCTTCGCGGATCTGATGTTTTGTGGAATCAAGAGGCGCTGGGGGAGAGAGGAGAGGAATGAGGGAGCGGCGCGCTCAGGGGAGGGGCGGAACTGGGCGGGGAAGAAGCGGGGTGGGGGCGGGAAGAGGTGGGGTGGGGGCAGAGCCTTGTGGGAAGGGGTGGAGTGGGGGCAGGGCCTGGGTGGAGCCGGGGGAGGGGGAGCACCCCCCGGCAGATTAGAAACTCCGCACCAGGTGCTGCACCCCTCTAGGGACGGCCCTGCTTGCCCCATTTGAGGCAGAAGTTGTAAAGTGTGTAGTGAATGAAGCAGGGCACAGAAGGAACAGGAAGGATTGTCTCGCGGTTTAAGGCAGTTAAGGAAGTAATTTGGGCCATGAAGAGGCAGCAGCGGCATGTTACGCCAGGAACAGCAGGGAAGCTGAATGCAGGAGAAATTGCCAGGGAACTGTGAACAGAGCAGGCTACAACATGTGGGACAGGGTATAACTGTTGGACATTGCAGCTGGGTTCAGGTCTGTGTGGAACTTGTGGGGAAGCAGCAGGTATAGGGCAGGCAGCCAGTGCAGACAGGCCCCCAACAAGACACACCCCCAAGGTTTCAGGGTACACTGTCCACATTCTGTGAGCAACACCAAGCTACCACACCGCCCCATGGCCTCAACAAGATTTATGGGAGCGTAGCATCTCACAGGATCAACACACACACACACCTCTATCTATTTACTGGGATATTATCATCGGTAAGGCTGCGAGCCTGTCACAGAGGTCATGGATTCTGTGACTTTCCGTGACCTCCGGGATTTCTGCAGCAGCAGCGGTTTGGGTGTGTGGGAGGGGGCTCAGGGCTAGGTGCAGGGGGTTGGAAGGTGTTGGGGGTGCTTACCTCGGGGACGGGGGCTCCCACTGGCATGGCCCTGCAGCTCCTAGCTGGTAGAGGGACCAGGGGGGACTGTGGTTCCCGGCCAATGGGAGCTGCAGCAGCCAGCACTTGTGGCAGGAGCAGCACATGGGGGACCCTGGCCCCTCTGCTGCAAAGGAGCTGCAGGGACATGAAGCAGGGTAGGGAACCCCGACCAGCCCCCCCAAAGCCTCCCCCCAACACCAGCAGGGGTCCTGGGCCGTGCATTGCGGCCTGTCCTCCCCAGCACCAGTGGTGGCCCGGGCCATGCGCCGTGACCCAGCTCTCTCCCTCACCCCCACCCCCAACACTATCATGGGCCTCCCGTCCAAAGTTTTTAGTAAAAGTCATGGACAGGTCACAGGCCGTGAATTTTTGTTTACTACCCATGACCTGTCCGTGACTTTTACTAAAACCCATAATTAAAACGTAGCCTTAATTATAGTGCATGATTCTTCTCTCCTTCATAGCATGATTACACTGGTCTAACTCCATTGAACTTCAATCAACACAGAAATATAAGGATTGTCATACTGGTCCATCTAGACCAGTGTCCTGTCTTTAACCATGCCAGGAGCTTCAGGGGAAGACACAAGAAGTCCATGGTGGGCTGATGTGAAGTAATGTGCCCCGATGCAAGCCTCATCCTAAACCCCAATAGTTAAAAACTAGTTAAAGCCTCTCATTTCAGGGCTTAAACTCCCTTCCAGTACTTTTTTTTCCCTGTTAACAATGACTATAACAATGCTGGATATTCTTATTATCCATCTAAAGCGTCCAAACCTTCTTTGAATCTTTTAAGTTCTTGGCCTCAACATCATCTTGTGGCAATGAGTTCCACATTTTGCTTTTTCACACAACATGAAATTATTTCCTTTTATCAGTTTTAAGTTTTGACATCTTTTAATTTCATTTAATGTTCCCTTGTTCTTGTTATGAGACCAAAAGAACAGAAGCTTCAGGATACCTCCTCTGTATCATTCATTATTTTTATACACTTGTGTCACATCCCCTCTTATTGGTCTCCTTTCTAATCTAATCCCAATCTTTTCCAATTTCCCTTCAGAGGAGAGTTTTTCCAGGCCCCTAGTCATTCTGGTCACCCCCTCTGAATCCCCTCTAAGTCTGCAATATCTCTTTTGAAATGGAGTGATTTGTACTTCACACGGTATTCCAGACAAGGCTGATTTATAGAATAGCATTATAATTTTTCCTTATTAGTCTCCTTCCCACTCCTTATTCATGCTGGCATCATATCTGCATTTCAGACCACAGCCATACATTGAACAGAAGTCTTCATTGAGCTGTCCACAGTGGCATCCAAGTCCCATTCTTGAGCGGATACAATTACATTTACAGCCCTGCGAGGTGTAGGCATAGTACGACTTTTCCCCTCCAGTGTGTACATGGGTGGGAGTGAGAGGAGAATGAGTCCCTTGGAATGCAAAGTCACTTGAGCAAATCACACCATCCAGCAGCAAAAGTAGCGCTGGAGACCTGTGTGCGGCAATCCAAGATAACCGATCGCCTTACCTGACCGGGAAGGACTACAGACGCTTCTGTGCTGATCTTTCCACACAGTGCCATTCAGACTCATTCTCTCTGATGGCCTCTGAAGTTCAGTGGTGCCCCTGGGAGGAAAGAAAGGAGGGAGTTGGTTTGGTTTGACAGGAAGGGAAAATACAGCTACGATTCTCACAAACTGCACTGACAGGCATATCATGTGTGTGTCCAGTCCCATAACTCCTTTCCCCACCCAGGTCACTCTCTGTCTTGCACTCATGAGCCCTGCCCATGAACAATTTTTCACCTATGCCCCAATTCTTCGAGATTCTTAACCATATCCCTAACACTAATCACACGAGTAATTAAAATGTCATCAGCGGCACTATTCATACGTTTAAGATTAAGCGCATGCCTCAGTATTTTGCTGAATCAGGGCCTTCGGTCCCCCACCTCCTTCTACGTTGTCATAGTAGAAATACGGTTCCCGGCACTGGAGCCCACTCATCTGCTCTCAGGTGTGTAACCGCTCACAAAAGCCATTCATTGCTGCATTGTACGTTATCACCTAAGTAGCACTCTGGGTAGAGGAACGTTCACATGCATAAGACTCAGCTAGAGTCATGGTAAAAATGCCCAGCTTATCTGTTTTCATAGGAGAACAGCCCATTCTAATCTGGTTTCCTGTCCCGGGTGCTGGTGGCTAATGCCAGATGTTTCAGAGGATGGTGCAAAACCCCCATAATATACCTCATTGTGCAACACTATGCTACAGAGTGAAATTGATTCCTAAGGCCAACTAGTGATCAGTATATGCCTTGCTGCATGAGAATTGGTAGCCCTAATAATTTTCCATTTCACTCTTCTCTAACAGTAGGTGCTAATGTTATTTGTATAAATGTGTAATCTTGTTTTTAACTCTTTCAAAGGTATTTGGCTTTATAATCACAATAAAACCCTGCAGCAGCAAGTTGCATAGATTAATCATATGATGTGTAAAAAATTGTTTCTTTTTATATGTTTGTTGCCGTTTAATTTTTACTTGCCCCTTTATTCTTATTTTATGGGCAAAGGCAAACAGGAGTACCTGACTGGCAAACTCCATACCATTCATTATTTCATATGGCTTTCCCACAGCTCCCCTTTGTCCCTCTTTCCCAACACAGGCATCTTAGGCTTTGACTCTTTCATCCCCTGAAATCTTGACACCCACTTCTTGTTTTGGCAGTCCTTTGACCAACACTGGCTATTTTTACTAGACAGCCCCACAGGCTCACTCAATGATTTTTCCCCATAACCTCAAGAGTGCAGGAAACTTTTAACCACTGTCTAGGAGTCTGCTAAAATGTACTTAAAAAGCAGGGTACAACTAGTTGGGAAAAGGACCAGCAGAAAAAATTAACCCCCTACTCAAACCAAATGGAAGTCTTTGGTATTAAAAAGAGTTTGGTTAACTGCATTTGTTTGGCAGAATTAGGGGAGCCTCTGCACTTTATGACAGAAGTACCATGAGAAAGCCTGTTAGTATGAAATCTCTAGCCCAATGAGGTTTGGACGACACTACATACAGGCAAACAAACCTTCAGTTTTGCTTACACTAACGAAGCTGAGAAAATCCTATGAGGTTCCTTTCTCTTTCCTTTTATTTTAAGGCACAAAGCAACACACCAGCATTTCCAAAGGATTCCTTCATTTATAACACAAACAGATGAGCTTCTTTCCTAGTGTCCATTGACACAATAAAGATCTCAGACTCCCATGAATTTCAGACACAGCTGGTGAGTAGCAGACCTCAGTGCCCACAAAGTTTCCTCTCTCAAAATATCCACCAATGGGTAATGAAAAATAAATCCCTTGCCTCCAATTTGTGAAAGCCCTCAGTACAGTCTCTTCTGCAGAAGCATCTTCTACATGCTGGGATGGGACTCAGGTGAACTGGATTCAGTGCCCAGATTTGCCACTGACTAGTCACATCACTGCTCTGTGCCTCAGTTATCCCCAGCTGTCAGATGGGGATAACAACACATGCTCACATTTTTAAAGGGCTGTTAAATCCTAGGAAGAAAGGTAGTGTTCTAGGGATTACATCGAAATTGAATTAAACTTTTTATAAAGATAAGCAAACACCCTCAGCAACAAACAAGCCCCCTTTCACATAAACTCAAACCTCAGAGCAAGAAGTCTAGGTTGAACCCTATGGAAAATAGTTAATTAATATCTCTTGCTGAGGCCTAATTCTCTTTTCAACATGTGGCTGTCACTGCCTTGTCATCACAGATGATTTACAATGGGGTTTAATTAAATCCTCTGTATATTATTCAGCATTCTCTGAAGACACCACCAAAGTGGCCAAGGGTATTTAAAATGTCACCTGCTGAGACGTATCATCTCCTCCTAAATAAATATGACAGTGATCAAACTTTGGCTAATTACAGTGACTTCGTTATTTGTTTGTATGTTTTAATATTTAATTGCTTTCGTGTTCATCCGATTACAAAGCAACAGCAAATAGAAATTAACTTTTTATCAGCGTGTTCCCAGCCCAGCTAATCAGCACTTCAAAGGCCAGGCACAACTGGAAGCCATCCAACCTGAGAGAACTTTACAATATATTCTCTATCGAATGGACCATTCTATTAAATTAAGGGTGAATTGTGTTCTTCAGAATGTCCCCAGATCCCACCCAGGCTCCCTTTATGTGACCTTTCTTGGACCTGTTGTAGTATCTTTGAAGCATGATTGTAAATTGTGCATTTGTTCATGCAGGGCTTTTAACCACACGCTGCCATTGCGAAACTGACCAAGGCAACTACACTTTACGTGCATCAGTCAGTACAAAATAGTTTACATTGGATAACTTACTATTTGTAAGTCAGTAGCACTTAGGGGCCCCACACAAGATTGTGCACCTACAGGGCCTAGCACATAGCTAGAGGCAGTCCCTGCTCCAGGGAGCTTACAACCTACACAGACAAGATACAAAAAAGAAGTGGTATTACACTCATTTACAGATGGGACTCAACGTGGAGAGAAGTGACTTGCCCAAAGTCACTAAGGCAGCCACACAGAGTGAAGAATTGAACTCAGATCTCCTGCGTTTCATTCCAGGGCCTTACCCACAAGGCCATTCTTCCCCTTCTTGACGTATAATGAATAGTACAATTTTGATTACAGGACAGTTCCTGGGATAAACCCCATTCTCATTCACTCATAACTTTCTTTAAAATAAACAAAGAGTCCTGTGGCACCTTATAGACTAACACACATATTGGAGCATAAGCTTTCGTGGGTGAATACCCACTTCGTCGGATGCATGTAGTGGAAATTTCCAGAGGCAGGTATAAATATGCAAGCAAGAATCAGGCTAGGGATAACGAGGTTAGTTCAACGGCTAGAAGAGGGCCTCATCCTCCCTGCTTGAACTAACCTCATTATCCCTAGCCTGATTCTTGCTTGCATATTTATACCTGCCTCTGGAAATTTCCTCTACATGCATCCGACAAAGTGGGTATTCACCCACGAAAACTTATGCTCCAATGCGTCTGTTAGTCTATAAGGTGTCACAGGACTCTTTGCCGCTTTTACAGATTCAGACTAACATGGCTACCCCTCTGATACTTTCTTTAAAATAAAATCCTTCCTTTGGACTGAAATTTTCCATCTTTCAACTCAGCTGCAAGGTGATCTTTCATATTACTGGAAGTTTTCAGAAAACTTGTCAGCCTTTCTTACTTCACGTGATGCAATAGACCAGTCAGCCTAACTTCAAAATCTGGAAAGATACTGGAGCAAATTCTTAAACAGTCAGTTTGTAAGCACCTAGAGGATAATAGGGTTATAAGAACAATTCATGCCAAACCAACTTAATTTCCTTTTTTGATAGGATTACTGACCTAGTGGATGGGAGAAAGCAGTTGACGTGATATACCTTGATTTTGGTAAGGCTTTTGGCACAGTTCCACATGACATACTCTAAACAAACTAGGGAAATGTGGTCTAGAAGAATTTATTATAAGGTGGGTGCACAACTGGTTGCAAGACCATGCTCAAAGAGTAGTTATAAATGGCTTTCTGTCCAGTTAACAGAGTGTATTTAGTGGAGTTGGTAGGAGTCAATCCCAGGTCTCATACTATTCAATATTTTCATTAATGACTTGAATAATGGAGTAGAGAGTATGCTTATAAAATCTGTAGATGAGACCAAGCTGGGAGGGGTTACAAGCACTTTGGAAGACAGGTTTAAAATTCAAAATGACCTTACTAAATTGGTGTGAATTCAATAAGATGAAATTCAATAGCGACAAGTATAAAGTACTTCATTTAGGAAGGAAAAATCAAACACATAACTACAAAATTGGGAATAACTGGCTAGGTGGTAGTACTGCTGAAAAGGATCTGGGAGTTATAGTGGACCACAGACTGAATATGATGCAGCTGGAAAAAGGCTAATATGATGCTGGGGTGCATTAACAGGAGTGGTGTATGTAAGACACAGGAGGTAACTCTCCCTCTTTCCTTGGCCCAGCTGAGGCCCCAGCTGGAGTACTGTGTCCAGTTCTGGGCACCACAATTTAGGAAGGATGTAGACAAAGTGGAAAGAGTTCAGAGGACAGCAACAAAAATGACAAAAGGTTAGAAAACTTGACCTATAAGGAAAGGTTGGGGAAAAAAAAAACAAACAAACAAACAAAAAAACAACCTGGGCATGTTTAGTCTTGAGAAAAAAGAGTGAGGCGACACAATCACAGTCTTCCTCTAAGGTACGAGCTGTTATAAATAGGTCAGCGAACAATTGTTTTCCATGTGCAATGAAGGGACTAGAAGTAATGGGCTTAATCAGCCTCAAGGGAGATTTAGGTTAAATATTAGGAAAAACTTTCTAACTATAAGGGTAGTTAAGCTCTCGAATAGACTTCCAAGGAAGGTCATGGAGTCTGCATCATTGGAAGCTTTTAAAAATAAGTTGGAAGAAAAATCACCCGTCAGGGATGGTCTAGGTTTACTTGGTCCTGCCACAGCGCAGAGGGCTGGACTTGACTTCTCGAGGTTCCTTCCAGCCCTACATTTCTATGATTCTATGTTGGGAGGGGAAAGGGGAGAGAACTGACAACCACAGTGAAACAAGAGGAGAATTCTGAAACTTGAACTATGAATAGTGTACCCTTTGTGGTACAGTCATGAGCAAGCATGTGTGTGTGGGCGGGGGGGGGGGGGAATTCAGATAAACGTGCCTAATTGATAAAAAATATACTGTCGGCTTTTTCTCCTGAAAAATTTCCCACGGTTACCAACACCAGTGGTAGCAGAAATGGTTGTGAATGCTAGTGGAGTAGTATTGTGGATGCTGATGTTTTTAACACTGGGTCAGGTAGACCCACTTTGACTAGGTTAGCTGACACAATGGTTTAAAATGCTGGCAGCTGCTTGGAATCTTGTCTACACTAGGGCTCCCACTGCTACTAGCCACCTGTGAGGTCTGAACTGCTTCAGTGACAGTGAGAAATTTTTCAGCAAAAAAAGGCTAGAGCAAACAAACATAGCATGAGCAAGGTAAGTCAGTCTCCCCTCTGCAACAAGCTGTGAGCTGGATGGCAAGCAGGTTTATGTTTTCAAGGAGGTTGATGTGGAAAATGATTAATCCCAGTTGGTTTCTCTTTGCAAAGTTCCTAACAGCAGTAGGAGCCTGCTGCAGAGAGAAAGTGATTCAGGACTGATCAAGGAAAGGAGATAAGTAGCACTGATGCAAAAAGATGTGGGGACTGATGCAACCAGGCAGCCATACGCAACCCATAAAGATAATATATTTGTATTCTGTCTTCAGAATATTGTGGGATTACTACTTCTTCCTAGCCTTGTAGGTGCCACAAGGAAGGTCTGGAATTAGGGTCAGGAGGCTGTGAATGAAGCTGTGCCACAAGGTAAATCATGATCTTAAGAAATGGCCCACAAAGGAAACAAAATTTGAAAACCCCTGTTTTAAATACATAATTACAAAGTCTAAATAAGCAAAATGAGCCAGTTATCACATAGATTTCTCACAAAAATATATATAAAATGTAAACATCTTTCTGTCCTTTATACAGCAGTTGTAAAAAGTCTGACCTTTCATACAACCAGAGACAAAAAATAAAAAAGTACTTTAAAAATTCAAGTTTTTTCAAGTAATTCAATAAATTATCCAAATGTGATCTAAAGTTTCTTGTAACATCTGTTACTTTGGTATATTCCTACCAAAAAAAAAAAACAAAAACAAAAACAAAACCCAAACAAACAAACTTGGGACACATCTCCTTAACTCAGAAAAGCAGGAAACAAGTTACAATAATCATCTTCCCCTTGCCTTAGCCAGTACACAATGGTCACTGTCACAGAGAGAATTCACCCCAATTTAACTCTTCTACTGCAAGAGCACGTGGGAAAAGATAATTCGAAAGACACGTTCCTCTGGGCTGCACTATAACAGAAGACATTAACTCAGAGCTCATTCTTACACCATGCGCACCTAACAGATCCTATATTTATGCTTACCTCATTTGTATAGCAGTATGAGATCGAAGGATAAAAAGTGCTTTATAAAAAGCTAGGTATTATGATTATTAATTATTATTATTATACTGTAGTGCAGATGTATCACCACTATGTTAGAATTTTTTTCTCACTTCTTTCAGGCTTTACCACTTCAGAAACTGACTGTGGACAATGGTGAAGTCCTATTTTAACCCCAGGAGTTGTATATCTTTGTTAATGGCATACTCACATAGTGGCCCACTGGAGGGATTTCTGTGTTTGAATTCCAGACAAAAGCATCTACAGTGGTGTATGGAACATTAAAGCTTGTGGTGACCATGTATACAAATGGAACCTTTAAGGTCTGGAATATTCCATATGTCAGAGATCAAAAGATTTGTCAGTTGATAGCATTGTAGCTGGAACTGGCCTGGAGCCCAAAAGCAAGAATGGAACCTAAGGTGCCACAAGTCCTCCTTTTCTATTTGCAAATACAGACTAACACGGCTGCTACTCGGAAACCTAGCAGGGTTGGATGTGTCATGTAGAAGAAGGTGTGGTTGGAAATTTTCTGACAGAACAATTTTTCCATCAGAAAATGCCAAAGAGGCAAAAGACCTTTCTGGAAACGTTGTTTCAGACAAAAATTCGTCCCCAGTAATTCCACGTAAGCTCTCTTGACACAATAACACTGTCCTTGGGGATGGTTTATTATAAAACATGGTGCAAATGGTCCAAAATGTAAGTTCCAAACACACACAGTTCACTTCTCACTCCAGTGCAAACAGTCATTAAGCTCACCTGGTGTTTCATCTCATAAGACTCCATATATCACACACTAGTGCCTTTGACCCTGTCCAGATGCTCTGGCAGGCCCCCACTGTTCTTGTACCAGCCCCTCCTACTGGAACATAATCCCACTCTTCCCAGTGGGAACCCCCACAGCCTGTTCGCTGGCAGATCATCTTTACCAGGGGAACAGCTCTCCCTCCCCCTGGCCCTCTCCTGGTTCCTCTGAGTCCAGCCCTCCAGCCCCAGAGACAGTAGAAGATAAGCTCCTCTGCTGGTCCCCTGCCTTCAGCCTTCCCTGGCTCTGGCTATCTGACTTAGAGCCAGCAGGAATCTCCCTCTGCAGCTTCTCCTGCCTTTAGCCTTCTCCAGCCCTCTGCCCCTAGCTCTCAGGCTTGGGGATATTAGCCAACAAACCCACTTGCTGTTCTCCTACCTTCAGCTTTCTCCCAGGTCCCAAACATACAGTCTCTGGCCGCTCTCATCTGCTCTGACTCCCTCTCAGGCAACTCTGATTCACCAGGCCTCCCCCTGTCTCTGATTCTCCCTAGTCCTTTATAGGCTTCAGCTGCTCCCCTATGCTCTTAATTGTCCAAATGGACAGGAGCAGCTGTCCTGGCATAAAGGAGATGGACCTACTTTATTTACAGGGGTCATCCACCCTGTACCTAAGGCACGTAGCAAAATAAAATAAAATGCCTCACTGTGGTTGGAAAAAGAGAGATATTTGCATCCTGAAAGGCTTAGAATGTCATAGATTCATAGATTCATAGATATTTAGGTCAGAAGGGACCATTATGATCATCTAGTCTGACCTCCTGCACAATGCAGGCCACAGAATTTCACCCACCACTCCTAAAAAAGACCTCACACCTATATCTGTGCTATTGAAGTCCTCAAATTGTAGTTTGAAGACCTCAAGGAGCAGAGAATCCTCCAGCAAGTGACCCGTGCCCCATGCTACAGAGGAAGGCGAAAAACCTCCAGGGCCTTCCAATCTGCCCTGGAGGAAAATTCCTTCCCGACCCCAAATATGGCGATCAGCTAAACCCTGAGCATATGGGCAAGATTCATCAGCCAGATACTACAGAAAATTCTTTCCCGGGTAACTTGGATCTTACCCCATCTAAAAACCCATCACAGGCCATTGGGCCTATTTACCATGAATATTTAATTACCAAAACCATGTTATCCCATCATACCATCTCCTCCATAAACTTATCGAGTTTAATCTTAAAGCAAGATAGATCTTTTGCCCCCACTACTTCCCTCGGAAGGCTATTCCAAAACTTCACTCCTCTGATGGTTAGAAACCTTCGTCTAATTTCTAATCTAAATTTCCTAGTGGCCAGTTTATATCCATTTGTTCTTGTGTCCACATTGGTATTGAGTTTAAATAATTCCTCTCCCTCTCTGGTATTTATCCCTCTGATATATTTATAGAGAGCAATCATATCTCCCCTCAACCTTCTTTTAGTTAGGCTAAACAAGCCAAGCTCCCTGAGTCTCCTTTCATAAGACAAATTTTCCATTCCTCGGATCATCCTAGTAGCCCTTCTCTGTACCTGTTCCAGTTTGAATTCATCCTTCTTAAACATGGGAGACCAGAACTGCACACAGTATTCCAGGTGAGGTCTCACCAGTGCCTTATATAACGGTACTAAAACCTCCTTATCCCTACTGGAAATACCTCTCCTGATGCATCCCAAGACGACATTAGCTTTTTTCACAGCCATATCACATTGGCAGCTCATAGTCAACCTATGATCAACCAATACTCCAAGGTCCTTTTCCTCCCCCGTTACTTCTAGTTGATGCGTCCCTAGCTTATAACTAAAATTCTTGTTATTAATCCCTAAATGCATGACCTTACACTTCTCACTATTAAATTTCATCCTATTCCTATTACTCCAGTTTACAAGGTCATCCAGATCCTCCTGTAGGGTATCCCTGTCCCTCAAGATCCCAGTGATTTGGACTCTGATGATTTGATCCAAGTGTTTAAAAAGCGCTATGTTCTCCTCCCAAAATTCCTTAGCTAAGAAAGAAAAATTTCACTTAAGAAACCAACATGAAGGAGAAAATGTAACCGATTTCCTGGCTAATCCTACAAAGCTGCCCACTACATGTCATTTTGGTAGCCATCCATGAGAAGACGTTGAGAATCACACTTTAAGATAGATGTGAACAAATTGGAGAGAATCCAGAAGCGAACACCACAAATTATTATAGTTCAGGTGTTCTAAACCTCTTGAGGAAAGACTGAAATAATTCACATATTTAGTCTAGAGAAAAGAAGGGTGAAGGGGGACATAAAAGTCTTCAAATATGTAAAACATTGTTATAAAGAGAATATATGGAATGTGGTTCTATTTATACCATATGCTTCCCACTTACATTGTTTAACTGGTGGTCAGACTATGGAGAGAAAAAGTTCTGTCTGAGCAGCTGGATGGTTCAGCAAAAGTGATCAGCAGGGAAATAGTTAGAAATAGTGACATTCAATGTGCCATTAGGTTTCAGAGTTAACACCCCATTCTTATCGGATCACAACTCCCTGAGCTATTCAGGCTGTCTGCCAGCAGGCTGAAAAGAGTACCCTGCATAACTTCACCATCAGAAGAGATGGAAACTTTTAAAGAAAGCTCAATTTTTGAAGGTGATGAGTCTGCCCAAAATATGCCTGTATGATGTATCACGGTAAAGCCTGTTGAGATCCGCTTTGTAGGAAAGGTGCTACCCAAAGTACGGACTAGGTCCAGGAGGTCTAAGCAACCTCAGCTTCTGCTGAACAGAATCCAAGTGCAGAAGAATGCATCTTGAGACACTGGGCCTTGAAGCACCGTGACTGTGAAGCTTATTCATAATCAAAAACTTATTGGCAAAACAGCAATCCAAGATGCAGAACAAGCGGGATTATCTTCCAACACAAAAACCAAAGCAAGAGGTTTGCATGCAAGCATCACATTTGCAATTCTGATTGTCTAATAGGAAACGGCTCCTAAAGGAGGGAGGGGCAGGAAGGAAATATTACAGCAACATTATTTTGTTACACTAATTACCAATAATGGCACATACTAAGATACCAACTACAGTCAATTCATTTTAAAAGCTATATAATAATGTTTAGGATAAGGAATTAATTTTTACAACCACTGAAGCAGATTTACTTGTACAGTAATGCAGAACTGTAATACAGATTTATTACAAATTACATTTCCTAACTCAAGTGGTTGACTTGAAGAGGCTCGGCATGAAAGGAAGGCACCCTGTGGTAAACAGGGGATGTTCAACAATGCACAGGTGCACTCCCCCCAGGAATGGGAGGCATTTAGGGTGCTGTTAACCCTTTCCTAGCCACCATGCCCCACTTGGCAGAGTACCAATTCTCTTACATTTCAGTGGCAAGAGGAAAATGTACATTCCTAATCACCCATTTCATCTTCCTAGCTATAGGAACGAAAGCATGGATTTTTTCCATTTAAAAATATATACTGTGACAAAGTTCCTGCTCTACCTTGCGCTTATTGGCAGATTTGCTCGCCTTGGAGCTTCACAGCAGCCCTCAGCTTGGCCGTTTTTCTGAATTCACAGGCCAGGTCGACTCCTCCTGTGTCTGACCAGGAGTTGGGAGGATTTGGGGGGAACCCGGGCCCACCCTCTACTCCGGGTTCCAGCCCAGGGCCCTGTGGAATGCAGCTGTCTCGAGTGCCTCCTGGAACAGCTGTGCGACAGCTACAACTCCCTCGGCTACTTCCCCATGGCCTCCTCCCAACACCTTCTTTATCCTCACCATAGGACCTTCCTCCTGGTGTCTGATAATGCTTGTACTCCTCAGTCCTCCAACAGTCCGCGTTCTCATTCTCAGCTCCTTGTGCCTCTT
This sequence comes from Lepidochelys olivacea, assembly GCF_965140295.1. NCBI lineage: Eukaryota > Metazoa > Chordata > Testudines > Cheloniidae > Lepidochelys > Lepidochelys olivacea. The sequence continues at coordinate 18,391,161 of NC_140424.1, forward strand.
GCTCCCAGCTCTTCACATGCACACCACCAACTGAAGTGAGCTCCTTTTTAAAACCCAGGTGCCCTGATTAGCCTGCCTTAATTGATTCTAGCAGCTTCTTGATTGGCTGCAGGTGTTCTAATCAGCCTGTCTTAATTGTCTCCAGAAGGTTCCTGATTGTTCTGGAACCTTCCCTGTTACCTTACCCAGGGAAAAGGGACCTACTTAGCCTGGGGCTTATATATCTGCCTTCTATTACTCTCCTGTAGCCATCTGGCTCGACCCTATCACAATATCCATAGAAAATTCAGAAAGCACAAACCTGCAGTTAAACGAAAGACACCTGTGAATTTACAGCCGTTTCTGTAGAATTTCATGCACGCTTTTGTTTTAAACCGCTCTACTGTAAACATAAAAGTGAAAATTCTGCCCTCAGAAAGTCAAGTCCAGATCCACTGGTATCAACAAGATTGATATACACATAACTGAAGACAGAGAAAAGCCAGAAAATAGTCAGTTGGTATGTAGGACTCAAAGGGTACAAAATCCACTATCAGGAATGGTGAATAGTTTGGATAAAGTACAGACCATCACAAACCTTTGCCCAAGATTCAAACCAAACCCAAATGGACCCTTTTGTTGAATATCAAAGTGATCAGATTCCTTTTGCTTTCTTCTCCCTCTTCACTTCCTGGTTCCAGCTAGGGCCCTGAAGTAAAAGCATCAGATTCCTGAGAAAGGATGGCTGAGGTATTTTGCACCTACACAGAAGCTGGGATGGTCGTCTGCCCATCTTCTGAAAAGGCTGATCTTGCAAGAGTTCCAGGTCCAAATATGCAGTGCCAATGGATTTGGTTGAGCTTCCAATGGGCAGGTCAGGATTAAGAGGTATAAGAGCTAGAGCAGAGGACTGGGAGTCAGAAGACTTGGGCTCAACTACCCTGGTGACAGGTACGGTATAAACTTCTAGTGAGATATAACCACTCTTTCCCAGATCTGCCACTGAGTTACTGCATAGTCTTGGGGGGCTGGGCAGGGCTCACTTAACCCTTCAGGCCTTCCATTTCCCTATCTGTAAAATGGGAATAATACTCTCTGATGAAAAAACTCTCAGATCCTCAGAGGAAAGGATCTGTATAAATACAAAATATGATGTGAATGGCACCTTCTCAGGTTCCCCCTTCAGTAATCTGGATCCTTTCTTCACAGCTCTATGACTTCAGTTTCATGGATTGGAGCTGAAGGCCTCAGAGCTGTCCCAGAGCAAGTAGGTCTGTCATGGAGAAGCTTTTAGACTGCATACCCTGCAGCTCATCAGGGAACCTGTGCTCATAGAGAATGTTGGCTTCACAATTTCCTTTTCATTGTTGAAATCGTACAAAAAGCTACTCACCCTTATAAGAAACTGACCCAAGAGGCTTTTGGGGGAGTCACTGTTGAGAAAGTCCCAATGAAACCAAGGCAGCAACAGTTTCCACTGTCTCTGAAGGTCTCTACCTCACTGCTGGTGGACAAATGTCCACATTACAAAATCCACCAACAGCACCTTTGGTGGTGGTCTTCAGGTGACATGATAAGGAATGAAAATGTAATGTGTGGAGTCTGAACTTTCTTTTCACTCTCAAGGTATTCTCTCTAGAGCAGGGCATCAGGGAGTGGCGTGAAGAGAGACTTGCCTTGCTACAGATTGCGAGGTATCTGTCGATAAACAGAGAACTATTGCCAGAGACCCTATTCCCCTGCCACCAAAAGGAGAGACAAGTATCCTGCAGCCTGGAGAACTGGGCCCCAGGGTTGTAAATCAAACATTTTTCATTATTAGTTTACCTTAAAAAATAACCATGCCATTTTTTTAAAATTTCCCCTTATTTTACAATACCTTAAATCCAATAACTTTAGTGACAATTGGCACTCACAGATCCCCCTGTCTATACCCAGGCAGTTGAGAAAGGTTTCCTGAGAGCCGCTTCCCTATCACAGGTGTGCAGAAATTCGTAAGGGTTTTTAAAAAGCCTTGCCTGTGACATCTGACCTTTTGTACACAGGCACCAAACAAACAGCTCTCTCACAGAGGAGGGAGAGTGACCAAGGAGGTTTAGATCCAACAAGCTTTTTCTCTTCTGTGTTGTATTGGATGAGTTGCTAAGGGGCAGTTTTGCAAAGCATCCCCCATTGTGCCAGACACATGGCAAAGGCCACATTATGAAGCCATCACTTGACAAAGCTCAGCCTTAGCCGCAGAAATACATATTTTATTTACAGAATTTGACCAATTTTGTTTTTATTTCATTTTTAATCATTCCTATATAGAGACCCATTTGCGTTAAGTTTTATTGTGGGAGCGCAGTGCCTGGAGGGAGATTCAATAGCTTAGCTGTAAAGCCCTGAAAAAGGGAGGATGGGGAGGGAGTGGTTTCTCATGCAAATACTGGAGAGACCGTGAACTCCCGCTGATGTTTTCCTAAGCTCCAGGATAAATAAAACTTTCTTAATACTTTCCCCACTGCAAATAAACAGATGGGGAGCCTCTGACATGTGACTTGTGCTGACCTATTCATCACAGCATCCCAACTACAGGTAACAGTTATCACAGCTAATTATTGGCAATTACTGCCACTGGGCTAGTAGGTGTGTTTCCCCAATAACTTCCAACAACTAGTGGGGCTTTGAGGGAGGCTTTACTGCCTCAGCCCAGCCAGCCAGCCAGCCATTTCCCCCCAAAATGGCAACTCTGTTTCACACCATGGCATCATCACAGGACAACCGAAGGGATGGGCATGGGGGGAACAAAACCCAAACCCACAAACCTATGGGGTTGCTGACAACACATTTTTTGCCTCCTGAGTATGGCGTGTGGAGTGGGGACCCATTTCAATTTGAACAATTCTCCCTTTCTCTCCTGAAAACCTTTACGCAGTCAAGTCTAGTTTCCCGCCCTCCCCCCAGCCTCTCCCTTACATGGATATAATTCAATTCAGACAAAAACGCAAGTGCAGTCAATGCTTTCCCCACATATAAAGTATACAGCAGTGGGCTGAGGAATGGACCCTTTGAGAAATTCATATGCCAGCCTTCCAACTATTGTCATTTCATTCTGTCTTTGTAATTGTCTGATATTACATTGTTCCCTGCCGGAAGATTAATTAGCTAGTCTTACCCACAAACATACCATCCCTCTGAAACCCTCCAGGAAGCTGGAGTGTTGCCAAGTCTCTCGTATTTGCTATTCTGGCTGGCAGCTGCTACTGTATCTAAGAAAGCCTCCTATTCTCCCTTAACAACAGTTGCTGTGCCAACTGACCCCCTTTTTTTCCCTCCCCCTTCGCTCCTAAGTCCACCACCAAAGAGGTAGCTAAGTTTCAATGCTGCAGGCCGGGGATAAAGAGGGGAGGAAGGGGGAAAAATACCGCCCCACACAAACCAACCCTCTGATTGGCATAATTACTCACACTCATTAAGTATGGCTGCATTGCATATGCAAATCGAGCGAGTCAAGTGCACAGGGTGCGTCAGGCTGCCGGAGCACCAATAATGCCTTTCAGATTCCTCAGTTCTGTCTAGCGTTGGGAAGAATGTGAGCGAGATGGCATCTCACAGGCTGGTGTGCCGAACTGACAGAAAACAGCCTTTGCATTCAAGCTAAAGACCTACAGCATTAACACCAAGATCCTTGAAAAGAGCGAGGGGGGAGGACGAGAGAAAGAGAGAGAAGAAAATGGGGGGGGGGAATAGAGGTGTGTGTGTGTGTGTGTGTGTCAGGGAACATCGCCAGCCATTTTGGATCGAAGGGAAACAGTGGGGCAGAGAGAGGGAGACACGCAAACCTGCCTGTCTATACTTCCGCATCCCCACACCCCCGCCCGTTTCCCCCCCCAACCCATTGCCCTCCATCGTAATCAATGCTCAAGACTTTTTATTTTGCAGCTGCCATTAGTGAAGACAAGGGCACTGTGCATACTACAACTGCTTATTGTGTGCACACTTGGCAAGGCGCCTGATCCACCGCTGAACACCTCGGCATGCCAGGCAGTATATTTTCCGCTTTTGTTTTTTTTTCCCCTCTGCCCCATTCTCCCTCGCCCTCTCTCTCCCATCTACCACCCCCTTTATTTATTTTATTTTAAATGTGGTATCCAGACAATCTGAATTTCGCAGTTGCTGACCGCACAAAATGTTTAAAGCAAAGGGGGACTGTTTTGTTTTAAGGGGAGGAGAGTCGTGAGTCTCTCTCCAAAGACAACGTGCAAATAAAAGACATACCCTTTTGCGTTAGCGACTGGCATTCACGTCCGTACTTACAAGCCTCTGCCCCCACCTCGTTTGTATGCTGCCAAGGAATGGACTGCCGGCATACATTGTTGTTTTGGGGTTTTTTTTTTCCTTTTAAAGCTTAAAAAAAAATTAGAAAAACCACGTTTAAATTCCAATGCGCTCTGTAAACCAATGCTAATTAACCAGCAGGAAATTACCTTCCAGATTGGATGCCTTTGCAGAAGGTCCTTGAGAAGTTATGCTCGCCTCCTAAAATTGCCACATCGGTTAAATTTTCTGTTGTTTTTTTTTTCCCCCAGTTTGCTCTTTTGCCAGAGTCAAAAAATAAAAGCGCGGGCCCGCTCGCCCTCCCCCAACCTTCGCTGGATTTCCAGCTGTGGTCCCCTTCAGGGCAAAGGCAGTAAGAATTTGCAATATAGGAGGTACTGCATGTGAAAGCAGGTCATGTTTAAAAAGGAAAAAAGAATAGCAAGCCTGCAATACCAGTAGTAACAGCTATGAGCAAAAATGAATATACTGGACTCTTTACAGCCTGACACAGTTTTAGCTCCGGCACTCCACATACCTTGCCCATTTCCAATGTCAAACCCCAGAGACAGACTGTATCTAAGGAGGCAGCAGCAGGCTATTTTGCTTCTTTTCCTCACCAGGCTCAACACTGTGGGTTTAAAGTTGGAAAGAAAAAGGGGGCTTTGTTACAACAGATTGTCCTGCCTCTCCATACATTCCCCCTAGCCGACCCCCTGCAAAAAATCCAAAAGCAAAACCCGTGCACTGACTCTTAAGGGAAAGATGCTGCGGTGTTTGTTTGGAATGGGCTATACACTAGGGTGCACTAAAAAATTTTTGAACCATGTGATCCAAAGGCTGCAGGAAATGATCAGATATTATCATGGGGACTAATTAAGTTCTACCGATAGAACGGAGAAGCTGGAGTGTACTACTGTCCCCCTCGGTAGGGTCCCCCCTGCCTTTTCCTGCCATCCTGGTGTACTACAGGAACGTGAATTAAGCCCTGATGAATGCTGTATTAATTAATTACATGAAGACATTTGTGGGCGGGGGGTGAGGATGAGAGGTAGTGGGGGAATTTGCACTATGCAAATGACCTGAGGAGGGGCAGTTATAAATTTGTCTCCTATTGTTTTCTCACCAGAAGGTACGGAGTGGAGACAGTGTGTTAAGTCAGTGTGGCTAACCTGCAGGCACCAGACACAGCATCAGTGAGACTGAAAGCCATCTGTTTTGTACCATGGAGATGAGCTGTGGGAATAGGATCTCTCAAAAACTAAAGCAAGAGGGGGGAGGGGGGGAGAGGAGTTCATACAGCCCACAGCTCTGTGCCGCCATCTTCTTTCACTGAGAAGGATGGATATGAAATCAATTTCACACATTCTGAAATGGCTGTTCAAAAGGGTTTTGCTCTCAGGAAGTTAATGAGATGAGCTCAACGGAGCCAGCCAGTGTTGGGGAGGGTTGTAAGGTTTTGTTTTGCATATGCAGATTGTTTACTAAGCCAAAATATTAAACCATTACAAAGAAGAAGAATCAAAGCTCAGAGTATAACATCAATGTATATTCTCCACCCTCCTGCTCGCATGCTGCTGATCAGAGGAACAGAAGGGCTGACCTATCACAATGGGTGGCTGGGACTTGGAGAGAAAAACATTTTTTGCTCAAGTGTGAGTGAACGTATTGCTGAGGCTGAATTGCACTGGCCAGCATAAGGCATGAGATGGAGCTCCCTGATGCACACAACCCTAGCAGTGCACACTCAGTCCCAAAATACTATACCCAAAGTCATTCCAGTAGCACAACCCTCTGGATATTGCCAGTGAACTAACTCCAAACCTGTCCTGCTACACCAACACTGTCCCCACTCCGATTTTGCCAATGCACGTCAACACTGAGCCCACTGCATCCCCTGCTGATCCAGTCCTAACCCCACCCCCTCAATTTGTTTGGAAGGAAGTTTTGAACTTGGGTCTCCAGAGGTGAAAGCTTGGCATATTCACTCCACAGCACCATGATTCCATGAAGGGCTGTTGACTTGAGTTGCCCCTGTAGTCTGCTCAAGATTATACAGCCCACCTAGCTCTTTTTCCCCGCAGCTCGCACATCTCACCAGTCTTCTCCTCACTCTGCCTCTCTCAATCTCTTGTTCTCCCATGTTAAATTTCTCACCCAAGCGCTATTTGTAATTTCCCTAGAAAATGGAGCCATCGCTGACAACAGGTGTTGCCACAGCCTTATACACGTTGACATGCTGGAGAAGTCCACTAGGGTCCCTCTCTCCAGAGGAGAGCCACACATCTGGATTACCCCTGCCAGAGTCAGCTGAACCCTCAAGGTTCACAGTCTTTTCTCTCAAACCCCTCCCCTGACAATATCATCACCAGCAAACAATGTGCTATGCAAAATACTTCATAGGTTTTTCAGAGACAATTCCAGGCGGTGGCCCTTGTACTTCAAGTGCTCTTGCCTCCTTGGCTATGAAGTAGTGCTGGCATTTTAAACTAGGAAATAAATTCTTCCCAGACCATTCCCCTACACATAAATCTCTCAAGTATCCCCAGTTTTGAGGGACCTCACTCATTTAAGTCCCAGAGTTAGCAAGGTCCCACATAAATTTGGCATCCCCTCACTTTCGTTGCTGAGGATTATTTACATTAGAACAAACGAACCATGGAAGAGTGGTTAGAGAGTCATTTATGCCAAAGGAGGGAATCCCTCATTATTTTAGGCTTTCTTAGTGAATAACTTGTGTCCCCTCATCCTGGCTTTCCATCACAGTGTGTCCCAAATTTACACCTTGTCAGGTTGAAAGGTATGTGGCTTCTGCAGCACCCCGATAAACATTTATCAGGGCTTGTGTACACAGAGACTTAGCGTGTGGCAAGCCAAGGTGTAAATCTACAGCAGTCAAAGCACACTAGGGACATTTTTGTGCACAGTAGCAGAGTCCACATGGCTAGTTAATGCGTGGCTAGCTAGTGAGCTGTAGATTCACCATCTGGTTTGCTGAGCACTAAGTCTCTGGGTAGACAAGCCCTCAGAGGGCAAGGCAGAGGGTGGAGCATGACAGGGGATGGACACATGTTGTGGGAATCCCTGTTTAAATATTGGCAGCTCATCCCTGGCTTTACTTTCAGCACTATTTTCCTAAACAGGTCTCTTTCTTCGTCACACCTTACTAGTACCAGCTTCTCATAATCGTTTCTATACTATTCATGCCTCCAGTGCTGTTCCTAACTATTTTGCTTCTCCTCTTGGACCTCAACTCCCCAGAATGCTATCCTCCTCCTCCTCCTTCTCATTTATGCCATAATTTAAAAACTGTCTTCAAACCTCTTTCTTCTCTGTTGCACTGAAATTGCTATAGAGGGAGAATGGGGGTGCAAAGCACTGCAGTTGTGGCTAGCAGTTGTGGCTTTGTCTGTTGCTATTGCTCATGATGTGCTAGTTTTCACACTGTTTCCTCTCTAACACTCACTCATCAGGTGTTATAAAACAACATCATTTAATGTCTATTTCTTCAACACATTTTAAGTTTTTTTATTAAATGTATTCACATTAAAAATAAAAATGCCACCCTGTCTAAGTGACTGTCCTTATTATTGTATCAATCCTCCTGTTAATTTTGGATTTTATACTGGGACACAGAAAAAGACTGCCAAGTCGCTTTGCAAACAACAAAGGCTTGCCTTCTAAACATTCCTTGCAAGAGCTCTTATTTTCAAAAGTTTTCCACTTCAAGGAGTAAAAGTTGTGGTTAATGTCTTGAAAGAGATAGTTCAGAAATAGAAGAGACCCAGAGATAGGCAAAGAAAGTTATTAGAGGTATGGGGAGGCTTCCAGAAAAGAGAAACTTTACCTTCCACTCCAGGTTCAAGATGCACTTCCTCGACCTGCTTTCTCAAAGCACTACAAACTTATGCTGGTATAACTACGTCACTCAAGGATGTGGAAAATCAGTTATACTGACCATAGGCGCCAACTCTGTGGGTGCTTTGGGGCTGGAGCACCCACAAGGAAAAAATGGTGGGTGCTGAGCACCTACCAGCAGCCCCCCAGCTGCCCCTCCCCAGTGCCTCCCATGGATCAGAGCCTCCTCCACCCCTGCCTGTTTTGTGGTATGCAGGAGGCTGGGAGGAAGCGGGCAGGAGCGAGGACGCGGCACGCTTGGAGGAGGGGTCGGAACTGAGCGGGGAGAGGTAGGGGCGGGAAAGGGTGGATTGGGGGCAGGGTCTGGGGCAGAGCTGGGGTCCAGCACCTCCTGGCACTCTGGAAAGTCAGCGCCTGTGATACTGACCGAACATCTGGTGTAGACAGCGCTAAGTTGACAGGAGGGCTTCTCACACTGACATAGCTACTGCCTCTCGAGGAGGCGGAGTATGTACGCCAACAGGAGAAGCTCTCCCATTGGCTGAGGTAGCATCTTCACTAAGTGCTGCAGTGCTGTAAGTGTAAACAAGCCCTGACACACACAGAGCAGCATGTACATTCTAAAAATACCTAAAAACAAGCCCTACCAAAATAAAACCCTCCGGTGCACACACAGTTATCTCCTTAGAGAGAGGAGGAGAGAGAGAATGAACCGCATGTGACAGATATTAGTCATGTTGTTTAATTCACTACTGGAAGGTGCTCAGACATTACAGTGATGAACACAGTAGAAGAAAAGCCTATATAGACGATTGAAAGATGGTGACTATTTTAGTTCAGAGAGGAAACAAATTAAGGGCAATATGAAAGAGATACACAAAATAATGATTGGGATAGGAGTGCCAGACCTATTTCTCTATTTACCCTTTCTCAGAATATAAGAGCAATGGGGCAGTCAATGAAGTTGAAAGGCAACAAATTAAAACTGTGAAAATACTTTAAAAAAAACATAATGCATAATTGCCCAGTGAAACTCACTGCCACAAGATATTAGTGAGGCCAAGAAATTAGGAGGAGTATAAAACCCAACTAGACTGTTCTATATAATGAAAACATCCACAGTTCAATTATTTTTAAACTTATCTAATGTAAGGGATACAAACAATCATATTTTACCCAGTAACTGCCTGGGGTTAGGAAGAAACGTCTCCCTGTGGGCAGGTTATATGGGGATCCTTGAATCATCTTCTGAAGCATCTTATACTGACAACAATCAGAAAGAAAATACTTGACTTGAGGGAGCACTGGTCTGATCCTGTATGAAAATTCCTGTGGTCCTAGGACTTATGAAGAAAGATTAAAACTAAAGGAGTGTGGTCTAATGGTTAGAGTAGAGTAGGAGCCAGGTTGCCTTGGATCTGTTCTTGTTTCTATCACAGATTCGTTATATGCCTTTGGACAAATCACTTTCTCTCTCTTCCCTCAGTATCCTGGGCAGCAGAACAAGGATTACCCAACCCCAACCTCACAGCTGTGTTATGAGGCATAAAGCACTTTGAGACCTTTGGATTAAAGTCTCTATGTGCAACATATTTTTTATTAAATATGAACAGCTTGGCTAAATGACAGCAACTAAAGGGAATATGATCACAGTATATAAACACCGAGAAAGCAAAAGAGCAGTTGGGGGGAGGGTAATAAAGTGGTGTAATATGAAGTAAAGGGAAAAACTAAAGTGGGGGGGATATTAAGGATGAATATCAAAAAAACGTATGTAAGCCCCCCTGTTTAAATCTTAAAAGTGGACTGGACATGCCACTAGACAGCATGCTGTGCTAATACGTGAAGAGGAGAAATTCTGCATTAGACAGGGAATGGAGCTAACAAGTCTTTTCTATCGCCAATTTGCAGGATTCTGTGAAATTGTTTAGACACTATTAATAACCCAGTATGTCCATCGCCAGGGCAGCCCGTTTCTCCATAGCGAGTGGGGGCAGCTTAAATGTAACCCTCTGGCTAAACGAGGAAAACTCCACACTTCCAGAGTAAGCAAGAGTCCAAAACATACAGTGTCTCCAACAGATGCTCTTTGTTGTCTCTGGACCACAGCCCCTCTCAAATCCACCATCTCTTGGAAGCCCTGCCAATGGGCCCTGAACTAGGAAGCCAACACTTAGTGTATACCTTTTGGCTCCCTTTGTCTGTGACCTTTTCCTTCTCTCTGCTTGTCCTTTAACTCTCCCCTGAGTCTTAGCTACTTCTGTCCCTTCAGCATAAAACCAACTATTCCTGAGGTATCTCAAAACCCGTCACTCCCAAATCTGTCCCCCAACAGCTCTATCCACCCCAAGTATCTCTATCAAAGTCCATAAGAACTTCTCCCTCCCTGGGGTTCCTGACCCTTCAGTCTATCTGCCTCTTAGGCCTCCTCCCAGGCAGTGTGGAGTAGTTGTTATTGTTAGGTTAGGGTAGGGGATGCTCCATTTTGGAAGGTGGGCCTCTGGTCAGCAGGGTGCAATCCACACCAGGCTGTAGCTGCCAGTACTGCCAGCCCCTAAAGTTTGAACATCACCAGTCAGACCCCAAGCAATCATGGAGTTTGGCCCTAAAATTGTATTTAAAAAAATCATAAAACAGAAAAGGTTTTAGTGTGTGATATGGTCTGTCTCCTGATTTCTGACACACACTCCTGTCCACCCCCAGTGCATGTGTGTGGCATGACCGTATTGCCAACTCTCCCACATTTAGAGGGTGCAGGAGTGCTCACTGGAACAAAGATTGAACCACACCGATGGGTATAAAATGCTGCCTAACAGTGCCAAGTTTCCACTTCTCCCTGAAGCCAAAAATCCAAATTAATTCATCCTTCTCAGCCCCAGACATGCCCATCCCCCACATCCATTCTACCCCAATTCTGTCCCCAGAGCACCTCTGCTCCTTTTGCAACTCCAGGGCTCTCCAGTCCCCGCACCCAGACCTGGGGCTGGGGACAGCTGCAGCATGGGCTTCTTCGCCCACTTCCTAGGCCTGAAGGGAAGGTGCTGCTCCAGAGATTCTTCACCCCCTTTCCCCTTCCCCAGGGCCAAAGGGGCAGAAAGCAGACTGATCCACTGTTCGTAATGAGGCAGAAGGGAGCAGAACCACCTTGAACTACTGGGCTTTTTCTGCTCCTTCTTCCACTCTTATGAAAATTGGGGGGAGGAAACTCTCTGCAAATAGGGGCAGAGGAATAGGAGGGGGAGTAAGGGGAGATACTGAGACTCGGTGGGGGTGGTGGTGAGACAGCCAGCTCCAGCCTGGAAATGAGAGTCCTGGGGTTCCTATCTACTCCCAGGCCCGTTCCAGCCCCTATGAGTCCTGTTCCCTGCTCCTGACCTAAGAGGCCACAAATACTGTATAGTGTAGATGGGACCCTTAGTCACAGCCTTTAAAGGGAATTCAATTAGAATTGGTTACCTTTAAAAAAATTCTTAATTTGTTTTTTTAAACAAAAATAAACAAAATTGTGAAAAGTTTTCATTTTGGTCAGTTTTCCATTGTTTTTATTGTTAAAACAAGCTAACAAACATACCAAAAAACCCGACTCAGAACTCAGAAACTGAGAAATTTCACCAACCCACCCCTCTCCCCCTAAATTTTTTGTTTCTTCTTTTTTTCCCCCACAAAAAACTGAAAGCTGGATGTTTTTTATATATATATATATATATATATCATGCAGAAAAAGAAAAATTCCCTGGCTCTTCTTTGCATATATGCAGGGTAACTTAATTACCCATCCCAGCACATTTCCTCCTTGCTAAGCTTCCTCAAATAGTTTCACCTGGGGCAACTGGCCTCCACTCCTCACAGTTGAGGTAATACTATGGGTGAAAAGGGGAGTTTCCTTCTCTTAATCCAAGGAAGGATCATAACCCTTTCCACCTCCATAAACTGTCTGGGGTTTATGCACCCACTCACAAGGTCATATTGAATTTCTAACTCTTGTAAGGATCTCATCTTTTCCATCCATCTCCTCCGTGTCCCCATCAAAGCCTTGAAAATTCACGCATATGCCTTCCCTGAGTTTCCCTCTAAAGGCCTCTTTTTGCATCTTCTTGGTTAAGAGTTCTGCCCCAGTAACTTATCCTGGCTAATGATTTGGGGGCACAAATATCTCCTCTCCAGCTCAATCCAATCCAAAATATCAGTAGCTTGCCTGCTACTGTGTCTTTATAGTTAACTACCACCACAGCCAGGTTCCATTGCAGTTTCTGGCCTGACTACAATCATGGCAGCTGTTTCAGAGTTCCTGCTTTTAAAACACTGTGGTATACTTTATTTGAGGCCTCTTCTGCCAGAATCCAGTGGAAGTTAAAGATCCCATGAAACATGTTGAAGAGAATCAGGTATCGCTCACCTCCCCCAGGTAACATTCCCCCTCTCAGTAATCATATTCTAATATCCAAGGTGCTATTGTGAAGAACACGGGCTGTTGCAGTTGCCTGTGTGTTGACTCTAGTATCTGACTCACGGCTTTGCACAGCGCTTGGAAATATGGTGCCGGGAACATAGAGGACATGAACACAAGATTTCTGTTCTGCATGGGAGGTGGAGACAAATACACTCACTGCCCTGATTTGAATGATCCCAAGGTGCAAAACTCGTATCTGGGCCCAAGTTTCCCTAAGTTGAAGATATTACCTCTACAGTTTTGCTTTAGGCCTTTGCTAAGCAGGACGCATGTACCAATCAACGTGTAATCCACACGTAGGGCCTTCTACCTGTTGCTAGGTATGTTGCAGTTTTCACTAGTCCCTATTTTAAATAGAAACGTCTCTGTTCTCCCAGGGTAGTTGTGGTTTAAGTATCAGTGAGGTTAAGTCTCATTTCTACAATGAGCAAGTGATAAGTGGTTGGAGGTGGCAGCTTTAGTGCCTATAAAGAAAGGAAAGCCATATTCCACCCTCAGAGTTCACATTACTACTACTCTTCTTATTATTATTACATTATTAAGGTGCCACCGGTCTCCTTGTTGTTTTTGTGGATACAGACTAACATGGCTCTGTTAGTTTTCAAGGTGCCACTGGACTCCTTGTTATTATTACTTTACTTAGTTATTTACAGTATCTCCCATTATATGCCAGATTCTTTCTACACTCTCAGGAAAGACAGGTTGAGATTTAAAGTCCAACCGGGTGAACCAAGCCAGGGGTTTTTCCCATGCCCACATCCAATTACAATTGCCATCAACTGGCACCTTTAAGAACATAAGAATGGCCATACTGGGTCTGACCAACAGTCCATCTAGCCCAGTATCCTGTGTCAGATGCTTCTTAGGGAATGAACAGAACAGGGCAATTATCAGGTGATCCATCTCCTGTTGTCCAGCCCCAGCTTCTGGCCGGCAGAGGCTTAAAGACTAATAGCCATTGCTGGACATATCCTCCATCAACTTATCTAGTTCTTTTTAAAACCCAGTTTAAACTTCCAGTCGCAATGAATAATTCACCAGCCTAACAGAATGTACAGTTAATTAGCACAGGGAATTCAGAGTCTGGATGGTGCTTTGTTTAAAGGACAAAATGCTTGTGTCTGTTGCAGAAATTCTTGAAAATACCTTTTTTAATTAAACATTTTAACTCTTGGGAGAAGGAAGCCATGGGTAAGTGTCCTCCCTTCAGTGCCAGGAGAGTTAAAAGGGCAGCTTTGCAAACTATACATTAAAATAAAGAGGGGAAATGCACCAGTGAGACTTTTGAGAAATCATGTACATTACAAGTGTGGGTTACGTTAATTGCCAAATTATCGGGCTGCCACTTCATTACACACAACCCCTATCCTCACTCCTTCTCAGGATCTCACTCTGGCAAACAAAAACTTAAGTTACAGGTTGAAATTTACTTTAAAAAAATCAAATCTCATATTCTCATGTAATCACCTAACCCCAGGAGCTGGTGCTTTCAGAGAAAGCATTGAGACCCCCACAATAAAATCGCAGGACATTTCACTTAGAACCCAGCAATGAGGCAAAAACTAACTTCCCTCTCCAACTATAACAGACCAGGGGGCCCATTCAAAAGGGAAGCTGTCAGAGTGTTTTAGAGGGAAAACAGCACAAGGATGTAAATCTGGACTCAGCTCAGAAAATCTCCCAAAGTGAAGGAGGGTTCAGATCCGGGGCTTTTTAGGTTTGGGCCTATTAGGTTTTTCCAGCCCTAAAGAGCAATAATACTCTTTCAATCGCAATGCCTTTTACTTTTAAAATTTTTAATTAAGGGAAGAACACCATAAGAAAGAACAAAAGTTAAGTCTCTGTGAAAGAGCACAGTGTGTGTGCACAAGTCTCCTTTGTAACTGGGTGCACCTGAACACAAGACGGCCGCTGCGCCCCTTGCAGTGGGTGGGGCTTCTTGTCAGTGAAAGATGCACTACAGAGAAGTCAAGTCAGAACAGATGCAAGTGAAGTTGCATACCACAGTACCATCTCTTGGCTTGGATGGGAGAAAAAGTGGAAAGAGGGTGGGGAAGGGAGGGATGTGGGGGATTAAAGAGGACAGTGAGGTTTAGAATCATGGAGCCCTCTCTCATCAATCTACATCATGCAGTCAGGGGAACAAAACCATTAGTGTCTTGGATGAGAGTGTTAGGCAAGGAGGCCTGAAAAGCCCTCTTGTCCGGGAGACATAACTCACAAGCTTTGTGCAGGACATTTTATGCAAATTTTGTATTACCTCATTTACATTTTTGTAAATAATTTGCATACAATCATAAAACACTGACTGTAAAAGAGTGTTATGGGTGGTGTCTGACTTGAATGGGACTCCTTACACTTGAAGAGGATGCACCCACGCAGCTTGTGTAGCGGTTCTACCCTTCAGGGGGAGACTCCTGGAGTGGACAGAAAAAGGGGCAGTGATTCAACCTGCAGAGAATGTGAGAGCAGTGGAGACGGGGAAAGGGAGATTTCTGAGAACCCAGAAAAGCTACTTTTCCATCTGTTATCAATAACACAGCCTGTACCTTCAATGCAGTTCATTCAGGAACGTGGCTCTTGTCAATTATATCAGATTCCCTCTGTGGTAGGTGCTGGGGTAAGGAGAGCACTTTCTAGGTATTGCAACCTCCGTGCTCTTCTCTCTTATTATACAGGTAGAGAATACATGTATATTGCTCTGTGTAAGAACAGTCTGTAGCTTTCATCTGAGGATCCCACAGCTCATTACAAACATTAACGAAGGCTCATGGCGGGCCAAGTATTGTCTTATATTGGCACCCATCACCATACTATTTGACACCTCGTCATTTTAATGAGCGGGAAAACTAATAGCTACTGACTTGCTGTGTGGCCTGGAGCATGTCATGATGCCTTTCTGTGCCTGGGTTTCCCAGTCTTTAAAATGGTGGGGGCAAAACACATATCCACCTCACAGGGGTATGGTAAGTGTTAAGAAGTATTTGTAGCATGCTTTGGCACTGTGGAATGATAGTGTTATGTATGGTGCTAACACCGAGGTCAACGCCATCCTCAGCAGCTGAGTCCGCTCTGAAGCCTCCTTCTAAACACACCAAGGTAAATGAGTCACGTTAATTTGCTACAGAAGGTGGGTCTTTGACCTTTGCCTATTTAGACCTTATTTCACGATGCTTCTGCCACCAATACACAGGATACCTGAGTGGTGCTTTCACGAGGTTTTCATTGGTCATTTTCTCTTCAGGGACAGAGAAACTCTTGACCATTTTGGCTACAAGGACAATTAACCAGATTGTCTCAGGTGTCTTCAGTATAAACACTCTCATGATGTGAACGTACTGGTTCAGGTTTGGTGACTTCCTTAATATTGACATTTTAGGATGGAAGACCAGTGAATTAGGAAGTGCATTTACAAGGGAATGCCGCTACCCAGCTGGTGACTATATGGGGGTCCAAAAGCTTCAGTGGTCCGATGAAATCATCAGTGATGGACACAGACTGAACATCCAGCCAGACAGCCTTAAGGAACTAACTAGAGATCAGTCCTTGTGGTTCTTGTTCTGCAAGGAAGCTATGTCCTTTTGAGAGTTATCGTGGTAATGAGATTGATGCTTTTGAAATGGCCACTGGACAGCTCAGAACATGCTGTGCTCAGGTAACAAGGCAAAGGTTCTTTTTGACAGGAACTCTTAATTCTAATCACTTTTTATTTTTAAATAAAATTGATTGCAAACTGATTTGGAGCCATTTTTTAAGTGGGAGATTATCCGGGACATAGTGAAAAAAATATGACAGGTTTCAGAGTAGCAGCATGTTAGTCTGTATCCGCAAAAAGAAAAGGAGGACTTGTGGCACCTTAGAGACTTGCATCCGATGAAGTGAGCTGTAGCCCATGAAAGCTTATGCTCAAATAAATGTGTTAGTCTCTAAGGTGCCACAAGTAATCCTTTTCTTTTTTTGAAAAAAATATGTAATCTCAGGTTTTCTGAATGACACAGAAATGTCACTTAGCTTTAGAACTTGGAAACCGGCTTCGGGGAAGAGCGGGGGGAAGCTTGTATTTCCAATTTCTTTCCTGCTCAAGTTGGCCTCCTCTTAAGAGATTTAACTTTCCAAATCCTGGGGGACTATAAGGATTTAACATCATCTGGATATGTTCTCAACCTATCGGTAAACCTGAGACTTTGTTGCTTTCAGTAATATAGCAATACCTAGGAAACCAAGATCGCCTAGGTTCACCTTTGCCTTAGGATGGTAATTAGAATTGGCATTTTCAAACAGCACCTCCCACTTTAAAGAATCCTATCAAACGCTGTAAATTATGGCCCAAAACATGGAAAAGATCCCAATTTAGGCACATATTACCCCTGCCAAAGCAGGGTTGTAGTATACCCAGATTACCAGCAGTACCCTTTGCTCAAAGCAGCAATAAACTGTGTGAGTGGGGCTCTGTGGTCCCCATTCTGATATAGGGGGCACACTGTAGAAGTCTGGTGAGCATGTCCTTGACCCCCAAATGCTCCTCTGTTACCTCGGGGTCTCTGGAGTGGCCTTTTGGTGGTTTGGGAAGATACCCAGAATCAAGGCACAAAAATCCCACTCCATGCTCTCTCTGCCTGTGGCAGACAGAATTTGGCTCAATATTTTGTGCAGGGCTACGGGAATGCATCCCCTCTGGGGAAGTGTACATAATCCAGGCAGACAGCACAGCAGACCACACAAAGCAGAAAGGAGGGAAAATTTTGGCCAAGAATTCCTCCTCCCCCCCCCCCTCGCCTGGACTTAAAGAACAAACAGACAAACAGCCTCCCACTCAGTCACAGCGTGTCAGACACACTGAGGTCCTTGTGATTAACAGAAGGGTCTCAGGCTTCCTTAGATCAAGGGCCCTTCATTACTTGTTCACTAAAGTCGAGAGGAACCGGCAGAAATACTACAAGTACTTAGGCGGAAAAACATTACAGAGTCTAAAGGCACTTTAAATGATTTAGATACAAACTCGCCTGTAATAAGACATCTATTTTGGTTAATCTTTTAGTTGCAAATCTTGGAACTCTTGAACCTGCCTGAGGGTACTGTCAGCAGCACTCCATTTAAACACTGCTTATTGGGAGTAACTGCTATTTCCCACTGTAACCTCCAAACCTCTTCAAGTCTATCTTATTGCTTTCCCCAAATATACTCGCCTTGAGGATGAGGAGGGGTTTTTTTCCCCTTCTCTCCATTTCACTAAGAACTGTTAAGATGATTTAAACAAGCCAGATCAGACAAGACTTCCCATGTGATGCAGCCTGGGCTCAAAATAGCCTGCCCCAGGTTTTTTAGAGTTTTTTTTTTTATTTTAAGTACTTGCAAGGGTTATGTATTCAAATGACTGTGGGTTGATCACTTGTCACATGCAAGGGATTTGAGAAGACAGGTGCATTTTCATCTTCCCAGCGAGCCAATTTAGGACAAGGCTCCCCGCCCCCACCTGAAGGAAGAGGCTTCTCTCCCAAGATGCAAGTGACTAGAATCTTTTTTCTAGAATCAAGGTGGGCCATTTCCAGCAGTTGACAAGAACCATCTGAGGAACAGCGGGAGCGGGGAGAATAAACATGGGGAAATAGTTTTACTTTGTGTAATGACCCATCCACTCCCAGTAAAACTATTTCCCCGTGTTTATTCCCCACTCCCACCGTTCCCCATGTTTATTCCCCACCCCCACCCCCACCGTTCCTCAGACATTCTTGTCAACTGCTGGACATGGCCCACCTTGATTATCACTACAAGAGGTTCCCCCACCCCCGCTCTCGCTGGTAATAGCTCACCTTACCTGATCACTCTCCTTACAGTGTGTATGGTAACACCCATTGTTTCATGTTCTTTGTGTATATAAATCTCCCCACTGTATTTTCCACTGAATGCATCTAATGAAGTGGGCTCTAGCTCACGAAAGCTTATGCTCAAATAAATTTGTTAGTCTCTAAGGCGCCACAAGTACTCCTTTTCTTTTTGCGGATACAGACTAACACGGCTGCTACTCTGAAACTTTTCAGTGACAGTTTTATATTCTCTTGCATCTGAGCTTTGTTGCATTCTAATTTGTGTTGTCCTGTTTCCCAGGTGGGCTCCAAAGGTCAGACTGTGAGTAAAGAGGAAGATCCAGACAAGCAAAATTTAAAAAAACCTCCACGCTCACAATTGGAGCCAAATTTTCAGAATGGCTCGACTTTTATTTTAAGCATCAAAGTAAGCCGCCAGTTCTTCAGAATAGCTCAGCCTGTTGGGTGCAGGGCGTATTTGAAAATCTGGCCCATGGTGGAGAAAATAAAATGAAAACAGATCACGACGAGTTCACCGTAGTTTTCATAACTTAGTTTTCAGATCCTCAGTGCACATCTCTGAGGACTGTGACCCTTTTGAGTTTTCTGCCTCATGGACCTTCATTACTTTTAATATTAACCTGCTGCAGCAGCAGCTATCAGCCTTAAAAATACCTGGTGAACAAGCAACAGCACCGTAATTTCACTCATTCCATCATCGCATCTGCTTTCAAGCCATCAGCAGCCGTCAATCATTGTTCCTTAGCATCTTGTAAATTTTGCACCAAGATCAAGATTCCTCTGCAAGCATTCCCAGCCAAGCATGCTTCAGTGCAGTTCAGCGGTGCTTCCCTAGTTTTCTCTCCAATATTTCTAGCTTTCAAATGTTGATATTTATGATATGTCATATTGACCTGCACGACAACAGAAAAACCACCATTGCAGTCATCTTTTTTTTCCTAACAGTGCCCAAATCCTTAGCACAGTGAAAGAAAGAAGCATAAAGAGTGTATTGTTCCATCAGAAAAGTCAGTGTTAATAAACTATTATGGTTGCCTGGCTAGAATCATTCGGAAGTTGGGAAATGTCCAAGTGAAGATTGGCTGTGTTACCTTAACTCCAACACCTCATGTATGCACTGCAGTTAGGGCTGATCAAAAATCAGAAAAACAGTTTAACGCCATTTGAAAATACTTTTTCTTACACAGGGTTGCACTTGGGCCTTGCCCCATGCACCCCTAACCAAATCTCATCTCCTCCATCATCCTCAAGCAACTCCATTTGTGTACAAATGACCCGCCTTGCTTTGCAACACATCTTAATGGGAAAAGATTCATCTGTCTATGCCCCTCTGAGACAGGCCTTGAGTGAGGGTTAAGGTTGCAGATACCTGTATCCTTCACCCCCCTTTCCTTAGGGGATGAGGGGTTTGCTACCTTATGAGGCAGTATGCAGGAAATAAATTCACCTCCAAAATGCTAGAGTTCATTATCATATCAGGGTGATGTTGCATCAGCATTTTCATAAACAAGGTTTAATCAGGTGGACTGTCTTAAAGAAATGAACAGTTCTTTGTTCCCCACACAATGGTCATTTTCTCCTCATTCAGCTACCGCCCCCCTGTTTAGCTCCCCAAAGTTTTCCTACCTTCCTTTCTCCAGTCTTAGCAGTCCGTCTCCTCCCCCACCCTCCCACCCAAATAATCCTTTTGAAGGTAGCTTCACATAGGAGGAGTCTATAGATCTTTGCATCCTCTCCATCTTGGGAAGATGGTCATTAGAGATACGAGTGCAACCCCTCCAAATGTTTAATATCAGACAGTTTCTTGTCTGCTAGGTGAGCTCCCTTCCATGTCTTTTGTCTGGGTTTAGAAAAGTAATTTGCAGACATGCATAACTCCGTCTTCACAATAATTTTGCTCCATATCTAATATCACTTAATGACAGAACCAGGCCCTCTACCACAGATCTATTTTTTATTGCTTTTTAAATCTTTTCATGTCTTTCTTTTTGTTCCCCCTCTCCGTTCCCTGCATGCCAGCTATTTTGAAAAATGACTGGAGCAAAAAAAGACAGAAGAATAATAACAAAGGAAAGAGAAGAAAGAAAAACTGAAAAAACAATATGTGAAAAAATTCAGGCAAAACGTTTTGAAAAAATGTAAAAAAAATAAAACCAGTTGTCACAAAAATGTTTGAATTTGAAAAAGAAAAGAACAAGGAAAAGGTCATTTTTCAGCAAAACAACTTTTTACACCACAAATATCAACTGCCTGTAATTACAGTACAATCTCATCACATGATCTTGGACTACTTTTCATTTATACAGCCAAGTTGGCCACTCATGTAGGCCTCCAAAGCTGTCCTTAAGCAGCACACTTTACATACTTAGCAAGAAAAACCCGTGTTCAAAAGGTACTGCATGTGGACAAGTTGTGATTTTAAAGAGGTCATCAACATGAATATCAAGATGAATTTTCACTGGCACAGCCAAGGCATATCTCTATCATGGGAGCTATCTCCAGGCCAAAGTTCAGTTTTCTGCCTCCTTGAAGTTTGGGATTTGCACAAAAACCTCATAAGATTTATTTTTTTTAATGACGAAAAGTGCATTTTCTTCATTCTCTCATACTCAAGAGCAACCATTTTGGCCCAAGCTTTCAAAATAAACAAATAAAAATGGTTTAAATGAATCAATCACCTTCCAAAGAGGCATAGCCTGAAAGGTGGAGGTTTTGGTAAGTTATAAGTGACTGACAACAGGGGGTTAGAATGGAATTGCTTATGCAACCTTAGCTCCAGCAATCCACTATCACAATAATAATGAGTGTATACATTATTAATGTTGATGTTTATTCTTATGACCAAAGACAGTGAATTAATATTTAATCCAAAATCCACATGAAACCCCAACCTCCCCTCGCTTCTCATTTATCTCCTTGTTACCTTGGAAAGCTCTGAGCTTTGTAAACTGACCTGAGACTTTGACTATTAGGGTCTGATCTAAGAACCACACTGGCTGTTTTCTGCATAAGTACTTCATCTTTTGATCCGGTAACCACTGTCACTTGGGATCTACAAGGTTTCTTAGATAATCCTGGAGAGCCAATGCTTTGTAACTCACTTCACTTTAATATTCAAGGCAAAATCTGGACAGCCCACACATAAAGAGACAGACTTCTCTTTCTTCACAGACTTAATTTCATCTGCAAATTACATATACAGAGACAGATATTTATACAGGAATGCCCTGATCCTCCCGAGGGGAGCTCAGACTCTCCAATGTGTAATTTTGCTTTAGGAATATGATATGTAATCTTGCCTTTCTTCTTGAGGTGGTAGGAGAAAGGGGGAAAGTCACTGAAATCATCTCCTAGCAATCGCTCCCCTACGTAAACCTACAGCTAATAGGATGTAAAATGTGGCAGAAACATAAAAGGGAACTAACTCGTTCTTCCTACTTTCACATCAATGTAATCAATAAGGACATTTTAGGATGTGTTTCTTAAAGGGCTAAATTTTTCTGCAGATTTTATTTTTAAAGCCAGGTTTGTCGATCTGGTTAAAGGGAGTTTTTGAGACGGGTCTGTGGTAAAACTCTTTTTAAGAGGTGGCTTGGCTAAGGGGGGCTGGATAGCTCAGGCACCGGTATTGGGTTATGGGGTTTTCCTAGGTTTGAATCCCATTTAGGATAATAGGGGTCCAAGTTGTCAGGTTTTCTGTTGCCCATGACCTGCCTCCATACAGGGAGTTGTTAGTCTTAGTCCATGTCACAGGAAAGGTTATGAAAAGCCACTAAAACTGGGACGAACTGCCGCCTGTGTATGGCCCACTGCAATAATCTGTCCTTGAGCTGACAAAGGCCCAGATCACAGCACATGTGCAGCATTAAAAGCTACAACAGGTCAAGTAAAGTCAGTTTGCATAGACTCCCACCCCCTAGAATAAACCTAGGGCCTGATTATCAGAGGTGACCCTCACTGACTCCTACTGGAGTTGTGGGTACCCAGGACTCCTAAAAAGCCAGTCCTAAATATACAGCCCAGCAGACAGACGACTGAGAGAACAGACAAGCTTTGCCCTGTGCCCGAAACGTCAACACACACAGGCTCTGGTGGACCAACAGGGCTTCATAGCCCTGCCCCCTCTTTCCTGAGGATACCC
Source organism: Lepidochelys olivacea (assembly GCF_965140295.1). Classification (NCBI taxonomy): domain Eukaryota; kingdom Metazoa; phylum Chordata; order Testudines; family Cheloniidae; genus Lepidochelys; species Lepidochelys olivacea. The sequence goes on from NC_140424.1 coordinate 18,413,713, forward strand.
GCCTTGCCATCCATCAATGCCTATTAACAGAGGGGCCCCTGCGGTTCTCAATATCACACAGAGCAAGAGTCTGGCTGCGGGTTATATCAACAGCTTGGCTTGCACCCAAAAGCAAGTCGTAAGCCATTCTGTTTCCTGGATAATAATTTTCAGCCAGCTCCCTGCAACACCCCATCTACCCATTGCTCATTGATGGCTCCTTCCATTCCCCAGCCCTTATTAACCCAATGCCAATGGGTTCTCATTTTCCCTTTCCCACACTTTTGCTGCCTGGCACCAACCCCATTCTCCCGCTGGTGCTTCCTAGCTTCTCTCTACATTAGCTACTGCTGCCCCGCTCCCCTCATTTACTCTTGTGCCTCACAGGGTCACAGTGATAGCAGCCCTCCCATGCTTCTGCTGCAATAGCATTAGACGTGCAGATCGTCTTTTGTTACACAGTACTTTGGAATTATTTGGAAAGAAAGACCCGTGCAGGTCATCCCAGTGCCAGACTAACAGCAGAGGTAGCAAGGATAAGATAAGAGAGGAGCAGCACTTCAGACCAGCCGCTTTTAAAGTCAAAGGGACGAGGTTGAGGTATTTTCAAATCAGTTTTAATTCTTGATTGTTTAGAACAACCCCCTGGAAAGCTGGGACTGAAGTTTGCGGCTTTAATTAAATATTCTCTGTTGTTCCGTTGAGCCAGGCGCCCACTGTTCTGTCGTGGCAGGGCTGCCCATGAGGAGGTGTGCACTTTTATTTGTTATCGTAGGGTTGCTCAAGAAAAGCAGAGTGGGCTTCGACCACAGGTTTGTTATTGCAGGGCTGATCAGCAGCACTGGGCACTGAGCATTGGTTTGTTATTTTGCGGTTGGTTGTAATGAAGCAAGGTTTGGTACATTGGTTTGCTCTTGAGGGTAGCTTGTCAGGAGCCGGGCTCCCTGCAGATTGGTTTGTTATTGCAGAATTGGTTCTAATGAATGCTGGGCTTTCCTTACCAGTTTGTTGTCGTGTGGCTGTTTCTAATGGAGCTGGGTTGTGGATGCTTATTTGCTATCAAAGGACTACTCATGGCAGGTGCTGGGCTGTGCATCCTAGGCTGTTTTTCTAGGGTTGCCTGTGAGGAACTGCCCTACACCCATTAGTTTGGGATATCAGACGTTATCAGAGTGAGGGAATGGCTCAAGAACCCATTAAAGAGCTCTGGGGGAATGGGCACGGGAAGATGGTTTTAATCAGATAAGGGAATTCAGTACATTGCTGCTGCATGCTAGGAGATATCCTTTTAAGCTTCAGTAATTTTTTTGAGTCCCTGGGAAGCTTGTGAGGTGCCTTTGAAGGAAGCATGACTTATGAAATTGCAGTTTTTAGCCTAGATGGGTAATGTTAATGAGAAAATATTGCAGTCTGTGATTGCAGTTCTCCTGAATCCCATAAGTTTGAAATAAATTATTCTGTTTTCCTAAATGAGGCAACATGGCACAATCCTGCTTCTAAGTCAGTTCAATGGTGATTTTTAATTTGGGTAGCACCACTCACAGGGATTGCCAGATTAAAAACAAATTAAAACAGAGGACAGAGTTACAAACTTTCACTTAGCGGGGGTGAGAGAAAACCTTTGCTTTAGATTTTAAAAGGAGCAATGAGACCGGCAGCTAGATCTTAACATTCAGAGAATTTTGCATGAGCAGAGAGGTACTTTGGCAAAAAGGGCCTGATTCTAATATCCATTGAAGTCAGTGGAGTAACCCTGGGGTAAGCGGGATCAGAACTCAGCCCCTCATGTAGCACCAGCTGGTCTACCCTAGTGAATTTCACCAGAACCCCAGTGTAGATGAGACTTCATAGGCATCCTCTTCCCCATCCATTATACTCAGCCTTGGATCACAGAACATGGTTTTGTTGTCCAGGACACTAGAGTTATAATATGCCTCACAGCCCACATGAGCTGGGGTGGAAGGAACCTTCAAAGGGACTGCCCCTCAACCACTGCAGATGGCCCCTTTGATCGCAAAACCTGGTCTTAGCACTAAACTGCCATGGAGTGTGAACCCCACTCCCCTCTATTGCAGAAGTGAGAGTGCTACTTTCTGGTGTCTCGTATCTAAGATTTCCCCTGTTGTTGGCACCTGCATTATTATCTGGAGAGGATTTATTTCATTCAGAAATAGGTCTCCAATGAAGTTATTAATCAGAGAGAGAGATGGAAGAGTACAACAAAAGTTTATTGTGTGCTGTGGATGAATGATAAGCGAATACCAATGCCTTGGATAACAATCAGGAGAGAGAGAGAGAGAGAGAGGAGAAAGAAGTGCAGCACTGTGGGTAAATATATGCTGCTTCTGGTGATGATTACCCTCAAAGTAATTAGTTTTTAAATCAGGCAGACATTTCAGAAACTACTCACTATGAGCGACTTTAATTATTTATACTCCCTTTTATTCTTCTTATTTATAGTCATCCTCTTTGGAAAGGGAGATGCTTTCTGGGGTGGGCCACTCAGCCGGAACAGAAACCTAGCTCCAGCCTGGCCTTGGTGAGCACACATCTCTGTAAGAGCCAGGAATTTTAACAGCTACTAGGTGGGGGGGAGGGACCAAAAAATCTCAGAGGCCAAATTTCACTTGTGCTGTTTTTTCTGGTGGCAAGACAAATTAAAGTGAAAATTTCCACCCAAGTCGCAAGCTACAAGAAGCCCTCCTCTGCTCAGTCATTAAACTGTCCCTCATCGTCCTTTCTGTCATTAATTAAAGTGAGGCCACTCAACAAGTCATCCACACCGAGCTCCCTGCTGTCCCAGTCCAGCACTGGTAGGCCAATTTCCCCAAGGCAGGGCTGAGCTTTTCAGGGAATGTTTTGTCCCACCGGACCGTCTCTCTCTTGAGAATAAGGGAGACTTATTTTCACTTTACTCTTTGCACAGAAGAATATACTAAGTGTAGGGATTGCTAGGTAACTAGTTCTACCTCTTTGTTAACCTTTGAGCAGCTTGACAAACAGGAGAGAAAGGGAAAGGGCATGGGCAAGAGGTTTACTGGAGTGTGGTCCAGTGGTTACTACAAGGAATCAGGACTTCTGTGTTCTATGCACAGCTCTGCCAGTGACTCATGAAATGATTTTGGTCAAGTCACTTAACCACCCTGTGTCTCTCAGTGCTCAACTGTAAAATAGGGATTAACCCACATTTGTAAAGCACTTTGAGAGCTTGGGCTGGAAGGTGCTGTGTAGATGGAAAGCATCTTACTAATCTGGCAACCAGCAGCTAAAGGGGTACAGTGGATCTCAGGGCATCCTGGAGGGATGTGTTCCTTGCCTGCTTTGCAGGCATGAAACCCTCAACCCAGCTTCTGATGATCTGTCAGCAACTCTCTTAGTAATGGATTTTCCTGTTAAACTGTGGCTCAGCTCCTGAATTTAGGCCAGAAAGGGCATGGTTTGGCCTTTGTGTACATGAGTCTTGCTTTACTCACTACTGAAATGCAGCTACTTCCAAGGCATGCTCAGCAGCTATTTAATGGTGCACAGCAACATGAAATCAGAGTTTAGGACAGGAAGTGGATGCCTCTTGCATCAGCAGTGAGAAGAATGACCCAAGAGGGTCTTTCTGTTTTTAAAAAAACAACAAGGAGTCCAGGGGCACCTTAAAGACTAACAGATTTATTTGAGCGTAAGCTTTCGTGGGTAAAAACCTCACTTCTTCAGATGCATTGAGTGGAAGTTACAGATGCAGACATAACTATACTGACACATGAAGAGAAGGGAGTTTAATGGTGTTAAATTTGCAAATGAATTTTAGTTCTGCTGTTTCTCTTTGAAACTTTCTGTTTCTGAAGTTTTTTTGGTCAAGTATAGCTACTTTCAAATCTGTTATAGAATGTCTAGGAAGATTGAAGTGTTTTCCCACTGGCTTTTGTCTGTTACCATTCCTGATGTCCCATTTGTGTCCATTTATTCTTTTATGTAGGGACTGTCCGGTTTGGCCAATGTACATGGCAGAGAGGCATTGCTGGCACATGTCACATTAGTAGACATGCAGGTGAATGAGCCTCTGATGGTGTGGCTGATGTGGTTGGGTCCTCCGATGGCGTCACTAGAGTAGATATGGGGACAGAGTAGGCAAAGAGGTTTGCTACCGGGATTGGTTCCTGGGTTAGTGTTTCTGTGGTGTGGTGTGTAGTTGCTGGTGAATATTTACTTCAGGTTGGGGGGCTGTCTCCCAAGGTCTGTGAGAGTGAGGGATCATTTTCTAGGATAAGCTGTAGATCGTTGAGAATGTGCTGGAGAGGTTTTAGCTGTGGGCTGTACGTGATGGCCAGTGGTGTTCTGTTATTTTCCTTGTAGGGCCTGTCCTGTAGTAGGTGATTTCTGGGCAGATTTGAAAGTAGCTATACTTGAACAAAAAAGACTTCAGAATCCAACAGACTTCAAAGAGAAACAGCAAAACTAAAATTCATTTGCAAATTTAACACCATTAATTTGGGCTTGAATAGGGACTGGGAGTGGCTGGCTCATTACAGAAGTAGCTTTGCCTCTCCTGGAATTGACACCTCCTCATCTGTTGTTGGGAGTGGACCATATCCACCCTGATCGAATTGGCCCTGTCAACACTGGTTCTCCACTTGTGAGGTAACTCCCTTCTCTTCATGTGTCAGTATATTTATGTCTGTACCTGTTACTTTCACTCCATGCATCTGAAGAAGTGAGGTTTTTACCCACAAAAGCTTATGCTCAAATAAATCTGTTAGTCTTTAAGGTGCCACTGGACTTCTTGTTGTTTTTGTGGATACAGACTAACACAGCTACCCCCTGATACTTTCCGTCTTTAGTGTCTCTTCAAAATATTGTATCCATTTGAAACTGCAAAAGAAATGTAGAAAGGCAAAAGTGTAATTGGACACCCAGAAAACTGGCACACTAGGGGTCACATGTTTGTTTTTACAAGAAAGTACTAGCATATTTTTCATGTCCAAATACTACTCAGAAACTGCTTTTCATCTCATCAGAAAGCTCTTTACCTTTTCCAACATGTGCACAGGATTCTAACACACTATTACTGTTTACTTAGCATGAGAAATACACAGATCTGGACAAAATATTGAACACACCCACACGCCTCTCTGCCTCAGGTTCCTCACCACTCTGGAGGTTTTTGCAGGGTCCAGGATTCCTCTCCTGCAGCTCATGGCTTTAAGACTCATGGAGTCTCTCTCTGACCTCTGCAGTCCGTGGCCTTCTGCTCTCCTGCCCAAGCTTCCTGCATCTTGCTCTGCTAATCTCTCAATTTTTTATGTCCCATAACCTGCAGCTGATTTCTTTGTTTTGCTAGTAGGAATCTTCCACTGTCCACTTCTCCAAACCTTTGCACATACACTTGGTCAAACTGGTTTCCCTAGGCTTCTGTCAGTCCATTGCCCCAAGGTGCTTCCACCTGAATAGATGACCATTAACAGTCTAATGACCCACCACTGTACCTGGTTGGGGAGGGACATTTTATAACCCTGACAGCAGATGACTGACATCATGTCCACACTGAGGCGTTCAGAATAACTTCATAGCACCAGCCAGAATGAGCTGTACATAGATAAATTGTCCAGGTCATCACAGGGCACACAGAACACTTTTTCAACAGGCTGTCATTTACGTGACATCCACCCGTAAACTCTTTAGTCCCGCATGTCAACATACAATTGTGAAGTTGCTACCGAAACTCCACTCCTTGATATTTAAGCTTGGAAGGATGAGATTTTTCATCACTAAATGTTAATAAACATCGATTTCACAGTACATACAAACTGATTAAAAATATTTCCATCGATAACAGAAATTCACAGATAGGCAGAGGGAGAAAAATGCTGCTTGAGAACGTCTTAGTTTGATTTCAGGCTATTTACTTCATATATTGTGATGTTAACAATTTGTGTTCTAACAGTAATAAAGCTTTAACTTTTTGAATCTCAGAATCTACTGTCATTAAATAAAAAGAAAAGGAGGACTTGTGGCACCTTAGAGACTAACAAATTTATTTGAGCATAAGCTTTCGTGAGCTACAGCTCACTTCATCGGATGCATTCACAAAAACTTATGCTCAAATAAATTTGTTAGTCTCTAAGGTGCCACAAGTACTCCTGTTCTTTTTGTGAGTACAGACTAACACGGCTGCTATTCTGAAACCTGTCACTAAATAATTATTGTCTGACCTTCCCCCAGTTTCTGCCCAGTTTCCTGAAACTATGACAATTGAAATCCGTTTAACCCCCCCCCAAATGCGTAAGCCGTAATTTTATACAACTGTGAACAAAAGTTTAAATAGATAAAAGAAATCTTGAACATAAACGTCAATACCTGTCCCAAAATATATTTAATAAAAATAAAAATAAAATGCTGCCAAACTTACTGATATTACATAGGCCTGCAAAGCTAGCTCAGTGTCATTTAATGTCCTGCAAGCTAGAAGTATAGAAGGTAGAATAACCTGGCAGTAACTGGGACCCCCCTTAGAAGGGAAAAACAAACAAACAAAAAAATAGAGCAGATTGCACCCTGAGACTTTTACGCTCCAAAATGAAGACCCTGAGGTCTGTGTGCTTAAATTCAGAGGCTATTTGATAGAAGCAGCGCCCAGAGTACAGCACAAGAATCAATTGTTAACAAAGAATGAATTTGTTAGTCTCTAAGGTGCCACAAGTACTCCTTTTCTTTTTGTGAATACAGACTAACACGGCTCCTACTCTGAAATATCTATTATCTTAAGTACTTCTAGTGCCCCCAGGTCCCATTACCATTGCACCTGAACACCTCACGAGCTTTCATGTATTTGTCCTCACAACACCCCTGCGAGAGGAGCAAGTGCTGTGATCCCCATTTCACAGCTGAAGAATTAAGGCCGGGGATACTACGTGTCTTTCCCAAGCTCACACAGGAAGTGCATGGTGGAGTTGAGAATTAAACCCAGGTCTTCTGAGTCTGAGACTATCACACCCTAACCACTAGACCAGCCTTCCCCTGGAAGGGTAAATCTTGTGTTGAATTAAAGGATCATTATCCTGTGATTTTTCTAACACAGGGGAGGTTACTAGAGCAAAGCCTGAAATAACTATTGGGGGTTGCAGAGTAACAGCCGTGTTAGTCTGTATTCGCAAAAAGAAAAGGAGTACTTGTGGCACCTTAGAGACTAACCAATTTATTAGAGCATAAGCTTTCGTGAGCTACAGCTCACTTCCTCAGATGCATATCATGGAAACTGCAGCAGGCTTTATATATACACAGAGAATATGAAACAATACCTACTCCCACCCCACTGTCCTGCTGGTAATAGCTTATCTAAAGTGATCATCAGGTGGGCCATTTCCAGCACAAATCCAGGTTTTCTCACCCTCCACCCCCCACACAAATTCACTCTCCTGCTGGTGATAGCCCATCCAGAAAACCTGGATTTGTGCTGGAAATGGCCCACCTGATGATCACTTTAGATAAGCTATTACCAGCAGGACAGTGGGGTGGGAGTAGGTATTGTTTCATATTCTCTGTGTATATATAAAGCCTGCTGCAGTTTCCATGATATGCATCTGAGGAAGTGAGCTGTAGCTCACGAAAGCTTATGCTCTAATAAATTGGTTAGTCTCTAAGGTGCCACAAGTGCTCCTTTTCTTATTGGGGGTTGGTTTCTCTAATAGATTGTAGACCCTTGGGAGAATACACTGGGGAATGCCTCCCTCTATTGAGCCCTTTCAGAAATGCCTTCAACTCTTTATATGGAGCCCAGCATGGGAAGTGTTAGAGTCTCATTCTCTTTTCTGGTTTCAGAGTAACAGCCGTGTTAGTCTGTATTCGCAAAAAGAAAGGGGGATTATTGTGTTCTCCAGCCAGGAAAGGAAGGGACTCTTCCCCTCCTTTTTCAGGAGAGGCGAGCCCTTCTCTCACTATGCTACCATACCCCCAATTCCTGCTTACTTTAACCTTTGTGTATAGTTGTCCCCTTCAGACCCAAGAACTGCCAGTGGGCAAAAAGGCCCTTAGGACTTATGGTAGCCAGCAGGGGATGGAGGGGCAAGTGGCTCTAGCCAGCCCCCCAGTGAACCTGTTAGCCACAGATCTCTTTTATTCACAGTGAGTACCTCTTGCTGCTGGCCGAGCCTCTGGGAAGGGTCCTTCAGCACACGTGTCTTCAGGCCATTCCTCAGGGCTCCCAGAAAGAACTTTCCTAACTCAGCCCCAGCACTGAGGGGCCAGGCCTCATCACCAGGGTTCTGTAATTGAACCCAGCTGGTCCCCCTTCTGCTTCTCCCTGGGGCTGAATTAACTCCTTCCTGGCCTTTAAGGTGCATGACATCCATTCACAGACCCAGCCAGGTAAATCAAATTCAAATCCCTTCACTTTTTGAGGACCCCTGTATCCAAACTAGCCAAGATCCCTCTCCCTCTCTCTCTAACCTAGATTAACATAGAGCTACATTTAAGTTCCAAACCAGTTCCTGCTCCAAGGCAGCTGAAACCCCACGAACAGCTGAGCTCCCAGGATTTCTACTATTTTGGGCCAAAAATCTTGTGACAAGAAGTTGCGAGATTTCATAAAGGGCTGATCTGCCAACAAGCCCTGAGTTGGGTATGAGCTCGCAGTGTGGGTGGAGCCTGTACACTTCTCAAAACACACTGGCAGCTCTTGTATTTTTCATAAATAAAAGTAGAGAGGTTTTAAAACCTTGGGGGAGCAATATTGTATTAACACTCCAGCTGCAGCCAGCAGAGCAGACTATGCATAATGTGTCAGAACTTCCTGAGAGCAGCTGGCTTTATAGCTTTATAAAAACTACCTTTCCATAGCATCCTAACAGCTGGAAGCCATTCGCTGGGCCATTCCCGTGAAATGGCCTTTGACCCCGAGGAATGGTTCTTCAGCCGAGTTGAACGGCATGGTCCCCTTTTCTGAGAAGAGGAATTTTGCCCATCCCAAGCGGTTTCCCAGCATCCCTCTCCATCATGCTCAGGAACATTTGTTGATACAGCAGAAACATTGGGCTAGCTCAATGCACTCACTGGGCTGGAGCTTGCAATGCGCTGGGCACCCTTTGCTCCCATGTCTTTTGCTTTGTGCAGGAGTCAATTGCTTACAGGCTGAAACAGAATTCTAGGGAAAGCCTGCAGGATGAGGTAATGCTTGTGGGAGCAGGGGGGTGGGCATTACTGCAGTCACATCTCTAGGCGAAGCTCTCCAGCTCATTTGTAAGTGCTACATTATCTACATCCGTCCTTTTTCATAAGAACTTCAGCTCAAGTGGCCATCTGCCCATTGCAGTTCACTAAAACAATGAGACACTCTGTGCAGACAGCTTCACGACTGTAGACTCTTGTTTGTCGGAAGAGAATGGGGGACCAAGAATTTATTTCGACTAATTGGATTTTGGAGAAATGGGAGGAACTTTAATACAAAGTGTTCAGCAATGGACATAACCCCTCCACTATTTAAATTGGGCTAAAAAGGGGGTGCAAGATAAATGAGGTTCTACTGTGTATTGGAGTTGCTAGACAGAAATATTTCACATCTGACAATTATAAGACAATATACTTCCATCCACACGGAAGCACAAAGAACCCACAAAGAGACAGGCAACTCTCGATTTAGTCCCAAGTGAAGCACAGGATCTAGTATCTGTGGCTGAACTGCTCCATAATAGTTACCATAATGTAATTAAATGTAACATCCTGGTAGTGGGGATAATATGAAAAAAACCACCATGGTAACATTTAACTTCAAAAAGGGGAACTACACAAAAATGAGGATGTGAGCTGGAAATTAAAAGGCACTGTCACAAGGGTTAAATACCTTGAAGCAACATAGGCACGATTTAAAAGTCCCATAATAGAAGTTCAGACTAAGTGTACACTCCAAATCAGAAAAGACAATAAGAGGACCAAAAGAATGCCAGCATGGCTAAACAGAAAAGTAATGGAGGCTGTTAGAGGCAAAACGTCATCCTTTTAAAATTTACAAGTCAGATCCTAGTGAGGCTATCAGGTAGGTGCACAAACTCTGTCAGTTAAGTAAAAGATGGTAGGCCAAGAAATAATTTGAGAAGCAAGTTGCTAAAGATGCAAAAACTAACAGTAAACATTTTTTTAAGGACATCTGAAGCAGGAAGCCTGCCAAACAGGCAATGGGACCACTGGATGATCGGGGTGCTAACAGAGCACTCAAGGAAGACAAGGCCACTGCAGAAAAGCTAAATGAATTCTTTGCATCAGTCCTCACTGCAGAGGATGTAAGGGAAATATCATAATGCCACTGTATAAATCCATGGTGTGCCCACACTTGGAGTACTGTGTCCAGTTTTGGTTGCTCCATCTCAAAAAAGATAGTGGAACTGGAAAAGGTTCTGAGAAGGGCAACAAAGAGGATAAAGAATATGGAATGGCTTTCGCACAAGGAGAGACTATAAAGATTAGAGCTGTTCACCTTAGAAAAGAGGTGACTAAGGGACAATATGATAGCGGTCTAGAAAATCATGGTTGGCGGGGGGAAAAGTGTTACTTACCCTTTCCCACAATACAAAAACCATGTGTGTGTCTCCTGCTGACATTAATAGGCAGCAGGTTTAATACTAACAAGAGGAAGTCCTTTTTCACACAAAGTACAATTAACCTGTGGAACTCATTGCCATGGGATGTTGTGATGGCCAAAAGCATAACCAGCTTCAAAAATGACAGGTTTCAGAGTAACAGCCGAGTTAGTCTGTATTCGCAAAAAGAAAAGGAGTACTTGTGGCACCTTAGAGACTAACCAATTTATTTGAGCATGAGCTTTCGTGAGCTATAGCTCACTTCATCGGATGCATACCGTGGAAACTGCAGCAGACTTTATATACACACAGAGAATATGAAACAATACCTCCTCCCACCCCACTGTCCTGCTGGTAATAGCTTATCTAAAGTGATCATCAAGTTGGGCCATTTCCAGCACAAATCCAGGTTTTCTCACCCTCCACCCCCCCACACAAATTCACTCTCCTGCTGGTGATAGCCCATCCAAAGTGACAACTCTCTACACAATGTGCATGATAATCAAGGTGGGCCATTTCCTGCACAAATCCAGGTTCTCTCACCCCCTCACCCAATTAATGGAGGATAGGTCCAGCAATGGGTATTAGCCAAGATGGCCATGGGTGTAACCCCATGCTTGGGGCGACCTGAAAACTCTGACTACCAGAAGCTGGGAGGAAAAGCTAAGGGGTGGCTTACTCCAATTGCTTGTTCTTTACACTCTCCCTGAAGGTCTTGTATCGGCCACTGTTAGAAACAGGATACTGGGCTAGACGGACCATTGGGGTGGCCCAATATGGTCATTCTTATAATAATAGTACTTGCCCATGTTGTGAGACTTTGTGTTGGAAAGGCACATCCCAGTTTCATCTCAGCACAACTTAGTGCTGTCAGGTCAGTACATCCTCTCTTCCTCCATCTGTGCCAGTTTCTTTCCCACCCCAGACCAGCCCCTGAACAATGGCTTAATCATCCTACTCCCAGCACCAGGGTTCCACCCAGCTGCTTTCCCAACCACCCGTTTCCAGTTCCATGCTACAGCTCCGCCACCCAGGGACTCCAGGGTCCTTCACTGAGGCCAGACCTCATTCCTCCAGCGGAGCTGCAGTCACTGGGGAACGTGCATTAAGGGTTTTGCCCCTGAACACTCATCCAAGCAGCATAAGTCTCAGGGAACAGCTATACTTATGCTAGCCAGTGCATGGTGTGCCTGAAAAGTAGGGCCCATCCGTGATCACTTCAGTTTCTGTTCAGGAACCTCTCCCTTGAGTATCTCCTCTCTGGATCCCATTGGCATAGAGTTTCCCCTGCCCTCAAATCCTCCATCTATGCTGCCTTCACCCCTGCAATTCTTTCCCCCTGCCGCACCAACCAGGGCTAGTTCTGGGGCAGGCTGCTCCATTCAAGGTGGTACACTACTGGGATTTTCTTTTTGGTTTGGTTTGCCAGGCTGTGATTACATGTGTTTTTTTTTTGCTTTGCTGATTGGCTGGCTCCAAGTGTGGGGGTGGGTTGGCTCAGCTGCTGCAGGGAGGGGTGTGCCAAAACCATTTTCTATGCTGACCCGCAAAACAGTTAGGGCCGTTCCTGCTACCTACCACAGTGCTCTGGAGAGAGTGTTGAAGCAGAATATATGGTACTTAAACGGTCTCTTTTTCCTCTTTAAGTATCACAGCACCTAGCTGGTTACATGCTGGAGAGGTCCTCATGTCTCAGCCAGCTCCAGCCGGACTCTCCCCTTCCCATTTACAAACCCAGTGAAAATGTAGGAGTCCTTCACCTCAACAGCGGTTATTGTACCCTGGGCTCTGAACTACTGCTCCCCTCACCTTCCACTTCCTGTCTGGTTTACAGTGCAGCTGATGGGTTCCAATTCTTTGGACCCCTTAGCCTATTAACCCTTTTCCGCTCAGTCCCAGCAAGACCTGAACTGGGACAGGACTGATGGGCCACTGGTGATGCTGAATATGTTCATGAAGCTTCTTGGTCTTTCTAATGAGTGTTGGTCCAGTAAAGGCTCCTGGTATTGCCTCAAGTGAAATGCAGCCTCTGTTAGAGCAGTACCAGCAACAGGAATGGGAATATATTAGCGGAATGAACAATACAGGAACTGAGGTAGGTCGGTCACCCATAATAGAATTTGGCTAGGATGCTGTGGCTCCCTGTCCCGATTTTTAAGCCTGCTTAGCATCCAACATCTCCACTTATATCCCAGATCTGGCCCAGTATCATTATTGTTGAAAGAACCAGAGGGATCTTTATTAGCCACAGGACCTCTTTTATCATATTCAAAAGTGGCACCCCAAATACCCCAGCATGGTGGCACTGGAACCTTAGCAATTCAAAGAAGAGCACTTCCTACAGAGACCCTAACACAATCCCTGCAGCTCCTGAGTTTGCCTTCAGGAAGAAATATCCTTGCATAGTAAAAGATCCGACACAAGATCAAACTTCCTGAGGTTGTGTGGCTCTGAAAAACAAACAAACAAACCAACCGAACATTTCTAAGTAAGCCTCTTTCCATCTGCATTTGAAACATTTATTTTGGGAAATACATATTAAACACTATTATTTATACAAAAAAGGACTAAATTTGTCATAATGCATATAACACCCAAAAGGCCATATTTAATAGATCTGGATTAATTTTTTTAAACATTTTTTTTTTCAAAAATTAGATTACAAAGGAGAAAGCGGCATGTCTTGCTTGGCCCAGCTTGAGATACTGTCTAGGAAAGGAGTTTAAGATGGTGATATTTGCAGAAGTGCATCACGCAGAAAAGACTTTCTACCCTCCCCTTGAATAGTCTTTTTAACACTTGAAATACATACACTTTTCAGTTAATACACAATATTTTGTTTTTGCTAAAATATAGCAAGTCAGCAAGTAAATAATTCATTTTCCTCAACTTAACACAGCTCTGTAAAAATTCCTACATTTTTTCCACGAGGGGGGTGAAACAGAGTTAAAGGGGAGTACAGATTTTACCTGCAAGGCAAACACACCTGCACAGACACATTCATGTGTCCCATAACCACACCCACCATATAGAACATCTGCCCATGCAGGCATGAAGGGGGGCGATCTTGCAAGATGCTACTTCCCTCTGCTATCATGCAGAATTGGGCCCTGCTAGCCTGTAATTGGTTCCTGTTACCGGCCTGGCATGGACAGTAAGACAGCTGGAAATGGTGTGGAGGGATGCAGCCCTGAGCAGACTCTATGGCTGGGTCTCTGAAGAGTGATGTGTGGGGAGCAGCAGTCTGCAGATACTCCACTGATGCAGAAGAGCATGCGGGCCTCTGAATCAAGAAGAGAGCAGCATCCCTCTTCAAAACCTTCTTACCGCCTGTAAACATGTAACTGGTCTCAACCCTCAGGGGGGGTCGGGGGGCTCTGCAGGTGTCTCTGTGAGGCTGGAAGTTGGGACACCTTTGCCATTTTGTGGGAGCACCAAGAGGAGACAATCTGGGCACAGTCTTACACCTCCATGGGGGGGGGGTCAGAAAAGTAATGTTGGGCAGACACCAGAATCTGTCTTGGGGCTGGGTTTTTAGACAGAAGTCGAAGTTGGGCAGTTGGATCTCTGCTCCAAGATCGACTTGCACATGGGTGGTTCTGTCCCTGCTGGATTGGCCCCAAGCATGGAGTTTCATTTAAGCACACTTGGCGTTTACGGTAGCTGATCGAAGTCAACAGACCATGTTGGGGATCAGGGACCCTATACTACAAAGCTTGCGTGAGATACCAGTTTAGCCTTTCTTACAGCTGAAGGCTTCTAACAAGCGTGTGGCATGCGGGGCTCGATCTGTGTGCGTGCACATGGTTCTCAAGAGAAAGCATTAGCCAGATTAAGGAACTGGCTATGTACATATAAGTTGCCCAGGTAAAGGAATAAAACAAATTGATTCAACAGCCTCCTCTGGCTTATTTAAAACCTAATAAAACACACAAGTCACACAATACAAAGAATTCCGGCCCCCTGCCCGTGCTTTGCAGAGATGGTTCTGTTCTCAGCCCCCTTCACACACACAAACGTACTCTGAGCCTTCAACAAAGACACTGAATTAAAAATAAATACACCAAGTGTTCCCAGGAAACCAGCCATAGGTATGGTCCAAGCACTGAGTGAGAGGGAAAAGCTGGGAAGAAGAATCTCTGAAGAGTCAATCTCAATAGGCATTTGGCAGGCTGCACAGAGAAACTAGCTATTACATGGGAGCTGAATTCAAAGGCACTTCTCTCAGAGCGGGCCGAGATTTAGAGATCCGTGAGGCACCCCATGGCATTCCTGGCTTATTGCAGGTGACAGGGAGTGGGGTGAGTGGGTTGGCTAGGCACAGGGCTGGGGGCAGAAGAGAGGCGGCAGAGGTAAGCTTGTGATCACTTTCCCTTTCCATCCACATGCCCGCACCTCGTTTACGAAGGCCATGTTTACTTAGAGAAAGCCTTGCCTTCAATGGACGGAGAAGAAAATAAAAGAGCCACATGACGCAGGGTAAAGCCATCTGGTTCCAACTATCTATACAGACATGATGCGTGGCACTAAGGAGGGCAGTCCCTGCTCCCCACTCCATGGCGCCGTTTCAAGACATGGAGGAGAGAGAAATCAGATTCATTTCATGATTGGCTTCTGTGAGCAAGGAGAGAGAGACTCTCCCCTATCTCATGGCTTGGATTTCATTATAAAGCAACCCTCGGGGCCCGCTCCAGCTCCTGGTGAAGCCAGGTGGAGTGAGTTAGAGCAGGCCTTTGCGAGGAGGGGGATCTTCCACCTACCCAGGGATTATGCTTTGGGCTAGTGTTAGAGAATAAATAGAGACTGACTTCTGACTTGGGACAGTCATCTCCTCTCCTCCCCTCTCCAGCCATCCTGTCCAACCACCCAGCCGCCCCTCACTAAGCCCAACGGGAGCTGAGAACGGAACCCCTGCGCTACGGGGCAGGCCGTGCCAGGGGACTGGCAGTCACCACGCTCTTGATGATAGATATGGCATCAGGTTACTTGGTCAGTTAACATGGGCAGTGCGGGGGAGGGGGACGGTGGCAGAAGAATTATATAAAAATAAAGGGGGGAGGGGAAGAACTGAGAGCGCGAGCGCGTTGGGTCCTGGCGACGGAGAGAGACGGTTACATTTCATTGGCCTCCTGGTCGGCCACGCCGTTGGAGAGTGCGCTCCGGCCCTCATTCAGCCGCTTCACTCTGTAGGCTTCAAAGTGGAAGCCGCTGGTAATGTCCTTGATGTTCTGCATGTGTGTCCTAAGGGAAGCAGAGAAGACGGTTAAAGGAGATCTCTGTGCGCAGATGCGTAGCCCCACAATGGGGCTTTCACGGCAGCAGAGTCTGCCACCACCTCCTCCATGCTGCCACCTCAGGCCCCGCAATTTCAAGGTCTCTCGCCCTTCTGGTTACTCCTGGAACCTCGAGAACGTGACCCCAGTGTAGCTGATGTAGATGGAACAACAGCTCTGAGAGATACCAACTGCCTCTGTTCATTCAAAGTGCCCCAAGGTGGGGGCCTATGGACGTGTGTGGTCCCCTCTACAGGGAGCCCAGCCCAAAGAGCCTACAGGCTCATATTTTGACGCTCTGCAGACTGCGAGTGGGCGGAGCATCTCCAGCGGGCACAGCTTACAGTGTAGGCAAGTCTTGGAAGAGTACTGCCTTTCTCACTCCCCTAACCTCTGCATCTACCCCTCCCCCCATGAAGTGCAGTAGCTGAGTGGTTAAGACACTCAAGTACAATTCTGAAAGGCATGGGTTCAAGTCTTGCTCAATCTCATGCAAAGACCACTTTCAGTGCACCAGGCCCCCAAATGGGCCCTCATCTGCTAAAGGCAGTAGGAGGCGATGCTGGCCAGATCGCCCCTGGGTGCCGTGGGGTAGGAAACAGATGTGCCTTAACCACTTTGGCCTGATGAGCTATTGACTCAGGGAAACTTTGATAACCGGGGGGGACGGACAAGAGCAGCTTGGCTTCCCATTCCCCTGTGGGAGGAATCACTCATATGGGAGAAGAGGTGGTAGCACAGAGGTTTGATCAGCCCCCTCTCCACAACTCTCAGTTTCTCTCGATTCCCTGTTGTTCTGAGGAGGGCATTGACAGGTGATCCAGGAAGGAAGGGCTTGGCCGTGGGATTAGTGTTGGAGGAAAGGCTCCAGGCAGATCTAGCCTGGCTCATAGGGGAGGTATTGCACCTTACACATTATTTGCAGGGTGGGGGGAAGTCCATACCTCAGGGCTGACTGCCTAGAGGGGGTTATGGGGACTGGTGGAATACGCTCAGCTAAACAGCCAACATTGGCAGGGAACGGCTGCCACAGGTTTCCCCAGTTCAGAGCTTTCTGCAGCTTTGCTACCAGTGAAGGAGGCTTTTCTTCTCACAGGAGCCCTTACGCACAGCTCTGCAACCAGCACACCCTCTCTCAGCTTGCTGCCCGCCCTTTAGTCTGAAAAGCACTTCTGAGAGCAGCGTGACTCACACCCAAACAGCAGGTTGGCCCGTCTCAAAGTCAGGCAGCGTGTCAGTCATGTCTTTCACACAGGAGCTGACCAAATGGCCCCTGGACTCCCGTGTAATATCTCCAACAGTGATCAGTGCTAGGGGCTTCAGGGAGAAGCCTGGAATTCCTAGAATCCATATATCATGAGGGGAAGTTTTCCCCCAATACAAGCTGGCAATCAACTGAAGCCACGATACACAAGGTCCAACGCCCCTTATCTCTTTACCCTAGCTGGCGTGACTGCAGGGACTAGTCTTATTTGTGCAGGAAGTTTTAGGCCTGGAGGTGGTTACTCTTCAGAAGGGTTTAAATGGGGTTTAGAGCATCACCTTTGCCACTGTAGGGAACCACACCTGGGATTCCACTCACTAGTATGAGCCCAGTGCTACAGCAGCCAACTGGAGGGCACGGAGGTGTATGGTGGCAATAGGCAGCTGGCACGGTGATGCAGGAGACACTGGGCCTGAAGCAATCTTTGGGATGCCTCTATGGTGGGCATTGCTAGTCTGACAGCAGGACTCCCTTCCCATTCCCTACTCCCTAACTTCTGCTGGCCAGTGCACCCAGGAAGCCCCCTAGTTCAAGTCCTCATTCAAGAGGCTACGGGTTACACAGCAGCTGTTGCTACTGTGGTCTGCAAGAAGCAACGGCAGAGAGGATAAAGCAGCCCATGCACCAAGCAACTGCTGAGCTCTGCCCTTCCCTTTGATGCCACCTGCTGGCAGAAGTGACACGAATACAACAATGGCGTCTCTTTCTCACCCAAGAGCAGTTATACCGACCTGATCAGGAGATCCCGCAGATAAGCAAACTCACAGTGTGTCGTGTTCTCAACTGGAAAGGAGAAGAGGAGGCAAACCGTTAGGCCACAGCCCAGAACACAGCCACATTTCCTGAGCAAGCCAGCAATTTCAGGACAAGCGGGACTCTGCCTTTTGTTTCAGAATTAACACCAGTGCACGGTGGGCACAAACAGCCTGGAGCAGGGGCTTCAGCCCAGCAGAAGGATCACTCAGTTGAGGGATTCCAGGGGCTTAAAAATCGATGTTTGCCTGTCATGAGGAAAAGCCTCTTCGCCATCATAAGCCAGGATATTTACACAGAGGCTCATTACCTGTTACCTGCCTAAAGAGCAGCTGGCAAGAGACAGGAAGAGCTTTTGTGTCTGTTTCGTCTGCTCACGCTCACTTGCTGCTGGAGCGAACACCCTCCGGTGTAAGTCCACAACTACGTCACTGCCTCACCCAGGCAAGGGGCACCAACTGACTCCTCGTAAACAACGAGCCTGTTTCAACGTAAGTGTCTCCCGAGATGGCCGGGGGTAACCGGAAAGGCGAAGGGAAGTATGGTTTTGTGGTTAAGGCCCTGGACTGTGACTCAGTAGCCCTGGATTCAATTCCTGGCTTTACCCCCGACTTCCTGTGGGACCTGGAGCAGATCGCTGTGCCTTAGTCAGCCCCTCCCCCCAATCTTGATTCATGCTGTGGAGTGACATGATTTACTATTGGGACTGTTCGGATTAAAAGTGGCGTGGAGCGAAAAGCCTTGAAAAAAGATCACTGTGCTGTCTGATCATCCTGTGTCCTGCTCTCAGCACACAGTGTGTTTGAACGGTGCTGTTGATCTAATTCAGAGGGACAGATCCCTGGGCCAAGGAAAGCGTCTTCCCCTTTGTTTTCTACATGGCTGAACACAATGCTCAAATAGCAAGCAGATTAACAACACTATTTCTGCCACATAACCAATGGCAAACACTGGGTCCTTGAGTCTCCCTATGCTGAAGGCAGATACCTCACACCTGAAGGATGACCAGCATTTCTCACAAACCCAGCCAGGACCATCACTGCCAAGCCCCGAGAGTTACCAAGAACTAGCCACAAGAGGGCATCCGAGGGTTTAAAATAAAATGGGTTCCTTTGGCATCTTTGTTAAGTGCTTACTCGAAATAGGATTTCTATAAAAAGAATCGTAAAATCAGAAAAAGCTCTGAAATGGAAGGTGGGGGGAGAAGAGAGGGAGGGAGCAGTGAAATCACATGGACTGTGCCTCTGGGATCCTAGCTACCGAGAGCAGAGCATGTGTCGCACTGATAGAGATAGGCTTCCCCAATGAAATGCTGGCGGGAGACTGACTGTGGAAGGAAAGAAGGGAGGGGAAAAAGAAGAGGAAAGCAGAGGGGAAGAGGAGGAAGAAAGGAAGGTGCAGCACATGGTGGGGAAGAGAGAAGAACAAATCCTGTGAGAGTCCTGGACAGAAGGACGATTCAAACGTCCCAGCGGGTGCTGAGAGGCGGCCTGTCTGCACAGACGCCCTCCCCCACAAGCAGCCAAGCATTCGGTTTCAGGCTCCTGCAGCAATTGAGGAGACCGGCTTGGTGCATGGAGGGTTCCTTCCAGATGTAAGGCAGGGAGGGCCTGAGGAGCTGGACATGGCCATTTGTGGGCCCTTTCATGAAGCAGCAAGACTCAAAAAGGGCTGTGCACCCCCTGCAGGCACTGGTGGGATGGGCAGGAGAGAAGGGCCCGGGAAGAAGGGCCCTGCCCCCACTCAACTTGATCCCAGCATTTTCAGAGAGGCAAAAGATGTCACCACTCAGTATCCGTCACTCCCAGCCTCTGCGGATTAGGGGATGGGGATAGGTGGGTGGAGACTATTCCGTGGGGCAGAGAAAGTCATACACTAGTCCCAACTGAGCACAGTGGCTACTGCGAGTGCAGTTGAATCCACTGAAGGTGACTTGCAAAAAAAAAAAAAAAGTCCTAAATTGGGGCTGTGCCCATTTTTGCTCCTTTGGACAGATAAAAGCTGCCAAATGGGAATGCCACCTCCTAACAGGCACACTCTCCTCAGCGATAGCAGACATGTCCAGTCTTTCCTGGAGAATCATTGGGAGGCAGCAGAGATGGGTGTGGGGAGCTCTAGGACGTTGCAGAGATAGAGGGGGTGAATATGTAACAAAGGCCTGCTCTCTCCAGTGTATGTTGGCCCTTGTAGTTAAACAAGGGACAGCCCAACCCCCACAATAGCTCTCTTAGAATATCATCCTCTCCTCCCTGTTCTCTAGTCTTCAGGGCAGACCAGATGATTCTGATGGAAAATGCACACAGAATCCCCATCCCCTCACGCGCTCCCTTCCCGTCTTTCTCCATCAGAAAGCGGAAGTTTCAGGTCACCTTGGACTCCAGATTTCCAGGCTCAACTGCACCATCAATGACTGCAGGCTAGGGAAATGGAGATTTCTAGAGCCTGTTAAGAGAATCTCCACACTTACATGGCACTCCCACAGCCAGACCCCTCCTTTGGGGCAGTTGTTGAACAAGAGAAAGATGCTGGCATCGGGGCAGAAGACAGGTGAGAAGGGAGACAACAGAAAGGAAAACGGGAGCAGTGGAGGATCCTCCCCTCCTAGCCAGCGGTCAGGAGAACAATGAAAGGGCTCAGAAATGACCCTGCTCTCACCCTCATTCCCAGAGTGGGATGCGTAGGAAGGGGAGCTCTTGATCTGTATTACAGTAGCACCTTCACTGGCCTCTGCTGAGATCAGGCTCCATTGTGCTAGGCATGTACACACTAAGACACTGCCTGCTCCAACGAGCTTACAGTCTAAACAGACAAGACAGAGAAAGCGGGAAGAGGGGAGACAGGTTCCGCAAGTGGCAGTGGCTTGCTCAAGGTCACAGCAGCTCAGTGGCAGAGCGAGAAACAGAACCCAGGTCTCCTGGACTCAAGCCTGGTGCCCTAACCACTGGACCATACTGCCTTCCTTATGACCACTTATCAAACACCAGTGCTTCCCCATCAACAGCAGTCGTGTGATCTCCTCTGTAGGGCCCCAACACCGTATTGGAGGGAACCTCACACGTGTCTGCTTCTCTGCAGATGGAGAGCTGCCGGAGCAATTTCACACAGGCTGCTCTGGGATGAGACCCCCAGCTCCGGGATGCTTGGCCTGGGCTCTGCCGTGCCATGAGGCTTTCAAGAGCCACTCCCATCGCAAACACGAGAGCAGGGTCCAGTTCTGTTCTGTAAAGGGCAGTGGTGGGTGCTCTATCCACATATTGCACATGCTTCCAATTACCGCCTTTTGACTTCCCGTTCAAACACTGCAGAAAACAGACAAGGGGGGCGGGGGGGTGGCAAACAATGACAGCCCCTACCTTCAATGGTGCCCCACTTTGTTTTCCTTCCAAGAATTCTTCTCCCGTTAACCTGGTATTCCTGGTCACTGCCCACCACTGCAAACGGAATCATTTCCTGGAGGGACAGAGCATAGCGCACAGGTGAATGGCTTCATCCTGGAAGCCAGCAGGTAAACCAACTGGGCGGAGTTGCCTTGGGTAGGATAATCCACAGCCAGCTCAGCAGACAAAGCAGTTATGGTACATGTCTAAGAGCTCTGGTCTCTGGGCTGTGGATCTAGCCTCCGGAGAAATCTGCAGAGGAGATTTTTTACTGAAGAGTTTCACAGGAACATCTCCATAGGCTCGACTTGTCTGTTTCCACTGCACGTTAATGGGGGCGATGCATCTTCAGCCCAGCAACGGAGGCTAGATACATCACCGCTGCCGTGGGTGGGGCCAACCTGACCACAGCTGCTCTCCCAAGAAGGGACAGGCTTCCCCGGCTTCCCTTTGGGAGACTGGTGGTAGCTCCCTGAAACACGGCAGGCAGACAGGACTAAAAATAGGGGATTGGGGGCTTTCAAAACCCAAAGCGAGGGGACGCATCGCCTCAGCAAGTGCTGGGAAGGGCCTCACACACAGCTCTGTGAATGCTGTGAGCACCATTTCTTGCAGCACCCACTTGCTGCTCCAATCGCAGACACCAATAAAAATCTGCGGATGCGCCTCTATCCTGGCCACTCCCTTCCAATCGTGCCCCTCTCTGCTATCTCTTCCTATTTAAAACCTCCCATCAGTAGTGCTGCCAGAGGGAAATGCTCTTCAGAGAACAGGACGCCTCCACCCAGAGCGCAGCAGGAAAAGGGCATCACCTGCACATGGCTTGGCAACAGTGCAGTGCAACAGTGCGGAGGGGCTCCCCTGCCCACTTGTTAAGGGCTGCTGAGGGAGAATCTGCTGAGGGAGGAAGCTGCAGAGACACCTCAAAGGGCAGGAGGGCTTGAAAGAGTGGCAGAAAGATGACACTAGCCCATCACTAATGGCTGATTGGCTGCCCCACTGCCAGCCGTCACACCTCGGAGTCAGAAAATACCAGTGGGTGGCAAACGGCTGGGAAACGTTCTCATTCAGAGCCCTCCTCTTCCTAGCCTAGCTCCCCAGCCTGGCTTTGCCCCCAGGGCCCTTGTTGGGCAAATACTGTGGTCCAGCATGTCACATTTAGGGAGCCAGACTCTAACAGCCAGGCCAGTTCTCAATGAGCCGTCTGGAAACAAGTCACAGCCCCAGCCACAGGAAGCCTTCGCTTGCTCCTCTGAGTGCAGCAACAGCCAACATTCCCCAAGGCCCAGACGAACGGCGTCAGGGACACAACACAGGAAGGAAGGCCACTCTACCTACTTTCCTATCCCTGTGGGAAGGAAGTGCAACAAACACCCAGCCAGCCTGCTGCCAGGAGGATGGGGCTCAGCATCCCAGGCTATGGCTGAAATCAGGTAATTCTCATGACCTGGGGAGCAAATCTCCCACCCACTCTTTCTGTATTGTCTCCAGTCTCTGTGCACAAACAGGGGTATAGTGCCCCAGCCTTGGAAAGGAAATACAGGCACTTTGCTGAACCTCCCAAAATCTTCACAAGCCTTTGGAGCCGTAAGGCCCAGCCCGAAGAGCTCTGGGCCACAGTGCTACGGGACAAAAGCACCATCCACTCACTCTGAATTTCTCATTCACAAGCCGGTCCTCAGAGTCTTCATCAAACTCCTTCTGGGGATACACGTCGATGTCATTGGAGAGCAGGTCGGCCGTGATCTGAAGAAGACGGACATGGAAAGGACACCATGTTAGACTCCATGACCACAGCTGCTGCCTTTCAGCCTCCCGGCAGCATAGCAAGGCTGCACCCTGCGCAATACTGAACAACTCGAAGCCCTTTCCAGCTTGGAACTAGCCAGGTAATCTTGCGTCCCCTCCCCCCCTTACTGCTCAGTGAAGGATGCGAGTTTTAGTGCTAAATATCCACCCAGCCTGAAGTGCAGCCCATGAAGTCCTAGAAGATCCTCTCTCCATCACCCCAACGCCCCTAGGACAGCGTCCATCTCTGAGCGGAGCAGAAGGCCACACAGATCAAGATGAAGCATTGCAAGCTGGACCCCGCCTTCACATTAAAAAGACAAAGGGTAGTGACAGCCTGCACCATGGGCAGCAAGTCAGGGCGACTGTGCACCTCCCAGGCACACGCTCCTGAGACTTGGAGGTGGGCAAGTTTGGGTGCTCCAGAGTAAGCTAGCAAGTCACTTTCTGGTATTTGTGTCTTGCTCACATTCCCTGGAAGAGGAACCCCAGATCTGGTGCTGCATATCCTGAAAGGGGTCACGTGGGGGCAGGAACACCCAGCTTGTTATACCAATAAAATAAAAACCAGCAGGATCTTATTAAAGGGAAAAAAGGCAAAATACCACATTTATTGTGAATACAGAAAGAATCATAGTAAGCAGTTAGTTATAGCTATAACATTCCATTCAATCTCATATTTATTCACACATTCATTCATACACACACACACACACACAGGTTCTGCAAGGTTGTTATCATAGTTACCAGCCTTAGAGTTGCTCATGCCAAGCCACTGGCCAGGTGGCCTGGACATGAGGAGGGAGCAGGGCCTTGTCAGATGCTCATCTGATGCTCCTGGAAGTTGGTTTGCAGAATCAGACCCCAAAGTTCTCACTTTTTAGAGTCTATTTTTATAGGCATTTCTTCCTATGCCTGTCTATGGGAATTGCTTCATCATGCTGTTGCTGAATCAATCAGCAGATAGCACATTCCTGACGGCTCCAAGATGTTATCTTGTTCTTTGGTTCTCCCATTCTTGAGGCTGTTGGGTGGATTCCAGTCTGCCCTCCTGGGGGGGAGCGGTCCTCTGGTTATTTCCACTTGACGCCTTCTTCAGCCGAGGGACACTGGATTTTTAGGCTGGCACCTCCCTGATCATTCAGTTATTATCCACACCAAGCATCCATCCACATCCATCCTCTATCTCTATTTTAATCACAATTGTTAATACAACAAAAGGGCGGGGAGTCTCTGGGTGCTGTTTCTGTTGTTAGAGTATTGCTTTGAGTCTCTCTCTGTGTGAATTGCTTTGAGAACAGACTCTGTCTTAGAATGTACTAACACAGTTAGCAGCTTGCAAGTTTCACATAGAGGGAGAGAAACAGTACCAAAAACCAAGAGTCCTCTTAATTAGTAATACCCTGGAATTGAAACTATGGGGAATCAAACTCATTTGTGATTTTAATACAGAACTTCTTTAATATGATCCAACAAGCTCAGTGAACTGTAGATGCACGAACTTGCTCTTTCTACCCCTTCAGATAGGCGCTGCAGCTGGCCATGAATGAGAACAGTGCGCCTCTGTCCAGCCTGACACCGTGGGGAGAAAACCATGGTGCTCAATGGCATTGGCCACTGCAACAGCGGTCATTTTGGCGGATACCTGGCAAACCAAGCCCGCAGCTTCCAGAGCTGAAGGCATGAGCTAAAGCTGCAGGCTCTTGAGGGTTGTGTTCAGTAGCTGGGCAGCGTAACAGACTCCCATCCTCTGGGGATCGAGCTCAGAGGAAGACAGACACACACTGATCAGTGAGTTATGCCACCATGGACCCCGCACAGGATAACCCCACAGGAAAGAGGCAACCCGCGCCAAGAAGCACAGTGGAGCAGTGACACCCAAGCCCCAGGAGCTGAAGAGCCTGGAATGGGGTCTCGGAAACCTATTTCAAGTTGCAAACAAACCATCTGCCAGGAGACTTGCTCTGGGGGAGCCTCACTTTGCAAACTGGGATCTGCTATGTGTTTGAGACAACACCAAAAGGTTCTCCCCTGTTAGACACCGGGCTGATCCTCCGCCACCTACTCAGCCACTCCCTCCCCCAGATCCATGGGCTTGAGGTGGAGGGGTGGCTCATGCTCCCCTTGGCACACCATACACTGCTCCTCACTGCCTTAAGCAGACGGTAGCACTGGGTTGTTCAACAGTGATGTCATTCCCTCCTCCACACCAGGCCTAAAGGGCAGAGCATCCTACCCAGATAGGGGGGCGGTCTGTTAGTCCAGATCGGTGTCGGTTTTAATGCAAGCACCAGCACTGCACCATTCAGCCGGGAAGAAGGGCAGATTTTCAGCTCCTGAATCCAACTGGGCATCAGCGTCAGGGATCTTCAAGCTCCTGAATCCTGTAATGTGCACGGAATTAGCAACCCTGACACCAAGGGACGTGTGCAGGCCCACACTCCCCAGTGCGGTGAACATCTCGCTGTGGTGCATACATTAGACACGCACTGATACCAGGTTCCTGGAGGGAGATTCGGGTGCCATCAGCACCAAAACACACCTGTGCCGTTTGTCTTGAAGAAAACTCATGTTTGAATCCAAGTCTGAATGGTGACAGTGCCATGAGGCTGACACTGGCTCTAGATCAGCCCTGCATTTGAGGGGAAGTGAACCCCCTCTCCCAAGCCAGAAACGTCCACTCTGACAAACTTCCCCACCTGAGAGCACGCTCCGTTCTGGTGGGCGGGGGAGTCACGTAACACCAGCAAAGACATGCTGCGGTTTCAGGAGCAGGCTTGGCTTTAATGTGGGAAGGAACAACTGTGCAGGTCTTTGGACTCCACTTTGGTGCAAGTTAACAGAGCACTGGCATAAATCTGGAATAATACCACCCAGCCCATGGGAATTATCCCAACTTAAGAGAGAACAGAATCTGGACCTACTGAGATCTGAGTGGGGACAAGACAGCTACTGGTGGTTAATGCTCCATCACCACTAAGCTACAACGGACCAGAAAGCAGAGTTTAAAGGCAGTTCCAGCTAAATCACCTTCCAATATACTATGGCCACCTAATGCAGATGAGGCCATTGCATATTACAGCTGTGCACGTGTGTATAGATCTGGAGAGAGAGAGACACTCACACACGCCTAACCACTATTGCCAGAGCCATATCGGACCACTGGGGGGGCCAGATCCTCAGCTGGTGTAAAACAGCCCAACTCCACTGTCTCCTGATTTACATCAGCTGAGGATCCAGAGCTGCTGGCTGGTTCCGTTGGAGCCCGTTGAGGAAGGGGTGCAAGGTGTCCAGTCTCACATGGTGCATAGATCAACTTAGTTACATTTTTCAGCTCCCTTTGGGAAGGATTTTAAGAGTCTGGTTATAATCAAAAATGTGACTCAATAAAAAGAAGGAACTTCTTACCCCGCCTTCCTGCTATCATGGGCCAGTGCTGCTCAGAGACACCTCTGCCACCCAATTAGAGTGAATAGCATGGTACAGGGCTGAAACAGCGGAGGGGAAAATTTGCTGAGTCTTCAAGTTCTATCTGTTCCTGCTTCCCTGACAAATCCAAGTTTAGTCCATTAACTGCAAAGCCAATACGGCACCAGGAGAGCCAGCTGGATTCTATTGCGCCTGACGCGTCAACAACATTGTCAGCTCAGTTCCGAGCTCAGCTTTTATTGCCAAGGATGATATCTGAGGCACAGGGGCCAAGCTGGATTTTCAGATTCCAGACTGACTTTAGCTCCAGCAGCTAGGCAGACGGAGAGGGAGCGACACATACGCGTGCACGAGCTTTGTAACTTCTGAACTGAGCAAACGGCATGTGGAAAAGTCATCAGGAAAGACCAGACTACGGCAGGCTAGACCGTCGGTCGTTACAACCCTTCCCCTGACTGCAACAGCTCCTCACTTGTCCCCGAGAGCACGGGATGCTGATAACGCGCAGCCTGGGCTGGGCCACAAGATTTGGCTCCATTTCCAGAACTTTGCTTGGCCCTCTGTAGAATGGATTCAGCTGTGAAATCTGGATTCAACCCCCCCTCCCGGTCAGACTGCTGGTTTCAATTCATGGCCCTCACTCCCATGGATGGGACAAGAGGATGCTCAAGCCAGCTCTGAACCCCAGCCGGTGGATGACGTTCAGTGAGCAGGGCAGCTCCTCCCCTTCCGCAGCGATGGTTTGAGTAAGACTACAGCCAGGCAGGCTTCAGAGCCCTGTAGCCTCTCTCCACAACCCACAGCATCCCCCGGTGACCTGGATATGACAATCTGTGCTCTCCCCACCACCCCGAGAGTCCCTCCCCAGGCAGAATGTTAGCAAACCCTCTCCGCATAGCCTTGCTATATTGCCCAAGGTAAGAATGGGCTGAAATCAAACTGGGAATCTCTTTGCTTCTGTTGCTCCAAGTCAGATGCTTATGGAGACATTTGAACATGTGGATTTAGCTGTGCTTCATATTTTCCTTCACTACCTTGAGCCTGGATTTACAACGAACCCTTTCACCTCAAGCTATTTGCTACCACATGCAAAGCCTCCCTCTCCGCTGGGCTCTTATGGGTTAATACTGGATTAGAGGACCAGGACATCCTGAAGTCAGCCGGACAACCCTGAGACCCCTTTCCCTGCCATTTACCTGACTCCGCCCCTTGCCCGTTTCCTTCCTGCGTCAGCCTCGCTGCATTCCGCGGGGGTATTTATGGAACGCTGGCTGAGCTATTGGGTTGGCAAAACCCAGGCTATTCATGCTCAGAATGGCAATTCAGACTCGAGAAGCAGCAATCCAAGAGGCGACTGGTGGCTTGCTTATTTCTGCAGCGCATGCTGAGACCATCACGCCTGCAGCAAAATCGTTGGTCATATTATTGGATTTATAGCCCTTTGAAAGCCAAAGCAAAGCAGCGGCACCACAAGGAAACAGCACGCTTGGCTGTAGACTGAGACAGCCTCTTATGGGCTCCCCACCTCACCAACCTCCAGCTGATGCAATCAAGGGAACTGCACGGTTTGCTTCCCCCGTCAATCTCAAAGCGGACCTCAGCATGCATACATTTTGGCCTGGATTCTGTATCATTGCAGGATGCTGTGCAGTAATATGAGCTCCCCAAAAAGGGCTTAGAGGCTCGACATACAGCAGGACCGGCCTCCTAAAAACCATAAAAACAGCCTGGGGGGAAAAAATAAAACAGCCATGCAGAGGGAGACCAAGAGCTTGAAATCCATTGTGAGCTGACAGAGATCCAAGAGAAACACAAGGAACTGTTTGGAGGCGAAGGCCCTTCCTCCTGCCACATGGGATCACTCAGAGCTGCAGCCTAAGGAATGCTCTGGGCTCCAGGCCAGCCCTTAGGCTTTGCAGCCCTGCAGGGGGCGGTGGGGAAGGGAGGGAGAAGAAGTGCTGGCTGGGGAGTGGCTGCCATCCCCTTACCCTTTTTTTGAAGTAGTCTCTCTCCTCCAGCGTTAACGTGTCGGCTTTGGCGATGACTGGCACGATGTTAACCACTTTGCTCAGGCGTCTCATGAATTCGATGTCTAGCGGTCGGAGGCTAAAAGCACAGCAGAGAAGAAAGGGAATCAGACTTCAACAGTAGCGACGTAGGGGTTGTTTCAGGGGGAGAATCCCCAGCTCAGAAAGGGTATTTAGAGCCTAGGGAAGCGGGGGAGTAATTTTGTAACGCTGGAGAACATCCCTCTCTAATCAACATTTTCTTAAAAGCATGAGAGGGGGATAGAGACAGACACATGCTTTGTGGACACAAATACCGAAACATGCCAGGTTCCATTTTCCAAGTGCCCTGCAATCATTTATTAATCCTCCACACTCTGTGAAGGAGGAGAGGATTTTTATCTTCATGGGGATTCTCAGCCACAGAGGATTTTAAGGAACTTGTCACGGCTACACAAGTCTCTCGCAGAGCCAGGATCAGCACTCAGGCATTCCTGGCTGGGCTCGGTCTGCTAAGCCATCCTGCCTTCCTTGTGCAATGGAACTGGACAGTTTAAGGGTGACCCATTGTATAAAACTTTGTCCATCCTGGCACCTGATCAGAATAAAGTGGAATCATGACCCTTTCCCCTCCCCGCCATTCCCCACCCCTGCGCGCAGAGTAACTGGCCTATGGACCACACGCTTTGTACTGACCCCTCTGCACAGGGGTGAATTTCACCCAAAACGACAGATCTGTCAGTGCAGATAAAAAGTATGACTTGGTTAATGCCCACACTGAGCAGTAGCAGTGGAACAGATTACTCTACTTCCACAGCGGGGTTAGAGAGGACATGAAGCATGAAGGGAAAAACAGATGCCCCAAAGCTACAAGGAATTCACAACCCAAATGATTGTCCTTCTTAAGTTCCCAGCTAGAAGGCTGTCTAAAACCAAGAGTGGCCTCAAGTCTCGTTAACTGCTGGCCAGCAGCTTAAGGGAGCCAACTCCATCCACCCGAGCAAACTGCTGGAACACAAGGCCAGGATTGTTTCTTTTGGCCCAGATGCTGCTGGGGTCCAGAACACTCCTGCCCCTTGCGAAGAACAAACACAATTTGGGTATCTGGATTTGCAGCTAGTTGTGTTGGCCTGAGTGAGGCACGATCCCCCTGCCCACTCCAACTACCTCATCAGGCAGCCAGACATGATGCCAGGGAGATAAGCCATTGCCATGGGGCTGAGAGGCCCCAGCCAGCTTGGGAAGCAGAGTGGTAAGAAGAACAAGCTACTGTAAAGAAGCGAGCGCAGTGTCATGTATACTGCCTGGATACAGGGACACTTTACGAGCACTTAAGCCCCTTGGGTGAGGGAAATCCCAAGGAATCTGCCTGCTTGAAACTGGCCAGAGTACGCCAGGGTAGAAGTGGAGGCAGGGAGTATGAGGAAAGGGCGCAGCCAGGTCAGTGCTGGAGCCAAAGGGCGAACACTAAATTAATGCAGCTTCATATGAATCAATCCTTGCCTCATTGTCCTGCCTCACAGATGGGGGTGCATTTATCCCCAATGTACAGTGGGGGAAACTGAGGCACGGAGCGGCCAACATGTCTTGCCCAAGGCCATACAGCAACTTAGTGGCAGAACTGGGTCTACACACCAGCTCTCCTAAACCCGAGTCCTATTCTGTAAACTGGGAGACTGGCACCTCTGTACTCACGGAAGGAGACAATATTGGCAACTCAAAGCCTTTCACCTCCCAGGCAGGCAAGTCCACTTCCCGCTTGGAAGCCAGGCTAGCTAGCCACTGCCTTTCACAACTGGGATTGCCACAAAGCTTTGTAGCAATCTCAGTTGTGAAAGGCAGGAGTTAGCTTTGAGTTGCGAACATTGTCTCATTCAGATGCCTTGTGGCCAGTGCAAGGCTAGAATTCCTTTTCTACATTCAGCTGGCCACGGTGCAGCTGTGGCCACAATGCATGGAGGACATGGAGAGATTCAACACAAGAGAGGTTGTGGTCTCTCTACTGCACAGAGAGCAGCGGGCGTGGGGCAAACACACCAAAAAGCCTAGAGATCACATCATTAGCATTAGGGAGAGCAAGGTCCTAATACAAACTCTGCAGTCACAGATTGCCCTGAGCTCCAGGAAAGCAAGAAATTAGTTTGGCTTTGGAAAGGAAACCCCCAAGGACACATCTGAGCAGACTGCTGTTGGAGAGTGCTGTTTGGAACTCTGCAGAATACATGTGCCAACCTCCCTGGGAAGCATCACTCTTATGTTTCTCTCCCCAAGGACTTCTTTCCCTCCCATTCTCCTTGCAATTTTTCAAACAGCTTTTCCCCTTTAAAAGTCTCTCCCCCCGTTGACAGCATGTTCCTGCCTCTTTCATCAGCTTTTGTTTTAGGTGGAAGATGGGGATGTGTATGTGGCCAATGCAGATTGAGTCACAATCAGAAGTACGTTGGAATTTTAACTCTGATTTAAAAGTCGGAGCCCAGTTATCAAGCCTGCCTTGGTCCACTGAGCCGTAGGGGGCCGGGGTGCCCTTTGTTACTCTAACAGCAGCGTGCCACGCCACACCTAGCCCACATCCCCATCTGCACCCAGCTCCGACATCAGCCAGCTGCACAGCTTTGGATCTGCTGGCACCTGCGCACCATGTTTAGCCCATCCCAGTGGGGTTTGGTGACTGGGCAACAGCAGTGCATCTCCTGTTGGTGCTGAGGTATTCTTAACGGCCAAGACCAGTCATGAAGTCTCCTATGTACAATATACGAGATTGTGCACACTTAATACTGGGGTGAGGAGGCAGAGGAGGTGCTCTTGAGTGAGCCCACACAGCTGCAAGATTACGATCATCTCCCTCCCCATAACACCAGCCCACTCTGACTCAGTCACTGATGCTTTTCCCTCTAGCTCAGCAGTGCAGCAATGCCCCTGTACAGCAATAGGGGGCACTGCTATCTTTCGTACAAGCCCTAAAACAGAGGTCCCAATCCTTTCTGATCTTAAGGGTCTTACAGCATTAAGAGCCCCACACACCTTTCAATCTGTAGTGTCCTTCCAGTGACTGGTTTCCCCTCGATGCTCTAACTAGACAAACAACACAGCTGCAACACCAGCATCTCTCCAGAGAGAGGTACAGGCAGACTTGGGACATAGAGAGATACAGAAAAGCTGCTCCAAATGGCAAGAGTTGCCCAGAAGGTGGCTCTTGCACTAACAATGGTGAGATGGTGTGAAAGACCAGAGGAGAGGCTGGAGGAGCAGAAATGCAAGCCAATAAGGCAGGCTGCACTGCTCCCAGCATTCACCCAGTGTGGTCTTTGAAAAGAAGGCCCTGAGTCTATCAGAAGATTTTTACCCCATCATAGCAGACGAATTCCAATTCAATCCCCCTGCACTGAAGTTTCAGTTCAATAGGGTATTCGTCTCCACTTCCTGCCCTACACAGATGCAACATTGTAGCAGAGGACTCGCTCCAGAAGTGGCTGCATTTCAGTGGTGGGCGTAAGAATTCTCATGC
The DNA here is from genome assembly GCF_965140295.1 of Lepidochelys olivacea. Classification (NCBI taxonomy): domain Eukaryota; kingdom Metazoa; phylum Chordata; order Testudines; family Cheloniidae; genus Lepidochelys; species Lepidochelys olivacea. Next base: position 18,445,643 of record NC_140424.1, read on the forward strand.
TGATTGTAACACTCGTTGGGAGGAAAGGCATCTATGGGTCTAATTCTCTGCAGCTCCACTGAGCAGAGGATTTGGCCCATAGTGACCATTCTAAAACCCCATTAACTGAATCTGCTGGCTGCGGCTTCTGCTTTCTCACAAGCTGGGGTGTGAACCTGTACGTTAGTGAGGAGGCTTTTGACTGAAGGGTCAGCAGCAGGACTCAGGGATGCAAACTCTTCTCTACTATCAGCCAGGTCCCCTGTCTGACCTCAGTAGACCTAGGGCATCCATGAAGCCGTAACCCCCCCACTCCCCCCATAGTAAGACACTGTCAGAGGAGACCAAACAGAGTAAGGCTTTGTGCACTGTGGGGCCCTGTGCTTTCCCAGAGTCCCCAAGGCAGAGCTTCCTGGCATCTTGCTGAGCTCTTTCCTCTGACTGCTAGAGAACCGAGGTCAGCAGACTTTCCCAAACAGCAGTTCTTCCTACACCACTGCAGCGAGCAGCATTCCAGCTTCGAGGCTTGATACCAGGACAGGGCATGGGACAGCCAGGCTGGCTGCTGGGGATTTACACTTTGACCCAGCTCCCCGTTAGTAGCAGAGCAAACAGGGCGAGCTCTGAGCCTAGAGGCAGCAGGGCACAGTAATAAGATAGACGATCCAGGTCTTTTGAAGCCAAACTCCAGCTCTGCCACTGACACAATTTAAAGGTGTGTGGTCTTAGACACGGTATAACCTCTGTCTCAGTCCCCTCACCTTTAATGTGGGGAACACTTCCCTCCCTCCCTCCCACACAGGGTGTTAGAAAGCTTGATTGGCCGCCTTTATAAAGTGCTTTGAAAATGCTATTATTCTCCTATCAAATGAAAGTCACAGGGATTAAACAAATAGAGCTCTAGAGAAGTAACTGAACTTCAGAGAGCAAATAATTTTTCTTTATGCTTTTTGGACCATCCTCTACAATTTGCTACTACATTCTATTGGACAGTTTAAAAAGAACTCTATAGAAAAATACCATTTTCTATTCAGTTTCGTGGGACTTTCCCCAAAGGAGGCCCTGTAACTGGAAGTCTAGCCAGGAAAGCTCTAGCTCTAGACTAAGTTACAAATATTAAAGCAGATGAAAATTCACTGGCTCAATGCACCTGAGAAGTCACTAGCACTGGGAGCTGGCTTACGCACAAATTAACCCTTTCATAGATATTACGTGCACTATAGACATGGCCACTGTAGTAGCCGTGGGAAGAGATGGCTTACTCTAGTCTCAGGTAGTCCATCCCCAGCTCCCTATTGCAAGGAGCAAAGCAGCTGATTCTGGAACCTAAGGAAGACCATTTTGGTTCTCACATTAACTTTTTCACTTCTGAATAAAGCATGCAAGAAAAGATGGATGATCACAGTACAAAAACATGCAGGATCTCTTGTGATCAGTGGTGTGTTCCAGAGTCATAAGCAGGCAGTGGGTGCAGTTCACAAGAGGCAATTAATTATATTTTAACTCTTTTCCAGTATGATCTCTGGAAGGCCAGGTCTGTGACTGAATATGTACAAGAGAAACTGCTTTTGCCTGAGAGGCAAAGGGACCTCTAGGGAAAGAGGACAGGCCACAGCTGAGTGGAACTGTGGCAGAGGATTGTTCCACTGAGCTGAAATATACACACTGGGTGGCTATAAAACTTTGTCCTTCCTTTTTGTTCAGTGACCACTACTCAGCCCCACAAAGTTTGGGGGTGGGGGAGGGAATGGAGGGAATTACTGTGGGGGTTGTGTATGGCCCCTCCAAGTTATCTACACCTGGGCTTGCTAGCATAGGTGGGATCAGGCAGGAAAATTCCCTCTAAGCTGCGTGGCCACACAGCAGGCTATCAAGGGCCGCGCAGCCACAGGGGCCTGGAGAGGACAGAGGTAGGGGGTGGGCGGGGAACAAGTTGGGGCATACAGGGCTGTGGCAGGGAGAAGCGCCTCTCCCCAGGACCAGAGTTGCCATGGTGAAAGAGGGCTGGGGGTAGTCCTCTCTCCCCGCCTCAGCCCTGTGGCAGTCTGTACCCCAAACCCCTCATCCCCTACTAGAGCCCTCACCTCCGCACACCCCAACTCTCTGCCTTAGCCCTGAGCCTCCTCCCACACCCCAAACTTCTCATCCCCAGCCCCACCCCAGAGCCTGCATCCCCAGCCCTGAGCTCCCTCCCCACTTCGAACCCCTCTGCCCCACATCACCTCCATATTGGTGCACATAAAATTCATTCCGCACATGGATGTAAACAATTAGAAGGAACACTGTAGGGCAGACTCGGCTCTTGCTTGTTCCCTTAAAATGCAGTTAAGGAATAAAAGCCGCTGAGAGTACGAAACACAGAATATACCCTGTCAGTGGCGTCCCAGATCTAACTAGCAGCAAGGAATAAAATCTTCTGATTTGTACACTGAGCAAAACACCCGTGCGGAGTCACGCAGGGCTCCCCCCACCACCGCCAGTAAGGGAGCCTCTGCACAGAAGCTGGGAGGGTGCTTCCTGGCACAGGCAGTCAGACGCATGCCAGCTCTGCTCGAGCTAGTGTGCTACAAATAGCAACATGGCTGCTGTGGCATGGGCAGTGGCTTGGGCTAGATGCCTGAGCACAATCCCACCCCACCCCACCCCACGGGGACATACTCGGGCAAGTAACTAGCAGAGCTAGTGTGGGTCTGCCTACGCATGCAGGAAGCAAGCTACATGTAGACATACCTAAGTGCGCAACAGGAAACTGCTGAGGCACAAACCAGAACTGAATCTAGCTCCCTCTCCAATAGCAGGGACACTAACAGGAGAGGAAACTGGACGGTGTCAGTACTGTGAGAAGCAGCGACTCCAACACACACAGGCTGCACAGCCGGTGAGTGAGAAAGTGCCGTATTTCACAGCCACTTTTCAGAGTCAAGCCATGCTTTCCAGACATCATGCAGAGCCTGCTGTGGAATTTATTGGGTGGTAAGTAGTTGGGGCTTTATGTCCATGGACAAAAGCCCCTGCCAGCATGTTACTTAGTCTTTGCAAACATCATTTTACCAGGGCCTTATGAGGAGGGCAGGGCACGCACTAGATTAGTTTCCTCTGCCCTGGACTCCTGACTGATGGGAGACAGAGCTGAGGATGTGTCGTTAGGAGATGGAAAAGGCATCAGCTGATTCACTCTCGGGTTCCACTCTACGGGAGGAATAGACAAACCTTTTACTCAAGGTCTACGGCAGAGTCTGAAATGGAACCAAGCAGTCTACTGGGTGAGGGCTATCATGGGATAGGACATCTCTGGCTCACAGACTGGAGTGCTATATTCAGCAGTCTCGTAAAAGTCACTCAGGGATTCACCAGTCTCGGTGGGTTCTGAACGTATGTTAAATGTTTATGACAATGACAAAAAGAACGGCTCCAGAGGATCAGGTATTAATCCAAATGCAACTGGCACAGAAAGCAGAACCAACTCCAAGCCAGTCCCCATCTCCACAAGGCACTGCAGTTAAACTAACCCCCTGCACACTGCTGGCTGCGGAAGCAGTCACATGCTGCCAAAGGGGTGCTAGGAGTCCTTGCTGTGCAGTTTGGGAAGGGAGGAAAAGAGTAATGCTCTGCCCTTGAGTCGTCAGGTCTGGAAAGCAGCAGGGCCGCTGCATCATTCCCCATCATCAATGAAGGGGCAGAAGGCCCCTGAAAAGGACAATCTGAACAGTGCAGGACACTTGAGAATGACATGGGGATTAATTCCTCTACCACATTTTCTGTAACCGGTGCAAACGATTGACAGTAGTAAGATGTGTCCGTGAGAACGGGGAGAGGGAGCTGGCTGCCAAGAAAAACTGGGATCCAAATTAAAAAGCAGGTTATGCAGGCAGAAGCATCCCAACAGGTTGAACCACCACACCCAGAGAGTTATCCCTTCTGGGGACACCTCTGGTGAGCATCATAAGAATGGCCATAGTGGGTCAGACCAATGGTCCATCTAGCCCAGTATCCTGTCTTCTGATAGTGGCCAATGCCAGGTGCTTCAGAGGGAATGAACAGAACAGGAATCATCAAGTGATCCGTCCCATTGGGATTTGTGTGATGTTGCCCCCAGTGGGGATCCACGGAGTCCAAAGGGATACCTGTCATTACCCGCTAAGGTGGCTCAAGTGATAGAGGCCTGAGGTTTGAGAGCAGAAGCACCAGGGTTCTAGTCCCGGTTCCCTCCACTTGTGGCATATTCAAGACAGCGGTAGTGTAACAGTGACAGACCCTGGTCATCGGCGGGCCGGATCGAACCTGGAACTCTGGAGCGAAACGCATGAGTCTCTACTGTATGAGCTAAAAGACACATGGCTTTTAGCTAAAGCTGCAGAGCAGACTCATTAATCTCTCTCGCAGTGGTCTCGGTGCCACTAGATGGGACAGAACACCATATCTAGAAGGTGTGTGGGTTACACTAGCATCTGCAACTCCCAGCTGTGTTAGAGATGCACAAAACCAGCATGAAGGGATGTGCCTTGCTTACATAAAACTATGGGAAGATGCCTCCCAGCTCACCACTCTCTGAAAAGGTTTATGGTCATTTCAAACAATACTCCACTCGACAGTGGGAAGAGAGAGTACCCCGTGCTAGCCCACAATCTCTGAGCATGGGGCAACTCATTAGGAGAGCAGGGGAGATTATGAAGGGCAGGAGGAAAGTGCCAATGGCAATAAGAAATTAGATATGAAACTAACCAGAGTGTGGCATCAGGAACTCAAATGCCACATGTTACAACTCCGAGAGAGCCAGCATTTCCCATCCACTCCCCAGTCCCATTAAAGGTCTTCCCTCCCCCCGAGCTGTAGTCTATGGCCTCAGTGCGTCCTGCTGTTCCCCAGCATATATGCATCCTCTGTCGGGAGGCGAAAGTCAGGAGCCAGATGTCCTCTTTGACACCTGGGCAGGAAACCGTGGCCCTAGGAGAAGCAACCTGAGACGGCAGCCAAGCGAGCAGGTTCTAACCCCCAGCTGGGGTATCAGGCTACATGCAGCCAAAGGCTATTGCAGGGGAAGGAGCCTGTTGCGTGCAGCGTGGTAATGAAGCCTCTCGAACTGCAGGGCCATTTTCTTATATTGGAAACACATGTTCTTTGGAGAGAGAGGGGAGAGGGAGGGAGGAAGAGGTGGGGGGGGTGGGAGGAAGCAGAGAATCAGACTTCCATGCAAACACTGCTACCCTGGGAGCAACCGGGTGAGAGAAACCAGAACATGCCATTAGAGAGGCACAGGCAGAGGGATGAACGCCTAACATGTCAGTGCCCTCCCCCACACACACGACGGCCACACACAGAATGACGGCGCTTTCCCAGGGATGGGGGAGCGGGCTGTGGAATGGGTCATTTGCTCCACCTCAAGAGTTGCATTAGCAAACTCCTGCTGCTGGATGCACGGCCAGGTCAGTGGCACAGCCACAGTGCTAAGGGTTCAAGGGATGCACGTGGTCACCCCTTCTAAAGCTCCAATGCTCCTTGCACACAAGCAGAGGGCTCAGAGCCTCCTTTTCTTCCTCTGCTGAAGAGTGGGATTTGCAAGGTCACCAGACCTAGAGTCTTCTCTAGAAAAGGTCTGATCATCCCGAGGCAGACAACTCCATTGGCTCCCTCTGCCCCTAACAGAAAGCTACAACAGACAAAGACTCCAGGCTCACGGCCCAATCAGACAATCCAAGGACCCCAGGGTCTTTGCAAACTGCATGTATGCAACCACCTCTGCTCTATGCTAAGGTATGTGCAGGGCCGTTTACATTGACAAGGAATTTGCTCTCTAAAGCCAATGGAGAAGGGCATTCTAAGGTCTTGTCTACATGGGAAAGTTTCGTCAGTTACACAAGTATAGTTATACCTGTCTAACTTTCCACGCCGGGACAATTATTCTAGTCGAAGAGTGCCTTTTTTTTTTTTGGTTGAGTTGAAGCCCCTTCCCAAGTGACATATGTGAAACCAAAACAAGTCACTCATATCCAAACAAGAGTGTCCACACAGGGGGTTAGACTAGTATAACTATATAGGTTTAACTTCATACCTTGTTTATACAGAAGACAAGGCCAGATCTCGAGTGAAGAAAATGCCACAAACCAAATGAAAATTCTAGGTCCCGACACTTGGACACTTGCTTTTTAAAGGTGCCAAGGACAGAAATGAGGCTACATATGAAATAGGCCATGATCACTTCCAGGCTAAAAGCTCTATTTCTAAATACCCCCTTCAGGCTCAGCACCAACTTGATCCATCTGCTCTATACTGCTCGGACAACCGGATCCTTGCTTAACAAAAACGGATAGCATGGTAGGGAGGCATTTTAAACGTTGGCAAGCACATTACTATCAGATTCTAGCCACTACTCACAAGGACTCTTGGGATGCTACAGACTCCCTGGATTTTGGCTAACTGTTTGATTGGTCCTTGGGGGGGGGAATGAAGGGATACCTGCATATTTGTTCTACCTATGCCTGGCTAGGACTGCTTTGTGTTAATACTAACAGCTATAGATGGGGAAGGAGCTAGCTATAAGCATTAGGAATTATGGCATTGATATGACAGGTTTCAGAGTAACAGCCGTGTTAGTCTGTATTCGCAAAAAGAAAAGGAGGACTTGTGGCACCTTAGAGACTAACCAATTTATTTGAGCATGAGCTTTCGTGAGTTACAGCTTTGAGCTGTAACTCACGAAAGCTCATGCTCAAATAAATTGGCATTGATATGTTACTTGTGTGGGATTGTATATAGAGCACCTAGCAGTCAATGTGTGCATGCTTCAACGTACAGGAAGTGACCAGAACCTGGCTAAACAGGATGTAGTATCTGCACTAAAGATGATTGATTGGAAAAAGTTATTGTAAGGTCACACAAACCAGAGTGATTTTGAATTTCTTAGCAACTTCTGGGGAAGACTAAAGACAGAGACAGCTTGCACCAGAGAGACAAGTAGGTTCAATCTTGATCATAACCCCACCCCCATAAACACATATACACGCCATCCTCAGTAGGAAAGATCATTCTCCCAAGGAGGCGGGTACATACGCATGGCCGGTGGCTGGGATGAAGTATATACAGCAGTGCACCCTGGTGTCTGGGATCCGCCTCTTCCGGTTAACATTGAGCTCCTCCTGCAAGTACTTCTCGTACTGGTCATTGATGAACTTCATGATGGGCTGCCAGCTATGCAGAAAGACACACACACAGGTGAGACAGGACTCATGCAGGGACTCTAAAACCACCCACAGGCTACCCTCTGGACTGGATTCTAAAAGGGGGAGTCATTGGGAGTGGATGGTGCTTAGCATCTTGCAGAATTGGGCCCCCAAGTAAAAACACGGGAACGTTTCATACCACAGCTGCAGGCAGCTAAGTAAAGAATCCCCCAAGTCCTGTGTGAATGGCAAATCTTGTTTTATCACCTTTCTAAAGCCAAGTTTTCTGGGAACCCTCCCAGTCCTGGCACTCAACAAGGGAAACAACTAGGATGTATGGCCGCAGGAGAGCTCAGCTTCTTGGCTGTGAGCTCTGCCTCTAGCACTAGGAGGCAGTGCAGAGCCTGCAACCACTTCACGTGGATAACTGGGCTCCACCATCCAAATACGAGACTCTCACAATGGTAAGCAGGCTTTGTAAGTGTTAGCACCCACAGTAGCCCCTTTACTGCCGCAGTAATGGGCATCCTGTGACCAACTAGGCTCTGACCCATTTCAGAACAGAAATATTAGTGAACAGCACCAGGAGTGTCAAATAAGCCCTGGAAAGCCTGGCCGCTTAGCCCTGCCATCTTCTTGCTCTTCCCCATCCACCCCAGGATCCCAGCCATAACCCTTCACCAGGAGTCACTTCTGAGAAAGGCAGCAGAGCAGTTAGCCATTGACTGCCCGGACTGTGGGAGACCTGCAGTGCCCCAGAAAGCTTAACAGACCTTGTAGTGCTTTCCTAGACATTGTATTTAGAGAGAGGTTGGGGGGCAGGGGAGTGGGCTTTAAAAAAAAAAAAAAAGAAACGTGCTTGTGTGCCCTTCCCCACAGACACTGGTCACTCAAATTTGCCTGTATGCTTCCAGTGTTATCCTCATCCCCACATAACCACATAGCGTGTGGGTGCATGGGTGTGTGTGTGTGGGGGGGAAATGTACAGATATTTTAGCACTCACACATCCCCACAAGTGGGACACATGGATGTTCAGAGGCGGTGGCTGCCCCAAGGACTTTCCCCACAGCTGCTAACTCTCCAGCAGACGCAGAAAGGGCTAGGTGATCAGTTGTGTTAGCATGATGGGGATGCTGGGGCTGAGGAGACGGGTGGCCTCCTTAGCAGTGGCAGTAAGGTGCTCTTTAACAGCTGCTGATGGAACTGCCTGGCCATTTCCCGGGAAATCTAGGGCAGAGTCTGGCCTTTGGCCTGCTGAGAGCAGTGCAACATAGCGCTGTGCCCCAGGGCCCTGAGACATCTGGGGGTGCAGAAGGATTGTAACTAACCACCAGTGGGTCATAGCTGTCCCCATGCCATCTCCACACCATTTGTCCAGGTTCTTTGCCCAAAGAGCAGGATTCCTCGGCCTTTTTTGGCACCTGCCCTGTCCATGAAGCGACACTCTGGGGGGGTTGGGCTCCACCCCCTGGCAGAGAGAATGCTGACTAACCCCAGCCCTTTGCACTGGAGCCTGCTGGGGAAGGAAGCTGGCAGGATTATCTGGTTTCCCTTTGCAGCTCACCAGCCCAGCTGTTCAGCATCTCCAGCCTCCCTCCCCGCCCCTCAACAACCAAGCTGGGCAGAATGAGAGCCACAAGGGATCCGCATCTTTGCAATGCGCCCCGGCCCATTCCATGCCCCAGGCCAAAGGAAGGGTGGTGTAAAGTGAGCCCCCACCCTCATAGGTGGTCTGCATGACAGAAGGCCTATGCCAGCACAGCCCGGGGCCATTTGGCTGCAGTGTTCCCCTCTCCCGGCTCCTCACCAGTTCTCATTGTTGATGTGGTCTCCAAACCCTGGGGTGTCGATGACAGTCAGCTTCATACGGACACCTTTCTCCTCAATATCTGAAACAGAAATGTGCAAGGGATGGTATAGGCAGCAAGCAGAGACAGGCCCAGCGTGCAGCCTTGCCCTACTACCAGAGATCTCTCCAAGCGGCTGCTCTCTTGGTACCTGCAGCCCTCCAAAGATACAGCATCCTATTACATCACTAGCATTTCAACTGCATTATAAAGAAGACACTATGCAGCTCGGCTCTCTCAATAGACCATATAACTCCTCCCCCTGCGAAGCATGATACACAACCAGCACTTTCAACTTATTGCGTTCTGGCATAAAGGGGTCTAGGCTGGTGGATACAGAGAAGATGCTCTGGCTTCTCTTGGCCTAGGAGGCACCCCCAGAGCTCTGTCACCCCGCAAGGTGCATGTATGCCCAAGAGACTCACCATGAGTGATCGACTTTATTTCAATGGTTTTGGGAATGCGCTCTTCAGAAGCTGGCTGAACGGATTTCCGGCTGACTTTGGATTTGAAGAGGGTGTTGATTAACGTGGACTTCCCCAAGCCACTCTGACCTGGAGGACAGGGAGAGTCAGAATCAGAGTTAGAATTGTCTCCATTTCACCTTTATGGGAATTCCCCGTCCCCACCATGCATCAAGAACACATTCTGCTAACTAGGGTGGGGCCAACTCCGCAGGCAGCGGCTTTGCACATACCTACAGTTTCTTTGCAGAATTTAACAGTATTTCCCAGACCCTCTGGGATATTTCTTCACACAAGCAGGATGGCTACATATTGGCTTGGGTACACATGTGTTGGAGCAAACGTTTCAGACCGGCTCATGCTTTGTGCCCCCTGCTGGCTGACATAGCAAAGTGGGTCCTATAGCTTATTCAACCCAGGTCTGTTCTCCTGCTCATGCCGCACGTTAGTCAAGTGACCTCAGCACGTGGGTGTGGATCACTGGAACTGCAGCTCCGTCTTTGAAAGTGAAAGCATCCTTGGTAATGCGGCAACACACTCAGTGGAAACAGCTTCCTCCTGCAATCAATACGGTTCTCTGCCCCCTGTCCCTGTTCAGGGTGGAACACAAAACCCGTGTGTTTGAAGACATTGCCCGGAGATGTGGGATGGAAAGAGCAGGAATCTGGCACCCCGTAGAGTGAAGTCAGACAAGAGACTCCAGTATGGAACAAGATCTCACTTGGTTGAAGACGTGCTAGACAGAAAACACAGCCCATTTGGGCACAACTAGACAAATTCATTGGGGAGCATGTGAATAGCTAGTTTGTCAGTTCGCTGAACAGCAGCAGCTCACACGACCAGTAAGGGCAGAGATACACACAGCACAGAAGGGCTAATGTTTACAGAACCCCTTTATTAACCTTAACTGAGCCAACACAGAGGCCACACAGTCATCTTGAATTATTTATCTGCCCCCTGTAAGGCTGCAATAACCATTTCCCTCCTTAACAAGAGGATGGGAAGCAGACAAGCTCTCCCTCCGCCATGACCCCTTCAATAAAGATTTTCTTAAAGGGACTTACAGATTGAAATGGCCCACAGGAGGGCTCACTTACAGGCTTCCTTCACTGTCTGTCCCACATGAATCCCATTCCTTGCAAGGCTCCTTCTACCTTTATCTCAGCCGATATTAAAGAGGACACTCTAAACTGTATCTTATGTTTTTGATCATCCACCATGACAGACAGCTTCCCCCAAGCTCTTCAATATATCCTGCACGGGATAGATACGAATGATCCAGGACTAGGCTAAAAACAAAACTCGATGGTTTATGGCTGAGATCACAAAGGGGAATAAATTAGGTCTGGGGATAGATTGGTTCTTTCAGCTAAACTAACGAAGCATCGGCTCTGGCCCCAGAAATGAGTCACGTTTAACAGGACCAGAGGTTCTCTTAAGGGTCAGATTTGGGCAGCGCATGGCAGCTTGGGCTAAATCCATCTCTGTTGGTTAGATCAATGTTCCAGGAAAAATAGCACAATGATAGTGCTAGAAAATTCCTACGAAAAATACTGTCAGACAGGCTTCAGCTACCGAGCAGAGCCACTCGCTTGCTAACTAAATTTGCAAAAGCACTTCAGAGTAAGCTTAGTCCCAGCCCCTGCCCCACACCCAACCTCCACCTCCATGCCCACCCTTCTAGGACCGAGAAGATCAAAATACCCCCTTCCCCATCTCCCCAAGCATCCAGAAAACTCATAGGTCCCAAAAGCTTCTGCACTGGTTTGCTCTCCCATAGTCTCTCCCCACCTGCTTTTAGCAGTGCCAACAGGAGGAAGTCTTGTTTTTGTCAGTAGGCAGAGAAGCTATGGGTGCAAAAGAAACACAGGGCAAATTCAGTTCAAGTGTTTTGCCCTTTGCAGAGAGTTTCATCAAGCAACAGAAGTGTAAACGCCTGAAGTGTAAACAAAATAGGCTAATCTAGGTATTCTATTTGTGATCTTGTTAGTTTTTCCCATATAATTCTAATTAAGATGTGATACATTGTTGCAACCTGTGCTAGTCTGTTCCTGCATCTAACGCTGTTTAATTAGCTGGAGTGAAAAACACTAGAGAAGAGCAGCTCCTGGGAGCGGGTAGCAGAGACGGAGGTTGGAATGCGAAGCTTTTTGGCCATCTCTGGTCAGTACATACTATGCGGATTTTGTTCAGGAAAGTAGTTACTTTGCAACTTCTCAATATCTCAGAATAAGGAGCCATTTTTTACATAGTCCTTTTCCTGGCTGTAACCACATCTTAGCGGCAGGGATTAGGGGACTAAAGTAGTTCTGGGAAATCCAGACTGACCCACAAGTTAAACACTTCCAGGAATCTGATTGAAGCTCTCAACAATATTGTTGAGGACATTAGTAGTGCTCATGGTGGCAAAGGTCTCCAGAGAGATTTGCTCTACAGAAAGGATGGTCCTGTGTTGAGTGCACTAGACTGGGTCACAGAACACCTGGGTTCAACTGCCAGCACCACCACAGGCTTCCTGTGTAATTCTGGGCAAGTCACTTAACTTCACTGCCCCTTGCTTCCCCAACTGTAAAACGAGGATAATAGTACCTGTCTTTGCAAGTGCTCAAATGCCAGAGTGGGGGGCCATATTATACCTAGATAAATGTCTGGGCAATACAGTGGGGTGTTGTCTGGCTCTTTGTGGGGCTGCCCAGCTGACCACTAATGAAGAAAGGCAGAGGACGGGACCAAGAAAGAGCTGACTGGAAAGAACGTGTCCAGGGAAGGCGTGCTTCTCTACAGCTCCTGTAAGCAAGTTGCCTGGGAAGTTGCTTTCCAATACAGGTTCATTGGGTGCTCTGCACTGCCACATGACTAGGCTAACCCTGAGGATCCCACTCAGCTGCATTCAAATGGACTCCACAGAGCGCATGCTTTAGACTAAGCCCATCAGGAAGAAGGACTGAAACTGCTTGGCTACTCCTCATTTCTCCCTTCTGTCTGCCTGAACCAGAGACCTGTGGATGACTTCCAGACAGTTTTAGGAACATGGCAAGACTCCCAGATTCAGCAAGAGCGAGCGAGAGAGAGAGAGAGACAGACAGACAGACACACACACAACCCCCAAGTAATACTGCAGTTCTGTGGGAGCCCTGAAATAAGCAGCTGCCCCATCCCCTTGCCCTTATCTGTACAGATTCAGGAAGCCTGTTGTCTCCCAACTTGGCATGGTATTTAGTCAGGCAGGAGAGAGTGAGGGGATAATGGGAGATCCCATCCTGGGGCCTCAGACTTAGACCTGTAGGGCTAGAAGGGACTTTGAGAAGCCATCTAGTCCAGCCCCCTGTCCTAAGGCAGGACCAGGTAATCCTATCCCATCTCCGACAGGTGGTTGTCCAACCTGTCCTTATAAAGCTCGGTGATCCATCGCAAGGGTCACCCTCCCATTCACATGCACTGAGCACCCCTCGCCCGCTCTGTTGCATACCCTGTGTTTTCCTGTGATAGGCAGAGAGTTTCAGCACTTGTTTAGGCTGCCACGAATTCCCTGGCCTGTGAACACTCAGCCAGGAGCTTGCCAAGGAAAGAACAGAGTTTTCCAGCCACTGTGAGGTATGGGCTTCCACACCATACACAGCATTCTGCAAAGGCAAGTCCAGGCCCCTCTTAAAAGTCTCCCATCACCACCAGAACTGCAGAAGGAAGAGGTGCCTTCCCACTGCAGCCTGCCCTTGGATGGCAAGAGGAGAGTTGTGGCTCCTGGGCATCACAAAGCAACACCCCTAAGCTGTGAACTCAGGGTATCCCAGGACAGGGCAGAAGCAAGTCCAGCCCTGCCAGGGGCCTAGGGTCTCAGTTCATGCAACTTTGGATCTCATGAAGAATCTTGATCTTTGGGGGACAGAAAGTCAGCTGAAATTGCAGCTGATTTGGGGAGAAGCTATTGTAACCCGCAAAGCTGGCCCAGGCTCACCAGTCTCAGTGACTCTGACCCAAGTTCCGGGTTTGTTGTGAGCCAGGCCTGGTTTTGGGCTCGCTGCACAGCTCCAGGGTAACCAGCAAGGAGGCGCCGGCTGTCCAGGTACAGGAAAGGGATGAGGGCAGAGAGAGCAAGAGAGCTACATGCCAGGGGGCTGGAAAGCCAGGTGCAGAATCAGGCTCCCAGGGGAGCGGATGTCAGAGGAAATGGACAGTGCCAGCACACATGGCAGGTTAGGCCAAAACTACTCCAGTCGTCTTTGACCCCCCAGACTTTCTTTCTGTACTTTGCCAGCCCAGGATAAACAGTGCTTGGCACCCTCCACCATCGGGGAGAGCAAACATTGTTCCACTCCATACCCAGCAGCAGGAGGCACTGAGGGAGAGAGGAAAAAAAAAACAAAACACATGTCAGAGGCCTTGTGCTCCAAGCAGACTCGGTGTTGTGTTCTCTTCCCCTTGCACCCTGCCACGGGTCGGTCACCTGAGAAACTGCTTACCTACAGCTGACTGGCCAAGTCCTGCTTACAGTTGCTCAAGAGGAACTGAGGACAAGCTGCTTTGAAAGCCCTTATTCCTGGGGATTATGCAGGAGTCAAGTGTAGGGTGATCATATTTCCTAACTGAAAACATTGGGTGTAGCTGTGGGGGGCTGGCCCGAGCCCTGCCCGGCATTGCCCCCCACCCGAGCTGCCATCAGGGGCATCATGACTTTTTTGGCAAAACTGGGCATTTCTCCCGTTTGCTCTTACCTGAACATTCCTCTGCACTTCCCCTAGGGCAAAAGCAAATGGGAGAAATGCCCAGTTTTGCCAGGACAGAGTTTCAAAAGGGGGTCTGTCCTGGCCAAAACGGGACATATGCTCGCCCCAGTCAAATGGGTTCCGACTTCCAGATCCCAGGTGGAGTTTCACAGGTCCAGGCAAACCACCTTGAACTTTGCAAGCTGAGCAGCTTAGATCTGGGTACCACTGCAAAGCACGGAGCATCGATGACAGTTTTACAGGCAGTGCAGGGAGCACAGATAGCACTAGCTCTGCTCATTTCTTTTATAGACAGATGCTTCTTCAAAGGTTGCTCTTCTGTAAAGCCTCCCCCTTAATAACCAAACCTATAGATCCACGTGCTCAGATTTCAATTGCTATCTGCTGAGGCAGACAGTTTTAACCTGAGGCAAGTTTCGTAAACCTCTTAAATTAGAGGCTTATAAAAGGGAAACTTAGATAGCCACAGCAGTAAAACTTCAGCTAGAGCAGCAGTAAGGAAACCTGTGGCCTCCAAGTGAGGGCAGGTGGGTTGTGGTGGTGGGGATTGCCGGAGACCGAAGGAAGACTCTAGGTTCCTTGTCCTTTATCCACTGCAGCCTCAAAGGGATAACAAGAGCTCAAGAACGTCTATCGGTGTATCGGGTTTTGGCACCAAGCTCACCATTCACAAGGGAAGAGGGAAAAGCAAAGCTCCTCCCCATTCCCACATACCACAAGCACCAGGGATGCTATAATCCCAGTGTACATTGCACCAGGGTAAGCTTTTATATGCTGCAGGCCACTCAGACTGGCAAATGGTCCAGCCAGAGGAGCCTCAAAATGAGGCCAGCCCCATTGGGGTCCTTTAATTACATCAGCAAATCTTCGGTGTTATTTCCTCCCCTGCTTATAAAGCTGCTGCACCCCCAGTCCAGCTCTGAGGGCCAAGCGGTTTGTGCCTCACCCAAGCAGCAATGGAAAGGCAACCAGGACGCAAAGCGACAGCCCCTCCTCTTCATCATAACACATCGAGAATTCAGCTGCAGAGGAGTAGACACCTGGGGCCACGCTGTGCCATGCTGCACAGGCCCTGCTTACACCACAGCAACTACCCTGATAATGGTGTGCGTTTCCAACCCACCTGCTGCACACCCCTCTTCATCTCCAGCCTCGTACACCCCACCTGTAAACTGCACTCCTCCCCGTCCCCAGGCCTTTCAGGAAAAGAGCCCTGCTCTGAGGCCTTGTTTCACAAGAGCACCATCTCACACAGCGCCTGGTATCCCCAGGTAAATGCAGCAGATCTGGGGAAACTGTCCGTACAGCTTGGGCAGAATCATTGCTTACTTCTTGTTTATCTGTAGTACAGTAAAACCTAGAGGCCCCAATCGAAAACCACGCCCCATTATGCTAGGAGCTGTACATACTCACAGGAAGAGGTTGAAATAATGCACTTACTACCGGCCTCCCACTTATACCATCAAACCACTGCACTGGGGACAAAACAGGAAGAGAGAGGAGAAAGACTCCTTGGTCCATGGCCCAAGCGGGGGCACTGAGGTCTGGCTGTGGGGAGCCCCCACTAGATTTAAGGGCGCACAAACTCTTAAATGCTAAACGATGTGCCTGGCAACACTGATCCCAACCAACTCTCTGCTTTAACAACCGATAGCAAGCCAGGCCCCTTAAAGTAGAAGGGAGTTTGCTGACTCCGAATGCAAGAATCCCAGCATTAAATCTTGGAAGCTGCTCCTATAGAAGCTACAGGGAGAATAATCTTGTCAAGGAGCTATAAAATAAACAGCTTGTCCTCCACCAAGCACAGCACAGCCGGCGTCTCCTGGGAGAGCAGCGTCTGACGGGAACTCACCGACTACCATGATATTGAACTCAAATCCCTGCTTCATGGCTTTCCTTCTCATCTGCTCGAGGATGGCGTCGATCCCGACGTAGCTGAAGTCGGGAGCTGGCTTTTCGGGCCGTGGCGGTGCTGCCTGCTTGAGGCCAGCATCTCTGGGGGCGTCCGTCATGCTTGGCGTGTAACTGGGAACTGCCTCTGGACCTGTGGAAGTGAAGGAAGAGCAATGAGGAACTCTGGGAAGTAAATGCTGAGTGCAGAGCAACGGGAGAGGATGGCAACAAACACCTTCTTGCCCTTTAGCTTGGAAGCTGAGAGACACCCTGAGCATGAGTGCCAATGACTAACCTAGCCAAGCAAGTGAAGGGGACAGATGGGTTAAAAATGGATAATGCATCACAGACGGTGCTTCCTTGGAGTGCAGTTAGCTTGGTTTACCATTCACTGCACCCAACTATGGGTCTAAGAACATTACAAAGCTTATTTAAAGCAATTTAAAATGGAATATTAGGTTGTCCAACAAGGCCCATACCAGAGACCCCTCCTGCAATATCTTCCCAACCCCCATCCATCCCCCTCTGATACCCATTCACAAGAGCTGCCTGGTAGAACAGGCTGCCCTTGCGTCATATCCCAAAGATCATCAGAAATCTGATGATGCAAATCAATCACAGCAAGGAGGGAGACGAATTCCAGAGCCAAGGAACCTTCCTGTAAGTGTCGTAGTCAGAATATTTAATCAGACTGATGAAGTCTTAGTGAGATGAGATCTCAGCACAGACCCTGCTACTAAGGGCCTGTCTACATGGGGAAATTTACCGACTCAGCCTAGTGGTAGTATTATACCGCACTTACAGTTTTGCTTCAGCTGCTTCCAAAGGACAAAAGCTAGGCTGAAAAGAGGCCACTCTAAATCCTGAAAGAGTGTTCACACAAAGTGGGGTGGGGGTGTTGGTTTATACTGCATAGTTGCAGAGATAATTATACTGGTGTAGTTCTGCTGGTAAATTTCCCTGTGTAGACAACCCCCTACTTGATGTTCATAAATGGGACAGTATTGCCTGGTTTGAGAGACCGTTGTTGGGTTTGTGGATTAGCAGAGGGAGAATTAGTAAAGTTCCATTGTATTGTCACTATTACGAGTCTGTGGAGGCGGGGGGAGGAAGTGGCGTGTGGGTATCAAAAGATTCAATTACTTGGTTTAGAAAGAAAAAAAAGTGCCTTGTAACCAGCCACTCCCACACCCACATGTTAACAGAGCTGCAGGTTCATGCTACCTGTAAGGAAACACTGCAACTGTAAGCTGCTAAAGGGCAATTACAAAATGCACAAGTGTAAACCTTGATTGTGCCCCACTTTGTTTGGAAGTGGCTTGATCAGGGAAACCCTGTAAATTAAAAGGGGGGAATATCTAAACTGCATCTCCAACCCACACGTGACAACTCTGCTCTGTGGGTCAGTGTGTTATTTCTGGGGCTCCCGAACTAAAGTAGCTCATGAATTCATCCTTTCCAGAAGGAACCAGGGCCTGCAATGACAGCCAAAGTTGTTCAGTTTTTAGAGAAAAACTCCAGTAGAAGCCAAAAAGCTGCCACCTTATAGGATGTTCAACCCCCTCTCCACCAGCCTGGGTCTTGGGAGCTGCAGCCTAGTTCAGCGTTTCTCAAACGCAGCCACCAGGGATTTTTCTTGTGGCCACAGCCTCCTGGGCAGTGATTGGGGGGAGCGGGGGGTGGGGGGTGGGTGGGCAGAGCAGCAGTGAGCGGACCCTGCCCTCCTCTGGAGACACACAAGCTGGAGGAGCAGGCAGCCAGTGAGTTCCCCACCTTCCTGGAGTAGTGGGGGTTGGGCTTCAGCTCTGGGGTGGCAGGCTCCACCCCCAGGCTCTGGCCCCGAGCTCACCCCCCTTATCCCCTGGCCCCGCTGCCTCCCCCAGTGCCCCATCGCCTCTGGCCCCCATTGCCTCTGTACCCAGGGCTTAATTTGTCCCCGGGGTTGCTGGGGATGAGTAAGTCTGCTGTGAAAATGATATTTGTATGTTTGTTAATATCACTTTTCACAGTACACTTAGTAGCTAGCAAGTCTTTTAAAAAAAACAACAACAACAACAAAAAAAGCAAAGGAAACAAGCAAAAAAGACAAGAATGCTCAAAGCACATTATGTGTGTTTCTGTTCTGTTTAGGTCCAGTAAAGAATAGAGACAACTGTACATTAATTTTTATTATTGAGTCTTCAAAAAAAAAAACAACCAACCCCTATGTAGATAAATTGCAATGATTTGGACATATGTATGTGCATATTTATTCCTAAAGTATTTTAGGGAAAATGGTCAGAGCGGCCACCAGCAAGATTTGGTGGCCACACTCTGAGGCCACCAAAAAATTTGTTGTGAGAACCCCTGGCCTATGTCCAGAGCTTGGTTCTCTATTCTGGAGTAATCAATGTCTTCTGGGAAGTCTCCTAGGCTCTGGACACATTCCCCCCTCACTGCTACTAGGCCTAGCGAGGATGAAATCAGACCCTCTCCTGGCTTGTTTGCCTCACTCCGCTGTTATTTTTGGCCTTTTATGATGTGCTAGGTGCTTCCCCCCCCCTTAAGTCCAAAAACATGTGTGTGTGACTGAGTGAGTGAGTGTGGGTGTGTAAGTTTAGCTGAATTAAAGAAGCCTACATCCAAACAAAGCCACTTTCACATTCACCATCCTCTCTCTGCCAGTGACCTGCAAGAGCTTGTAACCTCTTGTAAGCCAGACAGTCAGTCAGGACTCACATGAATCTGGCACTAGGAAGCATTCACTTCGCCCAAGTAGCACACATTCTATTGCACATACTCAATCCTACATTGCAGAATACAAATTGACAGCACAAATGCATTTAGACCACTTCGAACTTTAAAAACAAAAACAACCACACACACAATCCCGGGCTCTCCAGAACAGAGTTACACACAGATCCAGTAGGGAACACGCCAATTTTTATATGCACAGTAGCGGCATGTTCCTTCAAAGCATAGCTTTGTACCAAAGCCACAAAAAGTCATGCTGATAATGGGCTGCTGGCCCCAACACTGCTCCTTGCAAAATTATAGACCCAGCAAGCCAGAGGTCTTTCCATGGATCCTGAATTAGTGCCATTTTCAAAATGGCAAGGCCAAGAGTGGAAAAAAATCCTACATACCACTTGAAAAAACAAATCCACTTGGAAAGAATGTAACCGCTAGGAGAAATACTGGGTTATGTAAGGGTTTAACTGTTGCAGTTACAGAAACAGTAACACAAAGCACCCTTCTAGGCATAGCTTAGGTAAGAGAGATCAGTAGGACTGAACCCTAAACCTGTACGATTCTGGGGTGGTTTGTGGGGATTGCTCATGTACGTGCGGGAGGATTCAGGTGCAACAAGGCAGCACTGGAGCGGAAAGCTGGCAGCAAAGAAATTGGAGCGTACTTTCTGTGCTCAGCTAAAGAAGCCGCATTGTTTGTACTCTAAGAAGCCGCATTGTTTGTACTCAGAACCGGGAAACAAAATATCTGGAGAAGAGAGTTATTCTCCATTTGCAGCAAAGGAAATGCACCTACAGCATCTGCTCCATGTTCTCCAACCCACACAACTTCTAACAATGCTTGCAGTCCTATGAGAGGATGCAACATGCATTGCTACATAGGTCTGTGCTTGGCAAACAGAAAGGCAAACCCCCATATGGTGCAAGGGAATGGATTAGAGACGCCGAGCTGGGATGTTCCAACCCAACTCACACAAGTCCACACTTGACTCCGCCAAGGTTCTCATGTTTCAGCAGCCCCAGTAGACCAGATAAAAGCCCTACGACATCAGAGGAAATGCAGACAACATCCTGTTGGTGCAAATCGAAATGACTTGCTGCCAGCTAGTGTATGGCAATGCAGTTAGGTAGCAGCTAGTTCCACAACTGCTTGGTCCAGGCTAAAAGAAAATGTAATCAGAAAGAATTTATTTTAAATGTTTCTCTCTCCTCCAGCTGTGGTCTGAAAGCTCAACCTGACTAGGGGAAGGTTACTGACCCTACAGGGCAAAGCCGCGACGCCAACTCTGCATGCAGTGCTCTCAAATGCACAGGAGAGATTTTGTGACAAAGGAATTGAGAATATTTTTTTCATTTGACCTCTCAGTGTTGCAAGTAGCCATAAATGTTACTTGTAGCAAACATAGGTGAACAATTTTTAAGATGTGTGACTCTAAATTGACAGGGTTCCTTTAATAATCAGCAATTAACAAACAAAAAGTCAGTGTCAATAGGTGCACTCGAGCATCCCACTTTGGCATGGTTGGTTGTGTCCTGGCCTTATTCTCACCAGCCAATTTGTATCCAGGATTCCTCTGACATCCCAAAGCATGAGTAATTTGGCTGCAGCAGCTCTTGGAACAATAGGCTCTCCTGCTTTTCTCCAGGCAGACTTTTCCATTATGGCTGGGGGAGTGTTCTCGCCAAACATGTATAAAACAGTCTCAGAACTAAATCTGAACAGATGCAGTGGTTGGCTGTACATACATGCTGCCAGGATTTCCTGTTAGTATTTAAAACGTATCTTCTTGATCATGGTAATAGTGCCAGAGCTGCAGAACTTTCCATAATACTCATATCAACACCACTAACCAGAAGCTCTGAGTGCTAGAAGCGGGCATGTACTAAGCTACATAATACTGATACAGATCTGTGGTTGCTTAAGAAATTCATGGTTGTCACTATGCTGCCCACCTAGAGAACTCGTAGCAACAGCTAAGACAGATCTCAGATGCCTCTGTGCCCCAAAAGCCCCTACCCCTTTGCGCTATAGGAAAATCTCAGTCTAGGGCCTTTGACACACAGCCAAGCAGTTCCAACAGCATACTGGAAAGGCTAGTGACACATAGTATCCACCTCATTACAGATGCCTTGTTTCCTCTAGTTGAGGATAACCAGGTGCAACCCTCCCATGTGTTTTGTGGTGACACCTATCTGACGAAATAGCATGTTACTTTGCTTGCCGTTTGCACTCTCCAGAGATACATGGATAGGGGACCATCAGAATGTCACTGCACTAGCAAGAACAAAATAAACCGAGTGCTATGCTACACGCAGCAACAAGCTGTGCGGGAGTTCAGTTTGTCAGAGACCCTGGGATGGCTGATAGCAGTTCACACACACACACACTTCGGACTCAAGCCAAACTCAGCATCTGTGTATCAACATGAAAAGCTCACCTCAGGCACAGAGAGCGCATCTGCTACCCACGTGGGGCTGAGATGCTAAGAGCAAGTCCACGCACAGGCAGCCATAGTTAGTTAGCAGAGTGCATTCATTCAAAGACATAGGAACCCCTTGAAGCCAGCAAGTAGTTGAGGAGAAATGAGGGCCTAGAAAAAAATGGACAGGCAATGCACCATTCACAGTTCAAGAGATAACCTAAAGTGTTTGGGAGGCCAGGAAGAGAGCAATTGTAGACTGTGCATATTGACTGGATTCCCATTAGAGTCAGAGTGCTTCTAGTACCCTAGGTTTTAGAGCAATCATAAGAATGTAAGAACAGCCACACTGGATCAGACCAATGATCCCGTCTTCCAACAGTGGCCAATGCCAGATGCTTCAAAGGAAATGAACAGAACAGGGCAATTATCGAGTTATCAATCCCTGTTGTCCAGTCCCAGCTTCTGGCAGTCTGAGGTTTAGGGACACCCAGATATGGGGTTGCAGCCCCGACCCTCTTAGCTACTAGCTGTTGATGGACCGATCCTTCATAAACTTGGGTAATTCTTTTCTTAACCCACTTATGCTTTTGGCCTTCACAACATCTCCTAGCAATGAGTTATTCAGGTTGACTGTGCGTTGGGTGAAGAAGTGCTTCCTTCTGTTTGTTTTAAACCTGCTGCCTATTAATTTCATCGAGTGACTCGTGGTTCCTGTGTTATATGAAGGAGTAAATAACACTTCCTTACTTTCCCGGTCATTTTCCCGCTTAGTCTTCTCTCTTCTAAGATAAACAGCCCCGGTCTTTTTAATCTCTTCTTAGATGGCAGCTGTTCCCTACCCCTTTTCATTTTGTTGCCCTTCTCTGTACTTTTTCCAATTCCAATACATCTTTTTGGAGATGGGGTGACCAGAACTGCATGCACTATTCACAGTATGAGCATACCATGGATTTATATAGTGACACTATGATATTTTATCTCTTAGTATCTATCCCTTTCCTAATGATTACCAACATTTTGTTAGCTTTTTGGACTGCGGCTGCACATTGAGCAGATAGTTTCAAGGAACTTTCCATAATGACCCCAAGATCTCTTTCTTGAGTGGCAACATCTAATTTAGACCCCATTGTTTTGCATGTATAGTTGGGATTATGTTTGCCAAAGTACATTACTTTGCATTTATCAACACCGAATTTCATCTGCCATTTTCTTGCCCACTCCCCAGTTTTGTGAGATTCCTTTGTAACTCTTGCCAGTCAGCTTTGGATTCAACTATCTTGAGCAGTTTTGTATCATCTGCAAACTTCGTCACTTCACTGTTCACCGCTTTTTCCCTGATCATTTATAAATACGTTGAACAGCATAAATTCGAGTACAGATTCTCAGAGAACCCATCTATTTACCATTTACCATTGTGAAAACTAATCATTTATTCCTATCTTTTAAGCAGGTACTGATACATGAGAGGACCTTTCCTCTTACCCCATGACTGCTTATTTTACTTAAGAGCCTTTGGTATGGGACCTTGTCAAAGGCTTTCTGAAAGTCCAAGTTCACTATATCTACTGGATCACCCTTGCCTGGTTGCTTGTTGAACCCCTCCCCCCCCCCCCAAAAAAAAAAAGAATTCTAATAGATTGGTACGGCACGGTTTCCCTTTACAAAAACAGTGTGGACTCTTCCTCAACATACTGTGTTCATCTAGGTGTCTGATAATTTACTAGAGTTTTCAGCAATTTGCCTGGTACTGAAGATAGGCACCACCCTGTAATTGCCAGGATCGCCTCTTGAACCTTTATTAAAAATTGGCATTACATTAGCTACCCTCCAGTCATTTGGTACAGAGGTTGATTTCAGTGATAGGTCACATACCACGGTTATAGGATTACCAGATGTCCCGATTTTATAGGGACAGTCCTGATATTCGGGGCTTTTTCTTATATAGGTGCCTATTACCTCTCACCCCGTTCCGATTTTTCACACTTGCTATCTGGTCACCCTACACGGTTAGTAGTTCAGCAGTTTCATACTGGAGTTCCTTCAGAGCTCTTGGATGAAAACCATCTGGTCCTGGTACTGGTTAATTTATCCACTTACTTGTTCCAAAACCTCCTCTATTGATGCCTCAGTCTCGGACAGTTCCTCAGATTTGTCACCTGAAAACAATGGCTCAGGTATGGGAATCTCCCTCAATCTTCTGCAGTGAAGGCCTATGCAAAGAATTAATTGAGCTTCTCTGTAACAGCCTTGTTTTCCTTGAGGGCTCCTTGCTGCCTTGATAATACAGTGGCCCCCATGATGGTTTGCAGGCTTCCCGCCACTTTGCAGGTGACTTTCTTCAGAGCCTTACAAAAAGGGGGATAAACACAATTATCTCCATTTTGAAGACAGGCAAACGGAAACACAGAGGTTAAATGGCTTTAAGATGGAACTCCCTGCTCCACCCTCTAGATCATGCTGCCTCTATTTATGACAAGTCTGAGAGGCACTCCGTGCAAGGAAAGTGTTCATCAGGAATGGTAGAGTTAGGGTATGTCTACACTGCAATTAAAAACCCACAGCTGTCCTGTGCCCTCTGACCTGGGATCAGGCTAAGGGGCTATTTAATTGCAGTGTAGATGCCTGAGCTCTGGGACCCTCCCACTTCACAGGGTCCTAGAAGCCTGGGCTCCAGCCCAAGCTTTAACATCAACACCGCAATGAAACAGCCCCTTAACCCGAGCCCCACAATCCCGAATCAGCTGGCATGGGCCAGCATTTGGTGTCTAATTGCACTGTAGATGTACCCTTAAAGACGGAAGCCCAAACTGAGGGATGTTGCTTAAAGCCCTACCAGAGAAGCTGGTTTCAAGTCCTACACGACAGCTATATCAGAATGCAGCATCCAACCATGCAACATGATTCGGCATCATCCCTGTGTATTGCCATGGTTTAACTCTTCATATGCTATGCACGTCTCTGGCTACAAAATGCCCCCACTGCCAGGGTTACTGGGGCTAGAGGCAGAAGAGTGGGCCCATAACAAACTCTCCCGTTCAGAAGAGCCAGGAGAAGCACTGCTGCTAAACTGCCTGAAGCACCATCATGCACCTCTAAAGGAGCAACAGGAGCTTCCACTGGGACTTTCGTGGGCCTCGAGCCTTGTTCTGCAGCATCTGTGCAGCCCAGTTACTCACTCCTGCCCCAGGCTGCTGTCCCTTCTCCTAGTACTGAGTGCTGGTCTCTAGACTGGGTCAGAGTCTTCACTCGGATTAGCACAGAGGCTCGTACACCTTGAAGAGGGTACAAAACTGCCGCAGAAAGACAACTTGATTCTCCCCTCTTCTTCTTGGAGATCTGCACAGGCAGGATTTCCCCTCCATAGAGTTCATTTCTCTCCCCACAGATTCCTTCTATTGCTGGCCTTCAGTCTTCTGTTTGCACTTAGCACCTGGTTACCTCCTGGTAATTCCTCTCAACTACAGGTACTCCAGCGAAGGAAAGACGCTCCAGACCCCTCAAGGGGAAGGGGGAGTTGCTACCAGCTGTTACAAATGTATCTTTCCCTGTATTTGGGGTTTCAGGCATGGGTGTGACAGGGAAACACACAGACTTGCATGATCTGACAAGCCCACTCGACAGACCTGGATGTGGGATGCACAGTGCTGAACCAACAGTATCAGTCAGCTGAGGGGATGAAAAGCAACAGCTTCTCAGGGTCAGGTATCCACGAACAGCTACTAGAGCAGTCCAGACCAATGCCAACTAACCTCTGAACCGCTGGGCACCAAAATCCCATGACAGCCATGGCTGGTGGGTGCAACGGGGATGTGTTTTAGAGCCCGAATGTGCATACAGAGCACTCGACTGGTTAGAGGGCAGCATGGACCAAGCACAACACACACAGGTGCCGGGTCCCCGACCTTCGTCCTGCAGCTCAGTCCTAGGCTAAGCTTGGTGCTCCAGCCCAGGCATTTCCTGAGCAGAGGGGCCAGGAGCTCTCAAAGGAGGGAGGTTCCTAACTCCCATTGACTTCCCATGGGATTTGGGCCCCATGTTTTCTTAAGCTCCTTTGAAAAAAGTCAACCAGCATTTATGTCCAGAGATACTATGGCATGAATTTATGCGGATTAGGAAAACTCTGTGGTCATCACAGACTACTTTTAACCCAGCAAGGCAATTATTTCATAGCCCTTGCCCCCTCCACGGCGTTTCTTCCCTTTCCTCCCCACAATCACCCACTGAAATACAGACAGCCCATGAGAAACGAATGCCACGGGGCCTGCTCCTGGTGCCAGGGATGCCACAGCATGACCCCATTGGACAGTCTTCATTCAAGAGGGATGGCCACGAAGATGGCTGCTCCTGAATTAGGAGCACTCTGAGTCTTGTCTGCAGAACCTCTCAAGTCAAAAGCAATACAATGAAGTCAAAAGGTAGGTAAGAAATACGCTCCGGTGCTTTAGTTTTAGACCATCTGACGCAGAGGTGAAAGAGGACTGGGCAGCTGAGTGAACAGGGGCAGTTCATGCCTCACAGCTACCGTTTCAGACTCTCTGCAAGGGCATCTGCCTGAGTTGGCACCGGTTACCCTTGCTTCAAGTTTTGGAGGTTCTTATCCCCACCACAACAGCCATAAGCCAGAAACGGGAGAAGGATCTCATCTCTGCCTCCTGGGTCTATTGGTGAGATGACCGGACAGCTGCCGTACGTACATTGGTCAAGGTGATGGTTTCTGTCCAGATCCTAGTGAGGGCGGGGGGGGGGCTCCCATCCCAAAGAGGTGCCCATGTTGGTAGTGTCTGCAGAAAAACCAGGCCAAAAGCGAACCTGCAGACAGCCCTCTTCTCTCATTCCCAGGTGGGGAGGCACATTGGTGATGCAGATGCTGCTATGGAGTGAGTAGTTCAACCTGCCAATCCAGCACGTGGCACTTCGAAAGTGCACGGGAACTGAACTCGAGCTACATGACCTCCTGCCTTAAAGACACAATGGGTCCCCCCCCCTCCCCCCGATCCTTTAGAACAGTGGTTCTCAACCAGGGGTAAGCGTACCCCTGTGGGTACACAGAGGTATTCCAGGGGATACAGCAACCCATTTAGATATTGACTTAGTTTTACAACGCGCTTCTTAAAAAGTATTAGCGAAGACAGTACAAACTAAAATTTCATACAGTGACTTGTTTATATTGTTGTATATACTATACACTGAAATGTAAGTATAATATTTATATTCCAATTGATTCATTTTATAATTATATGGTAAAAATGAGAAAATAAGCAATTTATCAGTAATAACGTGGCTGTGACACTTTTGTATTTTTGTGTCTGATTTTGTAAGCAAGTCATTTTTAAGTGAGGTGAAACTTGGGGGTACACAAGACAAATCAGACTCCTGAAAGGGGTACGGTAGTCTGAAAAGGTTGAGAGCCACTGCTTTAGGATATGGCTACACTGCAATTAAACACCCATGGCTGGCCTGGGTCAGCTGACTTGGGCTTGCAGTGTTGACATTCAAGCTCAGGCTGGAGCCCAAGGCCTGGGACCCCATGAGGAGGGAGGGTCCCAGAGCCCAGGCTCCAGCCCGAGCCCAAACATCTACACCGCAATTTTGCAGTCACATGGCCCGAGCCAGAGTCAGGGCCAGCCGTGGGTGTTTAATTGCAGTGTAGACATTCAGTTACTGAGTTGGGTAGAAGTTTAGGTTAAATGGCTCCAACCCTCCTGATCCGAACTGCCCATTCCCTCACCAGGAAGTGCCATTTGAGGCTTATCTCTCACTCATTCATTTGCAAGAGAAGCAGAATTTTTGCAATTTGCTTCCCAATTCCCACTCTCCTCCTGTTGCTTCTCCCCAGAGGGAGGCTCTGTGACAGTAAGAGAGTTTAACCCTTTCAGCACTACACCATCCCATGTGGGCACTTCCCAGGAGAGGAACTCACACTAATCCCAACAGCTGCTGTTCACCATTCCAGCTAGCTACAGACACACAGCCTTCTACAGCTAGGGAACTCCACACTTTGGGATGCCAGCTGCCCTCTGCAGTGTCCCATGGCTCCTGTGCTCAATCCCCTGTGACTCAGGCAGGGTTGTCCCCTGTCTCTGGGATAAAAAGCTTATCAGTAGGGCACATGGCAAGGAGGAGCTTGGCCCCTGCACAAGAGACGGACTTAAAAGACTGAGCAAAATAGAAGAAAAAAAAAAACAGGAAACAAACATACAGAAAAAAAGAGAGCCTGAAGGGAAAGACTAAAAAACAAACCAAAAAACACACACACAAGTGAGGAAACAAAATAACCTTGCCTTTGTAGGACAGGGGATGGGAGTAGCCACTAGTTCTGACAGGAAGCTGGGGATCCAACCAGAACTGCTATATATTCCCTTCAACCCACCTACAAGAAATACCATGAGAGGTGTTGTGGAGGACTCCAGCAGCCCAGCATTATCCAAGCTTTGGAAAGTGAGTCCCCCTGCAGAAAACTGAAGTCACTTGCAGGTCCCCTACGATCCTGCTATGCGTTAAAGGCCCAACATCTTAATTTATACATGCCCTCCCTTCCCTCTACCCATGCTTTGGGAGACCCTGATGTAGTTCATAATATGACCCCTCCTTTCCTTTCTTCCATGCTTTGATGAGCAGAGAAATAGTTGAGAGTTCATAATTTCCTGTTTTAAAGGCCAGAAGGCGCGATTTTGATCCCACAGTCTGACCTATTGCTTAACACAAGCTAGAGAACCTCACCTAGGATTCCTGTACCATTTCTGTTCGCAATCAAAGTATCACGATTGGGGTCTCAGTTAGCACCCACTGAAATGAATGGGGCCATTCACACTGGAAAGCTACTGTTTCAGGCTCTCAGCAAACTCAGGCAGAGGTCTCTGCCTCAGTTACACTTGCTGAATGTTTTATTGACAGTCTCCAGCTGGTGTTTTAAAATAATTAGAGCTGAGATTCTGAAGAACAATTGAGAGGTCTCCAGCCAGTCGGTTGTATTCTGCACTTTGGAAAATGCTGTAATCTCAGGCTCTTTGAGAAGGAAGGAGAGCCGTCCAACAGGACATGTAAGTCTTGCCCATCTACCCTCCTGCTGTGCACCAGCTACCAAAACTCAGTCTCACTTTGCTGGACTCAACATCTTTCTAACCCACACACCAGTCCTCTCAGGGACAGGAAACCACATGCCCTGGTTTCTCTAACCACAGGAGAGTGCAGCTCAAGTGACAGACAAAAGTGCAGGAAGCCAACATTTCTAGAGAAAACAAATGTGTTGTCATTTAGCCTATTCCCCTTTCCCACTCACAAAGACTGTTTCCAAGAGAAAAAACTAAGTTATGGCACATGGCTTAGCTCTCCTGGACATCCCTGGATTGATTTCCCAGAATACCTAGCTTTCAGCACACTGTACATGGGTTCTGGAGCCAGGTGCAGCTGAGAAGTGCAATTAAGTCCTACTTGTATAACAACTTCACTCAGGGCCATCAGTTAGGATGGGGCATGGTCATACCCTAAAATCCTCTCCAGTGGGGTCAATGAAACTCCCTGCAAAGGCCAGGATACAGGGGAAAAAAGCCATCCCTCCCAGACACCCTATATTCAGAAAGACACACTGCACTGCCAGCTACTTTACTCCCCACTGAGAAACAGGAGTGGAGTGATTGGGGGATTATTTAAATAAATGAATGACACAAAGCTTGTCACCCTCCCCCCAGGGAGAAGAGCCCCTCTGCCCATAGTCCTGTCCCAGGTGTAAGAGGTCAGCAGAGGAGGGACAGAGAAAGGACACAAACCAGTGCTGGCCTGTGTTATGGCTTTAACTGCAGAATTTTAGTCCCATTTTTCCCTTTAAAAATGGAAGTAGACCCTAGTTAAATTAGCTGAAAAAAGAGTAAGCAGGTTGTTAAATGAGTGTCATTGGAAGAAACTCCCCATCTCTCTTTGCCCAGCTTCAGGCACCGTTATCTTCAGAGTAAGAGCTGCTACAGACACGGACAAAGCAGGTTGCCCAACCTAGCCCAATCCTGCACATATGCATCTGAGGTACCTGAGCAGTCCCAATGACTTCTACAAGGCCACTTGGGTGAGTAAAACTAGCCACAGGCGTCAGTGTTGACAGGCATTCAAGGGCAGCCATCAAGCTGTTGCGGGGTATTTAAAACCTCTGGGACTGTAATAAGGAGAGTTATGTCCAGGGAGCCTCCCTGTGGATTAGAGGTCAAAGCAGCAGGATGTGGGAGGAAGACAAGACAGGGAGGCCTAGAATACAGTGGTTTCTACTAAGAGCGCTGCTAGGGTTACAGTCTGGGAACTCATCTATACAAGGGGTACATTAGTCCTGGACAGGTTTCAGCGTAGCAGCCGTGTTAGTCTGTATTCACAAAAAGAAAAGGAGTACCTGTGGCACCTTAGAGACTAACCAATTAGTCCTGGAGAGGCTATGGAACACCTCTGGCACACCGATATCAGCAGAGCACATATCCCCCTTTGCTTCCCCCCACATTACCATCTAGGTTGCCTGCAGTTGCTTCCCCCTTCATTCCAACAGCAGCCCCTGTGCTAGCCGGCACCGAGGCTTTCCCATCTTCCTGCTAGGAATACAACCTCCTATTCATTCCATCCCAAACAATACTGGGCATGTAAGCAGGGCTCCAACTGAGGAGGGAGAAGAAACAACAGCTTGTCTTGTGGAGCTAATTAATTATAAATACAAGGGAAGGACAACCAGGAGGGAGAGGGCCCTGTGTTGAGCGTTTACCAGTTGAACCTTGCATGTGATCTGGGGGGGTTTTGTCTCAAGCCCTGCAGATGGAGTAGTATTGGCAGCCCCCCCGGTACAAGACCCTTAAAACACAGAGAGCCGCTGTTTCCTGACTCCATCTGCCTGGGTCCATTACACTAACTAGGGGACTCCCATGGGTTTTCAGATACTTTGCTATCAAGCTATTCCACTCCAGACCTCAGAATTTTTTAAGATACTGTTAAAATACCTCCCTGTGCTTTAGGCAGAGATGCCTGCTGTGAATTCAGCTCACTGCACAGGCTACCAGGAGCCTCTTCCATCCTGCCTTCAACATTGCATACAATGCAAGCAGAAACCTCAGCAAAGAAAGGAAACAGCAACTTACCCTGGCTGCTTTTATTGCTGGTGCTGCTTCTCCTCCTCCAGTCAGCTTGCAATGATTTCCTCCTCCCCCTAATCAACTAACTACTTCCACTTGCCTTGCTCTGTGCTGATGGTGAGCTCCCCCTTGACTAGCTGCAGTCAGCCTGCAAACACATCTTCTTAAAGGGGACTCGCTCCCCAGCACTCTCCTTTTCCTGTTCTTCTGCTCCCTGCCACCATCCCCACAGTCAACAGAATTCCACCCCTCCTCCCACAGCCACTTTTGAAAGGGCATATAACCCTCTTTACCAGAATCTTATATATGCCCACCCATCCTCCTAGGATGCCCTGCAATGAGATGGACCACCCCATGCTCTCCCTACCCCTCACCCCACCCTTTTGGAGTGGGAAGTTCCCTGCCTCTGGCAGGGAGGCTGCTGCATTGCAGGGCAATTTCAGTAGGCCTGCTGGAAACAACTGTGCCCCTGGAGAGTTAAGGCTTGCGAAGACAAAGGGTATGTCTACACTGCATGAAATACTCACGGCTGACTGGGTCAGTGGACTCGGACTTGCGGGGCTGTAAAACTGCAGTGTAGACATCCAGACTCAGGCTGGGCTCTGGGACCTTTTCCCCTTGCAGAATTCAGGCTCCATCCCAAGCCCGGACATCTACATTGCAAGTTTTACAGCCCCACAGTCCAAGCCTGTTTACATGGGCTAGCCATGGTGCTTAATTGCAGCATAGACAGACCCGAAAAGGCCTAGACATTTGGATCCACACTTCTGAGAGATTTCAGAGTAGCAGCCGTGTTAGTCTGTATTCGCAAAAAGAAAAGGAGGACTTGTGGCACCTTAGAGACTAACAAATTTATTTGAGCATGAGCTTTCGTGAGCTACAGCTCACTTCATCGGATGCATTCATTAGCTGGCTTGGCCTGTGTCTACTTGTAAGAACATGTCTGTACTGTGTATACTGTGCATGCCCTCAATGGAGTGATAGGGACCAGTTCCCTTGAAGGGTCCTTGCCAGCTTTAGAGATTGGACTAGATGGCTATCAGGAATGGCAGTGTCTTAGCAGGGATTTTCACTGAGAAAGAGCATCAGCAGCAGAGATCGATTCAGGCCCTGTCTAGACATCCATGGAGCTGCATGGGTACAAACCTCTAGTGAAGACACACTGCACCTTACCCCAGTGACTCACCAGGGTAAATTGCACTGGAGCAAGCGCCATTTTACATGGTTGCGTATTCACCGAGGGCAGGATGGAGGGTTTTCATCACACTGTGGCTCCACCAGGGTTAAAAAGCACTGACAATTATAGACAGGGCATTAGGGCAGACCCACCCATCCTGACTCCACATTCAAAACCACCCCCAGAGGGCTGTGTGCTGTGATGCTACCTCCTAACACAGCATCACCGCTTCAGTTTGGGCAAAGTGCCTGGTTGCCCTGCCCCTGCATTCCCAACCCGGGGTGCCAGCAGGAGCTATGGTCCCCTCCCAGCTGTGCCGGCAGCGGGAAGTTGTTAACATCCTTGGGGTGAGGCTGGCACTTCGCCTCTGGGTGCCTAGTGTCATAGGGACTTGGGGCCTGCTGTGCGAACGGAGGCTCTTTTCATAGTTAAAGGGACGGCAGCTAGTGGGGACTTTTTAGTGGGATGGAATACAAAGCCAGGCAGCCCCTGGGAGCGCCCCTTGGATTATTTCAACCACACAGCAGTCTGCTACAGTAAATAAACCCAAAGGCAGCCTACATCCCACCCCACCCCCAACATTACCTAGCCGACATCCTCAAATATTTGCATTAGAAGGGCCTCCCTAGCCTCCACTTCCCCCCAGTGCAAGCAGGAAGGCGGGATTCCCGAAGATTATCACAATGTAAAATGGCCAGGCTGGAATGCCTGGCGCCACCGCTGTCATTGCACTGGTGCACGTAGGCAGCCCGAGCCCGGATACCCTTGAACCAGCCAGGCCCTGGGATGAATGGAACCAGGCTTTGGTGCCCAGTGCTTTTCGGGAGTGGTCACTGCACCGTGGGCGCTGCCTACCTGTCCACCATCTCTGCAGCAGATCACACAGACCACGGAAATGGAGACATGCTGAGGCTGCTTGGCTCAGCAAATTAATTTAAGGGCACTCCTTCCTCTATTCTCCAAGTCCATTGTCTTCCCCAGATTAAAGCTAAAATGGCTCCCTTGTTCTGAGACCTGGTTGTCTAGGCTCCAATACTGTTGCGTAGATTCTTTGATCCTCAGGGATATATATATATTTTAAAGCTATCCCAGGAGACAGTACATTGCAGGACCAGGATCATAGGGCATTGAAGAGGTGAAGAAAGATCAAACTGTGCGCCCCTACTGCTTTGAAACCGGGTAGGGAGAACGCACAGATCAGACGTGTTATCAGCATCAGCAGTCCTCCCTCCAAGATCAAACCCTTAGACAGATTTCTGATAACTAGACCAAAGGAGCTGCTGCTATGCCACCAGCCCTCTGGGATCCTAGCCGTGTACGAAATACTCTTCTGCAGGAAAATCAGCCAAAGGCCATGCAACCCAAACCCAACTGGTGCCTAAACCCCCGGACTTCAAGTAGCATTTTGTGCCTGTTCTGTTGCTTTCTGTTGTCTGCGGCAGGCTCTATAACTCACATTCTGCTTTCCTTCTCCCCTAAGAATTGGCTTGAGCCGCCTTATTTCCCTTGTCCGGTGGTAGGTCCCTGCCGATTACAATGTTAACCCCGCTCATCCCGATGGCTGCCTTCCCTTCTCTTCTCTTCCCCTGGCTGCCAATCAGCTCTGGCAAGGTTGCTGAAGTTGGCATGTATCCCTCTGAAAACGGGCTGGAAAACAGACTGGACAGGATTGATTCCGGCCCCTCACTTTACTGATCGCCACAAATAACAATTGCTGAGAAAGTGCCGTCACTGCGTTGAAACCGAGGCTGGAAATCCAGCCTCAATCTGTTTACCCTGCAGCTGGATTACACCACTTTTTATGACTTAATAAAGCGCTAAACCCTATCAATGAGCATTAGTGTTTTAAGCTCCTTAATAGTGAAAATCCCACGCGAGATGCCAAACAGGGCCTTGCCCAGTAGCAGCTGGGCCCATCATTTTTTAAGGTCACTCCAGGTTTTCATTAGGTTAAGGGCCAGGACTGGGTCATGCAAGCCAGCAGGCTCACCTAAACCGTGACAGGGCCTTGCTGATGTAGGACTCAGTCACGCTCATGCTGAAGTCAATGTCTTAAAGAGAGCAGGATCGGGGCCTTCGAACAAGAGCTATCAATATAAAATGGTTACCACTGAAAAGCCATCATGTGCCAAGAGTTAGCACGCAGCTGTGTCTGAGGTGCTGCATTTTCCATCTGTGCTTAGAACAGGAAATCAGTGCGGTCTCTCAGATGTGTGCTGACTTTATAAATGGTGGCTAATCTACACTTAACTATTATTAAAATAATTACACATGCTCAGGATTACAACCATTTCCTGGATGCTTGTGAAATGTCCCTACTCTGGGTCACGAGCAGGGATTGAACCAGAAACTTTACCCAAACAGCATGGACTTCTACCCCTTGAACTAAAGGAGTAACTCCACGAATTGCTAGCAGTAGCAAGTACTTATCCTCTGCGTGAGTGAGCTGCTGGAGGGAGAACATAACATGCTTGGCCAGCCTGTTATATTTGAAACTGAAGTCTTTTTTCTTTTTTTACAGATTTAATAATTTTATTAAGATGATGTTGAAGTAAAAAGAAAATGGTACAGAGTTTAAGCATAGAAGTTTCTGGTTATCAGGGAATAAAGTACAGATTATCAAGGGGTGCGAAATTCGGTTTAGGAACGGGTGGCGTAAGGAATACGTAATCTGCAATCTCCCCGATTGGCGGTAAAAGTTTAACGGGTCAAAGTACAGACACTGAGATATGGGGGTATTTTGTCCATATAATGGCTATGTTCAGGTGTGGAGTATGAGTGGATAAGATGATGAGGATGGATTTACCCTCATTTGGTGGGATTTAATGTTCAGTGAGTTTATGATTCCAGTTCATATGGTCCAATGGAAAAAGTCTCTCAGTCCCTTTCCCATAGCTGATGCACGATGTCGTACCGGCTCACACCTCCTGGTACTGTCGGTGGCCGGTGATGTGTTCGACATAGATGTCCCTGGACCATTGGATGGCGTCCAAGACCATGAGGTGCTGCATGAGCCGTGCGTACTACTACTGTCCTCACTGTTCCACACAGACTCGGATTTGTGATGTTAGCCTTGTTTGTGAGCAGCAGAAAACTGCAGAAAAAGTTTCTCCCCTCAACAAGTCAAGCGCTGTAGTGCAGTGGTTCTCAAAGCCGGTCCACTGCTTGTTGAGGGAAAGCCCCTGGCGTGCCGGGCTGGTTTGTTTACGTGCCGAGTCCGCAGGTTTGGCTGATCGCGGCTTCCACTGGCCACGGTTCGCCGCTCCAGGCCAATGGGGACTGCAGGAAGCGGCGCGGGCCAAAGGACATGCGGGCTGCCCTTCCCGCAGCCATGATTGGCCGAACCTGCGGACTCGGCACGTAAACAAACCAGCTCGGCATGCCAGGGGCTTTCCCTCAACAAGCAGCGGACCGGCTTTGAGAACCACTGCTGTAGCACATCTTATAAACACTGCATCATGGCTGGTAACTCACATACCGTGGGGCTGGTTGCTCACGTATCACGGGACTCTTACACGCTCTTTCGATCGGACTTACTGTTTCAGCTGCAGAGGCAACACAAAGAGCCCACCCAGAAAAACGATTGAAGGGTGGGGAGAATGAGCCCCCAAGCACAAAGACTATAAAGAGACATCCCCTGACTCTACCAAAGAGACACGCTGGGCATTTAGAACAGTACATTTCATCAAAGTTATTTGTGGACTGTTTGCATAGAGCAGTGATACTCAAGACCTCAGGGGTTCAGGAGCCAAATTAGCAATCAACGTGACCCAAAATAGCCACAGTCGTGTGAATTCATTGTTCCATTTACTACAGTACTATCTAGTCATATTTAAACAGTATGACAGGGAAATATTTAGATTACATATATCCCCACATATATCATTCTCACGCAAAATGACTGACCAAGTATTATTATTTTATCAACTACAATGGGTTAACAACATAGTAAAAGCCTCCTGATTGGTTAATAGTTAAGTCACACTGTGTTTTAATATCACGCACTGCAAAGAGGCTCCAGCAACTCATTAAAGACTCACTTGAGGCGCCGAAGCCTCAGTCGGAGTATCACTGGCACAGAGGAATTGCTTGTAATAGCAACACGACCACCTCTCACATTTGTGCTGTAGTAGCACCAACAGGCTGCTGAGGTTGAGGCCCAATTATACTAGTTTCTATAAATGGAGATAGGAAGAGACAGTCCCTATCCCGAAGAGCTTACTGCCCAAAACGACAGCAGGTTAGTGGCAGGAAGGATTCTTATCACCAGTTGCTAGTGAGCAACACAGAGATTAAGTGACTTGCCCAAGGTCACACAGGA
Organism: Lepidochelys olivacea; assembly: GCF_965140295.1. NCBI lineage: Eukaryota > Metazoa > Chordata > Testudines > Cheloniidae > Lepidochelys > Lepidochelys olivacea. The sequence continues at coordinate 18,481,453 of NC_140424.1, forward strand.
CATCTATAGTAGATCCAGGAATTGGATCCAGGACTCCTGAACCCCGGTCTAGGGTCATAATTCACAAGATCACCCTGCCTCTCTCTAAAAACTTTGGGGCTAGGAATAATTCTGGGCAACCCCCCGTGTTCTTATGAGAAGCGTCACAGATTTGCACTATGCACAAGGGGACATGCTGTCAGTGTTGCATCTCCTCCAAAACACTGGGCCTGATTCTCCCCTCCTTTGCACAGCCACTTACACGTGTGAGTGTAAAACTAGACCAGATCAAAATTCTCCATGCACACCAATGGCAGCATTTTATATCCCCTTGGTACAAGGCAGTGGAGAATCAGGCCCAGAAGCAGCCCAGGGTGCCAGAAATTCTGCTGGGGCACTGGTTCAGTACCGGCTCCCAGAGGAGACTCCGTGGTATGTCATGAATCATCAGTGCCAGTAGCACTTTCCACAGGAGCCCAGGTTTTCCTTGGGGCAATCCCATCCAAAGGCTGCACCAGGGTCCGCTGCTGCTTATCTTGGAATGGGTGGCCATATGGCCCACTGGACGGGCACCAGGCTAGGAGACAGGATTGCTGGGTTCTAGTTTTAACTCGGCAATTGATACGCTATTTTGGACACAGTACAGAGTGCAAGGTTCTGGCAGCCAGACGTTCGGCCTTCTGGCTCTTAACAACAGAGCTCTGAAGAGTGGTTTACAATCCATACAGGCGCACATCGCATTGATCCCTGGTTTACCGCACAGCAATAGGGCTCAGACACCAAACTGTTTGTATTTTATTTTTGGTAAATAAAATGGCCCAATTTGCAGTGGTGCCAATCACTCATAATTCCTACTGGCTTCAATGGGTGTTGCAGGTGTTCTGCACCTTGGAAACTCCAGCCGCTTGTATTGCAACTCTCAGATCAGGAGCAGAAAATGGAGCAAATTCAGACCATAGTGAAGCTCCATTAAAGTCAATAGGAGGCAGTGTGAGCCACTGAACAGGGAAGGACTCCGGTCCGCAAATCAGATTCTAGCCAGTGCAATTCAAATTTTTAACAGTGAGGGTAATTAGCCATTGGAAGCATTCAAGGGCGACAGGTGGGAGGGGCCCAGAGGGTCACATGACCCTCGCCAAATGCTGGGGGGGGTGGGGGGGACAAGGGGCCAGCAGCTGGCAGGGCCAAAGCCGGAAGGGAAGAGGCAGGGCCAGAGTCTCTCCTGTTCCGGCCATGCTGCCTGGCTGTTGTACTCTCCCACGCTGCCTGGGAGGGGACGCTGCCCAGCGTGGTGCAGCCAGGTAACGTGGGATAGGGAAGAGACAGGCTGGGGAGAGCGTGGAGGCCCTGGGCTGGGAGGAGTCATGTGTGGGCATCAGGTGGTGAGGCCACATGCCCCCCTTTGTGTCCCTCCCCACTAGTCGTCACCAAGGGTTGTTTGTGGTGGAGTCTCCATCACTGGAAATCTTTACATCAAGAGTGGATGTTTTTCTGAAAGATCTGATCTAGTTCAAACAGGAATTAATTCCGGGAAGCTTGTGATATGCAGGAGGTCAGTCTAAATTATCACAATAGTTCCTTTTGGTCTTGTAATCTATGAATCACCTGCCACTCGCCTGCACTGAGACCTTAGATAAGATACTTCACCTCTCTATCCCTTAGTTCACCCCAAAATGGAAGGACAATAATCAGGGCCGGCTCTAGGTTTTTTGCTGCCCCAAGCTCCGAGAGCGCAACTGCCCAAGCCAAAAAAAAAACAAAAAAAAAAGGAATGTGGGAATGCCACCACCCCTGGCATTGTGCCGCCCCAAGCACGTGCTTGCTTTGCTGGTGCCTAGAGCCGGTCCTGGCAATAATACACGTCTTCCAGGGTAAAGCGCTTAGACATCTATTGGTGAAGAGAACTATATAAGAGTTAGCTATAATCATTGTATTGGAATTAGATATTAATATTTGTTACATTCGATTGTGGCAGAGCCCCGAGTCCCTCCTCCTACATAAAATGCAATTTTCTTCTTCAAGTTGTCAGTTTTTGGCACTGGTTGAACTCCCTATTTAAACAGCATAATCCTTGCTTAGCATATGCCTGGGCCTGGGCAAAGACCCCATTCATTTCTGAACAGGGCTGCAAGCAGAAATTTACTTAGCGGCTTAATCCCACAAAAGGGAAACCTTACACTTTCTGGGGGTGAATGAACCCAATCCAAACTCCAAGGATTCAGAACAAACAAGACCCGGTCCTGCCACTGCGGGGCAGCCCCAGCAACAGGAGCAATGCAGAGACTTGCACTAAATAGCTGCAGTTCCTGTTTGAGAACAGATGTAAAAACAAACAAACAAACACAAAAAAACTCCCCAGACATTTGCAGTAGCTGGTTATTCACCAGTCATCTTTTTGGCCAGAGTTTTGGCCATAAATTTTTTGCCCCCCATATGCTGTGGTAAAGATACTCCATTATCAATGGTTCTAAGAGTCAGGAGAACGCAGCGTTGAATGGGAGCATTGAGTGGGGGGAAACTGAAGAGTGAGAGGAGGACGGTCCAGTGATTAGGGCTCTGGCCTTGGAAGACCTGGGTTCAAGTTCTTGCTCTATCACAGAATTCCTGTGTGAACATGGACAAGTCACTTAGCGTCTCTGAGCCTCACAGTTCCCCCATCTGTAAAGTGGGGATGATAGCACTGCTCTGCCTCACAGAGGTGTTGTGAAGGTAAATACACTAAAGACTGGTTTCAGAGTAGCAGCCATGTTAGTCTGTATTCGCAAAAAGAAAAGGAGGACTTGTGGCACCTTAGCGACTAACCAATTTATTTGAGCATAAGCTTCGTGAGCTACAGCTCACTTCATCTGTAGCTCATGAATGCTTATGCTCAAATAAATTGGTTAGTCTCTAAGGTGCCACAAGTACTCCTTTTCTTTTCACACTAAAGACTGTGAGGGACTATATCAGTACTTTAGATAGTGAGGGGAACTTTTGGAATCAAGTACTTTTGCAGTTGTGAATTTGTTTTGATTGGCAAGAAACCAGGGAGCAATTCTGACTGTTTCCCTGAATTCAATAAGCTGCATCATTCGTATCTTCTGGAGAAGCATCAGTTTTCCATTTGCCACCTATGATCTCTCCCTCCTGCTGCAGCGCAGGGAACATCTGTGTGGGAAATGCATCCGCTCTGACAGCTCGTTCCCACAGCCTGCTCCGTAAAATTCAAGCCTGGTCTTAACACATGAGTAGGGCAAGCAGCGTATTGGGGCATTTCAGACTCTGCAAGTCCTGGGCCAGTCTAACCTTCGCTCTCTCACAGACACTCCCCCGGGTTAAAGTACCAGAGGGAGAGCCAATTTACAACCTGATTCCCTCCTATGACTAGGAGCCCAACAAATCACATGGGCAGCTCTGGACATACCTTCCGCTTTGCTCAACCCTTTCAGGTGAAACTACAGCAAGTTTGGGAAAAGGAGCTGGGGCTCAGCTAGTTCAGCTCTGTGTCTCTTAAGAAAAACAACACATTCCTGTTCAGCGAGCTCGGCCTGGCTGCCTGACCCCTGGCTAGGAAGGGGAAAGAACAGCTCCTGCAGACTGACACCTCCAGCCTGGCTCGCATCCACCAGCAGGCACAGGACGGACGGACGGACGGACAGAAAGAACCATTCTGGATTTTGCCATTGGTTGATATGCAAAGCCGACTCTGCATCCTTGGGAGGCGTCAGCTGCTTTGCCAAGAGGGTGCGACTCACTTCCCTTCACCCAGCATTGCCACTGCAGCAGCACCTTCCTTCCAGCGCGGCTCATTAGCAGCAGGGAGACCCACAGCGCCACTAGGCCAGCGACCTCTAACTGTGCTCCATCAGTCACTGCTGAGAGGCAGGCCCAGGGCCAGACACGCACTCAAGGAGCACGGGAGAAAAATGCTCCCATCATCCTCTGCTCACCAAGGACACAAGCTCGGTCGTGCAATGTGCTGACATCATCAGGAGTTGAGAGCACTCAGGAGACACCTAGAATGTGACAGGATCAGGCCCAGCAGCTACTGATTTGCCTTTACACGTAGAGGTTGTTAGACAATAGACAAACACAAGTGTCGCAGCTACAAAGGTTACCTTGGAGACAGTGATGCTCAGACCTACAGAAGGTGGGGAGGCCTGCTCTTTGGGCCACAGCTAGAGATCTGCTGCCCTGGTTGAGGAAGAGAGCAGACTAATTCCCATGCCACATTGCCTCGGAGCTGCTTGTGTCTTCTAGTGTGTTTCTGGTTGATGGGCAGCTAACAGCTCCCCTCCTGCAGTTAAGACTTGAGTGTTGTCCCACTACTTATGGGAGAGAGGTCCTGAACCTAGAGAGGAGACCATCAATAGCTAACTCCTCACCCTACATTAGAAATTCATCTGCCACCTTCAGCCAAACACTAACTGCAGCCAGCAGCTGATTAACCAGAGATTGAATGGATCAGCTGGTCTGAAGGGGCTCTTGCACCCCAAGATTGGGTTGCCTCCCGCTCTTGCACCCCAAGTTTGGACACCTCTCTCCCACATAGCCTCCTGCCACATAAAATGTATGCACCAAGCTCCCAATTCACTGTTCCACAAAGCCCGCTTTAAGCCATTCCAGCAGCATAAAGGAGCTGTTCGGTAGCAGAACGGACTGCTTGGCTAATAACCCCAGTGGAACTGCTCTACGCCACTCCCTCTTGCAGCTCCCTCAGACTGCTCTCACTTACACCAGGCTGAGAACACAGGGATGGGGGCAGTGGCTTAGGGTACGATTACAATGCAATAAAAGATCCATGGCATGGCCACGGGCCGGCTGACTCAGGCTCTTGGAGCTTGGGTTCGAGGGGCTAAAATTGGCAGTGTAGACATTGGGGCTTGGGTTGGAGCTTGGGCTTTGAGATCCTGAGTCCGGGCTCCAGTCCAAGCCTGAACACCTACACTGCTATTTTTAGCCCCGCAGCCCGAGCCAGCTGACCCGGGCTCCAAGACTCTGTGCCACTGGGTTTTTATTGCAGTGTAGATGTACCCTTAAAATCTTCTATCAATGGATGGAGTGGAGATCAGAATGAATGGAGAATCAGGAACCACATCTCCCACTCCCCAGCACAACCATTGCAAAGCAGCTTGAAGCTAGTCTGCCCCCACAAACTCAGGACATTTTCAGAGTGATTTGGCACTACTTCACCACGACCTGTGTTTCTCTAGCCACTAGCAGCTTAATTTATGGGCAACTAAAAACAGCAACAGGCGATTTGCATAAAGACACACAGGAAATGCACTCAGCAAGTAACAATCAGTTCTCATCCAACGGCATTAAATGGGCGAGGGGAAAAATGCACATCTTGTAATTTTTTTTGGTGAACAAATAAATGCAGTGAAGTGTGGGAAGTCACCCCAGAGCTCAAAATGGGCTTGCTGGACCGTTTCAATCCAGCATGACTGGCTCTACAGTAAGATTCTTCAGCGCTCTGCTCCATCAGAGTTTGAGTGACATCAGCACTGCAGCTTGCCCCAATTCCCTCTGGAATTATAAACTTTATAAATTATAAATTCAATTATAAAGTCAAACAGACCTCCCCGTTAGGAGCATTTCTCTGATAGCCAGCTGGACTTTCCCACGCTAACTTTCATCCCGTAATTCCTAGGACGGCCTTTCTGTACCAACCAAAATTCTACTCCAAGCATGGCACCTCACACACACTTCTGAAATGGTTTGCCACATTTCTCTTCAACCTTGTCTACACAGGCCTGGCAATGGTTTCACTATGTTGCTTAAACCAGTCCAACCCTTTGTATATCAGGAACCAATACAAACCCTGCACGTGTAAGCACCTTTAACCAGGTTTCAGAGTAACAGCCGTGTTAGTCTGTATTCGCAAAAAGAAAAGGAGGACTTGTGGCACCTTAGAGACTAACCAATTTATTTGAGCATGAGCTTTCGTGAGCTACAGCTCACTTCATCGGATGCAACCAAGGATCAGTGTCTGTCTGGAGGCTTTAACTGAATTGGTTTTTCTATCCATGTCATTAGACTGGTGTGAAAACTGCACACACAAGCCCCTATCTGACCAAGCGGCACATATTTAGGATCCATTCTTGTCCCTACTGATATCAACAGGAAAAACTTCAATTTGCTTTTAGTGGATGCAGTACCAGGCCCTTAGTTTTCTCAATAGCTCCTCACCAGTCACCTTAATTATTATTGTCATTCTACTCTGAATTCCCTTCGCTCTGTCCTTATCTACTGAGGAGGAGAATCAGTAGTCGTGGAGAACAGCAAAAGGGAATCATGGAAGCAAATTAGTTACAAAGAGGCTGCATGGCACTAGAATGGGAATTAGCCGATCTGGGCTCTCTGCCACTGACCTGCTTGGTGACCTTGGGTTAGTCAACTGAACTCTCTCAGCCCATTTCCCTTCCCACCCTTCATCTGCCTTCTCTATTTAGGATGTAAGATTTGCAGGACAGGGATGGTCTTGTGTGTTTGTACTGTGCCTAGCACACCAGAGCCCCGTTCTCGGACGAGACCTCTAGACACTACAAAGCATAAGTAGTAGCCTAGAGAACTTCCTCATAGTGCTTCAGCCTTTCATTATTTTTAACCACAAGTTGTTGTGGGTCCAGCTAGTGCTACAGCATCAGGAAACAAAGGGATGCCTGCTCAAAGTGGTGTGGTGTGTTACCATGACGGGCCAGACAAAGGCGGTCAGTTACGTCTTAGTACAAATACTCCCAGCTGAGGTATGACTGTGCACACGCAGAGCAGGCGGTTTCTGGACTATTGTTGTCAATGCTGAGCAAGCCAGCACTTCCCCTGTCTCAGAACAGAGTTAGCAACAGCATATAGCATGGCTGGTCTTTGTTAGGACATTTCTCTGCATAAGAGAACTTAGGTTCGTTACTGGGTGCTCCACGAGGCTTGTATATGGCTAAAATGCTCCTGAGTGCTGATTCTTCTAGTGCCTTTTGCATGCCCTGATAGAGACATCCACATTTGACAGCTGGCCCCAATCGTGCCCTTACTCACATAAGTAACTCCCACCGATGCAAAGCCCACCTGAGTAAGGGCTATGTAGGACAGGCCTATTGTGCCTATGTATTCATGATGGTCAACGTACAATGCATGCACACGTACAAACCAGGTGGAAGGGGCATTTCTTTGTGCCCCTAAAGATTCCCATGGTGGAGAGATTTTCTTGCTTTTGGTGCTGTGCAACCCAGAAGAAGGGAGGACAACCCAACACTGAAGAGAGGGGAAAACTCTTAGCTACAATCCTATTAAAGCTGCCATGGTGCTCCTCTTTCTTCTAGAGCTTAATTAACAGCGTGTTGTCATCCCAGGTTGTTTATAGAACCAGCCCTGTCATTTAATGCAGATGCTGTTCTGCTAATAATAATGCTTTGTACTTGTACATCTAAGAAATCCATGAGCAAGGGTGGAGGCAGATGGGGGGGGAAAGGGCCCAGGCATGTAAGTGCAGAGTTATCCAGCTACATTCTTATAGTCATGCCCATCACCATTGTTTCTGGTACCCCTATAATATCTTCCCTTCTGCCCCCACTCCCAGGGGGAACAATGGATCATTTTGTTTCCTCATGCTCAGCACTGTGTCTTACCCAACCCAAGTGGGAACCCTGGGCTGGTCCCAGCCCCTCGTGTCAGCTCTGCTCACCGTGATGATAAATGCGTTGTTACAAGCTTCCTGTTTATCTCTGCGCTGCAGCACCAGCAGGGAGTGAGCGCTCAATGGAGGACATCCCTCACCCGCTTCCTCCTTGAGGAAACACTTCCCTGGGAACCCAGTGCACCAGCCTTACACAGGGTGGGTGCAGCGGCACATCCCACGGTGCTGCTGGGCAACAGGACTGGGGCTTGAAGATGCAGGTTCTGAAGCTGCAAGGTGCTGAGCCCCCTCAACCATCCTGGGCTTCGATGGGCATGGAGGATGCTCAGTACCTCACAGGATCAGACCCCTAAATGCTCAAATCAGTGTCAGTTCACTGAGCCTCAGTGGTAGCACCTTACAGGAGAGGTAAAGCAGGTGTCTACCCCACCCCTAAACCTGGGAGGTGGCTTTCACTGAAACCCCTGTGGCGCTCTCTCATCCACCCAAGACAAATCACATCTCCAGTGCCGCCATGTGTCCTAGGTCTCACCACGGAGGAGGCAATGTTCCGCTTTTCACCCTAGCGTACAGACAGCTTTGGAGGCCAGCAGGTAAAGGGTTAACTCTGGAGCTCACTAATTCCACCTCAGCACCTCTCTTGGGAGGGGAAGTGCTTCATTGCTCCCCAGCTGCAAATGCTCCATTGGTCCAGGAGTATCCCAAGCTGCCTCGTTTGAGCACACAGCAGAGTGCAGAGCTACTTGTGACAGTGGCTGCTGCTTGCTGTGTGCGTCCGACACCAGCACATGCCCGGCTGTGCTTCATGGCTTACACTCATGTCAGCGAACGGCACAGGAAGCGCCGACTCCCTAGAAACAGACTGGGAGCTGGACCTTCCGGACTTGATATTTAGAGCACTGTCCCCTGGAAAGTGGGGGAGGTTCCAGTGACCACATGCTGCATGGCTCTGGGCTGAATTAGGTAGAAGGCTCCAGTTTAGCATCCTCAGAGCCCTCCAGCATATGAAGCGGAGGAGACTGGATGGTAGCAGCCCCCAAGGAAGGACTTGAGGAAATCATAATGCATTTAGCTGGCCCAGCAGTGTGGCATGCTGCATGGCCATGTGCAACAGCCCCGGCTGGCATCTCCCCAGTCCTGTGAAGGCAATGCACTGAACCTCTGAAGAAGGGGTGTCCCGCACTGCACGAGAGTGGTGCCTCCGGCTGATTAATGAGTGACACTGATGGGCCCCAAATCTTCAACTCACTCTTGGTCAGAGGACGGGTCTAAGCAGGGGATAATTGGGTGCAACTGTTGGGATTCCAGCAACAATGCAAAAGGTCTCACCTTCCCTCTTCAGTCTCAGGAGAGACTAGAAAATATGTTCCTAGACATTTCCAGGCCTGCTTTAGGGTCACCGTATCTTAACGTTCAATTTAGTAGAGAGGCACTCCTGGGAGCGTCTCATTAACTCCCCTCTCATGCCAGTTTGACTCAGACCCAAAAGGGAAATCCCTTCTCTTCTCTTAGCTGCAACTCACCAAGAGAAAGCACCTTATGATTCTCTTCCCAGATGGGCAGAGCCCAGCACTCCTTCCCCAACACATGTCCTTGGCTCCTGGCTGGTGCGGGCCGATTTGGATCCCAAACTTCTGGTGGATAGCCAATGTTTTAGTTATTAGTATCTGTATTACAGCAGCACCTAGATTCCCCAGCTGTGATCAGGGTTCAGTGCAGCAGGCTCCGGATGCACAGTCCCTGCCTGAGAGCTTCCAGTCTGAACAGACAAGACAGAGACAGAGTGAGAGGCAAAACCGAGCTCTTGGGACTTGCCCTAGGTCACACACCAGGGCAATGGCAGGGCTTGGATTAGCACCCAGCACTCCAGACTCACAGGGCAGTGCCCGAGCCACAGGACTATGGTGGCTTCAGTCTGGCCATTCCAGAGTGGAACAGGTCACCAAGTTCTGATGTGGATCAGAGCCTTCCCAGAACTGGATCTGGACTTTACTGCAGTCCCATTTCTACTGGGATTCTTTCACTTTGGGAAAAAACGAGGACTCCTGATACAGACTAACACGGTTACCCCTCTGAAACCTTCACTTTGGGATTACCCTGCTGCCTAGGGCTAATTGACTGATCTAGTCCTCCTGGCAAGAGAACATGCCCTGCAAACTGGATCCCTGCAGAGAGCGCAAGTCGCAAATCCACATTCCCATGGAACTGCTGGGAGAAAGGGCTCCCATTGCCTGCCAAGCAGCAGGGCCTTGTTGTGCAGATGCAGTTGCAGAAGTGCCTAAAGCCAGGCCTCGCCCTTGCGATCTGCATTTCCTTGGGCGCCAGAGGAGCCAGCCTCATTGGGATTGGGAAAGAGCGGTATTCATATGGTAATTCTTCTGCAAAGAGAGAACAAGGAGAAGCCTCTTCTGCTCAGCAGCTGGGGCTGGGCTCCCACTAAGGAGGAGCCAGCTGGCTGCCCCAACCGCCAGGGACAAAAATACAGGCCTTGCCTTTTGTTCTACTTTTCCCGCCTGCTCGCTGGCATTGTCCCTATTCCACCCACTCCGGCCTGCCCCACCCTCCGACAGCCCCTGCTGGTCTGATTCAGAGCCTGCCCAGCCCAGCATGGGCCCAGGGGTCAAAGGGAAACAGCCCAGAGCGGGAAACAGCTTGGCCCATTGGCAAGGGGGAAGGAGGCATTTGAATGGAGTCCCATTGCCCAAGGTAGAGCGGGGGCAGCTCCCCTGTTTGAGGCGAGGTCTGACACAGCACCAGTTAGTGGCTGCCCTCAGTCCTGAAGGGGCATCAAAGGCCACTGTGAGATTGGCTGGCCACTGCCTACAGTTTGTGATGGGAAAGCAAAGTCCCACACTGCACTAAGAAAACAGGATCACAATACAGTTCCCAGCACTAGTGGTTAGGACAAGTGGCACCCTGAGATGAGGGTCTCATCTGAAGATGCTCCAGGGCCAGTGGCTAACAATGGGAGGGCTCCAGGAGAGGAAGCCTACAGTGAGTGTCGCTGACCAGTGGGGAAACGTGGAGGCGATAAACAGAGGGGGAAATTATGCCAATGAAACTCAGCAGAAAGCCACATTAGGGGGCATAAAACTTGAGCTGTCAGTGTCTCACACACACTGTGGGCAAGTCTGTTGTCCAGTCTGGTTTCAAATGTTCGTACTTTCCACTTCTTGTGGACTGTCCAATAGGGGCTGCATGTTATTATTTTTAATCTATGAATCAGGAGAATCAGCTACAGACATTCCCTATTGCCCAGCCATCCCTGAGAAAGTGACAGAGGCAATTCCCCTGCTCCCCACAATCATCCTGGGGAAAGAGTGTTACTGGGGGAATGGAAAAAAATTAACCTTTTCCAGCTGAGCCAGGAGAAAGCTCACAGCAAATGGTGCCTCCATCTAACTCACAATCCTCCCCAAACACTGAAGAACATGGTTTTTTGTCTTCCATTCAGTGACTCCTCCTGTCAGAAAACAAATCAAAAGCCTCCATGAAAGTGAAGATACAGAGATGCTGCCACTAAAGCAGCAGCTCAGGAAGATTTTGATTCTTCTTTCTCTCTGCTCCAAAGGCCCCTTCAACGAGCAGGCATGTAAATCTGTGCTTCAGGGGTTTAGCGTCTGATGCCGAACAATCCTGCAGTGCTCTCCAGACCCTCGCGAAAGCCAAAAGATTGTCAATAAGCAACTTGTGCACCAAAAGTCCTGGCTGGGACCTTAGCTCCCGTTCCTAAGATCTGAGTATTTGGCCCTCGAAAGAACAAACACACCTGGGGGCAACACAGATGAGGATGGAGATTTCAACATCATTTATGATCTTAACGGAGTTTAAAAATTCAGAGCAGGAGAAAGGAACGTGAGCCCCGAGCAGGAGTTCCCAGTATGCAACAGTTTAACCACATCACAAGAAATCCCCCGGCCACCTCCCTTCCTGCTGTCAATCAAATAACAGCCCGGCGGCAATGACAGCAATTGCTTATTACGTGAAAAATGCGTATTAGGAAAGGAGTGAATATATTTTTAGCAAGAGGAGCCAGGGCCATATGACCAGCCAGCTCTGCACTGACCACAGTTTGGACACCACTGTTCTAAGGTAACAGAGGCCATGGAATTCTATGACCCAGCGAGAGCTACAGTGAGGCTGCATCTCTTTCTATAAACAGGATGGGGATTACAGGTAGTGATTTCAGTGGGAGGTCTATTATTGCTCTGCAGGATGCTGAAGTATCCTCACAACAGCAAAACCCTGGGAAAGCAAATTCCTATGCTGCAGTTCCAGAGAACCCTGGAATTCTGAGAAAGGAGGGCCCTGCTCAAAAGACTCTCACTTCTCAGGGCGCATGAAAGGCCATTTCAAGAGCATGGTGAGGATGGACTTCCATTTCCCTCTCTTGAACACAACTGACACTTTCCAGTAGAAACCAGGGCACATGCTTCTGAGAGCAACAGCTATGGCCTAATTATAGCTGACTGCAAGTTAGAAGACCGTACCCACACACACTGAGCAGGGGATATGTGATAATGATCCTTTGCATTTCTCGAACAATTGTCACCTGAGCATCTTAAAGTGCTTTATATACGTCATGCAGCAGCGGTAACCGGACTTAAGGTTGAAACCAACTTCCTGGTACAAACCTGATTATCAAGCCCTCCCAGCAATTACTCAACTTCCCTAAAAGAATCCAATTCCCTTGAAATTTCACATGCCACATTTCAACCCAGGCTAGAATTTTTGGAGGGATTGTTATCTGGGCTCCATTTGAAATGCACTGGCAACATTAACTCAGCAAGATTTTCTCTTGTGAATTAATTAAGCCTCTCTACACTCCTGATAGGAAAGTATTAACCCTCTTTCAGGGATAAATAAACCGAATTGCAGAGCAGTTAAGTGACTTGCCTGAGGCCACAAAATGGCACTGGCGGAGTCAGGAATAAAACCCAGTCCTGGCTCTCACTCGTTCGTTTGAACTATACATCAAGACAACACTGTAGTCTAGGACATTGTGATAACCAGAATGAGGCTTGGACGGATTGTGTGGGGATCGGAACCTGCAATGCATGCCTAACCTCCAACCCCCCCCCATCACGGACGGGGTTCCTATGTTAGGTATAGCATATAGGGCACCACACTGCGTTAATAAGAAAACCATGGTATTTAAAATTAAAAAAAATTACAATGTAAAATCTCTTTTGTGTTCTGTTCAAGGGGAAAGAAGAAAACATTTAGAGTCCCTCCCTTCAAAGGAGTTCAAAAAAGTTAGGAACAGCTGATTGCTGAGTGCAGAAGTGAGACATTATTGATTATTCAACCAATCACAATACAGTTGGACCTTGGTTCATTTGTATACAGCTATCCTATTGGTTAGAATATTGGCAGACTTTAAAAGTCATATTTAATCACTGTGCTGTCACAGCTCTTGGGTACTGCACTCTGATGTCCTCTCCAGGAGATGGACTTTATTCCACCAGCAGACAAGGAGACTTTCTGCTGTATTAACAGAAGGAGACATTCACCTTAACTAAAAAGTGTTACATGGGTTGCACTAGTTACTTTGTGATAGTGTTAAGCATCGTTATTATAGTGCTGTAAATATACAGGATGCATTACAAAACAATGTCAGACACAAGCCGCACCCTGAGGAGCTTACAAACTCAGCAAGACAAGACTAGGCACAGAGCAATGGGTCAGGTAAGGGACAGTGTGGTGATAGGATCAGTGAAGAGAACTAGGCAGGAAGGATACCTGGAAAACACGGGGTCTCATCCTGTGCTGAACCTTTTGGAGACTCAGCACAGAAGGCAGAGATTGGCGGGAGAGGGGTCAGAGGTAACTTCACCACACCTTTGTGCGGCCCAGATTCACGGCTCATGGGGCCCCAGGCATAAATTAGAGCAGTTTATGAGACTGCTCTCCTCCCATGGGCTGCCTATGGGTTTGCCTACACAGCAGTGGCTGGCCCGTGCCAGCTGACTCAGGCTCGTGGGGCTTGGGCTGTGGGGCTGTTTCACTGCTGTGTAGACTTCCGGGCTCGGACAAGAGTCCAGGCTCTAGGACCCTGAAAGGTGGGAGGGTTCCAGAGCCTACACGCAATGACACAACCCCTTAGAGCCCAAGCCTGAGTCGGCGGGCACAGGCCAGCAGCAGGCATCTAAATGCAGTGTAGACACAGCCTAAGAGCTGTGTGCCAGCACAGAATCTCCACAGTGCCCTGTGCTATGGATATGCCCTCTCCTGCTCCCAGTAGGTCCCTGGCCCTGCCCTTGGCATGCCCCCTACACTGGGAACTGTGAGGGAAGCAGTACAGGACTGATTGCGGCCCCAATTCCAATAAGAGTATGGACACTTTGGCACAGAAGGAGTGGGAAACTGTTCTGAGTGCAAGATGAACTCATGACATAATAATAATACATATATAGCACTTTTCATCAGTAGATTTCAAAGCACTTTACAAAAGACATATCGTCATCCCCCTTTTATAGTTGAGGAAACTGAGGCACAGAGCGGGGACATGACTTGCCTAAGGTGATACAGCAGGTCAGTGGCAGAGCTAGGAACCGAACCTAGGTCTCCTGAATTCCAGTCTAGTACTCTATACACTAGGGCACATTGCTCCAATAGAAGGCATGAAGCTGAGAGTGGGGAACCTATATACCCACATCTCTTATTCGATGCTCTTCACAGCAGGGTCAGGGCTAGGTCATAGCTGCCCCTGTGCAATTACTCTCATGAATTTACACTTTAACCTTGGGGGGGGGGGGGATTTTAAAGCAGCACAGTGCTAGATTTTGGAAGGGGTTGAACAGAAGTGCTTAAAAGAACCAGATCTGGTCCCCTAAAAACGTAAGACCCACATGGTCACATACCCACTAAAAGCAGCTCCTGTATGGGCTTGTACAAGCAAACCTTGCATCACAAGATCTATGCTCATGCATCAGAGCAGAATCCAACCCAGAATCTAGATTTTAATCTGTAAGGCTTCCTAACAGGAGAAACCCACCCCCCTGGGATGGTAGGTTACTTCAGCAACTCTGTTATATAGTCAGTTTTAAAATGCTGGAGCAATGGTACCCTACACCCCTGGTCCTACAGATGGCCTGCTTTATCTGATCCACATGGCATCTATACCAGTGCACGGTGGGGAATTTACATGAAAGAGTAGTCCACATTAAGCCAGTGGGTTTGAACCAGAACACACCTGGACCTGAACTCAGAAACTGGTTTCCATTCTCAGTTCTCTGCATTAATAACATAAATGCATCCTGCATACTGTGGTGATGGTCATTACAGAAAAACCTGGAAACAATCTCACTCCACCAGTAACAATGCTACAGTTACATACTCAGCTGCTTGCTCAGCCCTCAGCCCCTGCCTGTTATGGAAAAGAAAGCATCCTTCATAAAGGGTAAAGACTGTCTCAGCGGATGCTCATGGCACTAGATAGATCAGGCCAGATTCATCCCAGATGCTACTTTGCTGACTGAAGTGGAGCTACCCAAGGAATGAATCTGGCCTCTTTTAAAAAGAGAGTCTAAACTTTCCTGGAACAAAGCTGGTTTCCCAACAAGGATGCTGGCTTCAAGCAGCACAAGGCATACTGTAGCTGAGGGAGCAGGGCCACCCTAAGAATCTGGTGCTCAGTCTGTTTGGATTTAAAAGTGCCAGGCAACAATGAGTTGCTTGGGGATACCAGACCTGGAAGAACAGAGTGCATTTCCTGTAAACAAGCCCTTTCACTGTAAGAGTCATTGCTAGATCTGTACCTGCCGAAGGACCCCACGCCCAAGCACTTGTCTGTCTGAGAAGTCCCAGGAAAAGCATTTCCTTAGTAGGACTACGGTTTCCCATAATGCCATATAAACACACGTTTCCCAACCTTCAGTGATCCTGCTGCAATGCAAGCAGCTGTCCCAAGTGATCATTTAAGAACCGGGAGCTCCCAGTCAGTTGCAAAGAGAACGTCTTGCCCTCCCCCAATCCCCTCACTATATCTCCCTGCAGCCCTGAAAGTTTTCATCATGAAAAGGCTTGTAAAGGGTAACACTGACTGAAAGCGACACTTGAGAACACGGCGTAAAGAAAAGTACTCATTTGAGTTTCAAGCGAACACAAACCGACTTGGACTCCCCCCCTCCCCCCGGGCTCATAGGAAAACACGCTCTGCACTCTTTCAAAAGAGATTGCTAGATAAAGGCAAGAGGAGAGTTTCAGTTAAGACCCCGTCTCAAGGAGAGCAAAACAAGCTCCTTCCAAAGCAAGGGCGAGAAACCACCAGAGAGAAAGAAACTAAAGCACCCGGCTCAGTTGGCCAAATATTTACAAAGAGATAGCTGTGAAGCACAAAGCTCTTTTCTTCTTTCTCAGGCGGAATCTGGTCGGAGCATGGAAACAAAATTCCCCCATCCCTGTCTCTCTCCGGTTCCAATGACTCAGCCTGGAGGCTGAAAGCTTTTCGCTGCTGAAACCTGCCCATCTCCAGAAGGGGGACAGAAGCTTGAAGGCGTCCTGCTCTGCTGAGCCTTGCACGTTACCACTGAAAGCAGCCCACGATCACCATTTAGGATTGCTGCCTCCCCCCCATCCCTACCCTGGCACGCAGGTCCCCAGCCCTGCGAGGGAAGCCGTGGCCGGAGAGAAGGCGAGTCCCCGTGCAGCACACGGCGAGGCAGAGGGAAGGGGGATTACTGGAAAGAACAAAGGGAGAATGAGAAGACTCACCCCTGCAGTTGAAACACTCTAGGCTCCTGGCGATGTTAGCAGAGAAGGCCCGCCCCCTTCAGGGTCACATGGTTCAGAATACTAGTCAATGATCAAAGGGGCTTTGTCACTCTGTGAATTATGAGCACCCAACAGTGCGGGGGGTGGGGGTGCAGATGGATAATTACTGCCCAGGGTGCAGAGAGTGGAGTGGAACCGGCAAGGGGGGGGGGCAGTTCAAAAGAGCCAATTAAAAATAAAAACTCTGTGACACAGTAATTCAGAGGAAAGTCTCTGCTCTAAAAAGGAGAGGAGGTGAAGCTGACTCAGCTTATGGGGATTTCGAAAACTCAGGGCGCTGTCACACAGGGGCGATCTGGAAAACAGGGAAGCATTCATCCCACAGTGCTGGCGGGATCTCAAAGCACAGCACATGTGTGAATGAACTGGGCTTCACAACTCCCCTGCCACTCAGCTAAGCATTATCATCCCCATTTCACTGGTGGGGGGCGGGATCCCAGGTCACACCATGGTTAAGGGATTTGGCCAAAGTCATGCAGGAAATCAGTAGCAGAATGATGACCAGCCTCCTGATGCCCAGCCCTGTGCTTTAGCCACAGGACCATCACCTTGCGGCCAACACAGCAGGTTAGTTGGCCGCTCCTCTGCTGTAAGTGATGATAGTTGTGCTGAACAGCACTTTGCATTTGTGCATTTCGCTGGGAGATGAATGGGGTGACCTCACTGATCTCCTCTAACCCCCAATTTATCTTCCTCCCAGCCCAGCCAGCTCTTCCTCCTGCTGCCTGATCCTGCCCTCAGTGGCACTGGAACATTTTTAATAGTAGGGGTGTTAAAATCCAGCCCCCTTACCCCTCTCTGCACCCTCCACCCCCCTGCCCAAGCTAAGGCTGGGAGCAGGGCTGTGTCTCCAGGAAGAGGGGACCCAGACGGGGATAAGGGGGCTGAGGCTGTGGCCACAGCTGAGGAGGGGCATGGGGCCAGGAGCAGAGCCCCTGGCAGGGGCTTGCAGCCGGGACGCCACATGTGAGGCCAGGAGCAGGGCCCTGGGATCAGGGAGTGGAGCCCTGGGAGCCGGGGGTGGGGCTGGATGCGGGGCCCAATGGCCAGGGAGTGGGGCCAGCACCTGTGGCCCCAGAAGAGAACCCCACGCACGGGGCTGGGAGTGGGGCCGGGGCATAGGCCCCTGGCACAGGGCCAGCAGCTGAGGAGTGGGGCTGGTGGCCAGGATCCTAGCAGAGGGCCAGGGCACGGAATCCTGGGCAAGAGCTGGGAGCAGGGCTCCCGGGCGTAGAGCCAGCGGCTGGGGAGCGGGGCATGGGGCCGACCCCCAGGACCTGAGCTGGGGAGTGGAGCCCTGGGTGCAGGACCGGAGGCCTCACGTAAAACCTGGGGGTGGTGCAGCACCCCCTGCACTCCTATTTCCCATGCCTATGCCTGCCCTCTAGTAATAGCTTGTCCTACATCCCGACCCACTGCCACAGAGAGGACTCTGATGTCTCCAGTTCAACACTGGGACTTCACCGAGGAGCCAGTCCTACCTCTTCTTCCACGAACACGAGGGCCACATAGGCACAGAGCTGCTGGGGTTTTGTTGCACAGGGAGGGGGCAATTATCTGAGGAGTCTTGCACCCTCTATGCACAGTGGAGTTCAATCCTCTAGGGGCTCCCTGCACGTGTTCAGACAGCGGAGTTAGAGGGAGCAGGGCTGCTGGTCTCTTGGCTACATGGAGCCCCACCCAGATCAGCAGGTGCAGGAGCAACTGGGGCTACTGCAGCCTGAGGAGTACTTCTCCCCTCGCCTGCGTGGAATCCCCTGTGCCAAGTCTAGCCCCTTGTGTTTGGAGCAGGAGGGAGGCTTTTGCTGGGAGTAATCAAGCCAGAGGAATTGGTGGGCTAGAACAGGCCCAGCCCTTAAACCAACCCAGCTAAGAAACAACAAGTAGCAAGGATAGCCAGGACAATCTATTAAACAAGGTGAATGAGCAGAAGATAGTTTTATGAATCACTTTTGTTGGGAAGTAAATACTCAAGACAAGGAACTTCAGTGGATTTGGGCTAGTAAAACCATAAATGTACTGGGCCCAACTCTCCACCACCTTGCCATTTATCTTGGCTTTTCCAGCTCTGGAAGGTGGGCGTAAAGGGATACCTGTCTGCTTTCCCTGGGTGCCAATCATGACACAAGGTGCAGGGCAGTGGTGAATCAAGCCCATCATTAATCAGGACCTCAGTTCCCTCTAAGCTGTACAGTTGTGCAGCAGCCTATTAAGCGCTGCTCAGGGCTGCAGCAGGGAGAGATGCCTGATAAAGAGGCGACTCTCTCTGCAGGCCCCAGCCCAGCCCCGGAGCTGCCAGGAGAGGCACTTCTTCCCGCCAGACCCAGCCCAGCCTTGGACCTGCCACAGCTGGGGGAGAGGGGCCCCTTCCCCTCCCCAACCCAGCCCTGGGTCGGCCATGGCCATGGCCATGGGAGAGGCGCCCCGCCCCTGGCCTCAGCCCAGACCCGGCCCAGCCCCAATGGGGAGAGATGCCCAGCCCAAGGGGAGTCCTCTTTCCCCACTGTAGCCCTGGGGCAGCCTGCACCCCAAACCCCTCATCCTCGGCCCCACTCCATAGCCCACACCCCCAGCTGCAGTCCTCAGCCCCCCCCACACACATCCCAACCCTCCGCCCCAGCTCTGAGCTGCCTCCCACACTCTGAACCCCTCGGCCCCACCCTGCCACATTAATTTTGTTATGTGCACCAACATGGAGGTGATGCACATAACAAAAATCATTCCGCACATGCTGGGAAAAATTAGAGGGAACACTGGGGACTGGAGTCCCATTGTGGGAGAGTACCTGGAAACACCTGGAGAATGACTACCTGGGAATAGAGGACCCTGTCATCTTTTTTCAAGTGTCTAATCACTACTGTACTGGTGCTACATGAATAATTTGGGACATGGGAAGGCAGACACTCCCTATCCACCCTCTCCTAAAGGCTCTAGTGTCTGGCTCTGACACAAATCACATACCATAAGCCCTAACACGGCTGCCACTCTGAAACATACCATAACACAGAGACCCACGATGCAATCTACGAATAAGCCTACACAGTTGCTTCACCTAAGACTACTCCCTTTCTTGTGCTTTTGTATGAACTCCTCTTTGCCCAAATGGTGCATTGGCACAGGATCAGGGAGCTCGGTGGGTTGCCAGCCTGGGTAAGTCAGATGGATGGTAACACATGCCTTTGGGCCAGGCTTTCACTGCTATCCATTGTTCATTTGCAAGCTGAATGTACGTCGCCCTCTGACAGCACGTCTGCTCCCAAACTAACCCCACGGGCAAACGCTCGACGCAGCATGAGCACTTTGTCCAGGTCAGGACATATCAATGGGTTTGCATGCAGGCAGCCTCTCTGGATTACTGGCCACAGTCAGTTTTCTCCATCTTTTGGCTGGCCTTTGCTTCTAATTGGGGTAAGAAATCTCTCTCTCCCACTGGCGAAGAACACACTGAGGCATGGGGAAGGCGGGGGAAGGCTGGCCTTTGAACCACCCCACTCATTCACACAGGAACAAACTCAAAGACAGATAAAGAGAAAAAATAAAGATTCTTCCAACCCCTTTTTGGGAGCAGGTTCTCACAGCTAAAGCTGTTGGGGCAGGGATGGGAGAAATCCTTCTGGTGCCATCTCTTCCTAGCCCTAATGAGGGGCCAGGCAAGTTATGTAAGTTACTAGTACTCCATAGAGATGTACTGGGGAGGAGTTTGCCCTGCCCTAACCCATCCCTGCTACCTTAAACAGCCAGCAGGACAACTCAAGCCCATCCAGTACCGGGAGGAAGGGAGTTTGCTTCCTGACCATTCCTCTTCTTCCTACTATCCAACTGACAGAGCAAAGCACCTTACCAGGGAGAGATTTGGGAGACAAGCTCCTGCCGCATTGGCCTTTATACAGACATTTAAACTGTCCACAAGCAAAATTGCAAGAGAGAAATATGCTTCTCAGTGGAATATGTGTCACAGCAGTTTTGCAATTGGCAAGGGTGATCTGTGGTTGGCGTCTGACTTGTCAGTCCGACACAGGACTGTGTGAGCTGGACAGTCTTGGACAACGCCAGCACACTGGATTGGAAAGTCAGGATCATCAGAAAAATCAGTGGTCGCCTCTGGTCTGCAGCATGTGTTTTACAGATGGGGCTCTATGGCAGAGGGGGATGTTCTCAAGAGCCAGCCCCTCCGAGCTGCGGGGGAGGGGGACGTTACACTGAGGCAGGTTATCATACCTGCAATACACTTCACTGAGCCTGGGAGGTAGCGGGCAGAAGCTTTGCTCCACTGCAGGCCGTGGAATAAGTGACCGTTATTTGTGCATGGGATAGTGTAGCCCAGAACTTCCCAGGTTGCCTCCAAAGTGGTCACATAAAATACAACCACAGAGGAGAGACGCTTATTGCAGCAGCCTCGAGTGAAACATCCACAGCGTGACGTGGGGAAGCGACCCTGCCAACAGAGAGTCCCAGGTTCCTCTCCTCTTCCCAGCATGCCCCAGCTCAGGGACAAGAACCAAACTGAGGAACTGGTCATGTCTCTGCCATGCAAGACCTCGGTCTCAAAGAGATGCAGACTGAGTGTAAGCATCTGCACTCTCCTCCTCCTTAAAATAGTCACTCGCAAGCTGACCTATTCCTTAATCCACCCAGGTCTTTGGGTGGTTTTGTCCTTCCAGAGAGCTTGGACCTAAAAACAAACAACAGGGCACAGGGGAAGTGCTAGGGCAGCTGCAGTAGATAGCAGGCAAACAAACCAGCATCCTCAGCTTCCCACCTATTGAAGAGAACCTCCTCCCAGCAACTCAAGTTAAAGCAGGTCCAGTCCCCCCCCCCCCCCCGTGCTCCCCGAGCTCTGCCGTCAGGGCCCTTAAAACAGAGCCAGGGAACATACAAGAGGGTTGTTAAATCCACCATCATCTCCATCCTTTGTGCCCTTCAGATGTTCTGATTGTAGTTTGCAGTGTGAGTGGGCAGAGCTTTGTAATAGGAGGAGAAAGGTTAAGCAATTTGGGGACCAATTCTGCAAGGTCCTGAGCGACTGGAGGACACTCAGTGCCTCCAGGACTTGCTGAGCACTTTGCATAATCCACCCCATATGTGTCAAAGGAGAAGTGAACAGGGAGATGGAAGGATAGGACGCTGAGACCGTCAAAGCCAGCTAAGGGATCTGGA
Source organism: Lepidochelys olivacea (assembly GCF_965140295.1). NCBI lineage: Eukaryota > Metazoa > Chordata > Testudines > Cheloniidae > Lepidochelys > Lepidochelys olivacea. Next base: position 18,502,976 of record NC_140424.1, read on the forward strand.
AACCCAATTCCCATGAGACATTAATGGGAGGGGGCTTTGAAGAGAGCCTTAAACCCTAACCTTTGGCAGAGAACCATCCATTTAAAACTACATACGCTCCCTGCTCCCCTGGCCCTGCTGCAGACTATTAAGCAGCCCTGTAAGGAAATCGGGAGAACAATAGGTAGCAGCTCATTTAGGAAGGGCCACTACATGCGCTCCTAAAGCAGAGCACAGGCTTATTCGTGACACTTTCCCTTCTGCTACCCGACCCAGCTGCTCAGCAACCGAAAACCAGGCACAATGATAACCAAACCTACTCCCCAGGGGCTTCCTCCTCCCCGAGGCAGGCCTGGCTTGGATCACTAAGTTCTGGGCAAAACCGTCTAGTTTGCATAGGAGCATGCAGAGACCATGTTCAGTATCACATGTCAAAAATCTCTGCGCTTTGCGTAACTTGGGCTCTGCCAAAGGAGCATTTCCCTGTGCTGATGCCTGCATCACGCCCCTGGTATTTCTCCTTCTATCCCTCCCCCAGACCAAGCCACTTCTGCACCATCCCCCCATCTTCCAACTTCCTTTACACTCCGGTCATCTCATCTCAAGAGCTCTGACTTCCTGTGCTAAACTCCTGTAGCTGCACACAGCCACAAAACCTGAGCAGCTTCCTCCCCTGCTCCTTATTCCCTGCTGTGAGGGGAACAGAGAGGTCAGGCAGAGAGATTTAACTCAGCCAAGGATTACATGTAGGAGAATAAGCCTTGGCCAGAGTCTGCAGAGGCTCCAGGATGATTGGGGGACACCAGCTCTTTGTTAATCACATCTACAGCAGAGCTGGTTGGAAATTTTTCATTAAAAAAAAAAATTAAATGGAAAATGACACTTGTCAAAATCAAAATGTTTTTAAAAGGGTGATTTTGACATTTAGTTTTAAACAAATGAAACAAAGCATTTTAATAATGTAAAAACATCCCAATTCAACATTTTTGGAATAGAATGTTATGATTTTTCATTTCAAAACACTAGTCAAACAAAAATTCACTTTTTTAATATTAAAAAGTTGTGTGTAGTTTAAATGGGTCAAAATCAGAGCAAAATGTTTTGATTTTACCAAAACCAAATGTTTTAATCAACCGCCCTCCCCCTTTTTTTCCCCCCTCACAGAATCTCTGTTTGCGGGAAATTTCAAAGGTTTGGCTTCCGTTCTGTTTCGGAATAGAAAGAAACTGGAAATTATGGAATTTCCCATGAAACAGAAAATCCAGTTCCCACCCAGCTCAAATCTACAGGCTGCTAGAGCTTCCAAACCTTTGTCGACACTCCCTCTTAGCAGTGCTCTCTCATCAGTCCTCCTCTGTGCATCACAACCAGTTCCTGGGCCTCCTCCCAGAACAGTGCTCCAGGAGGACTAGCTTTCCTGTATGGGCAGTGCTGGGAAACACCCACATCTAAGGTAACATATGGGGAGCATAATGTCCCTTAGATGCAGCTGTTCATGCAGGGCAGACTTCTCAGAGAGGATTGATAGCCTTGTGGTTAAGGCACTGACTACACTGAGCCTGAAGGGATCTAAGTTCAGTTCTGAGTTTTGCCACAAGCTTCCTGCATAACCTTGGGCTAATCATTTAGGGCCAGATGCTGGGTGACTTCACTTGAGCTACATGGATTTTAACCAGGTGAGGATGTGATCCACTTTCTCTAGATGCTCCAGTTCCCCCATCTATGATTACTCGCAGTAAAATGGGGTCAGTAATACTTCCTGTGCCTGTCTTGTCTAGTTGGGATAGGAATATGCTCTAGCATTGCCACAATGGGGCCCCGATTCCAATCAGTACAGTTACTAGAATACAATTAGAGTGACAATTCTGCCACCCATAGGCTGAGCGGTACATAAGTATGCAAGGAATCCCATTACATCATGGAATAAGGTGCTGCTCATCTGGAGTAAGGGTGCCAGATTTGGCCCTTCAATAGTGCTACGAACAATTAAAAGGATTCAAGGCAAGAGAGCAGCCTGGGTGAGGGTGACAAGAAACCTTCATGGATTTAGGCTCAAAATGAAGGAGATTAGGAATTGTTAGGAAACAGCTCAAATGCCGCAGGGGATTTCAAAAGTCACAGGACGGCATGGTTTTTTAGCTTAAGAGTGCTGTCCATCCCTTCATCCCACAGCAGTTGTTCTTGCCAGAGTATCATTTGCCCCCCCAGACCACTATGTTATTTTTACTAATGAAACACTGAATCGACCTTCACTGGGGGGAAGGAGGGATGATGTACCATCTTACACTTGGCTGCATCTGTGCTGTGATTAATACCGTTCAATGCACAGATGCCAGATGTTCTCTGTGCAGGCTGGAGCCTATCCCATATTGCACCGAGATGGAATTTTTGGGCATATGGATGTGGAGTGCTGAGGGCAGGAGTTAATCAGAGGGCAGAGATTTGCAAAATCATTTGCATGGTTATGAGAAAAGACTGTACAGTTCTTATGCAGAGCAGAGCCAGTCAGAATAGAAGGATGCACCTACAGGATGTGACACATAACTGGGCCTCTATTTCTCAAATATACATCTAACTGGCTGATGGGTATTGCTTTGCATAATCGCTCTCAAATTATTTCTCAGTAACCCTTTGATGATTATTCAAATCCCTGTACTCTCATTAATCATTGCCTTCAGATCTCCCATCCATACGCCCACACTAAACTTGTCTTGCCCCTGCCCCACTCTGTCACTGATACTAACTGCTAGTTAACCGGAAAAGGAACTATGTGTATTTGGTCTGAGAGGAGTGGGGAGGATACACACCACGAGGAGGAGGATGGGGAAGACAAAGGAGACAGACATTCGGCATAGAGACTTCTCAAGGTCCCTTCCAGTCCTACATTTCTATGATGCCTTGGTGACAAAATGGGTGGAAGGTCAAAAACTGAGGTCTCCATGTTTGGGGTAGGCATACGGAGCAGTAGTTTGAGGAGGACAGTCAATCAGACCAGAGAGCATGACAGGAGCCAATCAGAGTACAGGAGCAAGAGGAAGGATCACATGTCCTCAGAATCCATGGAGGGGGTGCCCGGGCTGTAAACACCTCTGCCTCCCTCCTGGGAGATCATCTAGTTCTCACCTTGTAAACAGGAAGCAGCCTCAAGTTATCATTCAAATCTCTTTCTGTTTTCATAGCAAGTGTTCATAAAAGCTTGTTCTCAGGCTGGTAGTGCTGGGTGGCCCTGTCTCTTGTCTCCCTGCAGGGCTGAGAGATCTGTCTGCATAACCCTCCAAGCCTGGACTGTCCGAGCTATTTCCCAAGCAGCTTACTTAGGAGTCATTTCACTTGTGATTCAAGCCAGTTTGTAACTGGACTCTCCTAAAGTACTGTGCTTGCTCCATCAAGGCTTAGCTTCACTCTCCTGTGTCCCCTCGCTCCTGCAGTAAGCAGCTTTACAGCTCTGGGACTGCCCGTTGCATAGACGCCCCTCAGAGTCCACAAGGATTTCCTTTTAATCAGTCTCGCTGGGGTTTGTCTCTGCAACAGACATTCATTTGCAGCCAAATCCTGGAGCATCAGATATGATGACACTGCAGCACATTCTGATGTGCCACATCCTGTCCTGGGCTGAAAGGGAACCTGACAGTGCTCCTTCACTTGCCATCTTCTGGGTGTGGTGTGAAACACAGTACCTGAGCACTCGTCCTCACTGTTCCCCTGGCTCCTCTCTGCAGAACAGGGGTGCTACCTGCAAGGTCCCGGCCCACTTCCCACCAGCTAATTACTTTCTCTCTACATTTCCTCTGTGGTTTCAATGGGACACACGGTTTGCTAAAAGGGTTGTGTAGCATTGGTGTGCATGGTTAAATAGCTGCCATGTTCCATCCTGGACATGGCTGCATTCAGTAATGGGGGAAGTTCCTGTTGACCACAATGAGAGCAGGAGCAGGCCAGTCTTTTCCGAAGTGCTCTGGAATCTTTCAAGGCTGAGAGACATTAAATACCCTTACCACCACTGATAACTCAGTCTCCTTGTTCATCTTCATTTCACATTCACAGCCTAAGTGCCTGGCTCATAGCAGTCCTCTGCTTGTATAGTGACTGGTGCTTTCCTGCCTAACTCTAACTTCCAGCTTAGCAATGCTGGTAACTTCTCTAAGCATGTAGGCCCTGAAGTAGCAAAGCACTTACGCATGTGAGCGCTGTTGTACCACTGCCTTCAACAGAACTTCTCATGAGCTTAAACTTAAGAGTGTTCTTAAGTGCTTTGCTGAATTGGGGCCATAATGAACAAAGAGCAATGCAGTTACTGACATCAAAAGCTGCAGAGAATCAGACGAGATATGTATTCAGCAGAGGCCAGACTTATGTGTGACCCAAAAAGCTTCTCATGTGGCTTTGGTTCACTTCCGCTCTCTTTCTTGCATGGTTTCCTCTTGCTTTGAGCTCCTACAGGTGGGAGCAGAGCAGAGTGCAAGCAGTTTCCTCAGATGCTGAATTCAGCTAATAAACACTTCAGGTCTGAGTAGATGGTTCTAATGCTAAATCAATGCAAATACTGTGGAGCCCAATGGCTAGTGCACTGGACTAAGACTTAGAAGAGACCTGGGTCTAAATCCGAGCTCTGCCACTGGCCTGCTGAGGGCAAGTCACTTCCCATCCCTGTGCCTCAGTTTCCCCATTTGTAAAATGGGGATAATAATCCTGACGTCTTTTGTAAAACAGCTATAAGCTTATAGCTATAAGCTTTCATAGCTATAAGAAGTGCTATAGAAGAGCTACATGGTATTGTTGTTGGCAGCTCACACCATTGTTCATGAAAGGGTCACTAATTCCGTGATATGGTGATTGTCTCTCTCGCTGGGGCATATTCAGATTTCAGCAGCACTGGTGTAAATCTAGAGGAGCCCCTCTGAAGTCAAAGCACTTACACCAGATTTTAGTGAGAGCAAAATCTGGCCAAGTGTGAAAACACCCTTGCAGTTTGTGATTTCCAGCCTGTGCTCTGATGCACACGCCTGAATCCAAACATTCATGAGGATCATCAGTGATTCCCTCAGGACCAGCCCAACCCATTGACTTTGGGAGATGGGGGTATTTGTTAGCATAGGAGGAAAGAAACTGGATTGGGCAATTCCCCATATGATTTAGTGGAATGTCCCGTCCCCCCACCCCATTCATACACTCTGCACATGTACCCCTCCATTTGTTCTCCATCAGATTTCCCCTGGAAGCCTCCTGTCTATATTGGAGGCAGAGCGCTGCACAGCCCAAGGAAAGGTCAAGCTGCAGCCCTAAGCAATCTCCTTGTAGCTCTTACGTACGGGAAGGGGTTGGAAGGGGGATAACAATTGACTCTCTGTGATGGGACTTTTCAATGTTACTGGCCCAACCTAAATATGAAAGAAACGGAGCCAACCTCTAGCCAATCCGAAGGCTTCCTGATTCCTAGCCCTATGTCACTGGCATCACAAAGCCAGCAGCCCACAGCATCAAGATCAGAGGTGGGCAAATACGACCCGCGGGACTGTCCTTCCCGGCCCCGGAGCTCCTGGCCCGGGAGGCTACCCCCGGCCCCTCCCCCACTGTTGCCCCTCCCATGCAGCCATGCTGCCGCGTGGGCAGAAGAGCTGTGAGCTCCTGACGCTCTGAGTGCCATGGTAAGGGGGCAGCGGCAGCCTGCGTGCAGCGGTGACAGGGTTGGGTAGGGGGTCCCGGGGTGCAGTCAGGGGACAGGGAGCAGGGGGTGGCTGGATGGGGTGGAGGTTCTGAGGTGGTCAGGGGTTAGGGAACGGGGGGGGGGGGCGTTGGATAGGGTGTGGGAGTCCTGGGGGGCCTGTCAGGGGGCGGGGATGTGAATAGGTCAGGACAACCAGGGGACAGGGAGCAGGGGTGGTTGGATAGGGGGTGGGATCCCGGGCAGGGGGCAGTTTGGGGCGGGGGGGTCCCAGGAGGGGGCAGTCAGGGGACAAGGAACAGGGGGAGTTGGATGCATCGGGGGTTCTGAGTGGGACAGTCAGGTGGTGGGAAGTGGGAGGGGGTGAATAGGGAGCGGGGGCCAGGCTGTTCGGGGGGGGCACAGCCTTCACTACCCGGCCCTCCATACAGTTTTGCACCCCAATGTGGCCCTCAGGCCAAAAAGTTTGCCCACCCCTGATCAAGATCCTCAACTCGCCATAGTGACTGGATGCAGCCTTCCAGGGGTTGGCCAGGAGAGAGTTAATACCACCAGAAACCTCTTCAGTGGGTGTCTGCCTTCCCCAAAAAGGCTGCCAGAGCGCTCAGCCACAGGCGGATGCTCAGCCACAGGGGCGGATGTAGCCTCCTGATTCAATGGGTGCGCTATACTTAACTGGGGAGGGGGCACCAACCACCCGCTGCAGCGCCCTCCGCCCCAGCTCTGCAACTCTAATCCCAGACCGCTGCAGAGGGGAGGCCCCAGGGAGTGGGGGCAGGGGCGTTGGAGACAGAGGCCACCCTGAACTCACCCCAGAGCCGCGGCTCCTGAGCCTGACTCCCCACTCCAGATGGCTGGCTCATCCTGAGTGGCGCTGCAACCCAGTGCGCCAGGTCGCAACGCCTGGAGTGCGTAGCTGGGTTCAGCTCCGCGGGACAGGAGATGCCACTGCAGGGTGAGTGCGGGGAGGTCCCGCTCTCCAACATCACACCTCCCCCAGCCTCCCCTTCAGACTGGGCCAGGAGAAGGGTACATTTGCCTGCTTATGAACCAACCCTTGGTTGTGGATGCAATTGGGCCCATGAACTCACACTACAGCTGCCCCTGTTCAGCTATGAGAGGAATGCGGCTGGGCTCAGCAGCTGTGCACTCTGTAAGATGAGTGGGATTCTAGTCGCATTTGGACAGATCCGGGAAATACAGCTACTGCAGGGAAAGGACAGACTCTGACTAGGACAAGCCATCTGCCTCGGATGCCTGATGGAAGCCTCAACTCAAATCCAAATAGTGCGTGTTCCCCTTCAGCTGGCCGCAGCTCACCGAGCTACCCGTGTAAAGGGCCCTCAAAAGAGGCAGAAATAGCCTCCTGCCACGTCCCTGCATGGTCTAGAGCTGATGAAAGGGTTCTCAGTGGCTCTGCTCCCAGGCCCATGCATAGTGGTGGATGGGGAGCATGTCAAGAGCAGAGCATAGGTTAGAGCAGCTTTGAGGCAGCTCTAATTTACACCAGGGACCAAGATGGTCCTTGTATGGCACCAAACTCTGGGAATGCAAAAGTAGATGAAAACCACCTTCACTCTCATCCCAGTCCCAAGCACATGGAGTAACTGAGAACCAGGCCCTTTCACTTTGAGCTTGTTGGCATGAATCCAGCCAAGCCTGAGAGCAACTGCATATTATGACCATCCCTTGGCTATGTGGTGGCCCATGTGAAGCTTGTTGCTTGGCTTGCTCCACTTCGGAGCAGACAAGTATCCACATCACAGAAACACTCTTTTCGGCACACTCCATGAAGGGCACGGAGACCGTCATGCTCCTAGAGTTGGCCCCTGCAGGGCAGGGCTGATGCCCACTGGTGAGCAAAGCCGGCAGGGCTGCCAAAGGTGCCGTACTCCAGCGCTGCATAAACAACAGCCGTCACACTCCAGGTCCATCAATCCATTTCTTCTAGCTCTCTAATGTAATTCTATGGCCCCACCACTGTAGTTTCTGAGCGCCTCATGATCTCTGACATATCTATCCTGACAACAGCCCTGGCAGGCAGAGAAGTGCTGGTGTCCCATTGTACAGGCAGGGAACAGAGGCACCGAGAGGCTAAGTGACTTGCCCAGGGTCAGACAGGAAGTCTGTGACAGAGCAGGGAACTAAACCCAGGTCTCCCGAGTCCCAAGCTAGCCCCCAGCCAATGGCCACCCTTCCTCTCCTATCCCCGTTCCACTGCACTAAATTTGCTTAGAACAAAAACAGAATTCAGACCCATGAGCAAAGTCTCCTGGTACTGACAGTGCTCTGTCCACATGTGCCCTGCCGAGGCCAGGGTGGCAGAGGGAGGCATTTGCAGAGGAAACACAGGGCATCTTTCTCCAAAGTCTAGTTTCCACTGGGTTCCTGGTCTTTGGCTTTGGAGCCCAGTTGTATTGACTCTGGCTGGCCTCCAGCAGCACAGACAAGGAGAGGAACAAGTGATGTTAAACTTTACCATGAGAGATGGTGGGGGTCTATGTTCTGACGGGGAGGCTACAGAACCCATGTCTGCTGCTCTATTTTGTGAAAAAATTGTTTCCTGAGGTGGTTTAAAGTGAATTTTGTGTGGTGAAAGGTGCTAGATTGACAGAAGGCCCCTGCGTAGCAGGGACTGGGTGGAGCAGAGCTGCACATATCAATAGTAACCAGGAGGGTTTTGGGAAGTCTATCGATGAATGTCCAGGAGTTATTGCCCAGCAGCGTATTTGGGAGAATACAGCCGCCTGCAACCGTAACTCCCGCCCATCCCGCCTCTTTGGGAAGAGGAAGCAGAGCTGAGGTCTGGTGGTGAAATAAAACTCATGGACCAAAATAAATGACCAGGATATTCTCACCATCTTTGTACAGGTGGGTCCTGTTTTGAGGCTGGGGTTTATTTGCACCTGCTCGGTTGCCATTTTACACCTACAATCTGCCTCTGTAGCATCCATTAGCATCACTCTGTGGACAGCTGGAGCTCTCAGACGGCACAGCCTTCTCTGCCAGGATGGTCCTAGGCCCTAGTGGGAGGTTCCCTTAGCCTGGGAAAGTCAGTCTCTCAGCAAAAACAAAAGCCGCAGGGGTATGAGAAAAGTGACGCTTAACCTCCTATTGTCTTAATTTACTAGGAATAAAACAGGAACTGGATTTTGGTGCCCATCGTGGAATGGACTCTGAGTGCAGCCTCTACTCTTGAATTCCAGCATGAACTGCCAGCTCCTGAGAAGAGAGGCGGCACCTGCTGCTGATGGGAGTAGCAGCCCTGACTCCATGGGAAGGAAACCCTCTCAAGGATCCCCTGTTAATGCAATGAGCGCAGCTTTAGACATTGACTTTTCTAACGCTTCCCTCACAAGACAAGCCCAAAGCAGCAGCATCACAGCAGTCCGACCTTACCTGAGCTTACAATCCGTCCCTTAAACCCAAACATTACATAGCAACCTAAAAGCAACTCAAGGGTGCATTTCAACCCAGCAAGCAGCGTGGCTCTGAGATCTGCTCTGCAGATAGAGGGAGAGCACTTGGTTTGCAGTATTGTTGCAGGCTCTTAAAGGTCACCACTGCTGCTGGTTTGGGGTTTTCAGTTCTACAGGATACAGCTTTTGTTTCTGACACTTTTGTGTTGGAGCCAAGAGCAGAGCAGTTTCTCGGCTCAGCATCTTAGAAGGAGGACCAGAGATTGTGGCACAGGCACATCTGCCTCAGTGAGCTGCAGTCCGCTCGGTGCTTCTAGCCACCAATGGGACCTAGGCAGTGCCATGGGTATGACAAAGTTCAGGAGCGCCTGGATCGGGGATTTGGGTTCAGACATCTCTAGAAAAAAGAAGGGCCGTTTACATGGGACTCGCAAAAAGAAAAGGAGTACTTGTGGCACCTTGGAGACTAACCAATTTATTTGAGCATAAGCTTTCGTGAGCTACAGCTCACTTCATCGGATGCATACTGTGGAAAGTGTAGAAGATCTTTTTATACACACAAAGCATGAAAAAATACCTCCCCCCACCCCACTCTCCTGCTGGTAATAGCTTATCTAAAGTGATCACTCTCCTTACCATGTGTATGATAATCAAGGTGGGCCATTTCCAGCACAAATCCGGGTTCTCTCCCCCCTCCCCCCCCCCACAAACCCACTCTCCTGTTGGTAATAGCTTATCTAAAGAGACCACTCTCCTTACAATGTGTATGATAATCAAGGTGGGCCATTTCCAGCACAAATCCAGGGTTTAACAAGAATGTCTGAGGAGGGGGGGGCGGGTAGGAAAAAACAAGGGGAAATAGGCTTGAATAGAGACTGGGAGTGGCTAAGTCATTATGCAAGGTAACCTAAGTTAATTGTATCCAATTTGCAAATGAATTCCAATTCAGCAGTCTCTCACTGGAATCTGGATTTGAAGTTTTTTTGTTGTAATATCGCAACTTTCATGTCTGTAATCGCGTGATCAGAGAGATTGAAGTGTTCTCCGACTGGTTTATGAATGTTAACATTCTTGACGTCTGATTTGTGCCCATTTATTCTTTTACGTAGAGACTGTCCGGTTTGGCTAATGTACATGGCAGAGGGGCATTGCTGGCACATGATGGCATATATCACATTGGTGGATGTGCAGGTGAACGAGCCTCTGATAGTGTGGCTGATGTTATTAGGCCCTGTGATTGTGTCCCCTGAATAGATATGTGGGCACAGTTGGCAACGGGCTTTGTTGCAAAGATAGGTTCCTGGGTTAGTGGTTCTCTTGTGTGGTATGTGATTGCTGGTGAGTATTTGCTTCAGGTTGGGGGGCTGTCTGTAGGCAAGGACTGGCCTGTCTCCCAAGATTTGTGAGAGTGTTGGGTCATCCTTCAGGATACGTTGTAGATCCTTAATAATGCGTTGGAGGGGTTTTAGTTGGGGGCTGAAGGTGATGGCTAGTGGCATTCTGTTATTTTCTTTGTTAGGCCTGTCCTGTAGTAGGTGACTTCTGGGAACTCTTCTGGCTCTATCAATCTGTTTCTTCACTTCCACAGGTGGGTACTGTAGTTGTAAGAATGCTTGACAGAGATCTTGTAGGTGTTTGTCTCTGTCTGAGGGGTTGGAGCAAATGCGGTTGTATCACAGAGCTTGGCTGTAGACAATGGATCGTGTGGTATGGTCAGAGTGAAAGCTGGAGGCATGTAGGTAGGAATATCGGTCAGTAGGTTTCCGGTATAGGGTGATGTTTATGTGACCATCGTTTATTAGCACTGTAGTGTCCAGGAAGTGGATCTCTTGTGTGGACTGGACCAGGCTGAGGTTGATGGTGGGATGGAAATTGTTGAAATCATGGTGGAATTCCTCAAGGGCTTCTTTTCCATGGGACTCCCGATTCATGACTTGAAACTAACCAAGAACTTCTGCTACCCAAAAGAAAAGCCAGCCTGTTCTGACTGGATACTGCACAAACTGCGTTAGTGAGTGTCTAATCACTGACGTTCAGCAGGAAAGGGACCCTGGCCATAAATGGCATGCAGAACAATAAGCAGCTAAGGGAAAGCTATAATAGGTCAGTGGGTGGAGGATACCCCCTCATAGATGGAAGGGGTTTAGATTAGATGCCATCCCAACATCCCTTGATCCTTTATTGCCCTGGTAAATCATTTATTTGGAAGCCCTTTTCCGAAATCCCTGGAAGCCTCCCCCGACCCTAAGGATAAAATATGTTGATGAAAAATACACAGCTTTGTTCTTGGGTCCTTTCGAGTATAAGGTTTGTGGAGCAGGGATCATCTCTTTACCCATGTTTGCACAGCACCAAGCAGAATGGGGTGCTAATCCTGACTGGGGTCTTTGGGTGTTAAGATATATGGGAAAAATTTCAGACACACAAAGGGCAGTTAAGGTGCCCAACCCATTGAAATTCAGTGGGGGCTGAATGCTTTCCCCCATGTGTGCTTTTGAAAAGCTCTTCCTTTATTATTAATTATTATTAGACTCTTACTAGCAATTTACGGACTGGTTGGAACGCTTCACTGACTGGAGCTGATCTTTAATCTCTCTCCATGTTTCCTGTCCTACAGAGAGGAGAACTGAAATGCAGGTCTGAGGTCCCAAAAGCAGAGCTGACCTTCAGCTTCCAGGATGGCTGGGATCACTCTACATGTCCCTCCTTCACTCAGGCCTTTGCCCGATGCCCTGAAGGGCTGTGCGAAGCGGCAGTGCTCCAGCACAAACACAAGGAAGGGTTCCGTGTGAGAGTGCGAGTCAGGTTACATGCCAGGTATTGCAATCCCCACGCTAGAGATGCAGAGTGAAAAAGGGACGATGTTGCCAACTCGAGATTTTATTATGAATCTCACGATATTTGGTGTTTTTCTTAAAGCCCCAGCTCCTGGAGTCATTTTGTCACATGAGAATCTCAGTTTTCATTACAAAGAAGTAAATTTCTAGCCCTTATGGTTGTGGAGAAAAGCCTGAAACATGAATCAAATGGACCCTGATGGCTCAGAAATAAGTTAAAAGACCCCAACATTTATTTATTTTTAAATCTCATGATTTGAAGCTAATGTAATTTTCGGGGAGCCTGACTTTGGATTTTTGAACTTTTGGGGTTGGAAGTACTGGAACCGGCAGGTCTGCAAACACAGGTTCAAGCCAAAGACTCATGTTAGCTTCACACTGCCCTCGTAGGCTTTAATCCTGCTAGCAGGCAGAGTAACTTGGCAGGAGTGCAGCAACGCTCTCCTAAAAGCAGCATCTGGTCCCTTTGCATTCCTTGTCCTGCTCATGACTTTACCATGAGCTTCTCTGTGTAACATTCCACAGCTGTGCTGGGCAGGATTCATCACCCTACTGAGCCCAACCTGTAAAGGGTGACCACAAACCAAGCCTGGGAACAATCCCCCTTCCCAAAAGCAAGAGCAATGCAGCGGCAGGGGAAAGTCCTTCCATTCAATTTCTTCGGCCGATCTATTTTTAAGGCAAGGACTGGCTAGATCAAGAAGGGACCCCCATGCCCCTCATGAAGACCACCCAAGACTCACTCACTGGGAGGGAAACACCTTCACTTTGGATTCACTTGAAGGCAGGCTCGGTAGGACTTCACCCTCAATTGGCAAAGTGCTCGGTGCTGCACTCTGGCCCCTCTATGGAGGATCTGGCTGTGCATGTCAAGGAGACATTTAATATCCTGCTCCGAAGTGTATCAGTGAATCTCCCTCTTTCCAGTCACTGCAAACCAACCCTGCAGGCTCAGATTTCACAGTTTGACCAGGGGACCGGTGGCTGCCACATAGCCTACGGTGAGTTGGTTCACACAGGCTGACTGCTGTTATGTGGGACTCAACAGTCTCGGCTATGGAGGTGATGGAGGGCGGCCAAAAACTAAAGGACAAATAATCAATTCCACAGTGATTTATACAAAAGCTTTCCCTGTCCTCCTCTCCCCCACACTTCAGCCCTGGCTGCTCAGCAGAGCCACGGAAGGACCTTTTCCCTTACAAATTAAGTTTCTGTGGAACTTGCCCTCTCCCTGGGAAAGCCCAGAGGCTCCCTGGGAGAAGGACTGCATACACATGTAATTCACTCTTTCACTAACTTCTGCTTCCTGAAGGCATCGCTCAGCGTCAGAGGCACGCAGGGCAGGAAACACAACCAGAGAGCAGCTGCTAGCTTTGACTCAGCAGGATTAGAGACAAGCGCCCTTTTCTACCCCCCTCAATATGTGAATCAAGTGGAACTTCAGCACTGGTGGCAGAAGGGGTAAGCAGCCCTCTGGAGAGACAGCCAGAGAGGGATAAATTCTTCCCTGCTGGGTATCTTATGAAGTCATTTACACTGGTGAAAACCCTACCAAATCACAGTACTCCACACACACCAGTGGCACCAGCATAAATTACTACACAGGGTGGTGCAAGGAAGTGGAGATTTTGAGTCTCCTTTCTGGTTCTGATAACTGTGAGTAAGCTGCTTCACCACTGTGCCTCAGTTTGCCCATCTGTAAAATGGGGATAAAGATTTTGACCACCTTTATAAAGCACTTTGAGCTCTATGGATGAAAAGTGCTACATAAGAGCTAGGATTTATTTATCATTATTATTGCAGTCTTAAGCTGCAGTATCCCCTGCTACTCTAGTCCTGAGTCCTCATACAACTCTGCCAATCCACCTCAGATCTCACTGCTACGCTGTCCTGGGTTCCCACCAATTCTGGCAGCTTAGACCATGCAATACTCCGTCCTCCCAGGCCTGGACTGGAGCCAGCAAGATCTGCCAGCCCATCCAAGAAGTTTTGTGATGCAGGCTAGTGTTCATCAGTTTCCCACTGGGCACAGTCTTCAAATCCCACATTTATTACCCCCCTCACACACTGGGTGGCAGTGGCTGTGTACATTTTACAGCCATTTGTGCCCAGTTTCAGGTTTTTTTCCCCCTTCACTCCAGATTTGTAAATCAAAATGTAGCTTTTGCTGGGGAAAACTGCCTTGTGGAAAAGCTTTGTGAAAACTAGGGCCTGTCCCCAGGAGAAACCCCACCGCCTCCAATGGGGAGAGCTTTGCTGCTGGGGACTTAATATGAGTTTTTACTCATGTCTGCAGAAGCAAAAGGCGTCCCCAAACCAGCTCTCTGTGCTCCTGATGCTGCAAGGGATCTAGCATCCCGCTAGGCATGCCACCTACCTCACTTTTCTGATCTTGCTTCCTGTAAGAGGCTGAAAGCTCCCAGAATAACTTTTAGGCCACATGCAAGAGTCTGATTCAGCAGAGTGTAGCAAAGAAGGGGTTAAGATGAGAGCCGAAAAGAGGCATGACCTGACTACAGGATAGTGCCCAGTTCATGCCGGACCTGCCTTAGGAAAGCTCCCACCATGGTGTGGTTCTGCTCTCAGCCCAGGAATTCCGCTGTGGCCAATGGAGTTAAGCACTTGGCAGGGGCACACCCAGAAACTTTTCTCATGATGCACCGTCAGTCCCTGTAGAGCCATCCCCACTGCAGCCACTGGCCCTGGCACCTTGCCCGCTGAGCGCTCAGCCCCCACCTTCCAGCCCAGGCCACCTGGGGCAGCATTACTCTCCATCTCTGAGAGGGGACACAGGCTGCTGGAAGTGGGGTGAGGACAGGCAAGTCCCCAGGGGGAGCTCTGGTATAAAAGCCAGCCCCTCAGAGGGTAGCTATGGGGCCAAACTTGAGTGAGTGGCATTGCAACCTGGTGCATGGGTGTCACAATGCTTATCACTAATTTTAGACCCCCACCCTGTTACAGCAGAGGGCCGGCGAGGCCAAAGCAGAGTGGGCCTCCTGGGCAGTGGGGCAACCAGTGCTGCTTCTCCTCACCACTGCCAGTGGTATGCAGCGAGTGTAACATGTGTCCGGCTGCAGGTGCCGCTGGTGCCCAGCACAGACTCAGGCCCACGCCTTGGCCCTTGATGCAGTGCAGGAATAATGGGCCTGACTCTGTTCTCACATGCACTGGTATAAATCAGGAGTAACTCCATGACTGTCAATGGAGTTGCACCGGGGGGCAAATGGTGCAAGTGAGATGGGACACAGGCCCAATGCATTGTCAAGTGAAATGCTCCTTCACACCAGCCAGTAGGTTTTACATGGCATCTCCCTCCGGTTCACCGTTTTCTAGCCTCTAACCATGAAGGGGTCTATTCTTTTGCTGCACTTTTGCAGTCCCTGGTCACATTATATGTAATACAAGCCACTGCCAGCCTACTGACAACACCTAGGATCACTGACAAGGGTGCTCACACCTTGTGCGTCAGTCCAGAAGCTAGAGGATCTTGGAGGAATTTCCCACAATGGTGTAGTATAGAGCTAGATTACAGGATGGAGCTTCCTCTGAAAACACACGACATCTGTCAGAGACAGGATATCAACTAGATAGAGTCTAAGGGCTAGTCTACATAGCCCCGCCACTCGGACTATGGGGGTGTGAAGTGCAGTGTGTACGAGCCGGTTGTGCTATAACTGCCCCATGTGAACACTGCAGGTGTGAACTAAAAGGTACCTAGTTTCAAACAAGACACTCTTTCCCTCTTCTGCACTAGTAAGCGCTGCAATTCATACACCTGTAGTCCAAACTGAAGAGCCATGGAGACGTAGCCTTCGTCTGTTCTGGTGTAGCAATTCCGGTCTTCTAAGTCACTAAATGTTTACTACCCTTCCTCCATCCATCCACCCCCACCCACACACACTTCAGGCCTAGTACTGTATAGTTCTACCGACTTCACTGGAGTTACACCAGAGATGAATTTGGCACCCAGTTCTATAGCAACACCTCTTATACATGCTCCTCCTTCTATATCAACCAACCCTGGATAAGGGGGCACAAGGGGCTGCATTTCCAGGCTTCTAGTCCCCCTCCCGTGCAGAAGTGGGTGGAGCTCAGCCAGCGTGATGGGGGATGTAATCTGTCCTGCAAAATTGTCTGGCACAATTTCCCTCCATCCTGATGTAGAGGGGAAGCAGGGGCTGAATTGTGATGGTCAGGCTAGAAGGTGCCAGTCCAGCCCAAAGTGAAAATCAGCTCAAATCCTCATCTCCTGTTGACTCCAGAACCTCATCTTTCATTTCCAGCTGGCAGTTCCAAGCCCCTCTGACTGTCGATGGGGCCGCTGTTTCCTAGTTAGAGTCTGCAGCAAACAGATTAAAACAAGAGGGCTGAGAGAAGGGCTCAGCTTGCCCCAGGCAGCTCAGCGGGCTGCTAAAGGCAGGTATTGCCAGTACCAGCCCAATGCAACCAAGCTGTGGCGCAGCCTGGGAGACTATTTAAAGGGAGCTGCCGTACAGCTTGGTCAAGCAGTGAAAGGTCCTTTGAGAAACTAGAGTGAAATCCTCTCTGCCATGCAAAGCCCAAGAAAACAGATCTATGGGGGGTGGATGGAATCTTCCACCTCAACCCTCCGAGCTGCTGCACAGCTATCCCCTAGCCAATACATTCCCCCTACATAGGGGTTCGGCCACTGGATTTGCATCTTTCCAACCTGCCTCTGCTTCCCCTTCTCCTGCCTCACTTACAACACCCTCGCCCCCATGTTGCCGCAGAGACAGCTGCCACAAAGTACTGCTCCATGCAATGCAAGGGATTTGGGGTCCCCACCACACAGCCTCTCTGCAGCCCAAGCTATGCTGCAGGTTGGTCTTGCGTGCTCACACAATGGGGGCAAGAATTTGCCCCAGCTGATAGCTGTCAACAGCTCTCCTTGGGCATGTTATTACAGAGCAATAGAGCAAGGCAGAGCAGAAGAGGAAATTCAATCAGCCTTGATTCCCCTGCAGAAATCCTGAAGATCTTGGTGGGGGTGGGGAGGAGTCAGGTTGAATCCCCCTCCCCCCAACATCTACTACTCCTGAACAGCACCAAAATCAGCGTCTATCTTGTACGGAACAACGCTGCACTTGTGCTGCAGGGTGGGCAAGGCTTTTCCATCAATCCTGCATTTCGCCCTGGGGTCGCGGAGTGGACTTTTCTTTGCTATGCAGGAAGTCGGAGGTCGAATGCTCTTCTATTTCAAAGCTTTCACACTCCTGCTATCTTGGGA
The DNA here is from genome assembly GCF_965140295.1 of Lepidochelys olivacea. NCBI lineage: Eukaryota > Metazoa > Chordata > Testudines > Cheloniidae > Lepidochelys > Lepidochelys olivacea. The sequence goes on from NC_140424.1 coordinate 18,520,121, forward strand.
GCTGGAAACTTAAGCCATTTCCTGTGTTCTACTGACCGCCACTTAAAAGACATTTGACCCTGAAGTACCACACTATTTATGCAAAGCATGGGAGCCAGCCTGGTGACTTACACAGGGAGGGGACGTTTCTGTTGGGCAGGATGAATACAGCATCTGAAACCCAGCCAGTCCCCAGCTCCACTGGGCAGAAACTCACCTAGGGAGAACACAGCTGCCATGGGGCGACTGTTGAAAAGCTAAATGAGCCCTACATATTTGGAGATCAAAAGGAAAACGAAGACCGAAAACACTGGATAGAGCCCTCTCCTCTCCAGGGAGCTGTGCTGGGGCTCAGACAGGCAACCCCCAGCAGCTGCTCCCAGCAATACACACATTCTGTATAGACAGCCAGTGATTACGAGGTGGCCTTGTCTCCTTGTGCTGTTCATTACAGTGGGGTCAGGAGGAGACTCACTTTGGTTCTCACCAATCTGTTTAGGGACCCTCACAGACCTTGTCCCACAAACCGGTCTAGTGGTTCAGACAAGCTCAGCGATGGTCTTCGCTCTCCTCTGAGCAGACAGAAGGCTCGATGCGGATGCTTCAGATAATGGCTTCTCCCCACTGTGAAACAGGGCTGGCCTTAGGCACAAACAACACTCACACCACTGCTTCAGATCCTGAAGATCTACTCTGAGTCACACACCCACAGGCTGCAGCCTTCCAGCAATGGGACTGGAGAAGGAAAAAACTCCCGGTTCAGCCCCACCCCTGTTCCAGAGGCTTAGGGCCATGCGGCTCACAAAACCAGCCCAGATCTGATCTGGCTTCCCCTTGGGGGCCTGGAGATCATCACCACCAGAGTTTCGATACCCCTGAGGTCCATAAAGATAGGAACAAACAGGAGCATTGCGTGTGAAAGGCTGGCAGCAACCTGTGTTAAGTAGCAGAGATAAACCAAGGGGAAGTGGCTGAGCTTCATTTTTGCTCTCCATGTATTTTGGACCTTAAGGACAGAATCTGCCCCAGTGCCAAGCCAGCGTCTCTCTGTTGAAGCCAGCAGAGTTACTCCAGATTTGCACGGATGTGAGTGCAGGCAGAATATGGCCCTCGTGTGCCCTTATGCTTTAAGAACTGGCCTGGTGAATGGTGCCCTTGGACAGTGGATAGCTCAGCCATAGATCTATCAGATCTGCCTGCCTGTCTCTTTATCTTGCTCTCAGAGGCAGGCCTGCCTCCTGCTCTTGCAGTCCTACAGTTTAGTTCCTTACAGAGCGTGCAGTCCCAGGGGCTGTGCATGTTGCTGGACACCCCAGTGAGAATCGCAGGCAGCTCTGAGAACTTTTTTTTCCTGAGGTCAATGCTGCCTATTGAGTAACCCAGATTAACCTTCTTGGGCCTGCACACACTTGCTGCTTTCAGAGCTCACCCTCCTGGGCATTCAGCTAGCTGGCAGCCTGCAAAATGCCAGCGTTCTTGGCATGCTTTTCACCAGAATGCCTTTGAGCGCGAGGTAACAAGCGCTGGGCTGATATACAGTCCTCAGCTGAAAGGTCTTGTCCTTCCCACCAGAGCTGCCCCAATGCTGAGAAGTGGGAGCACTAGGCATGCACAGATCACTCCATTAGGCTTGAACAGATGAGCTGCTACAATGGGCCACGCTCCAGACCGCTCCTGGTCCTTGATGAAGGGCTCAAAGCCTGCAGCTCCCTTTGGCTGCTGAAGTATGTTCTCTGCAGGGCTCAGCCCACCAATCTACAGTCTTGTGGAAAAGGCCAGAAGAGCAGGAGAAGAAGGAAAACACAAGCACTTTCTCTCTCCCTGTGGTCCTCTTACACCACTTCTTTCCTTCCCCATCTCTTTCCGCTCAAACACAAATTTAAATGAAGAAGAGCCGACTTCTCACCTCTGGCTCCAAATCCCAGTTGGGTGAAAAGTGACATGAGTCAGTAGTTTCCAGTCATTACACACCAGAGCAGTGGAAGTGAAAGAGCAGAGGGAGGGAAGGAGGGTGTGTGTGTGTGTGTGTGTGTGTGTGTGTGTGTGTGTGTGTGTGTGTGTGTGTGTGTGTGTGTGTGTGTGTGTGTGTAAGGGGCGCGTTGTCATGACGGTCCTAGCAAGCGAGTGGAAACATATTGGCAGAGCTGGGGGTGGAGCAGAGGACTTGGCACTGCTGGGCAGGATTGAGGTGCACCGGCATAGCAGTGGGGGGAAGACAAGGTTTGAGGTGGACTGGCAGGGCTTTTGGAGGGCTCAGCTCCCACCCGACCGCACTCTGCCAGACTCTCGCCAGTGCCATCAGTTGTTTGTTTTCACCTGCACTAGGTTCACTCCCAAAATGAACAATAAACAGAAAAATCTCAAGCAAAAGAGAACTCACGCCTGAGCTCTGGTGCAAGGCCCATGGAGATGACCCAGTGGGGCAGGGCTCAGCCCTGCAGCCTCACAAGCCCAATTACACCCACAAGTAGACAATAAATCACGCTCTCCCAGCCATCCCTGCCTCCTTTTGTGCTTCCGTGTGACTCGTCTGCCTCACCGCTGACTGTCTGGGCGAGGGGGACAGATGCATGGTCTCATTCCAGTGAAGCAAAACAATACCCCGGTGCCCATGCAAAAGGCCCTAGCTCTGCTGAGTCCCTGCTTACAAGGAGCTCAGACCAAAGCAGAGCACTCTGGCCCTGGAAAGATCTCCAGGTGCCGGGGAGCAAAACGTTGCACAGCTCTCATCCTGAGCATTTACATCTTCCAAGCCCTTCTCAGACATTTAACCCAGTGTCCCGCCCTACGACATAGGTGGTGGCGGGGGTTGTTATTTCCCCAGGGAACAGAGACGGTAACTGCCAGGAAAATCACGACTACGGCTCCAATCCCAATCTCAGTGGACGCACCAGCAAAACTCCCACTGACTTCAACGGGAGCAGGATTTGGCCCTTCTACATTCCAGCTCCAACGGCCATTCCCCACTCTGCACTTGCTCTCTCATATCACGCTCGTGCCTTTAGTCTGGAAGCTCCTCAGGGCAGGGATCCAGCCATTGCTCGGCATAGCATACAGAGAGGCACAACAGAACTCCCAAACAGACATGGTAGGAGTTGCTAGTTCGAATGTGCTGAGTGGCTCACACATTCCTGAGGAAATTCACCACGTACATAAAACTGAGTGAAACGTAAACAAGGCTGAGCTGTAGCTGACTAGCTACGAGTGATCCTACAGTGACCTCTGATGAGGCTGGTATTTACATTAACTACCCGGCTAATGGCACTAATGCACTTTATATCGCAGCGCCCTCTCCATTTCAGGACTATAAATTAGAACAGTAACTGTCACTGGTGGCAGGCCCCGGCCCGCTAATGAGCCTTGTGCCAAGTGCCTTCCCGCACCCTGCCCTCCCCCTCAGGGCGGCGGAAGGGAGGGTGGGCGCTGGATCTCGATGGCGGGGTGACCCCCAGGGAAGGCCCGAGCAGCATGTGAGGTAATTTCCCCCAAGACCCACTTTATCAGCGTGCTGGGCCGCGAGAGGAAACGAGTTCAGCCAGAGTTTGTCTAAACACATTGTGTTTTATGCGAAAAGCTGCTCCGCTCTCCTCCCTTTCCCAGGCAAACCCTGACAACTCCAAGGAAACCTTCACCCTCCTTTCTCTTACTGGGGAAGGTGGAGGAGGGAGCGCGCTGGACAGGAATCGCAGATAGTGTTCCACGCTTCCTGTTAGAGGCCAATCTGACCAGGAGTACCAGCTCCCAAGGGTCAAAAAATCATGGGGCAGGCCCCCAAAATCATGAGATTGGCTTGAAAATCATGAGAGGTTTTATTTTTTTTTAAAAAATGTCCTTTTTGTCTTCTGGTTTGGGGGCCTTTGGGGTGCATTCAGCATCATGTTCTCAAGCTTTTCTCTGCAGCCATGAGGATTAGCTACTTTTTCTTTTTTTTATATGAAAGCTGAGATTTTCACTTAACCACATGCCTCCAAGAACTGGGGCTTTAAGAAAAGCATCAGCTATCCTGAGGGTTGGCAACATTGTGTGAAATCTTGGTCTCACTGAAGTCAAGGGGAATTTTGCCTTCAAACATCGTCAAGATTTCACCTAGGAGTACTGCGCGTGTACACGATTTGCCCACTATCTATAGTGAAAGTGAGGGGCAGAAGTGAACGTCTGGACAGTTAATTAAGGATACCTTCAGCATATTCCAGATCTATGAGCTAGGCTGGGGAAGGACTGCAATACACGGTCAACCTGGTTTTGTGCTCTACACCAGAACTCTGCTGTTCCACAAGCAATCCAGAAACTACCCCAGAGAGACTCAATTGTATCACCGCAAAGTGCAGAATGGGAACAAGGAGAATGCTCTACAGTTTAATCAAAGTTTGAAAAACAGAGCCATAAAGAAGCAGCTATCAATGTCCCTTCCACAGGAAAAAGGGATGAATGTGTTGGCTTAATGTAATTCAGTCAGGCACAATGTAATTCTTCCACCACACAACTGGATGAATGCACTCAATCCTGGAGGAGGGGACTATCAATGGCCATTATCCAAAATGGTCAAGGAAGCAACCCCATGATCTGGGTGTCCTTAAAACTCCAACTGCCAGGACTGGTGACAGGGGATGGATTGCTTGAAATTGCCCTGTTCTGTTCATTCCCTCTGAAGCATCAGGCATTGGCCACAGTCAGAAAAGATGGACCATGGACCACAGCTGTTCTTATGACCCACAGCACCCCATGCTATTCTGGGTGTGCCCACACACAGATCTGCTGATGAACACAACCCAACCCTGATCTGCAGAACCCCCTGCTATCCCCACCCAGACCTTCTCCTAGCTAGTACATTAACCTGCAGCCGCTGCCAACCAACCCGCGTCCACACACTGCATATGGGCACCTTTCTTGTTTGCTTTCCTCTTAGGGCTAGTCTACACGTGGCTGTTTCTTGTTTGCTTTCCTCTTAGGGCTAGTCTACACGTGGCTGTGTAGTCGCAGCAGAGCGCTGGGAGAGAGGTCTCCCAGCGCTCTAAAAAACCCACCTGCACGAGGGGCGCGGCTCCCAGAGCCGCTGCACCGTCTACACAGGCACTTTACAGCACTGAAACTTGCTGTGCTCAGAGGGGTGTTTTTTCACACCCCTGAGTGAGAAAGTTGCAGCCCTGTAAAGTGCCAGTGTAGACAAGGCCTTAGAAGGATTCTGTTTGCAGAGTCTGTTGGGTGGGCTCATATCCCAAAACAACACTAGCAATCAAACACCAAGGAAAATGACCAAAACAACCCAGAAAATAGATGTCATTCTAAACCCAAGGGCTCTCTGAAGTTGGCCGTGAGTTGCCAGCTGTTTCCTAGATCCCTGAGAAAGTGGACACAAGGGCAGAATTTCAGAGCAAGCTGGAAAGAGCTTGTTTTGCATAGATACAGACATTGGCTGGCATCTTCCCCTTCCCCACAGACAACTGCCAGCAGCTCTCATGGAATAATAATGCTCCAACAAGTTGTGCAGACATCAAGGGCCGGCTTCGATCACCCAAACCCTTACTCACGGTGAGTAGCACCATGTCCACGAGCAATCACAATGAACCCAGTGGGACTATTCAAAGCATGAGGTCCTAATCAAGGGTGGCAAAATTCAGGTCTATCTAACTAACCCTCTTCACACCCCCATCAGATAGCTACAGAAAATCTCATGATGCCCTGTCTTACAGAGGGGGGAAACTGGAACATTGGTGACGTGACTTGCCTGAGGCTACGCTATACAGTTTAATGGCAGAGCCACCACCAGAACTTGGGACCTCCGCTCTCCCAACCTTCTCTTTATTCTTCCAGGCCATGCTGTGTTTCATGCTCAGAATACCTGACCCCATCTCCATAACAGTCACTAGCGAAAACTCCCATTGACTCCAGCTTCACAGAAGAGAGTGACAGACAGAAAGCTCCCCTGTGCAGAAACTGCACGTGCCCACGTGCTCCTAGCTGTGAAGGGTTCCACTTCAGATCCTCATCCAGCTTTTCTTAATGTCTCTGCCCCAGGGCTCTGGCAAAGGATTTGTTTCAGAGTAACAGCCATGTTAGTCTGTATTCGCAAAAAGAAAAGGAGTACTTGTGGCACCTTAGAGACTAACCAATTTATTTGAGCATGAGCTTTCGTGAGCTACAGCTCACTTCATCGGAAGCAGACATTATATACACACAGAGATCATGAAACAATACCTCCTCCCACCCCACTGTCCTGCTGGTAATAGCTTATCTAAAGTGATCATCAAGTTGGGCCATTTCCAGCACAAATCCAGGTTTTCTCACCCTCCACCCCCCCACACACAAACTCACTCTCCTGCTGGTACAGAGTGAGTTTGTGTGGGGGGGGGGGGGTGGAGGGTGAGAAAACCTGGATTTGTGCTGGAAATGGCCCAACTTGATGATCACTTTAGATAAGCTATTACCAGCAGGACAGTGGGGTGGGAGGAGGTATTGTTTCATGATCTCTGTGTGTATATAATGTCTGCTGCAGTTTCCACGGTATGCATCCGATGAAGTGAGCTGTAGCTCACGAAAGCTCATGCTCAAATAAATTGGTTAGTCTCTAAGGTGCCACAAGTACTCCTTTTCTTTTTGCAAAGGATTTGGGGAACCCTGCCTCCCCGCTGTGTTAATAAAGTGCTGTCCCATCCCATCCCAACCCAAGTCAGAGAGACCTTTTTCATTGTGAATACCTGACTGCACCAATTCACTCTCAGCCAGCAAAAACAAAAGCAAACATGGCTAGGGGCCCAAGCACAGTGACTAAACTCTAGATCCCAATGAATATTCGTGGTATCCATCCCAATCTGTTCTTCTGAGGAACACTGCCTAACACTTTAGGAGGTCTAAGCTGTGATTCAGTCACCATTAGAGAGCATGTCAATTTGTTTCCAATGTCCCCCTTTCCCTACAACCCTCCCTTTCGGATTCCCATCTCATCTTTCTCTGCCTTTTCAAGGCCAGACTGTTTCCACCAGGAGTGAATTGTGTTTGTTCTGTTTGGAGGGGGAGGTGCAGGGGGAGGAGGAGGGAACATGCTGCCACCATAAAATTCAAGTGCTGCAGATAAACATCAAAGAAACATTATTCCCTTGTATAAGTAGATGACTGTTAAACATGAATTGATCATAGCACTGCATGACATAATGAGGCCAGAGACACAAAGAGGTGCTCAAAATACCACTGTGCGGAACATTACAAGGGGCTGGTAGTTTACACTGCTCTGCAATGCAGGAATGCTTCTCTTAATCACCTCTACCACCCTTGGCCTTGCTCCGGAAATAATAGACAACATATATAGAGAGTGGAATGCATCAGACAATACTCTCAGTCCAGGCCTCTTCTGCTCTCATTCTCAGAGGAAACCAAAAGCAGGAATTTTCAAATTGCCGTTCAATTCCCACTGAAAGCCAATGAGGATTGCGTGCCTTCAGCCCTTGCCAGCCAAAAAGCAGACATGTCACATGTCTGACACAGGCAGCCTTTGCATGTACAATGTGTGCTTGTAACATGTTGCAGGTATATAATCTGCAAAGGCAACACCCATCAGCAGCCCCTCTTTCTTTAGTTCTAGGGCTTGATCTGGGAAGGTTGTTTAGCACTTTAGAACAGGCCCTTAAGCTGAATATGAAGTTTTAGTATGCATGAAATCGAGAGATTAATTCCCTCCCTTCCCCAAAAGCCAGGCATAGTTGGTCTATGAAAAGCTCTCCCCACCGATTCTTGTCCTGATCAAATCGGAAGCACAGAATCGGCTGTGCTGGTCCAGTCCTGAAAACAGTTCTGCAAGTGCACCTCAGTTCTGAGCTGAAATAAATCCCCACCATACAAACCCAGGCCTCTCCTGAGCAGACTGAAAACCGTACAATGGTGTTTTGCCATTTGTACACCTGGGGGACTATGATGAGATCATCAGATTCATTTTCACTTGGGACCTAAGAGTTTTAACATAAGCCTCTGAAGGGGTGACAAGCTAGAACACTAACACCCAACCCACCAGAGCATCAGCCCCTGCAAAATCCCTCTTTGCTTCAACCAGTATTTATTCCAGTTGCCAAGTGTTGCGTTTGCTATGCAAGAAGACTGATGGGCCTTTTTTCCCCTATTGAAGGAACCATAGGCAAAGCAAAGCCCAGTGAGAACATCCTGCCATTACTTCTTGATAGCTGTAAGAGCCTTATAAGGCATGTTACGTATTTTCCTTGTTCATATGTGTATAATTCATTAGCTGCAGTGGCTTGCATGGTACTTTGGTCCATAGAACTGAGCCAGCCTCTCTGGCAGAGTTTTGGCTCTGAGCTTTGTCTAGGTCTACCCCCACCCCACGAAAGAATGAAACTCAATGGAGAGAACCAGTTTTGTATGCGACCCTGGAGAAATCCAGATAACTCCTGCTCCGACCCAGGAAATGAATGTACTATTTAAATTGATCTAAAGGAAAGCAGCCCCCTTCCCCAATTCCCTTCTTTAAACTCTGTGGCAGATGGAACAAAAACTGGGCCCAAGAAAGTCTTAGCACAGGCTCCAATCCAAGATGAGCTGCTTCTTCCATTTATAGCCATGTTCAGTCCAGCTTCATTGCAACATCTTGGACTCTAGGAAATGAAGTGTGTGTGTTTGAGGGAGTAGTGAAGAACACAATTGGCCAATTGTCAAATTATCTTGTTTGATCACAATGAAGTTTGATGTTCCCAAAACAAAGCTATCTCTGCATAATCTTAATTCAGTCCTTTGCCTCGTCTTATAAGGCTTATTGCGCTGGCAGGTTACCCAACCTATCCTGTCAAGCAGTGGCCAACAGCAACATCAAGCTTAGGCAGAAGGAAAGATCTATAAATAGCTTAAAAGATAATTCTTCAATCTGGAAAAGTCAATTCTTATCCTACTTTTATCAACAGTCAAAGTGCCCTATCAGCAGAAGGCATTGAAGTCCAAGTTAATAGCCAACCCATACTGAAGGAGACCCTGGTGAAATTTTTGTCTTATCTCTCCCAAGATAACTGACTTTTTTTCTTATCAGCCTGCAAGACTATTTTCCCAAATGCGTGAGCCCCTGGAACATCCAGAAGAGAGAAGAGCTGGGGACCATATCTCGTAGAGCTAAGTAGGATTTTCCAGGGCGTGTGGATGGGAGACCTCCAATTAGCAGATAGGATCTGCACCGCCGTGCACCTTGTGTAATCATTTACACCTACGGTAGGAACTGGTTTTCCTTTACTCTGAGGCACTGTTACCCTGTCAGAGCATAGTAGAACCTTAGTATAAACGAGAACTAGGTCCGTAGCGTTTTATACCCACTTTGCACAAGTGTAAATGACGACATAAGGTGCAAAGCTGGAGAGGATCTGGTATCTAAGAGTGCTGCTGATTCAGAAGGGGGCACTCTTCCCTCGCAGGGTAGTTCTACACTGCACACTAAGCCCTGGCTCTGATTCAGGTTTGAGCACAAGCCCCCCTTCAATCCACACACCAATCAGTCTGACTCAGGTCAGCGAGCACTCAGGACCCAGGTCCTAAGACCCTAATGGGGTGGGTCAGAGCCCTAGGACCCTGCTAGGGGAGGTGGATCAGAGCCAGAGTCCCACAGGAACTCAGGTCCAAGCCTTGTCATTTTGCAGTGTGGACACAACTCAAGCTGCAGACCCAAGTCAGAAGGTCTGCATAGTACACTATGGATGCATTAGCATGGCTCAGACCTGGGCCCAGCAATTGTAAACCCAGGTTTACAATGCAGTGTGAACCTTCAAGCGTGGACTTGGAAACACTAAGTCCACAAGCCCAGGTGCCCCAGATCTAGGCTTAGTGTGCAGTGTAGACATATCCTAAGTCTGCAAGGAGCCAGTGCCCCAGCCTGATGTGATGAAGTGCTGGGCGGCTGCCTTTTGAAGAAAACAGAGGCCTTGATCACCTGGGGTCTTTAAAAATCCCAAGTACACAGATCCCAGCATCCTCTTTGGAAATTCTTGGAGGCAAACATCATGCTGATGTATAGAAACTAGAAATGGGAGAGAGACGTTTAGATCATCCAGTCCACTGCAGGAAGGTGCCTACAGTGTTCAATCCAGTCCAGCTTTAAACAACAGGACTTGCACCACTTCTTTTGGGAGACTATTCCACAGTACAATAGATCTGTCTGCTGGTGAGATCACCCGTTTCACTGCAGACCCACAGGGACTTACACTGGGGCAAACAAATTCCTTCTTTTATCAGAGTTTGGCTGACTCTGAAATGAGAAAAGGAGACACTGAATCTGCTAAAACAAGGAAATAAATCCAAACATTGGCCCTGAGTCACACTGGAAAGGAGGGGCTGGTTTGAAGGAGGGGGGAATCTGCCAGTCAAACAATATTAATAACTGCTTGAGTCAGTAATAAGGCCTCGCTTGCCTGCAATCACACTCCTATTTAATGCTCTGCATCTTGGCTCAATCATACTAGACCATCTCTGGTGTCCAAATATAACTCCTTATCCCTGCCCATGTTGGTTTGGTGGCTTGGTAATTGACTTCAGAACCTTCCACCCCTAGGTCGCCAGCAACCAGTTATTCACCACCTGGTGGCCCAGGTGAGACGAGTTCAGCAGGCCTCAGATCATCTCTCAACAGGGAAGATGTCCTCATCAGAAAAACCACTATCACTGCTGGCACCTTCACCAGCATTCTCAGCAGCCAGTCCCAAGTCTAAATGAGCATGGAGGCTGAACGACCCATTTCCTGTTTCAGAGTAGCAGCCGTGTTACTCTGTATTCGCAAAAAGAAAAGGAGGACTTGTGGCACCTTAGAGACTAACAAATTTATTTGAGCACAAGCTTTCGTGAGCTTCATCAGATGCATTTCTTGTTGCCATTCCAGAGCAAGATCAAGGAACGCTGGCAGAGGAGGGGGAAGCTTGCTCTGCTGCTGCCTATGCGGTACCTGCCTGGGGGTATGGGAGAGGGGAATAGAGTGTGAACAGAGAGCTTCCTCTGTTGTCAAATTCATGTTGCTCTCCAGACTGTGTGCAACCTCTGTAGTGAGACAGGCACATCTCCCCCTTGCGCTCTCTCCTCTTTCCTCTCTTTCTTTCCAAATAACTGGCGCTGCAGATTTTCCTTTTTTCCAGATTATCTCATATTTGGCGCCTACTACATATACACAGCGTTGGACTCGGTGCATTTTTCATTCCCCAGTCCCCTCCCTGCTCGCAGTCTCTCTCGGGTATGTTCGGCTGCAGCACCCAATCTAGCCCCAGTGTGTCAGCTGGTTGTAAGGAAATGCTTCCCCACAGGTTTAATCTCTTAGTGCAGTTAAACTGTTGTGCCACTTAGGGACTTGGAAAGGATTACTCAACCCTGGCCTTTTCATTTCAGGTAGAGTTGCTTTGTTTGTTGTCTTTTAAATCTCTTTAACTCCCCTTCCCCTCCCCACCCCCTTTACAACTAGGCCAGAGAGCCACATCCCAAGAGGGCCTTGATAAAGTAGACACAATGGTATTTGAATAGCACATTCCACCTTTCCATCCCCAAACCTCTCTGGATGAGAAGAGCCCCACGCGCCCACACCTCCCCCAAACCAATGGGGCCCTCTTCTCAATGGACCCTTGTGATAGGGTCTTCCTCACAGGAGCCTTGTCCTGGCAGTGAGGCATTCGCCTCTCAGATTCCTCCAAAGGCAAAAAAAGCCCTTTTCTGAAGATGTCCCTCCTCACAGAGAGGGTCAGAGAGTTTGCCTCCCCGGGCAACTCTTTTCATCAGCTTTGAGTGGCCACCTAGGTTACAGGGTGGTGTTTGGGGTTCAGTTTGGAGAAGCACCCAAATGCTCAGATGCTTCACCACACCTTCTCTAAATTCCTGAACCTCCTGGGACAGCAAAACAGGGCTGGGAACCTCGCTCACCTCCCATCAGATTTCCCAGCACTTCTCTGGCTTCCCCAGCGGGGGCCAGGAAGGGCAGAGGCTGTTTCCAAGAAAAAATAGGTTTTTAAAAAGTTATTGGAAAGCTTTGGAAGCCAAACCAAGAATCAAGGCAGGCTCATGGGAACACAAAAAATGTCACACCCAATCAGATCTAAGGTCCATCTAGTGACAGTGGCCATTAGTAGCCGCTTCAGAGGAAGGCTGAGTTCAGGTTTTGGGTGAAGGTACCTGGTACTAGTTTATCTTATCTGCCTTCGTTTCTCCATGCCTGCTGGGGAGAGTCCTGGAGAGAACAGCAGCCAAAAAATGGAGGGATAAAGGCAATGAGATCCTAGTGCTGGGCAAGGGCAGGACAATGACTCTGTGGAGTGACATTAAACTCTGCGGTGTCCTCAGCCTAGAGCATATGCACGAAGGCACTCTGAGAACCCATGGGTGGGGATCGAGGGGACTAAACTAGCCACACGATAATGGTAGTGAAGGCGTGAGAGAGCCGATAGGAGACTTATGGGCTTTTCTTGGCCCCAAGCATATGCCATTGGTCAGAATGAGACAAAGTTATACCCCCATCACGTGGTTGCAGTCAGTAGTCACTGACACAATGGCTTCTCTTATAACACCCTTCTGCCCTTTACAAACCCGAGGACCCCCATACCTTTCCCGAGCAGACCTGGTCAAACAGACCCTCTTCTCCTTTGAGGGCAAGTGTGGAGATGGGGCTCTCAGTGACACCAGCAAATGAACTCTTTCCTCTCATGACTGACACACAGAGGGTCTTTCTAACCTTTCCAGAGCCAGGCATTTGCTAAACTCCTTGCTCCGCTGCCAGTTAGAGCTGGCAGGAATGAAAATCAGGCAAAAAAGCAAAGAGAAAATTAGTTTCATCAGTGCCAACTTCAAGCTGGTGGCTTTCTAAATATGACCTATTTTGCTGGCAGCATGCGGCCAGGACAACTTTCCCAGAGCCTGGGCCAGCACTGAAGGCACAGCATGTGCTTTCAAGGGGAAGCCACTTCACACCGCTTTCGTATCAGATCAAGGAAGATTTCCAAATGCACCAGGTATTGCAACTGAGCCTCACCTCCAAATACAACCCAGGGGTTGAACAAGGAGGAGCCGGGGCCAGAACAAGAAAGAATTGACTAACGAGGAAAAATTTACCGAAGTTCCGGGAGCACCTATGGCCTTCTACATTGAGTGTTCATGGACTGATTGTAAAGGAGGTTTGTTACCAGGGGAAAAGCTGCAACCTTAGTGGGTAAGCACAAGAGGAGTATGGGGAGAGGACAGGGAGCAGGAGATGGAACCTTTCATCTCCAGTCACCACCTCCAATCCAGCCTACCTCAGTGATGGCAAAAAGCTTTTGGCATCTGGAAGCTGTTCAAGGGCCTGTCATAAGTAAGCTGGGGTTTTCTGTCTGGGTGTCTTCAGCAGAGGCCAACAACTGAATGGACATGGGAAACTGTGCTACTGAACTATCCTTTCACCTGCAGAAGAGGTCCCTGGAGCAGAGGATGTAGAGGGAGAAGTGGGGAAGATTGCTCTGCCACTGCCTGTCCTATAGCTATTCTGTGGCTAAAGCGTCCGTACCCCACATTTAATGGGTAAACGGAGGCAGAGACAAAAAGTGACTTGCCTCATGCAGCAAGCTGGCAGCAGAGTCTGTAAGAGAACCAAGGAGTCCTGACTTTCAGACAGCCACTCTAGCCACTAGAACACTTCTTCAGAGAGTCCACTGAGGAGATGAAAGGAATGTAGAATAAAAGCTGGAGGTTTGGATGCTCTTCCTCAGGAATAACCTGTTGACACAATGTACACCCACCGACCCCCACACACGTCCCCTCTCAATCTTTCTACCTGAGGGGAACTAGACTGAATTCCTTTCAAAACTCATTAGTGCTACTTTCTTCATCAGACAAAAGGTGGCAGGCTATCCTGTTATTTACCTTTTACTTTTCAAAGTAAAATTTACTGCCAGGGAAATTGCAGGCCAATTCAACCATCCTGGAGACTGACCATCTTCTACTTGTCACAAGAGGGCTGCAAACTGAGTGACACAGACAACTTCTTGAGCCTCGTTCCATGTGCTGTATCAAACCCATTGCCTCCAGGACTCAGACCTGCTCTGAGAGAGCCGTGTGGATTCCTTACCCTTTACCACCACCACTGGGCATGCGACAGAGCCCCTTTCACCAAAGACGGTAAAGCAGTGCAATATAAAGAGATGAATTAAGCCGCACCACACCCAAAAGGGAGCTCAAAAGAATTATACCCATTTTACAGAGGGGAATCCCAAGGCCCAGAGAGAGGAGATAACCTGCCCAAGATGACAAAGTAAATGAGGAGTGGAGGAGGCGAGAAAACCCAGAAGTTCTAGACCTCTACTGTAAGCATAGAAAACAGCTGCTGCTCCCTGCACTGGTGTAATGCTTGCCATGAGATGCCAGTAGGAGAACCTACCCTTTCCCAACAATTAAATAAAAAGAAGAAGATATCTACTGGACATAGAAAGGCTTCAACTGTAGAGACAGCCGGACCCAGGTCATCTATCCCTGGAGTGTCTCCAGCAGTTTTTGTGGTTCTAATGCATCCGTGTATGTATTACGTGCATATGCAGAGCGTGTGTTTGAATATATATTTGTGATGTGTAGGTATGCATTTGTGCACGTGTGTGTATAGGTACATTTGTGTGTCTGTAAGCAGGTGTGTAGACTGAGTGTGTGAGTTTAGAGCACTCAAAATTGCAACATTAGTGACAAGAGGCCATGGATGGAACCATGAATACCAGAAACAGCTGAGACATGCTGTTCATCTCCCCAGACAAGAGGGCTCTTGCAGAATTAGTAATTACAAATTATACGAGGCTCTTCCTAAAGGATTAGGCTGGCACCCATCCAAACCAAAGGGAAGCCCTCAAAATCCTTCTATTGAGAAGTGTCTGTGGATGTCATATGCTGGTTCATATGCACATGGCTCCCTCCTACTCCTCCCTCCCGGTTCCCCTGTCCCAGAGACAACATGGAAGGGAATTCTCGTGCTGCACCTAACACAATTCTCCTTGCACCATCTGCCAAGCCAACAGAGGCCAAGGAGCTAATATCCAGGCTCCAGGCAAATGACAACAGCTGCACAGTCTCAGGGGGCGGGGATAAAACCTGCCCCCAAAAATGTCAAGTGCTCCCCTCCTGGTTTAGCCCGGCACCTGGACATCAAGGGACACAGTATGCAGCAGCTGTGAAGCATACATGCCTCCAGGAGCTTGGAGAGGGGCACTGTGGAGGCAGTGAGGAAGGCAGGTGCCTAGGTGCTGCCTGGCAACAGGCAGCAGAGGAGAGGCTGTTTGGAAGGCAGTAACAAAGCACACACCTGAGAAGAGAAATTGTAGAGCTGACCAATGCCTGCACCACCAGGGCAGGGACCCACATCCGGGCACTAACACACCTGAGGCAGAGTCCTGCCTGCCTTGAACTGGTGGAAAGGGGCAGCATAGCAGCTGTGAACACCCTTCCCAGTGCAGAGCACCCCCTTACCAGGCACAAAGTCCCCAGCCCAGGGGATGTTCTGGAGTGGATCAGGTTAAGCTAGGGGACACAACAGGGGCAGGAGGGGATGAAGCAAGGACAATATTGCCCATCTATTCCACAGCTGTTTCAAGGTCCATAGGGCCACAGCAGAGGGAGATGCATCGCCAGGCCCATTCCCTAACCCCAGCGTCAGCGTGCCGAAGATTCAGTCCACACGCCTACAGCGTGCCCCCAAGGACACGTTCTCAGAGGTGCAGCCCAGCCAGCCACTCAGATGGATGGAGCACAGCATGCTGGGAACCACAGTGTCCATGGACAGCACGCCTGTATTAAAGAAGAGGCTGGCTTCAGGAGGCTCCTTTATGGAAGGTGCATGTATCCCTTGGACACGTGGAAAGCTGCCCTGGAGCTGGTGAGCTTTGGGCACCCCTGGCCCAACCGTAGGGGTTTGCTACTTGACCCTTTGGTGCACAGCTGTGCTCTCCACCCAGGCTTTCCCCAGCAGGCTTGCTGGGCCTGCGGTAACGCTTTGAGGAAGCTGTTTGCACGTTGTTTACAGTGATGCTGTTGCCTATAGACTATACCATATCTGAGGCTGCCTCCTGCCACCTACTGCAGAGGTGGAATAGTCTAGCTGATAACATTACTCCCCCCCCCCCACCCCCCATCCTCCCAGGGCCCGCTTCAGTCCTTCATGTGTCTCGCTCAAAGTATCCGAAGTACGGCCTGAGAGACAATGTAGTTTGAAACCATCCTCTGCCCAGAGCTGCAGAGTGAGGACACAACCTAGCAGCAGTAAGCAGTTACTGCTGGCAAAGTGAACCAACCTGCAAATTCTGCTCATCTGTCAAGGAAGCTCAGCCCACATTCAGTACTTATCTGGGCCCTACCACCATTGCATCTGGGCCCCTCTCAGTCTGTAATTCATTCATCCTCAGAAACACCCCTGTGAGGTACACAACTGCTATTATCCCCACTTTACCGAGGGGGGAGCGGATGCAAAGAGAGACTTGAGGTATGTCTGCACTGCAGTTAAACTCCTGTGCCTGGCCCATGTCAGCTGACTCAGGCTCCAGCACGGAGGTTACAGCCGGACTGTAAAATTGCAGTAGACACATTTGGGCTTTGGCTGGAGCCTGAGCTCTGGAGTCTGAGCTGAGGGGTGCAGATGAGCCCAAACGTCTACACCACAATTTTACAGCTCCACTGCCAGAGCCCAGGGAGCAGGAGTCAGCTGAGCTGGGCCAGGCGCGGGTATTTAGTTGCAGTGCACACGTACCCCAAGCAACTCGCCCACAGTCACAAAATAAAACATATGGCAGAGCAGGAACTGAACTAGCAACTTAACCACTGAACCCAGCCTAGCAACTTAACCACTGGACCATGCTTCCAGCGGACTGGAAGTAGCCTGTCATCAGTTCAAATCCTGCTTAGGAAGGTGGCAGGAAACAAAGGTTACCACCATCTGATGTTGGCTGCTGTCGCATTAAGCGAACCGGCTGTCACAATCGCCTGCGCAGTGGACGGCGTCCTCACAAGAGTCGTCACTCTCAGAGGAAAAGCCAAGGAATGAACAGACCTGGAGGACTGACTACACCCTCCTCCACTAGAAAAGTTCCCTTCAGGTCAGGTGGCAGGGCATGAGAGAGGAAGGGAGGAAGAGTTTGCATGACTGCTGCTTGTCCTAGGGATAGCTGCTATTGGGGATTCCAGTCTCCAGGGCTGTCAAAACAGCATTAAATTAATGCAAATAAATGTAGAGGGGGAATAAAAGCAAGAGACAGATAATCAGGTTGTGCACAATAATATTTGGATTTAAATATGCATGTAAATTAAAATGCAAATTAGGCACAGCCCTCCAGTGCCTGGCAAACTGCCATGAGGCTTTTGAAGCTATGCAGGTGGAAATCGCGCTCTACGGCAACCTCAATACAAACTAACTGCTCCCCCTCCTACCCCGCAATGGCAGTTTCACCACAGCTAGCTGCTCCATTTGTTTGGCTTCCTTTTCCTGCCGTTTCTTTCAGAGCTGCTGAGCTCCAGGTGACAGCTCATCTCCAACCAGCCTCCTTCCTGCATCACACACTTTCCTGAGACCCTCAGCAAAGGTGGTGGTGACAGCAGCAGTGGGGTGAGGGGGAGGGGAACAGCATGAGAACACAGACAAGTCACTGACCGCTGGAGCTGAAGGGAAATAAAATCTCAACAAGCTAGAGGCAGGCACAAGGGGTTAATTACTTCTGGGCTGTTTTTGAGGCTCCACTGTAGGGGTAGCAGGGGGCTGGGGTGGAGGGGAGTTTCCACGAACATCATGTTGCAGCATCATGCCTGACCCAACCTCTGGGAGCATTTCCCAGG
This sequence comes from Lepidochelys olivacea, assembly GCF_965140295.1. Lineage (NCBI taxonomy): Eukaryota > Metazoa > Chordata > Testudines > Cheloniidae > Lepidochelys > Lepidochelys olivacea. The sequence continues at coordinate 18,537,878 of NC_140424.1, forward strand.
TAGAGGAAGCAGGGCATCAATCCAGGTGTCACAACTGCCAAGTGAGACAGGGGCAAGTGCCACTGCAGGGACACAGCTGCAGCATGCCTAGAGACCTGGCAGTCTCACCTGCAGCCAGCCATGCATCTCCAAGGGAATGCACTTTGCTCTGCAGTGCAGGGACAACTGGGGAGGACGGCAGTTCCTAATCCTGGCTGTCGGACAAGAACTCGGGACTGTTTGCAGCCCTCAGCTCCCTTGGGCAGGAAGCAGCTGAGTTGCCAAGCTATCATCGCCCTCCAAATCAAAGCTTCTTTTAGTCACAGGGCCAAATTCACCCCTGCTGTAAATCGGTCCCGTTTCCAGCTCCCAACGGGATGGATTTGTTTAAGGGGAGAGCTTGTTTTTCTCTTGGGTTGTTTCATTTGGTCTCAGGTCCACGAGCAGCTTTGAAGCGATTTCTTCCCACACCAAACTCAATCCTAGGGAAGGACAGCCTGGGATGACAGGTCTGTCCCTTGGCCCCTTCAACACAGATGAGAGAAGCCACCTACCAAGACCCCACTGGGTAGAGGGATTATCCAGTTTCTTTTTTGTGGGGCTCAGCCGTGGCCTGCCTCTCCGCACTCACATATAGGCTCTGGGCACATCTCTTCCAGGACGGCACCCCTATCACAGTCCCCACCCTGCTAGCAGACCCAGTTGTACTACAGCTCAGAGCTATGAAAACATCACAGACCTCATGGGCCTCACTTGGAGTGGTTAGTCCTCACCTACTCTTCAGAGCAGACTTTCCTCCATTATCACTCTACTAGCTTGGACACGGAGCATCCATCAGCCGAGCTAAGAAGTCCTAGCCTTTGTAGCATGGCAGCCAGTGGTGCCCTGTGGGCTTTTAAGAGTGGGAAGCAGAGCAGCCCCCACCCCAGCCACTCCTTCCATCTTGGAAAGGTAAGGGAAGCATCTCATTACCCCCCAAAGACTGTGTGTGTGTTTGGCGGGGGGATTATGTAGTAACGTCTTCTCAGGGGGTTCCAAGAAGCCTTCTCTCTTTCTCCTACCACTGAAGGGACCCCCCCTTGGCTCTCAAAGTCCACGGCTTCTCCAGACATCAGCTCTGCTTGCTTTGCCCATGCTCAGTGAGCAGGGTGCCGATCAAAGCTCCTCCCTCCACAGGGCTAAGGGGGCAGGATGCTCCTCCGCTGCCAGGCAAGACAAACAATGGGCAGTCCCATAAAATGCCAGATCTCCGACATTCCCACTAGGCCACAGCAGAGAGCGCTCCTCCAGAGCGGGCACTACACAGCCATTCACAGGGAGGGAGTGCCCCACAATGGGGTCTGGCAGGGAAAGTGACCCAAGGAGCTGTGATTGCATAGGCAGCTTAGAGTTCACAACGGAGAGTGGCTAAGATATCAGTGGGGGACGGGGAAGGGGTGCTGGGGCTTGAGGGGTGCAGTGGGGATATTGCACTAGCTCTTGGGCTGTAAATCTGAGCTGGGAAAGAGTGACCAGGAGGATGAGCCTTTTAACTCAGTTTCTTCAGCTCTTTTATTGGACTTGGAGCCTCCCTGGGCCTGAAAGCTCCCTTTATGTCACTCCCACCGAGCACGGCTGCCTCGTTCTGTAAATCGTACCCCAGACAGCTGCCGTGTAAACCTCACCCTCAGCAGCTGTCTTGGGATTAAGAAAAGGAGTACTTGTGGCACCTTAGAGACTAACCAATTTATGTGAGCATGAGCTTTTGTGAGCTGCATTCCGATGAAGTGAGCTGTAGCTCACGAAAGCTTATGCTCACATAAATTGGTTAGTCTCTAAGGTGCCACAAGTACCCCTTTTCTTTTTGCGAATACAGACTAAAACAGCTGCTTCTCTGAAACCTGTTTTGGGATTGTGGAGCCCCTTTGATTTAAAGACACCCCCACTTCCAGGCAGCTGTCCAGGGATTCTGTAGCTTAGACACTGTTTCCAGTACCTAACAAAGGGCCCGATCCTGCGTGATGTTGTGCTCAGCGTCAGTGGGAGCGGATAGGGCTCTGCGCCACCCAGAAGGAGCTCCACGCCTGGCAGGATCAGACCCACCGAGCATCTCACTGGGCGGATGGTCTCTCTGGGATTATCCAGGCTATGTTAAACCCGGAGTGGGATGAGGCAAAGTGGATTGGCCTATAGTGCTTTTATGGCTTATTGTGCTGTTTCTTTGATATCACTCAGCCACAGATAATCAGAATTTGTTTACTGAGATAACTGCAGCTGTCCTAGGCTGCTTCCCCTCCCTCAGTCCCACCAAGGCTGTTCCTCTCTTCTTACAAAGGCTACACACAGTTGGGACAAGGGGGACTTCACCATTTCCTCATTCCACATATTGTAAACTCTGTGGGCTCATGGTTAGCACAAAGGACTGGGAGTCAGGATTTGGGGGTTCAAAGCCCAGCTCCGCCACTGACTCACCCTCAGATCTTGAGCAAGTCACTTGCATCAAAAACGTGGCACTCTTTCGGTGCCTCAGCTTTTGGGCGCCCAACTTGATGTGATTTGAGCCTGATTTTCAGAAGCCCTGAGCAGCTGCAGCTCCCGTTAAGGTCAGTGAGAGCTGAGCCAATGGCAGAGACCAACTCCTCACGCGCTCGCACCCAATCGCTAAATGATGCCCTTCAGCGCTGCCAGCTTCATGCCCTAGGCCAGGTGGGGAGGGAGGGAGGGCTCGCTAGAGACCAGAGAGTCTCACAACAGCTCAGGGACGAGGGGTCAGAGGCAAGCAGCAGCATCAAGCGTACGTGGAAGTGAAGGGGGAGTGAGCTGGATGGGGCCCTGTGCAGTTGACTTCACACAGGGTCCTCCTGGGGCTAGGCCCAAGCCTGGAGAGGGCCCAGCACAGCTTCGGTATCAGATAATATGGCTTTCCTGTTTCCATGGACACTTTTGAATGGGAGGCCACCTGGAGCAATGCTAACACCTGAGAGGCCAGGTCCTCAGACCAAGGCACTTCTCCGCTGCCCCCGCCTAATGCCAATGAACGGGTCCAGCAGCCAATGGCAGAATGTATGCGTGTAGGGAGGGGGTGAAAATCATGCTCTACTTGTCCAAGTGTTACTACAGGGCCAGGTCTCCCCCAAGCAAAACCCCACCCTAACAGCCTCTGCTGGCAGCAGTCACTCCCACAACCAAGCAGCCCAGCTTGCGGTGTAGAGCAGCAGGGAGGCTCCTGACAGGTAATGGCAAAAGCCGCAGGAGGCCTGGACACCCACGGCCGGGTCCGCATGCGACAGGCCTGCAGCAGAAAGGGGAGGGCGCGATGAAGAAGGCAGCTTTTCTATGGTCTCCAACCACCCTCCCGAGCTAACAAAGCAACTGAACAATAGCGCTGGACAGGCTGACAGACGTTGCCTTGTAAGGAAGTCTGGTTAACTCCTGGCTGGACTGAGTGAATTGGGGGGCGAGAAGGGCGGGCTGCGTAACTCACTGGACATGCACAGTCCGCCCAGCGGCCTGTTTCAGCTGTAACACTTCACCCCAAAAGGGATCGGCTTGCGTGAGCCCTGGAGAAGAGCAGGGCGAGGAGGGAAGGTTATGGCCTTCGATGCCAGTGCTGCACCTAGCAGAGGAGGGGACTGGGGAATGGAAAAATAACCAAAGAGCTGGAACAGAACAAAAATCTCTTTAGAACAGAAGTGGGGGGGAATAAAGGTCCCGGCGCCGCTGGGGGAGGGGAGCCAGCTTTAATGCCTAATGCAGGATTAATCAAAAACAAGATAGAGCTAATGTAAAACAGGGCTCCAATTTCACAGTGGCTCCAGTCCATGACACAATTACAGCATCTGGCTACAGGGGCCAGAGGGAAAGAGCTCCTGATTCCTGCTAAGAGAGAGGCTGGGTGGCTGCCCCAGCAGGACAATAACTGCTGACACAGTGCTGGAGTCCCACAAGCGTCAGCACTGCAATGAAACAGCAAGCAATGCAGGCGCCATGTCCGCACCTTTCACGTCACCCCAGTGGCTGCTTTTCTTAAGGAGACACAGTCAAGGCGGGTGGGCCCAAGATTAGGGCCAAAAGTGAGAGCAGTGTCCCATTTTACAAGCCTGGCAAACAGCTGAGGTAAGGGGGAGGGGGATATTTTCTCATTCCACTTGCAGCAAGCTTTGTGGTCTCATGGGGCCACTTAATGAAAATTCTGCAGTGCCCCCAGCAGTTCCAGAAGTCTCAATAAATCCAAGCGTAATGGACGCATGACTATATTCATTCGGACACCAGCGGGTACAGAACCCAGGACCTTCAGCACCAGACCTCACGACATGAACTAAGGGAGTAACAGTTAGCTGTGAACAAGTAGCAGCTGGCTGTTGCCCCCCTTGTGGGACAGCCACTAGGGGGAGACATGGGCAGACATATACTTAGCCAGCATGTTACACAAGCATTTGCCCAGGACTCTACTTACCCTCTGGACTCTTTGGCGGGATTTCAGCCATTACTGGTTGCGCCTTTGATTCTGGTTGGAGATACTGACTGGTCAAGGAAGGCTCCAAATTTTCCATCTGCCTGACAGGTGGGACTGGGACCTCTGGAGACTTTGCCACCTGGATTTCTACCCGTTTGGTGGCAACATCCGGCACAGGGGCACTGGCTGTGTCGGCTCTCCGCTGGGGCAGCTCCGGGATCTTTGAGGTGGGGGCTTCCATCCTCCGGACAGCAGGCTCCTGAGGCTTGCCTATAGTGATCTCAGTCCTTCTTGGAGTGGGCTCAGGGGGTTTGTGCCCCAGCCCCTCTGCTCTCTTGAGGCCAAACCTTGATAACCCTGGAGTGGAGTTCTCCACTTGCTTGGATGAGATATCAATGGAGATTTCTGTTCTTCGTGACACAGGCTCAGGAAGTTTGGGTCCAGAGAGCTCCACCCTCCTCAGAGACGACTTAGGCGACCTTTGGCCTGGAGGGTCTGCATGTCTGGCAGGTGTGTCTGAATTCCTGGCACCAAGATCCTGGAATTTCTGTGTGGAACTGGATACAGTGGACCTGAGGAGAGGGTTCGGGGTCCGTCTTTGCGGCGTAGAAGTGTTCGGAGACTGGTCTACCTCCTCTACCTCGAAAGATCGCTTCAGAGCTGAAATACATGAACAGAATTCAGAATTTAACAACAGCATCTTCATGAGAGGATCACAGCACACTTTACCAATGTTCATGAACCTTCAAGACTTCCATCCCACACTCAAGAGATGGTTAAGGAGGATCAGTACTCCCGCTGAATACGTGGGGGAACTAAGTAACAGAGAACTTATGGAACTTACCCAAAGTACCCCTATGGTACTTACACAGCGAGTCAGTGCTGGAAATAAGACTAGAATCCAGGAATCCCAATTCCTAGAAATCTAACCACAACTTGAGTATCTTTTACACCTCTAGTACAAGTTATTACCTTATTAGCATTCTCCACTCATCCTGGGGGTAATGTCTTGTCTCCTGCTTTGCACAGGTGTAAATGACTTCACAAGGTACAAGGCAGCCTGGAACCAGGTCCTAATGAGGGCCTGCTGGCTGGCTTTAGCTCAGTTACACTCTGAGTAGCCAGCCAGCGCGATTCCACCTCCAAGGACACGGTGGTACATATACAACTTCTGAGGGTCGAGTGGGTCACTTGGAGCAAAGTAATCCAAACCCACCCTCATGAAAGTGTCCAAAACAACTGGAGAAGACCAGGAAATCCCCAATAAACATACCACTGACAGAGAAGCTGGTTATATTTTAATAACAAGGGACCAGACTCTGAATAAATCCTCTATAACAATACTATGTATTTCTCAAGAGCCTTCTACCCAAGGATCGCAATGCGCTTTTAAAATGTTCATGAATTTAGCTTTGCCACAGCTCCTTTGGGGCAGGGAAGTGCTGGTTGGGCCTCTGGACACTATTACAGAACAAACCATGATCAGCCTCATTTTACTGATGGGGAAACTGAGATACAGTGCTGCTAAGTGATTCATCCAGCATTGCACACAGCCAGCAATAACACTCAGGAGTTCTGGTTCTCAGGCTTAGGCTTCAATGTGAGCTTAGCACCGAGTGCTTTGGTTTAATCAATAGACTGCAGAATGTCTTTACACCACTGCTTTCAGTCATTCACATACTAGACCTGAGTAATCAGCCTGTCTGAGAGGCGCTACAAAGCTGCATGTCATTGAAAGTGAAGTTTTCTGCTGTTCTTGCTGTCCCAGTCTCAAGGGGCCCACAGCATTTGCTCTGGCCCCTTTAACACATGGAGACAGTTTTCCCACTAAGAAGGCAACTCTGAAATCCCCGACCCAGGAATCTGTCTGGGGAAAGCCAATAAGTATTGCACGGCCCCAGAAACCTGAGTTCGCTGGACCTGCACTTCAGAAATCAAAGGAAGCACAGAGTATCCTAGCAGGCTGGGTCCATCCACATCAATCCATCTCTCTTCCATCAACTATTATTATAAACTCCTCCAACCTGATGATCCCCACATTAGCCCAGGGTCAGCCCCTGTCAGATCCCAGCCTGGTTCATGTCAGACTGGCCAGGTATGACTGACCCTGCCCACCCCTGGAGTTATCCCCCCGTTAAAGGAATAGGCACCTGAAGAGAAGGCATCAACTCCACAGCCCACAGGACCCACTCCAGTCCCTGAACGTCAGGCACAGGGAGCAAGAGGTGAACAGCACGTGCACAACAGGAGGGAAAGTGGGAGAGGGAGAGAAGAAATCATAGCTACTCTCAGTTACTCTGCCTCCCTGTGCTATGGTAATGTCCTAAAACCTACTTACTGCACAGCACCCTTAGCCAGGGGACCAGGGTGCACGGAAGAGAAACAAGCCCTGGCGTCTCCCTACCTGTCACACGCAACGATAGCATGGTGGGACAGGCCAAGGAGGTGTGGAGAAAGCATCAGCACCAAACCCTGCTTCCCCTCTGTGCATGAGCTCTGTGGGGTTGGGACTCCACTGAAATTTGGGAGCAAAAGAGGGGGGAGTCAGCATGCAGCTGCATGATCCCTTCCAAGCCTGATGGATGCTCTCACCAGGAGTAGCTGCCTAAAGCAGCGTTAGCTCCTGCTGGGTTCTCTAGTCTAGGAGCCTACCACTGTGCAATTGCAGAGACAGGGACTAAGGGCAAGAGAACTTCAGGACAGGTCAGTGTCTTTCTAGTCAGGCAATGAGTTAGGTCTACTACCTGCCAGCTCCTCCTTAGAAAACACAGGGCCAGTCTTGGAAGTAGCAGCCCTACCGTGGTGGCATAGTGAATAGGGTGGCCATCTGCCTTTCTGTAATAGGGTGGCTATTGAATGGTGCCTGCTGCCCTGCCCCCCAGATCAGGGTGCACGTACTCCCCTATCTCAACAACAATCAGGCAAAGGCCCAGGCGCTGTAATACAAATGTCCGAGTTTGGCCCATGAAGAACGACACACATGCTGCTCAGGAGCTGTCCCATCAGCTTGGTCCCATATATTCCAGAAGCAGCGGTGCTTGTCCCGACTATAAGGCAAGTATTAATTCCAGAGTGGAGGAAAGCGCCTGAACCCAGAGGAGAAGGAAGAGAGGCCTGTGAACTCTCAGACCCTCTTGACACATGTATTTGTCAGAGCAGCAGCCTCCCCACTCGGAAATAGGAACCATCTGCTCCAGCTCTCTCCAGCGTACAGGGTCAGGAAAGCGTTCCACGTGGCAGGAACTCCAGCGCCACTCTGCCAGCAGATTGTAAATGCAGCTGCTGACACGCAGCCGCCCAACCATTCGTTAGTTATGCTTATGTTCAGGAGGTTCCTCCTCCCCTCGTCATGAGCTCGAGTGCTGCAAAGTACAGGCCAGCCAACTGCTGGGAAAGCGCTTGGCTGCAATATAGCATGGTGGGGGGGGGGGGGCGGGGGAACGGCTGTGATGGAGATTGCACCGATTTGCTGCAGCACCTCAGTCTGAGGGGTTATCCTGCAGGGAGCTGGTGGAGCCCGGTACAGATTAAACAGCCATGCCCACACTTGGATCTGCTATGAGCAGAATGGGATTTGAGGCATGTGGCAGCTGCATGCTTTACCGGCATAATCTGCAGTGCCTGGGGTCACCATGAGCCCCACATTTCAGGAGTGGCTGGAGTTTTAGGGCCAATTCAAAGGGGAGTACAAGGGAGTCTGCTGATGTCACTGACATCTTCCAGGCCCCTCCAAGAGGGTTTTGATTCCCATTCTGTCATCAACACAGCCCTTACGCATCAGGTAGGCTGGGTTGGCCATGCTCAGAGGTAACACGTAAGGAGCGAGAGGAAGGGTACGTTACACGTTGGTGAGTGGCTGCAAGTCTGGAAGGGGACAAGATGATGTAAATTACACCACCTTCGACTCCACGAGCAGGGCTTGCGGGACTTAGAGAAGCTACGGGCCCCCATGGTGAGGTGCTGTAGGGATTAGAACCTTCTGTTTTCATAAACAGCTTCCCAACAGGGAGCCCTATAGCATGATCATGGATGCTCAGTATTCACCTGAGTGTGGCCCCAGGGCTCTCGCTTGGATGCTTTGCACTATAACCTCACCAGGGGTATCGGGAGAGTCGCTCTCTCTGGAGATCCCTCTTTTACTCAGCAGTCCACAGGACACATTCCCCCTCCTGTGAGCCTCACTCGTGTGCACTCTACCTCCCGGAGTGGGAACGGTGGGAAGCAACAGTGGCCTGGGACCAGACTGCCACTGGCAGCCTCTCCCAGTAGCCATGCAGGGGGCATCACAAGGAGGGCAGTATTCAGCAGCTGAAGAATCCACAGACACCTCTCCCCCAGCTGGAGCAGCCACGAAGGGAGAAAGGCCAGTCTGGTAGTTTAAGGCACTGGACTGGGACTCAGGAGATCAGGTTCAATTCTAAAGTCTGCTACAGGCTCTGTGTGTGATCGTGGGCAAGAGACAAACTCTCAGTGCCTCCATTCCCCTCGCTGCAGAACAGGAATCACGATTCTTCAACCTGGCCAACAAGCCAATTCCAAAGCCGTTGAGAGGCTAAGTGCATGAAGGCCTGCGTAATACACAGACAGTGCAGCGAACGGGGCCCCAGACGGACCTTGACAGATGCAGCTCTGAAGAAGCCAGGATCAAGAATTTTAGATAGGAGCTTTGGTTATTGGGGGGGAGGGGGTGCTGAGAGAGGGAGCGTGCTGCAAGAGCTCATTAAATATCACTTTCCCCTACCCTGAAGTGATAGTTAACTATGGGCTGCTCCATTAGCATTTCTATTCCAGTAGCCCCTCCAGGCGCTGTACAAACGCAATCTAGATAGTCCCTGCCCTACCAAGCTCTCTATAGCATCACCCTGACTCCTGCATCAGTACAGCAACTCCACTGCACGCTGGGAACCCTGCTCTGTTATTTGAACATTGCACTTAACCTGCCCAGTTCATGGATTACCGCCAACTAAGATAAACAGCTGTCTGCATACTCTGTGTGCCATGCAATGAGAGACATTACTTCATGAAAGAGGTGAAGTGCCTCTTCATTTAGAACTACCACTCAGAAAGCATCAAGTCTTTATTGCTATCAAGCAGCAAATGTGCAATACGGAAGGAGGGTTTCCGAGGCACTGAGGTACAGACCACAGCATCCACATGAAACCCCCAGACCGGCACCGACTCCAATCACAATCACGAAGCAGCAATACCCTGCTTTCTTCTAGCACCCTCTTACCCAGCGTGGTCAGATACCATGATGGCAGCAGGCCATGTAAATAGATGGCAAGATCAGATGAGCTAGACTGCTTCATCCACCGCTCAAATGCAGACTGTGCTGGGATGGACTACGGCAGCTGTTTAACACAACACAGCAACACTTCAGGGCATGCAGCAGAAAAGACTCGTCCAACTGAATCTGCAGTGGGGACAGGAGGTGAGGTCGGCAGAATATCCTCTGCCCTGGCATTTAGCCAGGACACAATGGTTAAAGCCCTGTACCTGCACCTTCCAGACCTGCAAGCGGTCTGGTTTTACCTCTCATGGGAAAGACAACACATGCAGCAGCAGGGCGCCATCCAGCACTAGGCCGGGCACTGACTCAATACGGACCCAGAGGAAAGAGAATCATCAGGCTCATTTACACAGGGGAAATTAGGAGCAGAAAATCCTAACTAAAGCCTTGAAAGATGTCAGGACAGTTTCCCTTCATTGTGCCCACTCCTGGTTCCACTGATGAACTGAAGGGGTCTCACGGGAGCCTCTTGCTAAAATTTCCAAGCCTGTGTTCACGAGCCTGGGATTGAAACAGACTCTCAACTGCAATAAGATCACTTTTGTCACAACCATGAAAGCTGCTGCTGCCTCTGCTCCCAACTCCCCCATTGACACATGGGGTGTGGCACGCAGCCCTGTAGCACCCCAGCAGCGCCTGGCTCTCTCCCAGCACTCTTCCCATAAATGAAATAACCACTGTCTCCCACTGATGCCATTATCCAGCGCGACAGAGCAGAGCCCCACTGCTGTGCATTAGACCCCTGCCACAGGTAGGTCTTTCCATCAGCAGTCGGTGCCTTGTGACTGATCAGCTCAGCACAAGAACATTCCACCAGGGGTCTTGCAATTAAGCAGCAAGCAAACCTCAGAAGGGCTGGGAAAGGATTGTGTCAGTTTTGTATGCAGTGCTGTGAGGAAGAACACCATCTCCTAGGCTGGCAGCGTGGACTTGAGGTGAGGAACAATGGGAAGAAGCTACCGAATGTCGGGCTTCAGGGTGTAAGCTGAAGGCCTGTGGGATTCAGGAAGGCCCCTGTGGGGTTTGGCTGGAGGCATTATAGGATTTGTTGCCTAACTTTGAGGGGCAAGGGCAGTCCAGCAGAGAAGGGCTGGGAGTCAGGGGACTAGGCGCTATCTCCAGAGCACCGATTCGCTATGATCTCTCCGTGCCTCACTTATTCAAGCCATAAAGCGGAGCTAACGACATCCACCTTTGCTACAGGACCCTGAGATCTGGGAACGAAAGGGGACATGCTAGGCAGCATCTCTGAGGTATCAAGTCCAGACTACTACTGGAGGCATGATATTGGTCGGATGGACCAGCAGGGTTGGCCATACTGGATCAGGCTATCCTCTGCCCCATTCCGTACCTAAAGTGAATTATCTCTACTGGGGCAAAAGAATCCTTGTAATGCAGGCAGAGGGAAGAATTGGGAGGGATTTAATACTCCGGAGCAGCGGGTCTCAACCTTTTCAGGTTGGCAGCTCCATATTTGAAGTCAAAAATTTCCCCACCCCTCTTTTATCTCTTATAAGAGAGTGAACAATCTATCGATGGCACCAATACTAAGCCTAAATAATTAGTTTCCTGAGGCTGACAGAGAGCATTTGGCCTGTTCTCCACCAGTCGCACAGAACTTTTAGTCTTCTAAGGGCTGTAGTGCTGTGTTCGAATTCTGGGTGTTGGCTTGGCGTGGGGGTGGTGTTTAGTAGCCTGCAGCAGGATTTGCACGAGGTCAAACTAGACCATCAGTGGTCTCTCCTGGTCTTAAACTCCGACTGACTGACAAGCCAGTTCCAGCACACCAGACTCCACCCCTCTCCTCATTCAAATCCCTCTGATGAGCCACTTCTTCCAGGAAGCCCACCATAGAAAACCACATGTATTGTTAAAAAACACTGGGCCTGTTCAGTCTGGAGAAAAGAAGAAGGGGGAGCTAATAACAGTCTTCAAATCTGCAAAGGGCTGTTACAAAGAGGTGGGGCTCAATTGTTCTCAGTGTCCACTGAAGGCGGGACAAGTAGTAATGGGCTCTATTTGCAGCAAGGGAGATCTAGGTTAGAGATTAAGGAATCTTTATAAGTCCAAGAGTAATTAAGCTCTGGAACAGGCTTCCAAGGGAGACTGGAATCCCCATCATCATTTAAGACAAACCACCTGTCAGAGATGGTCTAGGTTTACTTGGTTCTGCCTCAGTGCAGGGGGCTGGACTTGCTGACATCTCAATTTCCCTTCCAGCCCTACATTTCCATGATGAGAAGATCTGTGAGCTGTACAGTACTGTATAGGCCCAGGTGCATATTAGAGGTGATGCAGAGCTGCATTGCCTCAGTGGAAAATCTAGGAAGAATTCTACCAGAGGCTCCCTCATTGGTCACTCAGGGGTTGTCGTACACTTCAAGGACACTCCAGGAAAAAACAGATGGTCTGCAACTGCACCTGGCTGCTGCCCAGGAGAACGGGGAGAGGTTCTTGTGCCCTTCCTTCCTTAGGCTCCTATAGGGCAGCCGAGCAAGTGCTAGCCCCATGCTTAGCTTCGTGTGTGTGCGCTTTCAGGCAGACTCGGTCTTGCTAGCTAGGTCTTGTGAGCCACCACCACCAAGCGCATTGCTGGTGAGCAGCAGCTAATTCTTGACGAAATCAGCAATGTCCTATTCAGAACCGTAATTAAAAATAAAGGTCCAGACTCAAAAGCTTTTCCAAACTATCCAAAGCCTTCAAGTCTCCAGTGCTGGGCTGGAGAACCCAAGGGCATCAGCTTTTCTGCCATTTTCTTTCCTGCTTTGTGCCTCTTTAATGATTAACTCCTTTTTCCCCTAATCTCTATTTTAAAAAAGTTTGATTCAGGTCATTAACCTGCTAAACCCAGGGTTGTGAGTTCAATCCTTGAGGGGGCCATTTAGGGATCTGGGGCAAAAATTGAGGATTGGTCCTGCTTTGAGCAGGGGGTTGGACTAGATGACCTCCTGAGGTCCCTTCCAACCCTGATATTCTATGATTATTCTATGATTCTATGAGTTTTGGATAAAGGTACAACAGAGAATGGGAAAGGAGAAAGTAGGATTCAAATCTGAACTGCTTCCTCCACCATTCTCTCTACACAAGACAGCTGTGGGGGTAGGATGGAAGTAGGTCAGATGAGGACACAATCATTACCCGCTGCCACTGTTGTGACAGACAGTACCGCAGTTCTGTGAGCTGGGGGTTTTAAACCTTGCTCATCACTATGATGTCTGAGTGCTTCAACCTCTATCTTATTCCCTTGGACCAAGCGGCCTACTCATGTAAAGACAAATGTGTCTGGAAGATCATACATTCCAAGGTAAATAATGTTCTCCCAACGAATGTGATAGCAAAGGAAATGGCAACATTTTGATGAGTACTGGAAAGTTTTTTTATTTAGGCAATACTCCATTTGTGGAACTCACTCTGTGAGCAGGCTGCAAGATTTACGTTCCTTTTCTGGTAACATGCTGTCTATGCCAACAGCACCACCAACCACCATTTCCTAGCCCACGGAAGTGTATTGTGAAGCTGACTCAATGTTTCAGCAGAGTTTAGTCTGCACAAAAAATCACCAGCACCGCAGGAATTAAAGATTCTGGAATCAGAATTTCACTGGCTACTTAGCTGTTGACCAGCACAGCCAAAGAGAGGCTGCGGTGCAATTATGCTAGTTCTGCAATGCTGACAGAAGGATTCAATAGAGTTTGTCAAACTCACCAGATTAGGATTTGGGACAAGGCACGTGGGATATACTCTAGTTTCCCAGAGACATCAAAGGGAGTTCCACAAGCAAGTAGAGGGGAACACGGCCTGATAACTACTGGGGGATGTTCTCTGGCCTGTGATATGCAGGAGGTCAGAGTAGATGATAACAATAGTCTATTCTGGCCTTGAAAAAATCTCTGAACTTGCAACTTTCCCTCAGGTGAGTAATCCCATGGAAGTACTTAGGTGAGGAGGAACAAACAACCTGTGTGACTAAGGGCTATAGGTTCAGACCTATAGGGCTCAATGCTCCAATGTTCTGACTGTTTGAGCCATGATCCAGCAAAGCATATGCCAAAATCAGCCCTTCCAATGGCATCACTCATGCACTTCAGTGCTCTGCTGGATCGGGGCCCGAGTGCTCAGTTTGTTGCAGGACCCAGTTGATATGTGCAGTCCTAAGGGGTGATTTACAGACTCATTTTTCTGTACCATAAACCTCCCTGAAAGTTTCTGGAAACCAGAAAGAACCTACCCCATTAAACCAAGATCAGACCAAGGGGGAGGGGGTTAGGCAGATAGTGGTCTGAAAAGGCCAGCTGAATGTAACAGAAAACAAAAAGAAAAGGAGTACTTGTGGCACCTTACAGACTAACAAATTTATTTGTTTTCTTATGCTCATCACTCTTCTATAGCTCTTTTGGACCAGCCTGTAGAACCTCACAGCCCAACCACAGAATTCCACAGGATGGCTCAGAATTCCTACATGGCCCAATTCAAGTCCACCCAAGTCAATGGGCGACTTCCTGCTGACCTCACTGGGCTCTGAAGCAGGCCCACAGAAAGGATTCAACAGGCTTCGAGAGATGTTTCTCTAGAACTCCATTGGTTTCATCCCTATTAATCACTGCAAGCCTCTTCCATAAAGAGGAGCAGGAACACCGGGTCGTGAAAGCAGAGAGCTGGTTGGTCCAATCAAAGAGGTTTTCAGACCAGCCCAGGAATGCAGAAGACGGCTCCAAAGATACAGAACAAACTGTGCTGGGCAGCCAGCTACAGACTGCTGAGCAGCGCAGGAGGGACCCACCCCAACTCCACTTTAGTCTTGGGCAGGGCAAGTATTCCATGTTCCTGGGGTGAAGGAAGGAAAATGGCTGTGACAAATGGGCCTTGCATTTCTGCCCTGCAAGCAGAAGCACGTTCCTTTGAGCAGAGCATGCTTCTAAAGCATCCTGGGGCTCAAGATCACCTTGGCTTTATGACTGCGTTAGCCCATTGCTCAAACTTTCACCTTCTCAGCTTCCCTGATGCTTTGCTTGCCTCTTGTTCTAGCTCTTTCCTGCTCAGCGTCACCACGCCCCTGCACACAGCAGCTGAGCAAAGAAAAGGGCAAGAGAGAGAGTGTGGAAAAAAAGACCTGAGGAAGCAAAACAATCCCAGAAAAAACAAAAACAAAAAAACCCATCAACATTGGAGAGTTTAAAAATAGCCTGCACAGCCCGGAGCCAAGAGAAGGGAAGTAAACAGCCCGTGTTCCAAAGGACCCGCCTCCTGGCTTCCTGCAGGGAAGTTGGCTTACTAATTAAAACAATAATAGCCAAATAAAGGCCAATGCCGCAGATCAGCCTTGCAGGCAGGCCCTGTGTGTTAGTCCTCCTGGGTGCCTCGCACAACACCATACCAAAGGGGCTGCGTCTACAGATGCGTTGCACAGTTCTCCCACCACTGCATGGCTAATACTTACAGGGCCAGATTTTTAGAGGCAATAAGGCACTTAACTCCCCTTTAAAATCTGGTCCTTTGCCCCTATGTAGCCCCCCAAGTCCTTCATTTCCCAAGACATGGATTCATTTATATGTGGCCTAATAGCAGCACATTCCACCAACTCAAATTCCTGACTTTTCCCTGCAGCTTCCATTGTATTTTTCTTCCCTACCTGTGACAGGGCAGAAACCTCCCTGCTCCAACCTGCACTGCAAATCAATCATCAACAGCACTGACCTCTCAGGAGCACATATTCTGCACTTATTCCACAAAGGGACTCACCCTGAAGACCTTAGGTAGTTTCCACAATATCACTGTGTGTTAAACTGCCACCATGTTCTGCCCCAGAGGTGGCTACATTTTAGTGCTGGGTGAATTATTTATGTCTGTATGCATTTTGTAAAGCCTCTGGCATGAAAGACACTTGTAAATGTACATTATTGCTGTTACCTGTGCAGGATGCAGTGTGCTATTGTATGATGACTGGCTGCCTTGTGCTCACTCTCTCTAAAAAGGACAGCATGTCCATGATAGTATGAAGAGACAATAGAATCTCTTTCTCCCCCTTCTCCCCTGAAAAGCTGTCTGTGTTTGTGTTGACAATGCAACATCTGCATAAGGCCAAGCAACATTCAGCCACGAAAAAGGTGTTTGTTTTCTGGTGTGTTTTTGTTTACCCGGTTTAAAAGATAACATGAGCAGCTCCAGCTCTGCCTAAGTGTTGGATTCTGCCCTGTGTATCATCAGTCCTGGAGAGGCTTCAGCAGAAAATTCTTCTAGGAGCACCAACTGCCATGCACATTGGCATGCCCTTTGCAATACCCTTGGAGGGGATCCATCTTGATCCCCCATCTGGGCTTGGCTAGCGAAGCTGTCCTGTGCAGAGGGGGAAGGGAGCAGATCTGAAACCTCACCCTACCGTCCCAGCCCCAACTCAGGGACTGGCTTTGTGAGGGTAACTGGGTGGTCAGAGCTTAAACAATCATGATACTGAAAAAAAAAAGAAACAATCCCCCCAGTGTGGATTCCCGGGGGAAAAGCAGCTCTCTCTCCAAAAGCGGCAAAGAGTCCTGTGGCACCTTTCAGACTAACAGACGTATTCACCCACAAAAGCTTGTGCTCCAATATCCACTTCATCAGATGCATGTCTCTCTCCAAGGCACCTTGCTGTAATCAGCCTAGTTTACAACACACAAATGCAGCAACTCTTTGCTCCTACAAGGAAACTCGTGTTCAAACAGAAAGTCGGGGCACAGCTTCCTTTAATACAGTAAATGGTAACGTTTGTGTATGTATGTGTTACTTGGTCCTTGGAAAATGCTTTGAAATATGTACGGGAACAGATTTGTATTGTGGGTTTAATAATTTCCCTTCACTGCTAATGCTCTCTCCCACCAAAAAAATCCTTCTGTAAGACCCACTTCCCCCCCAAAGCCTTCCGACCTGGCGGTTCTCAGCTTTAATCACTCCACATCCCATCTCGATGGAACTGTTGTCTGTGTTTCTCTGATCTCTACTAAGGCCTGATCCTGCAAACACCAGTGAATGTAGAGAAGTGTCACTACAGAATCTGATTCTGCCACCTACACTTGCGCTGTGCGGCTCCTGTAAGCATCGTGCCCAGTAACGTGAGTTGGCAGGACCGGGCCCTGTGATTGTGAGTACGTTGGCACAGGAAACTTGTCTTGCTCTATGACCGTGCATCACGGTAACTGTGCACACTGCAACCTGAGTGATGAACAATCATTTTTGTGCATCTCCCAGACCATCTGCCTCTCCCACTGCTGCATGGAGGTCATCGTAATGCTGACTTTGCGACAACTCAGGCATGCCTGTCATCACACACCATGGAATCACAAGCTAAGAATTAGGATCTTCCCATGAGGGTCACACAGAGAGGGAAGTAGGGCTGAGCCACAAAGCTCTGAGAAAATCCCACTCATTTACAAAACAGACAAATCATCAAAAACAAAGTCGGGGGCAAAGCCCAGGGCTGTATGCATGAAAGTGCCTTTCTTCCAGAGTGAAAGACTCTCTCTGGAGCATGATCCAAACTCACTGAAGTAGACGGAAAGATTCCCATTGACATCATTGGGCTCGTTGGCCCCTGCCCTCCCCGCCAAGCTTCCTGCCCCTTGCCTGCAATACAAATCTTTGCTGGGTTTTCATTAGAGAGCTTCCTGCTCATCTGTTTTCTGCTACGTGAAATAATGTCCGACATCAAACACCCCGTTTTAGATGTGGGGATAAAAAAAATCTCTGGATGACACCTGTGAAATGGGGAGGCTAACATGTGTGGACATGTTGTAAACAAAAAGACACCAAGTCCCAGCCAAGGTGATGCCGTGGACAAGGAAACCTCTGTTTACAAAGCACTGAAGGAGACCAAAGGAAACAAACAGAAAGGGATGCCGTTTCCTACAGGACCTATGCTAACTGCTTTGCAACCTGGCTCAGGCTCTGCAGAGACTGAAGAACTGAAAGGAGAGGCGGCTGCTTCCCACTAAACATCCCGCACTTGATTTCTGTAGCCTCAGAGTTATGTTTGTTTGCTTGCTTAAGCACTGAAAGCTCTCATTGCATTTTTAGACACACGAGACTCTTATGGGAATAAGCCAGAGCCAGTTAAACTGTTTATTTCAGAATATACAACGGTATTATTCCAAAACATTGATTTTCTTTAAAGGGCTACCAGATGGTGAGCTGGGGTTCCCAGGGAGGGTGAGCCATAGAACTGAGGTCCTACCCATTCACGGTCATTAAATATCCCAGGACACTTGTCACCAGACTGGCAGGATGTTAGCACCAGTTTTCTGGCCATATTTCAGCTTGAATAATTACATTCTTACACTTCACTAACCCCTCTACATTCAAATGGATATGACATGACAGGTGAAGTAAAAGGCTATGGAAAGAGCTTTTGGAATATTAGATATGTTAATAATGTGCATGCAGGTCATTCACAGCTCCCCTCCAACAATACTGTGAGTTATATTTGTGTGATGGCTGCCATCTTGGTAGACAGTCCAGGGATTGAACTGGGGACTTCCAGAGCTAAAAGTGTAAACTGCTACAGCTTGAGCTAAGCTCCCTAGAGGGTACTATAACAAAGTCACAGCTTTTGTGGCTGGGACATAGAAGGGAACCTGGAACAGATACTCACCAGTGAGTTACGCTTGTATGTGCCAAGAAGAGCACAGAACATCTAGTTTGGACTTGACACGCACTCTAAAAAACAATGAGTTATAAATGGTTGATGGTCACCATAACACTTAGGTATGCTGCTTTGCAAACGTTCACTGACTGATCCTCAAAGCACCCCCAGGAGATATTCTGATTCTCACTTTACAGACAGGGAAATGGAGACAGAGGAGTTCAGCAACTTTCCCAAAGCGACTGAGTGAATCAGCATAAGAAACAAGAACAGAACTCTGAAATTCCTGGATCCTTTTCTTGGGCTTGGATCAGGAGACCACATCATTATCCTGCCCAGCCAGCCTTGCTGCGACACGTCCATATGATACAAGGGCTTGGTGTGGTAGAATAGCATCAAGCAGCGTGTGTTTGGGATGGTCACATTACTCTCAGGACTTGTCCGTACAGCAAGCTATTGGCAGAAAATCACACTATGAATCAACAGGGCGTCAGCTTGCCACCAAGCAACGTCCCGTCTGGACATTATGCAGTAGTCACTTGCTGTGCAGCCAAGCCCTCCGTTAGAGTACACACTTCATAATGCCTTTTACCGAGTGTCCAAACAGAGCTGAAATGGCTTCAGTGTAGTTCCCAGGCTGATACATGGGTTATATACAACAGTTTAAGGTGATGGACTGATTAACATTAGGACCGCTGTAAAGTGAGGGTCGGTGACAGCATGTAAACAGAAAAAGACAAAACGTAGCGGTAAATGAAATCGCAGAAATCTCATCTAAACCAAACATCTCCAAGCAACATTTCACATGTGTTCATTTAAATTATGATGATTACCTGTAATAGCCCGTGCGGTACACTCAGCCATTAGGAACCATTGCATCATTGTACCAGATGCCTATTTGAATGTGGAAAAGCAGAGGACTAATTATGTTCAAGTATTAAGAACAGCAACAAACGGCTCCCAGATTAAGTCAAATTCAGATCTTGTCTCTTACTGTACTGGATAGATAAAAAGGCTTTGGTCTCGATTCTCATCTTGGGAAAGTCATTTCACCGGGGCAAAATGCTACCAAATAAGAATGGGAGCACTTTACACCTATTTTGTACTGGTGTAAGACAACGGAAAAAAACAGCCCCTTGGATTTTATTCCCAGCTTTGACATCAACTTGCTGGGGGACCTTGGTCAAGTCATTTCCCTTATCCATGCCTCAGTTTCCCCATCAGTACAATGGAATTGCGATATTTCCCTCCCTCACAGAAAGGTTGTGAGGCTTAGTTCACTAATGTGCTTTGAGATCCTTGGATTGACGGTACTAAAGATCTGCACAGTTATATTCTAGAAAGTCAGGGGTAGAAGAAGGCTAAATTCTGGTGATGTCTTTTGAGACAACAATTCTCTAGGAACAAAAAGAAAAGGAGTACTTGTGGCACCTTAGAGACTAACCAATTTATATGAGCATAGGCTTTCGTGAGCTACAGCTCACTTCATCCGATGCATAAAAGTGGAAAATGCAGTTAGCTGTAGATCACGAAAGCTTATGCTCAAATAAATTGGTTAGTCTCTAAGGTGCCACAAGTCCTCCTTTTCTTTTTGCGAATACAGACTAACACGGCTGCTACTCTGAAACCTCTCTAGGAACGGTATGGGATTACCCAATTTTCACTAGTTGTCTTTGTAAATTAAGATGTGTTTGAAGATTTGGCTGATTCACTTAAGCCACCCTTCTCCCTGCAGCAGAAAATACCATGATTGTGCTGCAGATTTTTTTTATTTTGTTTCTTCATTGGGGACAATGCTGTTTTTCCAGAGATTATTTTTTTAACCTCGCCTGTGTCTTTAAACTATAGTCAGAAGGTCACCTGCATCGTGACCACTGTTGTGCATCACGCAGACAGCATCAACTCGTATTTTGGCAATGCAGTGCTGGGCATATGTGGGGAAACAGCCACAAAGGCTTGACAACAACCATTGCTCTGGACTGTCCAGCAAGGCTGAGGCTACGTGTACCTTACCGCTTACGTTGGTATAATTTAGGTCGCTCAGGGGTGCCAATAAGCCACTCCCCTGAGCAACATAAGTTACACCGACCTAAACAGCAGTGTGGGCAGCGTTCTGTCAGTGGGCGAGTTTCTCCCACCGACATAGCTAACGCCGTTTGTTGGGGGTTGATTAATTAAATGAACGGGAGAGCTCTCTCCTACCGGCTCAGAGCAGCTACACTGGAGAGCTTACAGCGGTGCATCTGCACCAATGCTGTACGCTCTTGAGTGTAGCCATAGCCTGTCTCTCTTGTCTAACGAAGCTAAAGGTCCCCTGTCACATCAGAGGCAGACTCTGCTGACAGATGCCATCTCTGATGCGAGTCATATATCCTGAGGGGAAGGCGTGGGTGCAAAAGAAATGTCAAGACCACTTATGGTAGGTGGCTGATCATGGAGCGACAGGGGATTAATGCCAGGTTCTGGAAAGGAGATTTCATCACCCTCAATAGTTTAAATTACTCAATCTTTGTTTGACAACGTGTCCTAACAGGCAGAAGTGCCACCAAGCAGCTTTGAGCAAGCTTGGGAAGAGGGAGGGTTTAACCGATCTGTCTGGAGCCAAATACAGCGTGGACAGGAGCTGTACAAGTTCCTCCACCACACAGTTCTGCTGGTGCCCTTTGAGCTTCTGGCTATTCCGATCCTGGGGACCCCACCCACACGCATAGAGCTCCGCCACTGCCCCTCAGTCCTGGCCTGAGGGCCCCCACAGCTTTGCCAATGCCCCCTAATCTTGCCCTGCTGTACCTTATCCTATTCCAGGCCTAATCTGCTCCTGGGCAATATGAGCCAATCCTGCAGAATCAACTAGTATTTTTGTGACATAGGCAAGTGTCCCATAGGGACTCTAATGAGACCGCCAAACTCATCTCACTGGTGAGCTCCAGTCTGGAGAAGAGGTGAAGGTTCAGATCAACTGCAGTGAAAGAGGAGACAACTGGGGAAAGCCTGTCAGCATCTTTAACAGCCTCCCCACACTGACTCCACAGGAAGCCATGCTCTTCAGAGGCAGCTTGTTCCCAGCAGCCGTGACATGTACACAAGCCTCCCAGAATTTGACAGCACTATAAACACACCATCATGCCGCTCTCCTTAAACAACAACCCAGGAAACCAAGGAGGGAGGAAGGGGGACAGAAGAGCGAAAGCAACCGACTGGCCAATCAGTCACTCTTAATGTCCCCAGCAGCACTGGCTTCTATAGGGCAGGGAAAAGACCAGTGCTGCAAGAAGGCAGCTGCTGCCAAGAAGTACTGGGAGAGATTCTTTCCCTTTCTCTCTCCTCCCAACCCTCGTCCCTTTCCCATTTCCCTTCCCTGGGACAGTACTGCTTGAAACATCTCATGAACTAAATCCAAGATCTAAAATGGCCCTTCTCCCTTGTTCAAAATTTACTTTTCCGTTAGCAATTAAAATAAATATATACAAGCTATGGGCTCCCAGCAGGAAATTCTGATACTTGCAACAATCTCTTTCTCCAGTGGTAGTTTCTCTCTCAAATGATCTTTGCAATTTTCATCTGGTTTGCCTTCTCCGTTTTTGCGAGCCCTCGCTATGCCTCCCCGGTGACTGGATCAGGCTGGACACTGCGCAAGTCACCAGGATCAAGGAGTGATGTAACCATGGTGGCTACTCAAGTTAATATTTTCTGTGCAAACGGAGGTGGTGCTTATCCATCACTCTGTTGGTTGCATGGTAGATGCTCCCCCAATGCCCCTTGCCCTGGAATTTAGATGCCACCAGGCCTGATTTCCCAGAATCTGTAATGCTCTTTCTGAATTTCGCCAAAGGGGTCTTTTGGTTTATTGCCATATCCCTATCACATGGAAAAGGGACCAAGCTGCAAAATCTGGATTCCAAGCCCCTCTCTCCCACCAGCTTCAGTGGCATTTCATTATTACAGATTGAGGCCAGTTTGGAACTAGAGGGTCAGACTCAAAACACTATAAAAGGGAGGGGGGCAGTTTCAGATTTGCAGCCTGGGTATCGGCCCATCTCCAGCATTATCACCTGGGACAGGGGTTGTAATGACCCATTTGCCAGAAACCCATGTCCCTCACTCCTCCGCCTGAGCCAATGGTGTCTGCACCGGCAAGGGGAGCAGAGGTAGAGCCATCTGGAAACATGGAGACAGAACTCCTCTCCCATCTTGAGGGTGGTCCCTGTAGGTCAGGTTTCAGACACGTTGGCAGGGCTGGGTGTGCGGTGGAGGACACTTCTCTTCCCCGTTCTCTTTGGTCTTACCTCGAGCTGTAGCTGCCTCTCCACTGCATTACTACCTCAAGCATCAGCACTCAAGCTTCAACCCATATGCCCCCAAGAGGCCTGCTATTTAGAGTTTAAAGCGCAACTTAACATGAGCTAGAGATTTCTGTGTGTGGAAAGGAGTCAGGTCGGGGCAGCATACAAGTTAAACCACAAGCTAGCACTGCAGTGAAGACAAGCCCTTACAGAAAAATAAATTAAGAGCAGAAAAGGAAATGTTCTCTCTCCATGTTGAAGAGGAAGGTTGCCTTAGTAAGTATAGTTAGCGGTCAATGGGAGCTTTGGTCCAGTGGAGCCCAGGACACCCAGAACTCATTGCACGTACTGCTGTGACAATCGGTGTTGAGCTCTGGCCAATGACTTTGGAAAAGTAATCACAGCGAAAGTCTGAGTCACAGCTGCGAAGCACTGAGAGCTTTCATTAACCCAGGGGCAGCTTTTCGGACCACGTCAGAGATAACAATAAACCTCTTCCTTGCCCAAGGTCCCTTTCCTCTTCCTCAGTGCTGTCCTTCACGTACAAAGGAAGGAAAACGGGAGTACTAGAGTGCGCTGGTGAAAGACAACCGCAGAGCAACCAGACCCTAAACTCTGCTGGCATCTGCCCGGGGGTGGAGATGTGGCTGAGGCAGGGGGGCTAATGGGACGCAGCGATTGTGAAAGGAAAGGGGGCAGACACGCAGCGCAGCAGCATGTCCCAGCGCTGAGCGGGAGGATGAGGCACAACAGCTCAGGGTACAGTGACCAGATGTCCCGATTTTATAGGGACAGTCCTGATATTTGGGGCTTTTTCTTATATTGGCTCCTATTACCCTCCACCCCGTCCCAATTTTTCCACACTTGCTGTCTGGTCACCCTAGCTCAGAGACAAAACCAGCCAGGCCTAGACCTTTCTACCAACACTGTCCCCACTATCAGCAACATGAATGCTCTCCCACTGAGAAATGGGCATGGGCCCATCAACTCTTTTTACATGACACCAACAGCCAAGAGGCTGAGCTTGATCTGAACTCGGAAGCAAAAGGATCCACAGCCCATTACCCATCCCCGCCTTGCCCCTTGATCCTCATCTCTCTAACAGTGGAAAAAGAGCTGTCAGGGGTTTGCTCCTGCAGGAAGAGGAGGGTGGGGACAGAGGTGATGGGAGTGGGGGGGAGGGAAAGCACAGCTGATAGCTGTAGGGCTGGGCCAGCTGCAAGCGCCCTGTCTCCTCATGTAAATAGTAAAGCTAGTCATGTAAATATTTGGAGTGATGCTGGGATCTGAGGTCTCCATTATTGTCTCTGAATTTACAGTGTGTCCTGAACTCAGGGTTTGGCTGCTGCTGCTGCCCTCGTTCCCACTCCCATGAAAACATGCCATGTACCCTATGGGGGGCAGAAGGGGAACCAGAGAATAAATAAAGGGAAGCAGGAAAGCAGAGCCCAGATGACACAGCCAGGCCAGGCCACACCACATCAAGGCTTCACATCCCTTTAACAATGCGATTTTGCAGACACTTGCCAGGCTGAAAGGAGTAGCGGGTCCTAGCCTGGGACAGGATAAAACAAGCTGCTTCCACCGCACTCTACCCACAAGGGGGTCTGGAGGTCAAATAAGCCACCTAAGGGCAAAGAGCAGATAATAATATGGAAGAGCAGAATTCTGAGGGTAGCATACCAGGCCAGCCTTGGGGGGACTCCAAATGATGGGCCGCAGGGGCCTCGGACGGCAGGGGGCACTCACAGTGCAGGCTCCAAAGATGCTCCTCTCTTCTGGCCTTGGTCCATTTGCATTGGCCAAGCACCTGCACATTCTGCAGCCATAGGCCCTTTCCCATCCCCCACAATCCTTCAACTGTACTAGTGCAAAGCCGTTCTTAGAGTTCTCCCATTGCTGACCTCACCCAAAGGTGCTAGTATTTTGCCACGTCTGCAGCACTGGAAGCTCCGGGGCCTAGCATGGTGCCACAGAACAATCTGTGCTTTGTGGCGTAGACTGTTAGGCCCCAGCGGAAGCAGCCGGGCTCCTCACTGCATAGGCTGCCACAACCAGAGACCCTTGGACAGTCCCACTTCCTAACTAGGGACAAGGTTGGGGCTGTCACCAGAGTCTAGCTCACACAGGCACAGAAACCCTTTTCTTTCCTCCTCCCCTCCCGCAACTTACTTATTCCATTACTTTACACACGGAAAAATTCCAGCCACCTGCATGCCCAGCACGATTACAGTCACCTGTGCCACCCCAGCTGCTATGACTATTACTAGAGACTGAAGTCCATAGGCTACGGTAGTGACCAGCTGCTTCCACATCTGTCGGAGACTAGAGGTTGTCAAACTAACCATAACAGAGTAAGAAAAGCCGTGAGACCCTTACCCAAAACTCAAACCAAACCTGAGCAGAGCCTCTTGTGAGATGCAAAAAGGTACCCTCCCCTGCCCTCACAGACACCTCTGCTGCCCTTGATGCCAGCTGGAAGCAGAACTGCTGAAGTATCATGACAGATGGTTTCTGTGGTAATTCTGGCCTAATCAGAGGCAGACAGTGCTGGAAATCTGATGAGAAAGGCTGTTCTTAGGAACATTCTAACCACGGTACACCCATAATTCGAATACTGCATGCAAATCTGCTCATCCCAGCTCAAAAAAGATATATTAGGATAGGGAAAGGTACAGAGAAGGGCAACAAAAGTGATTAAGGGTATGGAACAGCTTCCATATGAAGAGAGATTTAAAAGATTGGGACTTTTCAGCTTGGAAAAGAGACTACTAAGAGGACGATATGGCAAGAGGTCAATAAAACCATGAATGTTGGGGAGAAAGTGAGTAAGGAAGTGTTATTTACTCCCTCACATAACACAAGAACCAGGGGTCACCCAATGAAATTAAGAGGCAGCAGGTTTTAAACAAACAAAAGGAAGCATTTCTTCACACAACGCAGTGTCAGCCTGTGGAATTCATTGCCAGGGGAAGTTGTGAAGGCCAAAACTATAAAAGGGCTCAAAAAAGTATTAGCTAAGTTCATGGCAAATAGCCACTGTTGGACCAATTAGCCAAGATGGTCAGCGATGCAACCCCATGCTCTGGGTGTCCCTAGCCTCTGACTGCCATAAGATGGGAATGGACAACAGGATGGACCACTCGATGATTGCCTGTTCTGTTCATTCCCTCTGAAGTACCTGGCACTGGCCACTGTCAGAAGACAGAATACTGGGCTGGATGAACCAGTGATCCGGATTCATCTCCCCACCCCCCTCACTACAAAATTAATGAAATCAAGCCAAGCAGATGCCTCACAACTCACCTCTCCACCTCCTCCAGTTTGATGTCCTTTGGTCCCAAAAAAAAGTATTGGCAGGACAAAGAAAAAAAATCCAAAAACTAAGCAGGTATGTGATTTCTTCCATTCTTACTGACCAGCTCAGTTATGCTAAGACATCAGGCATTCCATGAGCCACCTCCCATGCCCTCCACTCAAACAGCCGCATCACTTCCCAAAATGTTTGTTGTTTTGGGGGAAACGCTTCCATTTTACACCATTTTTTTGCCTTGGATTCAAGAAGACTGTTAAGGGGAAGGTGGAGAGCAGAGACAACCCTCAGAGGTCTCATTTGAGGATTATATAAAATCTAACTGGTCAACTCTGAGCATTAAGCTTCCTCAAACAGCTGGGGAGAGGTATTTGTTAGTGTCGGGCATGTGTGTACAGGATCAGGAGTGCAAGAAGGGGCCATCTCAATCTAATTTTTTAGATACTCAAGGAAATCAAAAGATTGGGGGCAGGGATACCTACTTGCTTAGAGCATCTACAAATCTTGGGTGGGAGGCTGAGATGCACTTTGAAAGATTTCCTAGCATCTACTTCCCTGAACATGTGCAAAAGAAGCTGGAATAATGGAACTGCCTCAGTATGTGGGGACTTTAGTTAGGCCTTGTGTACACGAAGGGAAAAAGTCGACCTAAGCTACGCAATTTGAGTTATGTGAATAGCAAAACCCAAATCGACATAGCTTAGATCTACTTACTACAGGAGCCACACTACGCGACGTCGATGGGAGAACGTCTCGTGTCAACTCCCCTTACTCTTCTCGATCAGGTGGAGTACAGGAGACCAGGGGAAAGTGATCGGCGGTCAATTTAGCAGGTCTTCACTAGACCTGCTAAATCAACTGTCAATGTATCAATCGTCATAGTATCGATCCTCCAGTAAGTGTAGACAAGCCCTTAGTAGGCCCCACCCCATGCATCAGAGGCCCAAATGCACATGGCATCCAGCCCACGCTCTTGATCGAGTCAGATTGGACCCAAATGCAATGTTATGAAAATCTTGTGCACTTCCTCTCCCCCAGCTTTGCACCATATTGAGTTCAAGTCACATTCTCCACATAACACCACCTCCATCCTTCTGGCATGCTGCTCTCTAATATTAGCATCATGGCTGATACTCAGCATCTGCAGCATTCAAGCAACAGCTGCTTCCCTCATGCAGCATGCAGGAAGAATCTGTGCACCAAGTGGCTTAGCATGCATACCCCAGAAATGTGTCCCTACGAGATTCCAGACACTTGCTGAACTGCACTTTAGGGAAGAAGGTGGGCTGGATGAGACTACGGGACTCTGGAAAGCCCTGGGATCCATTTCTACTTGGGTCCTTTGTCAACATGACCTGGCAGCCTTTTTTTTTATCTCCCACTGACCCTGAAAACCACCACAGAGGTCGGGTACAATTGGTGGACCTTGCTCAAGTGAAGGCCATGACTGGAATATCATGGGGTGATATAGGGCAGGACAGAACTGCACTTGCAGAGCTGGGGGGAGGGACTGCAAAAGGAGAAAGATCTGCCAGTTAGAATCGAGGTGCATTGTCAGCTGTTATAAATTACCTTCCCATGGAATGCCTGCTTCTAGCCAGCTCTAGTGCATTGGATTGTAAAAGCTATTATTTTTGTGAGGAACACGTTTGGATTGGTTCTTGTTTTCTTTTTTAATAAACGGAGCTCTGCTCTGCCAAGTAGCAAACTACACAAGAAGCCACTATAGTATGTTGGCAGCCTGAAGCCACACTATTTTTGCGCTCTGATGCCGTCAGATTTCACAAACTCTGCAGGACTGAGCTAGGATGGGAGACTGCTAAGGCCCACCCAGGTACAGGAAGAAGCGGGTGAGTCAATAAGCAGCTCTCGTCCCAGTGAGTCGGTGCTGATCCGATGTCCCAGCATGGCGTCACTGCACTGCTGGAGATGGAGTCTTTGGGATGGACCGTAAAGCCAAGGATCTAACCACTGGTGACAACTGAAGCTTATTTTGCATTTTTTGTTGTAGCAAAGGTGCTAGCCCCAGCATCCTGATCAGATGCTAACTCTGGTAATTACATTCTGCCTCCTTACATCACTTGAAACTGCAGGGTAATTATGGTCTCATTCTCCATTTGCTGCCATTTGGGTCATGTGTTCACTAGGAAATCCCATGTTTGGAGCGGATGCTGACCACGACTGATGGCAAGAGTGGAGAAAGACTAGTTGTACTCCGCATCATGCCTGCTAACTCAACTCCATGAATTCTTAGTGAAGACACACCTTTGTTCAAGTGTCATTCAACAACAGTTGAATTCCACCCTAGAGGTGGCTGTACTTCACTAATGGACATCTTCTCTCTCTCTAAGGGACTTTACTTCAGCAGAAAATGTTTGCTCAGTGCTTTGAGAGGCCCTGTATATGTGCAAAGTATTCTTACATTACTAGTGCCCTGAACTAACCCACCTTGAGTAACTGCAAATGTAATTCTTAATACTGGTGAGAAACACATACACCCCCACCCCATCTTCGTTGGATACTCCAGAGATGGGTTCTGGAATGTAACCTGACATTAGGACAGATTCAGGTTGATCCCCATACCGAAAAGCAAGCAAGAAGCACATACTCAAGCTATGTAGATCAATGGCTGGAAGACAGTCTCTGTACCATATTGCACATATGTATTTATTTCACATTACTGAAAGCTGAGCTAGCTGCAGTCCAGGCCCTTGGGGGCACTGTGGAGCTGGCTGGGCCTGGGAGTTTTGTTGAATTTTATGCTAGTGCTGGGCAATGTAAGATGCTGATGGAGCTATCTCACAGGGGTGAGGCTGGGGGGGTACTGGCACAGTGCAGGGCTGAGATCACTGTGGGAGGAGGAACTCTTCAGAGGACCTGCCAAAAGCTCTGAACTTAGGACTGCAACTGTGCTGGTCCTGCACGAGTCTTGGCAAACCAGACTCCAAACTGTGTGGGGAAGGGGGGAGAAAAAATTTCTCTGCTTATTAAAAGAGACAGAGTCTCTGCCAATCACATACTGGGGATTAAAGTATCTATCCCACGCCACCATACCTGTTAACCTAACCAATGCTTATAGATGGCCCTGCTGCCGCCCACTTCAAATCAGATCCTTTCCTCCCCACCACCTGTGGCACTGCTCACGGGAGCATGGCAGAGCCAATTTTAATCCCAGCCACATCACAGGGGATGGGCGTTTCCCCACGCTAGCTGATGCTCTGGTTTGGATGCTGGTGCCCACCAAACTTCATTGCAACAACTCGCATTCCTCCTCCTGAAGATGCACTTTGTGAAAGGATGCCCACGCCCTTCAGCAGCGGCATCGCAACCCCACCACGCTGGCTCATGAGACTTGGCAAGGCTCCCATGCACAAACCTGCACTATACCAGGGCATCCCCACATCCTGAGCAGGGACTCATGTTTGAGTGATGGCCGCCCTCCTGGCCCACGCCCTGGGATTGAATCAGGGACCTCCCGAGCTGAAAGCATGAGCTGCTACAGTTTGAGCTAAAGAGCCCAGGCTGGGGGCTGCAACAACTCCTATCCTCTGTGGACATGCCTGGAACACTCATGACCAGTGGGTTACACTTGCACCGGGGGGCGAAGGAGGAGAGGAAGGAGTAGCATCCCCTCATGCCAAGTAGCACTTTGCTCCCATCTGCTACTCTGTAGTTTTAGATAAAGTTGTCAGGTCCAAGCCAGTGAGGGACACTAGAAGAGGAACCAGACAGGGATGGCCAAAGGGAACATTTTTTTGCAGGACTGACAGGCCTGCAGTTTGCAAGAACAAAGTCAAACACTGGGCTCACTATTGAGGGGGTTAGGAGAATAACTGGAACTGGCACTACCAGGGTCTCTGCTTGGGATGCTGCCGCAGAATGGCGACAGCTAATTAAGCTGTGAACCATTAACCTGGATCCCCGCTCAGGGCAATGCCAGGACTCTGGGCCAGATGCATCCACAGCTTTCTCTCTGCTTCGCACTACACAGACAGAGGCTGCCGTTTTGGGAATACCCACTCTGGCTTGAAAATTCTCCCACTGGGGGGCAGCTCCTTGTCGGGGGGGGGGGCATTCACATTCTGCAGCTAACAGCCTTCAGGCTCACGGCAGGGCCTTTACCCTTTTCAGTTTGTTCTCCGAGTGGAGGGTTACTTCAGGCTGCAGACAGATTTAAATGCAGTTGGGATGGGTGAAAGGGGAGGGTTGTAATTACTTCAGAGCCTGAGCATACTTCAGTAGGGATGTGAGTGCAAGTCCCTGAAGGGCAGTTATACATGCACTAGAGGAAACAAAGAGTGGAAAACTGATCGAGCAGTCGGGCAGCTTCACTCACTCCAAACTTCCACCAGCACTTACTTTGTTATGAGATTGTATTTCCCCCTCTCTCACACCCACCCACCCCTCCCAGCGTGCTGCTGCCGAGTCTGGAGTCCTGCACGGTAAAAGATTGCGAGGGAGGGGTAGCCACACTGTGGAGGACATGCCCCTGATTTTCACAGGAGGGGAAAGATGATCTTGTGGTTGAAGCACTGAACTAGGACTTAGGGTTCAATTCCCAGCTGTGTGTGACCTGGAGCAAGACATGCTGTGCCTCAGTATCATCAACTACAAAATGGGAATGAAAATACGTCCCTGCTTCACTGCAGGGGATACAAGACTTAATTCTGAGAGACTATGGCTACAGAGGCCACAGAAGTATCTAGACGGACAGATCTAGAGCCATGACCCATCATCCTTGCCCTAGATTCTGCTATCTCTTGGTTTTCTACAGCACACTGTGCAAAGCTCCGTTTCTTTGGACCATGGCTGGCTCTTAAGTCCCAGTGTTTCTGGAGGGAAAATGTTGCTTTTCCAGAACTCGCACAATTTTTAGGAAGAACAATCCCCCTGATCTTAATATCACACCTGTGTTCTCCAAGCCATTCCAGATTAGTCCCTTTGTCCTGTCATTGCCTGTCTCTGGCCTACATGCCTCTCTGGCAAGAGTCCAGACTTGACTAGGCTAGTTCTTTGTGCTCTCCTGAAAACTCAGCACATTGGGCACATGCCCAGAGCCCTCAGTTCAAAGGCATCCCTCAAAACCCTTCAGCGCTCCACAAGGGTCTGAGAAGGAGGTACTCCTTCTCTCTTGTATGCTCTCCAGAAGTTCAGGCTGCCACAAAGTAATGAGGCCGTAACAGGCAGTAGAAATTCGAACCCAGTTCACAAAAGAAGCTTCCTCCGGCAGCTCTAGCTATGGCCATCTCACAGCTATCTCCAAGCTGTGCTGGCATCCAAGAGAAGCAAAGGGCAAGCAAGCCCTGCATGTGCTTGGAGATTCACAGTCTTCTCTATTATGTCAGGCATGCACTTCAGACCAAAAAGCTACATAAACAGAGTAAGAAAAGACAGGAAAAAAACAGCCTGAAGATCTTCCCGAAGCAGATAACAACAGAATGCACCATTGCGCTGAACCAAAAAAAACCCCCGTACACTCAGAACTGAGTCAATCACCACTGAGCTCCCCAAAAAGCTGCCAGAGGATGTGAGATGGCAGTTGGCCAGGTTCAGACACCTCAATTTTTCCAGCCTCCCCAGCCCTACCTACAGAAGTACGGACAAGTCAACAAGTGGAGCCAAACACTTCTCACTTTGCTGAAGAAGAGGTCAAACCCCACCCAGTCTGTCCCCTGCCCTCCTGCGTAAGAGGGACGGTCACCAGCCGTGGCCAGTGGTAGTGACTCAATGGAGCTGTTTCCAGGAGATGGCAACCCCCTTGTTCTCCCTGCAGAAGTGAAAAGCACTTTTCACCCCTCCTAAAAGTGCAGCCTGCCACATTTCCTGGAAGAGACGAAGTATGACATTGGCCTAGCCCTGGGACCCAAAGAACTGGGCTCAGTCCCCAACTCTGCCACACTGGAGGAGCGAATTGGAAGCTAACCCTTTACACACCGCTGGATGAGCGCCAAACACACAGATCCCATGGCCACACCTGATTCAGCCCAATCTGGTGCTGGCAGGTTCTGGGGACAGGGCCCCGACAGTCACTGCCCCACAGACAAAGAGTGCCTAGCAATCCCGGACTGATCTGCCTGCGGATTTGCTACGCTGCCCTGTAGGAGAACCCAGGGCCAGGAACTTGAGGAGCTCTGCTGAGCACAGATGCTGCTGGAATAACGGAAATATTTCCAGGTCTCTTTCTGGTTGGGGGGAAGGGGAGGAGCTGGCAATAATCCCCCTCTGGAGAGGACCCAGGAACAGAAGGGCCTCACTCCCTGCACTGCCAAGGAGGCTGCCCCAGACACAGCTCAACAGGAGGTTGGAGGCAACGCTGGCCCTTGGATCCACCCCAGCCCCGGATGACTGGAGCCTGGAGCGGTGGCAGGCCCGGCCCGAGCAGGCACAACGGCGGGGAAGAAGACGCAAAGACGGGGGGGGCGGCGGAAGCTGCCGGCTGTTGTCCTGTCCCCTTGAGAGCCCGGCCTCTGCTGAGGCTTGGGGCGCACAGAGCCCCCAAGGCAGCTACAGCGCTGAGACCCTCCAGTCCCCGGGGACTCCGCCTGCCACTCACCGGAGCTAGCGACCCCCTGCCCTGCGCCACCCCCCGCCGCTAGCCGGCCCCAAGGGCAGAGAGGGGACCCGCTGCAAGGGCCGCCCCGCAGACCCAGCCCAGCCCGGAGCGTCCTGGCTGAAGCGCCCGCTTGGAAAGTAACCAGCGCGCAAGCAGCCCCGTGCGCTCCTCCAGCCTAGGGGCCAGCGGGCCCCGCCTCACGTCCCGGCAGATCCCCCCAATCCAGCCTCCACCCAGGCGCTACCTCCTGCTGCCCCTACGCAAGCCGGGGCGCGGGGGGGAGGGGCAGACAGCAATATCCCACCCAGCGCTAAGTGGGGACCCCCCCCGGGAGTGCTCGGGGGCTGCCCCCCGGCGCAGGCTCCTACCTTCGAAGTCGGAGATGATGCCCTCCAAGTGCGCGTTCACCGCCGGGTCTGACATCGCGGCGCGCTGCCCCCACCCCCTCCCCAAATAAAGCCCCCGGCTGGGGGTGGCGGCGCTGCGGCCAAACTCCTGCCGAGCCCCTGGCCGGCCGGACAGCAGGATCTCAGCGACCGCGGGCTGGGTTCGCTGCCGAGCTCGCCGGAGCCCCTCTGGGGCCCCCTCCCGCTCGCAGGCTCGGGCTGAATGAATGGAGGAAGGGCCGAGGGAAGGAGCCCTCCCCGCTCGCTCGCACACCCAGGGCACAGCCCCAGCCCCAGCCCGTGCGAGCGGAGCCCAGCCTCCCCTCCTCGCACTGGCTGCTCGGCACGCCCGTCAAACCTGCCTCCCAGCTCGGGGACCGGGGGGCACAGCCACCTCGCTACCGCCCGGCTGCTGACTCGCCGCCCCCGGGAGAGGGGGGAGCAACAGAGCGGGAGGGCGGCGATCGCGCCCCGCTCCCCGAGGAAGTGCAAGTGGGTCGTGCCGGTGTTTGCAAACGCGCTGCGCGAGGCGAGCTGGCTGGGGCGGGCGAGCAAGGACCCGGGAGCTCATCTGGGTAGAGCTGGGCTGATGCTGTTTACCATTGGGGGTGCCCCATTCGCACATTCCCTGCCACGGGGAGAAATCACCTCCTGCCACTATAGACAGGGAACATGCCACCCTGCAGCCCCTTTCCCCCGTGGGGGGAACTCATTCGCTGTACCCAGTACTGACATAGGCTTTCCCCGTTGCCTCTATACCCGCCCCCCCCTTTATTTCTGCCAGTCTCCCTGTATTTCCACACTTCTCCCCACCGCTTCCGCCTCTACTCTTCTTGGTCCCCCTCTTTGTTTCAGGTTTTGTCTACACCCAACAGTAACTAAAATGGGTTTAGACACTGATTTAACCGCCTGTAGTTAAATGGGGTGCAATTCCCTTATGTGGACACTCCTAAATCAGTTAAGTACAGGGGAATAAGCTACCCTCCTATAACCAGCTTAACCAGACCCACACTGGGGGAGGGTGGTAGAAAACCATAGCCATCGCAGAATTAGTTCAGTCAGGCCAAACAATGGGTGTAGAGCGGGCCTCAAGGATTGCACCAATTCAGTGAGTTAAACCAGTGCAACTTTAGTGCATAGATAAGGCCTCATGCTTTCCAACCTTCTTTGGATTACACAGGACCTTCCTCCTTTGCTTTACCTCCCCAATTCCCCCTTGTACTCCCTCCTCCAACAGCTTCAAGCCCTGCTGTGCCAGTAACCGCCTTTCTGTAGGACAGTCCCTTATGATCCTCTCACTCTGTCTAACTGGTTAGACTAGGCCCATCAGTATAGCATCAGTGCAGGTTCCTGCAGCTGATCAGAGATTGCTATAGAGCAGTGAGACATGCTGCATCTCCCTGGGGACTGAGTCTTCCACAATTCGGTGGTTTCAGACTGATATACTCTGGCCCTAGAGCCCTGGTGCAGCTTGTGACTCTGTTTTGTCACTGTCTGCCTCCCCTCTTCTCAGATGTTGCCCCTCCCCTTCTGCTTTCCCCTTCCCATTGTGATTCAGATACTACCGCCTTTACTCAGACTGGGTATGTGTAACCGCAGAGAAGGCTACTACTCAGCACATTCTGTTCCATTCTAGGTAGATTCTTACACTGAGCTCATCACCCCATAGCATCGGAGTAGGGGTGGCAGAATCTGGCCCTCTGTCTTGTCATTCTCCCAACCAATGATTCCCTCAGAATCATTTTGACTGTGCTACCCTAACCCACTGAATTTGTTCAGAGACAGTAGCAGGAAAAGTAGCATAAAACAGACCCAATTTAACTCTTTTTCTGCTAGGCCATGGGGGAAGCGATGTGGAAAGGAGCAGGCCGGGTATAACCCTCCATTGCTGCAATAGGGGTGCATCTACAGATTTATTTTATTTTAAAATTCTTAATGACTTTCCACCCCCAAACACCAAAGAGACTTGTCCTAGCACACAGGAACCCAAAAGCAAAACAGACTAGCCCAAAGCTGTCTAAAGCGCCAGAAATCCAAAAGGCAAATGAATGAAAAGTGTAAAGCACAGCTGATTTCCACTGCTGTCCAATCCAGGACTTCACTGAGTGATGTTCAGTTGTTGATCTGATGACATTGGTTGTGCCCTAGCATCTAACAGGACAGACCACATGAAGCAAACAAATGGATTGCCAGCCTAGATTGGGTATTTAACACTGCTGGTTTTAAGCCATATGAAAGCAGCAGCAGGAAAGGTGATTTGTTTTTTACCCAGTTTTAATAATCTGAGGCTTTATTACTAATACGTGGAAGGACTTCCTTAAAAAAAGAAAATCATGATTGTTTAAACAAGCTGATTAATGCATCCTTTAAAACAGCAACATGGTATTTTAAGCTACAAATAACTTGTCAGACATTACAGCCTCCCTTTAAAAAGAATAATGCTCGTGTCTTGAATTCTTTACAAGGAACTGGTAAACCACAAACAGTTCTGAGAGGTTTGCACTATGCCTCCTTGCCATTACAGGTTTAAAAATAATGTAGATGCTTATTGCATTGATAACGTGAGATTGCTCAAAAATACATGAGTGCAACTTTCTTTGGAAGCCCATGGTAAATTAGCCCAGTTATACATTCCAAGTGAGTTAGACAACGGCATGAGCTCACATGGGTTCACAGCTCAAATTGCCTTTCTTGTGATGCTAATTTCACATCCTTAGTAGTAGGCCCTTGCCATTTTCAGATCTACACTGAGTCTTTGGGAAAAGGAAACTATTGTTATACAGGATCCAGTGCTGCTGACCTGTACCAGTGGCCTTGGCACCAATTTTGAAAGGAAGCTTGTGTTTCCTTCTTGTATGGTGCTAAAGTGCAGGGGTTATATCCACAATCCATTTTAAATGGACAAAAAAAACCCAAACCCAGAGTCTGAGATTTACAATTGGCTAGTACAAGACAGTGGTTTTCAACCTTTTTTTATTTGTGGACTCCTAAAAAATGTCATATGGAGGTGCGGACCCCTTTGGAAATCTTAGACGCTGTCTGCAGACCACGGATCCATGGACCACACGTTGAAAACCATTGGTAGAGAAAAGTTGCCTTGCTAAAACTGATGGAGAATTCTCTCAGTATTGGGAGCTGTATAACCTGAGTTTGACTGAGATGAGCACTGCTAATGGGCATAAGCCTCTGGTGAATTGTCATGATGGGGGTAGGGGTGGAATGCAAATAAAAAATAAAGTGAGCAAGCAAAGAAAGAAAGAAATATGGAAGGAAAACAACCCATGGCCCTCAGAGGGGCTGAGTAGTGTCTGTGAACCACACAGTGCCCTCAACTCCCATTGAATTCAGTGTGAGAGGAGACTGCTGAGACCCTCACTGAGCCAGGTCCATTGTTTGGAGTCTGATGTTACCCTCCAAAATATGTCACCCAGGCAATAGTGTTGCAGTGTGATGGAATCTGTGTTTTTGAGATGGGGAAGGGGTCAGGGAATAGGGAGTGAACTAACTAGTGGAAAAACCTGCTAGTTGGATATATTTTTAATGCCAGTTATCTCAATGACAACAGAGCCAGAGCCTGGACTCATAGCTTCTCTGGGAAATACATCTCTTGTGATACAGAGGGAAACAGCTTCCAGAACAGAGATAGGCACAGGGATTCCATAAATACAGAGATAGGGGAAATGAAGTCATCAACAGGAAATCAAAACCCCTTTCTCTCTGTTTATTTGGTAAAATGATACCTATTGTGGAGGAAATGGGAAAATTTCCACTGCCTCACACTGCACAACCTGGGCCAGGGGAAGAGATGAGGGAGAGAGATTTGTCCGGCCATATTGCAACTTGTTGCTTTCCGGATGATTCCTTTTTTTTCCTTCTTCCATTCCCTTAGATAATTACTTTTCATATAAGGCTGCTAAATGCCATCTGTTCTATTAATAGCACACTGAGTGGTGCACAGAAAAGGAATATTAGAAAAGCTAATGTGGCATGCAGCATACTCAGACTTGGGGTATTCCTACAGTGCAATTAGACAGCTGCGGCTGGCCCGTGCCACCTGACTTGGGCTAAGGGACTGTTTAATTGCAGTGTAGATGTTAGGGTCCCTCCCTCACTGCAGGGTCCTAGAGCCCAGGCCCCAGCCAGAATGTCTCCCCTGCAATTAAACAGCCCCTTAGCACGAGCCCGAGTCAGCTGGCATGAGCCAGCCACAGGTGTCTAATTGCAGCATAGACATACTGTGACAAAGCTCTGTCCTTGCCTCCGTGGGTCCCGCGTTTCCTGGCAGATTTCGCTAGCCTCAGAGGCTCACTGTGATCCTCCACGTAACCCTTCTTTCTCTAGAGCGAAGGGTGACAGTCTACTGAGCCATTTTCATCATAAGCCAGCAAGGGAAGTGAGGAGAAGTTATTCTTCCTTACACAGTCTCTGTTGTCTTCCAGTCTCAGTGATTAATCAGGGGGCAAAGGTGCGGGGGGTGGGGAGTCCAGGCCAACCCTCTACTCCGGGCTCCAGCCCAGGGACCCTAATAGTATCAGCTATGGTAGCTGACCTTTTAGAAACATAACATGTACAATTCCCTGGGCTACTTCCCCCACAGCAGTCCTCACTTCCTCAAGCTCCACTTCACCCTTACCTCAGGGCCTCCTTCCTTGTGCCTGATATGGTGTGTACTACTCAGCCTCTCCAATAGCACAACTTCCTCCTACAACTCCTGACATGCATACCCACCTGACTGACTAGGAGGCTCTTAACTAGTTTCAGCCAGCCCCTGATTGGCTTCAGGTGTCCTAATCAACCTAGCATTCTCCCTGCCTTCTGGAAAGTTCTTAATTGGCCCCAGGTGTCTTAATTGACCTGGAGCAGCTTCCATTTCATTTAACCTGGTACCAGGGATTTGTTCAGCCTGGAGCTAATATATCTATCTCCCACTACTTTTCTATAGCCATCTGGCCTCGCCCCCATCACAATACCCATAGTTGCTAAATATTGAACAAAACCCTAAGTAATATCGCTTGTGTGGGTTTGATTTAATCTGGGAGGAAAGCAACCAACATCTGAGCTAAAGCTGCCACTGTCACTAGCACAGGAGTGTGAGAACAGTGAGTAAGTTATATACCAGATGGGGTATAACAACTGGGCACAATGAGAGACGGAAGAGGCGGCTTTCATTTGGAATTGTTTCGCTTTTGTTGGGTTAAGATATAGAGCTGTAGATTCTTAGCAGACTGGATATCTCCTCTCTTCCTCCATACAGCTGTCCTCATCTCTTCTTAGTTTCCAATCTGCTCCTAAACTCCTTGAATGCCAGATTTATTCCTATAGTCTCCCAAATCTACCCAGTCTGCTAGGATTGGTGGGAAGGTTGACTTTATCTAATGGGCAAACTCAGCTATCTTGACATAATCTCAGCTATGCGGTTGCTTTGCATCAGTCTGCACCACAGAAGATGTTGAGGAGATGGGTACCCCAGATCTAATCTTTCCTGGTAATAAAGATGAGGTGCTGTCAATGGATCACCAGACCCAGATGAGGGCATCTAGAGCTGTGACGGAATTTGTCAATGAAGAGACTGAGGTGCTAACCCCAATATGCAATCTCTTATTGAAATCAGCTACCAGGATAGCAAATAGCAAAATAAATAAATAAAATGCTAGCGGTGAGCAAAAAGGATTGGATACTCATGTTTATGGATAACAAGAATATCCAGATTTACAATAGTAAATATTATAAAACTAACAGGAGTTTTAGAAGGAAGGTAAACACTCATGCCTTGGCAAAATCTGAACGCTAGCTGGCCAGGGTCAGGAGACAGCTTTCCCTGGGGCAGCTTATCCCATCACTGCCTCTCCCCTGGTGCACCTTCTTGCACCTTCTTCTGAAGCACCTCTTACTGACCACTGGCAGAATCAGAATTCTGGACTGGATAGACCTTGGGTCTGATCCATTATGGCACTTCATATATTCGTGGAGTTTAAGAGCAGAAGGGACCATTTGATCACCTAGTCTGACCGTATCGCACAGGCCCAGAGGTGAAAGTAAGCCGGTATGCCCCGGTACGGCGTACCGGCAAGAGCCAGCGCGCTGTACCGGGGTAGATCGGCTTCCCCAGGTGCAATTTAAAGGTCTGCGGCTCCCAGCAGCGGGTGGAGCCCCTGGCCCTTTAAATTGCTGCCAGAGCCCTGGGGTAGCGGCGACGGGGCTGGGGTGGCGATTTAAAGGGCCCGGGGAGGTAGTGGCGGCCGGAACCCTGTCCCCGGAGCCCTGCTGCCGGAGCCCTGGGGAAGTGGCGGCGGGGCTGGGGTGGCGATTTAAAGGGCCCGGGGAGGTAGTGGCGGCCGGAGCCCTGCTGCTGGAGCCCTGGGGAAGTGGCGACGGGGCTGGGGTGGCGATTTAAAGGGCCCGGGGAGGTAGTGGCGGCCGGAGCCCTGTCCCCGGAGCCCTGCTGCCGGAGCCCTGGGGAAGTGGCGACGGGGCTGGGGTGGCGATTTAAAGGGCCCGGGGAGGTAGTGGTGGCCGGAGCCCTGTCCCCGGAGTCCTGCTGCCGGAGCCCTGGGGAAGTGGCGACGGGGCTGGGGTGGCGATTTAAAGGGCCCGGGGAGGTAGTGGCGGCCGGAGCCCTGTCCCCGGAGCCCTGCTGCTGGAGCCCTGGGGAAGTGGCGGCGGGGCTCCGGGGAAGATTTAAAGGGCCCGGGGCTCCAGCTGCTGCTACCGCCTAGGGCCCTTTAAACCACTGCCAGAGGCCACAGCTGCCGCTGTTACTCCGGGGAGGGGGAAGGAGGCACTTGCCAGTACAGGGTAGGCCGGGGCTGGCTCTGACCTCCCCCAGCCCCACCCCTTCTGCCCGAGGCCCCGCCCTCTCCGGGGGCCAGAGCCGGCCCCAGCCCAGCCCTGTACCAGTAAGTCCCTAGACTTACTTTCACCCCTGCACAGGCCATTAAATTACATTCCGTTACCCCTGTATTGAGCCCAATGACTTATGTTTGGCTAAAACATCTCTTCCAAAAAGCAGCCAGTATCAGTCTCACGCATGCCGTATACAGAGTGGATGTTGTGATGGTC
This sequence comes from Lepidochelys olivacea, assembly GCF_965140295.1. Lineage (NCBI taxonomy): Eukaryota > Metazoa > Chordata > Testudines > Cheloniidae > Lepidochelys > Lepidochelys olivacea. The sequence continues at coordinate 18,577,787 of NC_140424.1, forward strand.
AAAATTATAACAGGGTTCAAGAAAGAATTAGATCAGTTCATGGAGGATAGGTCCATCAGTGGCTATTAGATAAGATGGTCAGGGATGCAATCCCATGCTCTGGGTGTCCCTAAGGCTCTAAGTGCCCGAAACTGGGAGTGGATGACAGGGGATGGATCACTCGATGATTGCCTGTTCTGTTCATTCTCTCTGAAGCACCTGGCACTGGCCACAGTTGGAAGACAGGATACTGGGCTAGACGGATCATTGGTCTGACCCAGTATGGCCGTTTTTCTGTGGTAATGTCAACTCCCTCCTCCTACTTACTACTCTCCTGTTTATACATCCAAGGTTTGCACTAGCCCTTTTTTGCCACAGCATTGCACTGGGAGCTCATGTTGAGTTGCTTGTACACTCTGACCCCTAGATTATTTTCAGAGTGAAGGATACAATCCCCCAATATATAGATATGGCCTCCATTCCTTGTTCCTAAGGGTATGACTTTGTCTTTGACTGCCTTAAAACACATTTTGTTTGGATGAGCCCAGTTTACCAAGCGATCCAGATTGCTCTATATGACTGCCCTGTCTTCATCATTATTTACCATTCCACCAAGCTTTATGTCACTTGCAATGTTCCTGTGTGATGATGTTTCACAGGCCCCAGAAGTGATTGCTAGGACCTGTGAACATCCTACAAGTGCAGCCTGCAAAATACAGGAGCCAAGTTAAAACTAGTGTAATCCCTTAATATCTGGGACAAGCAGCAGCTCTGACCTTCATTCTCCATAGTAGAAGTATTTTGCTTATGCTATCCCTACGGTCAGGAACTGGGTGGTTCCTGGCTCTCTTCAAATGCTTTCTCCAGACCTGTCTTTTCTCCCTGGCCTATGACTCGCAGCTCTTCTCTTAAAAAGCAACCAATCAAATCCTACCACTTAAACCAGCCAGTTCTTTTTATGATCAGTCATTCTCCCCCAGACTTAGTCTTTACTGGCTCTCTAGCCCTGCCATGCTATAGTTACAGATGCTACCTGTAAGTTGTATTGTAACCTACATACTTTACATAACTGCATTTCCTGGTAAACTGGATTTTCTGGTAAACTGGAAACTTTCCAGTTTGGCAAGGCATCCCACTGACCAAGCCAGCTACATTAAGACCGGTATAAAAAAAACCACAATTGCAATATCATCACTTGGCTGGCCAGCAACCTTCCTACACAGCAAACTTTCCCCCTGGTTCTTATGAATTCAGGGGCTCAGCTGACTCTGTGCTGGGCTCCAACATATCTCCAACCTCCCCAGTCAATTGTGTGCATCCTCACTTACGCTGGAGTCTGAGTTTTCCAAATCCCATGGCAATCTTCTTCTTCAGAAGCAGCTAGTACTGGCCAGTGCCACTGATTGGCTATGGGGCTAGACAGACCTCTGGTCTCATGCAGGCTGGGAAATTTCTGTGTTCCAGATCCTGCAGTTGCACAGGGATGGGGAGGAGATGCCAGGGACCATGGCATGGCAGAGGACTGCCCAGGCAGCTGTATTATAAAACAGGGGCAAAACCCCCATTTCTCTCTAGGAAGGGTCTAGGAGGCATGGCAGACCCTTCTTAAGGTGCCTGAGGGGCTCAGGCCTGGTAAGGGCTCTCCATCCCCACCCACTTTAAAAGGCACTTTTCATGGTGTGTTTGTGGGTGGCAGAGAGGAGTGACATGTCACATGGCGAGTACGCTCTCTTCTCTAAACCCTTCAGAGTCCCGCCTTATCGCTCTCACAGTCTGCTCCCCCCTCGAATGCCAGGCTCAGTTGCAGCAGATGGCCTGAGTCATTGTGGCTAAATGAATCCTGTAGGCATATTTTTAAAATTATCCAGCAAACTGTAGCAGATAATTAATCCCCATCACCCTCTTTTTTCCTCCCCTGGCTCTAATTAGAAAATGGAACCCTTGGAGGGGACCCGCTGTTCACATCGGGCAGTCAGACGCCTCCCCTGCTGAGCTGAATCTGCAGCTGCTCCATGATGAATCAGCCCTCAACAGCTTTCCAGGCCAGGGCTCCCTTGCCATAGGAAGAACACACCAGCCTCTGTGCCCTGCAGGGAGAAGGCCAGGGCTTGGAATGCTCTATAGCTCCCCTTGTGGCTGATGCAGGAGCAGTGCTGCCTGGTCCATCCTGTCTGCTTTGGTCAGAACATCAGCAGTGAAGTGGAAAACCAAGGAGAGAGGGTTCAGAGTAACAGCCGTGTTAGTCTGTATTCGCAAAAAGAAAAGGAGTACTTGTGGCACCTTAGAGACTAACCAATTTATTTGCTCAAATAAATTGGTTAGTCTCTAAGGTGCCACAAGTACTCCTTTTCTTTCTTCAAGGAGAGAGGGGGCTTTCCAACCATTAGGGGGCAGAGGAATGAGGAGCCCAAGTGACTTCACTGCTCCTAAGCTGCTCTCCCTCACCAAAGAACTCTGGAAGATAGAGCCAGCACACAGGAAAGCTTTCCTGCCCGTTCCAGCCCCTAGACAGAACTAGGATCCCTACCAAATCCAGTGCAGTGAATGCAAACACACACATCATCCAACAGAATCTTAAGCCAGATGCTTAGGGAACAGGGAAGGAAAGGTTTGCAACTTCCTAGAGAAGGAAGGAAGCAGTGTCATTAAATTGGGCTGGGCTTCCTTTCTAACTGGTCAGTGAAGTGACTGCAAAACTGGCCATTGTCCATGCACCCATGTGCACCCGTCATCTTCTGAGTCACATGTGCTCAGGTTTCCGCCACAAAGTTTCTGCTCACAACGGCCCTAGGAAGAAGCCCTGTGATCTCCCTTTTACAGGTGGGGAAACTGAGGGAGAGTGCATTAGTGGCAGAGATTTTCAAATGGGGTCAGCACATCAACTGCATCTGGCTGGGGAGTTCTTCCAAAAATCTTCCAAAAATGTAGGTATTCAGGTACCTACATGGAGCTGAGTTTTTTGGAAAGCCTGGCCCTAGCTGTGGGTGCTGAGCATTTCAAAACCTGACCCTGAACTCCTTTGAAACTCAGGACCCAGGAATGAATTTAGCCTGAAACAAAACACGTGCTACTAAAATACAGTTACAGCAAGAAGAGTGACTGTACAATGATACTTCTTTTCCATCAGTGTTTCCAGATCAAATTTGCTCAGTTAGTCAGAGAATCAAGCCGTGCCTTTTCTCTTCCATGTGTACATACATGCACACCAGATCTTGCCAACAATATGCAAAGGGCCCAGTCCTCCTCTTGTGCAACTTGGAATAACTCCCTTGATTTCAATGGAGTCGCTCTGGATTTACACTGGTGTAACTGAGATGAGAATCTGGCCCTAAACCTATTTGCTTCAGCAGGATTTATACTAGATTTACATGGCATAAAAGAGACGGGGGTCTGGAATTCAGACTTGAGTCTCAGTCCTGCTACCCATATGCAGGCAAAACTCTTTTAGACTTTAATGGCCGTTTTCCCATCTCAGGACTGCAGGACTGGACCCTGAGCTGACAGTTCTGTTTAACAAGAGCTTGCCCTTCTGCAGCTACATTGTCTCTGGCAACAGAAACTTTGTTTGTTCCAGCAACCTGAGCAGATGTGATACGGAAGATGCAGGGAGCACACAGGCCCAGTTTTACAGACTATAATGGAACACATGGGGGGACAGCAGTAGCATGCCAGGTTGCAGGGAGAGTGGCCTACAGCCCAGCGGGCTCCATACAGGGACTCTGCTGCTGCCTCTGTCAGCTGCACACGGACATGAAGCGTCCCCCTCCCCAGGCGATGCTCCCAGCAGCACTCAGAGCCTTATTGACCTGAATGAGCAATTTGTCCATTTGCACAGAGCAACCCGTGTGCACTTAATGAGTTTGCTATTGACCACACGGACCTCATGCTGCAAACACATGAGTCACTCATGGCATCAGTGTCAGAGCCCAGCTGGAAGCATTTCACGTGGAGCCGTCAATTCCGGCTATTGTGTGCACTGAGGAGCCGGGAAACGAAAACACTGTCCGAAGCCTGGGCTGAGGGACATGCTGAACTCCCCAGCTTCGCCAGAACACAGACACTCTAGCTCAGCCAATGCGGCAGCGTTGACACAGCATGCTCGCTGCCTCCCTTCGCCCAAGAGAGACCTGCACCACTAGGCTACTGGCTCAGGGAGGGGGGAAATAGGCTGATGATACCATGTCCATGCCTTGTGGGGGGTAGGCTGGGAGACTTAAATGCTCTGAAATCCTTGAGGAAGGGGGAGTAGAAATGCCAATTGGGATTATATCTACCCAGACCCTGCGGCCTTCAAGGTAAAATAAGGTCAGCCTGAAATTCTCCTCCAGCTTGTTTATTTTCAGTTCAGCACTCACTGTGAAAGTTCAGTTTAAGGTGCAGCCTTATTGGAGGCTGCCTTTTCACAACAAAGGCCAAGCGTGCTCTCCCAGAAGGGGAACGAGCTGACAATGCATCATGCTGCACACATAGAAATAATGTAGAGGCTACCCTACGTTACAACACGTAGGCGCAAAACTCAGCATGGAAAAGACACCTGAACCAAGAGGAGAGGGGTCCGAACCCTTGCTTGGGCCCCGAGGAGTTTAACACACACACACGTGGCCCAGCGTGTCTCCGGTCGCAAAGCCTTCCCGTGCAGCTGTCAGAGGCATCTGACTCTGTCAGAAGTCGCTGGGCCGTTATCTTGAGCGAGAGGAGATGTCCTCACATTCCCAGCAGGAGATATTGTGCATGTCTTTCTGCTCATGGAGGGAAGGACAATGGGGTGGGGGAAAGGTTAGTCTGGGACCCTGGTCCCCATAGAAGCAGGCCACTTTGCTTACTGAAAACTACCTGGCAGCCCTTAATTAGAGAGGGCTCAGAGGAAGGAATGAGCCAATGTAACACCCATGCTTTGCTGCCAGATGTTTCTCCCTCTCCTTTGCAGCTGGTCTCCAGCTGAGAGCTTCCGAGCTCCTTCCTTCAGGATAAGGAGATGATGTAGGAAGAAGATGGGCTCTCCATGCTGAGGTGCTGCAGAGATTACCCTGGGCTACTCCGATTTATACAACAACCCTGGCCCCTATCTCTCCTCCCACATACACAGCCTAGTCTTTCCTCTCTCTGCCTGCCTGTCTGTCACCCACCCTTCCCTCTGCGCTCCTTCTCATGTTACACCAGGCTGCTAGGCGATAGTGCAATGCTCTTTTCCTATCCAGCTGAGTATGTCATTCCAGAGAGCAGCACACAAACCAGCCGGGGAGTCAGCCTCTAGAGATGCTCCCCAGCAGCTCCTTCAGCCGTGTGCGCGTGACCTTTTCAACCCAGAACTTTTCCAGTCATAAATACGCCAGCACATGGCTGGAGAGTTTCCTCTTTTATGGCTCCCTACTGCTTTGCCATGAGGCTGTTTCCAGTGGTTCCTGCTACATGTGCCAGTCCCTGCTTGGCTTCTCACCACCCTGCAGAGGCTCCAGTGATGTTCCAAGCCCCACATGGCATCTATTGGGACCATGAAGATCTTATACACAAGCTGCAGGCTGCCTGATCCAAAGCCCGAGTCAATGGGAGTGCAATAGGGTGGAGCAGGCCCTGAGAGAGATGGTGTCTCCTCAACCGCTTTTCCTTAAAGATTTTTTTTAGAAAAAAACATTCGAAGAGCTGATAAGAACAATTCCTCAGTTACGTACCCACCCAGCTTCCTCTGCAAGAGGCAGATAGAATAAAGTTACAAGGCACAGTTCTATCATGGTAGCTTTACCTTAGTAAAAAATTAAAAGAAGCACGAGTAGGGAAAAAAAAGTGAAAGGAACAGAAAAATAAATCAATCTTTCCTCTCCTGCGAGTACCCTCCAAGATCTCCAAGGCCTTTGCAAACACCCATGAAGCAAGCCTCCCAGCACCTCGCTGAGAAATATCCTGATCCTTGTTAAGCAGATAGGGAAAATGAGGTACAGGGAGGGTTTGTTCTTTGTTCATACAGCGCCTAGCACAATGGGGTCCTGGAATGGGGCTCTTAAGCACTGCTGCAATACTCATAATCAAGTGACTTGCCCCAGGTTGCACAGTGAGCAGTCATAGAGCCAAATTAGAAACCAAGTCACTTGATTTTCAGTCCTGTATTTTAATTGCTAGACCATACTTCCCCTCTGCAAAACAGCGTGAGGTCGGTATAAGCAAAAGGAACAGGGTTAGTGTGGGAAATCGTTATATATGATGCTGTGTGTAACTCTTCACGGTGCTGCCAGACCATCAACATCCACCACTTCTTTTCGGGAACAGTACCACTAAGAACCAAATGCCTGTCGTAATACAGCCTCTTTACCTGCCCATCAGAGTGTGCAGCCTGTCAGTTCATTCATGCCCTCTGGTTAACACCACACAGCCCCACTAGTTAATCTGCAAATGTCTTTCACCTGCAACTGGGCACACCTGCCTCACAAAGTGCACAAGCAGCTGCTGAGCGCCCTTCAGCTGTTTAAAATCCTGCAGCATGAGGGAGATTCCCGGCAATCACTGAACTTTGCTCTGCCTCCAATCCAAACTAGCACCGAACCACGGTGTGCGCATCATTAGGAGTGCAGTGATAAGGGTCTAGATAGACAGGATCACAGCAATCCACACAGGCCGGCCTGTCCCCCCGTCACTCTCCACCTCTCCTCTGCACTTGTACACCTACGCCCATCCCCCCTCGAGGGAAAGTGCGTCTTGGAAGCCTTGTCAGCACAGAACTTCCACGCCCACACTAAGCAAGAGGAGCTAGACTATTTCCTCTCCCTTGCAGCCTGTTGAATCTTTGTTCTCTGGTGTAGCCAAGGTTTGTGGCATGGGAGCGTCAGTTTCCTTCTGGCACTCAGCCAATGGTGAAAGCCAGCCTTTGCCATGCACACTTCTTGTTATGAGTATCCTCGCTTCAGCCGCTGCACAAGTAACATCTGTCAAAGAGTCTGTCGGTCAGGAGCTGGTGTTCACTGATACCGGGTGTGGACAAAGGCAAGCGGTCCATGGTGCTGCAGGTGCAGGAAGCCCTGGGGCACGTCTGATAAACGGCTTGTACAATAGAATCTCAGAATTACCAACACCAGGGTTATGAACTGACCTGTCAACCACACACCTCACTTGGAACCGGAAGTACGCAATTGGGCAGGGAGGGGCAGGTGTTGACCTGGGAATGTGGCAGGGGAGTTTCACTGGAGATGGGAGACCTGAGAGCCAGTCACCTGAGCCAGAAGGGGGAGGGGGAGGTAACACCTCTGTCCAGGAAACTGGACAAAGGCTGCAGGAGAGAGCCTGCTGGGGGGATTTTGGTTTCAGTTTGGTGCTGGGTGGTGGAACGCAGGGAACCCCAGGGCTGGGGTCTAAGCTCCCTGCCCCGCAGAAGGACTTGACTGAGGGGTCCTGGTTGTACGTACAAGCTCTGTTTTAGACTGTGTTCCTTTTGTCCAATAAACCTTCCGTTTTACTGGCTGGCTGAGAGTCACAGTGAATCCCAGGAAGAGGGGTGCAGGCCCCGGACTCCCCCACACTCCGTGACAACTGGTGGGAGAGGTGGGATGTACTGCACCCCGTGAACGGCGCTTCCTGCAGTAAGTGACTAGGGAACAGTAAAACGAAGGGGGATTGACGGGGACCGGGCATGCTGAAGATTCAGAGAGAGACAGTTTCAGGGGGCGGTTAAGCCCTGGGAGTGCGTGACCAGAGAGAAGGACTTTTGCAGTAAAGGGTCCCCCGGGGGATTGCAGCGAGCAGTCCCAGGGGCGGAGGAGTCTGCAGCTCGACCCTGGCAAAGAGGTGGTGACCTCAAGAAGGACTGGCACCCTAGTGGTTCTTCCTGGAACCCGTGGAAAGCTGCACAGGCCTGCGAGTGGCCAGCAGGGAGATGTATGCTAAATGCCTTAAGAGTGACCTGGTGGAGCTGTGCAGGCAGAGGGAGCTGCACATTGGGAGGTCCACCAAGGAACAGTTAATTGCCCAGTTGGAGGAGAAGGATCGCTTAGATGACCTGATCCCTATCCCTGAGGGAAGTCGCCCAGTGGACACAGTGTGGGCCCTGGGGCCTGACCAGGCTGAGAGGGGTCAGACTGCTGCCGAGGATATCCCAAGACCCTTCCTACCTATGCCTAGGGGAGGGGTTGGGGGAAGCCCAGTGAACCGAGGGCACCCTGACTCCGTCAGCCAGCAGGGGATCTTCCCGGCGGAGCTCCCCATCCCTGGAGTGGAGGCGGCTGGAATGGGAGAGGGAGATGAAAATGAGGGAGCTGGAGGATCATGAAAAGCAGCGTCAGCATGAGCGGTAGGAGAAGGAGAGGCAACGTCAGCATGAGCAGGAGGAGAAGAAGAAACAGAGGCAGCATGAAGAGAAGCAGAGACAGCATGAGCTGGAGCTGCCAGGCTGAGGAGCAGTGGGGCCCCGGCTGCGGTGAGTGAGGGGGGACCCAAGACTGCAAGGAGCTTTGATAAGTGCTTCCTGGCCCAGCATAAGGAGGGGGAGGACATAGATAGCTTCCTGACGGCCTTTGAGAATGCCCGCGAGATGCACAGGGTTGACCCTGCAGACAGGCTCCAGTTTCTCACCCCCTTACTGGACCCCAAAGCCATGGAGGTGTACAGCCAAATGACAGGGGCGGAGGCAGGGGACTAAGAACTGTTCAAAAAGGCCCTGCTCCGTGAGTTTGGGCTGACCCCCGAGATGTACCGGAAAAGGTTCCAGACTCAGCGTAAAACGCCTGAGGTCATATACCTACAACTGGTCAACCGAATGCAGGGATATGCCCGCAAGTGGACAGCTGGGGTCCAAGCTAAAGAGGACCTGCTTGACCTAATTGTACTGGAGCAACTGTATGAACAGTGCCCTTCTGACCTGAGGCTATGGTTGGTGGACAAAAAGCTAGAGAACCCCCAATGAGTTGGTGAACAGTTGGTCAGGGAGTAGCAGGGAGGAGTCCCAAAAGAACAGGCCCCCCATGATGCAGAGAGAGAGTCACCATGGGACCTCCCAGTGGGGAAATATAGAGAACCCCCTCCCAAGGGGAACGCCTGGCGTCAGGACCATCCGACCCGCTCGAGGGGACCAACGTGACATGAGCTGCTATCACTGTGGCAGTACAGACCCAGTGCCCCAGGCTCAGGAACAGACTGAGCAGACCCAACCTACCCAGGGTTAACTGGGTGGGGACCCAGCTGGACGAGGGGCAGACGGCCCAGGCAAGGGGGGCTGCCAGCTTACCACCTGCTCAGGAGGGAAGAGTACCCCAGGCCAGCTCCGCCAGAGGGCTGGATGCTCTGGACTCAGGGTGCTCGGTTTACAGGGTGGGCGCAGGGTTGTCCCTCCGGAGAGAGTGCCTTGTTCCCCTGGAGATGGATCGGAGGAAGGTCAATTGATACTGGGATACGGGCGTGGAGGTGACGCTGGCCTGGCCCAAGGTGTTGGCCCCAGATCGGGTGGTGCCCAACACCTACCTGACCTTGATGGGGGTGGGCGGGACCCCATTCAAGGTGCCCGTGGTTGTGAAATGGGGGGCCAAGGAGGGTCCCAAGGATGTGGCGGTGCACCACCATTTGCCCACTGAGGTTTTGATGGGGGGGGGACCTAGGGGACTGGCCAAGCAAGCCCCAGACCGTCCTGGTTGTGACCCGTAGCCAGAGCCAGAGAGGGGCACTTCGCCCCTACCTTGGGGAGGGTACCACACCGGAGGCGCAGGACCCTACCCTGGTGGGGAGGGAGCGCCGAGGGACACAGCTCAGAGAGGCTGTGGCCTCAGACCCGGCCAATGAGAGGGAACCAGTCCCCATCCCTTCCCCAGCCGCTGAGTTCCAGGCCAAGTTGCAGAAAGATCCCTCCTTGCGGAAGCTCAGGGACCTTGCCGACCTCAGTGTGGTATGGACCATGAGGAGAGGTTGCCAGGAGAGGTTCCTGTGGGAGAAGGGGTTCCTGTACTGAGAATGGGCTCCCCCAGAGGAAGTGGAGTCCTGTGGGATCAGGAGGCAGCTGGTGGTCCCCCAGAAGTATCGCCGCAAGCTACTGTACCTGGCCCATGACATCCCCCTCTCAGGGCACCACGGAATCTGGCACACCCGGCAGAGGTTGCTACAGAACTTTTACTGTCCGGCAGTATTGCCAATCCTGCGACCCCTGTCAGAGGGTGGGGAAGGCCCAGGACAAGGGGAAAGCGGCTTTGAAACCTTTGCCCATCATAGAGGAACCTTTCCAGAAGGTGGCCATGGACACAGTGGGACCTCTCAGCAAGACGACCCAGTCGGGGAAGAAATACATTCCGGTGGTGGTAGATTTTGCCACCCACTACCCCGAGGCAGTGCCCTTAGCTTCCATTGAAGCAGACACCGTGGCAGATGCGCTCCTGACCGTTTTCAGCCAAGTGGGGTTCCCCAAGGAAATCTTGACAGACCAAGGATCCAAATTCATGTCGGCCCTGCTCCGGTGCTTGTGGGAGAAATGTGGGGTCCAGCACAACTGGGCCTCAGCTTATCACCCCCAGTCCAATGGGCTGGTGGAGAGGTTCAATGGGACGCTAAAGATGATGTTGAAAACATTTATGAACCAGCACCCGCAGGACTGGGACAAGTACTTACCTCACCTGCTGTTCGCGTTCAGGGAGGTACCCCAGGAGTCTATCGGATTTTCGCCTTTCGAACTGTTATATGGAAGGAGGGTAAGGGGCCCCCTGGACCTGACGAGAGACGAATGGGAGGGGAAGACCACTCCCAATGGAGAGTCAGTGGTGGAGTATGTCCTGATCTTCCGAGAGAGACTTGCTGAACTCATGGGCCGGGCCAAGGAGAATCTGGTCAGAGCCCAGAAGAAGCAGAAGGCCTGGTATGACTGCACGGCGCGGGCCCGTGCCTACGCCACCAGGGATCAGGTGATGGTTCTCATCCCCGTGAGAAAGAACAAACTACAGGCCGCCTGGGAGGGCCCTTTCAAGGTTGTCAAGCAGCTAAATGAGGTAAACTATGTGGTGGAGCTGTCTAACCGGGCGCACCACCGCCGGGTGTACTATGTGAAGCCATATTATGCCAGGGGGAATGTGGTGTTGGCTGTGTGTGGACATTGGGAGGAGCAGGAAGATGACCCTTTAGTAGATCTGTTACCTGGGACCAGAGCTGGTTCACCCCTGGAAACAATTCCCCTCTCGAATCAGCTAACCCCTGCTCAGCAAGCTGAGATCAGGGGGGTGCTGCATCCGTACCGACAGCTGTTTTCCAACCAGCCTGGATGCACTAATCTGACTCTCCACCAGGTGCAGAAAGATGATCCCCCTTCCGAGTCACAGGGAAAACTGCTCAGGACCTGGAAAGAGAGGTCAGGGACATGCTGGCTTTGGGGGTGATCCAGCCATCTGCCAGCCCTAGGGCCTCGCCAGTGGTGCTGGTCCCCAAAAAGGATGGGTCGATCCGGTTCTGGGTGGACTATCGGAAGCTCAATGCCATCACTGTATCTGATGCCTACCCCATGCCCAGGCCTGATGAGCTCCTAGACAAATTGGAAGGAGCTCGATACCTTACCACCATGGACCTTACAAAGGGCTACTGGCAAGTGCCGCTGGATGCAGATGCCCAGCTGAAATTGGCCTTTATCACCCCTCTGGGGCTCTATGAGTTCCTGACCCTGCCTTTCGGCCTCAAGGGAGCGCCGGCCACCTTCCAGCGCCTGGTGGATCAGCTACTGAAGGGGATGGAGAGTTTTGCTGTGGTATATATTGATGACATCTGTGTCTTTAGTCAGACCTGGGAGGACCATGTGTCCCAGGTTAGACAAGTGCTGGACCGACTCCAGGTTGCTGGGCAGACCATAAAAGCTGGGAAGTACAAGGTGGGGATGGCTGAAGTATCTTACCTGGGCCATCGGGTGGGCAGTGGCCACCTAAAGCCGGAACCAGCTAAGGTGGAGGTGATCAGAGACTGGCCCGCTCCCCACACCAAAAAGCAGGTCCCAAGCCTTTATTGGGTTGGCAGATACTATTGAAGGTTTGTGCCCCGCTTTAGCACCATAGCCACCCCCATCACTGAGCTATGCAAGAAGGGGAAGCCAGACAAGGTGGTCTGGACCGAGCAGTGCCAGGAGGCTTTCCGGGCGCTGAAGGAGGCTCTTGTCAGTGGCCCAGTTCTGGCAAACCCAGACTTTGACAAGCCCTTTATGGTGTTCACCGATGCCTCAGACACGGGACTGGGAGTGGTGTTAATGTAGGAGGATGAAAAGGGGGAGAGACACCCCATCGTGTACCTGAGCAAGAAGTTGCTACCCTGGGAGCAACACTACATGGCCATCGAGAAGGAATGCCTGGCCATGGTGTGGGCCTTCAAGAAACTAAACCCATATCTCTTCAGGTGACATTTCACCGTGTACACCAACCACTCTCCCCTGACCTGGCTGCACCAGATGAAAGGATCCAACGCCAAACTCCTGAGGTGGAGCCTGCTCCTGCAGGATTATGACATGGACATGGTCCATGTGAAGGGAAGTGCCGACATGATAGTGGATGCGTTGTCATGGGGAGGGTGCCCTGAACTTCCCCAGGTCACTGGTCAGAGTGACCCAGCTTAGTTCAGTCTCGAAGGGGGGAGAGATGTGACATGGCAGGGAGGGGGGAGTGTTGACCTGGGAATGTGGCAGGGGAGTTTCACTGGGGATGGGAGACCTGAGAGCCTGTAACCTGAGCAAGAAGGGGGAGGGGGAGGTAACACCTCTGCCTGGGAAACTGGACAAAGGCTGCAGGAGAGAGCCTGCTGGGGGGATTTTGGTTTCAGTTTGGTGCTGGGTGGTAGAACGCAGGGAACCCCAGGGCTGGGGTCTAAGCTCCCTGCCCCGCAGAAGGACTTGACTGAGGGGTCCTGGTTGTACGTACAAGCTCTGTTTTAGACTGTGTTCTTATTGTCCAATAAACCTTCCGTTTTACTGGCTGGCTGAGAGTCACAGTGAATCCCAGTAAGAGGGGTGCAGGCCCCGGACTCACCCACACTCCGTGACAGCAATCAGGCAGCAACGACAAAAAGCAAACACAGTACACTGCTGTGTTAAACGTAAACTACTAATAAAATAAAGGGAAAGTTAAAAAAAAGATTTAACAAGGTAAAGAAACTGTTTCTGTGCTTGCTTCATTTAAAAGAAGATGGTTAAAAGCAGCATTTTTCTTCTGCATAGTAAAGTTTCAAAACTGTATGAAATCAATGTTCGGTTGTAAACTTTTTCAAGAAGAACCATATTGTTTTGTTCAGAGTTACCAACATTTCATAATTACAAACAACCTCCATTCTGGAGGTTGTTTGTAACTCTGATGTTCCACTGTATTTTTGCTTGGGTGGGCACTATACATTGTGCCCATCCAGGCAAAAATACAGACCATTTAGCAGGCCAGCCAATGATCAATGGAGGGGACCTACAGTGGGAAGGAGAGTGGCTGATGATCTGGAGAAGGAAAAACTATACTCAGGAGAAAGCATGTTCTCTGTGGCCTGGGACTGTAGTCTAGCATAGTGACTTGGGACCTGTCTGCAGGGTCTCCCTTGAGTCCCAAGCTTGAGCCCTAACCACTAGCTCACCCTTCCTCTCTCCAAACAAAAAAGGATGTAGAAAGTTGAGTCCCTCATGCATGTAGACATGGAGCTATACCCAAGAAAGCCTCCCAGATGTGCCCACTCTTCCAGCCTTCTGTGGTAAAGGAGACAGGCACTGTTTATAAAGGGAGTGTAACTGAGAAGCACGTGCTAACCAGAGCACATTATACTAATGGGCCGGTTCCATACTTCTCAGCTAACGGGCTCCCCAGGCAGCAGTAACGCAGTAATCCACTCTGCATGGCCAGTGGAGCAGGGCCAAACCCAGTGCATGCCAAGGTGTTGCTATCCAGTTCTGACTCTGAGTAGCCCCTCAATGGGACGTCAGGGATGGCGAGACCCAGGGAAGAGTAGGGACACCAAGAGTGAAGCTGGCTGCATGTCTCTCTGGCAACCAGGCTGTCCCAAACTGTCAGGTCACAGGGCAGGGACCTTTGCTTTTTACTGGCTTGTGAAGTGCAGCACACACCTAGCCTAGTACAACCAGCCAACTCTGTATGATGTGCATGGTCCTAGGTGATTTTCCTTTGAGGCCTCCTGCAGCCCTGTCCCAGGCTTCAGCGGACTCCCCCACCCTCACTCCACACACACACAGACCATCCGCCACACCACCCATGCTACGGCCTAGGCTACTCTTTCCTGGTGAGAACAAATTCTTCTCACTCAGAGACTCCCATTTCAGCACTTGCGGCCTCCACCAAATGGGGGCAAGACAGTACAGACAGAGAATCAAACCCAAGACTTCTGCATGGCAGTGCTAAGTGCTTGGCTGCCACTGGGTCAGACTGTTCTGGTTTTCTGCTCACGGAAGCCCTTCCACTGGCACAAGCAGCTTTCTGCACACGCAAGAGAAAAGGGCTGTGGATGCTGGCTCCCGTAATACAGAAGGGAGCCTAATAAAGATTCGTCTGCTGTGAGACGATTGGCAGGGGTGGGGGTGGAGTGGTACCCATGAACCAGAAGGGTCATTGCCGCGTTTCCCCTGCAGTGGGGAAGGGAAGAGCAGGGGGCACGTGAGATGGAGGGAGGCAGAGCACTGAGCCGGGCGGTAGATTTGGGAAGCGATGGAGGATGGCGGCGCATGGGGCATGTGACATGGAGGGAGGCAGAGCACTGAGCCAGGTGGTAGATTCGGGAGGAGATGGAGGATGGGAGAGGATGAGGGATTTTCAGCCCATCAACAGGAAGTGAAAAATGCTAAGTTAACATTCCATGCAACCCGCTAGCCAGGCTCTAACCCATCGGAGTGAAACCATTAGAGATGGGCTGACTCTGAGGCCTTTGGAACCAGATAAGAGTCAAAGACACTAAAGCAGAGGGCTGCTCCCTTAATAAGAACTGGCCTGGTTTATATGGGTGCATACGGGGGAAAGAGGGAAAAAGGCTTGGACTGGGGTAAGTCATGAGTTTGAAAACAGCGTTTGGCTTTGCATCTGCTCTACGAAGTGCTGTCCTAAGCTGCTCTAGCCACCAGTGCTCTTTGGACAGGAAGTGCCTCCATCCATCAGCCCCCTAAATCAAACCAGCCTTGCTGTAGCTGTTTAATGGCTCGGTTCCACGTCTTGCTGTGGGCTTTGGGGTCATTAGCTTTGCTTTTGTTTCAAATGGAGGCTGCAGAGCCAAACGGCTTTCAGAAGCAAGTCATGCATTGGCTGCCCCCTTGCAGTAACAGAGCAGCAGTTTCATCTCCACATGCATAGACCTGTGTACATAGCACATGCCCCGGTCACACCCTGGCCACTGGGCTCATCTGCAGGCAGCAAAGTGTAATTGCAAACTTCTGTCCTGATCAGGAGACCTTATCAGTGTCCCTGCAGACAGGAGTGAAGCATGCAGGCATGGTAGTGAGACAAGTGTAAGGTGCTCACCTGCATTAAACCCTCCCACAATCTCAAACATGTAGGGCAGGCTGCATTTGTTCAATTACTGGCCTCAGCAGCCACCCCGTGCAACCCAGGTGACTTCCCCCACTGTCTCGTCATTATTATTTCATCGTTACATTGCAATAGCATCCAAAAGATCCAACCCACGTCACAGCCCCATTGTGATAGGGGCTGTGCGAACACATAGACTCAGACAACCCCTGTTCTGAAGAAGTTACATTCGGATTGATTTTAAATTCTAAATACCTTCTCCTAGAAAGGAATTGAAAAAGAGAACAAGTGTATGCATTACACATTAGCCATGACCCTACCTTTGGACATATCGGTGAGATCCTCCTATACAGGGAAGGCTCTTTTACCATATTCAGCAGACTCAAGGCATTGTCCTTAATCTCTGGAGTGGAGATGCTTTGGTCAGGCTCCCTAGCAATAGATCTTCAGCACATCTTGGCAGGCCAATGGACACCACAGATGCCATCAGATTTCCAAAGGTTATTGCTAAAGTCTGCCGATGCGGATTCACTTCCATAACTGAAAATTTCCAAATAAGGGTCCTGCCAATAATGCTTGCTCAGAGTTTATCGGAGAAGAGATCACTGCCAGCAGGCCAGAGCATGGTTCCCAGCCTCACTTCAAGACAGCAAACCCAGAGCCGCTCCACTTACATCACAAAGTGCATTTTGACCCTTTGGTTATTAATTTTGGTGGGAAGGGATGGAATTATTTTGTTAAAACCTGTTTAACTTCAAACAGCTGACAGTGAAAAAAGTGGGGGGGAAGAGTAACTGTCTCTGGAGGCCTCAGCATCTCATTGTCCAACTTAACTGAGGGCTGAGACAAAAAGAAAAAGCACTGGACTGGGAGTCAGTAGATCTGTGTTCAGTTCCTGGCTCTGCCACAGACTTCCTGTATGCTCTTGGTCAAGTTATTTAATTTCCCCGTGCCTCAGTTTCCAAAGCTGTAAAATGAGGGAAAATCATTTCCCTACCTGACAGGAGGGTTGTGAAGAACAGTTCAATGATGTCTGTAAGGCAGTCTGATATGATGGTGATGAGGGCCATATAAGAGATAGCTGCAGCTTGCGCATCGGACCATTGTGGGTGGGGTCACTCTCCTATTCCATTTCTCCACCCTCCAAAAAGTCCTCCAGCAAAAGGAAGGATGGGGAGTCCAGATATTAAAAAAACAACTGGAAAAAAAAATCTTTTTTCCTTTGTTATAAACAAACAAACAAACAAACCAACCCTTGAGATCAACTTTATCCATCACAAAGATGGGCTACAAACACATTAACAGCTTCGAGTTTTCCTTTGATCCTGACCTCATGCAAATGTCCTGTGGCATAAAGAGCAATACAAGTCGCTCTTCACACTTTCCTAAGAGGTGACAGCGGGTCATTTACTGGGTTCCTAGTTCTCTGCAGCATCCACCCTGAGGTGGCAGAATTCAGGAGGGCTCTTGAAGTGGCAAGATTCCACTGGAATGCTGGCCTCAGTGGGGGGCACTAGGTAGATGGGGCCATTCCAGCTCCTGTTAAGCCAGGCATCACAGAAGTTAAAGGGACAGTTGCATGTACAGAGTCAATGTTGACATATTTCAGAGTAACAGCCGTGTTAGTCTGTATTCGCAAAAAGAAAAGGAGTACTTGTGGCACCTTAGAGACTAACCTATTTATTTAAGCATAAGGTTTCGTGAGCTACAGCTCACTTCATCTTGGTTAGTCTCTAAGGTGCCACAAGTACTCCTTTTCTTAATGTTGACATAGGTACTTGGGGGGAAGGGCCCCCTCTTGGACACCTACCAGTCTGGAAACAGTTTTTAGGACCCCTGGGAATGGAACCTCTTGCACGGACGGATGTTACCTCAGCCAAGCAGGCCACTCCTTCTGTGACTGGACTCCACCAGAGTCCTTGGCAGTGCAATAAAGGGGTCATTTAGAAAAGTCACAAAGCCTCTTGAAAAAAACCTTCCCGCAGTGAAGAGGAGGAGCCGTTTTGCAGCCAAGCCCCCCTGTAAACAAGCTGATAATGATGTTTGCATCACAGCACAGGATGAATGCGGCTGCACTGCAACACCAAGCCTCTCTGTCTGCTCCAAAAAGCCTCTTTCTTGCAGAGCTCATGTTTAATCCATGCTGGGAATCTCTGCTGCCAGCCATATTAACACACAGCAGGAGCTCTCACCTCGTATATATTTATACCTCCAGACACTCTAGGAGGAGGGTAAGTAGTGATGCAGATATTAAGAGTACCCACTGGTTGGCAAATACCATCTTGTTTTTAGCAGCCACTTAGCTAGCTAGTCACTGTACACAGTAGTCTCTTAGCTAGTCACTGTGCAATGATACAAACCCAAACCAGAGCCATCACGTTATTATGACATGTGCATCAGAAGTGACTGAAAGCTATTAGTGTTTCATAGCGGCTCAGTGGCCTACATGAAACAAGCTGATGGGTCTCAGGCCAGATCCTAGGAGACCACCTGTCCACAGCCCAGCTGGTACAAACTGGCAGCACACCAGAGAAGCCAAGGGATGAATATCCCTTGAGATTGAATTCTGCAGCTCTTATCTCCAGAGGCAGGCAGCCCTACACAAAACCATGTGTCATCTGGAGGAAGAGTCATTAGCAGCTTGGCTTGTGCATCAAGATCCAGATTTTTCCCAAGAAGCTGGTGGTGAGATTTTCATGCACTCAGCACCCAGATTCAGGATCTAATATTCAAAATAGCTCTGCTCCCATTTGGGCGGCTAAATAAGGGCTAGACTTACAAAAGTGCCCATCAACCAGCAGCTCCCCTTGTGACATATTGCTGATCACGAGCAATGTTAAAAACCTAGCCTCTGAGCCACTTATTTGCTGTAATAGCTATAAAGCCTACCTTAGCGGTAGGCATGTTTTTCTGGGACATTTGGGGAGAGGTGGTGTGTGTGAGCTGGGGATAGGAAGACAGGGATTGATTTGGGGATTTTATATGGCAGTTGAATATATTTAGTGATTGGAATTTTTATCCTGGATATTATCAATTTTGTAAAGAACAGCAGATTAGCACTATAAATCTAAATATATACTGTGGCATGAAATCTATCCATCTATATGTGTTATAGATATAAAATGTATTCTATTTATTTGCAAATCAGGTCCCAAAATTTTAGGGCCTAATAGGAGAAAGGCAGTAAAATAAGCCGGGTTTTGCACTGGAAACGCTGTGCAAATCTCTGATGTTGGCTACAACAGAAGTGGTGACAGAGCACTTACAGATTAAGCACAGGATCTTCGCTCCTAGTGGACCAGACTTGTGTTCCTCAAGTGCTTTTCCAGATAACACTCTTTGCGCACAGTTTGCTAACAATAACTGTCAATCCCTTCCATCCACAACTTTCAGCCTACAGTATTTCAAACACAGTCCTACTTGATCAGATGCCTACAATAGAGACCTGCAGTGGGACCAGGAGAATGGGAGAGGTGTACAAGGTGAACTTTAAAGAAAACAATGTGACTGAATGTCAAGATAAGGGTTGTTCTAACAGCAGCATCATATTCCTCTATCTGCTAAGAATACTCTTCAGAGAGGCCTGGAATACTTATTTTGCCAGCCAGGTTATTACAGTCACACAACAGTGTCTGCACATGCCTCGGGTGTGTCCCTTTCATGACCTCTTTGTAGAATCTGATTGCATCACTCAGAACTTTTGATGCTCTCATGAGAAAAATGCAGTTTTGCTTCCCTTCTCACTTCAGCCTCCATTCCCAAGGAGGTCCCTTTAATTCGGACCTGGCTTCTTTCAGCTTAGTCCAGGCCTCCATTGACCACAGCCAGTCTCAGAGCAATGTGGCAGCATGAGTAGAGATCACTACAAAGGTCATACACTCAGCTCAAGGTGGGAGATGCTGCTGGCTGAGGCCCTTATCCTGGAAATACTCAGACAGGAGAGCAGTCCCACTGAGGTTCAAAATATGGCTCAACCATTCCTCATCATTTACCTATATTATGCTCTGTCCTTTTTGGACATATGGTTTACAAATAGCCATCCATTTCACGTCATTCTTCTGCCAACAACAAGAGTTATAATAAACCTATGGAGAAATCGCTCCACAATGTGTAAGGTTCAAAAGTTTTCTTAAGCAGCAGCCATAGTTCTTACAAACTAGAGGCCAAATCTTGAAGTCTGCACCCATTCCTTAGACAAAATTTCCATCAGCGTCAATTGTTCAGCCATTCTAACAGATGGGCAAGGCCTCTAGGCTTTTATAGACTTACGCCCCAGTTACTTTAGAGTCTGACAGGTGTAGAAGATAAAGATACCATTATAATTATACCATATAATTGCCATATTGGAGCTTCCAGGAGTGATGTTCAGCATGGCTAGTCAACACTATCTTTGGAGAGACACTCGGGAGTACGTATGTAGGTGCCAGCAAGCTGTAGATAATTCAGTCACGGCTGGTGAGCTCACTCTACCCACTGCAAAATATGAAAGGCTAGGCAGGACCATGATGGCTGTAGACCCAAAGGAGGGCTCAATGTTATCTATTTAACTGCCAGGTGAGATTGTGGGGTTACTCAGATTAGCAAGAATTATGCCACCCCTTTAGAGAGGGCAGACAGACCAGCCCACCACTGGCATGCTAGAGATTCTGAGCATCTGTGACGCTCATTATTCAGCTCATAAGAATGTGAAGAAACCCATCTCCAACCCAGAGAGCAACCTGTGTTATTTGTTCCACTGTCTGCCTCAAGTCATCCCCAAGGGAGTTACTGTGTTTAAAGTAAAATCAGCAATGATGGCTCACAGGGCCCATCAAATATTCCTCCTCACGTTCCCAGGCCAGAGCAGGTGTGAGGGAGGTATCCATTTTATACAGCATTTGCCCTCTGTATCCAACAGCTACTAGAGAACAGGACGATAAAGAGCTGACAAAGTTTCGGCATGGGAGTTGGGGCCTACGAGCCCGTCAGAGTGAGCACAGTGCAGGAGATGGCATGAGGAGATGGCAGATGGAATCTCACCACAAACTGAGCACAAAGAGTTTATCTGGGCAGGGCCAGATCCCTGTGGAAAGGGTCCACATGTCAGTTTGTTCATGCAGGGGGCACCGGAGTCTGGAATGTGTTAGCAGGAGATTGATGGGGCATCCCCCTTGCAATCCCCATCTTCACAGCCCTGACAGATGTCCTCTCTCTCTCCTCCTACAGTGTTCCCCATTGCAAGGAAGGTGGCTGGAACTCCCTTGAAATGCCTCTCATTTCCATACCTCCAATCCACAAAGGGACTGATCAAATCATTTCCTCCTCCTCCTCCTCCACAGCAGCATTCCCAGTACCTGCTTGCCTGGAGAGCCAGACTCTAGCCCCATCAATCACACTGCTTTCAGAATTGCATCCATCTGGCCTAGGTTTTAGTCTCAAACAGCTGCACCGTGCCCCTGAACCTGAAAGAGATCCCCAGAGTCTGTGACACTGGAGATTCCCATGGCAACAAGAGTGGTGTCACCCAATGGCCTCAGCTGAGCACAGGATTGGGGCAAGTTCTGATGACAACAAAATCCTAAGCCAGACAGGGAGAGCCACACAAAATCCTATCTGCGCCTTGGCTTCCTTTCCGCTTTGACCCTGGCCCTAAGGCTGTGAGTTCCATGCAGCCAAGCCCACTTGGAATGGTCTCTCTCGCAGCTTGGAAGCCAAGAACATCCTCCGCAGATGAAAGCCTGTTGCTACATTTGTTATCAGAAAAGTCAGCAATCACTGGGAGGACAACAGTGCTATTATTTATGGCCTGGATTTATTGCCATTCACCCCATCCTATGGGACCCCTGGCACCACATTCCAAATCCTGAAATGCATCTGCCTTATAGGCTGACCTATGGAAGATACAAATCCCAGGATCCTGCAAATCATGCACCTCGCTTCTCCATCCAGCCCCCTGAATGCCCCAAAGGTATAGAATCCTCCTTATCTGCCACCTCAAGAAAAGTACAGTTCCTGGGGGCCACTGAAAAAGAATCAAGCCCAGCCTCTTCATTATAATCAGATGCGCAGGCCAGAACACTAGACATGCATCACGGAGGTCCAAACACAATCCCACCAGCAAGAGGGGTATGTGGAGTCACAGAAAACAGCAAGATCAGTAGCTTGATCCATAACCCAGCTTAGCAAAAGGCAGGCAAGGCCTGTGGGAACACTTGTGAACGAGGGAGATGTAAATTCAAATTATAATCAGAGAAAGGCTCCAGCAAAGTCACCAAGGAAAGTCTCTGGGGCTTTAGCGGAAAAAACTTTGTGAACAGAATAAAGTTTGGAGCCTTCCCTAAACTACCTTTTGTTTGCAACCTTCAGAGCAGCAGCTGCAACACACCAAAGAGAAAACCATAGAATATCAAGCTTGGAAGGGACCTCAGGAGGTCATCTAGTCCAACCCCCTGCTCAAAGCAGAACCAATCCCCAATTTTTGCCCCAGATCCCTAAACAGCCCCCTCAAGGATTGAACTTGCAACCCTGCATTTAGCAGGCAGGCCAATGCTCAAACCACTGAGCTATCCCTCCCCCCAGTGAGGCCCCATGATTTACCTGAAGTTAGACTCAGCGTGATGCTTTTGGCCCCTTGGTGTTTTTGGGCCTGAGCCTAGAACATGCTCATCAGCTGTTCAGAACTACTCATTGGAAAGAGCTCCTCCTACAATTCACAGACTCTTTAGGGGACAGCATGGTCTAGTGGACTAAGTCCAGGCCTTAGAGCCCAGAATACCTGCCTTCTAATCCCACTGCTGCCACTGTCTCTCTCTGGGGCCTTGGGTCGGTGTCTAAAGTTAGGCACTTAGGGATGTAGTGGGATACCTAAATAAGTGGCCAATTTTCAGCTCCCATTAACGTCATGGACATTGGCAGGTGATCACTCCATCTGAAAGTCAGACTATGTATTTACCAGGAGGAGCCTCTATATGGAATTTGCTGCCTAGCTTTCTACATCCAGTTTGAAAACATTGGCCTTATCCTCTCTGAGGCCATTTCTGTGACATGCTGAGCACCTCCTGAGCAATGCAGAGTTCCTTCAGCTCCCAGTGAAGCTCAGGATCTCACAGGAGGCACTCAGCAACTTGCTGGATTGCTCAGCACCTCACAGACCCCATGCCTCAATTTCTCCACCTATAAAATGGGGATAATGATACGAATAACTGCAACCTCTTACCTACCCTGCAGTGTTGTTAGGAGATGAACTAATGTTTGCAAAGCACTCTGGAAATATTAAGTGCTGCAAAAGTATTATGGAGCAGACCCTCAGCCGGTGTAGTCAATGGAGCTCTATGTGTTTAATATTAAAAGGGCAGTATTCCCATTTAATTTAAAACAATATCTGTGGAGCTTCACTGGTAACTTTTTATTCCCCAGTCTTACATACCCCTGCACCGGGGGTTCAGGCCAGCAGGGGTGAGATCGGATGGAAAAATCCTGCACTATGGGGCAACTCTTGTAAGTCAACCTGAAGCATTGGTTATCTCATGGGAAAATCTGCTTGCAGGAGATTCTGAGCAGTTATGTACATCCAAGCTGTCCAAGTAGTTAGGATCGGACTCAGAGAAGCAACTGGATTTGCAGTAACCTGTCCTCATGGAATGTGGCTAAAATTGTCACTGTCTGGGCACAGGCAGGCTTGGTGTAGAGCCTGGTAGGAAGCCATGAGCTAGGAAAATGCAGCATGGTCTGGGCGGGCACTTATTAAAGCATAAAAGTAACTTGATGGGCTGTATCTGGCCACTTAGTTAAACAATCCATCCCCTCCCTCTGGTGCCTGGGAAACCGGAAGCTACAAACTGTGTTCAGTGCTTGCTCTTTGTACGCTGCTAGCATTTGATAGCAAGATCCAAGCTCCTGCTGTGCTCACTCGGCTTTTAATGAACAGCAACAGAAAACACCTTCCTTTGCCAAGGACATGGGCTCCAGGAGCCCCGCTTCCTGCGAGGCTCAGGAGACTTCTGAAGCTCCAGAAGCGGAGAGGGGAGTGAAATGAGTGCCTGGCCCCTGCTGGGGAGGTGAGCAGAGGTGAGCAGTGGAGAGAGGAAAATTCCATGAGGAGGTGGGGACATTAGCAAAGAGAGGGCAAAGGTCAAACTGCACTCCTACTCTCTCTGCTCTGAAAGGCCCAGAGTCATGGGCTTCCTGCATGCAACATGAAATGTGGATAAAACTTTGATAAAAATGATCACCTTGATCACCTCTCCGCAAAGATCAGAGAGATCCGCTTAGCTACCCTGGCCCTGTGTGTGCTTCCCTCCCGTTCTGCCTCCTGTGCAGCACAGCTCCTTGCATTGTGCGCTGAATCCCCCTTTCCCACCCTCGCAGATTCCCTTTGGTCACATCCCTGACAAACCTTGCTGCTGGCTGTCAGCTCCCCCTTTGCACAGGGCAAGGTTCCATTTCCTCCCCAGCTGGACGTAGCGGGCCGAGACTTACCTCCTTCTGCTCCAGATAGGGAAGGGGAGGTGGGTTGTCTTGGTGATCAGCTCTGGGATGTGTCCCAAGACACTATATCCAGGAGCTCACAGTTACGGGAATTGGGCAGGGAGGAAAGCATGGGGCCCTTACTGAATGAGGGAGGCAACCTCATGACAGAGAATGTGGAAAAAGCTAATGTACTCAATGCTTTTTTTGCCTCTGTCTTCACGAACAAGGTCAGCTCCCAGACTGCTGCACTGGGCAGCACAGCATGGGGAGGAGGTGACCACCCCTCTGTGGAGAAAGAAGTGGTTCGGGACTATTTAGAAAAGCTGGACGAGCACAAGCCAATGGGGCCAGATGCGCTGCATCCGAGAGTGCTAAAGGAGTTGGCATATGTGATTGCAGAGCCATTGGCCATTATTTTTGAAAACTCATGGCGATCCGGGGAAGTCCTGGACGACTGGAAAAAGGCTAATGTAGTGCCCATCTTTAAAAAAGGGAAGAAGGAGGACCCGGGGAACTACAGGCCAGTCAGCCTCACCTCAGTCCCTGGAAAAATCATGGAGCAGGTCCTCAAGGAATCAATTCTGAAGCACTTAGAGGAGAGGAAAGTGATCAGGAACAGTCAGCATGGATTCACCAAGGGCAAGTCATGCCTGACTAATCTAATTGCCTTCTATGATGAGATAACTGGTTCTGTGGATGAAGGGTAAGCAGTGGACGTGTTATTCCTTGACTTTAGCAAAGCTTTTGATATGGTGTCCCATAGTATTCTTGCCAGCAAGTTCAAGAAGTATGGGCTAGATGAATGGACTATAAGGTGGATAGAAAGCTGGCTAAATTGTCGGGCTCAACGGGTAGTGATCAATGGCTCCATGTCTAGTTAGCAGCCAGTATCAAGCGGAGTGCCCCAAGGGTCGGTCCTGGGGCCAGTTTTGTTCAATATCTTCATTAAAGATCTGGAGGATGGCGTGGACTGCACCCTCAGCAAGTTTGCAGATGACATAAACTGGGAGGAGTGGTAGATATGCTGGAGGGTAGGTATAGGATACAGAGGGACCTAGACAAATTAGAGGATTGGGCCAAAAGAAATCTGATGAGGTTCAACAAGGACAAGTGCGGAATCCTGCACTTAGGATGGAAGAATCCCACGCACCGCTACAGACTAGGGACCGAGTGGCTAGGCAGCAGTTCTGCAGAAAAGGACCTAGGGGTGACAGTGGATGAGAAGCTGAATATGAGTCAACAGTGTGCCCTTGTTGCCAAGAAGGCTAACGGCATTTTGGGCTGTATAAGTAGGGGCAATGCCAGCAGATCGAGGGACGTGATCGTTCCCCTCTATTCGACATTGGTGAGGCCTCATCTGGAGCACTGTGTCCAGTTTTGGGCCCCACACTACAAGAAGGATGTGGAAAAATTGGAAAGCATCCAGTGGAGGGCAACAAAAATCATTAGGGGTCTGGAACACATGACTTATGAGGAGAGGCTGAGGGAACAGGGATTGTTTAGTCTGCAGAAGAGAAGAATGAGGGGGGCTTTGATAGCTGCTTTCAACTACCTGAAAGGGGGTTCCAAAGAGGATGGATCTAGGCTGTTCTCAGTGGTAGCAGATGACAGAACAAGGAGTAATGGTCTCAAGTTGCAGTGGGGGAGGTTTAGGTTGGATGTGAGGAAAAACTTTTTCACTAGGAGGGTGGTGAAGCACTGGAATGTGTTACCTAGGGAGGTGGTGGAATCTCCTTCCTTTGAGGTTTTTAAGGTCAGGCTTGAGAAAGCCCTGGCTGGGATGATTTAGCTGGGGAGTGGTCCTGCTTTGAGCAGGGGGTTGGACTAGATGACCTCCTGAGGTCCCTTCCGACCCTGATATTCTATGATTTCCCGCATGTGGAACCACAGACCTAATGCAGTGGAATTCTGGCCTGTGTAGCTGCCTTCTCTCCCTATCTCCTCAGATCCCTGAACTTTCCCATGCAGCCATCTTTAATGCACCCCCTTTATAATGTTCCCTACCATGGTTCTCCTTCGGGGTAGAACCTGTGGCCCGCAGTATCAAAAGCACAAGCCTTTATCGCCTTTAGCTGGTTGTAGCTGCAGTCTCTATGACTGGCTGGGCCAGCCTCCAAAGGATTAGTGTTAGACAGCCCGCTTTGGTAAAAAAGTGTGGCTGTATTAGGGTGCTGACCCCGGGCACTGCATGGACCCTACTGTAAACAGCTGTGCCTTGGGCTAGTGCTGCTGTAGAGAAATTGTATTCTTTCAGAAGGGCCCAGCCCATTTCATCCACAGTTTGCTAGGATGGGCTCTCATGAGGATAAACTACTTCTCCATCCACTCTCATGCACCTCCCCACGCTCCATAAAACACCTTCACTAAGCTACCAAGCTTTGTGCCTATCCCACTGGCTGACCCTAGCACCAGTTTTAAAACGGAGGCAGTCTGGCCCCACTGGTGGGGCACTGGGTTAGAACTCAGGGGTCCCAGGTTCTATTCCTCCTGACCTGTTGTATGACTGTGGGCAAGTACTTTTCCCTCTCCATTTCACAGAATGGTAGGACTGGAAGGGACCTTGAGAGGTCATGCACTCCATTATCCTTCCCACCCTTGGCCTGTCTTGTCTTCTTGGACTGTAAGCTTTTTGGCACTTCCTAGTACAATGGGACACTGATCTCTGCTGGGGCCTCTACATCGTACAAACAGCAGTGGTTTATTATAGTTGCCCCTTCTCTCTGTTTAACGGGGTCTGTCTCCAGCTGTGACGACAATTCACTCCAGGCATGGATCTGCTGTGGGAAATTCAACTCTGTCCTTTTCCTTTTCTCCTGTACCCCCTCCCCCGACTCAGGCATGGAAGGAAGTGACCATCAGAGGGAAAAACCTCTGTGCACTGAACTAGGATGACTTGTTATGGAGCTGAACATACACCCACCCACCCACATCACTGAGATTCTGAATACTTGTGGGCGTTAGAGATCCATGACACTTTTAGTGAGAGCAGGAGTGAAATCTGATGTACTGGCCTCATTCCAATACAAATAATTACCATGACACATATATTTCCCTCCTCCCCTCTGGCAATTTATTAACTAATAATCCCTATTTTAAAATGAGCTAACGTGTGCTGTTAAACAGCTCAGCTCAGAGGTGGCTGCATTTGATGGGTAGCTGAAGCAATTCCTATATAGGTGAAGTGCTATAAAATACCTTTGAATAGAGCTTGATATGGAATTATTTTTCTCCACACTGAAAAATTTCAACAAAAACATTCATTTTTATCAAAAAATTTCTTTGAATATTTTCAAGCTTTTCTTCACAAAACCAAAGACCTGAAACCTTCCCAAAATGGGGTTTTCAGCTTTTCGACAGCCTTAAAAAACACACACACAAAATTTTCAGTTTTGTCAAAATGTTATTTTTAGTTAAAAAAAAAACCCAACAGTCTGGACAATATGGTTTTGACCAGCTTGTATTTGAATCCTTGAGATTACTAGAGGAGAGTGAAATGGTAAATATTTTAAGTGCTAAGGCATTCAGTTGCTACTCTGCTCAGCAGTTGCAAGGCCCATGTGATTTAAGACTAGGTCCCATGGGAAGTTAGCAGCCCCAAGACCTTTGGGGATCTGAGCCTCGGAAGCTCAAGCCTTGATGCAATGTTGAGCAGAGCAATGCCTCAATATCTTTACACATCTGGTCCTAAAGATTTTGTGCTCCCTGAATTTGGCAGCTCAGCTGCTCACAAGGTTGCATCCCTTTCCTCTACCAGGATAAATTACTGCACATTTAAACCTGAGCCTTCCCTGAGAGCTGTGGCGTTTCAGGCCTGGCTTGCAAAACACAGAGCACAGAGAGGCCTTGGGGCAAGGGAAAGCAAGAGAGAGCCCCTGTAGCTGAGTGACTGCTAAATGCTTTAGCAGCTAAGCAGGAGCAAATGAAAAAACCATGATGGAAAGAGTAGGCCATTAACTGGAGAAGATCTCTCTCTGCGGGGGGCGGGCGGGAAGGGGGAGCAGGGGGGCTGAAAGAGACACCAGCCAAGGCCCCGAACATCTCTGTCTCTGGAAACCGTGTGGGCTGGAGGAGCCATAAAAGGACGAGCTGGTTTCTGTGTCCTCCTGCACGTCCCTGGTGATACAATGGGCGCTGGACAGTTCCAGCTAACAGGAGGAACAGAGACATGCAGCCGCATGATTTGTGTTACCTTGAACATACCTGAGGCGGCGGCTGGCTGCAGGCTCCTGATTATGGAGTGGAGAGAACTCCCCACAGGGAGAACCTTGGCTGGAGTCTCAAACGCTAATGGTGTCTGATGCAGAGGTGGGCAGCATTCTGGGGAGTGAATCTCAGACCCGACCATCTGCCTGGGCTCCCCAGAATGGACCAAAGGTTGAGTCAGGGAGATTTGTTCATGTCTGCAGCCAAGCCCCTCCAGCGGCTCTCCATCTCTGCTCCTTGCATCCGGACTGACTGCTGCTTTCATCACCCAGAAAGCCCCATTGCCTACACTGAAAATGGAGGTGCTTGCAACAGAGGTCATTGGGGTTTCCAGCTGTATAAAGGCAGCCCCTCCTGCTGCCAACTGGGAGAGGATCTTGAAGCACATCTCTCTGGGAGACAGTAAGTACCAGGCTCATTTTACAGCTAGGAAAATCAAGGCATGCATGTAAACTGATTAGCGCATGGCCACAGAACAAAGCGGTGACAGAGCTTGGATGAGAATCCAGGAGTCCAGAGCTCTGCTATAGCCACTAGAACACTCCCTCCAGTGCGGGGCTCGACTAAGGCTTGCTGGTAAAAAATAAAGACATTAACCAAAAAGTTCCAATATCAAAACAAAACCGGACAATGGCCAGTGCACAGGAGAGGAGCCCAGCTAGTCCACTCGGAGAGCTGCTGGCCAATTCCACAATGGGTAGCAGATGACAACGGGTGAAAGATGGCTCTCACACTGAGCTTTCAGCGCCTCACTAATTTACTGAAACAGAATGTACACACATTCATGCACACACACATGCATGCTCACAACATTCCAGCAGCATGCACATAACACCCCCTATTATAATTGGGGTGGAGAGGGGAAACCAAAGGACCAACATCTGAGAGCGGGCATCTCTAACAGGCTACAAGGTCACCTCTCTATGCAGCACCCACCTCCAGCTGTTTGGGCCTCTCTGCCTCCTAATAGGTGCATGCACCAAGCTGCCAAGAAAACAAAGATCAGAAGAGAAAGGGCAGCCATAATAGCCTGATGTGGCATTGCAACGTCAGCCTGGAACGTTAGTCCAGAAAACAAGCATTGTCATTTTTTAATATTAGAGAGAACATTAAATGTGCATTGTATATATCATATTGCCTCTATATAAATCCATGGTACACCCACATCTTGAATACTGCGTGCAGATGTGGTCGCCCCATCTCAAAAAGATATATTGGAATTGGAAAAGGTACAGAAAAGGGCAACAAAAATGATTAGGAGTATGGAATAGCTTCCGTAGGAGGAGAGATTAATAAGACTGGGACTTTTCAGCTTGGAAAAGAGGCAGGGATATGATGGAGGACTTTAAAATCATGATTGTGTGAAAAAAGTAAATAAGGAAGTGTTATTTACACTTTCTAAGAATACAAGAACTAGGGGTCATTAATAGGCAGCAGGTTTAAAACAAACAAAAGAAAGTATTCCTTCACACAACGCACAGTCAGCCTATGGAATCCTTTGCCCGAGGATGTTGTGAAGGCCAAGACTATAACAAGGTTCAAAAAAGAATTAGATAAATTCATGGAGGATAGGTCCATCAATGGCTATGAGCCAGGATGGGCAGGGATGGTGTCCCTAGCCTCTGTTTGCCAGAAGCTGGGAATGGGTGACAAAGGATGGGTCACTTGATGATTACCTATTCCGTTCATTCCCTTTGAAGCACCTGGCACTGTCCACTGTTGGAAGACAGGATTCTGGGCTAGATGGACCTTTGGTCTGACCCAGTATGGCTGTTCTTTTGTTCTTATGTTCGCCTAGAAGATGGCTAAAGTGGGGACCAGGAAGGGTCAGGGCAGGAAAACACAATGGCAGTCAACAAGTGTTTGAAGGGTATGAATACCAAAGATGGACAGGATTTATTTCGGGCGCCCTATGCGACAGAACCAGGAGGAATGGGATGAAGTTAAGAAAAGTTAAAAATGGATCACAGAAAAAAAACCTTCAAAACGGTAGTGGGACAATTTCCATGGTTGGGATAGAAACCCTCAGCCCTTGGGATTTTTAAAAGCAGGCTGGACAAAGCACTAGCAAATATGCATCAAGACAGAGACGGGGCAAGTTAACTGGGATTTTTCATCTTTAACTGCTAGGGTTTTTTTTTTCTCCACCAGAGCTCCATGTTGGGATTTTGGGGTATCCTGAGAGCTGGGGTAACTGGAGGCAAGATGGGTCCGTATGGAGTAACCCCTGGGAAACTAAGGAGGCTGAAAACAGAAATGTGTCACATTCTGCTGGCTGTTTGTAGTGCCAGCCAGAGAAATGTACAGATGGGCAATTACTAGTCTCGCTCTCTCTCCCTCTAGCTCAAATCCCCTCTTGTAATCCTCACTAATTCTTTGCCTCTTCTACATATCTACAGAACTGTAATCCTCTGTCCTCTCCTCTGCTGATGTGTAATCAAAGCCTGGGCTGTGGGGTTAAGGGAGCTTTTAAAGGGACTCAGAGGCTCACATGAGCAAACATGGAGCTCCCACCATAAACTGGCGCTAGGCACATTGCAAAGACGGGGGAAGATCCCTATTTGAAAGCACTGAACATTCGGAGGTGTGGGGCGGGGGTGGGACGCTGGCCCCTTTCTTAGCCAGTGCCCTGTTGGGCGCTCTCCCTTTATTGTTCTTCCTCTCCCTTCCCCTTCTTCA
This sequence comes from Lepidochelys olivacea, assembly GCF_965140295.1. Taxonomy (NCBI): domain Eukaryota; kingdom Metazoa; phylum Chordata; order Testudines; family Cheloniidae; genus Lepidochelys; species Lepidochelys olivacea. The sequence goes on from NC_140424.1 coordinate 18,608,521, forward strand.
TTGTCTATTTCCCGTACTGCCCACCCCACCCCCTCACGTTCACTGCCCCCTGAAGCTGGAACAGGGCAGCAGCTATTTCTTCTGCCATGAATTATGTGAAGGCATAAACCCACAAAGCATCCCCAAGGCTTCCGATTTCAGAGCAGGCCTGGGATCCTATTGCGAAGCTCACACTGCCATCTACTGGCACCAAACCAGCGTAGAGAAACAGCCTGTCAATTCTTTTTGTTATTTTCCCGTATCTTAGGGATTCCTCCCATCATGGTCTCCGTGGCCAGTCGGTCAGCTTGACTAGGCGACAGCCTTCTGGCTACTCTCTGTCCATTCAGGCCTCTTCCAGACGATGCCTGCTTCGCTCAACGTCTAGTTCCACGCTCCCCTTCTCCCCACCCCAAGCCTTCCCAGCCCTAGCGACCCACAGGGAGTGGAGAGCGAGTCACTGGAAATGGATGACTTCTCCTGAAAGAAGAGGCCAAGCCTGATGCCCCAGGAGATGGCACCTTTCCCATTTGCGTTGTGGAAGCCCAGGACTGAGGTTGCTGGGTTACAGCTGCTAATAATCCCATAGTTCACAATGAAACACCTTTTTGCGTCTACCCATGGTCTTGCTGAAGTCCATTCAGGGAGTTAAATACCATCTGCCCTGAAGATTTACCTGCTTGCTGGACTACCTGGTTCAGACATTTCACGTGGGCAAATGAAGTCAGCACTGCCATCAATCAGCCTACAGCTAACACTGTTTATGTGGAGGGATTGCCCTCCTCCCCTATTCATCTTTGGAACATTTTTAAAGGACTCAGGGGTGCAGAGACCAACCCCCAAGAAACCAGAAGGGGTTAAGATGCCACTTCCCCTCACCGCTGTAGGCAGTATGGGCCAGTGAACAGGGCACTGGACTGGGAGTCGGAGACCTGGGTTGTTCTACTCCCAGCTGTGTGAGCTTGGGCAAATCAGTTCACCTGTGTGTGCCTCTGTTTACCTTCTACCCCTTGTCCGTTTAGATTGCAAGGGGGCAGCGACTGCCTCTCACTATGTATGTGCAGCGCCTAGCACAAGGGGGCCCTGCACCCAGCTGGGGCCTCTGCTGCATTTAATAATAAATAATAATGTTCAAAATGGGCCCAATACAAAACACTTTCAAACCTTGGGGAAGTTCAGCTCTGCCCTTTGCAGTCAGCACCCTTCACTGAACTTTCCCTGCAACTGCCCACACTGGGGCAGCCTTAAGGTATCCCACAGACACAACAAAACCTAAATAGTAACGCTGGATTCAAAGGAAACCCAGAGCACCCTGACTCCTGCAAATGAGTGGTCTTGTCCAGGTGCTGCACAGATTGAACATGCCAATGTTCTGCCACAGGGCAATGCCTTCCAACAGCTCCCTCTGCAGCTACTTCCCTCCCCCCTGCCTATCCTGTAGAAACAGAGAGCAAGACATGGCTGATGTGCGGGAATCATCGGCACCAACACAGATACACCCTCTCTGCAGTCTGTGGGACAGCTGGCAAAGGGAGATGTTAACCGGGAATAGTCACCTGGGACTCTCAGACCTGCAAGCCTCAAGAAAAACTATTTCACTCTCTGCTTTGTTCTTCATTCCACAGACAGCCATGGGAAGGAAGCATGGCTAGGACAGAGATTACATTGCAGCTACGTCCCAGCTCCTGGCCACCCAAAGGCGGGCCCAACATGCTAGAACATCCTTGCATTGCAATTGCATGTCCACAACCTACTGTCCTCTGACAATGAGGACTCCTTGTTGTTTTTGCTGATACAGACTAACATGGCTACCGCTCTGAAACCTGTGCTCTGACAGTCTCTCTCCCCAGTTTTCTGCCAGACTCCCCTCTGCCACAGTGCCCTCTTCTTGCCTTTTGTTTTGGCAGCTTGCCAAGCAAGTGGGACCCTTTGGAAACCAGTGTGGTGAGTGAGGGTTGTAATTAATATGCTCTGGATTGCAGTAGTGCCTACGGCCCCATTGTGCTAGGTTCTGTACACACCTCTATCACACAAAATCCCAGCCCTAAAGAATTTAGAGTATTATTAAAGTATTAGCATTAACTGCAAAATCTATTCTTGCCTGTTCATATGGATGAAATTCCAAATTAAAGATCTCTTCTGGGTTAGACAATAGATAATACAAACCACCACCATAATAATGCTCTGTATTTATATAGGCCTTCTTAAATTAGAAGATCTCAAAAGCACTTTACAGAGGAATTCCCATACTGGATAGACCCAAGCTATCCAGTCTCTGGCAGCACCCAATGCTTCAGAGCAACATGTAAGAACCCCAGAAGAAGCAAGTGCAGGCCCCATTCTGGTCTCTAAGGCCTTGTCTACACTTCTGGCAGCATGCAGGGAATGTGGAGCTACACGCCGCAGTGAAAGGCAGCCTGCGTCCACACTTATCACTGTGGCGTGATGTTGCATGCAGCAGGGAAAGGCTCCGGCCGTGGGACATTTCACTGATATAAACAGCAGTATAAACAGCTGTGGGAAGCATGGCTTGAGTGTGTAGAGAACTGTGTAGGGTACATGCCGTGGGGGTTCTGGCACTCTACTCTTTTCTACTCACCCACGCAGAGCCTCACCATCTACACTGCTGTTTATACCCATGCTATTTTGGTGTGCAGTGTCTGTACTCTACGGGCAGCTGTAAGTGTAGATGTACGTTAACAGAGATGGGCTTAGGCCTGAAGCGTGAGGTAACACCTTGTAGATGGAGAAACAGGGGGATGAAGTGACTTGATCAGGCAGCAGGGCAGTGGCAGGAATAAAACCCTGGTTTGAGCCTCAGTCCAGGTCATTAACCAGTAGAACATGCTACCTTGGTCTGTCTGCAAGGGGAGTCCTCCTGAGTAGGATGCTGGATGCAGCCACTTCTCTCAGATTGAGACTAGAGTAGAAATGGGCCCTAGCCACAAAGCTAAGATCTGGGTCCGGATCCTTACTCAAAGCATGCTAGCGTCACAGGCATTCTCTGAAGGAAAAACATCCACCTGAGCCCATGGGAGCTTAACCCTTTCATTTCTGTTTCTGCAGAGCGACCTAAACACACAGCTGCACGCACACAAATGTTAATTTAGGCTACATCTACACTTAAACGGCTACAGGCTGGCTTAACTATGTTGCTCAGGGGCATGAATCATTTTGTGTCATGTAGGTCAGCGGGAGCCAGACACTCCTCCCCACCAGAAAGGATAAAAAGCCTGTACAAAGCACAGCACCTACCGACCATGTGCCCCGTGGCAATCCTCCCCGGTTAGACTCACTGACCTGTTAGTAGAGGGTTTGTATACAGCCCCCAAACCACCATTACACATTTGTGACTCAGGGCTTGAAACATGCAGCCCTAAGAAAAAGCCCTGGAAAGAAAAGCATCTGAAACTAATAAATAACACACGTCCTTTTCTCTCCCCAAAGTGAGAGAGTCACCCGCAGCTGACAAGGACTGGAGAGTGGAGGATGGGTGGCCAGTAATGGGCAGAGCTGCTGGCCCAAGGAGCCTGCAAACCAGGCCCAGAGGATCTGAGGGAGAAAAGGGGAAAGAGTATGTGGGTGGGGAATTGTGCTGGAGGTCCCTCTAGCAGGGGATCACTTGAACAGCGGTTTCAGTTTTTGGGTGCCCGTCTGAGGCGCCTTGGGTTGATCTTCAGAAGCCTGTGGGATCTGCTGGTGCTCAAGCCCTCACAAATGAGACCCAAGGTATCTCCAGCAAGACAGCCCAAATCAGACGCCATTCTTGCATGTTTGGGCCTAAGCTTCTCCCTACAGCAGTGCCTATTCCTCCCAACGGCGCTTTCCGCACTCACTGGGCCCTGGCTGCTTTACGGGGAGGACATTCCCATGTAACTCACACCCAGTCTTGCCTTTAAACCAAGAATGGCACACGTGGAAAAAGAAGAGGCACCTCTGAAATCTGGCTTGGATAGGGCTGGATAAGAGAATGGCATGCATGGCGCAGACCATTTCAAACCTGAGTGGTTTGCCGTTGCCCACAGTGTGTCGTAACAGACCCTAGTAGTTCTACTGGGCCACTTTGGGGGCCGCTGTACCAGACAGCAAAGAAGACGGTCCTGTAAAACCTTTTCTACTCTGTGCCAAGGCATAAACCTCCAACCAGTCCTTGGATATGAACCGTGACCCCTGAGCCTGCCCCATGGCTGGGTTTGGCCCCTGATGGGGCTTTTCCTGTGAACCCTATGGAGCTGGGTATAGCTGAGTGAGTAATCATGCTTGTTAGGCCCCAAACTAATTACCACATAACCTCCAGTTTGCTCCAAGAAGTATTTATTTAGCCCATCAGACCTGGTGATGATGTAATCAGTTAATTAGTAAGGATCTTACAACACAGATTTTTAAAAGCGTAGGGAATCTGCCATGGCCATTTACCAGCCACAAAATCTACTTGTTGGCCCTTTTATCGTGTAATGATGTAAAAGCTAATGATATTGTACTCACCTGTCAAATTACATATAATCTCCCCAGGCCAGGGCAAGTGGACGTTTGCACAGCTCTTAGAGCATCTCATAGCTTTAATGATCTCAAAGGGCTTGGTGAACTTGATATACAGGGATTTCTTGGCCAGCCACTCACACAGCAGCCACGCCGGGGGTGGAAAATGGCCCGTGTTTAACAACAGAAACAACATTAAGGACTGTGTGTTTGTAGCACAATGGAGCTCCAGTGCAGGATGGAGACTCACAGGCACTACTGCAATACAAATAAATAAAGAAATAATAATGATGCCCCTTGGTTTAGGAGTGGTAAGAAGGAGTGCAATATCCCATTCCAACTGCAAGGGAAATTCGTTACCCAGATTGATATTTCATAAGGCTGTGCTGCTCTCGCAAACAAATGCTGTAGGATCTTTGGTAACCAGAAGCAGTCAGAGCGTCACTGTCATGAAACTCATTGCTGGGGAAAGTGATGTGAAGGGAGGGGCACTGCCTACTGACTCACTCATCTTATTGCCTGGAGCTCCTGAGTTTCCTTCATGGCCTTCCATCCAAGCACAGACAGACTGTTATCCCCATTGTTCAGGTGGAGAACTGTGGTACAGAGAGACTAAGTGACTTGCCCAAGGTCGCACAGGAAGTCTATGGCAGAGCAAGGAATTGAACCTGGGACTTGTGACACGAGGCTACTCCCTAACCACTGGGCTATCCTTCCTCTTTTAATACCAGCCAGAGAAGGTATGGTTGAAAGCAGGTCCCTTCTATGTAGGCTACATAACCTGATACTAGGATTTATAGCAGGAGGTGTTGCTGCTTTCTTTAATGCATTACTGTGTACCTACAGTATTAGCTACAGCTGCAAGTACCTAGTGGAGAAGCCAACAGGACACACAGACATTGTGCTTCTGGGATTGCTAAGACTACAGAAGACGTGTTGATTCAGACATACTTTCCCCAACTATGTACTTGCTTCTTAAATACTCAGCATCTTGGTATGCTAGACTCTGGAACTTGGAAACATTTTGACTTGCATGAGATACTTCTTCCCTTCATCCCCAGCAATGTCTGAGTCTCAGCCATGCAGCACGATCAATCACTGTGAAAGGGAATCTGAAAACTGGAAATGCACTGAAGTGCTGATTCAAGGCTGTGTGAGGTGGTGATGGGAAAACTGACAACTGGAGACTTGATTCTACTTGATCCCCCATGTGAGAGGAGAATCATGAAGTACTTTATTATTGTAAATTATATTACAGTTGCACCTAGAAATCACAACACAGATGTGCTAGACATGTGTACGTCCATATACACAATAAGAGTCAGGAGCTCACAATCTATGAATAGACCAGCCAGACAAAAAGGTGGGTGAAGGCTAGCATTGTCCCCATTTTACAGAAATGGAACTGAGGCACAGAGAGTAAGTGTCTTGACCAAGATCACAGAGGAATTCTGTGGAAGAGCCAGGAAGTGACTCCAGATCTGGTGAATCTCAGTACAGAGCCGTACTCACAATGTATCTTTCCTCCGATCTGAGTGGTGCACAGGATCTGCTTCAAGAGATGAATATAGCTGAATTGCTTGGTAATAATGACCATACTGTAATTACATTTAACATGCTTATAGGGCGGGAATATAAAAAAACAAAAACAAAAAACAAACCACCACAATAGCATTTAACTTCAAAAAGGGGAACTACACAAAAATGAGGTGGCTAGTTAAACGGAAATTGAAAGGAACATTCACAAGAGTGAAATGCCTGCAAGCTACATGAAACTTTTTAAAAACACCTTAATAGAGGCTCAAACTATATGTGTACCCCAAATTTAAAAAAAAACAGTAAGAGGACCAAACCCCTCCCCTCCCCCCACCATGGCTAAACAACAGAATAAAAGAGGTGGTTAAAGACAAAAAAACATCCTTTAAAAACTGGAAGTCAAATCCTACTGAGGGAAACAGAAAGGAGCATAAACTCAGGCAAGTCAAGTGTAAAAGTATAATTAGGCAGGTCAAACAAGAATTTGAAGACCAGCTAACACAAGACACAAAAACAAACAGCAAATTTTTTAAAGCCTATCCAAAGCAGGAAGCCTGCCAAACAATCAGTGGGACCACTAGACAATCGAGATGCTAAAGGAGCACTTAAAGAAGACAAGGCTGTTGCAGAGAAGTTAAATGAATTCTTTGCAATGGTCTTCATGGCTGAGGATGTGAGGGAGATTCCCACACCTAGGCCATTCTTTTTAGGTGACAAATCTGAGGAACTGACCTAGACTGAGGTTTCAATAGAGGAGGTTTTGGAATAAAGTGATACATTAAACGGTAATAAGTCATCAGGACCAGATGGTATTCACCCAAGAGTTCTGAAGGAACTCAAATATGAACTTACAGAACTAGTAACCAAAGTATGTAGCCTATCACTTAATTCAGACTCTGTACCAAATGACTAGTGGATAGCTAATTTGACTGATTTTTTAAAAAGCTCCAAAGGCTATCCTGGCAATTACAAGGCAGTAAGCCTAACTTCAGTACCAGGCGAATTGGTTGAAACTATAGTAAAGAACAGAATTATCAGACACATAGACGAACACAATACGTTAGGGAAGAGTCAGCACAGCTTTCGCAAATGGAAATCTTGCCTCACCAATCTATTAGAATTCTTTGAGGGGGTCAACATGCATTGACCCAATGGATATAATGTATTTGGACTTTCAAAAAGCCTTTGACAAGGTTCCTCTTCAAGGCTCTTCAGAAAAGTAAAGAGTCCTGGGATAAGAGGGAAGGTCCTCTCATGGATCAGTACCTGCTTAAAAGACAGGAAATCATGACTGGTGTGGAGAAAGTAAATAAGAAAGTGTTATTTACCCCTTCACATAACACAAAACCGTGAATCACCCAATGAAATTAAGAGGCAGCAGATTTAAAACAAATGAAGGGAAATACTTCTTCACAAAATGCACAATCAGGGAATGTTGACAGGGGATTAGACAGGGGATGTTGTGAAGGCTAAAACAATAACTGGGTTCAAAAAAGAACTGGATAAGTTCATGGAGGATGGGTCTATTAACAGCTATTAGCCAAGATGGCCAGGGACATAACCCCATGCTCTATTGTGGGTTTAGTTTCCCTTCACATTTTTGACTCTGAAGTAACAAGGTCCAAAGATCAGTTCACATAAAACAAGACACCTGCAGGTATAGGCTGGCACCCATGAAAAACACTAGATAAAAAATCCTGCACTCTTAGGGCTGGGACCAATATGGACCTTCTTATCCTTTCAAACTCCAGCTCTTGGGATGAGATAAAAACAGGTCTAGTAAAAAGCTATCATCATTGAACAGGAGGTGGGAATCCCATATTGTCCCTGTCTCTTTCCAAAGTACAGGTTTGGTGCTGGAGGTTGAACCCTCTAATTTGCTGCTAGCCTGCAGAGTAGCCAATGGGCTGAATTCCAAGTGCTCAGCACCTCAGCCAGGGCCAGAATGTCAGAGAACTCAGCTCCCATTTGGGCAACAAAATAAGTGGCTAGATTGTCACATTGGGTGCTGAGGATTATTTGTTTGAAAATCTGCCCCTAATTTGGGGCCCTGCATTGGAGCTGAGCTGGTTTGAAAATAGGCCCCCAATTGCAGGTGCCGAGCACTTGAAAATCTGGCCCCTACAAGGGAAAAATTAGGCATAAAATTGAAAAATACCCTAAAGATTAAGAACCATTTCCATGAAATTAACAAACAAATCCCATGGAAAGAGAGACAAAGCCATGCACACAGTTCCCTTGGAGTGATTCATTCAGTGATCAGTGCAGTACAACTGTCTAACCAGTTAAGATGGATTCTCATGCACACATTGCTTCTAAGCAGTGAAAGTGAAGCAGGCTATCCTGTCTGCAGCATGTTCGTTGCACAGGCAGGGAGGAGAAGAAATACGAAGTGGCATAGAGGAAAATTAGCTAGATTGCTCAATTTTTTTCCATTTTAATAATCTAATCTTACTTGTAGCATAGATGAGTTTCTCTTTTTTTAATGATGGATTTTTAAACTGGCAGCATTCCTTTAAAAAGAAATGAAGAGAATCCCTCGCACATGATTGAACCGAGGTCAAATCAGGCTCTTGATAACAAGGGAACCAATCTGTTGGCTTCTGGAGGAGATAGTTTTCTCCTCACACTCCTACCTGGTGGCCACATTTTTTTTCTTTTCAGGGGTCCCCCAAGCAGCTGTTCTCAGAGCTCACTCCTGGCTGCACAGCCTCTAGAAGGCACCATTTCTAGGAATGGCATCGCACTATTGTAGCAACCTGCATGGAACTTGGAGGGAGGAGCACAGGTTTCAGGAGGTGCCAGAACGTCAGCCTGTGTGCACATGACTAGAATGCTAGCTGCAATTGCAGCATCTCTTTAAATCTCTTAGTAAAGAGACAGTAAAGTTTTACAAGCAATGTTATCTTCTCTGTTATTACCCAGCATGAGGTACATGAAACATGGTGGCAGTGGTCAGTCTAGTGAGACTCATGTCAAGAAACAGAGTGTGATTGACAGGAAAACAAAGTAGTACACACAAACAGCACAAACAGGCAGCATGGAGGGACTCAGATCACCAGGAAAGCTGGGTTTCCAGAAAAAAGCCTTGCACAAGCAGAGAAACAGTAGAAGCAAGAACTGAGTCTCTACATAGATCTGATCATGGGGGGATAAAGATGAAGAAATGAAAGAATAGCTTTTTTACTGCTCAATGGGAAAAAAGAAGCGAGAGAGACATTGCTGCAACGAATAATGCCTGAAACACTGGAAGAGCTGGTAGAGGTGTTTGATAAGTGCTGTGAGACCAGACAGAATGAGACTGGTTTTTTTTAATCCAAAACCAAGAAACCGAAGAGGGATTAGATATTTATATTACAGAGTGGAGAACTCAGACATCCACATGTAACTTTGAAAACATGAATGACTCCCTAATTAAAGACAGGATAGCTTGTAGGACTCACAATTCTAGTTTACAGGAGAGAGTGCTGAAAGAAACAGATCTAACCCTAGAGAAATGCCTCCAAATAGCAAGCACAGCTGAACTGTCCAGAAAAAGGATCAAAGCAATGACAGCCCCTAGCACAGAACAAGTACTCAGGTTCAAGCCAAAGGAACCCAGGAAGTTAGGACAAAGGCAGACTGACTGAGAATGCAGACATCATGGCTCAGTGTACATACTGTGGAAAGCAGCACAAAAGGCAGAAAGAAAAATGCCCATCTGATAGGCAACAGTGCCAGGGATGTAGGGAGCAGAACCTCAGGTTTGGCCCGGCCATCCCCATACCAGGTTTTTTTCTTTTTTCCCCTCAGTTTTTAACACAGGGCTCTCCCCAGCACTGGCCAGTCCTCATGCCCCCAGTTAACCATGTCATGCACCCCACCAGGGCAACATGCCCCACAGTTTGAAAATCTCTGCTGTAGAGGGTGGCTGACGGGCGATAGCACTGAGGGAATAGAAAAGGGGAGCCTGTGCCGCTGTGGAAGCCACTGGGTAGGAAAATGCTAGACACAATTCGGACATTCAAAGTTTACACCTGGGTCTGATTCTGCTGCCTCACCACCATTAATCAAGACTAACTGCAGGGGAAGCCAGTGGAGTTAGCCGGGGTAAACACTGCTGGAGTGAGATCAGAATCAGGCCACCTCCATTCAGAGCTACACACGTTTATGGAAATCCCATTTACAAGCATGGAGGGATACTGTGATCCCTACCAATCTCTCCCCCTATACCCTGGGGCTCAGGTGGGCTCACTACCTCAGTCACTCCCCATAGACTCTGAGCCCCAGGAGGGGTGGGCACTGCCAAAGCAGAACTGATTATCACTGAAATTGGTCCTTAGACACCCTACTGATTATACAGCTGCTGATAACCACACACACTGCAAACAGGTGCTGTTCGGGCTGCCGCTGGCTGTTCAGTTGTCACACTTTACTGTAAGCTTCCATTTATAAATTGTTTATACAGGGTTAATAAATAATTAACAGGTGTGTAATAAATGGCTAATCAATTGTTAGAGAATTCACTAGGTTACTTATAATCATCTACAGCCCCTTCTAAGACTATCTGCAACACAAGCCTCTCATGTCTGTAACATGCTTATAACATCTATGAATCATTTATTAACTGTTTATAAACCATTTCTATATGGAACCTTAGTATAAAAGTGCAACTGATCATTCATCTGGGGTACTAGATCCTCCATAAAAGCTACGTCTATCTGCTCCACCACCCCACACGTCTCAATAAAAACACAATTCCTACCCCTTCAACTTCTCTCTGTCTTTCCTTTCCTTTTAATAAAACCTGATGGAAACTTTTGCCTCTTCTGCAATTAACGTCTCAACTGAGGCTGCAGATAAGAACTGGCTTGGCCCTTTATAACAGGAGAATCTGGATGAACCAAGATGTCCATCTCTTAGAGAAAGAAAGGAACACTACCAGGAACAAACCTGCTGCTATCTAGCCTCCCCAAGACCATTTGGAAAGGATTAGAGGAAGAGGAGAGAGGGATATGAATTAATAAACAAGGGGCTAGAGAACACCAGATGGGTGTAGCTTTGCAGCCCTTTTACCGAACACAAGAATAAAGATATCTGATAACAAAAAAGCAGCTCTGTGTGTTTTAATGCACCACAGCATAACTTGTGAAACTCAATGCCAGGTGATTTTACTGAGGCAGACAGTTTAATGAGGCTAAATAGTCATATTATTATTAATAACCATTTCTATTACAACAGTCTATTCTACTGATGCCCAAAGGCATTCATCAGGATTGAGGCCGCAGGGTGCTTTACCTATATAAACATAGAAAGACTGTCCCTGCCTGGGACAACGTAAAGCAGGACAGGAGACAGGCCCAAGATTGTGGAATGAACTCCCACAGGAATTAAGGACCATCACAAAGCTCACCGCCTCCCGCTCCAAGTACAAGGCCTTCTCTAACATAAACATAGAGCAACATTTATAAGGTATATAAAACAAATCCAAAACAAGACACTTCCCTGCACACACTTCTCCCCTGAGGAGCGGATGAGAGAACAAACATGACAGACTTTAGACATGTTGCTTACTGCACTGCTGAGGGTGCTCAGATATTATGGTGATAGGTACAATCTAAGAACCTAGAGAGACCAGAAAATTTTAAAGGACCATGATCTAAATATGTCTCTGTAGTTAAACTAGCTACAATAAAATCGACAAGGACTATCATAGCCTCACACTTCAAGGATCACCAAGCGCAGAACTAGGTGTTTTACAGAGATTGACACCTTCATCTGGAGCATCGGGCATTGGCCACTGTCAGAGACAGGAGAGCCAATTAGGGAAGATGTTGATCTGCCTTGACGTGGCAAGGCCTGTGCTCTCCCTGTGTGGGGAGCGCCTGTAGGATTCAGGAATGCTTATTTGCAGTAGCTGCAGGAACACAGCACTCTTACGGAAGAGAAGAGGCTTGATTCTCAGTCACGCTGAGGCCCCTTCACACGGAGAATTCAGACAGGGAGTTTTTATTTCCTCATTGTGAAGCTCCAGTGGTGGAATATTAATTAAAAACATGTTTCTGGCCAGAAGAGTGCCTTGGAAACGTGGCCGCCTAGCACCGCGTGGATCTGTTCTCCATCTGAGTCATGTTTTGTTGATTCACCAAAACCAGGGTTTTTTCTTTCCTGCTGCCAACACTGCAGAGCCAGCAGAGCTGTGAGAGAGCAGGATGCTTTCTCCTCTGCCTGGGACAACAGCCGCTGAACTGCCAACTCCTGTCATGATGGCTGAAGCACGACCAGCCAGACTATGAGGCTGTGACTCAGGCAAAACTGGTGGGCCCGATTCTCCTCCCCTGTTCACTGGTATGCAGGCCCATTGAGAGAAATTTGGGGCCCTGGTACAATCATGTTAGCTGGGGCTGCACCCCCTCCATTTAATTTTATTTACCCAGATATTACAAACCTTTTGCCCCCTCACCCCCACCCCGAGCATAGGGCCCCAGTAAAACTTCCCCCCTCCATCAGCCCTGCTGGTGTGCATCAGGGGTAACATCGATAGAGTGACTCTGGTGTACATGAGACCAGAGTCAGACCCCGAGTAAGAATCGGATCCACAGATTGCAGCCGGATTGCCAGGTACCAGGCACAACTCAGTCTGCTGGCAGGCAAACCGAGCCAATTTGCCCAGAAGTCAATGCTGGAGAATAAACCTGGAAACCTAACAACATAATCTGAACTGCCCAGAACCTCACTTAACAAGATTTTCCTATGTTCCCTTTAACCCTTACTTTACTGTGTCTCTAAAGTGGTTACCCAGCACATATGAAATCCCTCCCTGAACCGCAGCTTTTAAATACTGTTTACTATAAACAAATTTATGTCATTGGATTTTAACTCTTTCCTCAGGGTCTACATATACCCATAACCCTCCTGCATTTCCCTCTCCCACGCTGCTGCTGAGAAGGGGGTTTTGAAAGGATGAGTCATTCAAAAACTGCTTCTAGTCATGTCCCTTTCTTTCTCCAATCTTGGACAGAGCTTCATTGCCTGGCGACTCTGCAGTGCACTCTTTCCTCCCCGGCACAGACTGCTGACATCTTAGGCCTCTAGAACAGAGCGAGCATGAGGAGCAAGAGCAGAGTACTGGGTATTGCGTCCCCAGTGAAACGCTCCCAAGTCTGAGCTGTGTGTGCAAACCAGCCTCTGTGCCCCTGAGTTAAGAGACAAACAGCTACGACCCTTGTTTAGCGCATATCACATACCACAACTATTTGTCATCCACATGCAGGATGAGGATTTAATTGGAGGGCTCTGTTGCCTGGCTTCCCTGCCAACTGCGTGACACAGCTAAATCAAGAGAACTGAAATCTGCATACTCTCATCAGACTCCAGCAGGCCTCACTGGCACACCCAAGCTAAGTCATCAGCAGACCTGACCGTTTGCATACTTTGCTAGTGACCCTTAGGAAGGTGCCAGGCTACTGGAGGTTAGCTAGAGCTGCTGCATCTGTGGACTACTGTACCAGGGTCCTTCCTGCCCTTGGCTCCATTGCACATGGGGTACCAAGGACGAGAGTGGATAGGCGGTATCCCACCCGGACTTAGGTGGGCTCTTTGCTGCAGTTAGCTATTGCATTTAGGTTGCATGAAGTGTGTTGAATCGAGCAGTTCCCAAAATGAGCAGGGACTCTGGGGAGCGGAGATCTGGCACCTCTCTTGACTAAAGAGAGCCCCAGATCATGTGATGGGGCCAGAAATTAAAGTCCAGTTTCTTGCCAGCACTCCTGTTTGTCAGGCCCCCTTGTCCTGGGAAAACATCAACGCAAAAGGAAAGCAGCAGCAGATTTAAAAGATCGGTTCGGTGCTGGGTCCGACTGGCTCTGTTCTGCAGACCTTGCCCCAGTCCCTCTGTGGTTTACCCTCTGCCTGGCCAAGGCCTGTGCTGCAGTGATAGCGGGTTATCCACCTCTGAGCACTGGTATTACTGACACGCACACGCTCCATCCTTTGGGTCAAGGGCAGCTCCCAGGAATGCTTTGAAGTGACTCAAAGCAAAGGAGGGAACGTGGGGAAGAGACGGCAAGAGAGAAGGAGGGCAAGAGAGAAGGAGCGCACACGTCATCCGAGCTGCCCTTATTGGACAAGGGCTGGGAGGGAGAGAACGCTCCCGCAGGCCAGTCTCAAGCTGTGAGCGCTCTCAATTCCCATTGACAGCAATGGCAGGAGTTGCGGGTGCCCAGCACCTACCCGGATCAGGCCCTTAGTCAATTGCAGCCGGGTCTGTGCTCCATCAGGGCTGCGCTCCCTCTGTCGAGCACTGTCACACACCTGGCTGGAGTAAAGAAAGGCCTCCCCTGTGGTACTTAATGGCACAGACTAGTGTCCAGACAGACAGCAGAGGCGTTACAGATGCCTCAAGGTCTCCAATTGCGGAGCCCCACAGACCCCCACTCTCAGCCTGATGGCCTCTATGGGTCTCCCCAGCCCCTGATTGCAGGGAGCAATGCTGGGTGGCTGCACGGTGGACCTACGTGGCCCCATTTGGCCCAGGAATGGGATGGACGTTCCCTCACGGCTGCTGCACGCCACCCTTGCTCGACTGCTTCCCCTCGTCCTTGTGGTTTTCTTTCCAAACCTGATGCCCAGTAGCGCGGTGCTGCTTGCCTCACCCCACCCGGTCGCTGCTTTACCCAGTCCAACTCAGAGTGGCCAGAAGAATATGCAGGTTCCAGAGCAGGTAAGAAGCGATCTGCTCTCCACCCCAGCATACCCCCTGGCCGCCAGCAGGGGCGGGGAGCAGGGAAAAAGCAGGGAACCACAGACTGAGTTAATGGCTGCAGAGTCCCAGCCGTTCAAAGCAGCAGCCCCTGCACCCCTGGCCTTTCCAAAGGCACTGGGATTCCTTTGCTGAAGGACCTCCTGTCTTTTCTTAGGGACCCTCAGAGCTCTGTATGGACTCAGCCCTATCCTCAGTCTCTGGGCTCAAGCTTCTAGGGCAAACATTCCTCCACCCCCACCCCTGACTTTTAATAATGAATAGTTGTCAAGGCCTTAGCCATTGCTCAGCATCAAGTCCTGCAATGCTGCAAAGCTGCTTGCTGAGACGCGGTTACCTGACGCCTTCTGACCAATCGGCAGCAGTTTTGGGATTAATCTCTCGGACATGCGCCATTAGTTGGGGTTTGCAAGGAAGGACAGGAGTTGGATGTATCCAGTTTAGTCGCCCTTCTATTCCCACCCCCCGCCGCAATACACACACTTCACCAGCAACTTGAAGCCAAAGACATGCCAACTGCATGAAATCAACCCCCTTTTCCAGGGTTATACAACAAACCCCAGCTCAATGTGGGAACACACATGCAGCCAGGAGGCCCTGTCCTAGCAACAGAAGACTCCTGACCTATGACCAAGTCTCTGTACAGCAATACAAGCATTAGTGGAGAGGAGGATATTGTCTTTAACACAAGCTTTGGCATGCAGAGAGAGCTAAACCACAACACACAGCCATATGAACTAAGCAGCCAACCTCCAGGATCTAAAGGCATCCTTAAGTCAAGAGCCAGGATATTTTCTCTCCCTGACTCCGAGTCCTGAGCTAACAGTCTCAGCATTCATCTGCCTCACTCGGTGCGGCAGATTGGAAAATATAAAAAAGAGAGAGAGAGAGAGAGAGAGACTCAAATGAAATCCAGACCCAGAAAACGGTTTCTTTCTCCCACACCCTCCTCTGCTTCTGTTGGAAACATGGTCTGTCTGGAGAACTTAGGAGGTTGAAAAAAAAAAGCAGCAGAACATTAAAAATAAATAAAAGAGACCATTGAAATCAAAGCAGAGCTTGGCTGGTTCTTCTCTTAACATGCAGACACTCCGGGGGAAGTGGAGGGGGAGCAGGGGAGAGTAATAGAACAGCAGAGATAAAACGATCAATAGCCTACCTGAAATGCGGTCCCTCTCCATTACTACGGGATATATTTAGCATCCGCGTGTCACGCCGTCCCTTTTTTCGGTGGTGTCCCCTTCTTTCACCCACTCTCCCTCCCTCCCTCCTTTCCTTGCCTCCTCCTCCTCCTCCTCCTCCTCTTCCCAAAAAAAGCTCTTTGTCTGGTCTAATTTCTTCAATCTGTTGCAATCATGAATGCATCCAAATTACCACATTTCCATGTGCTGATCATATGTTTGTGCTCCAAACTGAAGTAGCTTTGTCTCTTTGAAATGAAAAGAAAGACTGAGGCAGAAAGGGAGAGAAAAAAAAAGAGGGGGGGTACATGACCCACAAATTCAACAACCCCCCGAAATACTCCAGAGCATGTAGATGATGGCAAAGCCCAAGTTCTCCAGAGCAGTCTTAAAGCTGCAGCATGCACGAATCCAGGAGACTGCGGCCGTCTCTGCGGCTGGCTCCTTTTAGTATCCACCAGGAGAGGCTTACACAACTTGACTCCTAGGAATAACAGAGCAACACATCCAGCTTCTCAAATCTCTCCCGGCTTCCCCAGTCTGATTTTGTTGCTATTTCCTCTATCCCCAGCCCTCCTCCTTCAGTGGCTAAAGCATTTTAAAGAACTCAGATCCTGCTTGTTCCCCCACCCAGCCAAGTCTGAAGTTTCGATTCATGCATAAACTATTCCGCCGATGAAGGCTGATTTCATCCTCAGGCAGAGCATCACGGTTTGCCTGCTACCAGGAAGGACCCGACTGCTGCACATGTTTAGTCTCCCACCGGAGCCCTGCTGGAGAGGTTTACTGCTGAATCTTGGCAAGCAATCCCTGCTTCTCCTTTGCATGAACAGCCGGCTACGCCAGGCCCTCCCCTCGCTACACAAGCGATAAGAGAAGAGATTTCTGAAGCCAGCTAGAAACCAATAGTGAAACCTCCCCTTCTAACCCAGTGGTGACAGGAGTCAGGGGCTGCCCTGTCATCCCCGAATGGACAGAGCTGGGCTTCAGAAAGCACCTTTCATGGACTCCCTTCTGCACAGTGATGAGATAGGGGCTGGCAGTGCACTGAGTGTGCAGAGTAAATGGAGCAGCCATTAGGAGCTCATGCGCCACTCTGGACATTAGAGCTGCTTCTGTTGAGGGCAGGGAGGGGGAATGCTGGCAAGGACTCTGGGGCTGGAGGCTCCTCTTTGTGGAAACCGCCACCTGGACAGCTGCCAAACCCAGGCAGAAGAGATGTTGGTTAAACACCTCCCCATGAGCAAACACCTGTACCAGCTCAATACATACTGCCTGGGGCTTCAGCATGGGAATGAGGCCAAGCCCCTGATGGGACTCGAACCCACAGCCTTCTGGCTCTGTAGGGAGCGAGCTATGCTTGCACCTTCTGTTACTGAAGCAGTCACACTGCTCACTACCCAAGCCACAAGCCGTTCTTTCCACGGGACACACTGCCTTGAATGATCCAGGAACCATCTCTGTGACTGCAGCAGATCCAGAGGATGGCACTTAGTGGTGAAGCACACAGGGTACCAGCAGCCGACACGTCACTCATTAGCTGGGCAATGAGAACACTCTGCTAATTCCTCAGGCCGTGAGTCAACAGCCCAGATATAAGGGCACCCGCCTCCCCCTTCAGTGTGCATGCAAGAGAGGCCTGGCCCCGCAATGAGAAAGCAGGGACTGCCACTAGGTGGCAAGGAATGGAAGGCCGTTATTGTTATTCACCTGTCGCACAGGTGTCATTTGTAAAGCCTGGTGCGCCAAAAAGCCAAACATGGCTGAGAACTTAAAAACAGGATGGTAACAGACCACGACTCCCAGTGCTGCTTCGGCGTGGTGAGATTCCAAACAAAAAGAGCTCTCGGACAGGCTCCTTGCTGTTTCCATTGCTTCACACGGACTCCACAGACATTCTAGGCATTAGGGGGACACACACACACCGAGGGGCAATCCTGCAATCTTCTTATATGGATTATTATTTCTACTAGAGTAGCACAGACGCCCTGATCAGGGATCAGGGCCCAATTGTGCTAGGCACTGTACATGCACCTATAATGAAGACAGTCCCTGCCCAAAAATGCATACAATCTATATGGAAAATTATGTGTATTGCATTAGCATCAGGCGCGTGCCCCTTAGTAATGTGGACTATGACAGAAGATTACCTCATGATTATTATTTGTATTGCAGTGGCACTTAGGAGACCTGATCATGGACTAGGACCCTATTGTGCTAGACGCTGTACAAACACAGAACAAAAAAGACAGTCCCTAAGCCATTATCTGTCTGGATGAATAAACTTTCCATGAAAGAATCATTGGATTAAGGGAGCTGTCAAGAAACGTATCTTGGTTTTTGTGGGTTGGATCTACTATCCATTGGTTTATGGCAGCAGTACTAAAAAATCCCCCAAAGCTACACATTTTCCAGCACGTCCGACGATGGAATCTGGTTGCTGCCAAAGCCAGAGAGGGGAGCAAAGGAATTACTGCAGGGGATCAGACCATTGGCCCCTATGGCCAGTGCCAATTGCTCCAGAGAGAGATGCAAGAAACCCTGTAGAAGCAGTTATGGGATAATGTATTCCCATGGAGAGTTTCCTTCTGACCCCAATAGTTAGAAGTTGACTTATGCCTGAAGAGGTAGGGATTAGATTCCTTCTCATATTCTTTCACTATGAGAATTCTGGATATTTTTGTGGCTCATAAAATAATAATCATCTCTAGCTTTTCTACAGCACTTTGCACCAGTGCATCTCAAAGCACTTCACAAAGGAAGTCAATATTATCTCCATTTTACAGAAGGGGAAACTGAGGCACAGATCCATGACAGTCACCCAGCAGGTCAGTGGCAGAGCCAGGAACAAAACTCAAACTTCCAGAATCCCTGTCCAGTGCTCTATTCACTAAGGGTATGTTGCCTCTCAAATGTCTAGAGGAGAATAGGTGATGTGGCTCCATCCACAAAGAGCAACTCTGTACTTCCTGTCTGAAATGTAAAAGGGTAAAAAGCCATAAGTGTCGCATAGCTACATGCAGCACAGAATCCAATCCATTGCCTCCCACAGGGAGCCTTCATTGACAGTCTCTCCATGCAGGAAGCCAATTGAAGGCCACAGAGGAAAGGAAGGGGTTAAGGGGAAATATTGAGAGAGGAAATAGATGAATGGGAAGGAAGGAGAGATGCAAGGCAGCACAAATGTTAGCGCATATGGGTTTTAACCCATCAAGACCTGGATGGCTCTGGACCTGCCAACCTGAGACATCGTCTCTCACTGCATGCTAGCTGCAGTGGGTACAGGCCGGGAGATGGGAGGCAGCCAGTAGCTACTAGCCAGGTGGTCTATGTGCAGGATTTTCTTCCTTCCTTCTTTCTTTCTTCCTTTCTTCCTAGAATTGGAAATAGCATGTATCTAGTGACTCAGGGCTGTTGGGCAGGAGCAGCTGTGCCAAGGGCTGGAATTTGAGTGCTCCAGCTTTTTTTACCTTCTTGGTTTGGGAGAGTTTATGGAGTTTGCTTTTAGTTGCATTCATATTTGTATTTTAAGCAGCTGGCAAAGGGGCCGAGAGTCCTCAATCGGTGCTTTATGCTGTAGGAATTGTATAAATCTAAATAAAGTAAAACAAAATACATAGTAATTGCTAACAACACCTGTTGGTGAAAATGTAGACTTTTGCTTGCTTGTTTGTTTTCGCTCCTTTGCATAATAGTGAAGCATCTGAAAGAAAGTCCCTAAGACCCCAATGCGTTTAAGAACGTGCTTATGTTTAAGCACATGCTTTGCTGAATAACTGCTGTACTCATCCATGACCTTAAGATAAGCATGTGTGTAAACAGTTTGCTGAAGCAGGGAGGGCCTAATACAGTAGCTGCTGTTTGTTTCAATAATTTCTTGGGAAGAGGTTAGTAAAACGTGATCTGGTGATGGGGCTTCTCACTGATGCTGTTATTTGAGGGATATATAGGCACTTTAAAATCAGTCGTCCTGATGCAAAGCGCTAGGGAAAGAGGAGCATTGAAGGTCACATGGGTCTGACATTGAATGGAGCCACTCCGATGGGGGCTGTGCACGGTACGGAACATGAAATGTGGGTCTCAAAATTAACGGCTTCTGCATCTCATTTTGAATCCATGAAAACTGGTCCTTATTTTTGAGAAAAAAATTGACATTTGGAACTTTTCAATGTCAGTAGGACAGGGACCATCCTTGGAATTGTTGCTCCTTGTGAGAAACTGGCTGTTCTGCAAATATTTAATGAAAGACAAAGTCTGGAGGGAGGGTGAAGTATCCCAGAATGAAACGGCGACTGTCGCATTGTGTTGGCCTTTGATGAAGGCCCTAATACTGGTGCTGTGTCTGCCCCTTGAGAGACACTGACAAAGTGCATGAGAGGCCTAGGACATTAGGGATTGGCCACTCCGCTAGAGGTTTATCTGATGGTTTTCTTGTGCCTGGACTTTTTTTAAACATTAAAAAACCTTGTTAAAAAATACAAGTGAAGTCACAAGGCCCAGTTGGTGGCATTACAGAGGGCCAATAATAGAGCTGTGTGAGAGGGCAAATTAGGAACAGCCTTTAGGGAAGAACTGTTGACCATTTTAAAAAGAGCCTCCAGTTACATTTGGGGCTGGGAATCTTAAACAAATAGGAACCTTGATCTCCCAGCCTCCTTTGAGCTTGCTGAGCCAGGCAGAGGTTGGAGACAGCGTGTGGCTTCCATGCTTTAGCCTCCCCCTTCAACCAGTGTGTTTGCTAATTACGACAGGCTGCAGACACAAGGCATTTCTCTCCGATGGGGCGTTAGGGAGGAAACAACAAGCAGGAAAACAAACAGAATCCAATTAGAGGCTAGAGTTTGGGGTTTATATATAGCGTGTCTTCCACACCCGAGTCAAGAGACCCTGGAGCACTTTGCAAGGCAACCAGCTGGGTGCTGGCAGTGCAGCGACTCTGCGGACAAATAAAGCAGTCATTATGTGGCCAGCAAAAGCTCACACGCAGCTTTGGATGCTGGATCCCGTTGCACTGAGACAGGGGACTGTTAGCCAGGACATTGAGGTGACCCAGTACATATAGGTTCTTTAATTACCAACTTGGTGGCCACCACAGGGTGGGTAGCAAAAACCTTGGGATGAGACATGGAGAAATTCTATTAGCAGGTCCTCCTGTCTGGCTCTCTAGGTTTCCTAGCATGCTCATCACCATGACACCTGGGTGCCTGCCACAGAGGGTCTGAGTTCCTCCTTTCTTTCAGTTAAGGAGAGAATTATTTTCTAGCTCAGCTGGTGCTCATATGGGACGAGTCCATGGGTTACAGCCTGAGCTTTTCCAAGCTGTCTAGGTGGCTTGGATCCCCATTAAAATTAATGGGATTTGGGCATCTACATCATTTTGGGGAGAGGGGAGTCTGTAAACCCATGTCATTAGGGGCTGTACTGGCGTTGCATGGATTTTAGAGTCAGCACAAGAATCACCTGGTTGGGACAGCTTGCTTCAATCCCCTTCTCCCCCAGTGAGGCTCCCAAGAGTCCATCCCTCCTGACACTTTCATTATTCCTACTGTAGCAGCACCTATGGCCCCCAATCTGCCACCAGAGCCCCATTGCACTAGGTGCCAAACCAGCAAGTGACACAAAGTCCCTGGCACACAGAGCTGCCACTCTCCCTCTTCTTCCCGTAAAACACTAACCAGATTATATAGCTCCCACTCCTGCCCCAGTGCTCAGGCTGCTGGCAAGGGAAGTGTTGCATGCGAATGCACAGACTGCAGGCCCCTAGGTTGGGCTGCCATGGATTCAGCTAGTTACTTTATTTCTCAGACATCCATAGTACCTTGGAGACTGGAGCACCAGAAACGGGAGGAAATTCAACAGTGTGAAGCGCACTTAGGCTCTAATAAGAATTCCTGCTTTAAGCTGGGGGCCCATCAGTTGGAAGTGACAGGGGAGGAGAGAGACCTGGGTGTGTTGGTCGGTCGCAGGATGATGAGGAGGCACCAGTGTGATGAGGCTGAGAAAAAAGGCAAATGCGTTAGGCGAGGCATTTCCAGTAGAGAGAGAGAGAGAAGAATTAATGTCATTGTACAAGGCACTGGTAAGACCTTTGTTGGAATACTGTGTACAGTCTGGTCATCCATGTTCAAGAAAGATGAATTCCAACTGGAATGGGTGCAGAGAAGAGCTACTAGGAGATCAGGGGAACAGAGGGTCCATTTTATGAGAGGAGACTGGAAGAGCTTGGCTTGGCTGAGAGGGGATGTGATTGCTCTCCGTGAATACCTTGTGGGGTAATCACCAGAGAGGGTGAATAGCTATAAAGAACAATGTTGGACAAATTCAGGCTGGAAATTAGAAGGTTTCTAGCCATCACAGGAGTGAGGTTCTGGAGCAATCTTCCAGTAGGAGTTGTGGGGGAAAACAATGTAATTCGTTTTAAGAGAGAAATGGGCACATTTATGAGTGGGACTGTCTGATGGGGTTGCTTGTGATGGTAGGGGGGGCAGGACTTGGCAGCTCTGGGGGTCCCTTCCAGTTTATGTCTTATGTTCCTAAAATCTCATGCTTCAGGGCTTCAGCTGGTCACCTTGCAGAGGTCAGGAAGGGATTTCCCCCATTTTTGTTTTGTTGGTTTGTTCTCTCCTTCCTCTGAAGCATCAGAGATGGCCATGGGTGGAAACAGGACATTGAAACGGGGAGGGCCAGGGCTCTGAGGTGGCACTGAACATTTTCTCTCTCAGGTACTTGGCTGGCTGGTTCTTGCTCACATGCTCAGGGTCTAACTGATCACCCTACGTGGGAATGGGAATTTTCCCCCAGGTCACACTAGCAGTGACCTTAGGGGGTTTTCACCCTCCTCTGCAGTCCGTGGGTGTGGGTCACTTGCTGGGATTTTCTGGGTATATTTCACTTAATCATTGTGGGGGCACAAATAGTCTAGTCTCTGTGGGGGCAGTGTTGCTTTGGTCTCATTTAGCATGCGGGTGCTAGGAGGTGTGGATGGCCTATGATGTTCAGGGGTCAGACTAGGTGAGCCAGTGGCCCCTTCTGGCCTTAAACTCTCTGACTAGTAGCCTGGGAGGCAGTGAAAGGACGGTGAGGGCAGGAGGCAAGGTGTTTGTAGATGAATGTGTTTGAGCCACACCATGTGCAATGGAAGATGTCTGGCTGTAGCAATACAGATTCAAGCGTGGAGTGATCAGGTGCAACTTCCTTACACCAGGGCTGGGCCCATTTACACCTGGACTGAATTTGGCCCACCAAGTCATCACGTTAGATCAGCATCCACTGAGCATTTGTTCCACGAACCCCCTTCTCGCATGAATAATTTGGTGATGTGCAGGTTGGGGAGGCCCTTAATGGAATTCTACCACTCCTCTGAAAGGTGGATTTGGGACAATCATCCCCTCTCTGGATGTTGCTTAATCATGCCTGCCATAGATGACGTATCCCTTGGGCTCCTAAAAATGCTTCTGAAGACCAGCTTGCACCAGGTGCCATGTATTTAAAATACAGGTATACGCTGAGAGAGGAGGAGAACCCCACCTAGGTCTTGACATTCACCCTGCCCCTCGTCCCTTCCAGGTATACAGGCTGAAAGCTACTCTGCCCTGTCAATAGCCTCAGGATGACAAACATCCCCAGCACATGGCTCTTTATAAACCTTTGTTTGCCAAGTGCTGTTACTTCCCTCCCTTTTTATTTTCAGGAGAAAGCATATTTGTTTGAAATAGGAAAACAAGTGTGTACATTTCCTCAGCTCTTAGCTACCCAGCCCTGAGATCACAGGCACCTCTGATCACAGGCTTATCATTGGCTACTTGGGGGACATTTTAGTGGCAGCCTCTTGTTCAATATTAGCAGCCCATTGCTTCATGCCCCCAGGCCCGTATGGAACATTTATTTAATGCGCACACAAACCGGACTCGATTTCACTTCCCGCTGCTACCAGCATGTGTGTCTCTTTAAGAAGAGCTGCTGGCTAGAACTCTCTTCCACCCTGGCTGAGTCTCTGCCTGATTCCCTTCGAAGGGCAGGAAATCCCCAGCATATCCTCTCCAGCCTTTCTGCTCACACTTCAGAATTAACGTGCGGATGTATTAATAGCTGCTGGCAACGCAGAATGAAAGGGGAGGCGGAACAACTAGACTCAGGACCTCGTGGGAGCTGGTTTCAATTCCTTAGCAGTGTGAACTCTACTAATTCATTTCTGCTCAGCTTCCCCGCCTCACACCCAGCCCTGAGAGCCAACTGGGGCTGTCTTCTCAGAACCACCCCATCTCCTCTACCCACCCAACCCAGCACCTTGCTCAAAAGGGCTGGGACACTTCCCCCCTCCCACCTCCAAGTGGCTGATGGGACAAGGCACGGTCCTACATTTGATTGTACCTGGTCCTCTGCTGGATGAGGATCTTGCTACTGTGATCTGTGCTCTCATCACGTCCAGGTCAGGTCACTGCAGTGGCTCTGACCTAAGATGGAGAACGAAGGCCACATGAGAGCTACTAACCTAACCTATGCAATGGGCATCACCCTACCTCTTACGCAAGGAAAGCAACTGATTGCACCCGGGCTCCATACACTGCATGGCTCCCAGTTCATTCTGAATACAATTCAAGGACCCAGCTCTATTATTAAAGGCCCTTCTTAATAAGCCAGGGCCTTGGCTTCCTTGGCAACTGTACTCCCTCCCTCTGCAACCCAGCAGATCAGCCGTGCCCAGATGGAACCTACGACTGTCCTAGGGAGCGGGGCTTGCCGCTTAGCTTTTGCCCTACAATAACAGTGTGGGTAGCCAGACACCTATGATAGGTGTTTTCTGAATGCAACACAGTCAGATGCCACTGTGGGTCAGATCCTCAGCTGGTGTGAATCCAAGTAGCTCCATTGAGGTCAACAGAGCTACCCTGACTTACAGCAGCTGAGGATCTAGCCTGGTGAGATCTTGGTTTCTCACTTCGTACAAGAACAGCTTTCTGGGGAAAGGACTTCCCTTCCCACACAGTGCATAGGGTACTCTCCTGAGAGGGGTGCTCCTGGGTGCCACCCCTCTCATCTTTTAGCCAGCACGGCCACTTCCAGCAGTTTGTCCCAGCAGGATGGATTTCACTGCTTCGTGACACCGCATCATTCCAAGGACCATCATCGTGTTGACAGGCAACACCACAAAGAAACTTCGCCATGGGGTAACATAGCAGGATGCCATTGCACTGGCCTAAGGGAGCCTCTGGGTCTCATCAGTGGTCTTTCAGGTCCTGCTAGCAGAAGAGACCCACCTGTTAAAATAGGAACTATGCTGCAAAAGCCTGGCTGGATTGGCAACACTACAGGGCTTGCTAAGAGTGGCAGAATCTTGAAGGACTGGGCAGTTCTCAGATCATCAGGCCTGCTTTTAGGCACAAGAAATTCAACTGGAAAAATTCAGACCAGCAGGAGCTGATCCAAGACCCATGAGTCAGAGTTGTATTTTGCTACCTGATCCACCCCGGCACCCACAGGAATGATTTTCATGGTTCCCAGAATGCCATCCATACTCTTTAGTGCCTCGCAGCCCAGCATCAACTGTCCACAGTAGCTGATCCCCTGCTTCCATGGCAGAGTAAACAGCAAAATCATCCAACCAGAACGATAAGGACACGAAGAAAGCGGCCATGTTCCCATCTCTTCTGCAGCCCTGCTTACAGAACAAATTTAGAGGTGGGTAAATGGGTGCTCTGTGCCTAAGTTACAATTAGGGGTTTCGATAAACACTAGATGGTAGCCGGATGTTCCTGCCTTGGAGGCTCGCAGCATGCCTGTGGTGTGAAGCCAGCAAGATTTCTCCAAGCAAGCCAGAGTCCTGGAAACTGCCACTTATCCCCGACTGACGTGAAGACACAGGGCTGCCGAGGAGAGAAAAGAGAGCTCAGAGAGCCCATCAGCGGGTCTCACAACAACCAGCCCTTGAGAAAAGTTTGCAAACTGCCATTGTGGAGGTGAAAAGAAGTGGAAGAAATCAGTCACGGGAGAAAGACAAACATGCAGCACAGGGGATTCCTGACTAAACATAGCTACAGCACCGATCTCACTTAGACAATGGCACACTAGCCATTGAAGCCAGACAGCTCCTTCCTCGCACCTGATCCGCACTCTATGCTGCTGAATGCATTCCTGAGCTATATAGAAGAGGTGGGATCATGCTGTATGCCCCTCCCCACACGCACATGCAAACACACACACACACACACATCAATAGTGGAATAATCTCAGCAGTACCTGTCAACACCCTGGCAGGAAATATTTCCCCTCTTCTCCCCCAGACACCGGAGAAGCCGCCTGCAGCCTCACTCTCTGCTTAGCTCCTGTGCGTGTGAAGCAGTTTGCAGTGCTTTCAGGCAGGCTAAGTGCCTTCCACCACCGCCACCCCCCATCAAGGTTGTTGTGTTCCTCACTGGATACATGTTGGTGCTGGGAGGGTTGATAATGAATGTGTGCATCTCCCTCTCTGGGTGCACTGTGTTCAGTTTAAGGGGGATTGTTTTGTTTTGCCTTTGCAATGGAACGAGACTAGCAAAGTAAACCAGACAAAGCTAAATTCCATTGTGACTTCCCCCCTTCTCTGCTCCCATCCCCCCGGCCTGTCCCTGCCGCAGCAGCTTGCCATACTCACTTGAAAGGGCTACGGCTTAAGGAGTTTACTCCAGAGGCTGGCTGGTGCTGAGACTATAAAGAACCTGATTGACAGCCTGTCCAAAGGCAACAGTATTTCAGTAATGCCTCGAGGCCCCAGCCCAGATCAGGGCCCTGTTGCGCTGTACCAACACATAGTAATGGAGACCCTGCCCCAAAGAGAGCACAGTCTAAACAACAAAGACAGTCAAAGGGTGCGTGAAAGGAAATAGCACTATCCACATTTCACAGATGGTGAATTGAAAGCTTGTGATGGCAGGGGGCAGGGGGCAGCAACTCACTTCCAGTTAATATCATACGTTCCTAAAAGCTCATGCTTCAGGGTTTCAGCTGGCCACAGCAGAGGTCAGGAAGGGATTCCCAACTCCCCTCCTCCAATGTATTCTGTTGGTGTTTCTAAAATCTCCTTCCTCTGAAGGATGATGGATGGTCACAGCTGGAGATGGGACATTGGATGGGGTGGGTCAAGGCTCTGAGGTGGTGCTGAGTATTCGCTCTCTCTCTCTCAGGTGCTGGCTGGTTGTTGCTCACATGCTCTGGGTCTAACTGATCACCATAGTTGGGGCTGGGAAGGCATTTTCCCCCGCAAGATTGGCAGTGACCTTGGGGGAGGGCAGGCTTTGCCTTCCTCTTCAGCGTGAAGGTACAGGTCACTTGCCAGGATTATCTGAGTACATCTCACTTGATCATGGCTGGGGCCTCTGACCGTGGTACAGCTCACTCCCTCCTGTTCTCTGCCTGTGGCACAGAACAGTTTAGTCTCCCATGGGCTGTAACATTTTGGTCTCATTTCAGTTGTTAGGCTGAGTGCGCAGGTGCTGGGGGATGTTGGTGGCTTATGAAGTGGTCAAACTAGATGGTCTGGTGGCCCCTCCTGGTCTTAAACTCTGTGACCCTATCACACCAAACCCAGAATACCCCATAAATCAATAAACCTCAAATCTTCCTCAATATTTTATACCACCCCTCCCACCTGGACCACCCCATATACCTAACAAACCAAAATGACTCACGATATTGTGGTCCCAACCAGAGATACTGTAAAGAAAGTGCTGAGCACTTGCCTTCCACAAGAAGTCAGACCCCTTTAAGAGGTCTCAGGTTGGGCACTCAAAACCTGAGGTGTGGTATACTGAGGACTGTGTTGGAATTGCAAGCTATCACTTTAAGTGTGGGGGCTGTTCCTGGTCCTACTTACAGGGTTTTGTAACCAAGCACATGAGCACTGGCAGCAAAAGTTAGTCTGGAAAGAGCCAGGTCAAAGAAATGTGGTGTGAATTTTGCCTTGCTGCCCTTGGGAGCAGCCTGTTTTCTCTCTCTCTGTTTTGGGGGTTTTGTGTATTACCTAAATTCAAAAAAATAAAGTAGTGTTACATTGCAACCATCCGGCAGGAATCCTTTATGGTTTACCTACCTTCGCTGTGTGAATGCTGTGAGTATAACATGAGGCACCCAAAATCACTAGCCACTTCTGAAACTCTTAGCCATGCACACATAAATCACTATAAACCTCACAATCCTGGACACCAGAACCCCCCTCACTGCCACAAACCATCAGATATGTTGGTGGTGCCCGCAGCCACATGTACTTTACACATGATGCGTACCATTAGCAGAGGGGAAAGTCAGCAGCATTGGACTCTCCCAACGGCAGCAGCGAGGAGCAGCAGCACTGGCCTCCCCGCACCCACCCACACAGGTTTGGCCCCACAGCTCGTCCGTCATAGTGGGGCCAAAAGTGAGTGAGTGGTGCTGTGACTTGGTGCACAGCTGCATCCAATCGATGCAGTTTCAGCCTTTGCTTTCTGTCCCCGCATCCTCCTCCGCCCAAACAGGAACACAAAGAGGACACATTTCAAATGCCAGCCTGGCACTAGTACCAAGAGGAGTGAGTGACGCATGCACATGTGGGCATTCTTTGGCACAGGGCTGCACGCAGCTGGGGTAGCCCGCCTGGTGCATAAAACAAAAGGGAATAGAGACTGCCCCAGGAAATTCAAATGACCTCATCTAGGAACATGTTCAAGGCAACCAGGCTTCAACAACCAGCTGTTAACTCCTTTGCTGCTGTGTCAAAGTAAAGGTCAGAGGCCAAGCCTCAAAGCATGCGCTTCCATTAGTATCACAGGCTCAGCCCCAAACCCTGCAGTACCCCTAAATCTAAGCTACTGTGCTTTGAACCATTATAGCCGAATGCTTAGAAGGGCAGTTTTCAGCAAGCCACTGCCACTCCAGTGGAGAGTCATTCAGCTCGATAGAGCACCCTACGTTTTTGCATCCTTCGGGTCTCTTGGGTCTGCTAAAAAGAACTGGAAATCTCCTGGCAGCAAAGTCTCTCAGGAGGCATTTGGATCATTCCTGCTTCTGGTGAGACTGGAAATATTACAGTTATAGCCTTGATCACCTGATGTTGGAAGTGGCCTGCGAAAATGACTCAACCAAAGTTAAAAGTTGGGGTCATCTGACGCTCTGGACAAATATATAGGTCGGGTTTTGTTAACTGCATTGTCTCACCTGTCTCCTAACTCCAACTCATCTCTGATGTTAACCCTTTCACTGCTTCTAGGCATAAAGAGAGTGACGATGGTCCTATGAGGGAGGCAGGACCCTGAGCTTCAGGAGCTGACCTGGCTTCCCTCACAAAAGCCCAAGTGTAGCTGCTGTTACAGTGGCAAGGTCCTCCTGCTGGTATCATTGTCTTGTTTAGGGGAACTGGTATAAGCTATACCGATAAATGGACATTTTACTGGTAGGGAATCACGGTTAAAGTTTTAAATTTGCAGATAAAACATTTTCTCCCTACTCCATCTATAACTCCAGTCCTCTTGCTATGTAGAGACGTGAGATAAGAGCAGTACCTCTGGTAAGGAGTTGCCATGCCTGGGAAATACTGTCAACTGGCACCTACTTCAGCGAAGGCTGATGAAAAATCTCTCCTCCTCTGACCTTTGATTCTTAGGAAACATGAAAAATCTTAATGGTGGGGAAAAGGATTGAATTGTTCTACAATTTCATTCACTAAGGATTCCCCTGGAACTTGAATATTTTTAAAAATGTCTCTGAGCTTAGGGATGGATTTCGCTGCCTAGGGCAGTGGCTTTATAGCATTAACTGGGGATAGGAGCGGTGAACCCCCGCGACAACATTCAGTCCTGACCTGCCTTAACATCTCCTGTGCCTCCACTCCTGGGTCCCTCTCACAGCTGTGTCAATGCCACACTTTGTGGTGAAGGGGATTTTACAGTGTCTGCTCAGACTTTGATAGAGAACATCAACCTTTCATTTTGTCACCAGCATCAGTCTCATGAGGTCCTTGAATTAAGTTCTCTGGAGGCCCCTACTCATAAGATTCCATCCCACACTCCCTCACCTCTGATCGCTCTTTCGGTCCCTTTGTCCCTTGACCTCCTCAGGGTAAGAGGAGAACGAAGGGCACAAGTGACTCCAAGAGTAACAGGACTGGGGCATGGTGCTTCTTGCCTTGTGTCCGGTAGGATCATTTTGAGAATAAAAGACAAACCTTTCGGATGAAGGTTTTCATGCTGTCAGTGAGTGCCCTTTGCAATGCAACCCAGATAGCTGGGCCTGAGCTTTGTGCGTCTCTAAATTATGCATTGCGCTTCCAGGCAGCCTCAAGATAAACTGCAGTCGGGCTTCAGCCAAGTGCTGATGATGCAAAACTAGGGATGTTGCTAGCGCTCTGCCTCTTGTGGATAGACTCATGGTGCCTCCCCTGGATTGCAGCTGGCTCTGGTGCAACGCCTCTCTATTGGTCTGGCTGGCTGAAAATGAATTAGCCATGCAGCAAGATAGAGAACAAAACATGGGAAACATGAGGCACCTCTTCCTCTCTTACCCGGGTGGGAGTTCTGACAAACAAATCACCTGATCCAGAAACAGATCTAGTAAAGGAATAATTTCCCTGCATCAGATTTAAAGTCCATCTCCTTATTAGGGCTTGCCTGCGCCCCAAAAGTATACTGCTTTACCTGCACCCCAATCTGCATGCTGCACCAGCGCCCCCCAGAGATGTTCTTTCCTCTGGACAAAAGCCAGAGAGTAGCCCGGAAGGAAACCAAAGTACAGAGAGCAGCTGGCATCCCAAGATGCAGATTCTCTCCACTCAGGTGCTTTGGGGCTATTCACGGACCTGCCAGGTAATATACACTCTCGCCTGGCTGGCATGTATCAGCAAATATTTTCACTCACTAGTATTCCTCAGGGCTGAATCTGAAGAAGGTTCAGTGGGGGAAGCCCTGCCGCCTCAGGAAACACATTTCCATGCTGCAGAAATGATAGCCAAGGCTACCAAAGACATGCCGAGTTGGCATGTTAGGTTGGGAGCTAGAGTTTGCCATGGAAGTTCTGATTTAGGGCTTCTGCTCTTCTCTCTCCTCCCGCCCAGCCTCCACTCATCCTAAAGAGGAGTCGCCTGTTTCCAATTGCGTGTTTAATACAGACCCCAAACCTCCCACATTGCTCAGCCTTATGGACTGTATTCCCTTGTTTAATTGTTGGGTGACATTGCCAAACCCAGACATTTGTATGTCCAAGGGACTCTCAGCAGGGGCCCCTCCAACTCTTGAGGAGCAGCCACTTCTTGCTGTGCAGTGCTGCTGACCGTGGTTACCGAGCATTGAAACTTGTTAATCATCCTTCCTGGGCTGGGCAGGCAAAAGAGGTTGTAAATTCTCAAGTGACGCTGAATCTGGAATTTGAGGGGTGGGGAATCGGAGCAAGTGACCATACAGGAGGGCCACCTAGGTGGGTGTGGGGAAGAGGGCTAATAACAATCCCTCATTTGTCCCTGTTCCACCTCTGAATAGGCTTCGCTAGGTCCAGCTCTGTAGCGTCAGTGATCAGACCTTAGTCAATCCCCATACACAGGCTGCAATGGTACCTGTAGCCAGGGTCTGCATATGGCCCCCTGACCAAGGTCTCTGAGTGCCTCAAACAAACGTGTCTATGTTTTTACCCTCATGACCCCCCTGTGAGGCAGGGCAGTGCTGTTATCCCCAGGGTACAGATGGGGAACTGAGACAAGTCACTTGCTCAAGGTCACACAGGAAGTGTGTGGCAGAGCCAGGAATTGAACCCAGGTCTCTCCTAAGTCCCCCGGTAGCACCCTAGTCACTGGGTCTCCCTTGTGTCTAGGGGGTGTCCTGGAACTGGAGATGCTAGCCTACTTGTAGATGACTGGCAATGGCAAAAGGGCACTGGCACAGGGAGGAGAGAAGCTGAGAAAGGGGTCACAGGACCAGATTTCCAAGACGGCTCTGGGTCAGATCTGCAAGGGCTCAGCCCCCAGCAGCCCCCATTGCTTATGGCCAGAACTCTTGAAAATCTGGCCCGCAGAATGCAATGGCTGTGGAAAGGCACCTTGGGGTGGCGAAGAGCCCCACGCCATCCCTGACTGAGCAGCAGTTACAGGGGAAACACCACAATCGTCCCAGTTATAAGTGCTCCAAGGTGCAGGGCAAGCGAGCAGAGAGAGGAAATTTGGCCCTGAAATGAGGGGAAATGGAGCTGCAGTTATATGGAGCTGTAAATATTTACTACAGTATAAATCAAAGCACTGAACTGCTTGTTAAGATTCTCAACATGAAAAAGTTTATTAAAATTAAGAAGGGCTCACACCAGAAAAACAGGAGATTATATAAGTAGAGTCTGAAGAAACCAGACTAATTCTGTGTCTTTCAATTTAGCGTCTCTGCACTCCAGTTACCCTAGAACTTCTACCTAGTCCCCTTTCTGTCTTTGGATATAGCTGGATGAGGACATACCACACCAGAAGTCAAGACAGCATCTTTGTGTTTGCATATGAAATGAACTAAAGTGCACTAGATACTAAGACCTGACTACGGACTATTTCACTGGTGGCCAAGAATTTGAAGCCAGTTTTCCTAAGGTGATGGTTTAGTGCATCACCTATCATCCAGACTGGTGTCACTTCCCATCCCCAAATTTGCAGGAGAATCAGAGTTTTTAAGAGGGAACTTCAGGGCTTTGCAGCCTTGTGATGTTGGATTATGACAGGGTGCTATTATGATCATGTCTTTGCATCAAGATACCACAACCTTATGAGAATGCAACATCATCACCCGTAGAGTCATCCTCAGGGCAGGAAGAGGCAAACATTATGACATCATGGTACAATACCACAGCATCAGCAGCTGCATATTCTTTCTGAAGCCATCCTTCAGTCTACCCTTTGGGGACAACCATAACCTGAACACTCAGCTGTGGCCTTTGAATGGTCACTTGACCCAGTATCTGCCAAGGACCAAATTTGAACCAAGGCCCTGATCCAGCGAAGCACTTATGCATCTACTTAAACTTCCAGCACATTTTCTGTAGCTAAGTCACTGCTCCAGGAAATCATTGTTAGGATAACTTTCGCCTCCCTCTGTGCACTGGGAAGAGCAGCAAGAACCTGCCACAAGAAGATCTGAGATCTCAGACAACACATCCAGGGAACGAGGGCTGGGAAGCGGTACAAATGGCCAAGAAAGCAAGTAAAAAGGGAGAGAGACTGTGAACGTAAGACTGTCCAAGGAGAGGTGTAGCAAGGTATCAAAGGAGAGTGTGGGAGTTCTCCAGGGGATCTGTTGATTGAAAAGTGATAAGCATTCCTAAAAGAATAATTTAAAATTAGATAAATTCTGCAGCATTTCGGAGAGAAAGAGGAGTAGGGCGGGTAAGAGACGCCAGCAGCCATCCATATATCTCCTGGAGAGGCAGAATAAATATGAAAGTTACCATCACACCAAAAGTGGTAACGAAAAGAGAAGAACGTTTGCAATGGGCAAAGCCCCAGAGGCAGCTGGAGCCTCCCAGAATTCTGAGGGAACCTCTCACAGCCCCTTGGGATATAGGGCAGCACAGACAGAGCATAGGGATGATAACACAGGGGCCAGCAGGCTCCAGAGATAAGATCCCACCAAGGGAAAGCACTGAAGCTAGTTCTGTTAGAAGCTTCTTGTTGGTTAATTCAGCCCTGAAGACCGAAGCCCTTTCTTCCTTCAGAGAAGGAGTGTGGGGTGGGTCATGGCAAAGCCGGCATTACCTCTAGCGTGGCAACTCTGCCGCACAGGGATCTGCTTCCGGGGGCCCAGTTCTGCAAGGTGCTCAGTGCTCCACTCATGGCAGGCCAGATCTTGCCCTTCTGAAGACAATAGCAAAATGTCCTTAACATCAGTAGGTGCGAGATTGGTCTTCGCAGTTTCAGTGGGAGCCAAAGGCACTTTCCAGGACTGCTGCCTGGCTAAAAGGTTAGTTCCATCTCCATGACCCAGTCAGTCCTGGGCCCCACCATACGGAGGCACCAAAGTAGGGGTGCCAATATTTATTCTATTGTGGTAGTGGTCAGAGGCCCCGATCAGACCAGAGCCCCAGTGTGCTCAGAGCTGTGCAGGCAGTGGATCCCTGCCCAGAATACCTTACACACTAAGGAGACAAGCATCAGGCAGAGACAGGGGAGAGAAGAAGTCTATCAGATAGATAGAAGTGTTCCACACACCTACTGTTTTCCCTGTGCTTTGCATTGCATAAAGTTATATCCACTTCCTCCCAGCTGCCCCTCTGCCACATCATCACAGGCTGGGTTATTTCTTGTAGGCCTCGCCGCGGAAGCAAGGTAGTTTGTAATGTTGTGCTGAAAACCTCTCTTCTGGGAGCTAGATACCTGTCGCACCCAGAGAGCTGAACTAAGGCCAGCAAGGACAAAGGAAACTAGAGACCTTTAATGGAGATTCCAGCAGTGGGGCCCAGCAAGTGGGATAGATCGAGATCTAAAGAGAGTTACAGTGAACTGATAACCAGGATTTGTGGATTCTCTAAGGGCTTGAGTCAAAGCCCACCTCAGCCAATGGAAAGACTCTCATTGACTTCAGGGGGCTTTGGAACAGACCCCAGAGGGACAGCATGTGTAGTAAGGGGGAGGGAATGTTTTCAGGAAGTACCATGTCAGCCTATGAAAAATTCCCCAGGGGGCAAGGAGGATGGGAATATCGGAGTTGCATTGGCAGTCAGTGGGAAACTCCTCACATCCCCATGCTCCCATACGTCCCCACAGGAACCCATCCCATTTCAGTCATTTTCTCGTCAAGTTCAGCATGTGCTGTGCTCTTTCAAAGGAGTCGGGGCTTATTTTAAAACTGTCACTTTATATAAATCATCTGTGATTAACATCCAGGTGAGGAGACAGACTATAAATATAGAGTCTACACGGATGGACGCCAAATATCCCAGTCCTGCTTTTATAGCACATTGTCCATGGTCAAGCCAAAGAGTGTTACAAACAAACTGAGTGAGAAAATAAAATTCTGACAAGCTTGTTACACTAATAATTCCGTTGCACCCAAATGACGTTCCTTCACCAAGACCCGGCAGCACGAGAGGTTTGAAAATGTATTTTCGCTAGGCATACACCCCCATCAGGTCCATTTTTTTCTATTGTATTTTAACTTTTGGTGCACGGAAAAATAGGGGTCTTTTTAGCAGGTCTGTCCCTTAAAAATGGTATTTGCATAAGTTGTTTCTACTGCCCTATGGTGTTCCCCAGAGGAAACAGAACAAAGATTTGTCTTGTGGCTTCTTGCAATAGGTGATTTCTCTACATACACAGCCTAATTGTGCCCAGCCCTGCAGGGGTGCATGCAAGGGGATGAAGAAAGTACAGGGAGCCTCCTCACACTTTTGTGCCCAACCCCTGTGCAAAGGCACAGTGGCAATGATTGTGCTGTCCTAAGTGCTACCATCTCATTGCTAGTTCCTAAAACAGCGCATGCCATAGCTACCCCCATCCCAGCAGAGAGGGAAGAGAACAGCTGTGGCAATCGAAAGGGAAGGGAATTGAAGGGCTATAAAAGGAGCTTTGGGACCATGATTTCATCTCAGCCTCTGGTGGAGGACCAGTCCTGGTGCGGGAAAACCCATGTTCAGATGCCGAGAGACTAATAAAGGAGTTGCCAAACCAAACAAACATTCCAGGCTGACCCCACTGGCTTCATATTTCTCTTGATTATTTCACAAAGGAAAAAAAAAATCTGTTTTTCAAGCGACAAAGTATAAGCAATGGTCTGTTAGAGCTGGAAATGGGTGTCCACAGACTGGCTGTTCAGTCCAATTGCCAGGCAGAGAGAAGGTTCCCAAGGAGAGTCACAGCACTATGAGCTCTGGCTGCAAGCACCTGGTACTGCTTAAAAAACCAACTAAGCCAGAGTCTCTTTGAAAATGAGCATTCAAGCTCGAAGAGCAGCCCTGTGACTATAAATGTCGCCAGCGAATACTTGTGGAAATGGATTTATGGAGGCTAGCAGCTGCCAGCTCTCTCTCTCTATTCCTCAGCATCTCCTCCAGAAAGAGCTTCCAAACTGGGAACGCAGCTGCTAGGGAAAGGCCTAGAAGCAAGTTCCATGCCAGATCGATTGGCAAAACACTCCCTGGATTACACAGCCCAGTCAAGAGCACCAGACCCCAGCACTCATGTCCCCAGCGATCCTTTCACAGGCCCGCCATCTGGAAGACCACATGGGTGTTTTAAATGGAGGAATTTCAGTGTAGCCATTAGGGAAAGGTGACCATCCAACTCCACTCACCTTGGCCAGCTGGCTCCAGCTCACCTCTCTGCAGCTCTTTTAAATTGTGTAGTGACAGTGCAAGAGGAAGCCACCCCGCTGCAGGAGATCAGAGCTCACACTCACGTGGGGCGTGTGGGTGTGAAGGATTCCGTTCACACTAAGGGAATGAAACCCACAAGTATTCTCCCTTTCCCCCCAAGTGACTGACCCAAGATGGCTACTGCTTGTTGTGACTCTGTGCAGAGGAGCCAGGTACAAAGCCGGATTCTTCATCGGTGGAGACCCCACAGCCTCCTGCAGGTACATTGCACTATGACCCTGATGTAAAGCAACGTTCAAGAAACAGACTGGATCTGGGTTCCCACTGCCATCTCCCGGTAGCCATCTGGACAGCTTCATCCATAGCTCTACTTGCATTAGCAGCAAGCAGTGCAGCAGGCAGGCGGAGCTGTAGAACTAAGATACCTGTCACAGATGCTGAGTGGACAGTGTGAAGTGCTGGGGCTCTAGAGTTTTATGCGCAAGCAGCTTGGGCCTGGCTGGGTTCCTGAGCCCCCTGGTGCCACACTGAGCTAAAACTGAAACTTGACCCTTGTTCTCCAGCCCCACTCCTCATACTCCTGCTGCGACTGGGACGGGGGGGGGATGTTCAGGAGAAGCTGTGCCCACACTCCCCAGCACAGCAGTGGTTGGAGCAAGAAGTCATTTCCCAGCTTGCAAACAAAAGGCCACTTCATTTGACATGGGGCTTGTTTTCCTGGGGAAATGCCATTGCAGTGGCGGTGCGGTCCAGCTCATGGGGCAGCAGACTGGCTTTGAGCAGATCTCGATTCCAAACCTGCCTCTGCCACTGAGTGAACTTGGGCAAGGCACTGCCCCTCTCTGAGCCTGTTTCTCATCCCTCCCATCATCTGTCTTGTCTAGTCCCATGGAGCAGACAAAGTCTGTTACCCTGGGTTTGTACAGTGCCTTTAACCATGAAGCCCTGAACTTGGCTGGCACACCTGGGCATTAAACAGTAGTAAGTGAGGAGCTGCCAGCAGGGATCTTGCTGGAAAAGGGACAGCATTTGACAAACAGTGGCACAGTTTTGAATCTCCTTTCCTTCTAGCTGTAAAAAAGCTATTGCAATCGATAGAAAAGGGAGCTTTAGGGACAAGTTTCCAGCCAGTCTTTAATAAGGCACCAACAGCATTTGCAGGAGCATTTATCTGCAAGCATAAAATCCTGGATGGGAACAGGGAATAAAAGTGTTACCCATAATCCTGTGAGTTCCCCGTGCATGGAACTCCTATAGACACCAATGGGAGTTCTCATGAGACAAACTTCAGCCACGTCACTACAGGAGGAAGTGCCATCTTTTGGAGCCGGGGCTTCTGGGTATGGAAGCAACTGCACAAAGGTTCCATGATAGCATGACCAGACAGCAAATGTGAAAAATTGGAATGGGGGTGGGGGGTAATAGGCGCCTATATAAGAAGAAGCCCCGAGTATCGGGACTGTCCCTGTAAAATCGGGACAGCTGGTCACCCTGTTCCACGAGTTACAGCCCCGCCAGCCACTGGAATAGGAGAAGCTGGGGGTACTTGTCAAAGGGCCAGTGTCTTGGGAGGACCTGTAGGCAGGGTACATTTGGATTTCAACCATCACTTTAGTCACTAGGATCCCTTAAGCAAGATTGGCCCTAGGTGAATTGTTGGCCTAAACACAGCACCTCTGTCCCTTCCAACCCTGTCCCAGCCAGAACCCTTCCTTTATACCTCTGACCTTCACTCTCCATCCAGTTTTCTTTTTGGTCCCCCTGTAATCAGTTTTCCAGGCTTTGGGACCCAGCTGGGCCTTTCGTTCTAGTGGGCTTCGGCCCCCCCACCTCTGCCAGGATCAAATAGGCCCAGCCATGCCCCAGAACCCTTTGCACTGGCTGCAGTGAGCATCTTCATATTGGGGACTTCTGCAACATCCCCCATACTAGGCGATTCCCTTCTGCTCTTCCAGCCAGATTCCACTGATCTCCTGCTGAGACCTCGCTAAGAGGGACATTTGGGACTCCTGTGCTAACATGGTGCTATTTCAGATGTGGCCTCCTAGCTAAGCTCAGCCCTCCAGGGACCACTGCAACCTAGGCAGCCCTCAGGCCGGGTGTAAGCTACAGCAGGGTTCAAGCTGGCTCCAGGCAGTCCCAGGTCAGACTAGATCTAATGGTTCTTTTTGGCCTCAAAAATCTCTGAGTCTATAACTGCCTGTCTCTCCTATGCCTAAAGTTGGTGCTGCCCTCAAGCATTTTCCCTATTGCCCCATAATTCCCTCACCAGTCTGGGCTGAATTCACACAGTTAATCTCAGCAGGACTCCAAAGCTCACCACATACGATACAGACAGGGCTGCAGAGCAAGTGTGGCTCAAATGCCGAAAGCCTCCGAAGGGAGACAAGAGAGCTGTGCAGTAATGAGTCTGGGAGACACCTGTTTAAAGAGAGAAACCCTCCCACTGACTTCCTCCTGAATGGGGGAAACCGCTTAAATCATGTCAAGCTGCAATTAAGAATGTCATTTTAAGGACAAGCACACATTATTCGTAAATATCCATGTGCAATAAAAGATAATGGCTTAGGAAAGTGAGAGAAAGCCATTAATTACCAGAACTGTAATTCAACCTCAGGGCACTCTCACTTTCTGCTCACTGGTGTCGGACCCTTGACTTGATGTGCGGATCCATCATACAACAGGTAATTCACCTCTAATTCTATAGTGCAGAATATGTAGGGTACGGAAGCCTCTCTCTGTGTTTGTTAGCAGCTAGCTTTCCCTTCTAGCGGTGCTTGTTATTTGATGGAAGGTGGGAGAGGTTCTCTCTGATAGCCCCAGGAGGCAAGCATGGGAGAGGCAGCCTTTCTATTGGAGGAGAACGACTCAGGGAAACAGGTGTATTAATGCCACTTACTTGGACTTGTCAGGTCACCGAGTCGCCGAAGTCTCCCACTGGAGGTCCTGGTGATTCCTAGAGCAAGAAAAATCAGTGATAAGGTGCAAGGCTAACTAATATGAACCTGGCATGTGGTTCAGTGTGCATGCTGTGATTCCTGATCTGCCAAAAAAGCAGGAGTACTTGTGGCACCTTAGAGATTAACACATTTATTTAATTCCACCTGTTCTTTTTGCGGATACAGACTAACATGGGTGCTACTCTGAAACCTGATCTGCCAAGCCACCCTTCTTCTGCTGGTGTCTGCTTTGTACAGAAACATTATCTATGAAATCTCAAGAATGGGTATTTTGAATGGAGAAATACCTCACTAGTAACCTTCAGCTGCCCCTGCAGTATACACTGGCTAATAGTGGTTGTTATTAGTATTCTGCAGTGTCAGAAACTGCAAGCATGTTTAAAGGTCATGAAATTGGAGAAGAAAGTCCTGAAGTAATTGAGTAGGACAGACACACAAACCCCTTTCAACCTAGGACTTTTTTTTACTACAGATATTCATGCCTGGCAATGTTTTCTCCAACAGGAAAACACAGACATTCCCCTGGATCTTGCAGAGAAGTGAGTTTTCCTAAGACAAGCAAACACAACAATATTAGACCCAAATCAATGTCTAGGCTGGTGCATGCATACAGTGTGTGCATGCATGGTACAGGGACTTAGAAGGGGTGAAATGTGCCTCCCATATCCTGGAACTGCCCAGAGCCAGCTTGGCCTACGGTGCAGGTTAGATCAGTCCAGGAGGCTGCAGTGGTCTGTGCGCAGCACTGCAGAACACACTGCCTGACCACAGCATGCTCCTGCCACGTCCATGGAGACACTCCGTCGGGACCCTAGTGAATGGTACCCACTGCTAGTTCCGTGCCTGTCAGAGAGGATCCCTCCACCAGCAAAGTCAATGCAAAAGGACCAGATAGAGCTAATTTATCACATAGCATCTGTATTAGTGTGGCTAAACTGGCTGAAATATTAGACACATCCCTGTGTTCTGGACTGATGGTCAACCAGAAGAGACACACCTGAATTTGGCTTGGTTTGAAAGGCCTTTTTTAATGAGTTAGTCTTTCCATATCAGTTTGTGTGAACCACCCAGCTGCTACCCAGACAGTGGCAGGGAGATAGTTACAGAGGAAGTTTACCCCATCCTGGAACATATTTTTCTTTAGAAGGTGACCAAATCTCTCCTTTATTCCATTCCACATACCCAGATCCAGAAAGAGAGTACTAATCCTCCATATATCTGGGTGTTGGGCACTGTCAGCAAGGCAGTGCTGTCTACTGGTTAGAGCAATGGACTGCAAGGAGGGATTCCTGGGTTTGGTCTCCAGTTCTGCTACCTACTCCTTGACAAGTCACTTACCCTCCTTGTGCCACAAATTGCCCATGTGAGGATAGCCACAACCACACATCTTCCACTTGTGCTGTGGGTGTTAAATTTTCCTTATTAACCAGGTCTGATTTAAAACAAACAAATGAATTGGCCATATCCAGGAATCACAGATTTAAGGCTGCCCCACTCTAACTGACTCCGCAGTGCCTTGATGCTACAAGCAGTGGCAATTACATCATGGATTCAGTGGATCAGCTGATCTGGCTCCCATGGAAATTCCAAGAGATTCCAAACAGAATCCTTCAGTCTCTCTTGGTTTCTACTGGAGACTGGGGGGCATGGATCAACGTTCACTTCGCACTCCCCAACAGTAACTGGCCCAAGCCGGGGAGCTAATGATCCAGTCAGTGGTCCAAATTCGGTGACGAATCCTGGTCATGTGCCACCTGAGGCATGTTGCACGTACGCTAAGAAGAAGACTGGAGGACCAATGTCTCTAAGATCCAGTAGTCCCAGCAACAAATAGCCAAGTAGATGCACTACTCTTTCCAAACCCTAGTTGGCCACTAGGGCATTTTGAACAGGAATTTCCACTAAGGTCCCCACTGTACTTGCAACCTACAGGACACAAGCAGGTTTGGAACTCTCCACTTTTTGTTCAATGCAGAGTTCATTTATAAGAGATAGCTCACTAGTAAGTGTGTTTTCCTCCCACCCTGCAGCAACCAGTCAGAAAACCAGGGTGTGCCTAGGTCCCAGAGCCCCGAAACAGTGGGTTAAGTATTGTTGCTCCAGCCTCTCAGCTGGAACAGCTTGTGCCTTATTTAAAAAAAAAAAAAAAAAAAAAGAGGGAGGTGGGAAGGCAGCAAACCGCATGCTAACTGCCCTGGGACAGGGGTTTCTGGCTGGCAACTTCACTTGGAAAAAGCGCCTCATGCTCAGAGCCATGCGGGTGTGTGTCTCCACTTTCCTTTCGTAATATAAGAAAGTCTCGGTGACTGCAAAGCCACGTGGCTAAACCCCTGGGCCAGTTCCACAATGACGCACCCTGCTCCTCATCCCCGGAGGAGGAAGAGGGAGAGCCCTCGGGGCAAGAATCACCCTGTGAAAGGGGGACAGTAAAAAGTCCAGATTTCAAAAGGAAAAAATTGAGACTGATGTTTCCCTCCTAGTGGTGAACACTACTCTATTGTGCATGTGCGAATGCAGATGGAAGAAAGCCTGTCCCTTCAACAGCTGTATCTGTATCAGTGGGGGTCTGATAAAACTTCCAGCAGATCAGTTTGTAAACAACTTCCATTATCAGACAGCACAAGGCAGGAGTCTAGTGGACAGGACTTTGGCGTGGAACTCAACAGACCTCGGTTCTATTCCCATTTCTGCGACTGACCTTCGGTGTGACCTTGGGCACCTCTCTGTTTCCTTGTCTATTGACGTAAGCAGGATCTGAATGAATGGTCCCCTGACAGCTAGCTGGGAGGGGGAGAGACTTTGGGTGTGTTTATGTAAATATAGTTGCTCCTGCTCAGCAGATAGAGCGGTGTCAAAGTGATCAACTTTGGCTGGTGTTGGGTTACAAATCACCTTAGTACTGAATGCCAGGGTAGTGAAATATGGTTACCAATGTTGTAATTACTGTAGGAATACAGGGAAGCAAGACTGTACTTAATCTTTCCCAAATGAGGGGGTCACCCTCAGTTGAAAGACCTTGTTAACCTGTTCCTCCCCATTGTTCAAAGAAAGAGCTAAATAGGCTTCATTTGGAGCCTCTTTTGTTATTTTAAATGCTCTATCACTGAGAGCTGAAATCACTTGAGATGGGGCAGTGACTCTGCCCAGCCTGCAAAGAGCTGAAAATCACTAAGAGACTGATGTGCAGAGGTCATGGCAGAGAGACAGATGGCAGAAGAAAGTGACTGACAGTCAGCTGGCGAATGAGTGGCTGGCAGAGTCGGAGAGGCAGAGCGAGCGGCCAGCAGGGCGGCTGGCAGAGAGGCGCAGCGAGTGGCAGGCAAGTGCCTGAGCAACGGAACAAGTAAGGTGCTTCCTTACCTCCACCCAGGGTGGGAGGCGAACTCTGAAGATGCACCTCTGAACTCTGGTCTGCACTGACCAAGGACAGCAACTGTGCGTGGGGTGCAGAGAAGGATGGGCACATTACAGGGACTTTTGGGTTGCTGGACTTAAGAACCTGAGGGGAAAAGGACACTGCCCAACTTACTTGGGCGTGGATC
Source organism: Lepidochelys olivacea (assembly GCF_965140295.1). Lineage (NCBI taxonomy): Eukaryota > Metazoa > Chordata > Testudines > Cheloniidae > Lepidochelys > Lepidochelys olivacea. Next base: position 18,651,209 of record NC_140424.1, read on the forward strand.
TTTTGCTCATGGTTTATGTTTATGAACCCTGTTTCTGGTGTTTTCCCAAATTAACGCCCAGTTACTTCCCTCCTTTTATTAAAAGTTTCTTTTCTACACTCAGACTCCGTGCTTGCGAGTGGGGAAGTATTGCCTCGCAGAGGCTCCTGGGGTGGTGTGTCATTTTCCCAGGTTACTGGGTGGGGGCTTGAGCCTGTTCTGTGTTGTACTGATGGAAAAGAACCCCTAGATATTGAACCCAGCCCTGGTTGCTGCTGCCTCTGCCTGGAAGAAGGGTTACATTTTGCTTGTAAGCTCTCAGGGGCTAGTTTTGCTTCTTACCAGGTGTTTTCACGGTGCCTAGCACAGTGGAATCCCCAACCTCTCCTGGGACCTCTAGGTGCTAATGTAACACAAACAGCATTGCAATCTCTTGTGTTTGGGGTTGTTTTTGCCACCACCTCCACCACTTTCAGAAACATTCCCCTGAGATTTTCTTCACTTGGTCTTGGCCCAAAAGGGGATTTTTTTTTCAGGAAGTTGGACTGGATATTTTGGAGATTGTGTGTGGCAAAGGTGAAAATATTTTCTTTGTTAAACAAGAATTTTAACAGCACTTCTTTAGCTAGGCTATGGCAAGAGTGGCTGAAACCTAGCAAAGAGGGGCTCCTCCTTGAGCCGTTGCTGTGTTTGGGCAGGGGGAGAGAATGATTTAGCTTCCACAGAAGCTACAAGCATTTGAAAACTGCATCTATAGGAGAAACTGCCCCCCTTTGGGTGACCTGCAGATATGCAGTCATGCAGAGCTAGTTAAATCCATCCTTTTGGGGTCAAAGGCCATATTCACTCTGCTGGCAAACAGATGCAAAGCAAGGAACTTCCAAGCTTGGACAAGATTGGACACAGGAAATAGATTTTATTTCTCTTAGCCCTGGTAACAAGGTAAAAACAAAATGTAAAACATTCACAATGTCCAGTGTGGCAGAGCCCTCTGCATTTGGCGTTTCTTATTCTTGAACTTGCAATATAGCTATGTATCTATTTACTTACACACACACACGCACAGTTTTGCACTTACATGGCACCTGTGATAGAGAGACCTCCCAGCACTTTGCTAGTATGATTTAACTCTCACATTTCTGAGAAGCCAGTAAGGATTATTATCCCCTTTTAGTAGCTGGGTAACCCAAGCTGCAGAGAGCTAAAGTGACTGGCCCAAGTTCACGCAGTAAGTCAGTGGCAGAGACAGGATTAGAGCCAGAGTATCCTGACAGCTATTTGGCTGCTCTAACCACTAAGTGACACCATGTGAAGGCTACCTCAAGTACAATAATACCAAGCTTTTATAAAGCAGTTTTCATCAGTAGCTCTCAAAGTGCTTTACAAAGTATTATTACTCCATTTTATAGACAGGGAAACTAAGGCACAGCGGAGTGAAGTAACTTGCCCAAGGTCACCGAGAAAACCAGAGGCAGAGCTGGAAATAGATCCTACATCTCCTGATTCCCAGTCCAGTGTGCTATCCTCTAGACTTCTCCACAGAGACACAAACTGCCCAGACTGACCATGGGAGGGCAGTTAAGCAATGTGGAAAGACTCCAGTCCCACAGGACAGGAGAGAGAATCTGTCATAGATGCAAATGCAATCAGTAAGAAAATGTATTCACTCCCCAGATCATTGCAAAGACTGCAGCGCAGGCGGGGTGGACAGTGTATCAGCATGTTAGACAGCATTCTGGGGTTACCTCTATTCATAGCATGGAGGCCTTTGCAGCTCTGGTTCTGGGCTATGGGACTAGGAATCAAAAATCAAAGGCTTCTATCCTACACATACTGTCTATAAGTTTTCCCTCTAATAGCAGCAGGAGCATCCCCAGGCCAGGCTATAGTGTACTGGAATAAGAAACAAAATTAAATACATCTTATCTGGTTGAAATTAGGGCAGTTTCCCCACAGTCCCTCAGTGTAATTTTGAAATGGAACAGTCCGTCAGGTAAAGTAGGACAGTCTAAGAGCAGTGCATTCCACCACATGGACATGTCCCTGTTATGCACGGGGGGATCGCGTTAGGGACGCTTACCTCTGTCCTCTGATCTCTGGCTGAACAGTATCTGGTATCAGTTTGTAATCAAGGCAGAATCACTCCCAGACCAGCAGCCTAGGCCCATAGGGAACACAGTGAACACAGGGGCATCCCCAAAGCATGCTGGGCCTGACTGAGATCCCTTCTATAGCTGTGCAAGGCAGCAGCAATTCCAATGGGGTTGCATCAGTTTGAGCAAGATCAGAATCAGGTCCAGTCACTCTGGCAGTCTCACAACTCCATCTGCCCACCCCCAGACAATACAGGGCCCAATTCCCTACTGCCTCGCACCTCTTGTGCCACCAACGCAAAGTGTGTGTAAAATGCTCCCAAATCCCATTTTGCACTAGTATAAATGATACCAGGGCCAGGGTGGGGGGGTAGGGCAATGGGAAATCAGGTCCAGTGTATCTAGAGGAATCACTGCTGGTGGAAAATGACTGTCTCAGCTGGTTACTACCGGTGCAAAACCTGACCCTAATAATGGAACTGATAGCTACTTCCACGTCCAATATCCCCAAAATACGATACTACCAAAATAATCCTGGTTTGTTTTGTACAAAGTGCCTAAGGCAAAGAATTGTCTCCCTGACCCTTTTATGAACATGTAACAATACCAAGAATGGGTCCTTTCCGTGGGCGTAGTTTTGGGGGTAGGGGAGCAGGGGAGGGCATTGCCCCCTTCCAAATTGCAAGCCTTGGGCAAGCACGGAATTTGCCCCCTCATGCACAGCCCCATTGGCCTGACTGGAGCTGCCCCCCCAGTTACAGAAGTCAAACTACGCCTATGCTTTAGGCTCATTCTCAAATTGTGTCGCTGATCCCGATAGCTATACACATCCCATACATAAGGCATATGTATGGGACATATTCTTAGATATTCTTCTACATATTTTTAGATCCAACTCTTCAGATTTATGGGCTATGTCTGAACAACAACAAGGTGTTACAACCAGCAGCACATGCTCACTACACCCGTTACAGAAGTAAATATAATGGTGACCACTGGTCCTGTCTAAAATGACTAGGCCAAATGCACCAATGGTGTAAGCAGGAATCATCCCACTGGTCAGTCATGTGGCTCCTGCTTATCTGAGCAGTGAATCTGGCCCCTTGTTTCTATAAGTTGTATTACTGGCAGACTACCAGTCTCTGGGATCATCCAAGAGATAGATCTTCTCTAGGGCTACTCAGATAATTGAATGTATGTTTCTGCCCCCAGTATTAGCCCTTTCTTGTCTCTGTTTAAGACCGGGACCTTTTCCCAAGGCTATTCAGGCCATCCCAGCTACCCTCCCATACCCAGAGGATAAGAAAAGAGCTTCTCCAAGCCATCTCCTGCCCTCCATTGATCAGGAGTGAGGAATGATGGGAGGGGCTCTTGGCCATGAGGGGGACACTTCTGAGATGTATATAGGACTTGGCTGGAATGCTGCTCTGTGACACTGGTATTTCTCAGTGTGATGCTCAGTTTTCTAGACCATCCGTTCTTCAGGGCAGGTTCTGCATCACTCTCTGTATTTGAAAAGAGCCCAGCACATTGTGGCTGTGATTATCAACTAAATAGTAACTATCAACCTTCCAGTGCTGCACTGTCATGACCCCCCACCCTGTCTCCTGGAGAGGATGTGAGGGTGACAGCAAGGCAGAGCCTTACTGCCTTCAGGAGTACAATTAGATGATTATGAAATACTCAGTTTCCCTCCTTTTTTTGTTTAGATTTGTGTGTGCATTTCAGTGCATCTGAAAGCTGCCAGCTAGGCCATCCTGAAGAGTGGAATCTATGCAGTTTATCCACTGCACAGGTGCAATGCAGCCAGGCGCAACACAAGTGTCCTTCACCCCAGCCCTAAACCCTGCCTTCATGAACAACCCCTGGAAACGCTAGTTAAGCTGTTGAGGGTTGGGACCAAAGCTCATAATACAAAAAGGGAAATTCTGCAGCAGGGCTGATCCACAGTGCATAGGCAGGTCCTCAGTGACTTCTTTACCTTTCTCTCTGGTATCTGGATGCTGGACGTCTGCCCAAGGTGCGACGTTCAAATGCTGGCTCGGGACATAACTGAAAATGGGTTGGATGAGTCCCATTCCCGTTTGCCCACATCACATTCAGTAGAACTTCAGAGTTAGGAACACCTCGGGAATGGAGGTTGTTCGTAACTCTGAACAAAACATTCTGGTTGTTCTTTTAAAAGTTCACAACTGAACATTGACTTAATACAGCTTTGAAACTTTACTATGCAGAAGAAAAAAGCTGCTTTCCCTTTATTATTTTAGTAGTTTTTTTCCGTTTAACCCAGAACTGTATGCACTTTTTTCTTTTTGTTTCCTGCCCCGATTGTGTACTTCTAGTTCCAAATGAGCTGTGTGGTTGACCGGTCAGTACGTAACGCTGGTGTTTATACCTCTGAGGTTCTCCGGTAGCTCAACAGCCCTGACCGGGTCCACTCAACAGAGCACTAGAAGTGGAATAGCAGAGGGTGCTGGGGGTGAGGACCTGAGCTGCATTGGAACAGCTTGGAAGCAGCAAAGTTGATGAAGGCTAGGAGTGGCACTTATTTGCAGAACATGCAGGTAATGGGGGCAGAAATCTATGCCTGACTCCAGCCAGTGCAATTAGTACTTCTCCTTCATTCGCTCTAAATCCATTCTCACCGCCGAACCCAAAAAGGAATATGTGAAACTGAGCTGCGCTGAGCTCCTGCCCTAATCAGAAACACGCACTGAGGAACCCGATACTTTCCCCAAGTTCTGTGTAACGGAGACACTCTCCAAATAAGCTGAGCACAGCTGGACAGAAGCACAGCCCATGTGTATGGTTTCTTTTGCTTTTCATCCTGGATCAGATGTCTCTGGCAGCAGCAGCAGCAACAGCATGCTGCAAACAGACCTCTCACTGGAAGCAAGGCAGGGCTGCATCTGCAGTTCCCTAGTTGACACTGATAATGGATTCAGACATGGATCAATGCCCATTTCTGATGCAGCTACTTGCCAGTGTGCTCATGGGACTGTGGCACATGTCTAGGTGCACTGCTGCCTATAACCACTGTATGGCCTAAGCACCAGAATTGTCAGTGCTCAGCAAGCTTGTGCAGATCAGGGGTCAGATTCTAAGCTGGTGTAAATTGGCCAAGCTTTGTTGACTTCAGTGGAGCTATGGTGATTTACAGCAGCTCAGAATCTGGCCAGCAGCTGGAGCACAGTCATCCCTCCAGAAAGCTGTTGGGGAATTGGAATGAATAAACTGCCTACACGTCTCGTACTGGGCACATGGCATGATACTAGCTACCACGTGTGTTGCTTGGAAGGTCATCATCCTGCCACTGAGCAGTGGCCAAAAGGTAGAACTGTGTAAATGGTGGTTATGGATGGAGGAGAGCCCCAGCTGCAAAACAGAGACTTGAATTTTCCCAAGCTTAGAGCAGGAAAAGGAATTGAGATTGAGAGTTTTAAACTGAGTTCCTCTCCAGTTATGATCAGAGAGTGATTAACGAATCCATAGATTTTAAGGTCTGAAAGGACCATCAATACCATTTGTCTGACCTGAGTTAACTCAGCCATAGAACATCACTCAGTCATTCCTGCATCATGCCCGCTCACTTGCAGTTGAAGTAGTTCATGTCTTTTAGAAAGACATCCAGTCTTGATTTAAAGATTTCCAGTGATGGAGAATCCACCATATCCCATGGTAAGGTGTTCAAGGGTTAAAATGGCCTCCAGTTATTGCTGAGACCATTTCAGCACAGAATACACACAGCGAGGAGGAGGGCTGGATGAATCATACAAAACGGGAGTCACAAATATTTCCACAGATGGGAGTGGCTGGATCTGTTTGTTGCTGTTAGTGGGAATATTATTCATTATTCATGAGTGCCTGGACATCTGCCATCTATTCAGAAAGATGCTGGTGAGTATGAAGGCATCAAAAATGTTAGCACAAGCGATTATTTGTACTGTAAAGGGTGTTCGTCATCACTCGTGCTTCTCTGGTTTAAAAATCAGTCGTGCAATCAGGTAGTAGAAATGGTACCACATGACTTCACTGACAAATCACACTCTCTGAATTACACCAGTTACAAGGCACTGGAAAAATAGGCCCTTTGTGTGGGGGGTCAATTTCACCATTTCCTCTGCTCTTTGTCAGGGATTCATACAGTATTAGGGGAGAGAAACATTTTTAAATGAATAGGAAAATAATACTGTGTGAAACCATAACAATGAGGAAGGGGACTCAGGGGCAGCTATCATGCCTGAAACAACTTGTAATTCTCTTCTTGAAATGTACTAGATTCCCAGTTGTTGATGTTCCTCTAACTTTCCCCTCCTCATTTACCATACAAAGCTTCCAAGCTCCATCCGAGATCAGAAAAGGAGGGGGTGAAATGCCGAGTGAAATGCTGCTGTTGTGGTATTTCCATGAGAGAGGGACTTAAACCCGGAGGTGAATTTGGTTTTACAAACACGCCCCCTCCACCCCCGCCCCAAAAAAAAAAAAAAAAAAGAAACAACAACCCACAACCTTCAGTCAGAGTTCACAAAACCAAACTCGGAGTGGTTGAGATCTGGCTACCCTTTACTTTTTATCAGCCCCAGCTATGTTCTGGGGGCAGGCCTGGGTGTTTGAACCAATGGCTCCAGCCCATCTCCAATTTCTGGCCGGCTGGAAGGAGGAAATACCAGAAATCTACGGTAACCAGCTCTCACAAAACCTTCAGGCCAGCTCTGCAGCCTCACGAGCTTCAAATAATAATAATAATAATAATTCGCTGAACTATGTATCTTGCAGTAGCACCTAGGAGCTGGACCCCACTGTCTTAGGAGCTTTACAAACACAGAACAAACACTCGATTCCTACCCCAAAGAGCTTTCAGTGTCCAAACTTTGGGGTGCTCATCACTCAACCAAACCGCCAAGCTTTCTGAAACTCTCCTGTCATAAAGCAAAGCCAGGGCTACAACCTGGCTAGAGAGATCCCTTATCTGATTTGATGGAGGGAAAAGAAATTTTAAATATGGAATCTGGTATGTCCAGAGGAGAGCAAATGGTCCCAAGACTTCCCCCTCCTGCCCTTAGCCCCATACTATTCTAGGCTCTGGCTGAGGATGAAAACTCCCATGGCAAAGCTTCGGTGCGCTCTGGCATTCTGCAGAGCTTCGTAACCCTGCGCAGCAATGTGCGGCTCAAAAACACATGCATTTTGAAAACTCTGTTTCCTGCTTTCCTCGCGCTCGCTCAGTGCAATTCAACAGATGCTTTTGGTTTTCAGCTGCAGATTTTCCCCAGTGGCCCTTCAGTGCTTTCCTGCTCTGATTTCAAACACGAAGCGCTCTCTGGCTTCTATTTTAGAGGGTTCCCCCCTCAAGTCCCCGGACTGACACTGCAGAATTGATCACCAGAAAGCTGCAGACCAAGGGCTGCTCTCAGGATGGAGTACATAATGCTGCTGTTTGCCAGGCTCAGAAAGACAAATGTTGATTTTTCCCAGAGGATGATGGAGTGTGTAAAGAAGAAAAGGCTCATAAGAGGCATCTGTTGACTCTCCTGAGCTCCTCCTTTGTTAAGTGTATCTGTCCTTGAATTCAGGTAGGGGCCTCAAAACCAATTAACCAAACTCACTCAATCAAGTTCTCACCCTACCAAGGGAAAAAAAATAAATAAAAAAATCAGACACAAGCCCAGAAACATTCTAAAAGGATCATGCTCTTCACCCTAAAGCATCCTCGGTGTCAATAGTTTGCACTCATGTACCCAGGGCCCACTTCACCGTAGCTTGTGTGATTACTTACACAGTGCAGTGTGAGTGTAACACAATCAGACCACAGGAGGAGCATTTTACATTCATTTTGCACTTCTGTAAGCAGCCCCACAAGGTGCATTGGTGAATCGGGACCTCTCTTGGACAAGTCTCCTTCGTATTTGTGGTCTCTAGCATTCTGATCATAGGCTGGTAGGCCTAGATTCAAGCCCCAGATTTGACAGACTCCTTCAATGGCCTTGAGCCACTCACTTGAGCCCAGATGGTGGCTGACCCCTTGGGACATTGAGCATCCAGATTGCTGTTTTACAACTTTGGCCCCATCCCTAGTCACAGCTTGGTGTTCCATTCACTTGCAACAGTGTCCCCTAGGAATAAAGCTGCAGGGTTTGAAGAGGCAAACAGCTCATCAGCTGTTGAGGCAGTGTGGTCTGCATAAGCAAACCCTAGACATGGAGTCAGGAACTGCTCTGCTCTAAATATTGCTGAGCCACTGACTCACTCACTGCAATTCAATTCTTCTTGCCAGGCACCTGTCTGTAAAAGTGGGTGAATAACACTTCCCTGCTTATAGGGCAGCCCAAGGATCTATTCCTGAATGTCTGTACTTGTTACTAGCACCATAAAGCACTTGGTAGGTGTGAACTACTTATAGATAATGGCAGCGATGGCTATTATCCACAAGCAGTTTGGCAGAAGGAGGTTTATGGCTATGGATGCTAAGAAGCCTCGAATCCTGGCTGTAGGGCTTTTTCCATAAAATCTACCACAGACACAGCCAGGGCAACTCCACTGAATAAGCTAATAACATTCTTTGCATGTTTTTCCTTGAGTCTTACAGGGATTTTTATTGCTAACTGCAAGAGGAGGGCAAAGCAGACTAGAAAAAAAAACTGGGGACTAGCTTTTGAAAGGGATTTGGGTGCCTAGAGATGCAGACAGGAGCTTTTTGAATATCCAGATGCAGAGAGTCACATAGCAGGAGGTTTTTCCCCTACTCCACTTTGCCCCCCCCTCTTATAGTTAATATTGAAAATCCTTGTAAGACACAAGGAAAAACACACAAAGAATGTTATTAGCTTATTAAGCAGAGCTGCCCTGGCTACGTCTGTGGCAGGTTTTATGGAAAAAGCCCTACAGCGAGGATTTGCTGTGTTTGCATTTGGTCAGTTCAGCTCCACACAGATGGACAGGGACAGAGGCACAGGCAGAGAACTGGAACACAGTGGTCTAGGCACAGAGCCATGAGGGGAGTTAGGGACTTACCTATCTGTGAGGATCTGAGCCCTAATCCCAGACCTACAAACACTCAGCAGCTGGAATTGGGCCATGGCTTTCCAAACAAGACAGCTCCCATTCAGGCATCTAACTATAGGTTTGATATACAAAAAGACCCAGCACGCTGAGCTCTGGAAAACCTGACCCCCCGGATGCTCCAATCCTGCATGGGAAGCAGTGGAGGGGGAAGGGCAGCCCTGAACCCACACTAAACCATGTTAGCTTTAAATAAGAGTAATAGAACAAGGAAGCAGATGTTAGGATCAAGCTATAGGGGGAGGGGGTGCTCAAAACAGGAAGGGGGAACAATTATTTAACTAAACTACCTTGCTAGTTGTGTCCTTTTAAGTTCGGCTTCCAATAGCACCGAACAACTCTGGCCTCAGTCCAGCTCATCTGACTACACCTTAGAAGCCAGCTCAGTCAGCTCCCTAGATGAGGTGGGAGGAAAGCAACCCTAGAGTGGTGCCTTGAAACAGGCCCAGCTGGAGGAAATACTGCTTGATGTTACTCTATGGTTACCCTCTCCTCTCCAGGGATACCAAAAGGTCACTAAGCAGCCAGCTGCTCTAATGGGCTCTTCCAGCTGCAGCTGAAGAGTGGGAATATTAGGGAAAGAATAAAACCCCTGGCATCTACTTAAACAATCAAACTCTAATGCAAGGCAAAATGAACTGGCTCATGGCTCAGGTGAAAAGCATGAGTACAGCTGCCACCTGCAAACTTAGAACATGAGTCCTTAGAACAGGATTCATCACTCATCTATTTATGAAGGGAAAGTTCATGCAAGAGGAACCAAAGCCTGTGCTGAAATACAGTGTCATACAAACATAACCCAGTCTGCTGGGGACAGGAGAAGAAGATAGGGGGTGCCCTAATGACCCCCTAGAAAAGCCAGGTTGAATCAGCAACAATGCCATGAGCCCAAGAGATTAACATGATTTACCCAGTGGTAAGGTCAGGACTAGAACCCAGAATGCCAGTCTCCTAAGCTCCCCACCCACATGAGCCACACATCCAGCTATGCTGGCTGGTGTGGGAAAATTACCTTTTTCTCCAAAGAATTGTTACCACATCTACAGAGCAAATACACATCTACACAGAGAACTGAGAGCTGCCTTGTGCTGCTGTTGGTTTTGCAACAGGAAGGTCTATATAAATGCATCGAACAATGTGGTGCATTGATCCAGGCTCCAAAGGGCAAAGGCTGGAAGAGTTTAATGTATAGATTCCCCTGTGGAATGGAGAGGACCCCCAACACCCTAGGCTGCTCTTTTTCACCTCAGCTCATACTCCATCCCCAGCAGCCCAGACAGACTGCACTCTTGTAGCTGGAAGTGGGCTCCAGCGCTAGCAACATTTATATGCTAGGAAGGACTGAGGACTATAGCCCATAAAGGACGAGAGGCAGGTGATCTCTATGGCCTGAATCCAATACGGGTGCTGTGTTGTCTCCTTTTTAAAGACAAGCTGGATGGCAGGAGAAGGTACAGTAGTCACGCAGTCCAGGATTACAAAGAGACAAGTTAATAGTGCCCCTATCAGAACATTCTTGGTCCCTATGGACTTGAAGATTTGAGATCACTTTCTGGAGTACTGCTGGTCTCCTTTGTCTGCACATCAGGGAGGTTAAAGGGTAATGAGAAGGGGCTGTGAGTAATTCTCATGCAGCTCAGGGCAGGCTGACATTTATAATCCCAGACCAGCTACATAGTATGTTAAACTCAGCTGTGGCCCAGCAGGCCTTGGGCTATTCCCTTCCCAGCTGGTTAGGACTCACAGGTGATTATGGATATCTAGTAAGTGGGACCTTGGTATTGCCAGATTCTGTGATTTAGCAAATGACCTGGCTTCTCCTGCTTTCCCCCCTTTCCCATTAGAGAGGGCCCCAGAACCCCCTGTCAGAGAGGGATCTTCAGCCAGTGCCACAACCTGCCATTCCAAACCTGTCTCCAGTATTGTTCTCTAGGACATGTCCACTCACAGGATGGAATCTCTCCTGCCTGGATGTAAGCACGAGGACTGGACAGGGGGCGGAGGGAGGATGCTTAAACGGCTGTTTAAATTTCAAGCTTATCTCAAGCAATTGAGTTCATGGATAGAAAATGGTTCTGCTTTGTCTCAAGAGGAACTGCTGGCCCCTCTCCCTGCTAACACGTCACAACAGCCTCACGCCCTGAGCCACTGAAGAATATCCACCGGCTCGGCCCAAGTTTATGTTATCATACTGAGGTGCCAGGTCTGTGATCGTGTCAGTCTCTAGCATGGCAGTTTGCTTCATGAGCATCTGTGCCCTGGTCCACTGATATTACAGGATGCTGGGAAGGAGGCTCAGCACCTACCCAACCAGGGATCTCTATGTTGGAGCATGCAATCGCTTATTTTCAAAACGTCATACGGCCTGAGGTGAATTCAAGCAATAAAGCTCCTTTAACTGCCACTGTGTAAATCAGCAACCTGCTGAACAAACACAACAGAAGGATACGAAGGGCTTAGCCCCAGCTGTAAACAAGTGTTCACTTTTAGGATGCAGTTTAGGGAAGAAGGATTGTCCAGGTGTTAGGACACTACCCTGGGACTTGGGAGACCTGGGTTCAATTTCCTGCTCCATCACAGGCTTCCTGTGTAACCTTGGGCAAGTGATTTTGCCTCTCCATGCCTCAGTTTTCCACCTGCAAAATGGGGATAATAGCACTGCCTGCCTGCACAGGGGTGTTGTGAGATAACTATGCTCAGATACTGCGCTAATGAGGGCCAAATAAAAGCCTAAGTCAATGGTTGTTAAGGCAAGGAGATGGAAGTTAGGATACCTGGCTCTGATGCAGTGTTGCTGTGTGACCTCGATAAAGTCTCTTCACCCCTCTTTTCAGCAGCTTCCCATCTGTAAAATGGGGCTCATACCACCCTCCCCTCCCAAAATGATGCCTGTAAAGGGCTTTGGGATCTTTGGATGGAAGGTGTTAGAGAAGTGGGACATATCTTTAGTTACAAAGCTCAGCCAGTGGAAGAGACAGAACTCCCTGTGTGTGGGATCTGTTTGTGATGTAGGCACTCTCTGAGATGGTGACAAACATACACCAGCGCTCCACGGGAGGTACATTAGAAGACAGCCATGTCCCTCGCCCCTGGTGGGGCAAGATGAGCCACAAGGCGGCACTGCTTTGGCTGTGTGTAAATAGTCTCCAGTCTCCAGCTCTCCCAGGCCTGGCTTTTTTGCCAGCAATAGACACAGTCAAAACCTGGAAAAGATTACCCAGCAAATGGCAACACCATAAGTCAGCTCACGTAGGCCCTGGGTCACTGGAAAGGCTCACAAATCTCCACAAACTCTTGGGTGAACTCAAGCACTGTGACAAACCCTCCAAACCATGGGAGTTTTCCCTGACTTTGTCCTAAATTTTTCTCACAGTCTCCACATTCAGGTACCTAGAAATTCAGGGCCTGAGCTGGCTCCCATTGAGAACAGTGGGACCCTCACTACTGATCACAATGGGAGTCTGATCAGGCCCCTTAGTAACTGTCATTAGTGTTGTTTGTTATGGGCCTGATCTAAGGTCCATTGACGTCAGTGGGGTTTGGATCAGGTCCTAAAATAATGAAGCAGAAGGAATTTCTGTGCAGAATCTTCAGCTGGGCTGTTAGGCATTTAAGCTAGTGCTTCTCAAGCTATCTGATGTAGGGGACTGGCAATTTTTTTTTCCAATGTGCGCACAGACCGGCAGCCGATGGCTCGTGGACTGGTACTGGTCCGCGGACCACCCCTTTGAGTAGCACTGACTTAAGCTATCTGCCTGGTGGCGACTTGATCCATGACCACCTCGACAGAGCCAGGGCTGCTGAGCCTCAGGGTCAGACAGCTTCACCCTGGGGAAGTGCATGTCCCACAAGTCTATCTGCTCTCACTGCCAGGCTCCTGCTGCTACGGACATGTCAGGGCTGAACAGAGGGGCTATTGATCCTTCACTTTGCCCCAGAGCAGCTCTGTGGGTCAGGCAGAGAAACCAAGGGCTTTTTTGCTGTTTAGTCTTCCTGACATCTCCTCAAGGCACAAATCAAAGCCAGGCTTCCCCCTGGAAAAGGGACTAACTCCCAGAAGGGAAAAATCAGCTCTGGCTGGGTGAAAAGTGATTCAAGTCAGCTGTATTATCTCAGAACAAAATTCAGCCTCTTACCCACTCACGGTTCTCTCAGCCTCACAGAAGCAACACAGCGCTGGATATCGCACTGACTCCGTGCAAAGCAGAGACTGTTATAACATTTTGAATGACCTGACTTGTGCGGTACACAATGAAGGTGGGAGGAACATGCCTTTGTAGAGTAGAGGAATAAGGTAGTATCCCTTTAAGTAGTCCGTGGGCTCCCTAGTGGCGCTCACAGTGTTCTGTGGTTTAGAATCCGGCAGAACCCAGTGTACCTGAGCCTCATGTGTTTGGGTATGTTTAGGAAGTATGGTTACTTGGGATCCAACTGTGCCCATGTGGTTTCTTCATATTGCCTTTTGGGTAAAGAGCAACAGACAGCAAAAGCCTTTAAAAAGTTGGAGGACCCAATGGATCAGGAAGTCTGACATTCTCCCTGGCCAGCTTAAGGGCAACAGGCAAAGTTCTCCCCTGGGATCTATGCAGTGGACTAGGCCTCTGACCTCCTGCTCCACCCTTGTGTCCCCTGAAAGTAGTGAGCTGGATCTCAAAGGAGATAGGTGCCCTCTCTCTCTGGGAGGGGGATTTTGCCTTCAATGCCATTTTCCCTCTCCCTCATGTTCGTTCTTTTTATGTTTTAGGTATAAGCCCAAACGGTGGTACACAGCCTATCCCAGTAACAGGCCTGTGCACCCTGATGCTGTCATGACCCAAACAAGGGCACTTTCAGTAAGAACCCCAAAGGTAACTGGCAGTCTGGGAAGCTTCAGTCTCCCACACACAACCTGCATTCTCTCCAACCCTCCAAAGTGCTGCAGACCACTGAGCCTGGGGCCCATTGACCTCTTGCCACCCAGCTTCTTCAGGGCCTGGCTGGATGGCCCACTCTGGAGCTCTGACCAGGGGGAGGCCAACCTGCTCCCCTCATTTGGATTCTTCTGTGGGTTGGCAGCTTGCCTACCTGCCCCTTTCTATTACAGCAGGATCAGGAAAGCTCCTTGACTCCGGCCTCTTGTTTATAGGCCCTTATATCAACCTGGAGCTGAGCCACCCCAAACTGGGCAGCACTCAGAGGGCATCTCCTTTGGTTTTATTACCAAGCCACCCCTTTGGTGAGAATATTATGGAGTACTTTATTCCTCAAAGATGAGCAAATTCCTGCCAACTAAGGATGGGGGCCCCTGTTCAGATTCCTGCCATGACACAGGCAGACTACACAGACACACAAGCAAACTCAACCTGGTGGGTTTCACACCCTCCAAGAGGTCTTCACTTAAACAGGGTCAGCCTAACCGTACATCAAGAGAAGAAAGAAAGATCTTTGGTAAAGCAACTCTCCCAGTGCCTGTGCCCTGTACAAGCCGTAGCTGAGGGTGAACTGGAGGGGAGAATGAGGTGTGAGAAAAGCCACAAATATAGCCAAACTTACTGACTCTCTGAGCCACATACAACAACCTTCAGAAGTTCGGAGCTGAGGCGCATCTGCCAGGGCTCAGGACTTCAGCCCCTCTCCTGCTGAAGCCCTGAGCCCCAATAGGTGCGCCAGCCCTGAGATCCCCCCTCCCCTCTGGGAAGAAGCCCTGATACCTCCCCTCCCTGCTGGTCAGAAGTCCCTACCCCACCACCCTGCTGCAAGGCAGAGGTCCTTTACTCCCCACCCCCCCAGTCTAGTTGGGGAATGGGCATGTGGCTCACAAGCCACAGTCTGGCCATCCCGGAAACATCAACTTTCTGCTGAAGTGGTCCAGACACCACAAGGAAGAGCCATAGCTCACTACCTCGCCGAGCACAGTGGCAGTCAGTTATGAACGTGCCATTTCTCCTCTCCTGTGACCCCTTGTTCTATTGGCTCACTTAGTGGTGATCTCATTTTGCCATACAACTGCACCAGACAGACATTTAAAAAAATAAAAATACTAATGAACCTCTTCCGCTGACTGTCCTTCAACACCTGCAGCTCTCATTTCTGATACCAACTGCCAGGCTACAAAGAGTCAAAAACTCCATCCCAAATTAAGAAGGTAGGTAGTAAGTATACTGCCCCGAGCATGACGCTTAGATATAAAGGTGCAGAATAATTTCAACTAGTACATTTTTTTCAGTTATGCCACAGCGTGGTTATGCCAGTGAAGCTCTAAAGGCAGAGCTATGCAGAGTGCACTTTTTATGGCCTGTAAAGTCAGTTACACAGATGCTGGACTTCGCTGTGAGGTCTGTTCTGAAAGTAGAAGTCATTGCCATAAAAACTTCTTTAAACAAACACACAATCAAATCCAACAAAATAGCTCCTGGGCATCGTAGTGTCCTAAAAGGCTGTTACGTCTCTCACTCCCCTTCCCGCAACCGTGCCTCCCCTAAAAGCGTTGGCGGTTTTAATCCATTCTAGCCCTTGTCTCTTTAAAGACCTGCTCTGTCCTTGTTGTCTTCATGTCTTCCCCTGCGTCTTTACAAGATTTCATGCTTTCCCTGGTTTCAGAGTAACAGCCGTGTTAGTCTGTATTCGCAAAAAGAAAAGGAGTACTTGTGGCACCTTAGAGACTAACCAATTTATTTGAGCATGAGCTTTCGTGAGCTACAGCTCACTTCATCGGATGCATACTGTGGAAACTGCCTTTCCCTGTTTCCCCTCCCAAAGCTAACCAGATTCAGCCTATAAACACGTGGAGTCTGGTTGGCTCCCGGTCCCTGGTGGTCCCTCTTCGTGAATAGCAATAGGTTGCTAGGAGAGATGTCTCCCTGTGAGTGGAGAGAACCACCAGCTGCAGAGGTTCAGCTGTGTCTCTGTGCTGGCTGGTTTGGGCTCAGGTCCATTGGATCTCAGTGGGAGCTGCTGAGTATTTCGTTCGGGGGCCTAAGTGGGAGCTGGGCTCTTTGGAAACTCAGCTACTCACCTGATTGGAGTATTCTTTCCCTTTGGGAATCTGAGCCAAAGCCCCTGCCACCCCCTCTACCCCCAAAGCAGCAGTAATCCCCCCTGAGGATGATGGTCTTTCTTGAGCATAACCTTGCCCCTCTTCATTTCCATCAGGCATATCACTATCTCCTCTCTCTAAGCCCCTTGTTAAACAAAGCTCTGAGTCCTGTACAATGTTTCCTGTAAATAAATAATCCCAAAACATGGAACCAAACTCCTCCTTCCCCCAGTTCCCTTGCATTGGCCACTCCAGCTGAGTTTCCTGGAACCCAGATGTCATCGGACCTCGCTGGGAGCCTGCAGGCTCTTTCACTTTAATGTTGTGCCTGTAGAAAAACTGGAAGGGGATGCTCTAAACATCAGTTTGGAAATACCAGTCTGGGCTGGAATCACAAGCCCCAGTCATAGCAGCTCTGAGTAAGCCCTTCAGATTTCCAAGATGGCTAAGTTTAGTACCATACAGGGTGTCTTTTGAACAAGAACTTACAACTAAGGTCCTGGCTGCTCAGCATGGCCTGACACTTTACATAAACGGCAGGGTTGTAATCTGCCACTATTGGCCAAAAGTTTCCTCTTCCCTACTCATGTGCTGCCCTCCACCCCAGAAGTGGCTGCATTTCACTGGTGCTGTGTGACCCATAGATCGTAAAGCCATTTGGTGTGGGGCGAAGGGTGCTTTATAATTGAGAAGTCAGAACCCAAGCTGTGATTAGACAACTCCTACTTCCACAGAGCTGGATTAGGCATTGATTCCACCATGAGCACTAGGAAAGGCCTTCCCAAACTCTGTGATGTCCTGTCACCAACTGTAGCCAGGATGATGAGTTACACAGCAGGAGGCAGATTCCCAGGCCGCAATGAATCCTCATCTGAAGTGTAAGCACTTCAAAGGGTGTCTCGGGGCTCCTTTGTCATTATAAGGTCATCTCCGGCAAGCGTGGGAAAGCGTTTACTCACTAGTGACTGTGCTGCCTTTCTCTGACTGGACTGATTGCCTCTGATTACAATACGAAAACTGCACACACGGTGATTATATGTGCACAGGCATCCTGGATTTCTTCCAGAGGATGCTGGAGCTGGGGAGGAAGGAAAAACCCCTAATGTTTTCTTAAAGTGGTGTTGGTGAAAGTGTCAGACCAGCGGCCACGGAGACCAAAGTCCACCTATCCAGAGAAGAGACTGGGCACAGAAGGTGGCAGCACAAGTTTTCCAACACCAATAAGCTTCAGTCTTAATATGGAGGAGTCGCCTCCAGGGATGAGAAGGGAGTTCAGTTTCCTTGGCCCAGTCAGTCTGTGGCCTGGCCAGTGGTCTGAGAGAGGTGGCTGCACTGGACGGAGACCACCGTCTCACGTCAGCCACCAAAGAGCTCCCCAAAAGAAAGAAGAGACTTTCCATTTGTACCTGCTGGGAGAAAGCTTTAGAGGGTCACTCTTTCCCTTCGCCAAAGAGGCCAAGTTTTCTCCATCTCCACAGACTCTGCCCCAGATGGGAAAGCCCTTTTGGGCTGCAAGACTAATTCTGTCTGTTGTGGTTTGCAAGGGGGCAGATAATGATCATTCAGGAAGAGCCAGTTACTGTGTTGTAGTCAATAGCTCTGCTTCCAATGAGTGACTGATGGCAAGCAATGCCCCGGCTGAGGTTCACGGAGTCCAATTCTGTTCCAGCTGAGGTCAATGGGACTTTTGCAGTTGACTTCAAGAGGAACAGGACTGGGCCTGTGTCTGTGAGCTGCAGTGCATGGAAACTCACAGCTAAGCTGGAGTTCAGGCAAGACAGGACATGCAAGAGGCAGCAGAAAGGAGCGAAGAAGAAAAGAAGTGAAGGTTTATTTGCTTCCATTTCCCTGCCTCACATTTACCCGTCTGCCATTAGCTCATCAGGGAATTATTCCCCACAGCCATATTTCCTTGTTTGACGTGATGCCTTTTGTCCGGTTCACTCAGGGCAGGCAGGGTGAAGGCAGGAACAAGGACCTTGCTCCCGGAGGGGGATTACACACCCAGTCAGCCTCCTAAACAGCAATTTTTGGCTGCAGCTCTTCTTTATTTGACATCTCATTAAATTGCCTGGTGTTATGTACAAGCAGTAACTTACTGCTGGGCTGGAGTTCCCTGCTCTGTGAGCTGGTTCCTGAGAGGTATCAGGATGTCATGTTAGCTATGGCAGAACTTTTCCACTAGCTGGAAGGGAAAGCGATGCTATAATCGCATGCCCAGCCAATAACATAGCAGCTGATGTACCATGAGCTGCCAGTACTATCTCATACCATGCCAACAAAGCATACCAGTGCTATAGCGGACTGTCCTACCAATGCTACATCCACCCACCATGCTGATGCCCTGGAAGCCCTGCCAACATCATAGCCACATGGCACACCGATGTGATAGCAGCATATTCTGCCAACATCACTGTAATACATATTGGCACCAGTATGGCAGCCATTAGGTTCCACTGAAGCAGTCCACCCACACTAGAGTCTTTGCGGCGAGCAATCCTGGGGCCTTGGAAGGATGCCTAATGGGGTATCACAGGTGAAGCACTCCTTGCCAGACTGATGCCCCCTCCTGGTCATGCTGGGGATTAGCTCAAGGCCGACGCCCATGTCCACAGTCTGAACACTGGCACCGTCTCTGCTCCCGCCTGTGGCTCCTCTCTCAGCTCCCAGGACCACAGCATCCTCTTCTCTACTGAGCCCTCTGGCTAGGTTGTCGTCTGTGTTTCCGCTTTCCAGGGGTAGGTATCTCTTTCCATCTGTCCAGCCACTTCCCTAGTGGCAAGTCGGGGGGACCCAGATCCACCCATTACTCTAGGCACGAACCCAGGGCCCCTGTAAATAGCAACCTCCTGCTGCTCCTCTGAAACCTCTGTCAATGCAGCTCTATTTCCCTAAGCCACTTCCCCATGGCCCCAGCACCTTCTTCACCCCCACCTCAGGGCACTTCACTGCTCAGTCCCAGGAGCCAGCCAGAGCTCAGTCCAAGGTGCATACAGCTCTCTCGGCCCTCCAGGGTCGCAGTCCTCACTCCCTGGGCTCCCAACAGCAACTGAACTACTCGATCTGGCAGCTCACCTTTATATGGACCTGCTATGGGCCCTGATTGGCTGTTCCTCACAGCCCCTGTCCTATTGGCTGCTCCCCACGCAGCCTCCCTATGGCCCTATTAATCCCGTCTCTGCCAGCGTGGGGTGGATGCCCCATCACCTGGGGCTAAGACAAACAATACAGCAGCACACTTTAGTGATGTTTTTGGAGCATACCATGCCAGTGCCCTAGCAATATACAATGCCAGTGTCACAGCAGCGTCTCATGACACACCCGTGACTGAGAAGAATGTGGGTCTCCCTGAAAATGTGCAGGGATCAGAGTGGGCCATCTGGTCAGACATTGCTTAGTGTTTTGAGATAGGCTGGGAAGGTTGCTGACTTTAATGCTAAGAGGTAACAGACACAGGCTGGAAATGGGATGCTGGGAAGCGCATCTGTTCTGCTTTTCCCAGCATTTTTTAAATTTGAATTTTAATAGTGTTTAAAATTTGAATCGCGTATTGAAAAGCTAGCTGGAGAGGCAGCATAGGCTCATGGCGAAGGCACTGTGCTGGGACTCAGGGGATGTGAATCTATTCTTGGCTTTGCCACTGTCCTGCTGTGCACCCTTGGGCAAGTCACTTCCCTGCTCTGTGCCTCAGTTTCCCATCCTACCCGTTTCTGTCTCGTCTATTTACTTTGAAAGTGCTTTGGGGCAGGGACTGCCTTTTGCCAGGTGTTTGTGCAGGCTCTAGTGCGAGCGGTTGGAGCTGCCAGGTGCAATTGTAGGACGAATTACAAACACCACTGCTGAAAGTGCCGAGGGGCAGAGCCGGGGGAGCGGCGGGAGGGGAAGTGAGTCACGCAGGAAGTTCAGAGGTGTGCTTTTCAGTCTGTCAGCTCCAGTGGTGAAAGTCGTTGCCAGGCAGCATGTGTAAACATGACAGGGCAGCGGAGCTTTTGTTTACTGGCTGGAAAATGTGACTGTGTGGCACAGGCTAATCAGCTGCCTGAAACAATGGGCAAGTGTTTTCCTTGTGGGAACTGGATCCTATTTGTTTTCTCTTTTGTGTCTGGGTTTGGGGCAGGTATGGAGAGCGATTGACCTTTCAGATTACAAGCTTTCTCACAGATGTAAATTATGGCCTCTCTTAGCCCATGTGACTCACCAAACCAAGCCACAGAATTTGTTTCCAGTGCCCTGAAGATAAAGTACAAAGCTCCTTGTCTGTGCAACAACTATCAGCAGCTCCTAAATTAAGGGAAGACAAACTCCTGACATTCCCCTGGCTTTTCCCCCTCCTATAATTTCATAAAACTGACTCATTTCCAAGCAAGTTTAAAGTGTTTCGATACCCTCCTTCATCATTAGCCACGTCATCAGAGGGCTGGAACAGAGAGGGTTTAGATTGTAAGCCTTTTTTGGGATGGGAGCTGTCTCTTACTGTGAATTTGTACGGCAACGAACTCAATGGGGCCCTGATCGGTGCATCACCACACTCATGTAGATAATAAATAATATCATAATAGACAGGAGGAAAGCTCTGACTTCTCCCAGCACTGGGGAATTTCAGGGATTGTCCATGTAACAGTCCAGGACATTTTTTCCCCTGAAGAAGGGTATCATGTCTTTAAGGAGGCTACCCTCTGCTCCTCCCCCTAGTGGGAGGAGCCAAGCCTCCGGGACTCTGCAAATGAGCAAGCAACAAGTCAATATCGGGGAAGGCTGTTGGATGCATGTGGATTGACCCTTCAGCCCTGTAAAGTGAATGAGGCACCATCAGGAGATGGGACCAAACAAGGGCAGGAACTGCATGTCTGTGACATTGAAAGGCCATGAGAAAGGCCCAATGTACGTGGGTCACGCTTGTGGGAGGGAGTCTACAGGCAAATTCAGTCCCTAGTTACCTCCATGCATCCCCAGTGAGTGTAGTAGGGTAGCATGGGCAGAATTAGGGGCTTGTATAATTTCTGGGCCGCTTTAAGGCAGGATCGATGGTATATGAGTAGATGGAGTTCAGGTCCTTGGGCAATGTAAACACAGTGGATTTTATTATCAGGAGAAAGACTCCCAGATTAGGAGCTGTATGAAGCAAAGCAGTATGCGTGGCACTGCCAACCCCCAGTGTTCAGAAACCAGGAGTCAGGCTCCAAAACGATCAGGAGACTGGCTTAAAATCATGAGATTTTTACAGTCTAATACATCTGGGGTCTCTGGCAAGGGGTGGCTCAGCACCTCCTGTGTGTCGCGCATGGCGAACGGCTGCCCTTGAGTGATTGGAAAGTGTCCGTTTCTGCAGACAGAAATTTACAATGCCCAGCGCAGAGCCCTGAAACAATTCCCAGCCGGTTCCAGGGCCAGGTTTCATCTGCTCAGGAGCTGGCTTGCCGTGGGGCTGGGTGATCCCCAAAGGCTCGATCCAGAGGCCCCTGCAATCGCTAGGAGTCATTCCACTGACTTCAAAGAGCCCTCAACCAGCTCAGCAGCTGCTTTTCTCCCCACATTCCCCCAGGAGGAGGTGAGAGCAGGGGGGTGCCTTGCTCCGTTTGTTTATGAGCTAGGCTAGGCGTTCTGGCCTCACTGACTGGCTCCAGGGCTCAGCCTGCAAAGCCTAGCTCTGGGGGCAACGATTTGTGGTGTCATTTATGTGAGTTTTAATTAAAACAACCCGATAGAGAAACTTCTGTATGTAATACAAACAATGAAAGGCAAAAAAATCACGCTATGAACCCCGTGCCTAGTTGCTCCTCCCCTGGCAGTTTAGCTAGTCAGGGCAGGCATTGGGCATGTTGCCAGGAAGATGATTATGCCACCATTGTTTCCTCAGGCTGGGAGGACTTGGGATGAAATCCTGGCCCCATTGAGGTTCATGGGAGCTTTGCCATTGAATTCAGCGGGGTCAGGATTTCAAACTCGATGGCCAGCAGGGACCTTAGACTCCCAGGAATGCCCCATGCACGGATGGGAGGCCAGACTGTCAGCTTCCCCTCCCGCAACCCTTATCGGTTTGCAAACTCCATGGCATTGTTTATGGGTGCTCAGCATTGGCCTAACTCTGCAACAGGAAGCACGGCTTGTGTATTTCTAAAGTCCCATGCCCAAAAATTACACCAGTGTCTGCAGCACCTGTTTGCAACCCTACAATAACAAACTAGGGCTCAAAGATATGCATTTAGAGTGTAAACTCTTTGGGGACAAGGGCAGCCTTTTTTCCCCTGTGTTTGTTCAGTGCCTAGCACAATGGGGGCCTGGTCCAGGAGTGCAACAGCAACACAAATAATGGAAATAACAACTTGATATGAACATGGCTCAACACAACCCTGCAGTGAAAAGCCACGGTGGGAAACCCCAGCAACTCACAAGCAACCCTACAATAATAAACGAGTGCTCATGAAAAGCCATGTTAATTGTGAGAGGTCTCCACGTGGGTAGATGTCCCGGTGGCAGATCCTTTTTCGGGATCAGGATCTAACTGAGGCAAAGAATAACTCCAATCAGATCTGTTTTCTTAGTTGCTCAGATACCACAGTGATAAATATAGTGAAGATACTAGATAGACAAAGAGATAATGCAGACCGATTAGATTACATAGCTCAGAAAAGGGATTCTGCTGAGAATGCCTTAGCACAGAATATCCAGGGTACGCAATTATCTGGGTCAGGTTGACTGAGCATCCAATGGTGCAACTGGTTAAGGGCACCGTTCCTGAGAAATAATGGGGTAACCTTTAATGTGTTTGAATGCACGTCACAGTGGCAGGCAGAGCTGTTCCTGGCAGAAATGATGGGTGGAAACAATGCCACCAGTTTGTTAATCTGCCCTGGCAGCGATGTAGTTTGCACTGAATTCTGTTTTCATACACTCACTTATTGCAGCTAAAGACTGAGATCTGACCGCGCATGGTCATTAAAGATTTTCCAGGCTTTATACAGGCAAACTGTCTGCTGGGTCAATGGGTAAAGGAGAGAAGAACTGAGCTCTCAAGAGCCCCATGACACTTGCCCTGCGGGGAGGAACATTAATTTCAGAGGCCTGGCCAAATTCCATTCTGCGCCTCTAAAATCCCCATCTAATCTCAATTGGAAACAATCTCTCTCGCTTGCAGCCTCGGCGGCTGTGTGGTGTTGCTGTGCACCGGTAAACAGTTAGCACCATCCCTCTGGGGAGCTGGCTCTTTTGAAGGTGTGACCCTTAATTAGGTGCATAAATAGTAGTTGAGCTGCCCCTGGCTGTGGGTGCTGACCACGTGAAATCCGGCCCTAGGTGCCTCTGGAAAATCCGACCCTTGGAGTGAAAGCTTGCTATGCCATGCCACTGGAGAAATACAGTTCAGCTGATCATTATCAATGCTGCTCTGCTCAGCAAGGCCTCAGCTGACAAGGACCAAAGCAAATGATCTTAGTGTCCAATCTTTATTCTCCTACTGGGTCTAATACTTACCGCATGGTACAGCCAGAAACACTGGATCTAGTAGGAGCCTGATTCGTAGAGGCACCAAACACCTGCGATCCCACTGGTCTGAATCACAGCTCAGCATCTCAGAATGATCAGACCCTAGTTCTATTAGGGTAGTGACCAGAGGCCCAAGTCAGGATTGGGGCCCCATTGTGTTGGGCACAGTACCAACCCACAGGAAAACACAGTCCCTTCCCCAATCATTTCCTGTCGAACTAAACTGCACAACTTCTATTTGCCTTTGGTATTATCACCTACTCAGAAGGAAACTGAGGCATGGGGGGTTGCTCAAGGCAAGGCTACAGAAAAAGTTCTTGGAATGTATTGGAGACAATTTTTTTATTTCAGAAGGTGGAGAAAGCTACTGGTGGGAGGCTGTTCTAGATTTGATTTTGACAAATAGGGAGGAACTGGTGGAGAATTTGAAAGTGGAAGGCAACTTGGGTGAAAGTGATCATGAAACGGTAGAGTTCATGATTCTAAGGCTGGGGTGGGCAAACTTTTTGGCCCGAGGGCCACATCTGCGTAGGGAAATTGTATGCAGGGCTGGGGCAGCGGGCTGGGGTGTGGGAGGCAGGGCGGGGTGTGGGAGGGGCTGTGATGCATAGGAAGGGGCTCAGGGCAAGGGATTGGGGCAGAGGAGAGGTGCAGGGTGTATGAGGGAGCTCAGGGAAGGGGGTTGGGGTGCAGGAGGGGTGCGGGGTGTGACGGGGCTTGGGGCAGGGAGTTGGGGTGCCGGAGGGGTGCAAGGTGCAGGCAGGGGGCTTAGGGCAGGGAATTGGGGGGCGGAGTGCAGGAGCGGTGTGGGCTCCAGCCTGGCGCCGCTTACCTAAAGCGGCTCTGGGGTGGCAGCAGCCAGGGCCTGCCTGCCTGCCCTGGCCCCACGCCCCGCCGCTCTGGGAAGCATCCGGCACCACGTCCCTGTGTGGCCCCTGGGGGAGGGAAGGGCATAGGGCTCTGAATGTTGCCCTTGCCACACCTCCAGATACCTCCCCCGAAGCTCCCATTAGCCTCGGTTCCCCGTTCCCGGCCAATGGGAGCTGCGGGGGGCGGTGCCTGGAGGCAAGGGCAACACACGGAGCCCTCCAGCTCCCCCTCCCCCAGAGCCGCAGAGATGTGGTGCCAGCTGCTTCTGAGAGTGGCATGGGGCCCGTGGCACCACTGGGGGCAGTCCCATGGGCCAGATCCAAAGCCCTGAGGGGCCGGATCCAGCCCACAGGCTGTAGTTTGCTCACCCCTGTTCTAAGGAATGGTAGGGGGAGAACAGCACAATAAAGACAGTGGCTTTCATGACAGCAGAGTTTAGCAAACTCAGGCAGCTGGTAGGTAAAATCCCATGGGAAGCAAGTCTAAGGGGAAAAACAATTGCAGACAGCTGGCAGTTTTTCAAAGAGACATTATTAAGGGCACAAGAGCAAACTATCCCACTGTGTAGGAAAGATAGGAAGTATGGCAAGAGACCCCCCCCTGGCTTAACCAGGAGCTCTTCAATGATCTAAAACTCAAAAAAGAGTCCTACAAAAAGTGGAAACTCAGTCAAATTACAAAGAATGAATATAAACAAATAATACAAGTATGTAGGGACAAAATTAGAAAAGCCAAGGCAAAAAACAACATCAAACTAGCTAGGGACATAAAAGGAGACAAGAAAACATTCTGCAAATACATTAGAAGCATGAAGAAGACCAAGGACAGAGTAGGCCTGTTACTCAATGAGGGGGGGAAGACAATAACAGAAAATGTGGAAATGGCAGAGGTGCTTAATGACTTCTTTGTTTTGGTTTTCATCAAGAAGGTTGGTGGCGATTGGACGTCTAACATAGTGAATATCCGTGAAAATGAGGTAGGATGAGAGTCTAAAATAAGGAAAGAACAAGTCAAAAATTACTTAGACAAGTTAGATGTCTTCAAATCACCGGGGCCTGATGAAATGCATCCTAGAATACTCAAGAAGCTGACTGAGGAGATATCTGAGCCATTAGCAATTATCTTTGAAAAGTCATGGAGGAGATGGGAAACATTCCAGAAGACTGAAAAAGGGCAAATACAGTGCCCATCTATAAAAAGGGAAATAAGGACAACCCCGGAAATTACGGAATTACAGCCCAGAAGGAATTAAAGACCAGTAATTCTGTACCAGGAAAGATAATGGAGCAAATAATTAAGCAATAAATTTGAAAACACCTAGAAGATAATAAGGTGATAAATAACAGTCACATGGATTTGTCAAGAACAAATCATGTCAAACCAACCTGATAGCTTTCTTTGACAGGGTAACAAGCCTTGTGGATGGGGGAAAGCGGTAGATGTGGTATATCTTGGCTTTAATAAGGCTTTTGATACTATCTTGTATGACCTTCTCATAAACAAACTAGGGAAATACAACCTAGGTGGAGCTACTATAAGGTGGGTGCATAACTGGTTGGAAAATCATTCCCAGGGAGTAGTTATCAGTGGTTCACAGTCATGCTGGAAGGGCATAAGGAGTGGGGTCCCGCAGGGATCGATTCATCAATGATTTAGATAATGGCATAGAGAGTAATTTATAAAGTCTGGTTTCAGAGTAACAGCCGTGTTAGTCTGTATTCGCAAAAAGAAAAGGAGTACTTGTGGCACCTTAGAGACTAACCAATTTATTTGAGCATGAGCTTTCGTGAGCTACAACTCACTTCATCGGATGCATACCGTGGAGTCTGCTGCAGTTTCCACGGTATGCATCCGATGAAGTGACTGTAGCTCACGAAAGCTCATGCTCAAATAAATTGGTTAGTCTCGAAGGTGCCACAAGTACTCCTTTTCTTTTTATAAAGTCTGCAGACAATACCAAGCTGGGAGGGGTTGCAAGTGCTTCGGAGGATAGGATTAAAGTTCAAAATGATCTGGACAAACTGGAGACATGGTCTGAAGTAAATAGGATCAAATTCAGTAAGGACAAATGCAAAGTACTCCACTTAGGAAGGAACAATCAGTTGCACACGTACAAAATGGGAAATGACTGCCTAGGAAGGAGTACTGCGGAAAGAGATCTGGGGGTCATAGTGGATCACAAGTTAAATATGAGTCACTGGTGTAACGCTGTTCCAAAAAAAGCAAACATCATTCTGGGATGTATTAGCAGGAGTATTGTAAGCAAGACATGTGAAGTAATTCTTCCTCTTTACTATGCGCTGATTAGGCCTCAGCTGGAGTATTGTGTCCAGTTCTGTGCACCACATTTCAGGAAAGATGGGAACAAATTGGAGAAAGTCCAGAGAAGAGCAACAAAAATGATGAAAGGTCTAGAAAACATGACCTATGGGGGAAGATTGAAAAAATTGGGTTTGTTTAGTCTGGAGAAGAGAAGACTGAGAGGGGACATGATAACAGTTTTCAAGTACATAAAAGGTTGTTACAAGGAGGAGGGAGAAAAATTGTTCTTCTTAACCTCTGAGGATAGGACAAGAAGCAATGGACTTAAATTGCAGCAAGGGAGGTTTAGGTTGGACATTAGGAAAAACTTCCTAACTGAGTGGTTAAGCACTGGAATAAATTGCCTAGGGACGTTGTGGAATCTCCATCATTGGGGATTTTTAAGAGCAGGTTGGACAAACACCTGTCAGGGATGATCTAGATTATACTTAGTCCTGCCTTGACTGCAGGGGACTGGACTAGATGGTCTCTCATGGTCCCTTCCAGTTATATGATTCTGTGAAAGTCAAGATTATGCTGGAGCATGCTGGAGCTCCTGACTCCCCATCCAGAGCTCAGAACACAGCTCTCTTTCAATAACCTCTACATTTATTATAAGTACATTGATCATGAATGAACTATACAGGTATTTCTTCTGCATGCACCCTGTTAACAAGTCCATGGTTTATACAAGCGGCAAAGAGTCCTGTGGCACCTTATAGACTAACAGACATATTGGAGCATAAGCTTTCATGGGTGAATACCCACTTCATCGGATGCATGTAGTGGAAATTTCCAGAGACAGGTATAAATATGCTTCTATTTATAGCTGCCTCTGGAAATTTCCGCTACATGTATCTGACGAAGTGGGTATTCACCCTCGAAAGCTTATGCTCCAATACGTCTGTTAGTCTATAAGGTATCACAGGACTCTTCGCCGCTTATACAGATCCAGACTAACACGGCTACACCTCTGATAG
Source organism: Lepidochelys olivacea (assembly GCF_965140295.1). NCBI lineage: Eukaryota > Metazoa > Chordata > Testudines > Cheloniidae > Lepidochelys > Lepidochelys olivacea. The sequence continues at coordinate 18,678,988 of NC_140424.1, forward strand.
TTTATACAGTGGCAGTACAAGCAGGAAACCCCTTGATCACCCACAGATGTTCTTCAGAAGGATTGAGAGCTACAGTATACAACCCAAGGGTCTGATCACATCCATGTGGGCAGACCCCTGTTGTGTGGAGCCCAACCAAGGCCTAGGCCTCTCCCTGTTAGCAGCAGCAGTGTCTTAGATGGAACCGTTCTGAGGTTCCTGTTCCGTTCAGGATGAGGAGTGTAATTGGCCACAGAGGGAAAGTTTTGGAAGATTTGTAAATCCCAGATTTTGTGCAAGTTTCCCCCCAATCCTGCTCAACCGGTGGGTCACATCCAGTTCCATGGGGGTAATTCAGGAGGTAATTAGGGCACTCGTTTTTCAAATATTCTCAGCATCATACACATTCCTTAAGCAATTCTTGCCAAGCTTGGAGGTCACCTGAAGGTCATTCCGCGTCAAGCCTCAGCCTCACCTCTCAGCATGAGCCTTGCTTGTCTATTGCCTTGTTGGCAATGCACATGGATCTGAGTAATGGAAAAGGGAGCACTATATCCTTAAAGAAACAGTATCCCCTAGAGAGGATCCCAGCACAACTGAAACATCTCAGGACAACTCTCTTCTCCCCACAGATCTGAAAAAACAAGTGTGAGGAGTTACAGTTGGTGTCATAGTGGGGGCTTCTTGTTCTTAAACCTGCCTTGTAAGATTCCTCCTGACGGCTGCAAAGGCCTTTATAGCCCCTCTCCCCTCCAGCCACCTCAGTATATTCAGGCCCAGCTCATTGCAGGGCTGAGCTGTGTATGCCTGCAGCTAAAGCACAAAGGTCTGAATGTCTGTTTATGGGTAAGAGATAAAGTATCTAAGGCAGGATCTCTAGCCCAACCACACCTACATGGCAAGTGTTCAAAAGCCACAGCAGATGTATATGATTTCCCTACACTGCCTCAGAAAATGTAAATCCTGCTTGGGCTGTGAATATCCCCACAGCAGGAAGATGCAGCAAAAGCATTACCGCGTGCCCAGCAGACACAGGGCCTGAGCCAAAGCCCAGTGAAATCAATGGGAGTCAAAGGGAGCGGGGCAAAGTCTGGTACCTCGGGAGACTGAATTTAAGCCCCATGACCCCTCTCTATCTTCACAAATCATGTGAAACGTGCTTGTTGCTTCCTAATGTCGTAGCTTTGGGGCGTTCATTAGCTGGTCTCTCACAGCCGTACTCTTGCTTCTGGCCGAGAAGGCATTGTAGTTCAAATCCCACAACACAGTGCTGGGGGTTGCAGTGCTGGCAGAAAGGGGCCATCTTTTCAGCCGAGCCGTTTTGGCATGTTCCCTTCCATCTCTCATTAGTACTGACTTTCCCTGTCAAACAAGTCCTGATAGTCTGCACAATCAGTGAGCGGCAGTAACCTTTCTTTGTAAAGCCAGCGGGATTCCCTGTGACCATCCCAAAAGAAAACCATACATCTACCAAGATTTGTAATGCTATCCAATTTATAAGCTTAAGCAGGCTTGGGTCTGGAGGGGAGACCACCAAAGAAACCTACGGATGGTAGTGATTCAGTATGTGACCCTCTTCCTTCCGCATCAGCAAAGAGACAAGCCCCCCAAAGGACATTATGGGGAGCTGTACTCACTTTGAATTCTAATCCTGTCCTCCAAAGCACTAGCCTTTTGGCTGAGTTATACACAAGGTCTGATTATGTACAGTCAAGATCAAGTCCACTGTGCCTTTTCATAGAAATGTAGGACTGGAAGGGACCTCGAGAGCTCCTCTGATCCAGTCTCCTGCACTGAGGCAGGACTAAGCATTATCTAGACCATCCTTGACAGGTGTTTGTCTAAACCTCTTCTTAACAACCTCCAGTCACAGAGGTTCTTGACCCTCTCTAGGTAATTTGTTCCAATGCTTAGCTACCCCCACAGTTAGGAAGTTTTTCCTAATGTCTAATCTAAATCTCTCTTGCTGCAGTTTAAGCCCATTGCTTCTTGTCCTGTCCTGAGTGGATAAGGAGAACAATTTATCACCCTCCTCTTTATAACAGCCTTTTACGTATTTGAAGACTGTTATCATGTCCCTCCTCAGTCTTCTCTTCTCCAGACTAAACAAATCCAGTTTTTTCCCCCAATCTTTCTTCGTAGGTTGTGTTTTCTAGACCTTTAATCATTTATGTTGCTCTCCTCTGGACTTTCTCCAATTTGTCCACGTCCTTCCTGAAATGTGATGCCCAGAACTGGACATAATACTCCAGTTGAGGCTTTATCCATGCTGAGTACATTTGAAGAATTACTTCTTATATCTTGAGTACAAGACTCCTGCCAATACATCCCAGAACGATGTTTGCTTTTTTTGCAATAGTGTTACACTGTTGGCTCATATTTAGTTTGTGATCAATTATAACCTCCAGATCCTTTTTTTCTGCAGTACTCCCTCCTAGGCAGTCATTTCCCATTTTGTATGTGTGCAGCTGATTGTTCCTTCCAAAGTGTAGTAATTTGTATTTGTCCTTATTGAATTTCATCCTATTTATTTCAGATCATTTCTCCAGTTTGTCCAGATCATTTTGAATTCTAATCCTGTCTTCTAAAATGCTTGCAACCCTTCTCAGACTGGCATCTTCTGCAAATTTTATACGTGTACCCTCTATGCCATTATCCCAATCATTTATGAAAATACTGAATAGAACCGGACCCAGGACAGATCCCTGTGGGACTTGACTTAATATGCCCTTCCAGCTTTTCTATGAACCCATTGACAGCTATTCTTGAGTATGGTTTTGCAACCAGTTGTGCACCCACCTTTATAGCAGGTTAATCTAGACTATATTGCCCTAGTTTGTTTATGAGAAGGTCATGTGAGAAAGCATCAAAAGCCTTACTAAAATCAAGCTTTAACACATCTACTGCTTCCCCCATCCACAAGGCTTGTTACCCTGTCAAAGAAGGATATTAGGTTGGTTTGACATGATTTGTTCTTGACAATTCCATGTTGACTGTTACTTAGCACCTTCTCTTCTAAGTGCTTATAAACTGACTGTTTGATTATTTGCTCCATTATCTTTCCAGGTACTGAAGTGAAGATGACTGGCCTGTAATTCCCTGGGTTGTTATTATTCCCCATTTTATCGATAGGTATTATACTTGCTCTTTTCCAGTCCTCTGGGATCTCTCCTGTCCTCCACGAGTTCTCAAAGATAATCGCTAATGGCTCCGAAATTGCTTCAGCCAGTTCCGTAAGTATATTAGGATGTATTTCATCAGGCCCTGCTGACATGAAGACATCTAACTTGTCTAAATCATTCTTAACTTGTTCCATTTTAGCTTCAGATCCTACCCCATGTACACTGATGTTCACTGTGTTAGTCGTCTGATCACTGCTAACCTTTTTGATGAAAATGGAGACAAAAAAAGACATTTAACACTTCAGCCATTGCTGTGTTTTCTGCATTGTCTTTCCCTCTGCATTGAGTAAAGGGTCTACTCTGTCCTTGGACTTCCTCTTGTTTCTAATGTATTTGTAAAATGTTTTCTTGTTATCCTTTGTGTCCCTAATCTCATCTTGTGCCATGGCCTTTCTAATTTTGTCCCTACATGCTTGTGTTGTTGTTTTTTATATTCATCCTTCACAACTTGACCTAGTTTCCACTTTTCATGTGATTCTTTTATGAGCTTCAGGGTATTGAAGATATCTTTATTAAGCCAGGATGGTGTCTGGCATTGGGATAGTCTGTTCTTGTGCCCTTAATACTATCTCTTTAAAAAACTGTCAACTCTCCTGAACCCTTTTTTCCCTTAGACTTGCTTCCCGTGGGATCTTACCTACCAATTTTCTGAGTTTGCTAAAGTCTGCCTTCTTGAAGTCCTTCGCCTTTTTTCTGCTGTTTTCCCTCCTACCATTCCTTAGAAGCATGAATTCTATCATTTCATGGTCACTTTCGCCCAGACTGCCTTTCACCTTCAAATTCTCAACCAGTTCCTCCCTGTCTGTCAGAATCAAATCTAGAACAACCTCTCCCCTAGTCGCTTTCTCCACCTTCTGTAATAAAAAGTTGTCTCCAAAGTGAGAATGTAAGTGGGGGTTTCAACCCTAGTGTCCTGGCCAAATTCCAACCCACGCAATTACATTCTGCCTCCCTAACCTTCCTCTTGTTGTACTTTCCTCTATATTGAACAATATAAACTCCCCTTCCTTTTTTAAACAACTGCCATGTTCCAGCCCAGAAGTGGCTGCATCTTTGTGATGAGCAAAGTGTCTCTAAAATCCCTTTTGGATGAAAGGTACTAAACAAATGTCAAAGCCGAACCCTACTGTAGTTATCTGGAATTGTGCTCACTGGGGCAGTCTGATGAGCTACACATCTCACTAATGCCAGAAGATTTGCAGTCTCTCAGGTTTACCCCACCACACATCAGTACAAAGCAAACATGACAGTCCAGGACACTCAGCTTCAATAGCAAGCAGCCACAATTTCAGCTCATTGGACACTGACAAGGCTCCTTAAGGTATGGGATTAAAATATGTCATGCTCATATTCAGCCCTGCTGTGCAAAGTAGAACATATGTGTTGTCTAGTATTTGGGAGGCGTCAGGAGGCATCAGAAAGGGGTTGCAACCCATCAGATGTTTTTCTATCTATGCCTTTCTAACAGGCCCATCTCTGTGGTGCCTGTGTGCCATGTTTTGCCATTGTTAGCTGCCCATCTCACATAAAATCTATTGGGCCAGATCTTCCATAGAGATAAATCAGCGTGGTTGCAATGGAGATGCACCAGCTAACACCAGCTGAGGACCTGGCCCATTATTTTTAGGAGCAAGGAGGTATTACGAATCCCTTCTCCCATCCTGGTGTCTGCACCTTCTTTTTGCCCTGATCCTACCCTTGAAATAACCCTGCACTTTCTATGCTCCACACATTCCCCCATGAAACACACTTCTTTTGCCCTGCTTTCTCACACTCAGGAAGAGTGGTCGCTGCGACTGCCCTCATGCCATGTCTTGCTGTACTGTAGCAGTCATATCTAGCTTGTCAAACTGCCCAAGGCAATGGCCCATCTAAATGACATGCTTTGTAAGGCATGGTGCTATATTAATAATAATACTTTCACCAGCTATGGGTCCCAACATGTAAAGTCAGAATAAAACCACCAGAACAGTCTGCTGATTGACACCAATAAGATATATATTTTAGGGGGTGGGAGCTTGAGACTGAACACACACCAATAGAAACGTTCTGAACGGACAGAAGCATTGGAGTAATCCGAGGCATTTCCATTGGGGAGCTCTGAAGACAAAGCACTGAATCCAGCTTGCTCCTGTGGTTTATGAGGTCATCCAAGCCCCCAGAAGGGATTCGAGTTGGCTGTTATGTGGCTTCAATAAGTCACAGTATTTTGGCCACTCCAAAAAGCAACGAAATACCAGCGAAGAAGCTCACCCACGCAATGGTCCAACAAGGAATGTGACTCCGGCTCCTTGGAAGAGACCGGCATGTAGAAAACAGCCCACATTCTGCAGGCAGTCACATCCAGCCTGCCCCACTGAAGTCACTGAGGTAGCAAGGGTGTAAGTGAGCAGAATTTGGTTTAAGGAATTTAAAGGCACAGGCTGCTGGCTGCAGCAGGAGTGGAACTCAGCTGTCAAGGGGAAGATATGCCTAAGTGCTAGCAGGGACCCTAACTGCAGCGTGTCAGCTGAGTAACTGATTGGTCTTTCACAGGGGATTTGCCCTCACCGTCACCCACTGATCACTTATTCCAACGATTTGTTAGTTTGACCTTACAGGAAGTGTCAGGAATCCATGCTAACTTTAGCCACTCCCCTCACATTGTACCAGCGGCAGCTCTTTGTGAGCAGTGGCTTGGCAACTCTTTCAGAAGCTGCCAACGCCAGGCTTCCACAGGGCTCGCAGGGCTCTGCTCTAATGGGAAGGCTGAAGATGAGAGGAGAGGAGCTGTAACATCGGACTGCTCCTCGGCTGGTGACTCAGCTTCCAGGAGGCAGAAGATGACCTTGGCAGGACTGTAACCAGCTGCAGCCCCACCGCTGCCATTCACCTACAATGGCTGTCCCCGCAGGAGCGAGTGCGAAAGAGCCTGCATTGACTTGGAGTAGAGCTGGGGAGTGGAGCAGGGTGGGATAGCGGGCACTGACTCAGACCCACACCACCCTCCCGTGGCTCTGGTTCATTCAGTTCACAGCACACATACTATTAGTGTCCCTTACAACAGGAAATGCAGCCGGTAACTTAGGCACCACTTTGCTTTTTAGAGTCCCTCTTTTGTTCCAAGATGACCGTCTTTGCCGTTCCTTGTGGCATGTGCTGTCACAGTGACGTGTGGGTCACAGGAACTGCATTCACAGACATTTCCAGCGGGCTGGCACAACCTGCCTCCCTGGGTTTGCTCTGGGTTTCTTAAGCCTTTTCCATTGATCAAAGACTTTCATTTATAGGCAACAAAACAGCGTCTCTCCTCCGACAGAGAGAAGTGGAGCAAGAGGGGCTTGTATGTGCCATACTGTTATTTTTAAGTGTTGGGTTCGTACACACACACAGCTGACTGATGCAAGAACACCCGGCAGCCACCAAACCAGGGCCCGCTTTGCTCACCTGAGTGTACTGACTTCTTCATGCTGCCACCGTCGCGGACGTTACATAGGAACAAAATTCCGTGCCGGGATGGCTTTCCAAGTTGCTCCTGCGACTAATCCCCAGGGTGATGTGTGACTGGCTTAGTCCTGTTGTTCCCGCAGGCAGGGATCAGCCAGGGGAAGTGCACTCCTCCTGCACACTGGCTCCACACAACCCGGAGCTCCAGCGGAGGGGCAGCCCAGCACACTCCCAGCAATTAGAACACACCTTTCCTAATCTGATGTTCAGTTCTGGGCCGTTCCAACTGCGCTGACATTGGCAGGGGAAGGAGGAGAGCTCAGCCTCCCTGGTGGGTTAACCTTTTCCCCTCCAAACACAAATGCACTCTGCAGAATATTTCTGCCAGCTCCTGGGCCTGGAACCTCCCACAGATTGAACCTGTGCAGCCAGGAACAAAATCTACCTGAGTTTCTTCCTTTAAGCCCCGAGCCACCCCACCGCCGTTGACTCAGCCCCTCCCCGTCTGTGTGGGGCAGGATCACCCCAGTTCTAGGGAGAAGCGGTTTCTAGTTCAAAGTGCATTGCTGGCCTGTCAGCCTGATTAGTGTAAACATCTCCTCTTCGTTCTCCAAACCCGCATGGAGAGGCAAGGCTGCCAGGCAAGTGCAGCATTTGCTTAGCCTCCCGCCGTGGGGTTGTGTGTGTGCGTGCGTGTGTGTCACAGTGTGTGTGCGTGTGTGTGTAACCGAACCATTCACCACACCGAAGAGAAGCAGCCCAACAGCCAGCCACATACCAGACAACCAGCTTCACAAAGCGGAGGGAGATTCTCCCCCCTCACACACAGGTCCACTCATCGCCCTTCAGAGCATCTGGGGAGAGGGAAGGCTCGAGTCTGACACATGGTCTGGGTGTCTCAGGAGCCCAGAGACGAGACACATGCTTCCGATTACTGGCCATGTGAAGGGCATGCTGGGTAATTAGTAGTCAGGCAAACATGCTGAAGGCATTATTAGCACAGAAAGAGGAGAACATTAAGAAGAAAAGGCCAAAGAACTGGATTCTGCCCCATGGAATTGGACTCTTTATGGAGTTAGGTCAATGGAAAATTCCCATTGACACCGAGACTCACTCAGCAGGAGGAAAGGTGGCAGAACCTCCTCCCAAAGCCTTGTCTACATGAGAAAGTTGCACTGGTTTAACAAGAGGTGCAATTTTGAAACTGATTTGGTTAAACTGGTGCAAGCCCCTGTATGGATGTTCTTATTTCAGCTCAGAGTGACGTATTTCCATTTGGCTTAAGCCTATTAGGATCTGGTTTAAACTAAAAGAATATGAGCCAGATTTAAACTGAATTAAGCATGTCTACACGGTGGTTTGCACAGGTTTAATTGAAGTGGTTTAAACACTAATTTAAGTTAAACTGGCACAACTTTCTCATGTAGACAAGGCCTGAAATAAAAACGATGCTGTGGGAGGACTGACTGGCTCCTAGCTACAGTTTTTCACCTCTAGGCCACCAGTTTGAATCCAGCTCCAACCATTAGTTATTACCAGCTGATGGCTGTTTGGTGCCCTGTGTGAAATGAGTTTCTTGGGTCTCAGTCCAGGTTCCCCATGGGCAAGTGTCCACACCACACAACCCACCATCATAGCCGGCTCCAATTCCCGTCTCAGGAGAGCAGTTGAGGATTGAATGGGCCATGGAGCCTTAGCTGCCCTCTAACCCTCAGAAGTACTTGCATGTGTTGTGAAGGAAGCTGCTGAACCAGCAACTTTCACCAGCACTGGATTTGCACGAAGTAGTAAAATATTGACATTGTGGTTTGCAAAAGGCCCCCTCACCATGTTGTTGGCTGTGTGGCCACTGCCCTTAAAAGCCCCCTCCCCCACCCCTTCCTGGGACTGCGTAAGCACGTGTCTCATTACTGAGAGCCCAGGGCCATCCCTGTTGTATTCAGCAATCCAGAGGACAGGTGACTCACCTTCTTGCTTTTACTCCCACTGTAATATCCTGCAAGGAAGTCTGTTGCTTTGCAAGCTTGCCTGGCACAGGGTGGGTGTGCTCTGATCCTGGCATTACATGAGGACACGGAGAGACCAGTAGCCCATCCCATCATTAAACAGCAATACCTAGCTCTTCTACAGAACAAATCTCAAAGCACTTTACAAGTCATTAGCTCCATTTTACAGGTGAGAAACCGAGGCACAGAGAGGTGCAGTGACTTGCCCAACGTCATACAATGGGCCAAGGCCAATGATGAAGCCAGGAAGACAATCCACAGCTTGCTTGGTTGAATGCTAATCAAATATCCTACCGTCTGGGGTACCCCCCTTGTCTCTGCACCTCTGGTTATATTCACAGACATGGCTGATTCAAATACTATCATACTCACATAGAAACGTTTTGCAGAAGGTTCAGGGACAATTTACAGCTCCTCTCACATATTTGCATGTGTGTACAATTGTGTGTGTGGGGGACATGCAATTAGGTGTGCACAATTGTGTGTGTGTGTGCAATTGTGCATGCACGGTCATGTGATTGTGTGTGTGCACAGTCGTGTGATTGTGTGTGTGCTCAGTCATGTGTGCATATGATTATGTGCATCTGTGTGTTTGACTATGTATGTGTGTGCATGTGTGCAGAGCAGCTGCTCGACTGCACAAACACAAACAGCAAACTGTGGGGCAAGGTCTCTAGTGCAGGGCCAAATAAACGTGAAGAACTAGAAAATGGCTGGAGGGATTTTTTTATGAAACATCCATCAGACAAAAAATCCTTTTCTTGAACTGCCTGGGCCTCCGAATTATCCAGAGAGTCAGTAGTTTTGCTTGGAAAGGCAGGTTAATGTTTAATCCAATACAGAGCCCTCAAGCTGCAAATAGGTAAGTCATTTATAGCTCTTTTCTGTTCCCTAAGATAAGTGAGGGAATTTATTGCTCTTGAAAGGGGCGGGATTCAGAGTCCTGGCTTGCTCCAGACACAGTGCAGGCCCGACACTGTCTGGGTGAGCGTCCCACAGATGCAGCTCTGCCAAAACACCTCAGGCCTGAAGGGCAGCGCCTCTGATGTCCCAGTCCTGGGCCCCCATCAGCTCTGCCAAAGCACTTTGCTCCTAGCCTGGAGCACCCCTGTTACTGCAGTTGTGGGCCCCCAGGCAGCCCTGCTAATGCACCTCACTCCTGACCTGCAATGCTCCTGGCATTGCCAATCTTAGTCCATCCTCCCCATTCCCAGCGCTGCCAATCCACCTCAGGTATCATCAGTAGGAACCCCGCCCCCCGGCTATTCCAGTGCAGACTGTAACCAAAATTCAAAACCTTGACATTCTTCATGACATGGAATGCTTCTTTTCCAGCCAGCCAGCCAGCCTTGTGAGCCTTTAGTGCTGGTATCGCGTTTGAAGATGCTGCACGCTATCCAATCATTGTGGCTATTATTAGGAACAGGAAAGGGTTAACCGAGGCTACCATGAGCAAGGAAAGGCAGCAGGAGCTGCATTTAGGGAATAGGATGAGGCTCAGCAGGGCTCAGGGGAAGAGATTTTGTGGAGCAGGGCCCTGTTCCATCAGGCTGGCTGTTCTGCCACCAGTCAGGGAGGGAGGTGGGAGTGAGTAGAAGCCAGCGGAATGAGGGGCAAGCAGGAGAAAGGCACAATAGGGCCAAGGGAAGGGGTGCATGGGTTGAACAAGCCAGCAGCAGGCCAGGCCTCATCAACTTCTTTGGGGAAAAATATTCCTGACAAATGTAAAGGTGGAAACTAGAGTGATGGGGCCATAAATCGGCCGCATCCCCCTCTCCAGCGCTCTGTTTGTTTTACGTCTGATCCTGCCAGCTTCGTACAGTTGCACAGTCGCTCTGCCGTGGCTGCATGGCTGGAGGGCGCCTGGAAAGTTTTCCATCCAGCACACTCTTCCCTGTTTGGCCGAGCAGCAGGGGAAAGGGCAGCTGCCAACCCAAACAGTAGGTGAGCTGTGCCATCCACCCACTGGCTGGAGAGAGAGAGACACCCAGGGAAAAGAAAGTCAAGCAAAGCCTTTGAACTGGGAGTGAAGGGAGTGGGACCATACGGAGATGGGAGCTTGTGGCTTTGGCAGAAACTGGCTCCAGCGTGAGCTCGCTGGGAGGGACGGAGGGACAGCCTCAGTGCTGATGGATGTGCAGCGGAGTGCTGACTCCTCCTGTGCACTTCGTACGTCCAGCAGCCGGGAGGCACTGAGTCAGCAGAAGGGGCCAGCCAGGCAAATCACTGGCTGGAATAGGATCCCGGCTGGTTTCCTGGCTGCAAAGAAACGGACTTTCAGGGTAGTTTGCTCCCTGCTGGAGGCATGATGTTTCCACGCCAAGGGGAAGTTGCTTGCGACTGAGGCCAAGCCCAGAGAATGGCCAGCACTGGGAACATCTGGTACCTGCACGCCCAAGAATCAGAGCCTCTACCCTCCTCATCCTACAGCTAGCACTCAGAGCACCAGCTATCCCTTTCTGTTGCAGAGAGACCCCCTCTGCCGATAGCACAGTCTCCCTGCCTAAGCCAGTACCAGCACCAAACACCCCCCTAGCCCTGGCTGCTTTCCTGGCTTCTCAGAATCCTAGTAATAACACTGGGAGCTTGACAGCTTCAGAGCCCTGCCTAAACGGTAGTGAATTAACCCTGCAGTGAACTAAGGCTAGCATTGTCCCCATTTCACAGAAGGGCAAACTGAAGCACAGAAGCTAGCCCGGGGTCCTAGCAAGAGTCACTTTCAGACCTAGAATTAGGAGCACCGACGTTCATTTTCGCCCACCCAGCTAACTTTCTAGTTGCTGTCACATTTCGCCTGGTTCTCCCTCTGAGCCCTTGGAGGTGGATAACTGAGACACCTGGCTTCAGAGCGTTACCAAAAGGCCATTCCAATTGAAGAATTTCTGAGAACATTCCTGTAACAGCTAGTCTGTGGCATGTGCAATTTACACGATGAAGAGGTCTAGAGGGTTGATTGGCACTCGCCTGGCACGGCCTCCATAACTCATGCATCACTCCAGCAGTTGGGAGTGAGACAGCCAGAGTCATGCCAAGAACACTGTTATGCTGCAGCATACTAGCTATGTGTGTATATTTTTATATAAATTATATACTCACACCCACAGCTGGCTTGCTATGGCAGACATGGCAGGAAGGGGAGGGGTAAAAGTTTAATTGGCCAGAGTTTGGGATGGCTACAATATTCCTGTCTGGGGAAGCCAAGTGAGTCAAAGAAATGAGGCTGTCAAAGATGCATGCTAATGATGGTATAATGCCTTGTGGTCTAGCGCACCAGAGGCCTGGGTTCAATTTCCTGCTCTGCCACACACTCCCTGTGTGATGTTGAGCAAGTCACTTAGCCTCTCTGTGCCTCAGTTCCCCACCTGTACAATGTGGATAACAGCCCTGCCGTGTCCCACAGGAGTATTGTGAGGTGTTGAGATAGACATTAGTCTTTGTGTATGTTATATGTAACTCTACACATAAGAATGGCCATTCTGGGCCAGGTCAGTGGTCCATCCAGTCCAGTATCCTGTCCTCTTGCAATGGTCAGTGGCAGACATGTTAGAGGGAATGAACAGAACAGGGCAATTACAGAGTGATCTATCCTCTATCGTACAGTCCTAGCTTCTGGCACTCAGAGGCTTAGGGACACCCACAGCATGTGGTTGCAGCCTGGCCATCTTGGCTAATAGCCATTGATGGACTCATCCTCCATGAACTTATCTAATGTATTATTGAACCCATTTGTACTCTTGGCCTTCACAACATCCCCTGGCAACGAGTTCCACAGGTTGACTGTGCGCTGGGTAAAGAAGTCCTTTCTTACGTTTGTTTTAAAACTTGCTGCCTATTAATTGTATTGGGTGGCCCTTGGTTCTTGTGTTCTCTGAAAGGGGTAAGTAACACTTCCTTATTCACGTTCTCCACACCATTCAGAATCTTCTAGACCTCTATCATATCCCCCATTAGTTGTCTCTTTTCTAAGCGAAACAGTCCCAGTCTTTTTAATCTCTCCTCATATGGAAGCTGTTGCATATCTTTGCAGAGATAGTGCAACCAGAACTGAACATAGTATTCAATGTGTGGATGGACCATGGCTTTATATAGTGGCATTATGATATTTTCTGTCTTATTATCTATCCCTCTCCTAATAGTTCTTAACATTGTTTGCTTTTCTGACTGTTGCTGAACACTGAGCAGACGTTTTCAGAGAACTATCCACAATGACTCCAAAATCTTTCTTCAGTGGTAACAGCTGATTTAGACCCCATCATTTTGTATGTATAGCTGGGATTATGTTTTCCAATGTGCATTACTTTGCACTTATCTGCATTGAATTTCATCTGCCATTGTCTTGTCCAGCCACACAGTTTTGTGAGATCCTTTTGTAACTCTTTGCAGTCTGCTTTGGACTTAACTAGCTTGAGTAATTTTGTATCATCTGCAAACTTTGTCACCTTACTGTTTGCCCCTTATTCCAGATCATTTATGAATATGTTGAACACCACTGGTCCCAGTACAGATCCTTGAGGGACCCTGTTATTTACCTCTCTCCATTGTGAAAACTGACCATTTATTCTTACCCTTTGTTTCCTATCTTTTAACCAGTTAGTGACCCATAAGAAACCTTCCCTTTTATTCCATGACTGCCTACTTTGCTTAAGAGCCTTTAGTGAGGGAAGAGGTGTTGTCAAAGGCATTCTGAAAGTCCAAGTCACTATATCCACTTGCCCACTTGTCGACACCCTTCAAGAATGATAATAGATTGATGAGGCATGATTTTCCTTTATAAAAGCTGTGTTGACTCTTCCCCAACATACCATGTTCATCTATCTGTCTGATAATTCTGTTCTTTACTATAGTTTCAACCAATTTGCCTGGTATTGAAGTTAGGCTTACTGTCCTGTAATTGCCAGGATCTGCTCTGGAGCTTCTTTTAAAAATTGGTGTTACATTAGTCATCTGGTACAGAGGCTGATATAAACAATCAGTGACATACCACAGTTAGTAGTTCTGCAATTTCATATTTGAGTTCCATTAGAACTCTTGGGTGAATACCGTCTGGTTCTGGTGACTTATTACTCTTTAATATATCACTTTGTTCTAAAACTTCCTTTACTGACACCTCAATCTGGGGCATTTCCTCAGATCTGTCACCTTCAGTGAAGACCAATGCAAAGAATTCATTTAGTTCTCCTCAACGGTCTTGTCTTCCTTGAATGCTCCTTTAGCACCTTAATTGTCCAGTACCCCACTGACTGTTTGGCAGGCTTCCTAATTGCTAATTGCTGTTAGTTTTTGTGGTTTTTTGCTAGATGGTTTTCAAATTCTTTTCTGGACGCCCTAATTATGCTTTTAACGTGAGTTGCCAGAGTTTATGTCCCTTTCTATATTCCTCAGTAGGATTTGACTTCCAATTTTTAAAGGATGTCTTTTTTGTCTCTAACCACCTCTTTTACTCTGTTGTTTAGCCATGATGGCATTTTGGTGTCTTCATACTGTTATCTTTTATTTGGGGTATACATTTAGTTTGAGCCTCTGTTACGGTGTTTTTTTTTTTTAAATTTCCATGCAGCTTACAGGCATTTCACTCTTATGACTGTTCCTTTTATTTCCATTTAACCTCCTCATTTTTCTGTTGTTCCCTTTTTGGAAGTTAAATACTACATCAGTGGGTTTCTTTGGTATTTTCCCTCCTACAAGGATGTTAAATTTAATTACATTATGGTCACTGTTACCGAGCAGTTCAGTTATATTCACCTCTGGGACTAGATTCCTGTGTACCATATAGGACTAAATCAAGAATTGCCTCTCATCTTGTGGGTTCCAGGTCTAGCAGCTCCAAGAAGCAATCATTTATGGTGCTCAGAAATTTTATCTAGACTGCATCCCAACCTGTGGTGACATGTTCCCAGTCACTATGGGGATAGTTGAAATCCCCCCTTATTATTGAGATTTCTGTTTTTGTAGTCTTTCTACTCTCCCTGAGCATTTCCCAATCACCGTCACCATCCTGGTCAGGTGGTCAGTAATATATTCCGACTGCTATACTTCTATTATTCAAGTATGACATTTCTATCCATAGAGATTCTCTGGTACAATTTGATTCATTTAAGATGTTTACAATATTAGACTCTACGCTTTCTTTCACATACAGTGCCAGTCCCTCACCAGCACGACCTATTCTGTCATTCCTATATATTTTGTACCCTGCTATCACCATGTTCCATTGATTATCATCATTCCACCAAGCTGCTCTGCTACCTATCAATATCCTCATTAAATACTGAACACTCAAGTTCACACACCTTAGTATTTAGACTTCTAGCATTTGTATACAAGCACTTATAAAATTTGTCAATATTTAGTTGTGTGCCTTCATGTGAAATAATTGAATGGGACTCTTGTCGTTTGACTGTTTCTCTTCAGTTCCTACCTGTACTTTATCAACTTCCATCCTCTCCTCTTTACTAGAATCAAAAGAATCCCCTTTAATAAATCCTCCCCTAAGGGATGTCTCTGTCCGAACTGCGTGCACGTGTCAGCTTTCCCCCAGCCATTCGTTATAAAACTGCTCTACGACCTTTTTAATTTTACATGCCAGGAATCTGGTTCTGTTCTGGTTTAGGTGGAGCCCAAACTTCCTGTATAGGTTTCTCCTTTCCCAAAAGATTTCCCAGTTCCTAATAAACTGAAATCCCTTCTCCACACGCCATAATCTCATCCACACACTCAAAGCTTGCAGTTCTGCCTGTCTAACTGGTCCTGCACATGGAACTGGAAGCATTTCAGAGAATGCTACCATGGAAGTCCTCGATTTTGATATCTTACCTAACAGGTAAATGTGGCCTCCAGCACCTCACTCCTACTTTTCCATTTGTCATTAGTACCTACATAGACCACAACAACCACCGGCTCCTCCCCAGCACTGCACATAAGCCTATCTAGATCAGGGGTGGGCAAACTTTTTGGCCTGAGGAACACAGCGGGGAATAGAAATTGTATGGTGGGCCATGAATGCTCACAAAATTGGGGTTGGGGTGTGGGAGGGGGTGCAGGCTCTGGGATGGGGCTGGGGATGAGGAGTTTGGGGTGTAGGCGGGTACTCTGGGCTGGGACTGAGGGGTTCGGAGGGTGGGAGGAGGATCAGGGCTGGGGCAGGGGGTTGGGGCATGGGGAGAGGCTCAGGGGGTGCAGACTCCAAGTGGCGCTTACCTCAAGCAGCTCCCGGAAGCAATGGATGTCCCTCTCTGGCTCCTACGTGGAGGCGAGGCCAGGAGGCTTTGCATGCCCCCCCATCCTCAGGCACTGCCCCTGCAGCTCCCATTGGAGCATGTAGGAGCTGGAGCGGGCCCATGCCGCGGCTTCTGGGAGCCGCATGGTGTGGCCCCCGACCCAGCGCCATGGCTGGAGTGGAGCCGAGCCAAGTGATGCGTCCCTGACCCAGTGCCCTGGATAGAACGGGCCGAGCTGTGTGGTGTGGCTCGTGGGCCGGCTTAAAACAGCTCGCAGACCGAATCCAGCCCACGGGCCATAGTTTGCCCACCCCTGGTCTAGATGCATTGAGAAGTCCACCACCTTTGCACTTAGCAAGTAATTCATCATGTGGTTCTCCCGGTCATCACAAATCCAACTATTTATATTTCTAATAATTGAAATGGTTATATAAAATGGTTGTTCACTAGTTCTATCACAGCAGCACCTGGAAGTCTCAACCAGGATCAGGGTTTTACAAACACCTTAAGATGTGGTCCTTGTCCTACAGACTTTATATTCATATATATATATATGTAATTAGCAGCTGCACAACAGATTCATAGATTCATAGATTCATAGATATTTAGGTCAGAAGGGACCACTATGATCATCTAGTCTGACCTCCTGCACAATGCAGGCCACAGAATTTCACCCACCACTCCTAAAAAAGACCTCACACCTATATCTGTGCTATTGAAGTCCTCAAATTGTAGTTTGAAGACCTCAAGGAGCAGAGAATCCTCCAGCAAGTGACCCGTGCCCCATGCTACAGAGGAAGGCGAAAAACCTCCAGGGCCATCCAATCTGCCCTGGAGGAAAATTCCTTCCCGACCCCAAATATGGCGATCAGCTAAACCCTGAGCATATGGGCAAGATTCATCAGCCAGATACTACAGAAAATTCTTTCCCGGGTAACTTGGATCTTACCCCATCTAAAAACCCATCACAGGCCATTGGGCCTATTTACCATGAATATTTAATTACCAAAACCATGTTATCCCATCATACCATCTCCTCCGTAAACTTATCGAGTTTAATCTTAAAGCAAGATAGATCTTTTGCCCCCACTACTTCCCTCGGAAGGCTATTCCAAAACTTCACTCCTCTGATGGTTAGAAACCTTCGTCTAATTTCTAATCTAAATTTCCTAGTGGCCAGTTTATATCCATTTGTTCTTGTGTCCACATTGGTATTGAGTTTAAATAATTCCTCTCCCTCTCTGGTATTTATCCCTCTGATATATTTATAGAGAGCAATCATATCTCCCCTCAACCTTCTTTTAGTTAGGCTAAACAAGCCAAGCTCCCTGAGTCTCCTTTCATAAGACAAGTTTTCCATTCCTCGGATCATCCTAGTAGCCCTTCTCTGTACCTGTTCCAGTTTGAATTCATCCTTCTTAAACATGGGAGACCAGAACTGCACACAGTATTCCAGGTGAGGTCTCACCAGTGCCTTATATAACGGTACTAAAACCTCCTTATCCCTACTGGAAATACCTCTCCTGATGCATCCCAAGACGACATTAGCTTTTTTCACAGCCATATCACATTGGCAGCTCATAGTCAACCTATGATCAACCAATACTCCAAGGTCCTTTTCCTCCTCCGTTACTTCTAGTTGATGCGTCCCTAGCTTATAACTAAAATTCTTGTTATTAATCCCTAAATGCATGACCTTACACTTCTCACTATTAAATTTCATCCTATTCCTATTACTCCAGTTTACAAGGTCATCCAGATCCTCCTGTAGGGTATCCCTGTCCTTCTCTAAATTAGCAATACCTCCCAGCTTTGTATCATCTGCAAACTTTATTAGCACACTCCCACTTTTTGTGCCCAGGTCAGTAATAAAAAGATTAAATAAGATTGGTCCCAAAACTGATCCTTGAGGAACTCCACTGGTAACCTCCCTCCAACTTGACAGTTCACCTTTCAGTAGGACCCGTTGTAGTCTCCCCTTTAACCAATTCCCTATCCACCTTTCAATTTTCCTATTGATGCCCATCTTATCCAATTTAACTAATAATTCCCCATGTGGCACAGTATCAAACGCCTTACTAAAATCTAAATAAATTAGATCCACTGCGTTTCCTTTATCTAAAAAATCTGTTACTCTCTCAAAGAAGGAAATCAGGTTGGTTTGGCACGATCTACCTTTTGTAAAACCATGTTGTATTTTGTCCCATTTACCATTGACTTCAATGTCCTTAACTACCTTCTCCTTCAAAATTTTTTCCAAGACCTTGCATACTACAGATGTCAAACTAACAGGCCTATAATTACTTGGATCACTTTTTTTCCCTTTCTTAAAAATAGGAACTATGTTAGCAATTCTCCAATCATATGGTACAACCCCTGAATTTACAGATTCATTAAAAATTCTTGCTAATGGGCTTGCAATTTCTTGTGCCAATTCTTTTAATATTCTTGGATGAAGATTATCTGGGCCCCCCGATTTAGCCCCATTAAGCTGTTTGAGTTTCGCTTCTACCTCAGATATGGTGATGTCTACCTCCATATCCTCATTCCCATTTATCATGCTACCATTATCCCTAAGATCCTCTTTAGTCTTATTAAAGACTGAGGCAAAGTATTTGTTTAGATATTGGGCCATGCCTAGATTATCCTTGACCTCCACTCCATCCTCAGTTTTTAGCGGTCCCACTTCTTCTTTCTTTGTTTTCTTCCTATTTATATGACTATAGAACCTTTTACTATTGGTTTTAATTCCCTTTGCAAGGTCCAACTCTACTTGACTTTTAGCCTGTCTCACTTTATCCCTACATATTCTGACCTCAATAAGGTAGCTTTCCTTACTGATCCCTCCCTTCTTCCACTCCCTATATGCTTTCTGCTTTTTCTTAATTACCTCTCTAAGATGCTTGCTCATCCAGCTTGGTCTACAACTCCTGCCTATGAATTTTTTCCCCTTTCTTGGGATGCAGGCTTCCGATAGCTTCTGCAGCTTTAATTTAAAATAATCCCAGGCCTCCTCTACCTTTAAACCCATAAATTCTTCAGTCCAATCCACTTCCCTAACTAATTTCCTTAATTTTTGAAAGTCAGCCCTTTTGAAATCAAAAACCCTAGTTGCAGATTTATTTTTGTTAATCCTTCCATTCAGTTTGAACTGAATTAGCTCATGATCACTTGAGCCAAGATTATCCCCTACAACCATTTCCTCTATGAGATCCTCATTACTCGCCAAGACCAAATCTAAAATGGCATCCCCTCTAGTCGGTTCAGCAACTACTTGTTGAAGGAATCCATCAGCTATCGCATCTAGGAAAATCTGAGCCCTATTATTATTACTAGCACTCATCCTCCAGTCTATATCTGGGAAGTTAAAGTCTCCCATGATCACACAGTTTCCATTAGTATTTACTTTATTAAAAACATTAAAAAGGGCTCTATCCATATCCAAATTAGATCCCGGCGGTCTATAGCACAGCTGGCAATCTGGGTGGAAAAACCCTAGGAAGGCTTGGGATCCTTCTTCTACAGTCCAGGCACAATCCTAATTAGAGCCCTGTGAAATGTTCAAAGCCAAACTTGCCTCATTTGGGGCTTGGTAAGAAATCTGATGCTCAGAACAGGTTTGCAGACATGGGCAAATGTGAGGTTTCCCAGCCAAGCTAGAGGTGGGGTGCAGCCAAACCCCCCTATCAGAACACTAGAACTAGCTCCAAACTTCATATCTCTGTGCAGAGCAGAATCAAACCCCAATCTAAACTCTGGGGGCAGCATCCAGGTCTAAACTTCCCCAGAGTTTGGAGAGTTTGGATCCCACCCATTAAGGAAGTAAGTTGCAGCAATAATCTTGGACATGGAGCTCAGATCTGACACCCAACTAAATGCAACCAGGCGATGTTGGGTAGCAGTGGCTGAGTCTTCATTTATACCCTAAACTCAAAGTAACATTTGAGTGTGCACACACCTGTGTGTATGGTCACAAACCTCCATAGGGACTGACACTACAGAGAACTTTTCTATGGACAGTCACATACTCCAAGAGCTAAGATTTGCACTGTACTAGTCCTGAATGACCCTCCGTCTCTTCAGTTATAGTACAGGTGTTAAAGCAGGCATCCCCTGGAATGGGAGAACACAGATGCTCTGGCTTTCCTAACACCCCATCACAATCTGATGCTCAGATAGCAGAGGGAAGCAGTCTGTGATGTGATGAGCTGAACGCTCCTTCATTGTCTGCCTGTTTCAAACCCCGATTCACTTTATAGCACAACAGCCAGGCTCCCTCTGCACTCTCAACTGCATATGGCTAGGAAGTTAGTAATTTAGCAATGCATTCCCTGCCTCCTGCTCCAGTGACTCCATCTAACACTGCAGCATCCATGGGCCACAGCGTCATAACATTGTCATCTAGCCACCTGGCTCTGCAACCCGGCTGCTCCACAGCCTGGACTAATGGATGTGTTTAGGAGGCAGGAACTTTAATGAAGCAATTACCTAGCTTAAGACAGAAGGCTTTGATCTTTCCTTTCACCTTAATTACGGTGAGCCAGAAGGAGCGTCCAATTGCTCATGGGCAGGATTTTATTACCAAACAGGGTAACATCTGCTATGGCACAAGTGGTCAGTTTCTGAGAACGACCTTGCCAATGTATTTATAAGAGGAAACTTTTTTTACAGCCCCAAACTGAAAGCTGATGCTTCTATTATAAATAAAATAAAGCAGCAGGCATGGGCAGGAGGGCTGGTGCCCAAGGGAAACAGCAAGAGGACAAGTCACTTACCTGTTCTGTGCCTCCGTTTCCTCATCTGTAAAATGGGGATAATAATCCTATCTTATCTCACAGGGAGTTGTGAGGCTTGATTAATTGAAAAGTGCTTTGACATCCTCGGGTGAAAGGGACGACAGAAATGCAGACTTTTTTATAGTTACTAGTTAGTATAATGTAAGTCATTGTTTTGCCTCTTCATTTGAAGGGCTTTCAGACATGACCGGTGACTTTGGGGGCCCAGATCGAGACATCTGAAACAGTCTGATTTTCAGTGACTCTCTGAATCTCATGCCCCTCCAAGACATCTCACTCACATGCTGAGTACTCACAATCAAAAGCCAAAAAATGACCCCACAAAAAACATTGACACCATTTTGCTCTAAAATGTGTTGCTGTTTTTGATGCGCTCTAATGGTCTTGTTCTCTATTCCCTTACAGTCATCTCTTGGGTGCTGCTCAGCATACGAAGAGGAGCACAGCACTGTTCAGACATTGTTGAGTATTTTTTTCAAGGGTAGGAGTGGGAGACCCAAGAACTGGCTTCTATTCCTGGCTTTGCCACTGACTCCCTGCGTGACCTTGGACAAGTCACTTACCTGTTCGGTGCCTCAGTTTCCCCATCTGTAAAACGGGGATAATAATCCTGCCTTATCTCACAGGGAGCTGTGAAGCTTGATTAATCGGAAAGTGCTTTGACATCCTCAGGTGAAAGGGGCTACAGAAATGTAAACTTTTTTATAGTTCCTAGTTAGTATAATGTAAGTCATTGTTTTGTAATAAACCTACAGGAGCAAGAACCTGTTGGATTCTCCAGGGCCTCAGTCACAGGTTTTCTAGGGCAGACTCACATGACCCTCGTGTTCTCCTCTCAAGTGGAGCCCCTCTCCCTTGTGCTTTGCCCAGGAAATACTGACCAGGAAACATACATTCAGACTGGAGATGCATCAATTTTAATAAAGGCCAGAAGAGACCATCATGATCATCTAGTCTGACCGGCTGAAGAGCACAGGCCATAGCATTTCATCCAGGGATTCCTGATTCTAGTTTAATAACTTGCAATTGAACTAGACCATGTGTAAAATTTTCAACAGTGTCTAAGTGACCTAGGCCCAGATCCCATGGGAGTCAGGGGCCTAAAGACCGCTGACAGTCTGAGCCAAAGTGCCTTTTAGAAATGGGACACAGGCACTTTTGAAAGTGTTACCCTACATCTACCATACTCAGGGGCAATCCCACCTTCCTTCTCCTGCTCAGTACATGCCCTGTTACATCTTAGCATGGGGTTAACTCTTTTCCCCCCAGCATCCCACAGGCAGCTCATGTTCAGCTGGCTGTCTACAACCACCTGCAGAGTCACTGGTTTCCAGAGCACAGGCCCCCTCCCCAGCACTGTAAGCCTGACCTTGGTGTCTGACCTTGACCTGTGTGTTTGCATGTGCTTGGGAGGAGGGCGTGAGAGGCCCCTTCCCCCTACTGGCTGCTTGTGGAACAGCAGGCATAGAAACCCATCAGACCCATTGTACAGCTGTTTCTCTGCTGAGAGATTCTGGACAGGAGCCACAGAGCCCAGCTGGTAACTGGAGAAGGAGGGAAGCAGGGAACTGGAGAAGAGGGGAAAAGGAAACACAGCAAATCTGGATGAAGGAAAACCACAGAAGGCTCAGCGAGAGCCAGGCTGTAATCGCTACTAAAGCAATTATGGAAGATTTATACCAGGCTGCAGAGCTGGGTCCTTGGCACGTGAAATGGAAAAGCTGGAAGGAGGGAATTTGGTATCCTGGCACTGGGCTATCTCAGATGTGAGCAGTACAGCCTCAGCACTTCTGTCCTATCTAGGGGTGGGGCGGAGGCGGGAAGGAAGGGCTACGCTTCTCCGCTTCCAGCCTGGAGCTCAGGCCAAATGTTACTTCCAAGTTTACAAAGGAAAACAAACACCACAATGTCAAATCAGTGACTCACAATCCTCAGCACCTTCCCGGCGCTGGCGTGCAGTGTGGCCATTGCCCAGGTCTGGCAGCACCCCTGCGTGGAAGTATTACTGCCCCCTCCCCCTTTTTACAGGTGGGGAAATGGAGGCATGTAGAGGTTTGACATGCAGCTAGTCCCTGGCAAAGCCAGGAATGGAACCCTGGAGTTCCCAGCCCCAGATCATGCTGCCTCTGGGAACTGAGTAGGTCCCTGTAGCCCACACTTGCACAGTGTGGCTCTCTGTCCCGCTCTAAGGGTGGGGTGAAGGCTGGACCACATCACAAGTTTCTGTGCTCCTGACTTAGTGCTAACACAAGCAGCTCCTTTAGCCCAGGCGGTAGGGGCGCATGCGTTTAGATCCAGAGCTCCTGGATCCCCTGCTACCAGCACCCTACCCCGGGGGCTATTACGTTACCATCCTAGGCTGGCAAGTTACCAAGGAGATCCTTGCTCCTGCGCTGAGCAATGCGGTGCAGATCTCTGTGCCTGTGAGAGACCCAGTGGGGCAAGGATCTGCTCCCATGGAGCTGAGAGCAGGACTGGGACCAACGAGTGGAAAACTGAACAGGCCAATTTTCACCCCTGCTGTAACTCCACGGAGCCTGGAATCTCCACAGCAGCCACTGTGAGCAATACTGGAGGCTTCCATGGGGGCAAAGTGGGTGAAGAATCTTTCCCCAGTCAGAGGAGTGTGAGCAGAGCTGATCCACTACTGCTATTACAGCCTGTGGGATCTAGGCTGCGATAAATCGCTGCCTGGCACCTTCAGACAGTGTCACAACACCCAGGAGAGGACTGTGCCCTGCACAGAAGGAGAACACCCCTCAGACGGAGTCTGCAAATGATGCCTTCACCCTGGGCAGCAGAACCCCAGCCTGGTCCTACTGCAGCCCTGGAGGCTGGAGCAGGTTTCTGTCTAATATGCCATTGTCTGTCACTGGTGACATCGCCACTGCCTCCCTGCCACAACCCCCATTCCTATTTGATTTCTATGGACTTGAGTCTACTCTCCCTTACTTTGTTTTTGCACTAGTGCAGCTCCATCAGGCCTGATTCTGCATGGCCCTGTACCTTGCAGGGCCATTGCACTGGTGAAAATGACTGCACCAGTTCAGGGCAGCTGCAGAATGAGGCCCAGTGAATTCAGCACAGTTATTCCTGATTGACCCCCAGGCCCTAAGCACATGCTGACCCTGACAGTTCCATGTTAGATGAGAGGGGAAAACAGCTTTGGAAAGCTCAAAGCCAGTGGAGCTGCAGAACCCAGAATGGAGCAAACCTCAATAGTTTCCGCAGGAGATCCAAAAGTCAGTGAGGTTAAGGGGGTGCAAAGCAGCCTGGCCCAAAAGCTATCAGGGCAATGAAATGAAGCAGAAAGGACCGACTGCAAACCCAGCTCAAAAGGCTGATCCATCAGTATGAAAAATGCCTTGAAAGAGACAAGCCAAGAGATAATGTAAACACGGAACCAAGCTCGCTGCAGTTTACCAGGTAACAGCAGGGATTTGACTAATGCATCCACCTCAGAGGGGGACTTATAGAAAGACGCCTCAGAGCAAGGGTGGAGGGATGGTGTGGGAGAGGGGGAGAGAGAGGCCAGCGAATCACTAACTGTTTTCCAAGTTCTTTGACTCCTCCCAAAGGCTCAGCCTTGATGCTGGGAAATCACCTCAGATACTAAATATCTATTTCTGTCTCCATTCCTGTTTTTTTTAAATAGCCACGGTTGTTGTAGGGTCTACCATATTTTTGTGTTCTGCTGCTGCAAAGCCAGTGCAAGTTCACAGGCAGCCCCCGTCTTCCAGAGCTGCACAAAAGATGAAGTAAGCAAAACAAGGCCATGCTTGTCTCCTTCTTGGTGACAAAAAAGGCAGTGTGACCTAGTGGTTAGAGCCAGAGGACTGAGGATCAGAAGAGCTAGGTTCTTTTTCTAGCTCTGCCACTGACTGTCTCTGTGACTTTGGTCAAGTCACTTCACTGTTAGATGCCTCAGTTTCCCCATCTGCAAACTAGTAAGTTGTGTGTGTTGAGGTTAATACCTCTCTGTTTACACTGCTGTGAAAGACTTCCCAGAGATGCAAAGAAGGAGAGAAAAAGGATCAGAGGAAACGCTGATTCACCAAATGAAAATGAAACCAAATCTGGATTTCACTGCATAGTGCAGCCGGTAGGGTAATTAAAGGTCAAGCAGGCGAACCAGAGAATTGGTTCTCACTGTTCTTCCCAGCGATGGGCCAGAATCTCCCAACCCAAACAATCCCGCACTATCAGGCTTTGCACTGGGACCCAGAGCATGTGCCCCAAAGAGCACTGGGTTGGCCGGCAGTCTAGCCAGGAGTAAGCAAACACTGCTATTATCTAACAGCCTGGCGGGTCTCTCTGCAAAGGTCTGCACTACCAAACTGACCAGCACAGCTGGCAGAAAGTGGTATCCTTGTAGGCAATCTCAGAGAGTCCAGGGACATTGAGAAGGACCATCCCTCTCTCACCCGTAGACATAGGGCCTAAAGAGATGAAGCACAGGGCGGCTGCTGCATGAAGCATGCAGAGGATTTAGGTCTCCCGGGCTGTCAAGCTAGCACAGGGGTGGGTACACTACAGCCTGCGGGCCGCGTCCAACCTATCAGAGCTTTTAATCTGGCCCTCAAACTCCATTGCCCAGCTCCTGCTGGGGAGCAGTGTTGGGGGCTTGCCCTGCTCTGCCTGCCCGGCGCACATCAAACCAGCAGTATATTTCCTCTAACGAGCCAGGCAGGAGCGGTGGCTCCTAGTCTGTGTTAGTGCTTGGCTGTTTGCTACATTGCAGGGAGCCACACCAGGGCCCTGGCTGGAGCATGAATAGATTCCTAATGGAACAATGACTTCAGAGTCTGGACTGGTTTCAAGAGCAACTCAGTGAGCGGGCTGGTACTAGCAGCTGTGTGAATGTAGCCGTGTGGAACTCCCTACTCCTCACCCGCTGCCCCCTGGCTCTTTTGATCTCTTTCTGAGCTGGGGCTGACTTGAAGGAAGATGGAAAATAGGTTGTTCTCCAAAGAGCCCTGGAGATGGATGCTTTAGTGTTTACGTGCTAGGCGGAATCCAGGGCTCTGAGAGTTCAGAGAGGGGATGTTCATTCTCTGGGCTAGAAAGAATGGGGCTCCCCGGACAAGGAGCCAACCTGACTTGCAGCCCCCACTGCTATTCGAGGCCTAAATCTTTGTTCTGCTTGCAATATAATGGATCATGGGTAGACGAGCATTTCCCTGGGCTCAGTGGATTCCACACTGCTCAAGATTTTGTTCCTGTTTTGCCCTCTGGTGGCTGGCCTACAAACAACAGGTACATCCTTGTGCAGTTGGACTACCTATTGAACACGGAGTCATCATTAGATCAGGAGCCAGAGATTGAGGATTTTTTGAGCTAAAGGGTGGGAGTTTTATTTCCAGTGTTGCACACCTGTGGCTGCTTTAGCTGACAACAGTTGTCTCAGTATGGGAGCAGAGACCGATTCCAGCTTTGCCTATGCCTCCCATTCCTGCCCTGCCCTTCCACTTGTGGGAATAGCCACCTGCACAGACATCTCCACACAACCACAGAGAAGCCTCTTCTCTGCTGCTAGCCGGCAAACTGAGGATTTTAGCTTACTGGACTGTTAAGAACCTTACTGTGTGGAACCAGAACTACAAGGCACAATCACTCAATGCAGGGCACAGGTTATCTATCTATATATATCTCAGCACTTACAATCAGTTTCGTACAATTGCAGGGCAATGATGATTTCGGAGCCTGTCAGACTTAAATAGAAGACTCCCAAAAAGCTTGTGTCATGGGCACCTGCCCGTTTCCAACTGTGAAAACCAAACCAGACAGGCATGCACAAAAGCAGGTCTGAAACTGGTCCGTTCCTCAGAGGGGAATAGGAAGATATGACTTTTTGCACCTGTCTATTTTCCAAAAATGGTCATTGTCATTATTTGTTTAATTTAGTAAATGAATGGGGTGGGAGAGACAGGTGGCGGGGGATGTGTTACCTGAATGGCTCATGGGCATAGGACTGGGTTACAGAGCATTTTACCAAATAGATCACTGGCTTGATTCCAACTGAGACGACTGGTGCATCACCATACTGGGGGGGGGCACCAGCTAAAGGAGAGGACATGTGACCTCCCCACGTGACTCCTCCCTGCCCCCCTGCGTTATCCCCGTCCCCTCCCCATCCCACGGTACCTGGGGGAGGGGGGCTCTGTCCTCCCGCTGCACCGGGCATGTTTGGCTGCTCTTCCTGGCAGCCAGGCCCCAGAGCCACTCCCGGTTGCTGCACGGTGCGGCATAGCAGCTGCCTGGATGAGTGACTGGCTGCAGCAGCAGTGGGCTGCCTCCCACCCGGGCTTGGCTTAAGGGACTGAGCCTGAGTGAGTCGGAGCCCCCTGCCCTCCCCGGCATGCTGAGAGTCGACTCCTGTCCCCAGAAGCTGAGCCCATTCTTTATGAGATATTTGCCCAGCTCCAATGATAGTGGAATATATCCATGGACTCCTACTGTAGCATGTCACAGGTCTCACTGCTGATTTCCACGGCCGTCTGGAACCTCCCAGCAACGGCGAGGGTAGAACTCAAATCTTTCCACTCCAGTATAAGCCTCTATTGCAATATTCTTAGCAGTCACCAGATGGCACTGTTACAGATACTCAACTGTGTATCGGCAGTTAGATCTTGGAGAAATAGTGGAAGTTAAGTTAGTTGTGGTGCGGGTCATTTTTAGAAGATGAGCACACACCAGTCTGGTCCGTGCTTAAGTCTCTTTGAATAGAACTATTCTTTGATGGTGAGCTACTGACAACAGGCTATGCCTGTGCAAGCAAACAAACTATTCCGTGATATCAAAACAATGCATCTACCCTTTGAGATCAAGGAGTATCGCTCTTAGCGGTCACCAGTGTAGGATCTATGCCACGCTGCTGATCAGCTCTACTATGGTATCCATATCCTTTCATTGCAGTGCTGCTCTATTCCCTCCTGTATGGGTCTACAGTGTATGACCCTGCCCCATGCACTAAGGCATAACATTTCTTGGCCACAGGACCATTAGCTTACATTACCAAATGGCAGATGAAGTTATATATCAGCCACACACCCATATACATATTATTATTATAATATATAATATTATATATATATAATTTGTAAGAAGAGTATGTTTGTGCAAAGAAGCTGCAAGCTGCAAACCTGCCTAAACACATAGAGGAAAGTCCAGTGCAGGAACTGTGCATGTGGCTGTCAGTCCTGATTGAAATCACTTCAATAATTCATGGCTCATTACCTTACCACATGGCAGTTCAAAGACTAACTCCCTAATCCCTTTCCCCATTCTCTCCTTTGGTGTGGTTTCTTAGTTTTAATCAGTGAGGAGAAACAAAGTGGAGAAAACTGATCAGGGTCTGCCCTTGGGAGCAAAGCACAGGGGGTAAAATTAAGATCTTAACTCTTTGAATGTTGCCATGTTTCCTACTGCCCGCTGAATGAATGAAGGTCTAAATGTAATGAACTATTATGCACTGTCCTCTGTTGGACGGCATGAGAACTGCTCGATGGCATGTCCTAGGCACCATACTGCTAATAGTGAAGGGAGATTTCTTTTTTTATTTAGCTCCAAGATGACCATTGTGGGCAGCACAATAAGATCTGTGAGTGGCCACGGTATTTTCAAATATATATGTCCACATCCAACTTTATCCTGAGGGAAGTGGCTTATCCTTAGGCTGCTTCAAGGATTGGCCGATTTCATGGGTCTTCCCTGGGGCTGCTGGAGGAGGTCAACTGATCCTCTGGGTGCCAGGAAGCGAGACCAAGCAGGACTCTTAAGCGGAGTCAGTCCCACTGCTGTGCCTTAGCTCTCTACACAAAGTTAAGAATATATATGTAGTGTATAGGACAGGGGTGGGCAAACTACGCCCCGCAGGCTGGATCCAGTCCCTCGGGGCTTTAGATCTGGCCCGCGGGATTGCCCCCCGTGGTGCCGCAGGCCCCACACCACTCTCAGAAGTGGCCGGCACCATGTCCCTGGGGCCTCGGGGCAGGGGGGAGCGGGGACAGAGGTCTCCATGCATTGCCCTTGCCTCCAGGCACCGTCCCATGTAGCTCTCATTGGCCGGGAACGGGGAACCATGGCTAATGGGAGCTTCGGGAGAGGTACCTGGAGGTGCAGCAAGAGCAGTGCGCAGAGCCCTGTGCCCCCCACAAGGGCTGCACAGGGACATGCTGAGTGGCACGGCGTGGGGCCAGGGCCAGGGCCAGGGCCAGGGCATGCAGGGATCCTGTCCTGGCCCCAGTGCTCGCTGCTGCTGCCCTAGTGCTCGCCGCTACCACCCCGGAAAATTAGGTAAGCAGCACTGGGCCAGAGCCCGAACCACTCCTGCACCCCACCCCCCAACTCCCTGCCCTAAGCCCCCTGCCTGCACCTCACACCTTTCCTCCCTGCCCTGAGCCCCCTGCTGTACCCTGCACCCCTGTGCACCCCTGCCCTGAGCCCCCGTCATACCCTGCACCCCTCCTGTACCCTAACCCCCTGCCCTGAGCCCCCTCATACATCCCGCACCCCTCCTCTGCCCCAATCCCTTGCCCTGTCCCCATTCCTGCACATCACACCCCCTCCCACACCCCGCACTCCCTCCCGCACCCCAACCCCCTGCCCCGGCCCTGCATACAATTTCCCCACCCAGATGTGGCCCTTGGCCCAAAAAGTTTGCCCACTCCTGGTATAGGAATTGGGTGGTATCCCTTTAAATAGTGTAACTTTAGTACCCTCATGACCAAGATGGAGTCTGCTCTGCAGGCAGCTGCGGCCATGAAAAGGCACATGCAGGAACACAACAGGGAAACTCTCTTCCACCCCAGGGACACCTGTTTCAACCCTCCCCCCCAGAGTAAACACACACACCCACACACCTGGGAATAGTACAATGAATATAGGAAAGGGAAATATTGATTTACAGAGGGATGAATGGAGAAAAAAACAACAGAGGGGAAGAGGGGAATAAAACAGGGTTACATACAACACGAGGCCCCACAGGCCCTGTGGTACCACAATATGACAGGGCAGACACTGAGCACTGCGTCTACACTCAGCGGTCAGGAGTCCTGGGCAGAGTTCCAGTCCAGCAGCGAGTCTTAGGTGCTCCTGGTCGTCTTCAGTGCCAGTGAACTTTCCCCAACAAACCCCTCCGGTGCCCTCTTCTGCCGCTCTCTGCAAAGCCACACAGAGTGACCACCCCCCTACTTAGCTAGCTACAGCCTCCCTCCTTATTCCCAGTGCAAGGTCACAAGCCCCCCACAGAGCCCTGGGCAGCAATGATACTGGGTTCAGCTCCGGTTTGTCCTCCTCGGGTGATTCCTCCCTGGCACAGTGCTCCTCCTGGCTCCTGTCCCAGGGCATCCCTGGCTTCCCTCCCAGTCTTCGGGCAGGTTCTTGGCTACATGAGGGCTTGCTGGCTGTAGCCCTCTTCTGTGGAGCTAGACATCCACACCCTGTCCTCTCCCTCTCCCTACGCCCCTGGGACAACCAGCCCTTCCTCTGCCTCAGGGCAAGGTTTTAAAGGGGCCATTCCTATATCATATGTGCTGGTGTGCTCAACTTCTTGCAGAGTAACGGTGATATTAATTAGAAGTGATTGGAAAATGCCAATTATTTTTAGGGGAAATGTGGGGAGAGGGGAAGGAATTTCAAAATGTTTGCTTTTTGAGGTAAACAAAAAAAATGTAGGTTTTGAAAGTCATTTTTTGGAAAACTTCAGTTTTTGGTTTCTAGTTTTTCAAGAAAAAACAACCACCCTGGAAAATGACCAAAATTAACATTTTCATTGTGGTCAAAAAGCCTTTTCTCAGGGAAATACTGTCATCTCCACATTTTGTCAACCAGCTCTATCCATAGTCCAGCTGCCAGGATATCCGGCTCCCTCTAAGCCCTGCTGGTTAGCAACACACTGCATCATAGTAAGACTATGTGCAAACAAACACCTGTTGGCAAATATCAGAGTGAGCTTACAGGAAACAAGCAGACAATGTCGACAGCTCCCCTGACTGGAGAGAGGCATTAAGACTTCACACACTTCTAGATTTACTAGAATTTTATGGACACTTTTTTTCGGCTGGTCTCAGCCACAGCATCCAATTCTGTGCTTACAAAATTGCACACACAAATGTTTGCACCCACAACATTCACACACAACTGTTTTGCACACATCAAGAGGTGTGCAATGCAAGGGGCAATGCATAAAATTGGCAGGTGCAGTCAGAGGTTGTGGCTGAAAATGTGGCCCTATTGATTTATGATAATCAATTCAGCTAGTAGAAACTCTTTCATGTCTAAAACGGTATTTATTTCCATTGGAAATGTCCTTTTGTCTGGGAGCGGGAGTTCCAAGGGGGTGTGTGAGGGAGACAGTA
This sequence comes from Lepidochelys olivacea, assembly GCF_965140295.1. Lineage (NCBI taxonomy): Eukaryota > Metazoa > Chordata > Testudines > Cheloniidae > Lepidochelys > Lepidochelys olivacea. The sequence continues at coordinate 18,709,952 of NC_140424.1, forward strand.
TGAGAATGTGTGCGTGACGATTAAAGAGATAGCAGCACTAGCCTAAAATTGAAAAAGTGATTCACAAATAACGATTCACATTTAAGTCCATCCATCCCAGGGTAACAGAAACTCCAAAAAATAATTCCAAGACCTTGTGTCAGGTCACTGGCCCCTGATTGTGAGCCCACTGATCCTTACACCCCTATCTCCGGGCCCTCAATTGTCCTTATCCCGGACTTCAGGTGATTTCATGCCACCTGGTCAGTGGCAACCAGGGGAACCCAGGCCCACCTTCTAGTCTGGGCTCCTGTGTATTGACTCTGGATCAAGCCTGCCTGCTCTGTCTGTCACTATTGCTGCTACCCTGGACTCCTTCCTACCATTAGCCTTTCCCCCGGCCTTTCCCCTAGCCCCTTCCTGGGCCCTTGGGAACAATCAGCACCTCCCAGGGCTTTTCCCCAGGGGTCTGGTTCCTGCCCTTGGGTCAGGGTCAGCCACTGCTCCACTCCTGTCTGTTCCAGGGATCTCCACTACCCTGCTCCCCAAAGAGCGACTGCAGAGTTCTTTGCTCTCCGCCTGCAGCACCTCACACTCCCATCCCAAGACCCCTTAGGCTTTATCCTTGCTGCCTCTTGGACTTCTCTGCTTCCTACTTCCTCAGGACCATCCTCCTCTGGCCCCAGGCTTCACAGCCCCCACCTCCCAGGCTTCCTCCTCCTTCAGGACCCTCCAGTTATAGCTCCAGAGCATAAACTCCCAGCTGCCTTTCTCCTGAGTTTCCTCCTTGGCCTTCTCAGTCTTCCCAGCGCTCCTGCTTTTATGAGGACCCAGCTTGGTTTGATCACCAATTAGATCTACCACTCCTGCAGGTGCCCCCCAGGGCTCAAGCTCCTATTAACCTATTACTAACCAGTGTGGGGTTTATACACCTCATCACGCAGCCTTTACCCAGTGGCAAACACTCCCGATTTAAAAGCACCTCTGTCGTGTCTCAGCTTCAAGCCCGCATTAGGGTTAAAGCTAATGTCACAATTATGGGCACAGAGCTTCAATTATTAAAACGAATCATTTTATGTTAGAATTTGGTGCAGCCCCGGGCACCTCTCAAAGCAGCTTTCAGTGCTGGAATGACTAGGATTTTTTATGCTAGTGGCGGAGAGCCAGAAAGTGAAACTGACCCTAAACAGAAAGGGAAACTGACCGGTCTAGTTCCACAGAGCAGAAGTGTAAAAGAGTAAACAAAACATGTAAAGAGCCAATTCGGGTTTAGAGAATTCTTTCCATTGTAATAATCTAAGGATTTAGTTGTAGTAATGCAGACAAGGAGACTGATGTTTTAAAATCTGACACTGCCCCTTTAAATGCAGATGTGTCATTTTGCCAGAACAAGTGCCCGGTGATGGCAGGTGGCTTAGCCCAGGTCAGGGACTGAACACAGGAACTTCCAGACTGTATCACACCAGTTCCATCTATTCCAGTGTCTTGTCTCTGACAGCAGCCGATACTTCAGAGGGAGCTGAAAGACCCCCAACAGTAGCAGATGTCGGGTCATCTGCCCCTTACATAGGTCTCTAGTGTCCCTGAAATGAACATCCCTTCACTGGGAGTATTGCTGCACTGACCCCCTGCATAGGTCCTCCTGGCTCAACCCTTCTGTTCTTCCCCTCCAAAGCCCCGTGAACAGGCCTCAGTCGATCCCAGGCTTCTTTGTAGCGTAACGTGAGGGGAAAGGAATCTGGCCATTTCCCTTCCCCTCCCCCCACCCCTTTTTGGCTATCGCAGTCGACCATGCTGCCAGCTTTTGACGCACCCCAAACATATATTTAGTCGCCAGCAATTTGTCTTGCGTTGTGTCATGTGGGTTCCAAACACAGGGATCACTTATCCCGCGAGGCGTCCGGCAGTCTCTGGGTAAACCTGTAATTTCAGAGGCTTGACTCAGCTGCCGCCAGAGGTCGAGAGCTCCTCAGGTGCCAGGGTGGGGGTGTGGACCACGACCGCTGAAGAGAACGGCAGCTCAGGGAGAGGATCCCAAGTCACAGGGCCTGCCTTTGTGCGGCCCTGACCAGCTCTGCAGGCACACCAGATACGGGGCGAGAATCAACCTTCGCCTCTTTCCTGGAGGGAATCCAAAGGCTTCTGATGCGAGGGAAAGACAACTCCCCTGGCAGCCCTCCAAAACAAATGTACCAATCACTCCACTCTGCACAGCAAACTGGAGCACCCTGTGTCTGGAAATGGGGGGTCGGGAGGGCATCATGGATCGGCATCATTGCAGTGCATTGGCGAATGGAGAGAATCCAGATTAGGAGTGAGGGGCGCAGGGGCCAAATCAGGCTATTTTAATGTTCTAATTTACAGGGAGGGCTCAGGTTCAAAGGGGCTGAAGGTGCACAGCCACCACTAAAGTCACTGAGCCAGATTCTCCTATGTGATCCAGACCCCTACTCAGCTGGTGACTGATTCTGGCTGTAACTGGCCATCTGAAAATTATCCCAGCAAGGGGGGGACTTTTAGCTGGCTCCTGTGCCAGCCATTGCCCCCAGCCTGAGCACAGAGTGCATACAAATGGGGCAGAGCAGATAGACAGTCTGGAGAAACCACGTGGCATTGCATAAGCTAGAGCAGCTCCTAGGCTGCTTTAAGTCCTGGTCTACACACAGCATTTCTTCTATGTCAGTTAGGTGGGTGATTTTATAAAGAGATAGTTAAATCAGTGCAGATCCTAGTGTGGATGCAGTTAAACAGGTATAAAGGTGTTTTTACCCGTGCTTGTTACAGAAATAGCCGAGCAGCCCTAGCTGGAGGTCAGCGGGGTAGCAAGGCTGGGTGATGTGCTCTACTCATTCCCAGTGGTACTTTCAGAAAAAGCCTTCAGGATCAGAAGGGGATGCACGTGCAGAAATCTCCTGGCTGCTGGACTCTTCTGAGGAGGGAGCAGAAATGCCCAGCCAGCCCTCATGCCCAGGGACGAAGGGAGAGAGGTGAGAGCAAGTGAGGATGGGAAAACTGGCTTAGGAGCTCTGAGACACCCTTCCGCAGCACTGGCCTCTTTCTAGAACTGAACTGGGACAGAACTGGCCGTGATGTTCAAACACAGGTTTCTTCTCTGCTGGTTTCTGGCTGGGACACAAGGTGGAGAACAGCCAGGTATCCTGAGAAATGCTTTTCTGGACGAATTCACAGCCAAGTCAAGGAAACTCGGGAGGGTCTCTTCTCTGGTCCTGCAGCCACAGGTGGCTCTCAGCCAGTAACAAGGAAGTTTCAGGAGTGCAGGCCTTTGGCATTCGTACCCTGCCTGGATCCACCCACCTGTGCCAAAGCCATTTGGGGTTGGCCAGTGGCACTGAAGAACATTTGGGGTCCCACAGAGCAAAGGAGGAACCCCAGGGACAGGGAACAGAGCTCCCTCACAGAGCAGGCTGCCACAGATGGGGCAGGCCTGTGCCCGGCATGCCGGGGCGATAGATGTGTTGGAGAGGCACCGCCTAGTGCTTCACCTGCAGGAACGGGGCAGCAGGCTGGAATTTAATAATAGCTTCCCTCACTGAGCATCAATCACCTCTCGGAGAGCAGGGCGATTTGGAAGCTGTTTAGACAGGCCTGGCTCTCCAGGAATCAAAGCCAGAGCTGCAAATGGATTACGGTCAAAAGGGTGGGGGGAGCAGCTCACCTTCCTCACGATGGCCTCTGCCCCTCGCATTCCTGGGGCCTTCGCTGCCACACACTTGATCAGTTGGCAAGAGAAAACAGGACAAATGCCCAGTTTTGTCAAAAAAGTGGGGTGTGGAGGAACATGTGGGTGGTGAGCAGCGATGGCAGCCCCAGCCTCGCGAGGGCAGCAGGGGGACAGGCAGGGATCGGGCGAGCAGCTCGGGCCAGCCCCACATGATGTCCCTAAGCAGGAAGCGCAGCTAAAAGTGGATGGGAGCTGCTTCTGCGTGGAAGAGCCACGCTCCCCATCCTTTCCCTGGCTTGTGTAAGCAGCCCTCCTCCTAGGCCAGCGTGGGGAGTTCCTTGATCCCCTTCTCTCATTACTCTTGGCCCAGAGCAGAGACTCTATCACAAACATGAACAGGGCTGCCTCCGTCAGGGGCAGGATGGGACCAGTTCCTAACCGTGTCTCATCACCTGCTTGAGTAGGCAATTAAGGGCCTGCTCCCGTTGAAGTCAGTGGGAGTTGAAAGGGGGAGCAGGATCTTCCCTGAAGAGAAAGGAACATTTCATTTCAATGCTGGAAACTGGTTAGTTTCTCTGTCTAAGCAGGTTCCCCAAGGAAAAGCAGCTCCAGCACAGGGGAAAAAATTCCTAAGGAGACATCGCCCTCTTGTGTCCTGCCTTGGGATTTGCAACAAATTCTTTACATGCAAAAATATTTTTTTAAAGCAGTCTTCGTAGCAAAGGTTGCCCAGACAGTTGCTATTTGATCCACATGATAGCCCATGCACTGAGGGGAGTGTCTGAAAACTTGAACCCCTCCTCTGCAAGCCGGAGAAGAGAACAGAAACACCCGGGGAGAACTGAGGCAATGCAGGAGAAAGTCCAGGGGTGCTTCTTTGTCCCAATTATTGAAACTATTAATGTGGCTTCCCTCTGTCCATTCCCTGGACAAATACCAAATGTCACCAGCAGCTAACCCTCATTATTACTCAATTTAGAGAATATAAATACTAGGAAGTGAGATCCTAGAATGTTTAGCTGCTGGAGGTATTTACATTTATGCGCTTATGAGCACGCACACACACGGTTATTTGCCATGTTGTACAATGAACATAGCAATGGCCATACTGGATCAGACCCATGGTCCATCTAGCTCACTATCCTGTCTCTGACAGTGGCCAGTATCAGCTGGTTCATGTTACCATACTCCTTTTCTGCATGTTTTTTAAAGACTTCACTTATAAAAGGTTTGAATCCAGACTGAACCAGTTTCTAATTATATGACCACACAATGGCAAGTGACTTGATCTCATGCCTAAAAAACAAAGCAGGACTTCAATGAAAACTAGCTGCTGCACATTTTTTTTTCTTGCCTGCATTTGTGCATGTCTGGGTTCCAAAATGCTTGGAAGCAAGGAAGACTGGGAACCTTTGCAAAATAGCCTAGGCGATTTCCAGCCACTAGCCTCGATTCTGCAGCTGCACCTGCTAGCATGGATCCCCACATCCTTGCAGAGCTCCAAAGGAAGCTACTGCAGGACTGGAGTGCAGGGTTCCAGGTTCAAAAAGGCATTTGAACATTCCCAATACTGCCACTATGTAGCATCAGCCTGTTTAATGCAGCAATCGCTTTTACTCTACTGTGTCGGATGCAGCTCTGCTTTCTCTAGAGATGGCTCGAAGCTGCACAGCTCCGAACCTCAACCAGACTCCCCCCCAAAGTTCAGAGCTGGGTTTTTGGTTCAGCTCACTGTAAAGATAGGGACTGGCAGCAAAATTTGCAGGAGGTTGGTTTGAAGAGAGTTCTAGCTCTCAGGTACATTGAATACCTGACCCTGTAAATTGTGATGTCTCCCCTCTACCTCAACATATACTGTAAATGTGAGTATGGAGAAGCAACAGCAGGGAATGGACAGGAGAGGGGATGGATTTTTCTGGTACTGGGTAGAGATGAAGGAAGTTTATTCCCATTTGACACCCACTTTCCACTGGTGGGAGAGGTAGCACAAGATGCAGGGACAGTGGAGAACCAGGCCCACTGTCATCCACCCAGTGCACCCAGCCTCTATATCCCCACAGCCCACCACAGGTTACACTTATCATTAGCAAATCCTCTCAAATGCAAGCACCTCTCGTGGTTCTCATGTTAATCAGTTCAGTTCTCTGTCTTGCTCTAGGTGTAATCCAGACCCATGAGTCTGAGCATGAGATTAATCAGCCATCCTGCTCCCAGTTCAGTGATGAGCTGTTATCACTGAGTGCACCATTACGTTTCCTTCCCTCCTTGCTCCTTGAGGGCAGTACTATGCCAAAGAAGGGAATCTCCCTGCCACCTGAAGATGGCCAAGATAGAGCTTTCCTGATCTGCTTTGGGAAGCTGTTTCCCACAGCATGGCAAAGTCTCTGCGTCTTGCTTCCTTGAATGTGTGTTTGTGTTCCTGTAGCCACAGAATACCCAAGGATCTTGGTGATGGGGAGTTACTGAAGAAGAAACTATCTCTGAGATAGCATGGCCTAGCTGGGCAAAGAACTACGCAGGGTGGAAGATGAGGTATCTAGTTGGCAAAAACAGCAAAAACTCAGTATAACAGCTCCCTGGGTTGTTGAAGTTATTGCTTCTTGGGATGGAAGGCAAAGTCATATCTAACTCAGAAGCATTAGGAAGATCACAGAGATCTATTGCTTTCCTCACTCTTTAAGAAAGAGATCAGCAGTGGTGCTGAGATAGGGTTGGGGTAGATCTTGTATTGAAATGTAGGATAAAGGATATGACCCTCAGACTGGAGTGCCTTGAAAAGATGGAATATTTAACTAGGTCCAAAGACAAAGGCCCTGTGGGATTTCTTCTGAATCCTCTTAGTGAAACCCAGGCAGTCCATTTCTTTCAGAAAGCTACATGCTGGCCCATCGGCATGGACATCCACATGCATGTAGTCTTTGAGGACAAGAACCTGAGGACAGCTTAGAGAGCCTGGCCATAACCCCTCTAGTTGCTTTGAGCTGCATTCACCAGCAGAACCATCCCTTTCAACCTGTCGCCAGGAAATGACCAGATCTTTGACTAAGGTCTTCTCTACCTTTGGCAACCTCATGCATGGGAAGAGGGATGAACATATCACAGTTATGACACTACCCCTTTTTCTGCCTGGTGTCACTGGGCCATTGTGAGACCCACTGGAGCCAGCCTTGCCATCTGTGGCCTGCAGCATCACTCAGCCAGCAACCTGTGCCTATTCTGGGTGATACTTCATGATAAAATCTTGGAGACCGTTGGCACTATTCACCACAGACCCCAGCAAAATCCCACGCAGGAGCGATACAAATGAGCCGTTCCAGCGTGGCATATTTCTCAACAGAAGCCATGGAGATTAGCCGAAGGAGATTTAATGGAAGCTTATTCAATCATCTCCTCTAGGGAAAGTCATCCTGATAGAGATCCCCAAATCTGTTCCTTTGCCCACCCAATTCACCCCCATGAAGACCCCTTCCTTCTACCCACACTGCTCAAGAAGTGGCAAAAATAAACACAGAAATGTGCACTGAAATCAGTGGAGCAAGATTAGGCTCACAGAGAACTTCTATTCCCCAGACAGGCACAGGCTCATCAAGCAAGCTCCTTTCACTCCACTTTCCCTTTGTCTCTCTCTCCATTCTTACCTACACCCCAAATAACCACTTAAAAGCCACCCACCACACGCACAGACTAGCCCACAAAGGCAACAAGCAGCTTTCAGCCCAGTGCTGAAGGAGGGTTCTCCAGTAGGCCAGCCATTTAGATTTAATCAGATTGCTAATGTGCATTAAATAGTATTTGAGAATTTCCGGTGTATTTAATATGGGGGGATTTGCATATCTACCACTGAGTTTTTAATCCTCAATAAATAGATGTAGAGTAATCATTATTAAATGAACATACAAGGGCTGGTTGATTAAATCCCATTATAAAGGCAAGTCTTACTGAGTCTATTTATTGCAACCCTACTCTTTCAGTATTAGCTCATTATGCCATATTTGATTATGGGGGGAGCATATTTATTGCAGATTTTGCTGTTCTGTAATTGATGCCTATCTATGGCTCAGCTATTAAGCCTTAATAAATGTTCTTACTAGTTAATTATTTAATTACCATAAATAACAGTCTCCTCCGATCTCTGCGAGAAGTGCATGGGAGCCCTTTGGTGAAAGCATTCATGGAGATGAAGCTTTATTGCTGTCACCAGCCCTTCAGTGTACTTTGGTGTTGCCACGATGCCCCCAGCGCTGCTGCCAACAAACTGCTGGGATTGGCAAATGCTCCGAAAGTGTCGCTGTCATGTGCTATTTTTTTTTAATAGCCTCAGTGGATCGTTTTGGTTTTAACTCTCTCTGACTTGTCGCACACTCTTGGAAAAACAGGGGAAACATTTCAGGCCAAATCCTTTGCTTTCAGTAGAGTTATCCCCCCCGATGTGAAATTTGGCTCTTGATTGCCACGGGTATTGGCCATCTTCTCATCAGGAGAAGCCCAGGGGCACAGCAGCAGGGATGCTCACATCAGGGATTGAAGTGTGTGTATGAAGCCTGGCCAGCCTCTGCCTCCATCACATGATGGTTGTTCCAGGCTAGTCCCAGGGATCAGCTCCTCACTTTCTGGAGACATTGGATGTTGCTCAAAGTTACAACCCACAAACACAACCACCTATGTAAATACAAGAAATGGAGAGAAAAGGAGCTAGAGAACCTAGGTTTATACACATACATACAGTACAACAAAAGCTTTTTTTCTCCTACTGATAATAGCTCATCTTAACTAATTAGCCTCTCACAGTTTGTATGGTAACTTCCAACTTATCTGTACGTGTATATATATATATATATCTCCTACTATATGTTCCATTCTATGCATCCGATGACGTGAGCTGTAACCCATGAAAGCTTATGCGCTAATAAATGTGTTAGTCTCTAAGGTGCCACAAGTACTCCTGTTCTTTTTTCAGATACAGACTAACATGGCTGCTACTCGGACCATACAGTACACAGTACAGTACACATAAGTTTATACACACATACAGTACACATATGCATGCATGTACACACATTTTGGAGCACATCTTTGCAAAGTCTCATTCGCGATTGCTGAGTCTCAGCTTGGGACTGATTCATCCCTATAACTATCTGCTGCAGGTGGGCCTGCCTGCACGCCTTGTAGCTTAGCTTAAGACACTGCTTTGTTCTTTGCTTGTGGCTTAAGTCAAACATTGTATTTGCAGTTTCTGTATCTTTGACATTCACCCTGCTGTAACCACCCCATGTTATAAAATATGTGGCTGGCTTCACCTTGTATCTGTTTAATGCCCATCCCTGCTTCGTCCGAGTTCACTAAAATTTGTTAATGCACCAAACAGAACAATGGAGGAGAATCACAGAAAATTCCAACATACGCAGATAAAGATAAACAAGTTATTCCAGGAGTGAATGAAATAACTGAGATTGTCTCAGAGCAACATGCACTGCGAATCTGCTTGCCATTACCAGCTTTCCCCACTACGACTGATTCTTGAAAAGACAGCAACTTAATTTTGCATCTGTTTCCCATCAAAGAATTCCTGTAAGGCAGCTCATGAGCAAAGAATTTAGAATCTGGGTTTTAAGCATCCTTCTCATTCAGCCCTGATGTAAGCAAGTGCTACTCCATCGACTTCAACAGAGCTGCACCCATATGCACCAGGTATGATTTTAATTGCAAACATTTCTCTTGTCCTTTTTTTTAAAAATTAGATTTCCTTTATTGCGGAGTCTTTTCTCTCCATATGGTACCATCTGAACCTCTAATATGTAGGAGTGCTAGTACCCATAATGCCAAACTTTCAGTATCCTGTTCTGTCTGTGACTTAGTGGCCAAGCACTATAGCTGACTTAACTTCCACTGCTGCGTCCCCTAATACAGCGTCATAGAAAGAAAATTGACATGATCTTTGCAGCATTGGTGGAATCTGAACCTAGATCCAGATCTGAATTTTTTGGCTGGTCTAGAGTGTGCCAGATTTCCAGAGGTGCTGAGCACCCACAACTCCTGTGCATCCCTCTGAAAATCAGGTTTTATATCTACAATGGGTCAAACCAAAACCTTGGATCCAAATAGCCCTGGACTTTGATGGTTTGAAACTTGGTTCCAACTTGGCTCAGCATTATTTCTAATTGTTTTGTTGATGCAGTGCATCAGAGAGCTTTGCTCTAGGAAGGATCCTCCTTTGATATTATACAGTAGGGCTTTAAAGGAACAGGAATGGCCTGTTAACCATGCAGGCCTGCTGGGGTAAGACAAAAGCTGAGTGAATTGAATACAGCTGGCTCCGTAATCAGTCAATGGATGATAATCAAATTGCAGGGATTTCTTTGGAGCGGGCTCATCTGTTTTCAGTTGTGGGCCTCCTTTAATGGGAGGAAGATTCTGAATTAAAGGTCTTTCATTAAGACTAAGCTTCAAAAGAATCCTAATCAAGTAAAATTTCTAAATGAAGGAAATTAAAGAGGGATCTGTTCCCCCCTTCACCTCCCTGTTATCCAAATCCTGTCAGCAATGTGAACATCTCCTAGATTCACTGAGAGGCTGCCATGCCTGAATAATGCAAAACATTCAGATGAAAACCTTCCTCTGATGAATACTTGATGGGAGTGATATAGAGACTGAAGCCGGGATGCATGTGTGCATGAGCAGAAAGCCCCCATGGCTTAGACACTGAAGGAGTACAATGGCCAGCCTCTATGGTCCACACGTATCTAGGGAGCACATTGTTCTCCCCAGTGCTTGCTAGGTAAACTTAATCAGTGGCTCCACCAGGATGTCTGACCACCAAGCAAGACACACCCATCTAGGCTTGCATGGACACTGGAAGGAGTGATGCTTGTCAGTAGATGTAAGTTTATATTAAGGCCATCTATTGGAACCAGACGAGCCCTGGTGCTGCAGTGAGCTTCCTGAAATAGATGCACGTGAATTTTCATCAACACAGCCTCCTTCTCTGCAGGTAGGGATGAAGATCTCCCCTTGATGCTTCCAGGGAACCTTCCTCCGCCCCATACCATTTATGTCCTACAAAGCCCAGTATCCTCAGAAACAGCTGAGTGCCTCCCATCTGTCTTCTGTCGTCTTCTCTCCATTCCTTATTGAAGTTATCCTTTGAGCATCATTCTTGCATCAGCCTCATCCATCTTATAGTGCCCATGCTAGTCTATTACCACTTTCACTTGCTCCCAGTCCTCCAGATGCCTTTTCCCTTGGCTCACTGACTTACCAGCAGCGCGATCTCTTAAGGGGATGTACCATTGAGAGAGTCAGCAGCGTAGCTCTCAGATTACTGGGGTGCCCTGTGATGGTGGTAAGAAGTTGTCTCAGGCTGAACAAGGGATAAGATTAATAAAAACCCTTCACCCCAGTTAGAGCATTAAAAAATTCAGTGTAGTCTGGGGTTTTCCTGTCGAGTTATCGCTGGCATCTTCCATTGTCACAATTGCCATTAAAATCTTTTTAACCTTGTGATGGGGTGTCCACCCCACCTAGGACTGAAAGGGGTTAAAATGGCCAGGCAGGCCTGTTAACTCCACAGGCTGCACCCAGAGAAGAAGCCAGGGAGCAGGGAATTAACTGGAAGCACAGTCAGCTGGACAGGAACAGCAGGGGCCCATATAATGCACAGGAGCTGGAAGGAAGGAGTCTCCAGTCACTCCCTGGGAGAAGGGAGGTGTATCTGGGGCTGGAGGTGAATAACCTGTAGTTACTCCTTGGGAGGAGCAAGTGTTGTTTGGCAAGCCCAGTGAAAGGAGAGAGCCAGAGAGATAGGCAAGGCTCAAGGGAAGGATCAGTGAGGTATGGGGTAGGTCAAACCTTGGCTGCCGATGAGAGGGCCCTAGAGTGTGGACCCGGAGTAGCAGGTGGGCCCGGGTCCCCTTACCAGCTGCTGACAAACTGGCACCAGTGGGGCAGTGAGGAGGCAGACACACTGAACCCATTTGCCAAGGGGGACTTTGCTACCCCTGCCGTTCCTGGCATGAGAGGGGACCACAGGACAAGAGGGTGACGGGAAAGAACTGCCAGAGGAGGATGCAATATCTGGCCAGAGCTAATCCCCAGAGTGACCAGGAGGAGGTGCCACTCGTGGTGAGTGGACCCCAGGACAAACTTCTTACTAAAGATGCAGGAAAAAGAAGAGAAAATATTTAAAGCATTTGAAACTCAAAGCAATATGCAAGGCTTTCATTTTAACCATCTTCCTTATTTCCTTCAGCTGTATCGAGTGTCTTCCATAGGGGAAAACCCCTGCTTACCTGTCATTTCAGAGAGTGTTAGGCATGGTTTTAACTGGGCATTTGGGAGTTAAAAAGACAAAGTGAGTTGTGATAAGCCCAGACCGGTGTTTTGTTGTGGTGGTGATTAGTGAAGTCTGATCGTGGAAGGCAAACACACATGTAAGGGGAGATGAAAGAACAGTGAAGAAGAGAAATTGCAGCTTGCGTCTCTGGTGCTTTCTTCAGCCGCAAGGCTGCGAGTGAAACACAGGCCCAGCATGGGCCAGGGCACTGCAGTGGGATGCAGCCCTGGGTTCTATTTCTGGCTCCGTCACTGACTTGCATTGTGCCCTGAGGCACGTCACTCCACCTTCTCTGTGCCTCTGTTTCCCCTCCCATCATTTACCAGTCTTATCTATTTAGCCTGCAAGCTCTTTGAGACAGGGGCAGCTTCTCACCATGTGTCTGTACAGTGCCTAGCCCTTGGGGGTTCCGATCTCAGTCGACACTGCTGGGCGTTACTCCCATCCTACTCATTGTGATCATTCAAGAAATAATTCCCGGTGCTGCTGTGCCAGTCATCCTTCCTGATAATCAGGCAAGCCAGAAGCCAGTGACGACTCTGCCTCTGCAGCAATTTGCATGCTCACCCAGAAGCCTCGACTTCCTCGCGGACACATTCAGGCATGCCCGGTGCTGGCACCCAGCACTCCAGCCTTGTTAGACAAAGGCCTCGGCAGGCTTATGTTCTCCCAGAGGCAGAGAGAGATTTTCCGATGTAAGCCACATTGTGCACATGTTGTTGTCCCCTCCTCCTCCCCAGTCTCCCACAAACAAGAGAAATTTAAACAAACAACTGAATGTGATGTGTGGTTAAGTGGGGAGTGACCTGTGATCTGCTTCACGCTCTGGCGTCTATTTGTAAAACATCGTCTAGGTGGGCCACTTGCGTCTGCAGCAGAGGGCTTTGCTGGGTGTGGTGGGACAGTGCGGCAGAGATGCAAAGGAAACATAGACACCACCCGGAGGCTCCCAGCACTTTGCTGAGAACAAGCTAGAGCTGGAGTTCTCACAACAAATTATTTTGGTGGCCTCAGAGTGCAGCCACCAACTTTTGCTGGTGGTCATGCTGATGCTAAAGAGTGAGTCCCCACCATTCCCTGGCTGAAGATGAAGCCCAAGCCCTGCTGCTAGGAACTCACCGGCCGCCTGTGGAGTCTCAGGCTCACTATGCCCTGGCCGGGTGGGAGTGAGGGAGTTGCCCAAGGAAGTGCCCCAGTGATCAAATGCCGCAGCCCACAGCCACCTCTGGTGCCCCACCCACCGGCCCCACTTGTCTCCAGATGTGCTTCTTAGAGTCCTTGAGGAGGCTGTGCAGTGCAGGGCACCGATCCCTGCCAGCAGCGCAAATACCAAGGCAGCGCATCCAGGAGCAATAGCTGGGTGCTATGGGGAAGGGCTGCTGCTTTGCACCCACTCCCAGCCTCAGCCCATGCTTTGGAGGCTGTCGTGGCCGCAAAAAAATACACTAGTAGCCGCATGCAGCCATGGTGGCCACATTGAGAAATGTTGAGCTAGAGAGAGGACCAGGCAAAGACACAGACTGTGTCTGGCTGGGCTAAGCAAATGAAGGCAAATGGCAAAAGATGCACACCTGGGCTTTTTCTTTTTCAAAAGATGCACACCATGGGAACTGCCCTATTGTGTCTGTGACCAGACATGTCTTGTCTGCTGGAGTATGGATCAGTGCCCTGTATTCTAACTGTGCACAGGGGCCTGTCGAAGAATTCATGCCATTCTGGCTTTCATATTCCCAGGAGGCATTCACTTCCCAGGAAGCTTGACATTGCTTTACCATTTAGAATTAGATGTGTACATACTGGCAGTCCTCCAACGTGGCTCAGAAGCAGAAGAAACCTGGCCTAGATTCATTCCCTTATGCAATTCTGGGGACTCCAATGGAATTTCCCCTGGGGATGAATTGGGCCCAGTTGGGATCAAAGGGGCTCTGGGGCTAACAGACAAAACGTAGTTCTCAAATAGAAAACCAAATGGCCTGCTTGTGAATCGTCCCTTCTCACTGTGCTCCCAAGTTCGGCCTCTCCCCTGAGGGAGCTGGTTTTATTGTGCTCCCTGATTTACCTCTGAGCTCCTAATGAGGCCTTTAGCAGCACTTCGTTACCTGGACCTTTACACCTGCAACAAAGCTGAGTGGGCAGTTAAGTCCTTGCCTGTCAGTGCTCTGGTAGGGCCTCTGCACCTGGACACAATGTAATCATACATGAGAAATTCATACTGTGTGTGCACACAAGTAACGTACAGAGGAGAGCTGAACTGAACCCCCCAAGGGTTCCTTCTAAGATGAGAACTTAGAGCTGCCATAGGTCCCTGTTATCTAGGGTCTGCTCCATGCCTACATCTAGTTCAGGCTGAACAGCCTTTCAGGGCATTTCTGCAAGACACTCCACCCGAGGACTCGGAGACGCCATTACCATTCACAGCATGCCAGTGCAGCACGTGAAGCAGGTTTGCTGAGCACAAATGAACCGACAGGCATTTGATGCCATCGGAGAACTGACACTCAATTCAGTAGGACTGGGACCATCCCTGGCCAAGAGAAGTCCAGGTGACAGCCAGCGCAGGTGTGGCAGGGCAGGGCAGTGGAGAAAATACTTGTTCAGCTCCTGACTGCACTATGTACCCGGGAACAATTGCCATCTCAGATCATATCATCAGCCCGTCTCATCTTGAGCCTTCACCCAGAAATGACAGGTCCCTGATGGGAATGCCCACTCTCCTGCGATGCTCCTAGACAATTGTGCCATATTGTACATAACTCTTCTTCCTTCGTCCCCTCCTGGCAGATAGTCAGCGCCACTGCCTGGGAGCAGGGATCTCCCCTTACATCAGAGAAAAACATGAAGATTTTGTATATCAGGTTTGTGGGCCCTTAGGTCATAAGGCAGCAAAAATATTCACTGTCTGAATGCTAATAGCTGGCATTTTTATCATCCCTCGCCTTCATGATCACCCAAGGGTACCTCACACAAAAATCCCTTGTGTCCAGCCCATTTAGTGGGCAGCTTTCATTTTAACTTTGCAATCTCTGGGGTTCCTTCTCTGCAGCCTTGTCAGTGTTGGGGTGGGAGCTGAAGATTTCATACAGAAGACATACAAGTGCTGCCCAGATGAGACAGCTACCGTGTCTGAGCTGCAAGGAACTTGATGCTAGCATGCTCTGCAGAAGCTGGTAGACTAAAGCTCTGCTGTAAATGTCAGAAGTCTCTGCAGCCTTGGTTGGAGACCACACCAACACTCCACAGGATGGTTATGAGTTGGCAGGGTAAGTCCAACCCTAATAAAATAACAATCCATGTCAGCAGTTTTCTGCAAAGAGGTGCTGCACTCAAACATGCCCTTTCAGCAGACACTTGTTTAACATAGGAACCTCCACATAGAGCTCACCAGCCTGGGAGGCAATAGCAGAGTATGTGTATGCAAAGTACGGTAGCACCCAACTTGTGTGTGGTGTATGGGGGTGGGGTACTTTGCTGGTCACCCTGATGTCTGTTGTAGCTTTGCTTAGGACTTATAATAATACCTAACTCTTAGACAGCACTTTACATAAGTAGAGCTCAAAACACTTCATACTCTTTTAAGGTATTTCTTTCCCCTGCCAGGTAGAACACTGCTATTGGCCCCATTTTACAGATGGGAACTGAGGTGCAGTGGAGCCAAGTGACATGCCCAAGGTCACCCAGGAAGCCTGTGACAGAGCAGAGAATTGAAGCCAGGGCTCCCAAGTCTCCAGTTAGTTTCCTAACTACTGGAGTATCCTTTCTGTACAGCACAGGCTGTAAAAATACCACTAAATGAGCAGACGCCATTAAGCTGCAGTCCTCTCAAGCCCAACAAGGTCAGCTCTTCTCCCACCCCTTTTCCACATCCCACTTCCCCGTACTTAATGACAGCACCACAACAGGGCCAGTCAGTGTTCATTTTTGCCAGCGGTGAGGCGGCAATGCCTGGAGCAATGAAAACAAAGCTGAGACTCAAAGGGGACAACCTCTAATCCTGGCTGTACCCCTGATTTGCTGTCACTTCCCTGACCTGTGCCTCTGTGATAAAGATACTACCTGCCTCCCAGGCATGTTGTGAGAATGGATTATGAAGTGCTCTGAGCAAGCAGCATGCTATATAAAGGCCCAGTATTGCTATTACTGCTTGTATAGCAAGAGCACCCAGTCAGGATCAGGGCCCCAGCATGCCTGGTTACGTACAACCATACAGTGGGACCCTTCATCCTTTCAGGACAAAAGGCAGTATATAAATGTCAGATTTCTGTCTTTACCACCTGAGTCCTGTGTTCTAGCCATTCCTGTTTCTAACCTGGGAAAAGAGAGTCCTGGCCATCAGCTGCCCTAGAATTATTTGGCTCCCAAGTGGGAGAGGTCTGCAGCCAGCCATTAGTCCTGTGAGACCCTGGACAGGACAGTCCATCTGCCATTGCATTTCCAAGCAATCAGAGGCAAACTCTGGTGTAAACCACGTTGCTGAGATATCTGTCAGGGAGCCGCAGTTCAGCACATCTTCCAGCAGCATTCGGGGTCAGAGAGATACGAATGTAGGTGATTGTTTACTGAGCTGATGCGCCTTGGGTTTGCTGAGCTGCACCACCTCTGCAGCAGCCTCTTCTGAATCAAAGTGACCACAGCTTGTCGGTGTGTTAGCATGGAGCCATTGAACAAGGTGGTAGGCTAGTAAACCAGACCTCCGAAAAATAAGCCCCTTTGCAGATAAGCTGTAGCTGTGAAGAGTGTCAGACAGAAACATAACACTTCAAAGGCTATGGCAGCAATCACCCCTGCACCTACCCCACCACTGTTCCTTCAGTGCGACAGCAAAGAAAGATGCACTAGCCCAGCAAAGCGTGCTGACCAGATTCGGTGAGGAATCCTGGTCATGTGCCACCTGAGGCACATTGCACCTATGCTAAGAAGATCGTGATTAGCAGCCTGGTTTGGGTTATAAATATTGCTGTCCTCTTTGCTCTTTCCAAGGCAAGGTGGCACCCCCAGTTCCCAGGGCTGACTTTGTCTCTCTATAACAGAGCCAGAGAGGCAAAGGAATAAAGTGGGGTGGTGGTTTATCTCTCCCAGCACTCCAGTTAAGTGTGAACCTCAGGCTTCTGGTCACTTGCCACCATTCTGTAGAGACACTACTACAAAGCCGCCACAGACTGCCCATCATGTGTTACCCTCAACTTGCTAGCAAAAGAGCAATAACAAGAGACCTGAGGATTTGGACAGCACGTTCCTTCTCTTCTGCTGGTCACCAGACTGTCAAGGGTGAGACACCTCTGCTTTGTCCATTGCTGGAAATGTCAGAGGTTCTGTTTGGGATCTTTACATGAACCTTTGGGAATTGAAACGAAGGCTGCAGATCCCATGGGAAACAGCACTCCAGTGAGATTCCCTGGATGTGCTGGTTTTGGCTAGGCCAGAAACACGGATAACCAGGGTGTTCCTGCATGCAGCTGCTGTCAGCTTCCTAGACACATCCTGCTGGAGGGGACAATATGGCTGCCTGAGGACAGCCTTTCGTCTGACCTTTCATTGCTTCCACCTCAAACCCGGTAGGGAATTAGGAGGTGCAGCCTTACCTCCCCCAACACACAGTCAGAGTCCCTGTTAACTGAACTTTCTGGAACATAGTAGTTCTGGTCCATGAGGTATTTTAATTTACTCCCTGACTCTCCCCATTCCAGACACACAGAAGGAACCACTGCGCTTTGCTTATAAATAACCGAGAGCAATCAGAAGAGCAGTGAATCCTTCAGAGATGTTACAGAGATGATTAGTCAGGCCAGTCCCTTTCTGAGAAGCTGAGGACCTTCAAACGCATACCCATATCACTTGGTACGCTGAGAAGCCACATGAGAAACCAACCACATACACCTTTAAATGTCATTCGCCAGCAGTGCAGCTGACCTGGCCGGTGCCTCACTTCTCACTGTTGAAAAACAACATATTGCAGTCTGGGGCCCTAAGCAGTAAATTTGTCTCTGTGGTTTCACTCGAGCAATTGCCAGAGAGCTGCAAGGCAAGATGGGTAGAGGAAGACAGCTCAGAGAAGCAAAGCCGAAGGGTGCTCAAGCTCATCTGTGGGCACCGCTCTTTCGGAGAGCTTGTGCAATCCTCCTTCAAGTTGGGGAGTAGTCCCAGACCAGGGGCTCCCCAGCATGAGAAAGGGCTGCAGACTCCTGCCTTCTGTGTCATGCCAGGTTCTTGAATTCAACCCTCTGGTTCCTGATCTCTGATCCTCAGCCAACATTCAATGAAAAGAAGGAGCAAGTAGAATAACAAAGAAAGTGCTTAGGAGAATGAAAATATTGGACCTGGCCAGTGTATTTTAATAAGCCCCCCCCCCCAACATTTAATCCGAGATGAACCCCATGCTCCAGAGGGTCTGGAAAGTGGATTCATTGGTTTTTCCATTGGAACAGAAGTGACTCTGAAAGCCAGGTCCAAAGAACAAGAGAATACTACCTGGAAAACAAACTTTTACAGGGTGCCCTTTCCTGGAAGGCCTAGAATCATAGCAAGCTTGGGCTGGAAGTGTCGCGCTGAGGCAGGACCTAAACTAAGATGGAACTAGATTGCTGGCACTTGACATTAAAAAGGTCATAGAGCAGTTTTTAAACAAAGGGGTGGGGGAAAGCTGACAGGTGAGGAAGAGCACGTGTTCGGACAAAGATATCTCTTAGGGGAGGATCTATTAATGGAGATTCTCTATGTCCTAGTAAGGAGGAGAGGATGGAAAATGATAAAATATGGGTAGGATCTGATGAGAAACAGTCAAATGAAAAAGAGTCCCATTCAATTACATCATGTAATTTCAGACAGCCGAAAAGTGACAATAAAAGAATATAGCAGTAAGGATTTAGTAACGACCACCTGACCAGGATGTTGATAGTGACTGCAAAATGCTCAGGGAGATTACAGAGGCTATTAAAATAAAAAAACCTCAAATAATAATGGGGGATTTCAACTATCCCCATATTGACTGGGAACATGTCACCTCAGGATGTGATGCAGAGATAAAGTTTCTTGACACCTTAATGACTGCTTCTTGGGAGCAGCTAGTCCCAGAACCCACAAGAGGAGAGGCAATTCTTGATTTAATCCTAAGTGGAGCACAGGATCTGGTCCAAGAGATGAATATAGCTGGACCGCTTGGTGAACATAGTGAACATAATATAATTACATTTAACATCCCTGTGGCAGGGAAAACACCAAGCAGCCCAACATGGTAGCATTTAATTTCAGAAAGGGGAACTATACAAAAATGAGGAAGTTAGTTAATGAGAAATTAAAAGGTACGGTGCCAAAAGTGAAATCCCTGCAATCTGCACCATAATAGAGACTCAAATGTATACCCCAAATTAAAAAAACATATTAACAAAACCAAAAAAGTGCCACCATGGATAAACAACAAAGTAAAAGAAGCAGTGAGAGGCAAAAAGGCATCCTTTAAAAAGTGGAAGTTAAATCCTAGTGAGGAAAATAGAAAGGAGCATAAACTCTGGCAAGTGAAGTGTAAAAATATAATTAGGAAGGCCAGAAAAGAATTTGAAGAACAGCTAGCCCAAGACTCAAAAAGTAATAACAAACATTTTTTTAAAGTACATCAGAAGCAGGAAGCCTGCTTAAAAACCAGTGGGGCCACTGGATGACTGAGGTACTAAAGGAGCACTTGAGGGATGATAAGGCCATTGCAAAGAAACTAAATTAATTTTTTGCATTGATCTTTATGGCTGAGGATGTGAGGGAGATTCCCAAACCTGAGCCATTCTTTTTAGGTGACAAATCTAAGGAACTGTCCCAGACTGAGTTGTCATTAGAGGAGGTTTTGGAACAAATTGATAAATTAAACAGTAATAAGTCACCAGGACCAGATGGTATTCACCCAAGAGTTCTGAAGGAACTCAAATGTGAAATTGCAGAACTACTAACTGTGGTTTTTAACCTATCAATTAAATCAGCTTCTGTACCAAATGACTGGAGGAGAGCTTAATGTGATGCCAATTTTTAAAAAGGGCTCCAGAGGTGATCCCAGCAATAACAGGCTGGCCAGGCAAACTGGTTGAAACTAAGAACAGAATTGTCAGACTCATAGATTAACATAATTTGTTGGGGAAGAGTCAACATGGTTTTTGTAAAGGGAAGTCATGCGTCCCCAATCTACGGGAATTCTTTGAGGGGTAAACAAGCATGTGGACAAGGGGGATCCCGTTCTCACTTTCAGGTGACTTTGTAAATAAGAAGCTGGCAGCATTATCTCCCGTAAATGTAAACAAACTTGTTTGTCTCAGCAACTGGCTGAACAAGAAGTAGGACCAAGTGGACTTCTAGGCTCTGAAGTTTTACAGTGTTTTGGTTTTGAGTGCAGTTATGTAACAACAAAAAAATATACATTTTAAAGTTGCACTTACACAATAATATTACTGAGGCATTCTGTGCCAAAAAATTAAAAATTCTCCACACGAATATTTTAAAATTCTGCAAAATTCTGCAAGTTTTATTTGTCAATAAATAAATGTAGAGGCTCCAGCATAGCAGTGGGGAGCACAGGCCACTGGCTGCACAAAGGTGCAAGATCACCCTGCAGCCCCCCTACCCTCAGGACACGGACTCAGCGGTTAGGTTGCACCCAACCCTGACACAGCACAAGGCCTGGGCCTGCCCCAGAAACACCCTGGGGCCCAGCCCCTCTGCGCCAGATGCACCAGGTGTGAGGCAGGCAGGCTCAACCAGGCAGGATCCAAGTGTGGAGAGGCTCAGTGTGGGGGGGATCCAGGTGTAGGGTGAGAGGATTCTGTGTGGGACAATCTGGGTAAAGGCAGCTCAGTAAGGGGGTCTAGGTGCACAGAGGCTTGTTGGGGCGGTGGGGTTCCAGTTGCAGGGCAATGGGACTCTGCAGGGGCTTCCAGGTGAAGGTGGTTGGGGCTCAGCAGAGGTGTCTGGGTGTGGGGGTCTCAGCGGGGGTGTCTGGGTGCTGGGGGTCTGGGTGCAGCTAGTTGGCGGTCAGTGGTGTGGGGGTCTGGATGTGAGGGCTCAGGGTGGTGCAGGGGGTGGAGCTTCAGGGTGGGGGTTTGAGTGCAGGGGGTCTCCAGATGCAGGGGTTGAGGTTCAGTGGGGTGGGGTTTGGGTATGGAGGGCTAGGGGGGTTCTGGGCATACTGGGTTATGCTTGGCAGGGGTGTCTGGGTATGGGAATACAGTGTGCAGATGTGGTCGCCCCATCCCCAAAAAGATATATTGGAATTTGAAAAAGTACAGAAAAGGGCAACAAAAAATGATTAGGGGTATGGAACAGCTTCCGTTTGAGGAGCTTCCGTTTAATAAGATTGGGACTTTTCAGCTTGGAAAAGAGACGACTAAGGGAGGATATGACAGAATTCTATAAAATCAGGAAAGGTGTGGAGAGAGTAAATAAGGAAGCGTTATTTACTCCTTCTTGTAACACAAGAACTAGAGGTCACCCAATTAAATTAATAGGCATTAGGTTTATAACGAACAAAAGGAAGTATTTCTTCACACAATGCACAGTCCACCTGTGGAACTCCTTGCCAGAGGATGTTGTGAAGGTCAAGACTATAACAGGGTTCAAAAAAGATTCATGGAGGATAGGTCCATCAATGACTATTAGCCAGGATGGGCAGGGATGGTGTCCCTAGCCTCTGTTTGCCAGAAGCTGGGAATGGGCAACAGGGGATGGATCACTTGATGATTACATGCTCTGTTCATTCCCTCTGTAGCACCTGGGATTGGCCGCTGTCAGAAGACAGGATACTGGGCTAGATGGACCTTTGGTCTGACCCAGGATGGCCATTCTTATGTTCAAGTAAACCTAGATCAGGTGTTAAAAACCTCCAGTGATGGGGATTCCACAGCCTCCCTTGGAAGCCTGTTCCAGAATATAGCTACTCTTATAGTTAGAAAGTTTTCCTCCAATATCAAATTTGCTTCCGATTGAAGCCATTACTTCTTGTTCCACCTTCAGTGGGCATGCAGAAAAATTAATCACCATCCTCTCTGTAACAGCCCTTAAAATATTTGAAGACTTAGCAGGTCCCCCTCAGTCTTCTTTTTTCAAGACTAAACACGCCCATTTTAAAAACCTTTCCTTGTAGATCAGGTTTCTAAACCTGTTATCATTTCTGCTGTTCTCCTCTGGACTCTCTCCAATTTATCCACCTCTTTCCTAAAATGTGATGACCAGAACTGGCCACAGTACTCCAGCTGAGGCCTCACCAGTCTCCAGTAGAGCAAAACAATTACAGTACTCCTGTTAATACACTCCTGAATGATATTAGCCTTTTTTATAACTGCATCACATTGTTGAGTCATATTCAATTTGTGATCCACTGTAACTCCCAGTTCCTTCTCAACATTACTACTACTAATTATTCCCCATTTTGTAATTGTGCATTTGATTTTTCCTTCCTAAGTATAGTAATTTGCATTTATCTTTATTGAATTTCACCTTGTTGATTTCAGACAAATTCTCTAATTTGTCAAGATCATTTTGAAATCTAATCCTGTCCTCCAAAGTGCTTGCAACCTCTCCCAGTTTAGTGTCATCCATAAATTTTATAAACACACTTTCCACTACATTATTCAAGTCACTAATTAAAATATTGACTAGTACTAGACCCAGGATTGACCCCCGTGAGACCCTACTAGATATGTCCTCCCAGTTTGAAAGCACACTATTGATAACTACTTGGAGTATGGTTTTTCAAACAGTTGTATGCCCACCTTATAGTAATTTTATCTAGACCCTATTCCCCTAGTTTGTTTATGAGAATGTCATGTGGGACTGTGTCAAAAACCTTACTAAAATGAAGATATATTGCCCCCTTCCCCTTTATCCACAAGGCCAGTAACTCTGTCAAAGAAGGAAATTAGGTCGGTCTGGCATATTTTGTTTTTGACAAATCCAGGCTTGCTGTTTTTTATACCCTACTATCCTCTAGGTGCTTACAAATTGATTATTTATTAATTTGTTCCAGTATCTTTCCAGGTATTGAAGGAAGGCTGACTGGTCTATAATTCCCTGGGTTCTCTTTGTTACCCTTTTTAAAGATAAGTTCTATGTTTGCCCTTCTCCAGTGCTCTGGGGCCTCACCCATCCTCCCCGTATGTTCTCCAAGGTAATTGCTAACCATTCCAAGATTGCTTCAGCTAGTTCCTAGGATGAATTTCATCAAGCCAATTAGATTACATCAAACTTATCTAAATATTCTTTAACTTGTTCTTTCCCTATTTTGACTTGCATTCCTTCCCTCTTGCTAATAATAACATATTAATTATGTTGAGTACCTAGTTACCATTAACTTTTTTTAGCAGAATAGGTAGTAAATACCTCAGCCCTCTTGATGTCATCCGTTATTAGCTCTCCTTCCTCACTAAGTATAGGACATACACTTTCCTTCCTCTTTCTTTTGCTCCTAATATATTTAAAGAACCTCTTCTTCTTGCTTTTTACATCCCTTGCTAGATGTAACTCATTTAGCCTTCCTGATTTTTCCCCTACATGCTTGTGCTACTCTTTTGTACTCCTCCTTAGCAATTTGTCCACATTTCCACTTATTGTAGGATTCTTTTCTGATTTTCAAGTCATTAAAAAATTTTTTCCTGTTGGAGCCATATTGGCTTCTTACTACTCTTCCTTCACATCAGGATAGTTTGCAGTGGTGCCTTTAATATAGTCTCCTTGAGAAACTGCCAAGTCTCCTGAACTCCTTTATCCCTTAGATTTTCTTCCTAAAGTACCTACCATTTCTCTGAGTTTGCTAAAGTCTGTTTTTTTGGAGTCCATTGTCCTTATTATACTGTTCCCACTCCTTCACTTCCTTAGAATGATGAAATCTGTCATTTCACGATCACTCATAGGTGCTGGAACTAGGAGTACGGGGGGTGCTGCTGCACCCTCTGGCTTGAAGTGGTTTCCATTATGTACAGGTTTCAGAGTAGCAGCCATGTTAGGGTTTACAGTTTGGTTCCAGGGCTCTCAGCACCCCCACTATAAAAATTGTTCCAGCCCCCCTGCAATCACTTTCATCCAAACTGCCTTCCACCTTCAGATTCACAACCAACTCTTCTGTGTTGTCAGAATCAAGTCTGAAATGGCTATCCCCCAGGTTACTTCCTCAGACTTTTTTCCTGACCGCAATACATTGAGTGTAGTCAGGACAGCAGAGGGTTCCACCCGAGTCATTTAAAATTCAGTGGAGCCTTGTAGGGAGACAGGGGATCGCCTCCTCAGCTGGGGAACTTTTGGAAAACACTTGCCATCTGCTGCAATCTGGTCCCTTTGAATGGCAAAGCAGTGGCTCTGCTGAAGCATTTCCATGTGCTTCAGGGATGGGTTATAGCAGCACCAAGAGAGTTCATTCACCTCCAGTATTAATACACTTTCCTTTTGTATGCCGGTGTCTCCCTTTGAGCTGTACAGTTACATAACTTGGTGCTAGATAATAACAGCACTGCTGAGGGAGGGAGGAAGGAAGGAACTACAAAGGAGTTGCCCCCTCTGCAGTTGAGCGAGCTTTGCTGTCCAGTAGAAGCAGGAGAGAGCAAGGCTCCCTGGAGCTCAGTACAGAGAGTATGTCTCTTGCTTAATCCTGCTGAAGCCTGTGTGGGCACTCCACTGACACCTGCCCAGGCAGGTGCTGGGGCACCCAGCTCCACACCGCACAGGGACTGCAGGGACAGGGTTTCCAGGTTACATTTAGGGAGAATTGTTTAAATTCAGCTGGTAACAACTTGGGTTAATTTGTCCATTCCTTAAATGGAAAAGCTTTGAAATCTTGTAATGAATCAACACAGCATGTAGGTTTCCTGCTTCCACCCACGTCACAGGGGGGATGCTCTAGCCAGGTTAGATCAATAGATAAAGACAGGAGAGGCCAGTGATGCACTGCCAGAGGTTTGCTAGAATCCTCCTCTCATTTCAAAGAGAGGTTTGGGGGGAGGGAGGCCTGCTGGAGCCAGCTCCTCTCTGCACATAGTTGTTATCCAGCACAAAGATGCCTTATTCGTTTTAATTATTACAGGTTCCAAAACCATGCTAGAAGCTTAAGGAACAGAAGAACGACCATACTGGGTCAGACCAAAGGTCCATCTACCCTAGTATCCTGTCTTCTGACAGTGGTCAATGCCAGGTGCCCCAGAGGAAATGAACAGAACAGATAATCATCAAGTGATCCATCCCCTGTCGTCCATTCCCAGCTTCTGGCAAACAGAGGGGATGGACACCATCCATGCCCATCCTTGCTAATAGCCATCGATGGACCTATCCTCCATGAATTTACCTAGTTCTTTTTTGAACCCTGTTATAGTCTTGGCCTTCACAACATCCTCTGGCAAGGAGTTCCACAGGTTGACTGCGTTGTGTGAAAAAAATACTTCCTTTTGTTTGTTTTAAACCTGCTGCCTATTAATTTCATTGGGTGACCTCTAGGTCTTGTGTTATGAGAAGGAGTAAATAACACTTCCTTATTTACTTTCTCCACATCAGTCACGATTTTATGGATCTCTAACATATCTCCCCTTAGTCATCTTTTTTCCAAGCTGAAAAGTCCCAGTTTAACTCATCTCTCCTCATATGGCAGCTGTTCCATACCCCTAATCGTTTTTGTTGCCCTTTTCTGAACATTTTCCAATTCCAATATATTTTTTTGAGAATGGGTGACCATATCTGCACGCAGTATTCAAGATGTGGGCGTACCATGGATTTATATAGTGGCAATAGGATATTTTCTGTCTTATTATCTTTCCCTTTCTTAATGATTCCCAACATTCTGTTCGCGTTTTTGACTGTCGCTGCACATTGCGTGGATGTTTTCAGAGAACTATCCACAATAACTCCAAGATCTCTTTCTTGAATGGTAACAGCTAATTTAGACCCCATCATTTTATATGTATAGTTTGGATTATATTTTCCAATGTGCATTACTTTGCATTTATCAACATTGAATTTCATCTGCCATTTGTTGCCCAGTCACCCAGTTTTGTGCAATCCTTTTGTAGCTCTTTGCAGTCTGCGTAGGACTTAACTATCTTGAATAGTTTTGTAAGAGCCATTTGCTGTGGGACCGTAAGGAAGTCTGCGGCCAAGCACAGGGACTTGAACCTAGGTCTCTCAAGTCCTAAGCAATTGCCCTGCCTGTCGGCCCATACTTCTGCACTACACAACACTCCATTGTGCTACACCATCATGTTTCTGAGGAACAAACTATAAACACTGCCAGCGTGTGGCCCAGATGACAAGCCTGTTTGCTCTGTGCTGCTGCCTCCCTCTTTGGCTCTAGTGGTGAGAGAGCAGTCTTGTTCCAATGGGAACACCCAGCAATTGATTCCCCAGCCCTGCACTCCTCCCCTTTCCGGCCCAAGCACTCCTGAGACACTGGGTTTGCCCTGCGCTGAGGCAGGAAGAGGAACGTTTCTGTGGAATTCTCCTCGTCATGTGATTGGCAGCACATCACCGTTCACCTCAGATGAAGGCCTGTCTGGCCTCAGGGTCAGATGAACTTGTTCCCACATGTCACGTTTATGTGGCGGGTCCATGGCTCAAGAACCCCACCAATGTCCACAGGAACATGCTGCCTTTATGAAAAGCAGTTTCTGCTTGAGAGGTCATGAAGCCAAATCCCCCGGGACTCTTCATGGATCCTCCTCAGACATCAGATGCCCCCTATCTATCTGGGTAGGCCCAGGCCATCACTGTATTGTACACACTAACAGAAGTGTCACTTCTGGGAATCACAGCAGACAGGCCGGGGGGAGGGGAGGCTTTGAGACTGGTGTAAAAAAACAGCTGGTCCCCACTGGTTATGGCATATTCTCCTCTCCCACTGGTAAAGTACAAGCATTTCTTCAGCCTTGGTGTGTGGTTCATTAGCTCCTTCCTTTACCTCACCCAGGCATATTTTGAAGAGCAGGCTCACTGAGGTCATAGCTCCCCTGCGGTCTTGGTTTTACTTCTCACTTCTGTAAATCGGAAGGGCTGCTGTGAGTCAGGTGCCCCTGTGCAGAGCCCAAGGGCTGGTCTAAGGCCTGTTAGACATTAGAGGAATGGTTCTTGTGAGAGGCTTTCTGCACAAAGCCCCAGCCAGTGCATTGAGTAAGGACAGTGCACATAAATCCAGCAAAATACAATGAAAAGCGTTCTAAGCAACTGCCACTAACCAACAAACATATGGTTATTCAAAGGTCATGCAAAATTGTAGTTGTCTATTTTATTTCTTCCCATCTCCATCAACCTGATATTTAATGATTTTTGCTTAAGCAGGTAAAAGCTGCACTCGGAAGGTGAGCAGTTCCTCCCCTCAAATTTCTTCACCAATTTACTCTAAATTGAAAATCATGTACTGGACAATATTTTCCAATGCTACCTTAACAATGGGAATTGAGTGTTAGAGGCAGTGTCTGCTATAGATTTTATTGTGCTTTGCAGGAAACTGTTAAACTAGCCTAAAAGTAAAACTAAATCAGTATCTATAATGTTAATTTGTAAAGGACATGAAAAGATATAGAAACTGAAAAAAATGTGGATACAAAAAGAAATGTGTAAAGCCCTCTTCATAAATGTGCATGTAGCATTTCATACACATTTAAAGTTTGACCAGTGGATTTGGTATTTTTCCAACAACTACACAGTAAAATATTAAATATTATGTACCCAGTTCTGTAGTCCCTACTCAGGGAAAACTTCCAGTGAATGCAACGGGAGCTCTGCCTGGGTAAGGATTACAGGATCTGAGCTGACGGTCACATAACACACATACAAATGAATATTGCAGATATGTGAGTACAGCATGCTGGACTATAGCCATGCAATAACATACTGAATATTCAATAATCTACTCATGCAAAAGTGACAAAACAGTTGGGAATGTCTTTGATGAGACACCAATTCAATCAGCCACTCTGCTGTAGTTACAGCTTGTTGCCTAACCAAAAATTCTCTCTCAGTACCCTCTCTCCTCCCTAATGTCTCACAATCTGTCTTTTTGGCACCTTCTAGATGACAGGAAATATTGTGGTGGGTAAACAAACCCCCTGCTTATCCGTTGTCTATTACAGGAAAAAAAAAAAAAACTTCTGTCTTCAATAGCTAATAGATTTCCTCACCCACACACTCTATTGCAGTGGTTCTCAAACTTTTGTACTGGTGACCCCTTTCACACAGGTTTCAGAGTAACAGCCGTGTTAGCCTGTATTCGCAAAAAGAAA
Source organism: Lepidochelys olivacea (assembly GCF_965140295.1). NCBI lineage: Eukaryota > Metazoa > Chordata > Testudines > Cheloniidae > Lepidochelys > Lepidochelys olivacea. The sequence goes on from NC_140424.1 coordinate 18,738,162, forward strand.
AGGAGTACTTGTGGCACCTTAGAGACTAACCAATTTATTTGAGCATGAGCTTTCGTGAGCTACAGCTCACTTCATCGGATGCATACTGCCCCTCTGCCATTTACATTGGTCAAACTGGACAGTCTCTACGTAAAAGAATAAATGGACACAAATCAGATGTCAAGAATTATAACATTCATAAACCAGTCGGAGAACACTTCAATCTCTCTGGTCACGCAATCACAGACATGAAGGTTGCTATCTTAAAACAAAAAAACTTCAAATCCAGACTCCAGCGAGAAACTGCTGAATTGGAATTCATTTGCAAATTGGATACTATTAATTTAGGCTTAAATAGAGACTGGGAGTGGCTAAGTCATTATGCAAGGTAGCCTATTTCCCCTTGTTTTTTCCTACCCTCCCCCTGCCCCCCCAGACGTTCTGGTTTAACTTGGATTTAAACTTGGCGAGTGGTCAGTTTGGATGAGCTATTGCCAGCAGGAGAGTGAGTTTGTGTGTGTGTCCCTGGGGAAAAAAAAGGGGGGGGGGGTTAGAAATCCTGGATTTGTGCTGGACATGGCCCACCTTGATTACCATGCACATTGTAGGGAGAGTGGTCACTTTGGATGAGCTATTACCAGCAGGAGAGTGAGTTTGTGTGTGTATGGGGGAGGGGGGGTGAGAAAACCTGAATTTGTGCTGGAAATGGCCCACCTTGATTATCGTGTACATTGTAGGGAGAGTGGTCTGGTCACTTTGGATGAGCTATTACCAGCAGGATAGTGAGTTTGTGTGTGTGTTTTTTGGAGGGGGTGAGAGAACCTGGATTTGTGCAGGAAATGGCCCAACTTGATTATCATGCATATTGTGTAGAGAGTTGTCACTTTGGATGGGCTATTACCAGCAGGAGAGTGAATTTGTGTGTGGGGGGGTGGAGAGTGAGAAAACCTGGATTTGTGCTGGAAATGGCCCAACTTGATGATCACTTTAGATAAGCTATTACCAGCAGGACAGTGGGGTGGGAGGAGGTATTGTTTCATATTCTCTGTGTGTATATAAAGTCTGCTGCAGTTTCCACGGTATGCATCCGATGAAGTGAGCTGTAGCTCACGCAAGCTCATGCTCAAATAAATTGGTTAGTCTCTAAGGTGCCACAAGTACTCCTTTCCCTTTCACACAGCAAGCCTTTGAGTGTGACCCCCCCTTATAAATGAAGAACACTTTTAAATATATTTAAACACAATTATAAACACTGGAGGCGAAGCGGGGTTTGGGTTGGAGGCTGACAGCTCGTGACCCCACAGGTAATAACCTCACGATCCCCTGAGGGGTCCCACCCTCAGTTTGGGAACCCCTGCTCTATTGTGCATTGCTCCATGGTTACAACATAGAGAGATACTAAGGCCAAGATTTGCAGAAGCAGCCCCTGATTGCGGGTGCCCAAGTTGGGACACTTCAGGTCCAGTTCTCAGAAGTGCTGAGCACCCACAGTGTTAACTGAGAAAGGAGACTGGTACGCTCTGAACAAATTTGTAATGCAAAATAGAAATATACCACCAAGATAAAGGATATCTTGTCCCCTTTGCAGACCAAATACAAGACAGCTTCCCTCAATCAAATACAAAGCACAAAAAAAAACTTTAAAGACCATTTTCCTTCATTAACTTCCTTCCTAAACACCCTGAATCCAATAACAAATATCAGGCCCACTTCCCCTGTTTTGTACTGTGCTGGGGCTGGGGGTAATTAATTAATTCCTCACAGCTGAGCCAACTCTGGATCTCCCTGCACTCAAGGCAGACAGCTGTGGTCTGTCCTCTAGCCAGAGAGAAAGAGGATTAAATCCTTCCCTGCTAACCAATGGACAGGTCTATATAAGCCATTACAGAGCTAATGTAGCTTTTTATTCACCCCACTGAGTTTTCAAACTCATGTTACCAAGAGAAAGGTAAATATCCTAGAGTGATTTTGGCCCAGGATCATCCACTCCCTGGTCAGATGTCTACCTATTGATTGGTTTCAGAGTAACAGCCGTGTTAGTCTGTCTTTGCAAAAAGAAAAAGAGTACTTGTGGCACCTTAGAGACTAACCAATTTATTTGAGCATGAGCTTTCGTGAGCTGTAGCTCACAAAAGCTCATGCTCAAATAAATTGGTTAGTCTCTAAGGTGTTACAAGTACTGCTTTTCTTTTAGCTATTGATTGTGGTCCAGGCTAGCTGACTTTTGAAAGTCATTGTACAGTGCAGCATCACTGAGGTGGATTTACTGAGCTGTGTTGTGTAATAACCTACATTAAACAGACAAAGAATCAGAAAGAGGGACAGCAGCTTCTGTGATATCATGGACCTGAAAACCTCACCATTTCCTGAATTTAATGCAAGAATCCCAGCCATCTGGCTATTACCCTAAAGCAAGACCAGTCATATACACTGTAGGTCCAACTTCATCCCTGTGGGATAGTCAATGACTACAGGGGTGTTAGACAAGCTCTTTACATTTGTATTTTGCCATTTCACAAATGGGTTTTGAATGCTGTTCTGAGGAACTGCCTCTGCTTTAATACTTAGATTACACAAAACCCACTTACCCAGCTACCTGTGCTTTGTTGCAAATGCTGGAATCCATCTATTTATTTATTCATCTATGTTTTTATATAGATGTGCATCACCATGGTGTCTGAAGCCTACCTCATGGGTTCAGGCGTTATGGTGCGGAGTATAGCAACACCCCATGTTTAGATACCTAGAAAATCACAGAACAACACTGCAATCCACACAGCCTGAGTTAGGTGCCTAAGCTCCCATGGGGCGAGAGAGGCACCTTAGAATGAGCTCTACAAAAGCCAGTACGCTAGGCAGGGAGCCACCTCAGCTAGCCAATGGGAGATGCTGACAAAAGGCAGGTGTGCTAACCCCTACCTCTCTCCCAGAGATAGGTGTCTATGACCAGGCTGCTATTTCTGCTAATGATCCATGAATAGGAACCAGCTGCCTGGAGTCAAGCAGCTTAGGTTCCTACCTCGTTTCTTGGGAGAATGAGTTGGGCACCTGCACACAAAACAGCCACGGGAGGAGGCAGTGTCTACCACCTAACTTTAGAGTACTTAACTGTGGCTTGGGAGACCCAGGTTCAATTCCCCCCACCCTGCCTGAGGGAGAGAAAGGATTTGAAGAGGAGTCACCCAGCTCGCAGGAGAGTGCTCTAACCACTGAGCCATAGGAGAGGTCTGTTGTTGGGCTCCCTCGCTTTCTCCTGTTGAAGCTCTTACATGGTGGATAACTAGTTACAATCACTGGAGCAGGGGAACTGCATGCTCTAAACACCCATCTGCAGAGCCATTTTCTCTCCCAAGTACTAAGTATTTATTCAAAATGGAACAGGTTTCACAGAAGAGAGTCCCACATCAGCATATCCCATAACTCAGTAGTCCGAGCACTCGCGAGAGATCTCTGTTCAGATCCTTTCTTCCCCTCAAGCAAAGAGGGGGACTGAACCCAGGTTGCCCACATACCGGTAAAGTGAGCTAACCACTGGGCTGAATGTTATAAGGTAGGCACCAGCACCACCACTTTCCTCCAGCCAGATTTTCTGTGGGACCCAATCCAGTAGGTAAGGTCTGAGCGTGCCTATTGGATTAGGTCCCACAGGTAAGATAGGTGGAGGAGTACCTATCTTCCCTTGGTTCTTGGATTGCTCTGGGACTTAGGTGGCCAGACACCAAGAGGGAGGCAGGTGCGCCCTTGCCCAGAGGAACTTAGGTGCCCAGGGAACTTTTACTGCAAAATCAGGCGCTGAGCACATTTAGGCACCTACAGGGTTAGGTGAAGCTGAGTGGAGGTTTTGTGGATCTCAGTGGCACCTAAACCGGGACTTAGAGGTGCCTGTGTGGGTTGAGGTGCCTAAGTCCCTTTGTGGATCTGGACCTGAGTGCCTCCCCGTACTCCCGACACAACTTCTCTCACATGCTTCATTGGGAACTGTGAGCATCACTAACGGGCGGAGCAAGGGCAGGTGTTGCATCATACACCGCAGCATCTAATGCCACCTTCCCCAGCACACACTCAGACACTCAGGGATGCACTCATTTCTCTACATTTTCTGTAAGTAACCTCCCTGCCCCCCACCCCAAAGTGGTCTTCACAATTGATTGAAATAAGCAGAAATATTGCACAGGACACAAGGCAGGTATTTTTTTCTTTTCACTAAAGGGAATAACAGTCAGATGTCAGCCTTTCTAGCTCAAGCACATGGAGAAGGAGCTGCTGATGTCCACACTGCCTCAGCTGGCAAGAGCTTGTTAATAATTGCTATAAGAGTTGCCTGTGGCCAGGGTGTTGACCCTATGGGTGTAGGACATGTCTTCGTACACCGTATTTGCTTGCTTTTTCTTTCCTTCTTGGCAGTGTTTCTTGATCTGCAAAAAACAAAACAAAAACAAAACACTCAAGCAGCCATCCAGGTCTAGGGCTGGAGCAGAACCCCTGCCCAGGAGTTGTTTTCATCTCAGTGTGCAGGGAGTTACAAGCAGAGATAACAAAACGGTCCTTCTCTTAGCCCAAAGGAATTACATAGAGCAACAAGCAGAAAGGGCTGGGTTAATCCCCAAAATTCTTACAGGCTCTTCCACCAGCAGCTCTTTAGGGGGCTAAAAGTATCAATGGCTCCAACAGCTTTGGACAATTGTCTTGTAATTATTGCAAGAGGAGACATGGCTTCCTTAGGAGAGGCTTGCTGGCATCATTGCACTGCGGTGCCTGTTAAACTTGTTAGGAGGAGGCCCAAAGCAAGGCTTTCATTCAATCCTGTTCTACAGTTCGAAATGACTCTCCTAAATAAACATGCAGGGCATGGGAGGTGAGTGCGTGTGTCAGTCACAACCCATTTCCAAAGAGGCTTTTCTGCATAAGCCCTCTGAGGAAACTTTATTGTCAGGGAACATGGCTGTGCTACCCTCTGACACTGAGCTTCTTCATGACCCTGTGGTGTCCCTGATCTCCCACAGAACACCGCAAGAAGGGGACGTCCCTCTCGTCCATCCCAATAGGGGGCTTGTTGAGATTCCATTCTTCAGTGAGAAGGGCAACCGCAGAATGGTGGGATTTCAATGCAGTTACCACATCAAGGTCCATAGGCAAAGCTGGGGGGGGGGGGGAAGGGGGCTGGCTTGTGCTTTCCTCCTCCTCTCTAAGAAATTATTATTATAATGAGCCTGAAAATGAGCCTGGGGCTGTACAGTCATGATAGAAGCCACAGTCCCTCCTTCAGCAATTTGCAGTCTACATGTAGTCATGACACCAGGGGATGTCAGCACACAAAGGGATGGGAGCAGTGGGGATGGAAGGACAAAGGGACAATAGGAGACACACATGGTTAGAGAGGTTTATCATATGCATGTCCTATGGCTCCACAATGTTTTCTATGCACAGCACTTTAACAGGCGTGGCTGTGCTTGGGGATGACTCCTATCTGCAGGGTCAGAAGTGCAGAAAACATTGGGGCTGTGGCCGAAGACATACTTACATCGATGTGAGACAGAATGAGGTATCCCAGCGCAGAAACCGAGATCAAAACCATGAAGGAAAGGACATAGGGCACCCAGGAAGCCACACAGCACTCTGCCTGCTCCATTTCTGTGGGTGATTTATCAGAGGAGAGGCAGAATTATGACTTCATGTGAGGAACATGTTATATCGCTCTGCAGGGGGCTCTGCAGGCCAGCAAACTGGAAGTCCACCAGTGTCACCATCATTCCTCATTACCACCAGTGCATTCCCAGTGTCACACCACACATCACGGGAACCCTTAAGTCGACTCCAACAACAGGTTGGCTACCTGTTCTGTCTAACATCACTCCCCCACCGATATACTGAACTGCTGTGACATTCCGCGAAGCTCAGCGAATCCAGGAAAACAGATGTCTTCCTATACACCAAGACTTGACAATGCCCTGCCCCCACTGTGTTAAGTCCTGCAAGCCTTTCTGGGAACATTCGTTTAGTCTCATGCAATCAGGCTACGATCAGGAGGAGGCTTGGAAAGCAGACTGGGCTAAACAAGACTTAAAAAATAAGTACCCTGTGCCGGATTCCACGCAGAAAGTTTCTGGGTTTGGTGTTCCATGGTCAACTCTGACCCAAATCCGAACCAACCATGGTAGATGCGGGCATCGAATGCAAAAATGGAAAATCAAGAACTCCACGTGGTGCGAGTGTTGTTTCCCACAACAGACCATCGAACATATCACTACCGATTGCCCAATTCATAAATATGAAGGGGGCATTACTGCAATAAATTCTGCTACTCCTGATGTAGCCATTTGGCTCCATCAGCTTCAGGTGAAATTATAGTTGCTGCTCTACACCAGCCATACGAAAGAAGAAGACGACCAGTGGAGATGGCAGTATGGCTTTCATCCTGGAACACAAAGGATTTAGGTGCCAATCCCATTAGGATGGTTGCTACCATTGCGTGCAGTGCTGGAACACTTGGAGTAAGAAGAAGCTAAGCATCAAGGTTTACTGTTCTGGTATCATGGGGTATAGAACTGTGCCAGGAATGACATGTAACCACTACCCTACCACTTCTCCAAAGAATTATTGTGCAACCAGCGTACCACTGTCCAATGCCACAATTATTGAAAACAAACCACCGTATAATAGCCATGACTTCATGTTTAATAACGGCTACAGCCACGTGTTCTTATGAAGCTTCAAGTGCATAGATTCGAAAAAGTCATCTTCACATGGCGGCCCAGTTATATATCTGATTCTAGTAAAGACATAGGGGACTAGATGAAATAGGGTACAACTGGCCCTTGCTTTATCTTCTCTTTAACCAAGGGCATTACAGACTCTATTGTGGCAGGGTACAGTACTCCCCATTTATTGAGTCCTCTCTGTTTAAAGTTACACCCTGCTTTGTAACTCTGCGACAACAATTGGGATCCCTGCCATGCTCCTGGCTCCAGTAAATCCCATGGGATAAGGCTGTGATAGCAGTGTGGTTACACAATCGTTGGGAAAGAAACTAGTTGGAATTGCCCCTTTCTATTTAGCAACTCTGTTTTCTGTGGGCTAAACTGTGCAACCCCTACTCCTGGTGGTCTCTTACACAAGGAGACCCAATGACATCATAAGTACCTGCCAGCATGAGTGAGAGCTGCCCAATCTAGCCTCATGTATTTTTGAGTCATCTCTACATATTCTATAGACAAAACCAATTTTCTGTATTATGCTGCAGAGTCAATAGAGCATGGAGAGAGTGACCTCGATTCTATTCTGCCTCAACATTTCAACAAAACTATTGCCAAAAGGTTTGACTTTAGAATCTTTATTACTGGGGCTGATGATGCAAAAGGTAGGTGGGGAAAAAACTAACCAAAATGGAGCTTTATCTTTGGATCCCATCCTGAATTTGCAGCATGATTACCTGCTGACTTGTAAATTGACCAAATCTGAGCAGAAGTCACCTCTGACTTTAAAGAGAAAGAGAGGAAAGTGCAGAAGGTTATTTCAAGGCAATATGCAACAACTACTTTGTACTGTCTGGTACTTCAAAAATGGTTGTGGGAATTATCATCTTTTGTGGAACAGAGCAGGTACTTATGACTTCCCACCTAATTCTTCACCTCAACTGGGACACCCAGGATTTCCATTATCCTTAATGACATAGGTACCCAGATCACAGGTGAGAGTTGCCTACTCCCAAGTAACCTGGGAAGGAAATGGGGGTTACATTTAAAATTTTATGGCTGAACAGCAAATTTGGGAGGGAATAACTGTGGTGTCTGTAGCTATAAAACTACGATGCCTTTGTTTTCTGTGTATTGCCTGTTTCCATGTCAAAGAAATCTGTTCAATGCAGAAAGAGCAACCATTTCACTTTCAGACTTGCTGCAGCCTGTTACAGATGAGACACACACTGGACTCTTGCATGGGGACTTTACTTTTGTTCTTTCTTGTTGTCTTCAGATCAAAAATTTATGGTTGGTATATGGGAAAAAACATAACTGTAAGAAGACCCCGTCTTTCCATAAACCCATCCTTGGCTCTACTCATATACTGAAACACATAACCATTCAGTTAATGTTCTACACTTCCTCAGCCCTTTCAAATGAAAATAAATACCCACTTGTCTTACACTTTAAAAAAAATAGAAAAACGTGCAATACCTTTCACCACCAATATGGTGCCATGGCTCAACACATTACGGGGCTCGAAATTTTCTAGCGTGCTCCCACTACAGACATATACAGCAGTGTCATTTTTCTGCAACTGGTGCAGCGTTATCCTCATTTCTGTCCCGAGTAAGGAGCTCTCGATGCGGTCTTTGTAGTGAAAGTTTACGGTACTGGTATGACTATTATTTTTGATGTATAGCACTTCCATGGCATTTACAACTTCTCTTTTCAAATACATCCCTACTAGTATCCCCTTGTTAGTAACGGAGCAGGTTATGTTGACCGACTCTCCTTCATTAACTATGAGAATAGCTGGTTCCTGTGTCACACCTGCATGCAGAGAGGAGGAAAGGAAAACATGTTATTACCATGCGGCTGACTGGGAACTGTTGGAGGCTAGAGGGAGGATGGCCTTGCACTAGCAAGCTCTTCCAATTACAAAACACCCCTCTGCTCCAGAGCCAGGTGTCTTTGCCATACTCTTTGTAACAGAGTGTGCTGGCCCTTCAAGGACAGACACCCATCCACCACTGTTCACACTTCCCAGAGCTATATCAAGGGAATTCTGGGACTTGTAGTTCAGGCACTATTAGAGTCGCAGGCCTGAGGGCAAGGCTTGATGGGAGATGAAGCAGGATATAAAAGGCCAAACCACTTTCTTAGTTTAAAAAGAGACCTGGCAGGGACAGGGAGTCTGCCCACTTGGAGACCTGAAGGGGAACAGCAATGATTTTTAGGCCTCTCCAAGCAGTAGCCTGAGGAGGGGCAATAGCTGTCTGGAACCCGTACAGCCTGGGGTGGGACTTATGAACCCCAAACACAAGAGGAAGAGGGTTATCTGCACACCCAATTGATTGGGCTATGGGGCTTCCAAGGGAGGAAACTGTAGTCTGGGAAGGGTGAAGGATTATCTACAGGCCCTAGAGGAGAGCTGTGATATCCTGAGGAGGTGTGGGTGGATGGGGTCTCCTGTTGGGATATATTTTGTATGGTGATAAACCAAGGCCCAGGAGGGGAAGCTTTGAGTTAGAACTTGAGTCATGTTGTGAGCAATTACAACAGATCCCTCCCCTCAGAGAGGAAACTGAGGCAGGGCTGCACCTGGAGGATAGAAGGATAAGGTGCACCTTACACCCTATCTAAAAGTGAGAGGTGAACAAATAAGTCTCTTTTAATAGCCATTTTCCTTCCGCTGACCATCTTGGAAGCTTATCTCCATTGCCTTTGCTGGGTTCCTGAAGCCAGCTCAGACCTCTCACTCTGGGGTGAACCTGGTCATTTGGAATCAGAATCCAAATGTGTGAATGTGTATCCAGACATTGGAGCCTGCCTACCCCTACAAATCTGCTCACTCTCCTCACAAGACTTCCCCCCTCTCCATCAGCAGGCCCAGGCTTCCATCCTCATTTTGGTTGTCTTCCAGGGGGAGACCCAGTGGCCTTCTGTCTCCCATCCAGTATCTTTGGAGGTTGCTCACTGGCCTGCTTCCCCTCCTGTTTTGTTGGGAGCTGCCACTGGGCAAGGTAAGGAGCCACGGATCTGACTTTACATAGGTCCAGAGGATCCACTATTCCATGCAATGGACTGAAGTAGCAGCTGCAATGGAGGAGCTGTGATAGCTGCCCAGGGCCTTGTTCCTTTTTTGGGGTGTAGATTTCACCTCCAGGTATGCCAACTAAATGCTTGGGTTTTATGTGCTCCCAGTGACTTTCACACCATAATAATAAAAGATACAAAAGTAATCCACAGGAACTGTGTACTGCAGGCTTCAGATCAGTAATGCAGATTATAAACAAACACTTGGGAACACAGAATGTGTGCTCCACTGCATTTGAACAGTACTGAGTACCCTGATGGCATTCAGCAAACAATAATCATCATATTACAGATTCCGAGATTTTGAAGGCCAGAAGGGAAAATTACAATATTCTAGTTCTGACATTCTGAATAACACAGACTATAGATTTGCACCCACTGATGTACGCTTCAAGGCCATATCTTGTGACTGAGCGAGAGCATTTTTTAAAAATTTTTTTTAAGATGCCCAGTCTGGCAATACACTGTAGCATAACACTTTCCCCACCCACCCAAAAAACCCAACTAAACAAACCAAAAAAACCCATGTGATTCCCCTGTTGTCCAGTTTTCTCCCAGGCTATGTTGTATAGAAGTGAGTTCAGGTCTCAAAGTAGCTACATTTCATGGGTTTCTTTCAGATCTGGTGCAACCATGTACAAATAGGATCTAGTGACTGATGGCACCAGGCAAATATCTACCGATAGCAGGAACTTCTGAGACTTAATGATCCCAAACTACAATACCACACTACTGAATAAGGAATTTTCTCTCATTAATTTTTAAATTAAATATGATCAGGTTGGGGCTGATATTCACAACTTAAATCCTCTGAAGTTGCCCAATCTTCTTATTTCAAGTATCTTTGCAGTGTATTGTCTAATAGCATATATGTGGTTATGATAGTCATGTAAATTCCTGCATGTCACAAACCATGGAATATATTTCAAACCATAGCATCATAGAACTGGAAGGGACCTCGAGAGGTCATCTAGTCCAGTCCCCTGCTCCCAAGGCAGGACTAAGTATTATCTAGACCATCCTTAACAGGTGTTCGTCCAACCTGTTCTTAAAAATCCCCAATGATGGAAATTCCACAATCTCCCTAGGCAATTTATTCCAGTGCTTAACCATAGATTCATAGATATTTAGGTCAGAAGGGATCATTATGATTATCTAGTCTGACCTCCTGCACAACGCAGGCCACAGAATTTCACCCACCACTCCTGCAAAAAACCTCACACCTATATCTGTGCTATTGAAGTCCTCAAATCGTAGTTTAAAGACTTCAAGGAGCAGAGAATCCTCCAGCAAGTGACCCGTGCCCCATGCTACAGAGGAAGGCGAAAAACCTCCAGGGCCTCTTCCAATCTGCCCTGGAGGAAAATTCCTTTCCGACCCCAAATATGGCGATCAGCTAAACCCTGAACATATGGGCAAGATTCATCAGCCAGATACTACAGAAAATTCTTTCCTGGATAACTCGGATCCCACCCCATCTAATATCCCATCACAGGCCATTGGGCCTATTTACCATGAATATTTAATTACCAAAACCATGTTATCCCATCATACCATCTCCTCCATAAACTTATCGAGTTTAATCTTAAAGCTAGATAGATCTTTTGCCCCCACTGCTTCCCTTGGAAGGCTATTCCAAAACTTCACTCCTCTGATGGTTAGAAACCTTCGTCTAATTTCTACTCTAAATTTCCTGGTGGCCAGTTTATATCCATTTGTTCTTGTGTCCACATTGGTACTGAGCTTATATAATTCCTCTCCCTCTCCTGTATTTATCCCTCTGATATATTTATAGAGAGCAATCGTATCTCCCCTCAACCTTCTTTTAGTTAGGCTAAACAAGCCAAGCTCCTTGAGTCTCCTTTCATAAGACAAGTTTTCAATTCCTCGGATCATCCTAGTAGCCCTTCTCTGTACCTGTTCCAGTTTGAATTCATCCTTCTTAAACATGGGAGACCAGAACTGCACACAGTATTCCAGGTGAGGTCTCACCGGTGCCTTGTATAAGGGTACTAACACCTCCTTATCTCTACTGGAAATACCTCTCCTGATGCATCCCAAGACCGCATTAGCTTTTTTCATGGCCATATCACATTGGCAGCTCATAGTCATCCTATGATCAACCAATACTCCAAGGTCCTTTTCCTCCTCCGTTACTTCTAATTGATGCGTCCCTAGCTTATAACTAAAATTCTTGTTATTAATCCCTAAATGCATGACCTTACACTTCTCACTATTAAATTTCATCCTATTACTATTACTCCAGTTTACAAGGTCATCCAGATCCTCCAGTAGGATATCCCTGTCCTTCTCTAAATTGGCAATGCCTCCCAGCTTTGTATCATCCGCAAACTTTATTAGCACACTCCCACTTTTTGTGCCAAGGTTAGTAATAAAAAGATTAAATAAGATTGGTCCCAAAACCGATCCTTGAGGAACTCCACTGGTAACCTCCCTCCAGCCTGACAGTTCACCTTTCAGTAGGACCCGTTGTAGTCTCCCCTTTAACCAATTCCTTATCCACCTTTCAATTTTCCTATTGATCCCCATCTTTTCCAATTTAACTAATAATTCCCCATGTGGCACAGTATCAAATGCCTTACTAAAATCTAGGTAAATTAGATCCACTGCATTTCCTTTGTCTAAAAAATCTGTTACTTTCTCAGAGAAGGAGATCAGGTTGGTTTGGCACGATCTACCTTTTGTAAAACCATGTTGTATTTTGTCCCATTTGCCATTGACTTCAATGTCCTTAACTACCTTCTCCTTCAAAATTTTTTCCAAGACCTTACATACTACAGATGTCAAACTAACAGGCCTATAATTACCCGGATCACTTTTTTTCCCTTTCTTAAAAATAGGAACTATGTTAGCAATTCTCCAATCATACGGTACAACCCCTGAGTTTACAGATTCATTAAATATTCTTGCTAATGGGCTTGCAATTTCATGTGCCAATTCCTTTAATATTCTTGGATGAAGATTATCTGGGCCCCCCGATTTAGTCCCATTAAGCTGTTTGAGTTTCGCTTCTACCTCAAATATGGTAATGTCTACCTCCATATCCTCATTCCCATTTGTCATGCTACCATTATCCCTAAGATCCTCTTTAGTCTTATTAAAGACTAAGGCAAAGTATTTGTTTAGATATTGGGCCATGCCTAGATTATCCTTGACCTCCACTCCATCCTCAGTGTTTAGCGGTCCCACTTCTTCTTTCTTTGTTTTCTTCTTATTTATATGACTATAGAACCTTTTACTATTGGTTTTAATTCCCTTTGCAAGGTCCAACTTTACTTGACTTTTAGCCTGTCTCACTTTATCCCTACATGTTCTGACCTCAATAAGGTAGCTTTCCTTGCTGATCCTCCCTTCTTCCACTCCCTGTATGCTTTCTGCTTTTTCTTAATCACCTCTCTGAGATGCTTGCTCATCCAGCTTCGTCTACAACTCCTGCCTATGAATTTTTTCCCCTTTCTTGGGATGCAGGCTTCCGATAGCTTCTGCAGCTTTGATTTAAAATAATCCCAGGCCTCCTCTACCTTTAGATCTATAAATTCTTCAGTCCAATCCACTTCCCTAACTAATTTCCTTAATTTTTGAAAGTCAGCCCTTTTGAAATCAAAAACCCTAATTGCAGATTTATTTTTGTTAATCCACTCTGACAGGAAGTTTTTCCTAATGTCCAACCTAAACCACCCTTGCTGCAATTTAAGCGCATTGCTACTTGTCCTATCCTCAGAGGTTTAGAAGAACAATTTTTCTTCTTCCTCCTTGTAACAACCTTTTATGTACTTGAAAACTGTTATCATGTCCCCTCTCAGTCTTCTCCTCTCCAGACTAAACAAACCCAGTTTTTTCAATCTTCCCTCATAGGTAATGTTTTCTAGACCTTTAAGCATTTTTGTTGCTCTTCTCTGGACTTTCTCCAATTTGTTCACATCTTTCCTGAAATGTGGCGCCCAGAACTGGACACAATACTTCAGTTGAGGCCTAATCAGCACAGAGTAGAGCAGAAGAATTACTTCTTGTGCCTTGCTTACAATACTCCTGCTAATACATCCCAGAATGATGTTTGCTTTTTTTGCAACAGCGTTACACTGTTGACTCATATTTAGCTTGTGATCCACTATGACCCCCAGATCCCTTTCTGCAGTACTCCTTCCTAGGAGGTCATTTCCCATTTTGTATGTGTGCAATTGATTGTTCCTTCCTAAGTGGAGTACTTTGCATTTGTCTTTATTGAATTTCATCCTATTTACTTCAGACCATTTCTCCAGTTTGTCCAGATCATTTTGAATTTTAATCCTATCCTCCAAAGCACTTGCAACCCTTCCCAGCTTGGTATCGTCCACAAACTTTGCAAGTGTACTCTCTATGCCATTATCTAAATCACTGATGAAGATATTGAACAGAACCGGACCCAGAACCGATCCCTGCGGGACCCCACTCATTATGCCCTTCCAGCATGACTGTGAACCACTGATTACTACTCTCTGGGAATTGTTTTCCAACCAGTTTTGCACCCACCTTATAGTAGCTCCATCTCGGTTGTATTTCCCTAGTTTGTTTATGAGGCGGTCATGCGAGGCAGTATCAAAAACCTTACTAAAGTCAAGATATACCACATCTACAGCTTCCCCCCATCCACAAGGCTTGTTACTCTGTCAAAGAAAGCTAGCAGGTTGGTTTGTTCTTGACAAATCCATGCTGACTGTTATTTATCACCTCACTGTCTTCTAGGTGTTTGCAAATTGATTGCTTCATTATTTGCTCCATTATCTTTCTGGGTACAGAAGTTAATCTGACTGCTCTGTAATTCTTCAGGTTGTCCTTATTTCCCTTTTTATAGATGGGCACTATATTTGCCCTTTTCCAGTCTGCTGGAATGTCTCCCGTCTTCCATGACTTTTCAAAGATAATTGCTAATGGCTCAGATATCTCCTCAGTCAGCTTCTTGAGTATTCTAGGATGCATTTCATCATTAAGCAAAGTGGCCCAAATTCTAATCAGAACAACAGCAGTGGAAATCTATATTCTGCACTTGTAGATGACACTCTTCAACCCATACCAATGGTTTCATTATTTCTATAATACAAAAATGTTTCAAAGGGCGAAAGTAGAGGGGGAACTACAAAGATAGAAGCAAAATAAGTGGCACTGAAAAATGTTTGTGCTACAAAGCTCTTATACTATAGCCACTTGATTGGACTGATTTGCAGAATTCATTGTTTGGCTCCAATGTATGAGAGTGACTGAGTTACCCCAAACTCACAGTAAGAAATACTTCTTTTCACAGCCCCCCCCACACTATTACATATTCCCTCTTTATGCACAGACAGAGGTACTGTGGGGGAAGAAAAGCAACTGAACTTAAAGTAATAAATCATCTGTACAAAAATTATTTTCAGTGGTATGAGTCCTACTGTAACAAATGGTCTGAAGAGTTAAAAAGGTTCCAAGAAATCTCTGTTAAACATTGTTGGGGTTTTATTATTGTGGTTGCTGGCTGAAATATATCACCTGAAGCGTATTTTCTTTTGACTAAAAAATACTATGAAACACAAAACAATCCTACCATAGTTGAAATGCCTGGGAAATACCAAATTCAATCTTAGAAAATTTCAGAAAACTTCTGAAACTTTTGTTTCCTTTTAAACCAACCCACCTCTCCCCAGTCAGCGGTTGATAACAACTATTAACACCCAGAGAGTACATTTGCAGGAAATAACAATGTTATAAATCCTTCTCCAAGCAAGTTTGGTAAAGAACTTCATGACCTTGCTTTCCATAACATAAAGGCCTTGCAAAATTGTATGTGCAAATAGCGTAATTGCTGGCAACTAGGTGTGTGTGTGTGCAAACAAATAACAAGGTAGGCTAGGGTAGATGGAGTCAAGTGTTTCTCAGCACCTATATATACACTGCGTGGTGGAGACCTGGTGGAATTTGGTGAAAAATAAGTTTTCTGTAAGAGTGATGAAAAAGGTGAGACTCTATCTACACTCGTAGCTAAATCATCTTCAATACTAGTTGAAAGGGGACCCATTGTTACTCACCAGCCATTGTGAATAGCAGGTCACTTGCCCAGATTAGAAGGACCCCAAGCCAAATTTGGATTTAACAGACTGAGCCATTGGAGCTACAATATTCCAAAACAAAGTTAAAGCTTGAATCTTCACTACATACCTTTCTGGGCTGGGGTACTCTGGAAAAGCAGGAAGAGCAGAAACGCAGCTGGAAGAACCGGTGTCCAGGGCATTTTCACAAACCTTTGGAGCTAGATTTCTGTGCTACTGCATAAAATCCCACCCATCGTCAAGTGAAGAAAGGCAGAGCTTGATGAGCTGTTTCTCCTGTGACGCTGAACCCGCATCTGCTAGCTGTCAACCACATCAGTAACAAACAGAGACGTACAAACACCGCTGCATGAGCTAGTTTTGAAGAAGTGCTGATGCGAGGGAAAAAACCCCAAACCATCGGTGTTTGTAGGACTCAGTTCATCTATGCACTGAGCTCTCTTGACTCCCACTGAAGTTAGCTAGAGCACAGGTCCCCCTGTACCGCACAGGAGTGCTCAGAGCCTTGCAGGTTTGTGCCATTGGAAGGCCACGTTCCACCTTGCTGTAATAGGTGAGGCACCACTGACTTCAGTGGGTCTTGCACCCACTTGTACCAGGGCTGAATCCAGTTCAGTTTATTCCCACATCATCTAATGTACAAGGTCAGATGGTTCACTCCACTTTCATTCCCACTTCTGCATCCTTTTCAATGTCTATTGCTGTTGTGACAAAGTCAGGCCAGACGGCTGCAGGTATGTTAGCCCTAGAATGCTAAAGGCCCTTTTTCCTACAAGCTGGGAAGGGGCTACTTCAGGTCAATTAGGGACACCTGAGTCCAATTAAGGGCTGCCTAAAACCCGTTAAAATCTCTCTCCTGGTGAGAGGGTGGGGGGAGAGACAAACTGTTGCAAGCTGGAGGCAGCAGGGAGATAGGCTTCTCCAGTGTGAGAGACTGCTCTCCTCCCCATAGGGGAGACACCCAAAACCCAGTGCCTGTTTAGGGGAAGGACTAACACCCTGGGGCCAGCGACAGGACAACACCTGCCCCAGTGAGGGGGCCAGAGAAAGGTATTCCCTTTTTGTTTTGGTGCTTTATAGGCTTGTTCCCCTTTGTTTGGCAGAGGAGGACTCCTCAGGCCTGCCCTGAGGCCTACTGGGAAGGCTCTGAGAAACAAATCCTGAAGAGGGAAGACAGACATGCTCCAGAGTGGGGGCTGATGTACTCCAGGCCCTGTCCCTGCCAGAGAAGGGAGTGCTAAACCCGGCGAGGCAGAAAGGGTGCTTGCCGCACGTGGTGTCAGAAGGGGGATCGCATTGGTGCTGAGAATCATCCCAGGGCAAGGTAAATCACCTCCCTGCCCCTGCAAATGGATGATCTACTGAGGGCACTGGTGCAGGCCATGGCAGCATAACAAGAGGCTACCAGGACCCAGATGAGTGCCCAACAGGAGTTGGTACGACTACAACAGGAGACGAATCAGCTGCTGATAAGCCAGCCCAGGATTAAGCCACCCTGCAGGAGTTCGTAAGCCAGCTAAAGGCCCTGACCACTCTGACACATGGCCTTAATGAGATGAAACCCCGAAGGGCCAGAAGTTACCTGCAAAAGATGACGGTGGAAGATGATGTGAAGGCGTACCTTCTCACCTTTGAGAGAACGGCCCTACATGAGGCCTGGCCCTGAGACCAGTGGGCCAGCATCCTTGCCCCTTTCCTATGTGGGGAAGCCCAGAAGGCCTACGATGATGCTGAAGAGCAGCCGGAGACTGCAAAGGGATTTGGGGGACTGAGGAGAGAGGGTCGTGGGGTAAGACCTGATAGCCCAAAGAATAGGGGATATCCCAAGCAGGATATAGGTGTTATGCTTGTAGAGAACTAGAGCA
Organism: Lepidochelys olivacea; assembly: GCF_965140295.1. Lineage (NCBI taxonomy): Eukaryota > Metazoa > Chordata > Testudines > Cheloniidae > Lepidochelys > Lepidochelys olivacea. Next base: position 18,755,862 of record NC_140424.1, read on the forward strand.
TATAGCTGCCCAATGTCCTAATACTGAGGAGCCCATGCAGTGCAATCTGGGTGATCATGCAGGCCCATGTGGCTTAATCAACCTTGTGGGGGTTGTGATGACCCCACATAGATACATGCGGCCAGTTAAGATGAATGGCATGGAGACCATTGCATTGATGATGGCTGGGATGATTTATTTGGGAATTGTCCTGCTTTGAGCAGGGGGTTGGACTAGATGACCTCCTGAGGTCCCTTCCAACCCTCATATTCTATGATGGTTGTTTGATTACTTAGCGTGTATGTACTGAATGTCTCAGTTTCTGTATCTACTGTTTTGCTTAAATTCAGCTGCATTGGTGCAGGCTGGATCATTGTTTCCTATCAGGAGCCATCTTGTTTTCACATGTCAGACTTCTTGGTTAGGTGCATTTTCTTCTGCTTTTTCATCTGTAAAAATCGGGGGGAAACTCTTGTGAGAACACCATCGACTCAATTCCCACCTTACAAAAGAAATGCCTGAAGCCAGGTTAGTGGCAGCTGGGTAATGGCGAGCTTGCTCCTGCTCTTTCTCACACCAGTTTAAATAAGAATCCATGACCGTCAGAGACATTGCACTAGTGTACAATGGGTGTCAATTAGATCAGAACCCGGCCCAGTGTGTATCTGTTTGGATACAGAACAAGCAAAGCACAGACTGTGGTGGTGCCAGCTTCCCCTGAATGGCCCTGCCAAGGTACCTCAGCTCTGACCTAGTGGAACTGCCTCGAGGGCCGAGGGGATCCTGTCACTGTTGTTCCATAGAGGGTAGTGTTCTGAAGGGCTACAAAAGCTTTGTCAATACCATATAACTGCACTGGCAAAGCCCCCGATGGAAACACAGCATGTTCCGACAAGAGGCATTCTCTGCCGCTATAGTTCATAGAGTTCTACATTCCAGGGCCAGAAGGGACCATTGTGACCATCTAGTCTGACCTCCTGTGTGACACAGGCCATTAAACTTGACCAAAATAATTCCTTTTGAACTACAGCATATCTTTAAAAAAAAATCCAATAGTGATTTGAAAACAGCTATTGATGGAAAATCCACCATGGCCCTTGTTCCAGTGGTTGGTTACTGTCCCTGTTTAAAAACTTACATCTGAATAGTTCAACCATCTCTCCTAACAACACAAACCATCCAGGCAAAAGTGCCCCTTCACCTCAATAAACTGCAGCTACATAGCCATTTTTCCAGAATAGGTATGATTAATTTTTTTCACACCCCAACCAACATAGCTATGCTGGCCAGACTTTACAGGGCAGACCTGGCCTCTGTCTGTAGCCTGTTGGCTCACACTGCCAGTGATGAGGTGCAATGGGAGAGCTGGGTGGGTTGCCAGGACTGGAAGCGAACATAACATTGCAGATGAGTATAGAGGGGCAGAGGCTGAGTTTTGGTAGGTTTAACAGGCGTGGGTAGAGTTGTGTGGTGGTTTTAAGGAGTGGTTGGGGGAAGGTGGAAGCACTGAATAGGAGGTTTGGGGTCCATCAGCTGAGCATGGTAGGACACATTCTATGGATATGACTGAAAAGCACAGGGTACTTTAGCGCAGGAAAAAGATTCCCTGCTTCTCCTTCAGGCAATCAAGGGTCATTCTACTCTCCTGCTGTCTCCATTACAATTTCTCATCCTCTTTAGGGGGTGCAAGGTAAGGTCTGTTGGGTGTTACGGGTTTGCATTTGTTCATTTGTATGGAATCAGTCTCCACCAAGGATCATGCAAACTTCCCATTACGTTCTTGGGTGTAGCATTATGTGTTAGGTTTCAGTCATGAAGTATGGGCTGGAACGAACTCTACCTGGTTTGTAGCATGGAGGGGTTCAAGTGCCCACAAATACTGGCTAAATCAAGCCAGTAAGCTCAAGAGGAGAGTAAGGATATGTCTACACTGCAAAAAGAGTTGTGTTCCTAACTCAGATTAAAATAGCAGTGAAGATGTAGCAACTCTACTTTTAATTTGGGATAGCAGCTAGAGTGCAGGCCGAAAGGGATATGTCTATACCGCAGCAGGGCACAAGCCTCCCAACTTGGGTAGGCAGAGTTGTACTCGTAGGGGAGAATGTGCCCTAAGATGACAGACAACTGATGGCCAGCATTTAAATCTACTTTATCCAAAGAGCATTTCCAGTGGATGGAGTAGCACTGTTAGCATATTAGCACATCTTAGTCTCAGTCTTAGTCTGGAATGTGGGGGCTCGGTAGACAGGGGTTCTCCCAGGAGAGCCAAAGTGGAGGTTCCTTATTGGCTGAGCCAGTGGGAGCAGTGACCACCTGTCTGAGCTGTGTTCCACTGCCAGAGCTTACAGGAGACAAATGGGATATAACAATTGCTCTAAAACGGATCTGCTGGCTGATTCCAAACCACGCTGGTTGTGGTGGGAGCGGAGCTGGAGGGAAGAGGTGATGCTGTGGTTTGCAGTATCCCCTTAGACTATCAGTACTGTAATGTCTCTTGTTGCCAAGCTGCTAGTCCCTCTCCTCAGAAGGCTGTAGCTTCAGTTCTTTCTAAGTAGCCTAACTCAGTTTCCTCCTTGTCCTCGCCCCAGCTCATTGGGTTGCTGGTTTTAATTGTTAACAGTTCAGCTTTCTCCTTGGAGCATAAAATATATATTATTGTGTGATGAGACACCAACACAGTAAAATGAGGTGACTTACGGCCGTGGGAGACACTTGAGAAAACGGACAGGAACAGGAGGCATGCAGATGTTTTCTGGAGACATCAGGCGTGTGTCTCAGATGTCTGAGATCCTGAGGTGAAAGATGCTGTATACGTCCAGCGTTTTGGTATTATTCTATCAGAGCAGAAGAGGTGACATCAATTTCCTGGGTATAAACTTAATTTACAGCCTTGAGAATTCCTGTCCCCTTCTCATCCTGTTTAATCTCCTTTCCACCAGCAACAAAACGACCCCTCATCACAGGACTTTTACTGAAAGAAGAACCCATTGTACAACACAGCAAATGCCTTTGGATGATGCCTGTGCAGTATAGGGAGGCAGCACGATCTAGTCAAGGAAGTGGTTGGCTGTGGGGACACTTGGGTTCTATTGCTGATTCTGACACCTTGTGACCCTGGCTTAGACTGTCTCTGACCCTTGTGACCACTCCCAGAGCCCACCCTAGCCTAATGGCTTGGGCACAGAAGAATGCAAGCAAGAGTATGAACATGGTGATTTTCAAAAGTGTACATCTCAGCAAAACCTGAATGGAATTTCATGGTGTGGGGTAGGGAAGGCCCGTCTCCAGCCTGAGGGGTTTCCCTCTCCCCACATATCAAAGGCCTACTGTAAACAAGGGAGGCATGGGAGCTTCTCAAAACAACAGTCGCAAGAGTCATTTATATCAGAAAGCGTTAGGTATCCTAAATGTAGAGGTTGCTACCAACCCTATCGTGCTAAAACCAAGAGGAATGTAGCTTCAAATCTGCTGTGGATTAACCACTTCTAAGGATGAGCAGGTAATTGTCTCCATGGCCAGGCAACCTTTGGTGTCTGTGCTGGAGTGGTGGCAAGGGAGCAGTGCAGTCATGGTGCAGGGGTCTGCCATGTGGACATCTGTCCTGCAGGAATTTGGCCTGAGAATCATTACTAAACTGCTGAGCAGTTTTCAGACTTTAATAACTTCCCTGCGTTGCTACCATGGCTGAGATTTAAATCAGTGACTCAGGTGCTAAGCTGCTGGATCTTCCATCACTATCCTGAGACCCATCGAGCTCTCAGAAAATAAAAAACATCAGACGTATTTATTCTTCATCTGAACTTGGTGATGCTAAATAATGAAATTCCTGTATGTTTCCTTTTAAACCACCAGAGGGCGCAATGCACTCCGTTAACAAGTGACAATGCACAAAATTTATGTTAAAAGAAAAGGAGTACTTGTGGCACCTTAGAGACTAACCAATTTATTTGAGCATGAGCTTTCGTGAGCTACAGCTCACTTCACTGGATGCATACTGTGGAAACTGCAGAAGACATTATATACACAGAGACCATGAAACAGTACCTCCTCCCACCCCACTCTCCTGCTGGTAATAGCTTATCTAAAGTGATCATCAAGTTGGGCCATTTCCAGCACAAATCCAGGTTTTCTCACCCTCCGCCCCGCCACACACAAACTCGCTCTCCTGCTGGTAATAGCCCATCCAAAGTGACCACTCTCTTTAAAATGTGTATGATAATCAAGGTGGGCCATTTCCAGCACAAATCCAGGTTTTCTCACCCCCCAACCCCCCTCCAAAAACCACACACACAGACTCACTCTCCTGCTTGTAATAGCTTATCCAAAGTGACCACTCTCCTCACAATGTGTATGAAAATCAAGGTGGGCCATTTCCAGCACAAATACAGGTTTTCTCACCCCCCCCCACCCCCTTTTTTTCAAAAACACACACACACAAAAACTCACTCTTGCACTTCCAATCTTTGCAAGTTTCAGGTCCTATCCTCCCGCCTCAGGCTACTAGCAACTCCTAAGGACATTCCTCTCTCTTTCACAGCGCTTAAGTATATGGAGGATGCTGTACAGAAATAAACATCATTATTTAGACCTGTCATTATTTAGAGGGATGCTGTTAACTTGAAAACAATCTTACTTTTCTCTGAAAATTTTGCACCTTCTATTCTTACAAGGTTATTATCAGTGAACAAAGTTTTAAAAAGTGTATTTTGTACATAGTCAATTTCACCATTTCCCCTAAACAGTCAATTGACCATGATCGTGTAAAAAATTAAGCAGATGCTGAACTTCACTGAGCTCAGTTAAGGAATTACTCATAAAGATCCTTATAAGCATCAACCAGGGAACAGAAACGTCCTTATAACATCTTTAAAGGAATTTAAGCAAACATTTCTGGACATACTATTTCAAAGGTGGGCTAACAGAAGCTAGTCAAATTTAAAAAAAATCAAGTTGGCTGATGTCATACCCCAATGAACAGTGCCATTAAATCCAATGGAAATCAACAATTCTTTGTGTGTGAAATCTTACCGCCTAGGCACAGTCCATTTTTTTCCCCACCCAATTCTAGACTGTCCATCTGTCTTTTTCTTACTCACAGGTTTGCTGGAATTATTAGCCTACATGACTGGAGTGGCCTCTTAGTTTGGCCTGAAAAAAAGCCATAATTTTTGAGGCTTTCAAAGGTATCTGGAAATCTCTGGGAACGCTTTCAGTGTCCTCCCTATCACATTGATGAAAATCATGGATTTGAATGTAGTGCTCAGGAAAGGGTTCCCTTAAGACTGAGTCCGACTTAGCATATGAAGCTGATGCAACCTTCTCCCACAGGCTTAATTAACGCACCTCAATCCCATCTTGCAACATCAACTTATTCTGCTGCTAAATCTGCACACAGCTTTGCCAGCGCCCCTCAGCCCTGGCTTGCAGCATGGCTGTTGTTCCATTCCTAGGCCCACACGCAGCTCTGCCAAAGCATCTCAACACTGATCTGCAGCACCAGCTTTTTTGCCTACAGACCTTCAATGTACCAATGTACCTTCATTCTGGCTGAAACTAGAGGCAAAGGGCATCCTGCAAAAATGAACTAATGAAAAATTGTACATGGATTTTCAGAGACCAACATTTACCAATTTTTCCCAGCTCTGATGTTGATCTGTGAACCGTATACCACCCTGTACGGACATTGTGGCCTGTTCTGTATATTTTGTGTGGATTTCACAAAATGTGTATGAAATATTTGGACAATTCTACAGGGTTTACATGTGGAGCGTTTTATGCAGACCAGTAGAATCAGGCACGCACTTAACTAAATTTTTCATTAATGCCAAGATCTACGTGTCCTAGAAATAGATAGCTCGATAAAAATGATGAGGAGGGAACCAGGAATATGAATTAATGAGTCCTGTAGCAGCACTAAAGGGGCCATCACCAGAACAGCACAATGGGGGAGTGACACTCAGCCCCCAGTGTTTGCACCTATGCCTTGAAGTGACCTCATTTTCCATCCAGCCCTTAAGGTAACATATTGTGCAATACCATGTACCAGCAAAAGTCAGCGGGACATTAACAAGAGGCTCTGTACTTTTCGTGTCCATTTGTCAATAAAAATGGATTAAAAAAAAAAAGATAAGCCAGAGTCACTAACAGGTATGGTAGAGCATTAAAAACTGTCATGCAGGGGGCTGGAGAACAGCTCCTACCTGTCTATGGCTGAAAGATGTTAACACAGAGGTAGGTGCATATCATTAAGGAGCACTTACATTAAGGGTGGTTAGTATTGAATGCAAAGTGTTGTAACTTGAATAAAGACACATGTAAGACCACACCTATACTGTGAAAAGCCACTGGTTGGTGGTTCCACTACGGTTACTGCCTGACACAGTTAGCAACATGGTTCAGGCATACAGTGTAGTGAAAGGGAAAAAAACGTGATCCAGGAAACTACAGGCCTATTCGTTTGACCTCAATAGTATGCCTGGTCTTGGAACAAATTTTGAAAGAGAAAGTAGTTAAGGAGGTAAACGTAATTGGGATAAAATACATCATGGTTTTACAAAAGGTAGATCGTGTAGACAAAGGAAATGCAGTAGAACTAATCTACCTGGATTTTAGGAAGGCATTTGACACAGTCCACTTGGGAAATTATTAGTTAAATTGGAGAAGATGGGGATTAATATGAGAACTGAAAGGTAGATAAGGGACTGATAAAAGGAGAGACTACAGTGGGTCATACTGAAAGGTGAACTGTCAGGCTGGAGGGAGGTTACTAGTGGAGTTCCTCAGGGATCGGTCTTAGTACCAATCTTATTTAACATTTTTATTACTGACCTTGGCACATCAAGAGAGGTATTTCAAATAGAGACAGGGAAGTGTTAGTACTGTTATACAAGGCACCTTTGAGACCTCATCTGGAATACTGTGTGCAATTCTGGTCTCCCATGTTTAAGAAAAATGAATTCAAACTGAAACAAGTGCCGAGAGGGGCTACTAGGATGATCCAAGAAATGTAGAACCTGCCTTATGGGAGGAGACACAAAGTACAAAACAATGTACAAATATTTTGCAATCAGTACGTAGCCTTAGTCTCATCTCGTGGCAGGCAAAAGCAATCTTTGTGGGATTAAAACATTTGGGAAAATATTCAAAATTGCAGAGAATTGTTTGCATATCCTAAGCAACATGCATAAAACAAAAGCAACAAGGAACTTCCTTCTACAGGATATGTTCTAAAAGCATGAGTTGCTCAGCTGATGACTTAGGTTTTCAATACAAATTCCTAACTGACTGTTTAAACTGGAAACCAGCAAGCTTTGCAATGGGAAAAAAAACAATCTGGCTGTCACCTGTTCAGAGCCTGGAAAAGAATAACCTAGTACGGTACCTGAAAGCTGACAAGCATCCAGAATAAGTTTTCGATCCCTTACTGCTTCATTCCCTAGTAAAGTCACTTCCAGCAGTTGGCAATCTTGCAAGAAAAGGACTTCAGCTGTAAGCTATAAGCTTTCCCACTCCAGTTTATTCTGCAGATGCTTTGGCCCATGGGGTTGTTTTCATAGCCTGGCAAAAAGAGAAGGAGTACTTCTGGCACTGTTGAGACTAACAAATGGTGAGTCGAAGCGGGAATTTTCCTGCTTCGTGTTTATCCCTGAGCTCATGGTACAAAATGAAATGAAAGGACTGGATTTCCCATCATAACACCAAGGAACTTTCACTTTCATTTTCATTCTTATAGCCAGCACTTTTACCTCATTAAATATGAAGTGTTACTATCTTTCAGTGCTGGAGACAGGTAGAGGAATTAGAAATCATTGTACAGCTCAAGAAAAGGTGAGGCTATGTCAGTGGCTATCGAGTTGTGGAAAGGACACAACCGCAGCAAAAAGGAAGAAATGACTGTGTCTTAATTAAGCACATTATCTGTATTTGTAGAGCTGGTTCTTAAATGGGTGCTCGGCTGATACCATAACTGTATGCAGTGCGGGAATAACAATAGGGTGGACTGGACCCGGACTGGACATCAGACTAGGACCCCTGTTCCTTGGGGCTTCTTTCTAGCTCTGCCACTGATTGGCTGTGTGACTCTGGGTAAGTCTAGTGAACTTCCCTGAGTCTCAGGTTCTCTGTTTGTAAAATGATGCTCACCAGCGATGGGAGGACGATTTGAGATCTACTGATGAGCAGCACTATCTATACAAGTATTGTTATTGTTTCTTTGGAAACAGTGTATGTAGCGTTATTCTGCAATGTCCTCTTGAGGGGGGAAGTGCAGCTCAATGAGTTTGAGCAAGGACTCCTGGGTTCTATTCCTTATTGCCTCACACTCTGTCATGTGGCCTTTGCATGCCTCGGTTTACCCATCTCTAAAATGGTTCACAAAGGCATTGGGAGACTGCGTTCCTTACTCAGGTGGAATGCTCAGGGACCCAAGCAGAATCATCCCCAGTGTTTGTAAAGTGCTTTGAGATCCCTGGAGGAAAAGCTACGCATTAACTACTACTGACATCAGTGAGCGAGAGGGGCATGTATCAGGTTCTAGAAAGACAAACAACAAACCAGTGTAGGCTCAGGCACAGCAGTCTCTCCGGCAGTGCTTTAGGCTGCCAGCATATGGTGTGAAGCCAAATGTTTCCTGTGGACCTCTGCTGCGTCCCAGACCAAAGACACCTTCCGAGACAGCATGCAGGGCGTGGGAATGCGATGAGGGATTCGTCCAAAGCGTAGACTCAAAACACATGTTGCCCTGCTCTCGTGCCTGCTGTTTGCACTGCCACGTTTATGTACAGCAAGAGACCGAGAGAACAAGAAATCCCGGAAAGCCATTTCTGAACTCTAATCAATGTGCCGTGGAGACGGAAGAGTGGCAGCGAGTGGTAGATTTAAGTAATAATGGTGGATTCCATTAGAAAGATTCTGCCATGTTTCAAAGTCCGTTATTGTACTGTCATGTTCTCAGGCAAATGGGCCCAGAGCCTCAAAGGTATTTAGTTGCATAACCTGCACTGATTTCATTGATTTAGGAGCCTAAATACATTGGAGGATCTGGCCCAAGGTTGCTAATTCCTAGCACGTAGTACTAGGATTCCCAAGTGGGTCCCTGAGACAGACACTGACTCAACATGGTTGTGTATCCACCAGCAGAAGGCAGAGGATTGAAAAAGAAATCCCAAGCTCAGACTCCAATATATGGGAGTCGCTGCTTGGGAAGTTTGGGGATGAACACACCTTCAGTGGAACAGGGAGGCTGGCGAGTTTGGTCTAGAACAGGAGAAGTTGGAGTCCTGGGTTCCACTCCTGACTCTGTGAATCTTTGGCCACACAGGAGCAGGTTCTTGTCCTCCTACACAACGCCCAGATAAATAGGCTTTGTCCAGGGGCCTATGCATAGGGTTGAGAGGATGGTGTATGGAGCAGCCAGATAGCTAGTGAGCTGTGCTAGTGATAGTGACCCCCTATGCACCTCTTATGCAGGGGTTTTCCCAAGCCTATCTGCCATGGCCCAGGCACACTGCCTCTCCCACTCCGGTGTCTCTTGCCACAGAGAAAGCCTGTGTGGCACAGTGCTCTGTGGGTGGAGGGAGACTTCACCCTGTTTCTTGACAGAGATGAAAACCATGCTCTGCACCAGCATGGGGGATGAATCCCGGCTGGCACGTTTTAAAGCAAGTGGACATTTTATACTGAAGTGAACAGACACTAGAATCAGCAAATGGGTTGCCTTATTCCTGTAACACATCCACATGAGCCATCCCAGTGATGTCAATGGACTTATAAGTTAGAGTGTAAGCAAAGTCTGGATGAGCTCTCCCCTGACGTCTAGTGTTGAGCTGTGGAAAAAAACTTCAAAAGCTGATCTCATCTGCATGAACACACACACCCTACCTAGGTGCTCAGCATCATGGGACTGCTTGTCCAAATGATCATTTGTGGCTGGTGTTGGATCTCCAGTCTCCCTGTTATTGGGGCAGGAGTAATAAAGGGTTGCTATCCTTTTTGTGTGAACCAAGGGCAACAGAACTGTACCTGGCATACCCCAATGGAGGGACTCCCCCGCAACTGAACAGCACTCGCTAGGCAGGGGACATGGGTTCCAAAGCCCAAGGAATTGAGAGAAGGTGGGGACAGGTATTTGTGTGTGGTGGTGGGGGACACCACTTGATCCTTGTTGTCTTTATGGTATAATAAAAAAGCTAATTTAGATTCAATTGAGAGTCTTATTATATGCTGCAGAGCTGAAATCACTGATATCTAGGTGTAATATTAGACCTACTTTGGGACAGTATCTCAATTACAAGAGACTACCCAGTGTGCACCAGTGGTGAGGCTTCTCTCACTAACAGCTGAAATCACTGAGAGCTGTGTTAAGTGTTGGGAGGGCCCTGGAGACATCTTGGTGAGTGGGCAGCTGGTGGAGAGGTGTGGCAAGTGGCTAGCAGGGTGGCCTGCAGAGAGTGTTAGCTACAAGACCTAGAATGGATAAGGCAGCAGGGAGCCCCCCAACTATAAATGAGCTCTCATTCCTTTACTGTGAGACCAGTATCTCTGATCTGGTTGGCTATCACCCTCTACCATGTAATTTCCCTCCCCCTTCCTATGATGGTTAACGATACAAGTGAAAATAGGCATATGTAAAACAAACAGAAAATGTTTATTTGGGGAGATGTAAGCAAAGTGGGGACAGGAAAGTGAGTAAACATTAACTGAAACTTATTCTTTTACAGGTACAGTAACCTAGTGAATGCATGGTGTGAAGCCAGGACCCAAATCAATACCAGATGGGGTACAAGGTAAGTATGACATACATATATCACCCTTCCATTGGTTGCTCAGGCCCTTTATCTCTTAGCTCATATAGACCCCTGAGAGAGGAACACTGAAGTGATCCCTCGTTAGTCTGTTCTTCTATGATGACACCAAGACAGTTTTTCGCGATGACAGCAGGGCGTCTGAAGGCAGATAATAATGGCTGTGACTGTGACGGGTAATTGATCCGGAGTCTAGACGGCCCGTTGGAGCAAGATGAGTGTACCTGCCTCTAGGATGGGCAGCCCCTAACTGAGATAACTGCCAGCCTTATAAAGATTCTAAGGCGGGAAACCCCGTAGAATCCCTGCACAAAACCAGTTTGAGCTGGTACTTGTTTACCACTGTACCACTACTGACCGTTGAAAAGGGCGGGAAGCATTCTAGCTAACCCTCGGGTCACATGACCAATACTCCATTTTGGATTATAACATGGATGCCACCCAAATACAATAAACAATGATAATACAAACACAAACTTTAGGATTTTGCCCCTTACAAGAGGCGCGACCAGCAGGGCGGCTGGTGGAGAGGCATGGCAAGTGGCCAGCAGAGAAGCTGGTGGAGAGGGCCAGAGAAAAGCCCTGTAGAGGCGTGGCAATCGGCCGTTGGGGCGACGAGCGAGTGCCCGAGCAGTGCAGTGTGTTAGTGCCTCCTTACCCCCCACCCCTGTCTTCCACACAGGGTGGGAGGTGAACTCTGCGGATGAACCTCTGAACTCTGTGACTGCACTGGCCAAGGAGAGCAACTGTGAGTGGGGGTACAGAGAAGGGACGGGCACGCTAAAGGGACTTTTGGGTTGCTGGACTTAAGACCCTGAGGGGAAAAGGACACTGCCCAACTTACTTTGGGGTGGGTCTTTTGCTCATGGTTTGTGTTTATGAACCATAGCTGTGGTGTTTTCCCAAATTAATGCTGAGTTAATTCCCTCCTTTTATTAAAAGTTTTTGCTACACTCAGACTCTGTGCTTGCGAGTGGGCAAGTATTGCCTCTCAGAGGCACCCAGGGGGTGATGTGTAATTGTCAGAGGTTACTGGGTGGGGGCTTGAGCCGGTTCGGTGTTGTATTGTTGAAAAGGAACCCCTAGATACTGAACCGGCCCTTGTTGCTGCTGGCTTCACCTGGCAGAAGGGTTACATGAGTAAGGACTGCAATGCAACTTGCAGACTCAGGCTCCAGGACAGAGGGGATTGCCCGCCTAAGATCAGAGGGGTGCATTTCCCTTTGATTATCTGCTGTCAAGTTTTAGGGCCAGGAGCTCTCCCAGGCTTCCTCCTACCCCGCATTTAAACCTGGCTTGTTTGCCATTTTTGTCTCCTGGAGTAGGAGCCCTTCTGGTGTACACATTTTCATCCAACACCTTGTGCTTCTACAGCTTGGGTTGTGTCTTTCTGCCCATCCCTTTCGGCTCTTGTGTGGCAAGAGCTTCTACCAAGCACATGAAATGAAACACGGGACTGGGTGCTAGTCTTTGCTTGTTTAATCACTTCCTTTGCATCTGAACATCTTCAGTGGATGTTGCGAAACTCCTCTTCCTCCCCCCCTCCACCTCCCAGTGTTTAAAGGTGGTATTCACAAAGGTGGGGGATTTCACTATTTACAGTGCTCATGGGTGGTTGGTGGTTCTCTTAAAATTATACTGCTGTATGTAGGATATGTTTTGGAGTGAAGAAAGCTTAGACCAGATAGATAGGTGCCTTTGCTAGCATTTTTATAAGATTTAAAGAAATAAACATTCACCCTACTGCAGAACTGATGGAAGAACTTGGTTTCTGGAATGACCTATGTCCTGCTGATGATGCAATCTTACGCTTTATTTCCATGTTTCTCTCTAGATATTCCCCATGCATTGGTTACTCCCAAAATGGAGAATTCGGTTGAAACCCATTCAGATTTGCTAATTCTTGTAATTCAGATTTTAAACCCTATGGGATGGAAGGATAAAGCACAACCGTCCTTCGTACGAAGGGCCTCAATTGTCACAAAAGACTCCTGAAACCTTGTGTATATACAATTTTTAAACCATTTTAAAACAATTTTTAGTCTTCTTTGCAACTATAATAATTAAGATAGAAATCAAAACGGTGACTTCAAAATCCGTCTGGTTAAAACCTTCTGTTCAGTCAGCAGACAGAAAGAATCCAGAGACGAAAAACACAGAGAAATAATTTCCCACTTGCCAGTGAGTTGATTTAATGGCTTTTTATGTGAAAATCTTTCATATCATTAAGTAGATTGGGTGCTAAAATGACACTGCAGCCAGGAATTCTCATTTTAACAGGAGACATTGATCCATTGCATAATAAAACAAAGCAACGTGTATTTGTGTTTTGATTACAGTTATTTACAGGATTGGTTAAAGGGGCACAGAGCCGAATAGTTGAGGGTCAGAAGTTTCTATACTTTGGAAGTTGCACATTATGGCTTTGGTCCTACAAGCTTCTGATCATCACCAGGGGAGTTGAGGGTGTTGGACATTATACAGGGGAGACCTATTAGTAGATGTCCTTTGATTATTGCCCTTGTTTCTGGTATGAATAGCAAGCTCCGAGGAACTAAAAAATATTCCATTGCCTCCTACTGGAGGTGTCTTGCATAGCTATAGCTGCATATGGGTGCACTGCCAGCCCCGTCTCTCTTCCCTGCTATGGGTGCCTCCTAGCAGGGCTCAGCGGGACTGATAAGTGTCTTTCCCAGGCACGCCCCCTCTTCCGCACTCAGCCCCACTCCCACCCAGGCAGAAATCTGTGGGGAGGCACGTGTCCCCATGTGACCCCCCCTCAGCTCTCTGCTATGTGAGATAGAGGTGAAGGGAAATCAAGACTCCTCCATGAACAACCATAAACTAGCAGCCTGTCCCTTCCTCTCCCACAGCCGCAGGTACCTGCTTGGCAGTAGGTGTCCGCAGCACTCTCTGGCCTGGGCCGTGCCCGCAATGGAGTGGCAATAGGAGAAGTAAGCGGGAAGAAGCTGTGAGGGGAATGGGGGCAAGTTGGTGCTGGCTTTGAGCGGGTGTGGAAGGCGCAGGGGGAGCAGGAAAGGGGCCAGAGGCAACACGTGGGGTGGTCACGTGCCCACCCCAACCTTTAAATTGCCCCCCCACCATCAAGAGTTATGGGTCATTTCTGGCTCAGAGCACATCAGATTCAACATGGTCATCTCTCAGGCCCCAATCCTGCACTGTTATCTCATTGTGCCCACATGGAGCCCATTTTGACATCAGCTGGGCTTTGCACAGGTGCTGCAGGCTGTCTACATGGGTCACAGTGCAGGACTGAGGCTTCATTTGGTGCAGCTCCCCCGCACCTCGGGAAAAACTAATAAAGTTATGCAGGTGTATAAGCACCCATCAGAGGCAACAAGCCAACACCCATGCAGAATCCAAGCCCTGATCTCACACAGTGTTAACCTCTGTGTTGGAAATAAAGAAAACACTGGCATGGCTTTAGCAAATACGTAAGTGTCAGGATGGGAACATTTGAGACCTAACTCACTGGTCAATGTGCTCTTTCTAGCCATATGAAAGTTCAAAACCTTATGGAAAAAATATATAATATTCTTATCACTGATACTGCAAAATTAATTCAAAATGATTTCTTACAGAAATAAACCACAAGTAATTAGTTTTGCCATGAAGTAAAAAAATGTCAAGAAAGAAAATGCTATCCACAGCCAGAGACAATGCTAGAGCTAATTCTGGAACACAAGCTCCTGTGGCAACTTGAGTGGAAAAAGAATAACTTTGGTTCACATTTTTAAAATGTCACTAATGGAAATTCTATTTGAAAATTTGTATCTGGTTTCTACTGATTCTGCTGGCAAAAAAAGTTTTGGCACAGAACGATACTCGTATTATTGGCACGGAGCCATAGTTTCATTATTGGGCTACTGATGTCTGGCCCAGCACTAGAAACCAACACAGACCAACTGAAAGATTCAAAAAGAGCCAGCTGGAATTGCCATTACGGGTTTGATGCTCCAGAATCTGAAAGGACAGTGTCAGACTTTGCTTTGCATTACCTTTGGCTCTATATGCATGACTTGCTATGTACGTAAAAAGAAAAGGAGTACTTGTGGCACCTTAGAGACTTACCAGTTTATTTGAGCCACAAGTACTCCTTTTCTTTTTGCGAATACGGACTAACACGGCTGCTACTCTGAAACCTGTCATTATGTACATAAAATACACTATAATTGCAGATATGCCTTTGGCCTTAATTAACAGAAAGACTGAATCAGCATAGCAATGACAATAAGATCTACCTCTTTGACTAACAGATTCCTGAGACAAAACCAATGGATTCCTGGTCATGCGATGGCTGGCTGTTTGGATGGAATTTTGTATCTGCAGCTTCCTGCCCTGAAGAAGCTAGGTCCTGGGCCTAATTACTGGTTTAAAACTCAGCCAGAGGAGGTGTGACAGGGTGTTATTAATAGCACCCTGGTCACTGAGTTTGCTGCAGCACTGGCAAGAGCACAGGATTAATTGAAGCCAATTAGACACTTTCTGTTGGGGGATTATGAGCCCCTGGGTGCTATTCACTGGCCTAATGAGGTAACTGGGAGGCTGTAAATGGGAGGAACAGGAAGCATGGGGAGCTGAAAGGGTGAGCCTGGGCTGAGGAGTGAAGGTGGCATGGAAGCCTCCTCTTGCTATAACCCTGCACTGAAATCCTCACAGCGTGTAAGGAAAGAATAAATACACCCCTGGTGAAAGGGTAAGGGCCGGGCATGTGTTTGTGACTGAGTCGACACAAACTGGCCTGGAGGTACGGTACACTGGGCAGCGACGGAGGCGCCCATTGACAGGAGGATGAATAGTCTCACAAATCCTCCCACCTCCAGGTTCCGACATTCCCATGTACAGGCCCTTGTGTCGCTGGTGGGTAACTGGAGTGTCACAGATACATAGCTCAGCCCAGTGGCCCATCAAGGATAGTGTTTTACCTCAAATAGCAACAAATAGTGAACATTTCTGAGGAAGACAAAACAGCATCTCCCAAACACACACTAGTTATCTAGACAAGGTTCCCTGGCATCCTAGGCAGCTCTATGTCTGCTCGAGGAGGAGTTGTTTAAGCCTGGTGGGTACTACAATTCCCAGCAACCACTGGTGCAACTGTCAATTAAGTTTATTTAAACAGGGGTTTCAAAAGGTCTGTCCTGTCCCCAAAGAGTGTTTGGAAAAAATTACTAAAATCTGGCCCTATGGGAATCTCCCATTGGTTTTCAGCCGGAGGGAGGAAGGCAGGTATCTCTGTGTCTTTCAACATAGCAAGACATTTGGATAAAATCAATGGCCAAGATTTTTTTCAATGGATGCCTAAAGTTAGTGTCCTAAATCCATGTTTTAATTACCTGATTAAAAGCCCTGATTTTCAAAAGTGCCAAGACCCCAGCAGCACTACTGACAGTATATGGCTGAGGCTACACTATTCAGTCAACAGAAATTTCCCATCATTGCAATACCAACAATTTAGCTCCTCAGTTCTAGTGTAAATTAACTGCATGTCATTTAATCACCCTACTATCTAAAGTGCCAGAACAGGTCTACATGGCACGTGGGGCAGGGACAGTCTTTGTTTGGTTTTTGTACGGCACCTAACAAAATAGGATCCTGAGCCATGACTGGGAGTGCCAGTCTCTACAGTAATATAAATACGTACATATTTAAACTGCCAGTGGCCTGTCTTAACTAGCATTCCACCGTTGGTACCACATTGGAGCTGCACCAACAGGAGAGCAATGGTGGGAAATTTTAAGACATTTCTAGTGGAGGCTAGGGGCAACATTTTCAGAAGCACCTAAGCCCTTTGGAAGCTTTCAATGAGCAGAGTGGCCAAGTCTTGCATAAGCTTGAAACAAATCATAACAAACAGCACACTTTCATTCTTTAGGGTGAAATAATCCAGGTAACTCTCACCCCACAAAACAAGATTCCCTACTTTCTTTCCATATTTTTTATCATATGTAGAAAGTAAATCAGTGCAATTAATTTCTGCAATCTACTTGTGAAGTTAGGGCCCCATTTACATTCATTTTCTCTTCATTGTGTCCATTCATCATACAACTCTTGCAAGTAATTGAAGACGGTTCTGATTCGGGGGATGGTTCCCAGTTCTGCAGCCCCTTCACAACACACCATTTGATTAGTGAATTAGATTGGCACTTGCATCACAAAGTCTTTGTGATCGTGCACTGCACTTCTGTCCTGATGGCTGCAGGTTAATTGGGGGATACAATGCTACATACATCTAGCTGCCATATTAGCCCATCCTAAAGGGCTGGCTATTAAGGTAGGAAACAAAGCTTTGATTCCATCAAAA
Source organism: Lepidochelys olivacea (assembly GCF_965140295.1). NCBI lineage: Eukaryota > Metazoa > Chordata > Testudines > Cheloniidae > Lepidochelys > Lepidochelys olivacea. Next base: position 18,772,968 of record NC_140424.1, read on the forward strand.
GTGGGGAAAATATGGTCTTAAAGCATCAGTGTTTCAGGGAGGGAAAGAACTTTGCTCAAATTATCAGACCAGTGAAACTGAGAGGAGAATGTAGCCCCCAGTCTGCAAAGCAGGGGATATCAGACAAAAAAAGTCTTTAAAATGCTAGTTTCTTAACATTGTTTGATTGCTGAGTGTGTATGTACTGAATGTCTTAGTTTCTGTATCTACTGCTTTGCTTAAATTCAGTTGCATTGATGCAGGCTGGATCATCATTGTTTCCTATCAGGAGCCATCTTGTTTCATACGTCAGACTTCTTGGTTAGATACATTTTCTTCTGCTCTTTCATCTGTAGAAATCAGGGGGAAACTCTTGTGAGAACACCCTAGACTCAATTTCCAATTTACAAAAGAAATGCCTGAAGCCAGGTTAGCGACAGCTGGGTGACGGCGAGCTTGCTCCTGCTCTTTCTCACACCAGTGTAAAAAAGAATCTATGACAGTCAGTGACATTACACCAGTGTACAATGGGTGTCAATTAGATCAGAACCCGGCCCAGTGTGTATCTGTTTGGATTCAGTACAGGCAAAGCACAGACTGTGGTGGTGCCAGCTTCCCCTGAATGGCCCTGCCAAGGTACCTCAGCTCTGACCTAGTGGAACTGCCTCGAGGGCCGAGGGGATCCTGTCACTGTTGTTCCATAGGGGCTGGTGTATGGTACAAAGGCTTTGCCAATTTGCCAATAGCTGCACTGGCAAAGCCCCCGAAGGAGACACAGCATGTTCCGACAAGAGGCATTCTCTACCGCTATAGTTCATAGATTCCTACATTCCAGGGCCAGAAGGGACCATTTTGACCTCCTGTGTGACACAGGGCCATTAAACCTGCCCAGAATAATTCCTTTTGAACTACAGCATATCTTTAAAAAAAAATCCAACAGTGATTTGAAAACAGCTATTGATGGAGAATCCACCATGGTCCTTCTTCCAATGGTTAGTTACCTTCACTGTTAAAAACTTACATCGTATTTCAGTCTGAGTAGTTCAACCATCTCTCCTAACACAAACCAACCAGGCAAAAATGCCCCTTTACCACAATAAACTGCAGCTACATAGCCATTTTTCCGGAATAGGTATGATTATTTTTTTTCACACCCCAACCAACATAGCTATGCTGACCAAACTTTACAGGGCAGACCTGGCCTCTGTCTGTAGCCTGTCTGTTCACACTGCCAGTGATGAGGTGCAATGGGAGAGCTGGGTGGGTTGCCAGAACGGGAAACGAACAGGACATTGCAGATAAATATAGAGGGTCAGAGGCTGAGTTTTGGTAGGTTTAATATGCGTGGGTAGAGCTGTGTGGTGGTTCGAAGGAGTGGTTCGGTTGAGGGTAGCAGCACTGAAATAGGAGGTTCGGGGTCCATCAGCTGAGCTGTATGGTGTCCCAGGACTGGCAGGGGGTACTTTAGATCAGGAGTTAGATACTTTTCATAGGTGTGTGTACTCCCGGAACATATTTGCTTGGATTGCTGCAGGTCAGAACTGAGGTGTGTTTTGGCAGAGCTGCAGGAGAGAAGCACATATAGCCAGTCCATGCAACGCACGACATTGTGTTCTTATCAGCTTTTCATTATGAAGAGCACTAAAATGTAACAAAGCAATCAAATCACAGAGATATTGGGCTAAATTCAACCCTGACACAACGCCAGCAATTTCAGCTGAACTACACACCAGATGAACTTGACCCATGATTAGATACAATATGAACAATGGAAAGGCTTACATTGTCTCAAAACTGGAAGGAGGTTCCTTAATATGTCTGCAAAATTCCCTCTGGCCATTGCTAGGAAAATGAAGGGGAAAAGGGATTTGCATTAGAAAATGTATGAAACCATTACATGATTTAATTTCAGGAACTATACTGCATCACTGAAAACAGATTTTAGCAGTGCTGCTTTCACTGTGTTGACCAAGACAATGAATGAGAGGCAACACCCCATTGTGAATGCAGACACAGGAAAGGACTACATTTTGATTTTGACTGGGGTCAGTCACGTGTTTCCGTGCAGCCCTCTGCATGGTTCCCTGATCACTTGTATACCAGGGGCAGTGCTGTCTTGCGTGTATTTGAAGTTCTTTCTCTGGGCTGGATTTGGCAGTGCTACCCAAAGCTTTATTTTAAATGCCATCTGAAATTTAGCAAGAGATTAATCCTTTGCCTGGCTTGAGACTAATGGCAAAGCGAAAAATTTTCAAATATGCCTATGTTACTTAGGAGCCCTGGTCCCACTGACTTAAGTGGAACTCAAAAACATGTCCTGGGGACACTTTTAAACAATATTTCTCGGTTAATATAGGGCCTGGTCTTTACTGGGGGTAGAATTGGACCATTGGGGCTGGGAGTTACACCTCTCCAACATCATTATTTTGCATGGTAGGACACAATCTATGGATATGACTGAAAAGCACAGGGTACTTTAGTGCAGGAAAAAGATACCCTTGATTTCCTGGAGGACAAGCAGGGACACTCTACTCTCCTACTGTCTCCAATATAATTTCTCATGCTCTTTAGGGGGTGCAAGGTAAGGTCCATTGCGTGTTACAGGTTTGCATTTGTTCATTTGTATGGAATCAGTCTCCACCAAGGATCATGCAAACTTCCCATTTTGTTCTTGGGTGTATCATTAAGTGTTAGGTTTCAGTCATGAAGAAGTATGGACTGGAATGGACTCTACCTGGTTTGTAGCATGGAGGGGTTCAAGTGCCCACAAATACTGGCTAAATCAAGCCAGTAAGCTCAAGAGGAGAGTAAGGATATGTCTACACTGCAAAAAGAGTTGTGTTCCTAACTCAGATTAAAATAGCAGTGAAGATGTAGCAACTTTACTTTTAATTTGGGATAGCAGCTAGAGTGCAGGCCGAAAGGGATATGTCTACACCGCAGCTGGGCGCAAGCCTCCTAACCTGGGTAGGCAGACTTGTGCTCGTAATAGCAGTGTGGACATTGTGGCTCAGACTCTCAAGCCCACCTGACCCCTGGGTTTGAGCTTGGGTGGTTAGCCTGATTCTTGCTGGAGCTACAACCTCCACGTCACTATTTTCAGCATGATAGCTTGAGCCCACCTAGTGTGAGTCTGTCTACCCAGGCTGGAAGGCTCACATCCAGCAGCCATGTAGACATACCCCAGGAGTTGAATTTGAGCTGCTCATCCAAGTTGCCATGTTTTCACTGGTATTTTAACCTGAACAAAGAGCTTTTCTTTCGCAGTGTAGACATATCCTTAAGCAGCAGCATTCCTGCCTCTTCTAAATTCATGGCATTGGTTTGCACTAGACATTTTAATCTCAAATAATTTTGTTACCAATTAACTTGTGGTAGCTAACACATTTACAAAGGCTGGCATGGACACTACCCATGTTTGCTCCAGGCTGCCACCTTTAAGAGTGGATTAGCTGAGTTTGTGGTATTAGCAGGGCTGGAACTAGAATTTTTGCCACCCTAAGCAAAAAAATTTTTGGCTGCCCCCGCTTTTTTTTATGCCCCCCCTCCTGCTCCCTCAGCTCCGCCCCTTCCCAACCCCTTCCCCAAATCCCCGGCCCCGCCTCCTCCCCCGGGCTTGCCGCATTTCCCCCCCTCATTGCTTCCTGCGGCTCCCCCACCCGCAACCCTCTGCCCTAGCTCACCTCCGCTCTGCCTGCTCCCCTGAACATGCCGCCGCTCCGCTTCTCCCCCCTCCCTCTCAGGCGAGGGAGCGGCAGCGGGTTCAGGGGAGCAGGCGGAGTGGAGGTGAGTGAGGGTGTGTGGGGGGGAGAACCGGAAGTAAAGGAGTGGGGTAAAGGAACCGCTCCCTGCCCCAGCTCGCCTCCGCTCCACCTCCGCCGCTCGACTTCTCCTCCCTCCCAGGCTTGCAACGTGAAACAGCTGTTTCGCACGCGGCAAGCCTGGGAGGGAGGAAGGGGGGAGAAGCAAAGCGGTGGCGGCGCGCTCAGGAGAGCAGGCAGAGGCGGAGCAGAGGCAAGCTGAGGCGGCGGGGGCACATTTCCAGGGGCGGCATGGCCAGCGCCGGAATGCCGCCCCAAGCACCTGCTTGTTTTGCTGGTGCCTAGAGCCGGCCCTGGGTACTAGCTCCTAGCAAATGACTTTTTGAAACTCAGCAAGCGCAGATCGGACAGGCTTCGCCCTTAATGTGTGTTGTCAGACTGTACCTCGCTGGCGGTACTTGTAGTACAGAACAGCTGCAAAAGAGCAGAGAACCAGAAAGAGGAGCACTAGAACGGGGGCAACATGCTCTTTCATGGTCTTCGGAATTTCCGGATCTGGAAAAAAACCAGGTGTGTTAATAAGGACTCAAGAACATTACGGTGACAACCAAAGCCGTAGAGTGTTTAAAGCAGTAATTCATAGCGGGATGATCTGTGTGTCATACGGTACATTTGGCAGATGTTGAGGGTAACTTTTGTGATCCTGTTTTCAGCTTACATGGAGAAAAATTTTCAAAGGTGCCTAAGTGGTTTAGGAGCCGCAGTTGACTTCCCATAAAACTTAGGCAGCTACAGGCTAGATCCACAAAGAGACTTAGGCACCTTGTTACCCAGTGCAATCCACAGCCCTGAGTTAGGCACCCAACTCTGTATGCACTGCTTGAGGAGATTTAGGAGCCTAAGAAAGGGATCTGCAAAAGCCAGCACACAGAGCGAGGAGCTGCCTAAACTAGCCAGTGGGAAATACTTTGGCACCAATCTCCATGTGCGATTCACAGCCATGAACCCTCTCCTGGCGTCAGGTGCCTAAGCCCTTTCTTGTACAAAATGCACTGCCCACACTGCTTTGTATTGTAAAAAAATCTAGACTAATCTAGCATGTGAAGCAGATGCATGTGACATATTATTCAAAAATCTCTGCTTTACCTGCAGACAGCTATTCCTGGAACAGTATGTTGGTGGTGCTCAATAATAATGGCATTAGAACTAATACTCTGAGAACTTCCAGTCACCCCTTTCCAGCTGGGGAGCAAGAATTCTGCACAAGACAACTGCTAACGTTTCATCATCAGGGGATGATTGATTTGTGGCTGAAACTCAAAGTATTTCTGCTATATCTTATACCTGCGGTTGAAGTAAAATGGAGGTAATCAGCGACTGCTTTGTGGGCACTAAGGCACTTGGTTTTGTTTCTCTTGGTGTGCACATCATACAGCACAGTACAGCAATACTCTGAGGCAGCTAAGCTGGGTTTCTCATGGAGAGTGCTGCTAAGGCTGGTTAAGCCACCTTCTGCTTCCTCAGATACCAGGCTTGCACTGCCCGTCAGGTTAGTCCCATGGCCATTGAACCAATGGATCTCCCTTTGTCGATGCCCTATAGGTGACAGGCAGGTGAGCTTTGTTCCGTTCCTAGTGAGATTAGGCTCAGTTTCTGGAGCTGAAAGAAACACAGTGTTGATTATGGCTTGTACAATATCCATTGCTTTTTTCCCACAATAGGTGACTAGCGGTCCGAATTAACAGCTAACCTATGGGTCAAATTCAGCCTTGGCATGTGTGGGTAACTCCACTGAAGTTCAGTTGAGGATGAATTGGCCCTAGAACTGTGTAACGACAGTTCTGGCTGGATTTCTGTGGGGATGGAGCTAAAGGATCTGGTGCTAGGGTGGGTCACAACTGCACCTTATACCATACGTGTGAGTACAGCTGGGGAAAAAAGGGAAAGTGACAATAAAAGAAAAGTGGATTGAGGTGTCACTAAAGATTCTGGAGACGGCAGGGAGTTTATAAACAAAAATGGTTTCTGCCAGGGTGGTTTGGGTGTCCGTTTATACCTGATTGATTTCTCTAAACGTTTTATATTGCAGGTGAACCTCTAATGCGGAGGGCTTGACAGCCGTGACTTCAGTCACACACAGTGCAGCCATTTGCTCTACAGGCTTCCCTCACCCAGCAATTCAACTGCCTGCGGTTCTTTTCTCAGCCCCCTGTGTCTGGTCCAGTGCTGACCTGTGTGACTCCTGCTATTCTAGCCATGGCTGTCACAACCCTAACTTTCCTACAGCACAGACAATTGCTGCCACTTGGGAAATTTTAGATCCTGGCCCACCTCATTCTGCTCCCTTATTCCACGGGCCCCATCCTCAGGAGCGAGGGGCTTGCTGATCAATACGGTAGGTGCCCTTTGAAGGCCATTGCAGGAAACCTCAGTCAACCCTAGCTCCATGCTAGTCTTGGTTAACAAACTCTTACTTTATTGACTGCAGGTAAACCCAGCAATTAACTCATTTAGTGTGGATCTAAAGGTGCCCTCTTTCCCCTCTCGCTTACCAGAAAGTCTCATAACAGATCCCAGGTCAGACTTCCTCCACAGCTCTACCAATGCATCACAACCCTCTCTGGCAGCATTTATCTATTCCTGTGCTGCTATACATGGGCTAAAGAGTGGCTTTGCCCTGGGCAAAAAGCAGCATGCAGCCGTACTGACCCAAGAGCAGACTTGGAACTCAGAGACTCACAATCTGGTCCCCCATTTCCTAAGGGCTCAAGGGAGAGGGAAGAGAGGGGGGATAATCTATGCCAGGCCTCTACCTGGCAAAGGATACTTCTGCTTGCACACAGGAGGCAGCTGCATTGGGTGATATGTTTGGGGGAAGGGCAGAACCAAGCTTCCCTGCAACTGTTGTGGCTGCTCTCCCACCCTGCACTGGTACCCATGACATGGGCAACAGGCACAAGGGAACGGTGTCCCTTAACCCTGGGTGGCTATACAGTAAGGGTCACAATCTGGCCCTAAACAAGCTAATATAATACAAATGACTGGAACAGGGAGAAGAACACAGTCCAATTCCGTGTCTCTACTGAGCTAGAACCTTGACACTCGGTGAGCTCACTCATGGATTGCTGAGTACAAGAACAATAAACGCTGAGCTTTCACCTGTCCATCACAGGTCACCAAACAGTCTCCATTCTTTTACGGTATTTCAACCATTTAAGACAATGGGGCTGTGCAGGGCCTAACTCAGTGTTTGAAATGTTTTATTTATTCTGAAAACCTCTTTATTTTATCTCCAAAACCTCTAGTGCTGGTAATTGTCCTCTGAAAACTAAATCCATGGTCGAACTGAATTTATTTATTAAAATGCTCAAAAAAGTAACTGAAATCTGCAGTAGCTTTATTATAGTGTCCATGATCCCCTCTGTGCTGTGAGTTTACCTGTAATCTCAAGGGTTGCACATCCATCGCGTTCCCCAGCGTCAGAATAAAGATGCCATTTATAACCTCCTTCATCAGTTGCTTTTACTTCCTGTATGTGCACTTCAGAAACATTGTGTTGTAGCACCAACCGAATTCTTCCCTCTTCACTGGAATCCTTTCCTGCCCACGTGTTTATAACGCTTTCTAAGCACGAGTTCTGTTTATTACAATTTTCACAGCGCTTAACGACCACATGTGTAATCTTCTTGTTGCTAATGCATGAAATTGTTGCCGTTTTGTTATATTCTGTCTTGACATCACTGCAGATGAAGGTTGCAAGTTCTGAGGGAGGCGGGGGAAAAAAGAACACAAATAAATTATTACTCAAACAGAAATCATTAAGTGTAAAACAAGTGTTTGATTGCTAAAATATAGAATAGGTTTAAGTGGAGAAAACTTGTATCCGTTCAAGACCATTTGGCCATATTCTGTCCCAAGTTACACCTGTGCTACTTACATAAGCAAATATGCACAACTGAGCACAGAATTTTAATTTGGGTTTAACTAATCTCTAGTGTAATTCCACTGATGTCTGAGGAATTACCCCTGGGGTGAATGTGCCCTAAGATGACAGACAACTGATGGCCAGCATTTAAATCTACTTTATCCAAAGAGCATTTCCAGTGGATGGAGTAGCACTGTTAGCATATTAGCACATCTTAGTCTCAGTCTTAGTCTGGAATGTGGGGGCTCGGTAGACAGGGGTTCTCCCAGGAGAGCCAAAGTGGAGGTTCCTTATTGGCTGAGCCAGTGGGAGCAGTGACCAGCCTGTCTGAGTTTACAGGAGACAAACGGGATATAACGATTGCCCTAAAACGGATCTGCTGGCTGATTCCAAACCACGCTGGTTGTGGTGGGAGTGGAGCTGGAGGGAAGAGGTGATGCTGTGGTTTGCAGTATCCCCTTAGACTATCAGTACTGTAATGTCTCTTCTTGCCAAGCTGCTAGTTCCTCTCCACGGAAGGCTCTAACGTCAGTTCTTTCGTAGCCTAACTTGGTTTCCTCCTGGCCCTTGCCCCAGCTCATTGGGTTGCTGGTTTTAATTGTTAACAGTTCAGCTTTCTCCTTGGAGCATAAAATATATATTATTGTGTGATGAGAGACCAACACAGTAAAATGAGGTGACTTACGGCCGTGGGAGGCACTTGAGAAAATGGACAGGAACAGGAGGCATGCAGCTGTTTTCTGGAGGGAGCCCATCAGGCGTGTGTCTCAGATGTCTGAGATCCTGAGGTGAAAGATGCTGTAGACGTCCAGCGTTTTGGTATTATTCTATCAGAGCAGAAGAGGTGACATCAATTTCTTGGGTATAAACTTAATTTACAGCCTTGAGAATTCCCATCCCCTTCTCATCCTGTTTAATCTCCTTTCCACCAGCAACAAAACGACCTCTCATCACAGGACTTTTGCCGAAAGAAGAACCCATTGTACATCACAGCAAATACCTTTGGATGATGCCTGTGCAGTATAGGGAGGCAGCTTGATCTAGTCAAGGAAGTGGTTGGCTGTGGGGACACTTAGGTTCTGTTGCTGATTCTGACACCGTGTGACCCTGGCTTAGACTGTCCCTGACCCTTGTGACCACTCCCAGAGCCCACCCTAGCCTCATGGCTTGGGCACAGAAGAATGCAAGCAAGAGTATGAACATGGTGATTTTCAAAAGTGTACATCTCAGCAAAACTTGAATGGAATTTCATGGTGCGGGGTAGGGAAGGCCCATCTCCAGTCTGTGGGGTTTCCCTCTCCCCACATATCAAAGGCCTACTGAAAACAAGGGAGGCATGGGAGCGTCTCAAAAAAACAGTCGCAAGAGTCATTTATATCAGAAAGCGTTAGGCATCCTAAATGTAGGGATTGCTACCAACTCTATCGTGCTATGTGATTTACTCTTTGTATGGGGTGGTGGTGATGGGGGATGTTTAGATGAAACCCAACGAACCAACATCCCATCCCATCTGAATGGACATTCACTGCCCTATCACACTGTTTCCCCTAGTGCCCTGGGCCTTCTTCTGATACTGTACAATGTGCTGCTTGTCAGTTAGCTACCTAGCTGCTACCCTCTTCCTCCCCCAAGATGGCTGCACTTCATTGGTATTGTGTGTACACCTAAAAAGAAAAGGAGTAGGACTTGTGGCATCCGATGAAGTGAGCTGTAGCTCACGAAAGCTTATGCTAAAATAAATTTGTTAGTCTCTAAGGTGCCACAAGTCCTCCTTTTCTTTTTGTGAATACAGACTAACACGGCTGCTACTCTGAAACCTATTCTTACAAGGTTATTATCACTGAACAAAGTTAAAAAAATATTTTTCTCTCTAATTTCAGTGTATTTATTTTGTACATACTCAATTTCACTGTTTCCCCTAAACAGTCAATTGGCCATGATCGTGTAAAAAATTAAGCAGATGCTGAACTTCACTGAGCTCAGTTAAGGAATTACTCATAAAGATCCTTACAAGAATCAACCAGGGAACAGAAATGTCCTTATAATGTCTTTAAAAGAATTTAAGCAAACTTTTCTGTACATACTATTTCAAAGGTGGGCTAACAGAAGCTAGTCAAATTAGAGTCAAATTTTAAAAAAATCAAGTTGGCTGATGTCACACCCCAATGAACAGTGCCATTAAATCCAATGGAAATCAACAATTCTTTGTGTGTGAAATCTTACCGCCTGGGCACAGTCCACTTTTTCTTTTTCAATTCTACACTACCCATCTGTCTTTTTCTTACTCACACGTTTGCCAGAATGATTAGCCTACATGTCTGGAGTGGCCTCTTAGTTTGGCTTGAAAAAAAGCCATAATTTTTGAGGCATTCAAAGGTGTCTGGAAATTATGGTCCATTTCAGTTTACATGTACCAGATTTACAAGAATGAAAAAAATCGCAGAGACTGTCTATGTCAAGTTTTGTTGCAAGGAAATTATCACCGCTCTGATAGAAACCCCCTGAACAGGGAAGCTTACAGCAAAAACACCAACTAATAATTAATCAGAGAATCCAGCCTAGAGCCAGGAGAGAGGAGCAAAGAGGTGTGATCCTAGGACCTGTTCCTGCAAACCCTTAAACACAGGACTTGCAACTTTACTCATTGACTTCAATAGGACTACTCCCATAAGTGAGGTTGCTTATGTGCTTAAGTGTTTTGCAGGATACTGGGCCTTGAGATGAGTTGTCTCCTTCATGACCTATGTATGTACTTCTTGTTGTTTATCTTGGGCCTTTGTGTAATCTTTATCTTTGTTTTCATTCTGTCACTGTACAACTACCCTCATTGCAGGCTGTGTTTTTTCTGCTACTCTCCAGCACTGTACTGGAGAATTTGTACCTTGGATCTGCCTCTTTCTTACCCTTGGCTACTTCTTGCTCTTATTTCTAATTCTGCATAGGTCTGTACGTTGTCCATTCTTTCCTGCATGGCTCAAACCCTTCGGGACAGATTCTTATCTCTGGGAACACTTTCAGTGTCCTCCCTATCACATTGATGAAAATCATAGATTTGAATGTAGTGCTCAGGAAAGACTGAGTCCGACTTAGCATATGAAGCTGATGCTGGGCAAACTTCTCCCACAGGCTTAATTAATGCACCTCAATCCCATCTTGCAACATCAACTTATTCTGCCGCTAAACCTGCACACAGCTTTGCCAGCGCCCCTCAGCCCTGGCTTGCAGCATGGCTGTTGTTCCATTCCTAGGCCCACACGCAGCTCTGCCAAAGCATCTCAACACTGATCTGCAGCACCAGCTTTTTTGCCTACAGACCTTCAATGTACCAATGTACCTTCATTCTGGCTGAAACTAGAGGCAAAGGGCATCCTGCAAAAATGAACTAATGAAAAATTGTACATGGATTTTCAGAGACCAACATTTACCAATTTTTCCCAGCTCTGATGTTGATCTGTGAACCGTATACCACCCTGTACGGACATTGTGGCCTGTTCTGTATATTTTGTGTGGATTTCACAAAATGTGTATGAAATATTTGGACAGTTCTACAAGGGTTTCACGTGGGGCGTTTTATGCAGACCAGTAGAATCAGGCACGCACTTAACTAAACTTTTCATTAATGCCCAGATCTACTTGTTCTTGAAATAGATAGCTTGATAAAAATGAGGAGGAGGGAACCAGGAATATGAATTAATGAGTCCTGTAGCAGCACTAAAGGGGCCATCACCAGAACAGCACAATGGGGGAGTGACATGTCACACTCAGTCCCCAGTGTTTGCACCTATGCCTTGAAGTGATGGCTACCTGTAGTGGCCCTCATTTTCCGACCAGCCCTTAAGGTAACATGTTGTGAAATACCAGATACCTACAAATAAAACAATCAGACTGTGATATAAATCAGAGCAGTCAGCTAGAATTGCCAATAACTGTTCGGGGAGATCATTTCACTAGACTGAACTTTCTGCTTCATCAGTATCAGTGAAGTGTGATGTTTAACTTTGCCTTTAGCCTTATCAGCTGTGCCTGTGTTCTTCAGGTTGTTTCTGTTCCAAGCTGCAGAACTTAGCCACTCTTACAACTCTGTCCTGGGATGAGCACCTTCCGCAGGGTCCTTAACTCCCGTTGACGTCAATGAGAGTTGGGGCTGCTCAGGACTAGGCCCTTCATAGCTAGGGCCTCATTTCCCAGCTTTACCCTGGTGCAAGCTTGGAGGAACTCTGTAAAGTCAATGGAGGTAACACCTGTGTCTAACTGATGAAGGGGAAGGGAAGATTAGGGCCCCATAATTTATTTCATGGCACTTTACTCTCCAAGGGAAACTGAAAATTTATCATTTGCCAGCCCAGGCCCCACAGCTCTGAGCTGCACTCCAGACTCCTCTGACCACTGGCAGAGGTTTGGGAACAAGGCTGAGCTTCCGTCTGCTTTTCACTGTCTAAGAAGCAGTTTGCACATCTCTACTCAACTGGCCTGATTCTGTGAGATCAGGGCTGAGCATTGCCGGCTGACAGGGACACCAGTGGCAGTTGGGGGTGGGAAGCTGAGAGAAAGAGATGGAACCATAAGTCACCTTTGAATTCTTCACCAAGGTCACAAGGAGGTTTGGCGGAATCCATGGGCGGAATTTGCCCCTGTTGTAAGTGGGTGCAACTTACATCAACTTCAGGGGGCGCTGCACCTGCTTATGCCAGGATGAATTTAGGGCTACAAGCCAACGCTGAAGTCAGTAGTGTCACGTGTAAATCAGTGTAGCTCTGACTTCAATGGCACGATGTCAATTGACACCTGATGAGGAACTGATCCTAGATGTTTAATCGTATCTCAGGAGGCTCTAGAGGTGAAGCTATTCCAGTCAGCGGGACATTAACAAGATGCTCTGTACTTTCGTGTCCATTTGTCAATAAAAATGGATTTAAAAAAAAAGATAAGCCAGAGTCACTAACATGGGACCTTTTAATGTATGGTAGAGAATTAAAAACTACCATGCAGGGGGCTGGAGAACAGCTTCTACCTGTCTATGGCTGAAAGATGTTAACACAGAGGTAGGTGCATATCATTAAAGAGCATCGATATTAAGGGTGGTTAGTATTGAATGCAAAGTGTTGTAACTTGAATAAAGACACATGTAAGACCCCAGCTACACTGTAAAAAGTCACTGGTTGGTGGTTCCACTACGGTTACTGCCTGACACAGTTAGCAACATGGTTCAGGCATGCAGTGTAGTGAAAGGGAAAAAAACGTGATCCAGGAAACTACAGGCCTATTCGTTTGACCTCAATAGTATGCCTGGTCTTGGAACAAATTTTGAAAGAGAAAGTAGCTAAGGACATAAAGGTAAACAGTAATCGGAATAAAAAACAACATAGTTTTACAAAAGGTGGATCATGCCAGACGAATCTGATCTCCTTCTCTCAGAAGGTAACTGATTTTTTAGACAAAAGAAATGCAGTAGATCTAATCTACCTGGATTTTAGGAAGGCATTTGACACAGTTCCACTTGGGAAGTTATTAGTTAAATTGGAGAAGATGGGGATTAATATGAGAACTGAAAGGTGGATAAGGGACTGATAAAAGGAGAGACTACAGTGGGTCATACTGAAAGGTGAACTGTCAGGCTGGAGGGAGGTTACTAGTGGAGTTCCTCAGGGAGTTCCTTAGTACCAGTCTAATTTAACATTTTTATCACCGACCTTGGCACATCCAGACAGGTATTTCCAATAGAGACATCGAAGTGTTAGTACTGTTATACAAGGCACTTTGAGACCTCACCTAGAATACTGTGTGCAATTCTGGTCTCCCATATTTAAGAAAGATGAATTCAGATGGGAACAGGTGCCAAGAGGGGCTACTAGGATGATCTGAGAAATGGAGAACCTGCCTTATGAGAAGATACTCAAAGAGCTTGGCTTGTTTAGCTTAACCAAAAGAAGACTGAGGGGAGAGAGGATTGCTCTCTGTAAATTTATCAGAGGGATAAATACCAGGGAGGGAGAGGACTTATTTAAGTTAAGCACCGATGGGGACACAAAAACAAATGGATGTAAACTGGCCATCAACAAGTTTAGACTTGAAATTAGATGAAGGTTTCGAACCATCAGAGGAGTGAAGTTCTGGAGCACCCTCCCAAGGAGAGCAGTGTGGGGGGGGGGGAGTACAAAAATCCTAACTGGCTTCAAGACTGAGCTTGAGAAGTGAATGGAGGGGATGGTATGATGAGGGATGGAGAGGGCTCTGAGTTCCTACAGAGAATTCTTTCCCAGGTAGCTGCCAGACATACTCAGGATCTAACTGATCTGCATATTTGGGGTCACAAAGGAATTTTCACCCAGGTCAGATTGGCAAAAACACTGAGGAATTTTCACCATCCTCTGCAGCATGGGGCACAGGTCACTTGCAGGTTTAAACTAGTATAAATGGTGGCTTCTTTGTAACTTAAAGTCTTTAAACCATGATTTGAGGAATTCAGTAACTCAGCCAGAGGTTAAGGGTCTATTACAGGAGTGTGTGGGTGGGTGGGGTGAGGTTCTGTGGGCTGCGATGTGCAAGTCAGACTAGAAGATCATGAGGGTCCCTTCTGACCTTAAAGTCTATGAGTAAGGTTTCCTCCTGCATGAACTGAATTCCTAAATCCCATGAACCCTTGTTCTTTGCCACAGCATGATTTGCTTAGGCAAAGCCTATCCTGTTTTGGGTTTTTAATTGACTAAAACCTTGCAGTGTAATAGGACAGATAAGTGAGATATCTCATATTTTGTATGATGTCCTTCGCTGAACCACACACACATTTCTTGTGTTTCCAGATTTGGGCTGGAAAACTAGGGAGGGTTTTTCTGATAAGCCTCACTTCTGGCAAGGCTACCTATACCCTGGGCTAAATTCAGCCCTTGGGTAGCTCCGCTGAAATTAATGTGATGGGTTTGGCCCCCTGTGAACTGCCTTTCGCAGAAGAACAAGAGCAAATATCGAAAATGAGGGGTGGGAAAGGTGGGGAATTAACCAAAGAAGGAAGGGAGTTCGGCAGATAATGAATCAGACTCTCTGGCCCTAACTAGAAAGCTCAGAGCTCAGATAGGAAAGGGTTATGAGTGCATGAATTTTGTTCATCAGCTGCAACCTTTTTGTGTCTCTCGTTTTTCCCTGATTTTGCTTTTGTGTTTTGCATTTCATTTGCTATACACAAGCCCTGTGTTTATTAAGACAGAAATAAATAGATTAACCTAGTGGCCCAGAGATCAGTCTTTTAATACTGGGAATATACAATGTTGATACAACGTTAATCAAGGGTCAACCCTTACTCTGGCAAAGCACCCAGTGAAGGCAGGGGGATTTTTCTTGAGTGAACACTTAGGACTGCACGGTTTGGCTCAGTAAAAATAAAACTAAGGATTCGAAAGTGCTTCCCAAATATTATGCAGATAATTCTCACAGCCCAGTTGTTCTACAGACAGATAAACTGAGGCACAAAGAGGTCATGGGCATTGCTCAGGATCATAAGGTGATTCTATGGCAAAGGGAAGAATATAAAGCAGAGGTGAAAGAATGGTTCCTATTGAAATTAATAGCAAAATTCCCATTAGCATCCATGGAACCAGGATTTCAGCTCAGGAGTCCCCAATCTTACACTGCTACTCTGATGACTAAACCTCACTTCCTTCCACCTTAAATCATGGAGGCTTGCTCGAACAAGGCCGGGGAACCAGTTCTAAGTACTGTGAGTGACAAGCAGAGGGCTAAATTCATTCCTGGTGTAACCCTCTTATGTCAGTAGAGTTACATCAGTGACTCATTTGTGTCCATCTGTACAAAGGGGCATGGAGGACAAGATGTCCACTCAATGTGCAGCAGCAGGCTAAAAAGCAAACAGAATGTTGGGAATCATTAATAAAGGGATAGATGATAAGTCAGAAAATATCCTATTGCCTCTATATAAATCCATGGTATGCCCACATCTTGAATACTGTGTGCAGATATGGTTGCCCCATCCCAAAAAAGATATACTGGATTTAGAAAAGGTACAGAAAGGGGCAACAAAAATGATTAGGGATATGGAACAGCTTCCATATGAAGAGAGATTAATAAGACTGGGACTTTTCAGGTTGGAAAAGAGATGACTAAGGGGAGATATGATAGAGGTCTATAAATCATGACAGGTGTGGAGAAAGTAAATAAGGAAGTGTTAATTACGCCTTCTCATAACACAAGAACTAAGGGTCACCAAATGAAATTAGTAGGCAGCAGGTTTAAAACAAACAAAAGGGAATATTTCTTCATACAATGCACAGTCAACCTGTGGAACTCCTTGCCAGAGGATGTTGTGAAGGCCAAGGTATTAACAGGGTTCAAAAAAGAACTAAATAAGTTAATGAAGGATAAGTCCATCAATGGCTATTAGGCAGGGATAGTATCCCTAGCCTCTGTTTGCCAGAAGCTGGGAACGGGCGACAGGGGATGGATCACTTGATGATTTCCTGTTCTGTTCATTTCCTCTGGGGAACCTGGCATTGATCACTGTCAGAAGACAGGATACTTGGCTAGATGGATCTTTGCTCTGACCCAGTATGGCCGTTCTTATGTCCTTATGACAAAGGGGAGATGGTGTTTAGGAGGGTGATAGACAATTAACAGGCTCCTGATCCCCCCTACACTAGGTAAATGCATCTGCATTTCACAACCCCCACTGCACATGCACACCAGGTGTTCATCCCATGACCTTTTTGGTGTCTGCTACAACAAATGGATAGGTGATGTGGACCTGGAGATCTCTGCTTTCCTGGGGGTTGACAGAGACCCCAGCAGTTCACCAGTTAAATATGAAGGCTGCTATCAGCCTTTTAAAAGGTAACTTGCTCCAAATTTCAGACCCCCTTCAGTAGTGGCAGAATCAGACTGGCTGAAGAATTCAGGGATTGTTGAATTCCTCACACTCCAGCCTCAGTACCTGCTAGCTGTGAGACTCAATCCATAAACACCGTAGGACAAGTGGAAAACACTAAACAAAATGAAAAGGAGTACTTGTGGCACCTTAGAGACTAACCAATTTATTTGAGCATAAGCTTTCGTGAGCTACAGCTCGTGAGCTGTAGCTCACGAAAGCTCGTGCTCAAATAAATTGGTTAGTCTCTAAGGTGCCACAAGTACTCCTTTTCATTTTCAAAGACAGACTAACACGGCTGTTACTCTGAAACTAAACAAAATGTGAGCTATTGACGACAACAAGGAAGTCAAGCCAACAAAAAAAAAAACTTCCCCAGAAAAGCCTTCCTTGAATTGCCATGCTGGGTCTGCAGCTTCGTTCTGGCAATCCTAGCTGGATTTATATTCACGTTAAGGGTCATTCCTGCTGAGTTACATCTGAAATGAATTGGGACCCATTAACTCAACTGGGGAAAACACTTTTCCCTGTCAGTCACACTACAAAATAAGCGCTACCACCCTAAAAGAAAACATGCAAGATGACGAGAAAGGACAACACGACTCTGAGGCAAACAAAAAAGAGAAATCAGCAATTAACTGGGGCGTGGGGATTCTGTGGGGAAGCTGTATTAGACTCCGTGGAAAAGAATGCAAAATAAGCTGAATATTTTAAAGCACATTTGCTCAAACCGCTGGATAATACTCAAGAGTTGTTTACTGCTTACAGCTTTTAAAGGGATTTTAAATGAAAAGAGATGAGGCTGTGTGGAAAGTTAATTTCAAGTCAATACATCCCTGCAAACTAAATTGTTACTGGTTTGCTTCCAGCCCTGCTGGAACAACAAATCTCAGTATAAATCCATGCTGTAATGTAACTTTCAGTGCCTCCTACTTATCAAAATCAAGAGTTGCAAGAATTTTAATTGTAAAGTAATGGCAAGCTATTAAAAACCATTCCTTTGCAAAACATCTACAAAATAACTACTTTGGGGAAAGGGGTCATCCCCTCCCCAAAAAAACCCGCTAACAGGATATGACAAATAGCATCAGTGTGATGGGACACTCACCTGAGGATTCGCAAAAAGAAAAGGAGTACTTGTGGCACCTTAGAGACTAACCAATTTATTTGAGCATAAGCTTTCGTGAGCTACAGCTCACTTCCTCAGATGCATACTGTGGAAAGTGTAGAAGATCTTTTTATACGCACAAAGCATGAAAAAATTTGAAAAAATACACACAAAGCATGAAAATACTTTTTCATGCTTTGTGCGTATAAAAAGATCTTCTACACTTCCCACAGTATGCATCCGATGAAGTGACCTGTAGCTCACCAAAGCTTATGCTCAAATAAATTGGTTAGTCTCTAAGGTGCCACAAGTACTCCTTTTCTTTTTGCGAATACAGACTAACACGGCTGTTACTCTGTCACCTGAGGATTAAAATTCTGCATGTGTTACAGTGATTCAGGACCTGACTGTCCACTGTTTTGCCCCTTGTATGGTTATTCATACCTGTGCAAAGTGGCTGTCAGATGGGACCGTTTTGATAGGGTAACATTTTTTTACCCACTTTGCACAGGTATAAATGGTGCGAAGACAGGAGAGAATCATGCAAAAGTTTTGCTGAGCAGCACTCAAATGCAGAACATTTCTAGCACACCTGTTTCACAGGTTGTGTCTTTGCTGCAAAACAAGGTGGTGTGTTTTTACATGGTTAGCAATCTGAATGTAAACTCCTACTGCAGACTATAATTTTTACCTCCATGTAGTTAGTTGATGTAAATCCCAGGTCAGGGGTGTTTGACCTCAACTAATTACACAGAGAGGTAAAACTACATTGTGATATCTAACTTGACATGCAAGACAAACTACAAAACAACGTACAAATATTTTGCAATGAATACATAGCCTTAGTCTCATCTCGTGGCAGGCAAAAGCAATCTTTGTGGGATTAAAACATTTGGGAAAATATTCAAAATTGCAGAGAATTGTTTGCATATCCTAAGCAACATGCATAAAACAGAAGCAACGAGGAACTTCCTTCTACAGGATATGTTCTAAAAGCACGAGTTGCTCAGCTGATGACTTAGATTTTCAATACAAATTCCTAACTGACTGTTTAAACTGGAAACCAGCAAGCTTTGTAATGGAAAAAAACAATCTGGCCGTCACCTGTTCAGAGCCTGAAAAAGAATAACCTAGTACAGTACCTGAAAGCTGACAAGCATCCAGAATAAGTTTTCGATCCCTGACTGCTTTGTTCCCTAGTATAGTCACTTCCAGCAGCTGGCAATCTTGCAAGAAAAGAACTTCAGCTGTAAACTATAAGCTTTCCCACTCCAGTTTATTCTGCAGATGCTTCGGCCCGTGGGGTTGTTTTCATAGCCTGGCAGGTGAGTAGACATGGGAATTTTCCTGCTTCGTGTTTATCCCTGAGCTCAGGGTATGAAATGAAAGCACTGGATTTCCCATCATAACACCAAGGAACTTTCACTTTCATTTTCATTTCATTTGTAGCCAGCACTTTTACCTCATTAAATATGAACTGTTACTATCTTTCAGTGCTGGAGACAGGTAGAGGAATTAGAAATCATTGTACAGCTCAAGAAAAGGTGAGGCTATGTCAGTGGCTATCGAGTTGTGAAACAGACACAACCGCGGCAAAAAGGAAGAAATGACTGTGTCTTAATTAAGCACATTATCTGTATTTGTAGAGCTGGTTCTTAAATGGGTGCTCAGCTAATGCCATAACTTTATGCAGTGGGGGAATAACAATAGGGTGGACTGGACCTCAGACTAGGACCCCTATTCCTTGGGGCTTCTTTCTAGCTCTGCCACTGATTGGCTGTGTGACTCTGGGTAAGTCCAGTGAACTTCCCTGAGTCTCAGGTTCTCTGTTTGTAAAATGATGCTCACCAGCGATGGGAGGACGATTTGAGATCTACTGATGAGCAGCACTATCTATACAAGTATTGTTATTGTTTCTTTGGAAACAGTGTATGTAGCGTTATTCTGCAATGTCCTCTTGAGGGGGGGAGTGCAGCTCAATGAGTTTGAGCAAGGACTCCTGGGTTCTATTCCTTATTGCCTCACACTCTGTCATGTGGCCTTTGCATGCCTCGGTTTACCCATCTCTAAAATGGTTCACAAAGGCATTGGGAGACTGCGTTCCTTACTCAGGTGGAATGCTCAGGGACCCAAGCAGAATCATCCCCAGTGTTTGTAAAGTGCTTTGAGATCCCTGGAGGAAAAGCTACGCATTAACTACTACTGACATCAGTGAGCGAGAGGGGCATGTATCAGGTTCTAGAAAGACAAACAACAAACCAGTGTAGGCTCAGGCACAGCAGTCTCTCCGGCAGTGCTTTAGGCTGCTAGCACATGGTGTGAAGCCAAATGTTTCCTGTGGACCTCTGCTGCGTCCCAGACCAATGACACCTTCCGAGGCAGCATGCAGGGCATGGGAATGCGATGAGGGATTCGTGCAAAGCGTAGACTCAAAACACATGTAGCCCTGCTCTCGTGCCTGCTGTTTGCACTGCCACGTTTATGTACAGCAAGAGACCGAGAGAACAAGAAATCCCGGAAAGTCATTTCTGAACTCTAATCAATGTGCCGTGGAGACGGAAGAGTGGCAGCGAGTGGTAGATTTAAGTAATAATGGTGGATTCCATTAGAAAGATTCTGCCATGTTTCAAAGTCCGTTATTGTACTGTCATGTTCTCAGGCAAATGGGCCCAGAGCCTCAAAGGTATTTAGTTGCATAACCTGCACTGATTTCATTGATTTAGGAGCCTAAATACATTGGAGGATCTGGCCCAAGGTTGCTAATTCCTAGCACGTAGTACTAGGATTCCCAAGTGGGCCCCTGAGACAGACACTGACTCAACATGGTTGTGTATCCACCAGCAGAAGGCAGAGGATTGAAAAAGAAATCCCAAGCTCAGACTCCAATACATGGGAGTCGCTGCTTGGGAAGTTTGGGGATGAATAAACCTTGCGTGGAACAGGGAGGCTGGCGAGTTTGGTCTAGAACAGGAGATGTGGGAGTCCTGGGTTCCACTCCTGACTCTGTGAATCTTTGGCCACACAGGAGCAAGTTCTTGTCCTCCTGCACAATGCCCAGATAAATAGGTTTTGTCCAGGGGCCTATGCATGGGGTTGAGAGGATGGAATCCTCCCCACCTCACCCTGTATCCAAGGTATATGGAGCAGCCAGGTAGCCACTGCAGGGGTTTTCCCAAGTCTATCTGCCATGGCCAGAGGTGAAAGTAAGCCAGTCTGGTCTGGTACGGCACGGCATCCCGGCAAGAGCCAGTACGCCGGACTGGACCGGCCTCCCCAGGCTGGTGCTTTAAAGGGCCCTGGGCTCCCCGCAGTAGCTGGAGCCCTGGGCCTTTTAAAGCGCCACCCGAACCCCGCTGCTGGAGCCCCTGGGGTAGCGGAGGCAGGGCTGAGGCGGTGATTTAAAGGGCCTGGGGCTCTGGCCACTGCGGGGAGCCCCGGGCCCTTTAAAGCACCCCCGGGGCTGCACTGAGTGGCCGGAACCCCTGGGCCCTTTAAAGCACCACCTGAGCCCCACTGCTGGAGCCCCGGGGTAGCAGCAGCAGGGCTCTGGCGGTGATTTAAAGGGCCAGGAGCTCCACTGTGGTAGCGGCGCCCGGGGCCCTTTAAATCGCCCCTGAGCCCCACAGCTCCCAGCTGCCTCTGCAGCTGGTAGCTCCGGGGGTGATTTAAAGGCCCGGGGTCTCCCAGCTGCAGCCGGAGCCCTGGGGCCTTTAAATCTTGATTTAAAGGGCCCGGGTATTTAAAGGCCTCGCCTCTTCCAGTTGAGGTCACAACTCTTCTGGTTGAGGCCACGCCCCCTGCTCAGGACTCTGGGGTACCGGTAAGTCCTTTAAGTTACTTTCACCCCTGGCCATGACCCAGGCCCACTGCCGCTCCCACTCCCGTGTCCCTTGCCACAGAGAAAGCACGCATGACACAGTGCTCTGTGGGTGGAGGGAGACTTCACCCTGTTTCTTGACAGAGATGAAAACCATGCTCTGCACCAGCATGGGGGATGAATCCCGGCTGGCACATTTTAAAGCAACTGGATATTTAATATGGAAGTGAACAGACACTCAAGCAGCACTATCAGGTCAGCCAGCGGGTTGCCTTTTCCTGGAACACATCCACACGAGCCCTCCCAGTGATGTCAATGGAATTATGTGTGTGAGTAAGGACTGCAAATGCAACTTGCAAACTCAGGCTCAAGGACAGAGGGGATTGCACTCCTAAGATCAGAGGGGTGCATTTCTCTTTGACTATCTTCTCTCAAGTTTTAGGGCTGGGAGCTCTCCCAGGCTTCCTCCCACCCCTCATTTAAACCTGGCTTGTTTGCCATTTTTGTCTCCTGAAGTAGGATCCCTTCTGGTATAAACATTTTCATCCAACACCTTGTGCTTCTACAGCTTGAGTTGTGTCTTTCTCCCCATCCCTTCCGGCTCTTGTATGGCAAGAGCTTTCATGAAGCACATGAAATGAAACACGGGACTGGTTACTAGTCTTTGCTTCCTTAATCACTTCCTTTGCATCTGATCATCTCCCCCAGTGAGACTCCTTTTCCGCCCCACCCCCCGGTATTTCGAGGTGCTAATCACAAAGGTGGGGAATTTCACTATTTACAGTGCTCATTAGTGGTTGGTGGTTCTCTTAAAATTATACTGCTTCCTGTAGGATATATTTCCTAGGTATGTGAAGAAAGTTTAGACCAGATAGATAGGTGCCTTTGCTAGCATTTCTACAGATTTAAAGAAATAAACATTCACCCTACTGCAGAACTGACGGAAGAACTTGGCTTCTGGAATGACCTATATCCTGCTGATGATGCAATCTTATGCCTTATTTCCATGTTTCTCTCTAGATATTCTTCATGCATTGGTTACCCCCCAAATGGAGAATTGGGTTGAACCCCATTCAGATTTACTAATTATTGTAATTCAGATTTTAAACCCTAAGGCACAACCATCCTTCATACTAAGGGCCTCAATTGCTAAGAATTTTCTCGCCAAATCCTCAGTTCAGGCCTCTTCCTAAGCTAAGTGCCAGGCATCAGTCCTTTATGGAGACATGTAATGGGTCGGGGAAAAGGAAGCAGAAGTACACAGCATGTCCAAATCTATCAAATCCTGCAATCCAATCAATAAAGTAAAGCCAACCAGTGAAATGTAAAGACTTTTCCAAAGGCTTTGTCGCAATCACATTAGAATTTCAAGGAGTTTCCCATCCCCTAAGAGATTTCTATTCAGGGGAGTAATTCCATAAACGGATTAATCATCTGAAAACTAGAGATGGGACAAGCAAATCTGAGCCCCTGTAAGACTCAAGGTTCAATGTTCCTCCTTTCTCTGGGCCCATTCTGTTCTGCCATGTGAGGAACTTGAGGCTGCAGACACAGCAGCACTGGCTGAATTAGTCATGAAAGCAACAGGAAAAGGGAGCACTAGAAATTCATTGCTGTTTCTACAATGCCAGGTTTCTCAGAAACACAAAGACACGCTTTAGAAAAGTGTGAGGAAGTTGACACAGAAGTGTAGCTTTGTTTGGGTTTTTGGAAGTTCCCTTTCCTTTGTGAGCAACCAGCACACCTCATGTTCTCTGGTGTGAACAGCCAGCTTCACTCTCCGATTCCCAGAGACAGTAGAACTATGACTCCCCCGCCTGAAGCCCCATGTTCCCTGGGGGAGCCTATCAGTACCCACCCTGAGGTCCCCTGAGTACAGAGGATGTAGAGCCATAGTGAAGGGAGGCTTCTTGTCCCCTTCCTCTCCCCACCCCACCACATAGTGCACCTACCTAAGGGCCAACCAGACTCTAACGCTCAGAGGCAGATTTTTCAGCAGAGTTCAGCTCCCATTTATGCACCTAATCATGGGCCAGAGAGTGCAGAATGCTTAATACCCAGTATGCCGAGCTCTCTTGGAAATGCTGATTACATATAATCTAGCATCATGTAGAACAAGCAGGTTTCATGTCTCCTAAAACAGTCCTTAATTTGGCCGGTTAAGAAAAGCAACACAACCAAACCCAATGAGTAGAAGAGGGACATTAAAGAGCAGGGTATCCAAAGTATTGCTCCTTAACTCACAGAACCATAGACATCAAAGAAGGAAAAGCCCTGTTACGTCTTCCTCTCTAACAACCCTCTGGCTCTCTGATATGTTAGAATATTAGGGATGGAAGAGACCTCAGGAGGTCATCTAGTCCAATCCCCTGCTCAAAGCAGGATCAACAACAACTAAATCATCCCAGCCAAGGCTTTGTCAAGCTGGGCCTTAAAAACCTCTAAGGGTGGAGATTCCACCACCTCCCTCGGTAACCCATTCCAGTGCTTCACCACCCTCCTAGTCAAATAGTGTTTCCTAATATCCAACCTAGACCTCCCACACTGCAACTTGAGACCATTGCTCCTTGTTCTGTCATCTGCCACCACTGAGAACGGCCTAGCTCCATCCGCTTTGGAAACCCACTTCAGGTAGTTGAAGGCTGCTATCAAATCCCCTATCTCTTCTCTTCTGCAGTCTAAATAACCCCAGTTCCCTCACCTCTCCTCGTAAATCATGTGCCCCAGCCCCATAATCATTTTCGTTGCCCTCCGCTGGACCCTCTCCAATTTGTCCACATCCCTTCTGTAGTGGGGGGCTCAAAACTGGACGCAATACTCCAGGCGTGGCCTCACCAGTGCCAAATAGAGGGGAATAAACACTTCCCTCAATCTACTAGCAATGCTCCTACTAACACAGCCCAATATGCCCAAAAACATAAACGGAGAAATAACTTTTGAAGTGGTAAGAGAATGGCCCATTACAGACAGTTGCCAAGAAGGTATGAGTAACAATAGGGAGAAATTAGTATTGGGGAAATTAAGTTTAGGTTTTCTAATGACCCAACCACTCCAAGTCTTTATTCAGGCCTAATCTGATGGTATCTAGTTTGCAAATTAATTCCAGTTCTGCAGCTTCACGTTGGAGTCTGGTTTTGAAGTTTTTTTATTGAAGAACTGCCACTTAGGTCTGTTATACTAATTTCTCCCTACTGTTACACACACCTTCTTGTCAACTGTCTGTAATGGGCCACTCTCTTACCACTTCAAAAGTTATTTCTCCTCCCTTGGTATCCTGCTGTTAATTGATTTATCTCATTAGACTGACCTAACACTTGGTAAAGCAACCCACATCCTTTCATGTATTTATACCTGCTCCTGTATCTTTTACTTCATACATCTGATGAAAGCTTGTGCCCAAATAAATTTGTTACTCTCTAAGGTGCCACAAGGACTCCTTGTTTTTTTGCTGATACAGATTAACACAGCTACCACTGAAATCTCTCAGGGGTTGGCTACATTTGTGAGTCACAGCGCAATAAAGGAGGCCCGGGCGCACTAGCTCAGTACCCGTCCACATTGGCAAGGCACGTAGAGCGCTCTGACTCCGCAGCTACAGCGCTGCTGGTACTCCACCTTGGCGAGTGGAATAACATTTGCTGCGCCCCCACTGGAGCGCTGCGGTGCCAGTGTGAATGAGGTGTTGCATTACTGTGCCCTGATTGGCCTCCGGAAACGTCCCATAATCCCCTTAAGTCAAGTGGCCACTCTTGTCATTGTTTTTGAATCACTGTAGGAATGTGGATACGCCCTTTGAAAGCTCCGATTCTGACATTTGGCTGCTTATCTGCTCCGAGACAAAGCAACCCTTAGTGTGGAATGCTGTGTGTGAGAGAGAGGCGGGGTAGGCGAGGGGGGTCTGCTGCTGTCTAAACTTACAAGACAGCATGCTGACATGCTCTCAGCCCCCCGAAAACCCACTCTCTCTCCCTGCACATACACACAGCACTCTCCCTGTCACACTCCCCCCCCATTTGAAAAGCACGTTGCAGTCACTTGCATGCTGGGATAGCTGCCCATAATGCACCGCACCCAATGCCGCTGCAAGTGCCGCAAATGTGGCCATGCCAGTGCGCTTGAAGCTGTCAGTGTGGACAGACTGCAGCACTTTCCCTACTGCGCTCTACAAAGGCTGGTTTAACTCAAAGCGCTCTACATCTAGTAGTGTAGCCATGCTCTCAGTAGATAGGTTTCAGAGTAGCAGCTGTGTTAATCTGTATCCGCAAAAAGAAAAGGAGTACTTATGGCACCTTAGAGACTAACAAATTTATTTGAGCATAAGCTTATAAATTTGTTAGTCTCTAAGGTGCCACAAGTACTCCTTTTCTTTTTTGCTCTCAGTAGAGAAACTGTTTTTACTATAGATAAGGGCCCGCTAATGGGTTCAATCCCCCTCTGCACTCATTAGGCACAACAACTGACTGACATACTTCAAAGAAATTCCTTCCTCACTGAAGAGTCCTGAACAGCAACTGGTGCTCAGAAAGAACCTGTTGGTGTTCAGAATCATTCAGAGAGGAAGGAATTTCTTAATGAAGTCTTTGAAGTGTGTCAGTCAATTGTTGTCCCGAACAAGTGCAGCAGGGAATTGCACCCACTAGCTCTTGATAGGCCATTATCTATAGTAAACAGTTTCTCTACTAAAAAGAAAAGGAGTACTTGTGGCACCTTAGAGACTAACCAATTTATTTGAGCGTAAGCTTTCATGAGCTACAGCTCACTTCATCAGATGCATACTGTGGAAAGTGTAGAACATCTTTTTATACACACAAAGCATGAAAAAATACCTCCTCCCACCCCACTCTCCTGCTGGTAATAGGTTATCTAAAGTGATCACTCTCCTTACAATGTGTATGATAATCAAGTTGGGCCATCTCCAGCACAAATGGGTTTGTGGGGGGGGGCGGGGGGGGTGAGAACACCTGGATTTGTGCTGGAGATGGCCCAACTTGATTATCATACACATTGTAAGGAGAGTGATCACTTTAGATAAGCTATTACCAGCAGGAGAGTGGGGTGGGAGGAGGTATTTTTTCATGCTTTGTGTGTATAAAAAGATGTTCTACACTTTCCACAGTATGCATCCAATGAAGTGAGCTGTAGCTCACGAAAGCTTATGCTCAGATAAATTGGTTAGTCTCTAAGGTGCCACAAGTACTCCTTTTCTTTTTGCGAATACAGACTAACATGGCTGTTACTCTGAAACTAGTTTCTCTACTGAGAGCAATTTCACTAGGGAGAGAAGTGTATTGATTCCTAGTGGCCAAAGACTTTCAGATGGACATGGACATACTGAACTTGTTTTAGAAAGATCCAGTGTGGATAGCTCAAAGGAGGTTTCAGATGGACTGCAAATTGTTAGGGAGTTTGAACTGTCCCACAACCAAGAGGCTGTGCTTGGCCAGCAGTTTGGGGTGACAATGTTGTCAAAACAGGAATGTCTTCATACTGACATTGTAAGTGAACGGTTTGTGTCTCAAGTTCAGAGAGAAGACTG
Source organism: Lepidochelys olivacea (assembly GCF_965140295.1). Classification (NCBI taxonomy): domain Eukaryota; kingdom Metazoa; phylum Chordata; order Testudines; family Cheloniidae; genus Lepidochelys; species Lepidochelys olivacea. The sequence continues at coordinate 18,799,966 of NC_140424.1, forward strand.
GGTAGCTGAATCTCCCAGGCAGAATAGCTGTGCTGTTGATCTCTGAAGGGGGGTGGCAGACAAATTCTCATCCCTAGACACTTTGGATACGTTGTAAGAAGAAAGGGAGTACTTGTGGCACCTTAGAGACTAACCAATTTATTTGAGCATAAGCTTTCGTGAGCTACAGCTCACTTCATCGGATGCATCGTTGTGTAATTATGTAGTGAGCTCCAGTGCATCTGATTCCATGTGGATGAAGAAATTGGTAGTTGAAAATCAAGAGGACTGTAGTTCAGACCTTTTAAATAAGAATCGGCTGTAAGTGTGTATTTGGGTAAAGTCTGAAATATTCACTGACCTGGTGGGTAATGTGTCCGGTGTCTTGGGATTGGTAGAACTTTACATATGGTGAACAAGATTTCAAGTAATCCTCACCATATTTGACTTGGCTGTCTGGGTGGGAGCCCAGGGCTGGATTGCTGAAGGGAAAATGTACTTTTGGGCTTCTGGGTTACCAGTAAGGTATTAGAGTAACAGCCGTGTTAGTCTGTATTAGCAAAAAGAAAAGGAGTACTTGTGGCACCTTAGAGACTAACCAATTTATTTGAGCATAAGCTTTCGTGAGCTACATTCGATGAAGTGAGCTGTAGCTCACGAAAGTTTATGCTCAAATAAATTGGTTAGTCTCTAAGGTGCCACAAGTACTTCTTTTCTCTTTTCAGGAAGGTATTGTAGAAGCTGCTTTGTTGCTGGCTTGGTCAATCTAATTATTAGAATTGAGCTATCTCAGCATGGTTCCTCCAGGCATCAGGGTCACAGCATTTAATAAAAATTTCTATTCCAAATTACTCTACTTCCTTTCTGGGTAATATAGATGAGAAAGCAGCTTGGGAGGGGAAGGTATATGCTATTCTATTCAAGTTGCTGTATTGCGCTCGGCACCATGGTATCTGAACAACCTGCCAATAGTGCATTGAGCAATTTGACTACACATTTGTCATGTGTTGTTTGTTCTCCTCAGCGAGAGAGGTGTGTGCAATGGAGTGTTTTTATTATACAGGTTGCTATATGTTTATGTTAGAGACAGCAAGGTCAAAGAAATGCACCTGCATTTGCACTTGGAGTGGATGGTGGGGAGGTTCGTAATGGTCCTTAGTTCCTGGGAACATTCATTCCACAGACTCAGACCGGCCCCCAAGAAAGTTCTTTCTCCTGCACAGACAAAGAGGTCATAAGGGTAATCTTTATATTCTTGCTCCTAAGCCAGACCTCTGCACCAGCCTAGAGTAATGTAAGGGCAATTCCAGTGTATGCAAAGGCAAAGAGCAATAAGTGGCCAAAACTGCAGGGATTACAGACATGTAAAGACATCCCTGCCATGCCCCCTTTCTGCTGGCTGTGTTCCTTATTGCCCCAGCATGAAGGGGGAGTTTTAGGAATCTCTTTGCCAGGATGAATCTCTTAGGGCTGGATAAACCAGCTCTGCAGCCAGAATCCTGCTGCTGGTCCAGCTCAATGGAGCCACACTGCACCAGGAGAACTAGCCCTGAGTATTTGAGCTCTCATCCTCTCCCCAGACTCTGTTTTTATCCCACATATGTAGGAGAGAAAGAAAAACAACAATTAGCCATCTACAGGGGTCTAAATGGTCCAGCGGCTGGTGACAGACGGAGATCCTGGATCTCAGGGTCAAATCCAGCCCAGAAGAGTATTAATTGGAAACTGTTTCCTTTGGAAAGCTGTTCTGTTGCCTGTTGAGAATGAATTTGGAGGTGTCAGGTCAGTTCCCAGAGGGCAGCTGTCCACAGCCACAAACCTACCCTTATTGGCTGGAATTGGCCCCATTGTTGGCAGTCTCAGCAGAGCAGTCAAGGACTGAAGAGACATTGCCTGAGCTACACTCTCACCCCAAGGTATGGTCCGTCCACACGGGGTTTGACTGTGGGGAAAGGCTGCACTGCTGCTGCCTAGGCTGCACTTACCCTGGGAACAAATGGAGTGCTTGAGTGAGCACTATGGCTTGTCATCTTTGGTACCATAGAGATGTGTTGGTTTGAACCCTGTCCATTCTCCAGGGCACAATGCTTGTGGGCAAAGGAAAGTACTCAGAAGAGTTCACAGCCACAGTCTTCTTTGATGGAAAGTACACACATGATTGGTCAAATCAGTCCATAGTTTAGCAGTACTCTTGGGTTCCTTGGTGACACTAAGCTCTCACGCAGCTGGAGCCATGGGTAGCGCTTTCTATCATCCCCTCCTGGCAGACAGAGTCTTGGCTTCAATTATTCATGCCTTTGTCACCACTTGTCTGGATTACAACAATGGGATATACCTGGGCATGAAGCCTTCAGCACTTAGGAAACTCCATCTAGTATACAACGCTGCAACCTGTCTCCTCAGCAACATAGGCTACCATGAGCACATGAAATATGTCTTCCGCTCCCTACACCAGCTTCCCATAGACTATCCAATCAGGTTCAAGGTCTCAGTCCTTATCTATGAGGAGCTCCGCAGCCCGCACCCAGGATATCTAAAAGACTGCCTAGAGCTGCAGGATAAAGACCATGGTCAACAGCTTTGCTTCTCAGGCACGATGTAATTCTCAACAATAAGGGGGAAAAGTTTGTATGTGCCGGAGATAGACGTTTCTCAGGGACCAGTCCAAAACTGTGGAATGAACTCCCCCAGGAAATAAGGATCATCCCAAACCTCACCACCTTCTGGAAGGGGTGAGGTCAACGACATGCCTTCTGCATCATGATCCTATGCAATAGTGTACATTAAAAACAATCAGTCAAACAACAAACAAAAAACTCCTTCCAAAACAAGTCATTCCACTGCACACACCTCCACAGGGAGAGGATGAGAGACAACGTGCACAGATGTATAGCCATGTGGCTTAATGCACTACTGAAAAGTGCTCAGATACTAGGAGGATGAGTGTGGTATAAGAACAGAGCGCAGTGTGTAGAATAGAATAAAATAAGTCTTATTCTTAGTTACTTTCAGCCAGTACTTCTACTGTGTCCTTTAATTGTGTGTAAAACCTCTCTTTCCCTTTCTTCTGTGCAACTTATAAAACCAGACGCTATAAAAATGTCTGTAATGAGGAACTTTGCACCCGTGAAAGGCTTTGGATGCTCGGCTTGGAACACAGGAAGTGTATGCCATCCCAAAGGGACTCAAATTTGATTTCCAAGAGCTACCTTAAAGTTCTGTGTCCTAATCCCTGTCTCAGGTTCTTCCGTGCCAAGAATCCTGAGATTTTTACTCTTGGAATGATTTCTAGTTCTCTGCATAGAGCAATGTTTTCTTGAACCATCATGGCAGGGGATTTTTAGAGCTATCAAGTTCAGCTTTTACAACATGCCATTATCAGTTGCACCTTAAACACCTCTTTCAGTCATTCAACCTCGAGGAACTCAGGGGCAAAGGCTTCAAGTTTTGGATCCAATCTTCCCTCCACAGATTTAGCAGTTTGCAAGACAGTTCTATGTGTGGCCTTGACTAAACTAGGGCATTGGTTTAGGTTCAGCGGCAGTGGTGTCAACAAGGTTGGAGGTCTAATTATTATTATTTGTTTATATTGCAGTAGTTTCTAAGAGCCTCTCGTCTTTGATCAGGGCCCCAAGTTCGGTGTGGCTGGACTCCAACCAACTTTAACTAGCAAAGTGGTCTGCCCATCTGGATCCGAGCAGACAGGACTCCTTTGCACAATTCCCTCTGCAATTGCAAAAGACATTTCCTTAATGTAGAGATTACTAGCTTGGATAACTCATCCTTAATATTAGAGATGAGTCAAAAGCAAAAGGGCAGATCCAAACATTACCAACTTTAGAGAAATTCAGTTCTGCATCTGGACTCTATCTTTGTTCCTCATTGTCCATTTCTACTTAACATGATGTTTGCGGTTTATATTTGCCTTGCTTTTTACAACTTAATTCCAGGGCCGTCTTTAGGATTTATTGGGCCTTATGCTCAGGGCCATCCCTAGGCATACGCAGAATACGCAGCAGTGTAGGTGTTATAAACATACAGCTAAAGGGTTAAGAAGCTCAGATAACCTGGTTGGCACCTGACCAAAAGGACCAATAAGGGAAAAAGATACTTTCAAACCTGTGGGGGAAGGTTTTTCTTTGTGTTCTCTAGGGACAAAGAGAGGGACCAGGCAGAAAAGAAAAACCTCTCCTAAACCATACCTGAAATAAGCCTCTAAAATTACAAATTGTAAGTATAGCAAGAGAATGCGTTAGTTTATCTTTTGTTTTAGCTTGTGAATTTTCCCTGTGCTAAGAGGGACGTTTATCCCTCATTTTTGTAATTTTAAAGTTTTGCCTAGAGGAGAACCCTCTGTGTTTTGAATCTGATTACCCTGTAAATTTACCTTCCATCCTGATTTTACAAAGATGCTTCTTTTATTTTTTTTCTTTATAATAAAGTTCTCTTTTTTTAAGAATCTGATTGGTTTTTAGTGTCCTAAAATCCCAAGGGTCTGATCTGTGCTCACCTTGTTTACCTATCTGGTTGGTAGATTATTCGCAAGCCTCTCCCAGGAAAGTGGGGTGAAGGAGCTTGGGGAGATATCTTAGGGAAACAAAAAGAAAAGGAGGACTTGTGGCACCTTAGAGACTAACCAATTTATTAGAGCATAAGCTTTCGTGAGCTACAGCTCACTTCCTCAGATGCATATCGTGGAAACTGCAGCAGGCTTTATATATACACAGAGAATATGAAACAATACCTATTCCCACCCCACTGTCCTGCTGGTAATAGCTTATCTAAAGTGATTTCCAGCACAAATCCAGGTTTTCTCACCCTCCACCCCCCCACACAAATTCACTCTCCTGCTGGTGATAGCCCATCCAAAGTGACAACTCTTTACACAATGTGCATGACAATCAAGCTGGGCTATTTCCTGCATAAATCCAGGTTCTCACATCCCCCCACCCCCATACACACAGAAACTCACTCTCCTGCTGGTAATAGCTCATCCAAACTGACCACTCTTCAAGTTAAAATCCAAGTTAAACCAGAACATCGGGGGGGGGGGTAGGAAAAAACAAGAGGAAACAGGCTACCTTGCATAATGACTTAGCCACTCCAAGTCTCTATTTAAGCCTAAATTAATAGTATCCAATTTGCAAATGAATTCCAATTCAGCAGTTTCTTGCTGGAGTCTGGATTTGAAGTTTTTTTGTTTTAAGATAGCGACCTTCATGTCTGTGATCGCGTGACCAGAGAGATTGAAGTGTTCTCCGACTGGTTTATGAATGTTACAATTCTTGACATCTGATTTGTGTCCATTTATTCTTTTACGTAGAGACTGTCCAGTTTGACCAATGTACATGGCAGAGGGGCATTGCTGGCACATGATGGCATATATCACATTGGTGGATGTGCAGGTGAACGAGCCTCTGATAGTGTGGCTGATGTTATTAGGCCCTGTGATGGTGTCCCCTGAATAGATATGTGGGCACAGTTGGCAACGGGTTTTGTTGCAAGGATAAGTTCCTGGGTTAGTGGTTCTGTTGTGTGGTATGTGGTTGTTGGTGAGTATTTGCTTCAGGTTGCGGGGCTGTCTGTAGGCAAGGACTGGCCTGTCTCCCAAGATTTGTGAGAGTGTTGGGTCATCCTTTAGGATAGGTTGTAGATCCTTAATAATGCGTTGGAGGGGTTTTAGTTGGGGGCTGAAGGTGACGGCTAGTGGCGTTCTGTTATTTTCTTTGTTAGGCCTGTCCTGTAGTAGGTAACTTCTGGGAACTCTTCTGGCTCTATCAATCTGTTTCTTTACTTCTGCAGGTGGGTATTGTAGTTGTAAGAAAGCTTGACAGAGATCTTGTAGGTGTTTGTCTCTGTCTGAGGGGTTGGAGCAAATGCGGTTGTATCGCAGAGCTTGGCTGTAGACGATGGATCGTGTGGTGTGGTCAGGGTGAAAGCTGGAGGCATGCAGGTAGGAATAGCGGTCAGTAGGTTTCCGGTATAGGGTGGTGTTTATGTGACCATTGTTTATTAGCACTGTAGTGTCCAGGAAGTGGATCTCTTGTGTGGACTGGACCAGGCTGAGGTTGGTGGTGGGATGGAAATTGTTGAAATCATGGTGGAATTCCTCAAGGGCTTCTTTTCCATGGGTCCAGATGATGAAGATGTCATCAATATAGCGCAAGTAGAGTAGGGGCTTTAGGGGACGAGAGCTGAGGAAGCGTTGTTCTAAATCAGCCATAAAGATGTTGGCATACTGTGGGGCCATGCGGGTACCCATAGCAGTGCCGCTGATCTGAAGGTATACATTGTCCCCAAATGTGAAGTAGTTATGGGTAAGGACAAAGTCACAAAGTTCAGCCACCAGGTTAGCCGTGACATTATCGGGGATAGTGTTCTTGACGGCTTGTAGTCCATCTTTGTGTGGAATGTTGGTGTAGAGGGCTTCTACATCCATAGTGGCCAGGATGGTGTTATCAGGAAGATCACCGATGGATTGTAGTTTCCTCAGGAAGTCAGTGGTGTCTCGAAGGTAGCTGGGAGTGCTGGTAGCGTAGGGCCTGAGGAGGGAGTCTACATAGCCAGACAATCCTGCTGTCAGGGTGCCAATGCCTGAGATGATGGGGCGCCCAGGATTTCCAGGTTTATGGATCTTGGGTAGTAGATAGAATATCCCAGCAGGAGCTCCAAGTGGTCCTTTTCCTGAATCTTTGTCTAACTCAGTTGGTGGTGGCAGCAGTACTCATCCAAGGACAAGGAAGGATTTGTGCCTTGGGGAAGTTTTTAACCTAAGCTGATAGAAATAAGCATAGGGCATCTTTCATTCGGGTCCCCACATCTGTACCACAGAGTTCAGAGTGGGGAGGGAACCCTGCCAGTAGGGCACCATGAAATTTGGGGCAAATTGGTGCCTCAAATTTCATGGTGCCCTAGGCAGCTGTGTGCTGCATATGCGGCAGCACCAGCTCCGGCGACCAGCCCTATCCCTCAGCCAGCTCCCTCGCGGGCTGCGCCCACTGCAAGGGGCAGGGCCGTCCCTAGTGGGGTGTGGGGCCCCAGACAACTCCCTCCGCCCTGCCTCTTAGCCTTCCCTCCTGCTCCGCTCCCGGCCTGCCCCCATTCCACCTCTTCCCGCAGCAATCCCGCACCCAACGGCAGCAGCGGGAAGCGGAGTAGCCTGGCCCCAGCCCGCTCTACTCCGCCAGCTCCCAGCCGCGTCGCTCTGCTTCCCGCCGCTGGTGAGTGTGGGAGGGACTCCTCCCCTCTTCCCAAATCCCCTCCCCCGAGCGACATGACTGGGGCGGAGGGAACGGAGCAGAGCGGGCTAGGACCAGGTCACTCCACTTCCCGCCGCCGGTGAGTGCAGGTGGGGGGCTGGGGAAAGGACCATCCCCCGCACTCACCGGTGGCGGGAAGCAGAGCGCCATGGCTGGGAGCTGGCAGAGTAGAGCAGGCTGGGGCCAGGCTACTCCACTTCCCGCCGCTGCCGGTGAGTGCGGAGGGAGACCCCTTCTCCCAAGTAACACAGCTGGGGCCGGGGTGAGGGAAATGGAGTGGGCTGCTCCTGGCCTCCGCTGATCCCCCGGGTCATTCTGGGCCTGTGGGGGCCCCCAAAGTGGCTCCCCACAGCTCCTGCCTCCCGGGCCCCACAGGCCTTGAGTGCAGCCCAGACCCTGGCCGGGGGAGGGAGGGGGAGGAGGAAGGGAAGCAGGTGCTCCCCCCCAGAGGCCTGGGGCCCTATGCAGCCCCCTCCGCCCCCCCGGCACCCAAATGGCTAGGGACGGCCCTGCCTATGCTCGTACCCCTATGCCCAACTTGCTCTTAGCAACACAAACATAAGCTTATAGTAATGGAAAACTTGCCACATGCACTTTATTAAAACCAGTTTAAACAAATTAAGGACGCTATAATGCTGATGGACTATGTCTCCACCGCCCCATTGCTGACACGTACTGAGCTTCGTACAGGGCAGATGCTGCTGCAGCCTGGGCTCACAGCCCGGGGGGCGTGGACGAGGTAGCAAAGGATACCGAGCCACCCTGCTGGTGATGGGTCTCCCCCAGGGGTGCTGGTGTAGGGGGATAGGGTAGGGGGAACTGGTCTCCCCCAGGGGTGCTGGTGGGGGGGATGGGGCAGGGGGAACTGGTCTCCAGTTACTCCCTGGGGCCCAGGTCAAGGTGTTTTATCTGGAACAAGGAGCACCCACTGGTTGGGGTGTCCATCCACTGGATGATGGTGCTGCCTCCTGCCCCGCATGGTCCGGGAACCCCATGCTCCCTGGCCTCCGCATTTGAATAATGGCGGGGCCGGGATGGGTGCACGGGGCGAGAGGGGGAGCTGCATGCTCAGCACCCTCCCACCAGCACTGCCCCAGGCCCGGTAGGAACCTAAGAGCACAGGGAGGAGGCGGGGGCTGTGTCACGGGGGAGCCCAGCTGTCCGCAGCGCGGCAACCAGAAACCTCCAGGCCTGCCACCGAGCCTTCCCCCCACCCCCTCGCACCACCAAGCGGTACTAGCCTCTGGGGGAGGAGATGGGGCCAGAGCGGAGCTGCAGAGGCTGAGAGCTCCTCTCCACCCCCATCACTGTCAGGAGCCGGCAGCCAGCTGGCCAAGAGGAGCAAGTGGGCAGGGGTCATGGGTAGGGAGAAGGCAGCCCTGGGCCTGCCGGCCGAGAGCAGCCAGAGGGAGGGGCTGGGCTGGAGAGGAACCAGCGCTGCAGCGGCTGCTTGGCTGCGGCACGCATGGAGCATTGGGCCAGGCCAGCACATAGCACCCTCTTTGCCATGCCACCCTGGGCACCCGCCCTGGCTGCCCACCCAAAAAATGCCATCCCTGGTCCTGCCTCAAATTTTCTGGTGCCCTACACAGCAGCGTATGCTGCGTATGCCTAAGGACAGCCCTGCTTAATTCATTTTAAGAACGGTAAAGAAAGTGACAGAAGGATCATACTGGAGAACTCACAATCATTTTAGACCGTGAATATCCATTAAATGGACTTATTTTAGTGGTGGTGGCAGTAGAGAGGTTACTTACTGTCTGTAATAGTTGTTATACCGTCTAGTAAGAGGTTCAGCCCAATTTTTTGTATCAGGCCTTCACTCAGCCATCTGCTATTGGTCCTCTTCACATGCCTCCTTTTTGCTTCAAAGGAGGCATCACAGAAATTAGTGGAATAGCTTATGGGGAGCATTTGAGGAGGACTCCTCAGAAAGTGGGTAAGCAAAAGTGCTTCAGAGCAAGACTGGAAACACAGAATGGGAGCCACCAGGAAAATGCTGGACAGTTTTCTTGGTTGGACATCACTGCTGTACAGGAAGTGGAGAGCCCTTTCTTCTGAAGATGCTTGAATGCCATTTGCCTTGGTCATGTTCTGGGTTTTTGGGTTTTCAGCCTTCAGAAATAGATAAATTAAATTTCATGTGATTTACTCTTTGTATGGGGTGGTGGTGATGGGGGATGTTTAGATGAAACCCAACTAACCAACATCCCATCTCGTCTGAATGGACATTCACTGCCCTATCACACTGTTTCCCCTAGTGCCCTTGGCCTTCTTCGGATACTGTACAATGTGCTGCATGTCAGTTAGCTACCTAGCTGCTACCCTCTTCCTCCCCCAAGATGGCTGCACTTCATTGGTATTGTGTGTACACCTAAAAAGAAAAGGAGTAGGACTTGTGGCACCTTAGAGGCTAACCAATTTATTTGAGCATAAGCTTTCGTGAGCTACAGCTCACTTCATTGGCATCCGATGAAGTGAGCTGTAGCTCACGAAAGCTCATGCTCAAATAAATTGGTTAGTCTCTAAGGTGCCACAAGTACTCCTTTTCTTTTTGCGAATACAGACTAACACGGCTGCTACTCTGAAACCAGTGTACACCTAGTTCATGAAGCCCTTTGGTATCTTTCTGAGTGAAAGGAGCTTTAAAACTGCAAAAAAGGAAGATCTAATCTGTTTGCCATCCTAAAAGCGAAAGCACATTTATCTGGAACGTGATCGTTCGTATTAGCCTGGCTTATTATAACAAGCTATCTGTGACTAATAAACAAAGGGATATAAAGTGTTTCCAGTAAGTCAGTCCATGTGATTTTTTTTAAAACCCATAAAGCGGCAGTAGTGAACACAAGCTTCCAAAGGTCAAAGTCACTCTTTCTGTGTTTACAAGTTTCAGCAGAGACTGGCAGTCTAGGGTTTAGTAATGCACACAGGAACCAATTAGAAAAAATAACTAACTAACCCAAGATATTGCTGGGCAGACTAGAAATTTTATAGGTCAGCACTCCGGGTATCTAAGAATTTCAGTTGTCATTTTGCATACTGAGAATTTTAAATCTTCTTTCAAAGTTTTAATTAAACTAAAAGAGTCCTCCCTAGTGAAAGTCCACTGGCTTCAACGGATGGAAAAATTTGGACTGTTCATACACATGGGAAACAATCAGGGTTACTAAGTCATGCATGTACACTTTGATTTACTTTCTCATATTACAAGAACAAAGTAACATTCAATGTACTTGAAAAGCAACACAGTGCGGTTGTAACTTTTTTTATGCAAAAAGAATTATTAACCTGTGGAACTCATTGACTCAAGTATATAATTGAGGCCATGATCTTAGTGGGATACAAAAAAAAAAGACATTTATATGGATAATGATAAAATCCAGAGTTACATTAACTAGGAAAATGTTGTTAAGCTATATAACCTAGAGCTGTGCAGGAACTGGAATTTCCATTTTGTGCAAAATTCTGCTATTTCAAAATTTGTTTTCATGACAAGTCAGAATAAAATGTCGAGTTCTGAAGCATCCCACAATTTTCAAAAATATTTGTTTCAGCTCAGTTGAAGCATTTCATTTCAATTTTGACTTTTTAGATTTTTAATTTTTTTCTAACACATTTCAAAACGAAAAGTCATTTTGAAATGAAAAATCAAAACATTTGGTTCCAAAAATGTTGAAATTGAATTAAATTAAAATTAAATTTCATCAAAATCAACATATTCTTGCAGAAAGGAGCAGCTCTACTAGAAGTCCTTATGCTTCTGGGCAGAAATCAATCACTTACTGATGGGGGTCAGGAAGGAACTTCACCTAGCGGTTGGTTATTCCATAATTGTCCAGTCTGGTGCTTCTTGCACCTTCCTTTGAAGCATCTGTTACAGGCCACTCAGAGAAAGAAATGTTATAAACTTACATATTTTAGTTAAATAGTTTTAATTAGCCAGTTACCTCAACTAGTTTCTCACTGGTCTTTGGATCTCTATTCCTTAGAGAATGTGCAGACTACTGAATTATTTTAAACTTATGAGTTTTATTAGTCAAAATACCATTTCAAAAGATATTAAGAAATAACAAAAAGCCAAATAAAGATGGTTAGAAGATATAGTTTACCATCTCAAAATAAAACTCACATGGGATGTTACACATTATCAAAAGGTAATAAGTCAATTTAATTAATTCAAGGTCTTATTGTAACCCACATACCTTCTGGGTGTGGTGTTCTGTCCCATCTAGTGTCACTGAGACCATTTAAAAAGAGAGAGATAAAATGAGTCTGCTCTACAGCCTTAGCAGGGCTGGCCTTACCATGAGGCAAACTGAGGCGGCTGCCTCAGGTGCCAGACTTGGGCGGGTGGGGGGGGGGGCGCCACTAGGAGCCAGAGTGTAGAAAATTGTGTCTGCTGCTGGTGCATATGTATTCTCTCTGCTCTAGATGCACAGAGATGGTGGAGTGCTGTGCTGGAGGAAGGAGGGCACAAGAGACATAATAGGCAGGCAGGAGAAAAGGTGAGAGGGAATAACAGAAAGCAGCAGGAGCTGCAGGGAGAGAGAGGAGGAGGAGCCTCTTATGTACCTCTCTAGCACCTCCCAGGAACCTGGACTGATTAACACCAGCTTCTCAGGGAGCTTCCTGTTTCCTGATGCTTCCCTGAACCCACTTGAGGAGAACAGGCAGTCAACTGAAGTAGTAGGAGCCAGTTAGGCCCTTGAGATGCTGATATCTTCCCTCACTCAGGCCCTGCTACCAGCCTGCTTATTTGTCCCCTTCAACTGAGTGTTGAAAGCCACTATAGCTGGCACAGAACAGCAGTCATGAGTGAAAGAAGAAAACGCCCCTCTGGGGCAACATTCAGAAAAAGAGAAAGAAAAGCTTCCTTTCCTTTCTTTAGGCAGGAAGAAGCTCTCCTGAGATACATAGACACAAATGTTCACGGTGAGCCTTCCAGCCCCAGTGAGGATGTGAGTGGTGAGGAGATGCCTGGTCTTCCTGTTAGTCAGAGTGCAGGTGACCTGGCAGCTACTGCAGCATCCATATCTCCATCTCAAATGGATGTAACCATGCACATTGCTGAAGAAAAGTGTAGATCAGAGAAGATTGTGGTGGAGGCGCAAGAAACAGCTGCTGCTGAGTTTAGTTCCTTAAATCTAGATGATCCAGGACTGTGGACCCACTTGAGCAGTAGTCTCAGGGACTTCCTTGTACTGCATGGGACACAGCAAGTGAAAAACTTCATGTTCCCCAAAGACAATGAAAACAGAAGTTTCCATCCAACACATTACTGAAGTGAAATCCCCAATGGTGACAAAGTGGAGAGGCCATGGCTTATGTACTCAAAAGCCCAGAATGCTGCATACTGTTTTTGTTGCAAACTCTTCCAGTCTAATGTTCCAGCCACACTGGGTTCTACCGGAACAAAGGACTGGAAAAATCTGGCTAGAAATCTGGCATGCCATGAGAAGGCAGCAAATCACCAGAGAGCATTCCATAGATGGAAAGAGCTTGAGATGAGACTAAGGTTAAAGGCCACCATAGATGATCAGCATCAAGAGAAGATTGCATCAGAGTCTCTTTACTGGCAAAATGTTCTGAAAAGGCTCATTGCCATTGTGAGAATGCTTGCTACCCAAAACCTAGCATTGCGTGGCACTTCAGATCAGCTGTATGTGCCAAACAATGGAAACTTCCTTAAAATTATGGAGCTGATGGCTGAGTTTGATGCTGTACTCCCGGAGCATCTAAGAAGAGTCACCACCCAAGAAATGTACACACACCACTACCTTGGAAAAACAATTCAAAATGAGATCATACAGTACCTGGCAACAAAAGTCAAACAGAAGATTGTGGCAGATCTGAAGTCAGCAAGATATTACTCTGTTATTCTGGACTGCACACCCGACATCAGCCATACGGAACAAATGACTTTAATGGTGTGTTTTGTGACAACAACAGCACCTAGTGAAAATGTCCCTGCAATGGTGACTGTCAGAGAGCATTTTCTAGAATTTATTGACATTAATGATACTACAGAAGCTGATATGACAAATGTGCTTCTTAAAAAGCTGAAGGATACGGGAATTGTGATAGCTGACATGAGAGGCCAGGACTACAATAATGGTGCCAACATGAGAGGAAAAAACAGAGGAGTGCAGACACAGATCCGAGAGTTAAACCCTCAAGCTTTTTTTTGGTCCCTTTCAGTTTTCATTCATTGAACTTGGTGGTCAGTGATGCAGCATCAGCTTCTAGTGAGGCTGCTGATTTTTTTAATGTAATTCAAAGCATCTATGTATTTTTCTCTGAATCAACTCATCGACGGCAAATTTTGAAGCAACATCTGGGAACATCCTCTCTGACACTGAAACCATTGAGTGCCACGTGATGGGAAAGTCGAGTGGAGGCGATAAAGCCTATCAAACACCAAATTGGGAAGATAGATGATGCAATAGTTGCCATTATGGAGGATAATGTTATGACAGGAACTGTTTGTGGGAGAACAGTGGCAGAGGGAAATGGAATCACCAGAAACATACATAACTTCAAATTTCTGTGTGGCTTAATGTTGTGGCATGACATACTGTTTGAAATAAATGTTGTAAGTAAGAGACTCCAAGGTGTTGACTTGATATATCTGGAGCAATGGAACAACTGGACAAAGCAAAGTCATACCTACAGTCTTACCGGTCAGATGAGGGATTTCAAAACGATTTGAAGAGTGCACAGAAGTTGGCAGAGGAACTTCACACTGAAGCTATTTTCCCACCCATTCAAGAATACAAGAGTCACTGAAGAAGACGACATTTTGATTATGAGGCATGGGATAATCCCATAAGAGACCCCAACCAACAATTCAAAGTTGAATTCTTTAACCAGGTGCTAGATTGTGCAATACAGTTAGTTGAAGAACGTTTCGTGCAGCTCAAGGAACACAGCAGTATATTTGGGATGTTGTATGATATTCCAAAACTCCTCACTATACCTGAAGAAAACCTACACCAGCAATGCAGGGCACTAGAGACAGTGTTGACACACGATGACATGCGCAATATTGGCAGAACTGAGACCTTTCAAAGTTTTGGCCCAAACGAGGGGGCATGGGGGCAGCATTTGAGCTCCCCGCCTCAGGTACCAAAATGTTGTGGGCCGGCCCTGCTTAGCTAACAGCCAGTTGGCTTCTAGCTCATGCGATAGATGCTCATGCACTAAGCTCCAGAGGTCCCTGGTTTAACCGTGCCCAGTGACAACTGGGGTCTGTTGGTGTTACATGATTACAAGTCTTTTTACAAAGGTAAACATTTATCTGAGCTCTTAGTACTCTGGGCAGATGATTTTGGAAGCAACATTGAACTACTGATCCTTAAATCAGAGATCCTTATTTCTTTCTAATCACGTCTGTACCAATGGAGTCATCGGACTGCTCCTGATAGCTCAACCAAACAATTCTAAAGTAGAATTTAGAAGTTTTGACATGTTACTTAATTATCAAAGAATGTCAATTCAGTTCCAAATTATCTTGCTCACCTGATACTCATAGCCAAGCTTTGCCACTTATACATGCACAAAACTTATCCCAAAATGTAATATGCAGGGAATGACGTTGAAACTACTGTCTGGCCTCTGGAACTTCAACAGGACCATAAATTCTTATACCACTTTAATAAAAGATTCAATTAATGATAACGATCTTTAGCTTACAAACCAGTTCAAAGCTTCTTCCTCTCTTTGTCTGAGGTGCTGTCAATTCTCTTGACCACAAAATCTGTGCCATTTCTAGGCTGAATTCTTTGAAAGAGTTTCTTAGAGCTGACTAGGTAAGCAGTTTCCTGTTGCAAATACCACTAGACTTAGTGTAACGAGTTTCCCCAGACTCAGAACTCTGAACTATTTACTGACAGCATAATTTCAAGACAACTAAGATTAAACTTGTTAGTGAAACACAAATATACAGCATACCCTTTAGGAATTCAGTGTTTTAGCTTAGGTATTTACTTCTGGAGAAGCATTTAGCCAAGTCATCTCATACATGTTTAGAACTGCCTTAACTACTTAGTTGGAACTGACATGAAAGTGGGTTTTTCAGCTCAGCTTCCTGGTTGCAATGACTGATTTCTCAAGAAAGACAGAAAAGCCATTCATTCATGATTGCCTAAAGGTGTCATGATAGATGTATGCTCATTATTTTTCTGGATTTCACAGCGGTCTGCCTTGGTAGGACTTTGGCATTTTGTGCCATACCACTTTGGGCAAGATATATTAGGCCATACCAGTTTGTACAAAACATCCTGAGACATAGACAGAACACCTGCTGGGATCAATCAGCAACCTATTTTCTTACGGCCTGATAATTTTGGCTGTTTCACCTTAAAGATTTTCACTTCACACTAGCTTCTCCATATACCACTTAAACGCATAAGATTCTTTAGCACAAAACCAATACCTTGTCCAATATATCTTTGTTAAAGATCAGTTATAAATTGCTTGTTGATCACATTTCTATTTAAAATAGACAATGCACAGTCCGAACTAGCTGCTGGATTCTGTGGGCACGCTGCCCAGGGATCTGTCACATTATCACTTAGATAGCTTTAATTTTCAATATAGTTTCTTGAATCTTAATTGATCCCTTTTAGACTTATTTTACTTAGCAATAAAATTATACTTCTAATCATGTATTGTTGCCCCTTTCGGAGGGAGCAATTAGCGAACATTTGGGGCCTTGCAGGCTGTTCGAAGAAGAAATTGATGATACATGTGTCACATTCTGGGGTGCAACCCAGACCAGTGACAGGTTGTGTCACCAGCTGCCCTGTAACCCTGAGTGCCTTTAAATGCTCTGCTGCTGTGGCTCACAGCCCAGGCAGCAGACAAGCATGCAATGAGTGTCTGTGTGCTGAGCAGTCCTGGTTCAGCGCCCTGACCCTGCAGCCTGCTTGTTACATCACAGCCACACACTGGTCCCCTCCAGCCTTGGTTACTACTCGCAGAGTGACCCCATCACATCTCCCAGTTCTGAATGCCCCCAAACCATCTGCCCCGCTTTGTCCAGCTCTCTCACAGACGATTAATAAAGTCCATTGCTTGTTTAAAGAAACAAACTGCCTGCTGTTGTTTGTTTCTGCAGTGTTCAGAGAAACTGAACTTTGTGTACGTCCTTTGTAAATAAACAGGATCACACCAAAAAATATGCCTGACACATTGTGACAAAGGCCCATTGGTGGTTCACTCTTCTGTGTCAGCAACTTTTGTCAGGCCTGACATACTCACTTTACTTAATACATTGTTGTCATGATATTTACCCAAAAGATGGCATGTGGAAAACCAATAACTCGCTGATCATTAATGAGCAGACAGTTTCCTTGCTCACTGTTTCCAAGTCTGACACTCCAGCCTGTTCAGTGCCCAAAAAGCTCTGTCTCTTTCAAACTATGTCTCCTCTGGGGGATGTAACATCTGCTGTTTGACATGTTTTAAAGGCTTTGGCCTGAGTCATGCCAAGGATTCTGGCCTATGTGTGGATGTATACGACATCACTCTTATTAATGAATTCCCTGCTTTCTCTGTCATTGCTATCACACTCTCTGAGATACTGAACTACATGGAGTACTTGTTTGATCCATTATGGCATTCCTCTGATTGTGGTTCAGTGCTCTTGCTGCGAAAGGAATCCTCACTTGCTCAGAATTACATCAAAGTGCTATTTAAATACTCCACACCGGATCTATGCATCACTGAGTACAATGCAGTTCCACCAGGTGAGAATCTGGCCCAGCGTCTCCACTTCTTTAGAGTGACTGACTTTTTAAACAATGAATTTAGTGCTGGTTAAAGGTCCTGGATTAACTGGCCTGGAAAGTGAGGTCTTCTGCTTAGCCGAAGTACACTGACAGTGCAAGCTTTCCCTGACATTGTCCAAGCCAAAGAACCTCAACCCTGACCTGCTGTGACCTCCCCTAAGGGTGCGATGGGAGTTCTCTCCTCACACCCATTCTATTTTTAGCCTGTCTACTGACAGTCAACAAAGGGGTCTGCTGAGTTGGGGGTTGCTGAGATATGGAGACTTCCCTACTAGAAGATAAACTCACACGCACAAGCTAATCTCATACTGAGGCAAGCAAAGGCCTGGCACATAGAAAAAACTTTTGGTGATCTATGGACCTAAGCAAGGCTCAACTTGGTGACCTAGATATGTCACTCCATAGCCCATTACTAACCTCCTGAGCTATTCAGTCAGTCACACACCGTCCAGCTGACTTAGCCATTAGTGGGCACACTGCCTGAACAAAATTGACAACACAATGTTCAGGTTGCATAGACAAATAAGAAACAAAGTCAGGAAAGTCTTCAAGGAAGCAAAGTCAAGTCCTGAGTCTGGAGGGGAAGAGGAAAGACTGGCCAAAATGGATCAGAGCTTAGACTGGTCTCCTGCCTCTGCACAGTGGCCAGTGCATGGGCCTCTAGAGGCAAAGGAACCTCTGCCCACCCCCAGTGCACCACTGGCAATTGAGAAAGAAGAGCTCATCCTGATGTAACACTATTGACGTATGTGGGCTTACACCAGGGATAACTCTTGCCCATTATTTCCTGATCCAGACACCAGTCACCCTATTAACTTAAAGCCAAATTCTGCCCCGTGTCACATGGGCTCACTATGTCTCCACCCCTGACTTCATCCACCCAGCAGCACACAGACTGAGGCAGGGGCCCGGCTAATAAGCACACTGGTGCATCACAGCCTCACTGGGGCATGGGCTGCTGGCTAGGGGCCTGCTTTGGCACTAAGCTTGCCAGTACACATGTTACAGTGTCAAGGAGAGACTGGGATTGAGGGGGCCCTGCTGCTCCTTTGGGAGCTCCACTGTATTTTCCTTATGCTCCCACGCCAGCCACACTGATGCAGCCTAGCATTGGCCAGCGAGATGCCTTTGAAACCCTAATCGGCACACCTCTCTTCTCCCCCTGAAGCCTCTATAGCCACATTGTATAAGGGCAGGCTATGTACTAATGTTTGTGGTCATGAATTTATCCAGCTGTTTATTAAGTCCCAGCTATAGTATTTGAGCTGATGACCTGTTATTGCACAGAACTGCATAAATGAATGTAACAGTCCCCTTTACCTGTGCCACATTCACTGCCCTTTCATTTCAAGGTAACTTTCTGTTTTGCATTATGTGGGGAGTGGGTAAACAGGACTGACTGATCATCTCACTGTACCCCCAGAATTTCATATTCATAATCAGAAACCCATAAACATAATCTGAAATGCTTCCAAGTATCTCCAACACTTCTCCTCTCCCAGATAAACAAACATGGGATTTGTTATCTCTCATATATAAATTCTGTCAAAGCTCTAACCATTACTGTTGCCTGTCTCTGGACACGGCCAATCTCATTTGCTCCATCTCTTAAAGGAGACCCCAGAGTGGACACAGAGTACCATGTGCTATTTTCTTTCCCTCTTTAATTCTCCCAAACTTCTTATTTGCCTGTCTAATTGCTGATTTTTCTTCAGTAAGCTATCCCCAGTGACTCCAAAGTCTTTGTCCTCAGTGAGCCATGCAGATTCACGGCTCTAGTTCTTCCCATGTGTTGATTTCAATGTGTTGAAATCTATGGGGAGTTTCTTACAATTCTCCATAATTTATACAAAAATCTAGGAGTTTAGCATCACCAGCAAACAGCACTAACTTGCTTTATTTCTCTCCCGTCTGAGAAACAGCCATTCGCTATGACTGCATGTTTTCTATAAGACAATCAGCATGCATGACTAAACTTGGCACATAATTCTTTTATTATACTTTTATGAGGCCTTGTCAGCCTTTGGAAAATCCAAGCACGTCATGCCTACGGGTAACACTGATAAAAGAGGCTATCCCAGGTTAGTGAGGCATATCCTTCCCACAGCAGCCCCCAGACTGCTTTGACTTAATACAGCTCTGCTTACCCAAGCCCCATGTTATTCGAACTTTAGTTGGGGTCTTCTGTACTTTCCCTGCATTGAGCTTAGACACACTGGTCTATAATTGCCAGGGTCTTCCATGTCACCACATTAGCAATGGTGCCAACCAATTCCTTAGTCATGGTAGGCCACATTATTCAATATGTAGATCAAACTCATGAGCATGGGAGACAGCACCTGCTCCCAAGAGCTTACACTTAAAATAGACTGGAGAGACCAAGGTGGGGAGAAAGGGAATATCAATTATCCCCATTTCACAGACAGGAAAATGAACTACGGAGGGATTAAGTGACTCTCTCAAGATCAAGATCGTGCAGTGAGCTTGTGACAGGGTCGGGAACTGAATGATCAATGCATCTTTCTCCTTGCCCCAGCCACCTCTTCTAGTTCCCAGAGTCCTCACACACCCCCAGGATGTATATACCCCTCCTCCACTGCTCTGTCTCTGCTGTGGAGCCCTTCCTTCTACCCTTCCCCTCGCCTGCTGCACCTCTCCTCCAAGCTTTGGAGTCCATTCTTCTTCCCCTGGATGTGTGCCCCAGTTCATATGGCCTAGCTATTGCAGCTGTTCCATGGACAAAGGTGACCTACCCCTGTGAGATGCATGGCTATTAGGCTGCAACTGGTGAACACAAGTGGACCAGCAGGAGAAGGAGTTTGGTGGTGGTGTTTGGTCCACAATATTATCATGAAACATTCCTAACATTCAGCCTAATGTTTCACTTTCTTAACTTAAATCCTGTGATTTCAAGTAAATGGAAACCATGTGCTCCCTTCCCCCGCTGCCCACAATCATCTCTTCCCCAAACGATCTACCTCTTTTATCCTTATCGATCCCTGCTGTCAGCTGATTGTTTTTGCAGTCCTTCTCTGAACACCTTGCCGCTCAGTCAATCTCCTTCTCGTAATCAGGTGACCATAAAACAATATTCTGTGTGTAATTTGGAGGCTAGCCATAAGTTATTTTGGCCTTTACTGCCATGTCACACTGTAATCTCATGTCGGAGACATGCTATTCTCCCCAGATCTCTTTCAGCATATATGTCTCAGAGGACAGAGGTGATAGCCCTGGTGTATCTTGCTTTGCTCAGAGTGCTCCCAGAGTTCCTCCCTGAACAGCTGCGTTTCAGATTAGTTTGAAACCAGCTAGAGCGTTTTACCTTTTCTAATCTCACTAGCTCCCTTTGTATTATTTTTCTATCCCTCTTGGTGTCTGCAACTCTGCCCAATGGATCACTTTTTATGAATTGCATTAACATGCTATTTACATGCCTCCCTTCTGGACTACTAACAAAGAGGCTAAGCAAAGAACACACTTAACCCCGATTCCTGTAGTACCCTGCTGTGCAACTCCCCCAACTCAATCCTTCCCGATGTATCAACGCATAGGAATATAGGAATTGCCAGAGTGGATCAGATCCAAGGTCCATCCAGTCTGGTATCCCGTCTAACTGTGGCCAGCACCAGAAGAGGTATAAACTCCATAGGAGCAGATGTGGGATAAGAAACTCCTCTCACAGGTCACATAATAACCTCTGGTAGTTGGAGATTGGCTTCAACCTTGAAGTAAGAGGTTGAATATCCCTTCCAACATTTTTGCCATCAGTTATATAATTTTGTTTATTGTATCTAAGCCAGTTTTCAATCCACATAGGAATGTTCCTCTCCAAAGCCACTGGAATTCAATTTTCTGGTAAGATTCTGAGAGTGACTTCATCCAATGTTATGATTTTATGCCTTAAGCCAAACACTTTCAAATATGGGTGTATCTGGGTTACTCGGGAGCACTGGGAGACACAGAAAACAAGAACTGAAATCAAGGTGGGTTTTGTGCATATGTAGGAGCCTACGGTGAGGACATCTGCACACACGTACTGCTTTCTCCTTGTCTGCTAATTCTATAATTCAGTTAAAACATCACAAAGGACTGAAAATCCTGTATCCACTAAAATAAAATACCATTGTTGAGGATAGGTAAGCACAAGAGTCATCCTGTTATTACCTGTAACACTTATAGTGAGTGGGGTTAAAAGTTAGGCCATTCAAACAGCCAGATGTTCAGAAACTGGCCTAGTGAAACCAGGGAGCAAACACAGTACTCCTCCTCTTCAAAACCACCACTCCCTTCTAATCATTTTGGCAGCTTAATTACCCTTTCCACAGACGAGGTAAACAGGAATCACCACAACCTACAAAAGGAATCAGCATGGACAACACTTTCCCCCCTCACCTCACTCATTTAGGGGACTATAAACCAATCAGAGTGTAAATTTAAACCTTGGGCACTAGAGTTCCTCCATGGAACTACACCAAGCTCATCTCTGCCCTGCATCTGGGGGGGCTAGGGTTCCATGGGTGAGGAGGATGTTGACCAACTCTGCACAGGTTCTCTGCTCCCTAACTGACACCCAGGATGATGACAGAAGCAATGGGTGCTACAGACCAAGCAATGTTTTAATAGCCTGTGAAATGTGCTGGGAGTAAGTGCAACCTGTAAGGCAGGGTGTCCAGTCCCCAGCAAATATGAGTCTGTTACAGCCCAAGCAGGGCCTGGTTCCTTAGTTCAAGCTGTAGACACGCATGCTTTCATCTCTAAAGGTCCTTGGTTCAATCCCTACCACTAGCCAAGGTGTCAGTTGTCATGGGTAGTTAATGGTTACAGCAGGATCCTGGGATCATAGACTCCAGGGGTCTATTTCATCTCTACCACTGACTTGCAGTGTCTCTTTGGGCCAGTCACATCTCTTTGTATTTTAGTTTGCCCATCTGTAGCATGGGAATAACGATACTTACCTCTTGCACAGGAGCTCTTGGAAAATTCATGCATGAAAAGCACTTTGACGGAGCTCTCTGGATGGGAAGTGTTGTGTAAGAGCAGGGTATTATAATGTTATGTTAGTCTCAAAAAATACGGATCTGGGCATTCCCCAATGGCCCTATATTAGTGAAGAGCCCTGGGAGGGCTGTAAAGCAGCCTGTCACATAGGCACTTAATTTAAGAATGTGTATTTCTCACCCCTATGATTCAGCGGCTTCAAGTCCTCAGTCTAAATACTGCCGTTTAACCTCTATCAGCTATGGCAGGTCCAGGGACTGGGCAGCTGCAGATAAAAGTTCACAGGGGCCAGAGGTTATGTTAAATCACACTCTACGTTCACAGTCTATTTTTACCGTATGTTTATGCAACACAAAAAAACCCACCAGAAATCAAACCAACACAACAATAGTTCACCACCCCGGCCACAGCTTAAATCCATAAACATCAAAGAGAGACCCACAAAGAACAAAGCTGACATGGCCCTGTTTGGCTGCCTCCTGTCTCCCTAGTGAACATTGTTCTGGCTTCCAGCCAGCAACCCTTTCCTCTCCTGGTTCGTTGCTCAGGGTATCTCCCAGCTGGGACTGTGAAGCCTTTGCTGGGGATGAACTCATAAAGGGCTATGGCACCTTCTAGCATTGCCAGGGCCTCCCTTGGGGAATCTCTGAAAAATTAGACAGTCTTCTAAGTTACTAATTTTTCAGAGATTCCCCAAGGGAGGCCCTGGCAATGCTAGAAGGTTCCATGGCCCTTTATGAGTTCATCCCCAGCAAAGGCTTCACAGTCCCAGCTGGGAGATACCCTGAGCAACGAACCAGGAGAGGAAAGGGTTGCTGGCTGGAAGCATGGATTCACCAAGGGAAGGTCATGCCTGACTAATCTAATCGCCTTCTATGATGAGGTTACTGGTTCTGTGGATGAAGGGAAAGCAGTGGATGTATTGTTTCTTGACTTTAGCAAAGCTTTTGACATGGTCTCCCACAGTATTCTTGTCAGCAAGTTAAAGAAGTATGGGCTGGATGAACGCACTATAAGGTGGGTAGAAAGTTGGCTAGATTGTCGGGCTCAACGGGTAGTGATCAATGGCTCCATGTCTAGTTGGCAGCCGGTGTCAAGTGGAGTGCACCAGGGGTCGGTCCTGGGGCCGGTTTTGTTCAATATCTTCATAAATGATCTGGAGGATGGTGTGGATTGCACTCTCAGCAAATTTGCGGATGATACTAAACTAGGAGGAGTGGTAGATATGCTGGAGGGCAGGGTTAGGATACAGAGGGACCTAGACAAATTGGAGGATTGGGCCAAAAGAAATCTGATGAGGTTCAATAAGGATAAGTGCAGGGTCCTGCACTTAGGACGGAAGAACCCAATGCACAGCTACAGACTAGGGATCAAATGGCTAGGCAGCAGTTCTGCGGAAAAGGACCTAGGGGTGACAGTGGACGAGAAGCTGGATATGAGTCAACAGTGTGCCCTTGTTGCCAAGAAGGCCAATGGTATTTTGGGATGTATAATTAGGGGCATAGCGAGCAGATCGAGGGACGTGATCGTCCCCCTCTATTCGACATTGGTGAGGCCTCATCTGGAGTACTGTGTCCAGTTTTGGGCCCCACACTACAAGAAGGATGTGGATAAATTGGAGGGAGTCCAGCGAAGGGCAACAAAAATGATTAGGGGTCTGGAACACATGACTTATGAGGAGAGGCTGAGGGAACTGGGATTGTTTAGTCTGCAGAAGAGAAGAATGAGGGGGGATTTGATAGCTGCTTTCAATTACCTGAGAGGTGGTTCCAGAGAGGATGGTTCTAGAATATTCTCAGTGGTAGAAGAGGACAGGACAAGGAGTAATGGTCTCAAGTTGCAGTGGGGGAGGTTTAGGTTGGATATTAGGAAAAACTTTTTCACTAGGAGGGTGGTGAAACACTGGAATGCATTACCTAGGGAGGTGGTAGAATCTCCTTCCTTAGAAGTTTTTAAGGTCAGGCTTGACAAAGCCCTGGCTGGGATGATTTAATTGGGGATTGGTCCTGCTTTGAGCAGGGGGTTGGACTAGATGACCTCCTGAGGTCCCTTCCAACCCTGATATTCTATGATTCTATTCTATGATTCTATGAATCAGTGGGGCAGGATGCATAACGGCTGCGTGACTCCATTGAAGGGACACACAGTATGATAAGTGCAGTGCTCTGGCTGATTTTATTCTCTCCTTTGGTACGTAAAGAGCCTCCCATTCCCTTTTTTGATCAGCTCTAATATGTGCATTACTACCTGTAGTAGCGTTCTGTGTTTGTTTATTCTTCTTCCAGGGCCCTCCTTAGGCATACGCAGCATACACAACTGCGTAGGGCACCCGAAAATTTGGGGCACCCCTAGGTCTTAATGTCCACCCGTCAGCCTCTTCCTATCCCTGTTCCAACCCTTCCTGCAGGTTCCCACCACAGCTGGCTGCTGCAGCCTGGTGAGTCTTCCTCCGGAGGGGATCTAGTACTTAAAAGTGAAAACGCCTTCCAGCCCGCCAGACCTTTTAGCACAACATTGAAACTGTTAAAGAGCCATTCAAGTGGTAATGAAGCCATTTACCAGGCATTTGCCAAAGCCCAGATATATATGCTCAGTTTCTGAATTTACTGACAAAAACAGTTTTGCATTACTGTTATATTTACTCAGAACATGTTAGTCTACAGGACCTTAGTTTAAAATTTGCTTTAAAAAGATTTCATTAGTATGTTGCTGAAGATTATAAAATCACATCTCTAAAAAAGGTTTCAGAGTATCAGCCGTGTTAGTCTGTATTCGCAAAATGAAAAGGAGTACTTGTGGCACCTTAGAGACTAACCAATTTATTTGAGCATAAGCTTTCGTGCGCTACAGCTCACTTCATTGGATGCATTCAGTGGAAAATACAGGAGGGAGATTTATATACACAGAGAACATGAAACAATGGGTGTTATCATACATACTGTAAGGAGAGTGATCACTTAAGATGAGCTATTATCAGCAGGAGAGCAGGCGGGGGGGGGGAGGGGGGGGAGAAAACCTTTTGTAGTGATAATCAAGGTGGGCCATTTCCAGCAGTTAACAAGAACGTCTGAGGAACAGTGGGGGGCGGGGGGTGGGGGTGGGAATAAACATGGGGAAATAGTTTTACTTTCTGTAATGACACATCCACTCCCAGTCTCTATTCAAGCCTAAGTTAATTGTATCCAGTTTGCAAATTAATTCCAATTCCGCAGTCTCTCGTTGGAGTCTGTTTTTGAAGTGTTTTTGTTGTAATATTGTGACCTTTAGGTCTGTAATCGAGTGACCAGAGAAATCGAAGTGTTCTCCGACTGGTTTATGAATGTTATAATTCTTGACATCTGATTTGTGTCCATTTATACTTTTACGTAGAGACTGTCCAGTTTGACCAATGTACACGGCAGAGGGGCATTGCTGGCACATGATGGCATATATCAGATTGGTAGATGTTCAGGTGAACGAGCCTCTGATAGTGTGGCTGATGTGATTAGGCCCTATGATGGTGTCCCCTGAATAGATATGTGGACAGAGTTGGCAACGGGCTTTGTTGCAAGGATAGGTTCCTGGGTTAGTGGTTCTGTTGTGTGGTGTGTGGTTGCTGGTGAGTATTTGTTTCAGGGTCAGGGGCTGTCTGTAGGCAAGGACTGGCCTGTCTCCCAAGATTTGTGAGAGTGATGGGTCGTCCTTCAGGATAGGTTGTAGATCCTTGATGATGCGTTGGAGAGGTTTTAGTTGGGGGCTGAAGGTGATGGCTAGTGGCGTTCTGTTATTATCTTTGCTGGGCCTGTCCTGTAGTAAGTGACTTCTGGGGACTCTTCTGGCTCTGTCAATTTGTTTCTTCACTTCAGCAGGTGGGTATTGTAGTTGTAAGAATGCTTGATAGAGATCTTGTAGGTGTTTGTCTCTGTCTGAGGGGTTGGAGCAAATGCGGTTGTATCGTAGAGCTTGGCTGTAGACGATGGATCGTGTGGTGTGGTCTGGATGAAAGCTGGAGGCATGTAGGTAGGAATAGCGGTCAGAAGGTTTCCGGTATAGGGTGGTGTTTTTGTGACCATCGCTTATTAGTACCATAGTGTCCAGGAAGTGGATCGCTTGTGTGGACTGGTCCAGGCTGAGGTTGATGGTAGGATGGAAATTGTTGAAATCATGGTGGAATTCCTCAAGGGCTTCTTTTCCATGGGTCCAGATGATGAAGATGTCATCAATATAGCGCAAGTAGAGTAGGGGCATTAGGGAACGAGAGCTGAGGAAGCGTTGTTCTAAGTCAGCCACAAAAATGTTGGCATACTGTGGGGCCATGCAGGTACCCAAAGCAGTGCCGCTGATTTGAAGGTATACATTGTCCCCAAATGTGAAATAGTTTTAATTGCACTGTTAAAAATAGAATACAAATTGAAATTTATTAACTATTTTGGGATGTTTTTCCACATTTTCAAATATATTGATTTAAATTACAACACAGAATACAAAGTGTACACTGCTCACTTTATATTATTATTTTTATTACAAATATTTGCACTGTAAAAATGATAAACAAAAGAAATAGTATTTTTCAGTTCACTTCATACAAATACTGTAGTGCAATCTCTATCATGAAAGTGCAACTTACAAATGTAAATTTTTTTTGTTACATAACTGCACTCAAAATAAAAACAATGTAAAAAACTTTTAGTGCCTACAAATCCTCTCAGTCCTACTTCTTGTTCAGCCAGTCACTAAGACAAACAAGTTTTGTGTACATTTACGGGAGATAATGCTGCAGGCTTCTTATTAACAATGCCACCTGAAAGTGAGAACAGGCGTTCGCATGGCACTTTTGTAGCCAGCGTTGCAAGGTATTTACGTGCCAGATATGCTAAACATTTGTATGCCCCTTCATGCTTCAGCCACCATTCCAGAGGACATGCTTCCACGCAGATGATGTTGGTTAAAAAGATAATGCGTTAATTAAATTTGTGACTGAACTCCTTGGGGGAGAATTGTATGTCTTCTATTCTGTTTTACCCACATTCTGCCATATATTTCATGTTATAGCAGTCTCGGATGATGACCCAGCACATGTTGTTCATTTTAAGAACACTTTCACAGCAGATTTGACAAACTGCAAAGAAGGTACCAATGTGAGATTTCTAAAGAGAGCTACAGCACTCAACCCAAGGATTAAGAATCTCAAGTGCCTTCCAAACTCTGAGAGGGACCAAGTGTGGAGCTTGCTTTCAGAAGTCTTAAAAGAGCAACATTCAGATGCGGAAACTACAGAACCTGAACCACCAAAAAAGAAAATCAACCTTCTGCTGGTGGCATTTGATTCAGATGATGAAAATGAACATGTGTCGGTCCACACTGCTTTGGATTGTTATTGAGCAGAACCCGTCATCAGCATGGACGCATGTCCTCTGGAATGGTGATTGAAGCATGAAGGGACATATGAATCTTTATCACATCTGGCATGGAAATATCTTGCGATGCCAGCTACAATAGTGCCATCAGAACGCCTGTTCTCACTTTCAGGTGACATTGTAAACAAGAAGTGGGCAGTCTTATCTCCTGCAAATGTAAACAAACTTGTTTGTCTGAGTAACTGTCTGAACAAGAAGTAGGACTGAGTGGACTTGTAGGCTCTAAAGGCAATTTAATCCAGTGCCCAACTATCTTGACAGTTCAGAAGTTTTTCTCCTGTCCAACCTAAACCTCCTTTACTGCAATTTAAGCCCATTGCTTCTTGTCTTGTCCTCAGAGGTTAACAAGAACAGTTTTCTCCCTCCTCTTTGTAACAACCTTTTATTTACTTGAAAGCTGTTATCATGTCCCCCCTCAGTCTTCTCTTCTCCAGACTAAACAAACCCAGTTTTTTCACGGGGGAATACACATAGCTCAAAAGAGCAATATATGTTCTGTTTCTGCAGCTACAATTGAACTGAAAGTGTTAATTTTATGTAACTCTGATCATGGATTGGCATCCTCATGTACTGATTTCAGGTAACTGGTACTTCATGACAACTTCTTGCATGTCTTGAAAGATTCATCTCAGTCGGTGCACATCACAGACAGCATCTGTAATCTGATAGAATGATGTATCTGGTTATACCAAAACTGTGAAGCTGTTAACTATGGTGCAAAGTGGTTTTGCTTCAGCAGTTTTGCTTATAGCAATCTAACCATTTTATGACCATCAAAAGGCATGGCAATCTGTCTTGGAGAACTGTGACTGACGATAGTCTAATTTGATTGTATGCCAGTTTGGATGGTGCCATTCATTTAAGATGTGCATCAGTTCACATTAACT
Organism: Lepidochelys olivacea; assembly: GCF_965140295.1. Taxonomy (NCBI): domain Eukaryota; kingdom Metazoa; phylum Chordata; order Testudines; family Cheloniidae; genus Lepidochelys; species Lepidochelys olivacea. The sequence goes on from NC_140424.1 coordinate 18,828,276, forward strand.
TCCGGAATGATGCTTGCTTTGGAGTAATAACAGAAAAAGATTTTTACATGATCCTTAAAGGTCTAGCCCCAGTTATGGAAACATCATCCTGAGACATATGCAGCTTGCTTGATATTTACAAAACTCTTCATCTCAAGGAACTTGCTGAAAAAGCAGTGGCGCTGAGATGTTGTCTGAAACAGGAAAGTCTTTGGCCTATTGTTGAAATCTAAATATGGTGGGTGTGTTTTATTTACTCTGCATTATCAGAAAGAAATCAGGGTTTGAAACCCAGGAAAATAACCTCACTGAAGTGTAGCAGAGGCACAAACAAAGAGTTCCCAGGAGATCTAATCAACGTCACAGCAAATGCTCTCAGAACCAGAGAGAAATAAGTTTAAGCTGCTTAGAGCCCTTCTGACAAGACTGCTACCTGATCCCATTAGTAGGAAACTGCCAGGAAACATCAGCAACTGATACCAGGGCCATAGTTATAGGAAAAATGCATTAAACATTTATTTTCTTTCAAAGGAAAACTTACAGGCCCTGGACATCCAAGTAGTTTACTGAAGTGAAAGGCTTCTGCTCACTTGTCCACTGGATCCCTGGGGGCAGTTGCATGCACAGCATGGGAGCCGTGGAGGTCATTTCAACCAAGGAGCTCTTGGAGTTCACCGTGGGGAAAGAGCCATATTTTTCCAGCATTTCTTTAGCAGAGACTCTGGAAGTGATTCTCCCTCATCCCCAGCCAATCTGCATTATGACATTTTTGAAAAAGTGTAGTACTGAAAGGAAATATTTGTTCTGCTCTTCAAGTCACTGGGGGTAGAGGGGACCTTATTGGGAAGCCAGGACCCTGAGTTTTCACCTCTTCACCCTTATTCATTTTAAGGATAAGCTTATTGGTATCCCTGTGTCAAAAGTTCTGGATTCTGAGTCAGTCCTCAGGAGGAGGAGGAGGAGGACACCTTAGCAAATCTGACCTTTATGAAGCTGGTAGCCTTTTGCCGGTGGCGGGGGTCTGCGGAATCCAATAGGGGCAGAGACAAATTTGAGGGGACCATGTTCTCAGCTTTGTCTCCAGGACTCACTGCACTAACTGGGTGGGGGGGGGGAGCTGATCAAGAAGCAGAGCTAGGGCATCAGGGTCTTGCTAAATATAATCCCCATAATTGTAAGGAGCAGTCCAAGGACTGCAGTGTGACCATGCAAACACATTCAAGAACACAAGGGTCTCTGGCTTTGATCTGGCACAAGGAATCCTTGTCCCAAGGGTGCTTCTCTCCATACAGCTGCAAACAGTGCGTTCCTTGGATGATCCCTCAGAAGAGCAGTAAATCTCTTTATGGGCAAGAGCTTGAACCAAAGTTTTACATTGTTTTATTTTTGAACTCAGTTATTTTTTTGTACCTAATTCTACATTTGTAAGTTGCACTTTCATGATAAAGAGATTGGACTACGGTACGTGTATGAAAAAGACTTTTGTTTTTACAGTGCAAATATTTGTAATAAAAAATAAATATGAAATGAGCACTGTACACTTTGTATTCTGTGTTGTAATTGAAATCGATATATTTGAAAATGTAGAAAACATCCACAAATATTTAAACAAATCGTATTCTCTTATTGTTTAACAGTGCAATTAATTGTGCTTAATTTTTTTAATCACTTGACAGCCCTAGTACAAAAGCAATCTGAGTGACATCCAGACTAGATTCCTCCTAGCCTTGTGAACAGGGGCCCCACAATCCTCTGTGAACATTTCTGAGGGGGAGCTGTACGGGAGGCACATTCAGTTAGAATCTGGATCGAATTTTTCTTTTGGCTCCACAAAGGAAGTGAACTCAGTCTGTCAGGACTCAAGGTCTCAGCCAGAGTAACCAGAGTCTGCAGGCAAGCAGTTTGCAAAAGCAATAGATAGACCGGATCAGTTACTGTCTTTGACAACTCACCAAGCCACTCACTGTAACTATGCCAGTGGACCAGGATGTCCTTAGGACAAGCCTTCCTGCATTGGAAACTGGCCCCCAAACTAGCTGATTAGTGGTGGGATCCAATCTACACTAGGGCAGACCCTAACTGTCAGCCATGGAGAAGAAGGGAGATGGGTTAGAATCCACAACCATCCAAAATGACCATTCGCACATCAGGCAGGATTTTGTTGATTTTGTACAGGTGGATCAAAGGGAAAGTTTATTTAGGGGAACTTGTCCCTGGAGGTCCTGCCCCGAAGTGGTTAGGATACAAGGCACTGTGATGGGACTAGCTCCATCACATCACTAGGGGCAGAAGTGACTCTAAGGGCAGAAAGAATGTTTGACCAGATTAACCAAGCACTCCTGTCAGCAGAGAGAATGCTCACCCCACAATACAATACAGCCAGATTCACCAGTTATTCCAGGATAGGGTGAATGTTGTGGGTATCTGCTGAAGAAGCTAACTTGGGGGGGAAAGAGGGACGCCCACCCTGTATACATTACTGAAGGCTTGTTAATTGGGAATGATTTACTAATGCACTTCACTCCTCTAATTGAGTGCCATAGTTACATGTTGTGGGCACATGTTTCTAAAGCTAATCCTTACAAGTTGACTTCTGAGAAAAAGACAATTCAAGTGTGGGTCTGCACCACCCAACAGACCCAGCTAGTACTGAAAGTGATGGTCAGGCCTCAGAAAGAGGTGAATAGGCTAGTCCTAGGGGAAGCCAGGACATCGCAGAAATTGGAAAAGCAATTTGATATTCAAAGCCCCACAAGCAATAGCAGAGAGATAAAGGAGTTAAACCATGAATCTGCAGCAACGCCACAGCCTATGGGCACAGAAACAGGAAGTGCTGTTGGCAGACAGGCTCCAAGGCCTCACACTAGCCCTCTGTCCTTTGTAAAATGTATCTGTTAGCCTTACATGTTAGCTAGCTCTGAAACGGAAAAGGCAACTTTTTCCCCGAGTCCCTTAATGAAAGGGTTATTGGTAAAAGAGCCATTTATGAAACTGGCCTCGGAGAAGACTCATTCGGATGGATTCGTTTGAGACATTAGCTGAGCTCCATGAACAAATAGCAATGGTCCCCAAGAAAGAAGCATTCTGCACCATCCAACAACAGAAAGGCCCTGGGAGAGACCAGGGTTGGGTATATGTGCACTGACTATTCAGCTTGGCAATCAGACGTTATTGCATTCTGCCCTGGTAAGAGATCTCTAGAAGCAAAGGTCATTCCATATGATCTTCTATCACATGTGAAATTACTGCTCCATTTCCTTAGGGGGAAGTTGCACAAGCTACTTTATGGGCAAAGATGCATTGAAGCATGTAAGAACCCTTTCAGATGCTAGGAGCTTCTTGGCCTCATCGAAAGTCTCAGTGCACTGCGTGAATGAACACGACTTCTGTCCATTGTATCCCAGTTCATTCCAGGGCTGTAGTGCTGTTGCAAAGTTAAGCAAAAACCTATCGTAAATGTCACTCTGTCGGAGTGGTTCACGACCTCAGGGCAGGCTGTCAAAAGCAAGGCAGACGCTCCAAACTGGTGGTCTATTTTATAATTAGATGTCGCTGTAACAGTCTCAGCATGGAGTCACAGATAGTGCCCTTGGGCTCTCCAGTCTAGCTTACCCGCCAGGCAAGCTGGCAAATAGAGCCCTGCGCGAATACAAAATTTGTATCGACATCCGATCTGCAAAAATGATCCATGGATTTGTAGGGCTTTAGTGATAAATGGTCACTTACACCAAAAATCACAAAATATGCAGGTTGCTCCCTGTCCCAAGAGACCAGTCATTCACCCCTGGTCCATTTGTACCTTAGACCTCACATCAAAGACAATGCTTGTGGCCAAGCCTGTAATAAATTAACTAAAGGTTGATTAACTAGAAAAAAGAAATAAGGGAATTAATTACAGGTTAAAGCAAGCATATATGCAAAAATAAGTTTGCCTGTAATTCAAAAGGTGACTGGGATGTAGTAATCTATCAATTCAGAATGTCTTTCAGGGCTAATCTATGCCAAGCAGCATTGGGATCTCTTTGCTTATGTTTAGGAATTGTCACCCCTGAGAGGCCAGACAGCATGAAAGAGACACAGTTTCTCTTTGTCAAGGATTTTTATCCCCAAACTGATGGGATGAGTTCATGTGTAGGTCTCTGCTTCCTGGAGGGAGTCAGGAATGTAGTCAACAGGGTTTCTGTCCTCATTTGCCTTCAATGGGCCATGGACGAGCACTTTACCTTACTCAATGCCTCTTTTCCTGTTTGGTGAGTTACACAATGTTAAAATATAGATATTCAGGCCTGCCTGTAAAGTCCCATACTTTAAGAACTTAGGTGTATTTTTATCACTTAGCTAGTTAAAACTATGTTCGTTTATGCTAAGTTATGCTCATTTATACTAAGTTATGTTATAATGAGTTATACACATTTATACTAAGTTATGTTCGTTATGCTAAATTCATTTATGCTAAGTATCCCATAATTACTTGCATTTGCTGAAGAAAGCACTTGGCATAAGCAGATAGGAAACTTGTCAAAATCAAGGTACATTCATTCTATGTCTTAATCGAAGCTAGGGAAGTATCTGCCCAGACCAGTACTTGGAATGCTTGTATCCAAAACAATGATAAGGAAGGAACAGAACGACATGTTTGAGAACTGGGACACACTGATGGGTTGGATCATCATATAAATAATACCAGATGAAATGTGTAACCTTGGGAGCACACCTTCTGAATAAAGTCAATGTAACATCACTGCACTAGATAGCTTCCCAGAGACTGGTGTACAGTCTTTTCCCTGTACTAGATTATTATTGGCTTAGAGCAATACACCAGACGGACATTGTGATCAAGCAGTTGACTGTACAATTTATAAACCAGTTGGTAAGCCAAGCCATCCAGCCAAACGTTAGTCAAACCAAGCAGTGCAGAGTCACAATGTAACTGCTTGGAGGGGGATGATGCTCAGGAAGCAGTGGGATGCTAGTGTTCATTAATCTCACATACACTGTGTAGCCAGCCAAGCCAGGCCTAGTGACCAGTTTTATAGCTAGCACATGATAAAACACTTTAGGCAAAATGCCAATACCTCAGGAATTCCTGGACCAAAAGCCACATTTTCAGTATTCTGTATATAAAAATTAAAACACTTTTCTTGGCTAAATACCAGACACAGACTAAAAAGGGGGGGGGGCGGAATCCTCTTTCAATAAACATCATAGAACAAATTTAAAGCCAAGGCAAATGAAAGTGAGAGATGGGAGACATTAAAATCCCTTGTTGTACAATTTGCAAATAGTCGTGTTTGTCCATGATTTGGGCTAGATATGTAAATCTTAACCCTTGGGGTCACGTGAATAACTTGTAAAAAAGGGAAAGATAAGAAGCAAAGTGGTATTGCATTGCATTGCTTCACATGTTTAGTGTTGAACAATAATGTAAGAGCTGACAAGGAACTTATAACTAGAAAAAAATCAAAATGGGAAATTAAAACAGCAAGTGGAAAGTGTAAGCAACTGCAATAACCTTGTTGCCTAGACAAGAAAGTAAGGGAAGACTAGGAGATTGTCAGCAGAGGTGCATCCAGCAAAAAAGAGAAAAATTAACCTGGCAAAGACAGGCTAAAAACCTGTATGATGTTGCCCAAAACCAGTTAACTGCAGCAAGAAAAGTGCTCTTGTAACCAATTTGACATGTAGACAAAAGGAACAGGCATTTGGGGGGAGCGCTGGTTTCACATCTCCTGCGGTGACGAACTGGAAGGGGAAAGTCCGAGTGTCTAATAGTTTGGAACTTGGGAAGGATGGATTTGGGGGTACTTGGGACTGAAAGGGCAGTTAGGATCACCCTGCAAGGAGTAACTAAGCTGGTGGAAGCCAGGATGAGACCTTGTGCTTGTGGGCTGGCTACTGGTGTCAGGGATCTGAGCCATAGCAGCACAGAATTAAGGTTACAGGACCTCTTATGGGTCTGGATGACCCCAAAAATGTCACACACCTTCCTGACCTTTTGATAATGGGTTTGGTTTTAGACATTGATGATATAGGCACCATTTATTTAAAACTCTAGCAGGAAGCCAAGCAGATGTGGAGGATGGAATTGGGGAAGGTTCTAGGCAGAATCTCAACAATGAAGCACAGAGAAATGGAGTAGCTTTAGAGAAAATACTCTGTTACTTATACAAATAAAGTTCCTTGTTCAGTGTTAGATGAAAGAAACTCTTTGTGCAATTCTTTATCCTTGTTACATGGCAAACAGTACCCCCAACTTCTCTATCAGAGGCTGCATCTATTACTCATTCAGTGCTCACTCACAGTGATACAGACTGTCATATAACAAGGGGAAGGATCCCTTAGGTACCAAGACTGTGATTTAAACACCCTCCTCATTTTGCTGACTGATTAGGGGCTCACAGATGCAGTGAGGATGGGTGTGCTGTGGAAACACACCTCCAGGAGGTGTGTTGAGAATGAACTCCCTTGAAACACACCTCAGTCTAAAGGTATCAGAGACAGAACAATTACTGGACACAATAATCATCATCAAGCAATCAATATGCAAACAGCTAGAAGACCATAAGGTGATAAGTAACAGTCAACATGGATTTGTCAAGAACAAATCCTGTCAAACCAACCTAATAGCTTTCTTTGACAGCTAACAAGCCTTATGTATGAGGGGGAAGCAGTAAATGTGGTATATCTTGACTTTAGTAAGGCTTTTAATACTGTTTCCCATGATCTTCGCATAAACAAACTTGGGAAATATAGCCTAGATGGAGCTACTATAAGGTGGGTGCATAACTGCTACGAAAACCATTCTCAAAGAGTAGTTATCAGTGCTTACAGTCAAGCTGGAAGGGGATAATGAGTGGAGTCCCACAGGGATCAGTTATGGGTCCGATTCTGTTCCATATCTTCATCAGTGATTTAGATAATGGCATAGAGAGTACACTTATAAAGTTTGTGGATGATATCAAGCTAGGAGGGGTTGCAAGGGCTTTGGAGGACAGGATTAAAATTCAAAATGATCTGGACAAACTGGAGAAATGGTCTGAAGGAAATAGAATGAAATTCAATAAGGAAAATCAATTGCACACATACAAAATGGGAAATGACTGCCTAGGAAGGAGTACTGTGGAAAGGGATCTGGGGGTTACAGTGGATCACAAGCTAAATATGAGTCAACAGTGTAATGCTTGCAAAAAAAGCAAATGTCATTCTGGGCTGTATTAGCAGGAGTAGGAGTACTTGTGGCACCTTAGAGACTAACCAATTTATTTGAGCATGAGCTTTCGTGAGCTACAGCTCACTTCATCAGATGTATGCCGTGGAAACTGCAGCAGACTGAGAATATGAAAAAATACCTCCTCCCACCCCATTGTCCAGCTGGTAATAGCTTATCTAAAGTGATCATCAGGTGGGCTATTTCCAGCATTTCCAGCAGGAGTGTTGTAAGCAACACAAAAGAAGTAATTCTTCCATTCTCCTCTGTGCTGATAAGGCCTCAGCTGGGGCTCTTAGGCACCATCATAATACAAATAAATTAACAACAAACAACAGCGTATTCCCACTCAACTCACTAGGAATTCTGCCTGCAGGACCCTGGCAGGATCAGCCCCTATGTCCATAACTTCTGGACATTTTCCGTGGGGAGTATTTCCCATGTTCTTGGACCCCAATCTAATGCTGATGGGGGCCCTGTCTATTTCAATGTGCCTTGAAGGCCTTCCTTAGTTTAGCTCCTTCCTGCCTCTCTGCACTTTTCTCCTTTTACTCTCCCTACCTCTTGAATCATCCCAAGGCATTTGCCTGGATGCCCCCCTTTATGTCCCACTGTCATTCCCCCCAACCTTGGAACTCCCTTCGTGTTCACGTCCAACCCCACCTCATCCGTTGTTCTTATAAATAATAGTGCTAATCACATAAAACAAATATGATGTGCTAGCCTCCCAGGTGATCATGTACTCATTGTCCTTACTCTGGTCCCATGCCTCTTCACCGCCTCTTCTTATGTTATTGTCTCCTCCTTTTAGTCTCCTGGGCAAGGAACCTGTTTATTCTGTAAATATCCACAGGTGTCTGGGGCACTATATAAATAATAACGATTACTTGTGCATGTATCATTTTTGTATGTGAAGTTATAAATATTGGAATATCCATCAGCTTTATGGAGATTGTCTGCCCCATTCTTTGCAGTTCACACTAATTGAGTAACCATAGCTATCCCGCACTGGGACACCAGTCACAGCCAAATATGCCATGTAAGATATTAAGGACCATCAGCTATACAACTGACCCACTGAGAGAAGGCAGATACACCTTATGACTCAGCAAGGCATACAGGGACATGCCTATGAGGAGAACTCTAAGGCTTCCTAGCCATGTGCTGGGCAGCTTGTGTTTAAAACAAAGAAAGCACAGGCCGCATGGCAAGAGACTATAAAAGGCAGCTGCATCTTCTCCATTTTGTCTTCAGTCCTGCTTCTTACCTCTGGAGGAACTTTGCTACAAACTGAAGCTCTGAACAAAGGACTGAATGACCCATCCAAGCTGTGGATGTATTCCAGAGACTTGACTTAAGACAGCAGTTTATTCCAACACTGCTACAAGCCTGAACCAAGAATTTTGCCATTACTATATGTAATTGATTCCTTTAACCAATTTCAGCTCTCATCTTTCTTTCTTCCTTTTTATAAATAAACCTTTAGATTTTAGATACTAAAGGATTGGCATTGGCATGATTTTTGGGTAAGATCTAAGTTATATATTGACCTGGGTGTGTGGGCTAGTCCTTTGGGATCAGAAGAACCTATTATTTGATGAGACTGGTTGTAAAGAACCACTCATCTCTGAATCCAGTGTTTTTGGTGGTGATATAAGAACTGGAATGCCTGAGGAAACTGCCTTTATGTTTTCTTGTTAGCCAATGTAGTAAAACAGGAATTTAATTTTGTGGCTGGTTTGGCATATCTTATAAAAGAATAACCACCAGTTTTGCGTTGTGTTTGCCCTATTTCTCAGCAGTTCCTCCTGAATTTGGCATTCTCAGTTATGACCCATATCAGAAGGAAACACCTATGAGAATAATGGCAGGGAGAAACCAGAGATTTTTTAAAGATAAGATCTCTGATAAATTCCCACAGTGCCAGGTGGTCTGGTCATTACTGCTGAGATGTCTCAGGAAGTCCACCTCACAACATTATTTCCAGCAATTAGGGGACAGCTGGCTTTCCACTGGATGTATCCACATGGGAGTAGTGACCATGAGGCAGAAGATTTTGGTTTCCCACCACAAACTTGGAAGCAGGTCAGTAAGTTACTGGAGGCAGAACCGAATTCGAATCTCCCACGTCCTTATATAAGACATAGTATTTAAAGAAGAGCTCAAGAAGCCAGGTGCATGATCTAGAAATAAACACTATGTATGATTCTTTCAGCTTGTCCCAGGACAATGGATTCAACTAGTGGTTTTGCTCCAGTGAGCAGCACCTTATTCTCACAAGCCTTGCAAAGCGGGGTATTTGCTGAGACTGAAAAGTGAGTTAGGCTTCTGGGTGAGCTCCCTCAGCACTGCTATAATTTAGAACAGCTTTGCCACATTGATGCTGGGAGGGGCACCTGAGAGATCAACTGAATCCACTGTGGAGGTTATGGGCTCCTTTGGCCAGCTGCTGTTAGGAACTAACTCGGACAATTAGGAACATGTTTGTGCAGGAGTTAGCAAAGTGTCAACAGGCAGAAGTGGTGAAATCCACTTCAGGGGATTTTGTTGACATCAGATATTAAAGAAACCTGTCCCTTTAATGAGGATAGTCATAATGAGGTGTCTTGAACTTGCTCTGTAATAAAGTCACCACCCATTGCAAGCTTGCCCTGCACTTCGAATGCAACTTCGGAGAATGCATCCTGAAAGAGTGTACTTTTGCCATTAATGATGCTCACATAGATACCTGGGGCTGGGCTAAGTGCTGGTCACTGTATAGCTCTCCAGGTGGGAGGAAGCAGCTTTCCAATATTTCCAAGGGTTTCCAATATTAGCTTGATTTTTTTTATTCCTCACCAACCAGCTTCAACATAGCTAAAGCTATCCACCTGAAAGGTACATGTTGAATCTTATACCAGGATCTGATCTCCCTAGGAATTTGGAGGCAAATCAGACATGGTGTTTCTAGCAAAAAGGCTTCAAAACCAGGAGGGGATTCACTTGCGACATTTTCAACTTCCCTCCCCCTCAAAGTCACAGCCCCCACATATATCTCTCTGTCACCAATTGACTCTTTTATTCTGCTGTCCTAATGCCTTTGACTAGACTTGCGAGCACACTAATAGTTTATGCGCAAATGTCAGGAGTCTCACCAGTTTCCTGATGAAGTGGGTTTTAGCCCACAAAAGCTTAGGCCCAAATACATTTGTTAGTCTCTACGGTGCCACAAGTACTCCTCATTCTTTTTACCAGTTTCCTTGAGGCATTAAGGCATTTCTCCTCAAAGCAACTGATATGCACAATATTCCCTTGAACTTGGAGTTTCTGTTTTTGTTTTTTAAGCTGGGAATTTCCTGATGTCTTCCTCTCCCTTGCCCCAAAACATCAAGTTTACTGATGAGTCTCAGGGGAAGCTCTCAAGCTTTGCTGAGGCTCTGGCAGAGTTTGCAAGCTGGACATGGGCAGAAGCTTTCACAGAGGCAGAGGCTGTATGTTGAAAAGGAAGGGAGTCTACTCCCTTCCTGAGACATCCCCCTACTTCCCCTATCCCAGGGAAACAGCTACAGAAAGGGAGGGGTAACAGTCACTCAGTGGGGTGGGGTATGCAGACATGCCATGGTATTGTGGGAATGAAGCCACAGTTGACCCTAGTAAACTCTGCTCTATAATAGGCTGGTGCTGACATTTCTCTCACGCAGTGCTCCTGGACAAATCATCACAACAACTTCCTTTCCTGCCTGCTATATAAAGCAGCTGGGCCGACTTCCCCAGCAAACGCCAATTGCCTTGAATTGGCAGCTGGTTAACCCTTTAATCCCTGGTTTCTGAATCCTGCTGACAAGTACTGGAGAGGGTGAGGATTTTTCTTCCATCTGACTCTTGTCAGGTAGCCCCATCCCCAGTAACTAGTGCTTTCTGGAGGTCCAGATGCGCAGTGCACCCTTTGACACCCCCCTTTTCATTTCCAAGGGATTTGCCTGCCTGCAGGGGCAGCTGCCTGTGAAGACCGGGATTGTGGCATGTCACTGGACAAGACACACACTGTGCTCCCTGATGGAAACTTTACTTTTATTCCTTCTTTGCTTGGTAGTTTTCCTTGAAGAATTTTAACAAGTTTTCCAGACCATCTTTTCCTCAGTGCATGGAAAAACACAACAATTGGGTTTCTTTGGGAAGCATCCCCTAGATGGACCTTCCCTCGCCCCCATTCCCCCCATCCCATACACACACACAAAACCAAGTGCCTCTTTTCATCGCTTGGTGCAGCTCTTCCCAGACTACTTACCCTGCATGAAATGCAATGATGGCGTCAAGCCACCTCTAGCTCCCCACCTTCCTTTCCTGGCCTGAGTACAGGAGTGTGGCCAAAAGAACCATTGTCTCTTCTTTCTCTAAGAGAGTAACAAATAAGTTATTTGGATACTTCTGGGGTGGGGAAGGTGTTACACCTGAGAGGAACTGTGGAGGGAGAACATGGGTTCGATTTTTGTACACAATATCTAGACATCAGCCTATGCTGTGAATTAGGCACAGATGCAGCTTTCACCTTTTCTGAGGCACTTCTCCTCTGAGAAGGCAGAACCAAATCTGGCAGGTTTGTGCTGGTTAAAGAAAAAGGGGAAAGAATTTTGGGAGTCACCAATTTGAGAGTCATTCTTTAATTAGTCCCTGTGCCTTGCTTGTTATGCATGGCTCAATAGCTGGCCTGTAAGCATCATTGATATTGTACTTTATCTGTTTGTGTAGGAACAGCATGAGCAGAAATAAAATAAACCTCTGTAGATCACTTTTGGGCACTTGTTGCAGGAATTTTCCTTATCCAGTGCTGATCACACATCAGAAAGGGTTTTTTTAAATCCACAGCAACAATGTTTGGCAAATGTTTTCCACTAGGGAAAATCCCAGCATGCTGTTCAGACTACACAGGGGCCACTTGACCCACCATGGAAATGCAGCCACTCCTGGAAGAGGAACAGGGCGACACCACAATGGTGTCCATAAGGGGATGTGAAGACTAATGTAGCCATCTGAAATTACAGCCCCAATACAGGCAGCAGAACTGGAATTTGGCTGAGATACCAAAGCGAATGGCTCTCCTCTTGTAAAAAAATGGCATGGAGTCTTTTAATGACCACAGCTCATCAGTGCCTCTGCTCTATATCTCATCTGACAAAGAGACGTCCCAGTGACCCAGGGCATCTGCCCAGGAATGACTCAAGCTCAGCTGCATTGGGTTGTGGTTGAAGAGAGCAAACAAGAACGTAACTAGGATTGACCTGAATTACTTATTCATACAAACACACCTAAATGCCGGGATTCGAATTACCTTCTCTATCCAAGCCTGCACTCCTTCTCCTATTTTCAAGCATGATGTGCATTTATGTTAAAGCAGGTGTTCAATTAACCTTGGACCCTAAGGCTACATCTACACCAGGAGCTAGGAGTGCAATTCCCAGGTCACACAAGCTCTCATCTGAGCTAGTTCACTAAAAATAATGGTGTAGCCATAGTGGCATGGGCAACAGGGGCATGAGCTTGCCACCCTGAGTATGTGCCCACAGGGTTCAGGTGGGTTTGTACCTGGGCTGGCTAGCCTGTAGTACTGCAGCCAGAGGTGAAAGTAAGCCAGTACTGTCTGGTACGGGGTACTGGCAAGAGCTGGTACACAGCGAACCATACAGGCAGGGGGCAGCTTCCCCAGGCCAGAGATTTAAAAGGAGCCCTGGGCCCTTTAAATCACCGTCAGAGCCCTGCTGCTGGAGCCCCGGGGTAGCGGTGGCAGCTGGGAGCCCCAGGGCTCGGGCGGCGATTTAAAGGGCCCTGGGTTCCGGCTCTGTGGGGAGCCCCGGACCCTTTAAATTGCCACCAGAGCCCCGGGGCTCCGGCAGCGGGGCTCTGATGGCAATTTAAAGGGCCCGGGGCTCCGCTGCAGTAGCGGTGGCCAGAGCCCCGTGCTCTTTAAATTGGCCCCCTCTGTCAGAAGCCAGGCGTGATGCGTAATTCAGGCATGTGTGAACAGAACACACCAGGAGTAGGGTGACCAGATAGCAAGTGTAAAAAAACAGGATGGGGGTGGTGGGTAATAGGTGCCTATATAAGAAAAAGCCCCCAAATCAGGATTGTCCCTATAAAATCAGGACATCTGGTCACCCTAACCTGGAGGGAACGTTGCAACCACCGGGAGACATGGGAAATTCCCAGGGAGTCCTCGAGAGGAGAGGATTTGTCAGCACCAGGGAGGAATGTGTTTCTCCAGGTATTGCACTGTGTAGTTGGTGAAATGCCTTAATAGGGTGCAGCTTGCACTCCTTTGACACATCCAGTATCAGGCACGGCTGGAGACTGCATACCAGGCAGGATCACAGTCTGCTCCAGCACAGCAACGATTAGCTCCTGGCTCTTTCCTCCTGTAACAGGGTTGGCTGCCTCACCTGCCCCCTTGTGGTCACGGATACCTCTGTGATGCCCTACCAATAATTTCTCCCTTGGAGGGCTCCTTACACAGACTCCGCCCACTTTTGAGGTCAAAATACCCTCCTTGGAGCCTGGGTTGGTTCACAGACAATAACTCCATAAGACTCCAAGCCCCAAATTAAAGTCCCTCAAATCAACATTTCTCTTCCTACTCGCAGGACTCCCCTCCTGGAGACCACTCTCCCTTGCCTGCTCAGTGTCTCTCCTGCCTGAGCAGCCCTTCCCCCGCCCTCCTGCCTCCAGGGGTAACATACTAGAGCGCAGGGCTCCCCCGACAAGTCATTTCTCATCTCTGACTCAATTTCCCTGTCAGAAAAGTGGGTTAATGTTTGCCTAGCCTTCTATAGGTCGCTCTGAGCCTATTAATACCCTGGATATTTTCAGATTGTCCTGATGGTAAATAGTATCATGCCCATTTTACAGGTGAGCTACAGTATGGGACTCCAGCCCAGTCCTGACATTTTAAAGAGCACTTGCCCTTTTAAAGGACCCTTAAACATTTTGCGAACTGAGAGAACCAGAAAGAGTGTGCAGGACACAAAGGCTTAGCCACCCGAAGGCAGCCGGGTTATGGGGAATGCTGTTCCTGTTTAAGCCACGCACGTTGCCCTGAAGGGTCATTGAGATTCAGCTGCTTCCATGGGAGGCACGTGGATTAAGTGTGTCATGATTAAGTGAAGATTCCTGAACTTCCATTTTCTTAAAAGATGCTGGAAGAAATGGAGCTGCGCCCTCTGCCTATTGGGCAGCCACGAGGCTGCAGAGCAGCTGAAGGATTCACTCCTGCTTGATAAGGACCCTTTGCAGAGGACAAGTGTCAGCACTCTCACTGACGCATCAGTGACACCTGCACTTGACTGGAACTCAGCAGTATTACAGGAATATTCCTGTAATCAGCTAATCAGTGGCATCCAGGAAGCACTTTTGCACACATATATATAGCTCTGAAAGGAAAGCCCTCTCTTCCCACGCACGATCTTCCCACGCACCTCCAACAATAGCACTATAAACTACAGCACATCCATCGTGACATCTCTGCATTTTTATCCACGTAAATACCTGGCAGAGCCCAGAGGTGAGGTCTGATCTCAGGCAATATAGGTTCAACGTCAGGGTCATAGACAGTCTCCGCTGGGGGTTAATTCTTGTCTTCAACGCAACACAGATTTATTTTGCATTTCCATTTCTCATAAAAACCGTATCCCAAATAAATGTACAGAGTATTAATTATTATTATATCCTTGGATTACAGGAGCAGCTGAAGGCCTCAGTTAGGGGATCAGGGCCCTATTGTGCTAGGTGCTGTACAAACATGTAGTAAAAATACACACCCTTCCCCAGAGATCTCACAATCTAGATCAGGGATGGGCAAACTTTTTGGCCCGAGGGCCACATCTGGGTGGGAAAATTGCATGCAGGGCCATGAATGTAGGGCTGGGGCAGGGAGTTGGGGTGCGGGAGGGGGTGTGGGAGAGGGTGTGGTGTGCAGGAAGGGACTCAGGGCAAGGGTTTGGGATGCAGGAGGGGTGCAGGGTGTGGTTGGGGTGCAGGAAGGGACTCAGGGCAGAGGGTTGGGATGCAGGAGGTGATGGTGGGGGCTCAGGGCAAGGGTTTGGGTGCAGGAGGGGTTTAGGGTGCAGGCTCAGGCCCAGTGCTGCTTACCTCAAGTGGCTCTGGGGTGGCAGTGGTGTGCAGTGGGGCTAAGGCAGGCTCCCTGTCTGCCCTGGCCCCGCGCCGCTCCCGGAAGTGGCCATCATGTCCAGCAGTGACTGCTGGGGGTGGGGTGGGATGGGGGTGGGGCAGGCGGCTCCACCTCGTGCTGCCTTTGCCTGTGGGTACCACCTCCAAAGCTCCCATTGGCCACAGTTCCCCGTTCCTGCGGTGCCTGCAGGTGAGGGCAGCACACGGAGCTCTGTGCCCCTCCTCCCTCAGGGGCCGCAGGGACGTGGTGCTGGCCACTTCTGGGAGCAGCACAGGGCTAGGGAACCTGCCTTAGCCCCGCTGTGCCACAGGGTTGGTAATCCCATGGGCCAGATTGAAAACTGTGCCGAGCCAGATCTGGCCTGTGGGCCGCAGTTTGCCCTCCCCGATCTAGATCAATGACAAGCTGGACCAGGTGGACGGTACAATGAATAGATGCAGGAATGGAGGGTGAGGCAGCAATAATGGCAATCTGTACACTATCTATTGCATGGCAGCAATGGATCCAGTGATGGTAGCGAAGAAACATTTCCTGTTTGCTAAGGTGCTTCTAATGTCCCTGACCCAAGACTCTGACCCAGGTGGGACTGGTTAGCAGCCCTGATGGCGGGACATAGGGAAGCATGCTGTGGCACATGGCAACTGAAGTTCTCTATGTCAGTGGGCCAAGCAGAGCGCAGGCGGCCAGCTGTGACTCATTGCTAACTGGAATGTCATGGACTTGCAATAGACTCGGTGAAAGAGTATGTGGTAAAAAGGATACTACCCCTTTAAGAAGCCGATTGGATAATCCAGGATGGCCCTGCTCTGCTCTGGAGGCTGAACCATATAAACAGAAACATGAACAGGAAGTGGAGTGGGGAATAGAACTCAGGCAGGCTGCAGATGCTCTTACGTTCAAGGAGACATGTCTAACCTGACTGAAAGACTTGGGCGTGGATTGTAGGTTTGGGAGCCCTGATACAGCGTTCTGATGAAGTGTTTGCTGCAATGCTTCCCGTTCTGAAGTCTGATTCAGAGGTAGACATACTACTGTGTAAATAGGTGTTGGCTACTCCTTGCCCTTGAAATTGAATTTATTGCTGTTCTACTAGAGGAAATTAAGGTGGGCCAAGCCTGCAGCATCACACCAGGGTGTTCAGGGACTGCCTTCACCATTACATACTCGTATCACCATAGGAGCTAGGAATTAGTCATAGTGTTATACCAATAAAATAAAAACCAGCAGGATCTTATTAAAGGGAAAAAGGCAAAATGCCACATTTATTGTGAATACAGAAAGAATCATAGTAAGCAATTAGTTATAGCTATAACATTCCATTCAATTTCATATTTATTCTCACACACACACAGGTTCTGCAAGGTTGTTATCGTAGTTGCCAGCTTTAGAGATGCTCATGCCAAGCCACTGGCTAGGTGGCCTGGACATGAGGAGGGAGCAGGGCCTTGTCAGATGCTCATCTGATGCTCCTGGAAGTTGGTTTGCAGAATCAGACCCCAAAGTTCTCACTTTTTAGAGTCCATTTTTATAGGAATTTCTTCCTATGCCAGTCTGTGGAAATTGCTTCATCATGCTATTGCTGAATCAATCAGCAGATGGCACATTCCTGATGGCTCCCTGCTGCCAGATGTTATCTTGTTCTTTGGTTCTCCCATTCTTGAGGCTGTTGGGTGGATTCCAGGCTGCCCTCCGGGGGTCCTCTGGTTATTTCCACTTGACGCCTTCTTCAACCAATGGACACTGGATTCTTAGGCTGGCACCTCCCTGATCATTCAGTTATTATCCACACACATCCTCGATCTCTGTTTTAATCACAATTGTTAACAAAGCAAGATGAATACAACAAAAGGGCAGGGAGTCTCTGGGTGCTGTTTCTGTTGTTACAGAGTATTGCTTTGAGTCTCTCTCTGTGTGAGTAGTTGTTGTTACAAAGAATTGCTTTGAGAACAGACTCTGTCTTAGAATGTATTAACATAATTAGCAGCTTGCAAGTTTCACACATAGAGGAAGAGAAACAATACCAAAAACCAAGACACCTCTTAATTAGTAATACCCTGGAATTTAAACTATGGGGAATCAAACTCATTTGTGATTTTAATACAGAACTTCTTTAATATGATCCAACAATAGTTGAGATAAACCTGTATTCTATGGGCAGGTGCATTACAAGGGAAGGGAAATTAATGGTGTAGTTTTACATATGAAACATCAGGTGGTGCATTGGGAAGACTTGTTAGAAAGGCAAAGCTTACAGCAGCAGGATTGCCTGCTCACGTTGAGACCTGAGGCTGGCCAATCCTGCTGGAGGCTGGCTCTGCACTGCTCCATTAGTGCTCAGAATGTGTTTAGTTCTCACAAATTGTCCTAATTACCAGAAAATCGCCCTCCCTTTGCTCCCCGCTCCGCAGCCCCATGGTCTTTATCAGTGAAGTCCTCCTTAGTCCCAGTTCTTCACTACAAAGAGCCTGGAGGTCTGTAAAAGGAGCTAGAAACAAGCGGAGGAGCCTCTGCTAGGGAGCACTGACCACAAGGAAAAGGAGGAGTGGAAATAGGAACCCCCACAGCCAACCTTGCACCAGCTAGCCCTGAATTCCATCCAAGAACAGGCTTAGCAAAATATTTCCGAATGGCATTTTTTTCCCTTTGGACTGGCCCGGATTGTACCAAATAGCCTATGTATCCTGTGGAAGGGATCTTGGAACCCACCCGCAGTCTTCTCCATACCTAGCTGTACTCCCTATTTCAACTCATGCTGGTTGGACACTAAGCTGTTCTACTGTTGCCCCTTCTTCCGACGCCAGTGGCCCAGAGTGGACACCAGTGTCACACCCCTTCCAAGCTATCGCCGACAGCAAGTCGGCTTCCCAGTGGGGAACTCAGTGAGGTGGAGTCTACATATGTTCTATGTGTAACTTGCCTTAGATACACTCATACCCCAGTCATGGCACAGAACCCAAAGGCAGCAAATGGACAATTCCCCTTCCAGAAATCTCAGCCCACACATCAACACCCAACTTACCATGTGCCCAAAATTGTCCCTGCATAGACTCAGGCAGGAAGCACAACCAATAGTGACCTGGCCAGAGGGTCAAGTCACACAGAGGTGGCTGCGGTTTCTGAAGCGAGAGGGTCCCACGGGGTGAGAAAGGATGTTGGATAAGGACACTGCCAGAGGGGGGGCAGCACCTGGCAGAGCTAATCCCCAGAACGGCCAGGAGGAGGCTCCACCAGCGGTGAGTGCGCCCAGTGGCGCGAGCTACTTAACAGCATCAGATTGCAATGGCCTTCAGTCAGTGCTGGTCAAGATTTGAACCAATGACCTAGAAGTGAAAGGCCTCCCCCTCCCTGGGCCAGCCCCAGGTCACCCATCGCTGAGGTGCGGATACCTCTTTTTCATTTAAAAATCTGAACTTGTAGCAAAAGCACCAGCCCAGGCATTTGCTCACTCACACTCTTTCAATTTTCTATGTCCCTTCTCCCCATCCATCGGTTCATTGGCTTTTTCTGTGCAGATTATGCATTTCACTGATTTCCAGTAAAGTTAACAGAGTTTTAATATTACTCTGCTCTCTCGTGGCACAGATGTTTATCTATTTAGTTTTTCTTTCTGCTGACTTCAAAAATAATTCCTTCAGAGCAAGTATCAGCCTTTCCAAGCAAACAGTCCATCCTCTCGACCAGTTCTGATCTCTCCATGCAGTCATTTCATTACCAGACAACGTTATCTCATCATGGCTCATGCTGTTTCCTTTTGTTCTCTTCACATGACCCCAGTAGTCCATGGGTCAAGCTAGGCTTAATGGTAGAACAAATAAAAGGCATGCAGGCTTGGAGGCTGACAAAGAAAAAAGAGATGCACAAAACAGCCTGATGTGTCAAGACATAGTTTTGACTTTGACTCATGCTCTGGGTGTCGGGGGCTGATAATATTTTGACTCAGCACCTCACATATGCTATTTGAAGCAGCACTTGCTTGTTAGATTTTATTTGCCACTTGTGGGACAAAGCTAAAGAACAACTTCCTGCAGAAGCTGATTCCTTACAGCTTCACAGAGAGGCTGGGGAATGTCAGGATCCCAGTTTGAGGCTTGACTGCAGGAACACACTAGCTGTACACACAATGGGCCAGATCCTCAGCTGGGGGAACTGTTGTTGATGTCAGTGTGGCCCATTCCCAGGGGGAGGGACTCTGGTGATACACAGGCCCGCTCTAACTTGTCAGCAGACACAAATTGGAACCGAAAGTAGAAGAGAACCAGAGACAACTGAATAGGATCTTTAGCTTGTGTAAATTGGTGTGTCTCCACTGAAGTAAATAGAGCTATGCTAATTGACACCCACTGAGGTTCTGGCCAGACAATGCGATTTCTTTCTTAGTATTTTTATTGAGTTCTGCATGTTAGCAGACATTCAGAGTCCGTTGCGCTCCATGACACTGGAACCAATAGGAAAAAAATAACTGATAAAGTATGGGTGAGGTGTGTTACCCAATGAGAGCATTAAGCAGCCTCTGATATTTCAGGAAGTGTCTGGGGAAAGTTATGAAAATGTCCAGCCTGTTGAGCTTATCTGTACGTGTTTCATTACTAATCATCTCACCCGTCTGAGCAACTGAGCTTTCGTGTCCCTGTCTGCCACCTGGAAATGTTGTAAGAACCACAGAGTTCTTGAAGACCCCTGAGGCTTTATGCTTCTCCTCCACAACTTGTCAAGCAGCTCCCAAGGGAGATGTCAGAGCTGATAGGAGCCTTCCTTTGGGAAGTCAAGATCAGTGAGTGGGTAACGGGAGTAGTCACTTGACATTCTCCCCTGGAGGCTGAGGGAAAATGCCTTTGGAAACAAAGTCCTAGATTTTCAAAGGCACATGTGTGGGAATTTTAGCTGCAAAATTCCCAGTGGATATACCTTGTCCACGTGTCACAGGCATTCCTTTGCCTGCCAGCCTGAAACACGTGAGTGTTTTATGGGTTAGTGGGAAACACGTGGCTCAAACTCCTCACATTGCCTTGAAGATTTAGGTGGAATAATTAAGGGTAACTGGTATGTCCCTGGTTAAAGGGAGCTCCTTCAACTGAGGCACTGAAATAAGATGGGGAAGTGCATAAACTATGAAGTTTTTTTATCCTGTCTGGTGAGTGAAAGCACTAGCTAAATTCCAGAAGAGCTACCCGAGCATATGCGTGGCTAAGTGTAAAATCTAGGATAGATTCTCTAGGAACAGCCGCTTCTTTTGCCCCACCCCCGCCCTGCTTCTTCCCAACCCTGCTCTGCCCCCGCCCCACCGCTTCTCCGCCTTTTCCCACACTGCTCCACCTCTTCCCTGCCCAGTTGCACCCCCTCCCTTGAGCACACTGTGCCCTCGCTCCACCCCCTCTACCCCAGTGCCTCCTGACGCCGTGAAATGGCTGATCCGCGGCAGGCAGTAGGCCCTGGGAGGAAGGGGGAGGTGCTAATTGGTGGGGCCTGCTGGCTGGCAGGAGACACTGCGGGAGGGGGAGGTTCTGGTAGTTGAGCTGATGGTGGGTGCTCAGCACCCTGCATTTTTTTCCCCGGTGCACAGCCCTGGAGCACCCATGGAGTCAGCGCCTAGGCCACAAATTGTAGTTAGGAATCTGGAATGGATGGGCCAAATTGAGGAAGGAAGGTGATTGCAGTTTGTCCCCCTCACCCTAATGTTGGGTCTCTAGAGGTACTCATATCTGCTCTACCCATGTGAAAGAGAGTCTAACGACTATGCCAAGGAGCCAAAAGAAGACATAAGATAAAGTAGGGTGGGATCTCCTTTAATATACATCCTCTTATGCTTTCTTGCAGTTCCAAGCTGTGTAAGTTAGGCCAGCATAAGCTCCCTTGTACATGGGTAGAGTCAGTAGATGTGAAGGAGTCTAGCAGAGGGTAAGGGGTTCTAGCTCGCACTGCCTTTTGCATCACTTCTGAACTTAGCCCTGTTTTCAGGACTTTACAATAGCTATCTAAATGTCCAAAACCTATTAAAGTCAATGGAAGAGCTCCCATTGATATCAGCGGGCATTGGACTAGGCCCTTGAAGAGCAGATGACACCTCATGCCATGTTTTTAAAGTCATCCTGTTCAGATACAAGTCCCCTTGGAAAAGGCTATGTTTTTAGGGGGATCCTACAGAAACTTCCCCCCCCAGTCTGGAATGATTCCCTGTTTCATCAGAAATAAGCTCCTCACAGACCAGGACACATCGACTCAAAGCAGCACCAGAACAACAGGTGCAAAACCTTTAGACATATCTCCACTACTATAATGAGCAACCCCTCCCCCACCCCACAATTCACCTTTCAAGATTCATGGATCCTACGTATGCCTGTCACAAGCTAGGGTGTACCTCATCCAGTGCGCTAAATGCCCCCCCCCCCAAACAACTATGTGGGTGAAACCAGACAATCACTATGTTCCCACATAAACTCACACAGGAAAATGATAAAAAGACAAAAACACCCTATCCCCTGCGAGCAAACACTTTTCACAACACGATCTGTCTATATCTGACCTGTCAGTCCACCTCCTCACAGGCAACCCGCACAGCACTTTCAAAAGATGAGCTGAGTAGCTTAAATGCATTACTCTGCTAGACACTAAAAATCATGGACTGAACAGAGACACTAGATTCATGGTTTATTACAACACCCTAACCCACTAACCCCCTGTTTTTGTCCCATGACTACAGAAGGGTCAAAGGGCCACTTCTGGCTCAGGGGCCCTCTTATCAGCAGCCAGTGTCTGCCCTACTCCATACCTTGCTGCTTCTCCCCTGAGCCTCTCCTACCCCTCTGGCCCTCACCCTTCCTCTGGGCTTGCCGTCCCAAACTCCCTCCTCCCTGGGAGCAACCGTAGGATACCTGTCTCACCCCAACCACAGCCCCCGCCTCTCAGGGAGGGACTGCAGACTGCTTCTCCTGCAGCTCCTGGGCTTTATGCAGGCCCTGCTTGTTTCTGTCTTATTATTCCCGGCTCCCTGGCTGCTCCTCCAAGTGTAGCTTGGGCAGTTAATTGGCCCACCTAGCCACCTTAACTCCTTCAGGCTTTGTGTGGGGTGAACCCCCCATCACACCAAGGCACAAAGTAATGTAATGGCATTGCAGCCAAGGCCTGCCTGGACAATGGAGGCTGAGCTCTGGTCTCCATTTGATTCTCCACGGTCCAAGCCATGGTGGGTGTCCTGTCTGCTGGAGGAGCGTGGCACATGGTTCTCTCTGGAGGCTGTTAATGCTGCTGCTTTTCTCTACCACAGAGGGTCTCTAGAGAGCGATGGTTGGGCCTTCCCCACCCTAACAGCTGCCTCTTCAATGTCCTCAACCCCTTGCCAATTGGAAAGCTGAGCACCCAGCTCCAGACCTGCCTGCCCCAAAAAACAAAAGGTTTAAGGAGACATTTTCACATGGCCAGAGCCCAGCTTCTCTCTCTGTCGGAGCTCTCTGCACCTGGTTCTTTGCAGGATGAACTCCCAAATTGCATGGGCACAGCCCAGTGCTTGAACACCTCCTGACCTGGTTTGCATCCATGGTCAGTCAATAGAGATGCAAGTACCAGCACTTCAAATCTGGGTACAGATTTAATGCTGTAAATGGTGCCTCTAGAGAAAAGGGGGCCCTGAGTATCACTACAGTAGGCTCCTTTGCTGTCCGCAAGCTACCACAACAGGATGGAAACTGATCTGCAACCTTTGAGCTCAGCTCCCATTTCCCTGCTCTCAAAAATTCTACCCGCTGCCAGCCAAGTGGCAGTTCAGCTTTGTTCTCCAGCACACCTGGCACTTTCTGCCTGGGGAGATATGCTTTTCCCACCCCAGGAACTTGCCACTGGCAGCTCTGATTGAAATGGAGGGCAGCGGCTCACCTTTTAGATTGCTACAGCACCAGCTGTAAGTGCTTTGTCCATCTCTTCTCTCCAGATAAGTCCCTTAAGAGGTGATGCAAAGCAGCTGCTCCCTGTGAATCCATTGAGAAATACTGGGGTAGGTAATACAAGCTGCAGGACCTAAAATAAAGGGGGGAAAGCACCTGCTGGAGAGATTGGCCTCGCTAGCAACGCCGAGGTTATAGCATGGAGAGGGTGATGGGAGGAATGGCCACTCGATTAGCGCATGGGGTGAAATCGATAGAAACCTTTCAGAAATAGATGAGATGACAGTGGGAATTCGTGGGGACAGCAGGGTTTTCTTCCCCCTCTCTACACTTATTTTGTATTGGGCTGCATGGCAAAGTGAAATAGGTGACATGCTGGCGAGAAAAGATCATTTCAGAAAAAGTCAGAGGCCCCATGGAGTTATGCCAGAGAGACGGGGCACAGAAAGGAAGCCTGGCACATGTAACGGGGGACAGAATAGGGAACTGATAGCACGCTGATTAACCAAAAGGACAAAGGCTCCAGGAGGTAACAATGAGACAAGAGGCCCAAAGTTATTGGATGCTACTAAGAAACTGTGAGGCTCATTTGGGAGCAGCCTGCCTAAGGTACTTCTCTGGCCCCCTCCTCACAGACTCTGAGCACCTCACAGTCTTCAGCCTATTGATGTATTGATTCTCACAGCACTCCTGGGAGGTGGGGAAGGGAAGGACTATGACCTTCATTCTACGGCTGGGAACGGAGGCATAGACAGACCAAGTCACTGGTCCACCATCAGGCAGGGAACCTACAGCACAGCTAGGCATCTCCCATGTCCTAACCACTGGACGATCCTTCCTCTCATGATGTATTATACAGTATGGGTGGGTCTTGCCTCTGGGAGTGCAGGTGAAGGGTGTGAGTTGTACCCCAGGAACTGGAGGTCTTGCCGCTGTCGGTGCTCTAGTCCCATACTGTGGGAGAAGGTGGTACCTCCATTCGAATTCATTGCTCTGTCCTGCAGTGTGAGCTGGGAACACAGATTCAGAACTCCTCGATTCTTCTCCTGGTTCTGCCTTGAACTCTACTCTGCAATGCTAGGCAGATCACACAGCCTTATTGTGCTTCCTTGCCAAATGGGGAGGAAATGACACTCACCCCCGAGTAGCACAGTGAGACATCAACAATGCATGCTAGAAAAGCACACAGTCCTATTAAGATCATATAGGACAGACAGGTGCTAGACTGTACAACCTGCAACTGCTGCAGTAACATCTGTGATACCCATCAGTGCAAGCTGCACCCTGAGATTTGCTCCAACGTGCACATCCATAGAAAATCCAAGCTGGGAATGGTCTTGGGAAGAGTCCAGCTTTTGTGTGAGAATCAGCTGGCAGGTCCAAAGACCACTTGCCACCTGCACTAGACAGATCCTGCTGCCTCGTCCTGCATGGGTGGATTATAGCTGAGTCTGTCATTGTCATTGATCCTATAATTCTACCCTATTAGACTGTAAGATCTTTGGCGCAGCTCTCATGTTTGTACAGTGTCTAGCACAGTGGAGTTCCATTTTTGGTTGATCCTTAGGCACTACCATAATAAATGGGGTGAAGTCGCTGGGTCCATTGCCAGATTCAGAACTCAGCAGCTTTCCTGTTCATCAGGAGGTGAGTCCCCTTCCAAGAGGCAAAATGGAGTCTGGCACTCAGGCTTAGGGACTGGTCACTAACAGGAAGGTTAAATTCCTTTAAAAAAATCCCCCTTGGCCACAAGCTGGTTTCTGCACAACGGAGCCTGGAGAACCAAGAGCTGATGGTATTGATGAGAAGCTGCCTGTATGTCTTCTTCCTCCCCAGTCACTGGTAGGTAGGGAAAGATGGTCTTGAAACTGTTTTCGCACTCCCTGACCTGAAACCATTACAGGAAGCTCAGCTGCTGTGATTTCCCATTGTTTTGTCACCTGCTGTATGGTATGATATGCTCGCACAGCAGGTAAGGGGCAGGGCATGTATGTGTGCGGGTCAGGTGAGGGGGGGATAATGTAGTTACTTTTATACATCGGTGAATTTCAATGTTTCTGAAAGTGGGGACTGGCGCAGACTACAGCCAGGCATTGCACACACTCCCACAAACCTCTGCCAATGCCCCTCAGTCCCATTCCTGCTGCGCCCATTCTGCCAATCCTGTGCCCCCCAAACCGCTCTGCCATTGCACTGCAGTCCTGACCTGCCCATTTCACAGGCCTGCAAACCCATCTACTAGCCTGTAGACCCCTCTACAGGCAACTAGCCTATCTCACTAAATTTCTTCCATGTCCAAAGCAGAGCTGGAAAATTTCGGCCCTGCCTAGTTTTGGATCTGAGCTGTAAATGGAACCATAGGGGCTAGTTGAGACATGGGGGTCCTAATTCAAACCCCCCACATCACCCCAAATTCCGAAGGAATTCAGGTCCAAGGCTTCGAGTTTTGACACAGCTCCAATTTTGATGCCATGGCGAGAAATCCTAAAGTAGGAAATGCCAAATGATTAGCACTTGTCCCTCTCCTCATCAGCTGCCCCGATCCTCGCTTTTTAATGACACAGTCATTTCACCTCAATAGTCTCCACCCGTGCATTAAAGTAAATGGCACAACTCCTCTTTTTTCCCCTGGTTCAGCATTTGAGACCGTGGGGCTGAACAAGGCAGAGATTCATCATGTTTCTTTCCACTTGAGAATAGGTTGGATCTGACTCCTGGAAGTTGCTCAGAACCCTCAACGAGACGTTGAATTATCCATAAGGGCATTCGTTGAAGGATGGGATGCTTCCAAAGCTCTGGTGCTTTAGAGCTTTCCACGAGATTATTTTACCTGTCAGTGCCAGTGCTGGGGAATTTCAAAGCTGACAGAGCTGTAAGGCATCATACCCGACATGGCTGCGCCATAGCTTGTGAGGATCCATCAATCATCTTCTGCTTTCACTGACCTCAGTCAGACATTCAAGCAGCTACTAATCTCTGTGTCTTCATTCATCCTGCTATAAGAAAGCTTTCAAATGGAGTCAAGCAAATGCAAATGCAAAAAAAAAAAAAAAAATCTGCAAACATTTGTGTGAATAAAAACTGTGAGCTGAGACTCTGCATTCATTTGCCATCGCTAGTCGGAGGAGGGATTTTTGTGTTTGTTTGCAAGAATGGTCTGGCGAAGCCCAAAGGATTGCAAATATTTGTGCAGATGTGTTTGCAGGCAGCTTTCCAGCAGAAGTGTTCATGCAGCCATCTTGTTATTCATTATTTGTATTCCTGTAGCGCAGAGGAGCCCGTTGTGGACCAGGAACCCATACACAGCACAAAACAAAAAGGCAGTCTCTGTCCCAAAGAGCTTACAAACCAAGTAACCCTGAAATCACTTTAAGTTCCCTCCTATTTATACAAGTTACAGCGGCCAGGGAGCAAACAGTTTATCATGTGACTCCAGTGACCAATCAGAAGCCGGAAATAATGAGTAGCCTAAAAGATGGTTAAAGAACTAGTTCATGCACAGCCCACCAGCTGAAATAAAAGGCGGGTCAAACAACTGCTAATAATGGACAGATACATAAAAATCAAAGTCTGGTTTCATGTAACTGGCAAACAGAACAACAGGCAAAACTCACCCACTAAACCAGGGGTGGGCAAACTGCGGCCCAGGGGCCACATCCAGCCCTTCAGACATTTTAATACGGCCCTGGAGCTCCAGCCGGAGAGCGGGGTCCTGGGTTTGCCTCACTCCAGCCAGGGAGCAGAGTTGGGGACTTGACCTGCTCCGCGCATACCGGGGATCCGCACGGCTCCCAGAAGCAGTGGCATGTCCCCCCTCCACGCTACGAGTATGGGCAGCCAGGGGGCTCCACACACTGCCTCCACAGCTCCCATTGGCCAGCATCCGCGGCCAATGGGAGTTGCAGGGACAGTGCCTGCAGACAGGGCAGTACGCAGAGCCACCTGGCTGTGCCTCCACATAGGAGTCGGAGAGAGGACATGCTGCTACTTCTGGGAGCTGTTTGAGGTAAGTGCCACCCAGAGCCTGCTCCCCGACCCAGCCCTGATTCCCCCCTCCCACCCCCCAAACCCTTTGGTCTCAGCACGGAGCACCTCCTGTACCCCCAACCTCTTATCCCCAGCCCCACCCCCGAACCCACACCCTCAGCCGAAACCCACCCTCCCTCCCACACCCTAACCCTCAATTTCATGAGCATTTATGGCCCACCATACAATTTCCATATCCAGATGTGGCCCTCGGGCCAAAAAGTTTGCCCACCCCTGCACTAAACTATATTCTGTCCTTAAAATATGCACAGCCCAACACAAACTCCTCCTTGCACTCTTAGGGATTGAAGGTCATGCCATATTTCCCCTAGATATGCAGTAAGGTCTCAGATTTGACCCATATCCTCCATGTCACAATAATTTGGCTATTCTTACTGGGTGCCTCCACCAGTTAAACCTATATTTACTGAGCTAATGTCAGATCAAGCTTCAGTGAAACGTGCTTCAGCCAAATAACCCCCTCATAGACTCTCCCTCTGATCTCCTCCAACCTCCCAACTCTGTCGCGGAATCTGGGCCTGAATCAATGCTTACTGATGCCCAGTTCTGTAGTTTCAGGACAATGTAAGGGCATTAACTAATTAATGCTCTCAGTGTCCTGGGGCAGAGGGATTGCTGAGAGCCAGAGGTGAGGTGTCTTACCCAAGGTCAGAACACGAGCCAGCTCCAGCTGGGAACAGAAAGCAAGCGTCTGGATTCCTAGCCCCACCTTTGCTCTAATCACTGGACAATGCTTTCTCCATTAATAATACAATTAGTTTCCCTCCCAATTCAGTGTCGCCACCTCTGTCAAACAACAATTATCTCTTAGTTCATAAAACTAGTTCCTCTTGCATATCACCAGCAGAAGAGTGAATTTGTGTGGGGGGGGTGGAGGGTGAGAAAACCTGGATTTGTGCTGGAAATGGCCCACCTGATGATCACTTTAGATAAGCTATTTCCAGCAGGACAGTGGGGTGGGAGGAGGTATTGTTTCATATTCTCTGTGTGTATATAAAGTCTGCTGCAGTTTCCACGGTATGCATCTGATGAAGTGAGCTGTAGCTCACGAAAGCTCATGCTCTAATAAATTGGTTAGTCTCTAAGGTGCCACAAGTACTCCTTTTCTTTTTGCGAATACAGACTAACACGGCTGTTACTCTGAAATCTTGCATAGCTAACTCTCTGAAGTACCTCACTCCATCCCTAGTCTCATGACCAATTTACTAAGGGCATGTCTACCTGGGAAAGTTATCCTGGTATGAACTAAGGCATGAATTAAAACTGAGATTGTTCTACTGCTATAATTCCCTGTGTGAACACTCTGATTCCAGTATAACACACTCTCTTTTGAGGAGCCCCAATTATATGGGAATAAGAGTGTACTTATGGGGAGATATAACGGTATAGTTACACCAGTATAACTAGTAAAACTTTCCCAGTGTCATTGTAGAGTGTCGGTCCCAGGATATTAAAGAGACAAGGTGGATACAGTGTGAAAGATATTACCTCACCCACCTTGTCTCTCTAAAACTTTCCCATGCACACAGCCCTGAGCTAAGAAATGTAATCTCTTCTGTCTGTCTCCTGCAGGTGTCTCATACACAGCTCAGCTGTTGCCTGAGCTTTTCGGGGGCTCATTATGTTCAGGAGAACACTTTGCATTACTCAACCGTTAACGGCTTCTCCCTGGGTTAACTGCACATAGCTGCTGGTGGATATTGTAGCCAAAGGAGGAGTGCAAGTCCAGGTGGAACTGCACTGGCAGAGCTGCGTGAGGAATGTTTGCCCAGTGCCAGCTCTATGTTGGCTTAAATCAGAGCTGTCTGTCCCTCCCTTCCCTGAGCACTGGAATTCACTCACAGTTATGTGTGTGCAAAGCCTGGATTAGCCTGAGGAAAAGGGTGTTTCGTTCAGAGGGGGAGCCTGGTCTAAGCACAGATCTGGCAGCCCAGATCCAGCTTCACACAAGCCCCCTCTTGGGCAATTGCTCTGTATCTTCCATTCCCCATCTGTAACACAGAGACAAACATTCACGTCCAATGGGGGTTGTCAGGGTTAACTCGCCTGGAAGAGGGAAAGTGTTATCTAACTGCTTGGCATTATTTTGTGCATGTGCCAGATGCCCAGTCTGCCATGCTCAAGCTTCCATTCACACCTGCAAAGGTGCTCCTTGGGCGTCCCCCTGTGGATCACTGGCCTTTCATATAAAATGCGCTCAAGTTCCTCCTTGTGAGGCGCCGATCCTCCTCAGTCTTTATTACGGTAAAGTGGGAAAGAAAGAAAAAGGAACAAAATGCACCAAGTGACCAGTGGAAAACATCTTAATTGACAGCACCCTGGGAACTCAACCATTGCTTCCTTTATTTATTCCTTGGTATGTATTTCCTGTGTGTGCTATTCTGAGAATGGGGAAGAACTCTATATCAGGTTGAGAGAGAAAGATAGAGAGGTTAAGGAAGAAGAAGGGGGAGAAATTAGGGAGGTACACAGGTGGGAGGGAATAGAGTGGAGGGGCAGCTGGCAGGGTTACAGCGGGAAAGACAGGTTGAAGGTGAGGGTTTTGCTGCCATTCCCCTGTGAAAAGAAAGCAGTTGCCAGGTGAGAGCAGTGATCATTCCATTCCTGATCTCTGGTGATCTGATGGAACGGAAGTAATTGTGGATGGTGGGCATTTGAGTTGGGTTGAAAACAACTGACAACACACAGGCATTCAGCACAAGCTGGGTGGCAATATACATCCAATGTACACGACGTGGTTTAAAAGCGGGTTGCCCACAGCACAAGTGGCAAAGAAAGAGGAAAGCTAAGCATGTTGCTTTACAAGAGGGAGCAGAGAGCTGAGGAGGAGAGAGATGGGAGCACAGTATCCTTAATCCAGCTATGGGTCACGGCACCAACGCTATGATTGTCAATCCAGGCCTCAGGTAGGCTGAATCCAACTTTGCCTCTGACGTTTGTCTCCTCTCACAGGCAATTTCTCCTCCCTGGCTACACTTCTAGTCTGTCCTGCCTCTTAGATGGCACCCATAACTTGTGGAGCTGTGCTCATACACCGAGAACCCCTCAGTGGCACAAAGGGTTAATGCTCACAACTGGAGCACTGCGATTTAGCTAAAAAGTGAAAGGCGCCAGTTCTGCCATAGACACCTAGCTCCCTAACAACCCCCAGCTCCCATTCCATATGCCACGAATCAGCAATCTTTACTTAGAAGAGATTTAAGGCTCAAAGAGTCGCAACAGGCCAAGGTTAACTACATTGGCAGATCGGCTCAGGAATGGAATAGCAGAGGGGTTTGGAGGTCAGCCCTCAGGTCTAGTGTCAAACCTACAGGAGTTCAGGACTGGAGTAACAGTTACAGGGTATAGTCGAGAGTCATTTGCCAAGCTGAATGGGGAAAGCTTGCACAATCCTTGGCTTTTGCTGATGCTATTCATCCTTCATTGTACTACTGAGAACCAGTAGATTCCCACCAGCCCCAGAGACATCTGCAGACAATCACTAAGATGACTTGAATCCCACAGCTCCAAATGGCATTACGCCATTACCTGATGGGCCAGGATGACCTGACTACCACAGAAAGGCTGGGGGGAGAAAGGGTGCCAGAGAGAATGTCGGAGTGCTTATCAGTGGGCTGTATCGGCATTTAGTTATCATCATCTATGAACAAACTCCTCAGTCCCATGTCCCCCTACGTTCTCTTACCACTCAGGCAAGTCCAAAGTTTCTTGGGAAGCAGGTCCCAGCCTGTACTCCATGTTCGCCAAGCTCAGCACTTTTCCCCCAAACTGATTGTCTCTCCTCCTGCCCCTTTCTGGGACTGTTTTTCCCCTTGGGACTCCTTCAGCCTCTAGTCTTCTCGGGTGTACCCCTTCCGCCCTGTGGACTGAGCTGGGCCTGGCTAATAGAGACCCCAGATCCTTCCCACTCCCAGCAGCCTCTGAGGGGATTGGTTAATTGTAGCCAGCTGCTTGGCTTTTTCTTCTCCCCACTGGGACAGTTCACACTGCCACAATGACACAATCCACCAAGGGGAAACACCAGTGCTTACTTTGTGCCAGGGCTTGCCAGGAATGAGATTAGCAACAGCATTAGCCACGGTACTTCAGACCGTTCCAATCAACACAGCTATTGAATGGTGGGATCAGCCAGCTCGCATAGCTACAGTAATATTGTTTCTCAGGCGCCTTCTGACATGGTTCAAGGGAGCTAGACCAGCCTTGCCTGAGTCACTTCGGAGATGCTTCCTTCGTTATCCTAATGGTGTGTCCCAAGCCGAGATTCTCAGCATGTTCTGGCAGATCACCGGGTGGCGTGCAGAGAGTGAAGTTGGCTGCCAGAGTTGCATAAAATATATCTTAGATGTGCTATAATCATATTAAAACAATATTTCTATGAAGAATATGGGGTGTAGTGTCACACCCACCCTAACCCTCCCTCCTCCTTATAAGAATCCATGGGCCTTGCAGCATGTCCAGGGGGCACTGTGTCAGATGGAGAGAGGGAAGCGAGTGTGAAGATCAGGAGCTCTTCACATAACATGCCCTGTCTGCACCCCCTCTGCTATGTCCCTGGTCTCCTTCTTCCTGCACACGTCCCCTCAAACTAGGGAGGCAGTCCCCCCAGCACTTCTGATGTGAGACATCTCTGGGAAGTTCTGGGGATGCCTAGCTGAAAGTCAAACCCTGGCTCTGATGGGGAAGGGGCCAATGATGTCGTCTTTTGTCACTCCATTGGGGTCAATGTTGCATTGATCAGAGATGGAAAGATGAGCCAGGGGTTGGAGTGGAGACTGGCAGCTTCATCACACCCTGTCCTCAGAGGAAGTCCTGAGCCACTCCCCCTTTCCCTTTCCTGAGAGTGAGCACACTGAGACAGCCGCAGGTGAAACAAGTGATGATGGGACTGAACTGAAACCCCAGATCCAGAACCTGAACTTAAATTCAGCTGGAGTTGTCAGGAACAGAGCGCCAATAAATATTTTCCCTTGATTCCAGCCTGATGCTGTTGGTTCTCAATGGGGGGTCTGCAGCCCTCTGGAGGGCCATGAGCTGGTTTCTGGGGAGCCACAGGTCCCCACTGAAGCCCTGAGCCCTGGTGCGCCCCATGGGGCAGAAGCCCCGAGTCTGGGCACCTCCTGTGGGGCCGAAGCCCTGAGCTCTGGCACACCCCACAGGGCTAAAGCCTCAAGACACCCTGCCCCACAGCTGAAGCCCGGAGCCCCAAATGTGAGAGGGGGGCATGGGAAGCTTGAGGAAATACTCTATGAGAATTAAGCCCTGTCCAAAACCTTCCCTGTAACTTTGGAGAAGTTCCGATCCACACCCAACATTCACAGCTGCTTCTGTCTCTATAACAGGCCAAACCAAAGCTCTGGACCCAGATACCCCTGAACACAGGGTATATTTGGAACTAGATACAAACCCCAAAGTCGAGGATCTGGCCCATCACTACTCAAAACCAGGGAATCTGTGAGATAGGCTGGGATTTTTTTGAAAATTTTTTTTGTATACATCAGTGCTCCTGGAATGGTCGCATCCCCTACCTACCTCCTGCCTGCCCAAAAAATTCTGACTTGCCAAGCTGCCACACATAGTGCCATCTGCCTGTGATTCCTGCTCCTTGTGTGCCATTCCCAGGTACAATATCTATTAGCCTTAGTCTGGCACATGGATTGGAATAGGAAACAGCCTTAATCTATCCTGGTATTGGCACGGCTTGTGTTGCTATCATACTGCTCCCTTTGATCCCACCCGAAAGTGGGATGTCATACCTCTTCTGAAGGGGTGGGGGGCATTGATTGCTCATCTGCCATTACCAAGAGTAACCACTAGATGTCCCCACTGCTACATAGAAATGTAGTGGCAAGGCTACAAACACAGGTAAGTTGGGGGAAATGGGCTGAAATACCAGCTGGGTACCACACACCTGCCAAGATGTCTGAAACCTGTTCTGAGCATGTGTCTGTGACTTCTCCACCTCTGCTTCCAGTAGGGCCCCTGCCCCCTGATATGCCTTGTATCTGATCTCAACTGGGGGACCAGCCATGGGATGGACCGGGGAAGGAGCCTGTAAACAAAACGGAACAGGGGTGAGAGAAGGGCTCATTAAATAACTGGCGTTGAAACTCTTTGGGAGCAAGAATGAGGGGAGTTCAAAGCGTCCCTTCCCATGGCTCTGCCCCCTCTTGAGGGAGGGTTTTCCCCAAAGCTCTGAGGGGTTCAATTCCCAACAGGGCTTCATTTCCTACTCCCCACCATTCCCTTCCCTGAACGCTCCCAGTTCCTCCCCTCTCTGCCCCAGCAGTTCAATAATACCACTGTGAATACTGTATTCGCCCTGGGACACAGAGCCAGCCCCTTGGGGGTTGTCCCCATCCATTCCTGGAATCCTGGGAGGCCTCTCCTATGGATTTATAAAAAGAAAAGGAGTACTTGTGGCACCTTAGAGACTAACCAATTT
This sequence comes from Lepidochelys olivacea, assembly GCF_965140295.1. Classification (NCBI taxonomy): domain Eukaryota; kingdom Metazoa; phylum Chordata; order Testudines; family Cheloniidae; genus Lepidochelys; species Lepidochelys olivacea. The sequence goes on from NC_140424.1 coordinate 18,861,983, forward strand.
ATTAGAGCATAAGCTTTCGTGAGCTACAGCTCACTTCCTCAGATGCATATCGTGGAAACTGCAGCAGGCTTTATATATACACAGAGAATATGAAACAATACCTCCTCCCGGATTTATAGGCACTCCCTTCCCTTACTGGGTGACCCGGTGCTGCCCACACTAATACCTTTGTACCTTGCAAGCAAGTCTGAAGCAGGTTTATTGCTTTGCACTGGCGATGCACTGCAGGCAGGGGGAAATGGCGCACCCACAATGTGGTGCTTCTCTGCCAAGCTCCGCCCACAGGAAAAGCTCCACCCATGCGAGATGCAAAAAATGAGATACCACTCACAGTAGATTGTGCAGCTGTATAAAATCTGTGCATGGCTTAGCTCCACTGGGCTCCCTGAGCTTCCCTCCCTTCCCCAATGGTGGGGCTTGAATACGCCCAGGGACTCTTTTAGGTATGGCTCTCTCTTGATTGGGTGAGGGGGTTGGGGGAAGTGGTGGCTTCTTTCAAATGCTGCCCACTTATGACACCAAAATGAGACATTTCTCACAGTAAATTGGGCACATCCAGAACCTTCCCCCCGCCCCCGTTCCTTCTTATATGAAGAATGAACCGAGTAACAATGTTATTTAAATTATCATCACTGGACATCTGTGTTAACTTCTTGAGGTGAATGGGGCAGGTCACACCTCTCTGATCTATTGTTCTCTCCACAGACTCCTCTTTCTGTGAGGTCTGGTCTACACTACAGTGTTAGGTCCACACAAGGCAACTCACGTCGACCTAACTAGGGAAGTGTCTACACTTCAATTTCACTCCTGCTGACGTAACTGCCCCGCTACGCCAACTTCATAACTCTACCTCCATGAGCAGTGTAGAGTCAAGGTTGATGTAGTGAAGTCGATGCAGAGTCGGTGTACACACTGTGTCGCTTACATTGACTGCTCCTGGCTTTCAGGAGCCATCCAACAATGCCCCATGCTGACCGTACAATCGATACAAGCGCTCCTGGTGAGGACGTGCACCACTGAGACAAGGAGCAAAGTGTAGATATGCATAAGCGATGGAATTCCTCAAGCTAGGTTGACATAATTTCGTAGTATAGCCATGCCCTCAGGAACACTCTGGTCACATTTTTGAGGTTTTCTTTGCAGCTCATACACCTGGGAGACTTTAAAAAACAACAACCTGTAAGCTGAGATTGTGGAAAATGAGATAGAAGCATCAGCAAGGTGCTGGCACAGTGCCTGGATATGTTCCAGCCGTTTCTGAGTCCGTGGCCCGGCACCGGTCCCTGAGATCTCCCTGACACAGTTTAGGAAGGCTACAAGCTGGTCCGGAGTCTCAAAAAGATTAAGAAACACTGATCTAGTCCATCCCTCTGTACTGAGGCAGGATTAAGTATACCTTGTTTTCTCCATTCTCGCAGGTGCAGTTTTGGATGTGTGGATGCAGTGTTGGAGAGTCTGGTTTGGAAGCACGTGAAGTCAATGAGCTTCTAATACCAGCCAGTCTCCAGCCACCGTTAATCATAATCAGCTCAATCCCCTTCCTCTAGAGTGTAGCAGCCCTGCTCTGCCACTGGAGAGAAGCTGAGCTGTCAGTCACATTCACATGCTACAACTGAGCCCACTTAGTTTCACATCAGATAAAGAAATCAACAGCTCGAGGCATTTATGTTTTCAAAATTCCCAGCCCTTTCTCATTTCCGTGCATGTTCCTGGTTAAGCATAATCCTGATAATTCCCTTAATTGCATCAAAATACCACACCAGCTGTGGCCTTCAAGTATCTGCAGTTCTCAGTTACTCAGGCCAGCCCCCCCGGGAAGTGATAATTAGGTACAGGAAGCACATTAGAATATAATGGAGATGTTTCCTGCCAGCCAGTTAAAGGCTCTTATTATTTATTACTTGCATTGCGGTAGTGCCTTGGACCCGAACGCCATTGTGCTAGGTGCTCTACAGACCCAGAACACAGCGAAGGTCCCTGCCCCAAAGAGTTTACAAGCTCAGGTGACATGCCAAGGAAAATCATGGGCTTGTGCCCTTTGGGGCTTCTTCCAAGTGTAGACCGAGAGATGCCCGGAATGGTATTTTTAAAGTGTTATTTTCTATTTGTTTTTCATCTTTATAACAGAAGGGACAACAAAGCTTCATCTTCCCTGTTCATGCTGGAGGTCTCCTGGGAGGACTAGGTAATTGAAGAAGTAGCTTTCCCACCCTTTAATTGAATGGTCTTTTCCTCCCATCTCTTTTCAGGCATTTCAATTAAACGAGTGTTAACAAAAGCAAAGAATTCTAAATATTCTGAGGCAAAATCTCCTCCTTTCTCAACTGCTCCTTGATTTTTATGATGTCCGAATCCTACAAGCTCACCCAGGAAAAACAGATTAGGGAAAACCCACATTGCTAATGTATAAAAAAGAGCAGAAACCTTTCAGGCCTTCTGCATCCATCAGAAAGAAGTAAAAGAAAAAAATAATTATTTTCCCTTCACGGGCGATGTTTAAACATTAATCAGGTCTGAAAGCCACAGACCATGCATTCTTCAGCAACATGCAAACCTACACTGTTTGAGAAAGGCTTGGAGCTACTGACATGGCTCTCGAAAGCTTTGCAATTGGATCAAGGGTGCTTAAAAGACTCACCTGCTCAGAGAGCTCACCCTTCACTGCAATGGGTGGATTGCTTTAAGCGATGGGAATTACAGAGTTGTGATGAGACAGGAACGTGCTCCAAAGTGATTTTACCTGTGGCAAAAGCCTCTCCCCCTTTGCTTTTCTAATGGGATGACAGTCGGACTCAGACTCTAGCTCCCCCTGTAACAAACTCACACTGGGAGGTTCCTGGAAATTCTGAAACTAAGAAAAATGAGCCATCAAAGCTCAATGTTCCTTTTAACTTTGAGCTTTCCTTGATAAATGAAGGGGAGTTTGAAAAATTCTTCCCAACGAGCAGCTCATACTGCTGCCAAAGCCCCTGAATATTCTAGCACTTTGCTTTCTTTTTCAATTTCTGGTTAGTCCTAGCAGCACATGTCCTCTCTGAAGTCTGCTCTTGTCCTTGTGCAGCGGGTCTGTGAGATTCCAGGAAAGCATGAATAATACAGCGAGCACAGGGCTGTCCCTCCGGCCTGGTGAACAAAAGGGGAAAGAACTGAACTGTGGAGTTAGACTCACAGAAAACAAGGGCAGTTATTAATTATTATTAAACATTTATATTGCGGGGTGCTGAAAGCTCACAACCACGCTGGACTGCACTGTGCTAGGCACTGTACAATGAAGAATAACTGAAATAAATCTATGGCAGGGATGGGCCTCTGGTGGCCCAGAGGCCGCCTCTGGCCCAACAGATCATTTTATTTGTCTGGCCACAGCCCAGGTTGGGACAGGTGACCTGACAGCGCCAGTGCCAGGAAGGGGGTGAGATGGGCATTACGGCGGGAGGGCCGTGCCTTTGCGCAGATGCGTAAGTTACATGAGACAAGAAAGAGGGATAAAAATTGTTCTCATTAACCTCTGAAGATAGGACAAGAAGCAATGGGCTTAAATTGCAGCAAGGGAGATTTAGGTTGGACATTAGAAGAAACTCCCTGTTGGGGTGTTAAGTACCGGAATAAATTGCCTAGGAAGGTTGTGGAATCTCCATCATTGGGGATTTTTAAGAGCAGGTTGGACAAACACCTGTCAGAGATGGTCCAGATAATACTTAGCCCTGCCTTGAGTGCAGAGGACTGGACTATATGACCTCTCGAGGTCCCTTCCAGTCCTATGATTCTATGATCATGCTTTCTCATCTGCCACCAAGAGTGTACATCTCCATACAAAAACAAAAAATTTACATGTTTAAGAGCAAAAAGCAAAGTCAAACACCTGCTGAAAAGAGAACCTCTTCTTGCCTAACCTTTTGCTTAAACTTGTGGGCGATCTGTGGTGTCTGATACTTTTGAAAGAATGGATTATATTACGGTTGTCACCACCATCACGGAACCTGCAAGTTTTGCCATATATTTCAGTTTGACCCTGAAAACAGCGAGAATCTACCATACCATCCCTGTAAAACTGTTTGATTTTTTGTATTTGTAAGAACTAGCAGTGTATTTAAAAAAGAAGAAACAAAATAAACTGTCTAACATTTGTTTGCATTCATTGCCGCTCATGTTGTTTACAGTCAATCGCCTAGCAACAGTAACTAAGGATGTTACATCATGCGGCCTTCATCGAATTTCACATGGAAGAGTCACGCATGTAGAAGAAGGGGTTACAGCAACTGGTTTGAAATACAACTAGGAGAACAACAGCAAACAAAAAAAATGAGCAAAGTGGTAAAATTAAGTGCTGAGCAGCGAGCAGAGCAGTGCCCTACAAAATTCCATGAAAGCGGAGGAAAATTGTTTTGTACATTATGCAATGTCCCTGTTGATTTTACGAGAAAGGCTGGCTGTGATAAGCATCTTGAAAGTGCAACTCATTAGTGCGAACGAGAGGCATTAAAAATGGACGAAGATAGAAATGTCAAAAAGCAGGGAACCGTTACAGAGCTGTTTAATACCAAGACCAAAGAGCAGCATTTCAGGAGAAATGAAGTCTTCAAATTAACAGAAGGCTTCTGTGCTGCAAATATGCCCCTGCATGCCTTCAGCAATCCAAAACCAAGAGGGTTTTTAGAGAACAAGGTAGGTGTTCTATCATGCGCAGCTTGTCACGTTGAAGAATGAAAGGAAGAGTCGCAGTCCTGTGTAGGAATTAGCATTGCGTCAGATTAAACTATTGATGCTGAAGACAGGTATGTGATTAACATTCTTGCTGTCCCCGTCCTACCAAGCACTGACAATTGCAGGCACTTCAGATGCAGGTGAACACAAGCTGGGTGTTCTTTTGTTACATTGTGATGTTTTGGAAGCAGTCAATTTTAAAACAGCAATGGTTGAAAAATTCGCAGTCCCATTCGATCGCACCACTGCGTTTGTGACCGGTAATGCCATGTTCATGGGGAAAGCCCGGGATCAAGGTTTGGAAGGTCTGGATGTAAATGCTGTACATCTTACACGCATGGCGCATTTGCTTAACCTTGCGGGCGATCTGTGGCGGACGATACTTTTGAAAGAAAATGAATTAGTTGTGGCTGTAAAACGTGCTTTCACTCTCTGCCCTGCCAGAAACGCCTAGTTCCACATGTTTTGAACAGAAAGAGGGAAAAGTCCTTCCATCCCACCAACCCCCATAATAACCAGATGAACAGCTGGTTCAATGAGGCTCTTTATCACACTGAACACACTGAGGATTACATTTCATTTTTTACGGAGAATGGTCATAGCAGTGGTTCAAGTGTTCAAGAGACTGTTGATTTTGCCAATTCGCAGCAGTTACTGAAGAACTTCAGGTCCAAAAAGAGTTTGCACCCCAAATCATGAACACGCTTACAGCTTATGAAGAGCCCACAGTTCATGCTCATCAAGTCAAAAATGGCATGTGTGATCTTGCGTTGTGGGCAGAGAGCTGCTCTGAAATCTGCCAAAACCCAACAGCAAAAACAGCCCTCTTGGAAAGTGCCAAAAAAAAAAATCATACATGGACCCTCAACCTCCTGCTTTTGCCAACCTGCTGCCGCTTTCTTCAGTGCATGCTGTGTATTTGAGCCAAATCAAATTTTGCAAGATCACGGGATTTGAAAATCCACTGTTTGAGGACAACATCCAGCCCAGAGAGAATATCGGGCGTACTGCGGAGCAACTCTAGAATTGAGGAACGAGGAGGTTTTCCATTTCTGGAGAAGCATGATGGCCAGACTCCCAGCTGTGTCAGTAGTTGTCCTGTGATTCTTAGCAGTACCAGTCAATAGTGTGGGCCGAACACGCCTTATAAGAATGTGCTTGGGGCCAACAGAATCTGCACGAAAAATAACAATCTGTCTGTCTCTAACTTGCTGTACCAAAATTGCAACAGTTTGCAAAAGGGACTTTACTAAAACAATCAGTTATTTTGGTTATGTAGCTTTTCATTTTTGTTCGAAAAATGATTGCACAATATGTATATATAATTTCAAAATAGTTTACTTGGACAAGGAAATGAAAACTATTACACTAACTGTGTCTGTTTCTTGTAAATGTTACACAATAATACTTTATTGTTAAATTGTTACACTTTTTTTGTTGCCATGACCGTAAGCTGATTTGGTACATTTTTACCATGACTGTTTCATGAATTTTGCCTAATTTTACCATAACAATATCGTATCCATACCAGTGACACAGTGCTTGTTGCACGCAGTACAAAGGAATTCCAGCAATTTTGAAATAGCTTTGCACTAGCTTGTGATGAATTTGTACTAACCATTAGCCTAAAGAAGACAATGATTATTGCACAAGGTGGGCTGACTGCACCAGACTAGATGCTGTGCACAAGTTCTACTGTCTAGGATCACTTGCATCAGATAACCTATCTCTGGGTGACACGCTTCACTCTCACATCGGAAAGGCAGCCCTCTCATCTGGCCAACTGACCAAGCACATGTGGAATAACTGGAACTTGCATTGAACACCAAGATTCAGGTCTACCTGGAATGCATTTTGAACATACTGCTGTATGGTGGCAAGACCCCGACCATCTATAACAGACACAAGAGAAGACCACACACATTCCACCCCTGCTGTCTTTGGTTTTCCACTTTGTATTTAGAATACAGCAAAGTTCCTGATACCAAAGTACTCAAGAAAGCAAAATTACCAAGTTTAATCACTCTTCTCAAACACAGATCTCTCTGTTGGCTTGGTCATCAGCACCAGACGGATGATGGATGCATTTGAACGGATCTCCTCTGTGGAGAACTTGTGGATGTCCCAAGGCCACTGGGCCAACCTAGGCTCAGGTTCCAGGATGTTTGCAAGAGAGACCTGAAAACTTTCAACACCGACACTGCAAGCTTGGAAGCTGTGGAAAAAAACAGGCTACTTGGAAGGACTGTGCAGCACCAGGAAGTCAAAGAGGCTGAAGAGAGGTAGAGAAACGGGAAAGCAAAGAGAGTGAAGAGGAAATTGCAGAGCTAGCAGAGCACCCAGCTCCATCTTGTGGCCCTGCATGTCACACTTGCATTATCTGTGACAAGGACAGTCCAGCGAGAATTGGACTTGTTAGCCACTCGCAATGCTGCAGCACGATGCGCAGTAACTGAACTGCTTTGGCATCGCCTTTCAAGATAGACGGTTGCCACTCAGTACCTTAAAGTTACCCATCCTGGTCTCAGGATCCCGGGGGTTTAATTTCCAGCTCAGGCAGACATCCCCACACTAGCTCGGATCGAGTTAGCGTGCTGAAAATGGACGGGTAGCGGCTGTGGCCCATGCAGCCAGATGGACCAGCCGTCCCAAGTTAATATCTAGGGTTTCAGATGCAAGCCGTCAAAGCCCAGTCTCCCATTCCTCAGGAAGTATGGAGCTTATATGATCCACACACCGAGGTATCAAGTTTCTTACAGAACCCCTGCATCCATGGTGCTATCTGGGGGACTGAACTGGGGCTCTCAAGTGCCAAGAGGCCATTTGAGCTCAAAAAGTGTCCCTGGAGGTCAGTTCTCAGCAGGAGGGAGCCATTTCAATTCACTGAACTGCCTGGTTTTTTGTCAGGTGGGTTCTGCCCAGGGCTGACTCCCTGCTGCACTTTGCATGGTCTAAATGCGAGGCAGGACAATGGAGTGTCGGCTCACACATTTTGTGCCTTTCATTACACAGTAACTAGACCAAAATAAAAGCCGCCCCATCCACAGGCCTAGCACGAGCAGTTTCCTAACCCTTTAGCTGGAGCAGAAAGGAATCCCCCCCTCACCCACCACCACCCTCCTGACGTCACAGCTGTTTTAACCCACGCCTCCCCTAGACCATAAGTGCGTCTCCGCAATCTGGAGCCTGATAGCAGAGGGCCCCTCCCCATGGTGACCACACAGAATCATTCAGAGGGTTGGAAGGGCCAGGACTAATCCATGCCAGCGTCTGACTCCTTCACACAGAGCGCAGGGGGAGTGCTCACAGGAACAAAAATAATTGTCTGCTTCAGTCCATAAAAAAGCAATTACTCTTTCCTCGAGTCAGGAAGCTGATAAAGCTAGGTGTTAATGGACTGGCATGAAAAGAAACAAAAGGAAAACTGTCACAATCCTGATAACCGTAACTGCCGCTCTGAGCACAACAAAGGCAGAGCTAGGGACGAGCAGCACTTAATTGTCAGGTCAGCTGTTCAAGCCAGCCCCGGTCAGTCGTTACCATTGGCTGCATGGGCATGAAAACGAGCTGGTCACCTCAGAAGTGTGCACAGCACAGAAACATTCTGCCGGAGAGGCCATTGTGCACTGCAATGCTGACCCTGAGCTCCCCGTTCCTGGCCATGGGGGCGTGCAGCGGAAAGCCTGCACAGTGGCCATGAGACAGCTGTTCTGTGGAGAGAAAGCTTGGTCTCTGGGGCAGTCAATGCAGAGCCAACCATACGGGCAGAGTAAACAGTCACCTATGACAGCAAAATGTTCAGCCCCTGCTTGTTCAGGTTGCTATGGGCTGGCGAGGGTGGACATTTGCCAGCTATCGAGGACAGCAGAACTCTTAGCATGGGCCTGTCTCACCAGCCCTACATTCATTTTGCAGTAACGCTGCTTTGAACTGACACAGCGCATCTTCAGCTGTAGGTCTCAAAGTGATTGCTTTACCCCCATTTTACAGCTGGGTAAACTGAGGCAAAGAGCCATGAATGGATTCCGAGAAGTGCACCGCGCAAGCAGCAGAGCCAGGGAGGGAACCCAGGTCTCCTGCCTGTCAAGCTTTGACCACACTGCCTCTCCCAGAATATACATAGAAAATAGTAAAAAGCTAAGGAAAACCTGATGTTCCCTCAGATCCTGCCAGTTGCCTCCAGCCCCGTGGCTGCTCTGCCACAGGCATGTAACTCTGCCTTCAAAATGGAGAGTAAACAAACCCTCCGGTGAACTGCTGCCTATGTCACTGTTCCCTTCCTATTACCTTCCCCTTGAAGCTCATCAAGAGTTCATCTTTCATTGGATTTTTACTATAAACACATGTGACACAAACGGATTAAACTACAAACAGCAAGACAGCTAACCCGTCCTTTAGGGCTGGTGTCAGACCCTTTCCCCGCTCTTGTGGAGTGTCAAGTATCATGCAAAAAATTGAAGACTCTCCTTCCATCAGGAGTGTGTACCGGGTGCCACAGCGAATCCCCCGCCAGCAGGGATGGCAGGGGTGGAGAAAGAGACATTTGAAACTTGGAATCAGATTTCAGTCATTTGCACATTTTAAAAATTACTCATTTGGGATATTTTTGCCCTGATAATCACAGTGAGGCAATCAGTAACCTGTGCAGGATGTTGACAGTTTTAGCTCGGCATCAAGCACATTGGAGATGCTAAATTTAAAAGACCTCTTGCTGTATGTGATGGAGGCAGCCCTGATCCTCTTTTCCTGTGGGCTGTAATACCTTGGTCTAATTTCATTTGGGTTTACAGTGCAGGTGCTGGGTGGTGTTGGTGTCCTGTAATGCACAGGAGGTCAGATGGGATCATCAGGTGGTCCATTCTGGCCTTGGATTCTCTGACTCTGTGACTCTAAAGGTCAGAAGTCTGGGGTCCTGTGAGCCAGGGATTAGGGCTGGGAGGGGATCCAATATGGTGGATCCAACAGAGTAAGAGAGGCTTTTTTCCTCATGGAGACGTTACATTCATTCTTTGTTGCTTGCCTTGAAGTCAGCTGAAAGGAATCCAGAGTGAATGTAGATGTTTTGCTCTTTGTGGGTGGAAAATTGAAAGAGATCCTTTCTGTACTTTCCCATCAACCTTAAATGCCAACCCCGCAGCTTTTACACAATGTATAATTAGCCTGTGGAACTCATTGCCACAAAATATCATTGAAGCCAAGAGCTTAGCAGGGTTAAAAAAGATGGAATAGTTCTAAGGATGATGAGTATATCTAGGGTTTTTAATAATAAGGACTTAAAAACCATGAGGGAAGGGGTAGAAATCCTCATGCTTCACGAACTAATAGTGTGTCAGGAAGAAACTTTCCGAATGAGTAGGTTATTCCATAACTGCCTCTGTAGAGATTCGTGCACCCTTCTCTGAATCAGTTGGTGCTGGCCACTGTTGGAGATGCTATACTAGACTAGATGGTCCCCTGGTCTGATCCAGCCTGTGTTCCTACAGGTTACAGCAAGATCAGACATTGTCATCTGATTTCATACCATCTCAGGGAGACTGCCAGTGAGATTTACCCATTTTGTTCTTTTTTTCCCCAGTAAGGGTTTTTCAAAGTTTAATCCTAGATTCATCAATTCCAAGGCCAGATTTCAAGTCCTCCATTCAGGCGGTCTCAGTCACAGAAGGTCTCATCAGGTCAAGGACTGTCTCCCACCTGTTTGTACAGCACCTAGCATAGCAGGGTCCTGATCTTAGCTGGGGCCTCTAGAAGCGACTGTAATACAAATAATTAACACTAGGAATCCAGAAGTAACCGGATACATTTGATTATAGTTGGGCAAATTTCCCATTGACATCAAGATTGTCAAAGCCATTTATCCCCAGGACTGGTACAGCACAGGCACCAACACCATGAGCTGCCCCTACCGTATCCCCCAACAATGTGCCTCAATGCTGGTCTGAGAGAGGGCGGTGGGCAGACACTAGGTGGATCAGTACTATCTCCAAGACGCAACCTAAACACCTAGTCTAATGACGTCGGCTTGTCACTTAACTGGTGTGACCAGCTTTGATGGGTGGAAAGTGCAAATGTTGGTGGCAGATGCAAAATGTTTATATGGGTAGTGGGGCCCCAGAAGGTGCTGCAGCTTGGCCCGCTGGCCCTGGGGAGGAGCTGCATGCTGGCCATAAAGGGCGGGGGTGGGGAATGGGAGGAAATGAGGTGCAGAACACTGTAACTAGAGGTGGGCTTGAGACACAGTGTGGATCCAACTCCAAACTTCCGCAGCATCTAGGGCTGCTGAGAGCTGGGGGTTTGGTTCTGTTGGTCTCATCTGCAGCCACAAAGTATTTTTGGCCTCTGATAGATTCCTAGCACACCACTAAAGGAATCCACCAGGGGCAGCAAATCAGCAGCAGAGCCAAGGCTATGGCTGCAGCACACATATAATGGTAGGGCCTGTGGGATACCAGTGGAGAGATCAGGTCTCGCCTGCAGACCACTAGAACTCAGCCTGCTGCTCACACATTTCAGAGCCTCAGAGCCGTTTACGATGAAAGAATCACCCTGGCATCCCAAATACCTGCCAGGTCCAACAGAAACAAGACAGGCTTGTTTTCCAGGGAGAATAACAGGAGGTGAAATTAAAAGCTGCTCTCAGAAGAAATGTGAGCTGAGCTCTTCTCACCATCTTTGTTTTCATTCCCGAGCTCTCCGATTTGGTCATATTGGCAGGTCTGTAGCAGGAGGGCTCCCTTTACCCATCAGCAAAGGAGGAAACCCCAAGCTAAGCTCGTCAAGGGGGAGAAAAATGTTTTTGTTGTTGTTTTTGTTTTGCTGCTTTATGTGTTTTTAAAGCTATTCCTCTTCGTTTTCAGTGCAAAGGAAAAATTAAATCCTGTGTCACGTTGCATGCAATTCCAGCACTCGTTGCGGTTTTTTTTAACTTGAAGCTTTTTCCAGGCACACACACCCCTTTGATTGACATCTTGGATGAAATTTCAGGCATCCCTGGGTAGAAAGAATACAGCTCGGCTTCAGAGCTGTAACGGTAAACCAACCCTTGTCTCAAAAAACAGCTGTCTGATCCAGCCGCACATGCCAGTCATTTCTGTGGTAGGGGTGCTAGTGGGTTAGCTGCTGCTCATGTGTATCAGTAACATGGTGTCCTTTACCTCAGCTCTTAAGCTCCAGCAGTAGCATCAAGTCCTTCATGTTATTTCACTTCTCCCCTGGCTACTCTTCACCTGGAAGGCAGAATGATCCAGTAGCTACACCACACAACTAGTAATCAAAAGACGAGGTTTCAGGCCTGGCTCTGCCACAATTTTGCTGGGGGACCTTGGGCAAAAAGTCACTTCAATGCTCCGTGCTTCAATTTTTGTTATCTGTAAAATGGGAAACTTCACTTCCGTTGTAAAGTGCCTTGAAAAAAGATGAAAAGTGCCATGGAAATTGAAATGATTAGCAGTATTGTACTTGCAGGCTGCTTTCCATGCATTCTGCATCGAGGCAAGCCCCTCCCTTGTTGAGGTTTTTCAGGCAAATCTAGTTTCATATTAGTTGGCCCGAAAGTCCTCACATTTATTCTTTACTAGCGGCCCTTCCAATTGCAGGTTCTCTTTGTGCTTAGCACTAAAAGTATTTAGAGGATTATTAAATTGTTCGTTCCTGGAAATAACTGCACTTAAAAGACGTGAGAATAATGACTGCTGTTCTTCCTGAAATCCCACGTCTTCCTACAGCAAGAGGAAGAGGAAATGAAGACTGTGATCAACATTCCAAAAAGCAGTGCTTTTTCTTATTACTGGACATTGCTTCCAAATCTAGGCCAAACTTATGGCCAACCATTAGAAAGGAAGTGACTTCTCCTGTCTCCTTGGGTTGCATGCAGAACTCCACCCTGTGCTTCTCCTCCCGCCCCCCCCGCCCCGATGTTTTTCACTGATGGACACTGAGTAATGCCCTTGTGCCCCCACCCAGAGAAGCACACGTAGCCTCTCATGAATTATGGATGTTACTGGAAATGACAACAGGTGAAGGAACATTCAGAAGAACCTTGTCCGTGTGACAAAATGTCCTCTTCCTCTAAAAAGGTCTTTGACAGCTTCCTCAGATAAGTTTCAAAACACTGGAGACTAAAATAAGCAAGACAGCTTGGTGTTGTCTCTTTACCATGTATTGACAATGACTCACCGGAGAGAAAACTGCCTACTGAAGTACTGATTTTTCACATCAAGGCATGTGGAATAAGGGAAAGCGTATCCTTAAATCCCATCCACAGTTAGCGTGCCGGAAGGAAGACTGAATGTAGTATGCAAGAGCTTGACAAACTCACTTTTTGCTTGTTTTTAATCCCCTTTGGCTCTAAGTGAAGAGCATCCAATCAGTGTTTGTAAGCAGAGATGGTTTACCATGGATGCCACTGCAAGAGGAGATGGGACACTAAGACTCCTTAAGGAGTCACTGGCTACACCTATGCTTTAAACCAGTGGCTCTCACCCTTTCCAGACTATTGTACCCCCTTCAGGACTCTGATTTGTCTTGCGTACCCCAAGTTTCACCTCACTGAAAAACTACTTGCTTTCAAAATCAGACATAAACATACAAAAGGCTCACAGCACCCTGACAAATTGCTGACTTTCTCCTTTTTACCATATAATTATAAAATAAATCAATTGGAACATAAATATGGTATATACATGTCAGGGTATAGCCTATAGAGTAGTATGAACAAGTCAGTGTCTGTATGAAATTTTAGTTTGTACTGACTTCACTAGTGCTTTTTATGTCGCCTGTTGTAAAACTAGGCAAATATCTAGATGAGTTGATGTACCCCTGGTAGACCTCTGCGTACCCGCAGGGGTACCCGTTTGCCTGGTTGAGAACCATTGCTTTAAGCAGGAAGGGAATACTCCACTCTCTCTCACTCTTGGTACTTCCACAATGGATGAAAAGTGGCATATCAAAGTTCCATGGAGATCCTCAGAACACTATACGTGGACTTAGCCAGGTCCCCATTCAGAGACCAGACTGACCTCAAAGGCCTGTTTTCACCACCTGGAACGATACTGAATGGCACATGATTCACCCCATTGCTCTCCCCAGTCTATGTTCAAACCAGCCCATCGTGTTTTTCATCATTCGTTGTGGAAGGATCTATATATACCACCTGGGTAGGAGCCCTGAGCATCCAGCAGCGCTGACTGTCACCAGCGAAAAAGGAGTGCAGTGAGGAGGTTCTGTTCTCAAAAGCACCTACTGAGCCTGATGTAATCCAGGGGTGAGCATGTTACAGCTCCCTGTCTGGGCCCAAGTCTGAGACAGTCGTGGCTCAAGTGCCTTAGCTCAAGCTCTATTGGCTCATGCTTTTAGGCTTGGAGGCATCTGGTTCACTCCCCAGTGCATTGGCTAAGAAGGTGGCCTTCTTACTTGCCCATACCTGCTCTGCATCGGCCCCCCAAAGTACAGTCATAAGATGGGTGTCCTCACCCTTGAACCAGGACAAGGATAAGAGTTACAAACAGAGATACCCTACCTCTTGCCAGGGGTCAGGATCTCTCCTGACTCTAGTCACTACTGTGACAACATCCACTTGGTTTCCTGAACAACTCTTACCACTAACAGCCCTGCAGAACGAGGCCAGCTGCAGAAGAGCAAGCTGGGTGCTGGTCTGCCGCTTGCGACATCAGCCAGCTAAGCTCCAGTTCTAGTCTCTGTACTGGTGGTGACATGCAAAGCAGAAAGCACAGCTGCAGATGCCTGGCTGAGTTGCAGGGTGATTTGTAAACAGTGGGGCATATTCATGCAAATGCCCCTGGCAGAGATAAGAAACTAGAACATTGACTACAGAGTGAACAGACAGGGTTGGTTTCCAGCTGGAGCGGTGCGTTACATGAGAGAAAACAGGGGGGAATTTATCCCCTTCCTCTCACAAAAAAGGCCCTTGGTTTCCCCACTGGAAAGTGCCACCCAGTCACCTCCAGAAAATGATGATTGATCAATAATAGTTTATCAAACATTGCAGCTTCGTTAACAACCCCTGGCCCAGTAGGATCCTGCTCCATGGCTCGGGTTCCTAGGAGCTGTGGCAATACAAATATTACATAGTCAAGGGAAATGAATGGTGCAGGGGGTTAGGAGGCAAACAGACCCTGGTGGTGCTGAAAGGGATGTGCTTAGAGAACACTCCCTGCCCCCAGGCTGCAGAACCCATGGGTGGCTGGCGGCACCTGCGTTTCTGAACCTTCTCAGCATGGGTAGGTACACCTATGGCTACACCAGACCAGAGAGGGTATATCAACACAGTAAAAACAGATAAGAGAGATTCAAATCTCTGCCCTGCATTAAAACCTAGAAAAGTTAATCTGCAAACCAGCCGAACAGAGGAGGCAATTACCACCCTGAAAAGGCATTTGTGCTTTAAAACCATCCTTTAGCAGCTCACTTTCAAAGCCTAGGTTTTTTCTGAGTGAGTTAATGTAAACAAAGTCCCACGAGGACGTCAAATACAGGCAATGGCAGGAGCAGAATAGCAAGGCTCATTTCCCATAATCTTCTCCCATGTTCTGCCGGGCTTCTGCTCAATAGTGTTCACTTGCTGGGGATATCCTGCCCTCCCCTCTCTGCCTTTGCAGAGGCACTGCATGGGGAGTGGGATGCACACAGCACTGCTCCACACGGGCTGTGACAAGAGGAGACTGTTAGAAAGGGCAGGCCAGAAAGAGAGGACTGGGAGAGGCAGGGCAAAGTCAATGGATCGGCATTTACATGGATTCCGCAGGCAACACCCCTGGGGCAGAGAGTTATAGCCATTCTGGAAGCCACTGTTCTCAGGAGTAGTTCCACAGCCTGGCTGGAAAAAATATTCCTGTTTCCCCAGGCTCTGCCTTGCAGGGAGTCTCCAACTCTTCAGGCTTCCCTCCCCTTCCCACTGCCCCCACCAATATCAGCCATTATTTCTTCGGGTTTGTATATCTTTTGTGAGAGGTTTGAGCTCTGTGTGGAGAGCTCATCCTTTCGAGCTGCCGGCTGGTGAAAAGAAGTGGTTCCCACATGGCTGTCTCGCCTGACACCCCAGGAGGAGGCAGACTCAACATTCAGGATCTGAAGGCCAGGGATGAGTGGCCAAGACCAACACGTCGCAGACCAACAGTATGTTAATCAACAGCATGGCAGATGAAAAGGCTACTGTGGCTGACAAAGAACTGCTCTGCCTCATCTGTCTAGTTTGGAACAGGCATTTATTTGTCACCACATTATTTCCATTGGACCCAGTGAAAAGTTTAAAACTGTGCCCGTGGAGAATGGAGAGAGTTACGAAGAGCAAGTTTTCTGCCTTCAAACGTTTGGCACTTGTTTTGTCCAGACTCTCAGCCAAAAGATGGATGAAAAGCTAAAAGCTGAGCAGGAGAGGACTGAAAGATGATAGACATAAAATGTCAGAGAGGCAGGAGGACAAACAATGGCTAAGAGAGGATCTTATGATGAAAAGCATTTGGAAGACACGCTAAAATAGCCCAGCCATAGAATCATAGAATCATAGAATATCAGGGTTGGAAGGGACCCCAGAAGGTCATCTAGTCCAACCCCCTGCTCAAAGCAGGACCAATTCCCAGTTAAATCATCCCAGCCAGGGCTTTGTCAAGCCTGACCTTAAAAACCTCTAAGGAAGGAGATTCTACCACCTCCCTAGGTAACGCATTCCAGTGTTTCACCACCCTCTTAGTGAAAAAGTTTTTCCTAATATCCAATCTAAACCTCCCCCACTGCAACTTGAGACCATTACTCCTCGTTCTGTCATCTGCTACCATTGAGAACAGTCTAGAGCCATCCTCTTTGGAACCCCCTTTCAGGTAGTTGAAAGCAGCTATCAAATCCCCCCTCATTCTTCTCTTCTGCAGGCTAAACAATCCCAGCTCCCTCAGCCTCTCCTCATAACTCATGTGTTCCAGTCCCCTAATCATTTTTGTTGCCCTTCGCTGGACTCTCTCCAATTTATCCACATCCTTCTTGAAGTGTGGGGCCCAAAACTGGACACAGTACTCCAGATGAGGCCTCACCAATGTCGAATAGAGGGGAACGATCACGTCCCTTGATCTGCTCGCTATGCCCCTACTTATACATCCCAAAATGCCATTGGCCTTCTTGGCAACAAGGGCACACTGCTGACTCATATCCAGCTTCTCGTCCACTGTCACCCCTAGGTCCTTTTCCGCAGAACTGCTGCCTAGCCATTCGGTCCCTAGTCTGTAGCTGTGCATTGGGTTCTTCCGTCCTAAGTGCAGGACCCTGCACTTATCCTTATTGAACCTCATCAGATTCCTTTTGGCCCAATCTTCCAATTGGTCTAGGTCCTTCTGTATCCTATCCCTCCCCTCCAGCGTATCTACCACTCCTCTCAGTTTAGTATCATCCATGTCATAAGAAGAAATGGGAGTGTAAGGATGGAGATGAAGGGACAGTTAGGGAAATAAAGAGGACACCAGGGAAGAAGATAGATGAATTGGGAAGCATTGTACACCTAACTTGGCACTCACATTTTGTCCCCAGATGGAGAAGTTTCTCGGTGATCACCCCAAGTAATGTGGCCCCTGGGATGTTTACGAAGGTAAGAATGATGAATTGATACCTCCCCAAATCTTAGCCAGCAGCCAACATGTCTATGTTTGTGTGAACCCATCTAAGGTTTCTTCTGGACAAAATGGAAGTTCAAATTTTGGAGCCCCCAAACCTTGATGATTTCACTCTCAAGGCCAGATTGATGTAAATCAGGCATAGCTTTCACCAGCTGAAGATCTGGCCCTCCATAACAAATGCAACAAGGATTTACTTTTATGTAACAATTCTGTTTTAATGAATTGCACTTCACCCCAAGAAGCATCTGAAATATTAATCCACACAGATCAACAATTACTGTATATGGACCAAAAGGGCCCAAAGGCTAAAATTGAACAGCCATAGGCGACGTTTAACATCCTTTCTTTCACTGAACCATGGGCACCAGAATATGGCTAAGATTTTAAGTGGACTCCTCTTATGGCTTTCCTTTTGGGTGGAGAGCAATTCTTAGATGTCTTTATTCCAGGAGCCAGAGAACTCTGCATAGTGCCTACATGGACCAACCTTCTGCTGTGCCTTCTTCAAAATACGGACTTTATGCATGAGTTTTTAGTGTCTGGTGCATAGATCCTTGGTAATGTGTTAATTCACTCTGAAATACTAATGCCATGACTTGGTGCGATAGCAAATCACCAGTGATGTGATGATACCTATCCCTACAGCACTGGCTCATCATTAACATGACAGCAGCAGTTGATACCATCTCACCTAATATCTGCTTCAGAAAGAGCCTTCAAAGATGCCTTCTTTGCCGTTCCTTGCTAGGATAGAACATCAGCTCTGACAATATGGAGAGGAAAGGAGAAGGAAAGGTTTGATGATTATGGGAAACACATGGCACTGGGTGGGAGAAATATATTGCTTCAGACTGCAGAGATACTTATTTTTAGCCTTGCTAATTTCTGGAGTGGGAAAAACTATTCTGTGTTATTATCTTTGTTGTTGTATTTTTAATAGAACAGCCCATTAGCTGTGTAGACTGTAGCAACTGTGTATTCCTGGATCGCTTTCAGCTCTGGTCTCTGAATAATTAATACCCGCATAATGGATCTTCTCTCAGTGTGCATGGTTTAAAGACTAGGCAAGTTATCCCCCAGCCCTTCCATGAAGGCCCTGAATAAAGCCCTTAGAAGGGTTTGGGAGACAAGGGGCCTGTTGGAAGTACTTTCCTTTCTGCTTTTAGCCTTGCAGTGTATTTGTCAGAGACTTTTGGATACCTCGCAAAGTGGGGGGAGATCCCTTTCATTCCATGGCTGGAGGTCTTCAAGGGGCCCTTGGGGCTAGTTGGAGGTCTTTGAGGGGTCCCTGGACATGGCTGGAGGACTTTGAGTTATCTTTGGTCTTGGGTGGAGACCTCTGATGGGTCCCCAGGTCAGTGTGAAAGTCTTCAGGGATGGAGAAGTAACTGTGGAGTTCTTTTGGGGTTATCTACTGGGGTATGGAATCTGATTTTTGCTCTCATGGGAACCAGCAAGTACAGGCAGAGACCTTGTATTATCATAGTGTGTGACCTGGATGTTGTCCCTGCCACACTGACTGAGCTAGGAAAGTGTTGCAACCCAACCGATGCCATTAAAGCTGTAGCAGCTTTCAGATGAAAGATCTTGTCCTGGGGTACCACCTACAGGGGAATAGGATCTTGGGGTGCCACCTGGGGTCCCGGGGTGCCACCTCTGGGGGGATCTTTGGTGCAAGAAGCTATTTGTTCCTGGTACCACCCTCATAGATCCCTGATCCCCTAGTGCAAAGGCAAGGGAACCAGACACAAATTACCCCAATTACATTTATGTTCTGCCCACCCCTCCCACAACAATATGGAAATGCAGCGCCCATGCTGCAAACCCCGGCCTGATGCCCTCAGCTATGCCCTCTGGCATGACAGAGCAGGTGAAAGAGCAACAGACAATGGCCTGTTTGGGAACAATTCTGTATATAGGTCACATTTCCTGCACTTCTCATCCCCCCCTCATTTATTACAGAAACATTCCTTTGCATGGATCTTCATCGCCGATAGGTTCATCTGCTTCCACTTCTGATTCCCCACCTCGTCACCTTGGATGAAGGGTGCTATGGTGACGAAGTAACTTATCTAATGCCGTGCAGCGAGTCAGCAGCAGAGTGCTCAGAACCCAGGAGCCCCTAAAAGCCTTATTAGTCCCACTGAAGGAAACCAAGGCAGACCACACCGATTTTTTTGCTACGTAACAGGAATCTTTAGGGTGAGCCTCCCAATTTTCTTGGAAGAAATAAATGCAAGCCGTAGGCAGTAGCTTACTCATGGAACAGATAATAATTCTTCCTTCCAGTAAGATACCTGCTGTGTTTTTTTTAACCACCTCTTATTTATTGCTGTAACTTGAAATCAAACCTGGTGATTTAAAATCTTTTGTAGCACCTCCTGAGTCCCACCCCAGTGCACTATCCCACCTGTTCTAAACTCGTTACTGTGTGACTAGCTCTGCCAGCTACCCCAGTGGGCACAGCACTGCCCTGGGTCACTCAGGACCAGGAAACTATCTCAACAGCTGCAGCCTTTGGCTAAAAGTCAGATATAATAGGTCAGAATATTAGTTCTCTGGGAACTGTAAACATTGAAACATTTGTGTCCATGTGGAGGCCAGAGTCACTGCAAAGGAGCTGTATACTCTGTTCATCCAAGCAGATGTATGAGAGAGAATCCCTGCCAACCTGGGACTGTGATCATGGGATGAGCCATATTTCAGTCTGTGACAGACTGCTGGGGAGGGGTGGGGGAGACACCACTCCTGAGATTTCTCTGCACCAAGCCTTGGTTCAGAATCACTTTATCATGAGCAAAATTACAGTGAAACTGGTCCCATAGGTTTACGCTTCGTCCAGCCAATAGATAGACCAATTGTCTCTGCTCTGCTTTGCACTTGATTTCCTTTCCCGCGGAGCTCTCCTCTTGGATCAATGCCTGCAAGCCAGCCAGCACACACAGTGTCATTTCAAGGGCCAAGCTCAATTATTTCTGTGATAATCACTGGTTCTCCCAATGGGAGGCCCGTATAGATTTCTGGCATTAATGATTTTCTCTAGTAGCTATAGCCAAGCAGAGACAATGGCTCAAGATTCTCAGATACAGCTTCCCAGCTGGACCATTTCTATGCAACATGTTACTTTTGTTAATTGCTGGGCAGTTTTGCTTCCTTAGGAGCCCAGACTGCTTTCTTTTTGTATCCAATGTCAATGCTCCACTTTGGTTTTGTTTCCCACTTGTGCTATGGCCCTTTTTACACCCCTCTAAATGTAAAGAGTGTAGAAATGGCCCTCAGCAAACATACCCCGTGTAAAGAGGGCCCTGGCTAACTTAGAGCTATGGCCCAGGGAGATTAATTGAATTACTCATGATCACACAGGGAGTCTATGGCAGAGGCAGGAACTGAACTCAGACCTCCTGAATCCCACTCCAGTGCCTTATCCACAAAACCATCCTTCTAAGAGAGTCACCTTCTTAGAATTATAACTAATCGCTCCGTTTTTGTCATTGCGGCTTATGAAAGCTGTTTCCCTATCACAGCTGCCTTGCACTCTGTCAACAGTTATGAAACGTTCATCCGTCAGATCAAGCATGTTTTCAGCTGATACCAACGTTGGCCGAGCTGTGTGGAAAGGAATGAACTTAAGGCCATCTTTATTTCATCATTCTACCAGCTCACACAAATTGCTTTTTCCTTTGCAGTGAACAAAACCTTGTGCCTAATGAACCAATTGCTCCTCTATCAAGACTAGGAGGAGTCAGTTTTAAGATGCTTTTCCCGCCACTCTGGGAATTAGTTAATTGAGGGGATTGCAAAAAGAGCTGGGCAGGAGACTGGAGACACCCATTCCTATCAGCAGCGCTATAATTGGGGCTAAGTAAGGC
The DNA here is from genome assembly GCF_965140295.1 of Lepidochelys olivacea. Classification (NCBI taxonomy): domain Eukaryota; kingdom Metazoa; phylum Chordata; order Testudines; family Cheloniidae; genus Lepidochelys; species Lepidochelys olivacea. The sequence goes on from NC_140424.1 coordinate 18,883,170, forward strand.
AAGGCTGCTGGGCTGACAAAATCATAATTGAAGAAAGCATCAGTCAGACTCAGCCTCATATCTGAATCTCACATTTGGATCTGTCTATGGCCAAATTGCAATTCCGGGGTTAGTGTAGTTTTATTTGGTCTACATCGAGGGTTTCTGTTGAGGCAACTTCTGTAAATAAAGAAAGCACCCAAGACAGAAGGTTTGTCTTAAATGAGGTTTTCTCTGCAAAATGAGCATTGGGGACAGCTTAATAACAGTAGCTGCAGAAATAGACTCATTCTGGGTCTGTCAATCAGGCTATACAAATGGTGTCAGAAATGTGCCAACAGAAGTGACTCCAAACCCACTGAAATGTGTCCCTGTTGGAGGAGAGGCAGGCTGAGTTGTGTGCCTCTACATTCTTGGGAAGGAGGGGATATAGGCCTGCACAGGATTCCTCCCTGCAGCGGTGATGTCCTGTGTGGGGACCTGCTGTTCCCATCCCCACCTCCCTCTTGTCTCCTGACAGCATCCCTTGACACTCATGAGCCATTCAGACTGCTCTGTCCTGCTCTGTTACTTCACTCCTTTGCTTCATTCACTCTTGACGTGGCCAGAGGGAGCATCTATCCAAGGAGTTGTTCCTCTCTGTGTATAACAGGGAAGCACCGCCCTGATTACTGCTCCGTCCAGGTACTTCTCCCTCACCACGGTGAAGAGTGAGGACTTGCTACTGATGAATGAGAAGGGGATTCGTTACTCCATGCTGTGCTAATGCTCAACCTGTGCTGCTGAACGTCAGCACCCAGACTCTCTGTGATGAGACGCATCAGCACAGAGAGACGGAGGGGGCAGGAGTAGCCCTCCGGTAGGATATCCTTGCTTTTGTGGGGCCAACTCTCAGTGTCAGGGCTACTAGAATGCCATTAAGTTCACAAAAATAAATTGAAATATTTTTTTCTTTGGGTAGCAATTCCAGCTGGTCCCTACAATCCACTCACTGACCAAAGATAATGGAGATGTACTCGGGCTGTAAGCTGTTTGGGAGAGAGGGGCTGTTTTGTTCCGTGTTTGTGCACCACCTAGCACCTCAGGGTCCTGGTCCATGACTTAGGCTCCCAGCTGGTAATGCAGTACATAGAACTATAGAAATGTAAGGCTAGAAGGGATCGTGAGAGGTCATCAAGTCCAGCCCCCTTCACTGAGCCAGGACAAAGTAAACCTAGACCATCCCCAACAGGTGTTTATCCAACCAGTTCTTAAAAACCTCCAGTGATGGTGATTCCACAACCTCCCTTGGAAGCTTATTTCATAGCTTAACTCCCCTTAGAGTTAGAACGTTTTTCCTAATATGGAACCTAAATCTCTCTTGCTGCAGATTAAGCCCATTACTTCTTGTCCTACCCAGCGGCGGATTAATGATTTTGCCACCCCTAGGCCCAGAAACAATTGCTGCCCGCCCCCCCCAGCTCACCTCCGCTCTGCCTCCGCCTCTGCCTCCTCCCCTGAGTGTGCCACCGGGTCCTGCTTCTCCCCACTCCCTGCCAGTGCTTGTGTGCGAAACAGCTTCACAAAGGAGGGGGGAAAGGGGCAAACGCGGCGTGCTCAGGAGAGGAGGTGGGGCTGGGGCGGGGATTTGAGGAAGGGGACCAAGGAATGGGTGGAGTTGGGGCAGGGCTGAGGGCACGAACTGGCACCAGGGGAAGCAGTCTCTGGCTGCTATTATAAATTTGTCACCCCTGCAAATTTGCTGGCCTAGGCCTTATCGGCCTAGGCATTAATACCCCGCTGGTCCTACCTTCAGTGGGCATGGAGAACAATTGATCACCATCCTTTCTGTTACAGTCCTTAACTGTAAGACATCTGAAGACATGTAAATAAATATTAATAATAATTAATAATATTAATAATGGAGAGACTTTTCTGTCTCGTGGACTCTTTCCCCTTTAGTTTCTGAAAGTCAAATTTACCAGCTAAGACACAAGATAGGAAGGCAAAAACCCAGGATCCAGCTGAGGGAATTTTGGTCTTCCATCCATGCATGGAGCCTTCACTGCTATACTAGTGGACTGAAGTGAGGCAGTGTAGCAGGGCAGTCACCCTGCTCCGGCCCTGAAAGGGTTAAAGCCAGTCCTTGGAGAGGGCTGGGGCTGAGAGAAAAGGCTAGGCTGATTGGGAAGGCAGCCACAACTGGGGCCACGCCCCAATCAGGCCACAGCTGGCCCTATAAGAGGGCTGAGGGCCAGGAGCTGTAGAAGTCTCACTCTAGCCCTGGACTGGGAAGGCCTAGCTGCCTGGGAGCAAGGTACCTGAAATGGAGCAGTGCTGGGGAAGGGCAAAGGGAGCTGGGGAGCTCCAGCCTGATAAACCCCCAGGCTACAGGCCTTGGTGGAGGCCTACAAAGGCACTGGGGCTGCAGAGGGGCAGCCCAGAGATAGACAGAGGCAGCTGGTCCTAACCCCTTGCCGATGATGAGTGGCCATTACACTGCCGTCTGCCCCAGTGAGCAGGGGCTAGATGATGACTGGCAGTAGCCACTGAGGCAAGGTGGGTTTAGAGGGTTGGGGGTTCCCCTGGGAGGGGAGACCCAGAGTTGGGTTCTGCCCCAGCAGTACCCCGAGGAAAACGGCACCAGGGTCCGGGAGGGACACGGGGCCAGCGGCAGGCAAGACACTGGCCTGCAGAGGATGCTCCGAAGGCTGGAAAGAGCTAATTCCCAAGACTTCCAGTAGGAGGTGCCGCACCAGTGAGTTGTCACACCGCTACAGGCAGCCAACATGTATATGATCCCCATGAATAACTGATCTGGTCTGGCAGTGAGCTACAGCCTGTCTGCGGAGTCAAGAGTGACTGATGCGTCTTGGCTGGCACTAAAACATAGTTGCAGTCAAAATATTTTATACGCCATTGAGAATGACATAGATGCAAGAAGCAGCCCAGGCTACAGGCTCTAAGATGATGAAAAGCAGCAGGCAGTTGCAGGGAAATGGAAAAATAAATACCTCACTATTTTTGCTCCGCTGATTCTGACCCATCCTCCTCAGAAAAAGAATGACTGTGATGTATTAACATGGATTTTTTATGAACCTAGATCTCTGATCTAGAGAGAGAAGTAATTGTATAATCTGGGTCTTGGTGGAAAGAGGTGGAGGAGGCAACAGATATGAATATGGGATTACTGGTGAGTCCCATATTGAACCAAGAGCCCCATAGTAAATCTCTATTTTTACTGATCCTAACTTACCTCTCCACTCTTTCCTTCTGCTCTTTGAAATAAAATCCCCAAATAGCGTTTAAAACATCACTTGGGTGCAAAAATGAACAGGTTTGCTAAAAACCTAGCAACAGAAATACAAACAGCCTGCAGTGAAGTCCTCAGGAAGAAGAAGAAATGAGGCGCTCGCAATCTGTAGAGCTAAATTCTAGGAACGCAAATTAGCAATCCGCACTTCTGGACAGATAGGATGGGTGGTACGTAGCACTAAGACAATACGTGGGAGCAAAGCTCCAAGCTGGCTGTGCCTGATGATCATCATCAGAGCTGGGTGAATAGTGGAAAGATGTTTCCATTAATATTTGCTGAAATACGAAAGCAGATTTTGAGTCCACTGTCTTGCTGCCCTGTCTTATGTGCATTCCAGGAAGAGCCACAGCCTTGAGCTTAGACACCAAAAATATTCAAAGAAAGCAATTTTTTAAGTATTTCTTTTTACTGGATTTTAGATATCCAGGAAAGAATCACAGCACAGAATGAGGCAAAGGAGAAAGATGACCAAAATCAAGATTGTGCATGCGTCTTCCTAGCAGCACCAGCACTGCCAATTTTGCTTTAGTTCTTAGCAGTGTAGGGCCTATGACACACAGCTATCCAATTCTGATTCTATCCACTAGAGTGCAGTAGAGTAGGCACAAAGTTAGCCCGTTCAGTATTAACATCTCTATGATAACAACAGCTCTATATTTTGGGTGAAGAAACTGCCAAAGGGCTTGTATGCCTTGGCCAAGGCAATAGAGCATACCAGTGGGAGAGCTGGCATTCCTGTCAGTTCCACCCACACATTTATTTCCCTAGACCACACCTACTGTCCATGCAGCACAGTGTTTCATTGGGACCCCTGTGAAAACAGATGCAACAAATCCCTGCTGTAGAGTAAAGGTCACAAGATGGGCCTTAGCAACAGCCAAAGGATGGGATGGGACCATCACCTACCCTGAAATTTGGGGATCAGCCCAGCTTCTCATAGGTCTGCCCAGCCTCCTGCAAAGTCAGCATGTGAGACAACAAAGGAGTCCTGACTCCCAGTGCAGTGCAAGAACATCGGCTAGTGTCTACACTGGCCTTTCCTGGCCTAAAGCTCCCCATTGCTGCTACCCCTGAGAGTACTAGTACAGATCAGATGCAGGTGGCCACGGGCATTTGAACTACCCTCTAAACAGGGTTAGATAGCACCAGTTAAAATGCTGACATCCAACTACTCGGGGGCTCCCGCTGGCAGAGTTGCACGGGTGGTAGCAAAAATGGGAAATACTCTCGGCGAAATCCCCAACGTTGACAAAGACTTAACATCATCACAACAGCAGCAGCATGTGAAGTTGACGTGTCATGATGTGACTGTTCAGGTGTGCCGGAAAGTAGTGCATTGGGGGGCTGTCCAAGACTAGCGTTCCAGGGTGGAGCCTTATGTTATCAGATGACCTGCTTGTTAAAGAGGACTGAGTTACTCCACTCTCTCTCCCCAGGTAGCACAAACACAAGCTTTGGCTGAAGTGCATCAAATTTCCCCTCCACACCTTGGGCATTTGGACAATGTTCTTGCCAGACTCCACACATGTAATTAGCTTGCTGAACCAAGCAAGACTTGCTAGTTTAGTTTGTGTGCGTGCATTTGGATTCAGAAGCCCCAGGATCCCTCACTTAAGTGCAGAAAGGCACTCTCCAGCCAAGCAGCTGGTCTTCACCATTAGAGGAGAGAAAAATCAATGCAGGAGGAACCCTGGGAAGCAGACAGGATTAATTCAATCCACAGCCCTTGCAGATCAACCTCTCCCTTGGAATATACAACATGCCCTGCAGCTGCAGCCTTCTATCATTTAGAAATCAGCCAAAAGGGAGGAATTGAGATGCTAGGCAGGTTTGCCCAGGGACGTGCGATTGAATAATGCCTGGCCAAGCTAAAGCACAGCTAATGCTGCAGCTGGGCATGTGCTGGTAGTGTAAAGGATATGAAAAACAGGTACTAGAGAAACAGAACTCCTTTTGAGTTAATATTTCCCAGCCTGGGGTATGAATGAGTCACTCTCAGCAGCAGAATGCAAAGCTTTATAGAACTAGAGTTGAGCTGGGGGAGGGGGTGAATGTTTCTGCAAATAGCCTATCAACTTCAAGGGTAAAATTCAACTCAACCACGTTTGTGACTTTCCTGAGTTCCCTTCCGAGTGCGACTCACTCCGTGCAGTCAGCCGAAGGCCTCTGCATCCCATAACCACCCCCCAAAATAGCAATTAAGTAGCACTTTGAAGCACTGCCTAACTTGAAATTTGCATGGATGGTTTGGTAAATTTCACAGGGCACAACAGGAATCACGAAGTGTGTATCTGGTTGGTCTAATTCGCAGCAGTTGCATTCTGCCGACCAGAATGAACAAACTCGGCAAATAATTTGGAATATCAATAACTGGAGAATTTCACTATCTGTTTGCAGACAATTCACCAATTGGAAAAAAAAAAAGGGGGAATTCTTTAAATACCTTATTGGCGGCGCACGTCACACACAGATCAGGGGGCTGCCACAGACTGGAGCGTTTTATTAAAGCTTTTGCCAAAATCCAGCAAACCCACACAGGTTGCAAAATCTGCCCCACTGAAGTGCCTTCCAGGAGCACCTTCCTGAGCTGGAACCCCCCTGGCTGTGGCCCAGAGCACTGACCTCTTCAGCAAAGCTCAATCCCTTAATGGGAAAGGCACTGGAACAGACAGCCCTAACATTTCAGCCCCTTCTATGTAAAAACAAAACACTTGACACCAAAACAATAGGCACCATTTACACTAACATCCATGTTCTAACTTTTGAATGATCCACATATGATTTGCTCTGCTCGCTCTCTCTGGAGCTCACAATGGAGCGATGGTGGAAATTTGCACACAAGTCAAGCCCAGCACTAGATTAGCAAGGGCTGTTTGCACAGCAGGATAGGAGTACATTCGAATGGCAGAACTCTGCATGAAACTCTAGCAGCAAGAGATAGTGCCGGTCAGGATTGGGGTGCAGTGGGAGAATTGTATTGGGAGAGCTTGCACAGACCTGCCCACAGTACTCCTTCCCCTAGCTCTCTCCCTCAATCGCCAAATTCATGCCAAATTAACCCCAGGGCAGATGCAGTAGCCAGAGCAGTCCAGCCCAGCCCATGTGCTCAAGTTTAGGCCCACACCCTTAGGGCAGGTTTGTTAATCACGAGAAGATAGAAAGGCTCAAGATAATACAAAACACGCAGGACCTGGGCCCTTCCCTGCTTTCAGAACCCTGCCTGGCTATTGAGGGGAGCTCCCTTCCTAGCCCAACCCTACCCCTGGGTCTCTAGTGTCTCGCCCCTGATTAGGAACAAACGTGACTTATCACTCTAGGCCCCAGTTTTAAAGGGCCCCAGGGTGTAACAGACACATGGGGACGCATGCCCCAAGGCTCAGTAGCTATTACACACAAGTAACACCTCTGAGTAGCAGACACTAGGCATCCTCTGCAGTAGGAAATGGACAAAACAAGCCACATTTTACAGAAACCTCTACACTCATCTGGGGGGCACCATGGAACCCGTGCAGAGCAGAAGCGCTTCGTCTGAACACACTCTGCCAAAGCCCAGAGCAGACGTGTGGCAGCACATTCCCCGGTGCTTTCCCTGGGGAGGCTTGCATGAGACAGACTTGCCAACCAGTCTGCAATTCAGCTCAAACGTTCAAAATCCTGTTTTTCCTCTTAAAACAAGAGGCAATAGCTCTTTCAAGGGCTTGCCTCAATCACTAACCAGCAGCAAAACCAGGAGGTGATCCCTGGTCTCCAGCCTTCTGGGCGTTTCAGTTAGAATTGTGGGTATGAAGCCTCCTTCCCCCATAGAATAGCCTGACTGCGTAGCCACAGGGGGAGCAGACTGGCGGGAGCTTCACCTTCCATTTGGCCCTCCCCTGCCTACGCAGCTAAATGGACTACAGACTTGGGAACCCTAAAGCAAGAGCCCTGCATCTGGTTCCCCTTGCTTTCCCCTCGGCATCTGGCCCAGCTGCTGCCTTCTGCTCTGTTCTTGCTCTGCGGTCGTTCCAGGCCTTCCGGCGGTCTAGGGGTCAGCTATTGGATTTTTCTCCCAGAAACGGGGCCCGCATCAGACAGAACCGAATCCTCCCCTGGAGTGTCACTGAAAACCCAAAGCATAGGACAGACCCCGCACAAGAGGCTGGCCATTAAAAACCTCCGCTGTCTTTGCGAAGCTTTCACCATGTTTGTAACCCAGAGCATCCAGCACAAGGGAATGGTGCCCCCTCGACAGCACTGGAGACTGGAGTCCCTTATTTGTCCACAGACCCAGTACACCATGGGCCATGCCAGCTCCCCGCACACACTGCGTTCTGCCAATCTGCCTGGACCCCGACCTCGTGGGGTTATGGCTCGTTGCTCATTCAGTCCTTATTACCAAGGCTGTTTAGACAAAACTGCTGCGGGATGGACGTTGTGCTGCCTACTCACGGCCTTAGTAAATGCTATGGGCTGGTCTGTTGCTGGCGCCCTGCAGGAGAGAGTGCAGGGACCCTTCCACTTTCTTTTCACCCTGGCCCTGGGGTGAGCCACAGAGTGCCTGGGGAGCAGAGTTATTGCTCTCTGTAGATGCTGCTGCCACCACTGGCTCTGTGTGTGTGTGTGTGGCAATGCACACCCCACTATCTTTGTCTCTCTCATCTAGCTGCAGTGCTCAGGCTCTAGGGGCCTGCTATGGAGTCCCTATTCTGTGGACAATTTAGTATAACTACCAAGCGAGTGGAGTGAATTCACCGCTCACCATTTTAAACAACACTGTCCCCAGTGCTCACCATGGGGATTAATCACCTGCCAGTGCCCCCTTCTGTTTGCAAAGTCACCTGCGTTTTGCTCTCTCTCATGTGATTGACCTTTGCCCAGGTATGTTGTTAAGAGTTCCCTCTCTGCCCAATACCATATATGCCACTGAATATGTCTGCCAAGTGGAAGAGCATGAGGCAGACAGGGCATGGTGACCATTTCGCACATGTATCCAGCTTTGTGCCCTACTCCAGCCCAGTGCAAGGAGTTCCTCTAAGTGGACAGTGGACAATGTTCTCACCCCAGACAGGAAGATCCATGCCTACCTCAGTCCCTCTCACCCTGCCCATCATGTAACCCAGATACAGCTAAGAACTAATTCCCCTGCCAGCAGGCCAAGCAACCTGGGGTGACACGGTGGAATTCCAAATTCCACTCTGGGAACCACTCACTGACATCCAAGTTTTCCACCCTCCTGGCTCCACCCAGGCTCAGAAATTCAGCAGCCTGAAATCTGCACTGGCAGAAAAGCCAACAATAAGATCTACATGTGACTTCCCAAAGCCCCTCAACAGGCTTCTCACTGGACATGATCGCATTAACCAGGTTGCGACATTGCACTCTATATGATTTTATAAAAATATGCTAATGAGTGTGAAGAAATGTAACTGGAATATGCTTCATGCAAAAGGTCTCTTGTAAGGTATCATTACAAAGCTTATAAACTACTGAGTGTGGTCATCCTATTTGTATAAATGTATCGTTCTTGTATCTGAAACTAGAAATATGAAATATAACTTTGAGGTCCTATTGTAGTTATGCAAAGTGTGGGCCATTAATGGTGGTTTGGAATCTTAATGGCTCCCATTAACCAGGACAATTACCTGTCGATGGCTCTCTTTTACTTGATAGGTTTCAGAGTAACAGCCGTGTTAGTCTGTATTTGCAAAAAGAAAAGGAGTACTTGTGGCACCTTAGAGACTAACCAATTTATTAGAGCATAAGCTTTCGTGAGCTACAGCTCACTTCCTCAGATGCATATCGTGGAAACTGCAGCAGGCTTTATATATACACAGAGAATATGAAACAATACCTCCTCCCACCCCACTGTCCTGCTGGTAATAGCTTATCTAAAGTGATCATCAGGTGGGCCATTTCCAGCACAAATCCAGGTTTTCTCACCCTCCACCCCCCCACACAAATTCACTCTCCTGCTGGTGATAGCCCATCCAAAGTGACAACTCTTTACACAATGTGCATGACAATCAAGTTGGGCTATTTCCTGCACAAATCCAGGTTTTCTCACATCCCCCCCACCCCCATACACACACAAACTCACTCTCCTGCTGGTAATAGCTCATCCAAACTGACCACTCTTCAAGTTTAAATCCAAGTTAAACCAGAACATCTGGGGGGGGGGGGTAGGAAAAAACAAGAGGAAACAGGCTACCTTGCATAATGACTTAGCCACTCCCAGTCTCTATTTAAGCCTAAATTAATAGTATCCAATTTGCAAATGAATTCCAATTCAGCAGTTTCTCGCTGGAGTCTGGATTTGAAGTTTTTTTGTTTTAAGATAGCGACCTTCATGTCTGTGATTGCGTGACCAGAGAGATTGAAGTGTTCTCCGACTGGTTTATGAATGTTATAATTCTTGACATCTGATTTGTGTCCATTTATTCTTTTACGTAGAGATTGTCCAGTTTGACCAATGTATATGGCAGAGGGGCATTGCTGGCACATGATGGCATATATCACATTGGTGGATGTGCAGGTGAACTTTACTTGTAAGTCTTCTGGTAGGGGGGCAAGTGGGTAATGAAGTCTTACAGTTACATGTGATCATATCACCTGAACTGAAATCCATGTTTAACCTGGTGTTTTTCCATTAAGAAGAGGGGTGGGAACCCAGAGGGACAAAGGATTCCCACCGTATGGAAAAGATATATAAGTGGGTAGAACAGAACAAGGGGAAGGCCATCATGAGAAATCCCCTAGCTACCACCTGAGCTGGAACAAGGGCTGTACCAGGGGAAAGGATTGTGCACAGACTAGGAAGGTGTCTGGTCTGTGAAAAAAACTTATTGAAACATCTCTGAGGGTGAGATTTTATCTGTATTCAGTTTTATTACTGTATTAGATTTAGACGTGCGTGTTTTATTTTACTTTGCTTGGTAATTCTCTTTGTTCAGTCTGTTACTACCTGGAACCACTTAAATCCTACTTTCTGTACTTAATAAAATCACTTTTTCCTTATTATTTAACTCAGAGTATGTATTGATACCTGGGGGGGTGGGGGTAGGGGGTGGGCAAACAGCTGTGCATATCTCTCTATCTGTATAAGCTTTATACAGGGTAAAATGGATTTTTGGGGGTTTGGACCCTACTGGGAGTTGGGCATCTGAGTGTTAAAGGCAGGAACACTTCTGTAAGCTGCTCTCAGTTAAGCTTGCAGTTTGGGGCATGTGGTTCAGACCCTGGGTCTGTGTTGGAGCAGACTGGCGTGTCTGGCTCAACAAGACAGGCTGCTGGAGTCCCAAACTGGCACGGAAAGCAGGGGCAGAAGTAGTCTTCACACCTCAGTTGACAACCCCCAGGGGGTTTCTGTGATCCAACCTGTCACACAGGTTATCTATCAATGAGCTGCCACCTGATCTTCCAGTAGGACAAAGTTCTTAGGTGGTGTCCCTTGGGCTGTGGACGGCAGCCCTATCTCTATGTCAGGAGGAAGTATCCATCGCCTTTAAGACAGCTTCAGCAGTGGTCGTACTGGCAGACAAGTTGGAGTGCTAACAGTCCCAGAGAAAAAAGAAAAGGAGTACTTGTGGCACCTTAGAGACTAACCAATTTATTTGAGCATAAGCTCAAATAAATTGGTTAGTCTCTAAGGTGCCACAAGTACTCCTTTTCTTTTTGCGAATACAGACTAACACGGCTGTTACTCTGAAACCAGTCCCAGAGAAACAAGCTATAGGCTCCAGGGCCCTTTGACCTTGACGCTGACTTATGCCAGTAGGCAGCCTTGCTGGACGGCTGTGAAAATCCCTGCATCGCTTGCACTGGTGTGGACATGTTGTGCATAGAGCATAGGAGCTGATAACATGCAGCCAGACGGGAAGCTCCACTATCGGGCAGCCAACAATCCTCCTCCTCCTCCTCCTCCTTGACTTCGACCATGGAAACAGGAACATTCCAATCCCATTAGATGGCATCAAAAGCCAGTAGGACGTGCAGTGAAGCCAGGAAATGTGCTGGAAGGGACTGGGGCCCTGCCAGTGTGAAAGCTGCCTTCTTAGGGAGGCAAGAGACGTATAATATGCAAAATTCCAGTAGGTGCTTGCCTGTCAGAGCTGGTGCAAATGAATAGTGAGACCTGTCTTGACAAATAAGTGAGCTCACTAGACTATGGAAATTAATGCCATCATGCTCCCTGAAAAATCGAGGCAGAGAAGCCCGGTCACAGCTACCCACTTTGGGCTGCCTATAGAAATATCCACTGTCAGCCCTCACTACCTGCACTGCTGTTTGAAATAAGCCTTTTGACAAGCTCCAGCCAAAAGGCTGCCATTTAAGGAGCTCTTAGCAGCTAGCTGTATTTCTAGTTAACATATAATCTGGGAGATCACGCAGCAGCAGGTTCCCAGGCAGGGAAAACTGTATTTAGTTCAGTCTTTCCCCTGCAGATATGATGCTCCGCGATTATACTAGCTCTCTAGATTCCCAGAGAAAACAAGTTACAGCATGACCAGGGTGACTATCCGAGCCCCATGTTGCCCACAGCTGAGGCAGGGACTGAGCTGTCGAGCTCTGCACCACCCAGGGGGAGGGAGGGCAGCTCTGAAGGCAGCACTGCCTGCCAGCAGCAAATTTCTCCACTCTCCTGCTGGCAGGCATTGCTGCCTTCAGCTGGCCCCCAAGCAGCAGCTGCCACTCTCTCCTCTGCTTTGCAGCCAGGACAAATGCCCAGTTTTTGGTGTAAAAGTAGGGACAGAGCTGAAAAAGAGGACTGTCCTGGCCAAAACTGGACATATAGTCACCCTAAGCAAGACCTTTAATTGTGAGATACATGTTAGTTCAGCCCACGAAATCAAATAGAGGCTTGGAGTTGGTCAACGGGAGCAGACACAAGTCTCCACTATCCAAGGGAGCTTTGGGTTACAAAAAGATGACCATGGGGGCAGAGCCAAGCAGAGAAGATGGGAGCTTTGCTAGGGGTGAGCTGATGAAGGAAAAAAGAATGCAAAACCTCTGCTTAAGATGAGCTGTCACTTTCTGAGTCACAGCAGGGACCCAGCAGCAAGTTAACAGGCCTAGAGGTAAAAATAGAAGGAAGTCCATTGATTTTGAAAAAAACCCACTAAGTGCCCATCTTGATCCTTCCCTACTGAAGAAGTTCTGCCTACAAACGTTTGGAACCACTTCACAGTCAAATGGCTGGAGCTCTGTGTTGAAATGTCTTCCCTTGAAGAGACACTAGAAGTCTTACCCACTGACATCGAGTTCTTAGAGGGAAGAGGGCCTAGAAGAGAAAAGCAGCTGGGTAGCATGGAGGATAATGCAGAGGAATAGGCAGACTGGCCATTAAACTGCAGTCAAAAAAATCAAGTGGACAGATATGTGCAGGGGGTTGAAGATTAAATCTGTGCAAAAATATCTGGATTCTGGGAGCCCTCGCCAGCCAGGGGAGCTCGCTAAGCTAAATGCTTTACTGGGAAAAATGATGCCTCAGTGTGAGAACTAAAGAGGAAAGATGATGCCACACGTGGTTAAAAGCTACAAAACTGAAACAAAATTTCATAGCATCAGTCTAATGGACAAAGAACTCTGGCTGATGATTGGAAATAGGAACCTAGGGCCTGAATCTCATTTTCAGTGCCTTCAAATGGGTATGACTGTAATTTACATCCATTTTAGGGACCCCTTATGCTGTCAGGGCAGTGCGAAGGGGGCTTAGTTGTGTTGACCTGGATTAAACCTTGTTATGGATTGAGTTAAAACCTCCTTGAAACTGATGTATGAACAACACACTTCGTTTAAGATTGATGCAAGAGAGAGAGTTAAGGGGTTCCACAAGGTCTAATAGAGCCTGCCCAGAAACTAACACCACATGGGCAGAAGGTTCCATTGGGTATTGCTCTGACTTGGGAGGAAGGGTGTGAAAAAAGACTAGCTGGGATGAGGGGCAGACAAGAAACTAAGAGAGCCTCAGAGCCAGCAAGAAAGCCAAGCAGCAGCCTGTAAGCATAGCATGACCCTGGGAAAAGTCTAGAGACCGGCTCTAGGGATGGTTGAAAGAAACTCGGGCTGTACACAAAGAAGGAGAAGCAGGATATGATACACTCCTTGTAAATAAACAAGCTTGCATCAAACAAAATACCCGACTCCATCATAAAGTTCTACTCCTCACTGGAACATCCCCAAACTTTGACTAGTTGCTTGGGTCAAATGGGCTTACAGTTGTTATGTTCACAGTATCCACAAAGAGAGGTTAGACCAAGACATAAAATATTCTTTCTGGAAGGCTGCAACATATCAGTACTTTATTTCTTAGCATCCAGAACCCTAACACAGAAGAACCAAAAACAGAGAGCGACAAAGCAGGCTGCTCCCTAAGGCAGTGAGGCACAACTCACCCCACCTTGCTCTAGGCTGGCGTTTTGCAGATTGACTGCTGGGAAAACCCAGACTGCACACTTTTCTACAGTGCCCCCTAGCCTGCAAGGACCAGGAAACCCCTAACACTTAACGTGATAGTTTGTCATTTTAACACAATTTTCAATAGAAAACCTAAGTGTATATGAGAATCAGGCCCCTAATGTTTGAAGGGAACAGAGCCCTACTTTTTCCTGAGTTCAGCTTGGTTTTGAGTTTCACAGCAAAGAACTGATGGAAGTTGAGAGAGCACTACAAGGAGAAAATAAAGAAGGTGCATTCTTGGTTTGGAATACAGCATCGAAGCAAAAGCTGTTGGCTACATCCTTGAGGGGGTTGGGGAGTGTAAATCAACACAGAGACACAGAGCATACAGGACTTACTGGTGGATCTGACCCAGAAATGAATGCAGTCACTGTCCCAAAGAACGTACAAGCTAATATTAAGATGGGTTATAAGTGAGAACTATTGACCTAGCCAGAGGGAGGCAATGTGGCCTAGTGGATAGCGCACCATTCTGGAACTCAGGCAACCTGGGTTCTATACCTGGCTCTGCTGCTGGGTAACTTTGGGCTAATCGCATTGCCTCTCTGTGCCTCCGTTTCCCCATCCCTAAAATGGGGATAACAATACTGATCTGCTCTGACAGCTACTGATAAAGAGTGCAGTATAAGAGTTCCGATCAAGGAGAGTAAAATGCTTCTTCCTAGGCTGAGCTCTACAGAGACTCCATTAACTCCTGGGACTCAGTTACTGAATCAGGTAGCAGACAATACATTTACCCCCATACCTGACAGCTCTTTACTATACTTTGTAGCTGTGAAGACTGCAGTCTGGGTCTCCACACTGGCTGGGAAAGCTGATATTCTGTTGTCCCAAGGCACTGAAGCTACCTGTGATGGGACTTTGCTGTCTAGATAAGTATCAGGCTTTTTTTCCCAATAACAAACAGGAGGGAGCTGACGCAGTCCAGTGAAGTCCATGGATGTGGACTGGAATGAGCTACTTATACCTAATGTAAAGGGACCACTCAGTGCTACAAAACTAACACTCTATTCCCAGGACCAAAGGCGGGGAACAGACTGCTTTATTCAAGTACATCACAAATAAACAGTGTGTGGGGTGGGGAGAACCCCCACTGACGGACACACTGTAGGGAGGGCTGGAGCATGGCTACATCCCTTGATATTTGTCCTGGTGGTGGCTATCTTCTCTATTAATTGTTCATGGCAGCAGCACAGCTGGGAAGTGACCTCTTCTCCAGAAGCTTCAGGTCTAGCATCAGATCCTCCTGTAGTAGGAAGAGGGCCTGAAATTTAAGCCCGTGTATCAGAGGCCTGGTATGAGGCCTGAAGCCTGGGCTAAAGTAGTGGTCAAAACTTTGCTAATATAAAGCAACATCAGGCTGTGAGCGAGAGGCAAGCTCTGCTCTCAGAATCTGTCAAGAACAGGGCTGATATTACAGAAACACACGTTCCTAAGAAGCGTTAGGCACAGAGCACTCACGCAAACACATTCCAGAAGGGTGGTATGAGAACACCTCGATACCAACACATTCCCGAAAGAGAACAGGAACACGCTAACCCATCCTAAAGATACGCTCAGGATGACAGTGTGATGGATAGAGATGTACAAGGTGATGGGTGGTAACTGGCTACGTCAGAGGGTGTCAGCTAACTACGTCAGAGGGGCAGTACGTAACTGGTTTGTATTGATGTATAAAATGGAGTCTCAGAGGCAGTGTCTCTGTCTGGCCAAGAGGAGAATGGAAAGTCCCTGCCATTTACTGAGCCTGGCCATTGTTACGGGCATACATGTGTCAATGTACCTGGAACCACTGAGCTGGTGCATTAGCACCGTGTCTCATCGGCAATAAACCTGACCAAGTTCCTTCGCTATGAACCAAGCCTGTGGATTTATTGGGCAGTTCGATCGGAGCCTGCTGTACGGGCTATCACACGCACGCAGCCAAACATCTATAAATATCTGACCACAGCTCTCACTACCCTCCAGGCAGGGCAGGTATTTTGCTTAGGCACTGGGAGAGTCTCCCCAGTAGAATTTGCCAGGAAGGGGGATCCCTGTACATCTCATACCTCCTCTCCTGAGCCTTCTATACCCCAGTAAACCAGCTTCCATGCAGGCTTGAAATTACTGGAGGTTACTCCATGATGGAAGAATGAGCATTTATCAGAGAACATTTTGGTCAAGTTGTGGACTGCAGAGCTACCCTGTGCATTGATCTGCTCCTGAATGTCTGTGTCGTCCCAGATCTTTCATCTTCTGACATTTGAATGCACAAGTTCAGAGCTGTAACCTTTAAAATGTTAGCATTCTGTCAGTCAGAAAGGGGACAACTGCTCATCTAGGGGAAAAGGGAATGCAGTGTCTCCGTGGCATTTTCATTTGGCTTTAGGTGATTAAAAATAGGATAAAGAGTACTGAATAAAACCAGGTGTGCTTTATCTTCAGTGGCAAACACTACTCCAGAGCTGTTCCTGGGAAGAGAGACATTGATGTCACCAACACAGTGCATGCTGGGAAGGTCAGCAAAAGCAGGATATTGGGGCTGGGGTAGAGAAGAGTAGTCCTTTTATAACTTGAAAAAAATTAAATAATTTTGCTGTAGCTCCTGAATTCCTTCAAATTAGGGGGCAGAAAAAGTAGAAGCACCATCATGTGAATCAGTTATAACTGGGCTGTATAAAGGCTGTACATTCAGAGATCTTCCTTTGCCATGGTCCCATGACTGGGCATAGAACTGCTCAAAAATTAAATGTTCTTTTCTCAGGAAATTTTGACATTTCAAAATTACTCGCTGTTCCCAATCGTGACAAAAAGTTGAAATAGTGTAAAAAAATAAAATAAAATAAAAGCCATTCTGACAAGTTCTGAATCAGTAATGTTTCAATGGCATAATGTTGACATTTTAAATCACAATGAAACATTCTGACACATCCAAATGAAATGTTTGTTTTCAACAGACATTTCATCAGACCAGAAAGTAAAAAAAATAAATCATTGTACTCACCATTTTCCCCACAGAAAATTTCAATTTCAATGAAACCACATTTTCCAACAGTGTATTTTTTGGTCAAACACTTTCGACCATCTCTAACACAGCAGCTTTGGTGAACGCTGATCTCAGTTTTTGAGGACATATTTCAGCTCACAGTTAACCCCACTGGGGCTGTGAGCTGTACAATTGTGGACATGACAATAGTGCAGTACCAGACATGCACATCCCTCTCCAAAGATGAAGTTACAACACCTGCAAGGCTCCCCCGAGATAAGGAATCTCCTAGGGGAAATCTCCCACTCAGAGGGGTCGGCAACCTTTCAGAAGTGATGTGCCGAGTCTTCATTTATTCACTCTAATTTAAGGTTTCGCGTGCCAGAAATACATTTTAATGTTTTTAGAAGGTCTCTTTCTATGAGTCTTTAATGTATAACTAAACTATTGTTGTATGTAAAGTAAATAAGGTTTTTAAAATGTTTAAGAAGCTTCATTTAAAATTAATTAAAATGCAGAGCCCCCCGGTACGGTGGCCACTAAAATCAGCTTACGTGCCGCCTTTGGCACGCATGCCATAGGTTGCCTACCCCTGGAATAGAGAGATGAGATATACAGAGATCCCCCTTCCTGGGAAATTATACCATAACTACAGTGGGGGCTTTCAATAGACACAAAATATGTATTGGATGCCTTCTCTAAGACTCCAGAGATAAATCTCAGGGGATTGTTCCTTCGCCGCTGAGAGTGGGGATATGATACAGCATCTAAGAGGGACTCTTTACTTTTCCCCTAGGCAGAGAGAAATAAAACTTTAGGGAGACTCATCAAAGGCAATGGCAAAACTCCCATTGACCAGGATTTGGTCCAAGGTCCTTTGGCTTCTATAGGCCACTTTATTGAAAGAATGTATTGAAAATCCCCAGCAAAGGGAGCCCAAAGACCCTTGAGTGGATGGACTGAGCTGCTTCTCTTAAAATAAAATAAACTTCCTCGCATACCCTAGGCAACTGAAAACTTCTCTCCTACTGTCCTCGAGGCATTTATTATCTGCCCAGAGATGAACCAAGAGACATTCTGGTAAGAGAACAGCAAATACAAGGTGAATTTCACCCGTGGTCAGAGTGCCTCTAAATAGCTGTCACATAAAGCGACTGGGCTCCAGGAGAGCTGGGCATTATTGTTATTAGGATATTATCTACACATGCAGCTGAGCCCTTGGTTAATTCATCTGAGCAACATGAGACAGTTCTGCGGTGTAAGCACGATCCAGCAGACTCGTTGTCAGAGAAGAGACAAGGCAACACGGGAGAAAATCTGGCAGGATAAAATAGATGCAACTGGGGAGTGTTCATCATCAGAATAATCATTAGACTAGAGGGTGCAGACCAACCCATAAGGTACAATACACAAGCAGCTGCAGCTGCCGATCCAGTGTAAGAAAACAATTGCTTTGTCCAGCTTGTCCATTCTTTTCCTGAGGCCCAGTTTGACCAATCACATTTCCGGCTACCACAGGGCTCATCTGAAAGCTGGTTTGGGTAAAAGTGGGGCTGTCTTAGGGCCAAGACTGGGTCTGACATGGGGCATTTATCATTTCAGGTGGAAATCCCATGAGGCTTGGTGACGTCACACATTTCCAAATCCAAACCAGGACATGCTTAGCGGGTTTGACTGAGTTCCTCTTCGATTTATTTTTTTCCCATTCGACCCTGAGACTCCGAGCACCAGATGGGGCTGCAACCCCACATCAATCCATATCAGATCCCTACACACCAAACCTGCTGAGTTGCACTCAGCTCTATGCGCAGCCCATTTCCAAGCCTTTAAGGAGGCCTGGCTGGGTTTGGTAAGTTACGGGTGAGCATCTGGACATCCGGGGGATTATCTGAACTGAGCCATTCTGGGCATTCACTCACCACTGATCAGAAAAATACAGCTGTGAGTTTTCACCCAACTGAGAGAAACCCTCTGTTCCCATTCCCGGTCCTCACGGTCTCTCTGTACACTCTTTTCTCCAACCCACCACCGGCTCCAGCTGTTTATTCACCAGGGCAACAGGTTGTTGCCATCACTTCTGATGGCACTGATCAACAGGAAGCACTAAATCAGCGCAGTGACAGGCAGGCAGACTCATGGCAGGGCTAGGAGAGCAGGGACAAGCTCAGGGCAGCCCACAAAGCGCCAGAGAAACATTTCATCTTCCAAGAGGTTCACACAAGAGAGCCTTGAAAAAATCAGAGACGTCTGTCCAGCCTCTACTGCCTACATCCCAGGCTCTTTAATGTATTTGGAGCTGCTTCTTATCAGTTTCCCTTTAAATTCCCTTTACACAGAGAAAGCAGAGACGAAGAAGAGATAGGTTCATGCCAAATTAGTACCTATTTCTGCAAAAAGAAAAGGAGTACTTGTGGCACCTTAGAGACTAACCAATTTATTTGAGCATGAGCTTTCGTGAGCTACAGCTCACTTCATCGGATGCATACCGTGGAAAATGTCTGCTGCAGTTTCCACGGTATGCATCCGATGAAGTGAGCTGTAGCTCACGAAAGCTCATGCTCAGATAAATTGGTTAGTCTCTAAGGTGCCACAAGTACTCCTTTTCTTTTTGCGAATACAGACTAACACGGCTGTTACTCTGATACCTATTTCTGGTTTTCAAATGTCTCAAAGATTGGGCCCCAGTTTTCATTCATTAAGGGTCTCCTCTCTCTTTTCTCAGCCGCCTCTGATGAGCGTGAGTGTGAGAAACAGCCAGACTTTTTCTTTTTAATTAGAGTTCATGCATTCAAATTCCCCTCATTTAGGTCTCCTTCTGCTTCCCAATGCTCAGTCCAGTCTGAAGTTCTAGGAGCTCCAGGTGATTGTAGCACTCACAGGCAATGAAGCCAGGATTGCTTAACCGATAGCAGTGCCATTTCTAATTCAGCGATGCAGCTCAACCCCTAATTACAGTGGGAATGGAGATATTACATCCCACCATTCACTGCCATTGTGGGGCATCAGCCCCTCAAGCTCATTGAGCCTAAGCACTGCTGATTTGCATTAATGCTTTCAGAGGGGATTTACTTTCCAGAATAGAATATGCAAAAATTTACAGTAAAGGCCACTGAGACACAAAGAAGCAATCAGATTTGCAGGGATATTTATAATGACAGCAAGCAAACTCCTGGCAGGGGGGTGAGGGGAGGGGAAGAAGAGCCTGCAGCAGTACAAGCTGGCTTCCAGACCAACTTGGAACAGAAGCAATCACCGCCAGAAGGAATATTTTCTGTATATCACAAGAAAGGGTTCTAATCCTACCTTTCTGTTATGCTTTTTCTCTAGACGGGCCCCATACAGCTCTAGGGGTGAGGCAATAATAGTATAGACATGGAGGTTTTCAAACCAGGCTGTACAAACACCTGTCAGTGATGGTCTGGGGTTACTTGGTCCTGCCTCAGCATGGGAGATAGACTAAATGACTTCTCGAGGTCCCCCCCAGCCCTATGTTTCTTTGATTCTATAAGAACCCTCACCAGGACACTGAGGGCACATCTACACTGTGATAAAAGACCCACGGCATGGCCATGACTGGCCCAGGTCAGCTGACTTGGGTCCACGGGGCTCGGGCTGCCGGCTTATAACATTGCAGTGCAGATGGTCCGACTCAGGCAAGATCCCAGGCTCTGATACCCCATGAGGCAGGAGGGTCTCAGAATCCAGGCTCCAGACCGAGCTCAACCATCCATATTGCAATTCCATAGCCCCGCAGCCTGCACCCGAGCCAGCTCACCCAGTCTCTGAGTCTCAGGGGTGCAGGTTTATTATCGCAGTGGAGACATACCCTAATAACCGGCTTCTCATCCCCTCTTTCCCAGTCTGGGAGGAGCAGTCCTGACTTCATACCTTCAGCAGTTTCCCAGGTTAGCATGGCGCACCCTGTGACCCTCTGTTTACAACTGATGTTGTGGGAGGGATTGTTTCAGGGCTGCATCCTTGAAGATTTAAAATAACCCTCCATAACAGAGCTCTGTTCAGCTGCAGGGAAGTGCAGTAGCAGCTTGAGTTCTGTGCCTGGCCAAAGGGTGATGTGATCCCAGCTGAATGGACATGATGGTAAAAGTGAGCCCAATAATGTACATAGGTGGCAGTGGCCAAGGAGCACTCAAGAGCACTCCCAGCGGCCCAGCTCTTCAGTGACACAGTGACCACGACACGCTTTAAAACTCCACTTTTTTACTTTCATACCAAGTTGAAAGCTTTGAATTTTGCACTCATGAAAAAGACATCAACGGCACCAGCTCCATGTAGGCAGGTACCATGTGACTTCCCACACACAGCTGTGTCCCTGCCCCTCAATCCTGACCTGACACACCTCTCATTATTCCAGTCCTGGGTCATCTTTTACTGCCTGAGACCTGGGCTCGATCTTGGTTTAAATCACAATGGACAGTAATTGGTTGATCTCAACTTAGTGAGAGCTGATGGTATTTTTATGCTCGCACCTAAATCCTCATGCATAATGGGTCTTGATCTGCAAACTCTCCTTAGTAGAGATCCAGGACTGGCACAGCTACCTGGTGCTGCAGGTAAGGACTGAGGAGCACTGAGTAAGAACCGGAATAGCAGGGGGAGCATGCAGTGGAGGGGTGATGCCCATTAACCAAGCAGAGTGTGTATCCCAGACTGGAGCAGCAGAGAATTCTGCAGGTCAGGACTGGGAAGCATTGTCATAGCTGGTGCGGGGAGCTCAGACATGCCCTATCTGTACTACAGTAACTCGGATCTCTAGCCATTATGATTGACTGCTCACTTTCAGCAGCACTAAAATTCATTGATCTATGAAAGCTAACGGGAAAAGCCTGTTTTGAGGGGACTGAAACTGCTTCTGACATTTCAGCTAGGTCTGCATGTCTTCGTTCTTCTGCTACTGTCAGCCCAATATCTGACAGTGACCATGTTATCTCTTCTATCAAGAGAAGGAATAAAGAGCTGCTTCACTCCTTTTAAATGAGCCAGTTCACTTTCTACGGTATTTCACCAGAATAAAACAGTGCGAATCAAACAGCTGCCCTGAAGGATTTGAAACTGATGCATGTCAGAATTAGCCAGCACACCCAAACCTTCCAGCTACATTCATGGGTTTGTTTTTCATGGGTGTGTAAAATGTGTGTGTGTGAAGTTGCTTGTTTAGCTCCTGGAGACACTGATTTTTTTAATGGATCGCTCATTACAAGCTTACATATAAAAGCAAAAAACAACCAACTTTAGACACATCTGAGTTGTGACTCATTGGGAAGGTGATAAGATTAGGGATATACATACACGGCTCAAGAAAGCAAAATTGTCATCTAAGCTCAATTAAGCAATTTAGCCTCTGGGCTTTCAATACAGAATGGGATTGTTGCCAGCCAATGAGCTAGCAAAATCCGCTCCAACACCCCAGACCAGTGCTTAATTTGTGCCAGGACTGAGCCCTGGCACCTCGGGGCTTGGCAATTCATAGCCCCGGAACCTCTGGGCTTGCCGCATCAGTTATTAACGTAAAACCATTGCTTGAGCCATGGCACCTCTTCATTGCAAATGAAGCACTGCCCCAGACCATGGACATGTTTCGGGATAGAATGATTCCACATGGGTTACCATCTCTGCTGTTCTGCACGCTATGAAGGGGAGACCAGAGCTGTCTTCTTCAGCAACCAACCGAAGCCAAGTACGTCAAAGCTGTGTGCAGTTTCCACAGCAAAACAGAAAAGGCCTCAACATGGGAGTGTTTTAGCATCTCCATAGAAGACTGGAAAAGGCCCTATTTCGCCTTACATCTTAACTCAAAAATGGGCAGTTCTTAGTGAAAAGTGACTCATTTGGGGCCAAAAAGTGTGACATTTTCCTAGAAAATGTGTGATGTTTCAAACAAAACAAGGCCCATTTTTTAACAAAGTGGATTTTGCATCAAAATGATGAAAATCTGTATTTTCCCATGGTTTGGTCTCGGTATACTTAATCCTACCTCAGCATGTGGTGGGGAGGGGGTCAGAGGTGGGGGCCTGGACTAGATGGCCTCCTGAGGTCCCGTCCAGCCCTACATTTCTATTATTTCTATGATTTCAGTGGAAAAAAATTAAATGGAAAGCAAACTTTCGCCTAGAATGAAATGGCAACATTTTTGGATAACGTTTTTGCTGAAAAATGGCCCTAGCTTTGCACAGGGAAAGGCAGTGATACAATAACCTGGCACAATAATTTGAAAGGTCGAAACACCACAGTGGTCATGGGAAATGTGGGTCCTTTTTCCTCGCTATCTTGAGAGGGCACACAAAATCAGTGTCCAATAGTGAAAATCTGACTGTAAACCCACGCAGCATAGGAGTGAAACATCACCACTCTGACGTGGTCACACTTGACATCCACTTTATGGAAGTGTATAGGACTGCACAAGGTGCATGGCACTGGAGAATCCGGCCCAGAATGCTTTGCTGTAGCAAGTACCAACTGGCTAACTGCTGGTGCTCGTAGAGTCTGGGAGCTCAAACCCATAGGGCGCTGAGCACTCTGGAACTGATCCAGCGGAGCACTTAAGCACATGCTTAACTTTAAGCAGGTGAGTACCCCCACTGAAGTCTCCCTCTAGGCTGCCTGTGCAGGCAAACTAGCCCCATTCGCTCCTGCCTCTGTTCCCTTCTTTGAAGCCCCTTCAAGCCGAGTCGTGAAGGGTGGATGGAAAGCACCAGGTCTGCTGCTGTGGCAGAAGACTTTCCAGAAGCTCTGAAGGTGATGGAACAAGTCAAGTCAGCTCGAATCCCCACAGCAGCAGCTGCCTTTCCTGTGTCATTCTGCAGAATGCATGAAGCTGGGAGGGAGTGCCTGCCAGGGAAACGCAATGACATGCAGGGACAGGAATAAATGAAACTCACACACGTCAATGCCGGGACCTCTGCATGCTTTGACTTTCTCTTCTTTCCACTGCTTTATCTCCTTCTCATTTTTCTTTTCTTCCATTTCCCTCTTTCATTGACTCCCAGTTATTGATTTATTACACACACACACACATACACACACACACTCTCCCCTTCTGGAGGTAAAATCCTGGCCCCATTAAAAGTCAGTAGGAACTTTGCTGTCATTTTCAGTAGAGCCAGCAGTGCCTCTTAATTCTCTCCCTTACTTTAACAAGGTAAGTCTGCCATCTTTCCCCTATTTGTCTTTTCAATAGACTTGCCAGGCATTTCTTCCCCTCCCCCTGCCCAATTCTCTCAGTCCCCTGTGATCCTCTGGGTTATTCCCTGTCACTCTACTGCTGTCCTTCATATTCCATTGTCTCTGTCCCTCTTGCGCTCACCTGTCCTTTTGCCCAGAGGTGACTCAAGATAGGCAATTGTCTAGGCTTCCAGGGGCTCTGTCACTTAGGATGGAGCTCTCCTACACCAACAAGCTGTCGGGCGAGAAGTTCCCGGCACCCACTCCAAAGCCTGGGCTGCTGGAGGAGGTAGGCCATCCTGCAGACAAATGGGGCAGCATTACAGATGGGGAGATCAGGAGGACTGACTCAGGGAAAGAGATGAGGTGATCTGCTCTTTTAACTCGGGCGAGAGGGAGCAAACCATTCTTCACCTAACCAGCTGATATACACACAGCTGGCACCATCTGTCCCTCTGGCTCTCCCCTATTTGTTTGTACCAACTTGCGCCCCCCTCCCGCATCTCCTTGTGTTCTGTTGTTTCTTACTATTGGTCTGTTCTTTTTCCTCTGCCTTCCTTTTCTGTTTTCTCTCTTCCCTCTGCTATATCCATTTTGTTGCACCTTTGCTGACTTTCTCTCTCTCCTTTCTCTCTTCTCCATTCCCCCTCTTCTCTTGTCCCTCCCATGTCTTCCTCCACCTTCTTCTTCTCCATCAGGCATGGATTCTGTTACTTTCCATTCTGCAGCCTCAGCTCCACACATTGGTACCCACTCCCCACAGCAGCCCCAGTGATACTGCACAGTCAAGAAATGTCTCCTCCCTCCATCTATCGGGGCTCAACAGTGCGATGCTGTCCTTTAAAATGAGTAAGAACACGAAGGACAAAATGAGAGACATGTTAGCAAAACCAACCGACAAGAAGCTAAAATGACCAGGTGTCATAAATCTTCACTTCATGCCTCGGCATTCTTGATGCCAATAATGAAGAGCACAGCCTGCTAGACAAAAGTAAATGTAAGTTTGGTGGGTGGTGTCTATGTAAAGCAGGACAGTAAAGAGGTGGTAAAATGCACCAGGCCTGTCTTTGAACATCTCTTTAGATCCAAGATACCAGAACTAGAAGTGGTTTGGCTCATTTCTCCAACCATTTAGCTAGACTCAGCTCACATTTAACTCTGCCAGGCAGATGAGCCCCAAATGTTGCATTTCGGAGAAATCCAGAAGGCTTTTATAAAACCGATATTAATGGAAACATTTTTGAAAATGGGACATGGTTTTGGTTGGGATAGAAATAGTCCCATGGAGTTTGTGCTTCCGAGCCCCGAGACCTCACAGCCTTGTGCTGGCGCATGAGAACAGAAGGTGAATGTCAACACAAGCTGAGCATAAAGAAAAGCCTCATCCATGATGCTCGGCTCAGTCCCAGAGTTCCCAAGTGTCCTTATCTTGCAGGGGGGAGGGGTTGGTTCTGGCCCATCGTGAAAGGGACTTGTTTAGTCTCTTGGTCCAAACTGAGGCCTTGTCTCCATGAGAAAGTTGTACCAGGACAATTCACGTCAATGTAATTAAGCTAAACCAACGGTGGGAGTCCCCACTGCAGTGCCCGCACCTGTTTCAGTTACATCGCTTGGGGAGCACTTTGTGCAGCACAGGTATGGCAGCAAGAGAAGCCCCCTGCTCTCTGGGTGCGCAGGTGCAAAGAGCTGCTGGTAGAGAGATGAACGGGTAAGTAGCATTGGTGATGAAAAGTGAGGGAGCTGGAAGAGGAATGCATAGAGCCACCGGGAACCATTGCCAGCTGGTGCCTGGGTCTCACTGTCAAAAGGGCCTCACGCCATCTGATCAGGTGAGATACTGAGAACCCTTTTGCCATTGGTTCCAATAGCCAGCATAGAAACAACAGGCTACACAGGCTGAGAGGGGGAATTTACCGCATGCTTTGAACATCCAGAGCTCTGAGCTGATTGTGCTATAAATGTCAGCTGTCCCCTGGTACTCAGACATGGCCCTAAGTGAAAAATGGTCAACACAGCTGACAGAAAGGCCATTTGCAAAAGGGTGCAGGACACGCAATCACGTA
The DNA here is from genome assembly GCF_965140295.1 of Lepidochelys olivacea. NCBI lineage: Eukaryota > Metazoa > Chordata > Testudines > Cheloniidae > Lepidochelys > Lepidochelys olivacea. Next base: position 18,909,088 of record NC_140424.1, read on the forward strand.
GTAACTCAAGAGCTATGAATGCAGCCTGGCAAAGCTTGGATAAAGCAGGCCAGCTAAGCATCATTGGTCACATCTATGCTGCAATCAGAGGTGTGACTGCAGCATGTGTAGACACACCCAGGCTAGTTTGGATCTAGCTAGCTTGAATCACAATAACAGTGAAGCTGCAGCTGCCGAGGCAGCAGTACACGCTAGAAACTTGAGTACACACCCAGGGCCCTAGTCCTACTGGGCTTGTACAGAGCAGGTGCTGTCATGGCCCCGCTGCTATTGGTACCCAAGCTAGCTAGGCTATGTCTACAAGTGCCGAAGTCACACCTGTGACTGCAGTGTAGACGCACCTTTAGACTAATGAGTCTAAAGATGCCTTTCATTTAGATTTACCATTAGAGCTGCTTAGGGGCCCAGTTCAGCAAGATGTTGAGCACGCACAACTCAGCAGCCTCCTCCAGGGCGTGACTATATGTTCCCTAACACAGGGGTTCCCAAGCCATGGGCCACAGCCCACTGACAAAGACCCGGGTGGTCCCCCAGTACAACGGAATTCTCCAAGCAAGCTCTTAGTAAATGTTTAACTCCACATGACTCAGGTAATCTAAATAAAAGCTATATAAATGTAATATTTTGACCTGTATATGGTGGACAGAGTATACAAAAAAAGTTTAAAAAAACCCGAAGCTGCAATATGTCGAGTTTAATTCTCATGAGTACAAGAGTGCGTTTCGCTGAAAGATAACCAAGAACGTACAACACAGTCTGCCATTTACAATGGTAAAAAATGACAAGCCATATTTCAATCTGACAATGGATCCATATATTTTTTAAAAACGAGTAGGGTGGACCGGTGGAGAAGAAAATGAAAGTCCCAGACCATCTACAGTGGCACGAAATGAGTCAGCAAAAAAAAAATAAAGAAAGTGATAAGAAGATACGATGACGCATATTTGAAGTTTGTACTCGCCTTTATCACATTGGAGGAGTACCCATTGCCTCAGCGGGTTTAATATAACTCTTATTTTCTATTTTTATTTACAATATTAGATTATTTTCTAATTTGTAGAGCGCATGGGTTGAGTCTTTACTTTCACAGTGCAGAAATTTAGATTTTGCACTAAACAAATTTGAAAACACAATATAGTGTTCAAAGTTGGACAACCATTTTGTTTTAAAGTAAACACCACCATGGTGTGGTTTTTAACCCTTTTGTTAACATTGTTGTGTTGCTTATTGTTCAGTTTTAAACAACATTGTGTTTCCCCCATTTGAACACCACATCTTGCTCTCAGCATTTTTTTAAAGTGTAGTTTTCATGAAACTCTTTGGGTTCATAGATCTTGCAGCACTTCTTTGAGTGCATATTGCTCGGGATTTCTAGCCTTACAATGGATTGCCTTACAATGAAAAGGAAACATGGACATTGTTTATTTACTGTGTTATCGTTTAAATGTATGCAATAAAATTAATAATTTCCCTCCAGAAGTGTTAATAGCGGGCCGCAGTGCCTATTGCAGCTGCACCGGTGGGCCTCGGGGAGAAAAGTCTGGGAACCACTGCCTAACACACTTCGGGAACATCTACACTGCAGTGAAAACCCCGCAGCACCAAGCTCGGGTCACCTGACTCAGGCTCGCAGAGCTCAGGCTTTGGCGCTGAAAACTGCAGTGTAGACTTTCGGGCGCAGGCTGGAGCCAGGGGTCTGAAACCCTGCCGTGGGGGTTGGCTCTCAGAGCCCAGGCTTCAGCCCAAGCATCTACACTGAGGTTTTCAACCCTGAAGCCTGAGCCTTGAGACGGCACTAGCAGCCCCAGGCCAGCTGTGGTCTTACCACAGGTCTTTTATTGCAGTGTTGATGTACCCTGAGAGACGGGTGGGCAGGGAAGCCACCGGTGGGAGGAACAAAGACCATTCAGATACTGCAGTGATGAAAATCCGCACAAAACCATAATAGAAAAAGAGGAGGCAGCCCAGCGGCAGCAGGAACAGGTGCCTCTAGTGGAAAAAGTCCAACACTGCAGTCAAAATATTTTCCATTCCCTTCTGACAGGGACACATAACAAGGACTGATGAGAAAAGTCACTTGAATATGCTGTTAATTTTTGTTTTTAATGAGCTTTCTTATTTATGCAGGTGTTTGTATTTTCTGGCACTGCTGGTTTGAAAAACTGTTTGTCCAAGAGGCAAGATTCTCCACACTCCCTATGAAACAGCGGTGGCTCTGACCCCATTTGTAAACCCTGCAAAAATGACTCTCTTTCAACCACATGGCATCAAAAGGCAGCGGCACACATTTACAAGGCTACTTCCTCATCCATTCTTGCACATTAGAGTTTTGAAAGGCATCAGCAGCATCTGTAGCAATTGTGCAACAAAACATATTCTAAAATAAAATAAAAGGGAAGTTTATTCCCACACCATTTAGGCTCAGTACCTGCAGTTCTTTTCCCTCCCCAAGCTCCGATCAGTGATACCCAGTGACCAGACAGCCTCTTAAAGCAATTATTATTTATTTAGGACCAAATTATTTCAGATAAAAATTTCTTAAAACAATAAGCAGACAATACACACTTCGAGCTTGCCAAGTGTCTAGCCACCTTCTATGTAGGGATCCTGCTAGGTCTAAGATTCACACAAGCTTCCCCCAAAACCACTAGCAGGGTATAATTTTGCATAATCTGTCTTCTTAACTGACAAACCAGTTCATGGAGTGAGGCCTTTAAACCTGTTCAGTCTTTTGATCACCCTCTACAGAGGAATCAAGTCAGGTTTCAACTGTTGTGATGGGGCAAGGCCAGATGGCTATAGAAAAATAGTGGGAGATAGATATATTAGCCCCCAGCTAAACAATTAAGACACCTGGGGCCAATTAGGCGATGGCTGAAACTAGTTAAAAGCCTCCCACTTAGTCAGTTGGGTGCACATGTCAGGAGCTGTAGGAGGAAGCTGTGCTGTTGGAGGAATTGAGCAGTACAAACCATTTCAGACGCAAGGAAGGAGGCCCTGAGGTAATGGTGAAGTAGATATTGAGGAAGTGGGGACTGCTGTGGGGAAGTGGCCCAAGGAATTGTACGCATCCTATTTCCAAAAAGTCAGCTACCATAGCTGCTACTATTAGGGTCCCTGGGCTGGAGCTGGAGTAGAGGACGGGCCTGGGCTACCCCCCGATTAATTATTGAGACTGGGAGACAACAGACACTGTGCAAGGGAGGGTTGCTTCTCCTCACCTCCCTTGCTGGCTTATGATGAAAATGGCTCAGTAGGCTATGACCCTTGCCTCGAGAGAGAGAAGGGCTACATGGAGGGTCACAGTGAGCCTCTGAGGCTAGCAAAATCTGCCAGGAAGCGCAGGACCCACAGAGACCAGGACAGAGCTTTGTCACACTGTTTATAGCCTGTTGGTCTCAAGGCTCCCAGCCTTGGCAAAGCTGCTGTGAACCTTCAAACTGGAGCCTGGAAGTAGCATCTTCATGCTAATAACTCAGCAATTGGCTAGTAATTGGCACCCCATGTGCTTGCTAGGAGGTTGCCCATCTAGACACATGTTGTTTTCCTGTTGGTTTTTCCAGCATTAAGTTAGACCAATACATTCATGTAGGAAAGCCCAATAACACAATGTATCTATGCCAGGACTGTCTCACTGACCAGGTCATATACATTAGCCACAGAATTATTGCAAATCAGTTAAGTGTAAAAATAAAATTAGGAGGGCCAAAAAAGAACTTGAAGAACAGTTAGCCAAAGACTCAAAAAGTAATAGCAAAAAAAATGTTAAGTACACCAGAAGCAGAAAGCTTGCTAAACAAGCAGTGGGGCCACTGGACGATTGAGATGCTAAAGGAGCACTCAAGGACGATAAGGCCATTGCAGAGAAACTAAATGAATTCTTTGCATCGGTCTTCATGCCTGAGGATGAGAGGAAAATTCCCAGATCTGAGCCATTCTTTTTAGGTGAAAAATCTGAGGAACTCTCACAGACTGTGGTGTCATTAGAGGAAGTTTTGGAATACACTGATAAACTAAACAGTAATAAGTCACTAGAACCACTTGGTATTCACCCAAGAGTTCTGAAGGAATTTAAATGTGAAATTGCAGAACTACTGACTGTAGTCTGTAATCTATCATTTAAATCAGCTTCTGAACCAGATTACTGGAAGAAAGCTAATGTGACTCCAATTTCTAAAAAGGGCTCCAGAGGTGATCCCGGCAATTACAGGCTGGTAAGCCTGACTTCAGAACTCGGCAAACTGGTTGAAACTACAGTAAAGAACAAAACTGTCAGACACCTAGATGAACATAATTTGTTGGGGAAGAGTCAACATGGTTTTTGTAAAGGGAAATCATGCCTCACCAACCTACTAGAATTCTTTGAGGGGGTCAACAAGCATGTAGACAAAGGGGATCCAGTGGATATAGTGTATTTAGATTTTCAGAAAGCCTTTGACAAGGTCCTTCACCAAAGGCTCTTAAGCAAAGTATGCTGTCATGGGATAAAAGGGAAGGTCCTCTCATGGATTGGTAACTGGTTAAAAGATAGGAAACAAAGGGTAGGAATAAATGGTCAGTTTTCAGAATGAAGAGAGGTAAATAGTGATGTCCCCCAGGGGTCTGTACTGGGACCAGTCCTATTCAACATATTCATAAATGATCTGGAAAAGGGGGTGAACAGTGAGGTGGCAAAATTTGCAGATGATACAAAACTACTCAAGATAGTAAAGTCCCATGCAGAGTGCGAAGAGCTACAAAAGGATTTCACAAAACTGGGTGACTGGGCAACAAAATGGCAGATGAAATTCAATGCTAATAAATGCAAAATAATGCACATTGGAAAACATAATCCCAACTATACATATAAAATGATGGGGTCTAAATTAGCTGTTACCACTCAAGAAAGAGATCTTGGAGTCATTGTGGATAGTTTCTGTGAAAACATCCACTCAATGTGCAGCAGCAGTAAGAAAAGTGAACAAAATATTGGGAATCATTAAGAAACAGAAAGATAATAAGACAGAAAATATCCTATTGCCTCTATATAAACCCATGGTACGCCCACATCTTGAATATAGTGTGCAGATGTGGTCACCCCATCTCAAAAAAGATATATTGGAATTGGAAAAGATTCAGAAAAGGGCAACAAAAATTATTAGGAGTATGGAACGGCTTCCATATGAGGAGAGATTAATAAAACTGGGACTTTTCAGCTTGGAACAGAGATGAGTAAGGGGGGACATGATAGAGGTCTGTAAAATCATGACTAGTGTGGAGAAAGTAAATAAGGAAGTGTTAGTTACTCCTTCTCATAACACAATTATGAGGGGTCACCCAATTAAATTAATAGGCAGCAGGTTTCAAACAAACAAAAGGGAATATTTCTTCATACAATGCACAGTCAACCTGTGGAACTCCTTGCCAGAGGATGTTGTGAAGGCCAAGACTGCAACAGGGTTCAACAAAGAACTAGATAAGTTAATGGAGGATAGATCAATCAATGGCTCTTAGCCAGTATGGACAGGGATGGTGTCACTAGCCTCCATTTGCCAGAAGCTGGGAATGGATGACAGGGGATGGATCACTTGATGATTACCTGTTCTGCTCATTCCCTCTGGGGCACTTGGCATTGGCCACTGTCGGAAGACAGGATACTGGGCTAGATGGACCTTTGGTCTGACCCAGTATGGCCATTCTTATGTTCTTATCCTACATAGCAGATCCCTGTCTACCAGATCTGAAAGCTGAGAACCAGACAGTTTGGACCTTTCCATCCTTCCTTTGCTAAAAAGGACCCTCAGGAAACAGGCTTTCCCAGGAGGAATAGCTTTGCTGGCCATTCTGTCTCCCTCTGTAGGCAAGGAGGGGTTTTTCTCTTTTTCAGAGGAGTTTCCCACTTCTCCCCCACTGCACACAGTGTTTCAAAGTTTGGTTTTTAAAGAGAGATTTAAAAACAAACAAACCCTCTCTTGGCTGCGAAACTGGAAAGTCACTCCCATCCCATTCCGGACAGGGAGGACACAGTACCGGTATCTCCCCTATAGGAACAGCAATGGTGTGGAGGTCTGGTGGCAGGGAAAGTAGAAGGCGAAGGGGAACAGGCAGAAGCACCATGAGAGAGAAAGGAGAAGGGAATGGAGACAAGAAAGCAATATGTAGAAACAGTCTCCAGGACAGAGAGGAAACTGCTGTACATTTGGTACTGTTATGTTCACAGCATACACGCAGACATTAGATAAAAGCAGAACTTTTTCTTAGAATTCAGAATGATAACACACAAGAACCCAAAGAGAGAGAAAACAGGCTGTTCCCTAATACAGTAAGGCAAAACTCATCCCACCTTGCTTTAAGCTGGCTCTTCCCAGACTGACTCTGCTTGCATGTTTTGCTACAGCACCCTCGAGCCTGCAAGCAGGACCAGGATTTAAAGTGGCAGCTTATAATTTTTACAGTTTTCAGTACACCACTTCTACCACTCTCCCCCTCCCACACTGGCAGCTTCCTTTGCCCAGTTTCATCAGTGCCACTTAGCATGCCCAGTGCCACCTGCTGGAGGAATGGAGGAAGTTCAATGTGTCCTGCACACCAAAGCCAGTAATAAAATGACACACCCTGAATTTGCTGTGCTGCATGTTACACTTTCTGACTAAGCCACAGTGCTGGGGGAATGACAGGGAGCAGCTGCAGGGCCTTATTTTTACAGCTGGCTCCTTCAATGACCTTTATGGCAAGGAGATGTGTGTCTAGCCTGTGCATTCACACTAATACCCCGCCCCTACTTATAGGTAGCAAACAATGGGTGCGGGGAGGGACATTTTATTTTAAAAACAGCCATGTGCTTTGTTTAACAAACAGCTGCCATCTCTGGAGTTGCATGTTTCATACACACTCCTTCTCATTTAAATAGTTTCCAACTACTCATTGCAGCCTGACTCACCAGGAACCTCACATGTATATGCATCTCTGCTGTAGGACACGGGGCCGGGGTGGGCCGGGGGGAAGCAGGGTGGATAAAAATGGATGATTTTTAGAAAATAAATAAATACCTAGAGATTATTCTATGTACATTAAATACATTTTTCTTTTCAAAAAGAAACCTATTTAAAATTAAATTTGAAATTATGACAACCTATATTACAGCCTTAACTTGGTACAATCTATTAAAATCATTTACATAAAATTAAAATAGTCAAACAGAACATGTTTGCTGCCAAAGCTTTAAAAGAAAGTCCAGCCACGGACGATACTGGCTAAGCAGCTAGAACCTGAGTTTGCTGAAGTGCCAGCAGTAACGTCTTTTGTTCAGACAGAATATTTTCTTCTTTTCAGTTTATTCAATTAGTTTGGTTCAATGATTAATTCATTCAAAACTGAGAAGCTGAACAGAGCTGAAAAAACAGGAAAACTTGTTTTCCTTTCCCAATCTATGAATTAAAAACTAGGTCTGAGGATAAGTTCTACTAGTTCTAAAATCTCGAAGGACACGGTGACCAAAACCAATCTATTAAATTCACTAAATATAGATAATATATTCTTTGCTTAACAAATCAATTTTAAATGCAAAACAGGCTTTCATACACTTTAACTTTCTCATGTATCCAGCACAGTTAAGATCGTTTTATTTAGATGATGAAAAACGATTTTAAAAAGCTGGTTTTATGCATTTTTACTTTAATTCCAATTTGTACTTAAATGCACCTTGACACAGGTCACAAGTAAAAAGTTAATCTTTTAAACAAAGAAATGCATCACTCAACATTTTCTAACATCATAAAAAAATGAACAAACAAGAATCTTAATAAATATTAAGCTATATATTTGCTTAAATGTATATTTATGACATATGTTTATAATGTATCCTTGGGGTTAGCGGAAGGTACCAAATTAATCATGGATGCTATAATTAGTTGCAAATCAACATGTTTTAATAGTTGGAAATCAATGAGAATCAAACTTTCTTTAGGAAAATAACTATAAAGTACAAATGCAGAACAAGATTAAAATTGATGGTTTAAATCAAGGTTTCCTGTTTGCTGATTTAAATCAACCCATCTGCCATGGGAAAAATGCATGATGCTTTTCTCTCTTAAAGACCAGAGCTCATCTCCTGGATTTTGGTGAACAGCGCTTTTTCGTCTCATCCATTTGTAGATGACACAACCCTTTCTCTGTATAGGTACTTCCATAGCCCTCCTTACCAGAGCATATCATAATCAGCATGGGTACAAGCCTAGCACAGGCCCTGATATTCAGCCTGCTAGCCTTCTCTGAAGCCCACACTGCTCTGTCTTTACTGCTATTGTTCACTACATTAGCTGGATTCAAGCTAGCTGGGGTAGGCTAGCCCACACACAGCTTTTGTTGTGTAGACATTACACAAAGAGACAGACATTTTAAAAGAGGCCTCAACCTAGCATCTACCACAATTAATTGTAGGTGCAAGCGATTGTACTTGCAGTGCAGTGTCCTAGTAACAGGTCTAAATGCTCTCCCCTGTGTCTGCAATTCTGTTAATTACATAAGAACATAAGAACGGCCATACTGGGTCAGACCAATGATCCACCTAGCCCAGTATCCCATCTTCCAACCATGGCCAGTGCCAGGTGCCCCAGAGGGAATGAACAGAACAGGAAATCATCAAGTGATCCATCCCCTGTCACTCATTGTGGGAGCAGAACTGGAAAAAGCAAAAGAGGAGGACACTTTAAAAAATGCTGTTCAGAAATACAGGAGAATCCATGTACCTAGCACACCCCAGTGGGCTCAAGAACATGCCAGTTTAGTTATCATAGCAATGATCAGGATCTCATAGAAATGCATTGCATTGGGAGACATCACTTTCTTTTCTGAATGGCTTTAAAAACAAGCAATACACAAATCACTATCACATGTTTTAAGACTGTATTAAAGGCAGAGCAGCTTGTTCAGCAGCCAGATGCTTCAGAGGGAATGAACAGAATAAGGCAATTATCAAGTGATCTGTCCCCTGTTACTCAGTCCCAACTTCTGGCAGTCAGAGGTTTAGGGGAACCCAGAGCATGAGATTGCATACCTGACCATCTTGGCTACTAGCTATTGATGGACTTATCCTCCATGAACTTAACTAATTCTTTTTTTAACCCAGTTATACTATTCGCCTTCACAACATCCCATGGCAATGAGTTCCACAGGTTGACTCTGCATTGTGTGAAGAAGTACTTCCTTATGTATGTTGTTAACCTTTGACCTACTCATTTAATTGGGTGACTCTTGGGTGACGCCCTTATGCTATGTGAAGGGGTAAATAACACTGCCCTATTTACTTTCTCCACACCATTCATCATTTTATAAACCTCTATCATATCCCCTCTTGGTCTTCCTTTTTTGAAGCTGAACAGTCCTAGTCCTTTTACTCTCTCCTCACCTGGAAGCTGTTCCATACCCCTAATCATTTTTGTTGCCCTTCTCTGTACGTTTTCCAATTCTAATTCATTGTTTTTTGAGAACTGAACTCAGCATTCAAGGTCTGGGCAGACCCTGGATTTATATAGTGACAATGTTATTTACTGTCTTCTTATCTATACCTTTCGTAATCGTTCCTACTGTTCTGTTAGCTTTCTTGACTGCCACCACACACCAAACAGATGTTTTCAGAGAACTATCCACAATGACTCCAAGATCTCTTTCTTGAGTGGTAACGGCTAATTTAGACCCCATCATTTTATATGTATAGATTATGTTTTCCAACATGCATTACTTTGCATTTATCAACACTGAATTTCATCTGCCATTTTGTTGCCCAGTCAGTCACCCAGTTTTGTGAGATTCCTTTGTAACTCTTCACAGTTTGCTTTGGAATTAACTAGCTTGAGTAATTTAGAATCGTGTGCAAACTTTGCCACCTCACTGTTTACACCTTTTCCCAGATCATTATGAATATGTTGAACAGCACTCATCCCAGTACAGATCCCCAGGGGACCGCTCTATTTACCTATCTCCACTGTGAAAACTGACCATTTATTCCTACCTCTGTTTCCTATCTTTTAACCAGCTTTCCCTCTGAGCCCATAAGTGCCTACTTTACTTAAGAGCCTTCAGGGAGGGATCTTGTCAAAGGCTTTCTGAAAGTCCAAGTACACTGTATCCACTGGATCACATTTGTCCACTGGGAATAAGGACCACCCGGGGAATAACAGACCAGTCAGCTTAACTTCAGTACCCAGAAAGATAATGGAGCAAATAATTAAGCAATTTGTAAACACCTAGTAGATAATAAGGTAATAAGTAACAGTCAGAATGGATTTGTCAAGAACAATTCACGTCAAACCAACCTAATAGCTTTCTTTGACAGGGTAACAAGTTTTGTGGATGGGGGGAAAGCAGTAGATGTGGTATATCTTGACTTTAGTAAGGCTTTTGATACTCTCTCACGTGACCTTCTCATAAATAACTAGGGAAATATAACCTAGATGGAGCCACTATAAGGTGGGTGCATAACTGGTTGGAAAACCATGCTTGGAGACTAGTTATCAGTGGTTCACAGTCAAGCTGGAAGGGCATATCAAGGGGGGTCCACTGAGATTCATTCTGGATCCAGTTCTGGTCAATATCTTCATCAATGATTTAAGTAATAGCATAGAGAATACACTTATAATGTTTGCGGACGATATAAAGCTAGGAGGGATTGCAAGTGCTTTGGAGGATAGGATTATAATTCAAAATGATCTGGAAAAACTGGAGAAATGGTTTGAAATAAATGGGATGAAATTAAATAAGGACAAATGAAAAGTATTCCACTTAGGAAGGAATCAGTTGCACGCATATAAAATGGGAAATGACTGCCTAGGAAGGAGAACTGCAGAAAGGGATCTGGGGGTCATAGACGATCACAAGCTAAATATGAGTCAACAATATGACACTGGTACAAAAAAAGCAAACATCTTTCTGGGATGTATTAGCAGGAGTGTTATAAGTGTTGTAAGCAAGGAGTGTTGTAAGCAAGACACGAGAGGTAATTCTGCTGCTCTACTCCACGCTGATATGGCCTAAACTGGAATATTGTGTCCAGTTCTGGGCGCCACATTTCAGGAAATATGTGGATAAATTGTAGAAAGTCCAGAGAAGAGCAACAAAAATGATTAACAGTCTAGAAAACATGACATATGGACAAAGATTGAAAAAATTGGTTTTGTTTAGTCTAGAGAACAGAAGACCAAGAGAGGATGTGATAATAGTTTTCAAGTACATAAAAAGGTTGTTACAAGGAGGAGGGAGAAAATTTGTTCTCCTTAACCTCGGAGGATAGGACAAGAAGTAATGGGCTTAAACTGCAACAAGGGTGGTTAGGTTCGACATTAGGAAAAACTTCCTGTCAGGGTAGTTAAGCACTGGAATAAATTGCCTAGGGAGTTTGTGGAATCTCTGCCATTGGAGGTATTTTAGAGTAGGTTAGACAATCACCTGTCAGGGATGGTCTAGATAAGACTTAGTCCTGCCTTGAGCGCAGAGGACTTGACTAGATAACCTCTTGAGGTCCCTTCTGGTCCTATGATTCTAGCTGTGTCTCTTCAAGTGCTGCCACACACCCTGTCCTGACTCACCTTGTATCCCTCACGATTCACAACTGCTTTTCAACAGCTCTAGCAGAAACCTTTCTTGCTGGGCAAGGAACAAAAGCTGAGTGCTCACTTTGCCCTCCATTTTGAGAAAGAGTCTCGGAAATGGCAGCTGCTCCCACGGAATCATGGGAGTTTCCACTGGAAATGATGGGGGAACTGACTTCTTCTCCCACCATTCCCTTGGGCAATAAGACAGCCTTTTTAAAATCTCGCACAACATAACAACCCAGAGGGCAATGAGAATGCAACCCTAGAGTAGCCGAGCCATGGGCCCATGGTGCACAGCTGCAAGTAGAACCGCATGGCTAGGATGGCCTCACTTTCAGTGGGCCTTTCCCATCCATTCCTTCGCCAGCCGATGAATTCTCTAGCAGTCCCAGTTTGGCCAAAAGGCAGCTCACTTATGTATAGATGATGATCCTAGCCTTGCTGAGGATGTCTTGGATCATTCTTTGTTACCTGACTATGAATAGCTGGCATATTTGATGGTAAACAGATTATGACAATAGTTAAGCTACCGGTGTGCTAAGACAGCGGTCTGTCATACTGACCAATATTATCATCTTGTTTCTTTTTTTGTTCTGTATTTTGATATCACCTAGCACAAAGGGATCCTGGGTCATGATTTAAACTGTGTGTAAGCCATGCCTGCTTGGGGTGGTGCTCTGTCGCCCTCTAATGGCGGCTAGGCCACTTAGAGATTGATGATTCTGTTGGAGCATGAGCTAAGCCAGTGGTTCTCAAACTTCTGGGGCTCAGGACCCATTTGTAAACGGGTATAGCCTGCGCAACCCAGTCAGAAGCTGGGGGTGGAGGCCCGGAGGTGGTTTCGGTCAGGTCCTGTCCTTTGGGCGGGTAGACTCCTACCTGACACTCACCACACTATGGTGGCTCCTGCAGCTCCGGTGCTGTGGGGCTGGCTGGGCTTGGCTCTGCTCTGGGGGTGTTGCAAGCTCTGGTGTTGCAGTGTCACTCAGGGTTAGCCCCACCCCCCTGACCCGACCAAATTCGTGAGAGTGGAGTTGTGACCTGTCTCATAGGGTGGCAGTACCACTTGCTCAAGCTTGGCCTACTCAGGCTTCTGTTATCGTGACGGCTAGCCTAAACCTGAGCGGTGCCGGGACCCCAGAGGCTCCAGTGTCTGGAGTAGGGAGTTGAGCCCAGCCAGCCCCCTGGGATAGGAGCTGCCACATGACCCTTCGAAACATTCTGGTGACCCAGTTTTGGGTCCCAGCCCGCAGGCTGAGAAACTCTGAGCTACGAGATATCAGCCTTTTAGCTCAGACAGTAGAGGGTAATGGATTGAGATCCAAAGGGCCCAGGTTGGATCAGTTCCGCTGACAACCCACCCGCGCTGCCAGCGTCACATATGCATCTAACGTAATCATTATGTTGCTTTAGTGGATTCCTATGAGAAGGCTCCGGCTTGTTTTTGTGAGTGGTTTGTAAGGATGAGAATTTTAGAACACTTGCCATTTTCCCCATTACAATTTACATGCAGGGAATTTATGTAAAGGATAGATAAGAATATAATGTATGCAATATTATTGGTCTGGAAGGGGAGAAGTGAGACATCATTTCCATGTGTACTGGAAAGCATGTATTAAATGGCATTCTCCACACTATCTGCGGCAGTCAAACAATGACCTCTGTATGTCCAGCGTAGCCTGATTCCCTTTGCCCTGTGAACAGAGTAATTGAATTCTCCCTGATCTTTCCAGGCACTGCAAAGGTCCCACTGGGGGATAGAAAGGTAAGAGAAAAAAGAAGCTTGAGCAGCGTATCTTTGACTTGTTAATAAAAATGTAAATGTGTCTGTGTGGGTTGGGGAGCCCCTGCCTGCACAAAACCACAGCGGATCTAGGAGAGCAGCTTGCTCTAAAATTCTTAATGAGACAGCTGACTCCACTGTGTATGAATGGCACATTAGCCATACTAAGAGGCAGCCAGGGGAGGCAAGGGCTGCTGTCATCTCTGTAAAGTCAAAGTCACTAGTTTAATTTAAAGAGAGAAGGGAGGAGGAAGCAGCGGGGCTGGAACAATTTTTATAGTGCGGGCGCTGAGAGCCATTAAACCGAACAGTAAACTCCGGATATAATGGAAATCTCTTCAAGACAGGGAGTGCAGCAGCACCCCTAGTTCCAGCACCTATGGGAAGAAGGGTTCGCCTTGACACTTTTGCCAACTTCTCTGTCATCTCTACATATTTGGGGTTTTTCTTAAATCCTGAGCTCTGGGAAGCATGGGATTAGATGAGAATTTCGGCCCAAGTTCTTTGGTTGAAAGAAACAAGCAAGGAACTGTGACTGATTGCACCCTTCACACAAATGCATGTGGTTTAACTGAGACTCAGACATGCACGTATGTTCTCTTCTCCACATGGGGTCAGATTAAGGCAGGCCTCTAACCACAGTGCAGATCCCAAGTCCACTGCATCTTTCCCTTGGGTTCAACAGGCTTCAGATCAGGCTCACTAGTCTGAGCCTATAGTCAGTCCACACAAGCCCGTCTGACATATTCAGCCCAGGAGAGGGCAGTGATACAGGCTGGGATATTACAGTGGGCTTATTTTTCCAAATGACCATTCATTCCCAGTGTATGAGGACTAGACAAACAAAGCAGAGCTGATTCATTTAGCTTGATTGACCCCGGAAGCCATGTGGTCCCAGGCAAATAGAGATCGGCATCCTTCTGCATATCAGTGGCAAATGCTGCATACTTATGTCTGTTGCATAAATAAGGAATCAATAACAGGCTTTTCCCAGAAGGGTTTCCTTCTCTTAAACCAAGAGGGTGATATAAGTGGCTTTAAAATGAAAGCCAAAACCCGAGATCAGCCCTGCCAGCCAGTTCTAAACTCAGTCTAGTCCCGTTAATCTCCAACATTAATGATTCTACAGAGAAGCCCTAGCACCAACCAGAGTCCAGCTCACAGTCAGCTTTGAAATTCAAGTCAGGTCTGGAAGGAATGCCCAAGGCAAAGGGATATGTGTGATGCCCAAGGCAAAGGGATAGTTGAGATGTAGATTCTCGTTCTGGGAGCTATAAAGAACCCAACAGTGACGGATGGGAGGGCAGATGGACAGAGAAAACAGGCTGGCCATTTGTTTAATGGGAAAGAATTCTATGCATTTTTTTAATAGAATATATAGTTAACAGCATTTCACATATGCATGTCAGGGCAGACAGCAATCAACACCTGCCCACTCTCTTTGGGGTAGCAGAGGACCCTCGCTCAGTAGAACTAGTGCAGTTCTGCTGTGGAAGAGGGCATGGGACAGGACCTTGGAACCCCTGAGGGATATGTGCACTCCCATAGGCTACCGATCTCAGCTCCGTGAGCTCTCTGCAGCCCAGAGGGCAGGTGGAAAAGCAGCAGAGAGCCAAGCTGGTGCATCCACTGGCTGTTCTCCCTCCTTACAAGGGATTGCAGTCTCCCTGCCCATGGAGTCCTTGGAGGCTCCCTGTTGAAATGGCCAATGAGGACACTCATCCTAATGTCGGCCTTTAGCACGCTGGAACCTGAAGCAAGCCTGCTGGCTCATGTCCCACAAGCGGCCATTCATGGTGATGTCTTGCCCTTGTAGTGCCTTGGCCTGGAGTAAAACCAGTCAGGTGGAGGTGAAATAATGTCACCTTCTGATAAGCTTTGTAACCATAGATCACAGGATCAGCTGCTGATTGCTAATTATCAAGGGCCAGGAACTTCTTCCTGCTGCATAGTAGGGAGGGAAGCAAACCATGGGAAGAATGGTTGAGAAGCTTCCTGAATCAACTGCATGTGTCCCCAGCCCTGGGGGGGTCCATAGAAGCCTTTCTGCCCAGCTGCTCACTGCTGGGACTTGCTGGGTCATAACAGAGCATAAGCTCTTTCTGACACACTTTCTCCAGAATTCCACTGGGAAAGTTGGGGGAAGCTCCTGGTGAGATTAATCTCTCCTTTATCCCTCCTACCCTTTCATGGGATGGAAAGTCAGGGCCCTAACCAACAGCCCAGGAGGTATGGAGCGGGAACCTGATTTATCTGCAGACCCTTGGGGATAAAGATTATGCCTTCTGCCCTCTCCACTTGACTCTGAGGGAAACATTTATGAGAACCACCTGGAGGTTTTGCAATATTTCCCCAGGTCTGGGCTGTTCCACAGAACAGAAGTGCTGTAGTGCTAATAAGTGATGGTCACATAAACACCACCCTATACCGAAAACCTCCCGACCGCTATACTTACCTACATGCCTCCAGCGTTCATCCAGACCACACCACACGATCCATTGTCTACAGCCAAGCTCTACAATACAACCGCTGAAGTGAAGAAACAGATTGACAGAGCCACAAGAGTACTCAGAAGTCACCTACTACAGGACAGGCCCAACAAAGAAAATAACAGACCCCCCACTAGCCATCACCTTCAGCCCCCAACTAAAACCTCCCCAACGCATCATCAAGGATCTACAACCTATCCTGAAGGATGACCCATCACTCTCACAGATCTTGGGAGATAGGCCAGTCCTTGCTTACAGACAGCCCCCCAACCTGAAGCAAATACTCACCAGCAACCACACACCACACAAGAGAACCACTAACCCAGGAACCTATCCTTGCAACAAAGCCCGTTGCCAACTCTGTCCACATAGCTATTCAGGAGACACCATCATAGGGCCTGACCACATCAGCCACACTATCAGAGGCTCATTCACCTGCATATCTACCAATGTGATATATGCCATCATGTGCCAGCAATGCCCCTCTGCCATGTACATTAGCCAAACTGGACAGTCTCTATGTAAAGGAATAAATGGGCACAAATCAGACATCAAGAATTATAACATTCAAAAACCAGTCAGAGAACACTGCAATCTCTCTGGTCACTCGATTACAGACCTAAAAGTCGCAATATTACAACAAAAAAACTTCAAAAACAGACTCCAACGAGAGACTGCTGAATTGGAATTAATTTGCAAACTGGACACCATTAAATTAGGCTTAAATAAAGACTGGGAGTGGAGGTGTCATTACACAAAGTAAAACTATTTCCCCATGTTTATTTTTCCTCCCTACTCTTCCTCACACGTTCTTGTCAACTGCTGGAAATGGCCCACCTTGATTATGACTCCAAGAGGTGTTTTTTCCTCTCCTGCTGGTAATAGCTCATCTTACCTGATCACTCTCGTTACAGTGTGTATGGTAACACCCATTGTTTCATGTTCTCTGTGTATATAAAATCTCCCTCCTGTATTTTCCATCCGATGAAGTGAGCTGTCGCTCACGAAAGCTTATGTTCAAATAAATTTGTTAGTCTCTAAGGTGCCACAAGTCCTCCTTTTTCTTTTTGTAGAGCAGAGAGTCCACTAATAATTTATTAAAGAATGGACCTTGGTTGCATCTCATCTCTCCTTATCTCTGTATGTGAAATTCACCCCCAAGCACTGAAGTGATGCATAAACCTCATGCGGGGCCTTCTGCTGAGGAGTGAAACTCACCCTGCATCCATAGAGCATTTATACACACAGTCTCAGCATAAAGAGTTCTAGGAGGGTGAAAAACAGACCCATTAGCTGAGTCTTCCTTCTGGATATTATAATCCCATGGTTTTCTTCCATGTGGTGCAGCCTACGGCAAAGCAAAAATAACTCAGAAAGGAGAAGACAAATGGCATTTACCTACAGGATCAGATGACAAAACAAAAACAAATAAAGGAAGAGAGAAGATAAAAATGCCAAAAGAGCAGGGTGAGGTCTCCAAGTGCACTGGCTAGGTTAGGGCAGCTCTTGCACCAGCAAGGACAAAGCAGGAAGAGTGAGCAAAGGAAGCTACCAGCAAACACCATTTTCAAGGCTGAGACCCATTTGAGAGCATAGCTAGCACATGAGCCCGTGTTCAAGTCCTCTAGGGATAGTGCTGTTTAAATGTACCATTATTCAGAACAAGAGAGGACACAGGGACTGACTGCTGAGCGGTTCCCCTGCCAGTGAATAGCCAACTACTCATTTACTCATTGTCAGCCACCGCTTCAGTGGGTCCTGGATTCAGCTATCAGCCCCCTACACACTTAGGTGCTGGCAGTTCAGCATGGAAGCACCTGGCAGTGGAAAGCAGTTTGCATTACAGCTGCTTAGATTGTGGATAAGCAAAGAGAAAGGATGCCATTTGGGCCTTAACCTCTTCGCCCCACTAGTGGTATGTCTCCTACTGATGTGCAGCTCACTAATTGTAATGGCAGATGATGACACTCTGGGGTGCAATTCAGACCCATGAGGTGTTGTCACCCCTGCCCTGCAACTTTGGGTGCCGTGCAATGCTTTGCTGCTGTAGCTCCCACCTGGGCTGCTCAAACAGCCTGCCAGCATGCAGGTGTCTGCATCCAGCCACAGTCCTTGCTCCACCAATGCTGACCCAGCAGCCTGTCAGCAAATACCAGCCACAGTCTGGTTTCCAGCAGCCAGGGTTATTATTTGGAGAGTGACCCCAACAGACTCCCAGTCCTGAATTCCCCCCACCCCCCCAAAATGTGTGTTCTGGACAGTCCAGACATATTAGGTCCATTTGGGAATCAATATACAACAGTCTGCTACAATAAAATAGAGTTACCCAAACAATTCACAACAGTGGATTAGTTTTCATTAAAGAAGAAAACTAGTGTATTTAACTACAAAGAGAGAGGTTTTAAGTGAGCACGAGTATAAGACATTAAAGTCAGAAATGACTACAAGAGAAATAAAGATAAAACACATCCTAGTACTAAAAAGTAACCAACTAGACTTGGTTCAAAATAAAATTCTTACCACATGTTCCCAGCAACAGGGCTGACCAAATTTCAGGTCAGGATCTCTCCCAAAGTCAAATGGGTGGGTTTCTTTTGTCTTCTTGGGTGAAAAAGACAGAGATGGATAGGGAGACACACTCTGAGGTAGTTTTGCCCCCACTTTATAGTCCAGTCCCCCTTTGAAATGCCTTTTCCAGAGGGTTACCCCTAGATAAAGATCATTCCCATTTTGAGGATGGAGACAAGGCATCTCATGGCAAAAGAGGTTCCATGCTACTGGTTGCTAAGATGCAGATCTATTTGCTCCTGCCCCTCTTCCTTGCCCAAGAATAGTCACTTGGCAGGTGATGGCCCATCAACTTTGATGACAGCTGGCTAGAGGCATCACCTTGTCCTTTGTCTTTGAGAAACTGGTTTACCTCCTCCCCAGACTTGTCTAGTAAACATACCTCAGTCATAAACTAAGCTGAAATCATTACTTTACATATAACATTGCTATTCATATCTCAACATGATATTACTGACCAGCAAGTTATTACACTGCGGAGCTCAAAAGCTTGCCTCTCTCACCAACAAAAGTTAGTCCAATACAAGATATTACCTCACCCACCTTGTCTCTCTGGTGTTATTAGCCCCTTTTTACAGATGGGGAAATTGAAATCCTGAGAGGATGAGCATTTTATCTACAGTTCTAAAGGAAGGGTCAAGTTTGCTAGCCCACTGCTAGACGATGGCAAGTCATGTTGAGTGTCGAGTCGGTTCATCATGGTTAAACCCTCCCAGGACCAGGGTTTCATCAGTTAGCGCACAAGCACACAGCACTTGCCCTTGTCTGACTGCAAAGACATAGCCAGCGTCATGGCAGCTAACACAATATTCAAACACAAAGGTTTGTAGTAAAGACAAGGACCCAGATTTGTAAAGGTATTTAGGTATTGCTGCACTCAACACTGCAATGTCTATGCCTCATTTTCAAAACGGATTGAGGCACTAAGGAGCCAAAAATACCATTGGCATGACTCCCCCTGGTGTTAACAAAAGTCAAACAAACGAAAACCATTGCCCAGCTCCAACCCCTGTCCTCCTCTAGAGCCGACCTGGAACAAAAATGTTTCTGTCTGAAGTGTTCCTGGGATACTTTCCCGTATTTATTTTGCATTTTACCTGCCTCTGCACAGGCTGCTCCCTGCAGTGCTAAAGAAGCACTTTACTAAGTCTTACGAAAAAAATAAGACAAAATGTATACACCTGGCCGGGCCTGGCAGGGTGCTCAATGTCACAGGAAAATCAGTTATCACAACTTTTGTAGCCAGACATGGACGTGGCACAGCAGGGTTTGGGGAGAGTTACAGCCCAGGTCTGTAGCCCCAAGAAGTTTGGATAGTTCAGGTAAGCTTTGAAATAGCAATCACATTGAAGGGTGTGTCTCTCTTGTGCCACTGTGGAGAACAGATCCCCCTTGCCTTGTGTGCTGTAGAATCATTATGGTTATTTTTATTACTTATTCATTATTTGCGTGGTGGTAAAATCAAAAAGCCTCAATCAGGATCAGGGATCTCATAGTGCTAGGTACTATACAAGCACATAGATTGTGAACTCTTCAGGCCAGGGACTGCGTCTAACTCCTCATTAAGGAGATGACGTTCCCTGCTGCAAATAACAATGCTTGGGACCAGAGCTGGGCGAAATTTTTCAGCCAAAAATGTTTTTTTCAATGAAAAATGCAGATTTGGATTGACCAAAACATTTTGCAATATTGACAAATTGTTTTGGTCACACACGTTGTTTCCACACAAATTTTTCCATTTCTGGGGGGGGGTCGAAACAACATTTTGTTTCCAAATTTCCTCTGCTTTTATTTTAAAGTGTTTAAGAATGCCCACAATCAAAATGAAACATCTGGGGCTGAACAAAACATCTTGTTTGACCTGAAATTACTTTTAATAAATCTTTTCAATTCCCCGAAAAGTCAAAAAAAGATAGTGGTTTTGGGCTCACCCAAAACTGCCCCCTAAATTTTTCAAAACTGACAGCAAACCAAAAAAAGCCAGTAGCCCCGCTCTACTTAGGACTCCTGTCTAAAGTTCTCAGAGCACTTTACAAATATGAATGAATGCTGATTCTTCCAATCTCCATTTGACAGAGGATAAAAGTGAGGCTAACTGAACAAGCCAAAGTCAAAGAGCAAATCAGCATACAACCAGGAATAGAAACCTGAGCTTGACACTCACGCCACATCTCTTGCCAAACCTCTCTCAAGGCTTCTCGGCAATGGCTGCCACAAGATGCTTTTGTCTGATGAGTATGTGTGGCCCCGGTTAACTCTAATGGAAGTGCCATGTGCACAGACAATGGAATTACATGACAAATGCATTTGTTTTTAAAGCTGCTTTAGGTGCTGCACAGGGTAACAGGCCATGAGTGGAAAGCCAACCATCAACTGCTTTCATAACTATGGAGAGAGCAGGATTACAAAGGACTCTGCGAAACATTCACTGACCAGAGCAATGTCTCAGTGGAGACGGCCCTTTCGTTTACGGTCACAAGGGAAAGGGCTCTGAGTTTGCGAGTCAAAGTGTTTCCATCTGGAGAATGGCCCACACTATTCTAAAAAAAATAATCCATGCCCTTTCAGTGCTGCTACGATAGAAGCCTTCTGTTTACACAGAACAGGATCAGTGCAGGTAGCTGTACACAGTCAATGAAACCTCCACCTCTGGGCCCGAGGAGACAGTTCAAGCCCCGTCTGAACCTTGACCTCTCTCCTGAGGAAGCCCTCTCATTTCTGGAGTAGAGACACCTATCTGTTGGAAACTATACTGAGATCATCGTGTTCATGTCACGCAAGCCACCAATAAATGATACCTTTGAGACAGGCTAGATTAGAATCACCAACCTAGTGATGAAGGATTTAGCCAGCGCAGCCCAGCCACCCAGTCCCCTGAGCCACCCAGTTCCAATTTACATTTCAAAAGATGTTTTTAATATTGTTTATTTATTAATAACCTTTTCACTGAAGGCAAATTTTTAATTATTGCGTTAGTGTGAAAGGGACTGGTTCTCCTCTCACTCACACATTACATTGGTACAAAACCCTGTTTCATTGAATTAGTGGGGTTACTCTTGCTTTACGTTTACGCTTACAAGAGGCCCAAGCACATGGATTGGCAGAAAATTCTTCCTACCAAATAATAACCCGCAGGATGCTGCCAAAATCTTTCCAGTTATAATTCTTTTAAAGCCGTTTTTGCTAGTGATCAGCAGGAAATAACAGGGCAGTTGACAACTGAGGAAAGGACATTAACAAGAAGGAAGGGAAGATGATGATATATTTACAGTCTGCCAAAATGCTCAACATTAGTCACAGCAGCTGAACTGCAATTGAGAACAACAAACCAGATCCAGAATAGCAGCAGACTTACCTGTGAGATGTGCGTGTGGGGGGAAACCAGCAATGGTTTTGAGATTGACTGTCTGTTCTTTCGCCAGTGGAAGGAGAAGGGCAGTTTGGTAAACAAAATCAGCTGTTTTCAATCTTAATAAGAGATGGGACCTAGATGCAAAATTCAGATCTGGATCAATGAGCCCTAAACTTCAGGGTGTTTGGATGGGGGGGTTTTGATGCTGGGCCCATCTCTAATAATGATGTTGACTTTGAGCTTGGCTTTGCTGCAGAGTTAACTTGAATTATCGCTCTAGTGTTGCCTTGCTCCTAACTTGAGTCCCATCCACATACATGTAACCTTTAAGATAAGTGTAGTGGCGTAGCAGGAGCTCTGTCACCTCCTGAGCTCTGCTGTGGCCTGCCTCAGTTTCCCCTTCAATGAAGAAACAACTAAGTCTCTTGAGCAGCCTGGTCAAGGAGAAACCCAGCAGAGTTTCTTCCTTTACTAAAGCCGTCTGAAAGGAGCACTTATACACTGGTTTAAAAGGTTCTTATTTCCGAGCCCAGATAAAACTTATGAGTCCCAAAACAAGCCAGCAGCAGCTTCTTTCACTGCAAGGCCTCATACTTCTCTGTGGAGAGCTCTGCAGTCTTTTCCCTGCTTGCTCAGGGTCTCTCCCTGGCAACCCTGCCTGGACAGCTTTTGCCTAGGTCAGACTCCCTAGGAGATCCCCTCCTTGGGAGCTTCCTTTCTCCTCAGGGGCTTTCTTCAACTGACCTCTCCCAAATCTTTTATTAGGACCAAGTTCTCCTTAATGAATTGCCTTCCAGCTACTTAGGCAGTTAACCACCCCATGTGGAGCTGGGGTGACCCTTACCATTCAGCTGAACCTGTCATAGGTAGGCTGGGCACCTGACTCCCCTTTCAACTGGAGGTGGCTGGCCCACAGAGGGTAAAAGGCTCAAGTTAGCACAGTTCATCAGCTGCCAACAAGCCAGCTCTGTGCAGTGGGAGTGTTATTGCATGGCTTGGCCATTCTCCCTGGAACCAGGCTAACTGGAGAGGCGTTAATTCACCTGGAGACAGCATGAGTTAGCACTGCAGTGAAGACACCTTGGCAAATCCCAGCAGGCAGGAATATTAAAAATGGAGAATGAAGAAGAAATGATTCTAAAGAAGGAATTAAATCAGGCCACTGACTCTTGACTAGTAATGGAGAGATAAGAGGGAGCATAAACGCACAAGACATGGAAATTTGGAATGGGCTGGATGGACCACAGCACTGCCATGTGCTGGCAGCTCAGATAAAAGACAGCAGAGTGATCTGTGCTTGGAGGTATCATCTACCTCAGAAGTTCTCAACCAGAGGTCTGCGTACCCCTCAGGGTACACAGAGGTCTTCCAGGGGGTCCATCAACTCTTCTAGATATTTGCCTAGTTTTACAACGGGCTACATAAAAAGCACCAGCCAAGTCAGTACTAACTAAAATTCCATACAGGCAATGGCTTGTTTATACCACTCTAAATACTATACACTGAAATGTAAGTACTGCACAATATTTATATTGCAATTTATTTATTTTATAATGATATGGTAAAATGAGAAAGTCAGCAATTTTTCATTAAAAGTGTGCTGGGACACATTTGTATGTTTATGTCTGATTTTGTAAGCAAGTCCTTTTTAAGTGAGCTGAAACTGGGGGTACACAAATCAGACTCCTGAAAGGGGTACAGTAGTCTGAGAGCCACTGATCTACCTGCTGCTGCCATTGGAATGCAACCCAGCAAAGTAAACTATGGGCCTGATTGGCGTCTCCCCAGGCAATGATATAAATAATCGCCAAAGCCAAGGGGCCCACGTCTCCTTTCACTCATGCTGGTGTAAATCAGGAACAACTTCATTGAAGTCAATGGAGCTCCGGGTCGTAATGCCAGGGTAAATGACATAGGGTTTAGGCCCAGGATTTGCAAACCACCCTCCCAATATTCAGCTGCTAAAAAAATTCCTGCTGACCCTTTAGCCTTGTGATTTCTCAATCCCAGCCCCTTTCGGAATGGTGTTTTCCAGCTGCTCTCTGTTTTTATTTCCCTTCTGTAATACTGATGAAAGGGAATCAGTTTAACCTATGCTGCTTGGACAACTGTTTGCTATTGTGGGGCTAAAAAAGAAGGTATTGTGCGTGATACCCCGACAGATGCAGGATCGTCTGGCAATAAATTCTCCAGTGGATAAACTCAGACTCCTCTTTGCAGCTGATATCAGCATCGAGGAGCACACAGTTTCCTGGGCCAGGCAAACCTCCCTATGGGAATTTAGCCCTTTCTCAGCCAATGCTTGGAGATCTGCATCAGTTTGGGCAGGCTAAATAGGGGCTTAGAGGTTTTGAATATAACTAGTGCTGGGGGTTAAGTCTCACAGCTGGCCAGTCAGGTGGGGAGACAGCCAAACCAGTCTCAAGTACCAAAATGCCACTGCTTTAAACAAGATCTCAGCTAGCTGCAGTCAGAGCTACCCGATGCCGAACGTCATGGAGCAACATAAATAGCAGGCAAAGGGGGCACAAATTTCAAACACACGTGGCGAGGTAGCTTCTGAGCACAGAGGTCTCTCGCCGTCTGCCCAGGCTTGTCCTTGCTTTTGGAAAGTTCTGGCTCCCAGATCCCCTTTTTTAAAAACAAACAAACCATTTTATTTTTTCCCTAAGAAACTTCAGCAGCTGGATTTAAAAGCCAGGTTTGAGCATGAAGCTTCGTTCCTCTTGTAGATAAATGGAACGTGCCGGGGCTACCGAAGCAGTGCTGGGGGAACAGGCTGGACCAGCTGGGAAGCCTGTGACTGCTGAGAGATGCTCTGAACTGCTGCTTGGAGGGAACCAGTGTGTGTGTGTGTGTATGGGGGCAAATAGGGGTGTGTATGGGGAGGTAGGGGGTGTGTGTGTATGGGGGGTGTATGAGTGTGTGTTTGTGTGTGTGTGTGTGTGTGTATGGGGGTGTATAGAGGTGTATGAGTGGGGGGGTGTACAGGGGTGTATGGGGGTGAATGGGGATGGGTATATGGGGGTGTATGGGGGTGCCTGTGTGTAGGGTAGGTGCATGGGGGGTGGGGTGATGCCAGCTACTACTACTACCTGCTTTAAAACGCTCATGATTTCCCCAGGTTGCTGAATTTTGCGACTCCCAGCCTGGGGAGCCGCCCAGCCTGGGGGCTCTGTGTGATCAGGTGAAGCCTTGGAAGTAGCATTGTCAGGGGCTGAGCGAACACGGCGCTTGGAGCCGGCGGAGCGGAGGACTGGAGGTGCCGGGCTCTCCCCGCAAACCTGCCCTTTGATCCAAGCGCTGCGCTCCTCTTCAGGCGCCGAGAAGGAAAACAAGTGGGGCTGCAGGGATCCGAGCGCCGGGCCCTTGGAACAGACCCCACCGCCCCGCCCCGCCCCGCCGCTCCAGGTAGGTCTGGGCTGCCCGAGCAGGTGCGCTCCTAACTCGGGTTCCAAGCGCAGTGAAGACAGGGCGACTCCGCCTTCAGCTCGAGCTCCAGCCAGGGCGTGAAGCGGAGCCGCTCCACCCGAGCGGGGAGCACTCCGGGCTTCCCCCAGCGGAGCCAAGCCCGCCGGGGCGGCTCGCTGGAGCTGGCGTTGCGCTCCAATGGGGCGCGCTGGGGACCCGGGGGGCGGCGCTGTCTCTGTCGTGCGGCTCGCTCTCCCGGACGGCCCGGCAGCGGAGCGAAGGGAGGGTTAAGGGAGGGGAGGGGGGCTGGCAGGGGCTGTGCAGTTCTGCTGGGCTCTGGAGCATCTGACGGGCTGGTTTGACTGGACCACAGCAGACCTGGCCAGGCTGGGTGGAGAACGGGCCCCGCTGGGCTCTGATTCCGCCTCCCCCCCCCCCCAGGGGGGTGTTTGCCCCTGCAGAGGCTGGGGACGGCTAATGGGTTTGTTGGAATGTCTAGTGCCCTGTACCCCTGCCCCAAGGGCTGTGCCGGGGGAGGGGGTGGGGGTCTCTAGGCACCAGACTGCCCCTGTATATGGACCCTCTGCACAAGCCTCATGGGCACTGCCATACCCTGGGGGAGCAGTGGTGTCTGGGTGGGCCAGGTGGAGGAGTGGGCAAGCCATGGGGTGCGGGTGCATATCCTCCACCCTCGGGCTCTATGGCAGCTGTCGTGTTGTTCCCACCCTGCCTGCAGCCATAGCCAGGGAAGGGCCCCTGGCACTGTGGGTCCATTGCCAGGGAGCTAATGGGAGGAAAGGCAAGAACCAGAGCTGCTGTGGAAGCACTGACCCTCTCAGGGATCTGCCCCGGTTGGGGGTTGACCCCATTGCCTCTCTCATGATCAGGCCTGAGGGGACAATGTGGAGGGAAATCTCAGCTGGGGGCAGCCTGGCATGGATTAGGTACTCCAGAGCCTTCTCCTGTGGGTTTTTGCAGGGGAAGGGGCAGCCTGGGCTTAAGTGAGTAAAAATATATAATGCAAACACAGAGTGCATGTGGAGGTCTTCATGGAGAGCACCAGGTCCAAAGGGTTTGGAAATTCAGGCACTGTAGAAAGTGTGTCTACATACAAAGAGAGAGAAAGAGAGTATGCAGATTTATTCTCACTGAGTCAAAATACATAACAATTGCATATACACTCACAGTAGAACTCACTTTTAGTGAATTCACCAATAACATGGCTTTATATGCAAGTAGAGTATAAGTTCTGATTTTTTTTTCAGTTAACTACCATGTGCAAATTGCAATCTGTGTTATAGTAAGAACCTCAGAGAAAAGTTGTTCTGTGAAGAGCATGACCTCTCTGTGTAAGGCTGCTGGGTAGAACTCAGTCTGTGTGTATCACACACACACACACAAAATACAGAGAGATTTGGATGCAGGATGTTAATTGAATGCTCGTTATCCCTCTTCACGATGTCTTAGCCTCCTTCATATTAAGAAGTTTAGAAATTGCCAGAGCAGACTGGTTTCATAATGGTGATGGCTGTTAAACCTCAGAAAGCCTTTCTTTTTCAACATCAAACTGAAGCCTGTCTAGTCTTGTGGTAGTGGTAAAAACCCTTTCGTGATCTGCATGTCCTCCTATGCTTCCCTCTGACTAGCAACCTGGAAAATGGCCCTATAGTGAGGGGTAGGGTCCTCCACAGCCTGATCTTGCAAAAAAATCACGTGTATCTTTGCACACTGCAGAACATCTGCAGCCTGCACAAGCGGTGCAAAAATGTGCCTCAGAGAGGGGTGGCTACCGCATAATATTCTCTGCTGCTTTGCCAAACATCTAACTCACTGTTTTTCTGATACATTTTGCCTAGTGTAGAAACTGGGATCCATCCCATTGTCAGGGAGTCCTTTCTCCATCCGATGAAAACCTGCTAAGAAATGATCCTGCTCCTCGTACCTGTTCAACTCCCCCAGCTTGAAAGAACTGACCTGGGAACACCCAAGCTATGAGAAGAGCAGCTGAGTTAGCTGTTCAAGAGGATGTCTGTAAATGAAGAGCTAGAGAACAGGTTTTCAGCAACCACCCTGATGGCCACGGAGGCAAGTGAAGGGAGCCCATTCAAAATCAGCCCCAACCTTTCCTACAATGCCACCCAGGACAGTGCTCCAGCCGCCAGTTCAATGGAGGACATGATAGCCACTTGCACCATCGGGACTATCCTCTCCATTATGTGTGTGATCGGTGTGACGGGCAATGTCTACACCCTGGTGGTGATGTGCCATTACCTGAGATACTCTGCCTCTATGTACATTTACATCATTAACCTTGCCTTGGCAGATCTGCTCTACCTGTTCACCATCCCTTTCATCGTTGGAACATACTTCATCCAGGAATGGTACTTTGGAGATGTGGGCTGCCGCATCTTGTTCAGTCTGGATTTCCTCACCATGCACGCCAGCATCTTCACCCTGACGGTCATGAGTACAGAGCGCTACTTCGCAGTGCTGAAGCCCCTGGACACGGTGAAGAGGTCCAAAAGCTACCGGAAAGCCATTGCCGTCGTCATCTGGGTGGTGTCTCTGCTGCTCACGCTCCCCATGCTCATCATGATCCAGCTGGTGCAAAGAGACAGCAAAAGCATCTGCATGCCCACCTGGAGCAAGCTGTCCTACAAAATCTATCTGACCATCCTCTTCTGTACCAGCATTGTGGGCCCAGGGGTGATCATTGGATACCTTTACATTAGACTAGCCAGGACCTACTGGGTGTCCCAAACAGCCTCTTTCAAACAGACCAAGCGGTTGCCTAACCAAAAAGTGCTGTATCTAATTTTCACGATAGTGCTGGTCTTCTGGGCTTGCTTCTTGCCCTTCTGGATCTGGCAGCTTCTCTTCCAATATTACGAATCCTTTCCGTTGTCCCCCAAGGCCATGAGGAACATTAACTATCTGACAACCTGCCTGACCTACAGCAACAGCTGCATCAACCCTTTCCTCTACACCCTGCTGACCAAAAACTACAAGGAATACTTGAGGAACAGACAACGCTCTTTCCATAGCAGCAGCGGGTACTTCCAGAGGAGGAATCGATTTCAGAGGATTTCTGGGAGATCCCTTTCCACGAGCAGTCAGCATTGCACAGAGACCTATGTGCTCACTCATGTTCCCGTGGGAAACAGTGCTTGAAAGTAAAATACATCTCCAAGAAAAAAAAAATCAATATTGACTTCAGTGTTGCATTGCTTGAAAGTGCAACATTGTAAAGGCAAAGTCTCAGCAGATTCATAATGTGTTAACGCTGAGTCCAGAGATTGTGCCATAGCAATCTGCACTCATTTGTTTCCAGTGCCATGGATTTTGCTGCTCACCCAAAGCCTTTTGCTTTTTTCATTTTTTTATGGTGTATTTCTCTCCCATCTGTAATGAGAGCCTGTAATATTGACACTTTTTTTTTATGATTACAGCTGTCCCACATTTTAAAATTAAGTTATTGAAATATTGGCTTAGATGGTTTTATTTGTTGTTTGTTTTTAAACAGTAATGCTAGACTAGTCGTGGCTGGTTGTATAAGAAGTGAAAGCAGCACAATTAAAGAAAAAGCAGCTTGTGTTTCTGACGTATGTGTTAATCCAGTTTGAATTTTGTAGGGAGGTTACCGGGAGGTTTGAGAGAAGCGTGGCTGGTTCTGGACTAACTCACCCTGGTTTTACAGTGGTAATAATCCACTGTGCCTGATTCTCCCTCATTCTAGTTACTGTAATGGTTACTGGTAGTAGCAACCTACTGGTGTACATGGGAAGAGAATCAGGCCCCAAGCATGGGTATTACCCCGGCCTTGGTCAGAAAACACACAAATGAGGATCCTCAGATTCGTCCTGTGCTGGAGGAAATGGAAAACTTTTCACTCACGCTCCTGGGTGACCTTTCCTTCCCCTCCCCCAGGAATTCTCCCTCCATACACAAGTGAGAATCAATGGCAGCTGATCCCATTAGCAACAGGACAGACAGGCATCGTCAACGTTTAGTAACACCCCTCAAACCAAGCACTCATCTCGGAGAGTGATATTTTGAGCTTTCTCCAGTGGCGCCTAAGACCAGCTCCCCTTAGATGCTCACAGAACCAACACAGGAGTCCTCCTATTGCTTTGACCCCTGGCTCCCATTCCCTGTGATAACGCTATGCCATGCAAAAGGAATTGCAGCCAAAGGACAGAATTAGAAGCAAATTAAGGCATGGGGCCAAACTCTGAGATGATGTGAGCGAGGAACATTCCCCTGGTGGATGAACTGCACTCACTTATCCGAAGTAGCTGGTAACCTTCTGTTCCTGTACAGAGCATTTTCACTGTGATTGGGGATAAGGGAAGCTGTATCTATAACACATCCTGTGCATTTTTAAAAAGAATTCTCTGCATGATCTAGCAACCCCCCAGCTGAGGTCTCAAAGCACGTTACCAAGGAGGGGAAACATTCTCGTCTCCGTGTTATGCACAAGGAAGCTGAGGCACAGCGTTTCATTGACTTGCCGTCACACAACAAGTCAGGTGCCGAAACAGGAATGTACCCACATCTTCTGAGTCCCTGTCCCCTGCTCTAGCCACTAGTCACACTGATGCAGTGAGCCGTAACTCACAAAAGCTTATGCTCAAATAAATTTGTTAGTCTCTAAGGCGCCACAAGTCCTCCTTTTCTTTTTGCGGATATAGACTAACACGGCTGCTACTCTGAAAACTGTTCCTACAGATGCAGATGCTCTTCAAGGCACAACAATTAGTGCTCTTCATAACTCGCTCTTTCCTGATTTCATATAGTGAAAGCACATAATAATAATCCCTGGATTTTACACAGACCCTTTAATCTGTAGCTCTCAAGGCACTAGACAAAAGAGGTCAATATCATTATCCCTATTTTACGTATGGGGAAACTGAGGCACGGGGCAGTGCAGTGGCTTGCTCAAGGGGAGCACTTTATCCTGACATCTACACAGTGCTCACTCATTTTACTTGTGTCTTTATCGAGGGTCAAGTTTTAAAACATGGCCTCGAGTTTGGAGGTCCCCCCATTTCCAGGTGCACCTCTTGAAGGCAAAAGGAGGCTCAGCCACTCAGCACCTCTGTCAGGCTCCAGGGCCCAGATTTTCAAGAGAGTGTAGCTTCCATTTAAACACCTCCATAAAATGGCCAGGGTTTCCAAAGGGCTCAGCTCCCAGCAGCTTTCATTGTCCCAAATGGGAGCTACCGGGTCCTGAGCACGCTTGAAAACCAAGCCTCTCGTTCAGACACCTCAGTAGGAGCAGTTGGGCGCTGAGCTCTTTTGAAAATCTGGTCCAAGCAGAGGTGAAAGTAAGCCGGTCCAGTCCAGTCCGGCGTCCCGGGAAGAGTCGGTACACAGCCATCGGCAGCCAGGAGCCCTGGGGCTCCAGCAGTGATTTAAAGGGCCCAGGGCTCCCGGCCGCAGCTATCGGTACTGTGCCAGCAGCCAGAGCACTCGGCCCTTTAAATCGCTGTCATAGCCCTGGGGTATCAGTAGCAGCAGCGCCCGGGCCCTTTAAATTGCCACCGGAGCCCCGGGGTAATGGTAGTGGCGGCTGGGAGCCCTGAGCCCTTGAAATTGCTGCCGGATCACTGGGGTAGCGGTGGTGGCCAGGAGCCCCAGGGCTCCAGCGACGATTTAAAGGGCCGGAGCTCCAGGGCCCTTTAAATCACCACCAGGCCACACTGAAGGGCTGGCTGGGGGAGTCTGGCCCCAGCCCTGCCCCTTCCACCCAAGGCCCCGCCCCTTCTGGTTGAGCCCCCCCACACACACACACCTTGCTCAGGACCCCCGCCGCCCTGCATACTGGTCAGTCCGTTAAGTTACTTTCACCCCTGGGCCCAAGGCGTCCAACACTGGACATTGAAAATTAGAGGCCTTTTTGGAAAACTGGGCCTATCAGGCCTCTGCAGCCCAGAGGGGGGATGCTGGAGAGTGGTTATGAAAAGAAACAGGATCAGATCCTCACCTGACAAAAATTAGCATAACCCCATTGCCCTCAATGGGGTTGTTCTAAGAATCAGGCCCAGTGAAATCAAAATGCCTCCAAAATATCCCATCCTGCATAAAATACCGAAGGCCTAAAACATCCAACACACCAGCCCTACATTCAACAAAATCTGTGCACCACTGAACGCTTGGCTGACGCAAAAGCCCTGCTATGTAACGTGAAGCTAGCCAGCCTGCGGCTTAGACGGGCAGTCTGCGGGGAGCAGGAAGTGCTAAGTTCTCCTGATTTATGCTGTGTCTCCTGGCTGTATTCCGAACTGAGGCCTCATTGCATTCTTCCCCACAGTGCTCCTAGGGGACAGGACAAGATGTGCTGTGCTTGGATGACATGTGAAGGGCAGCAGCCCCTCTGTTTTCTATTTCTAACCAAGCTGGGGTCCCAGTGGGAGGGTCACAGTTCAAGCAATATGGACACAAAGTCACAAGAATACCAGACTCCTGCAGGCAAGTGAACGATCACTGGTGGCATTTGAAATCCAAGACACTTCAATGCCCAATGATGGCACATTTCATCTGAACCTTTAACCTTCCTGTGCACTCGATCAAGGGGTCTGTTTTACTACTTGACACATTCACATCTATAGCAGCTGCATGGGGGTATCGAGGGGAGATTACTCTGTGTCTACAAAACAAATGTAAGCCTCTGACCAGCCTGGTTAGCCCCATATAGCAGGTCCTTTAGGTTTGCACCATCCAGGAATCGCTTGTGGCATCAGTTGCACTTCAGTGTAGTAAAATGGATGCCCAGGCTTTGCTCAAAGCCAGCAGGCAGTAACTGGAGAGAGCCTGCAAGTGCAAAGGACAACCCTAGCACCCGAGCAGTTTATTACTGTCTGCGAAGTACAAAGAAGGAGCTGCCTTCTTGTAGACGGACATAAACTACTTGGTTAGTGATATCTGTAAAATCATTATTGTGCCCTTCTGGCAGGAATCTATGACTATTCAAATACTTAATGGCTCAGTTCTGGCCTCGTATTTGCATGCACGGATCACACTCACTAGAAATCAATGGGAACTCTGTGGGGGGATGTCCCAGAATTTGTCCGCACAGCTGTATCCTACTTGATCTGAGTTCCCATTCCATTGGATCAGACCAGGAGCCCTTTCATCTTCCTGAAGTCTTACATTTTCACCTATTCTGCTGAGGGTTTCTGCCCTGTGGTGGGGATTGCAGTGACTAGCACTGCAGGCCAGTTGGGGGCCTTCATGGGTGCAGAACTGCACCATGCCAGGAGCGTTCCCAGGAGGCACTGGGGCTCAGAGACATCCCTCTTAGGCAAACTCCCTTCCTGCAGGGGGGAAGGATGGGCAGTAATTTGCTGGTAGTTTATATATATACACACACACACCCCAGTGTGGCTGTGCTGGTTGACACACTGTGGAGGTGGATCCAAGTGGCCTGGGACACCCTGGATTGAGTCCCTGATTCAGGGCAGAGACTTGAACCGGGACCTGCCCCATGGCAAGTGAGTGCCCTAGCCACTGGGTTGTTGGCTGTTCTGGGTCTCGCTCTTGTTTTGATCAGAAATTCCACCTTGGACCTGAGCTATATTTCCCATGAAAAATGTTTCATCAAAAAATTCCTGCTCAGCTCCAACCAGGACACCACTATGCTAGCCACTGTGTGTACACAAACCAAGAAGACAGTCCCTGCCTGTAGTAGGGTGAGACTCACTGGTGCGGCACCTCCTGCTGGTCATCCAGAGAATTACCTTTTCTCCAGCACTGGAGCGCCCCTGTAAGCCGGTGTCTGACCTGCCACTGGCCCCGTGTCCCTCCTGGACTCCGGTGCCTTTTTCCCTGGGGTTCTGCCCCAGCAGGACCCCCACTCTAGGTCTCCCCTCCCAGGGGAACCCCCACCCTCTAAACCCACCTTGCCTCAGTGGTTACTGCCCATCATCATCTAGCCCCCGCTCACTGGGGCAGACGGCAGTGTAATGGCCACTCATGATTGGCAAGGGGTTAGGACCTGCTGCCTTTGCCTATCCTCAGGCTGCCCCTCTGCAGCCCCAGTGCCTCTGTAGGCCTTCACCAAGGCCTGCAGCCTGGGTGTTTATCAGGCTAGAGCTCCCCAGCTCCCTTTGCCCTTCCACTGCACTACCACCCTGTTCCCAGGCAGCTAGCCCTTCACACTGCAGGGCTAGAGTGGGACTCCTCAACTTCTGGCTCACAGCCCTCTTATAAGGGCCAGCTGGGCCCTAATTGAGCTGGCCACAGCTGTGGCTGCTTCCCCACAGCTTCCCCCAGCTGTTCTCACTCCATTTCCCAGCCGCAGCCCTCTCTAAGGCTGCTTTTAACCCCCGTTCTGCAGGAGTGGGGCAACTGCCCCGCTACACTGCCCCAGGGAGCTCGCCTTCTACAAGAACCCATCCATCAGGCATGCCAGTTTGTGACAAACAAACTAGAAATGAAACCAGCCAGTTTGCTTGCCCCCAGAAATCAGCGTGTAGAGCCTTTCCGGCTATGAAGGTGAGCTGAACTGTGAATGCACAAAGGTGTGTGTTATTTATCAAACACATACCTGTATATATGGCACGAAGTGCCCTGTGTGCTCTGGACACGCTGACTATAAGATGGAGCATAACTCTCTGGCAGCTAGAAGAAAAGGAGTACTTGTGGCACCTTAGAGACTAACCAATTTATTTGAGCATGAGCTTTCGTGAGCTACAGCTCAGTGATTTGTTGGCAGGAGGAGATGTGCGCTGGCTGTTATATCTGTCAGGGCGAGCCGTAGTGTACACTAGGATGTGCTGGGTACCATGAGTCAATAGACAATCAGTGCGTGGGGCCAAACTCTCCTCTTGATCACACCACTGAGATCTCCTCCACTTTAGCCACCACTGAAGTGCTGTCACGAGGAGAATCTGGCTGCCTGACTCCACGGGTCTTTGATAGCAGCTGTGAATCTAAGCCAGGCCCCTTTCATTTCGGTCCTTAAATATGGACACTGCACCTCTGACCCTTCATCTTTTATAATAGTGTGTGCCCTTCGATGTATGTAATGGTTAAGGCCCTTACTGGAGCCCAGGAGGGCACTGACATCTTTCTTCTGAAACAGCTGGGACTGGCCAGGAGACCAGACTTCAGGGGCCATTCATTTCTCCAGCCATTCCTACAAGGAGCTAGAAACTGTTTTGCCACAGCTGCCTTTCGTTCTCCAGGCTGGTGACTTGGAACATGGGAAAACCCAAACCAGCTCCCAGCGGGAACCCCAAACTTTCAGCTGTCTCACTTCACTCCCCACGGGAATTAAGAGGGTGGGAATCCTTCCGAAGCTCATTGCTAAAAACACTTGGCTCTTGCTCCTAGTAGAGAATTTGGACAAAAATAATCAACATTTATAGTTTTGTTGCCTTTGTTAAAGCCAGCTGTTCATGGAGTGGCTGGATTAGGAACGGGGCTTTACAGAGCCTTTCATCTCTAGATCACTAGTTCAGTACCAGGCTGGGTCAGTTGTGCTACTATCTAGATGCTGATGGGTGGCCTGCATTAAACAAATTTGTGATCTCAGTCCATTTTGGAAGGGGGAGGGGTACATGTCACAAAACAACCCGCACTATTTCATTTGCCCCTTGCTGGCAGTCTCCGTGCAGCGGCCAAGGTCTGAAGGGGCCTTGGATACTCAGCTCTTACCCTGGGAGAGCCGTCTGGAGAAGCTCACTCCTCCTGATGTGTTGTCCCTGTTCCACAGACACAGAGTTCAATATTCAAGTTGCAGGGCTGTCAGGCTGGGACTTGTCACCACCATTAAACCTGCAGCTGTATATAAATACACACCAGCTGTGACTGTGAACTCTAGGCTTGAGGCTGCCTCACTACATTAGTGCACACATCTGTCTGGGCTCCTTTTTATATTCTTCAGAAATACAGGGCCAAACCTTGAGGCCCTCGCTCTGGTTTTCGTCATTCAGTCCAAACACCTCCTGGTCTGGGTAAGAGCTAATAAATAACTTCAAGACCCATGTCCCCTGGTAAATAAAATCTTATTGGCCATCTCTCTCTGGGATCAATGCAGCCCCAGAATTAATTAACCAGAAGTGCAATCTCTTTACAGTTCTCAAGCAATATATTTCGAGTGAAGTGCTTCGGAAAGACAGGGGTCAGATCCTCTGTTGTATTAGATCAGCTTTGCCTTAAAGCCACCTTGGCATATACACATCCCTTACAAAGATATGCCAAGTGCTGCTCCAACCACAGCTGAGATCTGGCCCCACCTATTTGTGTCACTTTATGCCACCTATTTCACACCTATGTTGTGTGAGACACTGGAGATGCTGCCAATGCCAATCATTACTGCCCCTCCAAATTCAATCTTGCATGTGCCAATCTCTGAGAGGTCTTATGCAAAAATATAGCATCCAGGTTTTACAACGTGGTTGCCAGTTAAAACAGAGGCTGAATTAATCCCTGCAAGGATTTTCCCATGGATTTGGAAGGGATGGGGTCCATAAAGTGACCATCTCCTCCCTCTGTCCACTTCTCACCCAATTGTGCCCAGCCTCTCAAACCCTTACCCCTTTGACCGCAGGTGTGGGAGCTTGCATAGGTTCAGAAGGAGGGGGTAGGATGTCGCTTAGGCAAACTCTTCCCTCCACTCTCAACTGAAATTGGGACATTTCCCCTCTGTGTTAATAAAGGGAAGGGGTGGTCTGCCCAGTTCCATGGCCATGGTGAATTCATTTTTACACACACCCCTTGATCGCACGTCCCCTAAAAATGTTATGGGCCATTGAAGTATATGGGAAGATTCCCACTGGGATCAGGCTCCATCAGTGCACATGGTATGATCCAAACCCATTCTGCAGCAGCCACCCCAAGTAATTTGGTCAGATGCTGGGGAAACTCCATGGGGCCAAAAGCAGACGGAACCCTCCCAAGCGCTTGGAGCAGGAGCAGGGCCATTACAGCTTAAGGGGGAAGACCAGAAGAGCCATACAGCGAAGAACTCTCCAGGTGCTGTCCATCGACTCGACAAGCTAGGGAGTGAGTCACAGCTCGCGTACACGGTCTCATATGAGCTGGCATGATCAAAATAGTAATAGAGCTGCAGTAGTGTAGTCAGTAGTAGCACAAGCTGGCCACCCTGAATACGCAACCAAAGGGTTCAAAAGGGTTTGCACTCCTGGAACCTAGGCCGGGGCTCTCACTGCCCGGGATACCACAGCGACACTGCTGGTTTTAGCACACTAGCTCACCTGAGACCTACCACAGGTAAGTGTACACGAACGGGGAATCAACCACAGCTCGTGGTGCAGATGCAGCCAAAGACTCGAAACATGCAGCCCCCCAGAGCTGTGAGTGGAGACCCCATTCAGGCTCCTCCAGTGCTGCCCCCACTCTGTACAGCAGAATCACAGCAGATCCACTGTATAAGTCCCCCCTCCCCCTCCACACACACACACACCCACCCTCGGTCTGTGATGCAGGGACAGGTTTGCTCCAGGCTGAATGTGCAAATGTAGAGATTAAACTGAAACCCCTCCCTGTGCTCTCCCACTGGAGTTCCACTTCGCTGTGTAAAAACAAAATATCCATTTGAAATTCATATTTTCTCCTTTGTTTTGCATGGTTAAAACTGCAAACGCTACAGCCTGTAGCGAAGTGTCACTCTCAGCGTCACAACGGAGAATGAAAAGAGTAGGCCATGCTAACCATTTATTTTAAATGACAGTTTGATTTTATTTTGGTTTGCTTACAACAAAGCATCACATAAGAGCATCTCTGACTGTAAGGAGCTTTACTGTAACAGCTGGGAAATAATTAGTCAACACATCACTGAATTAGATCAAGTTTATGTCTCAGAATAGACTCTTACTGCTCAACTCAGTCATTCCAACCATTTTTCATTCAGAAGGTGGGTTGTTTGTCCTGGGAAATCATGGTTTTGCCAGGACAAAAAAAATTGCCAACATCCCCAATTTAGTTTTAAAAAGGAAAAAGCCATGGCAGACAGAACTTTAATTGCTATTAGATTTAGTGTCTGTTAGCTAAGTGGTAAGTAGCTGCCATTAATAGTTTAAAAGTGTCTCTAAAGATCACAAAATCCCAAGTTAACAACCACATATGTAAAAGTCAAAGGAAGAGCCTTGCTCAGTAACGAGTGCAGACAACCATTGATATTTTATTTACAAAGCTGAGAAGTCCAAGGTTTTGTCATAGAAATTCTGGCAGTGACAAACACATACCCTGGTTCGCCAGTAAAAACTGTTGGAGAACAAGTGTTTATGTAACCTTCAGAGAGAGAGAGAGAGAGAATGTATTGGCATCAGGGGCCAGTTCTGGATGACAGCCTGCAGACACCTGAGACCTGATTTTTCAGGTTTGTGAAATACTAAAGTTGACTTGAGTTGAGCACCCAAAAATGGAGGGACCCCTTCTGAAAATGTGAGCCTAATGTTGGCACTTGACTGGGAATATGGGTTAAGTGCTTTGAGACCCAAGGGTGAGAGCACAGTATTTAACTACAAATTAGCATTTCCCCTCTTAAACCTTGGGCCCACTCTTCAAGAAGAAACCTCAAGGCAGCTCCCTCTTCTGTAGCCTACTGGCAGAGCCAATCCCCATTCCTTGAGAGCTGAAGGCAGCATCTATCCCTTTCATGCCATGTGCATGTTCCTTTGCCAGAACCGGTGCTTGTTTCGATTCCCAAAGGCTGATTTCGCTCCATGCATGAAACTGACAAAAGGCAGATGGGCAGAGGGTTGGCTGTGCTGAATGGTTTCCACATAAGCAAGGGTGCACTCAGCCTCCATTTTTCTGGGGTTTGTTTATCCCAAAAAAGCAGAGAGATGCATCCACCCAGACTCGCGCTGATCACTGTGTCTGCCTACTTCATGGCTTCCTGCTCGAAAGAGCCTAAAACATTAACTATCAGCACTTTTCAAATAGAATTGTTGCATGCAAAATGTCTGCAAGGGTCTGAGAGTAACTGGTATGCTGGGATACCCTTGGACTTGAGTCTCAGTTCTGTTTCCAGAGTATGGCTTGGAGAAAATTCAGTGCCCAGGACAACGCAGCTGAAGGTAGCAATGCAAAGCACTCTTAGAATTGGAACAGCTGGAACATCATACTTCGGTATTTTCACTCAGCAACCATCTTTCTGAGGGCTGCAGCTGTGCGACAGGGCAGCGCACTAGCATTTGACTTTGGAGATGGTGCTGTCATAAATATAAAGGGAAGGGTAAACCCCTTTGAAATCCCTCCTGGCCAGGGGAAAGCTCCTCTCACCTGTAAAGGGTTAAGAAGCTAAAGGTAACCTCGCTGGCACCTGACCAAAATGACCAATGAGGAGACAAGATACTTTCAAAAGCTGGGAGGAGGGAGAGTAACAAAGGGTCTCTGTCTGTCTGTAGTCGTCTTGGCCAGGGACAGAACAGGAATGGAGTCTTAGAACTTTTAGTAAGTAATCTAGCTAGGTACGTGTTAGATTATGATTTCTTTAAATGGCTGAGAAAAGAATTGTGCTGAATAGAATAACTATTTCTGTCTGTGTATCTTTTTTGTAACTTAAGGTTTTGCCTGGAGGGGTTCTCTATGTTTTTGAATCTAATTACCCTGTAAGATATATACCATCCTGATTTTACAGGGGGAATTTCTTTATTTCTATTTAC
Source organism: Lepidochelys olivacea (assembly GCF_965140295.1). Lineage (NCBI taxonomy): Eukaryota > Metazoa > Chordata > Testudines > Cheloniidae > Lepidochelys > Lepidochelys olivacea. Next base: position 18,947,895 of record NC_140424.1, read on the forward strand.
TTCTATTTTTTATTAAAAGTCTTCTTGTAAAACACTGAATGCTTTTTCATTGTTCTCAGATCCAAGGATTTGGGTTTGTGGTCACCTATGCAAATTGGTGAGGCTTTTTATCCAACATTTCCCAGGAAAGGGGGGGTGCAAGTGTTGGGAGGATTGTTCATTGTTCTTAAGATCCAAGGGTCTGGGTCTGTAGTCACCTAGGCAAATTGGTGAGGCTTTTTACCAAACCTTGTCCAGGAAGTGGGGTGCAAGGTTTTGGGAAGTATTTTGGGGGGAAGGACGCGTCCAAACAGCTCTTCCCCAGTAACCAGTATTAGTTTGGTGGTGGTAGCGGCCTGTCCAAGGGGTAATATTTTGTACCTTGGGGAAGTTTTGACCTAAGCTGGTAAAGATAAGCTTAGGAGGTTTTTCATGCAGGTCCCCACATCTGTACCCTAGAGTTCAGAGTGGGGGAGGAACCGTGACATGGTGGCACAGTGGTGGGATTAACCTGAAATCATTTTGAGATCCAGTTGAGATTTTTTGAACTAGAAATACAGATTTTAAAAAGGAATTTTTAGGAAGTCCAGAAGGCAGCTTTGAAACTGAAAGCAGCTTGGTTTCTCTCTGCTTTGTGGCCAAGCAGAGACAAAAGGGGATTATCTTGTGAATTGCAGGTTTTCTTTGCCTGGAGGCAGGGTACTTAACTCCTGCAGGGAAATTCACAGTCTTCCAACCCAGAGGTTTTTTTTTTTTTTCTTTTCTTCCTAAAAGTAAATAGGGGGTGTGTGCTCTACCCATTTGCCTGGAGACAAAAGTGGCAGGGTTTTTTTTAGGATTTTGATTTTTTTTTTGTTTTACAAGGAGCACAGGTTTGAAAAGAAATTTTTTTTCTTCTTTGGGCTGGGTAAGCAGGTTTCCAAGTAGTTGGAGGTTTTTTGCTTTAATTTGGGCCCAGAGCAGAGACAAGGGAATTGTCTTTTTCTGTAGGCTGACAATCACTAACAGAGAATAGGTATTCTATTCCAGCACAGCAAAATTTTACAGCCAAGTTTTGTTTGTTTATTTCTAAACCTCGGGTGTAAAGTTAGTTAAAAACAGAGAGGTTAGAATAGCCAAATCCTCAGCTCGACTACAGCTGGAATTAGCCAAATTTCAGGCTGAGGAAAAACAAAGGGAACATGAAAGACAGATAGAACTCATGCGGCTGAAGGAGGAGGAGAAGGAAAAAGAGAGGAAGCATGTGGAGGAGATGGAGAGGATAAAGGCCCAGCAGAATATACCAACAAACCCTAGCAATCCTTCTCCAGGTACCACTTCCCATCCCAGAAAGTTCCCCACCTACAAGGCAGGTGATGATACTGAGGCCTTCTTAGAAAACTTCGAAAGGGCCTGCCTTGGGTACAACATCTCTACTGACCAATACATGGTAGAGCTGAGGCCGCAGCTCAGTGGACCCTTAGCTGAGGTGGCAGCTGAAATGCCTAAAGAACACATGAACAAGTATGAACTGTTTAAATCCAAGGCGAGAGTCAGAATGGGGATAACACCCGAGCAGTCTCGTCGGAGGTTCAGAGCCCTAAGGTGGAAACCAGACATGTCATTTACCCGACATGCCTACCACATTGTAAAACATTGGGATGCCTGGATATCAGGAGCAAGTGTTGAATCTCCAGTAAATTTGCCCTTCCTAATGCAAATGGAACAATTCTTAGAGGGTGTTCCTGAGGAAATAGAAAGATACATCCTAGATGGGAAACCCAAAACTGTAATTGAGGCAGGAGAGATTGGAGCCAGATGGGTGGAGGTGGCAGAGAAGAAGAAAACTGGTCGCAGTTGGAGCGGAGACCAGAAGGGACCACCCCAGACCACACCCTATTACCGGGGGCCGCCCAAAGCCCCACCTACCTCCCAAAGAACCCTCCAGACCCCTTATCGTCCCACCACCCCGTTCTCCAGCAACCCTCCTCGCCCCAGTGACCCGTCAGCTGGACGATGTTTTAAGTGTAACGAGCTGGGGCATGTAAAGGCCAACTGCCCCAAGAACCCCAACAGATTACAGTTCATTGCACCGGAATCACACCAGAGGTCCACAGGCCCAGATACCTCCCAGATACCCTTGGAGCGGAGGGAAACTGTGAGTGTGGGTGGGAAGAAGGTCACCGCGTGGAGGGACACCGGAGCACAAGTGTCAGCTATCCATGCTTCCTTAGTGGACCCCAATTTAATCAACCCAGAGATCCAAGTGACGATTCAACCCTTCAAGTCCAACTCTTTCAATTTGCCTACAGCCAAGTTGCCTGTCCAGTACAAGGGCTGGTCAGGAATGTGGACTTTTGCAGTCTATGATGATTATCCCATCCCCATGCTGTTGGGGGAAGACTTGGCCAATCATGTGAAGCAGGCCAAGAGGGTGGGAATGGTCACCCGCAACCAGGCTAAACAAGCCGTGAGGCCTAACTCTGTTCCGGAAACTTCTATCAGGACCCAGTCAGAGGTGATGGACCTGGACCCCAGGCCAATGTCTGCAACAGCAGTAGTGGATCCAGTCCCAGAGACCCAGACGGAACCAGTCCCAGAACCGGAACCAGCCGAACAACCAACACCAGACCCCGTGTCAGCACTGAATCCAGTACTTGCAACCTCAACACCAGAGGGCCCCACCGAACCTGAACTGGCAGCAGCCGATAACCCTACACAAGAGGCTCAGCCGGAGCCTGAATCCCAACATAGTGCACCAGCGGAGAGCGGTTCACAGTCAACAGAAACAGCTCCATCCCCTATATCGCTTCCAGAGGGACCAAGCCTAGGTCTACAATCCCATGAGGAACTGATGTCTCCAGCATCAAGGGAACAGTTCCAGACCGAACAGGAAGCAGATGAAAGCCTCCAGAGAGCTTGGACGGCGGCACGGAGCAACCCACCGCCTCTCAGCTCTTCTAATCGATCCAGGTTTGTTGTAGAAAGAGGACTTTTATACAAGGAAACTCTTTCTGGGGGACACCAGGAAGACTGGCATCCTCAGAGACAGTTGGTAGTTCCAACTAAATACCGGGCCAAGCTCTTGAGCTTAGCCCATGATCACCCTAGTGGCCATGCTGGGGTGAACAGGACCAAAGACCGTTTGGGGGGGTCATTCCACTGGGAGGGAATGGGCAAGGATGTTTCTACCTATGTCCAGTCTTGTGAGGTGTGCCAAAGAGTGGGAAAACCCCAAGACCAGGTCAAAGCTCCTCTCCAGCCACTCCCCATCATTGAAGTTCCATTTCAGCGAGTAGCTGTGGATATTCTGGGTCCTTTTCCGAAAAAGACACCCAGAGGAAAGCAGTACATACTGACTTTCATGGATTTTGCCACCCGATGGCCGGAAGCAGTAGCTCTAAGCAACACCAGGGCTAAAAGTGTGTGCCAGGCACTAGCAGACATTTTTGCCAGGGTAGGTTGGCCCTCCGACATCCTCACAGATGCAGGGACTAATTTCCTGGCAGGAACTATGAAAAACCTTTGGGAAGCTCATGGGGTAAATCACTTGGTTGCCACTCCTTACCATCATCAAACAAATGGCATGGTGGAGAAGTTTAATGGAACTTTGGGGGCCATGATACGTAAATTCGTAAATGAGCACTCCAATGATTGGGACCTAGTATTGCAGCAGTTGCTCTTTGCCTACAGAGCTGTACCACATCCCAGTTTAGGGTTTTCCCCATTTGAACTTGTATATGGCTGTGAGGTTAAGGGGCCATTGCAGTTGGTGAAGCAGCAATGGGAGGGATTTACACCTTCTCCAGGAACTAACATTCTGGACTTTGTAACCAACCTACAAAACACCCTCCGAACCTCTTTAGCCCTTGCTAGAGAAAACTTACAGGATGCTCAAAAAGAGCAAAAAGCCTGGTATGATAAACATGCCAGAGAGCGTTCCTTCAAAGTAGGAGACCAGGTCATGGTCTTAAAGGCGCTCCAGGCCCATAAAATGGAAGCATCGTGGGAAGGGCCATTCGTGGTCCAGGAGCGCCTGGGAGCTGTTAATTATCTCATAGCATTCCCCACCTCCAACCGAAAGCCTAAGGTGTATCATATTAATTCTCTAAAGCCCTTTTATTCCAGAGAATTAAAGGTTTGTCAGTTTACAGCCCAGGGAGGAGACGACGCTGAGTGGCCTGAAGGTGTTTACTACGAAGGGAAATGTGCTGGTGGTGTGGAAGAGGTGAACCTCTCCATGACCCTTGGGCGTATGCAGCGACAGCAGATCCAGGACTGACTGAACGGGCATACCACTCCATTGACACAGGTAATGCTCACCCAATTAGGGTCCAACCTTACCGGGTGTCTCCTCAAGCTAAAACTGCTATAGAACGGGAGATCCAGGATATGTTACAGGTGGGTGTAATCCGCCCCTCTGAAAGTGCATGGGCATCTCCAGTGGTTCTAGTTCCCAAACCAGATGGGGAAATACGTTTTTGCGTGGACTACCGTAAGCTAAATGCTGTAACTCGCCCAGACAACTATCCCATGCCACGCACAGATGAACTATTAGAGAAACTGGGAAGGGCCCAGTTCATCTCTACCTTGGACTTAACCAAGGGGTACTGGCAGGTACCGCTAGATGAATCTGCCAAGGAAAGGTCAGCCTTCATCACACATCTCGGGCTGTATGAATTTAATGTACTCCCTTTCGGGCTGCGAAATGCACCCGCCACTTTCCAAAGACTTGTAGATGGTCTCCTAGCGGGATTAGGAGAATATGCAGTCGCCTACCTTGACGATGTGGCCATATTTTCGGATTCCTGGGCAGACCACCTGGAACATCTACAAAAAGTCCTTGAGCGCATAAGGGAGGCAGGACTAACTGTTAAGGCTAAGAAGTGTCAAATAGGCCTAAACAGAGTGACTTACCTTGGACACCAGGTGGGTCAAGGAACTATCAGCCCCCTACAGGCCAAAGTGGATGCTATCCAAAAGTGGCCTGTCCCAAAGTCAAAGAAACAGGTTCAATCCTTCTTAGGCTTGGCCGGTTATTACAGACGATTTGTACCGCACTACAGCCAAATCGCTGCCCCACTGACAGACCTAACCAAAAAGAAACAGCAAAATGCTGTTCAGTGGACCGGAAAGTGTCAGAAGGCCTTTAACAAGCTTAAAGCGACACTCATGTCTGACCCTGTACTAAGGGCCCCAGACTTTGACAAACCGTTCCTAGTAACCACAGATGCATCCGAGCGTGGTGTGGGAGCAGTTTTAATGCAGAAAGGACCTGATCAAGAATTCCACCCTGTAGTGTTTCTCAGCAAAAAACTGTCTGAGAGGGAAAGCAACTGGTCAGTCACTGAAAAAGAATGTTATGCCATTGTCTACGCTCTGGAAAAGCTACGCCCATATGTTTGGGGACGGCGTTTCCACCTGCAAACCGACCATGCTGCACTAAAGTGGCTTCACACCGTCAAAGAAACTAACAAAAAACTCCTTCGGTGGAGTTTAGCTCTCCAAGATTTTGATTTCGACATCCAACACATCTCAGGAGCTTCTAACAAAGTGGCTGATGCACTCTCCCGTGAAAGTTTCCCAGAATCAACTGGTTAAAATCGTCCTTGAGATGTGGAAAATATTGTTAGTCTTTATGTACTTGGTAGTATATTTAGAGATGCATGTGTCTTATTAACTCTGTTTTCCTAGAGCTCCAGGAAGAAATCCCAGCCAGTGTTTCACCCTAGCTGAGATTTGGGGGGCGTGTCATAAATATAAAGGGAAGGGTAAACCCCTTTGAAATCCCTCCTGGCCAGGGGAAAGCTCCTCTCACCTGTAAAGGGTTAAGAAGCTAAAGGTAACCTCGCTGGCACCTGACCAAAATGACCAATGAGGAGACAAGATACTTTCAAAAGCTGGGAGGAGGGAGAGTAACAAAGGGTCTCTGTCTGTCTGTAGTCGTCTTGGCCAGGGACAGAACAGGAATGGAGTCTTAGAACTTTTAGTAAGTAATCTAGCTAGGTACGTGTTAGATTATGATTTCTTTAAATGGCTGAGAAAAGAATTGTGCTGAATAGAATAACTATTTCTGTCTGTGTATCTTTTTTGTAACTTAAGGTTTTGCCTAGAGGGGTTCTCTATGTTTTTGAATCTAATTACCCTGTAAGATATATACCATCCTGATTTTACAGGGGGAATTTCTTTATTTCTATTTACTTCTATTTTTTATTAAAAGTCTTCTTGTAAAACACTGAATGCTTTTTCATTGTTCTCAGATCCAAGGATTTGGGTTTGTGGTCACCTATGCAAATTGGTGAGGCTTTTTATCCAACATTTCCCAGGAAAGGGGGGGTGCAAGTGTTGGGAGGATTGTTCATTGTTCTTAAGATCCAAGGGTCTGGGTCTGTAGTCACCTAGGCAAATTGGTGAGGCTTTTTACCAAACCTTGTCCAGGAAGTGGGGTGCAAGGTTTTGGGAAGTATTTTGGGGGGAAGGACGCGTCCAAACAGCTCTTCCCCAGTAACCAGTATTAGTTTGGTGGTGGTAGCGGCCTGTCCAAGGGGTAATATTTTGTACCTTGGGGAAGTTTTGACCTAAGCTGGTAAAGATAAGCTTAGGAGGTTTTTCATGCAGGTCCCCACATCTGTACCCTAGAGTTCAGAGTGGGGGAGGAACCTTGACAGGTGCGTTTGAGACTTTTGAATTACACCGGGGTGAGAGAAGAAATGCCACTGAAGACAAGAGCGAAAAATAGCCTTGGAGATCTCATCCTAATTCCTGCATATTGGAAACCCTCCAGTTAATTGGCACCACTGCTAGACTCAGCCAGGGGGGATGGAACTAGGGGGCTAGTGCCCCCACAATGGAAATATTGGAGTGCAGATCTATGTTTCCATTACCCTCAATGTTTTCTGCCCCTACAATATCTCACAGAGGTGAGAGAGGGACTCAGCTACGTTCCACGCTCTGCATGCATGCAGTGGGGTGAGGAACAGAGACAAGAGTGGGACCTGAAGGAGGGGCTGGATGCAGAGAGACCCCCCATGGTTCAAAAAAATCAGGCCAGCCACCAGGGGGCAGGTAGGACTCCCTGCCCCAGCCTGGTCCCACTTTCCAGGCACTGTGGGTCCCAGTGGAGACACCCAGCCCAGGGGAGGGGCAGGAGCATGCATGACAGCCACTGGGGGAACAGGTGATATGGGACAGGACAGGACAATGGCACTTGGGTGGGAAGCAGGGGTGTCAGAGCACAGGAAGCCTGCTCCCAGGGAGGTTACAGGCTACCAGTCATTGAGGAACTGTCATAGGAACAGCAGTAGGAACTACCAGGACTCCCTTCCTGCACCCCTCTCTCTGTCAGTAGCTCCCCTTGCTCCCTCTGCTATCCTCTGCCCACCGCCCCATTCAGAGGAAGCTTCCCCCTCCCCTGCACTGTGCATGAAGTAACCCATGACTGGAACAACAGGGGGGTTATTCATGGCTGAAATGTGTGGGCCCAGGTCTGGAAAAACAGGTCATTATTATTGAGGGACATTGGCCAAGCTGTCTGGGGAGTCCAGAATTCAAGGCATAGTACAGTACATGATCAAGGGGCATTAGCAGATCCAAATGTGTTTAAATTTGCATAGTGCCTGCTTATGCCAGGACTCAGACAAATGCTATGAGTCCCTTACTCTCATTAGCACTACATTCACCGAGAAAACCAAGAAAAAAAGAGAAAATGGTCTATTGGCCAAATTCTCTGCTGGCTCAGATTAGTGCATCTCCACTGGAGTCAATGCAACGGTACCAAATTTATACCAGAAGAGAACATGAGCTTATATTTCTACTAAATGCCCCAATTTCCACTGTTCTATACTTTCTACAATAGAAAGGATCGTTGGAATACAAATATCCCTTGCAGTGATAACAGTCATCTAGGGGAGTGATAGAACAAACCATTCACTGTGAACTGCTGCATTAATATGTGAGGTCTGGCCATAAGTCACACATATACTGAGGTACCTTTGTACCAGAGTCCAAAGAGCTCAGCAAGATGACAAGCCAAGTGACATTACAGCAGACAGTCCTTGTAGTATCAGAAATCTGTCAGCTCTAACTTCGAGTTTCCTCTCTCTGCTGGGAGCTTCTATCGCAATTTATGATTCCAAAGGAACCTGAGCTGTTAAATTCTCCCAGGCCTTGCTCTTACTTCCTGGATTGTCATTGCAACAGCATGGTGCACCTGCCTTCATGAAGAACATAAGCAGGGCTGGATTTACCCCTTTCACACCCGTAGGCACAGCCTCTTCAGTGCACTCCCTGCCTACAGCTGACCTTTGTGTTTTCCATAAAAAATTAATTGAAAAGAAATATAAACACAGCCTCCACAGGAAAGCATGAGACCCTCTGCCAGGCATGGCACTCCCAGCCCGAGCCGGGGCGCAGCCCACTGGCCCCTGGTGAGGCGCAATGTGGGGGGGACGGGACTGTACCTCTCCCCATAGCAAGTGGTCTCCTGATGTCTTCTCTCCCACAGCCCGGCATGGCAGCCACGCTCCAGCTGTTCCCGTGCAAGTGAATGGGGTTCCGGCCATGCTCCTCCCTCTCCCTCCCCGACATGGGGCGGAGGCAGTGGGGCAGCGAAGACTGGGAAGGGGCTGAGAAGCTCCCAGCACCTTCAGAAGCCGCCCCGCCCAGCCACGGCTCACAGCGCCCCCAGGAGGGCTGACTTGGACACTCACCCTGCTCCAGCCCCACACACTGGGCAGCCACCAACCCGTGGAGGGAGCCCAGCCACCCGCAGAGGAGCTGTATGTAGTAACTTTTTAACTTTTAGTCGCCCCTAGAATGCCAGTGCCCTTAGACACCTGCCTACTGTGCTGAATTGGAAATACATCCCTGAGCATAACTATGCCCCTTGTTTTGCTGGCGGACCAGGGATAGTAAGAGCATGTTCCCATTTAATAAGCATTAGTTTGGCTTGTATTCAGTAGCTTGATTACAACTTAATTTGGCTGCTCCCAGCTCTTTAAAAAGAAATTGTGTTTTTATAGCTGCCTGGGGCTTGATTCATGTTCAGCCATAAAATTCTTGCTGGGCTCGAAATTTATGTCTAGGGGGAAAAAATCTGTCCTTAGAACACTTCTTGTGTCTGAATGTGAGCACTGAGGGCTAAGCCTGCAGGCCTACAGTCAGTGCCTGCTTTCAAGCTACAGAACGAGCTGAGCTTTCATCTGCACTGCGCCAGATAACCAAATGGACCTGGAAACCCAGATAATCTCTGAGGGAAAACATCAGCTTCATAACTCACTGACTTCAGACATCGCACCTTCCTAGGCATCTGATCTCTGGGCCAGGCAGGATGACGTGAACTTCACAACTGATTCACACTGCGTTTTTCAAAGGAATAAAAAATAAAGCCCCAGTCCTGCCATGAGCTCTGTGTGGGTGGATCCCTGAACCCATGAGGTGCCCTGCTGGTGCAGGGATTCACCTCCATAGACCTCACTGTGGGAGCAGGGCCTAAGGCTCCTTGGCTAGACCATGGAATTGCTGCAAGCCCAGAGCAAGGGGCACTGCAAATTGCACTGCCCCAGGATCTGGCCAGGGAGAGTCACATTTTGGTGCCTGGTTTCCCCTTGTTCCAGGAGAGTTAAGCAGCACCAGCTCTTCGCCTGACACAGTTCACTTCTCCATAGGTGCTGGCTCGCCTGTGTTGCCTTGCACCGTGGTCTTGGGCAAGTCACAGCACCTCTCTGAAAGCCTTTGTATGCTGCTTATTTAGACGGTAATCTCTTCAGAGAAGGGCTGTCTCACTATATGTCTGTACAGCACCTAGCTCAATGGGGCCTCGATCTCTAGCTGCTACAACAACATGGGACCCTCTTGACTGAGGGGTTCAGCACAGGAATTTTTATACTCAGCCCTTGGGCCAGGTCACTTACAGTCCCATGTCCTCACATCAGGTCTCCAGCCCATGACTCACAGCCCCACGGTCCTTACACCCTTACTTCTCATGGTTTTCCAAGTCCCTATCCCCTTATATCAGGGAGCTTCACATCTCCTTCCCCACTGGCGAGTAGAGGAACCCAGTGTGATGGGTTGGGTCACAGGAACTCCCTCAAGACTGTCACTAGATGTGCTGGGATACCACTGAGAACAAACCCCCCTGCCAGAAAAGGCTTCCCTCCACTCCCATCTTGCTGAGCTAGACATACCAGTCGGCTCCAGCACAAACCAAGAGGTTGGGCCATGCCCCCCTGCAGTTCACAGAAACTAAGATTCACTTAGCCCAGGGGCTTCTCAGTTAACAGGGACTTTCCCAGCACCCAATATTTAGTCTTTCTGGGAGCCTAAACCCCGAATAAATCTGTTCTACTCTGTATAAAGCTTATACAGGGTAAACTCATAAATTATCTGCCCTCTATAACACTGATAGAGAGACATGCACAGCTGTTGGCTCCCCCAGGTATTAATCACTTACTCTGAGTTAATCAATAAACAAAAGTGAGTTTATTCAGTATAAAAAGTAGGATTTAAGTAGTTCCAAGTAATAACAGACAGAACAAAGTAAGTTACCAAGCAAAATAAAACAAAACATGCAAGTCTAAGCCTAATACATTAAGAAACTGATTACAGATGAAATCTCACCCTCAGAGATATTCCAGTAAGTTTCTTTCACATACTGGACTCCTTCCTAGTCTGGGCCCAATCCTTTTCAGACCAACATTGTAGTTTATGGCCTGGGTCCAGCAATCACTCACACCCCCTTAGGTACAGTCCTTTGTTCCAGTTTCTTTCAGCCATCTCTTTGGGATGGAGAGGCCATCTCTTGAGCCAGCTGAAGACCAAATGGAGAGGGCCTTTTATATTCTCTCTCTTGTGGGCAGAAACCCCTTTGTTCTTCTGTGCAAAGTCACAGCAACAAGATGGAGTTTGTAGCCACCTGAGCAAGTCATATGTCCATGACTGATTCAGCTTTTTGCAGGCCGACGCCATTGTTTACATGTTAGTTTGAACATTCTCAGGAATGCTCAGATGTAGACTGGCATCTCCCAAAGTCCACTGTTAGTTAAGTACTCCCAATTACTTGAATAATCCCTTTACACTATGTTGGCCAAATCTGCCTTATGTGTTTCCTACAGCAAACACTTTAAATACAAGTATAGAGCCAATGCTCATAACTTCAGATATAAAAATGATACATGCATACAAATAGGATGAACATATTCAGTAGATCATAACCTTTGCAAAGATATGTTACATGGCATATCTAGCATAAAACATATTCCAGTTATGTCATATTTAAACCCATAAGCATATTTCTATAAAGCATTATGGAGTGCAACGTGACACTCAGCCCCTGCCCCCCCTCTGGGTTCCAGCCCAGAGACCCTGTTTCATATCTTTCTACCTCAGTTTGTCAGCAGGCCTTTGCCACAGCCCCTTCCTGTACCCACTGCGTGCCTGCATTTCTCTCAGGCTCCACAATCTCTCTCTGTTCTCAGGCTTCATAAGCCCTCTAGGCTCATCCTTCTTCCAGGGCTGGGGCTCACAGGATAGCCCCTGGAGTCCTCCAATAAATTCCAACTGAAAATACAAACTTAACCAAACTTCTGCTCTCCTTGGCTTGACCTTTCATCCCTCTGAAATTTCCCTTGCCCTGTTCCTCCACTGAATGCCTCCCAGGGCTCTCCCCTTGGAAGTCAAGATCCTGCCATTTTATCAGAGCTCATCACTGGAGTTTACTCCACCCCAGGGCTGCTCTACAACTCTCCTGACCTTTTTCCAGAGCATCTTCCCAAGACAGCATCCCAAGGCCTACTCTCCCCTTGGGCCTCCTCTTCTACCCTGCAGTCTCTCTACTACCAAGATAGGAAGGGGAGCCCAACCCAGCCCTTCTACTTTGGGCTTCCTCTCTGTATACTCACCACCCAGCTCCTCCCTCAGGTGACACTCATCTTGAATTGGGCCTGGCCCTCCCTCCAGGTTCACGAATTAAGATCTCTAGCTCCCCTTAGCCAGTGTGGGGTTTACACCCCATTGCAATTGCTAACAAGGGACAACATACATACACACTTGCCCATGTTAAAAAATATCAACTGCAGCAAGAAAGATTGCCCCATACAACTCACCAGCCCAAACCATCCTTGGAGCACTTCCTAAAGGCTGACACTCTCAGATTATAGCAGCCCCACGAGGGGAGCAAATTCTAGATTTAAGGACCCTCCAGTAACAATGTTCCACCTCCAATTCCTCAGAGTTTGGATATAGGGACTGCCAACAGGTGTGCCTCATTTTATCTCAATACACATAGGGAGCCATATGATTCACAGGCAGTCATGATCCAGAACATGTAGGGTTCTGGAGAGAAACATCAGAATGTGGGAAAGGATGCTGGTAGCCGCCTGATAACCTGGGAAGCAACATGAACAACAGAAATCCAGTTTTAGACATACCAACACAGGGATTGCCAGGCAAATTCCCCATCCCTGCATCATAGCAATCATCTGAAAGGACAGAACAAATATTGGGGTGGAGCCATGGAAGCTCAGAACTGGATTATGATAACATACAATGGGTGGTGCAGGCAGATGCAAAAGTAGTAAGATTGCCATCAAAATGGCGTGGGTATCTGAAAGGGCAAAGACACGCCACTTTTTCAGGAGGGCCAGCCACCATGATTCTGTCTGATTATCATTCAGTCTGACACCCTGCTCTCAGATGCTCTAACACAAGACATTAGCACTGACCTCTTGTCCACATGAAAAACATTTGCTGGCGTCATTATGTTATTTAGCGGTGTGACTTTTTTTTACCAACATACTGATAATTATATTCAGGATCGGGAAGGAATTTTCCCCCAGATTGGCAGGAACCTTGAGGTATTTTTGCCTTCCTCTGTAGCATGGGGCCTGGGCATTGGTGCACCTTCATCCCTGCTGTTCTCTGCCTGTGGCACAGCGTAGTTTAGTCTCACATGGACTGTGATACTTTGGTCTAATTCTGGTAGTTGCCTTTGCTGAAGCAGAGGCTGGGAGGTGTTTAATGGCCTGTGATGTACAGGAGGTCAGAGATGATCTGCTGGTCCCTTCTGGCCTTAAACTCTGGCATAGCTATGCCAGCAAACACCCTAGTATAGACACAGCCATACCCATAGAACTCTGCTTATGTCGGTCTGGGGAACTGGCATACACTATACCGGCATATCCTTAAGGCGCAACCTTCCCAGACAGTCTCAGCTTTCTCAGCAGTTGAGGAAAGTTAAACTGAACTTCATCAATCACTGATAACTTCAGGCCAAATGAAAGCTTGAGGGGACTTAGAGATATGGGAAAGGCTGGCTCCTAGCCAGAGTGCTGAAATCTCCTGGGGGCAGCCATGTGTAAGATGTGATTAGGAACAAAGCAGATAACCAGAATTATCCTTGCTCCACTAGGAGCAAGACAGAAAAAAAAATGCCCTTGGTTAATATCTTCTGGCGCTTAAACACAAACACTTCTCTTCTGAAAATAAAAGAAATATCAAACAGTCCCCAATCCCAAACGGAGCTATGAATTCAAAGCCTGAATTTCAACATATCTGCAAGGGCTCCAAGAGTAACATCCTGCAAACCACTCATACGCACAGAAACATCTGACAGACCCTGAGGCATGCAAAGGGCTAGGCATCAAAGTTCTACCGCTCACAGTACGCATGAGAGTGAAGTTTAACAGTCATGATGGGGCGACCTGAGCAAGACCGAAGGAGACCAAAAGATTGCCTTTTTACTGTTCTCCCATCTACCAAATCAAAGCACTTCATAGAATACATCACCTCCTGTGGTGTGCTGCCCAGATTTTGTATTGCTTGAGGATTTCTTGGATGTTTTGAAAATACCCCCTTTAGACATTTTTGCTGGGGGGAAAAATATGTAGGAGTCAGAGAATATGGTGGTGAAAGCTTAAAACTCTACAGCATAACCTCATGGCTGAAATGGCAAGAGAACTAACGACAATTCCAAATGACAGGTTCGCATTTAGTTCTCATACTTACACAAATAGTTCATTTCTTTATGGAACAAAGAGGAAGGATGATCTCGTGGTTATGCAAGATTTACAAGAGTATCTGGATTCAACTCTTGGCTCTGACACGGACTTCCTAGGGCTCTTAGACAAGGCCTTCTGTTCTTTCTTTCCCCCTCTGTAGAATAGTCATCCCTTTCTCCCACCCTGTGTCAGTCTTGTCTGTAAACTTTGTGGGACAAGGACTGTCTGTCTCTTCCTATGCATCTGTGCAGTGCCTAGCACGATGGGGCTACTGTCATACAAAAAATCATGCCAACAATTCATGGCACAACAGCTAATGCTGCGTGTGTGTGTGTGTGTGTGTGTGTATTTAGTCAGATGAGCTACTCTAGGTGGACATATTCTAATACAGAGAAAAAATGGAGAAGGGGTGTCAATCAGTTATATTTGCAAAGGTTAGCAGGGAGCATCGGAATCCCTGAATGACAAAGTAAATGCAGGAGCCTTATTATTTCTGCAACAGGTCAGACCCTTGCTCACACTGTACAGTGCTTTTTCCTGTGAACGCCGTTGGAGTGCTCATATAAGGACTACTCAGCATGAGTAAGTGTTGCAGAGTCAGCCCCATGGTCCATACATTAAGTAATGGGTTATTTAAAAGTAAAGCAGACTCTGTGCCCTACTGCAAGAAGAACGGACTTCTACGAATGCATGTGTATGTGGACGAGCTGCAGTGACATATTAAGAACCATTCTAGCTGGTCAGGTAAATCAATCATACATATTTTGAAATGCTGCCAAACTGGCTCAGCTATCACTTTCCATTTCCTGGCTCTGGTAAGTGAGCTTGTGTTACATGCCCTTAATGTTATTTAAATTCTGTTTCAGAGCAGCAGCCGTGTTAGTCTGTATCCGCAAAAAGAACAGGAGTACTTGTGGCACCTTAGTGACTAACACATTCTGTTTCTCCTTCCAGTGGAGGGCCCAATTTTCAGCCTTGGGAGCAGCACCTATTACTGAACTTGGAGTGTGGTGCTGAGCACCCTTGGCTCCCACTGACTTCTATGGAGCTGAGAGTACACAGCACATCCCATGAGGTGCTCAGCACCTTGCGGGATCGGGCCGTTGGGCACTAAATCAACACAGGTAACTAACACCCATTTTAAATACCTATGTTCCATTTTGTGCCCCCAAACTTAGTTTGACAATTGGGTTTGAAGGCTTTATAAAAATGCCTTTTATGTGTTTTCTCCACATGAACCTGTGTGTGTGTCACACACACACACTTAGCCATCACACTTAAGCAAACTTTACAAAAACGTTCCTCTCTAGGAGGCTCAGGTCAACAGGAAAGTTTCTGAGATCAGTTACAAAAAGTGGACAGAGTGGGAGCTGAGACGGGAAGGGACCTTTGCGACTTTCACTGCAGAGTTTGCTCCTCAAGAACATTCTGAAGTCTGAAGAAGAGGTGTCAATTTCTGCAGGAGACTATTAAATTCCTCCTGAGGAAAGTGCCAAGGCCCAAGTGTGTGACAAAGACCTAAAATAAGAGACACAGCACGTTATTCATTCAGGAGACCGGCGTTCTAGTCCCACCTCTTCTGCTGCCCTGCTTGCTGTGTGACCTAAATCTGAGAGGATGCCAAACTTGTTGCATCACTTTGGGACCCAAAGGAGGGAGGCTTGAGAGACCTGCTTGAGACTGAGCAAAAGCCATCTGCCAGGCATGCTGGGGAATGGCTCCACCCCATGCGGTTTAGCCTCTCCCCTCTGCAGGAGCCTGGCGAGGGTCTCGTGCATTGGCAGTGTTAAGAAGAAAGCTGCCCAGGGAGGCAGTTGAAATGCAAACTCCGCTCAGCATGCTGGGGCTTCCGCAGAGGCGGGACAGCATGTGATTATCTTTGGCAGCGCTCCTGGCGCTGAAGTGATGGTTATAAGGGTGCTCTCAGAATTGAATGAAATAGATAGACAAGCTGAGTTAAAGGGACGCTGTTCCCTTACACTGAGGTACGGCAGAACAGGACTGCATTGGCACTGCTACCAAGCCACCCTGGTGTCTTAGCTTTTGGCTGTGCAGAGCCTTGAAGATAGAGGGTGGGAGGGGGAAGCACAGGCTGTCATGCAGCCTGCTGACAAGGGAGATGCGGGAGTATGGAGGGCAGAGGACACATGGACAAATTTCCACATGACCAGTTACAGGCAGAGTCACCGTCCGCACATTCACTTGCCCGAGAGGCAATGTCGAAGGGACGGCTCGCTGGCGTTCAATGGGGCACTGTGTTCCGTGAGAGGACGACGGTTGCTTAGGAAGTTTTCTCTGCCCCGAAGGGCTATGCTGCAGCAGGAGGCAACATCAAAACCAACCAAGCGACGTCCCAGTGCAGTGACCCCGAGGACGTGACATTGGATCCAGAGTAACCCACGCTGCCTATGAGCACATTTGTTTGTTCACGGGGGAGAGAAGGGGGATGTGAGTGTGAGAGTGTTTGAGAGAACAGCTTCTCTGCTTTGGAGAGAGAGGAGCGAGTGTGTGAGCAAGTTATTTCTCCTGTACGTGTGGGAAAGACGACAATATTTGAAGGAAGAGAGTCTTCTCCTGTAGCTAGCACATATGCTTTTGGGGAATCACAGTGTGAGACAATCAGGATTCACCACCACTGCTGAATTTCATTCAGGGGAGTTCCCAGCACTTCCATGACTAAAGCTGGTAGGCCCATCCTAGGTAGAGATAATATACTAGCCTAGTCATTTTCAGGCCTCTAAACAGCTCCCAGCATGACATACAGTTCAGCTCATCTGCAGCTTTTTTCAAAAACAGATGCTATTTAATAACAGCCCCTAAAATCTGCAAAGGAGCAAACCAATTTGTCCGTTATAATTCCTGTCACATACAGCTAACGCTGGCTACGATGGATTTCTGTGCTTGCTGCGTCTTTTTAAGGCCAAGCTGAACTGGTGAGGAATTAGTGCCTGAATCAAACCACTAAGGGGAAAAGCAGTTCTTAAGCACCTTCCCAAATCTGAGATAATAGGAACGCACCAAAGGATTTGAGGGGCTTTTGGCTCAGGACTAGACTAAAAGCTCTGGCTATTAAGTGCATGCAGGAGAGAGAATCCTCTCAGCTTCTCCATCTGTTGCTCCTGAGAAGATTAACTCAGTGTCCATCACCTTCCACCCTGCTCTTTTTGTTGGTGTTTCCTATGGGCTAGGATGCCCCTAGCCCTTTTGAACAGGGATTAGACCAGGGGTTCCTAAATTGTGGTACGTTTCTGAAGGGCTGTTGGCCTGTCTCCCCAGCCCAGGAAGGATTAACTCTATGCCCAAGTTTCTGTCAGTCCCCCGGCTCAGCACACCGTGTATCACAAAGCAAAACTATTCCCTTTCCCAACCCAGGTGCGGTGGGCCCAACAGCTTTCACTCTGCCACAGGAGCCTCTTCCAATTGAACTGTCTCAGCCGGTTCATAGGCATCAGCTGACCCCTTCCCAGCTGGAGCTGATAATATACCTGCCCTCAGACCCCCTCACTCTTAAAGGGGAAGAGCACCCTGTTCCACTGTATCCTGGGCTACGTGAGCATGAAGTTCCATCCATTCACTTCCCAACCATTTTTTAAGATGACGACACGGGAACCAACAAAGTTTGGAGCCGCTGCACTAGACCGTTGTGATGCACTCTGTATGATTTTATAAAAATATGCTAATGAGTATGAATAGAATGTAACTGGAATATGCTTCATGCAAAAGGTCTCTTGTAAGGTATCATTACAAAGCTTATAATCTACTGAGTGTGGTCATCCTATTTGTATAAATGTATCACTCTTGTATCTGAAACTAGAAATATGAAATATAACTCTGAGGGCCTATTGTAATTATGCAAAGTGTGGGCCATTAATGGTGGTTGGGAATCTTGATGGCTCCCATCAACCAGGACAACTGACTGCGGATGGCTCTGTTTGCAGGCAGGCCTTCCTGTGAGTCAGACTGGGAGGAATGAAGGCTTGGGGGTCTCACAGCACATGTGACCATGTCACCTGGTACTGGAATCCATCTTTAACCTGGTGTTTTTCCATTAAGAAGAGCGGGGGGGGGGGGGGTGTCCCAGAGAGACAAAGGATTCCTGTCTTGTGCCAAAGCCATATAAGGGGGTGGAACAAAACAAAGGAGGCAGCCAGCATGAGGAATCCCCTAGCTACCACCTGAGCTGGAACAAGGGCTGTACCGGGGAAAGGATTGTGCCCAGATTAGGAAGGTGTCCAGTCTGTGAAAGAAACTTATTGAAACATCTCTAAGGGTAAGATTAAATCTGTATTCAGTTTTTATTACTGTACTAGACTTAGACTTGCATGTTTTATTTTATTTGCTTGGTGATTCACTTTGTTCTGTCTGTTACTCCTTGGAACTATTTAAATCCTACTTTCTGTATTTAATAAAATCACTTTTTACTTATTAATTAACCCAGAGTATGTATTAATACTTGCGGGGGGGGGGGGAGGGAACAGCTGTGCATATCTCTCTATCAGTGTTATAGAGGGCAAACGATTTATGAGTTTACCCTCTATAAGCTTTATACAGGGTCAAACGGATTTATTTAGGGTTTGGACCCCATTGGGAGTTAGGCATCTGAGTGTCAAAGACAGGAACATTTCTGTAAGCTGCTTTCAGTTAAGCCTACAGCTGTTAGGGGACATGGTTCAGACCTGGGTCTGGGTTTGCAGCGGGCTCGCGGGTCTGGCTCGAAGCAGGCAGGGCACTGAAGTCCTAAGCTGACAGGGCAGGAAAGCAGGAGCAGAAGTAGTCTTGGCACATCAGGTGGCAACCCCCAGAGGGTTTCTGTGATCCAACCCATCACAACCGTTATCCACACACAGCTCTAGGACAGGTTAGGACGGCGCAGAGGTCAGACTATTGGCATGACGTAGCCGTCGATTTCATTCATACCTTCGCAGCTAGAACAGGAGTTACAGAAATCTCAGTTGGCTTTGGAACCCAGTACAACAGAGGCACTAATTCAATCATAGCTAGCAGCAGCCTGAAATCTATGAGAAAAGGTGGTGACAGCAGAGCAGTAGCATCAACATCACGAACTACAGTGATAACTTGCAAGACGACAGGTTTCAGAGTAACAGCCGTGTTAGTCTGTATTCGCAAAATGAAAAGGAGGACTTGTGGCACCTTAGAGACTAACCAATTTATTTGAGCATGAGCTTTCGTAAGCTACAGCTCACTTCATCGGATGCATACCGTGGAAACTGCAGCAGACTTTATATACATATTCTCTGTGTGTATATAAAGTCTGCTGCAATTTCCACGGTATGCATCCGATGAAGTGAGCTGTAGCTCACGAAAGCTCATGCTCAAATAAATTGGTTAGTCTCTAAGGTGCCACAAGTGCTCCTTTTCAACTTGCAAGATGCTCCCCTTGCTCTGCCATGACACAGTAAATGAGTGTCACATCAATATGTATCACAGGGTACTGTGTCCCTGCAGCAAGTCAGTCTCATTCGAACCACAATACCGTCTAAGCCCTATTCAGAGCCTGAGGAAGTCAGTGAAAACTTTCCCATTGATTTCAATGGGGTTTGGATCAGTCTCCAAGCTACTGTGTGTTCCTGCAGTTTGCAGTACTTCCCCTCTAGAGTTCCACAGAGCACAGGTACATCTCAAATGGCCTCAGCCCATTCATGTGTGAAATGAATGTGCCCAGGGCTGTCTGGAATACAAATGAGGACAGCAGGAGACCACACAGAGTAAGAGCACATTATTTGTTCCTCCTGAGTGTTTATGGCAACAATATCTTGTCTTCCAATCCACACGCAATTAGAGAAACAGAAGATCTATGTGGGAGAATAAGCTCCCACTAATTCCTACACTGGTGTCATATCTGGAGCTGCATATTAGGGACAGGCGGTAATGCCAAATTATGCTAATGAATTTCATCATGATAACAGCTGGAGGGATTAACTGGACACTTATTACACCAACATTTACAAATAGGAAACTCATGATTCAGCTCCTATCTATAATGGATGGATGTCACATTCCTATGGAGATTTTCATCCACAATCAAAGCTCTCTAAAAACTTGGAGATTTGTCTATCTGTTTATACACACCCCCCCATCACAGGGCTTCAGGCATGGGTGCTCAACGCTTTCTGAAGAACAGGTTCCTTTCAGAGGTCTCAGGTTGAACACCCAGCTCCCCAACTGCTAGTGCCCTGCTCTTCTCACTACACAAAACTATTTAACGTGGTTAAATCACCGCAACAGTCTAGCCAAGTATTTTCCATTTGCTTAAAAGTGGAATCCCATCCAGCTTCAGAGAAACATTCTACAGCAATTTTATGACTGTTACAAAATAACCTGCAATTTTATAACCTACAAATAACTCTGGGCGTTTGTCAGCATGACCTTCAATACAGGGGTTTTTTAAACAGGCTTTTTTATTGTTTGGTCTTTCTTTGGACAACTGTCCCTAAACTAGGGGTAGATGCCAAAACACTTTCCTGTCCATCAAAGTCAGCTTGGTGTTCAGACGTTTTTAAAGAGAAACAATCCAAACTTTTAAAGCAAGATTCTGAAATTGCTTTGGGATTAAATCCCTCTATTGAATTGCAGTATTTCCACTTGGGAACAAAAGTCAGCAGCATTGGTTGCTTGGAAGCATCATTGAGTTGATCCCATTGAAAATACAGTCCTTTCTATGGAATGCAGGGACAGACTGGCCCAGGTTGAATGAGATGCTGAGAGCATGCTGGTCTGCTTGGTAAATGACCTATATTTTTCCTGTCTTGAGAGACAAATGATGATTTCAAGGCATGGCACCCAAGGAGAGAAACTCAGACACTATGGCAATAGATGCCGCTATAAGATTTTAGACAGAGATCTAGAAACTCCAGCCATTCACCACTGGAAAATGGAGCACTGGAATCTTTCCAGTGATGAAGGTCAGTTTTTTCTAGCTGTGGAGCTTCATGAGATCTCACCGCTGTCCTTGCCTTCTTACTTTCACCATTGGTTTGAACTGAGCTTGGTAGTTTAAACTTTTTCCCTAGTGGACGTTTTTCCTTCTCACAAAGTCACTTGCCACCATAAAGTAACATCGTTGGTAGGTATAGACAGCAGGGGCTGGCCGAGCTGTGTGTGTGAGGAGGAAGCCAGAATGTATCCAACCTCTAACAAGTGCTGCAAGTTCCTCACTTTCACAAGCAATGAAATTTGCTCCAGGCTGGGGTTTTTTAATGATTAGGAGTCTCCCATGTATCTTTTGGTTTTGTTTTTCCCCAGTCAGCAGCAGCAGCTTTTGAACTGTGAAGACTAGAGCAAAAAAGCAGATGGTGGTAGAGGGGAAAAAAATTATCTATCCTAAATCCAAAAACGATGTCATGCTCTGCTGATAGCTAAAAGAATTCAGTGGCCTGGTATCATTTACATTCAGAAGGGCATTCGTTCAAAAACACCCCGGTCGTCTTTGTTCTCAGGAATTCGGTTTTGGTCCACGCAGCTGATGAGTGGAGCAAACGCCTGTAAGCCCTTTTTCTGTCCATCCCTTCTTTTCAGAATGTGGGTGTGGGGTTCATAGAGGTTTGGTCCCCCAACAACTCTGCAATAGTTTTAAACCTTTCTCAATTTACAGACCTGAAACCTCCACCCCTCCGGAAGGGCAATTCATGACCCGCAGAGAGAATTCCACTGAAGAACACTGCGTTGCTGTCAGCACGACAGCCCTTCCCTCTTGCAGCACAGCTGGAATTCCATTCCTCTAGGATTGCTGCTCCAAACCTGTGTCTCTCTCTGTCCTGCAGGGGGTGTTAATTCCAATTTGCCACTCATTTTTGAGGTTAAGGTTGGGAATTTCAGACCCTCCTATTCCTTCCTGTTTGGGAGCAGGGTGTTCACATTGACTTAAATGATGCTTTATCTTGGCTCTTTGCACAGGGCTGACTTTCAGTGATTAGGGGTAGAGGCATTAGCTGGACCCTGGAAATCCAGTATAAGGAAAAACTAAAAAGAATTCACATTATGTGCACATGGACCTGGCAGCACATTATCCTCCCAGCCTCGTTGTGGGGCATATTCTTCCATTGTTCCACAAGCAAGACTCCCCTTGGCAGCAATAGGAGTTCTGTGCAAAGCTAGAGGTTAGAATGTGGGGTCTTGATCTGGTCTTCTACCTCCTGCACAAATGGGAACATGTAAAGCCACAGGCCCATCTCTCCATCTTGCTGAATGGCAACTGACAATGTTTCGGCTGCTAGCCAGATGGTATGGTCCGGTACTAGGTACTGCCACTCTGAGCTTGGAAATGTCACATTGCACAGTATAAGGGCAGACTGAAGTAGGATTTCCTCGTTTACAGAGGAGAAAACATGCATGTTCTCCACATGTTATGGGAACACACACAGGTTCAGGAATTCTAGGAGAAAGTATCATGCAGGATTAATAAGGACAACCCTCATTTTATTAGGGAGACTCTATCAATTTGCTAACCATATTATTCTCAGTGGGTCAAACTCACTCTTGCGCTTACGGCTAGCAAAAGGCCTACGAATCCTGTCCCACTGCACAGAAGTGAATATCACCCTAGAAGAGCTGGTCAAGTAATTTGCTACTAAGATCTCACCTGACAAATGTTGGCATTATGCATCCAATAAATTGTTTCTCCAGATGGTCAGATAATATGCAGCAAATAATTTATTCAGCATTTTTTCCATTGGTCATCCAGTATACTTTATTTAGCCATCACTTACGTTTGTACAGAGAACACAGAACATAAGTATGGCCATACTGAGTCAGACCAATGGCCCGGCTAGCCCATTATCCCAACTCCGAGAGTGACCAGTGCCAGATGCTTCAAACAGAATGAACAGAACACAGCAATTTCAAGTGATCCATCTCGTCATCCAGTCCCAGCTTCTGACAGTTGCAAGTTTAGGGGCACCCAGAGCTTGGGGTTACGTGCCTGACCATCTTGGTTAATAGCCATTGATGGACCTATCTGCCATGAACTTATCTAATTCTTTATTGAACCCAATTATATTTTTGGCCATCACAACATCCCCTGGCAATGAGTTCCACAGACTGACCCTGCGTTATGTGAAAAAGTGCTTCCTTTGGTTTGTTTTAAGCCTGCTGTGTATTAATTTCATCAAGTGACCCCTGGTTCTTGTGTTACATGAAAGGGTAAATAACACTTCCCTATTCACTTTCTCCATTCATGATCTTATAGACCTCTTATCTCCCCCTTGGTTGTCTCTTTTTTAAACTGAATAGTCCCAGTCTTTTTAATCTCTCCTCACATGCAGGCTGCTCCATACCCCTAATCATTTTCATTGCCCTTCTCTGCACTTTTTCCAATTCCAATATATCTTTTTTGAGATGGGACGACCAGAACTGCACACAGTATTCAAGGTGTGGGCGTACCATAGATTTATATAATGGCATTACAATGTTTGTTTTATTACCTATCCCTTTCCTAATTGATCCTAGCATTCTTTTAGCTTTTTCAACTTCCACTGAACACTGAGAGGATGTTTTCAGAGAACTATCAACGAGTCCAAGATCTCTCTCTTGAGTGGTAACAGCTAATTTAGACCCCATCACTTTATATGTATAGTTGGGATTATTTTTTCCAATGTGCATTACTTTGCTTTTATCAACACTGAATTTCATCTGCCGTTTTGTTGCCTAGTCACCCTAGTGAGATCCCTTTGTAACTCTTCAGAATCAGCTTTGGCCTTACCTATCTTGAGTAATTTTGCATCATTTGCAAACTTTGCCTCCTCACTGTTCACCCCTTTTTCCCGATCATTTAGAAATATGTTAAATAGAACAGTTCCCAAAACAGCTCCTTGGGGGACCCTTCTATCTACCCCTTTCCATTGTGAAAACTGATAATTTTTTCCTACCCTTTTTTTCCCTCCATCTTTAACCAGTTACTGATCCATGAGAGGATCTTCCCTCTTTATCCCATGAATGCTTAGTTTGCTTAAGAGTCTGGATTGCCTTTGTCCACATGCTTGCTGACTCCCTCAAAGAATTCTATTTAACTTTTCCCTCAAATAACATTCTGCTGACTGTCACTTTAGTAGTAAAAAAAACACACTCTGCTCATATGGTAGACTGAGAACTACTGGCTTAAGTGTCTGATCCAAAAA
This sequence comes from Lepidochelys olivacea, assembly GCF_965140295.1. Lineage (NCBI taxonomy): Eukaryota > Metazoa > Chordata > Testudines > Cheloniidae > Lepidochelys > Lepidochelys olivacea. The sequence goes on from NC_140424.1 coordinate 18,971,980, forward strand.
CCATATTGAAGTCAATGGGAGGCATCCCATCGATCCCAGTAGCTTTGGCCCTAAGTGATTTGGCAAATTTATAAGAAAGGAATATTCCATTCTGGATCACAAAGCAAGCAGAATTCAGAAAGATGTGCTCTGTATTTCTGGAGCTTCCCCATCAGTTGGTTTTTATAAGCTGTCTCTGCATATCAAGCTCCTCTCTTAGTTCACTCAGTGCTGTACATTCTTTGAGCATGCATATATTACATGCTGTGCTTTTGCATTTCTTTTCAGATTTAAAAAATACAAATTTTAGAACAGAAAAAGCAGCACGGGCCAGAATAAGTAAGTACTTATGTAAGAAAGCTGTAGCATTGTGACAGTGCTCTAAAAAAATAACGGGATTTCCACTGAATTTAAAAAAAACATTCAAATATATTTAGGGCTGAACACTTATGGAACCCGTGATCGGTGGGGGGGGAAACAGGGGCCTTCAGAATCCCCGTTCCTTCCCTCCATTAATCAGGAGCACAGAGATCTTTCCTCCCACAGAGGGATGGGATGAGATGAGAATTCCTCTGGAGTTTAACATCACTACTCAAGGGTGTATGTATGTGGGAAGCTCAGGAAAGTTAAGATGAATTGCATAAAGTGGTGCAGTCAGAGCGCTTTAAACCCCAGGGTGGATGCTCTCGTTCAGAAGAAAGTGACATCTGTTTGCCGTATAGAATCATAGAATCATAGAATATCAGGGTTGGAAGGGACCTCAGGAGGTCATCTAGTCCAACCCCCTGCTCAAAGCAGGACCGATCCCCAATTAAATCATCCCAGCCAGGGCTTTGTCAAGCCTGACCTTAAAAACTTCTAAGGAAGGAGATTCCACCACTTCCCTAGGTAACGCATTCCAGTGTTTCACCACCATCCTAGTGAAAACGTTTTTCCTAATATCCAACTTAAATCTCCCCCACTGCAACTTGAGACCATTACTCCTTGTTCTGTCATCTGCTACCACTGAGAACAGTCTAGAGCCATCCTCTTTGGAACCCCCTTTCAGGTAGTTGAAAGCAGCTATCAAATCTCCCCTCATTCTTCTCTTCCATAGACTAAACATCCCCAGTTCCCTCAGCCTCTCCTCATAACTCATGTGTTCCAGTCCCCTAATCATTTTTGTTGCCCACCGCTGGACTCTCCAATTTTTCCACATCCTTCTTGTAGTGTGGGGCCCAGAACTGGACATAGTACTCCAGATGAGGCCTCACTAGTGTCGAATAGAGGGGAACGATCACGTCCCTCGATCTGCTGGCTATGCCCCTACTTATACATCCCAAAATGCCATTGGCCTTCTTGGCAACAAGGGCACACTGTTGACTCATATCCAGCTTCTCATCCACTGTAACCCCTAGGTCCTTTTCTGCAGAACTGCTGCCTAGCCATTTGGTCCCTAGTCTGTAGCGGTGCATGGGATTCTTCCGTCCTAAGTGCAGGACTCTGCACTTGTCCTTGTTGAACCTCATCAGATTTCTTTTGTCCCAATCCTGCAATTTGTCTAGGTCCCTCTGTATCCTATCCCTCCTCTCCAGCGTATCTACCTCTCCTCCCAGTTTAGTGTCATCTGCAAACTTGCTGAGGGTGCAATCCACACCATCCACCAGATCATTTATGAAGATATTGAACAAAACCGGCCCCAGGACCGACCCTTGGGGCACTCCACTTGATACCGGCTGCCAACTAGACATGGAGCCATTGATCACTACCCATTGAGCCCGACAATCTAGCCAACTTTCCATCCACCTTATAGTCCATTCATCCAGCCCATACTTCTTTAACTTGCTATCAAGAATACTGTGGGAGACAGTGTCAAAAGCTCTGCTAAAGTCAAGGAACAACACGTCCACTGCTTTCCCTTCATCCACAGAACCAGTTATCTCATCATAGAAGGCAATTAGATTAGTCAAGCATGACTTGTCCTTGGTGAATCTATGCTGACTGTTCCTGATCACTTTCCTCTCCTCTAAGTGCTTCAGAATTGATTCCTTGAGGACCTGCTCCATGATTTTTCCAGAGACTGAGGTGAGGCTGACTGGCCTGTAGTTCCCAGGATCCTCCTTTTTCCCTTTTTTAAAGATGGGCACTACATTAGCCATTTTCCCGTCGTCTGGGACTTCCCCCGATCGCCATGAGTTTTCAAAGATAATGGCCAATGGCTCTGCAATCACATCCGCCAACTCCTTTAGCACTCTCGGATGCAACGCATCCGGCCCCATGGACTTGTGCATGTCCAGCTTTTCTAAATAGTCCCGAACCACTTCTTTCTCCACAGAGGGCTGGTCACCTCCTCCCCATGCTGTGCTGCCCAGTGCAGTAGTCTGGGAGCTGACCTTGTTTGTGAAGACAGAGGCAAAAAAGCATTGAGTACATTAGCTTTTTCCACATCCTCTGTCACGAGGTTGCCTCCCGCATTCAGTAAGGGGCCCACATTTTCCTTGACTTTCTTCTTGTTGCTAACATACCTTCTTGTTACTCTTAACATCTCTTGCTAGCTGCAATTCCAGGTGTGATTTGGCCTTCCTGATTTCACTCCTGCATGCCCGAGCAATATTTTTATATTCATCCCTGGTCATTTGTCCAATCTTCCACTTCTTGTAAGCTTCTATTTTGTATTTAAGATCAGCAAGGATTTCACTGTTAAGCCTAGCTGGTCGCCTGCCATATTTACTATTCTTTCTACACATCGGGATGGTTTGTCCCTGTAACCTCAATAAGGATTCTTTAAAATACAGCCAGCTCTCATGGACTCCTTTCCCCCTCATGTTATTCTCCCAGGGGATCAGCTTAATCTTCCTTGACAATGAACCAGAGGGCTCAGAGTGACTGACAAGCTGAATGCTCTGAAGCTGGGTGAAGCGTGCTGGGCTCCCTGAGGGCTCAGCAGATCATTTCCCAGCCCCTGCTGGTCTAGGAGGCAGAGCTGGGCCTTTTTTACATCCTCCCCACATGGCCACTAGGCTCACTGTTTTGAGGTTCAAGACCCACTGGACAGCAGAGAGCGGTGTAATGTGAACAGTGGATTGGGATACAGGAATTCGCTCTTTAGCAAAATTCCCCCTAGTGCAGAAGGCCAGCCCGAGTTCTGATCACTACATACATGCGGATTTAAGGGTGCCAAGGCCTTGCACTGGCTCGCTGCAAGGGAGTGAATCTCATCCTTAGCCTCCCTGCCTTAGTCTCTCCCCCAACACGCACACACTCCCAAAGTAAGGTTAACAATTCCAGCCTTGCAGGGCTGCTGGGTTAATTTATGTCTATAAAGGGATTTGAATATGAAAGTGAGTAGTACTTACTGCAGACTAATAATAGGATTTAGGAATGAGAGGGGCAGCCTATGATAAATCCTGAAACACCTAATGAGTGAAAAAACAGGTGGTACCATAGAGTCTGACTCGGGTGATGTGTCTGATCTTGGACCTACTGTGCAAGCATCTCATAACAGCTTTAAATGTTGCCATTAGCCCTACACACACAGAGTACATGCTGCTGAATATAAATGCTGTTTGCTGGTGGCGTTTGTATTCCTTTCTCAAGTATTTACTGAAGAATGGTTTCCTCTTTTGCATTTGAGACTCTTGGAGTCAATCAGACAGTTACATAGGAGGTGTAGCTTGCAGTATGGACAACATATAAATCCCTCTTGCTGCACAGCCACCTCCGTCTCTTCCCCCGGGAGCTGATTAGGAGCTGCAGGAGGTCTTGACTTCCTTTGTAGAGAGGGGCATGGTAAATACTTAAAATGGAACCACACATTCTTTTCCACCCCCTCCTGCTTGATCTTCTCTCAATAAGTTCATCCGCACTTAGAGACAGACACCGAGACACTCATTAAAACTGCCAATACAAGAAGTTCTCCCCGCATCCCCTCACATAATGAGGGAATGACAGAAGGACGAGTGGATATGGAAACAGTTTGCAGCTGCTCCTGCTGCTGGAGAGATTTCAGCCCCCTCCATGCTCTTGGCAATGGCTCATTAAATCTACATTCAACCTGACAAGTTCCACTGAATTCTCGCTCCGGAGTCATTCCTCATTTACTTTAATAATGGAGACAAAGAACAGCCCAGGCCAGATTCTGGACTCAATTCTCTACTCCATTATGTGATTCCACTGCAATCGAGGGAGTGACCAGGGCATAAAAATGGGTGTAATGGGATGAGGAATGAGGCCCCCCATGTTCTCTGACTGCAGTGAGGGCAGGACTGAGCCATGGGGTTGAACCCAGGTTCTGGACAAGTAAGCGTGGGTTCAGCAGTAGTGCGGAGAGGGCTTAAGAGGAAGGTCCTAGAAAAATACCTGCTCTAGCCCCGTTCCCTTGCAGCATGCTGTGCAGAGAGGCTGTTCCCTGCTCTGCCCCACACTAACTGGATACATCCTGCTCAGGAGCAGCCCAGCTGGCAGGTAGTCGTTACAGATGGGGCAGGAGACAAGCTCCCACGTAGCCGCCTTTCCCCACCACCTGGCTTCCCTGTACCATTGTAGCAGGCTTCAATGTGGTGGCTTCGCTCCCTGCAGTTCTGTACAGCCAAATGGAGCATTTGAGGCCAGTTCTTTTGTTATGCGGGATTTATTTATTAGTTGTCAAAAACCTAGCGTTAGAACTGGCTCTTAGTTAACAGGGCTTCAATTGGTTCTGCTCTGTAGTTCGGTGAGAAGGAAGCACAGTCCATTAGACACTGGCCAGGGTACAATGACTCGCACTTGTGAACTTGGCTTGCTGCTCTCAGAGTGCAGGCTGAGTGAAGTCTCACTTCAGGAGGAAAGAATGGGTTGGTGCTTAAAACACTAGACTGGCACCCAGGAGACATGGCTTCAAGTCCTGGGTCTGCCACAGACTTACCATGCAGCCTGGGGCAAGTAAGGTGATCCCTTCACTTCCTGTCTGTGAAATGGGGAGAGTAATTCTTTCCTACCTCAGAGGCGGGTTGTGAAGATCAATTCATCTAGTGGTTTGTAAGGCCCTCAGGGCCACATATTTAAAGGTACCTGGATTTTAATGGGAGATAGGCACTTCAGTCCTTTTGAAAATCCCACTAGGCACCTACCTAAATCTTTAAGTGTTTAAATACTTGGGGGAAAAAATCTGTCTTTTAGCTATTAATGTGATGGCAATAGACACTACTGTGTTCCCTGTAGCTAGATACTCCTGTATTTACTGATTGATAATGCCTTTCTTAAAATAAAATCCTAACAAGACATGGCTAAGCAAGCTTCAGGAAAGTCAGGGAACAGAATTCGTCCCTACTAAAAAATATGCATCATCACTAGAAATCACTGGGTGAGACCTGATCAACCCATTATATAATAAAGCAAATCAAAGCTGCAGTGTTCTCTAGAGAATATTGAGCATTGTGTGTCTGTAAAACTAGTCAAGTGACAGCATCTTCTTTAACATCCGCTGACAGTTCTCAGATGAACTGGAATATAGGATGAAAGTGTAATTATATCCCTGGATATTTGGGTGGATGTTTCCTTCTGTGTTTTTTTGAACTAGTCCAGCAGTTGATTGACCACAGTACTGACTGCCTATGCAAAGAAAAGAGGAGAAAAGACCATAGGTTTGAGGTCATCATTCAGTGTGCAAGAGGTTCTCTCCCTCAAATAATACATTTGTCATTTCAAATTGTTCTTTACTAGTTATGGGGAATGGTTAGTACTGAAGCTGATGTGTTCAAGAGTTGAGCAAATAATTCATAAACTATTTGGTCTATTAATTTAGCTTCTTTTTCTCTTCATGGCTTGGGGAAGAGCAATTTATAATTCTCTGTGATGGACTCATTTTTCAACAAATGCTTTCTGCAAATTACTCTTGATCTGTGGGCTGCACAGGAGAAAATTCATTGTGAGGATTTCATATGCAAAATTTGAGCTGTATTACTAGGTTTGGACTGGACACTGGATCACACAGATTGTGTTCCCTAACTGGACAAGAGGTGCTCTTGGTTTCTGGTAAGAATACTCACATTTAAAAGTTCAACATTTGCTTTTGCAAATGATCTCTAATGTTAGCTTTTCCTGAAAATATTCCTGCTAGCAAACTGGTTGGCTCAAATATTCATAGAATGTGAATACAAGAGTGGGGGGATGGGGACCATGAACACAGCAGGTGCAAATTCAACATTACATTTGAACAAATAGCCACAGTTTTTAGAATGCTGAAATATGGAATAAAACGTGAAAATACTGAGATATTTGCCCAGTTCTACCATAAGCTATCGAAGTAGCCACATTCCACCCTGAGGGTGAGTGCATCTAAGTATTTGGCAAGGCAATCCCTGGATATAGTATGTGTATAATATGGGGAGACATTTTACATCCTTCAGAATGAAAGACAAGAAATCATTATTATCCTTTTGTGGTATATAAATTCACCCTAATGCAGAGGGCTAGCACAAGACCTATGCAGCACAGAGGTGGGGCTTAAGGATTAATGTTCCCCACTATGAATGATATTGGCAAGAGTGTGGAAACAAGCCGTTTGAGTATTAGCAAATTCCTGTGGAAAACTCTAGCAGAATTCTAATGTGTGTGTCTTGCAGTTCCTGGTATTGGTCTCAGAACCACCAGTACAGGAGCTAGAGGACATGCTTAGCCCTTCAGTGATAAACTTGAGGGTGTCTGTCTATTCATGCTAAATCATTGCATTCTGTGTCTCTGCAGTTCATATTTTCTCCACTATGGTGGGTGATGTTTTCTTACTAGCTGCCTCAAAGTCCAGCTAACTGCAGGGAAAACACGCCACAGAACCCACTTCAAAAAGTCACCTATCTGGAGGAACTCCCAGAATTATTAATGCCATTGATCAAGGGGATGGGAGTAACTCTTGAAGCATTTCACATATGAATGTAGATTTGTGTCCCTCAGTTTAGAAGAGACCCATTTCTGCCACAAAGCCAATTTGACTTAGGAAAACATACCTTCTGCTTTGGATGAGGTCCCTAAGAGCACAGCCATGACGTAAATCAAGGGAACTGCTTCACTATTTGGTTAGGTCAGGATACGCAGACACTCTCTGAAAGGAGATACTGGTGCTGTTTGAATGCCGGCTGGAGGAAACCTGCTTGTGTTTGCAGAAAAGCCAGAGTCAGATGAGAAACCAATAGGTGTGTTTTATTTCCTGTAAGGCAAATGGAAGCCACTTGTGAAGAAGGTGTCAACTTTGTAAGAACTTCTCATGAACTCTATATATCTGTCTTTTCTCCTGACTAGGCTGTAAGGATTTTACTAGTTTGAGTGGATGAGATACACTGCACTAAAAAAGTCTAATTTGGCATGGTGTGTAAAAGATGAACTTTGGATGAATTTCCCCAATTTTTTATACACACACACTGGAAAATCATGCAAAGTTAATGCTTTAAACACCATCGAAAGTTATATTTCAGTGAATTCAATATATACTGGGGAAATTAATGATAAAGTTCCTGCCTATTATTTCATATACATTTAGAGGAAAGGTAATTATTCCATAAAGCTAGAAGTCAAAAATTTTTAAAACTATGTTCCTTGCTCTGCATTAGCGGGGCTTTTGCCCCATTTCATGATGATGTCAAAGCATAATATATGACTAAGATGATTATGATATAATTGCTCATGCAGTCTTGGTTCCTTTGAAAAAATAGCAGCCAGGGAAATCATCCATGCACTTTATAGTATGTATGTGTGTTGCCAACTCTCACTATTTTATCAAGAGTCTCCCAATATTTGGTGTTTTTCTTAAAGCCCCAGCTCCTGGAGTCAAGGGATTACATGAGAATCTGAAATTTCTTTTTAAAAAAAGTTTCTAGCCTTCATGGTTACAGAGAAAAGCTTGTAGATGTGAACTCTAGTGGCTACAAGCAGGAGACACACAGAACAGACCAAGTCAGAAGAAGGGCACAAAAGAACCTGAATGAGTGGGTCTTTATGACATGACATTTACTCAGTGAAATATAAATGGCCAGGAGGCAATTTGGCGAACACAAGCTGAACATTTTTTAACTGTGCGGTGAGAAACCTGGACCCAGACCTGAATATTGCTGTTGAATTTCAGGCCCAGCTTCATTACAAAACGTAGCCAATGGTGCTATATATCTTGCATTTAATGCCTGACCTCCCTGGGATCCTTCCTGCTGTATATGTGTATTGTCATAGCTCCACTAAAATTGATGGAGCCATGCAGATCTGCTCCAGTTGTGGATCTGTCCCGTTCCCCCCCCCCCCCCCCCCACCCCCATGCTCTCCAAAGCATAAAGGAGCCAGAAAGTCTTCACCTAAGCTGAGGTTTTCTGTGACTGGAAATGCTGCTGTTATTTCAAACGCTCTGTCCGCACTTGGTGGCAGAAACGGCCTCAGCAATGCCGTCCCGGAATGTGAAAACAGGGTAGTCTGGCCATTAGCCCTGGCTTTGCCCTGCAGTCTCCTTGCCAACGGGTGTCTGATGGCAGCCAGAGAGAGGGGTAGAAGTGCAAAAGAAAATAAGCACTCGCTGCAGCAGCCGGCAACATTCCTGAGCAAACAGGATCATGCCACCTGACTTCAGACACCGAGCTGCGAAGTATGAGCAGGGAGAGCCCCGCTCCCCACTAAAGCATGCAGCTGAGTCCTCAGCTTACCACAAGGTAATATACGCTCTGGGCCATATTGTTTTACCACATCTGGTCCTCATCTGGATGCTGAGCCAAAGCCAAATGATTGTACGTCCTGGAACAGCTGGCTGGTTCACTGACTCGGAAGTGTGATGTCTGCAAGAGTGAATTCTGGGTGAGAAGAGTTTAGCTCAGCTGCTACTAAGTTTGCATGGGGAAGGCTCCTTTTTGACTCCCCTTGTCAGGTAGCAGACTACAGACCACAGGTGTACAGGTTTGAGTCCTGGCTGGGGTAAGAAGCAGAACACATCACACACACAGGAACCCCAGCCAACAGATGTGAACTCAGCCCAGCATAGCAGCCTGCTCTACAGAGTGCCTGGCTGCCAGATGTTAGCAGATACAATAAACATCTTTGCACTGAAGCACTAACTGGCCTTGTCATCTGAACAGCCCCATTTTTCTCCCCTACAGTCACCCCTGACTAGCTATTAAGAGTGTTAAATTGCATCCATGCTAACTCCAAATCCTGAGCATAGGGGGTTAGCTAATACATGTTAGTAATGGCGAGGAATCAACGAGGACACAGTGAAATAAAGCAAAAAGAAAAGGAGTACTAGTGGCACCTTAGAGACTAACCAATTCACTTCGTCAGATGCATGAGCTGTAGCTCACGAAAGCTCGTGCTCAGATAAATTGGTTAGTCTCTAAGGTGCCACAAATACTCCTTTTCTTTTTGCGAATACAGACTAACACGGCCGCTACTCTGAAACCAGTGAAATAAAGGTAAAGGGCTAGAGCATCGGCCCCTGCTCTGGCCCCTCTCCCCTTGAAAGAAACAGGCAGACCAGAGTTTATGGTCCCAAGAGAGATGTAATTTTTATCTTGTCAGAGTGCCTTTAAGAACATACCTCTTATATTGTTCTTTGTGTGCTTAACATTACACTCTCCACCAATTCAATGTAGTTAGTGCTAGTGGGTGTTCAGGACAAATTCCAAGTCACTTAAAGAAAGTTTCCCCACACCTAATTAAACATCAGGCCCTAAAAGTAACTAATGGGAGCTTAGATGAGGGCCAATGCCAGAGTGATGAAGCAAATACTGCGACTCCATGTATTGCCACAGAAAAATGGGCAGCTACTGAGTCGATAAGTAGTCCTTAACGATTAATTTATATTGTGCTACATAGTAACAAGTGTAATTATGTTCTACTCAGGTTACAGATAGGATAATAATTGCCTCCAGCTGATCTTGGATTTGTACCTCATTGAAAGGGACTTGAATGATATAACCAAAGAGGGGATCTTTGCTTGGAAGTCTCTGACTGGCTGGAAGATCCTCGGATACACCAACAGCCGCTCTTGGCTTTCCAAAGGGAAATACCACGTCTGATTGATCGCCTCTCCAGAAAGGTGGTCTGGGTCTGGGGGAGAGAAGAATGGGTATCAGACAAAATTCCTAGGTCAGATAATACAGGAGATTATTCAATTCACTGTTTCAATACAAGGACCTGGTCCCAAATGTGTACACAGATATGAATAAAATACATCCCTGAACAAGACTCACCCTGCCAAGAAACTACATGCAGCCAGAGTCTGGTAGTGGTAGGATTCCACTAACCCTGTCACCTTCACCCCCTCTCCAAAATATATATACACACACACACACACACACACACAAACACACACACACCCCTACCTGTGGGATTACCAGGCTTTCAAATAAAAGACCCCACATTTTATTTAACCCAGAAGCCACTGTAAGGAAATTTTATACCTGCTCTCCATGCACACTTATAGCCAGGACCAGACTAGTATCTGCAGATCCCTCGCAACTCTTCCTAGGAGTCTTGTCTGGCCTTTGGTTGCTCTGGAGGAGGAAGTTAATCACAACTCCCAGCGAGCCACAAGGGCTAGCATAATTGGCCTGTGTTTAAATAAAGCTCTTGGATCCTGAAGTGAGCCAAGTGGCAGCCTGGAGTTGTAATAAACACTCTCCTAGAGAGACAGCAGCAAACCAAAATGTTGTAGCAGGTTTTGGGGTGTCTCAAGGGACAGGCAACTCTTCACTCTCAGAGACCCCCAAACCAGGCACAATATCAACCACCTCCCAGAATCCTTTGTATGTGGTAAAAATAAGAAGTGACACAACGCAACAATATTCTACAGCAGACCTTTAACTCTGCCCTCTCCCCACAGCTCACACTGGGCCCTTTGACCATCCCCAGCCAGGAGCACGTCTCTTCCAAAGCAGGTGTGCGGGCAGGCCATGGGTGCAGGGGTGGTCCCTGTGGTAGCGTCGATGGAGGCCAGCAGGCCGTAAGCTTGTAATTTGCTGCTGTTTAGTTTGGTTTCTGAGTGTCTGGGGACACCATGGCTACCCCTCCTCACAACTCACCTTGAAGCTAAGCAGGACCTAGACCACCCATGTAGGTTTGGGAGCAGGGTTATGAGAGATGCCAAGACCTCGTCTAAGGCACTTATGGGCCAAATGTACACTTTTTGACTGTGCAAAGTTGAGCATGCCTTTCTGCTCTGTATACAGCTGACACCGAGACTCAGACTGCATCCAGGATGAAATGTGCAGTGGCCACGAACATTCACAGAAAAAAAACCCCACATGTGAAGTGTTGGTATGGAGACAGACACACAGCATGGTCCCTGAGATAGCAGGGAGTGCTGGCTAAACTCTGCAGCAGACTTTCAGCATAACGAAGTCTGGCCGGCTGAGGAATGTGTGTGCACTTCTGCCACCTATGGCAAAAATCCACAGTCCACTTGTTTACGCTGCATACTGAGCCTAATTCTTGGGGATTTGGGTGTACTTGTGCAACGGCCAATTGGGCCGTAAGAAACCAAAGAATAAATCAACATTACAACACAGTCATAAAACCCTTCTCAATAATACTTTGCATTGCAAACTAACCAGTCTCCCCATGTCTACCAGATTACATCATCTTCAGCGGGGGAATAGCAACTTTTAACAAAGGCAGTTTTGATTAGGGACCATAAGGTGACTCCAGTACCAAGTACAGAAATTCAGCAGCTGTAGGTCTGTGATTTTAGAACAATGAAACAATCAAAGTCACTTCAATTAAATCATCCTCTCTGTTGTTTAGCCCTCTCTCTCGCTCATTCTGCTGTAAGGAATAAAGAAAGCAGGGCATCATCTTCTGAGTCATTTAAAGAGTTCCGCTTTGGTTCCTAGCTGGAAGGTAGTTTGAATTATCCTGCAAAGTTATTATTCTTTAGGCAAAATGGATACAGGTAAAAATCTATCTAGACTGTTTTAAAGATGAGTCAGCTGGTGGCAAGGATACAGCAGGCTACCAGGGTAGGAGATGCCGGTTTCACCTGGCTATCAAGCTTTTCTTCTTCCTACCCATCCTCAGCAATGGTCTGGTTAGGCTAGTTGTCCTAACTTGGGGGCCCAGCTTTCTTCTTTTCCAACAGTCCAGTCTGCTATCATTAGACTTAGGCTGACTGGTCAGGAATCAGTGTAACACATTTTCCTCTTTTGGCCTGAGCCATTAGCCAATATTTCGAGCTTTGCAGGTTGTTTCTGCTAGGAGGAGAAATTTATGATACGAGTCAGGCATTTCTAAGGTGCAATCCTGTTTATTTACAAAGAATGTACACAAAGTCCTGTTTCCCTGAACACAGCAGGAACCAGGAGGTGGTTGTTCCCTTCCTCATAACTCCAAGTCTGCCTTTCCAGCCAGCAGTCTCCCCAAAAGAAGCTCTCTCTCTCTCGGTTTTCTCCCAGGACATACTACTGGTGCTTTTCTGGCTACTTTTCTACTGGCTTCCTGTTTCTCACACACAGAAAACACAGGGGCTGGGGCCTGACTGAATTGCAGCTGTGTGTGTGGGGCTCTGGTCATGTGTCTCTGCTTCTACACCAGCCTTGCGGTGTTCGTCCAGCATTTGGGTGGTGGTTTCTATTTTTCAGCTACCATTAAACAAAGGGGCATTTAATTGATCCTTCACTTAGGCTGAGTTAAAGGTGGCTGGAACACCCATCAGCTTCAAGGTCTGTGATTGCCCATAGATAGTGACTGTGATTGCCACACACATGCTGGCTGCCACCAACCCCATCCAGCATAACAACTCCCACCTGGAATGAAGCCTAGATTTTCAGTTTTTATCTGTACTGCACTGTCTGCATCTGAGACTGTAAACTCTTTATGACTTATTTATGTATGAACAGCACCAAGCACATTATTGATGCTCACTAAATAGTAACGAGTACTAGTAACCTTATTCCTTCAGGGTACTCAGACAAGTACAAAGATGGCTTTCTGATACTCTATAATCATTACATTTCCTCTCTGACTGCACTTAGTTAACAATTTTATCCTACACTCTTCCTCTCATTCATATTTCTCTTCCCTTCCTTCTTCTTTGAAGTTCCATGCCCTTTCTTCATATATTGATAAGGAGTTTCAAGCTACCTGGGAAAGTTTTGGGAGTGTGGATGCTATTGGTTTTAGTGTGGGAAGAGAATCAACGGGTTTTAATAAATGGCTTTTTCTGCTAATTACTTCAAATAAAATGTTTTCTCTTTAAAGGAACTAAAATGCATGCAGCAGTCAGTGCAAACAAACAGAAACAGACACTGGAAGGATAAAGAATGTGATGAGTATAAATAAAAGATAAGAACATAACAACAGCCATATTGGGTCAGAGAAAAGGTCCATTTAGCCCAGTATACTGTCTTCCTACAGTGACCAATGCCAGGTGCCCCAGGGGGAATGAACAGAACAGGTAATCATCAAGTGATTCCCAGTTCTGGCAAACAGAGGCTAAGGATACCATCTCTGCCCATCCTGGCTAATAGCCATTGATGGACCTATCTTCCTTGAATTTATCTAGAATGTGACTGATATCACCACAATAGACAAGAGATTATGTACTTCTCAGCATTCAATATTGTATCTTTTTTATGCTCCTGCTGTCCCGGGAGGTTAATGCTGCATTTGAGTATGGAGAGATCTAGTGACTCCTTGAGTCATATGTGTTTGTCTTCTTACACTGTTTTGAAAAGAGAATTTTCCTCAGAGGCCAATTTAGAAAATAATTAAAATTTGAATTGATTATTTCATAATAGATTGTTAGCATTACTACCTCAGTTAATAATAATTAATAATAGAATCTTTATAATAAGTACAAAATACTTTTACTCAGATTAGAAAATAATTAGAAAAAGGAAGGCTGATCTGGTGGTTAAAGCATTGGATTGGATTTCAGGACACCTGAGTTCAGTTCCTGGCTTGTTCACAAACTCCCTGTGTCATGTAACATCCCTGGACCATGGTTCCCCAGCTGTAAAACAGGGATAATGCGATTTCCTTTATCCCACCCTTTATCTTTTTTGTCTTTCTAGATTGTAACCTCTTTGGGACAGCAACTGTTTGTTATTATTTATTTGGATTACAGTCATGTTTAGATGCCCCAACCAAGAAGACTTATAAAATGCACAGGAATAAACTCACTACACATGGCTTTATACTGAGTGCATTTAGTGCTTGTCACCTGACATTCCAGGAGACCAAAGCCCTCCCTCCATAGTACGAGTATAGCACAGGAATCTTTCCCCATACTGCTGTAGATGCATTGAAGAGGGTCTACATGCCCATACAATTGTCTCCCATGCAAAACTACCAGCAAGGTGCCAAACACTGCCAACGGTGGTTGTGCATGATACTGACAACTGGACTGAGACAATAACTTATTTACAATAATAATAATAATCCCAAGCTCTTATATAGCACTTTTCATCTATAGATGTCAAAGTGCTTTACAAAGGAGGTCAGTATCATTATCCCCATGTTACAGATGGGGAAACTGAGGCACAAGACGCAAAGTGACTTGCCCAAGGTCACCCTGCAGCAATGCTGGGAGCAGAACCCAGCTCTCCCGAGTCCTAATCCAGTGTGCTAGCCACTAGGTCCCACATTGCACGCAAGCCATGAAACAATTGTCAGATGGTAGCAACTTTGCACCACTACTGACCTGTGGCTGGACTAGACTTGGTGATCTAAAGGGGAAAGGCTTTATAGTCCATTATCACATAATTCCTTCAGTTTCAAATATTAAATTAATCATGGTCTTTTCAGATCAGCTCAGTCCATTCTTGAAATAAATGAGGTCTGTAACAGCTTGAAATCAAAGAAGAATTCAGATCAGCTGTTGAAAAATTCTGTCATGGTTGATTAATCTATGAATTATTCATCCCAGTGGTAGCTCTGGATTGTTCAGCAGAGACACACTATACTGATGTTGAAGTACCTCACCCAGCAAGATGGAAGAAGGTAGACCAAACCAAAGCACATTTACTATCCACAGGGCCAAGTGATGCTCACATAAGTACACCCACCTTCCCACAGATCCCTGCCCCATCCTATTTCATAACAACATGCTCAGAAGTGTCCATCCCAAGGGTCATAGAAAATGTCCAGCACAGTGTCAGTCAGTCAGCGTTTCTGCCCGGCTGTCCCTCCCTTCCCACTGCGCATACCGACGGTGAGGTTGTATCAAGCCAGTATAATAAGATGCTCAGTTCACTGCACACAGATAAAGCAAAATCCCTCGAATACTAGAAGCAGGAGGCAAAATCTTAGGGTCAAGTCTGGTCCTCACTATACTAAGCCATTTGCAGTGTCCAACAACCAGAAATCCTACAAAAACCAGAACACTGCATATTTCTGAGTGCTGTCTACCGACACCTTACCTATTAACTATTTACATATATACAGACATCTCCCTTTTATAGCACTTCCCCATAACTTCTCTCAGGCTGTAGGGAAACAGAATCATTTCAATTAATTACATACAGCAGTGATGGCAGCAATATACGTTATCTCAGGTATATTTACAGCCTTTGGAATGGCCGGAGAACTTGACAGCAGGGAGTGGAATGTTGCCCACAGCCATTGATGAAGTGAGCCAGTGCCTCTGCAAAGAATCAAAGCAGTACAAAAACTCCTAATCTGATACCATGTGAAGAACGGATGTAAAGAGTTGCACAGAACGATCCATTTGCAGCACGGGGCAGAAGGAAGTTTTATTGGTCCTACAGAACTCTGGAACAATGCTGCACATTCTTATTTGCCATCTACTTGTGCCTTATCTACTAACTAACTAACTAACTAATTTACAGACATCTCTATTATAGAGCACTCCTGTAACGGTTTGGAACTGGCCTCAAAGCCTGCAGACTACATCCCCTGGAGCCATGTGGTCCCCTGCCTAGTGCTCAAGAGAGCATTTGGCTGGAATCCATGGGGGAAAATGAAGCTCATGGGCTCTCT
Organism: Lepidochelys olivacea; assembly: GCF_965140295.1. Taxonomy (NCBI): domain Eukaryota; kingdom Metazoa; phylum Chordata; order Testudines; family Cheloniidae; genus Lepidochelys; species Lepidochelys olivacea. Next base: position 18,987,877 of record NC_140424.1, read on the forward strand.
TGCCCTCTATCCTTCTCCCCTCCAGCCACTCCACACACGCACAAAGCAGAGCAAGCTTTTGCTCTAACTAAACTTCAATAAGTCCCTTGTCATTTTTCACTGCTTAATTGCTGCCTTTCCTCAAATTGCCAGTTTTGTTTCCTGCAAAAAAATAAATGGTACTTTTTTCCTCTTTCTATGAAATTACAGTTATAATAACCTAATTTTAGTGATTATCCCTTAATAATCTGCCAGCAGCCATTATAAAGCTCTGGGTTTTTCATGAGATAATCACAGCCCTGGGGAATTTGAGACATTCAGCTGCACTTCTAACGATGTAAACATCCTCCAGGGCAGTTGGTTATGTCCTGGCTCCCACCAGGATCCTGTCAGAGGAACACTTTGGGCAACTTTCAAAATAGGAGTTTTACCCTGTACCTCCTCACCCGGAGCCTCCTCTAACTCCTACTGAAGTCAGTGGGAGTCAGCATGGAAGCAGGACCCAAGCACTGTTATTCCCAATGATTGATCCATAGACCAGTTTTGGTAGATCAGGCTTTTGTGATGGGTTATAGGCTCGCCTCCTTGCTGCTGGACCCCACTGCATTATCACTGCCAACCTCCCATTCATCTCTAACCAGCCCAAGACTCTGATCACCGGGCTTGGGGTTTGGAAAAACACTCTGGGTTAAAGTGTGCACAATGGAGTCATTGTTATATATATTCCAGCAGTGTCTAAAGCCTTCGATCAGGGATCAGATTGTGCCTGGTGCTATGCAGACATGAAGGAAAGAGACAGTTTCTGCTTTATGAAATTTACTATCTGCAGCCCCGATCCTGCAGTGAGCTTCACAGAGGTGTAGCAGGCTTCACTGGGGCAGGCTCATGGACTATGTAAAACCTGAGGCTGCTCTGAACTGTTCTGGAACTGAACTGGTCAGCCCGAAGGGCTGGAGGGAGGTGCCAGACAAATCATGATCCCCCAACCCCAGTCCTGCATCAAGCACAACTCAGTTGAACCCATGGATTTAGTTCTGTGTTCTTATAGCTACCGATCCATTCACCCCACATTCATTTTTAACTCCGCCAAGTTCTTAACAGTGTTGCCTAACTCAAGCATTCCAGAGTCAAGCCCCCAAAAAATCAGACAAGTGGCTTGAAATCATGGGATTATTTAAAAAAAAAAAAAATCACAATTGTGCAGGTTTTTTAATTTGCTTCCTGGCCTTTAGGGTTTGTGTTTTCAAGTTTTTCCCCACAACCACAGGAAATGCACTTAAAGAAAAAACCAAGGAAAGCTGAGATTCTCATGCGATAACATGACTTCAAGCACCGGGGCTACACGAAAAACCACCAAATATCACAAGTTTTGTGATAAAATTGCCAGTGATGGAAGCACTGTCTCTGGCTTCTTTTCATTTGTGTTTTTTTCTGTTACCCCCCTGCTGCTAAAGGCAGGGTGCTACTTCTTACACCTCAGGGCCTCAATGTATTCTACTCTAACTGCAATGGTTTTGTTGTGTTTTATTCAAGGATGCAAAATAAATATTTTTCAAGGGGAAGAAAATATGCTCCAAAGGGACTACTTAGTTCACCTTGAGTGGAAGGATTAAGAATTGTGGCAGTGAAATGACCCCTTAGCAGGAGGGATAGAGGAAGTGCACACACATATACACACACAACGGGAAAAGAAAAAAGAAAAAAAAATAAGTAAAAATTCCAGAAAAACCTTAGAACTGCAAGAAAATTGTTTTCAACCCAGAGGTATTTCCTGGTTTCACAGCTAATGCCGCAAGACACTGAGCTATGTTGCTGGTTTGTCCCTTGACCTTTCTGGTAATAGATCAGGAGTGTTTTGACATCCACTTGGACAACCCACAAAAAGAAATGGCCACAAATTGGCCAGCACATTGCCAGAGGGGATTGAATGTAAAGCAGCCTACTGTCTTCAGGGCGCCGCGTTGAGACAGGATGTTTTATGAGGGCTTTGCAAGAGGAATTATGAGGTTTCCCATGCAATTTGTGAGATAATTAGGCTGTTTCAAGGGGAAAAATCCATTTGTTTAATTGTGACCATGATTTATGGAGCTGTTTGCTGAACGGTCACTGGAAGAATGGTCGCGTGCAGGGCACAATTGATTTGAAAATGGGACTCGTTGAGGCCTCAAAATCAAGGAGGGTAAAACTGAGGGCTAACTTTATCTCAGCCTTTCTGTGGAATTTATGCCAATGGCTTCTTGTTTTTTAGCTGGGAGGGGCTAGTTAAGTTTCCATGCCCTTCGCTCAGGCCTGGAACAACAACAGTGGGTGCAGTTATTGACAGCTGGGAAGGGTTTTATTTATGTGGATGCCTACCAGGAACTGGAGATAGGCCTAATCCACAAAGTTTGAATGTTCCCCAGTGGCAGGGCCAGTTGGGCCTATTTCTGCCATTAATGTGATTGATACCCATGGTCTCAATTCTTTGCTCCTTTTCACGGTCATTCACTCCACTGCAAGGTTTTAAGACTCATCATAAAAAACACTTGGGGCCAGATCCGTAAAGGCATTTAGGCATCTAATGCCGACAGGTGCCTAGTGGGATTTTCAAAAGTGAAATGGGAGTTACGCGCCGAGGTGCCTTTGAAAATCCCAACAGGTACCCAACTGCACCTTTAGAAACTCTTTGTCTTAGTCTAACAACAGATGAACGTGCAGATCTAGGAGAGCTGAGAATCCAGAGCATTCACCCTGGGAGACAATAGGGTGTCTTCATCCCTTGTGTGACCCCACCAAACCAATGTGCTGTATGTGGCTGGTGGATTAGATGTGCTGTGCTAACTCCTCAGTCAGAAGCAGGCAACTGCTTTTGTCTTTGTCTTAACAGACATGCTAAGGGAAAAGACTGTTCCACATTTTGTGGTGAGTCCCTCTGTGGCCTATTTGAATCAGTCTCTTAAAGTGCCATGCAGGCAGAAAACCAAACCCTCCACCTGCTCCTTGAGGTAGCAAATAGCTCAACCCTTCACACGGTCAAGAAAAGGTAGCTACGCTCCTACCCCATTTTAAGCTCCCCTCCCAATGCAAAGGGGTGCATGACAAATACCACTGGTGGGTGGCATCCGAGGGAAGAACAGTAACTTAACTCTCCAGCCTATTTCAGCCCAAAGAACCCCATAGCACTTTAGTACCATAACAACAATGCAGCCCCCTCTGGGGTGGAGATGAACAGCGCAGGGAACAACCAGTGCATAGCACACTGCAGAACAGTGAGGTGTCCAGACAAGCTGGCCATGGACAGACAAACCCCTACTGTTCCCGAACGTGCCAAGGCACAGCGTGGAGAGCAGCCTGACTGGCGTTCTCATGTGAAAGACCCTTAACAGCCTGATCCAGCTCTGAATAACAAAGGTCTGAGGCAGCTCTGCTAAAATCTGAGCCGGTGGCTCAAGGAGTCTAGGTATTTCAAACCAGATGTTTAGCCCACTAAGCGAACCGTCAAGGCTACAGATGAAGGAGCTAGAGGTGGGTTGGCCTCAGCGTGCTAATGAGTGAATTGCCCTTACCCTTTTTGTGCCAACTTATGAGCTGGGAGAACAGTACGTGCCGTGACAGCTATTTTCAGTTGTCCCCAGTCTCCCCACTCCAGTGACGGAATGTGGCACCTGAGTGAGGGTATAAGAGCGATATGTTATCACTCAGAAGAGTTCACATTATGGCAAATTCTTCTGTGCTGACAAGAGACTGGAAAACTTAGCATGTTTTTCTGAGATGACCTTCACCCTTTATAGTACCAGCAAGACAGTCTGTGGCATGTGGGCATCACAGCAGGTCCATGGGGGGCAGCACTCAGCCAGCACAGCCTGCCGTTGATCATTCATATGCTGTTTGAGAGGGAGGGAAACAGATCCCTGCTGTGTCACCATGCAGAGTCTGATGAATTGCCTGCCCTGTATCACAAGAGGGTACCATACAAGCATAAGGGGGAACTTCTCTCTCCTCCTGGGTCAATAAATCCCAGCCTGCATAATAGCAGAAATCGCAAGGCTCTAACACCCAAAGGGCGACAATGTTTTGCGGCATGTGGGATCAGGAGCCCCCGCCAGCAGATTGTTTTCAGTGCAGCCTGGAAATCCCATTAAGAGGCATTTGGCAGATGTCTTCTTCCAAATCTCATTATCCTGCATATGGATTTCTGTCCAGCTCTCTGGCTGGGATTTCTCAACAAGGTATCTCATTAGATAGCCCAAGGGAGAATACAGGAGTAAAGAAGCACTTCCAAATACTCTGTAACAGAATCATGGTCACCTAGGACTTGACATTTATCACTAACCTGTGCTCTGGACTTCAGAGACAGCAGCGTAGGAACATGGACCCTTCCGCTCCAGAAACACCAGCTAAAGGAGAATCACCTTTCACTACAGGAGGACTGGGGCTCATGACACTTTCTTGGTTGCACTGTAGTCAACAATCCCCTCCCATGATGGCCGAGTCCAAGCCAGGACTTAGGGAGACCCAGCGCAGTGACAGCACAGGCTGTGTTTTAGTTAGTCTGTGAGCTGGAGAGCCAGAGAGAACCACAGGGTCCTCCACCCCCATGCGCAGAGGCCTCAGTACAACAATCCCCTTCGTTTTCATTGCAGCAGGGGCCTGCCCCTTCATTTCCACAAGGGGAACAGGACACTAGTAATAAAGACATAAAGTCCTACCCCAGAAACAACAGCAACGGCAGCACAGCCGAGAAACTGCCCTGGGCAGGTCCAATTCCGTCCAGTAGCGGCAGCTGTTCAGCAGCCTGGGATTTTCCAAAGAACAAGAAGAGTCCTCGATGCCTGAGTCACACGGGATTTCCACGAGACAGCCGTACAAAACCCACCTCCCGTGGTCACAGAGGAGAGCAAAAAGGGGTTGGGTATCAACTGTCAGCGTTTCAACTGGTTTTTAACTCTGGCCCCAGAGGTTAAATGGACACTGCCAAACACAGAGCATGTATTTTAAAGCATTCCTCTCCTTTGTTACCAACAGCACTTTGCATTATTACAGCTGAGGAAATATAACTTCTCGTGCCTCAACTTAAGCACATAACTAGGGGGGAGGCTCAGTTGTTTTGCCTAAAAGCACTCAACATCCTGGGTTTGAGTCTGACTCAGCAACAATTGGGTTACTGGCTGGCCTGCTCAGGAAAGATGGTGAGAAACGGAGCAGAGGAGGAAGGCAAGAGAGGTGTACAAATGCAAACCCAGAATCAAAAAACTGAGTGGAAAACAGGAGTAAAACACAAATAGAGAGACAGCGAGAGAGAGAGAGAGGTGGACAATATGCTGAAGAAACGGATTGTCTACCTGAGGAATTGAGCTACGCCCTCAGAGCTTGTGGGGGATAGTGTCTGTCACCCTAAAAGCCCCTCTATGCCAAAACACTGCGGTCAGAATATTTAGCCAAATAGCAGCTTGCATGGTCTCATATACAAACTGGTCATGAAGATCATTGCGTGATGTAAGTATGGGTTGTATATAAAGAGTTATGTATTTATGCTGGTGATAGGTTCTTAACATATGTTGTGGCAGCAGTTGACAAAAAAGTTAGTCCTAAACAAAAGAATGTAGTTTAGTTTCTTTGCTTGTGTCTCCATTGTAAATTGAGCAAGGTGATGCCAGAGACAACCAAAGTTTTATTGCATCTGAGTCTGCAGGAAAAGCAAATTGCAAAGAGGGTGAGGAAGACAGGATAATAGCATTGACTTCCTGAAGTACAACCAGCATGGGACAAAGATGTTATCTGGGGATATACTTCAAAAGAACACATTTCAAAAGGTTTACTGGACTAGAAAAAGAAGGGGAGAGAAGCCCTTGGTTATCCAGCCATTCGTGAATGGTGGATCCCTCAATTATGTGGGTTAAGGAGGCAGAGAACTGACTGTAGGTGAGAAGTTTCCAGAGACCAGGTGTGACAGGTTCCCCCTGGGGTTCCACCTGGAACTGGGGTACCACTGAGCCACAAGCCAGGGCTCCCTCTCACACTGTACTGCTGTGACAAGCTGCAAAGCCCTCCAGCCTGCACTTTCACCAGCATTCACATGTAAGGACACACCAGCTGCAGTTACACGCGGGCTCTCTAATCAACAGCTTTCAAGCCTGGAACCCCAGAGCAGTACCGTCCTGCCCTGATCAAATCTGGCCAGTATATGGGTTTAATACCCGGCCCTCCTCTCCCTCAATGTGAAGAGGGCAATGCACACTTGTGGTAACCAAGCAGAGATTTTCCCCAAGCACTCAGGTCAAAGCTCACTGGTTTAGATTAAAACAAAAACAAGTTTATTAACTACAAAAAGATAGATTTTAAGTGATTATAAATGATAACAAACAGATCAAAGCTGATTACCTTGCATATAAACAAAAAATGCAAACTAAGCTTAATACACTAAATAGATTGGATATGAATTAGCAGATTCTCACCATGAGAAATGATACAAGCAGGCTGCAGATCCTTAAGGGGCAAACAGCACTTGCTTTACAGCTTGGAATCTCCAGATGTTTCATACACAGGCTAGAAATCCCTTTAGCCTGGGTCCAGCACTTCCCCCAGTTCAGTCTTTGTTCCTCAGGTGTTTTCAGAAGTCTTCTTGTGTGGGGAGTGAAGAACCCCAGATGATGTCACTCCCTGCCTTATATAGATGTAGCATATGGCAGGAACACTTTGTTTCAAAACTTGCTTCCCAGACCAATTAGTGAAAAAATGCTGACATCCCAAGATGGAGTCCAGAATCATGTGGCCTGGTCACATGTCCTTGTAGAGCCACAGCAGCCATTACTTACAGGCTGTCTGTAGCATTCTCAGGAAGGCTCATCAGGTGGGAGATAAACTTCTCCTAAGACCTATTGTTTTTTCCTAATGGCTCATTGCCCTAAATACACCCTTCCCAACCAGCTATCTAGACTGAAAGCATCTTGTCTAGTGGGCATTACCCAGGTGCAACTACATTTGAAATACAGATACATAGTATTTATAACTTCAGATACAAGAATGATACATTCATACAAATAGGATAATCATATTCAGTAAATCATAACTTTTTCAATGACAACCTCACATGACTTATCTTGTACAAAATGCATTATAATTATGTCATAATCAGATAATGTCACTATGAAGAATATGAGGCGCAGTGTCACAGCAGGATTGTATTATGTTAAATTTTAGACATTTGAAAGTATGTTTTATTTTGTTTTCTTTGTAACCATTTCTGTTTCTGGTATCTCTGCTTAGTGTAATTTAAATCTCTGTTCTTTATTAATGAACATGCTTTGTGTTACTCTCAACCATCTCAGTGCTGTGTATTAAGGTAAAAAAAGTGTCATCACTCCACTGGGCTACTATTTGTACTGTCTCTTTGGAGACAGAAGACTTAATGATTTCTGTGAATGTCCACTGAGAGGGACTGAACACAACGGAGAGCCATCTCTGGGGAATTGGGGTTCACTGAACGTTACCAGCAAGGCAAGGTTTAGACTGGCAGAGTCTTACGGAGTTTGCTGGTGAGGTGGACAGACTAGTGTGGCAGGGAGCTAACACACAGTTTACGTGCCAGCAAGCTCTCTCTTTCTCAGGCAGGGGGGTAACTCAGCAGTTTGCGGTTCTGGGTGCCCAGAGGAAAGTGTCACAGGGTCATCTACTCCTAATATACAAGTTCTTACTTTGGGGATCCACACCATCCAGGGAAGGCATGAGCAAAATGCAGGGCATCATGATCACCTTCCCTTTCTTTATGGCAGACCTGAAACCAAAGGTGGGTGGGTCCAAAACCCTTTTTCTGTCAAACTATGCAGCCATGGGTTGGAAGAGTTGATAATCACTGCCTGGATACACAGTATAAGGTACCCTGGAGCTAAAGGAACTTTTAACTTGTTAACTGAATCACCTTCTGGGGAGAAAAAAGCAGAGTGAAAGGGCCGTAAGAAGGTTTGAGAACTCCCATTGATTTTTTTCAGAGTGACAGCCGTGTTAGTCTGTATTCGCAAAAAGAAAAGGAGTACTTGTGGCACCTTAGAGACTAACCAATTTATTTGAGCATGCTCACGAAAGCTCATGCTCAAATAAATTGGTTAGTCTCTAAGGTGCCACAAGTACTCCTTTTCTTTTCCCATTGATTTTGTGAACCTAAAAGTAGCTTGCAAGGTTATACATTCAAATTTTCCAAGGCCAGAAGGGACCCCTGTGATCATGTAGTCCAACCTCACATTTAATACAGGCCAAAATAATTCCTTTTTCAACTAGAGCTATCTGTTTGTTTTGGGGGGTTTTTTAAGTCCACAAAACCTTCATCTCCCACCCATAGTCTGAGCAGAGATGAAAAAAAATCATCCTTGGCATAACCCCAAGGAAATCTTTGGAGTTACACAAGGTATGGATTTGGCCCCATGAATTTATAGATGTATCTTTTAAATTCCACTAGGATCTCTCAGACCCATGCTTGACCCCAGAGGGGATTCTAAAGATCACAGTTAGCCTGTATTTCAAACCTCCTTCAGCACACAGCTTTCACCTGAATGTGATTTCTAGATTAATGGATGGAGTGTGGTAGTTAGGCCTGGACACTGCTCTGTGGTTGCCTGGCAAGCAATTCATTACAGACATAAATTAAATCCACATTGGCTGCTTCATGAGCCATCAGGAAGTATCATGAAATGTCCTAGCAGAATGCTGCTGAGTAGAATGGAGTCCCTCTGTGGGCTTGTCTTCACTGCAGAGTTTACTCAAGTTATAACTTAGTGTTGCCCCTAGCTAGGTCCTGTCTACACACAAAAACCCTCAAACCAAGTGTGTGGTGCTGCCTTTAACTCAAGTTGACTAGCGTGTCAGGGGTATAGGCTGAAGCTCAAGTTAGCACAACTCATCAGCTGTTCACATGATCAGTGGATGCAAGCTAGCTCCACTCGAGCGCTGCTAGTCCTCCAATGCCTCCCCACAGTTCCCCCATGTGGTCAGAGAGGACAGACAAGTTTTCCCCAATCCACTGGGAAAGAATCCCTAGAGTGGCTCATCTTACTGCTGTGCAATGAACTATGGGGTTATGCCTCCAGAAGTATGAGTACCATACACACACACACGTGAATGCAGCACCAATCTGGACACAGTAACTAAAGAGTTATTTTACAATGTGGCTGCTCACACTCAAGCTAGTAAGGCAAATGTAGATAACCTGAGTTAATTCTGCAGTGAAGGCAGACCCAGTGTCATACTGCTGGATCTCATGGTACATTAGAAAGTAGAGATGCAACAGAAGGACGAGTCCAAACCAAACCTCTCCTCAGACCTAATCCTGTTTTACAGCAGGGGTCAGCCACAAAGCTCAGATCTGGGTCTGTGTTCCCTCACGCTTCCGGGCAGTTGGGATCCAAGGTTTTGGTTCAGGCCCATTTCTATTACAAAGGAGAAACTGTGAAGTCAATTTGTGCTGCTGCACATTGATATTAAATGACACAGTCTCGCTCCCCGTCTCTCTTTCCCTCACATCAGATCCCCCAGGAGGCATTAGAGAGCTCCCTGCCCCTGCAGCTAGCCCATAGGTCTCTGGCTTGGCTTCACACGCTGTGTAATACTGTTTCTTGGCCAGTCACTCCTTTTGCTGCCTATATAGCAGCAGTTCAGAACTCGCTCTTGGGGAAAGCTGGGTGCAGTGTTTATTCACAGAATGCAACAAAGCATTTCCCACTGCGCGGTGACCTGAGCTCCCAGTTCCTGTGGAAACAATTCAGATAGTTTATATGAATGGCTAATTGTACAAGCCACAAACACATCCTTCACATCTTCACAACTGCAGGTCCAATGATTAAATGGGAACGATTCATAAACCTTGGTGACAAGCACCTGGAAATAAATAGCCAGGTGGCTATAGCAGACAAATAATGTCGGCCCAGTCCACTGATGCCATGCTTGAGTAGCCAAGCTTAGCACGGTGAGATACAGCCCACAATCAGGGGGAAAGAATCCTTCCCCAAGGCCAAATGGTACTTGGTGCTACCAAAATGTTCTGGGGAGTTGATTTAAACAAAGCTCCTTGCCAGGACCAGCATGGACTGTTTGTTGACTAACACAGTGTGAGATGAATCTTCCCCATCTGCCGTCCAACACCCTCCTGTATAACAGCAACTTCAGCCTCTGTCAAAGTGAAGATTTAAACCACTTGCAGGTAAATTGCCAAAAGATTGCACAAGATTTTAGCCACATGACTCCCGCTGGCTTGGGGGTAATGGCACAGCTAGCAAAACCTAATGGACTGAATGGGATGTCACATGATTCCCTTGGCACTAGGGTTACCAGAACCTTGCAAATGTTTCTCAAAGCTATAAGCTACTTCAGTAGAAACAATATTTTAATCCAAGAGAAAGTGCCTTTGGATGCAAATACTAGTGCTTTGAATGGAAAGGTATTTGCTAAAGATTGGCCTGTTCGAATATGCTGGATCCAAGACCCTCTGAATTTTGTAGAAGTTCAGGTCCCAGCCTTACAGTTTCACTACTGGTTCAGGATTCCTGATTCCAAACGGACCTCATTCAAATCCTTTGCCTTTTGAAATGCCTCTTTCAAACAAAGGGAGTTTGGGTTCTGGAGCCCATGCTGTAAGCAGATTGCAGCACATTCTACCAGCTGTTTTCCTCCTTTCACAGCCATGTTTTATCTGGCAGTGACTATTACCTTCCTCACTCCGTGTCACAGAAGTGAATTTGTAAGTGATGTCCTGTAAAGCAAAGAAAATAATCTCATTGTGACAAATGGCCCAAGGATAGCAGATTTAAATGTTACTGGATGAACAGCACACACCATCTCAAAAGAGGTATCTGTTATAAGCAGCAAAATGGGTTTGGGGGGAAAAAAAATCTCTATCCGAGATGATTCTTTTATTCCCATGCCATCTAGAAACATTTTGAAGTTTGAAATCTGCTCTATAGAAATCCCTTTTGCTATGGAAGGTCTAAAATGTTTGCACTCCAAGTGGCATGATGAGCTGGTGGCATTTGTGCTTTTGTGTGACACTGCCATCCGTGTCCTATCCAAAGCTAATCAACACAGCTTGGAATTCAGATTGAGTATTTGTTCTTGTGCCATTCACTGCAATTTACAGACCAGACATTACTTGGTGAACAGCTCTGAATCACAAACATATTCAAGCAAATCGTAACTGCTCCTGCACATCTTATTAACAAAAAAGCAAAGTTCACCCAATAAGTTATTGGAAGCAAATGTTTTCTCTTGTCCTCGCTTTGAATTTAATCAATGAATGAGCTTAATCAATGAATGAATCAGTAAAGCACTTTGAGCTCCTGGAATGAAAAAAAGCTATGGATGAGAGCAGAATACTGGGATTTTTATGGCAGATATGCGAACATGAAGCAAAGTGATAGACAAGGGCCTTCTCTAAACTGTAGATTAGCCCCAATTTTAGCCATCGGTGGGAGCACTGGACTGGGATTCAGAAGACTGGGTTCTTGTCACAGCTCTGCAATGAGCCTGCTGGGTGACCATGGGCAAGTCACTTCCCCTTTCTATACCTCAGTTTCCCCATCTGTGAAATGGGATAATGATGCTGACCTCCTTTGTAAAGTGCTCTGAGCTCTCTGGATGAAAAGCTCTAAATATGAGCTAGATATTATTCCCCCAATGGTCTCAAGCCCTGAGCCTAGCCAGGGTCCTCTTGTTTGTGTTCATAGCTCCTTTATGCTTTTAAAGAAAGTCCCTTCACTAAACAGTAATGAGAAATCAAGCATGTAAATGAAAGCCAAAGTACAACCCAGGGTAATTATCTGCTCCATAAACTTTAAAGGCTTGGTCCACTGAACTTGTCAACATCAATAATATAATTTCTAAGTCTATTGCCAAAATAATGTTCCCATATTTCCCCATTTAGGTACCATTAGCCCTCATCTGACACAGACCTGCTGATCCAAGCATGGATAGCCCTGGAGCAGGCTGGAGTGGTTTTGAACAACAGTGCCACCAGCAGAGCTTTTTCCGTGGATGTTTTTTCTGCTACAAGCCTCTTGGGGCAACAAGACATAAGGACCCAATCCTAATCTTCCTTACACTGGCTTTACTCAGATAGAACTTTCCATTGACTTCTATGGCGTTACTCCTTATTGGCACTAGGATAAGATCCAAATAGACCCAAATATTCCCTTCAGTCCCAATCTAGAGGACTCCTGAAGGAAAAGGGAAACATCCTATTTGTTTTTCATAAGTTTTTGCAATGCCTCTGGGGGCTAGAATAATGTGTAATCTGGTCACATGGTATTTCAGTTCCTGGATGGTGACAATACCTTGAGAAGATCAAATCTCATTCTATATTTTGGCCCCATAAATGACCCACTGAAGAAAAGAAATAGCCCATGAAAAAATAAGCAAATACTAGGAGCAAGGATATTTGGATTAATCACGTGGAGGCATAGATCTTACTGGGCATGAATAAACTTGCATATGGCTTGGTTTGAGTGCTGGGTTAAACTGTAAACAAGGGTGTGACTGGCTGGCTGTGTGCTGGACAGGTGTTTTCAGGTTAGCCGAGATAGGCTGAACTGAATTGATAAGCTCGGAATGTACATAAGGCAAGGACATAAGCAATTGGTCCTTACATGATCTGTACAATATCCAACCAATTAGAGTCAAGAAGCATAGATGTCAGTAGCTAGGGGAAATATATATAAACTGTGTGGTGTGAGACATGAATTGTGGTATCACTCTGTACCTAAACCCCCTGCGTCTGGGCCTGGCCAGCGTGGGCATAGAGCTGTCACATGCATAATAAAGTAACCTGAATGACGAGCTGGAGTCGAGCTCAGTTTTTGGATCCCAGAGAACTGGATGAAGTGCTCTCCCAGAACTGGACAAGGTGTCCTTGATAAGCCAAGTGGAAAAGGTCCCAGAGAGAATCCCAGCATCCGGTCCCAAAGGCACAGCCCAGGTTCTCTGGGGAAGAGAGTGGGGTTTAAAAGGCTTTCACATAAGGGCAGAACTTGAAAAGAGAAGATTTTGATCCAAACTGATTCAATTGCCTGGTCATTTCTGGGCTCCTTTGTTACTTCTTCTATTCTCCTTCAGGGGCCAAATTCTCTAAACCGGACCCTCGGGGAAGTAGTAATCCTGCGCCTGTGCTCTCACTATCTGCTGCCCTGGGAATCATCAGGAGGCTCCACATTCAGATTATGACTTGGATACAGAGGAGAATAAACAGACAGCAGACAGGAAGCGGGAGGGGACAACTAAACAAGAAATATCTCCGATCGGTAGTAAAAGTGCCAAGGGAAACTGTTAAATGGAGATGGGGGAATGCAAGGGGGATTTAAAGGAACTCTACTTGAAGATCTTGCTGATTTTCCCAGCTCTGGACCTACTGAAGACAGGTTCAAGAATTCCTACCCAGCCACTGGCTGATCTCCAGCTGGTCACCACCACTCCAATGAGCCTCCCCACTAACCTAGTGCTGATGCTTGCTGAAATGTCTCCCTACTCTGTGTCATAGCTCCCCTCCTCCAGTCAGGGCAATACAACATTGATCTCCAACCCCCAGGCTTCTGAAACCCCTGGGGTAACCTAAGCAGGGTTTTGTCCCTGCATCTTCCAGGGGAGCGAGATTTGTCATAATTTTGACTGCACTTGCTATTCCCCAAAGCTATCTTGGGTTGCTCATCTATCTACAGGACTCCCCTGTTTTCCTCACTATCTCTGTGCCCTGATGGGTACAACTCTTTATACATGGTGAAGAGATTGGGGCAGGTGAGTATGTCTCCAGTGCCTATGCATTGGAGTGAGATATCAGCACAAAGTCTTATACCCTGAGGCCCCACTGAGCAAGATGACCTTGGGGAAACCAGCCAGCTCACTGTATCGAAGGGAACCTCACCACATACTGCTGGTTCCACAGGAATTTGGTGGAGTTATATAACAGACTTTTTCTTCATGGCTCTGGAATGCAAGACAATAATAACTAATCATTTTTCTTTTATCCTTCTTTCAATATTCTTGGCTGAGTTTGCTGATTATTAAAGTGGCTAGAACCAAGAATAGTGCAAGCCAGCATTGTGCAGGCTTCACATGCACAGATCAGCTGCTGTACCTCAATCCAGACCTGTACCAGCCCCTGTTGTTCCAGTTGTGAGCCTCACTTGATCACAGACTGAGGTAAAATTATGTGGGGGCTTTTGTGATATAGACATGTTTACTTGGGGTCTAGACTGAAATGAATCAACCGCATTTTCAACAGTAACGTGGGTTGCCACACTTCACAAAGCTGAGGCAAAGACCAGAAACACAACAACATTGTGACACTGGAATGTCAGAATTCTTGTGGTATGACATAAGATATAAGATTGGAGCATCCTGGGTCATCAAGTCCAGTCCCAAGACAGATTGAAGGTACATCGACTCTGGTGTCCTGTTTCCACAGTAAGACATAAAACCCTGCTTGTGTAAAATGGCTAGAAATTTCTTCCTGACCTCAGCTGGTTTATATCCTCATTAACAGCCCTTGTCATATTTTTTTAGGTTAAAATAAATAGTTAGTATTCTATGCCCTGAAGTCATGATGCAACATCACAAGGCTCCCAGCATCAGAATTAAACTTGAGGGAGGGTTGTGTGCCAAGCAAGTCAGGGATTTAGAGGTTAGAGTTTAAGACAAAAGGAAGAAAAGCAGGTTTGTACCATATTTGGGAAGAAGGAGCGGGCTGACAAAAATCAAGACTTCAGGTAGTCCAGAATTAACTTCCTACAACTCAGGTTAGACCTTTCCACTGCCTACTCATTTCTGTGTAGTGCTGGCCTCCAGCCATACCAGAGATGAAAAAGGAGCCTGAAACCTGAAAAATCTTTGTATACCAGGAAACTGGTAGTCAGTTAACTCCAGGATGTCCACATAAGCAGGGCTGCAACCAGTTCCAACCTCAGGTTGCCACAGTGTTTAACTCTCAAACCCACTGGGGCTAGCACCTATGAGGTCTTAGCAGCTGAAGTGCCTTCAGAGCTTGCCTCTGAGTCACAATACACCTAGCATGCTGCTGGGGAGGTTTGGTGTAGTCCAGCACAGAGCAGCTGTAGTCATTACAATCACCTCAAACAAATATCTATCAGCCCTCTTCCCTAGGTCCCTCCCAAAGTCACCTCTTTCCTAAAGCCTTTCCCAACTGAGGCTTCTTCTCCTGCTCCCTGAAGTTATACCTTTCCAGACTTTCTACTTAGCTGGTAGAAAAAATAAAGCTGCAACCAACATACCCCCTTCTCCTAACACTGAGTCTCTTCCTCCAAGAAGAAACAGGCTCCCTTTTAAAGGCAGCACCACCCCCAACCCCACCAGGCTGCCATCACATAAGCCTTGGTCACCTGACTCAGCTGCAGGCCAGAGCCTTAAAGCAGGTGATAGTCACTTGCCCAAGGAGCAGCTTGTTGTTCCAAGCTCCCAAGAGGGCCAGGCAGCTATGGCTGGCAGGACACTGAGGTCTGCTTGTTTCCAGCCTTTTATTGTCAGTGCCTTTGCTTGCTTGGGCAAGTAGGTTTCCATTCCCCATCTCTTTGTTCTCTCATCTTCCTTAACCTTGGGGCAAATATTTCCCTCTTCTTCTGTTACTGCTTGCCTACATATGCCAACTCCTTTCTCCCCCCCGTGCATTTATATCCTAATGGGCTGATGGCCTCCCCAACTGCTCCCCCAGCTTTGCACATGTCTCTGGTGTTTAAACATCAGTCTCCTGATCCACTCTCAGGGCTACTGGAGCAGCATGGTCTAGTGATCAGAGCAGACAACAGTGTATCCTGCTTTCTGACAGCCTCATCTGGTGCTGGATGGTTTCCTGGTGATTTTCCCTTTCCACACAGAAGCATATGGATATAGAAGGGCTAAAAGCTTTGAGCTCCTGCATGAAATCTATCTCCATTCAGAAAACACAAAGGCAGAACTTCCCCCAGAACTGTCATCATGTTCCTAATTGGACTAAATGCATTTAATCACTCTGCGCTTGTTGGAGGGCCCTGTTAATCCACTAGAGGATAATGACACCAAGTCGACTTCATCTTTCTCATTTGTTACATTCCGAGTGATAACAAAACAAATCAGCAAAAAGTCAATTACAAAGGATTATAAATAAACAGCACTGGTATTAAACAGTTGGGATCTGTGACAGGCAGGGGACATGGAACCATAGATCCAAGCCTGCAAGCAGATTCTAGCTTGCCCAGTTAGATTTTAGGCATGTGTGAGGGAGGTCTGGGATAACATGGCAAAGGGAGCATGAGTCTGAATCTTCACTTTGAATGTCCCTTGTGTTGTGATCTTGTCTTTAATAGAGCTCCTTTGAGAGGGATAATTTCCCTTTTCTTATGCTTGGTCTACCCCTGAAGTTGAACAGGTTTAACTAAAAGTCTGGTTTGATACTGATTTAGTTAAATCAGTACTACTTTGTGTGTGGACAGTCTTCTATCAGTTTAATCGTGGTTTACGGGTGTTTAGTTTGCACAGGTTAATCTACAAACATGAGTTGCCCCAATATCACCAGTGTTAATCTGAGAGAAGAGAGTCCACACCAAAAGTTGCACCTGTTAATTAAATCAAATTGAGTTAAATGGTACAATCATGTGTAGACAAGCCCTTATCGGGCTAACCAGAGCATAGGATAGACTTGTGTCACAGTTCAGGGCAACTGCACTGTACTTCCCCTTAGCAGTTCAGAGCTGATAATGGAGGAAGTTTATTAGCATCCCCTCCCCCTACTAGAGAAGGTCCATACACTCGAACAACACCACATCAATTGCATGTTTACACAACGGACCCCAAAGGTATTCACTCTAATTCAGTAAAACTTATCTTAATTCCACAAGGTTTGTTCAGGATATTACAGGACGTTGGCAGTCTGTCACAGCCTGAGCCCTTGGCTCCTTGACCAGGTATGTCAGAAAGTAACTGTACCATCTAGAGAGGGGCCCAAACCAAACTCTGGAACCAACCCCCCAGGCTTTGCATCACGTTCAGGCCCACCCCTCCTTCTGTCAGTGATGGTTGTGTATTTAAGGTTAGAACATGACGTTAAGCCACACCCCTCAGCAGAACGGTGGGCAGAGGATTGGGATCTGCCAGGGCTAGGAAACACACAGGAAGTGCAACTCCAGCTGCCGCCTTGGTGGGCCCTGTGTTACAGAGAGCTGGAAAACAGCACCTATTGAGAACCCAGGGATGGGCAGGTGCAAGCCCACCCTCATCTGAAGGCCCCTCCCCCAGCCTAAGGGGAGAAGCTACCAGACCTAGATCTCAAGCGAATTTGGGGGGCAACAAATGAAAAACAGGGATGGGAGTGAGGGTCACAGAATCAAAATCAGGGATCCAGAAGGGGACACCGAGCAGAGACCCTAGGATAGAACCCACTGCTCCTAAAAGGTGTCTAGGGAACCAGTGGATGCTGCCCAGAGGAACTCTGCCCAGATGTGTGAAACAAGGGAGGAACAGAAATAGGCCCCACAGTCGCAGAGCAGCTCCCTGTCCAGCATCCTCCTTCTGGTATGGCAGGCGGCCACCTTGGCTAGCACCAGGAGGCAATTGACCAGGAGGTCGCACAGCTGAGCCAGCATGCTGGCCACTGCAGTTCTAATTAATCACCCCAGAACAGGCCTCATTAAGAAGAGCTGTGCTGATTGATGAGCTGAGGAGAACTAAGAGGCTGAGCAAGCCATTAGGCAGATGATACAAAAAACACAAGAAGGAAGTGGGAAAAGTAGGAGGAGGCAGTAGAAAGAGAGAGGGGAGGGGAATTGCTCTTTCCTACTCACTTCAGGAGCTGAGGGGCTGGGACTCTAGGTATGAGGCTATATAATGTATAAGCATGGTAGAAACTAACATAAATAAACTGCATGGGGTATTTTACCAGCAAGGAGGTCTCTGAGCTGTTTGTGGACTTAAGCAGAGGTCAGAGCAAGCAGGCCCTGCCTTTACCTCATCCCTCTTCACCCCCTTTGGGGAGACTGACACTGCTGTAGCCTCAGGCAGTCCTTGCCTCTGAGCAGGAATGCCAGGTGTGCAGGGAGGGGAAGGCCTCCGCCTTGCACACCTCCCAGAGCCAGTGCCAGATTCAGAGTCTGGGGCTGTCCAGGGTGGGCCAGGAGTAGCTTGTCCATGCTGGCCAGTGCTGTAGGAGGCAGGAAACGGCAGTTGATGTGGAATAGCTCCTACTTGGATCTCCCTGTCTCTTTCATGCCATGCTGCTTTCCCCTCAACCAGATGTGTCAGGGACTCACCATGTGGAATGTAGCTTATAGATATTTCAATGGTCTTTCAATTTTACCTAGTGAACTCAGTGCTGGCGAAAGGCACCAGTACAGCAGGGCCAGCCCTAGAGAAAGCTTCCCCACATTGCTGCCAGTCAAAGCCTCCCCACTCACTTCAAGTCTGGGCCAAACCCATTACAGTCAGTGGAAAGATTCAAATTGACTTGAATGGACTAGGGCTGGGAGGGCCCCTGAGTCTATGCACATGCCGCTCTGGGCCTCTCTGCTGAGATGACTCGAGTGGCATAGTTATTCTTGTGGGCGATCAGGGTAGACTCCTGTATCTTCCCCATTAAGCAATCAGCAATGAGCTCCTCCAAGTCTCCCATCTGCATGAATGGAGAGTAACTGGCAATGGAGAGCAACACTTGGTCTGATGGGGATATGGGCTCAAGTGGGCTGAGCCCATGACTAGGAGCCAGGAACTCTTCTGTTCTATGCTTATCTGTGACACTGGCCAACTTTGTGACCAGGAGCAGCTCACTTAAAGGCACATTGCCAACAGGCCAAAATGTGGGCAGGAGGTCAGCTTATAAAGACCCTGCTCTGGAAAGAGATGTTTTCATAGAATTTTTAAAATTGTAGTGGGAGCCAGAAGAATTAGTTTTTTTCCTCCTGGATGACCAGAAAGGGTTGAGGGGGAGCCTTGGTTCACTTGGTTTGGAGAGTAAAAGCAAACAATCAACACCACGAACGACATGGGCACTCGATTAAAACCTTCACTTCTAATGGTCTCAGGTGCTAGTAGTAACAGAGGTGGTCATTTTTTCAGGATACGTTTGATGTCGACTGTGGAAAACTACCAAAAGCCACCTGTTTCACTGAGGTATCAAAGGGCTAAATTTTTAAAGGTATTCAGACACCTAATGCCCAGTTATTACAATGGGAGTTAGTTGCCTAAATGGCTTTCAAAATCTGGCCACAAGTGAGTTAGGCACCCAAGTCCCATTCATAATTGGATTTAGGCACTTAAGTGACATAGGCACCTTTGAAGATTTTACCCAATCTCTCTAACCACTCTGCCTCATTACAACTTCTGGAAACTGGAGACAGCCTACTTACTGACATACCTGCCAAGGGCATTGTGAGGGTTACTCCGTTAATGTGTGTAAATTCCTTGTCATTAGCAAAGGGACAAGTATCCTTATTTATCCCTCCAACAGAAAGAGGGCAGCAAACTCAGAGGGATGACTATGTGACAGTGAGCATCTCAGGAACATGTGCCCTTGATCAGATAAATGATGAGAGCTCTCCACTCCAGGGAAAACCTAAAGGCAAGATTTCATTACCCTGTAAACTTCAGCCAAGCCTCCTCATTACACAGCAGACCAGTCAAGTCTCCTACACTTCCCGTCTTTTTCCTACTGGCTCCAACCTGAAGTAATCTATTTTTTTTTAAAGGTGTAAAACCCTGACAATCTAATTTAATGTCTCCCTGGTATTTTATGTTCTCAGCACCTTTGAAATAGTTTCTCTGAATTTCACTGCAAGCAGCAGTGACGGCTTGTTATTTAAAGATAGAGTCACTCGCTTATGGCATGATGTGCCCTAGGGAAATGCAAGCTTCATTGTACAGAGAGTGAGGTGGTGCCATACAAGACAGGGGTTACATATCAAGGTGCTGGAAAAGAACAGTCTGATGGATGCGGGTGGTTGAATGAACAAAAGGCTCAAGGCAGGCACCAAAAGAGGGAGCTGAGCATCTTGCATATGCATTGAGACAAACTTTTGTAATAAAAATCAAGGCCTGCTTGGAGAGCTTAGCATGCAAAGCCCACACTCCCAGAGAGGCTGGGGATCCTGCACTGTGATGTGTTGGGTTTATTATAGTCACAGTTAAAAATGTGAATGAAAAACATCTGGGAAGACTGACTGCTTGTTAGAGGTCAAACACCTGAGGGGGCTCCTTCGCTGTTTAAATCAAGGCCTCTGGCTGTAAGAAGGATACAAGGAAAAGAGAGAAGACCTGAGAGATCTCAAGGTCAGAGGGGGTGGAGAAAATCTGGAGGGGGAATGAAATGATAGGGAGAGGCTTAAAGACCAATAAGTGTAGTAGAGAGATGTTGCAAGCAACCAGAGCATGGAATTTCCACCTCACTTGTCTGAGCATGGATTCTGCTGAAGCCTAGGGTGACCAGATGTCCCGATTTTATAGGGACAGTCTCGATTTTGGGGTCTTTTTCTTATATAGGCTCCTATTATCCCCAACCCACTGTCCCAATTTTTCACACTTGCTGTCTGGTCACCCTACTG
This sequence comes from Lepidochelys olivacea, assembly GCF_965140295.1. Taxonomy (NCBI): domain Eukaryota; kingdom Metazoa; phylum Chordata; order Testudines; family Cheloniidae; genus Lepidochelys; species Lepidochelys olivacea. The sequence goes on from NC_140424.1 coordinate 19,008,384, forward strand.
GAGCCGCATTTGGTGCTGCCTGAACTGAACGCTGCACTTGAGGCACATGGATGGGGCAGGCCGTGTCAGCAGTTTGCGAGGTATTCTGAGATAGCTGGGCAGCTGTCCAGGAATATGGTTTCAGTAGCAGGCAGAGTAAGAAGTAGATCAGAGAGATCATTAAACCTGGAAGTCTGAAGCCCGTAGGAGGCTTTTGGTTTTGTGAGGGTCTTGTTCATTGTTATCCATGGTGGTGTAACACAACTAAAATGTCAGCATTGCATGCTTCCAAACAAGAGTGAGAAAAATAAAATCAATATTATTTAAAACTGTTCCATAAAGATACAAATAAATGACTGACCAATTTATTAGGTAAACCAACAATCAGCTCAAGTGGTGCAAACGCTAGCTTGCTCTTTTCTACACTTACGGTCAGCCCCTATGCTGCTAGCCACGAAATTGGTGAATGGGGATGAGTCCAAAGAGCGACAATGCCTTAGTGTTTACACGTGCTGAGAGAATTTAATTGTAAAAATGCTGCCTATTTTACAAACATTTTTGAAAAAATGTAGTAAAATATTGTGCAGAAATTTGTGGAACAATGTCCTGACAATTTTCCACAGGCCCTTCTTCCTATCACCAAACCGAACTGAACAGATGCCTTCTTTATACTGAATGTGACTTTATTTTGCAAAGCCAAAACCTAGAGAAGTCTTAGTTTTCAGTTAGCTCTGACTTGTGTAATGCCTTCAAGGGCCAAAGAAAACTTGGACTGCTGCAGTTTTTGTAATTGTCTTGACCACGTTCCGGCATGCACAGGAAGCGAGAGGAATGGGCAAACACTCAAGAGCAATGAGATCAGATGGTGTTATATGAGGTTAGACCATATATCTTGTAAGCTCAGGTTTCCTGCAACAGTTGTCAGTGATCTGTTAAATTCTGAATAGGCATTTTGATGTTGGCCCAGTCCACTAGTTCAATTAACACTTCTATAATATCCCAGACCTGGACAGCTGCAGTCTCCTAGCATGAGTCAGTTTACTGAGTTTAGATATCACTGTGATCGATGTCTGAGAAATACCATGGACAGATGGATGACAACATTTCACTTGGACCAAGTAAATAATTACAACAAACAATTCATCAAACTGATATTTTTTTCTGTTCTTGGTGAAGTGATCACACACTCCTGGAATGCATTTGTTCTTCGGAAGTGTTCAATAAACTTGTTCATAATATTTTAAAATCTCACTCATGAAGATAAGATTTTAGAGCTGTAATGGTTAGGTGTGATTGGTTAGATAAGACACGTGGTGTTGCTGACTGGATGAGTGTATAAGGACTTTTCATTTGAACACACACAAGCAAATCTAAAATTTAACTTCAATGGGGATTTATGACTGCACAGTAGTTCACCTGCATGCAGCCCATTGCAGAATCTGGGCTTTAAGATGCCTGTAGCCTATGGTCGTTGACTTTTGAAAGCACTGATAAATAGTTCTTGATCAAAAAAATACAGTGTCTTATGAAGTAGCTCTGAAGGGCACAATGATAGGAGACTGCCAGGTGTTGTTTGGGTGCCTCAGCTTTGAAGCTCCACACTTCCAAATATGTGCCTTTCTTTTTATGAATAATCTAAACTCTGCCCTCCCCAGCTTTGTTTGCTTATCTTATACCTCCTGTGTTCTATTAATACTTGGAACTTTCCAGTCTGTGCCCTCACTTCCAACCATAACTCCAGCTGAACAAAGTGTTTTTCTTGGAACCATTTTCACTATTCTCCATTTCTGTGAGCAGATGTGTGGTGTATTGGTTAGAGCCAGGTGCTCTCCTGAATTCTAGCCTCAGACCCTCCATTGACACAGTTAGTGAAGTCACAATCGTAATTTACCCATCTATGATTATTACCTACCTTACAACGTTGTTGTGAGGCTTGATTAATTAATATTGATAAAATGCTGACACATTCTGACACGAAAGATGCTCTCCAAGGGATTATGAAAACCCTATGAAATCTCCTCCTTGCAGTTAAATAAAGTTTGTACGCTACATCTTCTGTTGGTGTAAATCAGCAGAGCTCTGTTGAAGTCAATGGAGTCAGGCCAATTCGCAGCAGGTGAGAATTTGCCCCTTTCTGGATTTATGCGTGGATGAATTTTAACCTTATTTTCATTAGTTGTCAATTGTCATTCAATCAGCAAATAGCCATCAAAAACCACCAAGTTCAGACCCACTTTGAGGTCCAGAGGGATGGAATGAATATTCACAAGCCTGTATAATGTATGAGATACACCTTTTACAGTTAATTTGACAGTCATTTACAATTTTGCATTGCAAATAAGAATACTGATTTAAATCTTCAGTTTAGACTGTGGATTATCATTTGTGTGTTTGCCCTGCAAATTATTCTTTTCTTTCAATGGCTCATGAAGGCGCTTATCTGACAGGCCAATTGGTATTATACCTCTGACACCAAAATCCTCTGTTACTAGAGAACTTCATTAAATTGCAACCAACTGTTACAGTGTAATTTGTGGGCCTGATGGAACAACCAGTGTTTAAAATTCTCATTTGGAATTCAAAATCCATGGCTGCTTCTTATGATAAGATAAGCCACATAATTCCATGTGAAGGATCCAATTTCAAATGCATGAAAGTGAAGAAAACCAGCTTCCAGTGGCTGGCCCCTTTAATTTTGTCCTCTTGTGCATAGGTGTTGGTAAGGAAGTTTGGCACTTATGGTATTAAGTTTATGTATCATTGTGGGCTGGGATTGTAAGTAACTTCTTTAAGGGGGAGATGTGACAAAGATTGCAATCCTATGCTGTATCTTTGGATCCATTGTTTTACATGACTGGTTTATGTATGATTTTGTTCTGCTCTGGCGGGAGGGCAGCCAGAGCTCCTCCAGGACTTAAATACAGTGTGTGGTGATTAAGGTAAATCAGCCAGGTTGTGACCCCTCAGAGAGGTACCACCTCCTGGGGAGACTCAGATATACTAGTTCAAACTAGATTCTCCAGAGACCAACAGACAAAGAAATTACTTTTGGATCAATAGCCTGAGTTTAAACTGACTCAGGGCCTTCTTCCTGGTCCAGCAGTTGAACAGGGCCTTTTGCCCGACAAGGGGGGTGTGGCTGACTCTTGAGAAGGGCTTCAGATGCTTTGACCTACTAAGGCCCCATAAGTCTCTAATAAGCTTATTAACATGCGTGTAAGTTATTTTGTTGTTTTTAATGTGTGTTATCTATAATTCTTTCACCTTAAGAATAAATGTGCTTGCTTAGAAAGAGATGTGGGGTAACTTGTAACTACTGGGAACTACTCTGCTCCTAAATCTTTGAAGAGAAAACAAAGCTCAGACGGTCTGTTTACACAGCCTGGCTTGCTGGGGAGCTCACAGTGTAGGCCAGGAACCGTGAGGCCTGGAAGTACCTTGGTCAGGAAGGAGAGAGATGTGGATCTCTACCCAACAGAGGTGGTGACCGGAGAGCCTGGAGTGGGTGCCCTTGGTGGACCACAAGTGGGAATACAGTGTGCAGTTGCCAGGAAGTGTGACATCATCAGGCAAGAGTACTGTGCGACAAGATAAGATACTGCCAAGCATGAGCATAGACTTTTCAGATTGTCATTTAAACTGTCATACAAAAACCTACAGTTAAAATCTGTTTGCTTGCAGTTTGGGATTTCTTGACTCAAAATAATCCTGGATGTCACTGAAATTTCATAGTCATCAAAGAGAACTTTTTTGTAGCACCTACAGTTGTGTCTTTACTTCTAGTTACATCCCAAGCTAGAGCTGTTTATTATGGGCACCTTCTTTCTATCACTGATAACTGGGGAGCAGTTCTTCCCCAAAGGGAGGACAGTCATGAACCATAACCACTCTTGCATTCCCCCATCAGTCACAAGCTTTCTCATGGCAACAGCTTATAGACTGTAAATTGGGCATGTAATGAAATCCTCTATGAGCCAGAGAATAGCTGGATGCATTTTTAATCACATGGATCTTGCAGGCCTGAAAACGGTCAGGATGGCAAAAAAGCAACAGTGGCAACTTCAGGTTCCTGCCTCCTCTACTAAACAAAATATTTCCTTTTAAAACTCCAACCCAAACATCTCCCCACCCCTATTAAACACCTGCTCAAAATTCTTCCTTAAACCAACCCCCTAAATAAGCTTCCTTCCCTAGTGAAATGAACGGGTCCCGTAAAACAACCATCCTCTTCCAAAAGCCAAATACCCCAGTCACTCCTCCCAACCCAGACAAACATCTGGCAGATGGGAGGGGTGATTGGGGTATTTGGTTTTTGGAAGAGGATGTTTGTCAAGCTGCCATCCCATGACAAACATCTTTCTTCCCCCTCTTCCCTCCGCTCCAGTCCCCAGCACTACTAGTGACAATCCCTTAGACAGGGTTTTTTATTAGATTCCTTATTTGCACAATCTCAGACTAGTGACATGTGGCCTTTACTTTGTCTTGCTTAGCAATTAACAGCATTAGACTGTACTTTGTGCCCATTATAAAAACATCTATTAGAACAGGCTCACGTTAATGGATTTTGGAATTCAACAGCGGATAAACCCTGTCCCTTTATTTTGCCTCACTCAGTTTGATGGATGAGCACTGTAAATTGACTAAGAAGGAAACAAGCTGCTGCAGCTCACAGCAGGTTATCCAGGCATGATGCTCTTTTGCTGCATGTGAGTGTGAAGGAGGCAATGTATCACACTGTTAAGATCTAAGCCTTGCTTGATGAAATAGTGGCACTCAGAGCCCAGTATAGATTCATTCAGTATTGAAAGAAACCAGTAAAATTCCAGTGTCGGCACCTTGTATGTTCAAGCCTCTCTCTCACTATGATGTGCCCATCCCCATATCCAGGTGCTAAATAAATCTAAGCTAGTCACCAAATGTCAGTAACAAACCAAAATCCCCTTTGACAAAGGGCTCCCTGCTTCAGCCATTGGTATTTTCCTCTTGGTGCCCAGAATTTCCTTGTAGAACTGCTATTCATATTCCTTTCACTTCTGGGAGACGTTGAGTGCTGTCAAAGACCCATGGCTCCAACAGGAGTTGAGGGTGCCCGCTCCTTGAAGGAGGGGATCAGCACTTAGCTTTGCTTGGTTGTGTCTAGCTTTACCTTGGAAGTGGACTCGCTATTTTGGGTATGTTGTCACTGCAGAGTTAGCTTGGGCTCTGGAAAGAGTGGTGCCCATAACACCCCCCTACTGTCTACACAGAAAACCCCCTAAACCTGGCTTGCGGGTAGTTGAAGCCTGGATTAGCAGGTATGGCTGAGGGTATAGACTCGATTTCAGATTGCACTTCAGCCTTGCCTGCCTCCTTTGGAGTGAGGATACAGGCTTATCAAGCCTGAGTACCGTTAGTCCTCCCATGTTATCCCACAATTCCACATGGGCTGTACTTTCTTGTCTATCTCCTCCCTTTTTCTGCACTGTAAATTGCCCACACCGGTGCAGTGTTTTAACCCAGGTTTGTCTGACACCAGCTTCTGGTAAAGCTGTGGAGTGATATCAATGAGCCCCATAATTTGGGGAAATGTACCCAAAATGGCATTTTTATGTTTAGCTGACAGGAAAGAAACCAGGAGGCAGAGAAGTCAGTTGGATTCACTATGGATCACCTGTGGGCTGCAGACTCAGTACCTTAATGACATTCTCATTAAAGGTTCTTGCTAACAAATGCTGTTTGCTTTCACCTTCACAACCATCTGTGGAAATAACGAGTATCTCCCCTTGGAAGTTATTTACATGAAGTATTTTTCTTCTGTCACTGCCACAGACAGCAGCTCCATGCTAAGCAAGAGAGAGCAGCCTGCAAATGAATTCACAGAGCAGCCCAGGCTAATGCACCTATCAGAACCCTCACCGGGCACCCATCTCAGCACACAAGCTAGTACAGCACCATTGTGGATGCATCCGATGAAGTGAGCTGTAGCTCACGCTTAAATAAATTGGTTAGTCTCTAAGGTGCCACAGGTCCTCCTGTTCTTATTGTGGATTCAGTTACCCGATCTGGCATAGGTAAGGCATTGCAGTGGGGACACTCCACCCATGCTAGGCTACCCTGGGCTAACTCTGCAGTGAATAAATGCTTTTTGAGAAAATAGACTCTATTGCAGTGTTTCAGCATTTCCCGATGCTGTTCTGGCCAGAAGGGCAAGACAGACCCAAATATTTCAGAGCCTTACAAAAATTGTCTGAACCTGGGTCTCTGGGCAAGGCAAGGGAAGTTGAGGGGACGTTATTTTTCCTGAAGCAGTTGCCCACCTCAAGTGGTGGTGTCCAGTGGGAACCCCCAGTAACTGACAGCTACCACCGGGGACTCATAGGGTATTTCAAGCTGCTATAAAGCTCACCTGATAACCGGTAGTTACACGGTGATTGCGGCTATTTCCTATGTGATGCACTGAATGACTATGAGAGAAAGATGGGAGAGATTTAAAAATAAATAAAACATAAAACCCTGTTCAGCTCGTACCCCAGATGGATGCAGAAATTCTCTTCTGAGCCAATTTGCAGTGCAAAAAACAACACTGCATTAGCCACTTAATGACGGAAATCTGCCCAGGCCCAGCTGGTGGGAGAGAAGCTAAGTGGACTCTTTCCCTTCCCATTCATTGACACTTGCTGTTTAGCTGGCTTATCAGGGCCAGTACATTAGGGAACCTTCTGGCACTTGGAAAGAGGTACTGGAATGAATCATACTGAGCTTATGAAGTAGCAGATCATCCAAGCAGGCCTCATTGAGCATAAGAAAACTGGAAGGTTTATTCTTAAGCACTATGACATTTACTGAGCTTTCTTGACATTAATTATCAAACAATAGGGGGCTATTCTTCAACCCCTGTTGACCATATTAAGTTATCACAAAATACCCTCTTGGGGTTCCCATCCTGCAGTCCTTTACAGGCAAAGCTATTCACTTAAAAAGGAACATAAAGACTAGAAATCTGGAGCCAGAAGACACTGGTACATTTTTGAAAGGGGTGATCAGGCTACAAAGCTTGGCTCCCAGATCCACACATTCAGAACCAGGCTTTTGCTTCACAAAGGTGGGGTGAAGAGGTGAAGGTTGGTTTCAAACATCTCTGAAGTTTGGGGATGGGAGGAATTGGATCTGGGATTTTCAGTCAGGCCCTCTCTGGTAAGTATGTCTCTCCCTCTGGGGTGGGGCTCCTTTAGAGACTGGGAATTATTCTTCAATGGCAAAATACTGTTTCACAGGCGTACAATTGCCTGGACCTCTCTGTTTAAACAGACAAATAGGCTGCAGTTGTCATTATACCCCTCACCAGACAAAGTTAAGGTTTCAGGCATGTATCAGCAGCCTGTTCTTGACTTAAGCTCCAGTCCTGGAACTGACTCTATATTGGCTTCCCCTTGTGCAGATGTGCACCTTGGACTGAAAGGGGTTCCATGCTAGTGCAGGAGTCTACCCTCAGGAAGCCCCATGGCAGGATCACAGTGTCAGTCTGTGAATGCAGATCTAAGCCCAGGATGCCATTTCAGTCACATCTCCCATTTCCCTTGAGTGGGTATTCTGCCCGAGTAAGAACTGCAGGAGTGGGACCTTTTATTAGCCATCTAGGTCTTAATATACAAAGCCATAGTCTGAGAGCCTTACCCAGTCTTTGTTGAAGTCAATAGGATTTTGTCTGAATAAATGCTGCATAAAGACCTCAGCTCTGGACTCGCTTCTAAACTGCAGAAGTTTTTACAAAACATGTCACAGGAACCAAACTTTACTGATGCCTGGCATATCAGAACTTCTCGGGATGGGACATGCTGTTTCTCCTTGCCCTCTCACCATCTTTTTCAGGATAGACTTTATTTTTCTCAGGGTAGTGACTAGACGATGTGGTGACCACAAAAACTGGTCATATCAGTTTATCCGATCAAGTACACATCAGTCTGAAATGTTATCTCACTCGCAGCATAAACAAAACTTGGGCCATTTGGAATTTCAGTTCAACTCTATTTAATAATAAAATATTCCGGACAACTACCAAAAAGGAAATAAAACAGATACTGCCGCCTATTTTGAGCTGAACTCTTCCTCTGACCTCCCATTTCCCATAATGCAATAGGGCAGGGATTGGCAACTTTTGGTATGCAGCCCAACAGGGAAATCCGCTGGCGGGCCGAGACAGTTTGGTTACCTGCAGTGTCCGCAGGTTCAGCCGATTGCAGCTCCCACTGGCCGCGGTTCGCCATTCCAGGCCAATGGGGGCCGCGGAAAGCGACACCGGCCGAGGGATGTGCTGGCCTCTGCTTCTCGCAGTCCCATTAGCCTGGAACGGTGAACCGTGGCCAGTGGGAGCTGCAATCAGCCGAACCTGTGGATGCTGCAGGTAAACAAACTGTCCCAGCCTGCCAGCGGATTTCCCTGACAGGACGCATGCCAAAGGTTGCTGATCCCTGCAAAAGGAAATGCTTTTAAAGATACAGCACCTGGACAAATCATGGTCTTTTCAACCAGTGGTGAGGAAGAGAAAGAGAAAAATATGTATAGGTAAATTAACAAATGAAAGTATTAGAACATAGGGTTCTGATCCAGTTTTCAGTGGGATTTATATCAGGCCCTATGTGATTATGATTAAGGCTGCGAGTTTGTCACAGAGGGCATTGAGGTCATGGATTCCATGACTTTCCAGGACCTCCGGGACTTCTGCAGCGGCCGGTCAGGCTGGCCTGGGGGCTGTCTGAGCAGCTTTGGCAGCCCCTGGAGCAGTCTTGGCCCACCCCACCCCCAGCAGCACAGGAGTTGGGGTGTGGGAGGGGGCTCAGGGCTGGGGGGTGGGGTGCAGGAGGGGTGCTTACCTAGGGGACTCCTCGGAAGCGGCAACATGTCCCTCCCTCCTGCCCTCACCTCCCAGCTCTGCACACTGCCTCCACCCACAGGCACCGCCCCTGCAGCTCCCATTGGCTGTGGTACCCAATGGAGCTGGGAGCTGCAGAGCTGGCAATTGGGGCAGGGGCAGCACGTGGAGCTAGGAGCTGAGGGGAGGACATGTCCCCACTTCCAGGGAGCCGCGAGGAGCCAGCTAGGGAGCCTGCCAGCCCTGCGAACCTTCCCCCTGCCAGCACCAACAAGGGTCCTGGGCTGCATGCCACCACACTCTCCCCCCACCCCCCAAGTACCCATGGCGCTCCCCAGACCGCCTCCCCAAGCACCCACAGTGCGCTCCTGGGCCGCCTCCCCATGACCACCCGCAGCACCCCCGGGCTGCACCCCGCCCCCCAAGATTTAGTCAGAGGTATATAGTATAAGTCATGGACAGGTCACAGACTTATGGATTTTTATTTACTGCCCGTGACCTGTCCATGACTTTTATTAAAAATACCCATGAATAAAACTTAGTCTTAATTATGATGTATCACAACTGGCCAGCAATTCAAATTCTGCTGCTGCCAGCTCTAGATGGATAATGAGAAAATATCCAATCTAGTAGAATAGGAAAGTTGATGCTACATGCATTGCTGGTTTGGAGTCGGAATCCAGTTCTTGGACTTGATAGAATATCTTGTACAATTTTCATCAGGAATTCTTGATCACGGTCATATGCCAAACTCTTTCCCTCTTCCAGGACTATTTTGTTTCTGCCCCTACGACTCCCATTGAAGTAAAAGGGAGGTTTTGGTGAACATGGAATGGAATGCTGGACTGGAACTTCTATATAGAGACAAAACAAAGATATTCTACTCTATTTCCTAATAGTACATTATTAGCTAGTCCACTGGTTCCAGCACTAAAAACAGATACTTGCATTCCTGGATTTGAAGGGCATACAACTAAAGCCAGTTCTTTATGCAAATGATCTGCCTATCATTATAAAAGCACCATAAATATAGAAGCTATTTATAGAAACTTCCATTAAAATGTTGTTGTGTTCTACAACCATATTCTCAAATATCTGGGTCCAAGGATAACTAGACAAAATCAGAGACCCTTCACTTGTATCAAAACTGTTCTTTATCTATCCTCCAATTAGTCCCCATTAAATAGGATTGAAGCTTTGTTAACTATCTTCATCTGAGCATCTGGCCCTACGTGTCCAGAAGAGTACATTCTGTATCTGCTAATGAGTTTGCTTTAACAGACAATAATCATTCTAACCCAATTAAAGGCTAATACAAATAAGCAAAGCCTGTTTTCTATCAACAGGTGGTGTTGTATAGAAGCAATAAAGATGGTGCTTGTAACTCATGTTATATAACAACTTGGCATGCATCCAGTCATTTTCCCCATTAACTTTCATAAACACCCATAAATGTACTTTTGCAATATTTTGTGGAGAAATAAGAATCCACAAAGTAGCAGAGAAAAATGTATCCACCAAAATTCAAGGTGGAAGTAGTTTTCTAAATAATTCCCATACCTTTCATTATGCCCCAACATATTCAACAGTTTAACCAAGAGAGAATTGACATTTTTTTTTCTGTTTCCATAGTGAAAACCTCTACCACTCTCATTTAATATGTCTGCTACTATTACCATAAAGCTTCCGAAGGCTTTGGTAAGTAATCAGATTACACTTAATATTAGTAAGGCCTTTGGTATTTTGTACAAAGCTGTGTGTAACAGCCTCATCAGTCCTAAGCAAATATCTCTATGGCTAAACCCAAAGGTTCAAACAGATTGTTAAAAAATTGGAAACCACGGATGGAGAAAAATATTGACTTTAAGAAAAATAAAATATGCAGGAAACAAAATACAGTTAAGTCAACATAGGAACAGAAATACAGAGAAACAAAATGATGGGGAACAGACACGTAGGGCTTGATTTTCACAGATGCTAAGTATCTGGCACTTCCATTGATGTCAAGGCATTGAGGCTGCTCAGCTTTTTTAAAAATCAGGCCTGGATTCAAGAACTTTCCATTGATTTCAATGTGGGTTTTGGATCAGGCCCTTTTTTGCTAATCACACACTCTGGCAAATCTGATGCTAAGGTCTTGATCCTACAAAGACTTATGCATGCACTTTGAGTAGTGTCATTTGAGTCCATGTGAATAGCTACCGTGTGAATAGTTAAATGTGTATTGACAACATTCACTTTCTATAGGATGGGAGCACTTGTGGCACCTTAGAGACTAACCAATTTATTTGAGCATGAGCTTTCGTGAGCTACAGCTCATTGCATCCGATGAAGTGAGCTGTAGCTCACGAAAGCTTATGCTCAGATAAATTGGTTAGTCTCTAAGGTGCCACAAGTCCTCCTTTTCTTTTTGCGAATACAGACTAACACGGCTGCTACTCTGAAACCTTTCTACAGGATATTACTAAAGAGAATAATCCATGCACACTAACCAGAGGTTCAGGCTGCTACCACACACTCCCACACCCACACACACCCTGCCCCACGGATTCCTGCCCTGGGTTCAGGATTGAAGAAGCAATGGATGCATCTTCCAGCATCCTCATCCCGTGGGACTGACCAGAGCAGCATACAAGTTAGAGTAATGTGACATAATACTACAAGTCAACTGAAAGTTTTAGAGATAGGCCTGAGCCAAAATCAAGCTGTCCTAAAATACATCTGGAAGCGTTCGTATTTGGGGCTGTGGCAGTGTCCGAGACAGAGCCAGGTGCCAAGCTCTGAACCAGAACCGGATTCAGATCTGAGTTTCCCAAAGTTTGGGGTTGCTTTGCCCTAGGGGTTTTGTTCAGGCCCATCTTTGGTTAATTACATATGTGACTAAAAGCAATGCCCATGGAGTCTGCTTTTCACCGCTGATGACAAATGCCATTATGTGATTGGTCTGTAAATACATGACAATAAATACCTGACCACAGCACAGGAGAGTACATACTTTAGCTTGTCATTAAGGCCCGGATCAACAACAGTATTTAGACTCCTAACTCACTGAATTCACTGGAAGTTAGGAGCCTAAGTACCTTTATGGATCTGGGCCTAAGTATTCAGGATCTACTGTAAGTGTAAAGGAAATGTGTTTGTGGCTTATAACTAAGTGGTCTCAGCTAATTATATAGGACAAAAACATTCATACAGGACCAATGCATAATGATGCAACTGCTGTGTAGTTACAGGGAAAATGCCCTGCAAATGCAGTGTGACAGAATTATATTGTCCTACAGAAACCACAATAATTTTGCCGTAAAATGACAAAGTAGTTCACATTGTAAAGGTCACTGTATTTTAGACCCAGAATTTGTCCTATGGATTCTAAAGGCCTTATTCTGATCTCAGTTACTCCAGTATAAATCTGGAGTAAACCCATGGAGGTCAATGGAATTGCTCTGGATTGAGATTGGTATACCTGAGATAAGAATCTGCCCCAAAATATCTGTCCATAGAAATAGCTAGCACACATCTTTAGTTTTACTCTATACCCTGTGGTTTTTCGCAGCCATTATTTGTGCTTTCTTTTTGGGCCACCAGCATCAACCAAGGACAGCAGCACAGGTCTAGGCATAAGGCTTCATGATTAATTTGGGCACCCTCTGCTGGAAATGACAGATTTAGACAAGGACATGCTGTGGGCTGCTTCCTCATTTGTTGCATTTAGGGTATGTCTACACTACAAAATTAGGTTGAATTTATAGAAGTCTGTTTTTTAGAAATTGTTTTTATATAGTTGATTGTGTGTGTCCCCACATAAAATGCTCTAAGTGCATCAAGTGCATTAACTCGGTGGAGTGCTTCCACAGTACCGAGGCTAGCATCGACTTCCGGAGTGTTGCATTGTGGGTAGCTATCCCACAGTTCCCGCAGTCTCCGCTGCCCATTGGAATTCTGGGTTGAGATCCCAATGCCTGATGGGGCAAAAAACATTGTCGCGGGTGGTTCTGGGTACATGTCATCAGGCCCTCCCTCCCTCCCTCCCTCTGTGAAAGCAACGGCAGACAATCGTTTCACACCTTTTTTCCTGAGTTACCTGTGCAGACGCCACACCGCGGCAAGCATGGAGCCCGCTCAGCTCACTGTCACCATATGTCTCCTGGGTGCTGGCAGATGCGGTACTGCATTGCTACACAGCAGCAGCAACCCATTGCCTTGTGGCAGCAGACGATGCAGAAGGCCTGAAAACCATCCTCATCGTGTCCGAGGTGCTCCTGGCCACCTCGGTAAGGTCGGTCAGGAGCGCCCGGGCAAATATGGGTGCAGGGACTAAATTAGGAGTGACTCGACCAAGTCATTCTCTTTAGTCCTGCAGGCAGTCCTATTGCACCATTTTCTGCCGGGCAGCCAGGAGATGTGGATGGCTTGCAGTCCTACTGCACCGTCTGCTGCCAGCCAAAGATGTAAAAGATAGATGGAGTGGATCAAAACAAGAAATAGACCAGATTTGTTTTGTATTCATTTGCTCCCCCCTCCTTCCCTCTCTCCTTCCGTGAAATCAACAGCTGACAATCGTTTTAGCGAGGTCTGTCAGGGGCACCTTGAAAACTTTAATGGAGATTCAGTCCTGCCTGAAATACCAGAGGGAGGGATAGCTTAGTGGGTTGAGCATTGGCCTACTAAACCCAGGGGTTTGAGCTCAATCAAACATGCAGCCCACTCAGATCACTTTGGCAATTTAAACACCACACACATTATCCAGCAGTATATGCAGCACCAGAACCTGGCAAAGCGAAACCGGGCGAGTAGGCAACGTCAGCACGGTGAGGAGAGTGATGAGGACATGAACACAGACTTCACTCAAAGCACAGGCCCTGGCAATGCGGGCATCATGGTGCTAATGGGGCAGGTTCATGTGGTGGAACACCGATTCTGGGCCCGGAAAACAAGCACAGACTCGTGGGACCGCACAACGTTGCAGGTCTGGGACAATTCCCAGTGGCTGCGAAACTTTCACATACGTAAAGGCACTTTCATGGAACTTTGTGACTTGCTTTCCCCTGCCCTGAAGAGCATGAATACCAAGATGAGAACAGCCCTCACAGTTGAGAAGCGAGTGGCAATAGCCCTGTGGAAGCTTGCAATGCCACACAGCTACCGATCAGTCGGGAATCAATTTGGAGAGGGGAAATCTACTGTGGGGGCTGCTGTGATGCAAGTAGCCAACGCAATCAAAGATCTGCTGATATCAAGGGTAGTGACCCTGGGAAATGTGCAGGTCATAGTGGATGGCTTTGCTGCAATGGGATTTCCTAACTGTGGTGGGGCCATAGACGGAACCCATTTCCCTATCTTGGCACCGGAGCACCAAGCCAGCGAGTACATAAACCGCAAGGGGTACTTTTCAACAGTGCTGCAAGCACTGGTGGATCACAAGGGACGTTTCACCAACATCAACGTGGGATGGCTCAGAAAGGTACATGACTCTCGCATCTTCAGGAACTCTGGTCTGTTTCAAAAGCTGCAGGAAGGGACTTTATTCCCAGACCAGAAAATAACCGTTGGGGATGTTGAAATGCCTATAGTTATCCTTGGGGACCCAGCCTAACCCTTAATGCCATGGCTCATGAAGCTGTACACAGGCAGCCTGGACAGTAGTCAGGTGCTGTTCAACTACAGGATGAGCAAGTGCAGAATGGTGGTAGAATGTACATTTGGACATTTAAAAGCGCGCTGGCGCAGTTTACTGACTCAGTTACACCTCAGCAAAACCAATATTCCCACTGTTATTACTGCTTGCTGTATGCTCCACAGTATCTGTGAGATAATGGGGAGACGTTTACGGCGGGGTGGTAGGTTGAGGCAAATAGCCTGGCCACTGGTTACGCACAGCCAGACACCAGGGTGGTTAGAAGAGCGCAGAAGGGCGCGGTGCACATCAGAAAAGCTTTGAAAACTAGTTTCATGACTGGCCAGGCTACGATGTGAAAGTTCTGTTTGTTTCTCCTTGATGAACCCCCCGCCCCTTGGTTCACTCTACTTCCCTGTAAGCTAACCACCCTCCCCTCCTCCCTTCGATCACCACTTGCAGAGGCAATAAAGTCATTGTTGCTTCACATTCATGCATTCTTTATTCATTCATCACACAAATAGGGGGATAACTGCCAAGGTAGCCCAGGACAGGTGGTGGAGAAAAGAAGCACCAGGAGGAGTGGTGGAGGCGGGAAGGACAAGGCCACACAGCACTTTAAAAGTTTAAAACTTATTGAATGCCAGCCTTCTGTTGCTTGGGCAATCCTCTGGGGTGGAGTGGCTGGGTGGCCGGAGGCCCCACCACCGCGTTCTTGGGCGTCTGGGTGAGGAGGCTGTGGAACTTGGGGAGGAGGGCGGTTGGTTACACAGGGGCTGTAGTGGCGGTCTGTGCTCCAGCTGCCTTTCCTGCAGCTCAACCATATGCTGGAGCATATTAGTTTGATCCTCTAGCAGCCTCAGCATTGAATCCTGCTTCCTCTCATCAAGCTGCCGCCACCTTTCAGCTTCAGCCCTCTCTTCAGCCCACCACTTACTCTCCTCAGCCCGCCACCTCTCCTCGGTCATATTGTGCTTTCCTGCACTCTGACACTGTCTGCCTCCACGCATTCGTCTGTGCTCTGTCAGTGTGGGAGGACAGCATAAGCTCAGAGAACATTTCATCGCGAGTGCGTTTTTTTCACCTTCTAATCTTCACTAGCCTCTGGGAAGGAGAAGATCCTGTGATCCTTGAAACACATGCTGCTGGTGGAGAAAAAAAAGGGACAGTGGTATTTAAAAAGACACATTTTATAGAACAATGGGTACACTCTTTCACGGTAAACCTTGCTGTTAACATTACATACATAGCACATGTGCTTTCATTACAAGGTTGCATTTTGCCTCCCCCCACCACGTGGCTAGCCCCTCACCCCTCCCCGTGGCTAACAGCGGGGAACATTTCTGTTCAGCCACAGGCAAACAGCCCAGCAGGAACAGGCACCTCCGAATGTCCCCTTAAGAAAAGCACCCTATTTCAACCAGGTGACCATGAATGATAGCACTCTCCTGGGTGATAACACAGAGAGATAAAGAACGGATGTTGTTTGAATGCCAGCAAACATACACTGCAATGCTTTGTTCTACAGTGATTCCCGAGTACGTGTTACTGGCCTGGAGTGGTAAAGTGTCCTACCATGGTGGACGGAGTAAGGCTGCCGTCCCCAGAAACCTTTTGCAAAGGCTTTGGGAGTACATCCAGGAGAGCCGCAAATGCCAGGGAAAATTAATCATTAAACATGCTTGCTTTTAAACCATGTATACTATTTTAAAAGGTACACTCACCAGAGGTCCCTTCTCCACCTGGCAGGTCTGGGAGGCAGCCTTGGGTGGGTTCGGGGGGTACTGGCTCCAGGTCCAGGGTGAGAAACAGTTCCTGGCTCTCAGGAAAACCAGTTTCTCTGCTTGCTTGCTGTGAGCTATCTACAACTTCATCATCATCATCTTCCTCATCCCCAAAACCTGCTTCCGTGTTGCCTCCATCTCCATTGAAGGAGTCAAACAACATGGCTGGGGTAGTGGTGGCTGAAACCCCTAAAATGGCATGCAGCTCATCATAGAAGCAGCATGTTTGGGGCTCTGACTCAGAGCAGCCGTTTGCCTCTGGTTTTCTGGTAGGCTTGCCTCAGCTCCTTAAGTTTCACATGGCACTGCTTCGGGTCCCTGTTATGGCCTCTGTCCTTCATGCCCTGGGAGATTTTGACAAAGGTTTTGGCATTTCAAAAACTGGAACGGAGTTCTGATAGCACAGATTCCTCTCCCCATACAGCGATCAGATCCCGTACCTCCCGTTCGGTCCATGCTGGAGCTCTTTTACGATTCTGGGACTCCATCATGGTCACCTCTGCTGATGAGCTTTGCATGGTCACCTCTGCTGATGAGCTCTGCACTCACCTGCAGCTTGCCACGCTGGCCAAACAGGAAACTGAAATTCAAAAGTTTGCAGGCCTTTTCCTGTCTACCTGGCCAGTGCATCTGAGTTGAGAGTGCTGTCCAGAGCGGTCACAATGGAGCACTCTGGGATAGCTCCCGGAGGCCAATACCGTCTAATTGCATCCACATTACCCCAAATTCGACCCGGCAAGGCCGATTTCAGCGCTAATCCTCTTGTCGGGGGTGGAGTAAGGAAATTGATTTTAAGAGCCCTTTAAGTTGAAAAAAAGGGCTTCATCGTGTGGACGGGTGCAGGGTTAAATCGATTTAATGCTGCTAAATTCAACCTCAACTCCTAGTGTAGACCCGGGCTTACTTAGCATTGCCGGTTTCCCCATTGTTCTAATCTCTCAGTGGTTTTTTTTAATTCTCAAAAAGTATTACATTTAAACTACTTCCAAAAACCGGCTGCGGAGGTATGTTTAAAAGAAAAATCAGTGATCACATGAAGGCCTTGACCTGGAAATCCGATGTGCTGCATGCAGCAGGGACCTGTGGTGTAGAGTAGAGCAAAGGGTATGGATGGATGTAAATAAGGCTCAGTACTAGGCATATACGCTGCAGTGAGTCACATTTTCAATCCCTTTGTGATCTCGCTCCATTACTGTCAAGAGCTGAGGAGAGAAAAGGGGCAGGATCTAGATAGAGAATGAGCCTGTCTGAGGAGACATGGACTTACGCCTGAAGCATGGCATGCAGAGAAGGTGTGTAGGATTGCTATAGGTTGTCTGCCGGTGTATGCAAGTCATGCGTGGCGTGCCTCAGGACCGACTGTGCCCACGGGATGATTCTGGCTGGCCCCTGGACAAAATGGCCTCCCCTATACAGTGTGACCTCGCATGCACCATCCTGCTCATCACAGTTTACCTTGTGCTTTTCCATGCACCAGCACTGAGCAGGCCAAAGCCCTGAGTGAAAACAGAAAATGTACTGGAGGGTGCGAGAGTGAATGCATGAATTCTGTCTCAAGTCACCATCCAGTCAGCACAAAGTTTGGGCATCACTGGGCCTGACTGGAAGGAAGTCAGATATTGAATCTGAGCACCAGTCACCTTGCTGCATTTACTTCCACAAGTTATCAATCTGAGCTGCAACCTCCACTCACCCCTCCCCCACCGCCACATCTGAAGAAACCAAGTCAAACAGGACGGGAAGAAATCCTGTCTAGCCAAGCAAATGTGTAGTCCCAGCTGTCCCCAGGCTCCCACTTGCTCAGCACCTGCCTGCAGCCCTGGACTCAAAGGCATGTTCTTTATGAGAGGGGATTTTCTGCCAGACACAAGGACAAGGCGTAAAATTAAGCAGGGCTTCCCTCCTCAGTGAACTCTAAAGCCCTTGAGTGCTGGCTGCCAGATGAAAACAGTGTGGAATGGATTTACTTGTTATCCTCTCCCAAAGCGCAGCACAGATAACAGTTTATTTTTCAGCTCCATTCCATCCAGTCACTTCCCCGCCTGACCCAGCCAGTACATTTTCCCCATTTGACTTTGCGGCCTTTATTTATGGCTGCAGTAGCTTCTGGGCAGCAGCATGGCACAGCAGACCCTTACCCTGCCAGCATTCTCAAATGCCAAGGGGCATGGGGTTGAAAGATAATGCAGCTACTGAGAAAAAGAAACCAAGAAGGCAAAATATACAGCACTGGCTGAGCAGTCTGCACTAAGGGCAAGTCTACATTGCAAAATTAAGTCGACCTAAGTTACGTCGACATACAGCCACCTCAGGAATTCACTTGCTTTTGCACGTCCGCTCTACGCTCCTTGCATCAGCGGTGCGTGTCCCCACCAGCAGTGCTTGCGCTGATTTAACTGTCAGTGTGGGGCATTGTGGGATGGCTTTTGAAAGGCAGCAACAGTCGATGTAAGCAACCCAGTGTCTACACGGACACCGCATCAACCTAACTACATCAACTGAAGCGCTGTCTCTCTCTTGGAGGTGGAGTTATTAAGTCGGTGTAGTGGGCGAGTTACCTCAGTGGGAGTTGCATTTTAGTGTAGACACTTACAGAGTTAGGTCGATGTAAGCTACCTTATGTCAACTTAACTGTAGTGTAGACCAGGGCATGTAGGCACACAGTTTGGGGCAGGGGTGGCCAACCTGTGGCTCCGGAGCCACATGCGGCTCTTCAGAGGTTAATCTGCGGCTCCTTGTACAGGCACCGACTCCAGGGCTCGAGCTACAAGCGCCAACTTTCCAATGTGCCGGGGGGTGCTCACGGCTCAACCCCTGGCTCTGCCCCCGGCCCCAGCCCCACTCCACCCCTTCCCCAAGGGCCCTGCCCCTGAGTCTGCTGTGCCCTTGCTGCTCCTCCTCCCCCTCCCCCCCAGCCTCCTGCACACCACAAAACAGCTGATCGCGGCAGGTGGGAGGCACAGGGATGGAGGGTTAGGTGCTGATCAGCGGTGCTGTTGGCGAGTGGGAGACACTGTGGGGAGCTGACGGGGGGCTGCTGATGTGTTACTGTGGCTCTTTGGCAATGCATATTGGTACATTCTGGCTCCTTCTCAGGCACAAGTTGGCCACCCCTGGTTTGGGGGGTAACCTCTGCCCAGTGTTTTACTGTAGGTGAAATCCTGGTTCCATTGAAGCCAATGGGAGTTTTGTGACTAAAGTCAGTGGGCGCTGGATTTCACCCCAGATTTTCAAAGGAGCTCAGCACTCAGCAGCTCCCATTAAGAACAGTGGGGCACCTACCACTGACCATGACCAACTAATGGGTTTAAATGTGACTTGCTCTGTCTACACTAGGATTTAAAAATGTTTTAGTTCAAACATGTTAGCTCACAAGTTTTTAAAAATAGCCGATTTTTTTTTAACTGGTTGCAAAATGGGTCCACAATGAACCATGCACAAAAACAGATAGTTTGCATCTGTTTCTGTTTTGTAGGGTTCAAAATCGACCTCGTTTCCGTTTCATTTTCTGTGATTCTTTTATCAAATATTTTAATAAAGTTAAATATTTTGCTTTCTGGAAACTGGTTTCTTACCGAAGAACTGGTCACCCCAGCAAAGGGCTGACGAAACTACAGAATTAGAGAAAGGCTTGTTTTGATTTGAGTGTACATTTGAAGTAAATAAGCCATTCCCACCCCCACAGAAAAGGTGCTATTTGACTCACATGACATTCGGAAGCCCAAGAATGGAGAACTGAGGTGATGCAGGATCTGATGCTGAACTGCATAAGACCTTGTTACACAGCTCTACCTATTTTCCCAGTAGGGATGTAACCTAGGATGGATACTTTAGTGAGATCTCTTTGATAAGATACTGGCTGGACATCACTGGCTTTCACAGTAGCTAGCAGGGTATGGCCAGGAATGGAAGCATCATGAAAGAAATAGCCAGACCTGGCACTGAAGCCATTTGGGCATGAGAAAGGCATATGGCATCTCCTCTGGCATGTCAACTGAAATCTTAAAGATCTTTAATGTTTTGGAGCTTCATGGGTGAGACTCTCTTGTACTTTAGTATGAGACCTGACATGCCGGCTGGAATTGCTTACGGTGAGGAGGGGAGGCATCAGCACGTCCCTGCACAACGCCTGGGGATGTCTATTCTGAAGATAAACATTGACTGAAGCAAAGGGAGACAGGTCTGAACAAGAAGAGCAGTAGGTTTAATGACTAAAGCTACGACTCTGGCCCAGAAGTCACGGGTGCCGTAATTTTACAGAGATCTCTGTGACTTCTTCAAAATTCCAGTAATTCAGCCCCAGCAGGCAGGTCTCTGGGCTTCAGTTCCATGATTTATTGTTTATTGCCCACGTGTGTCCATGACTTTTAATAAAAATACCCATGCCAAAATCATAGCCTTATTAATGACCCATCAGCAGGAGCAAGCATGCCAGTTTCCACTGTGAAAGCCAACCAACGGCCCCTTTTGGAGCTCGGATACTTCGGGGCAAGCCAGAGTGCAGAACTCGCTTCTGCTCTGAATACTTGCCAGTCACTCTTAGCTGGATTCTGTGCTGGACTATTGCAGCGCCTGGTCGCAATGTGTGCTGCATGCTGAACGTTGCTTGTGATTTCACACTGAGAATGTTCTGCAACCAGAGTTAGGGCTTGAAGGAGACAAACTATTTACACTGTTGAACCAAACAATAAATTAGAGGAAGGAGGGGCACAGTTCAGGGTGGGTGGATCCCAACAAAGCATAATTAGAGGCAGATTCTGGGCTCTGGCCTCCAGGGATTTGTTACAAAGGAGAAGGAAATTTATGTCTTATTTGTTTGGAAAGGCAGATTCATTGGTGTCTGTGAGCAATTAGAAACTGCCAGCCCTGCTTGGGTACTGGCTATTCACATGGTTGGAGCGGATCAAGTATGTCAGTCTTAATTTAAAGTAAATAAGAACCTGAGCTTCAAAGGTTCCCTATCCAAACTTTAGAGGGGTTCGAATCCGGGTTTTGCTTTGGCCAACCTATTTTAAAGGGAACCTGCACCTTTGGTAGATTCTTAGGTTCCGTGTTTGTGTCCTCTGTTTAGGTCCCAGGTGTTTACGTTTTGGGGAATGGGAAGTCTCTTCTTTTCCTTCCCGGTCCTTACTGGAATACAATTTATTATTCATTATTGATACAAATAACTGTTAAGCACCCAGAGTACAAGACAGAGACAGAAATCCCTGCCCAGAGAAGCTTACAATCTAAATCAGCTCAAAACTCACTGCCCAACCCTTGTCACTTGATTTTAATCTCAACTTTTTTCTTCCACTCAAGACTGACCCAAACTGGTACACTTGCAATTGGGTCTGATTCCAGATCGGCATGTCCACAAAGCTTGAGTGGGTGTGGTCCTGATGTTCTAGCTCGAATCCTTACAATAGAGATGGAGCTGAACCATGATCTTTGGATCCAGTTCTGAATTTCCCCAAAGTTCGAAGGATTTGGGATCTGATGCTCTACAGTGGGCCCATCTCTATCTATCACCAATCTCCCTCAGCCCCATTTCTCTTAGAACAAATGGTATCTCTTTACTTCAATTGCCTTTTATGTGTATTACTCCCAGGTAATTTCCTTGTGTTCCCCTGTTTATTCCTAGGCAAAGGAAAGCACAAATGATCAGAAACCACCGCTATTACCAGGAGCACAAGCCACATGCAAAATGAAATGGTGGTTACACTCCTGCTACATAGATCTTTAGCAAGCATAGACTAAAAGCTACTGTGAGCTGCAAAGCATATCAGTGGGAGTCTTTCCACTGACTTCCATGGGCTTTGGATTAGGCTCATAAGTACTGTGTTTGCATGAGAACTAGACAGGCCACCACTGACCAATGCATCTGCACACATAAGAAACTGGATGAATCAGAGGGTTGGTAACGAGCTACACAGCCTTTCATGTCTAGCTTGTTAGCTCCTATTGGACAAGTGTCCACATTTCAAAAACACTGGTCCAGCTTGCACCTTGTTGGCAAGTCCCAGCAGAAAGGCAAAGGACTGAATGAGCATGGAGACTGGCCCATTACTAAAGACCTTTCCAGGTCAGGTCAGAGGCACACAGAAGAAGAATGCCATAATTAAAACTAGCAGATCTTGCCTCATCTGGAACCTACCCAAGTATATTGTCACTATGGTGTATTATCATCTGTATAAGTCCTGATAGCTCATGCACGAAAGGACTTAGAGTCAGAACATCTAGGTTCTAACCCCAGCCCTACCACAGACTCTTATTAAGGTCTTGGGCAAGTCACTTAACCTCTTATCTTAACCTTAGTGAGAGCGAATTCTATACCTCTAGGGAAACCCCTGTGCATCGGGATGAGACTGGACCCAGCGGCTAATTTAACATCCATCAAGAGTCATTTAGTCATAGAGTGCCAGTTGTTGCCATTATTGAAACATTTTCTAGGGAAAGCTCCCAGGCCTCAGTTTTAGTGTGAATGCCATAAATCAAGCCAAGCCTTTGTAGAGACATAACTAAGTCCGTATGGTACCATGTCTACTGCTGCCAGGAACCAGCTAGGAATGGGCAGCTACCCTCAGTCACAGCTAGTACGGCATTGCCCGTGTTGCTGTCTCCTCTTCTCCCAGCACCTCCTGGGAGACAAACAGCTTGTGATGCTCAAAGACCAGGAAGAGAAACAGGAAGAGATGCATACGTGGTACATTCTTCTGTGACGTCAGTGACAATATGGACGTGGTAATAAGTACTGCTGACACATGGTGGAATGAGAAAAATCCATGGGATACTGTATTACCTGGCTATAAACTATGCAGGAAGGACAGATTAGGGGCCATAGTTCAAAATATGCTCTGGAAGAAAAACAGGGACCATAAAGAGACCGCGACAGCCCGGGGGAAGAGTTCTGCCAGCGCAGGAGCTGCATAGAGCTGGAATGTGCAGCCCCCCGCCCCTTTAAGAGACTGTCAGAGGTGGAACTAGAAGCAGGAGGGAGAACAGGCCATAGGGAGTCTCTAGGGATGCTCTGATTTATGCCAGGAACTGGCCTCCAGGCCGTGCCAAAATAGCTTAGAACTACTCTCTCTGTCTTTATCTCTCTCACCAACCCCCCCAATCTCCCACACACACTCCCTCTCCCACCCTGTGGTGTCCCACTATGTGTCTCAAAAGGCACAGCGGAGAATCTAGCTCCTGATGCATTAATTTAAAATAGAGCCTTGATCCACGCCACAGCTACACTGGAGACATTGCAAAGGCATCAGTCAGGAACCGCACTGGGTAAGGTGAGAGAAGAGGCAGCAGTTTACAGATTTCAGAGTAACAGCCGTGTTAGTCTGTATTCGCAAAAAGAAAAGGGGTACTTGTGGCACCTTAGAGACTAACCAATTTATCTGAGCATAAGCTTTCGTGAGCTACAGCTCACTTCATTGGATGCATACTGTGGAAAGTGTAGAAGATCTTTTTATATACACACAAAGCATGAAAAAATACCTCCTCCCACCCCACTCTCCTGCTGCTAATGGCTTATCTAAAGTGATCACTCTCCTTACAATGTGTATGATAATCAAGTTGGGCCATGTCCAGCACAAATCCAGGT
This sequence comes from Lepidochelys olivacea, assembly GCF_965140295.1. NCBI lineage: Eukaryota > Metazoa > Chordata > Testudines > Cheloniidae > Lepidochelys > Lepidochelys olivacea. The sequence continues at coordinate 19,032,191 of NC_140424.1, forward strand.
TTTCTCACACACACACCCCCCACACCCCTCCACACAAACCCAGCAGGAGAGTGGGTTTGTGGGGGGGGGGGGGAGAGAAAACCTGGATTTGTGCTAGACATGGCCCAACTTGATTATCATACACATTGTAAGGAGAGTGATCACTTTAGATAAGCTATTAGCAGCAGGAGAGTGGGGTGGGAGGAGGTATTTTTTCATGCTTTGTGTGTATATAAAAAGATCTTCTACACTTTCCACAGTATGCATCCGATGAAGTGAGCTGTAGCTCACGAAAGCTTATGCTCAGATAAATGGGTTAGTCTCTAAGGTGCCACAAGTACTCCTTTTCTTTTAGCAATTTACAGAGATGCTATGGTAGGTCTCTCCTGGAAAAGGAGAGAGGCAGCTCCCAAATAAAATTAACCCTCCTCAAAACTGGGTTTTTTTTAAAGTTCACAAGATGGTACAAAAAAAAAGATAAATAAGATTCTGCAAGGAAGGGGGTGTTCCTAGAACTTACCTCTGAACACTGGCATTCAAATCTATGAACACAGGCTTGACCCCAGCCCAGAGGGACAAATACTATACCAGAAGCCCCCTGTGCCAATTCACTGCTAGCCTGTAACACTGCTCCTCTCCTCGCCCTGTCTCTGAGCTGAAATTACCAGTCAAACTGACTTATACTAAACCATGGGGAAGTCAGTGTCATGCTATGAGCAGAGGTCCAGCAGGGCACGTTCTGCTCTCCATTGCGTGCATATAATCCCTGGTGAAATCAATGTGGTTGTGATGGTGTAACTGGGAGCAGAGTTTGCTCCACTCAAGCTAATTTGACTCCCTGGAGGTCTATGTTCAAAATCTGAACTCAGAGGTGTGTGCAGTAACCCACTACACCTCTGTGCCCTCTCTTTTTCACCCTGGCCATCACTAGTCTGTCCTGAATCTTTGTTTTTTAACTTGTTGATAAACCCCCTGCATGACATCTCCTTGGACAATACATCCTCACTGAACTGCATTTCCTTTCTTCCAGCCAGCAGGCTCCACAATCAAACAAGCTGAGATTGCAGCAATTTGGCCTGAGGTTCTTTTCCATCAAAAACCTTGCTTGCAATGAGGTTCAAACAGCATCCTAGGGGGATCCAAACAGAAAATGCATTTACCAGGGTATTCATTGCAGCCATCTAATCAGAATACTTTTTGCTAAGACACATCTGGGATGTCATTTGGCCTTTTATCCAAATCATGTTCACAGAAGGTAATTCCCAGTTATTAATTCCAGCAAATTAAGGCTACCAAACAGTTTGAGGTTTACCCTGCCCTGGAAGCTGTGGGTAGAGGCTGAAACATTTTTCACTCCCATGGACATTTGCTTCTGTAGTGGAAGTCAGGAGAGAAACCACGTCCTCCCAGATTTTTGACAAATAGCTGCAGGGTGGGAAGCTTTGGCCAGTCACTTTATTTTTTCACCTTTCTATAAATCTTTTATATTCAAAGGATCTTAAATAGTCTAACCAGAAACCTGTTACCAGCTGGAGACGTTTTCCCAACTTTTAAAGCCTTGCCCTATGAATGGTGATTTAATCATAACACCCAATTAATGAATATAAAGTGGCTTCCAGCTTGAAGGATCCTATATCACTTTACAAAACATGGATGCAGTGAAGAGAATGGAAAAACTATCGCACAGAAGCAGGGCCCTAATGGAGACATTTTAGAGAGATGCAACTATGAGCTCTTTGTACATAGGCCACTGAAGAGCCATCCAACAGTAATGACTTTTAGTTACTGCCAGACTGGGCAGGAGTCAAACCAGCGCCCTAGAAATAAACGGACGGATATTCTCTTACCTGAGTCACACAGCTTCTGTCTGGACTGTTTTTCCTTTTAGGAGTAATGCTTCAGAAGTGTGTATAATACCAGATGTAGGTAGGCTAGGTAGAGGAGGTCCTCTGGGCAGGGCTGGGTCTAATTCCTTCCCAACTCAAGAGGTAGGGTTACCATACGCTGGGTTTTCCCAGACACGACCTCTTTTGATCCTCTGCCCTCTGTTTCAAATAAGAGGAAATGTCCAGGACTTCTGCGGCGTACACCTTGCAGCTTGGAAAGAGCTGTCTCCACACCCCGATTGGGCCCTCCCCTGCAGCTGCCAGATCCTGCCCACTCAGGTCCCGGCTCCCAGCCCTGGGGAGGGGGACAGGCCGGCAGGGAGGCCCTGACTGATGGGCTAGCACTGCGTCCTGGGCCTGCACCAGCCACCCTGCCACTGTGACAGGGAGCGACACTGCCCCCACCTTGAGAGTGAGGCCCCGCAAGTACCTCCTCCCAGTACACACACCCCTCCAGCACCCCCCAATGCCTCCTTGAACTCCCCCTCCGGCAGTGTCCTCTTTTGGGGAACCTGAAATATGGTAACCCTATCAAGAGGTGAATTACTCCTGCTTACATCTGTTCAGCAATGGAGATCAGAGATTGTTCCCCTGACAGCATCTTGGAACAGCAGTGCACTCTTGTTCCCTCTTTACTCAAGACACATTCCTAATGGTTGTCCCCCTGGAGGGTAATAAATCCTTCTCAGTAACTGCTGCATTAGCAGCAAAGCACTCAGGGAAATGGAAACTGGCTGGGATTACATTCAAATAAACAGCGTTGAAATCCAGAGGACAAAGGCAGTTGCAGTCTTTAGAGGAGAACCAAGTCATGTGTTCTTCCCTCTGAACTCAGAGCATCATGTTAGAGTTATTTCCATATCACTTTGCACCAGGCAGCCCCATCAACTTGCTATTTAAAAAGTCCAAAAGCATTTGGCCAGAGGGTTAGTGCTACTTACAGCTGCAGTTGCACTTTGCAGTGTGAATCCAGGCAGCTCCAGACACATTTCAGACACATCGCCTTGCCAAGGCCTCTTGCTTCCAGAGAACACTCAGGTTCCCATCAGAAACCTCGCAAAAATGAGTGAACTCCATAAGCACGAGTGATGGCGGACCAAAGGGCCATTCTCCCTACACCCACTGGGAGCAATGACCCACACTATTTAAAACCTGGTTGAGAGGGCCTGTGCTGCAGTCTGGACCGGCCACGGGCCCCACGCTGCATTGCGCCGCATGCAGCATGCCGGGCAGCCAGGTTCCTCTCTGCATCATGCCACTAGGCCCTCAGTCACTGGCTGCTGAAACGCCAGCTGCAGCTCCTCTCAGCACCGGAGACAAGCTGGGTCTGGGAAGCAAGACAGACCCCGTCACCTGAGGACTTTGACCTTGCCAGCAGGGAAGGTAAAGTAAGGAACAGAGCAGGCCGGGGGAGTGCAGGGGAGAGGCAAGCGCTTGAAGAGGGGCATCAGAGGGTGAAGAGGATTACCAGGCTGTGGGAGGCTCCCGGATGGCCAGGCAGGTGGGGAGAGGTATACCCTCACACACATTTGCAGTCCTTTGGGCAACCCTACCCTCCTGGAAGATCTGCAAGTGGATCTCCGAACTGGTAATGGGTCTCTGCGCACAGTAGGGCTTGGATCCTTCTGTCTCTTGGATCTGGGCTATGCAGATATCTCAGCAGAAGGAGTTTCCAGATCTGTATGCCCTTAGCATGCAGTCAGCTTTCAACCAATAGCAAGGCTCATATCTGTGTTAGATTGACAGAGATACGTCTCCTTGGTTCAGGCTAGGTCAAACACAGATCTGGCTCTTTAGCCCCTCTGCACCTGAATGGAGGCAGAAGATCCTCTTAGCTGGGCCTCTCTATGTTCCTCACTTCTGCTTCACCACATGGTGGAGGCCACAGAGCCAGCATTCCCGTTTCCAAATCCATCCCTGATCTGCTCCCCTCTTCTCATGTCAGAGAAAGTGAATATTGGGCCCAGGGACTGGGTCTGTTATTGCCGCTGCCCTGAACTGTCTGACACTCTCTGAAGTAACAGGATTCTGCTCCAACTTGACTTCTTAGTCAGTACAAAAAGCCATCATGAAACTCTCATCATGGTCTGCTGCTTTTGGACCATGATCCTGTCCCTTTAAAATCGAGTGCTATTAACTCCTGTACATGTTTTCTTTACTGAACAGCTGAAAAGTTAATCAGCCACACAATTATCTGTGAGAAGTCAAAAAAGGCCCCAGCAAGAATGCTGTAATGAATTTGTAAATTAGATTCTTCTGTGCCCTACAGTCATGGCAATTAGGATCACACAACATCCATACAGCATGGCGATGTGACACAGCTCTTCAGCGGCCACTTAATGTGCATGCAATCAATAGCATCCTCTTGGGAATCCGTTGTGTACTGCAAACAGCAGTTTACACAAGATCCCGCGACAGCCAATCTGCATCGTAAGAATGCTTCAGTTCAGCATGGCACTAGGTTCTAAGAGGCCCATCAATTTATTGGTCTCAAAGAGGCATTAAATATGCCTTGGGAAATCCACTGCAGTGAAAAAGAAAGTTTCTATTTAGAGTTGGAAAGATTACTTACACTTACCACGAACAATGTAAACATCGATTTTCCTGTACACCCACAAACAGATGAAAACTAATGTCCATCAATAATAATTACAATTTACAGATAGGCAAAGTACGAAAAACGCTGCTTGAGAACTTATTACTGTTTGATTTAAGGATATTTTGTTTGTATGTTTTGACCTGTGATGTTGACAATTTGTGTTTAATGGTTAGAAAGCTTTAACTTTTTGAATCTCAGCATTTACTGTCATGAAGTAATTATCGTCTGATCCCTACACACACCCAATTTCCCACAACTCTCAAAATTTAAGTACATACAAATAAAAAGCTTAAAAATAAACATGGATATTAATCCATTGAAATTATTTTAAAAATGGAATCATGCCAAGGCCATTTATATTCCAGGAGTTTACTCCTTCACTACAAACCTCAAGTTCCCTGTCTTCTACAGACCTCCTAACGCAGGTCCTTGTCCAGTGCAAACACTAGCTCACCGAGGTGTGTGTCCGCAGCACTCAGAGGTAGTTCTGAGAAGGATCACCGGACCAGGAATGGTCCCTACCACAACCATGTGCCTGAGTCATGTCGCTACTGGCTGGGGATTGTAAAGGCGTGCTGTTAGTTCAGGCAAGAGAGACCTGCAGGGAGAGTTCTCCTGTGCAAAGAACCAGCATGCTGATTGCCTGGGGAAGGCAGCCAGGATTTAAGCACAGCCCTAAGAAGGAGGGCTGTGAAGACTCAGTCCCAACTCCCAAGGAAGAAAGGACTGGAGCTAGGAAGACTGGAGCTAGGTCCATGGCAAGGTCTTTCCAGAGCGGTACGGGGACTGGAGTAGGATTGGCAGTGGCAGAGCTCCCCTGATCAGAGGGAACCAGGGAGTCAAAAGAGAGCTGGAGCCGGAAGCTCTCTAACAAGGATAAATGGAAAACCATGAGGAAGGAAGCATTTGAGCCTAGAAGGGCCAACAAAAAGAGTGCGTTCATTTTGGGAGGACTTGATCAATTAGCCCCCTAGAGGAGAATGTTATTTTAAAGGTTCTGAGTGCCCATAAGTCAACTGGAGAACCAAGTGGGGAGCTGAGGTGGGACTGCACTCTGCACCAAGCTAATTGTGGCCTGAGCCAGGGCAGCACATGCTCTCAGAGTGCAGGGCAGACCGCCACAAGGCACACGAGCCAGACTCCTGACTGTGTCTCAGCCTTGATCGGATGCAGTGAGAGAGCAGACCATGAGGGAGCTGGTTGCGGCTCCCTGATCCCATGCTGATCGGCCTCAAGATAAGTGAGAGCTACCAAGGGGCAGCTCTAATGTACACCAACAGAGCCTCAGGCATAGACAGGACGCTGAGCCTAAGAGCATGCAATCACAGGGTGTGACAGCTGCAAGAGCAGACATACCCAAGCTAGTTTTAATCTAGCTAGCAAGGGGGTGCAAGCAGGGGCACTGGCCCCCCAGTTGTCATCGGGGGCACAGAACTCCTCCAGCCCCCAGGCCACAGTGGCAGGGAGAATGAGCTCCTCCCAGTGCCAGGACTGTGGGGAGGAGAGCGAACTCCTTCCGGAGCTGGGGGGAAGGGAGGGAAGAGTGAGCTCCTGCTGGAGCAGGGGGGTAGGAGGGCATAGAATGTGCCCCCCACCCCAAAAAAGTGGTCAAAGTTAAATTCCCGTGCTTCTCCCTGCGGAGCAGTGCATCCACAGCAGCACAGGCTAGCTCCGTGAATAATTACTCTTGGTTTCATGTGGGCTTGTATGGCCCACGTTGAAGCACAAGTTGATGCAAGTTCACTGCTTTGGGACCTGAGCTAGCTAGATTAAAGCCAGCTCGGGTATGTCTACTTGAGCAGTAATCACACCCCATGGCTACAGTATAGACATACCCCAATGTCCATCATCTTGCAAAAAGGGAATGTCCCCATAATGACCACAAGGGGTCAGGATCTCAGTTTTATATCTCAGCTGAAAGTCAGTGCCACCAAAAGAGGGTATTCCCAAGCAGCATAATGCCTGGACATCACCAACAGAGCTTTGTGAAGCCTCCTGGAGTTTCCCATCCGAGTACAGATCAGCTCTGACCCTAGTTAGCTTGTGAGAGCAGATGAAACTGCAGCCTGCAGTGCTATAATGGAAGCCATTATTGCTTTACATGTTTTAAATTATGGAATTACCTCCTAGAAAGCTACAGTGATAGCTGAGTTACTGTAAGGAATTTGCAGTTGTAACGGAGGCAATTGGTTCAAGATGTGGGAAAATAAGACAACAGTTTATGTTTCTTTTCTCCTGGGAAACTTCATGGTATTACTTAACCCCTTCCATGCCCTGTGAACCATGGGAAGTGGGCGGGGGGGAACAGGTTAATTAATTTCCGTGCAAAGCCCCATCGAGTCATATCCTTTACTGGTGACCTCAGGCTGTAAAATGCCGCATATACTTGCAAGGTCCAGCATCACAGGCTAGATCCAGGAGGAGAAACGTGATGGTTGTGAGTTAAGACTGATGAAATAGGTATTAGAATTATAAGAAAGCGTTTACACTCTATTGAATGCTTCTGAGTTGCTGCCTGCATTAATCTTACTTGCAATAGCTGTGTTCCATACTGTAATATTTGCGTGGCTGTACTGCGAGCTTCTGTGGCTGTACCATACAGACGAGGGACATTAATTAGCGTGCAGAGCTACTCACCTATAGAGAGCCTTGTTAGACTGCAGTTGATGTATCGGCAGGTCAAGCTCTTGATTAGTAAAAGGAGCCATCAAGTTCATATCCACACTGGGACTGCTGTCCCTCAGCAACCAACACTTGAACTGCGCAGCTGAAAGCTTTGTCTCTATCAGGAGTTCTGCCATTGTCTACCAGCTGGGAACTACATTAATGCACGTTCTCACCCTATCTGCCTAAAGGACCCTCAGCGTTAGCAATGAGCATTGCCTCCAGGCTCCTCCTTTCCCTCCCTCACCTTGCCACCCACGCAAATTTCCCCAGACGGGAGATGGGTAATTGCTGCCCAAAATGGCAGTGCATGCACCTCAATTATCATTAGAGATCATTAAAGCCTCTGGGTGGCAGGGAGCTTTGAGTTGCCTGTTTATGCTCAGACGTCCAAGGCACCACACATAAGTGAGAAAGCGGCACCCTTCAGACATGGCTGATTTTTTAAAAAATTGTTTGGTAGCTTGAATTCTTTTGCCATCATGCATTTCTAAAAATAAAAAGTAACAAATCTCAGTGGGTCTGATTCTCCTCTCCCTTGTTCTAATTTTATTCCACTAATTTATCTGTGTGCTTTTGAGGCTCCCACCCCACTACCATAGTACTTGGTGTTACCTCCAATTTACACACCAGTGTAAGTGAGAAGAGGTGGGTCCACTGTGTGTGATGGCCTGGAAGGACCCTGTCCAGGTTCTTGAACATGCCAGGAACTTCTTCAATAGAGGTGACACCCCAAAGAACCCATTCTAGGTTTACTCGAGGCCAGAGTCTGGTGGGAGGAGCATTTGGTGCCTTCTTGGTAGCTTACTGGTAGATGTCTAGCCAGGTTGTTTGCACCGTAGAATCCCATTTGTCCAAATAGAATGGGGGATATGGAATTTGTTCAAATAAATAAGGGGTTCTGCTCAGACAGGGTATTTTTCATGTATGTGGTTCATGTTCGGGGACATACTGTACTGTTGGATAAGGGGAAGGGGTTCAGAGAAGAGGAGTTTCACTGTATCCTATAAAGCTGCTCGTGTGTTACATTAACACTGAGTAGAGCTGAATCCAAACTAGAACGCAGGATCCGAATGTCACCCTCACTGCCAGCTAGGGACTGGGGAAATTTGGATCCAGATCCAAACTTTGCAGCTTGGACCCAGGTCCGATACTGAGTCTTAGACCATTTCCCCACTGCCTCCCGACTTGTGCAGTCATTGATAGCAGTGCAGAGTAGGTACAAAGCGATATAAGCAAGTGAGGAATTCTGATTTGGGTGAGTTCTCCACCCGCTTTGAATAGGAGTAAATGGCAATACAAGGCACAATGCAGTGGAAGCTCCTTCACCCTAGACCATCTAGTTCATCTGCCTGCCAATGCAGGATAACACTCTTGTCCCCTATATATATTAGGGCTTTTTGTCCAGTCTTATTTTAAGGACCCAGGTGCCATGCCCACTGTTTCCTTCTGGAGATAATCCCATCATCTCACAGATCTCATTGCAGGAAGCTTTTCCTGATTCACCACAATTGATTGCTCTGATAACTTTCCCCTTCTTGCCTCTTTCCCTGTATTGTTAAAAAAAAAAAAAAAAGTAACTGCTAGATAAATTATTCCAGCTGCAGTGTGCAGGCACTGTCAGGAATATTCACTAAGTTGCTTGGAGTCGTTGTCCCTATGCATACATCTCTGTGTGCCACTGAACTGCCTCACCATAAAGGACAGACACACCTTGGGCCTGATTCTCAGGCATGCTGAGTGTCAGAATTCAAGGCAACAGTACCTGTATTCACCCTTCATGGTCCAGCAAGGGCACCCACTTTCAGGCTTCCAGCTCCCCATCCATCACCTCTTTTGGGCAGATATATGAGCCTCTCTCCTTCCCAACCAGGGTGCTTCCAGGCTGCATGGTTCCTTGTCTACACTGTGGATTCCCCAGCAAGTCAGACTGCCTAAGCAAGCTGGCTTTGCTCTTCTCAGAAGCTATAAACACTATAATTGCCGCAGTGATAAGTTACCAGGCAGCTCTTAATAAGCAAGTACATTTATTCTTAAGGTAAATGCATTACAGATAAAACATTAAAAACAATAAAAGAACCTACAAACCTGCTGATAAGCCTGCCGGAGATCACCCCAGCTCCAACAAGGGCTCTGGCAGGTGAACAGTCCTTCAAATCCCACCAAAGGGTTTTTCTGTGATCACAAGTTCATAACAGCTGTTTGTCAAGGATATTGCAGGAAACTGCCATATCAATCACTCTGAACACCCACCACTGCACTGAAGCCCTTAACAGCTACAGCACCTCTGAATGATCAGATCCTTAAGTTGAGACCTGAAGTTGGGCACCCAATAATTGAGACTTGAAAATTTGTCTGTAAATATTTGACTCTGAGGGAGGGGAAGCAGTGGAAGCTTGAGGTTGAGTGTCCTTAACCATTTACCTTCAGTTCTGGGTTGTGATTTCTCAACAGTGGCTTCACTGCACAATCACTCCCCTCCACACATATGAACTGAGGGTGAAGTCACAGGGTGTACCTTCCTTGGCCAGCAGGGGGCACTACAAATGTGACACTACAGGTACTCCCCACCTCAGTTTCCCCTAATGTCCTCAGTAAGTTCAGAGGCTTTACATACAAAACAACACCTCTACTGAGAGGTCTAGTGTATTACTCAAAGAGCCAATGAAAACACAACAAGATTACTCCCAAGCATCTTAGTTAAGACAGAGTCAGTCCCATTTATCCATTCCCACCTGGTTCCACCACTCCCCTCCAGCAGGGTTCTCTCCACTGAGGTCCCTTCCCTGGGGTCAGGCCTCTCACCACTTCCCCAGAGCCAGAGGACTGCAAAGATTTGCCAGCTGCAGCTCTTCTTTGGGGCATCAAATCTGAGATACCTCCTGCAGCTCTTTGGGAGTTCCCTGTGCCTCAGAGCAAACCTTTCATAACCCTTGCTCTGGTGAGCTCTCCTGGAAGCCCTTTTCCTCAGAAGCTTCCTGTCTTTAGGACCCACTTCATCTGAGCCCTGGTAACCCTTTATCTAGCTAATGAGCTGCCAATCAGCCCCCTAGGGATTTCATTACTTCCAAATGGGTCTGAGATGTCTGTTCTCCCTTACAGGAGCTATCTCAGGTAGGCTGGGCTTGGTGACATCCAGTTATTGTTTTTTAGACACCCATAGAGCTGAAGCACATACATGTACAGAATCATGACTTCAACCCTGCTCTGTTTATTAGAAAAAATACTTCCCAGGCATCACTAGTGAGCACTTACGTAGGTCCTCACTATAGGGAGAAATGCAGGCTCTCAATACAATATGTCATATCCTCACCCACTCACATGTTTCTCTCACACTCGCCATAATCCCCAAAGAAGGCACTTAATAGCTCCATAAGAAAACTGTCCTTCAGCTGGGTTGTCTCTGAATTAACCCTTTCTCTGGTTCACTGCTGTAAGAACCTGATAAGATGCCATATTGTATACATTCTTGTCATGCCTCTGTCCCTCTACCTTTTTTCCTCTCCCTCACAGGGATCTGCTGATCCTTCTCAGCTCTGGAGGAGAAGCAGAAAGGCTACAGCTCTGCCTAGTCACTGCCACCAACACTGTCCTGGAATGGGAACCTTATTATCTGTGCCCAAAAAATCCCAGGCTGGACAGCTTGTGAGCTGCTGTCTCCCCAGGTTTTGAAGCACGCTCATGAAGAGGTAGCAGATATCAGTCCTATGACCCCAACACTTTACTATGAAACCAGATAAATCCATTTTAAATGGGGGACTGTCATACTTGAATGATATTCATTTAACAAGGGCAAGATGCCTTTCCCTCCTTCCCATTCCATTAGAATGCAGGGAAGTCAATTCATCTTTCTCTTGAGAGCTTGAGCTGAGCCCTGTCAGGAGTGAAACTTCTGCTCCTGGGGGACCTTGAGATTAAAACCTGATGCTTAGATGACTAAAACATCCATTCCGGCCTAGACAGTGGAGATTTATCTTTAACTCCTTCAACTGCTGTCAGTCAACATAGGTGTTTCAATAGCAGTTTTAAGGGAATGTTTGTTAAATATAGGGACCCTCAGGGTGAAACTACCTTGGTGGGCAAAGGCATTTCCTGGGAGTATTTAGCAGACCACTGCCAGGATTAAGACTAGCAATGGACAATGGGTTTGGAGGTTCCGTTTATAAAAATCACCCATAATGTGGCAGCTCATCTGAACTTTCCAGACCTCCCAGGTCTGAAAAATTGGATTGAGAATCTCATGCAAACAGGTTCGCTCATGAGATTTACAGTCTTTCCTGTATTCAGATGAGCCAGGACTCAGCTGTTCACCACATCTACCTCTGGCTGCTTTACAGCATACATACATACAGCACACGTCTACCTCTGGCTCCTGCTTTCACCACATCTACCTCCTTCCTGCTTTACAGCATAAGCCAACATTGAACTAAAGGAATGAGAATGAAACTTTCCCTGTGGGCATAATTACCCCTTAAGGGGTTCATACACCTTCCTAAATAGCACACAGTACTGGTCACTGTCAGAGAGAGGATATTAGACTAGATGGGCCACATATTTGATCCAGGATGGCAATTGTTATGTTCTTTGGAAGCACATAAGTGTGCTCAGTTGAAAAAAAACTAACGTTTAAAAAGTTAACCTAATTTACTGGGGGGAAACAGTTCGGGTCAAATTTGGAGTAAAGATTCACATCAGCTCTGCCTCACTCACTATGGAAATAATGAATTCAGACATCCATGTCAAGGTTCATTTCACATTCACAATGAACCTTGATAGCCCCAGATTCTAAAGATAATTGACTAAAAATAGATGATTGTGCACAGCCATGAGTTCCACAGATCCATTCGTGCACCATAGTCCCGATGGCAGTGTGTAGAATAGATGTGTGTAACTGTGCCAGATGCTGGTGCAATTGTGTCCCCAAGTGTTGTGTACATTCCCAACAAACACCCCATGCCCCATATATATCATCCCAATGGCCCCCATTTGCAACAAGCAATTAATTCTGCCCCTCCATGGCCATTGAGGAGGGACACATCCAAGTATTTTCTCAGGACAAACAATTACTTAACTGGATTATTGTCCATCCTCCCCATCTATTCCTCAGTGGTTCCCAGTGAGCTCCTCCCTTTCTTATTATTCCCATAGGGCTCATGGGGACCACCTTAGTTGCATTTCCACAGTATCATGGTAACTATTACACAGGTGCTAGCCCCAGAGTTGAGCATTTTGTATCCCCATACACACCTCCCCCTTTCCCAAGTTAGCCTTTTGAAGCCATCCTCCACCCATGTCATGAGGTTTCCTGCTCATTGAGTTCGCAGCAGGTTTACTTTTGCCACTCTTTTCCATCCCATTGTGATTGCAGACCATTGCTGTGCCAGTAGCGCATTGATTTGCTGCTGGAATTTTACATTCTGGGTTATCAGTTACTTCGTTACCCAACGGTCCCCCAGATTTCATACACCCAACCCTGTGTTTCCTGCTGCCCACAAATCCCTTTTCCAGTGACGATTCCATGTATGTCCCCTCACCCACCAATTAAATTGTTGCTTCAACTCTTCTATGTACGTACTGTATTTGAGGTGTACTCGGTCCACCCACCACTTTGGGGGGGTGTACCACCCATACTATGGACTGGAAAGACACGTTGAAAAGCGCTGGTTTCACCCACTCCCACAGAGGCTCCCATGCATTCGCCCATCAGGAAGCATTTCCAGCTGCAGGCTGCGGTCAGCTTAGATCAGGATTCTTTCAGCTTGGCATCCATATTACCACAACTTGGGAGTGTAGTGGGCCACGTGTTTCCTTCTTTTGCCACTTTACATTGTGGGATCTGGGTAGGATTTTAGAACAGTAACAGTTGTGATTAGCAGCAATGATTGTTCCATTCTAGGCCAGGGAGTCCTTGTTTTCTCTTTGTGGGTCCACCTGTAAAATGCAGTCATTCAATATCCAAACTCTGGAAAGCATTTTTCTCCTTAGGAGACATGGTTAATAAAGGCCAACATCCCTGGTTGCCATCTGTCCTGTAGGGTTACAATCTCAATTCTTCTTTTCTTCAACTATTATGTTAAAAGGTTTAATTTTATCTTTATCATCCCCCCACCCTCTACTGCTTGTCAAAGGACTATTATTTCTTTTACCCATCATAACTCTTACCTACATATAAAATTCCTTATATAATGGACCTGGCAGGCACCACGGTCACTCTTCTCAGTTTTCAATACTCCATTTTCCTCATGGCTCCACTTCATCTTCCTTAATATTTGCCACCAACCTGGCTTTTCGGCCACCCGCGGCACAGTAATGTCATTTTGTCCCCTAAACCATGTCTTATGCTGCAAGGAATACCTTAAATTGTGGATTTCTGCCCATGGTTTCCATCAAAACAATCAGTCAGGAAAAAAATTGATTTACTGAGGAAAACATCTCTATTTTGATATGTCAGGGACACAGAGAAAACAGCTCTTCTGTTGGTAGAATGCAATTACAACAGGAAGTGTATGGGTGGTTTAAATGGCCCTGAACAGTAACTCAAGTGCACTTTTCCCAAATATCCGCTATAGTCCATTCATTATACAGCTTTTGCCAGTAAATAGGAGATAACGGGAAAAGCCGTTGCCTTACATACAAGGTATCAATTTACACTAGGTAGCACAGACTTCAAGGGGACATTAAATTAAATGATCTAATTGAGGTATATTTCCCAGTTAACCATTTCACCAGCTGGTACAGACCCTACCCCAGTCATCAGACACCACCACTCCACCTCACATCACATCCATACTTCTACTGCATTTTGAATGGCAACATTTCTCTTGGGGGGAGAGGGGCAAATTAAAAGGAAAAAAAATCAATGTCTTTCTCTCCCCAGAAGTTGTGACACAGCCCCAGAATCCCAAAATGGGACGTGACCCAAAGCGGGAGGACAGTGTCCTGGGGGTATCAAGATTTCCAGAGTGACTCAGTTCCTCAGTTTCTGAGTGCCCAAAATGAGACACCTTAAAGTGGCTTGATTTTACAGGCAGTGTTGAGCCCCCTTGCTATGCAAATCAGACCCATTAAGATGTCTGAAGTTAACACCCCAAAAATTGAGGCTTCCAAAATTGCTAGTCACTTCCAAAAATCTTGGCCATGATTTCCTTCACGGAGGCAAAATATGTACAGTGCTGGGAAGAGGCAGGTGGATGATAAGGGGACAGCTATTTGAAAACATTCCCATCCAAGGGCTGTAGAGCACCATAGATTCCCACACACCTCTGACCCCCCATAAGCCCTTACACCTACCCACTCCAAATTTGAGTGAGTGGTGTTGTGACCTGAGGTTGCAGCACCACTCAGGTTTGGCCTGGTCAAAAAGCAGTCAGGCTGTGACTTGGGTACAGGGTTCGATTACCCAACAGGCAGACTAAGCACAGGCTTAGGCCACCAGCAAAGCAGGGGGCACCCAAAAAAATGAGATTTTTTTTTTGAAAAAATTTGATATTTCAAAAAAAGCATGGAAGTAGTCATCATGGGAAAAATCAGAACTTTGTTAGACTTCCTTACACTCCACTGCACACTCTTCCCCCATTTTTCTGTTCTCTTTTTATTACTTATCCCCACCTAAACCAGGGGGGTGTCCTACTAACATAGATCGAAATAACGTGAGGAAATCAGATCCTGTCATGTATTGCAATAAATTTATGTTTTATTATTGATATATTCTTCTGAGTTATATGTACTTGATTCATTTTTTTCTCTTATATATATATATATACACATAAAAATAGTGTACTTTATGTAATTTGTTTGGTTTTTTTAGTTCAGAGAACAGAGAAGGGGCAGGATGAAACGTAACCAACTGAGCGGAGCACAGAAACGTAAACTAGCGGAAGAAAAGAAAGAAAAAACTAGTGAAATTTTCCAAAATCTTCCAAAGCTGACATTTTTCAAAGCGAATCCATCAGAAACAACGTCTTCTCTCAGTAGCACAGACATCTTTCTAAAACCTGTAGGTGTTTCAGAGACTGACCCTTCTTCTATTGGTGAAACAAACCCCATTCCAGAACATGTGGATGTGTCAGAGACTGTAACTGATCATCTACTCCTGGTGGTAAAATAGACATTGTTCTAGAAGGTGTGGATGTGTCAGAGACTGAACCTGCTCATGCTGTAAATAACAGGAGAAAAGATCCTGGTATGTGGGTTGATTTCAGTACTGATGATGTAGCTTACTGGATAGACTGTGGACCAAATGACTGTCAACACCACACTGGGCTATTTGAGAAATCACGTCGGACTTTTACTAATGGCAAACAAACAAGATATTGTCCACAAAACAAATTTTTCGGCATGAAAGCGAATGGTGAGAAATACACTCGAGAATGGTTACTGAATTCACCATCAACAGGGTTTGTGTTCTGTTTTGTTTGCAAAATTTTTGCATATAAACCTTCAACATCCCAGTTTGCTGCAGATGGATTTAGTGACTGGCAGAATACTGTTTTAATTGAACAACATGAAAATAGCACTACTCACAGAGATTCAATGTTGACATATTTAAATCAAAGCTTTGGATTGACACAAAAATTGGAAGAACAAATTAAAGGGGAGCGTGAATACTGGAACATGTCTTGCAGCGTGTTATAGCTGTTATTCAAACATTAGCTGAACGTGGTCTGCCTTTCCGGGGATCAAATGACACATTTAGATCATTGCAGAATGGAAATTTCTTGGGATTGTTGGAGCTTGTGGCTCAGTTTGACCCATTTTTAGCAGGCCATATCTCAAAATATGGGAATGCTGGCAAAGGTAACCCATCATACTTATCCAAGGCAATATGTGATGAACTCATTGGTCTAATGAGTGACAAAGTTCTTTCAGCTATTGTGGATGACATAAGTACTGTCGACTCTACACCTGATCTTTCACATATTGATCAATCGAGTATTGTACTAAGATATGTGTCTCCCACAGATGGAAAACCAGTTGAACGATTTATAACATTCCTCAATTTGAAAAGCCACACTGGTGAAGAAATGGCAAATCAAGTACTGCATTGTCTGTGCCAAGTTTGCAAAATAGATTTCTCAAAGTGCAGAGGTCAATCTTATGACAATGCTGCCAACGTGTCAGGGCGTTATCAAGGAATGCAGAAGAAGCTTTTAGAACAGGACAAATGTGCCATATTCATAACACGTGCTGCACACGCTCTCAATCTTGTTGGCCGCGGTGCTGTTGATTGTTGTCCGGTGCAAGTAAGTTTTTTCTCACCAGTCCAGTTACTTTATACATTTTTCTCTGCCTCAACACACCAATGGGCAGTTCTTAAAACATATTTGGGCAATGGTCATGTGTTGAAATCTCTTTCTAATACTCGCTGGGAGGCACATGCAGTGGCAACAAGTGCAATTCTGGAGTCCTACTCAAAGATTGTGGATGCATTAGAAAGTATAGCTGAAGACCAATCACAAAAGGGAGAAACTATACAAGAGGCAGAAAACATTGCAAACAAGATGGAAGAACTAGAGTTTGTATCTATGTTGACCATGTGGAATGAAATTTTACAACACTTTTACCACACAAGTCAAGCTCTCCAAGAAAAAGAATTGGATTTGAAAACATGTGCAGACCTCTGTCAATCATTAGCAGACCACTTACAAACTTTGAGGAATGATTTCAAAAGAGTTGAAGATATATCAAAAGATACCTTGCCTGATACTAACTACAAAGAAGCCCAGTCCCACAAGCGAATCAGGAAAAAACAGGCAAATGATAGCAGTGCAACAGAAACAGCATTGAATCCTAGAGACAAATTTCATGTATTTACTTACTATGCTATAATTGATACACTTGAAGCTCATATGAAGAGGAGAGGTGAAGTATCAAGTAGATTTTCTTTTCTAAACAATATGGACTTATCTGATGAACAATATTCACAAGGCTCCCAAAAGCTAGTTGACACACATCCTGTGGACTTGAACATGAATCTCTGTGGAGAAGTGTGGCAGGTTCACTGTTATATGTGTGCAAAGTTTAATGAAACAGCAAAAATGAAATTCAGTCACATTGATCTTCATGACACACTATTGAAAGATGGAATACAAGGTGTATTTCCAAATGTAGAGCTTGCACTACGTATTTTTCTAACAGTGATGATTACTAACTGCTCCACAGAATGCTTTTTTTCTCAGCTGAAAAGAATAAAAAACCCTCAGAAAACAACAGTGTGTCAGGACAGACTTGATTCACTTTCCTTATTGTGTACGGAAGCAGACATGCTTCGTCAAGTCAGCTTCGATAAACTTATCCAGAATTTTGCAATCAGAAAGTCTAGAAAGAAGCTATTTTAATTTCAGCATACATGTAAGTTTTGCGTCATTTCAAAAAATAAAATTTTATTTTACGATATAGTATTGTTTTTATTTTGAATTAAATATGGGGGGGGCACCATAATCTTTTCAGTGCTTAGGGCCTCTAAAGGTCTTAATCCAGCCCTGCTTCGGTAACTCCCTCAGCTCCGTAGCCTATGGTCCCGTCTTTCTATAGAGTACCATTTGGCATCTATACAATGAGGGTCATAAGATCAGAAGAACGGCCATACTGGGTCAGACCAAAGGTTCATCTAACCCAGTATCCTGTCTTCCAACAGCAGTCAATGCCAGGTGCTTCAGAGGGAATGAACAGAACAGGTAATCATCAAGTGATCCACCCCATGTCACCCATTCCCAGTCCAGACCCTGCCCCTCTGAAGTCAATGGCCAATCTCCCATGGATTTCACTACATCAGGGATTTGGTTCTGTCTCATTCTGTTCTCCAGTTTTTGCATGCTAAATAATCCCCATTATGCATCTTCCTCATTCAAAAGCTGTTTCTGATTCTTGAAAGAGTTATTTTATGAGTCCAATCCAAGGCCTATTAAAGTCAATGAAAACACTTCCCTGAATGTCAACAGGAACTGAATTTGGCCTTGGATGCTTTACTGCACATCATAGTTAATATTGGAAATCATGTCTCTGTGAAACAAAAGTCAAAGCTGAGATCACAGGTGGCTGTCTTCCCCAATTCACTCTGTGGGATACAACAGATCTTGTCAAAGGCTGCCACATTTTTTTAAATAATCACATCTGTTTCATCTCTCATCTCCACCTATGTTCAAATGCTAGATCCCAATTACCACCTCTGGCAATTCCTTGGTTGTTCCTCTCATTCTTGTCTTTGCTATTGTTTCCTCCAATTGCTTCTATTCAGCTAGCTGTCATTAACTTATTTAGATGCCCTCTTTATATATTTGTCCTCTGATACTGTAGAAATACATTTTCTATGTCAAAAAATCTACCCACTTACTTGCAACCAGACTGTGTCACAACCAATTTCCTCCAAAGTCATTTGCCTTCAGAAGTGCAGGATGAAAACAGTGCTCTTTATGTTTAAGATGCAAGCAAACACCTGTCAAGTGCATTGATAATTGCGCTGTCAGTTCATGCAACGAGAATTAGTCAATTCTCATAAATTGACAATTCTCATAAATTGCCACAATCTCATAAATCAAAAAAATAAGTTTCCTTATCTCATTAAAATGGAGAGATGATCTGAAATAAGAAATGTTTATCTGAAAGAAACACTCTCCTGAAGTCTGTCTTTGACCAGATTTTGTCTGCAATAAGCCAGATAAATATCAGGAAAGTATAAATACAGACTGGCCTGGAAAAGATCTGCTGAAACTACTTTGCACCACATTGCTGTGTTGTGGCATCATTTCCAGATAAACCATCCTAGGAAACAGTACTTTAGTGAATGACTGATTGTATAAAACTAGCCACATCAATGCACCAAATGGTGCAATATTACCATCCCAGGTATCACTTTCAGTAACAGAGCAGAATTTTCTCAAGGTTATGTTCCTTAAAGAACAGTGACGCACTAATAGAGCTCAGTTTAAACTGATGCTCGTCATCATGGTTCTTCCTCATGCATCAGATGAGTTGGTGCTGAGGCAGGACTTCTGTTAAACTGGAAGGTCATTGTGTAATGTTTTTAAAATAAATCTCGGTGTGCTCTCTTTGACCCTTCAGTGCTTCTCTGGTCCTTTGAGTTAAACAGACTCCTGTTGCAGAGAGCAGATGTGATGGTCTGTATCCCTGTGTTCACCCCTTTTACAGGACTATGATAAATTTTGTACAAAGAATGCCTTGTGGGGTTTCGTATGAAAACTCAGAATTTGCTGACCATTATTGTCCTGGTAAAATATGTGAGGCAATGTTGTATATAAAGTTATAAGATTCTACTGTATGATATTGCTAAGACATGTTCCAAGTCTGGGTAGCAGTAACAAACCAGTTCCCTGGAGATAAAAGGCTAGCCAATGCCAAAAAAATCAATACAATCAAATGGACCATCACCTGGTTAAGTGGCCACTCTTCAGCAGGAAAGAGCATGTGAAAAATCTACATCTTGACAAAGAAACAGCTTCAGGTTCCCATCCACACAGACTTTCTGTCTCTTGAACCTCAGCCGGAGATGCTTTTCGAAGAAAGAAAGAACTATAAGAAGGCAGAGAAGATGCCCCAATTATTCCTCCCTTTCTCTCTACCCATGGCATTCACAACACCTGAAGAACAAAGGAAACATTTGGACTAGGGGATGGATCCAGACTGAAATAAATTCATCCAGTAAGACTGCTGAAACATGTGGTGAGAGAGACTTTGCTTTAAATTCACTTAGCTTGTTAAATTAGGCATTAATTGTGATTTACTTTCATTTTCTTGTAACCAGTTCTGACTTTCATGCCTCATTACTTATATTCACTTAAAATCTATCTTTTGTTGTTAATACATTTATTAATACAGCGTGTTTGAACTGAAGTGTTTGGGAAACTCTATTTGAGATAACAGGATTTGCGCATATCATTTTCTATTAATAAAATGGCTGACTTTGTATGAGCTTGTATGCTCTAGGAGCAATCTGGGCAGTTCAAGATGGACATTTCTGGGGAAAGTCTGGGACTGGGAGGTTGCTGGTGTTGCTCTGCAGTATAATTCAAGAGTGGCTGGCTACAGCACTCAGATACTATAACTGGGAGTAACTTACATGCTGGAGGCTGTGTGTAAGGAGACCAGGAGCGGTAACTCTCACAGCAAAGCAGTGTAAAAGAAAAGCCAGGTTGGAGAACTGAATTGGCACAGCTGTTCATGAGTCCAGATTGTACCATGGATAATGTCACAGCAGAGGATGGGTCTAATTGGTGCATCATCCAATTTTCATGCATTCAGTGGGAAAGCACCACCTCCACACAATGGCATTGAAAGGTGAAATGTTTAAATGACAGGCCAGCTATTAAAAGGATGTGCAAGCTTTAAAAAAAAAAGAAAAGAAAAAGAAGAAGTTGTTTTTATCTGTACAATGGTGAGGAATGGGCCAGAAGGTGAGGGAGCAGCTAATCAGTTTCTTTCATGTATTGCTAAGCCCTTGAGCCACTAAGCATCACTAAATTGTGGGCCACCAATCTTCATAACAAATGCTCAGTGCTGAGGTGTGTTCACAAGGAGAATGAGAGTTTATTTTGCACAGGCATGCACGCACGCAGACTTTTCAGTTGCGTGCTTGCATGCCTGTGCATTCATATGCACAAAACACTTGATACGGCTGCTGAGCCACCTTGCTGGTGGCAGCAGGGCGATGTAAGTAGATTTGCTTTCTGTAGGACCCCTTATGCATGCTGCGCCAGGCTGTCTCTCTGATAACTGGAGCACTCCAGCATTAGCCTTCCTGTTCTCTGGAAGCTGCCAAGTCAGAAGTAAGATGGATCAGGGCTTCATCTTGGCTAAGAGACTTTACTTCTAATAGATACTGCGAAGGATGAAAGTTGATGGGGAGGTGGAAAAGGCTGCTCCACTTGTGTAGAAAGCGTGAGTTCTTCCTTTTCCAAGAAACAACAAAGAGAGCGTTTCAGTGGCATTGCAGGGTGAGTCAACCAAACTAATCCACATCCTTCCAAACCTCTTGTCCCAGATCCGTGAGTCAGTCTGACTCTGGAGCCAACACGATGAGAAGCTCCACTTCATCAAACCTACACCAGATCCACTGAGAACACTGCCCTCCTTTCACATACATAACCTGCTGTGATGGCCATTGACCTTCAGTGGGAGTCAGGCACCTACCCCCTTTCAATGCCTTTGAAAATCCCACTTCAAACTCCACCTTGGCAATGTCTTGTGGGTGTCCGATCACCACCAGGGCTTTAAACAGGGCCCCAGTGATAGCTCTGCAAAGAAGCCCCATCCTCTGTCAGGAGTAACCCACCGCTTGTTACAACTCCACAATAAATATTGCTGATTGAAATGGATGGTCTCCCAGACAGAAGTATTGGTGCTTTGCATAATTGAAACCATCCATCTTTCAGAAGCTAATTTTCTGAAAGGAAAATATTAATTGTAAGAGCCAAACATTGTCACCATCCCCTATGTTGAAGGTCATTGTTAAAATATGATGCAAACAACCAACATGAAGACGTCCTTTCCATGCAATGATGCTTAGAGGCTAGTCCAGAGGTTCAAAGACTGTGCTGCATATGCCCTTTATTATTGCCCCTAGTAATCCACACTAAATAAACTCATTGATACATTAATTACAAACCCAGAGAAGCGGCAGATTTGCTTCTTTGCTGGGAGCAGGAGTTTTATGCCTCAGTGATTTGTATGTGAATGTTGTGTCCTTTCCATGAGGAGGAATCACAAAGTTTGGTGCCATACTGACCTCCCAGAACTTGGCTCTGTTTCTGTAAAAAGCAAAAGCATTTCCATGTATTATTTTCATTAATAAGACACAAAAAGATGAGAGAGTTCTGCCTGCCGGTACATCTACAGTCCAATAGAAACCCACAGCACCATATCTCAGAGCCTGTTCAATTGACTCAGGTTTGCAGGGCGCAGGTTCCGGGGCTAAAAATTGCAGTGCTGAAGTTTGGGCAGAGGCTGGAGCCCAGGCTTTGAGATCCAGCCCCCTTGCAGGGTTTCAGCTGATCCAGGCCAGCTGCAGCCATGTTGTGGTTCTTTTACTGCGGTATAGATAACCTCAGTGGTTTGAGGAAAGGACTAGGAATCGGGGCATCTACATTAAATATCCAAAATTGGGAAGAGCCAAGCAGGTGAGGTAATAGCTTTTATTGGACCAGTTGTGGCTGGTGAAAGTGAAAAGCTTTCAAGCTACACAGTTCTTCATCAGTTTGAAAGCCTGTTTCGTTCACAAGCAGTAGTTGATCCAGTAAAAGATATTACCTCACCCACTTCGGATCTCATGTCTTGGGATCAACACCACTGCAAACAAAATCTGGAATCTTCCCTTTTAGGTGCTGCTACTGGCCTGCTATTTGAAATGGGGTTTCCATATAACTGAGCGGCTTCTAGGGCTCTGCAGTTTAAAGGGTCCATGGAAGCAACAAGAGCCAGGGTACATCAGAGGGCTCCTGCTAGTACTTCCTCTATGGACATTACAGGGCTCTGAATGCAGGAGGAAGTGACCAGTCAATCATGAACCTCTTTGTTTTTGACTTTTAAGATCAGACAAGGTCAGTTAAAAACCTGAGAGCACTGAGACATGGGCTGCCCCCGGTTAGAAAAGCCCACAGTTATACTCAGGGGGTTTTCTCCTCACTGTTCAATCAGGGCGTGTTGTATTTGCAGAAATGGAACTAGTAAGGGGTTTAGTCCCCAGCTATTTCTCTAGATGAGCATGGATATACAACACATACAGAAGGTAGGAGAATCCAGGCATAGCTCCACAGCTTCCTTACAGTTCCACAGGCTTCTTCTGCTCCCCTCAACCCCCTGGCGGTTCTGTGCCTCAGTTTCCCCATCTGTAAAATGGGGGTGATAGTACTTCCCTACCTCACCAAGGAGTTGTGAGACTTAATCCATCAATGTATGTGAAGTGCTCCAAGATCGTCTCCCTGGCTGGCATTACAGAATGGCATAATGTCATTAAATTATTATTACTCAATGGATAAGAACCACAGCATCCAGGGATTGCACATAGGAAAGGGCAAACATCATGGATATTACAATTTCACCCCTAAAAGAAGATCGTAACCAGTGCCCCTCCCAGCTGCTGCAATCTCCCTTCATTCCCCTACTCTTCTTCCAAGACTTTGTTAAGACTTCCCCTTTTCCCCATTACAGCTGCTGAGCCCTCTGGCAAACCACACGCATGCAATAAACAAAGAAAAATACCATACTTTGAAATCAAGTTCTATGGGGGGGGGTGGTTCTAGAACTTGCACCAAGACAGAAGAAATTGGAGGCATCTGTTGGGAGCAGGGTATTAAAATGCACATCATAATGCAAATGCATTAAAACAATTGGCCAGAAAGTTTTGGGAGCAAATGTTTTAGTCAGTCAAATATAATAGGCATCCACTAGCCAGATCATTTTGTTGTTCCAAAATATTATTCTTTGATCTCTTAACAAGGTCTGTTCCTTTAACGGGGTTTCATGTAACAAAGCTGGCCCGGTTTGTGCAGTATGTAGTCTGATTTGCTTCTGTACCTTGAATACGCATTGCATTCACAAGCCTGTTCTTTCATCACGTCAGCTTCAATGGCATGGTATCTTCTGGTGCACTGGGAATTTGTTTTCAAAAAGATTTTGCCTCTTAGCAGAGATTCATTTCAATGGACTCTGCTGTATGTCTTCACAGGTTTTGATTTGGATGAATGGAAAGTATTCTCATCTCGGAAGGTCTGATCTTTCAACAAGTGCTCATTATAGACAGCACAAAAACGTGATAGACAGACACAGTAAAGGGGATAAAGGGCCCAGTCTTGCAACCTGTACCCTAGCAAGATCCCCACTGAAGTCTGGCCATACGGCATGAAATTTATCTAGTTGTGGTTAATGACATCTTCCCAGTCATTATTATAGGCTTGTTATATAAACGAGCTGTAAAATAATTCAGGGCAAGAAAGCACATGGTATTACTCTGTCCTCCTGAATTACTGCTGTTTACATGGAATAAGAGATAGAAAGGGAGAATGCTAAACATGTTTAAAAAGGGCCAATAAAGCAAGGAAGAAGGTCAGATTCTCAAAGGTATTTAGGTGCCTAAAAAGACAGACAGGTGCCTAGTGGGATTTTCAAAGCTGCCTCAGCAGCCTAGGTGCCTAGCTCACCTAAGTGAGTTTGTAAATAACCCCAGATGCCTGTCTGCCTCCTTTAGGCACCTAAATAGTGAATTATTGCATATTAAGAAGTACTGAGGGCTCCACACCCCTATAACCTTAAAACATACACAGTTCTCATTGAAGGCAAGGGAAGTTTTGTATAGTAAAGGGCTGCAGAATCAAGCCCCTGGTCTGGAAAAATTACAATTCCCAAGCAATTTTGGAAACCTAAGATTTCAGTTTATGGCACACATCAAATTGTATAGAACCATCAGAACAAAAGCCTGTCAGTCTGGATTATAGAATCATAGAACCAAAGAAATGTAGGCCTGGAAGGGACCTTGAGAAGTCATCAAGAACAGCTCCCTGCACTGAGGTAGGACCAAGTAAAACTAGGCCATCGAGGACAGATGTTTGTCCAACCTGTTCTTAAAAACCTCCAATGATGGGGATTCCAAAATCTCTATTGGTAACTTACTCCAGAGCTTGACGACTCTTATAGTTAGAAAGATTTTCCCAATATCTAACCTAAATCTCCCTTGCTGCAGATTAAGCACATTAGTTCTTGTCGTACCTTCAGTGGACATGGAGAAGAATTGATCCCCACCTCTTTGTAACAGCCCTTAACATTTTTGAAGACTTATCAGATCCCCCTCTGTCTTCTTTTTTCAAGATTAAACATGTCCAGTTTGTTTAACCTTTCCTCATGGGAAATGTCTAAACATTAAAGAGTGGGAGTGAATGGCTAAGGCAGGAGTAAGTAGATCTAATGGGCCAAAACTGAGCCTGTAAAGGTCAGTTAGACTGTGGAATAGTCTCCAAACCTAGTCCATGAGGAGCCATTTTGGAAGCTCAGAAGGAAGATCCAGCTATTGCTAAAGTTCTTCATTATAAGTCCTTTGGGCATGAACCAAATGACCAAGAGAACACCAGAGGAGGATGTGGTAAAATCTCCACTCTGATGCATGAATGGTACGGTTGCATTTGGATACAGATGGAATATTTTTATCAGAAAACCAAGTTACAATCAATGCACAGAAAAGCACTCATCCCAAGCTCTCGGCATCCCGGGAAAATTCTTAATAAAGCAGTTAATCATAAACAAACTCTAGCAGTTACCCACTAGCAGCACAACCCAGAAGCACCGGAAAGATAATCAACATGTGATAAACCCCACCAATGAAATCACCATAGTCCCCCAACTCTGCCTTCTCCCTGATGGCCAGGGGAAAAAGTTGAGTCTCGCATCTGGATGAGCCCAGCTCCAGTAGTACATGCGGTGGAGGGACAGGAGGTCAAGAAAAGTGTTGTGAGGATCTGAGGCCCTTGCCTCATTTGCCCTACTTGAGCCACTGCTGAAGCCAGATGAGTTTTATCAGGTGTCAGACAACTCTGGGGGCAATGCGGCTCATAGAGACCTTGGTGACACTGGGCCTGCAATGTGCGTGGCTGTCCCCACAGCCCCATCTCAGAGTGTGCCCAGGCAGCCAGTAAAAGCGTGACACACAGCCACAAAACATGAAGGTGATGAAGAGTGCAAGGGGAGAGGGAAATTGCTGCCACCCCGGGACTCGAGCAATGGCTGCTCAGATGTCATCTCAGGTTTTGCAGCCAGTGTGTTACTTACGGTTCCATACTTGCTGGAACAAAGTTATGATTCCACCGAGCTGCGCTAAGGGTTTGCCTCCAGGTGAGTTGATTCTCTCTCTCTCTCAAGACTGACTTAAATACACCTTCCCCTTTCCTGTGACTGTGTCAGAGGCTGAGGCAGGTGTGAGGGAGGGAATTCTCTTCTATGCTCTGACCATGGTGCTGACTGCTAATGAAGTCTAACAGGCAGCATCTTTCCAGGTTATTTCTTTACCCCTCAGCTCACGTTTTCAAATGACTGAGCAAGGCATTTTTCTCTAATTACTCGCAGGTATCCAGGTGGTATGATGTGTCTACCTGGGCTGGTCCAGAGTCACCAGCTTTGCCTGCCACACTGAGCTGCCATTCTCAATAGCTGTGCTCCAGCCTCCTCTTTACATCAGATGCCAAACTTCAGAGCTCCCCCGAAGCAACACTAATGATTTCCTGGTGGCAAAGACAGGCCCACTGGACTAATGAAGCTGTTGCAGATAGATGGCAATAAACAAGGCGCAGTCACATCCTCCATTGTTGCACGAGAATCTTGGGAATTGGGGAGGGAACGGGAAACTAAATAGGCCTCTCTTCTAAAAACAGCAACAAAAATTAATGGATCATTGGCTTTTCCAATGTTTGCTGATTCAGCATCTAAAAGTCTCTTTCCATTCCAGATACAGTGTCTTTCTGGTTCACAAGGGTATTTTAACAGTAGCAAATGTTGCTGCTCTCCAAGTCTTCACCATGCAAAACTGTCCATGAAAGCTTGGCTTTGGCTAAGGTAGGGTTGCTTACCAGTGCTTGGCTGCTAGCAGCCTTTTGTTTTGTTTGGTTCTTAAGAGCGGAAAAAAGAAAGAGTGCTGCACTATTTATTCTGGAAGGACAAACCATCAGAGCACACAGACTTTTTTTTAAAAAATAGTATTGCATGTATTGGATTCCCAAAGAGATGCTAAAAATCAACCTTTTTTCTCTTGCTTGTCTGCACAAAGAAATTATTTTGGGGATGACTGGGGTTTTTGTAGAAGCTACAATGGCTCCCAGTAATAAGATTATACCCAGTCTCTGCAGCTGAGAAAAGCTCTCCTCCTCAGCATTGGCAGTCCAAGATACCATGCATTTCCCTCCCTGGGCTGATTAGCTCTAACACCATTGCTACAGATGCCTCTTTCTCTGTGCTTAATGAAGCTTATCCATGCTGAACTGCTGTTGCACACTTGAGACAGCTTTTGCTAACATCAGCTGTGAAGCTCTCAGCTGGGCCTCAGCCTCCAAATAGAACCTCTTCTGTTCTTATCAGCCCTGGTATTAGGCATAAGAAGATGCAATAATTGGTTGGGGCCCAGTCAGGGGGAAAATATGATTACCTACATAAACGCAGGCTGGGTTCTTTGTAGCTAGGCCGGCAGAAGGAACAAATGATGCAAACTGGGATTATTTAGGGATCTGCATTCAGTGTTTGAATAGCTTCTTTTATACCATCAAATTAGCAAATTATTCAAGTCTATTCAGTCACCGAGTTTAGCATTGTTAACTCTTTCCCCACCAAAATCACCACATCACATGCCTCTCTCAGCACCTCAGTAGTATAAATGGTAGGTCCTTCCTTAGACCGCTGTGGTATTGTGATTGAACACCTTAGAGACCTGACTACTGCTGCATAAGAGCAGTAGAGAGGGCAAGCAGGAGGCACTGTGTTTTACACTCTAGTGAATGAGTATGATAACATGACTAGCTCTCTGAAGAAACAGTGTGGGCTACTGGATAAAGCAACACTTTGAGAGTCAGGAGACCTGGTTTCTGTTCCCAGAAATGCCAGTCACTTGCAGGTGGGGGGGGGCTGCAGCTGTGCCTCGGTTTCCCCACCTGTAAAATTAGGCTAATGATGCTCACCTTTTTGCAAAGTGCTTTGCAACCTGTAGCTAAATGGTGCTGGCATGTATCAAAGTCAATGGGAACTGGGGGAGGAGGGTCCTTTATGTTTGTGTCCTACTTTCCCTATTTTAGGGTAGGAGGTGCCTGAAGACAGGACTGTCTCTCTCTCCATCTCCACCTCCTCTCCTTTTATTCTCCTTGTGAAAATTTCCTCTCCTCTTTTGTTTCTCTCGTTGCCCTGTCCTGTGACTTCTCTTAGATCTGTGCATCAGGGACTTCAACCCTTCCTCTCTTTCCTCCCCTAGGGGGTCTCCTCCACGTACCTCTTCTCTGCTGAGGGCTAATTGGGTGCACTCAGCCTCCTGTCTTCCCTGGTCTCATTTCCCATTTCTCCATCATTGGCAAAAACCTGCTCGCCAAGTCTTGTTTTTTCTGCCTCTCCCCCGACACACCCAGCGAATAGTTAAATCCACTCCTGGACATTATGGCAACTAGCACTCTGTGACCACAGCCCTATTTCTCTCCCATCTCTCCCCTACTGAATCTCCCAAACCTCCTGTCTCTTCCTCCCTAAGTGAGTTTAATTAGGAGGCTCTTGCTAACTGGGGTTCTCCACACCCCAACAAGAGATTACCTGGTTGTCTCCTCCTGCCCACAAGAGGCCAGTGTCTCCCCCGTCTCTCCCTGGGATGACTGGTTTGGAAGGATCTCCTGCACCCCAGCAGGAAGCAGGTGTAGAAAGCAGGGCCCAGTTCCTCCACCCTCAGGCACCCTTTCTACATCTCATTCCCGCACCGATCCCACATCAAACAGGGAGGGTCCTTTGCCACAGCTAGGATCAAAGAGCAGTGAGCAGCCATCTGCGTAGGAATGCCACGACACAGAATGGAGCCCCCTGCTAGAGGCAGGGGTGGGGGAAGCAGAGGCTGGCTGGTGTGAAGGAAGAGGAGGAGCTGACCCATTCAGGGGGTGCAGAGGCACTCAGAGTTGCAGGCCTGTGTTTACATGAAGAGCAAGGGGCCCACTCAGATGCTGACCCGGCCAGCCTTTCAGACCATCTGTGAGCATAGCTCAGAGTGAGGGCCTGCTGTTTCTTCTGCATGTTCCACAGGTCTAGCACAGGGGGTTCCCAGTCCACAGATGACTAGGGCACCTAGGTGCTATGGTAATACAAACAATAAATCATAATGATGATGTGAAACATATAGCCCCACCTTCTGAAATAGACCCACTCAGAGAGAAACCAAACAGCAGTGCTGCGGGAGGCAGATGGGGCAATTTTATGTGATAGCCATTTTGCTGCTTTCTGTCAGTAACTGTGTGTAATTCACATCACCTGCCGGAAGTCTTGCAACAGGAATTGACCATATATTATTACAATTGTCCAGAGTAAAACTGATCGCAGGAAATACTATTTTACATAACACAAAATTAACCTGTGGAACTCATGGCCACTGGGTAGCATGGAGGCTAGGAGCTAAGTAGAACAAAATGTGGGGGAGGGTTAGATATTTACATGAGTAATAAGAACATCCACATTTACCCTACGTACGATACAAAATATAGGGATATATACCAGCATGCCTCAAGGCAGAAGCCAATCACTACCTGACAGGATTAGGAAGAAACTTTTCTTATGGGTAGGTTACTCCATAATTGTCCATTGCAGGGTCCTTGCATCTTCCTCTGAAGCATGGTCTCTATCCGTGACAGGACCCTGGCCTAGATCCAGAATGGCAAGTCTTATGTTACCTATATATACACACTATTACACTAACGCAAACTACCTTCAAAGCTCAGGCACTTTTCTTTTGCCCAGTGGGTGCTCCTCCCCCGCTCTGCCCCAAGGCTCCGCCCACACTCCGCCTCTTTCTGCTCCCCCACTCTGTCCCCTCCCCCGAAACTGACCCACCTGCTGCTTGCTCCTCTCTGCCCCCCTTCCCTCAAGCGCCTCGTGCTGTTGCCTGTCCTGGGAACCAGCCCAGGAATAACCACAACAAAGGGTGAACTTGCGCAACACTGAGGGTTGATTTACTGGCATTCCTTGTGCAATTATATTTACACACACAACTCATTCATGCTGGCAGGCTGCAGGCACGGATGTTGGTTTCGATTTCATAGGTGACTGAGGCTGGCCGGGCTACAGCTTCCCAGAGATCGGCCATGAGATCTCCCGAAGTCTCTTCAGATCCGCAGGAGGGCTCTACTGCTTCCAGTCCCGACTTTAGTGTGCTGTTACATTTTCTTGTTGATAAGTGTCCTGGCCACCCATCTCAAGCTTTATATCTTCACTCAGATAATACCATGGTTCCATAAAAGACTATATTTGCTTCTTTGTTTTGCCATTGGCTGTCACTCATACTATTTCACTCATTCCTTATATTAATTGATTACATATTCATAAGCAAGGATTACAATTGGTAATATAAAGCAATGCAGCTTTAAGCAAGCATCTAACATCTTTCCGCTGCTTGCGGTTTTGTAACAGCAGAACAGCAAACTGTACAGGCTGCACTCGAAAGAGCACATGCGGGGGGGGGGGGGCTGCATCTGGCTACACCTGCCAGCCCCAGGGCCCCAGTGAACAGTTGATCAGTGGCCAGCCCTGGGGTCACAGAACCACTGTGGCTGGTGGGTGCTGAGCACCCCCTATTTTTTTCCATGGATGCTTGAGCCCTGGAGTACCAAGGCGTCAGTGCTGATGATTAAAAGAATGTTAAGGTTGCAAAGTCAAGCCCTCAAAAGCTAGGAACTGCCAGAATTTGGGTTGCCCCCCTTGTGCATATGGATTATGATACAGACTTTAATTACACGATCACACACTATTTTTTGCCACAGCACCCCTGCCTCATTCAGTGCACAGAACAGCTAGTGCTCACTTAACCAGCTATTCAATATTTCATTTTCTTATTGTTCAATAGGTGGCCCCCAAACCTCATTACTTCACATTGTTCAAACCCTGCTCTGAAGACAGAATTAATTAATTTCCTCATGGGCATTTCTATGGCATGCATTGCAACAGTATCCAAGTATTTCACAAACATTAATTAATTTATCTTCATAAAAACCCCTGTGCGATGAGATGGTGCTATTATCCCCATTTTATAGATGGGGAATAGAGGCACAGACATATAAAGATCAAAAGTATCAATTAATTTTAAGTGCCCAGTTTGAGACATGTAGGAGCTGACTGTTCAGAGTAATTAGCATTTTACAGCATGTTATATATTTGGCAAAGTTCTAAGCAACTGAAAATGGGATCTTATAATGGGAAGCGTCAGGCAACCCTAGTAATAGGCAGTACTCCCAGCCCTGCCTGTAAAACAAAACACAGCTCTTGAGGCTGAAAATAAATAGCAAGCAATAATGCAGAAGGAAGATAAGTCGTTATTTATGCAAGACTCCCTTAAGTCTGAAAGACCTGAACTTTACCACCTTTCATTGCATTAGAAATGGTTCTGTTCATTTAAAAGTGAGTGGGTGGTTTATTGCATTCCTGTAGACAGAATTAATCCAGATTGTTTGTTTATGCATTGTTAGTGTTAGTTCAGCTATTGAGCTTCTGGTTCTCATTTAATAATACAGGGTTATGTGATGATGCCATTATATTTAAATCATTGGATATTCAACCCTAGAAAAACTTTGCTCAGTGCAAATGTGGGTAAGAAAACAGGTCACACCGTTTGCTTTCAAGTGTTTAAAATCCAGATGTGCACCCAAATTTCATAGGATTTTCTATGCTGAATTGGACATGGCCAAAAATGGGATGGTGAGATTTCAAAATCCAGAGCCAGATCCAAATTTTGTGGCTTATGTCCCTTTTCTGTGCCTCTATGACAGTCTTGCAAACTGTCATGAAAATCTATAAGCCCAGACACACAATCTACTTGCCAACTCTTTACTATAGTAATGGGTCACATTTCAGGGCAACTGCACCTGTATTCCCCCACTGTGGTACAGCAAGGGCATCTCCTCTCAGGCTTCCAGGTCTCCAGCCATCACGTCTCTTGGGCAGCAGCATACAGCTCTCTCCCCTCTGATTGGGGTATTTCCAGGCTACACAGTTTCCTCCTTACACTGATATTCCCAGCAAGTCAGACTGCCTCAGCAGGCCAGCTTTGCCTTCCTGCCTCAGAAACTACGAACTGTGTAATGACCATAGTTACATTACCACACATCCATTACTAAGCAAGCATGTTTATTCTTAAGGTAAAAGCACGACAGAGAAAACATACTGAGACCAATAAAAGAACCTCCATACATGCTAATAAGTTGAGCAGAGATCACTTCGACTCCAACAAGGTTTCTGGCAGGTGAACAGTCTTTCAAACCCCACCAAAGGTTTTCCTGTGGTTACAAGTTCATAACTGCCTTAGCTCAGAACAAGCTCCTCAATGAATGTGTAATTTTCTCTTTTATACAGTTTGATTCTTTAGTGACCATGAATGGGTAACCAGGCAGACAAATGGGATTCTCCTCGAGGCGTAGCTTCAAAAGGTTGGGTCCGGCAGTGAGGAATTTGTGTTCCCTCCCACCAGGTATTTCCTAGGAAACCCAGTTAACTTTAAAAATTCACATTGATTCAAATAGTTCTTGAAGCTTATAACAGTTTCTGGGGTTTACATTAGTCTGGTCTCTTCCCTAGCAACATTACATACAATCCCACAGTCACACACACATTTGCATTTTTAATACAATCAACTCCAAAGATCCTAAAACTTTATTCGGTGAGGTTTATCCAGGAAATGGCCATATCTGACAGTTGCCCTTAAAAATAAACTATTTGCTCCAGGTGTAGAATTTTGCATGGCAGCTTTAAGGAGTTAAAGACTCTGAAATAGCTTAGCTTCTTAACAGCTTTTTAAACCCTTAAGCCACTTTATTAAAATCACATTCACTCTTAAAGCAGCTGAACTCCTGAAAGTTTAAGCCACTTTCAAGAAGCGCTAAGCTGGTTTAAACTATCTGGGCTCCATACATTTTTCACACTCACTATCCAACCACTGTTCAATAGCCTCCAAATCTGGAATCTTGTGCAAATCAAATCCAGTTTGGGTGTCCAGTACTGCTAGCTAACGATGTACATTTGTACAGATTAATACCTAGAGCCTGCAAGGGGAATGGATTCTAAAAGAAAAAGAAAGAAAGAAAGAAAGAAAGAAAGAAAGAAAGAAAGAAAGAAAGAAAGAAAGAAAGAAAGAAAGAAAGAAAGAAAGAAAGAAAGAGCTTCCTCCTCAGCTGGAGTAAAACAATGTAATTCCACCGCCTTCAAAGTTGATTGACACCAGCTGAGGATCTGGCCCATACTCTCGCTGATCTATGTTTTCACCCTTTACTGTATGTCCAAAACTAAAACGATCTCTTTCTCTCTGCTAGGTTGCCAAAACCTCTCTAGTTCCTCCACATAGAATTACTGCTGCATGTTTCAATAATCATCTTTTCTCAGCCAGGAGCTGGAGACCAGGAGCTATTCTGTTCCTGATAACTCATGAACTCTGCACTGGAACAGGATGCATGTTCAGGAGAAACACAAGGAAGACACCAGCAAGTCACTGTCTTTCTTATTCCACTTTTGGTAACTCCAGGGCAGTATGCTATCAGTAGTTTGCACCAGACATCCCTGGAAAAAGATCATAATCAAAAACAGGTGAACAGTGAAATCAGTGGTGCTTCCAGTCCTGTATCTAGTGGACAGCTGCCAATATCTCAAAAAACAGCCATTACCGGAGGAATTAATTGGTACCTCCGTTGGCAGTCCAAGCAAAGAAGTCAGAGACTAAATAAGCGTAGGAACTGACCCGCTAATCCTTAGATGTTTGCTATCCTCAACTCAGGATTAAGTCATATCCACAAAGGCAAGGTAGAGAACCCTGTACTAACTGCCTGTGCAGTCCCTGTTCTGTAGTCATGCAAAGTTCCCATCATCGTAATCTCTAATGCTGTCCATCTGGCATCACTTCTAAGAACTAAAAAATGTGGGGGAGGAAGTGGGACATTGGGTTTCAAAGAATTAACAATAGCATGTGGCTTTGGAACCTAGCGTTACTGTCTTTGGTTTGGTTTCAAAGCTATTATGATTGTTGGGTGCAGTTCATCTAACAGAGTGCACACAGGCATGAAAAACCACAGAAAACCCCCCAGGTTTGCTGCGATATGTCTACACAGCAAAGAAAAACCCACTGCTGGCCTGTGCCAGCTGACTCGGGCTCGCGGGGCTGTTTCATTGCTGTGTAGACCTAAGGCTCGGATTGGAGCCCGAGTCTGGGACCGTCCCATCTTGCAGGGTCCTTGAGCCCAGATATCTACACAGAAATGAAACAGCCCCACAGCCTGAGCCCCGCAAGACCAAGTCAGCTGACACAGGCCAGCCACAGGTGTCTAGTTGCTTTGTAGACATGCCCCTGAAGGTCAGACACCCCCACACACCTCCCTCTTAAACCAGGCCCTGTGCCCCTTAAATCTCAAAAGTGAGCAGCCTTTTCAAAGAACTCCTTTCCCCTTCCCACTTGCTCCCCTTAAACCTTGGTTGCTCTCCTTCATGCTGTCAGTCCCCTGACTTCCTCAAGGATGGACTAATGAGAATGGGATTTTTGCAGACCCATTGGTTGCATGACCAGTGGTCTGCTTAAAACTCATTTGGATGAAGACCCAGCCCTCAAATGATTATGAAGCTTTGCAGCCACTCACTTCACACTTCTCTAGTCAGAGCAGCTACAGTCACTCATTCCTCCAAACATCTCTTGCTGCTCTGTAGATTCCCAACTTCCCTGCTTTTGTTTTATGCTGCACACAGACCGATTAGAGACATTCTTGTGCTTTCAGAGTGTTATTGAGCCACTCTGAGCATGGAAGACTTATTGTAGCATGCTGGAATTTAAGTATCTCTTGCCAGGTTCTGCCCTGGTGGAAGTAAGTGTCCCTCTGTTTATTTCAGTAGAGTTACTCCAATTTTATACTGGTGTAACCAAGATCAGCATCTGGCCCAGACCAGGTATTGGACCTGCATAAAACCACTCAACAGGTCATTGGCAAAGGAAGGATTAGAACTAAGGATTTGAGGGCTCCCAGGCTGGTCCTGAGGGCTCTGGGAAATAACCTCTCTCCTGGATTTGTAGCTTGTGAATTTACCCTTGATAAGAATAATTGATATGATACAGCCCCTTCTATGGAAACAAGAGATATATGCACAAAAGAGATTCAGCAAATTCAAGAGTTTCTCTCTATTTTCATTTATTAAAAGGAACTCTGCAGTCTTTCAGTGCTCACTGAGTTCAAGGTACTTACACAATAAAAGGGCAAGCTTTCATTATTGAGAAAGGAAGTAGATTGCAGGCAGCAAGGGCTTGGTGATTAAAGCCAGCCCCAAACACTATAGTGTCTCTTTTCTGATCTCTATCTGGAGTGCCCTAAGCCTACTGCAGCTGGTTGAGCAATGAGTCATGACAGCCTCACTGGAGTGTGCTATCAGGGTTCCATTAAGAAAACCCATCCCATTTCTGCATCTATTTGTGAAGAATCTTGTTTTATGTTCTGACCAGGATGCCATTTAGTTGGAGAGCTCAAAAATCCTTGTTCTATGAAGATCCAACGTAGACCCTGGCAATCTGACAACTCATCGCTGTAATGGCTAAGTGCATGTGAAGAGCGGGAAGAGTAAACTTCTCATCCTATACCTCCATCCATTTAAAAACATTCTTTAACCCCCTTCTCCTCCAGCCACAATGTTTATTTTAATCTTTGTTATTCAGCTGAATCTAACATTATTCCACTTCGTGTTATAGGGTGCTTCACTCTATGAAGCAGGCAGAGGTATGTCTTTTGGAACAAGATTGCGGGTCACCATTGTAAGAGGTATATATAACAGATATGCTTTGAATGATTAATAATTTAATTTCACCTGGCCCTAAAAAAACAATTAGAAAAGCTATCCACCTCTGTTTATCCCCAAATAGGATCCACCTAGGAAGTAAAGTCAATAAGAAAATGGTTCATGTATGTGAGACACTTTGTTTGAGGACCCCCAGAGCCGCCAAAGTTGGGAGTTCTACTCCAAGAATAAAAAGTAAAATGGGTGCTTGAGATTACTGTAGGCCAGAATCTCTCATATTTTGATGATGGATAAAACCGACTGTTTTCCTCCCAACATAGCTAAAAAGAACCCCAGAAATTTACCAACCCAGGGTAACACTCTGCTTCCATAGGCAAAGTAGCCCACTACAGAATGTGAGTGGATCAAAAGAGGGGTGAGGAAGCTGCATGTTAACCCAGCTAGAAATAACTTGCTGTGAGACTTAAAGTCAAATAAGACAAATTGCCTGTTACCCCCAAAAAATCCAAACCATGTTTTCACCCCAAATTATAAGCTATATATCTCTTTGCCTTGTAAATCAAATATACCACTGATCATTTGTTTTGCCTCATCAATATGTCTTTCACCCCAGATTAGAAGCTGCACATTTGCTTGCCTTGCGACTCAGACATACATCTCTCTATATGTGGACAGTGTCTCTTGTTCTGCTATAACCCCTAAATAATAGGAAATGCTTATGTACAATCAAAGCATGCATGAAGTATGTCCATCAAATTTGGAAGATAATAAGGGATTTTGTTGATTTTCATTGTAAATAACTGTGGCACTCTAGAAGTAATAGGAATTGTATGGCACAAGAAGAAGGAAAGTTGAAAGATATAAACCTAGATATAACTATGGATTATTAAAGAAAAGGCTTAAAAGGGGAGAAACTCCAATTAATAATGTGGGCTAGGATTGAAATACAATCCTTGAAATTAATCAAACATCAAAAGCCTCCGATAAAAAAAGAAATGAAGAAATTTGTTCTACACCAGCGCCATCGACAAGATACTGATGGAAGCAGCAGAGAGCTGAAATCTAAGCACTAATCTAATCAATGGACAAGTGTCCAATAGAAATCTGAAGGCTTCCCCCTGAAATCAGGAGATATATATAAAACTGAGGGCACCATGTAAGATTCCAGAGTTGACTGAACCCACACACAAGCTGCAGAATCCCCAGTGTGAAAGATGCCCAGACTAGCCAGGTAGAAAGGACAAGAGTCTAAGAAGTGGTGAGATTTTATTTCAAAGATGGAATTTCTCCTGTTCTTTACTAAAAGTAACTAAAGGTTATCTTGATTAAGTTTACACTCTCTAGTGAGACAGCAAGTAACCATATTTTAGATTTTAACAATGCATGCTTTCCTGCATAAGTCCAAGAAAATTAGCCTAAGAGTGAGATAAATCAAAACTGTAAGCAATTGCTTACAATACTCTAAACTTGTCTCTTTTGGAACAATCCATTCAAATAGCCAAGGAACTTTACTCCTAAAAGTGCCTTAAAGACAAGGGCATCCTTGGAAGTGTGATAAATGTGTTATGTACTGAAAAATTAATGATCATAAGTAAATCTAATAAGAAATCTTGCATGATTTGCATTGTTCCTTGGTATAACAACTGAGCCTCAACTTTAGTCTGTGATGATTGCTATCAAGACTGGTTGAGAATTTAAAATTAAAAGCTTGGGTGAAAGTGATCATGAAATAATAGAGTTGATGATTCTAAGGAATGGTAGGAGGGAGAACAGCAAAATAAAGACAATAGATTTGAAGAAGGCAGAGTTTAGCAGACTCAGGGAGTTGGTAGGTAAGATCCCATGGGAAGCAAGTCTAAGGGGAAAAACAATAGAAGACAGTTGGCAGTTTTTCAAAGAGATGTTATTAAGGGCACAAGAGAAAACTATCCCACTGCATAGCAAAGATAGGAAGTATGGCAAGAGACCACCCTAGCTTAACCAAGAAATCTTCAATGATCTAAAAACAAAAAGAGTCTTACGAAAAGTGGAAACTAGGTCGTATTACAAAGGATGAATATAAACAAATAACACAAGTATGTAGGGACAAAATTAGAAAGGCTGAGGTACAAAACGATATCAAACTAGCTAGAGACGTAAAGGGTAACAAGAAAACATTCTACAAATACATTAGAAGCAAGAGGAAGAACAAGGACAAGGTAGGACTGTTACTCAATGTGGAGGTGGAAATATTAACAGAAAATGTGGAAATGGCAGAGGTGCTTTGCTTAATGACTTCTTTGTTTCTGTTTTCACCAAGAAGGTTGGTGGTGATTGGATGTCTAATATAGTGAATGTCAGTGATAATGAGGTAGGAGCAGAAGAGGCTAAAATAGGGAAAGAACAAGTTAAAAATTACTTGGACAAATTAGATGTCTTCAAGACACCAGGGCCTGATGAAATGCATCCTAGAATACCTAAGGAGCTGACTGAGGAGATATCTGAGCCATTAGCAATTATCTTTGAAAAGTCATGGAAGATGGGAGGGATTCCAGAAGACTGGAAAAGGGCAAATATAGTGCCCATCTATAAAAAGGGAAATAAGGACAACCCAGGGCATTACAGACCAGTCACGTAAACTTCTGTACCTGGAAAGATAATGAAGCAAATAATTAAGCAATCAGTTTGCAAACATCTAGAAGATAATAAGGTAATAAGTAAGAGTCAGCATGGATTTGTCAAAAACAAATCATGTCAAACCAACCTGATAGGTTTTTCTGACAGGGTAACAAGCCTTGTGGATGGGGGGAAGCGGTAGATGTGGTATATCTTGATTTTAGTAAGGCTGTTGATACTGTCTCGCATGACCATCTCATAAACGAAGTAGGGAAATACAACCTAGATGGAGCTACTATAAGGTGGGTGCATAACGGGCTGGAAAATTTTTCCCAGAGAGTAGTTATCAGTGGTTCACAGTGATGCCGGAAGGGCATAACTAGTGGGGTCCCTCAGGGATCGGTTCTGGGTCCAGTTCTGTTCAATATCTTCATCAATGATTTAGATAATGGCCTAGAGAGTACACTTATAAAGTCTGCGGACGATACCAAGCTGGCAGGGGGTTGCAAGTGCTTTGGAGGATAGGATTAAAATTCAAAATGATCTGGACAAACTGGAGAAATGGTCTGAAGGAAATAGGATGAAATTCAATAAGGACAAATACAAAGCACTCCATTTAGGAAGGAACAATCAGTTGCACGCATACAAAATGGGAAATGACTGCCTAGGAAGGAGTACTGTGGAAATGGATCTGGGGGTCATAGTGGACCACAAGCTAAATATGAGTCAACAGTGTAACCTGTTGCAAAAAAAGCAAATATCCTTCTGGGATGTATTAGCAGGAGAGTTGTAAGCAAGACACGAGAAGTAATTCTTCCGCTATACTCCACGCTGATTAGGCCTCAACTCAAGTATTGTGTCCAGTTCCGGGCGCCACATTTCAGGAAGGATGTGGACAAATTGGAGAGAGGCCAGAGAAGAGCAACAAAAATGGTTAAAGGTCTAGAAAAGATAACCTATATGGGAAGATTGAAAAAATTGGGTTTGTTTAGTCTGGAGAGGAGAAGACAGAGGGGACATGACCACAGTTTTCAAGTATGTAAAAGTTGTTACAAGGAGGAGGAAGAAAAATTGTTTTTCTTAACCTCTGAGGATAGGACAAGAAGCAATGGGCTTAAATTGCAGCAAGGGAGGTTTAGGTTGGACATTAGGAAAAACTTCCTAACTGTCAGGATGGTTAAGCACTGAAATAAATTGCCTAGGGAGGTTGTGGAATCTCCATCACTGGAGATTTTTTAAGAGCTGGTTAGACAAACACCTGTTAGGAATTGTCTAGATAATACTTAGTCCTGCCACGAGTGCAGGGGACTGGACTAGATGACCTCTCGAGGTCCCTTCCAGTTCTATGATTCTAAGACTGTACTGTGTGTGCCGTACACACCTAGAACATTGGTTATGCGTATACTTGCGTGGTGAACTGTTGATGGTACACTAATGTGGTGCTGGGTGAA
Source organism: Lepidochelys olivacea (assembly GCF_965140295.1). Classification (NCBI taxonomy): domain Eukaryota; kingdom Metazoa; phylum Chordata; order Testudines; family Cheloniidae; genus Lepidochelys; species Lepidochelys olivacea. The sequence goes on from NC_140424.1 coordinate 19,071,835, forward strand.
TTAATAAATGAGTGGTTAAAAACAACCAAGTGTTCTGATTTGAGAAATCCCGTTCAAGTGAAAAGTTGACCTGAAAAGAATCCAACATTAAAATTAGAACATCAACACTCCCTGGACTCCTTCAAAAGGGGTTATCCTGTTAGATTCCTTTCTGTTTTAGCTACAACACTTATTAATTGTCAAACCTAGTTTGTTCAATTTCAGCTTCAATACCTAACTAGCACCTTAGCAAAGTCATAAACATTTATCCCTTTTCTCACTTACACCATCTATAAACCACAGTGAAAGCCACCCTGAGCTCTAACATAACAGACAGCTTCCTGCCACACATACAATTCAATTAATCACCTACTTAGGACTGCTAATTACATTTCACCAACAACAGAGGACCCTTGCTAAGTCAAATTGAAAATTACATAAGATCTGCTTTGAATTAAAGGTGCTTTCATACTATAAACAAATCCCTCAACATGGGAGCAACAGAGAATACGACACATCGCAACAAAACAAGCACTGGCAAGAGCCAACAAATACATTTGTTTGTATTTAGTTTCTGGTATTAATTATGTACTAGATACAAAATAATGTTTCCACCTTCATTGTTTCATGTGCCTTAAAAAGGAGTGACACTGACAGGCCAGGGGCCAGTGCATGTCAAGGTCCCCATGTCTCACCTGGACACTGCTAGATACTTGGCAGGAATCTGTATGTCTCGCCTGTGGGTTAATGTTGATAGAGTAGGTATTAGAATTATAAGAAAGTGTTTAGTGTTTAGACTCGGTTAAATGCTTGTGAGCTGCTGCCTGCATAGGTGCCGACTCCGCGGGTGCTCCAGGGGTTGGAGCACCCACAGAAAAAAATTAGTGGCTGCTTAGCACCCACCGGCAGCCAGCTACTCCCTGCCCCACAGTACCTCCCACCCACCAGCGGCCCCACTAATCAACTCCTCCCCTTCCCTCCCAGAGCCTCCCACCCACCACAATCAGCTGTTTCATGGCATGCAGGAGGCTCCAGGAGGAAGTGGGAGGAGCGGGGACAGGACACACTCAGGGAAGGGGGCTGAACTGGGCGAGAAGAGGCAGAGAAGCGTGGGAACTTGGGAGAAGGGGTGGACTTGGGAGGGGCCTGGGGTGGAGTGTGAGCTGGAAGAGGCAGGACAGGAGTGGGGACTTGGGGGAAGGGGGTGTGTGAGGCCAGGGCCTGGGGCAGAGTGGGGGATTGGGCCCCGGAGGAAGTCAACACCTGTGGCTTCCTGCATTAATCTCACTTGTAATATCCGTGATCCATACTGTAATGTAATATTTGAGCGGTTATACTGTGAGCCTCTGTGACTGTATGAATGGCCATCCAGGAGAGGGACGTTAATTAGTGTGAAGAGCGGCCCTTCACAGAAATTGTTATGCCCCTCCCACAAGAGAAGACTCATCAATACCAGACAGGCTATGAGTAGATCTTACAACTGGAAACACCCTATGTCTGAATTGAGGAATCATCAACAAAAGGACTAAAGTCTTTTATTATTGTTCTTCTCTCCTCCCCATGAAGATGAGTCATGTGAGTGGACTTCTCCCATCAGCTGAGTTTGCAGCTCAAAACACATGGCAGGAGGGGGATAAAACCCCTAACAAAAGGAACTAGGGATCTCTATGGTGCTTGAATTCTGTGGCAGCAAGGTGTTTCTAGGCATAAGCAAGAGATCCCCAGCTGCTTAGCCTGGGTTAGTCCTACAGGACAAACAGAGCTTGCTGCTGATAAAAGTGGATATTACCTTTTGAAGCCTCACACTGTAACTCATTCATGTGTCTATGTTGGCTTGCTTTAACCTTGCAAATAGCTCTCCAATTTCCTTTTCCTATTTAATACATCTTCATATAGCTTAGGTTGCAAGCATGATCTCTGGTGTGAGACCTAAAGCGCAGCTGAGCCAGGGTAAGTGATTGGTCCTTTCGGCTCAGGAGTAACTTGAATATTGCTGTGATTCTTGGTGTAAGGAGCCATTGATCACAGAGATACGCTCACCTGGGTGGCAAGACAGACAGGAGTGCCCAAGGGGACAGTCAGTGACTCCGTGTTACAGCTGTTAATGTTTCTCAGGAGTTGCACTTGGTGTACTCGGCTGGTGAAATTCAAGTGTAGAACTCAGAACCTGTTAGGAAATGCAATCTGCAAACTTGACACGACAGTTGACTGAATCAGCGCTCTGCAATTCACGCCCCCGGAGACCGATCTACAACGCCACTTTACCCAGAAATCTGCCAGCCCTAGGCAGCTGTGGCCCTTTGCAGCTGCCTATGGCTAGTATAGATAGCCTTTGGGTTGCAGGAGGCAGCAAGTGAGGGGAGTTCCACCAGTCTTGCAGTTAGAACCCAGGAGTTAGAATCCCGTACAGCTGATACCTTTAGGGAAAGACACATGCAGGGTGGGGAGGGGAGTGTACTTTTATGGGTGCATGAGAAAAAGAATTGATTACAATACTTTTCTTGTGGCATGGCTGGCTATAAGTCCTGTTACTCAGTACAGTAGGAACATGAGCTATATTTCAGAGAATTTAGTGTGAGCTTAAACTTCTTCAAACCAGTATTTAAACAGACTGGAAGATGTTGTGACTAATTACAAATTGACTGGGTAATTAAAAGGAATCTACTGGGGAGGCAAAGGTCTACCTAAACATGATGAAAAGAAAATGACAAATTAAAACCAGATAGGAGAATTCCCTGTTCTCTCTGCCGTTCACGACCCATTTAAACTGATTAACATAAAATAAGGTTCAACTGAGGGGCTTTTCATTTTGTTGTTTGGGAGGTTTTGTTTATTTCTGTTTTTAATTGCCGAGCAGTGTTAGTTAGTGGTTAGTTTCTGTGACAGACCCACATTTTCAAGAGAGGTCTGTATATTTGCGACATCACTTGTTTGCATTTGGTGCCTGGCCATATGATTGGTGAATGCAAAACAAATACGGTTTCTGCTTTAATTGCAAGATTTTCCCCGGGCAAAAATATGTGGTTTCAAATATAAAGATTTGGGGCTTGATTCCTCACTGCATCACTTCCCTTTTACAGCCGTGTAACTCCATTCATTTAGTTCCTGTCAAGTTACACCAACTGGAAACTGCAGTAACATAACAGTGACTCAAACCCTTCTTGACTGAGACCCTTTTGAAAATTCAGCCAATTGAGCATAAACTCACATGCTGCCACCGAAGCCAATGAGCACAGTGCTGATATTAACTAAGGAAAGTCCTCTCTATTCGCTCTCTGACATTAAGCAGATAGAAAAAGTGCCACTGTGCACCTTTGTTCATAATCCTGCCGGAGAGAAGTCTGTAATCCTTTATCATCCAGTCAGTCACCTGACACCACTCCAGATTTGCAGACTCTAAACTTAAACTGTGAGTGAAGTTTGAGACCAGCATGAAATACTCCTTTGGATTTTGATTTGAGGTTTGTAGCAAATATCAATGTTGTCAAAAGAGTATTTTACATGCACCCTCCCCACCAGTGGGCTTTTTGACTAACGTGTACTGTGGATGTGCCTTGCTGCTAGGTGTACAGTTTGGCATACAAAAGCTGCGTTATGCATGTTTGACGTTGGTACAATAAGTATAGTAGTCTATACTACTAATCTCAGAAGCCTCATAATTGCTGTTGTGCAGATTTTCAATTAGAGAAAATTGACTGGTAAAATGTGAGTGAGGTTTTGACTGTAGGGACTTTATTTTATAGTGACATCACACATAGGATACATTTTGAAGACTGCCGCATGATAGAATTATCAATTGAGATAATTTCTGCAAGGCTCTAGCACTATCAAATTTAGTATGACATCACAGCCCTGAGCCCTTCCCCAGGTGTGAAATGGGGATATTATTACCGCCCTGCCTCAGAGAGGTGTTGTGAAGATAACTACATTACAGTCTGGGAGGTTGTGATGAGGCTGGTGCCACCTAGTGGGTAGGTCACTGGGTCCAAGCTCTCACCGGTCTCTGGCATCCCTTGCCAGCAATCACTCCAACACTGTGGCTGTCCACCTTCCAGGTGCTGGTGACTGAGCCCTTCAGCCAGGTCACCAATCAATTCCACCCCCTTATAGTCCAACAGCCCCACAAGAGAAAGGTTCTTCAGCCCCTCCTCCAGACCCTGGTGGGTTGGGCACCCTGGCCTCAGGGCTTACAATGTCTCTATCCCCCCCATCTCTGCGTGGGGGAGGTGGGAAAAGGGATTTGTGCCCCCCTCACAAGAGGGTGTTGGTCGGGGAGCTGGGGCTCTTCCTCTCGACAGGGCTCTGGCTAAGGTTCATACAGATGGCAGCATGTGCAAGCACCCCAGAGTACTTCACGGCTGCCCACCTGGGCCACTTCCTACTACTTACCCTCCTACCCAGGGCACAGCCAAAAACCTTGCAAAAGATCCAGCCAAAGTTTGGGTGAAGGGCTCCCTAGTCCTAGGGAAAGGCTAGTCCCTTTTCTAGGGTCTGGGGGAGCTGCCACTCACAGACCTTTTCCCCTGCAGCCAGGACTCCTGCTGCCCCCTCTCTCAGGCAGTCCCAGCCCTGTCTGGCACTCTTGTCAGCTCCTCCTCCTGCTGGAGCAGGATCTGCTGGTGCAGCAGGGAGAAGCCTCCTGGACTCAGAACTGCTCCTTAACCTCTTCAGGCCCAGCACAGGGTTTATACACCCCATCATAGAGGCACATAGGTACTACAATGTTTGAGGCACTTCTCTGGCCCCTGACAAACAGACTCTTTAACGGTCTTAATGACCCACTGGGGGTTTTGTGAACATGCATGGAAGTGATTTATTTCCTGTTCACACAAAGGTTCCTTGCAAGTCTGGTGAAACTCCTGCAAATACACCTCCATGCAAAGCCTCGAGCCGGATGCGTTAGCACGACCATCTGGAGAACACTGTAAGCAAGGAAGAGGGAAATGAAAAGGCTCAGTCCTCCAGTTTGCGAGCAGAGAACCCCATGGGACTTAGGTGACCCATCACATACCTCAAAGCACAAATAACTTTAGGCACAGTCCAAGAAAATGAGTCTGCAAACTATTCAGCGACTGGACTAGCAGCAGCCCTTATGCAGGTTAGCACTGAAGTGTTGTTTGCAGACCTTCTGGGAAGGAAACTGGCAGAGCATCTGTTTGCATTGCGAAGTTGTACTCCGTGTTATTAGCCCCCCTTTTACCTCCACGCACACCAAGGTTACTCCAATGCTGTTTCAAAAAGAAACGACAAAGAGCAAATAGCCAGGTCCAAAGTACTGTGATATATTTTAGTTCATGAGGAAGATTGCACTGAAATGCCATTCCGGTTCACAAAAAACATTAATTCAAGTCAAAAACCAGAGATGGAAAAACACTCCAGCCCTGTCTTAAGACCACTCGACTGTGCGGTGTAGTCATCTCAAGCTGTTATGCAGCAGCTGAAAGGTAGGGTAGTTGTGGAACGGAACTTTCTAATTAGACGCAATAATTTAAGTACTCAATTGATTGCAATCTTGTACCGGTAAGGAAAGGCAACACGCTCTGAGGCTGGAAGTAACTGATGCATAGCACGGGTTTGGATTTTAAGACCAATACCACCAAATGAATGGGAGACTTTTGTCTAACCTTTAAAGGTCTTGTAAATCAGTGATCCAACATAAGTGAGAGTTAGCCTCGTAAAACTGCTAGAGCGCAGCAGCTCTGGAACTGCACCTTGGCAATGAAAAATTCAGCCTTCAATCACCCTTCACATGCAGTGATCTTTTTTATACAAGATGTCCTACGACATGCTTGAGCCTGTGCCATTGACTTCAGCGGGGACCCATAATCCCAACAGTCTTGCTTTCAAACAACATCGTGTTGCCTAAGTGCAAGCAAAGTTGAAGCTGGGAAACCCCAATACATTTTGTTTTCTTTTCTTTTAAGCTGGTCCAGCCTAAAAATGGTCCATTGGTGCTTTGGCAAAGGTCAGGCAATGACACCAGGGTTTTTTATTAACACGTTCAAACAAACAAAACAAAAAAACAGGCTTTCAGTTAAAAAAATGAAAATGGAGTATTTAATTCAAATTCCTAAGTAATGAGCACTTCTGTGAAATCTCCACCACACTGCTCAGGAGGGATTGGACTGATTCTAATCCGCGTTGGATGAAGCATCTGAACAATGCGATTTGGAGCCTATACAGAGAGTAGGTTTTTGGACCTCTGGGTTGCTAAAGCAATAATCAGCTAGCTAGGGACACTGAATATCTCCACTCCTTTACTGGAGAGCAACCAAGGCAGGTTCCAAGGCAAAGGGCGGGAGGAGGGAGAGCTTCTACTGTTGAGCTAACCCCTCTGTAAAGGCTGGGGAGGAGGTTCCCATCAGCAAACTCGGCCAGTTGTGGAAGGGGAGTTCCTGTCGTTTGTCCGAATATGTGACACAGCAGCTGCACAACTCCTGACACAGGGCAGCCCCACCCTGCCCCCTACTCAGGGCTGTCCCCTAGTGGCACAACTTGGCCGGATTTATAACTTACTGATGGCTGAAAGCCTAACTCCTGACTAGCTCAACCTTTATGTCCTACGGGCAGTGGTTCAGCTTAATACCACATGGCAAGCATTGGCCATGCCTTTAAAAAAAAAAAAAAAAAAAAACACTCCCAACAATTACTTGCCTCACTGGCTATTCATGGCTTTGGAGTCTGTTCTGCTAAAATTAAGCATCAAAAGCCTCACTGGGCGTCATTAACAGACACAGGGCTTTATTCTCCTTTCCCTTCTGCACATTTTATTCCATTGGCTTGGATGGCCTTCCTCTTGATTCACACACCTGTGAGCGAGCAGAGGATCAGCTCCCAAGCATTGCTCTGTTATAGCTTAGCGGCACAGACTGTCTCATATCTGATGGATTGTGACATTTCGCAAGCCTCCCTTGAAAACAAAATCTATTTTAAAAAATTCCATGTTAACCAGTCAGGAAACAGCAATAAGCAAAGCAGCGTTCAAGCGACTCATGCTCTCCAGAAGCTGAAAAATGCTCCGCGCCGTCTTTCTCTTATTCATGGTGGAATTCTGGAGGGAAGAGCAGACATCTGCCTCAGGGGTTAATAAGAAGCCACTCCCCACCTGCTCTCAGGCTCTTTAAGGTGCACCATAATTTAATCAGCTGCAATGTGTAGTGCCAAAAAATCTGAAGGAAGGAATCATCCATGTTTCATATCCCTGAGCACTGCTGAACTGATAAGAGCAAAGTCCCTTTCCTGCGGATGTGCTCTCTAAAAAGGCCTAGCCGAATTGCTTTCTTTTTTTTTATCATTCTGACAGATAAAAATTGATATTTTGAAGCTTTTTTTCTATTTTTATCAATTTAAATTTTCACAATTGTGCAAAATTATGGATTCTAAGCTTTTTTCCCCAATATTTATTTATTTAAATTTTCATGGTTGTGGGAAACTATGGGCATTTCAGACAACAGAGGGTTACACACAATAATTATTAGTTGATGCTGAGAGTCAAAAATCTTAAAGCTTTATAGCCATTAAAACACAAATTGTCAACATCCACATGTCAAAACATACAAAGTAAATATCCTTAAATCAAACTCTAAGAAGTTCTCAAGCAGCATGTTCCTTACTTTGCCTATCTGTAAATTGATTATTATGGATGGAAGTATTTTTCCCATTGGTTTCTGTGTGTACACTGAAATTGATGTTTAGCTACATTGACCAATAAAAGTCTAATCCTTCCTAGCCTATTTGTAAATAAGTATGTGTCCAAAAGGCTGCACAGTACAGGTCAGGCAACTGCACCAAGCAAAGCAGGGAATACCAAATACAGGGAAGCTTTTTAAAAATGGATTTCTGATAACAGTATCAGGCTATCTAGAGTAACTTTTGACTGTGAGTGCCAACCTCAAGGCAGACTGTTAAGAAACAGAGCACAAACCCCAAATTGGTTGTGTGTTCTATACTTAGATTTCACCAACCCGGTATCAAATGTGAACTCCTAAAGCATTATAACAGCCTTAACATGGAGTCATGGACAGTGCCTTTGGCCACTCTGGTCTGTCTTGCCACTCAGGCAAGCCTGCCTTTGTGATAGATGGTCCCTTACACCCAAAATCACAACAATATTCAGGTTACTTCCCATCCCAAAGGACCAGTCACTTACTCCAGCTCAGTTATACCTCAGAGCTCAAACCAAAGACAACGCTTGTAGCCAATCCTACAAGTAAAGATTCATTAACTAAGAAAAAGAAATGAGAGTTATTCACTAGGTTAAAGCAGGAAAACACATACACACACACATACAAATGAGTTACATTCTTAGGTTCTGAAAAGGTAACAGAAGCTACTGTAATATGCAAGCTCTATATGCCCTTTAGGGCTAACCCAAGATACACAGCTCGGGGATCCCTTGCCTATCCTTAGAAGTATTGCCCTCTCCAAATTCCGAGCAGCACAGTGATATGCTTCCTTCTGGTCAGGCATTTTTATTCCCTCCCTCCAGAGTTCAAACTGATGGAACAAGTGTTGGCGCCTGTCTTTTCTTCATGGATGTTGGGGGGAGACAATCAACAAAAGTCAACGTGAATCAATAGTGTAACACTGTTGAAAAAAAAAATGCAAACAGCATTCTGGGATGTATTAGCAGGAGTGTTGTAAGCAAGACACGAGAAGTAATTCTTCAGCTCTACTCTCAAGGTCTACCTCTCAAGGTCCCTTCCAGTTTTATGATTCTATGAAAATCCTCTATCTTTGTCCTTTGATGTTCCACAAAGGCTTATTTGGTTTCAGTGGGCCTTCTTGTCCGCAGAGCCAGCACTTTACACTAATGAATCCTTCATTCCTGTTTGGTGAGTTACACAATTACAAAGGTCTACAATGCAAACACTCACTATGACTTTATACAAGGGAGATCAATACACACAGCATTCTACAAGCATTTCATCAAGTCTAAACATTGAACACATTCTTTAAATTAATTAAACATTCTTATCAACTTAACATTTATTTTAACAATGCTAACACACAGGTGGGCCAGACTGGTTTCCAGCTGTGCATTTATTATTATCCAGTGAGGCATAGGGGCCTTGGCATGAGCTGCCACCTGGTCTGCCAGCATCACAAAGAAACCTGATAAAAACAAAATACAATTCCAGGGCCCCTAGAAGGGGAAAATGCCTGTGAAAACTGGTCTCAGAAGACTCCACTGTAGAGGTGGTAGATGGAAAATGTCAAAATGGAAATTTTTGTGGAAATATCCATTTTCAATTAAATGTTTCCGGTTCTCTTGGGGAAAAAATGAATGCTCCCGAACTGAAAAATTTTGTTGGGCTTGGTTGCAATATTGCAATTTTCCAGTGTTTGTTTTTTCAACAAAAACCTGGAAAAGTTCAAGGAAAAACTTTGATGACAACTATTTTTTTTTTCATTTTCACGGAGCAGGCATTGTAATTAAGACTCTTGTTCCCTATGCACACAGGGGAAAGGGGGAATATGTTGCTCCTGAATTTTTCCAACATTGATTATTTTTCTTCCTCACCCCAATGTCCATTCCACTCTACTTCTATTTGGTGCCCTCTCACCCACAGCAAATGAATAGCCGCACCTGTGAAATGCTGGGTTTGCTGCTAACCTCAGTCTGCAGCAGACATTAGCTCAGCACAGCCTGAGCAGTTTGCAGCTGTACACCAGAGATTTGAGAGAAACTAAGGCTGAGTCAAATGGCCGGGGAATAATGCAGACAGTGGAGCAAGAATTCGTCTGGATTCTCAGAGGACATGGAATGATCAACAATAAAACCACAACAACAGCAACAGAGATACAATTGCAGCTTTCCTCGCAGTAGAAAAGTGACTTTAAATACAAACAAAACCACCACAAACATACAGAGTGGCTCAACAATTTCTATTGCTATTTAGCAAAGCCATTTACAGAGAAAGTTGCCACCTGCTCCCCCATTGCTAATTTGATAGCACTTAGGCTTCTGCTCAGATGCCAGTTCCATGGTTATTTTCTCATCCAGTCCAAATGCCCTCAAGTGCCACCCTAAAATTGAAAAAAACCCAGCACACAAGGAAAGAAAATAATGACTTCAAACTTCTCCTGAATATAGCAAATCTCTTTTACATATTTCAGGGATCTAAGGCAGCACTCAAATTGTGAAGGGGAAAGAAAGGATTGAGAAAGAAGTTGGAGAAAACTATTGCCTTTTCCTTCCAATTTGAACAGCAATCTGAGAACTATTTTCCATCATTTCATATCAAGGCTTAAAAAACAGCAACCCAAAAGAGACAAAGACAGCTCTCAAAATACATTTTAATAGCATTTAATGAACAGATACTACCACAGAGTCTGTAGTCAAAAGAGGTCAAACTCGTAATATGCAAATTCAAACCACAAACTAAAACTTTTATTTGAATAAGTTAAAATATTTGCTCTGTTATTTCCCCCAATGGTGGATGCAGAACAACTACATAAGATACTGCTGCAAATTCTGTCTGAGGCCTTTTGTCATTGCTTTCATGTAACAGCAGAATTTTTATCTGCACATCGGTTTTGATAAGTCAGAGCCTGCTGGATAATGGAGAAGGATAAGAAGAGCACATTGTGGTGCATGGACAAATAAGCAATGAATATTTTCATTCTGTTATGAATGGCGCTTAATCAAGGGATTTGAAGCACCTACACCACTTCAAGGAGGAAGGATGTGCTGAATTCAAAAACTCTTCCAGCCTTTTGTTTGTAAACCCACTTTTTTTACGGAGTTGATGCTTACATTCCATCTGTAAACAATGTATTATATTTTTGGTGGGTGGTGGAAGAGATAGGCAGGGGTTGTTTGCCATTTCAAAAAGAAAACCTGTGTGTGAACTCATTGCTATCAAAACTTGGAAACTCAGGCCCAAATCCTTAAAGGTATTTAGGCACCTAACTCCCATTGAACTCCTTTGAGGATCTGGGCCTCATTCATGGCTACAGTCAAGCATAATTCACACAGGTGTTGTGCAAACTTCCTGCATACCGCCACTGTCAATAGACTTCAATCCTAAACTGCAGCAGCCCCTGCTGTTCCAGTCCTGGTCTGGACCCCAGACCACTCTGCCAATGCACTTAATTTTTGATTGACAGCAGTCCCTTCTTTCTAAAGCATGATAGATCATTGAATATTGTCCTTAAGCCCATTGTAAAATCAGGTATCCTCTTTTTCTCCCTGTTTATTCCCCTTCTCCTCAAATGGAAACTGATAACTATTTTTCAGATCACCCCAAGTGCGACAGGTGGCAGTCTCCTGCTGGTTTTTTCAGTGTTTTTAGTATTTGTAGTGTCACCAACTCTGGACTCCAATTTAGGCAGATGCACACAGAGGGAACTGCTTTGTCCGTTTGTTTTAAAATATTCTGGTCATTTTTAAGGACACATTTATTTCAGACACTGAAATCATTCATCTGGGATCTTTGCACAGAGCAAACAAAAAGGGATTCTACCATATATATCCATTATATAATTCCACCATTATATCTTGATTTAGTAAGACTTTGATACTGTCTTCCATGACCTTCTCATAAACAAACTAGGGAAATACAACCTAGATGGAGGTACTATAAGGTGGTGGCATAACAAGTTTGAAAGCCATTCCCAGAGAGTAGTTATCAATGGTTACAGTCAAGCTGGAAGGACATAACGAGTGGGGTCCCACAGGGATCAGTTCTGGGTCCGGTTCTGTCCAATATCTTCATCAATGATTTAGATAATGGTGGAGAGAATACACTCAAAGTTTACGGACAATACCAAGCTGGGAGGGGTTACAAGTGATTTGGAGGATAGGATTAAAATTCAGAATGATCTGGACAAACTGGAGAAATGGTCTGAAGTAAACAGGATGAAATTCAGTAAGGACATATGCAAAGCACTCCACTTAGGAAGGAAAAATCAGTTGCACACATACAAAATGGGAAATGACTGCCTAGGAAGGAGTACTGTGGAAAGGGATCTGGGAGTCACAGTGGATCACAAGCTAAATATGAGTCAACAGTGTAATATTGTTGCAAAAAAAGCAAACATCATTCCGGGATGTATTAACAGGAGTGTTATAAGCAAGACATGACAAGTAATTCTTCTGCTCTACACCACATTGATGTGGCCTCAGCTGGAGTATTGTGTCCAGTTCTGGGCACCACATTTCAGGAAAGATGTGGACAAATTGGAGAAAGTCCAGAGAAGAGCAACAAAAATGATTGAAGGTTTAGAAAACATGACCTATAAGGGAAGATTGAAAAATAGGTTTGTTTGGTCTGGAAAAGAGAAGACTGAGAGGGGACATGATAAGGGTTTTCAAGTACATAAAAGGTTGTTATAAGGAGGAGAGAGAAAAATTGTTCTCTTTAACCTCTGAGGATAGGACAAGAAGCAATGGGCTTAAATTGCAGCAAGGGCAGTTTAGGTTGGACATCAGGAAAAACTTCCTGTCAGGGTGGTTAAGCACTGGAATAAATTGCCCAGGGAGGTTATGGAATCTCCATCACTGGAGATTTTCAAGCACAGGTTAGACAAATGCCTGTAAGGAATGGTCTAGATCAGCAGTTCTCAAACTGTGGGTCAGGACCCCAACGTGAGTCGTGACCCCTTTTTAATGGGGTCACCAGGACTGGCATTAGACTTGCTGGGGGCCAGGGCCGAAGCCTGAGCCCTGCAGCCCATGGCCAAAGCTGAAGGCTGATGGCTTAGGTTACAAGCCTCCTGCTTGGGGCTGAAGCCCTGGGGCTTTTTCCCCACCACCAGGGCAGCAGGGCTTAGGGTTCAGTCCCCATCCTGGAGTCATGTAGTGATTTTTATTGTCAGAAAGGGGTCATGGTGCAATGAAGTTTGAGAACCCCTGGTCTAGATCAGCAGTTCTCAACCAGAGCTCCCCCAAGGGCCAGCTCCAGCTTTTTTGCCAGCCCAAGCAGCAAAAGGGGAAAAAAAAACAAAAACCCCAAGCCGGGTTGAGCTGCCGCTGAAGTGCCACCAAAGACGAACGGAGGGACTGCAGGCCCCGCTGCCAAATTGCTGCTGAAGACCCGGACGTGCCGCCCCGATGACGGACAGAGTGCCGCCCCTTTCTATTGGCTGCCCCAGGCACCTGCTTCCTTCGCTGGTGCCTGGAGCCAGCCCTGCTCCCCCCCACCATGGGGCTAAAGCCGGGAATAGTGCGGTGCTAAAGCCCTGATCCCCGGTGCCCCCAACCACAGGGCTGAAACCAGGAGCCGTGCAGGGCTGATGCTCTATCCCCAGGGCATGCACACACACCCTGCAGGGCGGAAGCCAGGAGTAGCGTGGGGCTGATACCCTGAACTCCTTCCTTCCCCCACCGCCCCCACTGAAGCCGGGAACAGTGGGGCTGAAGCCCTGATGTGGGCAGAAGCCCTGAGCCTATAGGCAGAATTGACGGGGCACGAGGTGTTGCCCCACCAAACTACAGTGCCTTACCCAGAGTGGGGCAGTCCTGGGGGCAGTTCCACCCCCCCCCACCTCCTCCTCTCCCTCAGCCCCCACCCCCTGGCCAGATCCTAGGAAGCTGGAGCCAGGCAGTGAGGGGTAGCTTCTCCTCTGGCTGGTGGTGCCCTGGACTGGGCAGCCATGGCATTCCCCCATCTGCTGCTAGTGCCCGGGGTTGCAGCTGATCTTCAGTTCCCAGCCCCCTTTGACTGCTCACGCAGCTGGTCAGAGCTGCCCAGGTGGGGACCCAGCTCTGGGGCTGGCAGAGCCCTTGGGGACCAGCCACTTGCAAACAGCCCAAGACAGGTGGGTGGCCGACTGAGGTGAGTTGGGGGTGGAGATGACACTCCCTCTCTGGACCCTGCTGTGCAGAGCTGGCCTGAGCCCTGCCGGCCCTTGGCCCCCCCAAAACTAGAAGTCAAACTACCCCTATGCCCAAGGGTCCCACCCCTGGCCCAGAGCCCCGAGTCCCCCCCTGCCCTGGCTGGCCCTGGAGATTTTAATAGCATGTTGAGGGGGGCCTCAGAAAGAAAAAGGTTGAGAACCCCTAAGATAATATTCAGTCCTGCCATGAGTGCGGGGGACTGGACTAGATGATCTCTCGAGGTCACTTCCAGTCCTCCGATTCTATCTTTATTCCCAAAGGGAATGCATTTAAATGTAGACCAGATGTTTTCCTGGACTTCGTAGCACTGATACAGCTTTATTTTTTGCTACCATTCCACTGCGAGTGCCATCATATATTATAATTACATAGAAAATCTACCTTAAAAGAACATTATTTGTGTTGCAAAGTCAAGTGCTCAAAAGTTAGGTAATGCCAGCTGGAACTCAGATTGGGCAAAACAAGGCATTTTTCCCTAGCTTTGCTCTCGGAAATGACTGAACCACATTTGCTGAAGTTTTTCAGAATAATTCGGCCTAACATAGATAACTAGTATGTTAAATTTCAGCCTGAACAGTTAAAGTTTGGCAAAGATAAACAACTGAAAACAGGGTCTTATAAAGGGAAGTGTCAGGCAACCTTATTAATAGGTGGCACTCCGAGCCCTCCCTATAATATAGACACACACACACACTAATCCTTGATGGAATGGCACATGCAAAAAGATGTAGGCCCAGATTCTCAATGGTATTTAGGCACCTAACTCCCATTAAAACCAGGATCTGGGCCATGCAGACTCTGTAGCCTTGGTAATGCTGACTAGCCACTGTATTTCTCACCAGAGAGTCACCTTTCTGAGACCAAACATGGCATCAAGTGGCACATATTGGCCTGATGTTTTGAACAGAGATGTGTCCAAGCCAAGAACTTGGATCTGAGCATGCCCAAAGTCAAAAAGAAGCACAGACCCAGCAATCTGCTTTGGGACCCCTCTCTAATTTTGAAGGAACCAACATGCATCTGCTACGCAGATGTTTGTTTTGAGAAAAAATTGAACACTTATCTTACCTCAAGGTCAGTACGAAATGAACTGAAATGATGATTGCTTGGGAGTCCTTGGGAGACTGATTGCCCTTTGACTGAATGCTCTGCTGTATTTCTTTTTTGCATTGTACAAAGCACAATAATGTATGGAATCCCCATGAAAACAAGATGGGTATCACCATGTATTGTTATCCTAGTAGGGCCAACAAATATGCGACAAAAATGAAAGCAGTATTTTTGAAGCCAGCAGCAGTGTTAGGCCTAATCCTAAAGATGCGTGAAACATGCGTTTGAACATAGCACCTCCTTTTGTGCGGTGCCACCAATTTGGGACCATTTGGAGTTCATTTTTCCAATTCTTAGGAACATTTAAGGTGTCATTAGAGAGAGGAGGGGAAGGAATCATCTCAAACAGAAACACAATGCAAATAAATCAGCACTTATATACCAGAGTGAAGCGTTTTCTAAATGCCTATGGATAGAGCAATTTCACAAGCCACAGGAGTAATAGGGTGTCTCAGCTGTGTGTTGGGATGACCAGTTTTCTCAGCCCAAGCCTGCAGCTCTTGGGCATTTCTTCAGTTCTAAACGTGCCGTTTAATTAGTTCCATCTTTTTGAAGATAAAAGACAATCTCCAAAATAGCATCCCCAGTCCCTCCTCCCCGACTCCCTCCACATTTACTATGTTAGTGACAGTAGTGAATTAAAGTGCTATCATGCAAAGAATCATCTAAGAACAGGGGATTCCACAGCCTTCCATAAAAGGTTAATCAGAGCAAGTGACAGAAACCATTTCTTCTTACTAAAGAGACGTTTAAATTAAAACTCAGTGGGACTCCAGCTGCCCATGTGAGCGAACTCAGTTTTGCCAGGCTCCAATGCAGTGATTGAGCACAAAGTCCAGCTGTGAAAGCCAAAGCAGTAACTCCAGGGGTGAATTTGGCTTAGACTGTTCGGTATACATGTAAATGTTCATTCAGTGTGTACACCAGTGGTTCCCAAACTTGTTCCGACGCTTGTGCAGGGAAAGCCCCTGGCGGGCCGGGCCGGTTTGTTTATCTGCCGCGTCCACAGGTTCGGCCGATCGCGGCTCCCAGTGGCCGCGGTTCGCTCTCCAGGTCAATGGGAGCTGCTGGAAGCGGCGCGGGCTGAGGGACGTACTGACCGCCGCTTCCAGCAGCTCCCATTGGCCTGGAGCAGCGAACCGGGGCCACTGGGAGCCGCAATCGGCCGAACCTGTGGACGCGGCAGATAAACAAACCGGCACAGACCGCCAGGGGCTTTCCCTGCACAAGTGGCGGAACAGGTTTGGGAACCACTGGTGTACACAGTTCATATGTTAATCCTGACAAGGAACTCAGCTGTGTACTTAAGGACTGAGGGATGGCAAATGAGCAATGCCTCAGGTTGCACGGGAGGTATTAGCCATGGCAACAGTTGAGCATCTAAATTACATAGTAATATCAGGCTCTATTCAGGTAATTACAGGCTAAGTGCCAGCTAATTATTTCTCTCTCTTTTTATTTACCAAGCCAAACTGCAGTTGCTACCAAGCAATGATCACTCTCAGACTTTATTCAAGCAACCTTCACTAAATATACCGTTATTAAGAGGTCTACTGGCAAATAATCATTGCCACCAATGTTAATGGGAGCTACACATGCTGATTGCTGGGGGGATTAGAGCACATGGTATTTACCTCCTAAAACCTGTGAAGCTGTTGAAAAATAATGAAGGTCACTCACAGGTTAAACTGAGCAACTCATGCAAGTGCAGGCCTGGCCTAGACCCAGGCAGCTGAATCTAGCAAGGTTTGCTGACTGGGGCTGCTCAGCCTCTCCAGCAGTTTGTTGCCTTTTAAAGCAACAAGGCTGCTTGCAAAATAAATAAGAGACAAATCATCCCTCTTGGAGCATAGGCAGAGTAAAATGATTTAGCACAAGGTTCTCTGCAAGGCCAGAGGGGGGGAAATCTTCCGTTCATTCCACAGAGCTGCCCACCAGCCTATACTACAGCCTACGGGGTCTCCTGCTTCCACTGCAATTACACACACTCCCCTCTACAGGGCTGGATAGTAACTGACCTGCTGGGTACCCCCTAACATCCCTCAGTCATGTGATAAGGAAAAACTGACTCAAGTCTCTGATTCTTCCTTCTAACCATGAATGAGGAAAGCAGCATTATCCCTGCGCTACTGCATCTCCTTCGCCAACACACCCTGCTGCACTGCAGCGCTTCTGCCCGGAAACTTCCCAGCCACTTCTGCCTGGCTTCCTGCTACCAATCAAAAGCAACAGTACGACTCATATCCTCTCACACACATACATTACACTACTGGACACAGAGCCCCCCTGGAGCCATGCAAACGTCTCTTCCTGCCCTATGTGGTACCTCGGCAGTCTCCTTCCCCTGCACAACAGAGCGGAACTGTTTCTGCTGCCTTCTGCACACTGAATTCGTCCCTGGTATTACTCCAGTGAATCAGTGGGGTGAATTTGGCTCAGCACTTCTAGAAGAATTTGACAGGCAGCAATTAGCCCTAAGCAAAAGTGATGTATGCAGCTTGAAACTGTGATGCCTTTGGTTCCTGTGTACTGCACCTTTGATTTTCCGAGAAATCTGCCACTGTGCAATGACAGCAGCCATTTTCTTCTCAGATTTACTGCAGCATACACTCAGATACATACACTGCGCTCTCTCAGTGAGACTTTACATTCATTCTTTCTTGTTGTTTTCTTTACTCTAAAATAAAAGTTGTTTTAGATTAACAGTTCACTCTGCGTGCATGGGAACAGAATGGCAAGTTAAAGTTAAAGGTGCCAAATTACAGCCCTGAAAAGTGACAAGGTGAGTGAAGTAATATCTTTTACTGGGCCAACTTCTGTTGTTGAAAGAGACAAGTTTTCAAGCTTCAAAGAGCTGTTCTTCAGGTCTGAAAAAGGTAACCAGAGTGTCACAGCTAAATACAAGGTGGGACAGATTGTTAAACATAAGCAGTTAACACATGTTGCAAGAAACCACTTAAAATGAAGTAGGCAACTAACACCTTTGCAGTCACAGGACAGAGGAGGAGGAGTAGATTACAAATTGTTGTAATGAGCCATAAAACCAGTGTCTCTGTTGAAAGCAATTTTTTAGTGTCTAGCAGAGGTATGAATTTAAGCTCCCTCGTCTTTTGAAGGTGTCACGAAGGTTTCCTTTGAGGAGTAGGACTGAGAGGTCAGATATGCAGTGATCGCTTTGTAAAAAGGTGTTCAACGCAGGTGATATTTTTGTCTTTTATCATTTTTCTGTGTAGCTTCATTTGACAGCATAGTGATTGGTTTCACCCACATAGTGTTGGGGCATTTGATGCACTGGACAAGGTACACCACATGTTGTGATAGGCATGTGTAGGATCCATGGACCATGAAAGGTGTTTTGTTGGGGTATTGAGCATCATAGCAGTGGAGATATGTCTGCAGGTTTTGCATCTGTTATTTTTGCAGGGTCTGGTGCCTCTTTGAGTTGGTGGGTACTGCTCTGTGGGGAGCTTGCTTTGGATTATGAATTTAGTGAGACTGGGAGGTTGTTCGAAGGACAGAAGAGGGGGTTCAGGAAAGAATTCTTTCAGGATATGGTCCCCATCAAGGGTGGATTGTCATTGTTTAATGATACCCTGTATGGGTTCCAACATGGAATGGTAGGTGAAAACTAGGGTTGCTGGATGGGGGGTTCTGTATTGAAGCAGGTTCTCTCAGGGTGTTTGGGTGGTCTAAACTATGATGCAGTCTACTTCTCTGGTGAAGGCGGTTTTAAGTGTGTTAAGGTGTGTATCCCAGACATTCTCCTTGGAGCATATTCTGTGGTATCTGAGTGCTTGGCTAAAGACAACAGATTGCTTCGTGTCTGGTGTGATTCCTGGATCTGTGGAGGTATGTGTAATGATCCATGGGTTTCTTGTAGGGTTCCACTGTTGGGTCATCTGTAGGATTCCACAGTTGTCTGTAGGGTTCCACTGTTGAAGCTGATCATGAGGTCCAGGAAGATGATGCTGGTGTAGGGAGTGTTCTAATGAGAGTTTGATAGATGTGTGGTGGCTGTTGAAGTTGTGGTGGAAATCTCTGAGGGAGTTTAGGTCATCTGTCCAGAGGATGAAAATATCACCCCTGTATCTCAGGTATATCATTGGTTTCATGATGCATTCTTCCAGAAATTCTTCCCTGCAGTGTGACATTCCCCATCCACAGAACTGGGACTGAATGGACAGCAGGGGTGCAAGTGTCCCCCAGTCCCTCACTGCCCTGACCTGCCAGTGTCCTTCATTCTGGCCTGGAAAGAAAGAGTGGAGTTAAATTTGCATGCCGTAACACAAAGCACACACATTAATACAGAAACCCAGCCCAGCTGCCCCTAGTCTTATTCCCCTGAGCAGCCTCATGCTTCAGTTTGCATATTGTGTTTGACACCTAGTGAAAAGCACCAAAAAGAGGAAGGCCCGGACACCACCAACCCCCAATAATATATTTTAATCTCTTGTTAGTATCAAAAAACCTAAATATCCCTCCGCCCTCCAAAGCCAGATTTGTAGCCCAAGGGCTGGTTCTGCTGCAAAACAGACACCCAGGGCAACACTTGAGCCTGCACTGTGTGTGCGACAGGTTGCTTCCAGCACCATTAATCCCATTCGTATTGGGCCAGACAAAGATGTTGTGATTTGTTGCATGGATTCAATCTCAGACTGCAGACTTAAAAAGGTCTCTTCACCCTTGGTGGTGCCCCTCATAACTGGCTGGGTTTGAAATCAGGAAATTGCTGCTATTCACAGTCAAGCCATTACATTTCAAGTTTTTGATTATTTCCAGACTATGTCTCTGCTGCCTCTGCCATGTGTCACTTTGCATTTTATTTTCTGTTAACAGAAATAGTTCCGATTTCCAAGTCCTCAGTCTCACACAAGTCTCTGGGTGCTGGGATATTAGGGTTATTGCTACCCTTTCCCATGATTATTATTTATTATATGCATTGCTGTAACACCTGGGAGCTCTAGTCATGGACCAGGACCCCATTGTGCTAGGCGCTGTACAAACACAGAATAAAAAGCCAGTCATTATTGCTTCCATATCCCTGACCTATTCAGTCTGAGACAGTCAACATATCACTGCCCTGTGTTCCTCTCTCTGTATGCATTAGTAATGATTAATATCAGTATAAGAAGTATGAGTTAAACTCATCAACAGCATATTTGGGATCAAATTCTGCATAACTCCCATAATTGTTGTTAAGTTTCATAAGACACTAGGAAAAGAGGGTAGCAGCCATAAATATGATCTCAGCTGTTAGAAGTGCTGATGGGGGGAGGGATAGCTCAGCGGTTTGAGCATTAGTCTGCTAAACACAGTGTTGTGAGTTCAATCCTTGGGGGGGGCCATTTAAGGATCTGGGGCAAAAATTGGGGGATTGGCCCTGCTTTGAGCAGGGGGTTGGACTAGATGACCTGCTGAGGTCCCTTCCAACCCTGATATTCCATGACTTTTACCGGTGTTTAGGACTTCACATTCTAATGACTAGAAGTCATGAGTGTATTGTGCTTACTTTAATGAGGTCTTGATCCCTGCCTGGTTTTACTAAACTACAAATACCAATAGCTCAGCCAATCCGAATATTGCCACAACCACCAGCATCCCTAATGCTGCCACTGATACCGAGAACGTTGTGCAGCAACTTCACATTAATAAATTATAGACCGCAGCACATTCCCTAACTATGGCTACACAACAATGTAAGCCTAGCGGGGGGTTAGTGGGACTCGAGTCAGCTGGCCCGTGTCAGGGAACTGTGGGCTTGAGTGTCTACATTGCATTTGAACCCTAGGTTCAGAATGTTCTGACCTGTACTTGAATCTAGGGCTCTGGCATCCACACTGCAGTGCACAGACCCGAGTCAAAGTAACCCTACCCCAGAGTGCCCCGTGCCCCCCCGGCCGCATCCCCGTCAACACCCAAGCCCTAGGAATGTGGTGCACTGTGGGAAAACTCTACCGCGCTCCCTGGTTCCTAACTGTGGCCATGCTAATGATGGGACTCATGCCCATAAGGCGCACATGAGTACATAAAGTGCATAACTCGCTCCTTTGGTGGCTGTCTCAGTAGAATGACTGCAATTTGAGAAAGCTTTATACTGAACTATCATCTAATCCGAGAATTGGGCTCTCCACCTCTAGGCTGAGTCACATTGGCAGGAAAATGCCTGTGTGCACCCGTTCTGAGGGTAATTCAGACCTCAATCTCCAGGGCTGTCAAATGAAACTTCGCAACCCTTAATTTTGAAAATGCAGGTGTTTTTCTTTTCTTGTGTGTTTATTTATGTATTTGTGTCTTTCTGTTTTGAAGTCTGATGTAAAATGTTTCAGGTTTCAGAGGAAAACACACACACCCTGGCTGCTGCCGGCTGCGGACTGGTGAAGGGAATCCTCAGGGCTTGGGGTTCAGGGTGCTCCAGCACCACTGGGGATCCCTGAGCCTTGCCCCTGCCGCACTTCGGGAGGCTGCAGGGAAGTTTGGGGGCTGACTGCCACTCACCACCCTGACAGTGCAGGCAACCCGGGCACCCCTGCACATGCAGCCCCTGGGAAGGCTGGGGGAGCAAGAGCCAGAGAGCGGAGCAGGGACCAAGCGCTGCCCTGCAGGGAGGGGGATCAGCAGAGCTCCTGGCTCAGGCTGACCTGGAGAGGGATGACCCCCAACGTCCTGGCACCCAGGAGCCACCTCCCACCTTGCAACTTTGCTCCCTGCTCCAGGCAAGCAGCGTTGATGCGTCTAGTGGTAGCAGAGACTTCACCAGCGTGTTGGCTAACCCTCCCCAGACCTGCACCTGGCCTATGCTACAGTCAATCCCATCAGCAGTCCTATTGGTACAGCTGCACCAGCGAGCAAACCATTTACATGTTTTCCTGCTGCAGCCCACCCCTTAGGGAACAGGCTCCGTCAGCTTTATAGATTGGTTAGAACAAAGCCTGAGCAAAATTAGCATCCCAAAAGATACAAACTGTTTCTTATGAATGGCACAGGGCTCTCCACAGCATAAATAATTCCGGTTTTGCGCGTCCAAATTCTCTCTCGAATGGCACAAACTCCTTATATCAGGTCTGTGTGATAGGACTCAAGTCAGGACAGATTAGGATTTTATTTCCTTGCTGGGTGAAGTCTTCTGAAGATTAAGTTCTTTTGGTCCCAGATTGCAGTCAGATACCACTATGGTGCTGCCTTTCTTACACATTAAGGTGATCATATTTCCCAAAATGAAAACAGGACACAGTGTGGGGCTGGCCCTAGCTGTCTGACATTGCAGCTTGCCCGGGCTCCATTGCCCGGGCCTGGGGCTGACAGCCCGAGCCCCGCCACTCGGTGACTTGACTCACCCACCCGAATGTTTCTCCATATGCCCCTGGGGAGAGCACACCCCACTTTTTTGGCAAGAGGATATGGGACAAATGCCCAGCTTTACCAAAAAAGTGGGGACGTCCGGGACAGGGCTTAAAAAGGGGACTGTCCCAACCAAACCGGGACATATGGTCACCCTGTTACATGTGGGTTCTAATAGGTCCCTTTAACAGACTCCTCAGTGGCATCAGTTTACAGGAGATCAAGGAGAAGCCGATTCGAACCCTCCCTGACGGTGGAGGCAGTTCCCTGCATACGCAGCCTCTGGGAGGGCTGAAGGAGCCTGGGAGCAAGGGTCAGAGAGCAGAGTGGAGCTGTTGCTGCCACTGCAGGAAAGTTTTGGGGCTGGTTCCCACGCAGCACCCTGACAGTGGATGCAGCCCGAGCACCCCTGCACATGCAGCCCCTGGGAAGGGTGGGAAACCCAGGAGCAAGGGACAAAGAGTAGAGCGGGGACCAAGCGCTGCCCACGCTGCCTCCTGCCTTGCACCTTTGCTTGCTGCTCCAGGCAAGCGCCGCACAGTAGCGAGGAGGAACCAGAGCTGCCACCACCATAGGAGGAGCAGAAAGGGGAGCATACTCCGCCAGGCAGTAATGGCACTTCTGGGCCACTGCACTGGCTGCCTCCAGTGCTGCTACTCTGCTGCCAGGAACTCTGGGATACCGCCTGAGGACTTCCGGGACCCCAGTCAAGCTGGGGCTGTGTGTACACAGGCAAGCAATAGGGCTTGGATGCCAGGTCCCAGCTTAACCCGGGCTTGGACCTTCCAGTTCTGCAGGGTCCTGGAACACTGGGTCCAAGCCCTAGGTTACCACCCTTGCAGTGTGGACGCAAGGGGGTTTGGCTTGAACCCGGGCTCAGACCCAGTCTTAAACTGCTGTGTAGACATACCCTCAGTTGCCCAAATTCAACCCTGCTGTAAAGTGTTTCTGACTGCCACTGAAGAAACCCAGGATGGATTCAGCCCATGATGTGGTAATGTGATTATACTATATCACACTGCATTGGTGCAAGAAAGTGATTTTCTTCCTTGTATGGGAAGGATATGATGTGTATGGTTCTACCCTCCAGAGTGTTCTGCGATCATACACAGACCCAAATACCAGAGAGTAGGGTGGATCCTTTAGAATTGTCAAATTATTTGGGTACCTCTCTCTCTCTGTGGCCTCTCCATCACTGACAGTTTCTTCCCTTCATCACCCACTACTCACTCTTGTGCTACTAATGAAACTGGAAATGACTCAACATGGGGATGGGTAGCAGGTGAATTACATGCTTTCTGTTCATGACAATGAGTTGTATAATTGCCAAGTGCCCTAGATGACACTGACGCTGGCAGACCAGGTGCCAGCTCATGCCAAGGCCTCAACTGAACAATGACAAAAGCATAGCTGGAAACCAGTCTGTCTTACCTGTGTGTTCTTGTTACAGATGATTTATAAAAATGTGTTTCATGTTTATTTTATGAAATGCTTGTAAGTTGCTGCATGCTTTAATCTCACTAATATCTGTACCCCATGTTATAAGTGTTTGCTCTAAAACTAGAAACCCCCAGTCAGGAGAGAAGCATTACCAAGTGTGAAATACTAGTTTGCCACAGGGGGTGTCATCTGACCAACAATAGAAGGCCCATAGATACCAGACAAACCATTGCAGAATATCAGAGGACAAAAGACATTGTTGATTGTTCCCCCCATAGGGATGAAGAGGAGATGTACAGGTGGACTTGTTCCGTCAGCTTGAAATCTGTGGGAACAGAATTAAAAATCCCTGACAAGAAGAAACTCTCTTATGCTGTTTGGACTTTGAGAGGGCAAGGTTTCTCAGCATAAGCAAGGAATCCCTCGACCTGCCTGGCCCCTTAAAGCCTCAGTCGCGCCATGCGGTCGATGCACATTGGACACTGCTATCAACAGTTCCAGCTCCGGTGCATGTGCACCCACATTTGGAATCCACATAGGGATCATCACTAGAAGAAAAACTTTTGTTTATTACAGGATTGGCTACAAGCATTTTCTTTGGTGAGAGATCGGGGGTGCAAGTGACCTGGGGTAAATGACTGGCCCTTTCGGACTAGGAGTAACCTGAATATTGTTGTGATTTTGGGTGTAAGGGATCATCTATGACAAAGGCAGGCTTGCCTGGGAGGCAATATAGACTGGAGTGCCCCAGGAAACTGTGACTCCATGGTCACAGATGCAGGGAATTACAGAGCAGTCAGCTTAACTTCTGTACCCGGAAAGATAATGGAGCAAACAATTAAGCAATCAATTTGCAAACATCTAGAAGATAATGAAGTGATAAGTAAGAGTCAGCATGGATTTGTTAAGAACAAATTATGTCAAACCAACCTGATAGCTTCTTTGACAGGGTAACAAGCCTTATGGTTAGGGGGGAAGCAGTAGACGTGGTATATCTTGACTTTAGTAAACCTTTTCATACTGTCTTGCATGACCTTCTCATACACAAACTAGGGAAATGCAACCTAGATGGAACTACTATAAGGTGGGTGCATAACGGGCTGGAAAACCTTCCCCAGAGAGTAGTCATCAGTGGTTCACAGTCATGCTGGAAGGACATAACGAATAGAGTCCCACAGGGATCAGTTCTGGGTCCAGTTCTGTTCAATATCTTCATCAGTGATTTAGATAATGGTGTAGAGAATACACTTATAAAGTTTGCTGACAATACCAAGCTGGGAGGGATTGCAAGTGCTTTGGAGGATAGGATTAAAATTCAAAATATCTGGACAAACTGGAGAAATGGCCTGAAGGAAAGAGGATGAAATTCAATAAAGACAAATGCAAAATACTCCATTTAGGAAGGAACAATCAGTTGCACACATACAAAATGGGAAATGTCTGCCTAGGAAGGAGTACTGAGGAAAGGGATCTGGGGGTCACAGTGAATCACAAGCTAAATATGAGTCAACAGTTTAACACTGTTGCAAAAAAAGCAAACATGATTCTGGGATGTATTAGCAGGAGTATTGTAAGCAAGGCATGAAAAGTAATTCTTCCATTCTACTCTGCGCTGATTAGGCCTCCACTGGAGTATTTTGTCCAGTTCTGGGCACCACATCTCAGGAAAGATGTGGACAAATTAGAGAAGGTCCAGAGAAGAGCAACAAAAATGATTAAAGGTCTAGAAAACATGACCTATGAGGGAAGATTGAAAAAATTGACTTTGGTTAGTCTGGAAAAGGGAAGACTGAGAGGGGACATGATAACATGTTTCAAATACATAAAAGGTTGTTACAAGGAGGAGAAAAATTGTTCTCTTTAACCTCTGAGGACAGGACAAGAAGCAATGGGCTTAAATTGCAGCAAGGGAGGTTTAGGTTGGACATTAGGAAAAACTTCCTAACTGTCAGGGTGGTTAAGCACTGGAATAAATTGCCTAGGGAGGTTGTGGAATCTCCAACATTGGAGATTTTTAAGAGCTGGTTAGACAAACACCTGTCAGGAATGGTCTACATAATACTTAGTCCTGCCGTGAGTGCAGGGGACTGGACTGGATGACCCCTCAAGGTCCCTTCCAGTCCTATGATTGTATGGTGAAATTGTTATAGTGCTTATAGCATTCACACTTGTTACTTGCTTGGTGAAATCCAATTAAAGAACATACAGCCAAGCTGGGGTGCGTGCCCTGCTTCTTGACAGTCTGCCCGGCGGTTGGCACTCACTCTCATGAGCTACTCTAGACCCCTTGACACATGTTCCTCACAGAAATACAAACAAGCTGGAAGAAAGCAGGATCCTCCAGTCTCCCATGCTCTCTGTACTGGAAGTTTTGTCATTGATTTCAGTGGGAACTGGGCTGGGCAAGAGAGTGGGTGTGAAGCATCTGAAGTGCTTTGGGATCTTCTAAGGTGAAAGGTGCTGTGTACAATAATATGTAATTGTTCTTCTATGATGCAGAGACCCTTTCTCTGGGAGGAGTAGGGGGTTCTGCTGTTTGTTCTAAGGCAAACAGCTTGTAGGCATTTGAGTAGCAAGCATGGCTTAACAGACAGCAAAGCCAATTTACCTTCTTCATGAAACAGCTTCTTTTTTAAACCCAATATGGACTGCAACCTAAACAATGGTAAGGATTTACTGCAGCTGGTTGCAGAAACCTGTCTGCAGTTAATACAATTTATAGTGAAATAAATAGTGCAATACATACCAGTGGAGATTGAAATTACATTTTCCCATCTGCAAAGGTTAATGCTTTAAATTGTGAAGACCTGGGCATTTTCCAGCTGCCTCTCATTCTCATTGTGGCAAACACCGAATGGATTATTAATATTTGACCATTATGTGCAGGACGGTTTTTCAGACTATTTACTGTACCAGGGTTAGGTTTAAAAGGCAAGCAAGCTTGATTTTTGTTGTCTTTGCTTTCTGCTGAAAGGTTATTGTGTTTAAAATGAGTTTGGGGCTCACAAATAAAGTCTGTTTAACATCTCAGAAACCCACAGCCTTTGCTCAACTCCTCACCCTGCTAACCATGGGTATAAATGTGTAGCATAGGACAGCCTTTGTTTATGCACAGCATGGTCAAAGGCAGGATGGCTGGATTCAGACCTATCTGGGATTCTCCCTCCAGATAAAAGCAAGGACACAAACCCATTCACTCACCATAAGTGGGAAGAATTGTTACATTTGCACACATTATGAAAATCCCCAAAACTCTATTAGCCTGTGCTAGCCCCATGCATGAAGGGTACCTGTGCTGCAGGGAGCAGGGTGACAGATTAGGCAATCATGAGCATTCTTCCCCAGGATTTATTTTTAACACCTCCAATGTGGTCCAATCTGGCCCATTCCAAAAGCAAAAATGTGCTCTTCAGAAGTGTGCTAAAAACCTCAGGGCTACATCATCTCCAGCAGACATGATTGATTTAGCAGCATCCAGGGAAACCTCAGCTCCACCTTTAGCACCAAAAGTCCCTCAAGTCCCTTATCCCTTCATTTTGGTGGCAGAATTTCAAAAAAAGAAACCCCCTTCTGCTCCCACCTCCATCCCCACCCCTACCCCTGCCACCAGCACATCACTGTGGCCAGGAAGAGGTCTTTTGAAAACTAGGCTGGGCCAGCCCATTCTGATCCCATGGCAGGGTGTCACTAGAGTAAAGTGTCACCAGGATCACCTTTGCCATAACATTAGTCATCACCGTGTTAACACGAGCTCCTCAACAGGGATGGGCTAGGCACTTAATCCTGTCTCAGCTAAGGAGGGAGTCGATTAGCTGATCTCTTAAGGTCCCTTGCAGCCCTACATTTCTATGATTCGATAATACCCCACTGAAGTTGTTTGCCTGGATAATGACTGGAGGAGCTGGCCCTAAAAGAACAGCAATGTTTGCACTGCTCTTACTGCAGTGTCAACTATTCTCTGTAGATCTCCGTGCCCCCAGGCCTCCTTCCCACATCCCCCAGGCAATGATCCATTTAATGTTAATGAGCTAAAAACACAGGCCAAGAGCAGACTATCTGAAGCGAATGAAGATGAAGTCAAAAGCGGATCTATTTCTTTCTGTACAAGAATATCCCAGATCACACATCCAACCTGTATCTACTCTGGCCTCATCCAATCATTGTTCCCCTGTGGGCTGCTTCCAAATATGTGAGAGTTGAAAAAACCAATTTCATTCCAATAAAACTGCTAATCCTCATCGCAATCAGCTGTGAAATTGCCATGGCATACCCCATCCCAGGGCTTATTTCTAGTCTCATACAAGTCTCATAGTCTCTTTTTACATTTCATCATTCAGCAGCATCAACATAGTTACAAATCAATTCCATATTCTACTGAGAATATGCAGGTGGGGGGAGGCACCAGCAATTTGTGTAAAAGAGCAGCAATGTTGTCCTGATGTAAATGTGTAATTCAGTCTTAAGTTTCATCTAAAAATCAATGAAGTTATTATTTTATTTAAATGGCTTTGTGCTTCATGGTGTACAAATGGATTTGGAATCACTGTTCATTCCACTCCCTGTGAAGTTTTTCAGCCTACCTAATAAATTACTTTGTACCTGCTGAAAATGACACCAGTAATACGAATTCTGCTTATCTAACACATAGCATGACAGCAGCACCAGTGCATTGCAATCAGACACCCTCTTTGTGCTGTCATTAAGGACAAACCAGCTCAAGCAATTCAGTTACAGCAGTGGTGGATTTTTCACATGTGCTGCAAGATGCTTATTTTCGGGAAATTTAACAATTTATTGCCCTCCTTTCCAAATTGTTTGAAATAATTCAGGAACATGGTAGCAAGAAGGGATGCTGAAAGTCTGGGAGTCTAATAGATTATTATTATTATTCCTAGTTCTTATATAGAGCTTTTTATCAGTAGTTATCAAAGAGCTTTACAAAGAAGCATTATCCCCATTACAGATGGGGAAACTGAGGTACAAAGGGGTGAAGTAACTTAGTCAAGGTCACCCAGAAGGCCAGTGGCGGAGGCAACAATAGAACCCAGGTCCTGAGTCACAGTCCAGTGCACTATTCACTAGAAGTGCATTAAAGCAGTGGTGACATAAGAGTTCATTGAAGGGAGAATGGAGGAGCAATGGGGAAAAGAACAGTTTTGAGTATTGTTTTGACACCATGTAACTTTTTGTTTATTTCTGTTAGCATAATTTACAGGCAACAGCTACCCCTTAGAAAATTATTCTTATTCATGTAGAGACCCAGGCAGACACAACAGACATTATTGTTGATATGCTCAGCTTCTGAAACAAACTCCACCATAGGAGACAATAGACATTTCTCCAAGATCTAACTCCTATATATTCAGATGAGAGCTGGTGGGAATTTTTTCTTCAATAACAAGCAACGACTTGCTTAGACAATGGAAGTCCATAGCACCAAATGTCCATGATCACTCTGTATGCCTTTATTCCAGGCATCTAAGAGCTCCACAGGTTTATTACTGATCACGTGCAGTCGGTTTAATTGTGGGCAACCACATTACTGCCATCAGGCAATGACCCCTTCTGACCTCAAGTCGAATCTTCAACACTCCATGTGTGGGGACTTTGTCTCCAGGTAGGCAACTGACCAAAAAGGGCCAGCCAGGGGTGGCCAATGATGACTTTAGTCTTCTAGAGGCCAATTCTCCATTTTTAATTTCCCCGTGGGAAATTCTGACTTTTTTTCCCATTGAATATTTCAACTTTTCATAAGACAATTTTTCTGTTTTTGGCAAACAAAAACTAAAATATTTTCCTCTAAAAAGTGCTAAAAAATTAAAACAATTCAGCCAAAAATTCAGTTTCAGTTTTCTGACAAAATAATTGGGATTTTTCAGTGAAAGCAGACACTTTCTGTGCAGTCAAAAATCCTATTTTCCATCCGAAAAAAGTTTCAACAGGAAATGCTTGACCAGCCCTGATTCAGATTAACAGAACTAGCACCATCTGCTGACTCCTGATAATGCTGCAATGGGAAGAAAAAGATGAGAGTGCTGGGACAGACACAGGAGGGGGTGAGATGTTTCCCGGGGTAGAGTTGTGAGGCCTTTTGTTACCAACCTGCCCTTGCATGTGGGAGCCTTGTCTGCGCCTGCTGGAAGTCAGCTCCCTGACTCTCCCAGCTGAAGGCAACAAACACTCCCTACAAGCACTTTCAGCCCATGTGGGCTCTGCTGTCCCTCATGCAGGCTAGTGACAGGCACCCTCCAACCCCTGAGTTCTCCGAGCGTCACCCAGCGGTGCACAGCCCCTGCTCCACTAGACACTCACAGAATAACCAGCAACAAGTAACAGCAGCTTAAATAGATAATGGAAGTAGGGGTGCTGGAGGTGTTGCCGCTTCTCCTGGCTTGAAGTGGTTTCCATCATGTACAGAGTTTACAGTTTGGTTCAGTGGCTCTCAGCACCCCCACTATACAGGCGCCCCTGCCAGCTTACGCATTACATCTTAGCCACCAGCTCCGCTTAGAATTGTTTATAGAGACAGCAAGTCTGAGCTTAGTTCACAAAGAATAGAGATTCATATGATAGCAAACAGAAATATAGGAAACAAAGGGTTACATATAAAACAAAATCATAACATGCATTCTAGAGCCTAACTGCGACTGACGAGATGCCCTCTTGTCTATAAGGTACTGATTCCCCCCCAAATTCTCTCTCTCTCTCTGCGTTTTTCAACCAGGACGGCTGAGCGCCTTCTTTCATGAGGCCAAGCCCACTGGCAGCTTGCCTCCCGTGAAGAAGGATGCCAGAGCATCTTTCTGCACCCCAGTTGTAACAGTTCAGACCTTTGACTTCACCTGAAAACAGGGTGCCTCCCCACTGTTTACCTCTTCCTGTTAATTTGCCTTCTGAAGTCCCCACAAGCTCTTCATTAGCATTTGACTCAGTATGCTAATAGACTCTCGTTGTAAGACACACAATACACAGTGGTCAACAGAGAAATGAGTGTCTCCCATCTTCTGTGTGGTGGAACCTGACTGAACCTCTGGCTAACCTGCCTTTCTATACAAGGCCTTAGGAACAGTTTCCAGTACATATACATATTTCCTTGCCTATTATCTGCACATTCATTTCACAAAGGTTATGATGAGCTGGGTGACACAGGCTTTCAGTAGAAATCTTACATGACACTCTGCTACCAGAACATAGATACCAGACTCCAGGGATCCCTATAACCCATATGGCCCCTATGTGCTTTGCCAGTTGGCATTAACAGGTCCTTGGGTCACAGGGCTTAGCCAGGACAAAAGTTTGTCTGTGCAGGAGACAGATCTTTCATGGAGGCCAGTCTGAGACTGTGGAACGAACTCCTCCAGGAACCAAGGACCATCACAAACCTCGCCACCTTCCACTTCAAGTACAAAGCGCTTTCTTTATTCTGCCTTCTCTGAAATAAGCACACACCAGTGAGTACATAAACAAATTAAATGAAACTAAAAACTCTACCAAAAGCAAACACTCCACTGCACACAGAATTCTCCCCTGGGAAATGGCTAAGCAAAAGAACAAGATGCACATGACAGATGTCAGTCATCTCGCTCAATGCACGACCAGAAGACGTTCAGATACTACAGTGATAAGGCCGGTATAAGAAGAGAACAGAAAATGAACATGCTGCAAAGGTAATTCTGGGGGGAAGTTCTGAGGCAGAGAGCCAGGAACTAGCTTGCACCTGAGTGTCCTATGTAGTTTAAAGAACCTGAGCCAGGAACCCACTGCAACGTCACATCAGAGCTCCCTCAGCACTTTCAGGGCTGGATGTTGCTCTAGTGAGACTACCATTAGCCACCATTAGGCGAAGTGCAGTAGCTGGCTTTAAAAGCTTGCAGCCACGTGTGAGCATGCATCTGTGAGCAAGGCCAAGCCACCATATTTGTATCTAAATGTTACTAAATGTTTATCCAAAATGTTCTGAGCATATCCTTCCACCCTCAGCTTGAAATGAGCCTCAAACCTCCCATCAACTTGGTTGCAGGACTTTGACAAGGAGCTCTCAGGAAACACTAAGAGCCACCTCCAGCCTCTATTCTTCCCTAGCTCTTTGGACACACACACACAAACACATAATTCCAGAAACAGATCATCATCTTCTCCTGCTGCTTGCTCCTCTCCTGAAGGGAATCCTCTGTGTAGTTAGATGCTGTGTAAATTATTATGTCACAGAGGAGTATGGGCCCAATTCTGCAAAGCACCAGGTGCCCTCGACTAATTCAACTTCAGTGGGAGCTGAGGATACAAGAGTCTGTCTGTGCTCACATTGCCAATATTACAAACAACATTTAGAGCTTGTCTACACACAGAAGTAGCACAAGTTTAACTCAGATCCATTTAAAAACTTGAAACTGATGCAAACCCACAGGTGGAAGCTAAACTGATACAAGGCAGGTTAGGAGGATCTGCGCACAAGGTTGTACCAATTTAACTAAATGAGTTTCAAATCACACTTTAAGTTAAATCGGTGTTATTTTAGTAATAGACAAAGCCTTGGGGTTAGATTTTTAAAGGTATTTAGGTGCCTAAAGAGACAGGTAGGTAGGTGCCTAGAGGGATTTTCAAAAGGCCTAAGAAGATTAGGCACCTAACTCCCCTTGATTTCAAAACTCAAATACAGGTTTTAGATAGAAGATGTATTCTACATGTTCCACCTGGGAAGTTGTATTATAGTGCATGAGCTACGAGGCTTCAAAGATTATTATTTCCTATGGCCATTTCCTGTAGCTGAATTGTTATGAATTCATTGTTACTTTGCACTGGGACAGTATATACCGTATGAAGCCGTCAGATCACCAGGCTGCTATTTCATCCTTGTGCTACATAAAGTTATTTGGGCAGGTCTCTTTCCCAGGTGCAGGAGAGAACCGTTTGTCTTGTATAAGAGAGGAAAGTCCCACCACATTTGCCTGCCTCGTTTTTTTTCCCCCCCCCGGGCTATGTCTCCATTGAGTTGTTTTAAGCGGTTTTAAATTGTTTTAAGGTCATAAAAGCAAGCAAACTGCTCGTCCCGGAGAATCTTTCCCAGCTCTTTTAACCCAGGCAACAAGGGACCATAGATCCATCTCAGTGCTCCCTGCCCAAATTGGGGTTGACTAGGATACTGGCCCTGTAGTCAAAGATGTGCCATATACTGACCTATTCTCAGTGGTACAGTCAGGTACCACAAATAACAAACCCTTCCACAACCTCTGTCTCCCACACCAGCCCCAGGTATCATCCTAGCTGTGCCCCAGTGGCACTGTCAGGTACACACTCATGTTAATCTTTCTTGGGGTCCCTCACCATAGCCTGAGCACTAGTTAAACTTGTCACATAAATTACAAACGGACCCCATGTGCCCATTCTACTCATTTTGAGGCCAACATGATTTGTGTGTGTGTGGATGTAGTGGGGGAAGGACGTAAAATCAGATTTACTACGGTCCACATGCAACCCGAACTCAGGACAATAATTTAAAGATACAGAAGCAATTAAACTTTTCTGGTTTTGCAGATGTTGTGACCTAACCAGCTAAGCTTCTCTCTGCTTTAAAATCTGTAAAAGAAATAAGTGGCGCATACTTCTAGGCTGACTCATTGTGTCCAACAGCAGCCTGAAGAGAACTTTTATGTCCAAGATCTAATGCCAGGAAAAGAGGTGTTTACCTAACAGAATGGCTGCAACAACACTGACAGGATCCAGGCACTGCTGTAATGTCTCATAAACTTCGAAGTTATGGGATATTGGCTATTTACACCTGCCACTGTTCTTTTGCTTTCTAGTCTGGCACTGTTGGATTTTAAGACCTATAGCATTTTCTTATCATGCAGGCTTCTCACTTCATTGCTGTGCAAAAATGAGCAAAGCAAATGTAAATTGGGTGGTATGTTATTCAACATTTTACACATATTTCATAAAACTGCTTTGTTTAATAGCATTAAAAGCTGAGGAAGAACCCCCATTTCGCATTTGCTGCAATGCCAGGAACATGACCCCGGGATGTGCACCCACGAGCTCACTACCGTGTGCTGTTTTATCACTCTGTAGATCCGTGCCAGCATGGAGCCCAAGCCCTGCCTAGCACCGCGCCCAAGGCTAGTACAGTCCGCTGCTCGACTTAGTCACTTCATAGCCTGGTAGCTCACAAACAAAATGACTCCGATTCCTATCATCTGCCCCGATGTGGTATATCAAGGCTCTCTCCCAGAACATCATGCCAATACATCCTGCAACGTCTTTTTGTTATTAATATACAAGTGAATTTAATACACAAATGCTTTCAAACGAATTCAGGGCTCCTGAAAGATACCAGAGTGAAACTGACCTTTGTATTCCTACACCAGGTACTGCATGACCATCAGCAGCTGCAAATTTGGCCAGGTTCATCAGTTTTAACTTAGAGGGATCACTCTTTTGGGGGTTCAACCTCCATGATTATTCAGTGTTTGACCACCTCTTCTCTAAGTCCCACTACTCCCACACAGTCCCACATTACACTTGCTATACTCAGACTGAGGAGGCCTGGAGAGAAATTATCTTAGGAACCCATTTGTCCACCCCTTAAATCAGCCATCAGCCTATCACAAATGAGTGACAGGGCTGCTCCTTCCCCCTCTAGTCTAGGGTTGGGTGTGACCCCACAACTCGCCTGGTCTGACCTCAGTCCAGACTCAGAAACAAAACCAGTCTCCCGCATTGCGGCATAGAGCCCTGCTACTGCCCACTGAGCTGTCTGCCGGCTCCCCATGTTTGTAAATCGGCAGCAGTAGCTTGAGGATAAGCCTCTTGTGGGCTGAGAACCTTCCTGGAAGTCATTTCACATCCTGGCAGCTCAAACATAAAATGAATCAAACTGGCCCACTTTAGCAACCCCACAGGCACGAAGCTTCTTCAGGCAAGATCAACTGCAGAGGTCACAAGAGTTACTAGGGCCAAAGCTGCATCTGTTTTCTTGGGCTCAGTTCAGCTATTTATGGCAGTAGCCTTTACTCATTTTCTCCTCTCCTAAGAGGCCAACAGAAACATTGTGGGAAGATCACTCAGCTCTGGTAGGAAAGGCAGTTGTCAAACCAGGATGAGAAGTGGCATCCTGGAGAAGTGACATCCGATGAAGTGAGCTGTAGCCCACGAAAGCTTATGCTCAAATAAATTGGTTAGTCTCTAAGGTGCCACAAGTACTCCTGTTCTTTTTGCAGATACAGACTAACATGGCTGCTACTCTGAAACCTATTCTGGAGATGGAGACACAAGATGTAAAACTTTGGATCTGGGTTCCAAATCCTGGGGGAAAATACGGGTGTGTTTAAATCAGACCTAATCTCTAATCCCTAGCTGTTGATCCAAAAACAAAATTGGGGTTAAGTTTTGAGGTGAGTTATCTTAATGGTCTTAGTTCCAGTTTGTATTGAGGTAATGCCCAAAGTCACCAGTGAAGATCAGGACCCCCTTGCTAGGCGCTGTATAAAGATTTAGGTAAAGGCAGTAATTGCCCCCAAAGAATATAAGGCAAAGGTTCAGATTTGTTTGATGTTGTCTCAGCTCTGAAGAGTTTTCTCTTCCCCTTTAAGTTCCTTTAGGGTCTTTTCTCCTTAAGCAAAATGTTCCCAACTGACAGTTTGAATTAGTTTTTTTAATGTTTTAGGACACTCGATGAATCATGAGACCATTTAGTAACTAAATATTGCATGTTTTATTCATATAGACTACGAATTCTCTTTCACATCCCCATGGAGAGTTTCATGAAGCAGACCTAAATCCAATGTTTAAAAACCTGGTAGGGGAAAGAAAATAACTTACCAATTACAGCACTTGCTGCTCCCAGGATGTGCCTCTTCTCCAGCTGTGACATACTGAGCGGCTAGAGGTTTTTTAAGATGGATACTGATGTGACTGAATGAAGGAGCCTGTCATCCACGCCTGGGTAAGAGTGAATGGACACACCAGCAGAGTGGAACTCCCATAATGAATCATGGGAAAAGATGCTCCATTTTCAGCCACCGGGGGGGAATTCAAGAAGGAAACCAAAAGGTTTTCAGGCAGGTACAGATACACATTACAGAGAATGTAAAAATTGCCTGACTTTTATTGTCACTGTGGTTTTATAGGGATATTTGCAATCAATTACATAGGAAGGCATGCAGGGTTTAGCTGCAGCAGTGTTGTATACAGATAACAGAGGTCCTTAGTATTGTTCTGCACGAGAACATACACATTACTTGGTATAGCTCTATTACACACATACATATATACAGGTATTTGGGCAATATGAGTATATGTTGCTATGTCCACACGTAGCTGGTGCAGCATTTTTATACAAAGGTGAGCAACATAGGTGCCGTATTTTTATATTCAGATTAGGGCTGTTGATTAATCGCAGTTAACTCACACGATTAACTCAAAAAAATTAATCGCAATTAATCACACTGTTAAACAATAGCTATACCAATTGAAATTTATTAAATAGTTTTGTATGTTTTTCTACATTTTCAAATATATTGATTTCTATTCCAACACAGAGTACAAAGTGTACTGTGCTCACTTTATATTATTATTTTTGATTACAAATATTTGCACTGTAAAAATGATAAAAGAAATAGTATTTTTCAGTTCACCTCATACAAGTACTGTAGTGTACTTTATTGTGAAAGTACAATAAAGTACTCTTTATTGTGAAAGTGCAACTTACAAATGTAGATTTTGTTACATAACACCACTCAAAAACAAAACAATGCAAGATTTTAGAGTCTACAAGTCCACTCAGTCCTACTTCTTATTCAGCCAATCGGTAAGACAAACAAGTTTGTTTACATTTACAGGAGATACTGTTGCCTGCTTCTTATTTACAATACCACCTGAATGTGAGAATAGGCATTTGCATGGCACTTTTGTAGCGGGCATTGCAAGGTATTTACGTGCCAGATATGCTAAACATTGGTATGCCCCTTCCTACTTCCTCCCCCATTCCAGAGAACATGCTGATGATGCTTGTTACAAAAATAATGCGTTAATTAAATTTGTGACTGAACTCCTTGGGGGAGAATTGTATGTCTCCTGTTCTGTTTTACCTGCATTCTGCATATATTTCACATTATAGCCATCTCGGATGATGACCCACCACATGTTCATTTTAAGAACACTTTCACAGCAGATTTGACAAAATGAAAAGGTACCCATTTGAGATTTCTAAAAATAGCTACAGCACTCGACCCAAGGTTTAAGAATCTGAAGTGCTGTCCAAAATCTGAGAGGGACGAGATGTGGAGCATGCTTTCAGAAGTCTTAAAAGAACAACAGCAAGTTAAGGAAGTATGGGCTGGATGAATTCACTATAAGGTGGGTAGAAAGCTGGCTAGATTGTCGGGCTCAACGGGTAGTGATCAATGGCTCCATGTCTAGTTGGCAGCCGGTGTCAAGTGGAGTGCCCTAGAGGTCGGTCCTGGGGCCGGTTTTGTTCAATATCTTCATAAATGATCTGGAGGATGGTGTAGATTGCACTCTCAGCAAATTTGCGGATGATACTAAACTGAGAGGAGTGGTAGATACGCTGGAGGGAAGGGATAGGATACAGAAGGACCTAGACAAATTGGAGGATTGGGCCAAAAGAAATCTGATGAGGTTCAATAAGGATAAGTGCAGGGTCCTGCACTTAGGACGGAAGAATCCAATGCACCGCTACAGACTAGGGGCCGAATGGCTAGGCAGCAGTTCTGCGGAAAAGGACCTAGGGGTGACAGTGGACGAGAAGCTGGATATGAGTCAGCAGTGTGCCCTTGTTGCCAAGAAG
Source organism: Lepidochelys olivacea (assembly GCF_965140295.1). Classification (NCBI taxonomy): domain Eukaryota; kingdom Metazoa; phylum Chordata; order Testudines; family Cheloniidae; genus Lepidochelys; species Lepidochelys olivacea. The sequence continues at coordinate 19,109,346 of NC_140424.1, forward strand.
GCCAATGGCATTTTGGGATGTATAAGTAGGGGCATAGCGAGCAGATTGAGGGACGTGATCGTTCCCCTCTATTCGACATTGGTGAGGCCTCATCTGGAGTACTGTGTCCAGTTTTGGGCCCCACACTACAAGAAGGATGTGGATAAATTGGAGAGAGTCCAGCGAAGGGCAACAAAAACGATTAGGGGTCTGGAACACATGACTTATGAGGAGAGGCTGAGGGAACTGGGATTGTTTAGTCTGCAGAAGAGAAGAATGAGGGGGGATTTGATAGCTGCTTTCAACTACCTGAAAGGGGGTTCCAAAGAGGATGGCTCTAGACTGTTCTCAATGGTAGCAGATGACAGAACGAGGAGTAATGGTCTCAAGTTGCAGTGGGGGAGGTTTAGATTGGATATTAGGAAAAACTTTTTCACTAGGAGGGTGGTGAAACACTGGAATGCGTTACCTAGGGAGGTGGTAGAATCTCCTTCCTTAGAGGTTTTTAAGGTCAGGCTTGACAAAGCCCTGGCTGGGATGATTTAACTGGGAATTGGTCCTGCTTCAAGCAGGGGGTTGGACTAGATGACCTTCTGGGGTCCCTTCCAACCCTGATATTCTATGATTCTATGAACACTCCAATGTGGAAACTACAGAACTCAAATCATCAAAAAATAAAATCAACCTTCTGCTGGTGGCATCTGACTCAGATGATGAAAATGAACATGCATTGGTCCGCTCTTCTTTGGATCATTATTGAGCAGAACCCCTCATCAGCATGGACACATGTCCTCTGGGATGGTGGTTGAAGTATGAAGGGGTATACGAATGTCTAGCATATCTGGCACGTAAATACCTTGCAACACCGGCAACACAAGTGCCATGCGAACCCCTGTTCTCACTGTCAGGTGACATTGTAAACAAGAAGCGAGCAGCATTATCTCCTGCAAATTGTAACCAAACTTGTTTGAGCAATTGGCTAAAGTAGGACTGAGTGGACTTAGATGCTCTAAAGTTTTATATTGTTTTATTTTTGAATGCAGTTTTTTTGTACATAATTCTATATTTGTAAGTTTTACTTTCATGATAAAGAGATTGCACTACAGTACTTGTATTAGGTGAATTGAAATATACTATGTCTTTTGGTTTTTACAGTACAAATATATGTAATCAAAAATAAATATAAAGTGAGCACTGTACACTTTGTATTCTGTGTTGTAACTGAAATCAGTGTATTTGAAAATGTAGAAAACATCCAAAAATATTTAAATAAATAATATTCCATTATCGTTTAATAGCACAATTAATCACAATTAATTTTTTCAATGGCTTGACAGCCCTAATTCAGATCAATATGCAGATGTTGTTTATTTATTATAAAAGTGAAAGATTCCAGTCTTTCTCCTGTGGTATGAGCTTCAGGTCAATGTTTGTCTTTTTTCTTGTGTGTTACAAGTAACATATTAGCTAAGACCCAACACAGATCTAAGGAACTTTGGGCAAGGTAACCATATTTTCAAAGTCTGGGGGCATTTTATGGGGGCATTTTTCTAGGGTCACAGAACTGTAATACAAAAGCACTTCTTTAATGCACATGACTCATGCATATTTTTGAAGTGGAGGATTTTTTCCAGTAACTTAGTATCTGAATGAGTTTATCATGAAACCCCAAACTTGAACTTTGAGAAACAGATTTCATAATATTTATATGCATTTCACTTTTCTCTTCAAACGCTAGGCTCTCTTTCCACTGGACTGATTGTTCCTGGTAAATGTGGAGTAAACTCTACCTGCTATAGCTGTATGTCTTGAACAAACATTTTGTACTTGTAAAAAAGTTTTAATTGGTTAAATGAAAAACCAGGATATTTCATGAATGAGAAACTGAGTTGGGACATATAGTCTGTTTAATTTTGGGGCCATCTAAACTGAGCTACAACCTGTTCTATATCTGAGGTTTCTTCAATATTCCTTAACCAGATTAAGCATAGAGCTTGGTCCTGGGAAGCCCAAGGTGACCATGACTTTTGTTAAGATTCTGGGTAAATGTTAGCTCTGGGAATTTGAATGTGTTAGTCTCCTGGACCTTTTTTTTAAAATCAAAATATATCTCGGAGTTGTTCTGTGAGTTTGCGTGAACCTGTTGGAAATGCCAGGAAGTGCATGCAGTTCCTATATACCCATGCCCTTTCTATCCAGACTGTGACCAGGTTGAGCTGATTTTCTTGGTGATTAATCGGTTTACCACCCGAGGATTGAACTGGTTCTGGTTCATGCAAAGCCTTGCAGCCTAATGAGATCATTGTATCTCAAGAGGATCAAGAAACTCTCAGCCTTCAATTATATTTACTCCGTAAGGATTTGAAGGCAATAGGGCTCAAGCATGAAGCAGGAATTACAAAGCATTTGTAATTATTAAGCTAAAACTAATTAAGTTTCAACAGTGTGGAAAGTTGTCAGTTTAGGATTTCTGGTATGAAAATGGCATTGCCCAAGAGAACTACCACTCTCCTGACAGCATTGTGCTGTGTGTGGCACAATATACGGGACTTCTGGTGTGTGGCATCTATTTTGTACAGTTTTTAAAGTGATTTCCAGTTTTGGTACCCAAGGGAGGTACAGCACAGGGACATACCTCTCCGCAGAACCTCATTTTGAGGGATGTGGATATTTGGTTATTGGCAAGTTAAGAGATTTGCACAGGAGCATCCATACTTGGTAGAAGCCCATAATGCACTGGCTACGTAAAACTGTACATGAGGCATGGAGACGGCTAGGACATACAGGGAGGAAAGACCCAAACAACATAACAAGACAGGCATTAGACTGGAAACCCCAGGGCAAGAGACAGGTACACCAAGGATAACATGGAAACACACAAAACACAAAAGGAGTACTTGTGACACCTTAGAGACTAACCAATTTGAGCATAAGCTTTCGTGAGCTACAGCTCACTTCATCGGATGCAGAGTGATCACTTTAGATAAGCTATTACCAGCAGGAGAGTGGGGTGGGGGGAGAGAAAACCTTTTGTAGTGGTAAACACCCATTTTTTCATGGTTTGTGTGTATAAAAAGTTCTTCTGTACTTTCCACAGTATGCATCTGATGAAGTGAGCTGTAGCTCACGAAAGCTTATGCTCAAATAAATTGGTTAGTCTCTAAAGTGCCACAAGTAGAATCATAGAATATCAGGGTTGGAAGGGACCCCAGAAGGTCATCTAGTCCAACCCCCTGCTCAAAGCAGGACCAATCCCCAATTAAAATCATCCCAGCCAGGGCTTTGTCAAGCCTGACCTTAAAAACTTCTAAGGAAGGAGATTCTACCACCTCCCTAGGTAACGCATTCCAGTGTTTCACCACCGTCCTAGTGAAAAAGTTTTTCCTAACATCCAACTTAAACCTCCCCCACTGCAACTTGAGACCATTACTCCTTGTTCTGTCATCTTCTACCACTGAGAATAGTCTAGAACCATCCTCTTTGGAACCACCTCTCAGGTAGTTGAAAGCAGCTATCAAATCCCCCCTCATTCTTCTCTTCTGCAGACTAAACAATCCCAGTTCCCTCAGCCTCTCCTCATAAGTCGTGTGTTCCAGACCCCTAATCATTTTTGTTGCCCACCGCTGGACTCTCCAATTTTTCCACATCCTTCTTGTAGTGTGGGGCCCAAAACTGGACACAGTACTCCAGATGAGGCCTCACCAATGTCGAATAGAGGGGAACGATCACGTCCCTCGATCTGCTGGCAATTCCTCTACTTATACATCCCAAAATGCCATTGGCCTTCTTGGCAACAAGGGCACACTGTTGACTCATATCCAGCTTCTCGTCCACTGTCACCCCTAGGTCCTTTTCCGCAGAACTGCTGCCTAGCCATTCGGTCCCTAGTCTGTAGCGGTGCATTGGATTCTTCCGTCCTAAGTGCAGGACCCTGCACTTATCCTTGTTGAACCTCAGATTTCTTTTGGCCCAATCCTCCAATTTGTCTAGGTCCCTCTGTATCCTATCCCTGCCCTCCAGCGTATCAACCACTCCTCCAAGTTTAGTATCATCCGCAAATTTGCTGAGTGCAATCCACACCATCCTCCAGATCATTTATGAAGATATTGAACAAAACCAGCCCCAGGACCGACCCTTGGGGCACTCCACTTGATACCGGCTGCCATCCAGACATGGAGCCATTGATCACTACCCGTTGAGCCAGACAATCTAGCCAACTTTCTACCCACCTTATAGTGCATTCATCCAGCCCATACTTCTTTAACTTGCTGACAAGAATACTGTGGGAGACAGTGTCAAAAGCTTTGCTAAAGTCAAAAAACAATACATCCACTGCTTTCCCTTCATCCACAGAACCAGTAATCTCATCATAGAAGGCGATTAGATTAGTCAGGCATGACCTTCCCTTAGTGAATCCATGCTGACTGTTCCTGATCACTTTCCTCTCGTGTAAGTGCTTCAGGATTGATTCCTTGAGGACCTGCTCCAAAGTCTGCTTTCCTGAAGTCCAGGGTCCGTATTCTGCTGCTTACCTTTCTTCCCTGTGTCAGGATCCTGAACTCATGGTCACTGCCCCCCAGATTCCCATCCACTTTTGCTTCCCCTACTAATTCTTCCCGGTTTGTGAACAGCAGGTCAAGAAAAGCTCTCCCCCTAGTTGGCTCCTCCAGCACTTGCACCAGGAAATTGTACCCCTTTTCTTTTTGCGAATACAGACTAACACGGCTGTTACTCTGAAACCTGACAATAGAAGCAGAATTGAAAGCTATCAAAGTGACATTGAAAGAAGCTCAGACTGCAGCAGGAGACCAGCAAAGACAGGGGGCAGTAGTGAAGGCCCTGCACAGAGCAGCACACACGCAAAAAACCCCACACACATGCAGCCGAAATCTTACAGGTTCTATTTTCCGCATGGAATAGAAAGACACAAGACAGTCCATGAGGCAGAGGAAATCTCTTTCCTGACCCTTTTACCCCACCAGAGATACAACTGTTGATGCTCATACATGTATCCAGTCCTTTTTTAAAAAAATTAGCCACTCTACTGCTCTCTCCAATAGGGCAGGACATCTTGTTATTTATCAGGACACAATACAAGACTTGGGAACCTGTGTCAGTGTTTAATATAGAGAAACAGGCTCTCAAATCCAGAGAAGAATGCAGAAGCCAGCCCTGTATTTTAGTGGTGGGGAGAAATTTATCAGATTACCCGGTATCATATCTAAATCTCTCCAGCTTTCTTATCTCGTTAGGGATAGGGTAGAGAGGGTAGTAAGTGCATCTAAGAAGCTAACTGTTTTAGAAGGGGGATATGATGCAATCACAGTACTTTTTTTAACACAGTTTGCACTGTTATTTATGACAGGAGGAGCAAATAGCTGCCTGATCACCTTACCAGAACTGAAGCCTAAAAATCGGTCTTTGATTAAGCATTTAAGGAAAAAACAAATTGCTGCAGACCCAGGTCATAACAATGTTGTTTGGGCCCAGCCCTGCTGTTACTGTAGGTTAATGGAAGTTTTGTCTGACTTGAAAGTCTGAGGGAACCAGATTGTCTGTGAATCAGTACCCCCCATTGGTCAGTCTTTTTACAAGAGAATCTGGTTTTTATAGGACAAGTTTTGTACTGCAGATGCCTCACAAATATGACAGGTTAGATTCTGGCAGGGTCATGGTTGTAGAATGCAAATGTCACAGTTATTAAGAGGTTATTCCGTGACTTGTCTAATAAATCTGCTCCAAGTGCCTGCAGTCAGACAGGTATTCACTACAGAGCAGGGATTTCCCCAACACCCCCCATGGGGGTGTTTACCCTCTCCCTCCGAATTTCCCCAACACCCCCCCAGTTTTGTGAACTAGTTACATGCAGTGTTGCCAATGTAGTGATTGTTTGGACATTTGAATTGAAATTGAAACATTAATACACACTTTAAAAGCATACACAGTGTATGATAAAATATGTGAATCTGAAAAAGTATAAAGAAAAGGAGGACTTGTGGCACCTTAGAGACTAACCAATTTATTGAGCATAAGCTTTCGTGAGCTACAGCTCACTTCATTGGATGCATTCAGTGGGAAAAAAAACATAATAAAAAAAAGTATAATAGATTTGAAAAGTATGAACATAAACTAGCTTCCTTATACAGCTGTTGTTTTTATGACCATGTCAGTGCATTCATTTCGGTGATGTTGGCCAACCTAATAATTTCAAATTATGATTTGTAAGCAAAGTCTAAATGAGCTCTCCCTGACAGCTAGTGATGAGCTGGGGGCTGGGGGGAAAGGGCTTCAGGACCAGATTGTATTTACATTCACACCTAATCTACCTAGGTATCCAGCAAACAGAGCTGTGTTGCCCAAGTGATTTTGGCTGGGGTTGGGTTCCAAATCACTTGAATGCAGGCGGGAGGTGGCGGGATGTAATTTTTATCGTATGAGTAAAGGGCAGTAGAACTGTACTTAGCCTGTGCTGATTGAGGGCATCGAGGGAGAGGGAGAGAGGGAGGGTGTGGACAGGGTGTTTTGCAAGTGCTCAGACCTGCAGTGGGGACAGTGTTTCTGTGGAAGAGATAGCCCAGTCTACACTAGCAGCAAGGTTCCCCCACTGAGAGCTCACCTAAAATCACTGAGAGCTGGGTGGAACCTCAAGAGACCAACTCGTAGAGGTCACAGTGGCAGGTGGCAGCAGAAGGTGACTGTGCAGGGCCATTGGCAACAGAGCGATGGAGTGAATGGTGGCACAACCAACAACAGTGGCCAGAGTGAACAGTGAGCAGCTGGAGGAATGAGCAAGGTGCCTTCTTGCCCCCCCACACCTGGGAGATGAACTCACGTGAAAGCACCTCTGAACTCTGAGTCTCCACTGACCAAAGACACCACCGGTGAGTGTTAATGAGGCTCTTAAGAACGTTGAAGACACAACACAGTTCATGCGACCAAACATGGTTGTGGCATCATACTTTCTATTTAAGCAAGAGATACCATACACTACAAACTTGAGGCCAATGTTAAGTGCATTGTCACTTGTTCATCCTGAAGTTGAACACTGGTTCCGAACAAGACCAGAAAATGCTCGCTATCTTTCTGCAAGAAACTCAACTGACGGGCTAGACGTATGTGGTGCAACAGTGAAAGACTCAACAGTTGAAAAAGTGAAGAATTCTCTCACCACATTCAAAAAATTTGCATACTTGGCTAATGAATGCACCAAAGCAAATGGTCATCAAGTATTAAGTCATTGTGTATGTTATCTTGAGTTCAGTGGTAGGCCAGTAGATGCATTTCTAGTTGTTCAAGTTATAGAAGACAGAGTGGCTGCATCTGTGACAACCTACAACTTAGAGTTAAATGCTTGTCAATGGGACCCCAAACAGATAGCTGCTTGTACATTTGATGGAGCTGCAAACTTCTCTGGAAGACATGGTGGAGTAAAAGCTTTGCTCAGAGAAAAGCATAACCCTAGTCTCTCCTATACACACTGCAGAGGCCATCTACTCCAACTAGCGCTAGTACGAGCTGCAAACTCTTCAAAAGACATTCAAAAAGCTATACATTTAATGTCTTCATTATATTCTTTTTTCAGCAAAAGACTGAATATCTTGGAAAATATAGAAGATACACTGGGACTGAAGTTCAGATTACTCCAACCTGGGAAAACCCTCTGGTTTTCTCATAAGCGGTCCTTGGCTGTTGTCTTAAAATTACTCCAGCCATTATTACTGGCTTTGGAAAGTATCTACCAAGGTGGGATGGATCTAAGTAGTGAGGCTGGTGGATTACTTTTGCTACTACGTTCAGAGAAGACTATTGCCATTCTCTCTCTTGTAAGTCTACTGTTGAAACCACTTGGGTCATTAAACAATGCCATCCAGGCATCTGCTACAACAGTAGTAGATCTTTGTCCAGCAATAGAAGCTACATTTGGATCAGAGAGCTATCCACTGAAAAAGCACTGGAAGAAGCAAAGACTTCAGTCCAGAAGTTGAGTAATGAAGGCATTTATATTGAATCCTTAAGTGAAGAGGACAAGAAGTGTTTGTTAGGACAACTGAAAAAGTACACAGACTTGATTCTTAAAAATCTACAACAGTGACTTCTAGATTCTACTCAACCTCTGTGTAGCTTTTACAGATCCCTGTCTTATAAAACACCTACAGTTGTTGGGGGGAGGGATAGCTCAGTGGTATGAGCATTAGCCTGCTAAACCCAGGGTTGTGAGTTCAATCCTTGAGGGGGCCATTTAGGGATTTGGGGCAAAAATTGGGGATTGGCCCTGCTTGGAGCAGGGGGTTGGACTAGATGACCTCTTGAGGTCCCTTCCAACCCTGATATTCTATGACAGTTGAGTGGAGTGAGGCACTCCCAGCAATGGGGCTGCCATGTGCTCAGGACAGAATAGAGAATTTCAACACAGAGTGGAATATCATATGATGGATGAATGAAGATATGACTTCAACTTTTTTATCATCACTAGTGGCTCAACCTGATCTTTATGCTCTGTTTCCTGGGCTGAAAGAAGTAGGAATTCATCTCTTGCTACTCCCAGTCACAACAGCTACAGCTGAGCATTCTTTTTCATCATTGAATAGAATTTTGTGTTTTGAAAGAAGTCACCTTCTGCCTGATCATGTGAATGAACTAATGAGCATATCCATTGAAGGAATGGAAGTACCGGACACCCAAGAAGCCACCAAAGATGAATGCATTGCATTCAAGAAGTTCATTAGCAGAGTTCTGCTCACCCCTCATCGGCCCTGACCTCCCTCCTCTTGTAAATTTGAACACCCCCCCCCTACTTTCAATTAATGGAGAAAACACTGCTACAGAGGCCTTCAAGCAGGGTGGAATGCAATAGGGGCTGTTTGCAAGACTCCTAACCATGCAGCACTGAGTAAAAAGAGCCAGGAAGTTGTATATTAATGCCGCTAACCACGCAATCGCCATCATCTGGAGAAAATGAGCTTGGCAGATTCAACCCACAGGAACCTAATCATTCAAGGGCAAAATGGGAGATTCAACCCTTCCCCAATCAGCAGCACACACTGGTAGATGACTGCATTCCTGCCTAAGATACAGCCAGGTTATGTGTCATTTCATTTTGCAGTCACCCCTTCTCCCTAAAGATCTTTCCTATTTCTTTCTAAGCTTAGCCCTTCCCTCCTACTGCCTCTTCAAAGGAGATAGGAGAGCTCCCTTTTTCTGACTGTCTTCTCTGAAAGTGCCATTTCACTTCCCCTCTCCCCAATACCAAGGGCCTAATACACACACTAGCTAGGCAAACAGAATTTTTCATTTCCTCAGAACAAATAAACACTATATGAGAAAAAGCACTATAAGTCTAGTTCTATCCCACATCCCCTTAGTAACAGCCTGATCCTTTCTAATTTCCCCCACACCCAAGTTGGCCTTTTATAGGAACCTTTTTCCCAGCATGCCTTTCAGGGGCTGCTCCTTTAAATATGGCAGAGCCCATCACCTGCAAGCCTTAAGTGAGTGTTTTGTAATTAGGTGTGTGGCATCTCTATTCTAGCTGGTAAGTATCTACTATATTTTCCCTTTGTCATAGCTGAAAGCAAGACGTAGGCAATGTAGCCATGTTGATCACAGGATATTAGAGAGACAAGGTGAAGTGATATCTTTTATTGGACCAACTTCTGTAGGTGAGAGAGACGAGCCTTTGAAGCACAAAGAGCTCTTCTTCCGGTCTGGAAAAGGTACTGCCAGCATCACAGCTAAATGCAAGGTGGAAAAGATTTTTTTAGCAAAAGCAGTTAGCACCCATTGTAAGGGACCATTCAAGGTAGAGTGGCCCATTAACACCTCTGCAGTTAGAGGGCACAAAGAGGGTGGTCAGTGGGTTGCAGACTGTTCAATCCATGGTTTTTAGCGTCTAGCAGAGTAAGGAGTTTAAGCTCCTAGGCTTGTCTGTTGAAAGTGCTGTGCTGACTGATGGGGCAGATATTGAGTGATTGCTCTGTGAAGTGTTCACCCACAGGTGTTTTCATTTTATCATTTTCCTGCGTGAGAGCCACATTCTCATTCTTGGCTAGTAGATCACTATCTCCCTTCCTCCTCAAGGACTTGGCTGGAGTTACCACAACCAGAGCTGAGCTCTTGTGTTACCTGCTGTTGCGCTACAGCCCTACCCAGGAAGGGGTGCAGCTGTCTTAAAGGTCCTATTCTTCAGATGAAATGTAAAACCAGAGGTTCTTTCAGCCTGTTTTTAGCAGATTACCAGGGAGATGCAAGCAGACCTCACCCGCATTTTTACAATGCAGTTTATCAAGGAAAATCCTCATATGTGGGGAAAAGACCATTTCTCCTCCCAATAGATCCAATCCAAACGACCATGGCTTTGTGTGCGCTATTGTCTGGTGCAGAATGACAGCAGCAGTTGCCTATTACCCTGCCTATATCACTATACTTATAATTCATTATTGTAAAGGGAGCTTTAGGAAATGCCTTGGTTATGAGAGCAGCCATAGGAAAACAAATTCTAGTCCAATCTAAAACTGTTAGACCATGTAGGTGTTGTTTGCCCCAGGGAGCTCCAATGGTGATCTCCAAAAAGTCATCCTGTAACAGGCAAAAAAACATGACAAATATTGTATGTTTTAAAATCTAGCTGATGTATAGCACAGAGCATGCACTGGGCCTTCCCTTGGAAGAAGGCTCCCTTTGCTAAAAGAGAGAGCACAGCAATAAAGTAACTTAGTTAATTTTCAGCAGGATACTATATGTGAGCTGTGGCTTTATGACTAAAGAGAAATAATTTATTACAATCATTATTGTTAATACACTTGAATCCACTATTCTGACCTTCTCCATCACCCTTTAGATTAGGGGTGGCCAACCTGAGCCTAAGAAGGAGCCAAAATTTACCAATGTACATTGCCAAAGAGCCACAGTAATACGTCAGCAGCCCCCCATAAACTCCCCCCACCACGCTCCCAGCGCCTTCTGCCCACCTGCAGCCCTGCTGATCAGCACCTCCCCGTCCCTCCCTGTACCTCCCAATCAGGTGTTTCGTGGCATGCAGGAGGCTCAGAGGGGAAGGAGTGAGGGCACAGCAGGCTCAGGGGAGGAGGCAGGAAGGGGTGGAGGCAGGGCAGGGCCTGTGGCAGAGCCAGGGGTTGAGCAGTGGGCACCCGTTGGCACCTTGGAACATTGCCACCTGTAGCTCTGGACTCTGAGTCGGTGCCTATACCATGAGCCGCATATTAACTTCTGAAGAGCCACAGATTGGCCACCCCCTGCTTTAGATGGATGGAATAAACAGATGGGATAGACTTAGCAACACAAAGTTAGGGCCAAAATCTTTATTCAGGCCTAACCTCCCACTCATGACATTAAAAATACTTGGCACTTACATAGTGCTTTTCATCCCTAGATCGTGAAGCACCTTACAAAGATGAGCATAGCTATCATCAACAGTAAGTGATTTGCTCAAGGTCATACAGCAAGTCAGGAGCAAATCTAGGAATAGAACAGAGGCCTCATGACTCATGGTGGTGCTCTATCTGCTCTGCTGCCCAAATGTCAAGGCATACAGTCAAGACGGGAGCCATGGAGAACATGGCTCATACCTGAGATAATCACCTCAAAGCCCAATGCAACCACTATTAGAATGTGTGGAGAAACACCATCTGTTGCACGATTATGGGTATAAATAATATCCCTATGAATGCCAGGAGCACAGCTGGGCAAATCTCAAACCCACTCAAATGTCACCATAGTCTAAAGCAAATCTTTGATCTCATTTAAATGCCTACGTTCTAATCCAGGCTACTGGATTCAGGAAGGACTTGGAGCCAGACTGTAACAGAAGAGCCAAGCGGTGGCACAGGGAGCAAAGCAGTGAGTAAGGCTGGCATTCCCATCAGGAACAGTGTGAGTTGGGCACTAGGAACTAGAAGCAATGAAGTCCCAGAATCAGGAAGAGGGTGAGCCCTTGACAACAGCTGCTAAGGTGACCATACTTTCAGAATAAAAAGAGACAAGTTTGTGGTAGCATGTTTTAGGGTTGTAAAACTGATCCTTTAAAAGGGGATAGTTAATTGTTATCAGAGCTTTCAAACATTCCCCGTTCCAGCTCCTTTCTTTCATCTGCTCACCGGGGTCCGAAAACTCCACCTGCTTCGTCTCCCCTCTGTCCATTGCTTCCCTACCCTCTGTGATTCCAGGGACCATAGAAAGGAGGAAAGTAGGGGATAGAGAGATGACTAGATTACCCACTTCTTCCCTCTTCTACCTCCAAAAGGCCAGAGCAGGGAGTTTCTCATTGACTATGTTGAGACATCGTCACCTGACAAGTTATGGCAAACTTTGGCTATGAACACACTGACCAAAATTGCCTCCTTGTTACCTCATGGCCCCACCACCATCACTTCCCAGTCAGTCATATCCACTCATTGTTTCTTGCATACTTTGACTGGAAGCCATTTTGTTGGGCTTGTGCCATGCCTCGCCCAACAGGACTGGGACCGGTGAGTACTACTGTGATACAAATAATAAACAGCTGGTCCAAAACACACATTCCTTACATGAGTGAAACAGAGGCACAAGGCATTTCACATTGGAGTAGCATCAATACAGTTTGAACAAAGAATTTGTAGATACAGAGGAAACAAACATTTTGATGGTATGAAAAGCTGTGTCATTTCAGGCATCCCCCCAAAAAAGTTCCCAGGACACCAAGACACAAATCATATGAAAGGCTGGGACACTCACCAAGTCAGGGACATGCAATCTCTCTAGGAAACGAGATCTCCTAAGCTGTTTGCTAAAACTTATATAAAAAGTATGAACTTTGCATTTCTCTCACACAAATTGCAGCTCTGAAGCTGATCATACAGGAGATGTAGGCAAAGGGGGAGTACAGGTATTGGGAGGGCTGTCACCAATATTTAAGACACAACAAAGAGACTCCAACATCTTTCCCTTCCCCCTGTCTTTGTTGATTATGAAGGTAATAAACCACCACAGGAGCAAACATTAAACTAAAAGCACCTCAGAAACCAGCAGAATGTGGGAGTTTGTTGTTTGGTTGGTTTTATGAATAGGAGAACACTTATATAGCATCCATCATGCACATTAGTGCCCACGACAGACAATCAGATAGCATGGAGTTGCCAGTTTCTGTACAAATTCATATCATTTCAAATGGTGAGCATCCAGAAGACCTGCAGGGTGTTTGCGTACATAAGCGCTGGGCAGTATTCACACCCCATTGATCTTCTTGTTGTGAGCTGAAGCAGACCAACTTAGAGATTATCCAGACCTTATATTTAAGCTTCCCTAGGGGACTTTTAGACTCATTGGAATCAGCATGAGAAGGAAGGAAATTTAGGCAGCACAGAGGAGTGCTGAAACTTTGGGCCTTATGCATGAAAGAGCATGTAGTTTTCTTCTAGTTTAGGAGGAGTGAATTTTAGTGCTACCAGAAGTGAAGGAGTGATAGCACTGGCTTGAGTTAGGTATAATGTGGCCAGGCACCATGCAAGCTTCCATCAGAATTAATTAATGCCACAAGGGTCTGTCTACGCTGGAACTGGAGGTATAATTACCAGCTCAGATAGACACATTCGCACTAGCTTTCATCAAGGCTACATGCTTAAAATAGCCATGTAGCTGCAGCTGCATGAGTGGTGGGATGAGAGAGCGACGCCAAGTTCAATCCCATCTGAAACCCTATTTACTTATTTGGGATGGCTAGATTTCACCAGGACAGAGCAGTTCTTTACAGTGACACCTCAGACTTGCCAAATCCAGTGGACCTGAGGATGCCAAGACAGCTGGGCTAGAGAGGGAGAGAGAGAAGAAAGACATGGTGCAGATTCTTAGATCTTACTGTCAATAAGAGTAAGAGACCAATGAACAGCTACAGATGTCAGGGAAGTCAAGAGTCATTATAGCATGGAAAAAGTGACATAGCTCCTGTGTGATTAGCTGCCAACAACAAATTTCACAGTAAGCTCTTCCTGCAAAAACTCAATACAGTAAGAAAACTGGAGAGAAACCAAAAACTTTCTCCTGCAGTTAAGTGACGCATTACATTGGTCAAACTGGACAGTCTCTACGTAAAAGAATAAATGGACACAAATCAGATGTCAAGAATTATAACATTCATAAACCAGTCGGAGAACACTTCAATTTCTCTGGTCACTCGATTACAGACCTAAAAGTCACAATATTACAACAAAAAGACTTCAAAAGCAGACTCCAACGAGAGACTGCTGAATTGGAATTAATTTGCAAACTGGATACAATTAACTTAGGCTTGAATAGAGACTGGGAGTGGATGGGTCATTACACAAAGTAAAACTATTTCCCCATGTTTATTTCCCTCCCCCCCCCACCACTGTTCCTCAGATGTTCTTGTCAACTACTGGAAATGGCCCACCTTGATTATCACTACAAAAGGTTTTCTTCTCCTTCCCCACCCCCTACCCCCGCTCTCCTGCTGGTATTAGCTCATCTTAAGTGATCACTCTCCTTACAGTGTGTATGATAACACCCATTGTTTCATGTTCTCTGTGTATATAAATCTCCCTCCTGTATTTTCCACTGAATGCATCTGATGAAGTGAGCTGTAGCTCACGAAAGCTTATGCTCAAATAAATTTGTTAGACTCTAAGGTGCCACAAGTACTCCTTTTCTTTTTGCGAATACAGACTAACACAGCTGCTACTCTGAAACCTGTCATTAAGTCATTTATAATCAACCCCATGATGGTGGGCTTGAAATTAGGCAAAAGAGTTCTGCTCCTTTCTAATCAGGAGCCACCGATCTTTGATGAATCAGGCAGTTGGAAAGATAAAATAATTTTGAAAGTGGTTATGACACTAGCAGAGCAGGTGCCAGCTCATGCAAAGGTCCCTTAGCCTCAACTGAACACTGACAAATGCAGAGCTGAAATCAGTTTGGCTCAGCTGTGTGTTAGTGTTGTTAAAATAGGTATTCGAATTATAAAAGTGTTTAGCCTTTATGAAATGCTTGTAGGATGCTGCATGTATTAATCTCACATATAGTATCTGTACCCCATGTTATAAGATATTAAGTGTATGCATTGTAATCCTCTGTAATTGTGTAAGTCAAACAGGAAAGACGCATTAATCAAGATAAAATGCTGGCTTCCTCCAGAAAGTGTTAGGTCCTGCTCACCAAGAAGGCCCATCAAAACCAAATGAGCCACTGTGAAACATCAAAGAACAAAGATTTAATTGCATCCCTCTCCCTTTCCCTCCACCCCCATGAAGAGGAGAGTTGTGCATGAACTCATCCCATCAGCTTGAAGTCTGGGGTAAAAGGAATAAAAATTCCTGACAAGGAGAAACGTGTTTGGACTTTAGGAGGGCAAGATTTCTAAGCATAAGCAAGGGATCCCCAACTGCTTTGCCTGGATCAGCCCTAAAAGACATATATATAGCTTACATATTATAGCAACTTCTACCATCTTTTGGAACCTAAGACTGTAACTTGTGTGTGTGTTTACCTGATTTAGCCTTGTAAATAACTCATTTCCTTTTTCCTAGTTAATAAATCTTTAGATAGTTTATCATAAGATTGGTTATAAGTGATGTCTTTGGTGAGAGATCTGGGGGTGCAATTGACCTGGGGTAAGTGACTGGTCCTTTGGGACTGGGAGTAACCTGAATATTATGATTTTTGTGTGTAAGGGACCATCTATCACAAAGGCAAGCTTACCTGGGTGGCAAGATGAATTGAATACCCAAGGGGACTGTCTGACTCCATGATAAGGCTTTTACACTGCTTGAGGAGTTTATACTTGATAATTGGTTGGTGAAATTTCAGTATAGAACTCCCTGCCAGTTTGAACTTTGTGCCTGGCTTCTTAACACTCTGTCCTGAGGTTGGCACACTCACCCGTGAGCCACTGCAGGAAGGCATGACAGTGGCTTGTGATTTTGGGTGCCTGAATTTTTTTGATGCCCAACCTGAAACACCTTAAAGGTGCCTGATTTTTCCAAAGGGTGAGTGTTCAGCACTTTTGGAAAATCAGGACTCCCTTTTTAAGGAGAGCTAGCGAAAAAAGATGGAATTTCCATCTCAAACTTTCATAATGTTGTTTAGTCCTGAATCAAAGACACACAAGAAAAATCAAAATCTTCAAATTTGTTGCAAAGCAAAATTCCAACATATTCCATATATCTTAATGAAATATTTCATTTTTACTTTGTTTCAACTTTTGTAATATAATCATTTAGAATATATTTCAAAACATTTTGACTTTTATATTGTAATATTAATGTTCGACTGAAATAACATTAAAATGAAACTTTGATAACTTACCATAACATTTTTAATTGCTATGTTCCTTCAAAACATTTAGATTTCATTGAAACAACATGTTCTGATAGAAAACTGTTCCATCAAAGTTTTCATCTCTTCTTTCTAGCTGTTAAATTTGAAACACCTTAAAACAGACGTACCCAAAATCATTAGTCATTTCTGAAAAATCTAGGCCATTCATATGCACAGCCTTATGGCACCCAAGAGGGCACTGGTCTTGTGTGTCAAACTTTACTCCTTCATTAATCCTGTCAGAATTCTAAAAACTTCTGTACAGTGCAAAGGAGGAATCTTTGTGGGAGTCTCTGTGATTTGAAAACAAATTGAACAGGATTTCTCTCAAGGACAAGACTGGTTAGCCTACAACTTCACTTATTACAAATAAGATAATGAGGCTACAGCATAAGTTCTGTCTTTTTTCATACACCTCATCCAATCTATAAAGAAAATGATGCATTTAATGCATCTCCAGGGTATCTGTGAGAGACAAATGCTGACAGCATGGAGAGTGCATTGAATGTGATAGGTCACTTTGGTTGCCAAAAAAAAAAAAAATGCCAATTACAAAGGGTCCACAAAGTCAGACTAAGATTTAGCTCTATGAAGATATTCTCAATTTATTGACACATGCTGGCAGCTACTCCTGCTTTACAAAAATTAATAATGGGAAATAAATTTATCTGCTCAATTATTTTTCCAGGGAGCATAGCGCTTGGGGAAGCTGCTACACTGCAAGCCCTGGAGACAGAACAGTTACAGCATAAGCAGCAGCAAGCTTCACCACAGCACTCCCCAAAGTGCCTCAACCCTATCCTGGGACAATCAACTCCAAGGCTGAATGGGAAGCTCTGTCTTCATGGCTCCATTCAGTCCCTGGCCTCTCTTCTAAGGCCTCATCTCCACCAGAAAATGCTTGCCAGGACAGCTATGCTGGTATAGCTCTACAGCCAATCCTGCTAGTGGAGAGGTTCTTTTGCGGTTATAGGTTATACCAGTTCCCCAAATGAAATAAGCTATCTGGCTTTTGCTATATAACTGTGTCTACACTGGGGTGTTTGCTGGCACAGCTACATTGGGTAGGGATAGGTTTCAGAGTAGCAGCCGTGTTAGTCTGTATGCGCAAAAAGAAAAGGGGTACTTGTGGCACCTTAGAGACTAACCAATTTATTTGAGCATAAGCTTTTGTGAGCTACAGCTCACTTCATCGGATGCATTCAGTGGAAAATACCACAGTATGCATCCGTTGAAGTGAGCTGTAGCTCACAAAAGCTTATGCTCAAATAAATTGGTTAGTCTCTAAGGTGCCACTAGTACTCCTTTTCTTATTGGGTAGGGATGTGATTCTATTTTTTCACCCTCCAACCAGACATACTTGTGCCATAAATCTTTTAAGTGTACACCAGGCCTCAGACGGGGGACAAGGGTTCCAATTCATGCCCGTTGTGGTGGTAGGTTTTAATGAGGACCCCTGTCTACTAGGACCAAGATCAACTCATTTCACAGAAAACACCAGATGGCAACAAATTTTGGTCATTCCTGATCTGGGCTGCATATGGAGCCCTTCACAATGACTGTTCAGTCACAAAGTAAAAACAGTTGCAGAGATACATGAGGGGCTTAAAATTACTTACACATAGATTTTGATCCATAAATGTTGGTTAAAAAATAAATTTGATTTAATTTCTGAATCTCAACTTCTACTGTCCCACCAACAATTAGTATGAGTAGTAGTTGCTAATTTTAATTTCCTGCTACTGCAAACATTTAACTTGATAAAAACAGAAAAGATACTTATCAATGTTTGTTTCCATCTGTCAAAATTCAGAGAGATGCGGGGAATTGTTCCAAGCCTGGCCATAAAGACTTATGACTTATGTACAGAATGTAACGCACACTTAATACCTTCATCTTAGGCATCTGGCAGAAGAGGCCAACTTCAAGGTTCCTGAATTATAACAATAGTCTAAATTCTGTGCTTTCAAGCCCTGCTGATTGTCCAATACCTGTGAACTGAAGTCCTTACTTCTACTCACACTGAAACAAATAGGGATGCACGGGATGAAAGCCAGGGTAGAATCTGGCCCAATATTTTTGATCACTTAGAATCATAGAATATCAGGGTTGGAAGGGACCCCAGAAGGTCATCTAGTCCAACCCGCTGCTCGAAGCAGGACCAATTCCCAGTTAAACCCACTTGTATATTCAAAGTGGGTGTTGAACTCTCTTCTGCTTTTCCCTTCTCTAGGATGAGATATCTGGTAACTTGAGGAAACCTGAACTTAGGATGCTCTCCGGGCAGGTGTAAAATTGCAGGGAGCAGGTTGCATTTGTACAGGAGCCTGTATTTGATGCATGACACGACTGCAGTCTGAGACTTCAGGCAGGTATTAGAGTAATTTCTAAGTTATTCTAATTTCATCATGAGTGAGCTGGTCAGTTCTGTGCTTTACATTGTTTTCTTAGCCATTTCCTTATGGAGCATTCTTAATGGGACAGGTTTCAGAGTAACAGCCGTGTTAGTCTGTATTCGCAAAAAGAAAAGGAGGACTTGTGGCACCTTAGAGACTAACCAATTTATTTGAGCATAAGCTTTCGTGAGCTACATCGGTTGCATCCAATGAAGTGAGCTGTAGCTCACAAAAGCTTATGCTCAAATAAATTGGTTATTCTCTAAGGTGCCACAAGTACTCCTGTTCTTTTTGCTTAATGGGACAGGAGCTGAATAGGGAAGGCCACCAGCTGAAGTTGGAAATGGGTTGAAAAATCAAATTCTACCCACCAGGCACACCCATGTGCAGAGTCCAGCAGAGGTGTGAGGGAGCCTCCCCAGAAAATTCTCTTGACTGCACTTCATTTTTTTTAAATATCTATCTCTCACACACACACACACACGCAGATACCTTGAGTGTGCTGCTTTGTGGGAATATTATCTCTACAGTGGCACTGGAGGTATAATTGCCAGCTTTGGTAGACTTACACACACGTGTTTTGATCGAGGTAGCACATGGAAAATAGTAGTGTGACCACAGTGGCCCACTAGCCACCCGAATACATACCAAGGGTCTCAGATGGGATTGTACTCAGGCAGCTGGCCAATGCCTCCACCCACACTGCTGCAGCCATGCTGCTTTTTTAGGATGGTCACTCACTCAGATTAACTATATTCTGTCTGCCCAAATCTCCGCTCTTACAGTACAATTTTTGCCTTTTAATAAATCTCTTCAGTTCACCTTCATTTATCAATGGATTTATTTTCTGTAGTCTCGCCATGTTAAAATAGGCCATCCCTTCCCCCCTCACCAACACACACACATTCCTGCGCCACCAGTACCAAAAAATGACAGAGGGATTGGTCCAAGGATGTGCCTCTGGCTTCCAAACGCCAACTTATTTCCATCACTATGGCTCATGAACAGAGCCGTGTAGTCTAGTGCTCTAAGAGCCAGGAATTCTTCGGGTATGTCTACACTGCTAAAATAAAACCCACCACAGCGAGTCTTAGAGCCCGAGCTCCTGGCCAAGTGACTCAAGCTCTGCAAGTCCGAGTCTGTAGACCCACTCTCTGAGACTCCTTGCTTTGAGCCCATCGCTCTGGTTCTGAGAGTGTCAAGTGGCCTGCCTCAGTTCTTACATAGCCACTTCATGGGACTTCTACAAATTTAACTAGCTAATGTTTAGTAAGTACCAGATATTTGATGTCAGCTCAGTTTTAAACAGAAATAGCTTGTCGCTTATTAAAAAATAACTACGACAAATGTCTAAGTATTTGCATTTTTTTTAAGTGAGCTAATATTTGGCACTTAGTCTAGTAAAAACAACTAAACTAAATAAATGTCAACTTATTAGTTCACTTTTTAAAAAGACAGTGTGATGAAGCGGGACTGTTCTTAATGTTTCCTCTGAATATTGTGGGGTGCCTCAGTTTCCCCTATGCAGTTCTTAAGTATCTAGGTGGTGGGATAAGGGTGTATGATCGTTGCAAAGCCCTAGAGGGCAGGTGTGTGCAGGGGTCTGGACACAGAGAATGGCCAACACCCTGTTTCCTGGCAACTGATGGCCTGGCCCTTCCCCCCTGCAAGGTGAGAGCTAAAGGGTTGGAGAACAAAGGAATCCGGTGACCTCCTAGCCTGGGAAAGAGACAAAGCCCAGAGGAGGAGAGGCTGGAGAGAGTTTCAGTTTGGGGCTGGCTGGGGAAGAAGAGTGAAGTGCAGACATGGTTGTCTGGCTCACTGCCCCTCAAAATGGACCCAGCTGAAGGGTCCTGTTCTCTGCACCTACAAGCTCTGTTTTCGACTATGTTCCTGTCGTCTAATAAACCTTCTGTTTTACTGGCTGGCTGAGAGTCACGTCTGACTGCGGAGTTGGGGTGCAGGACTTTCTGGCTTCCCCAGGAGCTCGCCTGGGCGGACTGGCTGTGGGAAGCGCACGGAGGGGCAGAGAATGCTGAATGCTCCAAGGTCAGACCCAGGAAGGTGGAAGTTGTGTAAGCTGTGTGTGCTGAAGACAGTCTGCTCACAGAAAGGAGACTTCCCCAGAGTCCTGACTGGCTTCATAGGAAGCAGTTCCAGAGCATCACCCGGGGACTCCGTGACAGACAGTCATTCTTGTTTAATTTATTTTTGGAGTATCTTCAGGCAATGGAATTTTTCTCTTGATTACAGCTGTGGTGATCCCATCAACTAGCTGATATTAAAGAGGAAGACTAGAAGGTTGCAGTGAACGCTGATTCTGGGATAAACATGGGAACAACTTTCAATATATAGATACCCACCTTTGTGTCAGCACCATATAGTACAGAAATACCTAGTCTCCAATTCTCCATTGCAAGTGGAGTGTGAATGCTAGTGTTACACTCACTTTGCATTATGTAAATGACTGCACAAGATACAGGGCAACAATGAATAGGTCCCTAGCTTGTGGTAATAGGTGGCAGAAGCTTCCCATTGCACTAATCACCAGGAGACATCTTTCTGCTAGGAGGAGAGGAGCTCACGATGGCATAGGTTAAGTTTTACAATAATGGTATGAATTAGTAGGCAATTCCATGAGCACATCACTAACAGAAGTGGTGGATATTGTAAGGGCCTCATCCAGCTCCCATTGACTTGTATGGGAGTGGAGGGGGGACAGATGGAAAGTCATGTTATCCCTGCTGGGGGGCGGGGGGGAAGGGCCCACAAATCTGTATCAGAGAATGTGGTTGTCCAATTGCTACTGTGCTGCAGTGGGTTTTCCACTGTGCTGTGCCTTCCCTGCAATGTGGAGTGATGTTTTCAAGGACACTGAACGAGAAGCATCTTTCACTCACCTGTTGCTGTTGTTTGATGTCAGGGAGTGGGCTGCACAGATGTTAATTCTTTGTTCTTTTCTTTCTTCTCCTATGTGTCTTCAGCAGCTGTCATGTTGCATGCTCTGGCTCCTTGATACTAGCTGGCAGCTGGCATCTTGGGTAGCTCCGCTTTGAGCTTTCGCGAAATCCTCATTAGCTGAAATGAAGTGGTGAGTTGGCATGACCTTCACAGTGTAACAAACTTCTGGGACAACACTGGAGCCTGAAGATTTTAATCTCGTATGGTTTTATCCAGATAATCTGGGGGGTGTTTTAAACCGGACATTCTTCTAACTCAGTGGTTCTCAACTAGGGGTACATGTGCCCCTAGAGGTACTCAGTTCTTCCAGGGCATACATCAACCCATCAAGATATTTGCCCAGTTTTATAAGAGGCTACATAAAAAGCACTAGCGAAGTCAGTACAAACAAAAATTTCATACAGACAATGACTTGTTCATACTATTCTATATACTATGCACTGAAATGTAATATATTTATATTCCAATTGATTTTAGAATTACATGGTAAAAATGAGAACGTAAGCAATTTGTCAGTAATGTGTGTGCTGTGACACACTTGTATTTTTGTGTCTGATTTTGTAAGCAACTAGTTTTTAAGTGAGGTGAAACTTGGGGGTACAAGACAAATCAGCCTCCTGAAGGGGGTACAGAAGTCTGGAAAGGTTGAGAACCACTGTTCTAACTCAATGTTTAGGGGTCTCTGCCCAGCATAATAGGGTAGATGGAAGATGTCAGGGAGAGGAGCATGGCTTAAATTTAGGCCTAATAATCATGCATTTCCAGGCTCTAATCCAGGTGTTGACAGAGTGGCCATGGATAGCAGGTCACTTATTTTCCCTACCTCCGTTTCCCTGTCTGTAAAATGGGGAACATTGCCATGGGACTGCAAAGATTCCATATTATTTTTTAGAAATCCCCTCAAATCACCTATCAGTTATTACTTGCCTCCCTACAGGCTATAGCTCCTCTCAATGCAGGGTTGGCTGGAAGCATTGTGCTAGCACCCAGCCATCCTGTGCTGCTGTTTGCCTGTTACTGGGCTACGGGTCACCCTGATTCCGGTGCTGTGAAGGACATAGGGCTGATCTAGTGTAACATATCATACTGTATGTGAGCTGGTTATTGCAGTAATTACTGTATGGCTACTTTGGGTTATTGGAACATTTGCTGTATGCAGGGGTTGATTTAGCTTAATAGCAGGACTATTACGAAATGAGGTAGAAGGCAATAAAATGGATCCAGAGAAGCAACCTTCCAGTAAACATTGTAAATATTAAGACAGGGTGCCTGAATTATTAGCTGGGAAGATGCTACTTCTAGACACAGCCAAGTTACAGGATGTGCTTTGCCAATGGTGGGAATAAACAGCTCAAAAGCACCAGACACAAGTAAAAAGCCTCCCTGAGCAGAGGCAGGCAGCTGTCAGGGAGTTGTTTGTGAAGAACAGACTGACACAATCCCACAATTAGGGGTTGGAAGGAGTTTGGCCTTCCCAAGCTTCCCGGGAGATGGCTTTGCTCTGGTTGCTGTGGCTAATCAATACTTTGGTTTCAGAAGGCTGCCTGGGCACCGTAGTCGCCACTGAGCATGGGCTCCCAAAGGGGAGACTTGCAGGTGATGAACCCAGTCAGGCCAGCTGGGTAAGCAAGGTTGAATCAGAGATTGTTCTAGCCAGGACCTGGTGTAAAGGTGGGAGAATCATAGGATTGTCCCCCAGGAAAGATGGAGGTATGAGACTGCAAGTGTGGTCAGCAGTGCAGCTGGCTTGTAACCCTAACAACACATACAGTCATCAATCACGCTGCTTTTTCAATGTGCCTCAATCCTGACCAGGGAGGGGCATTCAAAGCCCAAAGGCTGTGGGGCCCTGACTTCTCAGTTGAGACTTCCAGCAAAGGGGGCCCTGCATAAGGTTCTGGTTGTTAAATTATTACTGCAAGCAGTAAATCACAGAGGACATTTATTGCTGCTGATGTCCTGTTCTTGTGTTTGAAGTCAGCACTCTGCAAGCTGTCCTGTTACTTGAAGATCAGTTCTTGAAACTGAAAATCTGAAGTCTTTGCTCTCCCACTTCGATCACACCAGTATCTCAGGTGTTGACATATCAACAAGTGGCTTGTAAGTGCAACCTAGTTATCCACAGACAGCCTGTCACAATATTCAGCAATACCCTAACCAGCTTCCACAGCTCCTTTACTGCAGCAACAAAAATGCTAGTAAAGCCATGCTTCTCAAGGTAAAAAAATAGATTTCTACAACCTCACAGGGGCGCTATAAGCAGCTTGTCCATGAAACATTTATACAGCAATTAAGAAGGAAGTGAGATTACAGTGAATTACCTTTCATTAAAATGAATAACTTAGTTATATGCACTGGATAATTTATTTCCCTGCAAGAATCAAAACAGAGAGAACAGAAATCTTTAAATGCTGAACAGAGCTGGCTGAAAGGTTTTGACCAACACATTTTCCTGTTATAAAATGCAATTACATCAAAATCACCATTTTCTGCAGGAAAATATTGACTTCAGTGCCTTTTTATTTTTTTCACAGAAAAATTTAAAAAAAACTTTCAAAATGAAAAGTTTAAATGAAAGTTTTTGAATCAACATTTCTGGAGTGAAAAGGGTGGGGAGAGAATTACAACACTGGAAAACTGAAATGTTTTAGTTTCCAAAAAACAAAATGGCATTAACTATAAACAAAACAAATGTCACAAGTAATTGATTCCTTGGCTTTTTTCATATACTGTACATAGATATTTGCCCGCTTATCTCATAATGCATATGCACAGTCTATAATTACAAAATCACATTTTTCCAACAGACTCCTCATGCAGTGCTTAGATTGGATGCACAAAGGGAAGAATTAAGGGTGCATGGGCAATAAATCTGCTTTTCCCATCTTTTGAGTGCTTGATTTTGCTACCTATATAACGTTTGTCTTCTTACTTTATGCCTTACTGTAATGCCTAGGAATCCCAGTCATGGACCAGGTCCCCATTGTGCTAGGAGCTGTACAAACAGAACAAAAAGATGGTCTCTGCCCCCAAAGAGCTTACAATGCTATTCAGCAGCCCAATCCTCCTGGTATGTGCTACATGAGAGATGCAACGCTGTCTAGTGGTGTTAGACTACAGCATTCCTGAGTTCTAATACTGATTCTGCTGCTGACTTACTGTGTGACTTTGGGCAAGTCGCTTCCCCTCTCCGTGCCTCAGTTTCCCCACAAGTAAAATTGGGATAATACTGCTTCACTCAACGGAGTTGTAAGTTTGTATCACATTTTGAGGCCCATCAGTGAAAGAGAATGTTTGGTTAGTGACACTTATGTGCACAGCAGACTGATGCTCTAGTTAGAGTTTAAGGGTAAATTGGCCCCAATGATTCACTGAAGCAAAACCTAGTGGAGAGAGCACTGGACTGGGACTAAGGAGAACTGGGTTCCATTCCAGCTCTGCTACTGGCCTGCTGAGTGACCGTGGGCAGGTCATTTTCCTTCCCTGTGCCTCAGCTTCCCCAGCAGTACAATGGGAATAATGATCTCAAACTCCTTTGTAAAGCACTTTGAGCACTACCGATGAAAAACACAAGGTAAGAGCTAGGGATTATTAATTAATATTACTGAATGACCTCATGCCCCCTTTTGATTTGGTTATTGGGATTTGATTTTTAGTGTTCGCCACTAAACACTCTAAGTGACAGCTCAACCAACATGCAAGTAAAACCCAAAAGCCTGTCCAGCATTGTAAAAAAAGACAGGGTTAATGATCATGAGACCCCCCACAACTCCCAACTCAGCCATCACTTTAGCAAACACAGAAATCCAAGAGGGGAGTCAATGCAAGCGACTGGGGGTGTCCAGAAGGAAGTAATGTCACAAATTGGCAAGATGACAACTGCATTCATCAGTGCAAACAAACGTTCGTCATTGAAGATCTACAATTTAAAGGTCAAACCCTGAAGCTTCAATGCCAACGTTGTTTCCATTTAACAACTAGAATTGAAAGCTGGAAATCCCCCCCTTGCGCCAAAATTAGACAGTTGTCTAAAGGCCTTCAAAAGCAAATGCCTCAGGAAAACACTAAGTATTATATTGAATTAATTTATAACAAATGCCGGAGATTGGTCAGAAGGTGAGAAGGATTCAGAGTAGGCTGTTTCACAAAAAACTGTTTCCTCAGTTCACCTTAGTAATTTCATTATAGTCATGGTGACAGATTGTGATGTCAAATTTCTACAGAGAAAGCTGCTGCAGGAGGAAGAAGGAAACTTTGATGTAATCTATGTATCCTCCTTAATAATCACAAATTTCAGCACAACAAATATTCAGAACTGCATTCCACGGGCTTCGAGATGTTTGGTTCTTTAAATTCGTTTTTTAAGCTGAAGCTGTTTATTAAAATTAGTTCGATTCCTATGCAATCAGACTTGGGCTTCACACTGAACTGTATTTGTCAGCCAGGTCATAGGAGCATTCTGTTGATGTACTCGAAAGAGCATCATGCTACAAAACTGGTGCCCCAGAGGGCTTGTGTGTTTGTTTCTCAAGGACTCCAGAACACACTTGCTCAGCTTACAAGTAACAAGCTTTTCTAAACACCAGCCCTTCAGTCTCTATGGCACCCAAGAGCCAAGATGTATCCTTTCTTGATGCTGTATCATAAGCCCCTGAAGGTATAAAATAAAGGCACACCTCTAATGAACCTTAACTCCACCCAAGTACATATCCAATGGGCCAGAGTTAATGATGGTGAGGAAACAAACCAGCTTGACTTTTAGTTCCCAAGCTGAGTTTGCAGGGTTGGCAATTAGAAACTTTGTGTGTGTGTGTGTGTGTAACCTGAGCAAAAGGGTATTGAGAAATGGTTAAAAACAATAAGCACAGACCACGCTGTGATATCGGTGCGCTGCTGACCTCCGTTCACTGAAGCTCATTCATCCCAAATGGCATTGAAAAGCTGCAAAGAATAACCATAAAGCTTGCTATTTATACTCTGAATGACATGTCCGTGTTAATGGATGTAAATACAGGGGGGAAGGGCCTTAAATTCTTTTCATGGTCCTGTAAAAGATGAGGCAGATTATACAGAAAGTAGGGAAGAGCAAACATTGCTAAGGTAGGTTTCAGAGTAACAGCCGTGTTAGTCTGTATTCGCAAAAAGAAAAGGAGTACTTGTGGCACCTAAGAGACTAACCAATTTATTTGAGCATAAGCTTTCGTGAGCTACAGCTCACTTCATCGGATGCATACTGTGGAAACTGCAGAAGACATTACATACACAGAGACCATGAAACAATACCTCCTCCCACCCCACTCTCCTGCTGGTAATAGCTTATCTAAAGTGATCACTCTCCTTACAATGTGTATGATAATCAAGTTGGGCCATTTCCAGCACAAATCCAGGTTTTCTCACCCCTCCCTTCCAAAAACCACACACACAAACTCACTCTCCTGCTGGTAATAGCTTATCCAAAGTGACCACTCTCCCTACAATGTGCATGATAATCAAGGTGGGCCATTTCCAGCACAAATCCAGGTTTTCTCACTCCCCCCCCCCCCCACTCCCATACACACACAAACTCACTCTCCTGCTGGTAACAGCCCATCCAAAGCGACCACTCTCCCTACAATGTGCACGATAATCAAGGTGGGCCATTTCCAGCACAAATCCAGGTCTTCTCACCCCCCACCCCCACACACACACAAACTCACTCTCCTGCTGGTAATAGCTCATCCAAACTGACCACTCTCCTTACAATGTGTATGATAATCAAGGTGGGCCATTTCCAGCATAAATCCAAGTTTAACCAGAACGTCTTGGGGTGGGGGGGTAGGAAAAAACAAGGGGAAATAGGTTACCTTGCATAATGATTTAGCCACTCCCAGTCTCTATTTAAGCCTAAATTAATAGTATCCAATTTGCAAATGAATTCCAATTCAGCTAAGGTACATTTTCTTCCCTTTACCACCTAGGTATCCGACAATAGCTTCATGATCATCTCTGTTCTTTGGTTCACGTCTCAGAGTTCTGCAACTCTCCAAGAGCCGGGTTTTGTTTAATGCAGAACCATTTAGAAAAAATGTTTCCTGCTCTTTGCTTTCTATCAGGCAATGCCACTTTGCAATAGCTGATGAATATGGAATCTCACTGGGGTGCATAACCTAGCCACCCACACCGAGTCTGTTTAGCACAAACTATATCCATTTTTCCTTTGCCAGGTTGCTCCTGCCAAGGTCCCATACTTAGAGGAAATATCACTGCTATTCTGGATGCAGCACGTATTAAAGGGGAACGGTCTGTTCTATGTGTAGTCTTCCTTCTAAGCAGTCTCTCCCCTAATGCTGGCAATATTCCCTACTCCCCCACTGATACTTGCACATATAGGGGAAGTTCCCCATACTCCCCATTCAAGCAGATCCATCCTCAGGCTACACAGCCTGCTACTGCTGGCACAGCATCCGTTGCTGATGCAGCCCAATGGCACAGTCATGGTGATGCAGGCACCAGGGGTGGCAGGTTTGTAGAAATTTTGGTGGTGCCCAGAACCCCCCCATGTCCCCCCCCAAACTCCACCCCCCACCTGCCCAAGGCTCTGGGAGGGGGTTTGGGTGGGGGAGGAGGTCTGGGGTGCAGGCCCTAGGCTGGGGCTTGGGGTGCAGGCTCTGGGAGGGAGTTTGGGGATGGGAGGGGGTGTGGAGGAAGGGGGTGCAGGTTAGGTTCTGGGAGGGGGTGTGGAGGGAGGGGGTGCAGGGGTGAGGGCTGTGAGATATGGGGTGAGGGTTGTGAGGTGTGGCTGCAGATGAGGGGTTTGGGGTGCGGGAGGGGCTCAGGGAGAGAGTAGGCGTGTGGGGGTGAGGGCTCTGTCTGGGGCTGGGGGGTTGGGATGTTAGAGAGACTCAGGGCTGGGGCAGAGAGTTGGAGTGAAGGGGGATGAGGATAAGGATGAGGATGACTGGGGCTGGGGATAAGGTGTTTGGGGTGCTGGAGGGGCTCAGGTAGAGGGTTGAGGGTGTGGTAGGGGGGTGAAAGTTCTGGCTGAGGGTGTGGGCTCTGGGGTGGGGCAGGGCTGGGAATGAGTTTGGGGTGCAGGCAGGCTGCTCCGGGACAGGGGCCAGAGAGGACTCCCCTCCCCCCCCAGCCCTTTCCCTACCAGCAGCAGCGAACTCTGAGGGAGGAGCCCCCCTTTCCCACCCCCCAAGCAGCACACTCACCCCCACCACCGTCATTGCACGTGCTCCTAGGGCCCCTCTCAGGTCCGGGAATCTCCCTCGCCTCCCCCATGGTGGGTGCCGGGAGATGCTGCGTGCACCTCCTCCCATGCTGTTGCCCCTGACTGTAGCCTCACTGGGGGTGAGGGATGGGGCTGCCTCCTTGCCCAGCATGGGGCAGGAGTGGTGACTGCGGGCATAGGGGGGGCCCCCTATGCTGGTGGAGGGTCCCACCGGAAAAGGGAAGGGTCTGAGGTGAAAGGGCAGGCTCAGTCAGTCTGCCCTGGCAGTCGAGTCGGGGACACTAGGACCCTGCGGCAGCTGTTGCTGGAGGGAGGCAGCCAGGGACGCTCTGCTCTGGGGCCCAGGGAGGCAGCAAGCGGGGGCCCGGGGACACACAGGGGAGGGCAGCAGCAGGTGGGCCGGGGGGACACCCAGCCCCAAATATTGGTGGAGCTAGGCCCCTGGGCGCTGAATACTGCTTGTGCCAAGGCACCACGTGGAGATATAACTCGCCGCCTATGGGCACTACCTCTTCTGGCATAACTATCTCAAGGGTAGCAGCATGTACAGTGGGTAGCGCATAGTGCTGGTAATCAGCAGACCTGGGTGCTCTTCCCAATTCTGCCTTTGGTCTATTATGAAACTGGATAAGTCACTTATCTTCTCTGTGCCTCAGTTTCCTCCCCAGATGCACAACTGGCATAACTGTCCTAGCAGGAGTCACCAGCTGGTGCTGTTACATAGAGTTGCACTAGTTTTTTCTTCATGTCTTAGCACTAAAAAGAAAAGGAGGACTTGTGGCACCTTAGAGACTAACCAATTTATTTGAGCATAAGCTTTCGTGAGCTACAGCTCACTTCATTGGATGCATACTGTGGAAAATACAGAAGATGTTCTTATACATACAAACCATGAAAAAATGGGTGTTTACCACTACAAAAGGTTTTCTCTCCCCCCACCCCACTCTCCTGTTGATAATATTTTATCTAAAGTGATTACTCTCCTTACAATGTGTATGATAATCAAGGTGGGCCATTTCCAGCACAAATCCAGGGTTTAACAAGAACGTCTGAGGAACGGGGAGGGGGGGAGGGGGGGACTAATGCACCCCTCTCTGAGGCTCAAGATAACTTATTTATACAGCTAAGCCAAAGCCAATTTAACATAAGAGACAAAAGAAAGCAGAAACTGACAAATATACATACATATCTTATTTGCATACTAACGTTTACCAATCTCCTAGCTCAGTAGGAGCTCTAAGTTAATTAGTTTGAGGACCAACTGTCTCACACTCCTTAATGTTTCTCTTCCTGGCGACTATATTTCAACAAACCCTTCAAGTAGCATTTCTTTAATGAATTATAATTTCAATATAATTCATTCTACTTTCACACTAACTAGAGTCAATTCTTAGAGAAGAGTTGCTTCCTTAGAACGAGGCACTGGTGTTTTGGCTGATATTCCTGAAAGAGGAGGTTGCCTGGGTGCTGTTGGCCCCTCTGTTCCAGGTGTGGTCTATATTGCGTATTTTCTTAACACTGACTCAGCATCATTCATTTCTCTCTCAACAGGAAACGGACCAGCAAATCCCTGAAATATTCTGCACTCAGCAGAGGGGCAACAATACTTGCTCACCTTCATAAAGTGCCTTGTGCTGCTTAGAGAAAAAGGGCTAAGGAATAGTTATTGTATTATTATCCCAAATTCCCCATCCTCAGGGCTGCCATGACCTTCTTTTTCCCTTGTTCTGTTTGTCATCCTGTTTTTGATCTGATGGCCTGCAGGGAGGTGGGAGGGTTTCTTAAACCCAGATCTTTAAGACTGACAGAACCACCAAGCATGGATGCATTTTTTACTCGACATCTTTTAACACCACACAGCAGCGAAGTTGCTCACAAATCAAAGATAAAAAACAAAATAAAAAGAACACAAATGCTTTGAAACAAACCCTAAAAGCTGACCCCTTTAGCTTAAAACTAAAACTGTCTTCAACTCTGAGGAAAGATTGTGGAACAATTTTGTGCAGACAAAATGATGAAATGAACAAAGCAGACATGGAGGTTACCCGGGTAGCAGAAAAGCATGGCCAGTAGTATTAGTGATGTCTACACTGATCCAAATTGCCTCAGATTCGTTAGTCTTTGTATAGCTCATGTTGTTGCTGAGCAATTTCCATTCCACCTGATGATTCTCTGAGTGAAAAAGCACTCTCTTGTGGACTTAAGTGAATTTAGCCTCAGTGAGAGAAGCCTGTATTGGCCTCTGAAATTTTCCATTTATTCAATCAGTGCCTGCCACACGCTGCCCTGCTGATTTGCCAGAACTACAGTTCTCTCTGATCAAATCAGCCCTACGCCTCTGTTTAGACCACCAGTGACTGGGTCAATTAGTCTGGAATACGGTGATTTTGTATCACTGACAGCTGTTCCCTGAGAACTGGACTGAGATCCATCAACTCATTTCACTCAGGCAGTAAGGCTCAAATCTTCAACAGCATTTAGGTATTGATTTCAGTGGGAGACAGGCACCTTCACACCATTGAGGATCTCAGCCCAGATCTACAAAGGAACCTAAGCAGTGCAGTGCTGTGATGAGTATCACGGCACCTAGACAATCACAGGAACACACTGTGATCCAGAAAGCCTCCATTAGCCACCTAGGTTCCCCCTACAATGAATGGGGAGAGATATGTGCCTTAGAATGGGCTCCATAAAACCCAGCACACTAGGTGGTGAATCACTTAAGCTAGCCAATGGGAGATCCTGATGAGAGGGGGGTTGCTAAGTGCTCTAACTATGAGCCATTCTGATATCCCAAAGGCTTGGCCCCACAGCCCCTCCATGAAGGGGATGCTGTGGGGAAACACATGAGCTGTGCTGTGAACCCTATGCACCAGGTAGCAATGCCGCTCAATTTTGTTCCCCCCAACCCCTTTGTGATGAAAGGGCCATGAGGCCAAACATGAGTGGGCAGCCAGTGCTGCTCCTCCTTGCTGCTGCTGCAACAGTATCTAAACCAGACCAGCTGGAGCTCACGTTGGGCCCCCCTCATGAAGTGGACCCCAGGCATGTGCCTAGGTTGCCTATGCCTTAAACTGGCCCAACCAATGGCATATGTAACATGCCTATGGCTGCGGGCTCCATTGCCAGTCTCCTCAGACTTTCAGTCTACCTTCAAATAGTTCGCTGGGATTAACTTTTGCTGTGAGCTGGCAAAATCCATTGTGTGTGCACTCCAGAATGCTGGTTCAATAGAACAGGGGAGGACATTCCTGTGTCACGGGAGAAACCTACCAGCGTGAAAAATAATAAAAATGCACCGTATTTGCTATCTGGTCACCACATATTAAGCTTTCCAAATCAACTGATATTTAACCTGCCAATCTAATATCCTCTAAGCCATACTGACTGCTAAGAATCTATAATATCCTGCTACCCTCAATTATGATTATTGCCTATGAACTGAGATTAGTTCACATCCCTGTTATTTTTGTATTAATGTTAATTATACAAATGTATTGCAGTTATACTGCATTTGTGCCCACTCTCAAAACAGTACAGACTGTTTTCTGTTCAGGGCTGCCAAAATTGTAATTTTAATAAATGTTGTTTTCCCAGCTACCACATAACAAGTCTTAATATTGATAATAAAGGAAACTTCAGTGCCTTATTCTCTTATAGTAAACAACATGATAAAAGGAACTAGCAGTTTAGAACCAAACCAAATATTTACCCCTTCAGTTCCTGTTTATAAGAATATAGAAGATCTCCAATGACTTGAAAGGGGGAACTGAGCAATGTTTTGTAAACTGATGTCTTGTCTTGATAAATGAGAATAATTACTGGCACTCTCTTATCTTGTTGATGAACTCCCCAGAGAGCTCCAGAATTAAATTGTCCTCTAATTGCATCACAGCTGGAGTTCCAACAAGCACCTTAGGAAATCAGCCAGAGAATTGCTTGAGTTTAGCTTCACTACTTCCCACTGAAGATGATTCAGGCTGATTGCCTTCATTCACAAAACCAATGAGCTGAAATCCATTTAAGGTGCCACTGCCTCCCGACTTTTGGAGCTAGAGATCCTGGAAGTCAGAGTCTGATTCCCTAAATGGAAGGAGAAAGCCCCAAAGGTGTCTTACCCTTAGCAGAACATTGCTTCTTACAACCTAACAGTGCCTTGCTCTGAGAGGCACGTCATTCAGCATCTCCTTTTAGCCCCATCTTGCATTAAACAAGCATCTTTCCTTGCTGTTTTCTCAGCACAAACCTTCTATACTTTCTGGGGGTAGTGTCTGAAGATACAAGATTTAATTCTTCTTTTTCCTGCACCAGTGTAAATCAAGGTGAATGGAGTTATACCACTTGCAGATCATTGTAAGAGCAGAATTGGACCTCTGCCTATTATTTATTCAGTGCAATGTAAGTTTAGCAGTAAATTATAGAGCACTGAATTGTCATCTCAGTGAAAGAAGAGTGGAAAAGTATAACATTTGGGCTGTATAATGGCATCTTCTGTTGCAGGAAGGGGTGCTTCTGTAGTGTAACTAGCACCTGGATTGGTTATAGGTGCTTTAAAAATATGAGAGACTAGCTAGGCAGAAATAGGTGTATTCTTAATAAGATTTAGTTCCATGCTAGATGGTACCTGAGTTAGGATAGTTCTAGTGAATGAGCGAAGTGGAGGAATGTGTACTGGCTGAATTGCAATAAGGTTTGTACATTGACAAAAGGGAACTGAATTAAGGTTGCACAAGCAACCTTAACTCTGGCATTTTCTAACTTCTGAGTGCTTGACTTTTTTCAAACCTTAACATACTTTTAATGTATTTTTGTCATAATTTCCTATTTTTTTAAAAAGAAACTGGAAAAGAATAGAAAGTCCATCATGTGGAATCAGAGTGACCTCCAGCTTGAGTCAACAGTAGGATTCAGATCTTTAGCTTCATACCACGGACCAGCATTAGAGCTAACAAAGTCACGGGTAGCAGTAGTAGATTGAAAAGGAGTACTTGTGGCACCTTAGAGACTAACCAATGCTTAGAAGAAGCACACGGGAATCTTTTTCAGGGGAAAAGGCAATACGCTGCATTTACTGAAGATACAACAATTAGCATATACATTCAATCACACCACACACACACTGTCCTGCCAGTCGATGTTATAGTTACCAGTCCAGAGTCCGGATCAATCTAGTGGCCAGCTAGGTTGATCACGGGTAGGTAGGAGCCGGGTTCTGTCGGTCATGACATGATGTTCTGGGGAAGTCTTGGCAAAGTTTCATGGCAAGGCACCCTGTTTATATAGTGATTTTCCTTCATTGAGACCAATGAGTTTTGCACTGTTATGCTATAATCAATTGTTGTTTGATAAGTGCTTGTTTTCTTAAATTGTTTTTCTCATCCTTTATCTTGTTCTTTCATCAAGTCTCTCAGGGAGTTATCCCATGCTGGTTTTGATCACAGCTGTCTTGTCCCCATTGATAGGTGCCTGTCTCATCTTTAAAGTCGTCAATCTGCCTTCCTCTGACACTTCAATAGGGGCGTGTTGCAGCCTCCTGGTGCCTTTGCATCTGTCTCTGGTGCTCCTTAGAACATCTGATTCAGTGAAGGCCTTCACACTTATCTCTTAACACCCATTCCTCATTCACCCACAAAACAGAATTAATTTACACAGAACGTTTTGACAGGAACATCAAATTGCAATGCAGAAGAAAAACAATCATGGCATTCTTTTACCTATTTTAAAATGCTAAGCCTACAACAAAGTGGTGACCCTTACAGATCTGTTACTGCCTTGAAATCAGTCCAGACACAAAGAAATTCTGGCTGATGCATCTCTACCAATGGCTGTTAGACCATTCCTTTCTGCTATTCAAAAAGTGTGGCTGGCAGGATATGGTCAAATCATACATCAATACATTTAATACATGCTACATTATCTTATTATTCTTTATCCTTCTGTCACGGAGTGTGGGGGAGTCCAGGCCCTCCACCCCTCTTCCTGGGATCCACTGAGACTCTCAGCCAGCCAGTAAAACAGAAGGTTTATTGGACAACAGGAACACAGTCCACAACAGAGCTTGTGGGTACAACCAGGACCCCTCAATCACGTCCTTCTGGGGGAGCAGGGAGCTTAGACCCCAGCCCTGGGGTTCCCTGTGTTCCTCCACCCAGCCCCAAACTGAAACTAAACCCCCCCAGCAGGCTCCCTTCTGCAGCCTCTGTTCACATTCCTGGGCAGAGGTGTTACCTCCCCCTCCCCCTCCTGGCTCAGGTGACTGGCTCTCAGGTCTCCCATCCCCAGGGCACATTCCCAGGTCAACACTCCCCCCTCCCTGCTGAGTCACATCGTCACACCTTCATTCTAAATTATACAAAATTCAAACAATAAATCCTACTACTACAACTAGAGGGGAAATGAGAAACACTACCAGTGGGTTTCACAGCTATTTGCTGACAGTAGAGGAACTCAGGACACCTGGGTTCAATGTGAGCTTCTGGAAAGAAGTGTGAACTAGTGGTTTGAGATCCTTTGACCCATGTGCCCTATTCTGCCTCTGCCTTGCTCTGGTACTATCCACACACACACCCATCCTGGCTCCTGCACCTGCTACTCCTGCACAACACCCCCCATCCCCTGCCCTCCTCACCCTCTACACTGCATACTCCCGCTGGTCCCCTTGGCTCCTATTCCCCCAAATATTCCCTGCAACTCACCTCACCGGTTTCCCTTCCCCCCACAACTTCCCACTCCTCCGCATTCCAGGAGCATGGCTCCTTCTTACCATCTGCCTGTGCGTCAGCCTGAGCAGTGGGCAGTTGCCCTGGGTGCCAGCTTTTGAAGAGGCCCCACTTGCTTGGCTGCTCAACCATTTTTTTTTTTTTTTAACTTGGCCGCTTGGAAGGGTGACAAAAAGCGTGGCAAAATATCAAGGGCTGGTCCTGGGGCCGGTGGTGGAGGGAACATTCCCTGTGCAGGAGCGACAGGGTCCCCACTGTCAGTTCCTGTGCTTGGTGCACAGCAGCCACCCCACAGCCAGGAGGAGCAATTGCAGGGAAAGTCCGGCTCAGCCCTTGCAGCCCTGGGCAGCAGCATGCTCAGTGCAAACAGGACCGCCAGAGAATTTAGGTGCCAAAAACTCAAGCAAGTCTCCACTGAGCATGTGTGCACTGAGCGGGGTTTTCCAGAGGCTTATTGCTTAGCCAGATTTGGGGGTGTTTTCACAAAGATGGCACCATAGTGAACCCCTGCCAAATTTCCCATTCCTACTCCAAAGTCAGAGACATAAGAGCATCCCTACAGAACAGTTGTAAGAATGATTTTAACAAGTACAAAGCGTATCCTTCCCTCAGCTTGTACTCCGGAATGGCTGAATCGTTTAGCCAAAACTACCACCTATAATTACACTGTTGTCTGTCTGTACTTCCACAAGTCTGTACGTGTCACTGCTGTCCTTTACTGGCTGTCAGACATCTGGGGGCTTTAGCCTTCAGGGAACACAAATTATAATATCGCTGCACAGGTGTGATTATTGCACAGGGTATTGATGATGTCTTTATTTTGCTGTCCCATTTGATCAGACACGAGAGTCTTTGGCATTATGACAGGTTTCAGAGTAACAGCCGTGTTAGTCTGTATTTGCAAAAAGAAAAGGAGTATTTGTGGCACCTTAGAGACTAACCAATTTATTTGAGCATAAGCTTTCGTGAGAATAGTCTCTAAGGTGCCACAAGTACTCCTTTTCTTTTTGTTATTATGTTTACACTAGCGAGCTGCCAGCATGTTCGGCTTAGTCTTCCTTAAAGCCCTTTTCTGGCCTCTCCCATAGCCCTTAAGTTACAGAAAAGACTTATACAAAAGACAGACTGTACAAAAGCCTGTTTCCCTTCCTGGCAATAGAAACTTTGAAGGGTTCTTAAAGCTGAAGCATCAAGAGCTCTTGCCTCCCTGTGAGCTTTGATTTCCTTTCACAGTATTTCTGAAGCCTGCAGGTAAAGAATGTAAATGGCCTTGCCATAGGCATAAAACCTCACATTATGCACACAAAAGAGGTTAGGTAGCAGGTGATATATCTGGAGGATTAAGCATGAGTAAACCAGCTACCTCGCAGGGTAAAACTTAATGAATCTGCCCATTTCCGAATGGCTGAAACACAGCCATGCTCAGCGCTAACAGCTGGAAGAATTAATGTGTGATACAATGTAATGACTGTCACTCGGTAAACTCACTGGCTGCGCAATACCAATAGGCAACGCTTTAAATCCTTTCTAAATATGCTGCACTATGCATTCAGATAAGCTCCACAGGAGTGAAGCTGCACAGTAAAACACAGCTGATCTGTACTTAATAAGAAAATGGTATTTACTCCTCCAGTGCTAACAGTGTAGATTCATGCCTCATTTTTCTAAAACAATCAGTTGGTATTTAAATAGCATGCATGACTGTAGCTGTTGTATATACTCTAGCTGAAGTTGCAAAAATATCCTCAGTAGCGGATAATTCTCTGATCCATAATAATAGAGAGAGACAAGGTGGGTGAAGGAATTATCTTTTATGGGACCAACTTCTGTTGGTGAGAGAGACAAGCTTTTCACTGACACAGAGCTCTTCCTCAGAGCTTGTCTCTCACCAGCAGAAGTTGATCCAATAAAAGATATTCCGTCACCCACCTTGTCTCTCTAATATCCTGAGACCGACAGGGCTACAGCGACACTGCAATAACATAAGTAGCTATTCATGCACAATGAACTGCTGAGAGCTTTCTAAACAGTGCTGAGACAACGCAATCCCATTGCCAGAGAAAATTAGCACTTTGCACATTCAGTTCCACATTTGCAAAGATATTTAGGCACTGAGAGATGCAGATATGTGCCTAGTGGAAATTTCAAAGGTGGTTAATCAGGTGCTAGTGAACCAATGGGAGTCAGGCACCTAACCTGATTAGGTGTGTTTGAAATTTCCACTAGGCACCTAAATTGCTTTGAAAATCTGCCCCATGGTTCCTGTGCTAATCGAATCATGTGCTTCAGGCCATAAATTGATCATCGCAGAGGTTAGGAAGGACTTCTCCAGATTTGTTTTCCTGGTAGCTTTGCTGCTACTAAGCTCTGTGTCAGCACCCTGACACACCAGCTTGTCTGCCGTGCCGGCAAACTCTTCAGGTCTCTGCCAGCCCAAATCTTGCCTTGCAGTTTCCAAGCTCCTCAGAGATGTCTCCCTGAAGTGACCAGTCCCTCTCACTGGGCATTCACAGAAGCTATTAAGTTTGCTGTCTTCAAAGAGACTGTTAATACAGTTTGCTCCATCCACTGTTAATACACAAGCCTCCAGTCGTCTCGGACTTTCCCTGGCACTGGGCTGGGGCACAATTCAGCAGCTACTATTGTGACTGAGCAGTCCTCTTTAGGATCCCCTCTGCTCACCCAGCATGGGGAGAGGGCTAGAAAAGATGCCCTAAACCTAGGCTGTCTCATACACTCCTGGCCATAGGCGCCAACTTCCCCTCTGCCCGGTGGGTGCTCGACCCCCCTCACACCTGGCCCCGCCCCTGGCCCCATCTCTTACTGCCCCTGCACCATCCTCACCCCACCCGCATTCCACTCCTTCCCCAAAGTCCCCGCCCCACTCCGCCTTTTCCCACCCCCATTCCACCCGCTTCCTCCAAAGTCCCCGCCCCTGCCCTGCCTCTTCTCCGCCTCCTCCCCTGAGCGTGCTGCATCCCCGCTCCTCCCCCTCCCTCCTGGCAAGTGCTAAGTGCAGCCAAACAGCTGTTAGGCGGCCGGGGGGGAGGGGGCAGGAAGCGCTGGGAGGCAGGCAGAGGAGCGGGGACACAGCGCACACAGGGGAGGAGGAGGTGGGGCAGGGAGTGAGGGGATCTTGGCTGCCTGTGGGTGCAGAACACCTGCTAATTTTTCCCCATGGGTGCTCCAGCCCTGGAGCACCCATGGAGTCAGCACCTATGCTCCTGGCTGGATTACCGTGTCCAGTGGGATCACTCTGCCTGCGGTTGAAGCTATAAAAAGACAGTGACTTTTGCTACATGGAATGTTCGCACCCTGACGGATAACAAAGATAATGTACGCCCGGAAAGAAGAACTGCTATCGTCGCCAGAAAACTTGGGAGATATAACTTCAACGTCGCTGCCCTGAGGGAGGCAAGGTGCCCAGATGAAGGTCAACTGAGAGAAGAAGGTGGAGGCTACACCTTTTCCTGGAAAGGAAAATCTGCAAAGGACAGGCGCATTCATGGTGTCGGTTTTGCAATTAGGAATAAGTTTGGCAGTCAGCTTACAGAATTTCTCGTATGAATCAATGAACAGAAAGAACTTTCTCCCAGAAAGCCGCTGGCCTGCCACAAAATGTCTGTACTTACTGCAGGTGAATTTACAGTTCCAGGACCCATATGTAAACCCATGGTAGAGATCATCCTTGAATCCAGGGATCCTGGAATTGAGGGATTGCCAATCAATTACACAGCCCTGAGATGGTTTGTAATAAAACAAGAAGAAGTTTATTAACAAAGAACATAGATTTAAGTGACAGTAAGAAAGAATAAAAAAGAGCTATGGTCACAAACAAAACACACTTTTCAGTGACTAAAATTTAATTTTAGCAACCTACAATCTTTGCCTGAGCAGTTTTCTTACTTACATCAAGTTACCAGCATCTCTTGCCTTTCAGGTCAAGAGGATCCAGGTTTCATAGGCTCAGAGAGTGCTGTGCTTTATCATCCCCTCTGTGATGGACAACTAAAGTATCCTTTTTGCTCCCCTTCTAAGTCCACTGTATCTGCCTCAAGACCCAGAAAGGCTTCCTGGGGTGCAGATTCTGTTCCCCCACCATGATTTTTAAATGGTTTTCTCCCCCACTAGTTTAGCTCGATGGCTTTGTCCATCTTGTATGTAAATATACTTTCATTGTTCTCTACCGGTAACCAAGCCAGTCAGACAAGCAAATACATATTCCTTTGTCTAGGGCTATGCCTCCCGAACATATTTTAAGGCCATATATCCAGCACACCTCTATCACGTTTTGTATACAATCTGTACAGCCATCACAATGATTTTCAGGACCAGTGTGCCACCAGTTTACATATGATACCATACATGACACCTTTTAGACACAGAGCATGCCCAAGTGCATTGGGAAAAAGAGGGTGTCAGGCCTGATGTGGGTTACCGTATGGCGGGTCCTTTGCCAGTTGGCATCGAGGAGCACCTAGGGTTACCCCCTACTGATTTTAGTTTCTGTAGAAAACTCCTGTAACTCCCCCATAGGGCCAGTATATAATCCCTAGCTCATAAAGGTACACATAACATAATACAATAGCTTCTGGAGATTCCAGGTGTCTCAAATGTGTGCCACACAGAGCACAATCAGCTACATGCATTATAGCAGAGGGGAATACTAGACTCAGCGCAATGGCTAGATGGAATGTTTGAATATCAGAGATTTCCTCAGTGACAGATTGCATATTCAGTGTATTTAGAAACTATGTAAAGTGTTGCTTATTTGCATTATAGAACCAGTGAGCAAACTGTTATTATTGAATCTATCCAGCTTTAAACCCGTCAGCTGATAACATGCATTGCTGTGACTCTCCCTGAGTCATGTCTCTCTTATAGTAACTGTATGTGAAACAAATTTTTGACACTCAATTGATATTTAATTGAGACTTCAGAGATGTCTGAATCTTGGCAGAGTAACTGCACTGTGGCACCTCAGGATCACATGGATGTAACACCTTCAATCAACAAACAAAATGCTGGGATATGTGACAACGATATTAGTCAGTGTTTCATCACTTCGCCTGGAGACACAACTGCTCTCATAGAATTCTCCCTGTTGGTGTTCTACTCAATATAGAGTGGTCATCCAATGGAACTACACCTCCCAGAAGCCACTGGAGGTGGGAGTGTGGTTTAGTTGTTAAATGAGAGTCAAGTCTACGTAAAATGAAATCATACAACCTCCCGACAGAATGGATCTCAGAGCCCCTCAGTCATCATTCAACTGATATTCCGCTCAAGACCAGTGGGCCATCCTGGAGCTAAGGGAAGTGAGTAAAGCATTGAACTCCACCAGCTACTCCCACTCTATGTTCCAGGCTGGTAGCCCTTCCTCTATACTCTTAGAATGGGGGTGGGAAAACATTAACTCTCTTCCCATTGTTCTTTGGGGAGTGGAGAGAACAATACACTCTCTTTTTTTCTTCTCACTGGCCTCTCACCACTGAGGCACCTCCAGCTGGCTGTCCGGGGAATTAGCTCTGCACCCTTTTCTGGTGGTGTCTCGCCCGATATCACCTCTGTTCCTGGACCCACATCACTCCCAGGACCATGGAGTCCTCTTCAGGGACACCCCCCTCCAGCTGTGCCACATGCTACATTCCCCCACTTCTGGGGGGACCTGCAGTTCACAGTCTTGCCACTTCCTTCAGTAGCTCCAGCACCCTCTTTACCCTTGCATCAGGGCCTCAGTCTGCAGATCCCTGCAACCTGCCAGGAGCTGTCTTTAGCAACCTGGGTCTCTGCCTGCAGCACTGCTCTGCCCAGGGTGCTTCCTGCCTTCTGGTGCAAGGCAGCCACTCCTCCTCCCTTCTTAAGCTCCAGGGAGTGACTGGCTCTGCTCTGTTCTGCAGCCCTTCTTATATGGGCCAGCCCAGCCCTGACTGGCTGCTCCTATAAGCCCATCTGTGATTGGCTGCCTCCTGCACAACCTCCTTAGGGCTGCTTTTAATCCCTTTTCTTCACAGGGAGGGAAGATAGATGCAGCCAGTGGCTCATCTCCATGGGTCTTGAAAGAGAAGAGTTGATATGGTCCCTAGCTGGAAGGATGGGAGAAGACACCGGCCCCTTTTGCTGCTTGTCCAGGCCACTGGGGCTTGGAAAATAAAGTTTCTTCCTAGCTACCAACTCTCCCCCCCCCCCCCCCATGCTGTTGTAAGCAGAGGAGTTAAAAGGTCTCTGCTTCTCCCCAGCCTAGGCACTGAGGGAAATGGAGTAAAGACCCCAGACCTCTCCCTGCACCTCAG
Organism: Lepidochelys olivacea; assembly: GCF_965140295.1. Classification (NCBI taxonomy): domain Eukaryota; kingdom Metazoa; phylum Chordata; order Testudines; family Cheloniidae; genus Lepidochelys; species Lepidochelys olivacea. The sequence continues at coordinate 19,151,233 of NC_140424.1, forward strand.
CAGAGACCCCACCCCAACCTAAAGGGAACTGTGGGGAGAAAAATTTAGGTCAGGCCCTCTACCTCCCCACATCCTACCCTATTCCCTCCCTCCAGCAGGCCCCAGACTTAACATACATGCTTGCCATTAATCTATTTACTAGGGAGGGCCTAGCGCCCTTTTATCACTGCAGCACCATCTCCCAGGGCCATTAGAGGGCCACTCCCTACACTCCATGGGGCTAGCCAGTAGGCCCCACGCCCAAATCCATGTAAGTGTCTTCAGAGATTGGGTCACTTGTCTGCTGTGCTATCATGAAGCCCACTGCACAGGTTCTTTAAAAATCTGGTGCTAAGATGTCTCCTGGTACCCTGGGCTTTGAGACCTACAAGGTAGAAGTTGGTACAGCTCTTGATTTAGAGATATTGAGCTGCACTGAGCTGCGATAACATTTTACAGCCGTGTTCAGTGGGGGTGGAAAGGCTGGGTTTGCCATATGACCAGAGATAAGAAGAAATGGCATTTTCTCCCCCATTTTAGTACCTCCTCTGCTTGTGCTTCATCGCCTCTGAACAATCCTTCCCCAGCCCTTTATTCAGATCACTCCTTTTCCTGTATAAAAGAACAAAAAGCCCAAATCTTTCAATAGGCTATTCATCTGCATTGTTTCAGGTGTTTTCTTCCTAGGAGCTGCTCCTGACAGAGTGAAATTTACCTTTAACTTCTCCTATTCATTCCAGAACAGAAAGAAACCTGTTATATAGACAAATTTCTCACTGCAGGAATGTTAATTCTCTGTACAAGTGTCTCTAAACTTAAAGAGCTGCTGACATCTCATGGCAAACTTTAAAAATCCCTCTGCTTAGAAACAACTTTCTTGTATAACAGCAGCCACCACATGTGCTGGGCCCCTCCGTGGAGACATTAAGATTAAGACCCAAAGCTGCAGATCCATCGAACTATGGTTATATTGACTCTGTTGTATGGCAGTGAACCACAAGTGGTGAGGTAGGCCAAAGAGTGGCAGATTGGCATTTTCCTTTTTTGTCATCTTCATCAGCTGTTCCATGTTAAGTGTTAGGACAAGATCAGCAATGAGGATATTTTTAACTAACTGAACCTACCCATCACTCCATTAGCAATGGTTCAGTTTCAGCAGCTTTCTAGGTACTTTCTAGGTGACATATTATTAGGATAGAAGACAAAAGAACTACTAAGCACATTTCTTAATGCTGCTACATGCCCAGCGATATCATGGGTGCCAAAGCTTCAGTGGCACTATAAGATAGACAACGATGGTCATTGAACATCTCGCTAGACCATCTTAAAGATGTAGCTAGAGATTGATCTGCATGGAACTCGATCTGTGAGGAGGCTACGTCTCTTTGAGATTTGCCTTGAGGATGTTTAGAAACCATTTTTCTAAGCCCTGGTCTACACTAGGACTTTAGGTCGAATTTAGCAGCGTTAAATCGATTTAAACCTGCACCCGTCCACACAGTGAAGCCCTTTATTTCGACTTAAAGGGCTCTTAAAATCGATTTCCTTACTCCACCCCTGACAAGTGGATTAGCGCTTAAATCGACGTTCCCGGCTCGAATTTGGGGTACTGTGGACACAATTCGATGGTATTGGCCTCCGGGAGCTATCCCAGAGTGCTCCATTGTGACCGCTCTGGACAGCACTCTCAACTCAGATGCACTGGCCAGGTAGACAGGAAAAGAACCGCAAACTTTTGAATCTCATTTCCTGTTTGGCCAGCGTGGCAAGCTGCAGGTGACCATGCAGAGCTCATCAACACAGGTGACCATGATGGAGTCCCAGAATCGCAAAAGAGCTCCAGCATGGACCGAACGGGAGGTACGGGATCTGATCGCTGTTTGGGGAGAGGAATCCGTGCTATCAGAACTCCGTTCCAGTTTTCGAAATGCCAAAACCTTTGTGAAAATCTCCCAGGGCATGAAGGACAGAGGCCATAACAGGGACCCAAAGCAGTGCCGCGTGAAACTGAAGGAGCTGAGGCAAGCCTACCAGAAAACCAGAGAGGCGAACAGCCGCTCTGGGTCAGAGCCCCAAACATGCCGCTTCTATGATGAGCTGCATGCCATTTTAGGGGGTTCAGCCACCACTACCCCAGCCATGTTGTTTGACTCCTTCAATGGAGATGGAGGCAATACGGAAGCAGGTTTTGGGGACGAAGAAGATGAGGAGGAGGAGGAGGTTGTAGATAGCTCACAGCAAGCAAGCGGAGAAACCGGTTTTCCCGACAGCCAGGAACTGTTTCTCACCCTAGACCTGGAGCCAGTACCCCCCGAACCCACCCAAGGCTTCCTCCTGGACCCAGCAGACAGAGAAGGGACCTCTGGTGAGTGTACCTTTTAAAATGCTATATATGGGTTAAAAGCAAGCATGTGAAAGGATTACTTTGCCCTGGCATTTGCGGTTCTCCTAGATGTAGTCCTAAAGCCTTTGCAAAAGGTTTCTGGGGAGGGCAGCCTTATTTCGTCCTTCATGGTAGGACACTTTACCACTCCAGGCCAGTAACACGTACTCGGGAATCACTGTAGAACAAAGCATTGCAGTGTATGTTTGCTGGCATTCAACCAAAATCCGTTCTTTATCTCTCTGTGTTATCCTCAGGAGAGTGAGATATAATTCATGGTCACCTGGTTGAAATAGAGTGCTTTTCTTCAGGGGACACTCAGAGGAGCCCATTCCTGCTGGGCTGTTTGCCTGTGGCTAAACAGAAATGTTCCCCGCTGTTAGCCACAGGGAGGGGGGAAGGTTGAGGGGGTAGTCACGCGGTGGGAGGAGGCAAAATGCGACCTTGTAACGAAAGCACATGTGCTATGTATGTAATGTTAACAGCAAGGTTTACCCTGAAAGAGTGCAGCGACTGTTTTATAAAATGTGTCTTTTTAAATACCGCTGTCCCTTTTTTTTTCTCCACCAGCTGCATGTGTTTCAATGATCACAGGTGTCACGGTTCCTCCCCCACTCTGAACTCTAGGGTACAGATGTGGGGACCTGCATGAAAAACCTCCTAAGCTTATCTTTACCAGCTTAGGTCAAAACTTCCCCAAGGTACAAAATATTACACCTTGGACTGGCCGCTACCACCACCAAACTAATACTGGTTACTGGGGAAGAGCTGTTTGGACGCGTCCTTCCCCGCAAAATACTTCCCAAAACCTTGCACCCCACTTCCTGGACAAGGTTTGGTAAAAAGCCTCACCAATTTGCCTAGGTGACTACAGACCCAGACCCTTGGATCTTAAGAACACTGAACAATCCTCCCAACACTTGCACCCCCCCTTTCCTGGGAAATGTTGGATAAAAAGCCTCACCAATTTGCATAGGTGACCACAGACCCAAACCCTTGGATCTGAGAACAATGAAAAAGCATTCAGTGTTTTACAAGAAGACTTTTAATAAAAAATAGAAGTAAATAGAAATAAAGAAATCCCCCCTGTAAAATCAGGATGGTAGATATCTTACAGGGTAATTAGATTCAAAACATAGAGAACCCCTCTAGGCAAAACCTTAAGTTACAAAAAAGATACACAGACAGAAATAGTTATTCTATTCAGCACAATTCTTTTCTCAGCCATTTCAAGAAATCATAATCTAACACATACCTAGCTAGATTACTTACTAAAAGTTCTAAGACTCCATTCCTGTTCTGTCCCTGGCCAAGACGACTACAGACAGACACAGACCCTTTGTTTCTCTCCCTCCTCCCAGCTTTTGAAAGTATCTTGTCTCCTCATTGGTCATTTTGGTCAGGTGCCAGCGAGGTTACCTTTAGCTTCTTAACCCTTTACAGGTGAGAGGAGCTTTCCCTTGGCCAGGAGGGATTTCAAAGGGGTTTACCCTTCCCTTTATTATTTATGACAACAGGATCTTCTCCTTCCCAGAGGCTAGTGAAGCTTAGAAAGAAAAAAAAACGCACTCGCGATGAAATGTTCTCCGAGCTCATGCTGTCCTCCCACACTGACAGAGCACAGACGAATGCGTGGAGGCAAATAATGTCAGAGTGCAGGAAAGCACAAAATGACTGGGAGGAGAGGTGGAGGGCTGAAGAGAGTAAGTGGCGGGCTGAAGAGAGTAAGTGGCGGGCTGAAGACAGGGCTGAAGCTCAAATGTGGCGGCAGCGTGATGAGAGGAGGCAGGATTCAATGCTGAGGCTGCTGCAGGACCAAACCAGTATGCTCCAGTGTATGGTTGAGCTGCAGCAAAGGCAGCTGGAGCACAGACTGCCACTGCTGCCCCTCTGTAACCAACCGCCCTCCTCCCCAAGTTCCATAGCCTCCACACCCAGACGCCCAAGAACGCGGTGGGGGGGCCTCCGGCCAACCAGCCACTCCACCACAGAGGATTGCCCAAAAAAAAGAAGGCTGTCATTCAATAAATTTTAAAGTTGTAAACTTTTAAAGTGCTGTGCTTAAAGTGCTGTGTGGCATTTTCCTTCCCTCCTCCACCACCCCTCCTGGGATACCTTGGTAGTCATCTCCCTATTTGTGTGATGAATGAATAACGAATGCATGACTGTGAAGCAGCAATGACTTTATTGCCTCTGCAAGCGGTGATTAAAGGGAGGAGGGGAGGGTGGTTAGCTTACAGGGAAGTAGAGTGAACCAAGGGGCGGGGGGTTTCATCAAGGAGAAACAAACAGAACTTTCACACCGTAGCCTGGCCAGTCATGAAACTGGTTTTCAAAGCTTCTCTGATGCGTACCGCGCCCTCCTGTGCTCTTCTAACCGCCCTGGTGTCTGGCTGCGCGTAACCAGCAGCTAGGCGATTTGCCTCAGCCTCCCACCCCGCCATAAACGTCTCCCCCTTACTCTCACAGATATTGTGGAGCACACAGCAAGCAGTAATAACAGTGGGAATATTGGTTTCGCTGAGGTCTAAGCAAGTCAGTAAACTGCGCCAGCGCGCCTTTAAACGTCCAAATGCACATTCTACCACCATTCTGCACTTGCTCAGCCTGTAGTTGAACAGCTCCTGACTACTGTCCAGGCTGCCTGTGTACGGCTTCATGAGCCATGGCATTAAGGGGTAGGCTGGGTCCCCAAGGATACATATAGGCATTTCAACATCCCCAACAGTTATTTTCTGGTCTGGGAATAAAGTCCCTTCCTGCAGCTTTTGAAACAGACCAGAGTTCCTGAAGATGCGAGCATCATGGACCTTTCCCGGCCATCCCACGTTGATGTTGGTGAAACGTCCCTTGTGATCCACCAGAGCTTGCAGCACTATCGAAAAGTACCCCTTGCGGTTTATGTACTCGGCGGCTTGGTGCTCCGGTGCCAAGATAGGGATATGGGTTCCGTCTATAGCCCCACCACAGTTAGGGAATCCCATTGCAGCAAAGCCATCCACTATGACCTGCACATTTCCCAGGGTCACTACCCTTGATATCAGCAGACCTTTGATTGCGTGAGCTACTTGCATAACAGCAGCCCCCACAGTAGATTTGCCCACTCCAAATTGATTCCCAACTGACCGGTAGCTGTCTGGCGTTGCAAGCTTCCACAGGGCTATCGCCACTCGCTTCTCAACTGTGAGGGCTGCTCTCATCCTGGTATTCATGCGCTTCAGGGCAGGGGAAAGCAAGTCACAAAGTTCCATGAAAGTGCCCTTACGCATGCGAAAGTTTCGCAGCCACTGGGAATCGTCCCAGACCTGCAACACTATGCGGTCCCACCAGTCTGTGCTTGTTTCCCGAGCCCAGAATCGGCGTTCCACAGCATGAACCTGCCCCATTAGCACCATGATGCATGCATTGTCAGGGCCCATGCTTTCAGAGAAATCTGTGTCCATGTCCTGATCACTCACGGGACCGCGCTGACGTCGCCTCCTCACCCGGTATCGCGTTGCCATGTTCTGGTGCTGCATATACTGCTGGATAATGCGTGTGGTGTTTAATGTGCTCCTAATTGCCAAAATGAGCTCAGCGGCCTCCATGCTTGCCTTGGTATGGCGTCCGCACAGAAAAAAGGCGCTGCCGTTTTGTCTGCCGTTGCTCTGATGGAGGGAGGGGCGACTGACGACACGGCTTACAGGGTTGGCTTCAGGGAGCTAAAATCAACAAAGGGTGTGCCTGTACATCAAGGAGTATTTCAGGCAGGACTGCACGGAGGGTTCCAATAAGAAATGGTGCACCTAAGTTATTGTTGTTATTGGAACAAGGAGGTTAGCCTGGCCTCTGATTGATACATGGCTAGATTTACCTCGCTGCACCTTCTCTGTGAGTGACTGCAGTGTGATCTAGACAGCGGAGGAGGCAAATGAGTACAAAACAAATCTGGTCTATTTCTTGTTCTGACCCACTCCATCTATCTTTTACATCTTTGGCTGGCAGCAGACGGTGCAGAAGGACTGCATGCCATCCACATCTCATGGCTGCTTGGCAGAAGATGGTACAGTACGACTGCTAGCCATCTGTTAGCCGACGGCCAAGGATGTTTGGTGAGGTGCCAGCTATGCCCGTTTATACCATCCGTGACTTTAACCGCTAGGACGCACTGTCCCTTCGCAGCGGGCAGCCCGGGCTAGGCTGACGGATGCCCCAAGGTCCTAACCACCCGTGACTTTAACTGCTAGAGCTCAGAGCTCCTTCGCAGCGGGCAGTCAATACTGACTGACAGGTGCCCCAATGGCAGCACTAAGAGCCTCTCCACACCCGTGACTTTAACTGCTAGAGCTCAGAGCTCCTTCGCAGCGGGCAGCCAGGATTGACTGACAGGTGCCCCAAGAGTTTGCCCCGTGGAGGTGGCACAACTCAACGCTAGGCTCTTAGTACTCTCACCTAATGGCCAGGCTTTAGAGCCAAAACGGCTGAGGTTCTTTAATTGTGTTGGCTGCTTTACAGTAAACCAGAGAAAACAAGTCAGGCTTATGCACAAATGGTTACCAAAATTTATTAAGCTAGATTCTAATCATGTGGTTACAAAATTGCTAGTGCCTACTTATTTAAATGTAGAGATGTTACACACACAAACAAGTTACAAAACTGAAGCCACAATCCCAAAGAAAGAAAACAAAGTATAGAGCTCTATTTCAAAATATGTGTACACTAAAGATAGGAGATCAGGTGTGGGTGCTTCTTACCCTCCTTGGATCTCTCGATTCCAGCGGTGCCAAGCCAGGATCGGTCACTCAATTCCGCGGAAAGACGAATAAGGGACAAGGCGTAGGGACCCTCTTAGCTGCAGAAGCCTTGGGAGGCTGTCACTTATCTGACCAGCAGATAGATAGTGAAAGCACTCAAAAATCATGGTGCTATAGGTCCCCTACTTATACCTCTGTACTCCTTTATTCTCTTTCTCCTTTCTTATGCCAAATTGAGGCTGGTCTGTCGGGGTGACGCCAGCTTTTGCAAGAGTAGTTTACACTTGCAAGGGAGAGAAACAATAAGTTTCGACTACTGGACACTTCTTTTATCAGGGTAAATATTTTCCCACCTAGGATGTTGGTGTGTGTGCATCACGCTATTTAGTTGGGGCTAAGAGCCATGTCTGTCACAGGGCCTCTGCCTGCTGTGAGCTTAATCGTATCTGTTCCCAGAGGCACATTGTAGCAGCACACCTGTGCTTTCACAGCTTCAAAGGCTATGCTGGAATATATGTTAAGTGCCCTGTTCCTGCTTCCTCCTGTGTTTCCAGCAATGCTGGTCTGAGGGGGGGGGGGGGGGGGGGCTGGCTGTCTGGCTACATTCCACCCCCTGATGCACCACACTACATCCCAGATTGCAAGGTGGCGGTGATGCCAGCACCTCTTGCCCTCCTTGGGGAAATCTAGAAATACCCAACAACCAAATTAGAGGATGAGGGTTCGCGGAATTGGGTAGGATCCCTTTTTAGCTCTAGGTATCTGATTTGTGTGGAGGAAAGAGCAGTTTGAATCAAACGCTTCATAATACATAAAGTTACACAAAAAACAATTACAATAATTAAAATGGTTAAAACAGTATTCACAACCGAATGTAAAAACGGGGAGAGGGAGAATCCCAAGTGTTGAGCTAACCATTGCATTCATGAGGTTTGTCCATTCTCAGCCACTGCATGTAGTTGTACAAATTCAATTCCCAGTCCATTGGTTGAATCTAGCAAGGTGCACATCCAGCAATTTGTAGCACCAGCAGCTGAGGCGATGGTTTGGATTGCTCCCCGAAGAGGATGTTCTGGTATTGCCAAGGTGACTGGAGCCAACAGAAGGATCATGAGGGCTTGCAGGAACATATCTCTGGTGGGTCGTGTTCTAGCTAAAAAACTTATTTTAAAACCAAAAGCAAAAATTACACCTGCTATTATAAGTAATGGCAAATATATCAACAGTCCATAGTAGTCTCTAGTGATCAAACAGGTCTGCTGCATGGTCCATTTTGCTGACAGGTTAGCTGGCAGGTTGCTCGGAACCATGGGACCATTCCTGCAATAAATCACATGGTCAGCCGGTCTTGGATGCGATCCAAGCCTCTGTAATGGTTATTAGCCTTTTATCAGCATTTAAGGCAGTCCATACACCTTTCTCTTTATATGCGTGCAAAACGCAGGTAAAGGTTCCCAGGGCTGGGTGTTTAATCACAACAGTGTCTCTGGGAGCATACTTGGAACTGTGCAGTGGTGTTTTGGCAGGGGAGATAGCTTTCCCTGTAGGGAAGAATCCCCTGCTGATTGGACTTCCTGTAGGAGTCTGTCTGTTGTTTAATCTCTGCACCACTTCGTCCAGTCTGTCTCCCCATGTGCCATCAGTAGGCTTCAAGTGATTCTTTAGCAACCCATTCCAGCGCTCGACCATGCCATTAGATTGAGGTCGATATGGAAGGTGGAAGGTCCATTGGACTCCATGGTTAAGGGTCCATTCCCTTACAAGTTTATTCTTAAAATGCGAACCATTATCTGATTGGATTTCTTGAGGCATTGGGACAATTGCTGTTAAGCGGTTTAGTCGCATAACTGTGGACAACCCTGTTGCCAATCGGGTTGGATATGCAAAACCAATCCCTGAAACAATTTCTACCCCAGTCAAGATGTATTTCCACCTCTGCCTTGTAGTGGGCAGTGGTCCGACATAGTCGACTTGCCAGGTTGCCCATAGTGTTTTTCCATCTCTTAGCCTGGCAAACCTTTGTCCTTCTACTATATGTTTTCTAGTCTCAGCACAAATAGTGCAGGCTTGCACCAGGTCTCTAGCCTGTCTGTGGGTGATAGGCCACCCCCTGATATGTGCTTGCCGCACTAACTCATCACTTCCTGTGTGTCCTAAATTATCATGTAACCATGAATATAAGCGTTCCCATTCTACTTGTGTGGTAAAGAGCTGGGCAGCTGCATCGGCTAAATCGTTTAACTGTGCAGCTGGGGTATTATTCCTCTGATGAGCTGAGACATGTCCTATAGACAGGGGTTGTTGCAGGGCATGCTGATATAACCACTTCCAGTATTCCAGTCCCCAGACTGGTTTACCTCCTATTTCCCAGTGGTTATTTTTCCAGTTAGTGATCCACTGAGTGGCACCTGCCCATACCGCATAGGAGTCCGTATATACTGCGGTGGCTCCTGCTTCACAGGCCAGTTTAATTGCAGCTAATTCTGCAAGTTGTGCTGACCCATCAATTTCAGCAGTTAGGGGTGCTGCAGAGGTGTCTGCAGGCACTGCTGCAGCTTTTCCCTTCCATTTTCCTTTGACCAGCCTGGCACTGCCATCAGTGAACCATACTCCCTCAGGCTTAGAAGGATCAAATGGGGCAGCATCCTTAATGGGAGACTGCTGTGGAGGCAGGCGGTATTCATCAGGCATTCCTACTTTCCATAGGGATTCCTGAACCATAGTGGGGTTTTGTGCAGTGTCTGCACTCCCTACCCTGTGGTGTATGTAAAGTGCCCATCTTTGGATAGTCATCTTTTGTGCTACACCAGGTGGTAACTCTTTCCCTTCCAATATAGGTTTAATGATTGGAAGAGGAGTGTGAATTGTGATGTCCTTATCCTGAGTTAATTCCTCAGTTTCTCTCAAGGCTGTGTAAGCTGCCAGAAGCACCTTCTCATAAGGTGTGTAGTTAGCCTGTGACCCTTGCCATGACTTGGAACCAAACTGAATTGGTCGTCTGGGAGCACTGTCACTTTCTTGCCAGAGAGCATAAGACATTCCAGTGGCTCCCACAGTTAGGTACAAATGGAATGGGGCTTCAGGATGTATGGGACCCAAAGCCTGATAGGTGTGTATCTCCCCTATCAGTTGCCTGAGGGCTTCCTCATGGGCAGGAGCCCATTCCCAGGCAGCACTTTTCTTTAACAAATTGTACAATGGTCTGGCTATAATGGCAAAGCCAGGTACATGTTTTCTCCAAAACCCCAGGGTTCCCAAAATCTGTCTCAATTGATCTTTACTTTCAGGGGAGGGTGCCTGATTTAGCTCTTGCACAGTGTCATTAGGCACAGACCTCCTACCTCCCATCCATACAGTACCTAAGAATTTTATCTCTTGGGAGGGACCTTGGCATTTCTCAGCTGGTAACTCTAAATTAAGGGCTTCTAGTGCTCCTTTGATTTGATTCATAGCCTCCTGTACCTCTTTTGAGGTTTTCCCACCTATTAAGATGTCATCAATGTATTGCACAGTTTGTACATTGGGTGGCAGGATACGGTCATCTAGGACCTTTGCCAGTGCCCCATGGCAAATAGTGGGTGAGTGTTTAAACCCTTGTGGCATTCGGGTAAAAGTGTATTGTACACCTTTCCAAGTAAAAGCAAATCTTTCCTGGTCAGCTGGTTGCAAAGGGACCATGAAGAACATGTCCTTTACATCTAATACTGCTAGCCAGGGTTTATCCCAGGTTTGTATGGTGTTTACAATATCTGTTATGCTAGGGACTGCTGCAGTTAATGGTCCAGTGTTACTGTTTAGCTTCCTATAGTCTATAGTGAGTCTCCATTTGCCATTTGGTTTCTTGATGGGCCACACAGGAGAATTAAAGCGAGAGTGGGTACGAATTAAAATTCCTCGCTGTTCCAAATCTTTGATCAGGTCAGTAACAGGGCTTATGGCCTCAGCTGGACATTATACTGCTTTATGTTTGTTACTGTTGAGGGCGGGAGAGCAGGTGCGCTGCTCAGTAAGTTTACAGAATAGTGGGGAGGGCTTTCCTCTTCCAGGTGGGTGGCATGAGGAACAGAACTGACTCCAAAAGCCCATCTTTCCCCATTAATCCTTCCCTTCTTTCCTCTTAAAACATCCATGCCCAGTATGTTGGCATTGCCCAAAATCACCTCATATTTTCGGGGCTGATGGTGGGGTTGCAAGGGGATATCCAGTTTTATCTTAACTAATGGGTAAGTTATGGTACTGCCATTTACCCCTGTAACAAGTACCTGCTTTCCGCCAGTAGGTGGCGAGCCCTGAAAACTTTCTCGCTTAATCATGGACCTTTGAGCCCCTGTGTCCATTAAGAAAGGAATAATGTGTTTGTCATTTACAGTTACATGTATCCGGGGGTCTTTTGCTGTTGTTTTCTCCTTTTTGGATTTAAGCTGGTTTATTAGGAGAGGAGATTGACCCCCGCAAGCTAGTTTCCCTGCTCTGGTAACTCTTGCAGTTGCCGCAGCAATGGAGTATACAGGATGTCTGCAGGTGGGGGAGGAGGAGAGAGCTGCAGAGGTGCACCGGGAGTAGCATTAGTTGTCTCCCAGTCAGCTCTTTTAAAGGTGGTTAATAATTTTAGCCGCTCTGTGGGCAGTCCATTTATCACATCTCTGGGATAACCTAAAGCCAGACATTGTCTCCACAACTTGGCTCTAAGCTCCTTTTCCTCCTGGGTTGGCTCTCGCTTGTTTTTATGTCCTTTAGATGGTGCCCCCTTGTTTCCCTGAAGGAAACGCATCTTAGCTTTGCCTGTCAGTGCTCTGATGTCTCCGAATTCTCTAAAGTATGACACCAGAAGGTTTAGCAGTGCCCGAAAGGTACTGTTATGTGCTGCAGCTTCTGATCTAAGGGACAGTGCCATAGCCCTGTGGTTACTCGGAACTCCCTTAAGCAGGGGTCTGAGATCATCTACATCTACCTGACCCTCCCATGGACTTTCATAGGCTAACTCTTGAGGGTTTTGGCCAAGCATGCTAATGACAGCCACAGATAATAGAGCTGTTTTTACCTCATCTATGTTGGTCCAGTGCATTACTGTGGGTTCATCTCGGTCTGCTGGGTAAATTCCTCTTGCCCATCGACAAGCCAGAGACCAAAGTGTTTTAGGGGTGTTCCCCTCTGAATGTTCCAGGAATATTCCTGCACCTAAGTTAAGGCGCTCAGTTTCTTGGGCTGTCAGGCGTATATATCCACCCCCAGTGTCCCAGAGGCGGACCAGCCACTCTATTATACCTTCCTCAGGCTTTTTAGCAAAATCTCCCTGGATTGTTTTTAACTCCATGGGAGTATATTAGTGGGTGGTAATTTTGGTAAAGTGTGTTGGAGCTTTACTCCCTTTTCCCTTTTTACCTCCCTTCTTTGTTTTTGAAGAGGTGGATGGATCATTGTCATCCCCTTCTTCATCCAGCTCTGCCCCACTCAAATTTCCCTCATATTCTTCTGATTTGTGATGTGTGATAGCTGGTCTTAATTTTTCAGAGGGACCTTCCTCCTCAGAGGAGGGGGACTCATCTGCTGAATCCCAAATGTCTCCATCCCATTCCTCAGGGTCTAGCCAGACAGCAGTCTCAACTTTAGCCCGGTTGATTCTGCGTGTTTTAGTCTCCAGCTTTTCCCTTCGTTCTATCCCTTCTTTCTCAATTAAGGGAAGTAATCTTTTCTGAAGATGTTCCATATCCCTATTCAGTGTTCTTACTCTGGTATCTAAATTCTGGCATTCCTGGCGCAGTGTGTCCCTTTCCTGTTGTAGCCTATTAAATTCTATTGCCAGACTATGATAATCCTTACAGGCAGCTTGCCAAATGTAAATAAGCAGCCATATACAAGCACCTTTTCCTTTCCCTTTCTTCATCTTGCAGGCAGTTCTCCAGTTACAGAAATGCTGCCAGATCTCTGCTGGTTTTCCCCAATATTTCTCCAGCAGTTCTTTGCTCCACAGAGGATTTCCCCATCCCTCTTGGGTCAAACTTTTCTTTAGCTCAGGGAATTCTGTGGTGTTTATCATGACTGGTTTCATTGTGTTACTGTAGTGCAGCCTATATCACAGTCCCTGTTCGGGCGCCAAATCTGTTAGCCGACGGCCAAGGATGTTTGGTGAGGTGCCAGCTATGCCCGTTTATACCATCCGTGACTTTAACCGCTAGGACGCACTGTCCCTTCGCAGCGGGCAGCCCAGGCTAGGCTGACGGATGCCCCAAGGTCCTAACCACCCGTGACTTTAACTGCTAGAGCTCAGAGCTCCTTCGCAGCGGGCAGTCAATACTGACTGACAGGTGCCCTAATGGCAGCACTAAGAGCCTCTCCACACCCGTGACTTTAACTGCTAGAGCTCAGAGCTCCTTCGCAGCGGGCAGCCAGGATTGACTGACAGGTGCCCCACGAGTTTGCCCCGTGGAGGTGGCACAACTCAACGCTAGGCTCTTAGTACTCTCACCTAATGGCCAGGCTTTAGAGCCAAAACGGCTGAGGTTCTTTAATTGTGTTGGCTGCTTTACAGTAAACCAGAGAAAACAAGTCAGGCTTATGCACAAATGGTTACCAAAATTTATTAAGCTAGATTCTAATCATGTGGTTACAAAATTGCTAGTGCCTACTTATTTAAATGTAGAGATGTTACACACACAAACAAGTTACAAAACTGAAGCCACAATCCCAAAGAAAGAAAACAAAGTATAGAGCTCTATTTCAAAATATGTGTACACTAAAGATAGGAGATCAGGTGTGGGTGCTTCTTACCCTCCTTGGATCTCTCGATTCCAGCGGTGCCAAGCCAGGATCGGTCACTCAATTCCGCGGAAAGACGAATAAGGGACAAGGCGTAGGGACCCTCTTAGCTGCAGAAGCCTTGGGAGGCTGTCACTTATCTGACCAGCAGATAGATAGTGAAAGCACTCAAAAATCATGGTGCTATAGGTCCCCTACTTATACCTCTGTACTCCTTTATTCTCTTTCTCCTTTCTTATGCCAAATTGAGGCTGGTCTGTCGGGGTGACGCCAGCTTTTGCAAGAGTAGTTTACACTTGCAAGGGAGAGAAACAATAAGTTTCGACTACTGGACATTTCTTTTATCAGGGTAAATATTTTCCCACCTAGGATGTTGGTGTGTGTGCATCACGCTATTTAGTTGGGGCTAAGAGCCATGTCTGTCACAGGGCCTCTGCCTGCTGTGAGCTTAATCGTATCTGTTCCCAGAGGCACATTGTAGCAGCACACCTGTGCTTTCACAGCTTCAAAGGCTATGCTGGAATATATGTTAAGTGCCCTGTTCCTGCTTCCTCCTGTGTTTCCAGCAATGCTGGTCTGAGGGCGGGGGGGGCTGGCTGTCTGGCTACACCATCTTCATCTCTTGCCTGCCTGGCATAAGATGGTACAATACGACTGCTAGCAATCCTCATCTCTTGCCTGCCTGGCAGAAGATGGTACAGTACGACTGCTAGCAGTCCGTATCGCCTGCCCGCTCACCATAAGACGGTTCAATAGGACTGCAGGACTAAAGAGAATGACCTGGTCAAGTCACTCCAAATTTAGTCCCTGCGCCCATGTCTGCCCAGGCGCTCCCAGCCGACGTGGCCAGGAGCACCTCGGACACGACGAGGACGACTACCAGTCGTATTGCACCGTCTGCTGCCAGAAGGCAATGGGTTGCTGCTACTGTGCAGCAAAGCCGTACCGCGTCTGCCAGCACCCAGGAGACATAGGGTGACGGTTACCTGAGCGGGCTCCATGCTTGCCGTGGTATGGCGTCTGCACAGGTAACTCAGGAAAAAAGGCGCGAAATGATTGTCTGCCCTTGCTTTCACGGGGGGAGGGAGGGAATGGGGGCCTGACGATATGTACCCAGAACCACCCGCGACAATCTTTTAGCCCCATCAGGCATTGGGATCTCAACCCAGAATTCCAATGGGCAGCGGAGACTGCGGGAACTGTGGGATAGCTACCCACAGTGCAACGCTCCGGAAGTCGACGCTTGCCTCGGTACTGTGGAAGCGCTCCGCCGAGTTAATGCACTTAATGCACTTAGAGCATTTTCTGTGGGGACACACACACTCGAATATATAAAACCGATTTCTAAAAAACCGACTTCTATAAATTCGACCTAGTTTCGTAGTGTAGACATACCCTTATATATATATATATATATACAGAGAGAGAGAGAGTCTATATTTCTCATTCCTTGCTCCTTATCCTATAAATGCTACTGCTCCTGTGACAAACAAAAGCACCTCTTGAATGTATCTGTTGAATAAAAGCCCATCAGATATTTTGTGCTCTAGTTTCAGAGTAACAGCCGTGTTAGTCTGTATTCGCAAAAAGAAAAGGAGTACTTGTGGCACCTTAAAGACTAACCAATTTATTTGAGCATGAGCTTTCGTGAGCTACAGCTCACTTCAGCGGATGCATACCGTGGAAACTGCAGCAGATATTATATACATACAGAGATCATGAAATACCTCCTCCCACCCCACTGTCCTGCCGGTAATAGCTTATCTAAAGTGATCATCAAGTTGGGCCATTTCCAGCACAAATCCAGGTTTTCTCACCCTCCACCCCCCCACACAAATTCACTCTCCTGCTGGTAATAGCCCATCCAGAGTGACAACTCTCTTCACAATGTGCATGATAATCAAGGTGGGCCATTTCCTGCACAAATCCAGGTTCTCTCACCCCCTCACCCCCCTCCAAAAACCACACATACAAACTCACTCTCCTGCTGGTAATAGCTCATCCAAAATGACCACTCTCCCTACAATGTGCATGGTAATCAAGGTGGGCCATGTCCAGCACAAATCCAGGCTCTCTCACCCCCCTCCTTCCCCCCCTCCCCCCGGGGACACACACACACACACACACACACACACACAAACTCACTCTCCTGCTGGCAATAGCTCATCCAAACTGACCACTCTCCAAGTTTAAATCCAAGTTTAACCAGAACGTCTGGGGGGGGGGGGAACAAGGGGAAATAGGCTACCTTGCATAATGACTTAGCCACTCCCAGTCTCTATTTAAGCCTAAATTAATAGTATCCAATTTGCAAATGAATTCCAATTCAGCAGTTTCTCGCTGGAGTCTGGATTTGAAGTTTTTTTGTTTTAAGATAGCGACCTTCATGTCTGTGATTGCGTGACCAGAGAGATTGAAGTGTTCTCCGACTGGTTTATGAATGTTATAATTCTTGACATCTGATTTGTGTCCATTTATTCTTTTACGTAGAGACTGTCCAGTTTGACCAATGTAAATGGCAGAGGGGCATTGCTGGCACATGATGGCATATATCACATTGGTGGATGTGCAGGTGAACGAGCCTCTGATAGTGTGGCTGATGTTATTAGGCCCTGTGATGGTGTCCCCTGAATAGATATGTGGGCACAGTTGGCAACGGGCTTTGTTGCAAGGATAAGTTCCTGGGTTAGTGGTTCTGTTGTGTGATATGCGGTTGTTGGTGAGTATTTGCTTCAGGTTGCGGGGCTGTCTGTAGGCAAGGACTGGCCTGTCTCCCAAGATTTGTGAGAGTGTTGGGTCATCCTTTAGGATAGGTTGTAGATCCTTAATAATGCGTTGGAGGGGTTTTAGTTGGGGGCTGAAGGTGACGGCTAGTGGCGTTCTGTTATTTTCTTTGTTAGGCCTGTCCTGTAGTAGGTAACTTCTGGGAACTCTTCTGGCTCTATCAATCTGTTTCTTCACTTCCACAGGTGGGTATTGTAGTTGTAAGAAAGCTTGACAGAGATCTTGTAGGTGTTTGTCTCTGTCTGAGGGGTTGGAGCAAATGCGGTTGTATCGCAGAGCTTGGCTGTAGACGATGGATCGTGTGGTGTGGTCAGGGTGAAAGCTGGAGGCATGTAGGTAGGAATAGCGGTCAGTAGGTTTCCGGTATAGGGTGGTGTTTATGTGACCATTGTTTATTAGCACTGTAGTGTCCAGGAAGTGGATCTCTTGTGTGGACTGGACCAGGCTGAGGTTGATGGTGGGATGGAAGTTGTTGAAATCATGGTGGAATTCCTCAAGGGCTTCTTTTCCATGGGTCCAGATGATGAAGATGTCATCAATATAGCGCAAGTAGAGTAGGGGCTTTAGGGGACGAGAGCTGACAGGCTGTCCTGAATGATTACTACTGATTAAATGCCTAAGCATTACATGGTTCCAAGAATGCTAATTAACTTCCCACAGAGTAGCAGTTGGGGGATGTGATCCAATTCATGTCCAAACAGGAAGGGCAGCTAGAGAACTCTTATATAGCTGATGGGGTCTGACTTCTCGTATAGTTCCTTTCATCCAAGACAAACTTTAAGCCTTATAGCACCCCTTTGAGGTAGGTATGGTCCCGATTTTACAAATGGAAACTGAGGAACACCGAAATTAAGTGATTTGCCCAAGGTCACAGAGGATGCATGTGGCCAACCTATGATTAGAAATAAGACCACAAAACCATCTGTCCTCTCCTTATCCCTTCTTAGTCCTCAGAAACATCTAACCTTTGTGTGTTATTTGCTATAAGATAATAAGCCAAATCCTGCTCTGTTACACAAAAGTAACTGACTTAATGCCAAACTTAACCCCTTAGGTTGAGATTCACAAATGTATTTAGTGGCACCTTTGTGGATCTAGGCCTTACTGCACAGTACCCCAGGTAAGGATGGAGGTAAACACTATCCCACTGTGTTTCATGGATGGAGACACAAGGAGGTGAAGTCACCAATCAGGCTGGCTGAGTGTAACCTACTCTCCAGGGGTGTTGAGAAGCTTAATTTCTTCCCATTTGTGAAGTCCTCACATGTTCTGGTGAAGGATGCTGCGCCCATAAATAAACATTTTCAACAAAAAAGCCCATGGTGTCTGTCATTTGTTAGCCAGCTGTTCAAATCGCACCCATATCAATGAGGATTGAAAACTGTTTCCTGATAGTCTGCATAACATCTCTGTTTCCTACTGGAAGGCTTTTTCCACTAAAGAATCTCCCACAACCAAGTGACATGCTTACAAACCTGCCATGCTCCTTTCCTCAGGCACTGGGCAGGATTGGACGGCGCAAGAGGAGGGTTGTTGTACTCTGTTAGGCAGGATTTGTTTTGCTATTGTATAGTTAATTTCTTGAAGTGGAGGGAGCAATCCACCATTCCCCCTTACTATGACAGCTAATCTATGTGATGGGAGACAAACTAATAGTGAGGGCCCTTACTGAGACTAGGAAAGGAAGGCCAAGGTATGAATGGCCCATAGGAAATGAACTACTCTCCTATCCCTTAGAAGCAAGCCCTGGTCATCAGGTTGAACAGGCACATTGGCGGGGAAAGCTTGCACTAGTACTTCCAGAACGTCTCTTCTGCAGAAGAACAGAGGACCTCGCTCTCCAGAGCTATAAAACAGGCTCATTTGACAGGCCCTAAATACACTTTAAATCAAAGGAAAGCAGTAGACATCATGAGAAGAAATACAAATGACTATTCCAAACAAATTGCGGGGAGGGCATGAATTTATCCTGGGAAGTGAGGAAAGACATTTTATGCCCCCAAAGCTTTATGGAGCAATATGCCGGACTTTCACATTACATGATCTGATTATACGGCAGAGCAGATTTTGATGTTCTCTTTCTTGCGCGTCATGTACCTCAGAGACTCTGCACTAGCTGCCAGGAAATGAGATCATGATGCTTATGGGGGGTGGGAGGGGAGAAGAAATCAAATATTCCATTTTATAGACAAACTCCAGGGGCTTGTGCTCCAAGCCGTTTTCAATAATAAAATCATCAGTATTTTGACATGAAAATCAGCTAATCTAGTCTCACCCTGGCACCTGCAAGGCTGAAGTGTGGCTTGGTTAAAACTCTGGTCATCTGTAACCTAAAAGGGAAAGGCGTGAATTATAACGCCTATCACTCAAGCCATCTGGTCTCCTGATTTTCATATTGAATTTCTCTAATCCTTTAGAGAGTTGCATTTTTTAAAAAAAAAACAACTTCTTCGTCACTGAATCTTTCACTTTGCTTCAATTCATCCTTGCCAGAACCAGTTCTTCCATGGAACCCCATGTCATGGGCTGGCATGGAGGCATGTGGAAAGGCATTTGCTCCCATTCTGCATTAAGGAGCAGTCAGTAGATGGTGGCACACTGACATGGTAAAATGTAGTAGCTCTATGCATTGTGTGCAGACTCTTATATGGATCTCTTAATCTAGGGAACTCTGGTAACAACCCCATGTAGGCTCAAAAGAAGCATCTAACAGTGCATCAATTCCATCGACCCATTGCAAAAATATAAATTTAAGGGGCACACATGGAGTAAATAATCCATATTGTCCTGTTTACCCTGGTGCCTGGGCTTTTCTAAACAAGTTTGACTCAACTCTAGACATTAACTCAAATTCACGGTTGGTATTAATGATCCTAACTCTACTGACTCCAGTTGAGCTGCAGCTGTATAAGCAAGTGGCCCAAGAATTGATGATTATGATAAATTTATTTTATTTGCTGATGTTTATTCAAGTGCCAAGACCCCTTAGCTGCAGCTTTTCCTGGGAAGAAATCCCCATTGGCAGAAACCTCTGAGAGTGATAGATTCAAACCCATGACACTAAATAATTACAATGCAGAGACATCAGAACAGAAATATCACAAACTGTTCTGCAGATCTCCAGAGACTGCAAACTCCCAAGCAGAAGAGGCAAGAAACAGGATGAAAGTCTGGCTTTTTTGGAAGATTTTGTAAGCTTTTGGAATCCTCTCTCACTGGAGAGGGCTGTTTCATGTTCTCTTTCTTCTTTTCCCCACACTGTGTGTCTCCATGATGCAGCTTGAGATGAGGAGAAAAGTGTAAAAGAGAAAGACGCAGATGATGAAAGGGATATAACAGCAGGTGAGAAGGTTGGGTTTATACACACACCCTAGCTCCCAGGAGTATTGTCAGGTTTGATGGTGTTTTACACTGAGATTTCAAGATACAATGCACTACCCAAGAGCTATTATTACTGCTTCATGATTTCTAGAGTTGGCCCAATGAGTTCATTGTTTCTGAAGCATGGGTTTGATCTGAAACTCATTGAAGTCAAAGGAAAGATTCCCACAGATTTCAATGGGCTTTGAATCAGGTCTAAAGAGTGAGGCTTGCCCAGGAACCATTTATTTAACAAGAGGAAATCCCTTTCTCTCCTCACACATATTAAATGTATTTACCTTGACTTTGCAACAATTAAGTATTAACTACTCCTACAGAGAAAGACTGTGAAAGAGACTTCCCTGTTCTATTCTAGCAGGGATGTCCCTCTAGCAAGGGAAGGTGGAAAATAAACAGGGGCATTGCCTTGCCTGTACTTGAAGCCCTTTAATAATGCAGGATTAGGTTATGCAGGATTAGGTTACGCAGGGAAGTAAGAGTACTGACCCAGCTTCCAAATGGTCAGAGAAGAGTTCACACTCTGGAGTGAGTTAATTCCTCAGTGGGAGAGAAATGTGTGGGTGTGGATTCTGGACACAGTTTCCTAGATTGTTTTCAGAGTAGCAGCCGTGTTAGTCTGTATTCGCAAAAAGAAAAGGAGGACTTGTGGCACCTTAGAGACTAACCAATTTATTAGAGCATAAGCTTTCGTGAGCTACAGCTCACTTCCTCAGATGCATATCGTATGCATATGCATATTGTTTTGTTCACTTGAGCAAAGATGGATCAAGCAGCAAAAGCAGCAGTGTCTACCCAAGGTATTCTGCTTCCAGAACGCCAGCTTACTACCAGGGAGTTCAAGTTTCCAGATCAAACCTGCTTCTTTGCCTGGCACTGCAATTCACACAGTTTGGAGCAGAGACCTGTTAATGGTTTGGCACAGATTGCTCTCTATACACAGATGTACTGTGTAACAGAAAGCCTCTCCAACAGCCGGTATTTTGCCTCCCTTGCATCACCCTGGGTGGCAAAAGAGGTTGATTGATGCCTTTCAATGTACTGTCCTGAATCTAGAGGGGGTTTTCCAAATCTCACTGTAATGGTGTTTGGGAGGGGTGTTGAGCCTCTACAGGAAATGGCTTGAGGTTATTACTATTAGTAGTATCATGGTTGTGCCTAAGGCCCTGAATGAAATTAGGTCCCCATCCTGCTAGGCAGATAGTAAGAGTGAATCCCTTTGCACAATCTAAATAGACAAGTCAGATAAAGGAAATATTTTCATCCCCATTTTACCCATTGGGAACTGAGGTAGAGAGATCAAGTGACTTGCCCAAGGTTCGATAGGGAGCCCATGGCAGAAGTACAATCAAACCCAGATCTCCTGAGTCCCAGTCCAGTGCCTTAACCTAAGAACATCAGTCCTTTCACAGGCTGGCTCTATTCTTTGAAATTCTTCACATCACTATAACCTCTGCCCAAAGGGCATGAAAGCTATACTCTCCATCAATGGCAGTGGGGTGAGATCTGTTTTCATACGCTCCAATACAAGGACAAGATCCTACAAACACCTACAACTAAGCCATAGTACTTATTGCCCCATGTGGTCTGAGTCAGACTATATACAGCTGTAAGCGCTGTGCTCAGCTCTAAGGATTGACATGCTCTACACATGGTAGTACACCCTATAGGCCAGATACACAGCTGGTGTACACCCATGTAACTCCTTGGACTTCAACAGAGCTACACCAGTTTGCACCAGCTGAGAATCTGACCTTATTCTCATCTATTTCTACTCTAAAGCTACAAAGCACTTACAAGGTTGAGTATTTTGAGTTTTGAGCCTACAGGTTCAGGGCTGAGAGATGGATCTGGGGAGCCTCAGCTGGCAGCGTGTGCTCAGGGATCTCGCCAGCGCAGCCTCTGGACATCTCTGAAGATGTCTCGAATGCCTTTGACCCTTGCTCTGTCTGAGCTCTCAGCACAAACCGAGCATTTTTAATTTCCCAGGTATTGCGTGTGGTGATTGGCTAATTTGTCGGTGCAATACGTTCACTTCCTGTTAAATCAGAAACTAACAGATGGGTCTCAAGACCAGCCTTTAAGCTCTGAGATGACACAAGAACATGAATGGGGGAGGGGATTCGTCCTTCCACCCACTGCTCCTTTAGAGCTTGTGGAGTCCCACCTGTCTGAAACCTAGGCATGAAAATCCTCCAAGATGCTCTCTCCAGCAAAGCAGAATTACAAAGTCCTTAGCCTGTGGCGCCCGGTGGGAGTTATGTCCTGGCAGGTGGAAGATTCAGGCTTGATACACCTTGAGTCAAGATATGTCACTGCCTCTGCTGAGACAGATAGCCTGCAGCTACAGCAGCATTTTTCAGCTGACCAGATAAGGGAACAACTTTGCTGGATCTGAAAGAAACCATCCAATCCTCCTCATTCAGAAGGCTGGAGGGTGCACTGCAGAGCTTAAATAAACATAAGACACCAACATTTAAAGTGTGTGTGGTGGGGGGAGAGGGGGAAATGGCAAATGACACAACCCCTTATCCTAGGCATGTCATTCATCCTAAATATGAATCAAAACCAACAGGATCCTACTTAAAAAATGGCCATGGCGTTCAAGCCCCAACCCAGGAGTGATTCCTCTTTTCTAGCCGTGAAGCCTGTCAGACCTGAATGGAGGAATCAAAGCCTGTTTCCACTTTACAAAGGCTGTGGCCTTCAACTTCCCAAATTACACACACTCGCCTGCCGCCCTTAGATAATGCAGTAGCAGCTATTAGCTGAGTAATCCAGTGCTGTTACAGAAATGACCTGGGCCATGACTGCTCATTCCTTACCCATCGTGTACATCACTGCTACTCTTTTCCAAATGAATAGATTAGTTAGTTAGGATGTTCTAATAAGTAGGCTCTAAGTACCTGAAAAAATCATTACCTCTCAAAACGGACGATCAATAAAATGGAAGGTCAAGTTAGAGTTTAAGCAAAAAGAAAAGGAGGACTCGTGGCACCTTAGAGACTAACCAATTTATTTGAGCATAAGCTTTCGTGAGCTACAGCTCATTTCATCGGATGCATGCAGTGGAAAATACAGTGGGGAGATTTATATACACAGAGAACATGAAACAATGTGTGTTACCATACACACTGTAATGAGAGTGATCAGGTAAGGTGAGCTATTACCAGCAGGAGAGCGGGGAGGATAATAGCTCACATTACGTGATTACTCTGGTTACAGTGTGTATGGTAACACCCATTGTTTCATGTTCTCTGTGTATATAAATCTCCCCACTGTATTTTCCCCTGAATGCATCCGATGAAGTGAGCTGTAGCTCACGAAAGCTTATGCTCAAATAAATTCGTTAGTCTCTAAGGTGCCACGAGTCCTCCTTTTCTTTTTGCAGATAGACTAACATGGCTGCTATTCTGAAAACTTACAGTTCAAGATGATTTTAACTGCACTGTATTTTTGTGCAAGACCCAAGTACCTCAGTAGGAGAAGGTTAATAAATACAATAAAATAATAAATTAATATATATTACTAATATTCTATATTTTAATGGTTTTAAGAGATTACAAATAAAATCCGTGGGATTTCTTAGATTTAAAGTCCAGAAGAGACCATTAGGTCTGACCTCCTGTATAACATAGCCTACAGAATTTCACCAAGTTATTCCTCTATTGAGCCTAATAACTTATCCTTTAGTCAAACACATCTTCCAGAAAGGCATCTACAGTCCTCATTTATAGATTTCAAGAGACAGAAAATCCACCACTTGCCTGGGTAGCTTGTTCCAATAGTTAACGACTCTGACTGTTATGTTCCTTAATTTGTGCCTTGTTTAAAGCAACAAGTGCAAACCTTCTTCATTTCTCTCTCCCGCACAGTCCCACTCGTTACACTGATTAGTCAAGTCACTCTCACACATGGTGGGCCCACTCCTGCAAAGTGCTGAGTACCGTCAACTCCCACTGGTGTGCAGGAGTTAAACCCACAAGAGAAGACATGCATGTTTTTCCAAGGACCAGGTATTCCTCTGCTGTGGAATGACCGCAGAGAGCAAACTGCTCTTTATAAAAGCTTAAATAGGAATGCCCTGCGATCTGTGTGAGGCCTCCCACATGTTTCCCAGAACAAGTGTCTTGGGGATTCATTAGTGCTCAGCGTTGCTCAATTAAATATTCTTCCACTGAAACAAAAATATATCAAGAAAGCAGAAGCTTATTAACCACACTTTCAAGTTCTCTTTTTAGAACTAAATGTTGCTGCTGGGTCGTTAACACACCCTGGGCTGCAATCTCTGATCTCCCTAGCATGTGAAAAGAGAGGAGAATGTGGGGGCAAGAGGGGGAAAGCGTGTCACGATGCTGGTCTTTACCATCATGTCTGATCATCCAAAAAACCAGATAACGTGGCAGAGGAATGAATAGCTATTCTTTCCTATTTTGGCCATGTGTGCTGAAGAATGAAAGAATGGTGCCAAAGCAAAGACGACAGGTTCAACACAGAAAGGATCGCAAAAGTTTTATGCAATCTACTATTTGAGACGAATCTAGTTATGCCAAATCCTGATCTCCCTGGGGTCTGTGGCAAAACTCCTATTCACTTCAGGGCAACCAGCATTTGGCCTTATAATCAGTCTCTTGAATTCCCAGCTGCTCAGCTGAGCGGCCAGGATGGCATGTAGGCTTGTACAGTGTGGATTCAGACTTTACGGTGGAGAGAATTTCAGTCTCAGTACCTGGATCTAAACTCTTTTGATACTGAAGCTGAACTAGTTAAAGCTAATCCCTGTCCAGCCGAACTGTATTGGAGAATCTGGCTCTCCCCCAGCAGGATGCAAATCACATTTAACCCAGCCACTTTATTCAAGGTAGTTTAAAAGTCTGTATAGCTGTGAAGACACAGACACATATTTGCGGTTGCAGCAGCACAGCCTGATGCTGTGGCTTCTTGTCAGACTGTGTAGCAAATGACAGATGAGAATTCAATCAAATATTTTCATCCGGCCAAATCCTGGTCACATTGAAGTCAATGGGCATTTTGCCACTTTGTAGTAAGCTACAAAACTGAGCCGGGGGTTTTCACTCAAACATTTTCAGTTGTGCTCAAACAACATAAACAAACATGGGCATCATCTCAACAGGCTGGAGATACGGGGCAGTTTTCAAAAGCACAAAGATCAGCTAGGCCTCGAGTTCCCCCCAGAAGTCAGTGGAAATTGGGGGCCTAATTCCCATTTTTGCCTTTTGAAAATCTCCCCTTTAAATATGGATGGCCCAAACCCACACCAGTCTTCAAACCAGGGCCGGAATCCAGACCTCCACTGGTTTTGCAGAACAAAAGTACCCCCTTGCCCATCTCTATTTTCAAAATCGTTTTTTAAGTTTTTCTTATAAACCTCATTCATTCCTTTAGGTAGTTGAGAGTAGCAAGATGAATCAGCTGTCACTTTAAAGCTCAGATTTCAATTTAGCTTGAATACTCCCTTGATATTGAAAGCAGATAGTGAACAAACAAAATATAAACTGCCAACCATTTAAAACAAAATCAGTATGCTCTTTCAGCCTCCTCAGTACTGTCCCTGCTATTGAAGCCTGGCCATCACTGTCAAGGTCTGTCTCTGAATATGCCCAGAATGATAGACACTTACTCGCTGAGAAACATAAGTGCTACCTCTGTCTCAGTTTCTCTCTGTTGCTGTTGCTGTTCACAGGGTGATCTGCTCCAATGCATTTGGCTGACTTAAGGTAAAGCAGCGAGCTGGCACTTGCCAAAGAAGGAAACGCTGGAAAGAAGACAAAAACAGCAATAAAAAAGGGAAAGAAAAGCCCATGAAAGATCCACATCTTGGTCTAAATCTTGCTGTCACTCTTTTTTGGGGGGTTATGGCAGTATATGCCTTTGCTGGTGGCATAGTCACATGTAGAAGTCTTACATATTCAAATCCATTTCTTCATAATTTATTTCTTTGAGCAAGAGAGGGAAAGAGGTTTAGGCTACTCAGCTTCTGTGGGTTTCCACTGCTCCACAACCTGGACCAAGATGTTAATTACTACCGACCCACATATCTCCACAGGCACCACCAATCGTTTCGCCCCTCAGTGCCTTGGTTTACTTCTTACTCACCTTTGCAAAGTCCTTTCAAAGTGAGTGCTAAATATTATTAAGATTTCACTTCTATGCACCCACACACTTATATAATATGAAGCAATGTCCCGCTGGGCTGGCTCTCTGGGGAGCGCTCCAGGGAATCACAGTCATGAAACTTCTTTGTGCCTCCGTGGGCGAGGGCAGCTATACCCAGACTACATGCACACGTATGTTCTCTCATAGGGCTTGTCTACACAGTGGCACAGTGCAGACTACAGGAGTGTGAACTGCACAATGTGCTCATGAGTTGTGCTCTGACTGTCCTGTGTGTAGACCCTGCTGGTGCCTAGTTCGCACCGATGTAATTCTGTTTCAAACTGGACTATGTTAATACGGAGCAGGTAGAATGCAACATGTTAGCGCACTCTACAATTCGCACCCCCGTAGGCTGCATTCCACCACTGTGTACACAATCTCATAGTGCAGACCACTATAGAGTCAAGTCACAGTGAACAATAAACACAACACACACGAGTCACTGTCCAGCAATCTTCCGCCATGCTTTGCATTCTTTACACAGCCTTGAGAAGCACGTCAGACTGCATCCTGTCCAGCCAGCCATTTCATGTCACCACGGGTGTGTGTGTTCCTCCCCGCTCCGCCCCAGCCCCTGACATCAGAACCTGCAACACATACTTTGGCAATACTCTGCTCATCCAACACACAAGTCCTGCAAACTCAAGTTTTCTTCATCTGATCATCTTGATAGTATCAGGTATCACTCCGGTGATCCCGCAAATTTGGCAAATTACCTCCTCGTTAGTCATATGCATAGTATAGCAAACACGCAGCAATCCCCTGTAGTAGTTCAGTTCAAAGGCAGAAAACCTCTTAGGATATGTCTACACAGAAAAAAAAACAAAAATCAAAACCCGTGGCTCAGGCTGCGGGGCTGTTTCATTGCTGTGTAGACTTCCGGAGTCGGGCTGAAGCCTGGTCTCTAGGACCCTGTGGGGTGGGAGGGTCCCAGACTTATATGGACTTAGATGTCACCATTGTCTTTGTCGTTTCATGTGATATCTTTAGAGCTAACTTATCTGCTTCCAGTGCTGCTCTTTCTAGCGCAGGATGGTGGTGACCAATCCCAGTCGTGGCTTTAGCAGTTCAGTTGTGTCATGAATGCATAAAGCTAGGTCAGGCTATGCCCACTGGCTCACAGTATGTTCTTGGGCAAGTCATTACTCCTGGGGGAATTCTGCACCAAAAAATTAAAAATTCTGCACACAATATTTTAAAATTCTGCATATTTTATTTGTCAAAATAACACAATATAATCACGCTGGTTTCAATTATTTTGGTAATTTATTTAAACTACAGTAAAATGGATGGAGAATGGGAGTGGGGAGCATAGGAGGAAATCCCCAAACCCACTCTGTCTAATAGTAGTGTAGCTAGTATTCACCCTTATAGTTATTAGTCAACAAATATATGCAGCCACACGGGGGAATTCCCTAAGAACAATGGGAACAATTCACTAAGCAGGCAGGCTGCTACATTCTGCTTTGTCCAAGGGGACAAAGCCTGCCCGATGCCTACCTCCTCAGAAACACCCCAAAGCCCTGCCCCTCCACACCGAGCGTGCTCCAATAGTGAGCGAGAGAGATACAGTGTCTCTCTCTCACTTGCACAACTGCCCAGCCCTATCCCCTGATCGTGATTTACATCTCTACCAGGTGCCCAAACCAACCTGTCCGCACTGCTGGAGAGGGGCACATGACTGCCCTTGCAGCTTCCCTTTGCTTCCCCATCAGAAGTCATTTTTCTGCAGAGAAGCAAAGAAATCTGTGGGGGCCATGAATCCTGCACACGCGCAATGATGCAGAATTCCCCCAGGAGTAAAGTCATGCCTGCACAGGGATGCTAGAACAATTTGTACAGTGGCGGTGCTGAGAGCCATTGAACCAAACTGCAAACCCTGAATATCAGGAGTGGGCCCATGCGGCCCATCAGACCTTTTAATCTGGCCCTCAGCTTCTGCCGGGGAGCGAGGCTGGGGGCTTGCTCTGCTCCACGCAGCTCCCGGGAAGCAGCCAGCATGACCCCCTTCCAGCTCCTATATAGTACACAGAGGTGTGGCCAGGCAGCTCTGCACACTGCCCCATCCACAGGTGCTGCCCCCGCAGCTCCCATTGGCCACGGTTCCCAGCCAATGGGAGCTGCGGGGGTGGTGCCTGTGGACAGGGCAGTGCATGCAGAACTGCCTGGCCGTGGCTCTGTGTAGGAGCTAGAGTGGGGGACATGCTTCTGGGAGCTGCTTGAACTCAGCACCGCCCAGAGCCTGCACCCCTGAGCCTCCCCCCTGTGTCCCAATCCCCTGCCCCAGCCCGGATCCCCCTCCTGCCTGCTGAACCCCTGAATCCCAGCCTGGAGCACCCTCCTTCACCCCAAACCCCTCATCCCCAGCCCCACCCCAGAGCCCACATCCCCAGCCGGAGCCCTCACCTCCTCCCACACCCCTACTCCCAATTTTGTGAGCATTCATGGCCCATCATACAATTTCCATACCCCGATGTGGCCCTCAGGCCAAAAAGTTTGCCCACTCCTGCTGTATATGATGGAAACCACTTCAAGCCAGAGGGTTCAGCAACTCCCCTAGTTCCAGCACCTATGTGCCTTCACAAGGGGATTAATGATCCTTCCTTTCCTGGTGGTTCTCTTTGTGAAACTAAATACATAAGACCCTGATTCTCCCTTGTGCCAAGATCAACTTGTTGTAGGGGGGGAAGGGGAGAGCAGCAGCCAGGGAGGTGGTTATGCCTATCTCTTTCTCAGCCTGGTCCAACTCCAGTGTAACTTACAGAATCACAGGGCGGGAAGGTACCTCCAGGAGTCACCTGTTCTAGTGCAGCTTCCCACACTGAGGCAGGGGGCAAGGAAACCTAGACCATCCTTGACAGGTGTTTTTCCAACCTGTTCTTAACAACCTCCAATGAGCCAACCAGCCAGGTGAGCTGCTCCACTGCCTCACTATCCTTATAAATAAGAAGAGTTCGCAGATCAGGTTTTTTAAACCCCTTGCCATGTTGTCACTCCTTTCCTCTTCCAGGAAACACTAAACTGACACTAAACTGGGAGGAGTGGTAGATACACTGGAGGGTAGGGACAGGATACAGAGGGACCTAGACAAATTGGAGGATTGGGCCAAAAGAAATCTGATGAGGTTCAGCAAGGGCAAGTGCAGAGTCCTGCACTTAGGACAGAAGAATCCAATGCACCGCTACAGACTAGGGACCGAATGGCTCGGCAGCAGTTCTGCAAAAAAGGACTTAGGGGTTACAGGGGATGAGAAGTTGGATATGAGTCAACAGTGTGCCCTTGTTGCCAAGAAGGCCAATGGCATTTTGGGATGTATAAGTAGGGGCACCGCCAGCAGATCGAGGGACATGATCGTTCCCCTCTATTCGACATTGGTGAGGCCTCATCTGGAGTACTGTGTCCAGTTTTGGGCCCCACACTACAAGAAGGATGTGGAAAAATTGGAAAGAGTCCAGTGGAGGGCAACAAAAATGATTAGGGGACTGGAACACACGACTTATGAGGAGAGGCTGAGGGAACTGGGGATGTTTAGTCTTCAGAAAAGAAGAATGAGGGGGGATTTGATAGCTGCTTTCAACTACCTAAAAGGAGGTTCCAAAGAGGATGGCTCTAGACTGTTCTCAGTGGTAGCAGATGACAGAACAAGGAGTAATGGTCTCAAGTTGCAGTGGGGGAGATTTAGGTTGGATATTAGGAAAAACTTTTTCACTAGGAGGGTGGTGAAACACTGGAATGCATTACCTAGGGAAGTGGTGGAATCTCCTTCCCTAGAAGTTTTTAAGGTCAGGCTTGACAAAGCCCTGGCTGGGATGATTTAGTTGGGGATCAGTCCTGCTTTGAGCAGGGGGTTGGACTAGATGACCTCCTGAGGTCCCTTCCAACCCTGATATTCTATGATTCTATGACTCCAGAGGGACTGCTCTAATGTTCAGTTCCCAGCTGGCAGGGAAGCCCTGTCCCAAGCCCTCTCTCAACAGCCCCTGTGGGGCAGGCCTAGGAACCTCAGATGGCTTCACACCAGGAGGAGTCATTCTCACCTGGCCACTCCATCCGCTCCTTTGCCCACCACAGAGGGGCAGAAGCAGGAGCCGGGTTTGTAAAACACTCTATTAATTATTGCCCAAGGTTTGCCACTGGGCGCCTGGTGGCCTCATTCCCGTGCCCAGAGGAGGAGGCAGCCTGCGATCTGTGCCCCTGGCCCTGCCCATTGCAGGGATCCAAACCACCGAGGGCTGACCCCCTGCCCCTCAGCACCCTTCCTGCCTCCCCCCGGCCCGGCCATTTCGGCCCCGGGGTGACCCGGGCACGCCCAGACACACGCTCCCAGCTCACCCCCATCACGAGCCGAGCGTCCGACGGCCACATCCTCCGCCCCCCCTCCCCCCAGGCGCGGCTGCTGCCGGCAGCTTTCGCAGCCCGGAGTCACTCGCCGCCCGCCCGTCCCCGGCGGCGGCTGGGGGCCGGAGCCAGAGCCCTGCCCCTCGCCAAGTGGCTTGGCCGGCTGGGACTCGCCCCCGGGCTGCAGAGGGCCCCGCTGGGCGCTGGAAGGGGCTCGGAGGCGGCTCCCTGCACCGGAGCCTCCTGTCCCGGCTGAGCAGCTGCGCCGGGGAGCGCGCCAGGCGGGGCGCAGCAGCCCGGGCGATGCCCGCCGCCGGGCGCCCTGCAGCCGGAGGCCGCCTGCCCTGAGCCCCTATGGAGCCCAACCTCACCGCCGGCGGGGCAGGCAACGCGTCCGGCCGGGCGGCGGGCTCGGGCGGCGGCGGCGGCAGCGAGCTGCTCATCGCCTTCGGCGCGGTGCTGTCCTGCATGTGCGTGGCCGGGGTGGCGGGGAACGTGTACACCCTGGCGGTGATGTGCCACTCGGCGCGCGGCGCCGCCCCCATGTACAGCTCCATCGTCAGCCTGGCGCTGGCCGACCTGCTCTACCTCTCCACCATCCCCTTCATCGTCTGCACCTACCTGGCGCAGGACTGGTACTTCGGGGACCTGGGCTGCCGCGTCCTGCTCAGCCTGGACCTGCTCACCATGCACGCCAGCATCTTCACCCTCACCCTCATGTGCGCCGAGCGCTACCTGGCCGTCACCCGGCCCCTGGGCAGCCTCACGCGCTCCCGGGGCTACCGCAAAGCCACGGCCGGCGCCGTGTGGTCCGTCTCCCTGCTGCTCACCCTGCCCATGATGCTGATGGTCACGCTGACCGAGGCGGGCCAGGCCGGGGGCAAGGTGAAGCGGATGTGCGCCCCGACCTGGAGCGCCGACGCCTACCGGACCTACCTGACCGTGCTCTTCAGCACCAGCATCATGGCGCCGGGGGTGATCATCGGCTACCTGTACGCGCGCCTGGCCAGGACCTACCTGGAGTCCCAGAGGAACCCGCCCCACAAGGAGGGCAAGAGGTCCCCCCGGCAGAAGGTGCTGATCATGGTCTTCAGCATCGTGCTGGTCTTCTGGGCTTGCTTCCTGCCCTTCTGGGTCTGGCAGCTGGTGCGCCTCTACCACAGCTCCCTGCAGTTGACTTCTGAGACCCAAAAGTGCATTAACTACCTGGTGACCTGCCTGACCTACAGCAACAGCTGCATCAACCCCTTCCTTTACACCCTGCTCACCAAGAACTACCGGGAGTACCTGCGCAACAGGCACCGCAGCTTCCACCGCTTCACCTCCTCCTTCCGCAAGCGGAGCTCCAACCTGCAGCGCTCCTGGGGAAGGGCCATGTCCTCCAGCAACCAATATGACTACACCTCCGAGTCCCTGGGCATGGCCACGCTGAAGGACAAGTGAGGAGGGAGAGGGGCTCCACACGTGGGAACCAGAGGAATGTCTGTCCAAGGTAAGGCTTAAGGGCCCATAAAGCCAAGGTACCGCGGGGAACTGGCTCTCTGGGTACTTCCTGTACATCTTGGGCAAACTCCTTCCAAGCTTTGTCTAGCTCCCGCTCCGCACTTGTTTTACTTTGGTTCCGTGGTACTGCAATGATGCCCAGGCTCCAGGACTAGAAACCTGGCAGTCTGAAATCTCCCTTGTCCGGTCCATAGTACTGTTAACTGTTCAGAATGTGTCTCAGGAAACTTTGAAAGACCCTTTCCTATTTCATCTTAAACTTGAACTCTCTTTTATACAGTAGAATGTTCTGCACTTTGATCAAACTCTTCTCAGAAGTGGGGAAAGGCTGTATGGGTACATTCATTGTGGCGATGTGGCCAACCCCAGGCATGACAAACTCATGGGCCAAGCCCTCTGGCATCATGAGATTGTCTTAAAAATCAGGTGAAATTGAATGAGAAAACATTTGGGGTTCTTTTTATTGGCCTCCTGGTTGTTGCTGTTGTTGGGTTTTGTTTTTTGTTTTCTTCGTTAGGGATTGGATTTTCAAGCTTTTCTATGTAATCATGAGGGCTAGAAACTTTTTTTTGTTTTTTTTTTGTTTGTTTTTTTTAAAGAAAGCTGGGATTCTCTAACTACCTAACTCCATGAGCCTGGGCTTTTAAAAACCCCCACTAAATATTGTGAGACTCGTGATAAAACGGTGACAGTTGGTGACACAGTTGTGGGGGACATGCATCAGAACAATGTTCATGCCAGAATCTCCTTGCAGTCTGCACCAGTCTCTTTTAAGAGCAAGATGAGGAACTTAATGAATTAAATACCATGCTGGTATTGTTTTCTGATTGTGTGATTCAACAACTAGAAATTGCTCTGCTCCCTTGAGCCTTTCTACTGCATTTTCTAGGGAAAAGAGGGATGATTAGGTCAGAAATCGACATAATAGGCCAAATTAATTACTGATGTAACTCCACAGAAGTCACTTTGGCTCAGTATAAACTACTCATTATTGTTCTTCCACCTAACATCTAATAGCAAACCTTCAGCACACCCATTTCAAAAATATGTTTGTAGCCTTTTTTTTAAAGGGTAAAATCTCAATTCAGACAAGATTATTAAGAAGCAATGGATCATCAATGGTTTTGCCCTCAGTCGACTGATCGCTTCTTCACTCAGCACAAGGGTCTGTAATTATGAGAACCAAAGACACTGATCCTTGGCTGCCACAGTCAGGGCTGATGAGAGGCTGGGAAAGGGGGGACAATTGTACCAGGATCCCAAGCACAGGTCACCCCCCAAAATGTCTAACTGGGATGAAATGGGAGGGGTTGAGGCCCCAGAGAACATGATATACCAGGGCCCCAAATTTCTCTCAGCAGGCCTGCTCCTAGTGTAACATGGAGTGGAGGAGTGGGGACAAAGATAGCTTTAAGCTATCACTGTTTCAGCCTGTACTTTACTGTATCGTGCATACTAGCTAGCTAACTAAAGTGTCATCGAATTATAGCGTTTAAGGCCAGAAGGGACCACTCTAGTCTGACCTCTTGCACATCACAGGCCACCAGCACCACCCAGAGAATAGAAGGGATCAAGGTCCACCAGTGTCTAAGGCTCCTGCCGTGGCAGGGAAATGATTGCCACTCGGATAATCCTGATAAATGACCCATATGCTGCAAAGGAAAGCAAAAAAAACCAAAAACAAAACAAAAAAAAAACCCTAGGTCACTGCCATTCTGACCTGGGGGAAAATTCCTTCACAACCCCATATATGGGGATCAGTAACACCCTGAGCATGTGAGCAACAAGCAGCCAGACAAACACCTGAGTGAGAGAGAGAGTGTGCTCGGTGCCACTGTAGCTTGCCCTGGCCAAACCTCCCTCTTCCCCCCCATCTCCAGCTGTGATTATCCCTAATGCTTCAGAGAAAGAAGATTCAAAAAACCCTCTCAGAATACATGGTACCGGGGGGAGGAAGGGGGAGATCCCTTAGTTATCCTGGCCACTGGCCTGCTGAAACCCTGAAGCATGAGCTTTAGGTAGATTTACATAATCTAACATGCTTATCCCTGAGGTGTCTGGGTACCACGACATAAGGCATTGTTAGGACACACAATGTGCCATGTACTTTTACAACATTTTAAGTACTTGCCTTTTTTGGAACTAACCCACGGTTGGATTCATCATTTGTAACAAATTTTCCTTTCCTTTGCTTCACATTTCTGGGCCTGTCTTCACGGGAAAACAACACCTGTTAAAAAGAAACAAGGTTAAGTTTCATTCTGAAAGGAGGTGTCTCTTTCTCATGCTGGTTGTGGGTGGAATGCTGCTGTCAAGCAACAGAATAATACAATGGTGAGAGGAGAACCACTGCTTATTTGAATCAGGCTGTATAGATTGCAGGTGTTGTCCTTGCAGCTTGCTCATATCTGAACAAAGGGGATGTTTCCTCATGACCATACAGTGAAAAAAATCCACGCTGACTGGAGCCTGTTCTGGTGAAGTATTGAGTATTTGTGACTTCTATTGCTCCTCACAGGAACAGGCCCTTAAAGGCCAATTATGTAACAAGATGGTCCCATGCGAAAATGTAGTTGTTTAATCAATGGAAAGTAGAATTACAAAGTTATGAAGAAGATAAATCAGTCTTTGTGGATGAATAAAGTACATTATAGAATTGTAAGACTGAAGTTGCTTCAAGAGGTCATCTAGACCTTTTCCCACCCTGAGGCAGGATTAAGTATACCTATACCATCTCCGACAGATGTGTGTCTAACAACCTAGTCTTAAAAATCTCCAGTGACAGGGATTCCACAACCATCCGAGGTAATCTGTTCCAGTGCTTAATTAACTTTACAGTTAGTTTTTCATAATATTTAACCGAAATCTCCCTTGCTGCAGATTAAGCTCATTACTTCTTTCTCAGTGGACATGGAGAACAAATGATCACCATTCTCTTTATAACAGCCTTTGACATATTTGAAGACTATTATCATGCACATCTCGGCCTTCTCTTCTCTAGACTAAACATGGCCAGTACTTTCAACCTTTTCTCATAGGCCAGGTTTTCTAAACCTCTGATCATTTTTGTTGTTTTCCTTTGGACTCACTCCAGTTTGTTCATATCTTTTTTAAAGTGCAGTTTCCAAAACTGGGCACAGTACTCCAGCTGAGACCTCACCAGTGCCAAGAAGAGTGTACCAATTTCCTTCCATGTCTGAAATACGACACTCCTGTTAATATGGCCCAGTATGACATTTGTCTTTTTCACAATAGCATTACACTGTTGACTCATCCAATTTGTGATCTGCTATAACCCCCAGATCCTTTTCTGCAGCACTGCTGCTTAGCCAGTTATTTCCCATTTGGAATGCTAGTCTTACTATCTGAGGATAGTCTTCTGATGTTCTATTCTATTTAGGTTCTTCAGTACCATGGTGATGGGTATGGTATAAGTGCCTATGCTTTAGCCTAGGTAAAGAAGAAGGGCCAATTATATCACATGATGTCACAACCCCAGAAAGGGATAGACCCAGTTTGTATGACATTGATGGCTCCTTCTCGGGCTCAGGTTGGCCACCCCTGGTGTGGTGAGTGGTGCACGTTGTCTGCAATTTTGGTCTCAATTCACACTGGAGTTGGACTTGTGGTAGGACCCCATTAATCCACACAGGGTTGGAATAGTTTCTGCTAAAGAGGGTTAAATATGGTAAATTTAGTGAATATGGACGAGACAAAACTCTTTTATAACAGTATTAGCAAGTTGTCTTTTAGACTAAGTTGTAGTATTGCCAACCCCAAGCTTGGAAAAATCACAAGTCAGGCCCCAAAGATCATGAGACAGGATTAAGTTATGAGATGTTGGGGTCCTTTTTGTGGCCTCTGGGTTTCTGTGCTTTTAGGGTGCACTTGCCTCATGCTTTTTTCTACAACCACAAGGGCTAGAAACCTAACTTTTTTTAAAACAAAAGAAAGCTGATATTCTCACACAGTAACATGAATCCAGGAGCTGGTGCTTTACAAAAAAACTCCAGATATCATAAGACTCATGATAAAATCACAAAAGTTAGCAACCAGTTGTAAATCAGAAGTAACTCCCTTGATGTCAATTCGCTTGTAACTGAGAGGAAAATGTAACTCCTTGTCTAGAAAACTTTTTTTTAACATTGTTTGAAAACAATTTTACATGGGTTGCTCTTTTTTAGTCTGACCAGGCAAAACCAGAAACTACTTTTAACCCTTATTTTTAAAAATGGTTCCCTGATGCAGGTCAAACTCCAGTGAGCTTTGGTTTGTCTGATCCAAACTTACAGATCCCAGGTCTCAGCTAATTTTCCAGGAAAGAGGGAAGTAGTAGTTTTAGGTAGTATAGCATTTTGCTGTTGTTTGGCCAGAGTTTGTGACTGCAAAATACTATGCCCATTTCTCAGCAAAATTAATAATTTCATCATGAGAAAACTCATCCAGACTCATTATGTGTTTATGGTAAAATAATAACCATGAAAAGGACCACTAGTCAATGTAGTTCCCCCCAAAAGTTTTCCCCTTCATTCATCTCAGCTAGTTTCTTTGTTGCAGACACTGTAGATTTTCTATCTTCAGTCTGAAAAAAGAACAGTGCTGTTCTGTGGGACTGGTGAAAATATTTCTGTTTTTCCAGGAGCAGATGAGCTCCTTTGAACCTTGCTGAGTTGCTGCGGACACTTCCATTTGTTGCTGGCTCTTCCACCTTTTAAAATAAGCTCCCAGTAAATAATTGAAGGGCCTGCTGTCCATTTTTAATGATTTCAGTGGCACTTCACAGCTGGCATATGTGGCAGGGAGTTTGCAGGATGTTTGATTCAGCGGTTAATATTTGGATCAAGTGATTTAGGTATTCCTAAATCAGTTTTCATAAATACGTCATGGAACATAAAAAGAGGAACAATAACAGGAGTGATTCTAGGAACATGTTGTAGCCTTTCTAGATAGTGGGCCCTTAAATTAATAACAAGGGGGAGGCAGGACCAGCCTGAGGCACTATCAAGATGAACAATTCTTGGATCTTCCTTTCCATACAGAACCAGCAATTTATGCTCAATTTCCTCACCAGCAGCAAGACCAGAGGAAAAGGCATAAAAGCCACTTCCCATCCCAGCCCTCTAGCAGCAGGATATTCCTGAACCTGGTCATTTAGATTCTTGTCAATCCTAAAGCCATCCCTTGGGCAAATCATTTAATCATTGTCAGTTTCTTTGGAACCTGTATCTTTTCCTCACCCAAAACAAAACAACAACAAAAAACCCCTCCTCGTTGCCAGTGTTAAATATGCAAGCAAGTTAGGCTATTTTACAAATGTTTCCTTCAAAGAAAGAGGCTGTAGGAAATAGCTCATGATTTCAGGAGCGGTCCACATGGGTTTGGAATGGCAGGGGCTAGAGAATACCACCCCAGGACAGTTATTTCCTAACTGTTGTGCTCTGCTGACATCCAGCTAAATGTGCCTACTATTGTATTTCTGTGGAGCAGTGTGGTCCCCTAGTGGCCAATTAGGGAATTTCCTATGGCTCACCAGAGGCAAAAATTCACTGCCCACGTCAGCTTCTAAAAGGTGTCTGGTTGTAGTTAATGAGGTCATAATATTGCTTTATTTTGTAATATTCCTTTCATAGTGTCACATGGAGAAGAAAGCCATTAAGGAGAGAGATCTTATTTTCAAAGTCTAATTTGTGTCCTTCGTGTTTCTAACTGGGCAGAATCCAAACTAGCTCCAGTTTTGTGATTATGTGCACCAGCCTCACTGGCAACCTCCAGAGGAAGGAGCAGGACTCTGGGAGTAGGATAACCAGATAGCAAGTGTGAAAAATCAGGACACTTTTTGGGGGGGGAGTGGGGGGAGGGAGGGGCTATAGCTGCCTATATAAGACAAAGCCCTTAATATCAGGATGGGACATCTGGTCACCCTGCAAGGGACTAACTAGTGTTTGGCATAGCTGCTGCAGCAGAGGGAGCTAACACATTTTAATTTGCCACATAACATTAGTGGCTGATTTAGGTGTTTGGGGATTTTTGTGGGGGGAGTGGGGGTGGCTATATGCATCAATGCTGGTTTAATTTACAAAATTCTAGTGGCATCTTCATAAAATCCCCTTTACACATCCTTTAAAGGCAAGAAGGGTTCTAACTGAAAGCTAGCAGTGAGGATAATTGGCCCACTGTTTAGGGTCTGTGTGACCTTGGGTGAGTCACTGAGGCCCAGCTCCACAAAAGAGATGGGTGCTGTGTTGCTCAGTGTCGCAGCACCCAGAAAATCACAGGAACAACACTGTGACCCACAAAGCCTGAGTTAGGTGCCTATGCTCTTATACAATGAAGGGGACAGGGAGGTACTTTAGAATCGTCATCATCACTCCCATAACTGCATTGGTCTTTTGGGCACCATCATTGATGAGCAATCAACCAACTGTCTCCATCCCGATGATTGCGTGTCAATGCTTGAGTCTCCGCAAAGTCCATTCCTGTCCACTCTTTTATGTTGTCAGTCCATCTCTTCTTCTGTCTACCTCTTTCTTCTTCTTTTCCCCTGTACTGTCTCTTGGAGGATGATCTTGCATAGGCCAGATTATCTTGTTACATGGCCATACCACTTCAGCTTGCACTACTTCACCGTTGTCAGGAGGTCTTCATATGACCTAGCACATTGGGTGATGATGTTGCGGACCTCTTCATTAGTGACGTGGTCAAAGTAGGAGATGCCCAGGATTTTACAGAAGTATCTCATCTCTACTACCTGTATTTTATGTCCAAGTTCTGCCATAAGGGTCCATGTCTCACATGCATACAGAAAAATGGAGATGACCAATGCGTGCAGCAGTTTCAGTTTGGATTCCAGGGAGA
Organism: Lepidochelys olivacea; assembly: GCF_965140295.1. NCBI lineage: Eukaryota > Metazoa > Chordata > Testudines > Cheloniidae > Lepidochelys > Lepidochelys olivacea. The sequence goes on from NC_140424.1 coordinate 19,190,119, forward strand.
TGTTCTTATTCCTCCAAATTGGCTTTAGCTTTGCCACTGCTGCTGTTGTTTACGCAGTTCTTGCCCGAATTTCTGCCTTGGATCCTTCATCAGTGATGATTGCCCCCAAATATTTGAACAGTTTCACTGTATCCAGTTCCTGTCCACTGACAGTGATATGTGAGCTGATCCCATCACATTTGTTTGTCATCCACTTGGTTTTCTCTGCACTGATTTCCATGCCATATTTTGCGGAGGTTTCATCCAATCGTTTCACAAGGTTGGCAAGTTCATCTTCGCTGCCTCTCAAGCCATCAATGTCATCAGCAAACTGAAGATTTGAGATTGTTCACTCCCCCACTGCTGACTGTGCATATGTGATCTTCTAGGGCATCGGTTATTATGCACTCCAAGTAGATGTTGAACAGTGTGGGTGAAAGAAGGCAGCCTTGCTGGACTCCAACAGTGGTGCGAAACCACCCTCCTATTGTGCCATTGACGAGAACTGCACTGCTGGCCTTGGCATACAGTTGTTTAATGGTAAGAATAAGCTTATGAACAACATTGTAAACAAACATTCTTCATGTTTGCCCAGAGAGCTTCATGCCATACTCTGCCAAACGCCTTTTTGAAGTCAACAAAGATGTGGCAGATGTCCTGCTGATGTTATAAGTACTTCTCACCTAGAACACGCAGGTTGAAAATCTGTTCTGTGGTACTTCTTCCAGCACAAAAGCCAGCCTGTTCTTCAGCGATGATATTCTCTGCTTGTGGCTTCAATCTGTTCAATATGACTTTCAACATCACTTTGCTGGGATGGCTAATTAAGCTTATGGTCCAGTAATTTTGACACAATTGCAGGTTGCCTTTCTTTGGCAGAGTGATGATTAGTGACTGTGTCCAAGTGGAAGGCCACTCACCCGTCTGCCAGATCTTGCTGCAGATCTTGGTGAGTACATCTATTACTATTTCTCCTCCAAATTTCATCAGTTCAGCTGAGATGTTGTCAATACCTATAACCTTTCCATTCTTGAGAGATTTCACAGCTGTCTCTACTTCTTCATGTAGTATTGGAAAGTCATCCTTCTCTGTTGAATCTGGGCTGTCTAAGACACTAGGATCCATTTAGAGTAGGATCCACAAAAAACAGCATGCTGTGTGGGGAGCCGCCTAAACTAGCCAATGGTGAATGCCAACAGGAAGAGCATATGCTAAGCCTTGGCCCTTTTATGGCATTTTGTGCCTAAATCTGGGCTGCAAGGAGGTGCCTATCTCTGCCTGTGATTCACAAACTGGGGGAAGACAGATGCTTGGCTGCAAAAGTGACATGTGGGCCCCGATCCACTCGGTGTGCTCAGAGGCTTTTGTGAACAATCTAAGGTGCCTGTTTCTCCCCATTCATTATACAAGAGCCTAGGCGCTTAACAGAGGCTTGGTGACTCACCCTGTGATTTTCTAAGTGCACAGAAAATCAGCGTCACACCTAAGTACCTTTGTGAAAGTAGGCCCTCGGACCTCGGATCCCTTCCTGTAAAATGGAGACAATGGCACATTCAGCCTCACAGCGGGTATGTGAGGATAAATCCATTACGGATGGTGAGGGGCTCTGACTCTATGGAAGTGGGGATAATATAAGCACCTAAGCGCTCTAGGTTCTAGTCAGGCTGAACCCTTAATCCAAAGGAAGGTTCTGAAACTGGAGTGGGCTCTCAGGACTGAAGTAAACTCCTGAAGCTCATGCCAGGAGCTTGTTCTGAGCTGAACTAAGCTCTGGGCTCAAGAAGGCTTCTGTGTTACGTCACACTCCCCAGCTGAAGGGATCTCCAGGGCTATGCTAAACCCTCCAATTGGAAGGAGCTTCTCCTGGAGCAGGCTTCCGAGCTAAACTGAGTCTCCACCTGAAATTGGCACCGGTGTGAGACCATCTGTATAGTCCTGTAAGCCCACCCCTAATAGCTTTTGGCCAATCATCCCCCTCCACCTGACCCAATATGGAGCCTCACAGGTACTAGCCAATGCTGCAGCCTTTCCCACTGCCAAGGAAAACATCACCAGTGTGGTACCCCGAGGTGAAAATATGTCAGTCCCTGTTTTGTTTTGTTTTTCTAGATAAGGACAATTGGAAGGAGGAAAGGAGAACCCCACCCTGCAGAGCACTCCCTGCAATTGGGTCCTATTTCTCTGTCTCTCATTGGGACCCAGAAAGGAATTTTAATAGAACTTAACCATTTCACAAACCTGCTTTCTGAGACACCATCTTCTCTATTCCTTCAAAGCAATGGGCCCAAGAGAGAGTGCGAATAACTGTGGTCCAGAGGTGAGGGCACCCAGCTGGGAGAGCCAAGATCTATTCCCCTTACACCAATCACTCTTTCATTATTTACCTACACTGGAACAACTAGGAGAGACTGTGGGGCCCCCACGTCAGAATATCCCAGAGCTCAGTGATTAGAGCACTCGCTGGAGAGGTGGAAAAGCATTGTTCAAATCTTTGTTCCCCTCTGGCAGAGAAGGGGGAAATGAACCTGGGTCTCTCACACCCCAGGTGAGTGCTCTAACCACTGGGCTAAAAGTTATAGGGTGGATAGTGCCACCGCTGCTGCGGCTGCTCTGGGGTTTAGGTGGGAGATGGCAAGACACAGGCCCAGAGGCAGAAACATAGGTGCTGAGGGAACTTTTACCCTGAACACTTAGGTACCAAGCATGTTTAGGCACCTACAAGGTTTGAGGGGAGTTTTGTGGATCATAGTGGCATCAAAACTAGGACTCACACATTTAAATCTGGGGTTTAGGCTCCTAAGCACCTCTGTGGATCTCACCCAAAACAACTAATTTCAGCAGAATAAAAACACCCATCAGTGTCCTATACATGGGTATTATTAACTGGCCTCCAATAGTAGCTGTCGTTGGCAGCTGTTGTGATTTATAATTAACATGGTGTTCCCAAAGTTGCAAAGCAAACTCCACTTTGCTAGCTGCTTGATCACAGCTCATTATTCAGGCTCTAGGGTGCAAGGAGGCTTTCTGCATGCATCCAGATTAGCATCTCAAAGTCAGCGCCTGTATTTCTGATTCAAAACAACTGTGATTCATCCAAGCAAAGATACGACAACTAAACTGCAAGTCTATAAGCCTGGAGTACTGGAGAAAGCCACGAGTGGTTTAATTATAATGGTGTAAGTGGTGAAGTCACTGGCCAGGGCCCACAAGATTATAGGGACCCAACCAGAGTACTATTTCAATTTAGAACCTAGGAGTCCAGAGAAACAAGGCAGGTGCCATGCGCTGTCTGGAGATAAGGAGATTGCACCCCCGACTAGTACAGTGGATAGGACCCACGCATCCAGGAGCCTGGATACCTACTGCCTGGAAATGTAACCAGAAGGTAGATACAGACTACCTCCATTGGACAGAATGCAGGTATCCAGAAATTGGGGTGACGGGCTGTCTGTGCTGATGCTTAAAGGGACTTCTATCTGTGTAGGATGCTTGGATCTAGCCGCACATAGGTATCCCCATTTGTGCTACCACCAGCCCGGAAGAAGTTGAGCCAAACCATGCCATGCAGCAACGGAGACAGGCCTCCTGGGGAGAGTGGAGTCCCCTGGCCCCTGGGGAAAGGGGCAGCTGAGAGGTGGGCCCCCTCCAGCTGGGACAACCCCGGGCCTCAGATGTGAGCACCTGGCAAGGACATGCATGGGGGGATCACAGTGTTGGAGGCTGGGAGCAGCCGGGAGACACTCCCCTTACCCCCTTGACCTCCCCCCTCCCCTCAGAGTGCAAGGTAAAAGCATCAGCCACTTTGCATGGGAGGAGGTGGCAGTGGAGACAACAACTTGTAGCACTGGGGAAGGGAGACCTGGGAGGCTAGATCTGAGCCGGGGAGGTGGGGGTCAGGGAGCTGAATTGGAGTTGTTGAGGGTGGGGGAAAGGGGTCGGAGTGGAGCTCAGGGGCTCTGGATCAGCACTGGGAGAGGAGGGTTGGAGGGATGCTGGGGGAGGGCTTGTGGGGGCCTGGGAGGTGGATTAGGGAAGTGTGGGGGCAGGTAGTGAGCTAAAAGGGGCTGGAGAGGGGATTAGATCAGGGCTGGGGGGAGCGAGGGTTGGACTGAAGGAGGCTGGAAGGGGGTTGAGGAAGAACTGGAGGGGAGTAAGGGGGGCCATGGAGGGAGCTGGGGGTGTTGTAGTGGGTTGTGAGGGAGCTGGGGCTGTGGGGGCGCTGGAAGGGGGTGGATTGCAGAATCGGGAAGAGGGCCTTTAACCTATTCTTGCACCAGGGCCCTCTGGGACCTTCTTACGCCACTGAGTCACAGCTTCAGGGACATGCTCTGACAGTGACTTCCAGCAAACTCATTGTAATTCAACCACCTTTTTTAATTTGGAACTGTTCATTTCACAGCTGAGAACCATCAGGACTGCAGCTGCGAACTATATCCTCACCAAGTTTTCTCTCGAGTAATTACTTTGCAGATTTGATTGAATATAATGTCATCCAAAAATGTAGAGGGGTGAAGACGGGGCAAGTGAGTTAACTCTTTGTATTGCAGGAGTGTCTGGGGGGAAGGGAAGAGGGAAATTGGGACACCTGTGCCTCTGAAAACTTCCCCCTCCGCACCTCGAGGAGGTCAAGGCCCTGTGAGCTTGTGCAGTGGATTTAGTTAACCTTTAAGAGTTGGGGTTGAAGTTTGCTCTCAGTTCACCCTGTCACAAATCCTGAGTGACTTCACAACAGTTTCTGCAGCTTCACTCTAGCGTAAGGCTGTGTCTACTCTACCACTTCTGTCTATCGGCAAAACTGATGCTGCTCAGCAATGTAAATATTCCACCCCCTTGAGAGACATAAATTACGCCAGCTCAAGTACTAGTGTGCACAGCGCTATGTCGGCGGGAGACAGCTACCACTGCTCACTGGGGGAAGTAGTCATGTCGACGGGAGAGCTTTCTGAGGCTATGTCTACCCTGGAAATTGAACGACAAAACTTTTGTCTTTCAGACGTGTTCAAAAAACACAACAACCCTGAAAGACAAAAGTTTTGCCGTGACAAGTGCCAGTGTGAACAGCGTGTTGTCGGCAGAAGCACTCTCCTGCCAACGCAAACGCCGCTCGTTGGGGGTAGCCGTTTTTTGTTGGCAGGAGAGCTGACAAACGGCAGCTACCCTGCACGGCTTTTAGCAGCACAGCTATGGCGACACAGCCATGTTGCTAGAAGCTGTGTAGCGTAGACACAGCCTTAGGGAAAGCTGAACTTGGCCCTTGTCTTCAAATCTGATGTAGGTTTTCAGTATCCGTTACATTCTCCCTTCAGGGCACAGCCATTGCAGATGGGCTCTCAGACAAGATTCCCCTTAGAAAAACTGTGCAAGAGTAAAAGAGGTACTGCGTGCACTACACCTGGCTGTATCTCACTCATTCTGCTCTCAGTATCTGGCTGATGTAGCTATCTTTACATCACCTGTCACTGGGGCCTGGAGGCCAGCCCTCCTGACAATTCTAGCACGGGGTTACTATGTAATTGTGTAGGTTTAGAATAAGATAGCCGATAGCCTTACAATCTCGGAGCTAAAAAGAGACCTTTTTATTTAATTGTTAGAATAGAGGGCTATGGGATCAGGACTCCTGGCTTCTGTTTCAAGCTCTGCCACTCACTTATTGGGTAACCTTGGACAAGTCCCTTAACTGCTCTGTGCCTCTATTTACCCATATATAAAATGGGGATGATTAATACTTCCCTGGTTTACAGGAGAGCTTTAAGACCTAATTAATGTCCGTAAAGTGCTTCGAGATCCTTGGATGAAAGGTGCTCAGCACAAAAGGACAAAGTGCTAAGTACAGAAGGACCAAGGCTTTAGGGATATCTCATGTTTCCATTAGCTATTAATGGACTGAAGAAGGAAACATTTGTGCACCAGAAGAGTTTATATACCACTTTTAAATTAATGGCAGCTACTCGGCTAAGAATATATTTCAGTCCACAAGGAATATAACAGCTATGCTTGGAAGGCTGGATATAATTTTGCTGCTAAAAATATTTCTCAGTGCCATAGCATCAGTACAGTTTCTGGAACATCTCCCAGGGTAAGAACCTGCAATAGGAGGTGTGGAGGGAAGATCAAGTCTTGGTTCCTTGACTTCCAGCACCAGCTGTTTCAGCCTGTTTCTGATCACCTGTCTCCCAAGTCTAGCATGATGGGAGCTTTGTACCAAGAGAGAACCATTTTCCCCTTTTTGGTTCTCTGATTTTCCCCAAAATCAATAGGGCTCTAACCATTGAAGCCTAGAAAATTCCCCGAAATTTTGAAACTGACCAGACGTGGCAGGCAGAGAGATGCTTTTGAATTGAGTGCAAGGTCTGTGCACTCTTGCCAATAAATGCCAGAAATTTTAACTTAAAATTTCCTTTTTCATTTTTCGCATAAAATTTACATACAAGTGTGACTACCCCCCATCCCCCACGGAGGATAAGCAGCTGCTGGAAAGTCTGCTGCATCCCACAGACTCCCTGCTCTGCTCTTGCTTTGAGAGACACTTGGGAATCTGAGTGCCGACTGTCATTCTGGCTGCTGAATTTAGTGTCTCCTTCAACAGTTTTGAGCGGGCTCTTCGGGGTTAAGTTGCTCTTTCATTTTGATAACAGTTTGTTTGGAGGGGAAACAAACAATTCTTTTTCTCTCCCCTCCCCATGCACACTTTGGTTCCAGGAGTTTGCCTCATCTGTCAGGGAGAACTGATACAACCTCAGACTAACCCAAACCTCTACTGAAATAAAAAGCCTAGGATAGCCAAGTCCCGTTCCATGCGGTGCCCAGCTAGCCTCTCTGCACACCAGTGTCTCATTGAGTTTCCACTTGCCTGTTGGTGGTTATCACTGGATTTAAAGCAGATCTAGGACATGACAAAGAATGCTTCCTTCAGCAGGTCACCTTGAAGAGACCCAGAAAACAGTCCAATGCATGTATCCCAGGTTATATCACAAAATAGCCAGGACGTTCATGCCATTTTATCAGAAAGACCCCATGCACTCCATAGCAAGTTGCATTTAAATTCTGCAGCAAAGCCCCTACATTGTGTTACACTCCAGCAGGGCAGATTGCAACTGAGGGTGGTCCAATAAAAGATATTACCTCACCCACCTTGTCTCTGCAAATTCTGCAGAAGCCTACGTTACGTTAAAAGATTTAATTAAATATGAAAATAGAATCATTGCAGTACGGGGGGAGGGGGTTTATATTACATCTATTTTGATGCTGTCCTCATGCATATTTTCAATATGTCAAAAGATATTTGTACTGACATGATACAAATGAATCACAGAAGCCAGAGGATTAATGTTGGCATTTAACTTTTCATGTTCAGGTTTCTGCGTTAACTGCTGGTTAAGACGGATAGACCACTGCAGCCCCCAGAACTATTGCTTTAGGCTGTCTGCAGACTTGGGGAGACAGCACTGCATCAGTTTATGCACTGCTTTCAAGGTTATCACAATCATGAGCACTAGAAACTTTCTTTAAAAAATGAAAGCTGTGGTTCTGGAGCATGATTCTATGGCAGATTCCACAACCTGAGAAATACACAGTACTCCGATCGTAACCTGGGGCTAGAACAGGATTTAGCCCGATGCAATTAGATCAACCGTTAAACCAGCAAACCTCTCTCACCTTTGGCAATCTTGATAGTGATGCTGAATCTGCATGCCTTTTGCAAGGAGAGGGAGAAGGTAGCTGGGCTGCCACAGCAGCAAATCTGTAACGCGTGCCTGCTTTCTTTATTTCTAGCTAGCATGGCACACTGTTCCCTCGCTTGACAGCAAGGCCAGTTAATCCTGCCTGATGCTTTCATGCTGTGTTTATCACTCACTTGCTTTAGTGAAGGAACTGGTCCAACAATAACCCTGCGGCTATTCACTCCCATTGGACACACTATCTGGAAGTGGCCATTCCTTCACAAATCACCTTTGGAAACTGTCCAACAGAGAGCAGGAGAGGGGAGAAACTTGCAAGATTTGACTCTTGCATATGACGTTCCTTTGTATGTTGAGCGTGCACACATAATAGGACAAAATAGCGTCTTAAGTGATTACTGGTGGAAGTGGGCATAGGGCATCTCTGCCAGGGTATGCAGATTTTTAATTTCTCTGGGAGGCCACAGTGCTTATGGCCATCTCACTGTCAGGATTCTTCTGGTTATCCCTGTCCTTTACTTACATACTGCTAGAGGTTTTTTTTTTTCTCCTGCTGATAATAGCTCATCTTAACTAATTAGCCTCTTACAGTTTGTATGGTAACTTTCAACTTCTCTGTGTGTGTGTGTGTGTGTATATATATATATCTTACTATATGTTCCATTCTATGCATCCGATGAAGTGAGCTGTAGCTCACAAAAGCTTATGCTCTAATAAATTTTTTAATCTCTAAGGTGCCACAAGTCCTCCCATACTGCTAGATACTCTGTCTTCAGGTAACTCCACCTGCTGCACTAATCTTCATACTGTGCTAGTGTATAGCTAAGCAGTGACTGGGTGAATTAAATTTTTATGGAGATTATCCATAGTGGATTTCATTGAGAATTTTGCCCTAGGAAGCTCTGTCTTTTTTTTTTTTTTAATTACCAAGAATATATTAGGGAAAATATGGCTGTGCTGAGGGTTGGGCTGTGGCTTAGCCTGTGTGTGTGCTCATTTTAAATTCCTATTGACTCATACTCACTGCACTCCTGTGGGATCAGGAAGCAATGGCAAGATTCCCATTGACTTTAATGGAGCCAAAATTTCACCTCAGACATTTAAGATCTGAGGCTAAAAACTTTAACTGTCCAACAGATTTAATATGTCTCTGTAAAGGTACTTATTTGTAGTGCTCTAACTGCCATTAGGTGAGGGAAACTATAAAATGAAAAGAACTTGAAAAGAAGTCACAGTTACTCCCATTGCTAGAACATGTACTCAGCCAGACCCAACCCAGAAGCTCTATTTGTTTCTATTTCCAGGTAGTGTCTCTCAACTGTCTCTGTTACTGGGTATCTAAAGGAATAAAACAGCTGGTGCTTTTATTTTCCTCTTCCTCAGAAATACCTGGAATTCAAAGCTGAACACTGGATGTGTGTTCTAAGCAGGACTGACAGCCTAGCCCTGCAGGGTGGATGGTTGTGAGAAGAAAGATACCCCTTCATGCAAACAGCCTACAAAATTTAAGTTCAGCCCTGAGATTTTTAAACTGGGAATGTCATAGAAGAAATACAGCCCCATGTCCAGTCCAACTAACTAGCATGAGTCAAGCCCCCAGCTGTTTTTACTTCTTGGTGTGACATTCCACCATGAGAATGAATCATAATGCAACTGGAAATGTAAGGGTATTAAGAAAGGGCACCTGCACTGACAGCCTCCTTTGCCCCAGCCAGAATGCAGCTGATCAGCAGTTTTTCCTCACACCCCCTACTCTTTTCACAATTGGACTGTTGCTTTCGTATTGCATACAAGGAAGGTGTAATATATAAACCATCTGAGCTGCTATGAATGTTAAGCCCCAGCAGTGGTACTGTATGTCTTAAGAATTTAGTGGGGAAACAAAACAGTAGAGATTCTTGAAAAAACGGCATTAGTGACAGGGCCGGAGCGTGAAAAGAGCAGGTGGAGTTACACAGCAGCAACTCACTACCTCTGACTCGAGAAGAACATCAAACCTGCTTCTTGCTCCTCATCAAGGACTGTAATCATGTTTTTAAAAACAAGAAAGCATGGAAATAGTATTGGGAAAGACACTGCTCTTCATAGAAAATGTCTAGTGTCTCTTTCCTCTCACATCCTAACTGGGACCCCTGTCTTGGAAAGCTCTAAAGCCTGTGGTTCAAACTCTATTTGTGTAGGAGACTGACTTCTCCATCTCACTATATAGGCTTTGGCTGGGGTATAAATTCTGGACCTTGGACGCACTTCAATGCACAGCAATTGGAAGTCACAGGCCTGGGGGAGGAGTAACCAATTTAATAGCAAGCACCCTGGTGGATTACCATTTGCTGCCTGTCTTCTCTAACAGGAACTCAAAGGGGCAGGAAAAGGAGTACTTCAAAATGCAGAAATCACTAACCAGAGGGAGGGCTCCACAAAGGGCAAGCATTATATATGGCCTTTGTAGTAACTGAACTTTTAGTTATTTACTACTTGTTTGGTGCCTTATTGTCACGTACCATGTCACTCGGTGGGAATATCAGCTTCTCTTCAGGATGTTGCTATTTCTTACCTTTGTTTCTCATCCTCCTTTCTTCCCTCGGTGTTTCCATCTCAACAGCAGCTCCTAGTTTCCTCCATGAACTCCAGTCCCACCCCACTCCTCATTCAGTTGCTAAAATTATGGGCAATGAAACTGTTTATTGATATTTGATATTTAGTGTCATTATCCGATGTTAGAGTTTAACCCCCAATGAAAGTTTTAGGGACCAGGGAAATTTTACACCTCTCCCAGCTATTGTTTCAGATGGCGTGCAGACCCTAGAAGATAACACTTCATTGATTTAACCGAGTATCTTTGCAGGCATGTGAGCTAGAGTCTTAGGGCTGTTCTACGTTAGAAAAGTTGCACCAGCATAATTCTATTGAAATTCATGCTGGTTACACTGGTGCAAATCCTTAATGCTGATGCACTTAAACTGGTTTAAACCTCACTTATTTTGATTTAGCTAAAAAGTTGGTAAAAGACTGAATCTAAACTCATCTAAATGCATCAAGATATAGTGTATCTAGAATCCCTGTTGTTGTACTGATGTGACTTTCTAATGTAGATAACCCCTTTAATTTTTCCCTTTTTCAACCAAAAGCTTAGCTTCTGCAGAGTCCGAATAGGCCACGTGGGCCATGTAAATACATCTCCAAGGGTGGGTGTTTGGCACCTAGGCTCTAAAATTTGATGCAGAGCTCTGTTATGGAGTTCCCCTATCTCTATTTCAGTGAGTAGGACTGTTGATGTGGGTTGTTGTTGATGTTTTTGCAGGCTTAATGAGGCTTCCTGGAAGGTGCTATATAAAGATTTCTTGTGATGCAAAGTAGAGCTGAAAAATCAGCTTCACTGTTAGGAAATATTAGAAAGTTTCACTTTTGTGCTGTAAAGTCTACAATAGCCTTTAAAACATCGAGTTCTAGACACTGATCTTATTTGAGAGGTGTTGAATCTTATAGAGGAAGCTTTACCCCATTCGATTTCTCTAGAGTTTACCTTTCTTTATGTTTTCTTCTTAAAATGTGTGGTGGAGTGGGTTTGGGTTTTTTCAATTCTCAGCTATTTGACTTAGGCATGAGGGCAGGGCAGATAAAAATAAATGAGGTTTTGAAAAATCAAAAAAATCAGATTTTTTATTTAAATTGGATTTTTTTATTTTGGTGTTTAAAATGATATTTTCTTCTTTTTAAAAATAAACCTATTTAAAATAAAATCTGAATTTAATACAAAATTTGTTAAGGCCTAAATTTATAATCTCTTAAAACATCTTAAATAAAAAATAAATATTCTGAATCCATGAGCTTCTGTCAAAGTTTTGAGTTAAAGGTTGCTTTTCTGCATAAAAAATAAATCAGGAGAAAACCCTCTACGTTTTTAGTTAGACTTTTATAAATGTGGCACAACAGGTCATGTATTTTATTAAGGGTTTTAGTTAATAATAAATTTATTAGCTGTTTTGTGTGTTTAATTAAATTCCATTTACTATCCTATTGAAGCTTAACAGAAATCATGAATAAAAGTTAATTACCTAGTAAATGAGCAACGTATCATTCACCATTTTCTAACATACTAAAAATGTACAATTAGTAAGAATCTGAAAATATGAAACTATATAATTGCTTAAATAAATCCACTTGGTGATTTAAATCGCCTTGATTTCAAACCAATCTACCCTGCATAATGGACTTTATTTTTCAGCATGTGAACAGCTGGTGGTTTAGGAAGCTGCAACCGGCGACAGCAGTATTGGAATAGATAGTAATTACATGCTAAACTCATTTTAATTGGTCTGTTATTGAATAATTTGGAAAACTGAGTGTGTGTGGGGGGGAGCATTTGGCTAATTAAGAGTTGGTTTAATCCTTACTAAATGTACTTGTCCAAAACAGAGCTTACCTTACTACACAGCTTTCAGAGTCCCTGCTTTCCAAGGCTTTCAACTGGGAAATCATATTCTTAATCTATTCTGCTGCTTTAAAATTTCAAGATGGCCCCTTCCTGTTTGACTGGTTTTTATTCATATTTTAAGATGGTTAGGCCCTTATTCTCCATTACATCTGAGCTCTGTTTGGATGGAGTCAGCATAGCAGAACTCTGCTCCCACCTTCCCCAGACCTGCTCACAACTCCAACACCCCTTCCTTCCCCTTATGTCAGGAGAAAGACGGCAGCTGGCGTTGGAGGTAGCTCTGCAGAGTTCCCCTGCACAGGTTTGGCTGCTTTAAGTCCACTCTGCATTATTTACATGGTCTTAGTGGGCCACAGAGTCCAGCCTATAAGGGGTGTTGGAGTTGTGAGTAGGTCAGGGGAAGGTGAAAGCAGAGTTAAATATGAAGGAAACATCAATTAGTCTGGATAAACCGCTAGAAAATATATACGGTCAGATCCTCCACTGGCATCACCAAGTTCCAAGGAGCAACACTGATTTATACCAGCTGAGGATCTGGCTCATACACTGTAGAACAATCCTATCCTAACAGAAGGATGGACAGTAGAGAGCCTAATAGAAGCTAGAGATGGGAACAGACCTATAATTCTTGACCCTCAGACTCTGATGCAATTAACTCTTACTTGCACAACAGTTTTGTATATGCATTGCTAGTGGCTACAGCTATAGGGATGTGTGCAAACAAACTTCTCTTATGTAGTACGTAGTGAGAATCAGGGGCTGTTGCATTGCAACAGACCACATGGGATAATTTTATCCTTCAGCTACCTAACATCACTTAATCATTTTTCTTCTTGGGAAGTAATTTTTAAAGTAAGATTCAAAGTCTAAAATTATATCCCATCATCCTCCAGAAGTATCTTCTGTGAGAGACCTTTACAGCCACGTATGCATCTGAAGTCTTGTTTTACTGAATGATTATATGGTGAGAAAATAAACTCCAGGCAGAATGAGCGAAGTAGGAGACTAACCGAGTCCTGTGAGCTAGATCATAGGGACAGGCTTTATAGACTTTGCACTCTTTTTATTATTGCTGAACTAATCCAACACACTGACATCTCTCTCGAGGTTGCAAAGTAGTAATGTTTAGGGAACTAGTTTCACATCAGGAGGATGTCTTCAGGGGACTTCCTGGAGCTTAGGGGAGTCTGCTAGTTGAGGCTGGGCTGAAAGGAGAGGATGGGGTTTCTAGGTTCAGGGCCTATACTGTGATTCTTGCCTGCAGTGTGTTGCAACTGTTCCCCACTGCTCCTGCTCTTGAAACCTTTTGACTTCCTGAGGCAATCTGCAACAGAGGCTTGGAGCACAGAGGTTCTAGCATGGAGTGCAGCAGTGGCAGTGGAATCAGGGGGGGAAGGAGGGGCTAATACCCCCGTAATAGAAATATTTGGAGGGGCACCTAACGTATTGTGTCCCGTCCCCCCCACAAAAAATGTTTTCTGCCTCCACAATATCCCACAAAGGTGAGAGCAGGATTTGGCTTGGTTTCTGCCTCTGCGCACATGCGCGTGGAGGGAGGGGGTGTGGAGGTGAGGGCAGGCTGTGGGACCCAGATAGGTTCTGGAGCAGTTGGCGCTGGCCACCAGGGAGCAGGTAGCAAAATCTATCCTCTCCCTGCCTTCCAGCCACTGCGGGTTCTGGAGGAGACACATGGCCTGGGGGAAGGGCAGGAGCACATGGTGCTAGCTGTTGGGCAGGGGTGGGGGACATGGCACCAGCACCTAGGGGGCAGGGGAGCATCAGTGCACAGGATGCCAGCTACCAGGGGAGGGCATGGAAAGAGAGCACGGGGCTCCAGCTGCAGTAGGAACTGCTGGGATGCCCCTTGCCAGCCTGGAGCTACCCCCAACTGCTTGCTGAGTCTCAGTAGCTCCCCTCAGACCCCCTTTTCCCCCCGCCCCATTCACACCAAGGTTCTGTCCTCCCTTGGAGTCCAGAGTGGCTCCATGCAGGGAATGCTATCAGTGGCAAAGGCAAGGCAGGGATGGCACATGAGACTTTCTGCCTAGTAATCAGGGCTCTTCCAGCATTCAGACAAGCCACAGGGAGTGAAAGGAAGGAGGAGTAGCCAGGGCTGATTATGTCGGGTGGGGCGTGGGTTGGTAGAGAAAGATGTTCAGAATTAATCTCTTCAGCTTGCCAACCTATGACTACAAATCTCACAATACTTGCTGTGGGTTTTTCTTAAAGCCCCAGCTCCTAGTGTGACAGAGGGGAGACTTTGGAAGCATGGACATTTCAAAAGACTACTGATGTGCCACCAGGATTAGTCAAACTTTTGTATCTATAAATGTTCTCTGAGCTAGGGATTGTTTTCTAATGCCCTGGCAGGGGCAGGGGTACTCAGCTTCCCACAAAGGACTAAAATTAATGTTTGTGTGGGAGTAATCACTGCAGATCCTGGCACAGGTAAAAAACTCCAGGAATTGCACAGACTGACTCAGACCGGGTTCAAGAGGCCCAGGAGACAAAGAAAGAGTTTGGGGTATAAAGAGAAAGTCTGGACTGCCTATGGGTCCCTCATTTTGATCCAAAAACTGACATAAGATTGTAACCCAGAGGACAAAATCCTGCTGCAAGGGTTTGAAGGATTGGGACCTGCAGGGTCTCCCTATGGAAAGTGGGTGACACCTAGAATGCAGGTGTATAGGCTGTTTATTGTTTTATGTTTTCTTTCTAATCCTTTTGTCCTAAAATAAATGTTCTGCGCTCTTGTGAAAGCTGGCTGGGCATTGGTAACCCTGTTATTGCCTGGAAGAGACAGCAAACCACAGGTGTTGGACTAAGGTCATACCTGCTGGGATAGTCACAGTAAATGGCAGGGAGGACTGCAAGTCTAAATTCTTGGTCTGTAGGGAGAGGGACAGGAGTTCCATCCAATAGCAAGGTGACAGCTGAAGGCCTTAGACTTAAAGGGGAGCCGCTGAGCAGACCACGGATGGGGAAGATGTGCAGTTAACTCCAGAGGGCGCACATGCGGCCCTGCGAGTAATTTTTGTTTTTACCGCTGCCTTGTGCCAGGCAGCGTTATCATGAGCTTGCCCCTGAACCCCAAGCCCTTCCTGAATAGGCTGATGGGGAAGCTGGTGATGGTGAAGCTGAAGCGGGGGATGGACTACAAGGGCTACCTGGTGTCTGTCGACGGCTACATGAACATGCAGCTTGCAAACACAGAAGAATACATAGATGGTGCGTTGTCAGGACACCTTGATGAAGTTTTGATAAGATGTAACAATGTCCGGTACATCAGAGGAGTAGAAGATGATGATGATAATGAATAAGTTTGTATATTTCTGGAAAATAAAGATCAGTTTTTCACACACACACAAAAAAACCCTCCAGAATTGTAACACTGATGTCAGGTGATGTGAGAATCTTGACATAAAAAATGTCTACCCCTCCTGGTTGCAGAAAGAAGCTCAAACATGAACGCAAAGGCTCAAACCAAAAGGGAAATAAAAAGAACCCTCAACTTATCATTGGGCTTAAAAACTATGATTATTTTAAATGGTTGGGCTTTGCAACATCCTAAGGTTTGATAATAAAGATGTTATTACACTGAGATTGAAACGCTACCACACCAAAGTATCTGCAAACATTTAAGAAAACTCACTCAGGCTATTAACTGAAAGGATTTAATTTCTGGATTCTTCAAAAAGTTTCTCAAACTTCTTCTTTTCACGACAGTGAAGTCCCCCTAAATTGCACTGCATTACTAACTCCACAGAAGCAGCAAGGTGTAGAGGAAAGAAAATCTAAAAGGACAGCTGACAGTGCACACAACTTCTTGGCAATGAAGAGACAGTTGGCATGCCAGTGGCTTTAAGCACTTAACTAACTAGCAGGCTCTCTCTCTACTACAGATTACAAATCCAAAATACTCTGCCTACCTGAGACTTTGTTTGCCACATTCTACATCAAATATACTTTCTATAGATACACTATGCAAAAAAAATCTGAGAGGGATAAGGTGCATCATTGTAAGAATGTGTGTTCACATTACTCACAGTAGCATCTGCATGATCCGCCATATAACTTTAGTAGTCAGAGCAAACGTCTAGGACTAAGACTTTGATGGCACTATCCAAGACTTCCCTCCCTCCCACCTATTCAGTTATGAATGCTTTAATCCAACGTGGTGCTTGAGCTGCTCCAAACTCAAATTCGCCCATGATGGTCTCCATCTCCCATGGATGTCAACATAAACAGAGGATACTAAGCAACTTACAAGATGAGACTGTCAGAGCACCACAAAATGAGGTATGCTCAACATAGAGACTCCTATATGGGAAACCTAGAGTACTAGCAAAAACAAAGCCTGCAGTACCAGGATTGGTGTACATACCAGCAGCTGAAAGTAAGTGAGGACCAGATTCTCACCTGCAACTACCAGTAGGGTCTTGTTCAGTAGGAGAGAGCCACTGGCCTCTGAGCCTGAGCAAAGTGGGAACTCCACACCAGGTGCGGCTTTTCAACAGCAAATTTGGGCAGGCTATAGAACCACTTCCATTTGGCCCTCAAGACACTTTATGGAGTACTGTAAAGGGACAGCTCTGTCATCCTGTAGAACTTCCAACCAGATTCACTGAGGCACCCACATTGGCTCTGAGTGGAGATGAGTCTTGAAAGCTCCCAGCAAAGCCTGTCTGCCTTGTGACTCCCAGCCAGATTCCTGCCACTACGGAAAATACATGGATAAAACGTTGGTTTTTCCTTGGGTGGGAAGATGAGTGTGAAGGCAGCTCCCCCTTCAGTGTAAGATGATGCAGCTTGTGCCCTCCTCTGAAAGCTTCCTTACGAGTAAAACCCTTTGGAAGGAGGTGCTTGTTTACAGCTCTTAGGAATGGCTGCCAGCCAGTTCATTGCTAGTCAGACTAGTGCAGCTGTTCTCATTCTGAGGTGGAGGTAAATTGGAGATGTCTAGGAGCAAAACAAAGTAGAACCAATGCCAAAGTCCTTCAGTCTCCATCTGCAGATTGATCACCTTTGTATTTTGAGGGTGAAAGACTGTTTTGAACTTCCAAGAGAAAAGATCAAAATGGACCCTACAATTGACAAGAGACTGGGACTGATCTCAAACTACTCCGATCTTCTGATCTTGGACGTCTGAAATACAAAGGTGGATCAGTCCACACTAAGCAATGCCCCTGACCAAGAGAGGGTGACTTGTTTATTTTAGACTGGAGAGTGCGTGTCTCTAAAGAAATGGGGACACACGTGTGGAGGGAAAGCCCACATGCACCATTTATATACATTCACAATATATTGTGTGTTTTTCCCTTTAAACTCCAACTTCTTCCAGAACAAAAATCTTAAAATAAATGTGAAATGAAAGAACTGCCAAAGCAAGTTAATTTGAAAACCTGAGAACCTTGACAGTATCCCTATAGCAAAGCAGAGTCATGTCAGCTCAGCTGGTCACAAAATTTCTGAATGGAATAGAATTCAAACCTCTTGAGGACTGTAACATTTTCATTGCTTTGTTTTAAGTACTAAAGTCTCAAACTAGAATTTTTTTTTGCCACTCAAAACCATCACTTTCCCTGCATATCATCTCAGAACAATTCTCATTTGTATTGCCAATAGGGTTGGAAGAGGCACAGGCTGAGATAGGATAAGATTAGGCAAGCTTGTAGTACCTCTCCACTCTTCTCTCTGCCCACAGAAAATAACATTGCCTGCCTCTATGTCAGTAGCTTGGTGAAGCTCACGTTACACGAGCCAGGCCTGATGGAACTTATATTGTATTTCAGAAACCCATAACCCCACAAAGAAAGCTACATGAGCAAAGTTAGCTTAGATTTATACACCCAAAAAGAGTATCTAGCTCATGTTCCAAGATCCTAACATAACTAAAAAATACTCCAGAGCTCAATGCACCGTAGTCCTAACTAGCAACCCAGGGACAGTACAAACCTTAAGCATTCTTCCCAATTCTGTCCCACTTTCAAATCCCTGGGAAAGAAAGATTTGCTTTGCAGCATGCCCTTAAGGCATCAGACTTGGGCTAATTTGGACTGGCAGCCGCTTCATAGGTCTTCTCAACAAGACTTCAGCGTGAGCACCCTACTGATTTCAACTGTGGCTGTGTGGAGCTGGGAGGGAGGCAGACTCCCGACACAAGTATGTCCAAGGCTGGGTGACTCTTCCCACTTGCTCACAACTGCAGCTGCGGCCCATTCCCCGACTTCTGAGAGTGGGTTTGGAGGAAATAAGGCTCAGTGACCCTGATCAGCAGTTGTCCACATGGAGAAACTACTCGGACCCCTGTTTTTCCATTTTGGCAAAGGGAATCGAGGACAAAGTCAAAAAGCAACTTGGAGTCTGAGCCCAGGCCCCCTCTGGCATCTTCGCATCTGCCTTTGCTCAGGCCCCTGCAAATCACAAGGCTGGCCTGACTCAAGGGAGAAATAATTAGCCTAGAATTGTGTGTCATTAAGTTACCTCCCTGCAGGATTCAGACATGGGAAATGCTTTTTGATTATAGCCCCTCTGTACGTGCTTAATGGTAAGGAGTGTCTAATTCAGGGAAGATTAGCAGAGGAAGAAGTTTTAATTGCTGACTCTGAGGCCTAGATAAATATCCCAGCAAAGGTTCTGAAACATGTTTAACTTGCCTTGAAAGTGATAATGTCTGCAGCACACAGGGATTCATTGGATCACAAACCACCTGCAGGAGCCAAAATGCATTTAGAATACGAAGCTGAGAGGCTCCAAGTTCCAGTTCTTGAGATAAAAATATCAAGTTCAAGGGCAGCATTTAGCTACAAGGAAGCTATTAGACTGTGAAGCTCTCGGCACTAATAAATGTAATGCCTCTGGGTGCTTTCATCATAGATTGAGCAGCACATGCTTATAAGAAGGTTGTATGGTCTTCAGTTTGATGCAAGCGAAGCACTGATGAGCAATTCCCATACAATGTTACCCTATGGCTTCGGCAGAGGCATGGCAAGTGGGGAGTTTGAGGCTTCCTGTCTGTAGCTAGACTCTTCTGCCATTCAGGCAGGCTACATGGGCCATTAGGAAGGGAAGAGGACTGGGGAGAGGCCAGAGCTTAGGTTATTATGGGGGTATGAGCAAGTAGATAAAGGTGTTTGGGACAAATACCTCTGTGAAGAACACTGAGGACTAGGACCCATGAAATTATTTATCCATAATGTCCTAAGACTGTAAAATGTTACACTAAGGAACAAGATTATTGTAGACTTTTTTCTATCACACCAAAAATACCAACCAAACCCTCAATCAGAAAATGTTTATCCTGTGAGCACCTAAAAGGGTTTTTAGGGGGGCAGTCAGCGTGTATGTATTACATGCTCATGTTTCACTTTTGTAGTCTGTTTTCAGACTCTCCCCCTAGGAGCTTAAAACCTAAGACAACACAATTGAGATATAAGATGCAGCAGCAGATCCAGAGGGAAGTTTAATTTAAAAATAGAACAAAAACTAATAGAGAAACCCCAGCATTTTCCTCAGGTGGCTTAGCATTGAGCTTGGCATGTTCACTGTAACAAGTTAACCAAGTGCTGACCTACCACACCTATGTGAGTGAGGGATGGATAGATTAGATAGATGATACTGAGTTGTGGGTCTTGTGGAAGAAGCAAGTTTTGTGAAAGGATTTGAAAGAAGAGAACCTAGCTGCCTGGGATACAGTTATTTCTGATTACTTGCATTAGTTTTCTCTTTTACTAACAGTAAAGCTGATGACAAAAATGGACTTGTAGAGTTAGACAATGATATGGAACCTTGAGACTGGGTGAGTTTTCTTTAGCTGCTTTCCGCCTAGTAATTTATTACTCTTGCTCGCATTATTGGTTGCTGTCATCTCTCTATAAGAGGCAGCAGGCAAGATTCCCTGTTATAATTCTTTTCTGGGAGTCAGGCATCCCAGGGAATTTTTCTTCTTATTGTTCTAGTGAAAAGTAAGCAGAAAATCCAAGGAATTTACAGTTGGCAGTTATGCTCTAGATTTTTGATGGATCGGACTGTAATATATAAAGCAACTGAAACAGACTAGAAATACTTTGAATACAGTAACTTTGTTTCATCTCCTTTGAACTGAGAACTGCAGGGACTACACTAAACAAACTGAAAGGTGATCTACTTTTATTGCAGTATCTGTAAATACTGAATCCTCTGCAGAATGCTGTTTAACTTTTCATACTCGTACTCAGTGACTCTCATCTAGAACAATAATACACAACGGGGACTCTGAGGATGTGCCACCTTCTCAGAAGTGATTGTCCTGGGAAACAAATAGGAGCTAAGAAATTACTCATCTGCTGGTAAGGAAGAAGGTGCAGCAATGAGATGCAAAATGGCCATTTTAGGGCTTCTGTTGTTTGTGTGCTGTTTCCCTCCCCTTCTCCCCCCATTTAAAGGGCCAGCAGCCAAAGGAATATGCTGGGAAAGGCTCCTATGAGAGTGTGAATCCACACTGGTGAGTCTGGGGTCAGAGGGAAGTTGCAACAAGCCAATCACAGAGAAGGAAATTATCTAGTTTTTGTAAAGTCATCATCATGGTGTATCAGCACCAAGGAAAACTGCTTAAAATAATAAAAAAAAATAACTATATACAACACCTAGATGAACATGTGACGGCCAAATCATGCCTCTCCAACTTCTTTGCACGTGCAATAAGAGAACAGAAAAAGGCAAACCAGATGCTTCCTGCATGTAATAATTTCCACCATCACATCCAACACTATTATTTTTCCTTTTGGTCTAGTAACAGAGTATCTCTGTCACAAAGGCATGCTGTGATTTGGGGCACAGGCTCTTACTACACTGATACCAATGGGTCGTCTGCTTGAAATGCAGAGTGTGAAGTCTATTTCATTCAGAAGTGCATTAGTAACACTTAACTGTGAAGCTGACTATGCCCAGAGAGCCCAGAAAGTTGTGAACATGACCATAATTTGTTTCGACACTGTAATTTATGGGCATCAAATACTGAGAAAATATTAAGATAATGTAACGGCAGGTAAAAATGATCTCCCCTTTATCGCTATTTCCATGACAAAACAGGAAATAACAGGTCAGTGCAAAATGGAAGTAAATTTAGGTCTGAAACAAAGGATGTTCGCTGAGGGATGGTCAATACTCGTAATGGAAGGAAAATAATAAGGTACCTGGAAAACTGAAGGAAGCTAGCTAAAAAGCACACCATGGCAAAGAATGAAAAACCTTGTTAAAATAAAAAAGTGGAGTGACACTCAGTAATCTTTCCCTCAACTAATATAAAGCCCTTTCAAAGAGGATGAATGGGTTACATTGGCTGAGTGGGTTCAGACAATATTACTAGTATATTAAAAACACAAACTTCTTTGAGTGTGATTGGGAAAATAAGCTGTGTGCAAGGAGATTGCAATGATTGCACAGTTCAGTAATTGATACAAAAGATGGAGTGAGAGAGAGTCCTGTGGAGGAAGAACACAGCTTGATTTTCTTAGATGCTGGAGATTGGAGAAGGAAATGCAGTAATTGCATAGTTAGACCAGAACTCCCTTTTTAAAGGTAGGTGTGGAGCCAACTAAGACCTCACAATGACATAGGATCAGAATAAAATCTATAAAAATAAACTAGATAACCTTTTAAAAAGCTGTCCCTCCCCCCAGTTCAGTTTCACAGACCATGTACATTTAGTAAATTAATGGTACTACCTTAAAATGAGAATTTCACAAGTAGGCACCATCACTCACTACTAGCCCCATTTAGTTTTGGGGATTCCATATTAAAAGGATCAATGCTGATCGCCCTGAAGTCAATGGAAGCCACATTGGGCCCTAAATTACAAACTTAGGGGCATATATATGGCCTTCACTCTGCCCATGGAAAGTCCAGTGGTGTCAATAGGAGTTATGCTGATGAGTCAAGATGCTAGTTAAGGTCTTCGATGTGTCGGGAAGCTGCTTATGCAGCCTCAATCAGCTGCGCAAGAGTCAAACTCTTATTTGTCATAATGTTCCTACATTTCCGTTACGCACGTATGTAAATTTAAGGACCTGATCCTGCAAACATTTTCAGTACATGAGTGGTCCCATAGTGGGACTAGGGCTTATTTCTGTATGAAAGTTATACAAAATTATCACAAAACATTTCAGTTAATGTATATTCACACTGTGTATACAAATGAAGTAAGATGTAGGTTGCAATATGTGCTGCTGGGGTAATATTTGAGGGGTGTAATAATTTAGGCACTTTTTGGAGGAGTGAGCAAATGACTGAGCACAGTGGGGATTCAGTAAGCAGGATTTAATGAAGAGACATTTAGGTGTATAGGTAGGGCCCTACCAAATTCACGGCCATGAAAAATGCATCATGGACTGTGAAATCTGGTCTCCTCCCGTGAGATCTGGTCTTTTGTGTGCTTTTATCTTATACTATACAGATTTCATGGAGAAGACCAGCATTTCTCAAATTGGGGGTCTTGACCCAAAAGGGAGTTGGAAGGAGGTTGGAAGGTTATTTTAGGGGGGTCACAGTATTGCCACCCTTAATTTTGTGCTGCCTTCAGAGCTGGGCGGCCAGAACAACAGCTGTTGGCTGGGCGCCAGCTCTGAAGGCAGTGCCCTACCAGCAGCAGTGCAGAAGTAAGCAGTACCACACCATGCCACCCTTACCTTTGCGCTGCTGCCTTCAGAGCTGGGTGGCCAGAGAGTGGCGGCTGATGACTGAGGGGCCAACTCTGCAGGCAGCAACACAGAAGTAAGGGTAGCAGCACCACAACATCCCTTACTATAACCTTGTGGACAACCCCCCACCCCCAACGCCTTTTTGGGTCAGGACCCGTACAATTACAATACCATAAAACTTTAGATTTAAATAGCTGAAATCAGGAAATTTATGATTTTTTAAATCCTCTGACCGTGATATTGACCAAAATGGATGGTAGGGCCCTAAGTATAGGCCAGGAAAAAGAAACTAATCTTGTCATCTTCCTTTGGCCAGTCCTGGAACCTTAAAGACAAACCTCTAGCATGACCACATGGAAGGGGGCCAACTGTGATGGACACAAGTGAGTGTGCCCACGCACTAACATCACATGGGGGTAGGCACTTCAGGACTGAACAGCTGACAGTTAATAGGAAGCTGGTCATACGAAGAATCTTACAGTTCTGGGTATCTTGTTACAGGTTTAACACCAAGTAGAAAGACAGGGGAATTAGTCGTCAGCTCAATAGGAGAGTTTAGGAAATGGAAGAAAAGGCAATTTATAAAAGTGTTCACAGATATTTGGCAAAAGCATATAGGCACTTACCTGGAGCTCCCACACCATTCCCATGATGTGAATCAATTAGCTGGATTTCCTCCCTGTTGTCATTATTTTCAGATAATTAGCTTCAGCAAGCACAGATGCGCCTGACTCTGAATCAGGCTACGATGAGCAGCAGCTGTCAGATGTATCTGTGGTTCATAGAGCAAATCACTCATCTCTCTGGATGAAAGCAGTAAATATACAAGATATTTTATTAAATGGTCATTTTGTTTAGAAAATGTAATGGCTATTTGCTCTAAAGCTTTCTAAAGAGTTTTGATAGCCGGGTATAAATAAATGTAATTTAGATGCACTCACAATTCTATCTCTAACATCGGAGTGTTTGAGCACCTTAGTAGTGCCTCAGTTAGATCCCAATTTCCAGCAACCATTCCCAGTGCTGTTCCCAGAGTCTGCGAGAGGAAAGGAAGAATGGGAACGTTGAGAGAAGTCTTCCCGACCCACACTTTTTAAAAGATCACATAATTAGGTATTTAAGAATAACTGTGTTTGTGGGCGACCGCAAATATGGCACCATAATTTTAGCTCCAATGAAAACAAAGTCATTTTTATCTCTTGGAAAAAGGCAAAGTTATTGGGGAAAGAAACACAGATACTGAAAACTATTAACAAAGAAGGATCAGAGACACATGAAGCTACAGTATGTTTAAGTACTAATGCCAATACTGCCTGAGAAATCTGAGCTCCGCATGCAGTTAGTTCTGCGACTCCTAGTAGCAAATATCACCAATGACTAGAAATGGAGCACTAGATTGGGCAGGGCTCAGTGAATTCTTTCCCTGATGTCTGGCTGGTAGGTCTCAAGGAGATGCTCAGGGTCTAACTGATTGCCTTATTTGAGGTCAGGAAGGAATCCCTCCCCCAGGTCAGATTGGCAGAGACCCTGGAGTTTTGTGGCCTTCCCCTACAGCACAGGGCACGGGTTGTTTTCTAGTTTGAACAAGAGTAAATGCTGGAATCTTTAACTCATGATTTGAGGATGTCGGTAACTCAGCCAGAGGTTAGGGGTCTATTACAGAAGTGGGGTGAGGTTCTGTGGCCTGTGATGTGCAGGAGGTCAGGCTAGATGATCATGATGGTCCCTTCTGGGCTTACAGTTTATGGGTCTATAAATTGACACCTTTCCCTGATTATTCTTTTATTTTTTGTAGCTAGAGGCAGTAATAAGAATCTTCTAGTTTAAACTGCATTTCCAATTCTAATTTCTTCTCTATGGATATTACTTTTAGTAGACAAATGCAAGAGCTTCAGTATAAAAATCTTGATTGGCATTGGGACTCTAAGAGAGACATCTGAGTTACTATGCCACTTTCTTCTTTTTAAAATATATTGATCCCCTTTCAAACTACAGCACGTAAGTAGACTGTGGCAATGGTAATTGACAGACTTGATTACCATCTTGCTGAGAACATCAATATTAAGGTAGAAATCTCACTATAAATGTAAACACACACACAACTTGTTCTTAGATATGTTTTAATGTCAGTCAGAATTCACAGTATGAAGAAGATGCAAAGTGTCCTGTAGGCAGTCTTTGAAATATGAAAAACCTGAAAGATTCCTCCCCTGCAACTATATAACAGTAATCTCTGGTGCATTAAAACAAGTGCGTTTTAGAAGGTGATTCTGAAAGATGTGCTATTTTCAACACCATTCAGCCTGTGTGAAACACAGAAATAACCAATAAACACTTTAAAGTGGCAAATTGCAGTGAAGATTCTTTTGTAACTCACTAAAAAAACTGAAGAATTGAGTTTAAATGACATGATAGCTTTAATAACAAAACTAACCCAAGGAATCTGCTGCTGTTCATCCTGTTCTTGCATAAGTGTACAATTAAGGCCTGATCTAAAGGTCCCTGAAGTCATTAGGAGCCTTCTACAGACATCAACAGGTTTTCAGTCTTGCCTTTAGTCATGCTATCCAACTAACTTTAATATTTTTATTTCTTTAGATCCAGCCACTATGACAGGTTTTCCTCTTTCACATGGAAAGAGTCAGTCTTTCTTGGTGTGCTGATAGCTGAAAAACTCACTGCAGATTTGCCTTGCAGGCATGTCAACTGATATCTCTACCAATGGAACCAATGAGAAGAGCCCCTTTTTATACTGAGCTGCAGTGGAATCTTCCAATATTTAAACATTTCCAATGTCATAAGTGGATTAAAAAGAAAAAAGGGGACAAAAGCATGTGAAATGCAGGCAGTCACAAAGCAGTTTCTTGTAAGCTGCAACAGACTTCTACAGAAGTGACACAAATTCACACTATACTGTCAATAGAAGACTTGCATCAGAACTCAATATCTAAGGAAACTTCTTGTTTCTCCTACAATTAAATTATCAAAATGCTAATCTGAAAATCCCTTAGTTACCACAATAAAGCAAGGTAACTGACAAGATTAGTCATTTGTTTTGTTACTAGTTCTATATTTATGGCACAACCCACTATTTTCTGAAGTCCTTGAAATACATTATTCCAGTAAACGTACCATAAATGAGCATCCATGATTAAGGGCAAATCTTCACACTAGGCCAAAGCAAATTGTTCAGAAACCTCTGAACAACTTGGTTCATTATTTGAGCCAGAAAGTTAAGAACTGTTCCATGACTGCAGTTGAGTGTTGTGAAGCATGACAACAAAATCAGAGCGCCCTTCAACCAAATATCAAATGCCTGAAGTGCTTTATTGCCAATTAAACCTAATAAAAATAGAGCTGAACAAAACTTTTAGACAAACTTTTTCAGTGAAAAATGCAGCTTTAGGGTTGAAAAACATTTTATGAATTTATTAATTTAACAGAATGGTCTTGGGTGGAATATCCTAAAAAATAAAAATCTGAAAAAAAAATCAAAATGTTTGGTTTAGACTTCCAAAATGTTTAGATTTTTTAAATTTGAAAACTATTTTTCATTTTGAAATTTCCTTTAATTCTATTTAAAGAATTAACCATTAAAAAGCTCAAACAAAACAATTCACACAAACAGCTGAGTGCAACTACCTTCATGTTCACTACGGAGATGCAGCTGAAAAAAACAAAAAACAACCCAGGGCCAAGCACATCAAATGCTCCTTCCTGAGCAGAGCCCAGATCAATAGGACACATCCTGTTAGCATTTTGGCCATCCCTGTTGCACTACTAAGATTGCTTTCCTAAAGCTCTAGACTATTGACTCACCAGACAATTTAGTTTCCTAATTTTACTTGATACTAAACACTCCTTACCTGCATTAGGTGAGGTGAGACCATGTCTTCCCCCTTCCCTGCCCCCCGTGTTTAGCTTTAAATATCTGTAGTAATTTAAAGAACAGTTCAAGTAAGTTCCAGTAGACAAAACCACATGTGTATTTGCAAATAATGCCCATGACTAAGAGAATCTGTTGCAGGAAGAACAAAGTCTGGACAACATGAGGATAATGTCCTTCTTGTTTTATCTTAGGTGTTGTGACCAGATGGAGATGACAAGATTTAAAGGGCCAAATTCTGGTCTGTTACACCAGCTAACAATGGCATAGGGCCCAGCAGAACTTGGTTCAATATATTCTCTGCATTTCTCAAAGTGGAGAAAAGTGGAGAAAATCAAAAAGGACTTGTTTTCTCAATTGGATGAATAAAAAAAACAACCCCTTTTAACAGAATGTTGAATTAAATATGGTCCTTAAGGCACTGTTTGCAACACTTATGGAGGAAGATGTGTGAAAATGATGTTACATTATATTAAATACAGGGTAGGGAAATTTTAATTGATTGGGAATTTACACAGAAAATTATCTCCATTTTCTCCCCTCACAGGGCTTCTTCTATCATTCCACTCGACCTCACGTTCTCTCCCAGGACGGATTACGTTAAGACTGGATCCCCAATGCCATGGTCAGGATTGCAAGTGAAGGAGATGGTAATGGCATAACGAGTGCCCCAGTGAACCTTTTCCACTCGATGAAGGTTCTCCGACCCAGAGGTGAAAAAGGAAACCCGGCCTGTAAGAGACAAAAGTAGAAGATTGGGGAGAAGGGCCTATTCCACACTATTGACTAGTGGCTCTCTGTGTGGTGTTGCTATGTCTTGGCCCATCTGCTATTTCTTTAGGCTTATCTGCTCTCTAGCTAACTGAAAACTCAGGACTTTATCACCAGGAAGACAAATGATATTACAACTGTGGGCTACACTGAGACAGCTTACTAAAGCTGATTAAAAGGTGCATCAATCCTTTGTGCTAAAATGATGAAGACACAGGGTTCAGCTGGGCCTTAGAGCTTGATAAAGAATGGGTAGAGGCCAGGGAAAGTATGAATCCCCTTCTAATTTGCCCTGATAAAGATATAGCACTTGTGTACTGAACTGCCATGAATGGGACTTGGGTTTGATTTTTCACGCTGGTCTCTAATTCTATGGACCAAAGGAGCAGGGAGTGCAGCAAAGGTTGCAAAAAGTCCTCCAAAGAAGAAAGAAAAATTATTTCCCCACTCAACTGAAAACCCTCTAGATAACTTAGGAACAGCATGGACTGACTCATGCCAGAGTGCCATCCACTGACATGTCTCATGGGTGGGGTAGCCTCAGGACTATGTACAGGTTGCAGAGGACATCACCCTTTTCTCCCCGTAAAAACAGATCCAGAGTTTCATACCTCACTATGAACATGATTTAGTATGGCCCTTACACAAGAGTCCATGGGGAGGAAGGAGGAAAAGCATGAGCAACCCCCTTTGGAAAACTGCTTGGCTTATCAGGGCCAGACAGTATTACAGTGTCTGCATCTTTGGGGCAAATTGGGATTGTTCCACAGGGTACCCTAAAGGGGATAGTGTGTGTATGTCATGGCTCCATCCCTCAAGCACAGGCCAGCAGAACTGACCTGCTACACATGGTGGGGATAAGTAAGCTGCACTCCACAAAATAGGGTAAGTAACTGCCTCCCTGAGGCAGTTTCTCTCTCATTGCTCCACTAGGGCAGGTGGCTCCATATTTCCCACTATGGGCTGCACCTAATTGTAAGAACCTAGCTCTAATTTGTTGGGTGTTTTTACAAGGACTAAAGTCCCATAACTATAAAAGATAGTGAAAAGCAGAAGTTTTTAGCTTGATTCTTTTTCTCACTGCTCATTATCCAGGTTCTCAAATGCTATCACTGGCTTGCAACAGAGGCTCTTAAAAAAGCCAGTAACTTACCAAAATTTCTCACTATCAATCACCACAAATCCATCTCACAAGGTAATTTTCCAACCTGGAAAAAGCCAGAGTGGATTTTATAAGCAGCTGTGAAAGGGCACAGGCCATTGTTCAGGTATTTGCAATCTCTTTGTGCACTGTCAGAACATTCATTTTTCAGATAGATCAGAAAGTTCTATATCACAATGCAGTTCCAGTTGCTCTTTCCTTAGAAAGAGAGCAATTCCACAAATGAATGAGTTTGGCAGTTGCTTCATGACTACCAAATGGCTCTAGTCCTGTAATTAAGTGCTTTACCACCTATGACTTTTCCAGTAGGAGCATTCCAGAGGGTTTCAGCGTGTTTTTTAAAGTGCCATAGACTTAGTATGGCCATTCATGCATTCCCAGAATACCGGACATTCTGGTACTTCCAGGAATGGCATGGGCTCACCCCCACTGCTGTGACCTCACACGTAGGATGCGTATGAGGTCACGCTGCATCCAGATCACCATTTTGAAGAGTGTGCTGGCCTGCCCACATGACCTCTCACACTGAGGAGCAGAGAGGCACACTTTTCAAAGTGGCCTGTCCGTTTTTGTCTCAGTACTGGTTGGAGGACAAACCACACAAAAAGAGGACTGTCCAGTTTAAAATCAGACGAATGACCTGCCTACACAGACTTAGAGTGCTATCAAAATAACTAGGTAACATTTACGGCAAAATGCTCAAAATGAAGCATCAAGAAGAAGGGAACACTAACACTTGCACAATCTTTCACTGCTCCAAATTGCCCATGAACAACGTAAGAATTTATTTCTTTAACGAGTTAAGTAACTAAAGACACGTCTACACTTACCAATAGATCGACACTGCTGCAATCGATGCAGTGATTGAATCCACGCTAAAGACACGCTAAATCGATGGGAGAGCACTCTCCCATCGATTTGTGTACTCCACCTTTCCGAGACGCATAAGGGAAGTCGACGGGAGATGTAGCCACTGCAGTAAGTGGATCTAACTACATCGACTTCAGTTATGTTATTCACGTAACTGAAGTTGCGTAAGTTAGATCAATTTACCAATGTAGTGCAGACCAGTCCTAACTCAGACTGAAGCAGCATGTTGACAGACTGTAGTATTTTTCTTTGCACGGCTGTCCTATCTGAATCCCATGTTTTCCTACTCAGGCAATTTTTCCACTGATCACAGTAGTCAGATTTGTTATAAATTCATCTTAGGGAACTCCCATACTAAGAATCTGACTCTTGCATGCAATATATTTATCTATGAGATGCCCACCACTAAGCCACTGGAGTCATTTGGCTGCCTTACTGTTTTACTACCGCAGTTTGCACCACACGGAGGTAAATTGCTCCAATTATGCAAACTGTACTCCAGAACTGGGCACAAACAGCTAATTAGGGGGGGAGAGAGAAGAAATGCTAACTAAAAAGATCCAAAAGCTTTTTCACTGCTGATGTAGGAAGTGCATTTAGATGCTCTAAGTAGCATTCATTAATCAGAACTCAATAAGACGACAAGTCCTGCAGCCTTGGTTCACAAACTAATCCCTGCTGTTTGCTCTGTTGAGGCTGACAGCAAATCTTGCCCTGTGGATTCAGTTGCCATTCAAATTTACATAGGGAACCTGTTCTAAGAGCTAAACAAAAACATTTCAGCAAATAGTAATTTTGCTGAAAAATGCATTTTTTGGCGCACCAAATCTATTTGTGAATTTGGGTCAAATGTGAATAGAGTTAACAAAAAAATGAAAATAAAAATATTGGAAATGTCAAAATGAACAATTTCAACATTGTTTCAAACTGACCTTTCTGAAATGTTTCATTTGACCTAAACAACATTTTTTGTTTTTTTGTTTCAGCAAGAAACACCCCCACTTGCCCCAAAAAAATCAGTTTAGGCTTGAAACAAGCAGAATTTTTTTCCAGATTCGCTGTTTTGGCCACCGAACCGAAATCATTTATTTGGTTACCTCTGTTCCTAAACGCTGAATAGCATCGCAAAATCATATGCTGCATTCTGCCCTGCCTGTGGCTGCATGTCAGTGGTGGGTAAAGCTATATATATTAATTTACATGCACAGTTTGTAATGACCATTGGTGTCCTGTTCTTCTGAATGAAAGGCACTACACATAAAAGCAATGTATTACTATCCTTTGAGCATCAAAATGAACATGCTGGCATCTTCTCAAGGACTTAATTCAAAGCTTGTTTGCCCTGAGTGTATTTATTTATTTATCTAGTTTTCTCTTTATGCTCCATCCATGTACCTGGTTCTCTAAATAAGTCATTTGTGCTCACTAGCTTTGCCATTGTTCATTTAAACTGACTTTCAAGCATTTTTGTTCAAACTCTTATTAAAAAGATAAGGAGCAAATCAAGGTAGTGATGTTTCAATTAATTGTTTAAGCCAGTTAACTAAAGTTGATTCTTTGAACTATCCAGGATGTGATTTTAATTTTCTTCTTTTACAAATTTAACTCTTTAATTCCAGCTTTTCTGTAAAATGACTTTTATCGCTACCGTGCATCAAAACCCTATTAAACACAGAAGGAAGAAGATACTTGTAGGTGCTGAGTTGCTGAAGAATTCACAATTCCTGCACCGTGGAAAGGGAGTCTGTCCTTTTGCCTCGCCTGGGAAGCAATTTTGGTACAAATAAATTTCAGACACATCTAGAACAAATGGCTTTTACATTAATAATACTTAGTCCTGCCATGAGTTCAGGGGACTGGACTAGATGACCTCTCGAGGTCCCTTCCAGTTCTATGATTCTATGAACATTAACTAGGTACAATGTAATTTACCAGATGCGTTAAGGGGTTTTTAAGGGTGTGGAAGAGGGAGTGGGGATGTTTGAGAGCAGAGAGGCTGCAGATAGTGCAGGAAATGGCAGAAACCCTATGGGGGCGGGGGGGGGGAGGGACAGCTCAGTGGTTTGAGCATTGGCCTGCTAAACCCAGGGTTGTGAGTTCAATCCTTGAGGGGGCCATTTAGGGATTGGTCCTGCTTTGAGCAGGGGGTTGGACTAGATGACCTCCTGAGGTCCCTTCCAACCCTGATATTCTATGATTCTATGAGAAACAGAAACCTGGCTGTTGAGGTGTGTCAAGGTTCCTCCCCCACTCTGAACTCTAGGGTACAGATGTGGGGACCTGCATGAAAAACCTCCTAAGCTTATCTTTACCAGCTTAGGTCAAAACTTCCCCAAGGTACAAAATATTCCACCCTTTGTCCTTGGATTGGCCGCTACCACCACCAAACTAATACTGGTTACTGGGGAAGAGCTGTTTGGACGCGTCTTTCCCCCCAAAATACTTCCCAAAACCTTGCACCCCACTTCCTGGACAAGGTTTGGTAAAAAGCCTCACCAATTTGCCTAGGTGACTACAGACCCAGACCCTTGGATCTTAAGAACAATGAACAATCCTCCCAACACTTGCATCCCCCTTTCCTGGGAAATGTTGGATAAAAAGCCTCACCAATTTGCATAGGTGACCACAGACCCAAACCCTTGGATCTGAGAACAATGAAAAAGCATTCAGTTTTCTTACAAGAAGACTTTTAATAAAAATAGAAGTAAACAGAAATAAAGAAATCCCCCCTGTAAAATCAGGATGGTAGATATCTTGCAGGGTAATTAGATTCAAAAACATAGAGAACCCCTCAAGGCAAAACCTTAAGTTACAAAGAAGATACACAGACAGAAATAGTTATTCTATTCAGCACAGTTCTTTTCTCAGCCATTTAAAGAAATCATAATCTAACACGTACCTAGCTAGATTACTTACTAAAAGTTCTAAGACTCCATTCCTGGTCTATCCCCGACAAAGACAGACTATATACAGACACACAGACCCTTTGTTTCTCTCCCTCCTCCCAGCTTTTGAAAGTATCTTGTCTCCTCATTGGTCATTTTGGTCAGGTGCCAGTGAGGTTACCTTTAGCTTCTTAACCCTTTACAGGTGAGAGGAGCTTTCCCCTGGTCAGGAGGGATTTCAAAGGGGTTTACCCTTCCCTTTATATTTATGACAAGGGGGAAGGCAGCAAAGAGTTGGGAAGGACAGCAGAGAGTAAGGGTGTGAAGGAAGAGCAAGTTGTAGAAAGTGTAGAGTGGAAGCAGCTGAAGGGCAGGGATGGAAGCTGCAGGGCGCGTGTGGAATCCCCAAGAAGCAGAGTAGCAGAAGGTGCAAGCAAGGGAACTGGCTCTTTGTGCTGTTCTGGCAACAAAAGAGCCATAAGGTTAGTTCTCAGCCAGCTGAGAATCCTTGGGTGATGGACAGCTGGCATAGCCTCCCTCCTTCTGCTCTTGGCAGTAGGGGGCACAGCTGGGACATCTATGCTCCATCCATCCCCAGTTGCCTTAATTCTTCTTAGAGGGCCCAGGAAGCTGCTCTAAATTTTGCCAACAGCTAAGCTGGCCCCAGGCCTGGTGAAACACAAAAGTAATCATAGAAACGTAGGGCTGGAAGGGACCATGAGAAGTCATCAAGTACAGTCTGCAGTGCTGTTGCAGGGCCAAGTAGACCAGCCCTGACAGGTTTTTGTCCAACCTGTTCTCAAACACCTCTGATGATCGAGATTCCACAGCCTCCCTTGGAAGCCTGTTCCAGAGCCTTAGAGTTAGAAAGTTTTTTTAAATATCTAACCTAAATCTCCCTGGCTGCAGATTAGGCCCATTACTATTCTTTAACCTGTTCTTTCCCTATTTTGGCTTGTATTCCTTCCCCGGTTGTCAATATTAACTGTGTTGAATATCTGGTCATCATTAACCTTTTTAGTGAAGACTGAAGCAAAACAGGCATTAAGCACCTCAGCTGTCGTGAGGTCATCAGTTATTAGTTCTTTTTCCCTGCTAAGTAAAGGACTTATACTTCCCTTCATCTTTCTCCTCTTCTAATGTATGTAAAGAACCTCTTCTTATTGCCTTTTATGTCCCTTGCCAGGTGTAACTCACAGTAATGTAAATTGATCTTTGACACCTCCTGCACCTGAGTTAGCGGAGGCCCAGCTCATCTGGATAAGAGGATCAGGGCTATATTCTTCATCTACCTTAAGCAATAGCACAAGCCACAGAGATTATCCAAGCCAGAAATGGCCAACCTGAGCCTGAGAAGGAGCCAGAATTTATCAATATACGTTGCCAAAGAGCCACAGTAATATGTCAGCAGCCCCCCATCAGTTCCCCTGCCCCGCTCCCAGCGCCTCCCACCCACTGGCACCCCCACTGATCAGGGTACTCCCCTCCTTCCCCGCACCTCCCAATCAGCTATTTCGTGACATGCAGGAGGCTCTGAAGGGGAGGAGTGAGGGCACGGCAGGCTCAGGGGAGGGGACGGGAAGGGGTGGAGTGGGGGCAGGGCCTGTGGCAGAGCCAGGGATTGAGCAGTGAGCACCCCCTGGCAGACTGGAAAGTTGGCGCCTGTAGCTCCAGCCCCGGAGTCGGCGGTGCCTATACAAGGAGCCGCATATTAACTTCTGAA
Source organism: Lepidochelys olivacea (assembly GCF_965140295.1). Taxonomy (NCBI): domain Eukaryota; kingdom Metazoa; phylum Chordata; order Testudines; family Cheloniidae; genus Lepidochelys; species Lepidochelys olivacea. Next base: position 19,224,185 of record NC_140424.1, read on the forward strand.
GAGCTGCATATGGCTCCAGAGCCACAGGTTGGCCACCCCTGATCCAAGCGAACAAGCTGTGGTCAGGTACGTGACATGAGATGTTAACCAAATACAAACAAAACTGAGGCAAATTAAGCGCTTTTGTTTAAAAATCCCTGTCAATGGTCTCTATTTGAATTAATTTGATCTTCATCCAGCCAATCCATTGTTTATCACATCAATGTACCTGGCTGCAATCCTTTCATTATGCAATAAGGCAGTATTCAAAATACAATAAGCAAACTATAAGACATCACTAGTATTGAGGCAACTTAGTGACAATAAGCTGCAACTGTCCTTTTCAAAAACATACCCAGCCAGACTGTGGTGAAGTTTCTTATGCAGAATTTTGCAGGGAAAAACAAATCACAGGTGTTTATCAGTTATAAATATCACATCTTGATACTTGAATCACAGACACTGTAAAGTTTGATACTGAATATAGCCTTATCTGCCATTTAAAGGATTCTTCTGTGGCTCACAGAATTAAACCTAAAGTGAGAAATGTACCTGGAAACTTTCTAGCTAATACTACGCTGCAGCAAAGCACATAACAGACTCTAATCCGTACCATTCCAGGAGTTCATAAGACAATTTGCAACCTCCCTAAAAGTTGTATGATGAATGTCAGGACAGGAATTATACTATTAATGGGTATATTTTCAACTTGATGCAGGGGAATTTATGCATCCAGCTCTCACTAGCAATAGAGGTTTATTAAGAAAAAAGAACAGGAGGACTTGTGGCACCTTAGAGACTAACCAATTTATTTGAGCATAAGCTTTCGTGAGCTACAGCTCACTTCATCAGATGCATTCAGTGGAAAATACCACAGTATGCATCCGTTGAAGTGAGCTGTAGCTCACGAAAGCTTATGCTCAAATAAATTGGTTAGTCTCTAAGGTGCCACAAGTCCTCCTTTTCTTTTTGCGAATACAGACTAACATGGCTGTTACTCTGAAACCTGTCATTAAGAAAAAAGTTCACTTTAAAACTACGAACGGTTTTCTAGTACTTCAAAAAGAAAAGGAGTACTAGTGGCACCTTAGAGACTCTACTTCGAGTGATGGTCCCTACTGGATTCCACTGAGGGTTATGCATGCACACCATGCGTCCAAAGTCAGAGAATTTGGAAGTAGTGCCCGGTGGTCTGTACCCCCACCATAATGCAGTAGTTCTTTATTCTTAACAGGCTAAAAATGCACAAAGGGAGAGCAGTTTCCAGAGAATGCTTAAGTCCACACTTAGCAGATGAACCATTTGAGGAAGCGACTGTATTTTCATTATCCAGAGAACCCTGGGAAAAGACATCAATGAAAACGAAGTGCCACAGTAATAGAGACTTTGACAAGTCAAACAGTTCATAGTTATTTCAACTATTAGACGGAACAAGGGCACAATGAGACACGTGCATGAAGGCAAAGCACTTATGGTCCTGCTTAGAACAGTGACCAAAGGCAAAAATGATGTATCGTGTGATAACATCCTGCTTCTTTGGGAACAGCTGGAAGACCCACCCAGAGTCTGAATTTTCTTTGCGGCACCATGTGCTTGCAGTATGAGAGCTCACCCAGAACTGCTGCAGAAGTTGCCTAACCAGAGGGATTTTCAGGTAGAACTGCAATTTACTTCTCTGCGTGCACATGCAGTACAGGCTTTAGATTTCGTTACTGAAACAAGAACCTTCTCTGAGATATACTCTAGCTTTAATCCACAATATTCAGGAGCTGTTGCAAGTTTCATTATTACAAGAAAACAAAACATGACTTAGAAAACAGCTTCCAAAAAAAGGGAGTGAGGTCAGACTTAGGCTCTTCCTGGTTTGTCGTTGTCCTTGATACGAATCAACTTTTGGTCCAAGATGTTAGACCAGCAATTCACAAGCTGTGAACCACAATCCACAGAGAGCTGGCTGGTCCCATGTTCTTGGCTCTGTTTCCGGATGCTAGATTGTGTTAAAGGCAGTTAAAAATACATATATACTTTGTTAACATTACTTTCTCACATAGCCAACTGCTGTAGTTGCCACATGGATGCTGTGATTGGGAAGGGATATGTTCACAATATAACTTCTCTATTTAGAAATCATGCAGACTGTGAAAACCCCTGGGGCGGCTAGACTATATTTTGAGCTTCCACGCAGAAACAAACTAGTGATGTGTTACACATGGAAAAGAATAGGTGAGCTAAAAATAGCCATTCATTCCATATGAAACTTGCATATTATAGATCCTTGCATTTCCCTGCCAAGCGTGACTTTTGTCTTACAACTTTACACTGTCCTTCTGAGTTTCTGTTATTGTTTCCTTTGTACTTTTCTTTCATTCTCTGAGTTGTAAACTGTCTTTGATGGACGTTTCCCCTCCCTCCATCTTAACAGATTTCTTTTCAAGCACACTTTTCTGCTTCATTAAAGAAGACTTGATTGTTATTTTTCAGCACATAAATGTCAATTTGATTTATGAGCACTTCCTGTTAAAATGGCATCACAGGGTCCTTAATATAATCCATGACCAGGAGGTTTAAAAATAATATAAGATGTATTATCTTAAAATAAAGAAGGAAAATTATGTTATCCCAGTGAGCCTTAAAGAGCGAGGCCGCAAATAAATGGCCAGCTGAGGTTTTGCATCTGCAAAAAGGAGACTGGTTTCAGAGTAACAGCCGTGTTAGTCTGTATTCGCAAAAAGAAAAGGAGTACTTGTGGCACCTTAGCTCACGAAAGCTTATGCTCAAATAAATTGGTTAGTCTCTAAGGTGCCACAAGTACTCCTTTTCTTTTTGCAAAAAGGAGACTGTTTTCCTGTGGAGATTGTTTCCCGCACCAGGTCAGCAGCAAAAATACAAAGGTAGCATGAATCATCCTTTTTCTTATCAGAAGAGCTAACCTGCTATCTGAAAAATAAATTTCATCCAGAACATTCACAATTCAGTCATTAGCATTTTCCCTGTCACTGCAACACCTGGACAACTCAGTACTTGCTTAGTTTCAGGAGTCTTTAATATACAATTCATGCCCAGTGGCCCAACCCTGCAAGAGAATTTCTAGACTCAAAGTATAATAGAAAACCATGGGCCACTCTCTCCATCTTCTACTTCTCACCTCCTTCGCATAGCTCTGCTCCTCCCTGTAGTGCACAAATTGCAGAGATCAGTGTGGCAGCATGGCACTCCTAGTACTTGGACAGGCAGGGCTCCCTGCTACCAGCAAAAGGCACTTTCACATTTTACATGCACTTAAAACAACAATTTCCTCATAGGGACTCCAGGGCCCTAAACCTTCCCTCCCATCATCCCAAATTCTGCCTGTTTTTCACCCATAACTCCCACTTCAAAATCCTTTGCACAAGTTCCCACTGAGCTCCAATGTTTCCTGGAAGGCATGGCACCCCACCCACTTCCCCAACTACCAGTCAGTATACATACACAGGGAGAACTTAACCATCCCCTCCGGATACTCTGAGGGGATGAAAAGATCCCTCTCCCCTTGTTCTCTCCTTTCCTCCCCATGGAGCATATAAAGCACTGATTAGGAGGGTGTGTGGGGTGTAGTCTTGTGACCCAAAAAGAGCCTTCTGAATGACCATCCAGCCCACAGGTTGAGAATCGTGGTTCTAAAGGAACATGGGTCCTGGGAACAAGCCTCATCTGTGGTCCTGCCTGAGAGACCTACAATGACTGTGATGGCATTAGCAATAATCAGTCTTTCCATGGGCTTCTCAGAACCACAGAAACATGCAGAGGTCTGGAACTTGGCATGACAAGACCTCAGCTAAGCAGCATATTTTTTTCCTTCCAAAAAATGTATTTAAAATAAGGCTAAAACTGCCTCTTGAGGTTCAGAAAATAAACCATAATCTCTGCTCCAGGGGGTGGGGGGCGGACAGTGTCAACACCTCAATCTCCTTGACAGTATGGAGGAGCCTTGTGGCTGCTTCTCTCTATTTCTGTCACTGTGTACCTCAGTGACACCTGCTCTGCTGTTACAAAACTGCTGTAAACAGAAAACAGAAACTGTGTGCAGGGAAAACTGTCACAATAAAAACCCATCATCTCCACATAAGCCACTTGTCTATGGTGAGAAACTGCCAACGAGATCAATCCCAAATATCTATCAAAGCTGTGCTTTGTCATTAGTGCCTGACAGGCACAAAACTCATTGAATGCTATCAGGCTGAGGGAACCTTGTGTTGTTAAGAAAAACAGAAAAATAATTTGGTGGGGGGAGAGGGAGAGATAAGATCTTTATCATTTATAAAACTTTCCCTCCCCCACTTTCTTTCCTGTTCCTAGGGAGCCGATTCTTGCTCTGACTCACAGGAATCTCTTGTTTATGAGCCTGAGCATTAGACACAAGATTCAGTGCTGTGAATTCCATTTGACCTTAATTCTGACCAAGAAACCACTGGAATTCCAGTCAGTGACACTGAATAGACTACCAAAGTGAACAAGACTCCAGTATGTACAATAGCAGCTGCTATGTTAGTACAATCACTCAAACTGCATTGTGAGTGAAAACAATAGACAAATACTGGTACACACTGCAAGCTTTTGCAAAACACCACATTTGTTTTCCCAGTTTTTACTGGGCTGGCAACAGTTGTCCTTTGCTGGAGAAGAAACTGAAAGAGAATTAGTTTTAATCTCTTTAGCCATATTCAGAGGAGGTAACCACCGGTAGAAGAAGCCAACAAATAGGTAAGTATCACATCTGCATATACAAATCATGTTAGAATCATCTTCATTCCTATCTGGTTCATCCTCAGAAGATGAACCATTTTCAGTATTAACATTACTACCTTGACCTCAATTTTGAGAGGCAGTGTAGTCTAGTGGACCGAGAAAGGAGAACATTTGAATGCTAGTCCCAGCTATGCCACTGATCTGCTGTGTAACCTTGAACAAAGCACTTAATCTCTGTTTGTTGAGATTCCCCATCTGTAAAATGAGGATAATACTTATTGACGCTTCCTACCAGGGCATCTGAGAGGATTAATTCATAAATATTGGTATAGTACTTTGAAGATTTAAATCAGCAATATACATGTTTAGTATTAGAACATCCTTCTCTTCCTCTTATTGGGACTGGAAAAATAAATAAAGCAACAAAGTTATAATATAAATAGTAGAAAATACAAAAACAAGGGAGCATAAAAAATATTATTGAAACAACAGAATGCTCCATCATGAAACTTAACTACATGGACTGGGTAACGTCTCTAATATTAGCATGCATAAGGGCAGCATGAGTCCTTTAACTCAGTAGCTAAAGGTCATTACACCCCATACTGCAGGCAATCACAAGCGTCTATAGTTTGCCTGTAAAAATCTATCTGAGCTAGCATTGTCCTCTGGGTCTCCCACTGCATTTTGTAAAGACTCTCCATTTTAACTGTTAGCTCCTGTGGGCAGTGATAACACCAGGATGGACTGCAGACTATGGGTTAAGCCATCACAGCCTTTTCTGAACCACACAGGAAAGTAAAGAGAATAAATCCCCCCCCACCCCCATGCTACCCTACTTGGCTCTGTTCAGATTGTGACTAGCTGTGGGGAATAACAGGGGCTACTCACTCAATACTCCACCCTGCAAGGACATGGGTGGGAAATGGGGTAGAGAGGGACAGGGAAGTGGTAGGAGCTCTGTTCTGTCCCCTCTACTCACTGGCTAGAGTAACTGAGTGGGCACATAGGGGAGACTCAGCTGCTCCACAGGAGGATGAAGTAACTTACTTCTCTTCCAAAGCAAGGTGAAGCAGGAACTGTTTCTTAAGGGTTCCAGACCAAATCAGGCATTTTCCCCCTGTGCACTGACAGGTTTGACAGTCTCATATTTACCAGCCTAAAACTGTTACTTAGGAAAGGAAGACATATTGTGTCTCAGCTGCTGAGTAATACTAAGAGAGAAGCCTGAGAAATGGAACAAAATTATTTGGTTATTATCCTTGTCATCTGTTTAAGATTAATTGAAAATTCATTCTAATATAAAATGTCAAGAAACATTGTATCCCGAGGGAAACAATTGGATCAAAATATTTGCTGTAACACAAGGAGACTTTTATTAAATAAGTAAATATAACATGAAATCGAGATTGTTTTAGGACAGTACCATGGAACTGCAGTATCCACAAGGGCCTTGACTGCAATGAATGGTGGAAGCCATACTTCTCAGGTCCATACTTTCAGGCTGTCTGCAAACTCAGGCAGGTTCTATTGCTGTACCGGACTATGCTCTCTTTATTTTTTCAAGCTTGCTTTCGCAGCCATAAGAACTCCAATGAAGTGAGCTGTAGCTCACAAAAGCTTATGCTCAAATAAATGTGTTAGTCTCTAAGGTGCCACAAGTACTCCTTTTCTTTTTGCGAATACAGGCTAACACGGCTGCTACTCTGAAACCTGTTATTTTTTTTAAATGACTGCTGAGATTCTCTGGCAATGGATGAATTCCAGGGCTGCAGAATCATAGAACATGTGTGGTTCTATGTATGGGCAATGTGGCACAGAGCCCAAGCTCTGTAGATGCAGTACTGGGCCCTATAGATGTGCTAATCAGATTCCTTGCAACTGCTTTTCTGGAATTCCTTTGACACTTTGACTTGAAAGCAAGAGCTCCAGAGGTGTCTTCTCATAGCAATGTAGCATTCTACAACCAGGTGCAGAGTCGGTGGTGTGTACTCCCTGTGGACTTCCCAGCTCTCATTTCTTATTTTATACTGCTAATCTGAATTCATCTCAGGCATGGGCCAAGTTTAACAACTGTCTCTGGATGCTAGAACAGACTTGTAGGTGTTCTGCTAATTTGCAGGCTAAGGTGCAGGAGGAGAGGGAGCAAGGGCACTAGCAGAGAGCTGTGGGTAACCTCTATCCTTACTTACAGCAAAAACTTAGTGAAGTCAGTGGAGTTACACAGTGATCAGGCCAAAGCACAATTTGGTCCCTAGGGTCAAATGCTAGTTTATACAACGAATGAAAAGGAGTTTGATGGTGCACAGTGAATATTTGTCTGTGGGTCAAATTATGCGGTGGCTTTTGTGATAATTTGGTACCATTGGCAGCGTGCCTAAGAAAGGCTCAGACTAACAGGCATGCTACAGGGCAAAACTAAGGTTCATTGGTTAAGTTTGCATGGAAGGGAAACTTGGGCAGCACTTTGCATCTAGCAATATCCCGAGCCACTGACTCTTCATTTTTATTAATATGAAAGCCACACAATTAAAACACACACTCGCCACATTATAGAAATAGGAAACATGAATTCCTTTTGCAGAATCATAAGGCTCTGCCTTTTGGAGCATGATATAATGGCAAACATAAAAAAGAAATAGGACACAAACCAATAAACATCTGGCATCGCTAGGTTAACTCTCATGGTACACTAAACCCTGATTAGCCTGACATAATACAACAAAGCAACAAGTTGCTTCACCAGTGTAAGGAAATGCTATGCTCACCTATGCAAGTCTGATTTCTCACAGAAAAACTAATGCAAGCATAGGATCTGAATTCATCACAGTCACTTTGAGTTTGAGGTGTTTTGGAAAATGTTGCCTAATCTTGGTCTTGTGAACTTCAGATTTGCACATACTAGAGGGACTGACTACAGCTTAGTAACTGAAAAAACAGAACACAGAGAAGCAGGCAATTCCTCCTGACCAGATGCCCAATGTTAATGCCTCATCATAAGAGCAATTGTGCCAGGGACAGCTCTTGCTCTTTTCCCCTCAGAGATAGCTGGAAAAATCTGTCACATGCTGGAGAAATTAATGCCCAGAGAAGACTAAAATTACCATAGATACTGAATAATTATTAGTTAAAATTATTGTTCTGAATTCATTTTCTAGACCCAGAAATTACTAGATCTTTATTAGTAAAATTGGTGATTAACCTGCGGAACTCTTTCACACCTGGCCTGTAATTCTCTAAATTATTATTCTTACTTTCATGCATATGTTTTTACTTTAAATGCACAAGCACCTGAATTTAAAACTTTTTTAAATTATAGTTTTTAAGTACGGAAGTAATTAAGCTGTACATTTAACACTAAAAAAGCATGTGTAGGCTTAGATTCAACAGACTCCCTCCCTGCCTGTCTTTTTCCACCACCGCAGTTGGCTGCTCAAAATACCAGCAGTTCGTACTTCACATATTAATCCCCAAAAGGAAGGCTGACAGTCTAATGGGTCACCTAGAAGTGAAAACTGCCCTCTCTGCATCTCATCAAGACCTCTTCACTCTACTACCTCTCCTCTGATCCCTTCTTTTCATCCGCATCCTGGCAGCCCAGGGCTGTCTCTCCCTGCTGTCTCTCTCCCAATCTACCTCCTTGCCATACTTCTTACCATACCCCTGCTGCCGTGTATCGCCAACCCCTTATGCTGGCCACTTCCTCTCTCCCTCTTTTTGGAGATGCCTTAGGGGGGTGCCCTGAGTTTCTGTGGAAAGATGCACTTATAGCTGGCTCCTGCAGCAATCTTTCATGTGTCTAGCATTTGTGCCCCAAACCAGGATGCAGAATTTTTAAAGAAAGGGGTGTTTGGGATCATGGTGAGCTGTGTGGTACAGTCAATAGGTGTTGGAAGTGTGACTTGCCTATGAAATTTTTTTAAACTCCATTAATTATTTCATCTTTATGGAAGAGACTTCTGGCTTCAATGCAGTGTTGAGTTCAAATGGATGAATTTCAAACTCTTTTTATTATTGGACAACAAACAGTAATATATCAAAAATAAAGTTTTACTGAATTGGACGTGCCATTGGAGGCATGCAAAAAGTGATATGCAACTGTTGCATGCACATGAACAACAGAACAAACTAATTCTATTCTCGGCAAACTTAGTCCACTTTGCAAGAGGACACGAGCGTTTGCAATAAGAGCTGAGTTAATGCATTATGATGCCTTGCTTCTCAAATGGTAGCATACACATGATGCAGATTAACTCAGCCTGAACCAGTTCAGAATCCCTGTGTAGACAACCCTAAGTCTTTTATGTGAATAAACAGATGAAATGACTAACATTGAAGGTCTTCAGTGGGAGCTCTTATTTTAATGAAACATCAGCACGCATTCTACACCTGATCACAGCAGTGTAAACTCTCCTGATGCTGAAAAGAAATAAGTGATTACTGAGAATAATGCTCTGAAACAAGAACCTGATTAAAAAGAAAGAAGTTCATGATTCAACCTTAATTACTGACAGCAGAGGTGATGTCAGGAAGAGTACAAGCGTGTTGAAGGTCAGAAAACACTTTAAATACCTGAAAGAATCTGCTCTGTTACTTTACTAAAACTAGGGATGTACGTGTATATGATGACATCCTTCCTCCTCCTCAGGACAGAATTTCATCTAGGTCTCATCCCTCCAGTCCAGCTGGTTTTATTTAAGGGAATCTGTGATACCTTAATTACCCCCAGCTGCTTTCCTCATTTCTGTTATATTTTCTTCTTCAGACAATGACGAAATGCTAGTCTCCAGGCAGTCACCATAGAAGTCATCATGGAAGTTTAACCTGACATCCATCATCAGCAGACACAACTGTACCTCCATTAATTAATATGTGTATCTCTAAGACACTAATTTATATGCCTGATTGTAAAAATATTAACCATTTAATCTCTAAGAGACATGTTTATTCTTCCACTCTCCCTTCAGCAGGTCCACTGGTAGGATCATTGTTAATGGCCTAAGTAATGACTTTGCACCAAGACCATGGTTCAAAGAAGCAGCATACCAGTTTGCAGTTCTCAGCTGGAGCTTCCAGGTATCAATCACAATATGGGTCTAATTAAAATACTAACTCATTTAATGACAACACAAACCCAGTATTAAGGATCATTAGAGTAAGAAACTAAAGTCTGGAAGAACGTTCTCCTTCTTAAGAAAACACACAAAAAAGAGAAAGGAAAAAGAAAATCCTCAGAGCTCTACAATGGAAAAAAACCCAGCTGCTGTACCAATTTACTTCAGTGTATTTCTTTCATGATGCTACCTGTTACTTCTTCATACCTTTTTTCTACAATTTTTATGCAATCATCTCACCAGTCATCTTTGTAGTGACTTACTGTTTTGTGAGCAGTGCCACCTCAGCTATAACCATCCAGGTCTATGCATTGCAGTGGTGGTCAGTAGGGAATTACTGTAGCAGCTAATGTCCCCATGCACTTACTATGATACTGGACTTTGACAGCTGCCAGGTATCTCATGATTCTTAGCTTTCACTGTTGGTGATCTACCACCAGATTGAGATGACCTAGGCCTACTGCAAGAAACTGGCTAAAATTAATCCCCTAGCATTCCAAACTACAAGGCATCTTCCAACTTCGTATGTACAATGTAAAGAAACATCAAAACAACTGCAAATTTGAGGTTAAATGTCAAATTAAAAAATGGGTTCCTACAGCATCATTAACTTCACCATGCTGTGTGTATGTAATATAATAAAGGATAAATTTAGAAATCCGGTGTAAGTATCTTTATCATAGCTGCCTTAATGTTGCTGTGGGAACTTTAAATCTGAAAATTCTTGACTTGTGTGTGTTTAAATTCTCCATCGTTGTGTTCCATTCCTGTAGTCTTTAGTAGTGAATTTCCCTGATTTGTTTTTTTAATAAGTTAACAAAAAATACACCCAATAATGCACAGTTAAGATATCACTTTGAAAAACTATAATACACTCCTGTGAATGTGTCACTGGTCAGTCAAATGATGTCTAACCACTGCAATAAAGACAGCTGTGTTTATTTCAAGATGTGTACTTACATATTCAAAATCACAGAGAGATCCAGGGCCCCAATTCAGAAAAGCACTTCAGCACTTGCCTAAACTGATGTACGTGCTTAAGTGCTTTCCTGAACAGGAAAAGACTGACGAATCAGGGTCTTGATGCACAGTTACTTCAATATGAATAATGAATGTTGTGCCCTTAAGCAATACAAGATTTCTAAATAACGCAAACATTCTCAGACTTATAAAACCCTACTTTTTCCAAAGTGGGCTCCATATTGCACAGGTAAAATTTGACAGTCCAAAATAAAGCTGGTTTCTGAGTTATCCAATCACAAAAAATGCATCTGAACACATTTTTAAAGCATGAAATATTTGTTCTACAATCTAAACTCAAAAGTTTTCTTCCTCACATTCCCCCCACCCATTTGAAAAAAACAAAATCAACTGTGAGTTGAGAACAAGCACAGCAGCACGTTTCAAGTTAAAGGAAATGTTGTTTCTATGCAGATAAAAACAGAAGTTTAGAATGGAGTGTCTATTTCAGTCGTCACTATAGCATGACATGATCACAGGACTTTAATAGCAATCATGTCTCAAAATGTCAGTCCTTGTCCCGTATGCACTACTGCCAACACCAAGATTCAAAAATCATGAGATTTTTCAAAAATATTCATTTGGGGATCTTTTTAATTTGCCTTCTGGCTTTTGAGCATTTAGGGTTCATGTTTTCAAGCTTTTCTTCATAGCCATGAAAGCTAGATGCTTACTTTAAAAAATAAAAGTTAAACTCTGATACACTCATGTCATCACATGACTCTAGGAGCTGTGAATTCAAGAAAAAACATCAAATGTTGCAAGAAATCAGAATCACTGTCTGTCCCAGTGTTCAACAGGCACATTGTTGCCTTCCTGAATTGTCTGTTTAATCACCATACCAGCCTCCACTGAAGTTATTTCTGCATTTCCCTTATTTCCCTGCACAGAACCATGGAATGGAAATCATTCCAACTTTGTCATGATAAAGAAGATCTCTCCCACCCCAAACCTATTCATCAAAAGAGTTACAGGTTTTTCCTTTGCCTTGACTACTCAGTGGCAACATAAAGAGAGAACTGAAGTCTTGCTGATTGTTTTTTTTGAGGGGGCGTATAGTATTATATGTATAGAAAATGCCAGAGCCATTAATTCAATCTGTGACAGGATGCTATCCCTTTAAGAGCAGGGCATGCTGAGAATCCTCTGCAGAATACAAAATAAATAAGTTATAAGGAGGAAGAAGTTTGGATCAGGCTATTGTGGAGAAAAGACATTCAGGAAATGCAGTAAGGGCTTAGTAAAAGAACCCTGTTTAGAAGTATGGAATGCATCTGATTTTTTAAAATTATTTCTCTCTCATTGCTAGTTAACTGGGATTTAGCCTTCTATCCCTTCAGTCTTTGCAATTTATCATTTTTAAAACACACAAACGAAAATCATTGCAGGCTTTTTAGATTTGGGCAATGTTCTTGGACCGAATCTTAGTTGCTCTTGCTATTGCCCTTGGTTAATTAGTTTTCATACTTTAAAGTTCTCTTGGTTTTAATACCCAGACCCCTTGAATTAACAGAAGCAAAGTCATGAGGAGGGAGAGGGGCGAGAGTTCTGGCTACTCCAAGAAATAACAAGGACATCTTTTTGCCAATAATTAGCACTGCCTGTCTGTGCTATTTGTTTTCATTTCGTTCTGGATCTTCAAGGTTCCTGCCTCTGATACACTGATTTTTTCCCCTTAATGTTTGAAGAACATAAAGCTTTTATTTTAAAGTTAAGGAGTACTTGTGGCACCTTAGAGACTAACAAATGTATCTGAGCATAAGCTTTTGTGAGCTACAGCTCACTTCAAATTGGATGCATCCGATGAAGTGAGCTGTAGCTCACGAAAGCTTGTGCTCAAATACATTTGTTAGTCTCTAAGGTGCCACAAGTACTCCTTTTCTTTTTGCGGATACAGACTAACATGGCTGCTACTCTGAAACCTGTCATTTTAAAGTTGTAAAGTATGAAATATACTGATTAGGAAGAAGGAACTTGAATTCACCACATCTATTCCAGTTACTTTTATATTAATCAAAGTTTGGTGATCTCCCGGAAGTATCCCAGACTAATACAGGGGCCCTGCTATCTTCCACCATTCTATGACCAGAGCATTTGACGGAGAAGCAAATCTTAAAGAGAACTGTGCAGCATAATATAAATTCCAAATGTGAATTGAGAATAAATCAAAGCAAGTGCAAATTGTCCCAAACTTTTTTAGTGGGCAGTTGACTCTGAAAACTAATGACACTTCCAATGCCAACACTTAACTATTTCACTGATGAGCATTTTAGTAAATACATCCAGCTAATGTAATTATCCACAGGGGCAGGTAGGATGGCAGGATATAGCAGAGCAGGAGTTCAAGCCTCCACAAGAAATCTATAGCTTCTCCTTTGACACGTATACACTGCAGTTGTGTGCTGTCAGCACACTGAAAACTTAGTGGCAGTGTAAAATACACTGAATTTAATATCAACCCCACCACCATGAGGAATTCTATATTGTCTTAATTATTCATTTTTTAATTTCTCTAAATCTACTCTGGCATTTCCAGTCTCCTCCAACAGAGAGCCACAGAAGCCAGGTGGGCTTGTCACAGTGTTCATGGAGCCTCAACTACAGAGGAATACCGCTTCGGAGAATCAGATTTTAATTGCTGCCACATTTATGTCCTCCTCTTGAGTAAAACTATCCTCGTCCCAGTCTATGATAGTTTAGATAACAGAGGTACAGTTTTAACATTGGGAAAAGGATGATCAAAGTCTTCTTGTTTCATAGCTTTCAACATAGGAATTTCTTTCAAGAACTATGCAGCTTCTACTGATGATATTCTTGTTGGAATTCTGCATCTCGCTCCAACCTTATTTTAAGAAAAAGATTAAATACAAACCCCACTAACTTTTGCTGGCATCCAAAATAACTGAAGTATTTAATAACTGTAGCTGTAATTGGTACTAACAGGCAAAAAAGAATGCATCTTGGATATGCTGATTAATAACAAGAATTTTAGTTATAAGCTAGGGACGCATCAACTAGAAGTAACGGAGGAGGAAAAGGACCTTGGAGTATTGGTTGATCATAGGATGACTATGAGCTGCCAATGTGATATGGCTGTGAAAAAAGCTAATGTCGTCTTGGGATGCATCAGGAGAGGTATTTCCAGTAGGGATAAGGAGGTTTTAGTACCGTTATATAAGGCACTGGTGAGACCTCACCTGGAATACTGTGTGCAGTTCTGGTCTCCCATTTTTAAGAAGGATGAATTCAAACTGGAACAGGTACAGAGAAGGGCTACTAGGATGATCCGAGGAATGGAAAACTTGTCTTATGAAAGGAGACTCAGGGAGCTTGGCTTGTTTAGCCTAACTAAAAGAAGGTTGAGGGGAGATATGATTGCTCTCTATAAATATATCAGAGGGATAAATACCAGAGAGGGAGAGGAATTATTTAAACTCAGTACCAATGTGGACACAAGAACAAATGGATATAAACTGGCCACTAGGAAATTTAGATTAGAAATTAGACGAAGGTTTCTAACCATCAGAGGAGTGAAGTTTTGGAATAACCTTCCGAGGGAAGTAGTGGGGGCAAAAGATCTATCTTGCTTTAAGATTAAACTCGATAAGTTTATGGAGGAGATGGTATGATGGGATAACATGGTTTTGGTAATTAAATATTCATGGTAAATAGGCCCAATGGCCTGTGATGGGTTTTTAGATGGGGTAAGATCCAAGTTACCCGGGAAAGAATTTTCTGTAGTATCTGGCTGATGAATCTTGCCCATATGCTCAGGGTTTAGCTGATCGCCATATTTGGGGTCGGGAAGGAATTTTCCTCCAGGGCAGATTGGAAGGCCCTGGAGGTTTTTCGCCTTCCTCTGTAGCATGGGGCACGGGTCACTTGCTGGAGGATTCTCTGCTCCTTGAGGTCTTCAAACTACAATTTGAGGACTTCAATAGCACAGATATAGGTGTGAGGTCTTTTTTAGGAGTGGTGGGTGAAATTCTGTGGCCTGCATTGTGCAGGAGGTCAGACTAGATGATCATAATGGTCCCTTCTGACCTAAATATCTATGAATCTATAGTGTTCTGATCATTTCTGCTTGAGAGGGGTTCCGGTTTTTCTTTCCCATGAAAGAGTAATCTACTGAGAAACGCAAAGATGTATTGGAACTGATTTTATTCAAATTTGGTGAAAAACATTTCTTTTTAAAGCACATTATGAACAATATAATCCAGACAGAACCCTTAGTTTCCAGTCACAACTGCAGTCAACCCTGTTGGTGCTAGTCAGTATCCTCTTTTCAATGTAACTAGCCTCTGATGAGAATTTTGACTTATAAACAAATCCCAGACAGCAAAAGCTGGCAGCTTCCAGCAAGAGTAGGAAAGGAAGCCAGACACACTGAATCCACATAGGTCAGCCAGTGCCCAACAAGTGGGGGTGCTTTAGAATTCACATCCATGTAGTGCACACTGCTGCCTGGAGCGGACTGGTCCTATGTAACAAAAACTCTTTAATGAAAGCAGAACCGGCTGAACTGCTGTGAAATGGGAACTGCATTCAGACAGACTAAAGTTGACTGGGCTGGTGTTGGAGGGGGAGAAGATGGAGCAAAGAGACAGAATATTTGAGAAAAACTCCAAGGTGTTGATTTTAGAGATGAGAAGGATGAAAAGCAGATAATTTGGGAGCAACAGACATTACCTTTCAACTGTTCTAATGCTCTTCATTTCAGCCCCAAATGCAATGCCATTCTATCTGGGAGTTCTCTCACTGGTAAGGTACTTACAGCAGGGTCTCAAACTAGATGTGAGTGCATGCACACATTATTGTGATTGCATCCAAGCTAGCTAGGAAAAATGGGTTCCTTCCATACAGCAGAGTGTGCTGGCAATTTGCCAAAAGTCTGTACCATGTGAATTGGTGAAACAATATAATGATTTGTTCTGCATCTATAATACAGTCAGCTCAGGGGCCTCTACATTAAGAAGGGATTTTAACTCCTTTAATTAGGTGATCAACTGTATAAAATATGAGTGTGGGGCATAACGGTAATATTTAATAACACGAGAAATGTTCATTAAGAGTTAAACTAGTCCTCATTGTAGTGATGCTAATATCTTTAAGATGGTCCACATTGCACTCTCTCTCCCATCCATCCAATTTAATCTCTGAGAAAAGGAAACTTTTATATATTTGCGTATACTTATATACAAGTGACATTTTGGGAGATGATAGAAAGTGGTTTAAAAATTAGTCTCCAACTGTAGTTTGCCTTGTCACTAGTGCATTCACTACCCAGGAATTATATTACACTTTCAGTCCTAGGAAAAACATTTAAGAGGCAATAGTGAAGTGTGCCCTTCCAGCATTTCTGCCCAACAGAAATCCTTCAATGGTTTATTGTTAATTTATTATCTCCCTTCAAATGAATAGCTTTTTGTTCTATTTCATCAATTTTATACTGTAATCTTTGACACTCAGACAAATTATTGTCTGAGAAGAAACTTAAGCACTTATTTCAGCACATGGTGTCTGTTTTCCTGCACTGCATACTAAAACTGCAACAATAAGAAAGATAAATGTTTTCTACACTCAGAATGATATTCAAGCTATGACACAGCTAAATTAGCTGGCAAGGAGTCAGGGACCATTGGAAAAGAGTTTCTAAGAAAAATGAGAATTTAGCAAAACTTATTGACAGAAATTTCATATAACAGTTGTTTAGGGAGAAAAAACAGCAGGGTCAGAGAACACGTGAGAAGAGCAGAGACGCATTCTGAAAGTGAAAATTAGAACACAGCTTCCTTCTGTGATAGAAAAGTCCTCTAGAGTTATTTCTTCTTGGTTAATCAAAAGGACCCTCTCATGCAAATTACATTTTACCAGCATTATTAACTACAGTAGTGCTTGCGAGCCAACTCCATTGTGCTAGGCACTGTACAAACACCGATAATAGCTGGGGTCCCTTTCTCTAAGAGTTTACAATCTAAATATACAAGACAGACACGGGACGGGGGGGGACGGTATACGGGGTGAACAATGTGAAGTGGCAGCAAACATGTTACTTGCACAATTTGGGGGGAGGTAGTTAGAAGGGGATAAGCTACATGGAAAGAAAGGGGAAGGGAGTGGGGACAATGAAAGAAGAAAGGGGTGAGGGGGACAGGGCAGAGACAAGCGGATAAGGACAGATGTGGTGTGAGTGAAGCTGAAGTGAAAAGACTTCTATGGGAAGGGGAGGGTTGAAGCAAACAGCCAATCAACAAAGGGCAGAGAAAGTCTAGTCAAAATGGTAGAAAGTTCTCTGAATGTTCAGAGGACCAAAGGTCTCTGCTTTGGCTGCTTCTGATCCTACAGTCTGGAGTCTCTGGATGACTCCTCTCTGAAGATTTACCTAAGGCCACAGAGTGGGGAGGGGTGGGAGAAGAGAGAGAGAAGGCACTACCTGGGTCCTAGAGCTGCCAGAGTTTGGGAGGGAGGTCTTCCCTAAACAGCTCTGGGTCCTTTGAGGAATCTTAACCCTCCACAGCAAGCCAGTGTCTTGGTACAACTTGCCTTTTACACTATTACAGGTTTCAGAGTAGCAGCCATGTTAGTCTGTATCCGCAAAAAGAACAGGAGTACTTGTGGCACTTTAGAAACTAACAAATTTATTTGAGCATAAGTTTTTGTGGGCTACAGCTCACTTCATCGGAAGCATAGAATGGAACATATAGTAAGAAGATACATACAAACATACACAGAACATGAAAAGGTGGAGTAAGAGGCTAATTGATTAAGATGAGCTATTATCAGTGGGAGAAAAAAACTATTTTCACGTTCTCTGTATGTATGTATGTATATACGTACGTATGTATCTTCTTACTATATGTTCCATTCTATGCATCCGATGAAGTGGGCTATAGCCCACGAAAGCTTATGCTCAAATAAATGTGTTAGTCTCTAAGGTGCCACAAGTACTCCTGTTCTTTTTGCCTTTTACATGGGGCTTCACCTCAAATTTCCCAACCCCTTCTCCTTTTCACTCAGGATTCTCCAAATCACTTATTGGTAATGATAATTTATGTAGCACCATAAATGTTAATACTGCTGTACTTAACACAGAAAAAACAGACCCTATGACAAACGACTTTACAATCCAACACAATCTAGCTAACCTACCTAATGCCCAACCACCAACTTCCAATGACAACTGGCTGTAGTGATAGTGCTGACTACTCTTTGGGATGTCTCTGGAAATTACATTATTATTTTCAACAGTCCCTCTTTCAGTTTCACTGCCTTTCTCCTGGATTTCTTTCTCAGGAGAGAAGCAAAGTAAACATCAGACTCACCTGAATCCAAAAAGGCCATGCACTTAAGAATATTCTGAGCTCATAGCATGCAGCCTCAGAGCTTTTCTTTTCTGTACCCACTAACCAGACGTCTGAAGTCACCCCACTGAATGCCCACTTATCTACAAATTAGGCATCATGCCCTAAATTCTCAAGTAGTTAGTGATGATTTTGGGTGCCTCTACTTTCAGATGCCCCAACTGAGGTACTTCGAAGGACCTGATTTTCAGATGGTGGGCGCTCAGCACTTTCTGAACATCAAGCTCCTTTAAAGTGCCTCAAGTTGGGCACCCTACAACTCAAGTGTCCACAATCACCAGTTACTTTTGAAAATTATTCATTTGCCAAAATGCTTAATTTGCCAACGATTGGGAGTTCATTGGAGTGACACCAAAGAGGCCCATATCTCCCCACAAAACAAAATTAAGTGGAACTCAAGTCACCGTAATGACCTAATTGCTGTTATCACCTAGAAGCCCCATGCATGTACCAGGGCCCCGCTGTGATAGGCTCTGTATGAATCCATCACAAAGACAGTCCTCGCCTCAAAGAACTTACAGTTTATGTGATATATTTATTTCTTTTAAGTGCCAGTTTTAAAAACATTTGAAGAACACTTTCCAGGTGTCAAAGAAATCCTTCGAGTTGTTGCAAATCTGAATAGAACAACATTAGATTACAGGGAAAATAACTCCTCCACTCCCATAAGAGACCTACATATTCTTTATATAGCTCACAGACTATTTTTGCCCTACTTTATTCAGTTTGTACTAATGTGTTCATTCAGTGCCTCGGCCACATACACTTAATATAAAAACCATTATGAGAAATGTGCAAAAAACTGGTCCTCCTAATAAAAAAGACTCCTTCCCTACCCCCACATCCTTCTGCTCCTCTGATCTCTCCAGTAAAAGCCTGGGAGAACAAATGGGTCTTAGAGCATGACCTGGAAGTGAAAAGACTTGGGGTGAAGAGAAGTGGCTTCCAAGTTGAGGACCTCTTGCAATTAAATCAAGGGAATGTTAGCTAGCGCACCTCAATTGATCTCAACACCTCTAGTATTTGGTAAGGAGAGAGCTGCTCTCCACACTAATCAGAATCCAACACATTTAAAGCTTTATATGTTAAAACTAAAAAGAAAAGGAGTACTTGTGGCACCTTAGAGACTAACCAATTGATTTGAGCATAAGCTTTCGTGAGCATCAGCTCACTTCATCGGATGCATACTGTGGAAAGTGTAGAAGATCTTTTTATATACACACAAAGCATGAAAAAATACCTCCTCCCACCCCACTCTCCTGCTGGTAATAGCTTATCTAAAGTGACCACTCTCCTTACAATGTGTATGATAATCAAGGTGGGCCATTTCCAGCACAAATCCAGGGTTTAACAAGAACGTCGGGGGGGGGGGGAGAGTTAGGAGAAAACAAGGGGAAATAGGCTTGAATAGAGGCTGGGAGTGGCTAAATCCCAGGGAAGAAGGGAGGATCCTGGGAACTACAGGCCAGTCAGCCTCACCTCAGTCCCTGGAAAAATCATGGAGCAGGTCCTCAAAGAATCAATCCTGAAGCACTTGCATGAGAGGAAAGTGATCAGGAACAGCCAGCATGGATTCACCAAGGGAAGGTCATGCCTGACTAATCTAATCGCCTTTTATGATGAGATTACTGGTTCTGTGGATGAAGGGAAAGCAGTGGATGTATTGTTTCTTGACTTTAGCAAAGCTTTTGACACGGTCTCCCACAGTATTCTTGTCAGCAAGTTAAGGAAGTATGGGCTGGATGAATGCACTATAAGGTGGGTAGAAAGCTGGCTAGATTGTCGGGCTCAACGGGTAGTGATCAATGGCTCCATGTCTAGTTGGCAGCCGGTATCAAGTGGAGTGCCCCAAGGGTCGGTCCTGGGGCCGTTTTTATTCAATATCTTCATAAATGATCTGGAGGATGGTGTGGATTGCACTCTCAGCAAATTTGCGGATGATACTAAACTGGGAGGAGTGGTAGATACGCTGGAGGGGAGGGATAGGATACAGAAGGACCTAGACAAATTGGAGGATTGGGCCAAAAGGAATCTGATGAGGTTCAATAAGGATAAGTGCAGGGTCCTGCACTTAGGACGGAAGAACCCAATGCACAGCTACAGACTAGGGATCAAATGGCTAGGCAGCAGTTCTGCGGAAAAGGACCTAGGGGTGACAGTGGACGAGAAGCTGGATATGAGTCAGCAGTGTGCCCTTGTTGCCAAGAAGGCCAATGGCATTTTGGGATGTATAAGTAGGGGCATAGCGAGCAGATTGAGGGACGTGATAGTTCCCCTCTATTCGACATTGGTGAGGCCTCATCTGGAGTACTGTGTCCAGTTTTGGGCCCCACACTACAAGAAGGATGTGGATAAATTGGAGAGAGTCCAGCGAAGGGCAACAAAAATGATTAGGGGTCTGGAACACATGAGTTATGAGGAGAGGCTGAGGGAGCTGGGATTGTTTAGCCTGCAGAAGAGAAGAATGAGGGGGGATTTGATAGCTGCTTTCAACTACCTGAAAGGGGGTTCCAAAGAGGATGGCTCTAAACTGTTCTCAATGGTAGCAGATGACAGAACGAGGAGTAATGGTCTCAAGTTGCAGTGGGGGAGGTTTAGATTGGATATTAGGAAAAACTTTTTCACTAAGAGGGTAGTGAAACACTGGAATGCGTTACCTAGGGAGGTGGTAGAATCTCCTTCCTTAGAGGTTTTTAAGGTCAGGCTTGACAAAGCCCTGGCTGGGATGATTTAACTGGGAATTGGTCCTGCTTCGAGCAGGGGGTTGGACTAGATGACCTTCTGGGGTCCCTTCCAACCCTGATATTCTATGATTCTATGATTCTAAGTCATTATGCAAGGTAACCTAAGTTAATTGTATCCAATTTGCAAATGAATTCCAATTCAACAGTTTCTCGCTGGAGTCTGGATTTGAAGGTTTTTTTGTTGTAATATAGCAACTTTCATGTCTGTAATCGCGTGACCCGAGAGATTGAAGTGTTCTCCGACTGGTTTATGAATGTTATAATTCTTGACATCTGATTTGTGTCCATTTATTCTTTTACGTAGAGACTGTCCAGTTTGCCCAATGTACATGGCAGAGGGGCATTGCGGCACATGATGGCATAGATCACGTTGGTGGATGTGCAGGTGAACGAGCCTCTGATAGTGTGGCTGATGTTATTAGGCCCTGTGATGGTGTCCCCTGAATAGATATGTAGGTATTCCTACCTACATGCCTCCAGCTTTCACCCTGACCACACCACACGATCCATTGTCTACAGCCAAGCTCTGTGATACAACCGCATTTGCTCCAACCCCTCAGACAGAGACAAACACCTACAAGATCTCTATCAAGCATTCTTACAACTACAATACCCACCTGCGGAAGTGAAGAAACAGATTGATAGAGCCAGAAGAGTTCCCAGAAGTCACCTACTACAGGACAGGCCTAACAAAGAAAATAACAGAACGCCACGAGCCGTCACCTTCAGCCCCCAACTAAAACCCCTCCAACGCATTACTAAGGATCTACAACCTATCCTAAAGGATGACCCAACACTCTCACAGATCTTGGGAGACAGGCCAGTCCTTGCCTACAGACAGCCCCCCAACCTGAAGCAAATACTCACCAGCAACCACATACCACACAACAGAACCACTAACCCAGGAACTTATCCTTGCAACAAAGCCCGTTGCCAACTGTGCCCACATATCTATTCAGGGGACACCATCACAGGGCCTAATAACATCAGCCACACTATCAGAGGCTCGTTCACCTGCACATCCACCAATGTGATATATGCCATCATGTGCCAGCAATGCCCCTCTGCCATGTACATTGGGCAAACTGGACAGTCTCTACGTAAAAGAATAAATGGACACAAATCAGATGTCAAGAATTATAACATTCATAAACCAGTCGGAGAACACTTCAATCTCTCGGGTCACGCGATTACAGACATGAAAGTTGCTATATTACAACAAAAAAACCTTCAAATCCAGACTCCAGTGAGAAACCGTTGAATTGGAATTCATTTGCAAATTGGATACAATTAACTTAGGCTTGAATAGAGACTGGGAGTGGCTAAGTCATTATGCAAGGTAACCTATTTCCCCTTGTTTTTTCCTAACTCCCCCCCACCCTCAGACATTCTTGTTAAACCCTGGATTTGTGCTGGAAATGGCCCACCTTGATTATCATACACATTGTAAGGCGAGTGATCACTTTAGATAAGCTATCACCAGCAGGAGAGTGGGGTGGGAGGAGGTATTTTTTCATACTTTGTGTGTATATAAAAAGATCTTCTACACTTTCCACAGTATGCATCCGATGAAGTGAGCTGTAGCTCACGAAAGCTTATGCTCAAATAAATTGGTTAGTCTCTAAGGTGCCACAAGTACTCCTTTTCTTTTTCCGAATACAGACTAACACAGCTGTTACTCTGAAACCTATGTTAAAACTGACACTTTTGAATTACACCCAGAAATGAACTGACAGCCAGCTCTGGTGTAACAGGGTCCCTGGAGCAAATACTTCTCAAAATACGAGTAGCAGCATTTTGCACCGGCTGACGTTTCCAAGTTTAGCCTATCTTCACTCCACCCTCAAGACACAACATGGCAACTCTTCTCATCTTTGTGGCCAAAGGCAGGATACAGATACCCTCAGAGCCCAGGCTGCCCCTACTTAACTGGACAGAGATCAGCAATGGTTGAGCATTCACACAGCACCCTCTTCCCAGGAACAGCTGCCTCCACAGGAACAGCCCCAGATGGCTCAGGGAGCGGAAGACTAGAAATCAACCTTAGGGAAAAGTACTTCTTAGCCATAAAGGAGAAGGCTTTAGAAAGACACTCTTGTGCAGGGGTGGCCAACCTGTTTCTCCGGAGCCACATGCGGCTCTTCAGAAGTTAACACGCGGCTCCTTGTCTAGGCACCGACTCCAGGGCCGGAGCTACAGGCGCCAACGTTCCAAGGTGCCGGGGGGTACTCACTGCTCAACCCCTGGCTCTGCCACAGGCCCTGCCCCCACTCCACCCCTTTCCAACCCCCCCCCCCGAGCCTGCCATGCCCTCGCTCCCACCCCCACCAAACAGCTGATCGGGAGGTACGGAGAGGGATGGGGAGACGCTGATTGGCAGGGCTGCCAGTGCGCAGGAGGTGCTGGCAGCAGGGTGGGGTGGAGCTAACGGGGGGCTGCTGACATATTACTGTAGCTCTTTAGCAATGTACATTGGTAAATTCTGGTTCCTTCGCAGGCTCAGGTTGGACACCCCGGATCTTGTGAATGCTATTTACGGAAGGCTGTGACTTTTCAGGCAGTTATTCCATGTGCCTAGCCAGTCTCAGATTAACTCAAACCTTGGCCATTGTTAGTCTATTTCATCATTTCTTCCTATGTAATTAAAATGTAGCTACAAACAGGATAAATTTTCCTGGCATCATTCCATCAATCATTATTGTGGTCTATCCACTGTCCCAGGTCACATGTTACTGACACCCACTTGAAACACATTAGGCTAAATTCTATCCTCAGTCATACTGTTGAATCCCATCTGGGGTAGCACAGGTTTAACTGAGATCAGGAATTGGTCCACGGAGAGTTATGTAGTGAAGGTAAACTGAGAATCCTACCTGCTCGGGGTTCTACAGTCTTGTTAGCACCTACATCCATGAACACAAATCGTCCACCACCAAAATCTTCAGTGTAGTCAGACAGATAAAGCAGCGATGTATAATCAAAGGAGCCATAGGTTACCTAGGAACAAAAGAGAGCATTAAATTACCTGACTCCAGTCTGGCCTCTCCAGAACGCAAGCTCCAGATCCAATAGGTCTGAGGGACTTTTCCAGTTTTTCACATCTTATTTTAGACATTCACTAAAAAGTTCTCTAAAGCTGGGAATGAACTGTTCATTTCCTAGTAGCTTTAGAAAGTCTATCGATCTACGTCAGCCTAACTCCTCTAGGTATTTTTAATCCTAGCAAAAAGGATACCAGATCCCAAACTGATATTTTGGCCTGATGTTAAAAAAGTATAGGAACACAGGGATAGATATTGTATCAAGGTAAAAATGCTGCACGGCTGGGGATAAAAAGGATTTGCGCAATCTCTGACTGATTATAGTTTCCCCTCTTATCTGGGCACCTCACCTTTCACTCCCTCACCTTTCCTCCCTTTCATCTGCTAGCATGCAAGGACTCAGATGTGCTGATGATTCAGATCTTCCAAGTAGACTTACATCTGTTAGAGGAACAGATCCTTCTTTTTTCTTTGTTTTGTTAAAGTTCACAGATGGCTTTGGAAATAAAATGGTTTTTCTACAAAGCACTGAGGACCACATGCTTTAAGTTCTTCACATGCTGTGCCTTTTAAATGTCATAATGCCCTTCAGACTGTCTTTTTTCTTAATTTCTTTTTTTTACATTACTAATTTTGCTTGATACCTGGGTTCAAGAGAGACAAAATTCACTTTATGGAAATCATAAGATGCTGTGAAAATACTGAATACTGAATTTATCTGAGCAGAACAAGTCATCTATAATTAAAATAAAATATTTAAATCAGCAGGGATATTATTTGCTGATTTCTTTACAAAGTGGCACAATTTAATCATGTTCTGCATTACAAAGGTCCAGCAGAGAAGTGATCAAGGTAATTGCCTGATTTAAGGTACATTAATTATAAATTGTTCATTTGTTTCCTTTGACACGATGTCTGTCACAGAACAGAACTATTCAGATCAACAGACACCTTGCAAACCCATAAACTGTCTTGACATTTCCAGTTCAATTTTTATTTATTTATTTTTTTAAAGTATAGGTGCACCAGTGCCAGATAAAGCCAAAATTTTGACTGAGTAGCAGTTGTGTACACTATACTGCATGAGCAATGACTAGAAGAGAAAATAAAATGAGATTTGGAGAAAATTAAGACACCAGATGAAGGATGAGGCTCTTCTTTACATTTACTTCATTTTGCAATTTTGAGCCTAAGGATTTAAAAGAAAAGTTACATCAGAAAAACAAGCTGTATTAAAATCTAAATCTGGAGTAAGGGAAAATTAAATTATCAGCCTTTCCTTTTATCCTCTTTGTCTAAACCACATTACAAATGCAAGACAATGTGGAAGGGCATTAACGAAAGTGATGTTATTAATGACATTTTAGTCCCAACACCCTAAAGGTTCATCAACTTTTTCAGGCTAGTAATAAATCCCCACTCCATAATTCTGTCTTCCTTGCAACCAATAATGCAGAGACACCTTCAACTAAAAGGACATGTTATCTTGCACTGGAGATAAGACCACAGCTTGGTCCAAGGAATGCTTCAAGAATGAGAAGGATGTCTCTCTCATTTCACACGCGTTCAGTACAACTTACTCTTTCTCTTACATGCTTACAAGCCTGAGGCTTTAGGGACTTTTATTATGGTACACTGTAAAATCAACAGTGCACTGCTCCTCTCCCCCTCAGTGATGTCCTCCATTCTCTCTCAACCTACCCCATCAACTCTGACCCTATGACCCAAAAAAAATGGCTATCAGTCTAGCTATACTTTTTCAGACATTAAAAAGTGGACATTCCTCTGACTGCAAACAAAGTTAGTATATCCAGTTACTCCTCCTAATTTATAAACTTGAAAAAAGAAACTGAAAAACCGTTTTTGTCTATGTTTTCAGCAAGGCCCTGGCCAGTCCTCTGAAAAACCAATTTTTCAGCAATAGTGCATTTGCACCAGTGCTACGAACCAGTGTAGAGCTGGTGATGGGGTTTTTTTTATCAGCATGTCTGTCTAACCTTTAACAGCAAATAGCTTTTTCTATTACTGTTCTTCATGATTGCTACCACTCAAAGGTAGATCAGTATTAAGAAGTGGTGACACTTTATAAGTGGTCACTGAATGACATTAAATTATAACAACCTCTCTGGAATAACACAACATCCCATGCATATCAAATGCATTTATTATCCCACTAACATTAAATATCAAAAGGCTGAATACATTACACGAAAAAACTATTATAATTGAAACCAACTCATAAAAGTCATACTGACAACTACAGACAGATCAATTTTCAATAGTTTATGAATAATTTAATTTAAAACATAAATGTACACCCTGTATAATTTGCACACCAAAATGACAGATTTAATAGCAGATGCTAACTGATGCCTTGTTACTAAAACTGCATGCATCCCATGTAGCTCACGAAAGCTTATGCTCAAATAAATTCGTTCGTCTCTAAGATGCCACAAGTACTCCTTTTCTTTTTGAGGATACAGACTAAAATGGTTGCTACTCTGAAATATGTTAAACTAAATTACAACTGTCAAAATTAAGATATTTTAAAATGGATTCTCCTT
Organism: Lepidochelys olivacea; assembly: GCF_965140295.1. Taxonomy (NCBI): domain Eukaryota; kingdom Metazoa; phylum Chordata; order Testudines; family Cheloniidae; genus Lepidochelys; species Lepidochelys olivacea. The sequence goes on from NC_140424.1 coordinate 19,250,733, forward strand.
GATTTTTTTTTAAAGTTTTGTTTATTTGCTTACTCACCAATTTGATCCTTTCAGTAATGTGAAATAGGTTTCCATGTCATCATTAGCAAGGATATACTTCTTATTAGTAGTGTGCTTCAAGATACAGACTAATGTGAATAGGCCTGAATTTGTACCTTATTCATTTTCCAATCACACACTCCACGGCATATGAGGAGACTGATAGATCAGTAAAGTGGTTCTGAGCCCAAAATAAGAACCTCATTCAAATGCAAACCAGCTATGATGCAGAAAAACTGCCTTCTTACAGAGATGAAGGACTGTGGCCCCTATTGGCATTCAGATATGTTCAGGCAGTCCCTGGAGCCCATTCAGAGACCCACTGAACTCTCTGGAACCCTCTGTACAAAACCCTAGGAGATAAAGTGCTTTCCCAGACAGCAGGTGGAGATGTGGGGCATTTTTGTTTAAAGTTCAGCACATTGCATTATCAGTAGCAGAGAGGGCTGGCACACCATTAACAGCAAAGAAAGAAAGGTGGGGTACTGATTATGTTTCACAATCAATTCTTGAATGGCTTGGCATATGGATAAGATTTATATTCAGACACATTCCAACACTTTAAAAAAAGTCTAACAAATCTATGGTTTTAAATACTCTCCTCCACCAACCATTCACCAAGAATTAGAGGTAAAGAACTGGTGCTTGTAGATGAAGCTATTTATTTACAGACCCAAAATAGCAACATTTCATCAACAACCACCAATAACCGTCGGCCTTTATCATGTACCTATCATTTGATATGATCTGATTTTTAATAGATGATGTGATGGGTTGGATCCGCCTTCTGGGGTGCCACCGGATGTGCTGGGATCCCAAAGCCCGCCGGTCCTACCAGCCTGGGTTTCCCTTGCGCTGGGTTGCTGTGCCAGGCTCTCAAGCCCCTTTCCAGCACACACTCAGGCAAGGCCACACTCAGCTGCAGACACACACTGAAATCAGCTAGGAGAATGGCCAGCACTCTGGTGCACACACCATCTGGAGTGTAAACCCCAAAATAAGATGGTCTTGCACTGTACAGAAAGATCTGCACAGCGCAAGATCATAGAAATTCACCCTCTCCCTCAGTGTGGAGAGAGATATGCACAGCTTTTGGCACCCCGATATGAGGTGCACAAACTGGGTTTTGAAATAAACAAGAAATAAGTTTATTAACTACAAAAGGAAAATTTTAAGTGATTATAAGGGATAGCAAACAGAGCAAAGTAGATTACTGAGCAAATAAAACAAAACAGGCAAACTAAGCTTAATATACTCAAGAAACAGGTTACAAAATGTAATTTCTCACCCCAAATGTTGTTTTGGGCAGGTTGCACAGTTTCTGTAGCTTAGAATTCCAGTTATTTCTTTTTACAGACGGGACCCCATTTCTGCCTGGACTCAGCCCCTGCTTTTCCCTTCATGTGTTTTTAGCAATCTTCCTTCTTCGACAGGGAGGCAATGGAGAAGAGTCCTCATTGCCTTACTCCCCAGCCTTAAATAGAATTTACATAAGGCGGGAACTCTTTGTTTCCAGCGGAAAAATACCAGCAGTGTCCAAGGTGGTACTCTGTACCAGGTGACATCATCAGATAACCCATCAGTGTCAAAGCAACATCCCAGGAAGCTCCTCAAGACAGTGGGAGATTAGTATTTTCAAAGTTCTACTGTCCTTCTGAAATGGCTCATTCAGGCAGATTGCCTACTCTCTGGTGGGCGTTCCCCCAAATACACACACAGTTGTAATTGTTACAAAGCCAATATTCCTAACCTCAGATACAGAAATGATACATGCATACAAATTGGATAAACACATTCAGGAGATCATAACCTTTTCAATGATACCTCACAATACTCATCTTGCATAAAACATCTTAGTTTCCCATATTCATAACGTAACAATATTTCTATGACAAATATGGGGTGTAACGTCACAGCATCTACATTCAACAACCACCTCTCTTCTCAGTCTCCAGCGAATTCTCTTTTCTAGCACACTTTTCCCCGCTTACTTCACTTTCAGCCCTGTCTTCTTAGTGTATGTGCAACATGCCTCAAGTGGCACACAACCAAGATTCATCACCGAATTTGGTCTGCGGGCTGGATCATTAGCTTCTCCGGCCCGGACACTGATGGGGAGTGCGACATGAATGCTGATCCATGTCCCCCCTTGGCCCTATAAAAATACTGAAGTATCCTTTTTATGTGCATACATGGTGCTTAAATAAATAATATTAATAAATAACAGTACTACATAGACACATTCATTCAAGATGCAATGTTTGGATCCTTATTTCAAACACCTCTATGTTCAAGCACAACACTAACAAAAAGGAGATGTTATCAGAGCACAAAGTCTTCAGAAACGTTATGACAGAAACACTGAAAACAATCAGTAAGTTGCCACAATGTGCACAGACTGACTGGGGGAGACTTCAACAGAGCAACAGAGAGGATTTAGACTGGATATTTCACTCCTGCTGTGGTAAATGTAACTTTAAGGAATGTTATGGAGCGATTAAATCTTTTTTTCTGGTTCTCCAATCTGTAGATATACCACTTAACATAAAACCACTTGAATTTGGATGCTTGTGGTTTTGGAGAGCTGTTAGATTGGAGATATTTAGAGGGCTTGGAGCAGTAATTTTACACTCACACATTCCCTTGTGAGCTCATACATATATAAGGAATTGCAAACTTTAAATTTGTCTCAATATTGGTTTGCAAGAGTGGGTAATAACACAAAAAGTATTTTTAAATGATTTTTTGTAATAATAAGTAGAGTTCCATTCTACGCATCATACAAATGAGTTTATATAGCAGTATTAACAACCGTAAGTATTCAAAAGTCATGAAATAGACATCCCACCAAAAACTATGAGATTGGCTTAAAATCATGATACAAAAAACCAAAAAACAAAAAAAAACCCACCACATTTTTATTTGCCTTTTGAACCTTTAGGTTACACCCTGTTTACGCTTTCCATCTTTTCTATACCAGGTACAAACAATGTGACCTAGTGGTCGAAGCAGAAGCAGAGGGCAGAAGCAGAGGTGGTCAGGAGATAAGCCAATGGTCAGAGCCAGGAGTTAGGAATCAGGAGATCAGAGGTGGGCAGGGACTAAGGCTGGAGTGGAGCAGGCAAGGGATGGAGCAAGGGCTGGGTAAAAAGCAGGTCTGGAGCAGCTGCAGCCGGGGAGCGCACTGAGCGGCCAGTGCGCCGCTGTTGCTACAGGGCTTAAACGGTGATCTGTTGGTTCTTCTGACCATTCAGGGAGTACAGTTACTTAGTGAGGGTTTATTGGGCCCAGCTGAGCTCACTGGGTTGCAAGGCAACCAAGCTCAGAGGGAGCTGTGGTTCCTGACATTTTCTCTGCAACCAGAAACTAAAATCTTACCCTCTTTTTTTTTTAAATAAACACAGATTCTCATGACTCCAGAAGTTGAGGCTTCAAGAGAAATCCAAATATCGCAGTAATTGGCAATGAGGAATAATGCAATCTAATCTCAAAATAAGCATTACAAACCAGTAATACACCGGGATCAGAGAGATCAGGGGCACAAATGGTTTACAAATATTTAGATTACTTCTGTTTGTGGATACCTCTGCATGGGGCAGTTATTTTTTTGCTCTATTTTATATCTGCAGTCTTCCAAGAGGCATTATGAATGTTAATTTTCTACTAAAGTCTTCCTCAGTTTTGTCTGTATAACAGGAAAGACATTTAAAGCAGTAGTATACATATATACGTTTGATTCTGGTTTTATATTTATTTCAATTTGGAATTGAAAAAGCAGAGATCTGGAGGACCATGAGATAGGTGTAAGTGAGGCCTCCTTTGCATGGCATCAAACATTTTAGCTAAGCCAGCACATTGTGTTCCATACAGTGCTGTCATTTAAAACCTAGCAGATGCACAGGACGAAATGCAGGTATCCAGTGGGACGCACCACACTGTAACCCACATTTTAGATTCCTTTTTGGAAAGACTTGAGCTGTCGCTTTTTATGCTACAAAAGGCACTTGACTTGAGAATGCAAAAAGGTCGGCATCAACTTTAGCAGGAGCTGAGGGTGCTCAGTACTTTACAGGAATAGGCCCAAGAGCATACTCATAGGTGGGCTTAGCCATTTCCCCAAAGCTTCTGCAAATCTACAAGATTCACACATTTTTACAGCTTACTGAACCCATGTTCTGGTCATCTGGTTCCAGTGAACTGTATGTCTGTGTTATCTATTAGAGAATGTAAGATTCATAAGTAAGGGACAGTAACATCCCCTCAGTCTTGTACAACACTGAATGCAGCCCGTACTCAATAATAAGAAATTCAATGGACTGTGTTTTCGAAAAATGGAATCTGCTATTTTAGGGTTTTTTGCATGAAAATATGTGAAAGATCCAAGACACTCTTTTTTTACTTTTTTTAAGATTGAGATATCACAGTTTATTTCGTATTCTAGAAAAAGGTCGAACTGTGGTCTCAAAAAATACCTCTGTATAGTAACTCTTGGCAAACACTGACTTTTTAAAGTAGTGATCACTGTAGCTTCAAGAGCATGAAAAAGATAAATAATGTAGTTATCAGGGAAGAAGATTAGTCTTATGGCATGTCTACACAGTCACTTACTATGCAGCAGGCTGGTATGTAAATCCACCTCACACTAGTGTGCCACGCACTAGCTCTCCGTGTGAATGCTGCTGTTGCACACTGAAAGTTGAATCCCTAGTGTGCTATGACTTACTGCAGTTTGAACAGCCCTTACAAAATACTAATAGCTGATATCCTATAACTTTTAATAAGATTCCCCAGGCAGATTTTTGTGCCAAATGCCCAAAGGTCTTTCCTAATGCAAGTGGGATATGATTCCCTATTATTACATGCTACAAGAAAGCAGCATCACAAAGGACAGCTTGTCCACAGTGTTCCTGCATTGTTTTAATTACCAGGACAGGATGCTGAACTGTTTAAAATTCACTACAGAAGTGTGAGTGGCTGGAGGGTGTTAATTTCAATGCAGTTTAAATACTAAATACAATGGAAAAAAAACAAACAAACAAGCAATAGCCTATGGGAATGTATGGGTGAGATAGAGAAGCATGCCCATATTTGTGTATTTGCACCAGCTATGCCCTCCAAATGTCCTTACTGACAGATAGTTAATGGGGAAAGAAAATAATTTGCATGTCAATATAACAGGGGAGTGACAATAAAATGAAACAATAAAGACCCTCTGCCTCCAAATTTTCTTCAAAATATCAAGTTGAGATGATCCAAAATTTTGGCAATATTTTGGAAATCATTCTGCCATATTCATTGGCGCAACAGGATGGGATTCACCCAGTGTTGTCAACTCTCATGATTTTGTCATGAGTTTCATGATAATTATTGTTTTCCTTAAAGTCCCAGCTCCTGGAGTCAAGTGAATATGTGAGGATTTCAGCCTTCATTCTTAAAGAAAAGTAAGTTTCTAGCCTCGTGGCTGTGAAGAAAGCTTCAGAATGTAATCCCACTGAATCTTACAGGCTCAAAAAGCAGAAGGCAAATAAAAATATATTATTTTTATATAATGTCTGATTTTTGAACGTTTGGGGTTAACAATACTGTTCACCCCTCTCTTCTCTCTCTCTCTCTCTCTCTCTCTCAAAAAAGGCCAATCCCTGAAATCTTGTTAAAACAATCTTAAAGCACTCCTAAGTATCCCATGGAAACTGAAAGAGTGACTAGCATGCTAAGCTTTCATTGATCTTTATTTAATTTTCTAGCACTCAAAAAAACCCTGTTTTGGAAGGACACTAGAAAATGCTATTGCTCTTCACTATCTAGAAACTCTTGATATCTAGATCTACAGCCTATACATTTCCCCCTGCTTTTCCAATTACAGTCTGTAAACGCACAGTGAAATTTTCCAATCCTGTGCTACCCACAGGAAACAGAAGAGATTTAAAAAAACACTTTAAGCAGATTGGACTGAAGAAAATAAATCAATGGCATATCTTCCAAGCTACAAAAAATGTCTATCACATCTAGCCTTCCCTGAAATATATGTTCCAGCTTATTAACCTTTTCCTTGGAATTCACCTACTTTGCCTCCTGCACAGCTGTGAATTTTAACTGGTGCACTGCCAAAATAACCATAAATAAGTAATTTAATTCTGTTAAAACACACCCTGATAATTAAGGAATATATGTAAACTATTGCTCCTCTCTAATGCGACGATCCCAAACACACCCCCAAGTAACCTTAGGCTCACAAGTGGCCCCATACCTATTGTACTTAACAGGACAATTCATGTGCACAAGGGTTTGGAGAATTGGGACATCATAAAAGATGGGGACAGAAAGGAATTATGTATTAGACATCTTAAATGGGAATGGGGATCCAAATGCTACAACAGTAACTTTGCTCTATGTTTCCCCCAGATCTTAGATCCTGACACTGAGTTGTCAAGTCCTGCTCTATCAGCTGCTGGTGTCCACACTACCCTGCTACTGCCAGTGTTGCACATCCTCACCAAGAATGCTTGCATCGACTTAAGTGAGGCATTGTGGGCGCTGATAGCTGAGTGTGGGGCACTGACAGCCGCGCAGGGCTCAGAGGTGGAGCCCTGCACCCACCTTGGGGTGACAACCCGAGCTGTGAGCCCAGCACCTGCTCAAATTCACAGCATGGAGCCTACTAGCAGTGAAACTGACATTCTTGTCACTTTCCTGGCTCCAGCTGTGAGCCCCTGCCCAGCTGCTCTGAGCCAGGGGCAGCCGTGAAACTGACAAGAATGACAGCCAACAGCCAACGTAAGTAACGCAGTGTCTACACAGACTCTGCATCACCCTAACTACACCAACATAAGCGCTATGCCTTTCATGGAGGTGGAGTTATGATGTCAGTGCAGCAGGCCATTTACTTTGACGGAAGCAGCAGTCTAGTGTAGACATCGACAAAATTAAGTAGAGGTAAGGCAGCTTACATCAACTTAATTCTCTAGGGTAGACTAAGCCTTATCCTGAGACCAACTGAGTATTATAACTGAGCCACCAGTGGTAAGCAAGAAACAGTCCTTGAAGGACATTGAGTGTGGGTGTTTGGTGGAGGTTATTTAACAAAACAAAACAAAAAAGCCCAACAAAACATTAACCTGGGTCCTGCCACAGACCTGTAGAAGGACAATCCATTCCTGGCAAGCAAACTTCTTTTATCTGAGCATCTTATGGTCTGGCTACTTCCAGCTAGACTGAGGATGACAGAGGGATAAACCAATGGGTTTCTAAGATCCAGAACAACTGCAGATTTTTTTTTTTTAACCTCAAAGGAGACCTTGTATCTGAACAATCAGAGTTAGACCCATGAAGTAGGCTAAATAAGGGAGCTTTATTATTTCATTTTTCAATATTTTTGCTCTAGTTTCTGAATGAGACATTTTGCTGATTTTAGTAAGACTTGTTATCCTGTAAGACTCTGAAAGCAAATATTATTTATAATGGACATGTAACCATTTCTTGTACATAAAATGTTTGAAATGCTATTACAACCATATATATATATATACACACGCACACACACTTACAAATAAATACATATAAAAATAAAAATAGTAACCACAGGCTGTAATAGCATTTAAAATATAAATATAAGAGTTATGTATTATTTAAAAACTATACAAGAGCTAGATATTATTATTTTGCTTCAATATATAGGGAAACACATGCAGATGCTCATGAAGGTGTAAAAATATTGGTGGATATGCCTCATGTTTTATCCATAGATACTAAGGTCAGAAGGGACCATTATGATCATCTAGTCTGACCTGCTGCACAATGCAGGCCACAGAATCTCACCCACCCACTCCTGCGAAAAACCTCACCTATGTCTGAGCTATTGAAGTCCTCAAAACGTTGTTTAAAGACTTCAAGTAGCAGAGAATCCTCCAGCAAGTGACCCGTGCCCCATGCTACAGAGGAGGGCGAAAAACCTTCCAGGGCCTCTTCCAATCTGCCCTGGAGGAAAATTCCTTCCCGACCCCAAATATGGCGATCAGCTAAACCTTGAGCATATGGGCAAGATTCACCAGCCAGATACTATAGAAAATTCTTTCCTGGGTAACTCAGATCCCACCCCATCTAACATCCCATCACAGGCCATTACGCCTATTTACCATGAATATTTAAAGATCAATTAATTACCAAAATCATAGTTATCCCATCATACCATCTCCTCCATAAACTTATCGAGTTTAATCTTAAAGCCAGATAGATCTTTTGCCCACTGCTTTCCTTGGAAGGCTATTCCAAAACTTCACTCCTCTGATGGTTAGAAACCTTCGTCTAATTTCTAGTCTAAACTTCCTGGTGACCAGTTTATATCCATTTGTTCTTGTGTCCACATTGGTACTCAGTTTAAATAATTCCTCTCCCTCTCCAGTATTTATCCCTCTGATATATTTATAGAGAGCAATCATATCTCCCCTCAACCTTCTTTTAGTTAGGCTAAACAAGCCAAGCTCCTTGAGTCTCCTTTCATAAGACAAGTTTTCTATTCCTCAGATCATCCTAGTAGCCCTTCTCTGTACCTGTTCCAGTTTGAATTCATCCTTCTTAAACATGGGAGACCAGAACTGCACACAGTATTCCAGGTGAGGTCTCACCGGTGCCTTGTATAACGGTACTAAAACCTCCTTATCCCTACTGGAAATACCTCTCCTGATGCATCCCAAGACCGCATTAGATTTTTTCACAGCCATATCACATTGGCGGCTCATAGTCATCCTATGATCAACCAATACTCCAAGGTCCTTCTCCTCCTCCGTTACTTCTAATTGATGCGTCCCCAGCTTATAACAAAAATTCTTGTTATTAATCCCTAAATGCATAACCTTACACTTCTCACTATTAAATTTCATCCTATTACTATTACTCAAGTTTACAAGGTCATCCAGATCCTCCTGTATGATATCCCGGTCCTTTTCTAAATTGGCAATACCTCCCAGCTTTGTATCATCCGCAAACTTCATTAGCACACTCCCACTTTTTGTGCCGAGGTCAGTAACAAAAAGATTAAATAAGATTGGTCCCAAAACCGATCCTTGAGGAACTCCACTGGTAACCTCCCTCCAGCCTGACAGTTCACCTTTCAGTAGGACCCGTTGTAGTCTCCCCTTTAACCAATTCCTTATCCACCTTTCAATTTTCATATTGATCCCCATCTTTTCCAATTTAACTAATAATTCCGCATGTGGCATGGTATCAAATGTCTTACTGAAATCTAGGTAAATTAGATCCACTGCGTTTCCTTTGTCTAAAAAATCTGTTACTTTCTCAAAGAAGGAGATCAGGTTGGTTTGGCATGATCTACCTTTTGTAAAACCATGTTGTATTTTGTCCCATTTACCATTGACTTCAATGTCCTTAACTACTTTCTCCTTCAAAATTTTTTCCAACACCTTGCATACTACAGATGTCAAACTAACAGACCTGTAGTTACCCGGATCACTTTTTTCCCTTTCTTAAAAATAGGAACTATGTTAGCAATTCTCCAATCATACGGTACAACTTCTGAGTTTACAGATTCATTAAAAATTCTTGCTAATGGGCTTGCAATTTTGGGTGCCAATTCCTTTAATATTCTTGGATGAAGATTATCTGGGCCTCCCGATTTAGTCCCATTAAGCTGTTTGAGTTTCGCTTCTACCTCAGAAATGGTAATATCTACCTCCATATCCTCATTCGCATTTGTCATGCTACCATTATCCCTACGATCCTCTTTAGCCTTATTAAAGACTGAGGCAAAGTATTTGTTTAGATATTGGGCCATGCCTAGATTATCCTTAATCTCCACTCCATCCTCAGTGTTTAGCAGTCCCACTTCTTTCTTTGTTTTCTTATTTATATGGCTATAGAACCTTTTACTACTGGTTTTAATTCCCTTTGCAAGGTCCAACTCTACCTGACTTTTAGCCTGTCTCACTTTATCCCTACATGTTCTGACCTCAATAAGGTAGCTTTCCTTGCTGATCCCTCCCATCTTCCACTCCCTGTAAGCTTTCTGCTTGTTCTTAATCACCTCTCTGAGATGCTTGCTCATCCAGCTTGGTGTACAACTCCTGCCTATGAATTTTTTCCCTTTTCCTGGGATGCAGGCTTCCGATAGCTTCTGCAGCTTTGATTTATTTACCAACATTCACAGAATTACAGAAATGTAAATCTGGAAACAATCTCAAGAATCATCTAGTCCTTCCTCCTGATCCCCATGCTGAGGCAGGACCAACTGACCATTCCTGACAAGTGTTTGTTTAACCTGTTCTCAAAAGTCTCCAGTGAAAGAGATTCCACAACCTCCTGACTCCCTATTCCAATACTTAATTATCCTTATAATTAAGAAGTTTTACCTAATATCTAACCTAAATCTCTCTTGCTGCAAATTAAGCCCATTACTTCTTGTCCTACCTCTAGTGGACATGGAGAACAATCTATCACCGTCCTCTTTATAACAGCCCTTAACATACTTGAAGACTTATCAGGTCCTCCCCCACGCCTCCGTCTTTTTTCCCTCACAACTAAACATGACTAGGTCATGTTTTTGAAAATTACCATCATTTTTTGTTGCTCTCCATTGGACTCTTCCAATTTTTCCACCATCCTTCTTAAAATGTGGCACCCAGAACTGGACACAATACTCCAGCTGAGGACTCACCACTGCAAAGTAGAGTGGAACAACTACCTCCCATGTCTTACATATGGCACTCCTGTTAATACACCCAGAACATTAGCCTTTTTCACAGCTGTCCATATTGTTGGCTCATGTTTGATTTGTGATCCACTGTAACCCCCGATCCTTTTCAGCAATACTACTCCTTAGCCAGTTATTCCCCATTTTGTAGTTGTGCTTTTGATTTGTCCTTCCTAAGAAAAGTACTTTACACTTGCATTTACTGAATTTCATCTTGTTGACAAATCTCAAAATCCTTGGAATAAGAAAAGTCAATGGCCCAGAGCTGATAAAAAACAACTCAAAAATTAAATAGTACTATACTCAGGGAGGTAAGATGATTACCACTCAGAGGGAACAGCATTAATTATGACTTCCAAAGCATAAAAATCGATAACAGATTGGGAGCCAATTAATAGTTGATTGCTTCGAGCTAGGTTTCAAAACACAATACATGAAAATGATATTTATATAATGTTACAAACCAACAGACAGCTATAATAAAATCAAAGATCAATTCTGAATTGCCTACAAACTCTAATTGACAATATTCCCAAGCATGACACCTGCTTAGTAATGAGGGACTTTGATTACAAGATTGGGAATGACAACAACAGAGTGGTGAAAGCAATGAACAAGCATACTGGTTCCCAAAATCAGAACAGCAAATGACTGTTAGAATTGTGGCTGGTGTCAGGGCTCATAATGGGTGGAACACTATATCCACATAGATATGCACAGGTAACTTGGAATGTTGCAGATGGAGTCTCAAGGAACCAGACAGATTGTCTATGTAATGGAAGGAAATTTAGGGCAACTCTCCAAGGCATCAGAGCATACAGAGATGACAATGTTGAAAGTGACCAAAATTTGTGTGTAGCAAGAATGAAGATTAAACTTAAGAAAATTAAAACCCCAAAAAGCAGCAAGAAGATTAGCAAAAGGCTAACAGAGAAGACATTACAGCATCAATTTCAAATTGAACTGAAGAACAGAGTATAGATGCTGTAGGACTGAGATCCACTACAAGAAGTCAACACTGACATGTTATGATCCTTTCTGTATGACAGTATCTCAGATGCTGCAATAATTGTAGTTGGTTTCCAGACATGCAAGCCTAAAGTCTGGATAAGTGAGGATATGTGGAACTGTGTAAAAGAAAGGGACAAGCCAAAGCAAACATTCACTCTTCAAACACACCTCCAGAAAAATAGCAGCAAAACATCCGTGTAACCCAAAAGAGACAGCAGTAAAAAGCAACATGAGAAGATACAAGAGGATATGGATAACACTGCCAAAGAAGCTGAGGCAGCTGCTAAAAGAGGTGATTGTAAAACACTTCATCAATTCAACAGCATTCTAACTGGCAAGTTTACACCAGCCAGAGAGCCTGTTAGGGTAAATAAGGAAAGACCGTACCACCACGGAGGTGGTTCCATGGTGTAATAGTTAGCACTCTGAAGCCAGCGATCAGAGTTCAAATCTCGGTAGAACCTTATTTGTTTATAGAGCCCCAGAGGCCTAATGAATAAGGCACTGGCCTCCTAAGCCACGGATTGTGGGTTCGAGTCCCATATGGGGTGAAAAACTTTTGGGGGGAAAGGATAGCTCAGTGGTTTGAGCATTGGCCTCCTAAACCCAGGGTTGTCAGTTCAATCCTTGAGGGGGCCATTTAGGGATCTGGGACAAAAATTGGGGATTGGTCCTGCTTTGAGCAGGGGGTTGGACTAGATGACCTCCAGAGGTCCCTTCCAACCTTGAGAGTCTATGATCTATGACCTACAAGAAAAAAAAAAAGTGATGGGCAGAACACTTTCAAGAGGTGTTAAAATGACCAAAGCCAAAAGAAACTGTTGACTTTGACAAAGAAATTAAACATCCAGAAATAGATATCAACATATTATAAAAGATGCACTAAAAAGTGAAAACCTGGGAAAGCTGCAGGTGAAGACGAGGGAAATTCTGGAAGTTTGTGCTGATGAGATCATCAGTAAAATCACCAAACTTTTCAATAAACTCATGGGACCAGGAAAAGCCTTCAAGACCATGGAAAAATGGCATTATTGTCAAAATACCAAAGAAAGGTAATCAAAACAACCGGTAAGGTGTTACACTTCTTTCAGCAATAGGCAATGCCTTCTGCAGTATCATCTTAAGTAGAATAAAGAAAGCAGTTGAGATAACCATAAAGCAGGCTGGATTTTGATCCAGTAGATCACAAGTTGACCAGATTTTCACCCTAAGAGTAGTCAGGTAGGGTATGGAGTAACAAAACCCACTTCTCATAAACTTCACAGATTTGAAGAAAGCATTTGACTGTCTCCACCCCAGTTTACTCTGACATACCTTGAAGTGTTATGGTATGCCAATAAAACTAGTTAACATCATCAAGGCTTTATATCAAGGTGCAGCTTGTACAATTCAAGTAAACACAGACTTGAGTGAACGGTTTAACATAGACACTGGCATCAAACAAGGATGCATTCTTTCACCTCTACTGTTTAGTATTGCCATTTGACTTCATTATGGCTTGGTGGTCTACACTCAAAAGTTAGATTGATAAAACTGCATCAGTCAGAAAGGTGAATAAACCAACCCCCTGACTAACCTATGCCAACTTAACCCCCAGTGGAGATGTAGCTATACTGATGGAAGAATGCTTCTTTTGCATAGCTACTGTTGCTCAGGGAGGTGAGGTTCCAAAAACTGATGGAAAAACGCCAGTCCGTGTAGGCTGTGTCTACAGTATAGGGTTATGCCAGCATCGCTATGTCGGTGTAGTGTAGACATGCCCTTCTAAGAAAAAGTGTAGGCATACAACACAGGCATTGCATGACTTAAGACGATTTAGATTTTGCTGACAACATAGCTCTAAGTGACAGCTCAACCAACATGCAAGCAAAGAGACTGTCCAGCTATGCAAAAAAGACTCTTAATAATGAGTTATGAAATAACAAATCTGTGAGATCCCCAGCAACTCCGAACTAAAGTCTTACATTAGAAAGGAAATACAAGACATGAGTCAATTCACATACATTGGCAGTAACGTGCAAGCAAATGGGGGGTTTCCAGAAGGAAATAATGTCATGAATTAGCAAGGCAGCAGCTGCATTCACCAGTGCAAACAAGATTTGGTCATCAAAAATCTACAAGTTAAAAACCAAATGACAAAACTTCATCTCAAATGCTGTTTCCATTTAAACAACTGGATTTGAAAACTGGAAATCCACCAGAAGTACAGACAGATGACTAAATGCCATGAGTACAGGGGCCTAGGCTAGTGACCTCTTGAGGTCCTTCCAGTCCTACTATTCTAGAATTCTAAAAACAAATGCCTGAGGAAAAGAAGAGATATTAAATTGAATGAATTTATAACAAATGGTGAAATACATCAGCGTTCAACTCCTCATCTCCAAAGTTATCTGGAAAAGGTAATGAAAATATCTGGGCCACATGTTAAGAAAGAAGCCAGAGCATCTGTCATGCAAGGGGATGTCATTGAACAGCTGGAGGATCATGTAAAAGGGGCTAAACAAAAGAATCCCTCCATCAAACATTACTCAAAGATGGAAAACTTCTGAGACTTAACATCAATGAGAACCTGCAAAGAGTGGTCCAGGATAGACAGGGATGGCAGAGCCTTGTTTGTGCCGTAAATGGACTTTTGATGGCGTGGGAAGTATATCGGATTCAGATAATAACTGGTTTCTGTCCTTTGTTCATCAGTCCTGTGAAATGAGAAAGGTAGGGTTCTTTGGGAAAAAAATAATGTGATTACATAATAAAAGGCTATATTGAGACGCATACACACAAGGGGACATGGACTTCATGGACAACTGTAAAAATCACTACATTTTACATGATGCATTTAAAAACTACGTTACACTTTTGTTGCTGTTAATAATAGAAAAACAAAAGCCACTCAGCCAGTTGCATAGCAGATCTGCTCCCTTGACAGCCCACAGTTTACCTGCAAGATGACAAATGAGGCATGCACAAGGACAGGTGGATGGGAATAGTAAAAATGCACCTTGCTGGCTGCGCTGTATGTGCATTGTCGGGATGCTAAGCCTTAAACAACTTTCATAAAGAAAATAGATTATCCTGCTGAAACTAAATTAGTTTCCATATGACAGGATAACTTGCAAATTCTAGGTGTGGCCTCAATAGAGGCATCTGCTGCCTGGATTAAATGAACACATTATTAATTTTCTGATCCAAAACAAATGTGGAAAATAGTAACGAACAGGAGAGAAGGAACAAATATAGTGCCCAAATAGCTGTAAACACATGACAATAATAGACAGTAGCTACAGAATTCAAAAATACATCCTAATGTATGAAAAGAGACAAAAAATGGACACACAATAACTATTATAGTTACAGCTCTTTCTTCCAGTGTCATCATTCAAATGAATTAAAATAACCAGCTCATCTTGTTTTCCTTCCACACCCCCACCCCCACCCCCACAAATCCCCACTCCTCATTTCTGCCTTGAAAGCTCCCCAGATTATCATGGGGGCTCAGAGAGGGTTCTCATGCGATTACTTGTGAGGACAGGGATAAACATTGCCAGCATGGTCTGTTGTGTATATTTTTAAAGTTAGTTTTCATTGAATTTTGGATCATTTCATGACAGAATGCACAGATGGTATTCCCACATGCTATTCACACAAGACACTCCTTTCCGGCCCAGCCCATGGAACAGAAGAAGAGTCTTAACGCAAATTGAGCCTACCAAAGCTATGGAATTCCTTCCCAGGGAGGAACCTCACTAAAGTGAAATCCCAGCACAAAGACTGTGCATATCTGATGTCCCACTAAAGCCTTATTTTGAGGACTTCAGAATAGAATTCAAATGATATGGTACTGGCCTCAGCATAGGGATGAACAATTCTAGATGCACTCCAAGGAGCACACCGTGCTATCAGCCAAAGGCCTCCAAGTCTTTGCTCCCAAGCCTTGGTGGCAGGGGGCTCTGCATTAGGGAGACCACAGTTTCATTTCCTTTAATTTTTAAATATTCTCTCCCAGCCTGTTGTCACTTTCACTGATTAAAATACTCTTGGAATTGCAGCTATACGCTTCAATCTTATTCAGCCTGCTCTGGCACCTAGGATGATGTCTGTGACAGCATCATATAGTTCAAGGCCAGAAGGGCCCACCAGATCATCTAGTCTGACCATCTAACCTGCACATTACAGGCCACCAGCACCACCTAGAACCCACACATTTAACCCAGCAACCAAAATTAGACCAAAGTATTACAGTCCACAAGAGACCAGACTATTATGTGCCACAAGGAGAGAACAGGAGGGACGGAGCCACACCAGTGCCTGAGGCCCCCGCAATGACATGGAAATTATTTAAGTGAGATATACCCAGGTACTGTGTTCTTGATGGTGAAGAGCATACAGCCAGGAAACAAATGGAAAATCACTAGCTACAACAGGAAATGTAAACTTCACCCATAATCATTTGAACACAGTAATTGTCCATATTACTATTCCCCCCCCTCCGAGTACTCCTACCCAAGTTCTATGAAAGTCTTCCTATTGTACTTTACAAGTTCATTGGCTGTGGAATTATATTTGTATTTTAAAAGTATTAGTCAAGGACAGTAGTCATGATAGAGGTTTGCCTTCTAAGGTAACGCCTGAGTTGGGAGTTGCTGGGGTTCTCCAGCCCTTGGGTGGAAAGGGTATGACTGAAGAAAAACTGCCTAAGAGAAGATGACCATAAAAAGGATGACATTTATTTTACAAGGTAGGGAAAACTCAACAGTATTTCTCTGCCACACCTTAGTTAAGAATGAGCGTGAGCATCATCAGTTTCACTTGACATAATCCAGGTTCAGAAAAAAAGCAGAGGCTTTTTTGGGTCATTTAGATTGTAAACAGGGCCATAATCCCTGAGGCAGAGGGGAAGATGAGCTGCAGAGGATGTGAACTTTAGCTGATCTCTGTTCTGAAAAACAGCCTAAAAAAATGGTCTCCAAAAATTGGTGAATTGGCTGAGACATTAATAGATTGTAGCAGCCCAAATTACCTTCATTAGTTTTAAGCAAAAGTCATTGTTAAAAAGATATAGTATCTCCAAATAAAACACTGGCCTGGGGTACTGTATTCCTATTACACAACTTCTCAAATTTTTTGTTGACAAAGTTTCACCGTGCAGAGCAGCAGCAAAAATACTTTATGTATTTTCTCATTCAAACCACCTCCAGTTACACCTTCAAAAACTGACAAAAAACATGGTGCAACCCTCAAACTAATTACCAGTTCTGAGTAATTCTTCTTTCTGGCATCACACAGACACTTTTTTCTTCCATTTAGTACAGATTTGTAGTAACCTAAAATTGCTGTGGGATGGTGAAGATGCAACAGCTCTTTTGAGAACAGACTAATAAGGAGAGTCAGAGTGAAAGCATACGATGTCGTTGCATTTCATGGAACTGGGATCTCTGCTAGGATGGTGTCCCCCTGTGACAGACTGGAGCATGTGATGGAACTGCCAGAAGCCACGTCAGCACTATTTTCATTCTAGATACAGTTCTTATTAGTATCAGTTTGGGTAATCTGCACTGTATAAATCCTCCCCATCCATGTTGCTCTGTATTTACAGTACCCCTTTAACCAATAATATTCAGAAAGCTGGTGTGGATTATCATTGCTTTGTCAATGGCTCTACACTTGATCTTGCAGCACTAACCTAATTTAAACTGAGGCTGCCTCAAGTAATGTCAGCCTGTCACAACATCTGAAGTTCAGTACAGCAGAATGAGCACTTTGCTAATGAGAGCATCAGTTCGTAGTTCACAAATCAAAGGTGACTACCACAGCTTTGACCGATGCTGTCAGAAACATGGACAAAACACAAGAGCCAAGTATTTATTAATTATTATTATTATTCCATGCAACTTGGGCCTTTTAATATCAAGCATTTTTCCTGGTAAGAAATATTTCTTTATGTGACTTCTAATCAAGGATGTCCAAGTCATGCCCTTAGAAGCCGACCTACTAATAACTTTTACCTACTGACAGTGAGGCACTGAGAAGCTTTTGGATGGCTGTAAATCTTAGATCTGGTTCTTCTTGGTTCGGGTGGGCCATGATTCTGGAGCAATTCCAGTTTTTAAATCTCTGCTGAACTCCCAATTTATTTAGCTATATGGCATTCTCACCAGTAATTTGAGTTCTGCTTATTTACATAGATCCACTTGGATACAATGAATGTAACTAAACTCAAAAACAAGACTCACTCAGTTCAATCCACTGAACTTCACAAAGGTCATAAGCTGTGATCTCAGAGACAAAAGACCCCTGCTATGTTTACAAAATCACTCAATAAACCTTTCATCACAACCAAAAGCAGATCATGAAAAAGTCAAGTCTCCTCCACAGAACATGCAGTAAAATAAACCTTGCACATCACTGATGCATAGGCATGGGAAGAAGAGGTGTGGGGGGTGCTGCAGCACCCCCCAGGTTTTGCACCCTGCACCCCTCCCACCCTGGGTCCTGGATGCCTGCCCTGCTGCTGCCCAGAGGCTCTGCTGCTGGCCCTGGGTCCCACTCAGCCGCCAGCCCCAGGTCCCACTCAGCCACTGGCCCTGTGCCCAGGGGCTCTGCTGCTGGCCCCAGGGTCCAGGCTGCCAGCCCAGGGTCCCACCTGACCGCAGGCCCCACACCTGGGGCTCTACACCCACCCTTGCTGTGGCCCCAGCCTCTGCCACTTTACCCCTGTCCACGTCCTCCCCACTCAGACAGGGGTAAGTGAGATGCAGCTTAGCACCCTCACTCCAAAAACTGTTCCAGAGCCACTGCACTGATGCCTAAATATTTAAATTATCTGTAACGGTTGATAAGTGCTTTAAGAGATTGAGTGGTTCATCACACCTCTGAAACCAGGGCTGGCCTTCAACCAACTTCTTGGGGTCTCAAATCAACAACTGAGGACAAGGAGGGACTTTTGCTCAGCCAGTCTGCACAGGGGGTGCCAAAATCATTTTCCATCCTAGGGCCTGAAACAGTGATTACTAGAGATGGCTGAAAGTTTTCCGAAAAAGAGTTTTCCATCAGGAAAATACTACTTTGACAAAACTGAAATGTTCCACAGGAATGTGTTGATTGCATTAAACTTTCAAGGGAAACCAGACAGGCAGGCCAGCTACCTAACCCTACCTGGTTTCCTGCCAGCCCAGACTCCCCAGCTGTCCAACTTCCAGGACTCCTTCACACGCTGCCAGGGTATCAGGAGTCCCTGGGCTCCAGGGTCTCCAGCAGCCCATCTAGTGAGCTCTCCCGTAGCTGGGACTCCCCAGCAGTTTGCCTGGCAAGCTGATACTTAGTTGAAGAGGCTGGATCAGAAATTTTCAAAAAATCCCTTTTCAGTTCTTCTGAAACAGATTGTTTTGAAAATGTCCATCCCACAGAAAATGTTACATATCTGACTTTTCATTTGGATCCAGAATGAAAATTTTTCAGAAATGAAAAACGTTCTGTGGGATAAAAATTCTGGTTCCTGCACAGCACTAGTGTTTACCATCATACAACATATCCCATAGCACAAGTACACAGACTGGTACAGAAAAGACTGTTTGCATCAAAACTCAGATTACCCAAACTGATACTAATAAGAACTGTATCAAGAATGAAAATAGTGCTGACGTGGCTTCTTTGTGGATGTCAGAAGCAGAAAGAATTCCGTTTGCCACTCGACACCCTCATATTGGGCTTTCCAAGACAGACCATGGAGAGATGAAACACCATCTCTCTACTTCTCTCACACCCTCAAAATAAAACTGTTTTTGGCTCAAATAAGTTTTTTCTTTTCCAGTTTATGTGCATGAGTGCTACAAGATTGTAGTTAAAACACTACTTGGGAAGTAGGTGAGTGATTAATCAGTCCATCTATTAAAGCAGTTGTCAAAATCTACCCCTAATTTAAAAAAACAGATCTCAGTGATGAGCATATGACAAACTCTTCTGCTTTGTTTAACATTCAGGAGTGTTACTGAGTATCTTAGATAGGGGTAGCCCCTCTGCAGAACATAGCAATCAGACATTTTTCTTTTTCATATTGTGCAAACCAGAAATATGTTTGATAAGACTGCTCAGTCATCAGAATCCCTGACTGCACTTTGCTCAAAGAACGTACGATTGTTTTTTCTTGATGCCTGAGTAATAATAAATACGATCTGAAATATAAAGGGAGGCAGGAGTACCATATGTATTTATACAGATATGCTTTTATCCTTATAAAATTTTAGACTGACAAGCATTCTACATTACACAATGTTTTTATTCACCTGCATATCAAAGTTATAAATCGCCAAAAAGAGAAGAAAAAGTGTAATATACACAGCCACCTACTATAGCAACATCAGTCTGCCCACCATAGTAGGCAATAGCAAAGGATATAAAACTTTAACAGATATATCACATTGAACGAGATTACTGCTACTAAGTATGGGTGAAGTGTCCCACCACAAGGGTATCCTGAATACAAACTAATATTTATAGGCACAGGATTGGGATATGGGAACATCGTAGCAGATGTTATTAGGTACGTCTCACAATTAAGTGTTACATCATTTTTTATCTTACACCAAGACCCCAAACCTTTTGATCTGCTAGGATTGGAAGAACAAAGGTCACATTAGAATCAGTATTATATGGCAATGTATTTTTTGAGACATAACACTGCCTTTGTGTTTACATTATTTTAAAATTTTATATATATATATGTGTGCACACACACGCACGCACACACACGGGGCAGATACCCCTCCTTTTAACTGGTGTTGATAACAGTAAAAGCTGTGTTATCCGGCACTTTATCAACCAGTAAGTTCTATTAATGGGCATTTCTGATATCTCACAATCCAATCTTCAATCTAGTAACCGGGACTAGTGTACTGCCCAGGACATTATGCAATTGCACATTCTGCACTCTACGTTTATGCAAAAGAGGCACAATACAAGTAAGCAAGCTGATATCAGGGATTTATTCAAAAAAGCAGCTTCCAGAGTGTGTTATAGGGTGATTACAGATTCAGCCCAATCTCCTACATCTTCTAAATCTACAATGATAATTGATGTTGATGATAATGACCCTGCGGCACTGCAAGATCCTGAAGTGCCTTCTGAATCATCAAAGAAAGATTAAATTGCGTTCAGTATAGTTTTAGTGTTAAGTGTATTTAAGCGATCTGGGTGAACGCCATGTGCTGCCTATAGTGATATGTAGTGTCATAAAGATAACCTCCTGGATACACCTAAGTGCTTCAAGAAACCAACCACTCTGCAGTGAAGTACTACTACTGGATTGGTGAGTACCTGTATACTATTTTATACTTTATTCGTTTTATTGTATTCTAATGCTTTGAAACTTGGTATTCCATTGGTAAATATAACTCTTAGTTAACCGGAATTTTTGATTAACCGGCACCCCACATTTCTCCAACAGGCTGGATAACAAAGCTTTTACTGTATTTACAGAGTATCGCATGGTTGAATAATTCCAGCAGAAAATACCAAAGATTTTAAAGGTAAACTACACTTTTGAAAAAAATGAGTGATATTGTCCTGTGCTCCCAGTATGACAAAGGCAAGCTGGAGTATTCTTCATCCATGTTCCTTTCACTGAAACAACTTTTATATCACCAGACTACAAACATCTCCCAACAGCAATCGTTATTATGGTCTGGTACACTTGGGTACTCAGTCTCCAAAGTGATTTAATCCCAAGGTTTAATCCCAAGGAAACACATTCTGCCTCTCTGAACCTGCCACTTACCTTGTCAATGTGCGGGTGCCAGTACTCATCATGCGTTGTCTTGGCCTCTGTGCTGTTTATTCTTGAGAAGAACGTTGGCTTGGTCAGATACATGGAAGAAGAGCTGATACCAAATGCCTGAGCTATTGTTTGCTGAATTCTCCGCCTTACATCACTGCAAAGAAGAACATGACACAGCACCGTGGCACAGGTCCCAGTTTAAACCAGAGTGACATTATCGTTCTGCGGCTTCTTTCACTATCTGCTCCTACAGTTTATTGATTGTCCACTGTCACTGCTTTTCCCAGCTTAAAATTTCTTCATCACATTTACCTCTGCAAATATATTTCAGGGAGTTTGGATTTTTTCTCCCCTTTGTCTTAACAACCCTGGATCAGAGCTATAAGAATCCACCATCTCAAGTCGCTTTCCTTTCTTTTTATTCTCAGAAGCTAAAAAGCAATATTTTTTCTTTTCTTTCTTTCTTTTATATATAAAGTTTGGCATTTTGTTTACAGGCTTCTAAGAGGGCATAACAAATAGAAGAATGAAAAAAAATTAAAAGCTAGTTATACCATGCAGCTGCTCTTTCCTTCTCCACATCCCTCCTCCCAACCCATTTCATTCTTGTCTCTCCAACAATGAGCCATACTCCCAAGCCAACCCAATAAAACCAAAATTTAATAAAATGGCAAGAGAGGGAGAGAGAGAGAGAGAGACAGACAGACAGAAACAAGACTCTCTATTTTAAGTTCCTTAGGGCAAATTCTGTGGCCCCAATCTTTTTGTAAAATGCCACGTACACCTATAGGCTTAATAAATAATACAAAATTAAAACAGAAAATATTTGACAGATATCCCTTTAATCTGCAGCAGATGACCAGATAAGAAATCTGTACCTCCAAAAACTTGTATCTTGAGATACAAGCATAACAAAGGAAATTAAGTGTTGAGATGGGAAGATCAAGTTTTAATCTTAACACTGTTTTGCTTTCTTTCAGTTTTAAACAAATATTTTAAACTCTTCAATTATTCTCCTTGTTCTTGCTTTTCAAGTGCAGATTTTTTTATTTTTTTTTTTAAAAAAAGGCACACTGAAAAAGGTTTCATTGGAAGTAAACACACTTGTAAAGCTTCCCAGTGGAACTGCATCATCATTTTTGTAGCTTATACCCATTATTAAAAGTTTCTCCAATATGCAGTACCAAACTTCAGAGAGATTTCAGTACATGCTCTCAAATACTTTTCTAGAGGTTTTAAATAGAGATCGTCACAAAGAGTAGGAAGGCTGAAAGTCAGATCTGTCAGGTTTGAGGGGCAAATACTTATCACAGGACTGCCAACCCCATGCATTCAAAACTCCTGAATCAGCCCTCTTATGCTGTCAAATCATGAGAGTTTACAAAATAATACATTTGGGGTACTTTTTATTAGCCTTCTGATTTTGGAGCCTTTCGGAGTCACACTTTCCAGATTCTCTACGCAACCATAAAGGCCGGATTTTTTTTTTTTTTTTTTTTAAATGAAAGGTAAGATTCTCATGTAATCTCACATGACTCCACGAGCTAGGGCTTCAAGAAAAACATTAAATACCATGAGAGTTGACAAGACTGAGGTCAGAGAAATGGAAAATGAAAGAGATATTCAGTATTGGGTCTTTGAATCCATCTCCCTGTCCTGGAGGAATGTTTCTAACACCACGGCATATTGCTCACACATCACACTTTATGGTCCCAATTCAGCAAAGCACTTAAGCACATGCTCACCATCAAGCATGAATAAGCTGAATAGGGATGTGTAAGTACTTTGTTGTCCCTCTGTTCTCGGGACCAAGCAGAGATTCAGTAGGAGCCCAATCCTACAAGATATGAACATTGTCAATGTGCGTTTTGCTTCACCATGAATTGAGGGCGCTCAGTGCTTTGTAGAAACCACCACTAGAATGATTAACAACTAGGGGCGTGGGGGGGTAGCAGCCACAAAGGCAAAGGAAAAACAATCTATCCCCTGGGTTTGATGCCGGTGGGCCCGACCCAGCTGATAGCTACAATATATCTATGCTGAAGTGCTTGTCCCTAAAGGCCAAGAACAAGGTCATCACTTCATTTTCAGGGCATCTTTCTTTACACTGGTTTAAATCTCAAATATTTATTATTATAATGAAGAATAACATCTATTTCACAGAGAGCACTTTTCATCTATAGATCTCAAAGAGTTTCACAATCTTTTAAAGGTATTTATCCTCACAACTGCCCTGTGAGTCACGGAAGCATTATTAGCCTCACTGTACAGATGGGAAACTGAGGCATAGTGAGGCTAAGTGACTTGCCCAAGGTCACACAGGAAGTCCATGGCAGAGCAGAGAATTGAACCCACATCTCCCACATTCTCAGTCAGTGCCCTAACCACCGTACCATCCCTCCTCTTAGTGTCCCCAGTCACCCCGTTTTAAATGCCAAATAAAGTCTATAACATTCACGCCCTCAGAGAACCTCAAAAGCAACACTGATTTCCCTCTAAGTCTGATGCCTTTTCCTTTTTTTAAAAACCTTACTACTGAAGCACATTCTCTAGTCCTTATAAGCTGCCTTAAAGCTTCACTCCCCAATGTAATGACTTAGGACAAGACAAGACTGCATGATTTGTAAAATGGAAAGGGGGAAATAAAGTTCTGCTCAGATTTTCTTCATTTACAAGAAGGCAAAAAAAAGTAACTGCTTCAGGTCTGCCAAAGGTTACTATAAAAGTTTATTCCTTTTCCTAAGCTTAATTTGCTGCTGAGTGAAAACAAGCACATCCTTCAAGAGACGGAAATCTGCTTCCTGTTTATCAAAACCAACCCACATTTTCTAGCTCATCTTGAACAAGTCTTCTTCCCTTTCCAACCCAAAGATAACAAATAGGGCCAAATTCTGGAGTTCAAGTCAATGCAGAATTTGCATCACTAGTTTCATGTCTTTGTGAGCCATCATCTGGCCATAGTAGCTTCTGTTATTCTAAAAAAAAAAAAAATTAAAGCAATCAACTCATACTATTTTAAAAAAATCAGGACCACCTGCAGTGACTATTTTCCTTGAATATGTGAAGACAGTCTTTATGCCGATTAAATATACATGAAATACTAACTGTCCCACTGAGTGGACATCAGGTCCAAGGATTCATGGGCTTAGATTAATCCAAGACAGACAAAAAACTGGTCCAACAGAAGATGATTTGTGTTTTAATAATTGTCTTGCAATTATCCTCAAACCTGGAAAGTTTAGTTTAAAATGCTTACCTGATATAAATCTGCTAAACAGATCTCAAAGAATGTTATAACAAACAGCTTCATATGAAGAAAAGTAAATGTGGTCAGAAAAAAAAAAAAAGCAGCTCCTTTTTTAAAAAAAAATATATATATATCACCTGCAGAGGGTTATAATAAACAGAGCACCTAGAAGCTGATTTCCCATGATACAGATAGAAAAATGAAATTTAAAAAAGTAAATGAACTAAATTACCAGAATTACATTAACTGATTTCACAGTAGTTATGTTGCTTATTAATGCAGAGAGTTACATAGAAGTATCAGTTAATAAACAAGCCTATGAAAGCTCCTAGTACAGGAAATTGAAGTATTTCTACCTAAAGGAAGTTCCACTCATGCTCTGCATCAAGATGAACCACATGTAGCAGCTTAATTTGCCATTTATTTTATTTATATTATTGCTGATTTCAAAGAGATATAGTGGTGTGTCAGAGACTGGATCTATAACACCACCTCATTTCCCACCACCACCAAACACACGAGACCAGCACTACAGGTAAAGGACACTCATCGTTTAAGTTATAGGCATAGCAGAATGAACAGAAGGGTTAAATGTATTATAATAAAAGTTGAAAAATATGGGGGGTTGCAAAAGTCATGAACAAAATAGTAAATAAGTCTCTCAGTGGGAACAGGACACAATCTCCCACTTTATCCTAGCCTCCCTCTCAGATTCAGCTGTATGTACAGCGGGAAGTACAAGTTATTTTTTAGGGTCTGATCCAACACCCATTGACGTTAACAGGAATCTTTCCATTCACTTTGGTGAGCTTTGGATCAAGCCTTTAAAACCACAAGCAAACGTGACAAAATAATCCATCTATTGGGCTGATAACCTAGGACAGGACATTTATGCAGAGCAGGCAGCATGTTTTGCTGAATGCTTTAAACAGTCCCAGGTCTCCCCTACATATACACTACATTCAGGTAGCCTCCATCATCTGACCACAGCAAGTTGGTAAATATGCATTTACAGGAGAGCAACGTTCTGATCTTCTCCCCACGAAAACAATCTCCTATTCATTGACTCACTTTGTGATAGTAAATTAACTTTGTGCGTGCTGAAATCAATTCTCTATCCAAGTGCCATGAATCAGATATCCCCTTTTACAGGTGGAGATGTTCTCTAGAGTCATACAAATGCAACTTCTCTGGATACACATTACGCAAACAAAGGAAATTAAAGTAGTTTATCCAGAAGCTAGCACATCTATTTTGTGCACTGGTTTTAAAATCATTCTGCTTGGCCTACAATCTTTCCATTACAATCAACTTCCCATGCCTCAAACCTGACCTTCAGACTTTGCAACATGTATCAAACCCATACTTAAACCTTTTGCTCCTGTTCTCCTTGCTGCCATTCCAGGTAGTTTCTATATATTTTAATCTATAAATTCTTTTGAGACTATAGAGAGCCTTCTATCTACAACCATACTATATTGCAGCTCTATTTAAAAAAACTCTTGTCAAGGCAAACAAATCCTTGAATTTTCCAAAATGAAAATCATGGTATCTTGCCCCTATTTCATCATTGCAATTGCTCAGGATGTATTCCCACTTTGCTCGGACACAATGGAAATAGCTTTGCTAGCACAGATGACATCTGATGAGCATGAAACCAAGTCAATAGTAGAAAGAAAAGTAGAAAACTCCCCATAATTTCTGTTGACAGCAATCCTTGTGCATTTTCACATAATGAGTCATGGATGATGCTGAAATACATATGACAGATTTAGGGAAGAAAAGTGTTGTAGCACAGTTATAGGAAAGGGGTAGTGAAATCTACTCCGTACTAAATTAGAGAAACAATGGGGCATATTTCCCATTTCTCTTTGACTGAAGAGAAATGGGAAAAACAATAGTGAGGCTAGAGTCTAAGAAAAAAAAATACTTCAAATTAACCTCCTTTTTAAGTTTGGAGCCTGCAGCACTGGCATCATGGAGAAGTATGTGACAAGGCCTTCTGCACATTGGACTCTCACAAGGGCTGGAGAGAAGAAATAAAAAGCAGAGATTCCCCAGGGTCGACCTGAGTCATGCCCGAAAAAGACGTTCAGTGCTGATAGATTACTACATCTCTCTCACATGCTGAATCATAGACTGAAATTCATGCGTGTATGTATGCTTGCTTCCTTGAATCTGCAAATAACTCATTTCTTTTCCTAGCTAAAAAACCTTTAGTTAATGTATTACGTGATTGGCTACAAGTATTGTCCTTGGTGTAAGATCTAAGGCACAACTGATCTGGAGTAAGTAGCTGGTCTCTTCGGACTGGAAAACACCTGAATATTCTGTGGTTTTTGGTATATGAGACCATTTATCACTAAGTCCAGCTTGCCTGGGTGGCAAGATAGACTGGAGGGCCCAAGGGCACTGTCTGCAACTTCCTGGTAAGACTGTTACAATGATCTAGGAGTTCACATTTGTTATGGGGTTGGTAAAATCCAATTATAGAACATACCACCAGTTGGGGGTGTCTACCCTGAGGTTGGCACTCTCAGTCGTGAGCCACTCCCAACAGCATGACAGTGGGCAAGGTAATAAATACTCTTTGGCTTTCACTCAATTCTTTGCACATCTACACTCTGACAAGTTTTTAAAACACAATTTGGTGTAACTTGGTGTAATTTTCTTCTAATGCCACGGATGGGGAGCGCTTTTAAACCAAGGATGCATATTCCAAGGTCTCCATTCTGGATAAAGATACAGACAGAAAGAGTCAAACAAGAAGAATTACTATCTTGAAAGCTAGAGGATAAAGCATGAGGGCACAGAAATTATAATTCATTCTGAAGCAGCGGCTATTTTGACACAGCCAGTTTAAAAACCAGCCTTCTCGAATGTCTGCTCTTGTTTGTTACTGTGGTAATCAGTAACATTCAGATGTGCATTTTATTTAGCTAGTGCTCTCCAGAGTGTATTTTTAAACAGGCCTGGATAGGCAAATGGAAGTAATAAAGATAAATGCTCCTCAAGATAGCATACAACAATCCATTAAAGTTATATGCTACTGGAGTCGTGATTAAAGAGGAACAAAAGCATTTAACAATATATTTTGTTTGTGACTTGTCTCTGGCAGGTTGAAACATTCTCTATACCAACTAAGGAGTCCATAATCACTAGCTGCTGCTTTATTCCCCAAGTGGGAGGGGCAAAAATGTGAAGTACTTATACAATTCTTATAAATTCCAGTTTGTTTGGAATAGGGAAATACATAAAAAAAAAACCCATAAATTAATCAGGTTATTTCTACAGGCTGGGAAGGAAAAAGAGTATTATGGTTATTTCTAAATTCTACTAATATGGTGACAGGGGTTGGGGAGTTTATACATAGATAGGATTAGATAAAATCTAAAATACTTTTCATGTATAAAAACATCATAGCTCATCTCTAAAGATGATGTTATCTAGAAAGGCCAAGTTAGACAAAGATTAGCCACTTAAAGTGGTCAAGTTAAACCAGGCAAAACTACGAGAGTAATACAACTCCAGTCCAACTTCAACAGACAAGTCATTAACAAGGCAAAATAAACTTTGATCAG
This sequence comes from Lepidochelys olivacea, assembly GCF_965140295.1. Classification (NCBI taxonomy): domain Eukaryota; kingdom Metazoa; phylum Chordata; order Testudines; family Cheloniidae; genus Lepidochelys; species Lepidochelys olivacea. The sequence goes on from NC_140424.1 coordinate 19,279,082, forward strand.
CATCTATAGGAACTTAATGACAGAGCTGTACAAATAATTGATTTTTTTTTCCATACACACAGTGAAATACATTTTTTTTTTAAAGTTTGTCTTGGGTCAAACACAGTGTTTTGTTCAACCCAAAATAAAATATTTCTTTTCCATTTCAAGTATTTTAGGTGAATTTTAAAAAAAAAATTTTTAAACAAAGTCATTGCAAATTCAAAAACTGAAAATGTTTCATTTCAAAAATGTCAAAACTAAATGTTTAAACTTTTTGCGAAATTTTTCATTTATTTGATGTAACAATTTGGTGAACCACAACAAATTTGCAAAGTGCTACGGTCAACCCAAATCTGCATTTTTCTGCAAAAAAGTTTCACCTGAAAAAAAAAAATTTCATCCAGCTCTACCTACCAATAATACTTTAGCCACTAGAGGGAGCTCATATTCTTCCATAATGACAACAGAAATACACTGAGAATTACAAGATAAAAGTTAAATAAATTTGGAACACAAAATTTTCAAACCAAGTCTGCTCTGCAGTTCATGTCAAGATCTACAGTTACACAAAATTCCATGAAAATCAGAATTAATTTACTTTGAACATTCAGCAAAGTAGTAAAAAGGCTTGTTCCTAAATGTTGGCTATACATGTCTTCAGAGATAGGAAACGTATTAAAACATGTTGTGCCAGTCACGTTAGTGAGTCAATCTGTATAAAGATTAAACACCATCACCACAAGGCATGTTCCATTACAGCAATATTTCATATTATGGCCCTGTAAAGAAGAGAGTGTTACTTATCTAGCCAGACAACCAGAACACTAAAGAGCCTTTTCCCCTTTAACTATTTCTGTGTCTTGGTCTACCCTCTCATCATCATTAGTTGAAGCTCAGTCCCAAACAATACACCAGGACAGGACTCCCTTCATATATGTTACAATATATATATATCCTAAAACACTCATGAAACAGGGCCTAGAGCTAAAATGCATCAGACCTCCACCAACGTGCCTCAGTGCTATGTCTCCAGCCTCTGGATTCAGGTAGAGCACCTTCTTTTCTGGTTGCATTAGTAAATCAGCTGGATGGGCCTATCTGGGACAGGAGTTTCTCACTGTTAGCATGGGAGAGGTAGGAAATCTTGTGGGATTGAGAACATTTTGTTAACATGGATCTCAAAAGGGCAACTCAGATAAAAAAATGAAGTTATATTTTTGTTTCATTCTCCAATTACTGAATGCCTTTACCGGTATAACTGGAAATCCTCTTCTGTAAAGACTTCTTGAATTTTATCCCCAAAGTATCTACAAAAACAAGAGAGAGTCTAAGAAGAGGGATTATGAACCCGATTGTTTGACATTACCAATCTGCATCTTCTCATCTGCATCCCCCATCTATGCTTCATCTTTTCCACAAATATTCAATAAATTAAACTTGATACAAAAGCCCCACAAACCTTCCCACTGTTTGAATGTGATGATTAAAGAGATGCACAGCTCCTAAAGTGTTGTTCTAAGATGTTACTAAAATAAAAAGGGACCCAAACTCAATAAATATTGATAGCATTTACCAGGCAAAGAAAATATTCCTTAAAATAAGAACATAGATTTCTCCCTTTTAAAAGGCTGATGCAAAACCCTGTGTTTCTTCTACTATTGATATAGCTATGGACTTAGAACTGCACGAGAGTAATTTGTTATCCAGTATTACACAAAGGTAAATCTTACAAATGAAATTACTAAGAGCCCAGTTCAATAACAATTATGTCAGATTTGGTGCCACAGAAGCTTTTACAGGGTCTAAGAAACTATTGACAATCTATCAAATCCCTAATACATGAGTCCTTATGCACTTTGAGAAGGTAGAACACCCAAGTTGTGCAGGAGGCTAAAGGAGAGACAGTAAATCATTGTCCCACTTTACCTGTACAGATTAACAAAATGCTTCCCCACTGAAAGAGCTCCAGAGTGCAAATCCAAGATTGAAGCCTGGGAAAGGAGACAGAAGTAAAAAAAAAGTGGTGGGGGGGAACACACTGATAAGCATGGAAAAGCTTATGCCCTTATTTAAATCATCTTTCTCACAAACTATCCTCATTGAATGCTGTTTCCCTCACTCTTCCAAACAGAATTATTTGTTCCCCAACAGTCAGATACACAATGCTAAATGCTATTCTCTTGTAGGTCTTTCATTTAGATACCAAATTGATAGGAGCCTTAGAAAGAGAAGGCATTGGATTGGGACTCCAAAGATTCGAGTTCAAACCTGGTCTTGCCACAGACTTCTTGCACAATCTTGGGCAAGTCAGTCTCTCTGTGCCTCAAACCCTCATTTGAAAAACGGAGATACCTCCTCTTACTCACAGTGGCACTGAGAGTATTAATTCATTAATGTTTGTGAGGCACGCAGATATCAGTGATATGGGCCATAAGTACCTACACAGAGAAGCATTGGTATCTATCCTCTCCATACCTTTTCTTCAGTTAAACCTTTTCTTTTCCCTCCCCTCAAAACAACTGCAAATTTTATTTCCCAGGAGCCTCTCCCGCACCTCACTCACATTGATAATATTGTAAAATTAAACAGAGAAAATCTGTTTAAGACAACAGTTATTGATGTGAAGCCAAAAAGTTAATTCCTCCTAGAGCCAATGGTAACTATTGCATTTCTAACATTTTAGTTTTTAAAAATAAAAGACCTAGAAGGTAACTACAATTTTTCTCCGCAATCCTGAAAATTCAATCTATTTCCTCAGTCTGAGTCAAGCCATCAGAAACTCAAAACAGATGATGCCATCTCATCAGCTGTTGCCATTCCACTAGTATCTCAGGAAAATGTTAAACAGCAGCTTCTAAAGTTAGATATTTTTAAATCAGCAGGTCCAGATAACTTGCATCCAAGAGTTTTAAAAGAGGTAGCTGGGGAGCTCATTGGACCATCAGTGTTGATCTTCAACAGGTTTTGGTGCACCGGGGAAGTTCCAGAAGACTGGAAGAAAGCCAATGTTGTGCCAATATTTAAAAAGGGTAAATGGGATGACCCAGGTAATTATAGGCCTGTCAGTCTGACATCAATCCCAGACACTGTAATGGGGCGGCTGACATGGGACTCAATTAATAAAGAATTAAAGAAGGGTAACACAATTAATGCCGTTCAACATGGGTTTGTAGAAAAAACAGTATAAGTTAGTTTGACAGGATCTATCTTGTTGTTTGAGATTACAAGTTTGGTTGATAAATAATAATGGTGATGTCATTCATTCAGACTTCTGAAAGGTACCCGACTTGGGACCACACAACATTTCGATTAAAAAATAGAATGATATAAAATTAACATGGCACACATTAACTAGATTAAAAGCTGACTAACTGATAAGGTCTCAAAATGTAATTATAAACAAGGAATCACCATTGGATGGATGTGTTTCTAGGGGGCTCCAGACAAGGATCCGCTCTTGGCACTACACTATTTAGCATTTTTATTAATGACCTGGATGAAAAAGTCATCACTGATAACGGTTGCAGATGACAAAAATTGGGGAATACTGTGTCCAGTTCTGGTGCCCATAGTTCAAGAAGAATGTTAATAAATTGGAGAGAGTTCAGCAAAGAGCCAAGAGAATGATTAAAGGGTTAAAAACCATGCCTCGTAATACTAGACTCAAAAAGAGCTCAATCTATTTAAGCTTAAAGAGAAGATTAAAAGGGATGACTTGAACACAGTTTATATGTGCATGGGGAATGAAGTATTTGACAATGGCTCTTCAGTCTAGCAGAGAAAGGTATAACACTATCCAATGGCTCGGAGCTAAAGCTAGACAAAAATCAAACCGGAAAGAAGATGTAAATATTTAAGTGAGGATAATTAACCATTGGAACAACTCATAAAGGTTCATTGTGGATTCTCCACTGGTAATTTTTAAATCAAGATTTACTTCTAAATCAGAATACGTTTAGCCTGCATCAGCTGAACCTGATTTAAAAACAAGAAGGGTTAGGGGGGAGGGATAGCTCAGTGGTTTGAGCATGGGCCTGCTAAACCCAGGGTTGTCAGTTCAATCCTTGAGCGGGCCATTTAGGGATCTGGGCCAACAATTGGGGATTGGTCCTGCTTTGAGCAGGGGGTTGGACTAGATGACCTCCTGAGGTCCCTTCCAACCCCGATATTCTATGATACTTTGCATTTATTCTATGATGATTCTATGACTCAACTAATGTAATTTTCAGTGTAGGCAGGGGTCCAACTGGCAAGAGATAGTTAAATGAGCTGACATCCTTTGATGTGTAACATTCTTAAATATTCTCACCGTGGAATCCTGCCCTTCTCAAAATGATACATACATGGTCTCTTTGCTACCTGTGTGACAGGACTTGTGACCACTCAAGTTGTTTGGATAGGTCACAGGCAATGATGGTCATACCACTAGGTGATCTGTCCATACACAATGTAAACTCCATCTTTCCAGCAGGATACATCCTAGTGCTCTATTGGCCCTTCTTCATTAGGCAAGATTCCACATTTTTATCATTACATGTTATTTGAAGTACAAAGATGCCATATCTAGATGACTGAGCTATCTAGTGGCAGCACGGGATATGGATACACAAGACTGCTGACCAGTCTAAGCTAACAATGCAGCTGCAGGGTCTCCCCCAGCCTCATGGCAAGGTTTTGCATCACTCACCATTCCTCTGGGACCATGCTTGGCAAGGACATCATTAATAGCCACATGCAGCCTCTTAGCCAGAAAGCGTTGCTGCAACCAGGAGTCTTTGAATGCTCGGGGTTGAAATGGGGGAATCCCAATGGATTCTGCTTCAGCCCCCACACTGAGGAAATATCCTTCTTCCACCATCCATCTGTGTGTTTTCCCCAGTCTCTTAAAGTGCATACATTATCAAGCTATTAAAATGGACACGGCCTGGAGTGCGCAGACCCCTCCTCCCTTGTAGCCCCCCAAAAGCATTTAGAGGACTAATGCAGACAAGTCATCCTACCTCAAAAGTCACCCAAGGAGAGCTCCTGCAATAAGCTTTACTCAAACCTCAGTGTAATAGTCTTATTTAAGACCTCAACTTCTGTGCAACAATCTAAGGTACAGCCGTAATTGTGAAGTTGCTACAGAAGCTCTGTAATGGTTGTAAGCATTTTTATAGACAAGACCAGGAAATGTTATAACCAAGAATGGCAGGACATATAGTTAAATAAGTAGGTTTAATTTAAAAAACTCCTTTGCTTCCCAACTTCAATTTACCCTAAGCATTCATTCAAAATACCAATTTTCCTCTTGCTTCCTGAAGCAGCATGGGCTTGCAGCAATGCAGGGGATCCAAAATGATCAGTCCCGCGAATGAAAAGGCAGCGGATGGGCTAAAAAGAAAGATATCCATGGCTGGGAAGACAATGGCTGCAATATGAAGCCTGGAAAGGCAGATGGAGGAGATTGAAAAGAAGCAGGGAAGAGAATGAATAGCCTTCAGCACTGCCTTAGAGAGGGAAAAGAGATTGAATGCCAGAGGCATGCAAGGGCTCAATTATATATATATACACAGGGCTTCTATTGGTTCAATTGCTGTCCTGAAAAGAAGCTGAATCACAGCTATTTTCGCATAAAGCCATCTGAGAACATTAGGCGCTTATTGGCCTTTTAGTACCAATTTTTACACTTGGGAAGTTAGCGTGGAGGAAGACTACGGCAACACTACACCCAAACAAATCTCAGCACTCTGATCCAGATACGTCACACCTCACTTCAGCTCAACATGCCCAGCATGAAAGCCTTGATAAAGCTTGTACAGAGATGGCAGAACAACTGCTAACACTATCCACTCACCTTTTAAGAGTGATTATAATAGAACAATTTCCCTTTTGCCATTGAACAGAATTTCTACTAGAAGATTCTGGACTTCCCTTAAAAGAATGAAGCACAAATTTAGACATCTTCATATCCCCAAGCCTTGTTAGTAGTTTCTTTGTCTATCATCCTCATATGGGAAGACAACATTGAACTGGGATTAGCAGAAAGATCAAGACAGGTTGCAAAAGGTGTAGGCAGGCAGGCAACAAGGAGAGCCAATTTTAGCGCTTTCAGAGAATTAAGAAGCACCTCAGAGGTGATCAGTTCAGCTTTCAGAGCTAGAAAAAAGGCTGGTGGAGTGTGCTTGAGCAGGCGAGCCACGGAAACAACAGGTTTCAGAGTAGCAGCCGTGTTAGTCTGTATTCGCAAAAAGAAAAGGAGTACTTGTGGCACCTTACAGACTAACCAATTTATTTGAGCATAAGCTTTCGTGACCTTCAGCTCACTTCATCGGATGCATTCATGGAAACAACAATGAGCCAGCAGTGGAAGAATCCAGACAATTCCCTCTAATCGACAAGGGAAAGGAATAGTCCAGGCAACAGCAGGATATAACTGGGAGGGACATAAAGCAAGATGGAAGATGTACACTGCCAAAAGTGATGTGGCAGCTACTTACAAAGGGGTAGTAAGATGCTTAATATACGTGAAGAACCAATTTGTGACCTGCAGGCAATGTAAGGGACAAGAAATGGGGAAGAGTATTGTTTATAGGATGCAGAGTCCCTGCCCCATCCCTGGGAAATAAAGAGCTAACAGCAACTCAGGGGCTATAAAGATACTCCAGGGCCATGAACCAGGAACAGAGAGACAACTATGAGAGGAGGAAAAGAGACTGCTCTCTGGTGTCTCTGCACAAATGCCAATAGCACCAGTAATCAACAGGATGAGTTTAATTTACGTTGGAGAAAAGTTATGAGAACAGTAATTACGGAGCCATGAAGGAATGAATCACAACTGGAACATTAAACACAAGTGGGAACACAGTGTAAGGGAGGCATAGAAAAGCCAAGGTCACTGTCTTTGTAGAGAAGCAACTAAAAACTAAATGAAGGCAAGTGGCAATCATGCCAACAAGAATGACAATAAAATAAAAGAATGATGAGCATAGCTATTTGAGAATCAGTCTGTAGGGAAACTAACCATGGTTCAGAAGCAGCACATAAGTGGGTGAGGTTCTCTGGTCTGTGTCATGCAGGAGGTCAGGAAAAATTATCGTAATTGTCCCTGCCAGCCTTAAAATCTATGAATATTTATCCATGAATCATTACTGAGGGAGACAGGAGAAAAAGCTTAGCACCATAACTTGGTGACTTCAGCAATTCAGAAGTTTGCGGGGAATTTCTTAACATATGAGGGTGGAAAAGTCAAGTCTTACACTTAAAATTCACCAACAGAGGGGAAAAGGATAACAGACATAAAGGGAGGAGAAACTGACAGGCCAGAGAACACCAATTCTTTGAGTTTAGTACAATAAGTCATGATATCGTGTCCAGCCAAAAAAATACCCTGAATCTCAGTGACTCTTAAACTAAAAGGCATGGCAGGCAATATCAGGTGTGTCTAGCTGTGAAAAAACAATGAAGGGGTATAGAAAGTTAAGAGAGCTGGAATAGAGTCTACATCTTAATATGAAGCAGGAGGACAACTGCAAACTGTGGAGAGATCAGTTTGGCTAAAAAGAAGTCTAAAAAATTAAAAAGGGTTTATATGAAAGATTTAAAAGTTAACAGCTATCCAAAGGACAATGTGCACAACTGGACAGAGTCATCCAACACACCTTATAAGCCCTAAGAAAATTTAAGAAGCAGGCTAATTCAAATCCAGTCCAACATGCATGCAGTTTTTTGGTAGGCAGAAAGAACAGCTAGATGAAATAAAGTGTAAAGCAGTCTCTAAACCATCAGGAAAAGAGGGTAGGATGAAAGGCTCTAATGACATAAGACACTTTTGTCTGGACATCACCAACATCAGACACAACACCTCATAATCTGGCCTAACAGCTGAGAGCTTTTTGGCTAATGGTGTGGGAAATGCAAGCACAAGCATTAAGTGAGATGGAGCAAAAAGACAGGGCAAAGGTAGAGGAAAAAATGCTTAAGAGTAAGAAAGTGAGAGTTAAAGAACTTATGTCCATAGGCCTCCCCTCTACTGACATGAAAAAGGATGGAGTAAAGCTTCAGCAAATCATCATGAAGGCAGATGACTCAAAGTCTCAGTCCACTGCAAAAAAAATAAGTCTGTGGTGAAAATAAATGAGATTGCATTTCAATGGAGCTCTCTGGGTTAAGGGACCAGTGCGAGAATACATCCTAGGATCAGGCCTGCAGTCAGGAGACCAAGAAACCCAAAGTTGGGGAGGAAGATGGGGGCTGAGGACACAGAGAACTCCAGGTTAGGAATAAAATCACTTTATGGCAGGACAATGAGGGCACCAACTTGATGCAATTCTTTGCGAACGACTCACTAAAGCTAGCAGCACTTGGATAAGGGACATTTACACTTGCTTCTTTCAAGTGAAGCAATCTGTTACCAATCTACTGAAAAGCAAGAGCCGCCCCCAACATTCAACATAATTTGAGTTGAAGCAGCCCACAGCCAAACTGTTTCTCTAATAGCTGCCAATCAAGATGATATGATTTCACATAAGGCAATTATTCTTCATGCTAGAAGAGTCCCTTGTCCTCAGATAAATCAGTAATCCAGTGAATGCTCCCTTGGCCAATTCAAAGGGAATATATGTGCCTAACTTTATTCAAAACTGTGCCCAAATCAACTGTTACATCAACACAAAATGCAGATCCACAACACAATGGTAGCTGATACAGTAATGAAAGAATGATGAGCTTTACACGAGCAGAGTTGGCATTCATTGATAATGAACTCAATGTTCCCTTCAGATACAATAATAAAATACTGCCTCAAAATGCAGGGCTGTGAGGAGGATTATACAGTGCTTTGATCACGTAACATACTATATAAATGCTAAGTGTTGTAAGTATAGCATAAGTGGGAATACTTATGTAAAATGCAAGAGGTTCAGTGGGCTGCCCCATCATCTACTGCTCTATGAATTATTTTCAGAGCCCTCAGAACCTTCCTTTCACCTAATTAAAATAAAAATCTTACAAAAAGTGACCAAGGAGGAACTAGGAAATAATTCCAGGTGTGGGATCTTGGGCACAATGTAAAACTAGATCTACAGCTGAAGTGAGGGTTGCCTTCTTCTGAAAGACAATCCAAACACCATTTCTATTTCTACCTAAACTTAGTATCAAGGAAAGCAACATATTTTGTGGGATGATGACAAAACAAAGGAGCTACTGACTCCACAATATATCTCAATCAGGTTCAAATATAATCTGGAAAAACTTTTAATGATAGCTCATACCTACAAGGAATCCCTGACTTTCTTGCTTTAGAATGTGTCTGTACATTAAATAAAGATGCTATGTGTTACTTGAAGCAAAGAAAGGTAGGTGATGTCAGATACTTTTACATCCTCTGCCATAAACTAGTGTACATATATAAATGCAGAGCAAGGTTAGCATATGTTCTAAGGAATAGATTGGAACTGAGAAACCCCCCCCCCCCCCCCCCCGGATATTACATTCAGTTCCACAGTTGCATTAATTTATTCTACTGCCACCAAATCCATCTTCATTTCCATGCCGTCCACCCCCACAACACCCAGCTATGGATCAAAGTTGAAAATACTCATTGGGAAACGTTTGTTGATCATTATTTTCTATCTCGATTTAGACAATAGGTTTTTCATTATGCTCTCCAAATGGCTCAGCTCCACTCCCCAGGCTTTGGCTCCCAGCTCAGAACCTCCTTTCCTCCCAAGTGCACCAGGGAATAAGGAAGCTTGTAGCCATCGTATTTCCCCAGGCCTCAGCTACTGCACTCTTTTCCAGGATGCTTAGCTCATCAGCCCACATTTCTGTCTCCCCCATTCCCTAGCAACAAGCTGAATTCCATCCCTCTCCCCCAACCCCAATACATTGCTACCTGGCTTCAAAAAACAGCATCAGAGACATGCACTGTAATCCAATTAACTCCCTACTGTGGGGAAATCTGCAGAACAAGAGACAGCTACATGCAAATCCCAGCAGGGCAGCAAGACAGCTATAACAAATGTTTTGGTTCATGGTTGAGGTTCTCTCTGCAACCACAAGGTCTAGAAATAATTTCATATTTTAATGAAAGCTGAGACTCTGGAGCACAATTCTGCAGCAGTGGGGTGAATTCTGTGGCAAATTCCACAACTACTAAATCGTGGGATACACAGGACCTTGAATAAGAGGTTTCCTATCTTTTGTTACATGCTTTGGTAAGCAGTGAAATAATTAAGAATTTTGTCTTTTAAATTGTCATTGCTGGTATCTGAGTTAGAATCCATTGAATGATGCATCCTATGAAGTGAGCTGTAGCTCACGAAAGCTCATGCTCAAATAAATTGGTTAGTCTCTAAGGTGCCACAAGTACTCCTTTTCTTTTTTCATTGAAATGAAGCAGTTCACACCTAAGAGTTTTTGTTTCAGGGTCTCTGAAAAGTTGGGAAGGCATTTCTGCATTGGTTACACTCAGCTTGTGTTTTCAAGGTTTTCTTCACAACCATAAACTGGAGATTTATGGGGGAGGGTTAAAAATGAAAACTGAGACTTTAGAGGACAAGTGAGAGGCCCGTTTACATTCCCTTAGACAGTTCTTTGCACCCCACCCACAGGGATACACCGACACTCGGGGAAATTGGCTTTAAAGCAAGAACCTTGTCTCTCAGGACCAAATCTTTCCATCTTTACTCAAGCAAACCTCCCAATAATTTCAATGGGGACCTTGCTAAAGTAAGGATTACTGGGTTTTTGCCATTAGAGAAAAAGAAAATTTGTGTGGCAAAGGCTAGGTTCCAGATTAGTAGATTGGAACTGTATGATTGAATCATATTACATAGAAACAGACATCCAACAGAAGGAAACCTACATCCAGCACCTACTCATAAAAAGGGTGGACAGAAATGGGATACAGAAGGAAAACAAGCATTACACCAAGCTTTTCCTTGCTTTGACTAAAACAAGACAAAATGAAGTCACTTATTCAGTAGTTAATCAAACTATTAATTTTGTAGCTGCAACTATATTTCTACACTGCGAAGGACAAAGACAAATCCATAGATCTGAGACAGACGTGATGATCTGAGTGCTTATATAACTCACACACCTCCTTGGGTGTGGTGTTCTGCCACATCTAGTGGCACCCAGACCACTTAGAGAGAGAGTTAAATGAGTCTGCTCTACAGCTTTAGCTAAGAGCAAATTGGCTTTTAGCTCTTGCGGTAGAGGCTCATGCACTAGGCTCCAGAGGTCCCCGGTTCAATCCTGTCTGCTGACGACCGGAGTCTGTCGGCATTACACTGAAACAAAGTCTGCCTGAAAAATAAAGGAATCTTTGGTAAACATATCTTGCATTTCCACAAGTCTTATATGTCACTCCACCTGTGCAAGGATTGTGACTGGAGAGTTGTGGCACATGGTTAGTGAGAGAAACTGAAGGGAAAGTAAACTGGGATTACAAACAGCTGAAAAAAGTCAGGAAAAATAAAGGCCACAACAGCCAAAAGTAGCATAAACTGCAGGAAAAAGCAAATGGTATTATTAGTCTGAGTGAATAAGGGCTTTTTTTAAACTTTAACATTTAACTCCTTCCCCTCCTAACTTCATCGGATGAAGTGAGCTGTAGCTCTCGAAAGCTTATGCTCAAATAAATTTGTTAGTCTCTAAGGTGCCACAAGTCCTCCTTTTCTTCTTCCCAGATGAGTGGTTGTTCTCCATGGGGTTTTGGGGAAGTGCTCATTAAAGGGCTGCTATACTGAGGCCTCCTAGGAATAGACTTGAACCCTTGATTTAGAAACAATTTTTGTTTGTGTGTCTCATTTCCCTCATTCCTTACTGACAAAGATATCTGCATGAAAATGACAGAAGAGTTTCTCAAAATTCTATCAGCTCCTTGCTCATTTCCTTTCTAGTCCTAATTCAGCAGAAGACAAAAGCAGGTGCTTAACTTTAAGCATGCAAGTAGTCATACCAGGCTTTAACAATCACATCATCATCTACCACAAACTGGGATGTCACAGACTACCAATATAGGTGGGGAATAAGCAGCCAACTCTTCAGAACTAAAGATTCTATTCCTCACACAAATATGCTGAGGAATAAAGAGAGAGGGAAGAGAAATGAAAGGGAATGTATATCAAAGGAAGAGAATTGTTTTTAAACAGAATGTTTTTCAAAGGTCTTCTTGAGGCACCAAATATGTTTCATGTTACCCCAAAACTGATCTAAGTTTATTTTAGAGGCACAGTTTTGAAGAACCAGGAGTCAGAGGTCAATGCACCACTGCTATAGTTAATAGCATCCATAATCCATAGCATACTACCATGCACCAGAGTGCAGACTGTTACAAACTGAACAACAGGGAATGAGTAAGTTATAATGCAAATGCCATGATCTTTACTATTGAGAAAGACCAACATTTCCATGAGGAGATATTGACAAATCAGGGTGGAAACCAGAGGAATTATCCATCCTACTTCCTCCCCTTGCCCCCTCCCACAAATGCATTTAAAACCTGAAAACCTTGCCTGGATAACAGAAGAATGAAAAAGGAAACAGGATGCTGCTCACCCCTCCATCAGATCCTCCCAAGGACAGTCCCCTCTCCGCTATTCTGCGGGTGAAACAACAGTCTCAAATTAGAACTACAGCAAGACCTCTTTGTCCTTAACAATATAATTTACAATGTACAGCTGTCGGATAAATATTAGCCAACACAACATATGTAATGTGCATTAGTGAAGAGAGTTGTCATTTGCTTGAAATCCTTATGGTCTTGCAGTTACAAGTCACAAGCAGGCAAATAAACCCATGACACCAAGAAGGGTAGAACACTTGCTTGCAAGAAGGTGGCTGCAATGGGGGGCATTCTCAGCCCTCTTGAGGGAATCCCAAAGACGCTTATAAAAAATTTTTTAAAACCTGGCTTCCAAAGATATCCTGCCAAACAGGACTAATGTGAAGAGGCCTACATTTCGATTCTAAGAACAATAATACAAAATCTCTACATTATACTGGAGTATCAAAAACAAGAGACCAAAATTTGAAAGGGATGGACCTTTGACTCGGCTGTTGAACAAGCCATTACAATATGTGAGGACTGGGATCGATACTAATCGCGCATCCGCATGGGGCTGGGAGTCTAAAAGCTACGTCTACACTACAGACCTTACAGCAGCACAGCTGTACCGCTACAGCTGTGCCGCTGTACGGTCTCCCAAGAAGCTGCTCTATGCTGGTGGGAGAGAGCTCTCTTTGCCGGCATAGTTAAACCGCCCCCAACAAGCAGCAGTAGCTACGTCAGCAGGAGAGAGTCTCCCACCGACGTAACACTGTCCACACCAGCACTTCTGTCCGTGAAACTTACGTCAGATGGGGGGTGGGGGAGGGAGGGAGTGTTTTTTTCACACCCCTGACCTACAAATGTTTTACTAACAAAAGTGCTAGTGTTGACATAGCCTTAGAAGCAGTGTTCTCAGTCAACCCATAGTTTATAATACAGACCACATCACTCAGACAGCCCCTAGTGTTTGGTTACTGAAAGCAGTTGGTATTCAATTAGGCTGTTCACCTGCCTAGCTGTGTCAAGTTGAAGCATCTCTTAGCACTTGACCAGAGCACCGCACATTGGCGTCATAGAAGAAACCATCTGCCTTACTGCATTTTGTTAGCTCTAGCTCATAGCTCACAGCAGTTCATAGCTACTAGTATGCACAGAAAGGAGATGGGTTACAAAAAATGGGGGAAAGTCTGATCAGGAACAATGGAGCAAATGAAAATCTCTAATTCAATCCAGGACAATCCCATATTTCCTTCCACTGGGACATGAGTCTTCCAACCTCCAGTGAATAAGACAGAGTCTGTCCCAGATGACTAGAGCAGCCAGTTCCAAAATAGAAAAAGACTTTGGAAAAGATTTTAGCACCCTGAACTGTTAGCCTTCGTCCTCAGCTAATAGCCTTTGCACCAATGACATGCTGTAAACACTTCCAGTGTAATCCCACTTGCCTCTAGTCCAACGCGACTAAGGTAATTTTTTAAGGCTAAAAGAAAAATTACCTACGGATTCTTTCAGCTTCCTCCCTGGTGATTACTGCGTCTGTTATGCCTCTTCCACACTTTCTAGGAGTGCACCCTGGAGATGGACAATAAAAGGCAAAGACTACATTACAAAGAAGCACACACTGAATCTCAATATCCCACCTTCCAATTTCTGTTCTCCTTGAAAGAAAAAATTTGACAGGATAAAAATATTTTGAAAACAGATTTCTTGACCTGATTACTACCACCTACCTTATATCATGAAAACTAAAACCAAACCAAATTTACATTTCATTTTGAGTCCTAGTTCTCATACATGAGCAAAATGTTTGGGTTAAATACAATGCAAGGGAATGCCATGCCCTTAAAAATAAACTATTACAATTAACATGAAAACAATTCCTGGAAACATTTATTTTGCTCCTAGATTTCTGTAAAAACAAGCTTGTTAAAAATAAAGGCTTACACATTGACTTATATCCCTTTACTAATCTATCAAAATAAACAGACTCAGTGCAGTCTGAGCCCTGGTCTACATTAGGATTTTAGGTCGAATTTAGCAGCATTAAATCAATGTAAACCTGCATCCGTCCACACGATGAAGCCCTTTTTTTCAACTTAAAGGGCTCTTAAAATCGATTTCCTTACTCCACCCCTGACAAGTGGATTAGCGCTTAAATCAGCCTTGCCGGCTCGAATTTGGGGTACTGTGGACACAATTCGACGGTATTGGCCTCCGGGAGCTATCCCAGAGTGCTCCATTGTGACCGCTCTGGACAGCACTCTCAACTCAGATGCACTGGCCAGGTAGACAGGAAAAGAACCACGAACTTTTGAATCTCATTTCCTGTTTGGCCAGCGTGGCAAGCTGCAGGTGACCATGCAGAGCTCATCAGCACAGGTGACCATGATGGAGTCCCAGAATCGCAAAAGAGCTCCAGCATGGACTGAATGGGAGGTGCGGGATCTGATTGCTGTATGGGGAGAGGAATCCGTGCTATCAGAACTCCGTTCCAGTTTTCGAAATGCCAAAACCTTTGTCAAAATCTCCCAGGGCATGAAGGACAGAGGCCATAACAGGGACCCGAAGCAGTGCCGTGTGAAACTTAAGGAGCTGAGGCAAGCCTACCAGAAAACCAGAGAGGCGAACAGCCGCTCCGGGTCAGAGCCCCAAACATGCCGCTTCTATGATGAGCTGCATGCCATTTTAGGGGGTTCAGCCACCACTACCCCAGCCGCGTTGTTTGACTCCTTCAATGGAGATGGAGGCAACACAGAAACAGGTTTTGGGGACGAAGAAGATGATGAGGAGGAGGAGGTTGTAGACAGCTCTCAGCAAGCAAGCGGAGAAACCGGTTTTCCCGACAGCCAGGAACTGTTTCTCACCCTGGACCTGGAGCCAGTACCCCCCGAACCCACCCAAGGCTGCCTCCTGAACCCGGCAGGCGGAGAAGGGACCTCCGGTCAGTGTGCCTTTTAAAATACTATACATGGTTTAAAAGTAAGCATGTGAAAGGATTAATTTGCCCTGGCATTCGTGGCTGTCCTGGATGTACTCCCAAAGCCTTTGCAAAAGGAAGGAAACCTTATTGTGTCCTCCATGGTAGGACGCTTTACCACTCCAGGCCAGTAACACGTACTCGGGAATCACTGTACAACAAAGCACTGCAGTGTATGTTTGCTGGCGTTCAAACAACATCCGTTCTTTATCTCTCTGTGTTATCCTCAGGAGAGTGAGATATCATTCATGGTCACCTGGTTGAAATAGGGTGCTTTTCTTCAGGGGACACTCAGAGGTGCCAGTTCCTGCTCGGCTGTTTGCCTGTGGCTGAACAGAAATGTTCCCTGCTGTTAGCCACGGGGAAGGGGGAAGGTTGAGGGGGTAGCCACGCGGTGGGGGGGGGGGCAAAATGAGACCTTGTAACGAAAGCACATGTGCTATGTATGTAATGTTAACAGCAAGGTTTACCCTGAAAGAGTGTAGCCACTGTTTTATAAAATGTGTCTTTTTAAATACTGCTGTCCCTTTTTTTTCTCCCCCAGCTGTATGTGTTTCAATGATCACAGGATCTTCTCCTTCCCAGAGGCTAGTGAAGATTAGAAAGAAAAAAAAAAGCACTTGTGATGAAATGTTCTCTGAGCTCATGCTGTCCTCCCACACTGACAGAGCACAGACGAATGCGTGGAGGCAAATAATGTCAGAGTGCAGGAAAGCACAAAATGACCGGGACGAGAGGTGGTGGGCTGAAGAGAGGGCTGAAGCTCAAATGTGGCGGCAGCATGATGAGAGGAGGCAGGATTCAATGCTGAGGCTGCTGGAGGATCAAACCAATATGCTCCAGTGTATGGCTGAGCTGCAGCAAAGGCAGCTGGAGCACAGACTGCCACTGCAGCCCCTCTGTAACCAACCGCCCTCCTCCCCAAGTTCCATAGCCTCCACACCCAGACGCCCAAGAATGCGGTTGGGGGGGGCCTCCGGCCACCCAGCCACTCCACTCCAGAGGATTGCCCAAGCAACAGAAGGCTGGCATTCAATAAATTTTAAAGTTTTAAACTTTTAAAGTGCTGTGTGGCATTTTCCTTCCCTCTTCCACCACCCGTCCTGGGCTACCTTGGTAGTCATCCCCCTATTTGTGTGATGAATGAATAAAGAATGCATGAATGTGAAGCAACAATGACTTTATTGACTCTGCAAGCGGTGATCAGCTTACAGGGAAGTAGAGTGAACCAAGGGGCGGGGGCTTTCATCAAAGAGAAACAAACAGAACTTTCACACCATAGCCTGGCCAGTCATGAAAAACTGGTTTTCCAAAGCTTCTCTGATGCGTACCGTGCCCTCCTGTACTCTTCTAACTGCCCTGGTGTCTGGCTGCGCGTAACCAGCAGCCAGGCGATTTGCCTCAACCTCCCACCCCGCCATAAATGTCTCCCCCTTACTCTCACAGATATTGTGGAGCGCACAGCAAGCAGTAATAACAGTGGGAATATTGGTTTCGCTGAGGTCTAAGCAAGTCAGTAAACTGCGCCAGCGCGCCTTTAAACGTCCAAATGCACATTCTACCACCATTCTGCACTTACTCAGCCTGTAGTGGAACAGCTCCCGACTACTGTCCAGGCTGCCTGTGTACGGCTTCATGAGCCATGGCATTAAGGGGTAGGCTGGGTCCCCAAGGATAACTATAGGCATTTCAACATCCCCAACAGTTATTTTCTGGTCTGGGAATAAAGTTCCTTCCTGCAGCTTTTGAAACAGACCAGAGTTCCTGAAGATGCGAGCATCATGTACCTTTCCCGGCCATCCCACGTTGATGTTGGTGAAGCGTCCCTTGTGATCCACCAAAGCTTGCAGCACTACTGAAAGTACCCCTTGCGGTTTACGTACTCACAGGCTTGGTGCTCCGGTGCCAAGATAGGGATATGGGTTCCGTCTATGGCCCCACCACAGTTAGGGAATCCCATTGCAGCAAAGCCATCCACTATGACCTGCACGTTTCCCAGGGTCACTACCCTTGATATCAGCAGATCTTTGATTGCGTGGGCTACTTGCATCACAGCAGCCCCCACAGTAGATTTGCCCACTCCAAATTGATTCCCAACTGACCGGTAGCTGTCTGGCGTTGCAAGCTTCCACAGGGCTATCGCCACTCGCTTCTCAACTGTGAGGGCTGCTCTCATCTTGCGCATTCATGTGCTTCAGGGCAGGGGAAAACAAGTCACAAAGTTCCATGAAAGTGCCCTTACGCATGCGAAAGTTTCGCAGCCATTGGGAATCATCCCAGACCTGCAACACTATGTGGTCCCACCAGTCTGTGCTTGTTTCCCGAGCCCAGAATCGGCGTTCCACAGCATAAACCTGCTCCATTAGCACCATGATGCATGCATTGGCAGGGCCCATGCTTTCAGAGAAATCTGTGTCCATGTCCTGATCACTCACGTGACCACGCTGACGTCACCTCCTCGCCCGGTATCGCTCTGCCAGGTTCTGGTGCTGCATATACTGCTGGATAATGCGTGTGGTGTTTAATGTGCTCCTAATTGCCAAAGTGAGCTGAGTGGCCTCCATGCTTGCCTTGGTATGGCGTCCGCACAGAAAAAAGGCGCGGAACGATTGTCTGCCATTGCTCTGATGGAGGGAGGGGCGACTGACGACATGGCTTACAGGGTTGGCTTACAGGGAATTAAAATCAATAAAGGGGGTGGATTTACATCAAGGAGTATTTCAGGCAGGACTTCACGGATGGTTCCAATAAGAAATGGTGCACGTAAGTAATTGTTCTTATTGGAACAAGCAGGTTGGTCTGGCCTCTGATTGATACATGGCTAGATTTACCTCGCTGCACCTTCTCTGTGAGTGACTGCAGTGTGACCCAGAGGAATGAGTCCCCTAGACCGGGGGAGGGGGTGGAGGGGGGGAAGCAAATGAGTACAAAACAAATCTGGTCTATTTCTTATTTTGATCCACTCCATCTATCTTTTACATCTTTGGCTGGCAGCAGATGGTGCAGAAGGACTGCAAGCCATCCACATCTCATGGTTGCTCGGCAGAAGATGGTACAATAGGACTGCTAGCCATTCTCATCTCTTGCCTGCCCGGCAGAAGACTGTACAATAGGACTGCTAGCAATCCGTATCACCTGCCTGCTCACCATAAGATGGTTCAATAGGACTGACTGCAGGACTAAAGAGAATGACCTGGTCAAGTCACTCCAAATTTAGTCCCTGCGCCCATGTCTGCCCAGGCGCTCCTGATCGATCTCACAGAGGCGACCAGGAGCACTTCGGACATGACGATGACAGCTACCAGTCCTACTGTACCATCTGCTGCCACAAAACAATGGGTTGCTGCTGCTGTGTAGCAATGCAGTACCATGTCTGCCAGCACCCAGGAGACATACGGTGACGGTTACCTGAGCGGGCTCCATGCTTGCCATGGTATGGTGTCTGCACAGGTAACTCAAAAAAAAAGGCGCGAAACGATTGTCTGCTGCTGCTTTCACAGAGGGAGGGAGGGAACGGGGGCCTGACAATATGTACCCAGAAGCACCCGCAACAATGTTTTAGCCCCATCAAGCACTGGGATCTCAACCCAGAATTCCAATGGGCAGGAGAGACTGCGGGAACTGTGGGATAGCTACCCACAGTGCAACACTCCGGAAGTCGACTCTAGCCTCGGTACTGTGGAAGCACTCCGCCGAGTTAATGCACTTAGAGCATTTTATGTGGGGACACACACAATCGACTATATAAAAACAATTTCTAAAAATCCGAGTTCTATAAATTCGACCTAATTTCGTAGTGTAGACATACCCTGAGATTAAGACTTCTTGTCAGAGAAGTTAGCCTTTGTTTAGAATGGTATGTGTCAGGTATAACTGTATCAGAAACACTGTACTTCATCCCTGTATGCATGAAATAAGAAGTGGGAAACATATAATGACTTCTCACTTCTTCCCAAGGGCAGAATTAAAGAAGGTAAAGATTACTGCTTGCATAATCGTCCTTGGAATGCAGAAAGATATTGGCTGACCTGGCCCCACATGCAGCATTTCAGCCGACAGGCAAGCAGGGTCAAAGAATACAAGATAATTCAGGGTCTGGCAGTTCTACACAAAGCCTTTCATCTCATGTCAACAGTTCAAATCCAGCCTTGGTCTGAAACAATTTACTATCCAATGACCTATGTGCAATGGGTTTGTCATTTCAGTGTAGTTTCTAGTCGATGACCATCCCAAATCACAACATACCACCACAATTAGCGCCGTAGAAATTATTATTTGTATTATCCTACGCCTAGGAGGATGGACCAGGACCCCACTGTACAAACGCAGAACAAAAAGATGGTCCCGCCCCAAGGAGTTTACAATTTAAGTAGTTCGCAGTCTCAACAGAAAGGCCAGGGACTGGATTGCCATGGGGAGCAAACTAGCCCCGTGCAAGTAAAGGGAGGGCCCACCAGTCCAACTCTCCTGGAAGAATGACGACTGCCACACAGGGCTGTGGAAGTGAACTATATTAAGATGGAGTGCATACCAGCTGAATCTTGCAACACCATTTAAGAGATCCAGCTTCAGGACTGACCTTAAGCAAGCCTGCAGTCAACCCCGTGCAAAGATCTTGGTGGTAAAGAGTTCTAAATATTCTTTGTGATCTAAGAAGCCAGCTCATGAAATGATAATGCAAGATGATACTAACCATCCCTTCCCTCCCAGCTGCATGGAAGTGTGGCAGAACG
The DNA here is from genome assembly GCF_965140295.1 of Lepidochelys olivacea. Classification (NCBI taxonomy): domain Eukaryota; kingdom Metazoa; phylum Chordata; order Testudines; family Cheloniidae; genus Lepidochelys; species Lepidochelys olivacea. The sequence continues at coordinate 19,299,312 of NC_140424.1, forward strand.
TCAGCAGGCAAGCAATGAAGGGTAGGGAGAGAAAGACAGACTCAACAATAGAACCATGGAGAAGAGGCAGGATGCATAATTCCCAGGCATTAGGTGCCCTAATTGCATTTATAAGAGTAACTGTCCAAGATGGCATCTCCATTGCCTGAAAAAGCACCAGAAAGGGTATAACTGGGACATTGAAGACTCCATCAGCTCTGCAATTTTATACTGCGTGCATGTGAACCAATTATTCAAGTAATTGCCCTTTGCTGCTATGTGAGACACAGAAGATAGGAGACCATGGGGATACAGCTTCAAATTACATGGCAAATAACCTTTAAAATCCACTTCTGCAGAATACAGCAATAATATAAAAATTAAAAAGAGAAGCCAGCACTACAAATCTTGTACACTCTTTATCTAGTAGTCCTTGAGGAATCACAGATGTCCAATTCAGAGTTGCTTCAGGGCAGGAATAACAACTAAAATGTACTGTAAGCCACAGAGTCCTTGAGACTTGGCATTTTATAGATTTTTTTTTTTTTTTTGCAGGGGCAGGGAGGGTAATTATAAAGCAATAGAAAAGCCTAGATCCACATATTTGCTGACATCTGCCAGTATGCTTACTGCTTGTCAACAGAGTTCTCTCAGACGATTATTTACTCACCAGAGCACAAAAAAGTGCGGGGGGAGGGGAGGAGATTGGGGGGGGAGAGGAAAGGCACTTCTAAAAAATCAGTTAATGCATCTATGCAATCCAACAACATCAGGCAAACTGTGAACAGCAGCAAGCAAGAACAGATGACCACAAGGCAATGGGAATGAGAGGTGACTGGCACAGCAAAAAGGCATTACAAAACTCCTCTCCTCACCTTGGTGAGAAATAGCTATATCTGTCAGCCTTCTGGCCCTGTTCCAAAGTCCAGCCGTTTCTCCAAGGCTTAGGGGAGAGAAAGAAGCAAGGAGGGATGCGATTGGTGGGCAGGGTGGGCTATTGTTTTCCTCCAATTGTTAATTTTTTATTACTATATTCTTGTTTGGGGATAAGAGGAGGCTGCTGGTTTTATGATTTGTTTCAAATATCTGTCAGAGGCACCTGAAGCCCTGAATAGTAGATTGCATGTATACACACACTGTTTCTTCCCCTCACTCACACACACAGTTTGCTCTCTCCAACGATCAATCAGATCAATCACAGACCTGTTTTTCCCCGAACAAACATCATCCTCATGGCTCAGTACTTCCTGCTTACCCTCATCAACCATCTCTCTCTGCATTGTCCAAAAAAAGATTTTTTTTCCTCTAAATCAATAAGAGTAAAAATTAAGCAGACGGGCCCAGTAACAAATCCCTATGAAAGAACATCTGACCGGATTACAAACCAGAATGATTAATAGTGTGCTCCATGAGTATTCAACAATATATCACCAAAATCTGCTGGACAATTCATACTCCAAGAAGCAAATAATCAATTATTTGGGAAGTGTCAGGGGAATTAGACTATAAGGACGGTCAGTGTGCTACTTTGCACTGCTCATAATGCAATGCCAGCAAAGAACCTTGCACTGCAGCAGGAATGTATCAAAGACCGTGCTTAGCTACTACACCAAAGGAATGGTCTGCATCAGTTTTCTCCCATTATCCCCATAGGTTAACAGGGAGAAAAACAGGATCCAAGACTATCACTAAGCGGAAAGTACAGTGTTTTGGATCAGAAGAGAATGTTCAATATGAACTACTAGGACCGAGCAGGTCATAAAGAGTACTCAGTAGTAATGCCAATCACAGGCATTCAAAAATCATAACTCAGGCCCCAAATAATCGCCAGTTTTTGTTTTTGTTTTTTAAAGAAATACATTGAGGCAAGTTTTCAAGATTTTCCCTGAAATCAGGAAGACTACAAACTTACCTTTTTTCTTTAAAAAATGCTGAAATTTTCACACAGTCACTTGACTCCAGGAGCTGAGGACTTTCAGAACACCAAATACTGCGAGACTTGTATATTTCCAACTCTCATGATTTTATCACATCAGGTCTGAGTGGGTGCCCTACAGCCTCAATTTGTAACAAACCTGTAAACCAAAACCCTTTTGACAAGATTTTTGTCTGCCCAGCGCCAAAAGACACAAGAATTCTATGTTGCTGTGTTTTTAAGAGGCAGCTAAAAAGGGACTGAATTTTGGTTCCCAGAACTGTTAGTGTAAACTACCAGGCACTTTATTTTTAACAGGCTGAACCACACAGAACCGTCACTGAATCTTTTTGCAACAATTACCACCAATAATACCTTGGATAATATCAGGTTTCAGAGTAGCAGCCATGTTAGTCTGTATCCGCAAAAAGAAAAGGAGTACTTGTGGCACCTTAGAGACTAACAAATGCATCCCATGAAGTGAGCAGTAGCTTACGAAAGCTTATGCTCAAATAAATTTGTTAGTCTCTAAGGTGTCACAAGTACTCCTTTTTTTTCTCTTGTATAATAGATGTTCCAAGTGGTAACTGTAGCTCCAATACACCAGTGGTGAAGGAAATAGAAGCCACAGGAAGATTGACTGAGCATGAAGCCTAGAAATTCAGGAAGTAGAACTTGATTGTTTCACTAGAGAACAGGATTGAAAGCCATAGGCCAAGGGGAAAAGATGGATCTTGAGTTGGGATTTTAAAGAGAGTCTGGAGGACAACTGATCACAGAAGAGCTAGGAGGCTTTTCCAGATGGCAAAAACTGCCTGAGGGCGAGGGGAGGCGGGGAGACCTTCCACCTACCATGGAGAGAATTAGTCTGGTACTGGAGGAGCAACGAAAACAATCTGCAGGTAAGAGGAGTTGAGATTCGAGAAACAGAGAGACAGAAGTTGGTGAATCAGGATTTAGCAAAACCACAGAATAGGAGATGACGACATGAATAAGAGCCTTGACAAAGGAGTGATCAAGACAGAGCTGGATGCAGAAGGTATTCTGAAGGTAACAAAGATTTACAAGCTTGGATGTAAGCAATATAAAGATATTTTAGGAGTAAGTCAATCAGCTAGGCCCTGACAGTAAGAGATGAACACAAGATGTAAATGTAGGCAGGAACAGAGGGTGGAGCTGGTTTGTTTGAAGATTATTTTAATCAATTAGAAAGGTCCCACTTCCGGACACAGATGCATTGTAAATGGTAACACTTAAAGACAGATTTTAAAATATACTGATATTTTCAACTTCTACCTCGCCCTCCCCTACTCCAGTTTCTGTTCTTTATTCTAACCAAATTCCTTTACTTCTGTTAGTTTTCCTAGAGAAAATTTTCATAGAAAGCTGGTTTCACCTTCACAATGAAATTAGAAATGGGGGAATAGTTTCACAGGGTTTCAAGTATCACTAGAGATATTGCATCCAGTTGATACAAAGACATTCAGTGACATACTATCAGCATCACAGCTTTAAAACTGCAAGCTGCATGTTCTCTCTGACATGGATCAAGAACAACATATCAAAATACTCAAAAAGTCAGAGAGACACGGCAATCACACAACCTATTCGGCATGTTGGAGGAAGATAGAATGTACTTAACACCATACAGTTAGTCAGACCTCCTACACCTTACTTTTTATCTGAAAAGCTACATGCCTGGGCACCATTCAGTGAAGAGGTTGTGGGTACTGGGGAATTCTCCCAGGAGCAAGAAGGTCATTCGTCACAAAGTTCAACTGATGCAACCCATCTCAGAGCAACATAGCAAGAGGGAAAGATGGCTAGGATGACATTCCTGTAACAAGAAAAGGAGTACTTGTGGCACCTTAGAGACTAACTAATTTATTTGAGCATAAGCTTTCGTGAGCTACAGCTCACTTCATCAGATGCATACTGTCCACAGTATGTCCTGTGGACATACTGTCCACAAAAGTACTGTCCACGAAAGCTTATGCTCAAATAAATTGGTTAGTCTAAGGTGCCACAAGTCCTCCTTTTCTTTTTGCGAATACAGACTAACACAGCTGTTACTCTGATTCCTGTAACAATACTTGCAGCCTAGTTGCTGGCTCTTCTGATACTACTGGTCACACACTTCCCGTCTGCCTTTCTGTATCCTCTCCTCTAACCTCTGGATGATGTCACATTGAAGTTACGACCTGGACCTGCTTCATCACTGACAGGGAGAAGTACCATTACAACACAGAAAGCAATCCACACAGACGGTTTATCAGTAGAACCATGACCACCACCATAACTTTAGAGTGAAAAGCACACTTTGAGGAGGCAGTATAAGAGAGGATTGCATGTATAATTTAGAATGCAGACCATAATTCCTATGATCATGATGCACCACATCTTCTTCCCTAAATACAGAAAGCCAGGAGCTCATCCTCTGACAATCAATGCTCTGAACTTCCGTATGAGGGATCTTCACTACCATTGAATGGTCAGGAATAAACTCTAAGCTGTGTGATGCCAATTACAATATCAATTGAAGCAGGCTGGAAGCACAATGCTTTAAAACCCATTATAATGGCTCAAAATCCAGTGCCGGAGGCCTTCTTGTGAGTTTCCTATTGTTGTCACACTGGATGCAGGGATTACCACCGCAAGCGCTGAAAACTCCAAGCTATGGTGTACTAGTCTGGATGCAGAAACTACATTAACAGAAACCTAGGCCAGCATCTGAATGTTCAACTTTATTTGAATCTTTACATGGATTTTAGGTGAACTTTGGAAAGTCGGCATAAAATATTTACTTGTTTGCAAGAACTTAAATCATTGTTAAAGGCAGCGATATTCAGCACATTTGTAGCCACTGATGACAGCAGATGACAGACCATTATGTTATTTGTATATACTTCATGAAATACAGCCTCAAATATTTAATAGCAACAGTTTCCTTAAGCTTTGGCTCCAATAATAAATAAAAACATAATTTAAAGCAAAAGCTAAGGAGTGAAATTATAGCCACCACTCTGCTTTTGCATTTTAAGACAGAGTGAAAAAACACAGTAGACTCATTTTTCAGAACCAGCACCTCCACACTCTCCATGTTTACCTCCAAATACCTCCAGCTTTCCCTGTGCCATTTCTCCAAAATCCCATCAAGACCAATACCTACTTCATTGTCTCTCTTTCAAATAGCCAAGGAGCAATGCAGAGACACTGTATACAGCCCATAGGAAAGATATACACTTTTCTGGACTATGCTTCAAGCAACACTTGTCGGCGGTGGAGTTCAAAAACAGCCAGGTTGTAGTTACCTATACAGGTTACTCCCTCAGATACAACGGATTACATCTTTGTGTTCTCCACTCATTATGGCAGAAAGAGGAAGTATAGTCCCTATCTGTAACTGACTGGTTTGAAACTATTTGGGAGGTTACAACCCTGGAAAAGTTAACTTATTGTGTCAAAGACAAATTCACTATTATGCACTATGAGCCACTTTTTTTGGGTCTGGTGCAAAAGAACTCCTAACTGGCTAAGTCCATAAGAAATGCTAACTTTTAAATAGATCTAAGAAAACATCTAGTGGCTTGCTGGTCGATATCCATATACTTTTAATGGTCATTGGATGTGTGTATGAGCGCTTTGGATAAGCAATGGCAAATAAGTGAATGCCTCATACAAGTAACGAACAACGGAACCAGTCAGATTTTGTTCCGTAATGAAACAAAAAAAGGGTGGAACAGGCTAGTTTTAATGTAAATAAAGAGCTAGCAATAGTGGTTTGCTCCATGTCTGGGCTTCTGAGTGGAGGCTAAGTGTTTGCAATTGCTGTTAGGCTATGATCAGAGTTCAGACAGTATCAAAACTGATCACTTTAACAAATGAGAAATTTTATTGATGGTTCTTCTGCTATATCTCAACATTGGATTAAAAGAACCTTTGGGTTCTTCTACAAGAAACTGTGTCAGGATTCCACAGGATGCTGCCAGGCTGAGAAACCCAAGAGGGCTGCAACCAGACTCAACACCAGAGTGCAATAATCTTCATCTTCTTAACTCTTCCCTGAATCTGCACTTCAAAAATGATAACAATTGACAGTTCTGTGCTCGGGGATTTTACATGCTGCTACTGCTGGCTCTGGATGGACTTATAATTCTATTTTGCTGCCTAATGACCCTCTTAAAAAATAATAAACTATTTTTTTTTTAAAATCAAGACCCAGAAGATACCCCTGACCAAGTCGGTGTCCTTTTTTAACAGCAAGGGCTGGGAGCATTTTGGAAACAAGCAGCTAAACCTAGAGAAGAGGGGGAGGGACATGGATGGAAATGCCCTTGCATCACTCAAACTCTTAAGACAAATGATGCTGATGAGCTGCAAGAGGGAACTCATCCAGTTTTCCTGAGCTGGAAGGATGGTGACCGCCGGGACAGGAGTGTAAAGATAAAAGCCATTGGAACATTGTAAATACTGCTGTTGAGGCATCAAACAGTGATGCAGGGAGGACCCAACTTCTGGCAAACAGCCAAAAGGAGCAGATGTTAGGCTGAAGCAGAATGAAACAGTTAAGGTATAAAGTACAGTTTCCAGCAAACTACTCAAAGCTCTGGAGCTGAATCCAACTTGGCAGCACACCTGGCTAAATGTAATCATCCTTTTTCTGAGTCACTAAGCTACCTGCAAACTACCTTTGGAATGACAGCAGCTTTCTGGCCTTGACACAGTGTAGCATGGAATATATTTCTTTAATCATCTCAACATCACCCCTTTGTGGAGACCAAGCAAAAGACAAGAGCTGACCAACCACAAAATTCAATACACATCACAACATAAATTGAATTATCTTGTTAATAAACCAGGTGTTTGGAAAAACATCAGATACCACAGGTGATTTCTTGAAAACATAGCATATAGGGCCAGATTTTTAAAAAGTAACAACTTACAGGTAAAAAAAAATAAAGTGTTATAGGTAAAGAGAGATATAGCATCTAATAGCCCAGAAACAAAGTGAAAGATTTGCTTTACCCAGTTTTAGAATGGCTCTAATGTAGTTCTAAAGCTACTCTCCCTTTATGTGATTGGCTCTGCACCTATAAAGACATCATCTGGGCTGAATAATTCAATCATAATACAACGCTAAATGTGTACAGAACTAGTCCATAGTGCAGGAGTATCTAGGGAGTGTCCTGGTCAGTGCTGCGAGGGGAAGCAGAACCCTGGCAATTTTTCTTTCTACCTCACGGTTAAATGTAACAGCTGACTAGATTACCTAGACACCAGAATTAAATACAAACTCAAGGGCAGATTAAGCCCCCAGGCTGAGAAGCTCCTCTGACAGGTGGATTGGGGGGGGGGAAGGGAAGAGGAATTGCTGGCCAGCAAAAAATAATCAGATGAATAAAAATAATTTGAGTCCAGCTCACTCACAGTTATTGGGCTTGAAGCAAAAATGACTGCATTAAATTCTCTACCCTGCATTATGCAGAAGGCCAGACTAAATGATCATAATGGCCCCTTTTAGTGATGAGATCTATGCATTAGGAAAGTATTTTCACATATCCAGAGCCAAGAAGTTTCTCAACCCAGCAAGCTCCTCCAGTGGAGATCTACAATATAGTGTTTTCTTTGAACCTGGGGAGATGGAATAAATCCAAAAAAGAGCAGCACCTGCAGGTGTAATGGGCCACACCAACCATGCCAAAATTCCACTGCAACAGATGCTGTGGGAACTACATAGCCCCTGAGCGTGCATTATGTTTAGTTTGAGAGTCACAGGAATCATCTAATCTTGCCACAGTGGTTACATTTCAGATCAACAGTGTCCAGATTGGCACCTAAGTATTTAACACCAAGGGGAGATCAAAAGCTTATTCACACATCCTGGGAGTGCCGCTCAGAGCCTGAGCAGAAGACAGCCTACCCTCTGGGAGATTCCAGTATGAACTTTCCCCATTTCCCAAGGAATCCCAGAACTCATAAGTCACTGTGCTATATATACCACATACCCCAGAGGAGAGGGAAATCTCACTATCTCTAGAAGCTCCATCACCAGGAACCCAAAGTAACCATAAGTGGATGGGGAAATAGGTAGCTAGTTGAGAGAAAGCAGTCTCCAGAGCTGATCCTATTACCTGGAAGGGGATGTGTAACCAGAGACAGAACCCACATGCCTACTGCATTTGGCAGTGACAATAGCAAAGCTACGTTTTCATTATCAGTGACAACCTTGCAGGGGAAACTGGCTCTTAACTACAGTACTTAAAGCACATGATTCTGGAAACAACCTGTATCAGAAGTTGGTGCCTGTGTGATTACTATGTGCTCACAGTGCAGGCAGTACCCAGAATTAGTTCCATTATACACCCTGAATTGTATTTACAAACTCCCACCAGGGGAGTCAGCAGAGCAGGAAAAGGAATGAGAAATTGATTTAGCAGGGAGTTTAATTTCACACTGCCCTAATGAAGCAGTTTGGGGTGGGGAAGGTGAACGGAAAGACAGCAAAGTGCTTTTGGAACCAGAAGATCCTGGAGTGATATAAGAGACTTGAGCATTTGGGAAGTCAAGGAACATGTGAGTTATGATGAGGTACATGTTACAGAGAGAAGAGGTGGGTATTAGGGACTCCAGTGGAAATGAAGCCAGCCTGCTGTGGCACCAGAGGACTACCCTACCCCATGACACTCATGTACAAATACCTTCAAATCTTTTATGGCTGTCATAGTCCTCGGAGCAGGGCACCTCAATGAATCTGTCCTGCAGACTTTCGCTGAAATGAGCCAGAACCTCGGCGACCCCATCTTCGCTGACCAAGTAACTCCAGCTCAAAAGGCTAACGAGGACAGCAGAGGAGACTAGGAATGCGACTTTCAGCCACTTCCTCCGTGATTCTTGGTGGGCTCTGCTTTTCCTCACACTAAGAACAGAACACAGATAAATCCCTGTGTAAACAAGTAACAATCTTATACACCCTTCTGCGCTGCAGTGATTAGGAATCACCTTGGGAGCTAGCTCATCAGCTGGATGAACATTCCCAGCCTTGTATCAACAAGCCGTGATAAGTAGGGCCCTACCAAATTCACACCCATGAAAAATGCATCATGGACCGTGAAATCTGGTCTTTTGTGTGCTTTTACCCTATACTATACAGATTTCAAGGGGGAGAACAGTGTTTCTCAAATTTGGGGTCCTGACCCAAAAGGGAGTTGTGGAGGGATATCACGAAGTTATTTTGGGGGGGGTCATGGTATTGCCACCCTCACTTCTGCACTGCCTTCAGAGCTGGGCAGCCAGAGAGCAGCGGCTGTTGGCCAGGCACCCAGCTCTGAAGTCAGCGCCTCCCATAGCAGCAGCGCAGAAGGGTGGCAATACCATACCATGCCATGCCATCCTTACTTCTGTGCTGCTGATAGCGGCGGCTCTGCCTTCAGACCTAGGCTCCCAGCCAGCAGCTGCTGCTCTTCAGCTGCCCAGCTCTGAAGACAGCACTGCTGCCAGCAGCAACACAAAAGTAAGAGTAGCAGTACCGCAACCCCCACCCCCATAGCAACCCTGTAACAACACCACCACCCTGGACTCCTTTTTGGGTCAGGACCCCTACAATTGCAACACTGTGACACTTCAGATTTAAATAGCTGAAATCATGAAATTTATGATTTTTTAAAGCCTATGATTGTGAAATTGACCAAAATGAACCATGAATTTGGTATGGCCCTCGTGATAAGGGTGCAGATTCTTAACATAAGTACATGCGAGTATCTGGGCTCACGCCAGACTTGGAAGGATTATTAATTTTTCTTATTTGTTTTAATTCCATTCCTGATTTTTTTAAATAATTACTTTAAAGTCTCCCCTACCCCTCACCACCACCATTTCCATCAATCAGGGTCTGTTTCCAGAGGAACCAGCAGGAGTTACCAGAACTCTTGTAAATTGTAGATGCTCAGAGCTGCACATGGAGCTTTGTCATCCCTGATCCTTAAGACTTTAGGATCTAACACTCGCCTGAAGCCTGTTGTATGTTAACTTTAGAGGTGGGAAGGACTTAAAAATGTCCTGCAATATAATATAAATGCCATTTATTCCAGCAGCAGTGTTGCACGCCCCCACTAGCCAGATTTAGGGCCCAATTCTGCAGTCCTCGCAGAGGCAAAATTCCCCGCTTGCTTTGACAGGAGTTACTCGCATCTAAGGGCTGCATGATTCAGCCCTGCTAAAGGAGGAAACTCAGCACAAACAGATAAAAGTGTCCTTCTTATTCCTTTTTCTGGCTTCCAAAGAACAGGTGCATTACTTGTTCTCTTTCCCCTGCAAAACTGCCCAGGCATGCACCAGGATTTGCCATCACAGCCACCAGGAGGCCCTGCTAAAATGCAGAGCCAGAATAATGGAGCTCAGCTGTTTTTTAATCCTCTCTGCATTCCAATGGTTTAGGATTCCAAACCTAAATCCTCTCTAAATCACAATGAAACTCTAAAAATGGCAATTAATTTACCTTACTCTTAATAGGCAGAACTTGGCTTTCCAACAGGGACCTTGCCAAGAGGAAGACAAAAAATCCAGAAGAAAATAAATCCACTTAATGTATTTTTCCCCACACACACACATATATTTAAGATGCAGGAGGAAAAAAATGGAGCAGCTCCCTCCTTTCAGATCTGCCTCACCCCCATTTTACCTAGACACTTAGTTTTTATTGCTAACCAAGCAGGAACAGCAGAGTGCCATTTAAAGTAAGGGGGCATAGATATCCCCCACATTTGAACCTTCTCTTCCCCTCTCAGGCATTCCCCCCTACACCAGCAGCCTGACCCTCCTAGCCCATGAACCCTTACACCCACTCCCTACAAATTTGAGCGACTGGCACTGCAACACCCATACTTGAACAGGGTCACAGCACCACTCAGGTCTGGCCATTATCATAGAATCATAGAATATCAGGGTTGGAAGGGACCCCAGAAGGTCATCTAGTCCAACCCCCTGCTCGAAGCAGGACCAATTCCCAGTTAAATCATCCCAGCCAGGGCTTTGTCAAGCCTGACCTTAAAAACCTCTAAGGAAGGAGATTCCACCACTTCCCTAGGTAACCCATTCCAGTGTTTCACCACCCTCCTAGTGAAAAAGTTTTTCCTAATATCCAATCTAAACCTCCCCCACTACAACTTGAGACCATTACTCCTCGTTCTGTCATCTGCTACCATTGAGAACAGTCTAGAGCCATCCTCTTTGGAACCCCCTTTCAGGTAGTTGAAAGCAGCTATCAAATCCCCCCTCATTCTTCTCTTCTGCAGGCTAAACAATCCCAGCTCCCTCAGTCTCTCCTCATAAGTCAATTATGACATATGTCACGATGGTATTTGCTTATTTGCACATTTAACTATGCAACAGTGTTTTGAATGGAATAGCATGTACATAACATTATTGTCTATACATAACACTAAAAGCCAACCCCTCCCCCGCCGGTAATAGCTCACCTTACCTGATCACTCTTGTTACAGTGTGTATGGTAACACCCACTGTTTCATGTTCTCAGTGTATATAAAATCTCCCCACTGTATTTTCCACTACATGCATCTGATGAAGTGAGCTGTAGATCACGAAAGCTTATGCTCAAATAAATTTGTTAGTCTCTAAGGTGCCACAAGTACTCCTTTTCTTTTTGCAGATACACAGACTAAAACGGCTGGTACTCTGAAACCTAATAAAAACAGGTACAAATATCCAATGGATGGGGTGCTGCCTGTTCCTGACCTGTTATTTGGGGAACAGTACTTCTCTTGCAAAGCTTACTACAGGTAACAAACATTAGGTAAAGTCTCAATGAACCATCCAAACTCTTCACAAAGGTCAAGTTTCATACAATCAACTTTTAGTTTTGCCAACAATTTTGGATACAGGAATAAATTTCAGCTATCATGAAGATTCAGGGGTAGTATTACCGGTATTCTGAACACCTGTACAGCCTTCATGACCACAGCATGGCTTAGATCTGGGCTCCCCAATCTTTTCCCAGCGGGGCTCTTAAGAGAAAGACTGCCTCATGGACTTTCACCCACGAGGTAGGGTGATTAGGTCTGCAGGATGCAAGCCTGGGACACAGCTTCAAAGCCCTGCTCACCCTGTGTAATGGTGGGAAGTCACTTGGCCTCTCTGTGCCTCGGGTCCCCATCCCCAGCTCCCCGGGGTGTGCGGAGGAGCCAGGCACTGGGGAGTGGGAGGCTGCGTGGCGCGCGGGCACTCTGCTGATGGGGACCCCAACGTGCCAGGATGGGCAGCTCCCTTCGCAATGGTGCCAGCTCCCCAAGGGGACAAGCAGCGGGATGGGGCTGTTTTAATGCCGCATCTCCGCCGCCGGGGACGCGGCGCCCCGCACAGCAGCCCCCTGCAGAGCCGCCAGGCAGCGCGGGGCCTGGGTCCTGCTGGCGGAGCAGCCAGGCGGCGAGTGCCGGGAGCCTTCATCCCTCGCGGCTCCCTCCTGCCCGGGCCCTTCCCGTGATCGGGCTCCCGCATCCCGCCCGGGGCAAGTGGGGGCGGGGCGCGGAGCCCCAGCCACGCAGCGAGCGGCGCGAACGGGCATCGGGGCGAATCCCGGGGCTGAGGGGACGGCGCCCGGCGCCCGGCCCAGCAGGATCCGCCCCCTTGCGGGGAAACAGCCGGGCCCCCACACCCCCTCGCCGGCAGGTACCTGCTGAGGCGCCTCCGCTCCCCCCTGTCCGCACAGGTCCCCGCGCAGCCCCCGCCGATCTCGGCAGCCTTGGGCCCCGCCCGCCTCTGCGGAGCCATCGCGCTGCGGGCGCTGTCGCTACCCGGAGCCCCGGACTAACCGCCCGCACGAGGAGACCGGAGCGATGCGCTCAAGCAGCCACTGCTGAGGCTGGAGGACAGGGCAGAGCAATCCAGACCAGAGACAGGAAGCCGATCAGACTAGAGCAATCCACGCCGGTGTCGCGGTGTGATCGGGCAGGCAAGACAAGGCAAGTAGATAGGAGCAGTCCATGTGAGAGCGATGAGCAGAACAGGCCTAAGCGATCTATACCAGAATGACAGAACAGGAGGTATGAACAAGGATTGAGAGACAGGCCAATGCAATCTATATCAGAGTGATAGAGCATTGGCATAGTTAGAGGCAGGTCATCCCAGAATAATAGCCGGTGAAGGGGCAGGCCAGAGTAATCCATGTCAGAGTGAGAATAGACGCTTGGAAAGCAGCCAGGAGAAAGGCTAAATAAATCTATTACCGAATGAAGGCCAGCGGGGGAAATGGGCGGCACGGCAGACAAGAGCAATCCATGCCAGAGATCGGAGCCCTGGAACTGTCTTGCTGCAGCTGGCTCTGAGTGGGGCTGGGAAGGGCGTTAACCCTCGCGGTGCCGGGGCAGGTGGGTGCCGCTGGCCGGGCGGGTTCTGGACTTGGGGCTGGGCAGGGCCCGGCCGAAACCACGGCCAACCCCAGCGCCCACGAGTTGTGAGTTGGATACAAACCCGCCAGACTTGCTCTGGAAGGGGGAAGTGGGGGAGGGCCTGCAACTGCCCCGGCCACACCAGTCGCGGGCCCTGCAAATACCCAGCCACCCCGGGGGGGGGGGGTGTCTGCAACTGCCCCGGCCACCCCCGGTGTGTATGGGGGGGAGGGGCTGAAACTGCCCCGACCACCCTATTGGGGGGGGCTGAAACTGCCCCGACCACCCCGGGCACGGGCCTGCAAATACCCAGCCACCCCGGGGGGGGGTGTCTGCAACTGCCCCGGCCACCCCCGGTGTGTATGGGGGGGAGGGGCTGAAACTGCCCCGACCACCCTATTGGGGGGGGCTGAAACTGCCCCGACCACCCCGGGCACGGGCGTGCAAATACCCAGCCACCCCGGGGGGGGGTGTCTGCAACTGCCCCGGCCACCCCCGGTGTGTATGGGGGGGAGGGGCTGAAACTGCCCCGACCACCCTATTGGGGGGGGGACTGAAACTGCCCCGACCACCCCGGGCACGGGCCTGCAAATACCCAGCCACCCCGGGGGGGGGGTGTCTGCAACTGCCCCGGCCACCCCCGGTGTGTATGGGGGGGAGGGGCTGAAACTGCCCCGACCACCCTATTGGGGGGGGGCTGAAACTGCCCCGACCACCCCGGGCACGGGCCTGCAAATACCCAGCCACCCCCAGTGTGTATGGGGGGGTGTCATAAATATAAAGGGAAGGAAAACCACCTTTCTGTATACAGAACTATGAAACCCTTCCTGGCCAGAGGCAAAACCCTTTCACCTGTACAGGGTTAAGAAGCTCAGGTAACCTCGCTGGCACCTGACCAAAATGACCAATGAAGAGACAAGATACTCTCAAAGCTGGGGGAAACAAAGGGTCTGTCTGTGTGTGTGATGATTTTGCCGGGAACAGATCAGGAATGGAGTCTTAGAACTTGTTAGTAAGTAATCTAGCAAGAAAGGCGTTAGATTTCCTTTTGTTTAAATGGCTGGTAAATAAGCTGTATGGAATGTATATTCCTGTTTTTGTAACTTAAGGTTTAGCCTAGGGGGATTCTCTATGTTTTGAATCTGATTACCCTGTAAAGTATTTACCATCCTGATTTTACAGAGGTGATTCTTTTACTTTTTCTTTAATTAAAATTCTTCTTTTAAGATCCTGATTGCTTTTTCATTGTTCTTAAGATCCAAGGGTTTGGGTCTGTGTTCACGTATGCAAATTGGTGAGGATTTTTATCAAGCCTTCCCCAGGAAAGGAGGTGTGTAGAGCTTGGGGGGGATCTTTTGGGGGAGAGATGTCTCCAAGTGGGCTCTTTCCCTGTTCTTTGTTTAACACACTTGGTGGTGGCTGCATAGGGTTCAAGGACAAGGCAAAGTTTGTACCTTGAGGAAGTTTTTAACCTAAGCTGGTAAGAATAAGCTTAGGGGGTCTTTCATGCACATCTGTACCCTAGAGTTCCGAATGTACCCTTGACGGGGGGAGGGGCTGCGACTGCCCCAGCCACCCCCAGTGTGTGGCAGGGGGAGGCTGCAATTGCCGTGCCCAGTTCTATGGGCAAGAACACCTACATGTGCCCATTGCTTGCCCTGCAACCAGCTCTGCCCTCCACAACTCCCCATCACATTCCCCCCCCCCATCTCTGCTCCTCCTGCAGTTCCTGGGATCTTCACCCACCCTCTGCCAGGCCGAGGTGGGAGAAGGCACAGTCCATTCTCCCCTCAGCTCTAAGGGTTCTTCCCCTCCCCTTCCTAGGCTGGGTGCTGCATCCAGGGGGAGCAAAGGTGTTGTTCCATGCACACTGCTCACAGGAGGGATGGGGGAGCAGAGCTCTGATCTGCTCAGCCCTTCCTGCTCCTCTCCTTCTGTGAGAAACAGTACCTGCTCCTGAATCTTCCTACAGCCACTCTGATTGGCCACTCCTCTTGAGGAGGCAGGCAAGTAGGACAGGCTACCAATCAGAGGGGAATTCCCCTGACCCCATATAAGCAGGACTGAAATTTGCTAGAGGTTGTAGCCAGGCCAGCTGCACTCCTTGGCTTGCCAGAGCTGGCGGTACTGGGTCCAAGAGTCCAGCAGGCGCTGCCTGGCCAATGCATCATTGCCAGGGACAGTGGCTTTGTAGGACAAGTTTTTCCTCAGTTGCCCTCAGCAAGGCCTGCACAACCTCAGGGCCCTGCTTCATTACCCTCACTCAGCTCACTGCTCTCTGGGGCAGGGATACAAGTGCCGCCTCGCAGATCACAAATCTGTCAGTGCTGCAGGAGATGGGGGAGTCTTTCACTTTCCCAGCACTGAGCTTGCCCTGAGGAGCAAAGAGGAGTCAAACTGCTCTGTCACTAAATCAGCAGATGTGACTGTGAACAGGCCCCAGGAGCCCATGTGTGGCATAAGAAGGTGTTGTTTGATATCGTTAATCTGATACCCTGTGGCCTCATACCAACATCCAGACTCTCGCTTGGGACAGATGGGTAGCCTGGAACACCAAGTGTTTTAGCTGCATCTTCTGTTCACTTACAACATGGAATCAGCCCTCTCCCACTGACGTCCTGTCTGACTTTTAACTATCAGTGTTGCCCTTTCCAAATTTCTCCATCTGTAACACAGGGATAAGAATAACCCTTTTCTGCCTCCTCACAAAAGGGTAGGGAGGTTAAATGGCTGCTTGTAAATCACATTCGGGTCTTTGGGTAAAAGGTGTCACAGATTTATAAAATTCATGACTCTCTCCATTGTGGAATTACAAGCCAGGAATCCCTTGTCTGGTTCTGCCCTTGCATGTGGCAGTCTCATGGATATGATGTATCTGGAATAGAACTGGGCCTGTGATCTGTTTCAGCGCCAATGGTTTAGCTTGTGTTTTTGGTACCTTTTTATAAGTGCAGCTCTTCCCCTGGTTAAGAAAATTGGCCTAAATCTGGCTTACATGATACCTCTGTACTTAAGATCCATATTTAATTGTGTGGGGGGAAATACTCCAAGTAATAAATTTACTGTTCTCCTCAAGGTAAAATATTTGTTTTTGCTGAAGACTTTGCCATGCTAAGAAGATGGAAGAAAATAAAATGACAGTCTCCTCACCATTTGGGCTGCACTTAGTGCACTTGGATCTGAAAGGTGCTCCACCAAAGGTCTCCTACCTGGCTGAGGTAACACATTTATTGCATGCAGGTAGGATTGTTGAATCAACTCCAAAATGATTCCAGTCCTTAACTGGAGGTCACACTGGGGGTGTAATGCAAGAAAGCATGTAGTGTTCCATATGGCTTTGATTGGGGAGAGCAAAAAATTTGGTTTATCCAGAGGCCAGAATGTCTCAGTAGAACTTATTTAGGATGCTTACTGTAAACTGCAGTAACCTCAGTCCTTTCCTAGAGGGAAATAATGATTTAGGATTTCCACTAGTTGCAAATTAAGCTGTCATTCCAGCCTCCTTCATCAGCACTAAATCCACCACACACAATAAATGTAATGCTTTGCAGCTGCATGGGGAGTTCAGATTCTAGTTAAGGAAAACCTTAAAAGAGTCCTCTATCCAAATGAAGCTTTTGATTGTGGTTGTATGTGTTCACATTCGAGCCAACCAGCTCTGGGCTTCTTGATATCTTGGGTCCTGATTTCACTGTGAACGAAATACTCCACATAGGTGCCAGACAGACTGCCAAAGAAAAGTTAAGATTCCTTCTCACATCCTGCTGCCTTTGCTACCTTGGGAATTATGCAGGCCAGAACCTGTAAGACATGAGCTTGTCAACCTTGTTTGGTGTGAACATGGATATCGTTATTACAAGCCAGACACATAACTGCAGGGGTTTCTTTCTCTTGCAGATCTTTCCTTTATTTCGTACCCTTGGTGCCAATGGTCTTCTCATTGAGTATGAAGACATGTTTCCTTATGAGGGAGAGCTGAAGCCACTGAGAGCAGAGCATGCTTACAGGTATTGCAGTCAAATGAATCTTGCAAGGGTTGTCAGGTGGCCTTCTCATACTGCTAGGGAGGAGGCTACAGGCTGAGTCCTGGTCTCTGACTCTTGGACTGACCATCTGGAACAGCTGTAGAAGCTCCTGGGGGTGGAAGAGGAGTATCACATGCCATTCTTAAGAGTCCAGAGGAATCAGTGGTGAAGCTGCTACTGATGGTTTCCAAAGGGAGTGTCTTACAGTCTATCCATGGAAGGGTGGTAGCTGCAATATGGGGCTGAGAAGGTGCAATAGGGGGCATAAGGAAAGTGAAAGTACATTATGAACGGGATGAAGATGCAACAACAAGCCTCCCCTCAGTCCTGGGGCAGGGGGAATGGAACAGAACATGTCCCGCTGGTGACTGTATTTGCTGTTTCCCATTTGTGTCTGTCAGGAACGCAGCTTTGGCATTTTCCTGATTAAATTTTTCTGCATGTAAAATCAGCCCTTCATCTGGTCCACAGCCTTGGGATCTTGTCTGTTGGGCCAAGTCAGGATTTGGCTGGGACACCTGTCAGGAGAACTCAAGGAAGTAGTGCAGGCGATTCAGTAGATGAGACAGTTCTGTTCAATACAGTGCTGAGTTGAGGTGTGGTCTAATGTCCTGAGCATGGGGCTGGGAGTCGTGAACTCCTGAGGTCCAATCCTACCTTTACCACTCCCTCTCTTTGAGGCCTTGGGAAAATCACTTAACCTCTGTGTTGAGTCTCCCCAATCTGTAAAAGGGGATAATGATACTTACCTATCTGCCTTCTGGGGTGGTGTGAGATTAGTTACGGTAATATCTGTACAACACTCTGAAAAATATACAGGCATTACAGTGCATTTCATATCTGAGTGCCCACTACTTGTACTGGACTGACAGCCCAGCATGGTATGAAGCAGCTGCCAAAGATGCCAGCTTTTAGACTAGGAGTGAAAGCAGGATCCTGATCACACGTGGTCACTAAGGATCCCAGGATAATTTTCACAGGTATAGGTAATATTAGCTCTAGTATCCAGGCCAGATGCCAACAGAGGTGTTTCTGTTCTGCTCCATAAATACCCCTGCATTTCCAGTTGCATAAGGTAAGTGCTTCCCTTCCAGCTGTGTTAGTGTTGCTGTCCACTGTTAACCCTATGAAGCCTTTACCTGTGATTTCTGTCTATGCAGTGAATTGCAGTCTGTGCAGTCAGTAAAGCCTGTGAAGAGCTTTGGGATAAAAGGTGCCTTATACCTATTAGAGCATCATCCTTTTGAAATTGACAAGCTACTGACTTTAGTTAACTCTAAACACTCTGTCCCTGGACCCTGGTGTGACTAACCCAAGTGTGTGTGCTCTTGCTCTCTCTCTCGCTTTCTTTCTCTGTCTCTCTTCCTAGTGCCTCAGAGATTAAAGAGATTTTAAATTTGGCAAAATTGCACGAGTTAGAAGTTATCCCTCTGGTGCAGACCTTTGGACACATGGAAGTAAGTGCATGTCTGGATTCGGGGGATGCTGCGTAGGTTAGAGAGTTCTGGAGAGCAGGGAGTAGGCCATGAGTCATTGACATGTCTAGTGTTTAGCATTTGGGGGATAATATTACTCTGCACTTTTAACAGCACCGTCCATCCAATGATCCAGAGCACCCCAATGACACTAGTGAATTCATCCTTTCAACCCCTCCAGTGAGACAGGGAGTTCTCTTATCCTCAGTTTCTATGTGGGAAAGCTGAGGCACAGAGAGGGGATGTGACTTCACAGTGGACATAAGTTGCAGCGCCGGGAATAGAACCCAGATCTCCTGACTCCCATTCCCAGGCTTTAACAACAAGACAATTCTTCTTCCCCTAATAGATAAACTGACAGAATTTTTCTGTTGGGGAATTCCACCCCCCAGCCCAATCGGCCCTCCACACCACCTGCCTTGCCACCCCAGTCAGCACTTCCTTCCCTGCTGTAGGATTTAGACACCACAGACGATGCAGTTGTAACCTCCTGAGTTATCCATGTTACCCCCGTATACACATGTTGGTTATAGCAGTGAGATGAGTGGGGTGGGGTGTGCTGCTCCCTCTGATCTGGGAGAGCAGCCACTGCTCAGCGGTGTCTGGGCTAAGATGCTCTATCGAGCAGTGGGAGCAGCAGAATGTGTCCTGCCACTGCTGTGCCTGGCTCTGGCTTGTCCTCTGCCTCTGTCATTTTCCTGAGCACAGCAAAGTTTCCAAAATTGTAACAGTGGCGTCCATTGGACCCCTGAGTGACATGAGACAGCACCATAGTTGCGTCCATCTTGCAGTCATTCTGTGGTTACATCTGTACATCTCATCTCTTCTGTAGTTTGTCCTAAAACACCAAGAGTTTTCTCATCTCCGGGAGGTGGAGATGTTTCCAAACGCCCTCAACCCACACAAAGAGGAATCCCTGATGCTGGTCAGTGCAATGATTGACCAGGTGGTGGCGCTGCATGATGGCTTACGATGGTTTCACATAGGCTCTGATGAGGTATGATTCTCCATGACACAGTTTCTCTCAGGTGCTGAGGAACAAAGCCGGGATTCACTTAGAAATCTTTTTGTGTCTGGGTGGACTGGGGACTCCCTGAATTTAGTGTTGGATGCTGAGGACACATCTGAGTAGAATTCCCTTTTCAGGCAAGGGAACCAGCAAGATTCTAGCTCTGAGAAGCTAAATCTAAAAGTCATTTTAATTCTTAATATCTCTGATTGCAACGGAAGCAGTTTATTTTCTTTAATAGGTTGATCAAAAGTAAAGTATTAGCTCCAGAAAGGTGCTTCTAACTCAGCACTTGGCTTGAGAAAGACCCTTGGCCTAAAAGGGCTTCACTTTGGATCAGACTTCAAGCCTGAGGTCCTGATTGGTTATGTTCAACTATATCCTGTGTTTTTTCAAGCTAAGATATTAGCCCCATTGTCCAGGCCAAATTCCTTCTTTTTAGTTAGGCTCTTTTTTTTTTTTTTAACAGCACCTAGCGCTATGGAGTCCTGGGCCATGACTCCTGTCCACTTCTGCAATACAAATAATAAATAATGCAACATACGTTCTGCTGACAAAAATGCTCCCGCAGTTTCTGTTGGGTGACATAGCCCTCTCTTCCTGCTGATATGTGCTGTAATGCAACTGCCCCCAGCTATCCCAGAGGTAGCTGCACTTCACTGGTGTGCTGAGTGATTTCTGTCTGCAAAGTGGTTTGGTATGAAAGGGTTGATAAGCTCATATTAAAGTCCCAAAGAATCAAAGCCGTATCCCCTCACTGTACCACTTTGTAGAAGTAGTGCCAGGTACGTTGGTTAGGGTTAGGGATTCTCAAGGGTAATGAGAACATCCACAGTCACATGAAGGGATATATAAAGAGCATTAGGCTGAGGCACTTTTGTTCATAAACCATCTTAGAAACGCTGACCTAGTTTTCCAGGATCATAATCTCTCCCCCAGCCCTCTCCAAGACCACTGATATCTACACATGATTTTCAGTGCCTTAACCTTATTTCTTCTGTGATGAGTTTGATGGAGAGCACCCAGGTAATTCTACAGGCAATTGGATGGCAGATGTATAGAATCACCCTAAGGCAGGGAGCCCAGCTCAAAGGAACCCGAACCCTAGCTCCAAGTACCCTTACCACAGGAACTCTAACCCTAGGGTGCAGAGCCACATTCCAACATGCATGTCACTGTGTGATTTGAAAACAGGTGTGATGGCTCTTCGGTAAACTGACAGGATTGTTCAGGCTCCTGGAGGAGTTGTACCTCAAGGTACTGCCCAGTCATTCCAGGAGGTGGTTATTCTAACTTGCAGAGTCATTGAAAATGTTTGCTTTAAGTAGTTTAATTCATTAGGATATTTAACCTCTTCATTTCTGTGCAGACTTTCAGCCATCACAGCACACAGGTCTCTACAGCCTGTAGAGGCTTCCCTGGGCTCTTGGAGCCCCGCATGAAAACTACTGAGGCTGGAGTGCTCAACAGCTGTGGGAAGGGATTTAAACTAAATTATAGGTCAACATTTTACTAAACTGTGTGGATGCTCTGTGCTTGCTGCCTGCTACAGGTTCAGGGAGGCTTTGACAGGAAGACTTCTTTGGAAACTCTGGGCTCTTGTCTTCATTTTGAATAGATGGGAAATCCATCCTTCCCTATCCCTTTCTCTTCTCTGATCAGCCAAAGGGAGAATAAGAGGAGACCGGGATGAAGGAGGAGACATATTAAAAGAGCCTCTACAGTAAAGCAGTGTCTTTTGCTTGGTGCCCCCAGGTCTACTATCTCGGGGAAGGGGAGGAGTCAAAGCAGTGGCTGCAGAAAGAAGAGAACAGCACAGAGAAGCTGTGTCTATCCCACATGAAAGCTGTTGCAAGTTGCATGGTCTCGTCTCATCCGGCGGTGAAGCCCATTGTGTGGGATGATATGCTCAGGGGGGTGAGTGAGGAAACGCTGACAGGTACGTGAACTGGGCAGGACCCCTCTCATAACTTTATAGCATAACAAGCTCTACATACCCGTGTTTGAAACAGATTGTACTGGGAAACCCATCATTCAGTTGTGACAATTAGGAAGAGGTAAGAACTGCTTTCACAAGGAGCTAAGGAGAGGAGAGGGATTGCCCAGTAGTTAGAGCCCTAGCCTGGGACTCAGGAGCCCTTTTGTCAATTCCCTGCTTTGCTGCAGATTTCCTAAGTGACTTTGGGCAAGTCATATAGCCTCTCTGTGACTCAGTTTCCCCTCTGTAAAATGGGGATAATAGCGCTGCCCTACCTCACAGGCCAGTCTTGAGGATAAATACATTACAGATCATGAGGTGCTCAGATACTGTGGTAACAGGGGCCATATAAGTACCTAACATAGATTGAGATGCCATGTGTGGGTCTTTGTCTTCTCTCTCTGACCATTTTAAAAAAATCTCATGGAACTTTATGTAAGGACAGAGGTTTGAATCAGTGTCCTTAGCCTCAACTTCTACCCACGCCTGGGCAGTGTTGTGCACCAGTTAGTAGTTGTTCTCCACAGAAATGTCTGCATGCCAATGGTGCAGACTCACGGAGAGAAGCCATGACCTGGTGTCTTTGACATTGCAGTTTATCACTGTGCACATGGCAGGAATGTCCAGAACTGAATTGTGGGATTGCTCAGTAGCCTTGTTCACATTAGCCTTTTTTCCAACTATTGCTAAACTTGGTGCAGCCCTGTTATAAACAGGCAACCAGCAGCATTGTCATCATGCTGGCGTGAAAACCTGCTCTGAAGGTTTAAAATGGGGTTTGGGTTAAACGCTGAATTATTGCAATGTTTACTGATACTTGGCAGCAGCTTCTGCGTGACCAGGTATTCTTCAGTGTTTAAATCCAAGTGAATTAATGTGGTACACAGTAACTTGGGACCAAACCTGCACCTTTGTGCATACAGAATTTCCACTGAAGTTGGTGGAAGGTTTACATGTGCAAAGAATACAGGATCAAACCTTTGCAGGATCCTTTGTTCCTGCAAGCACATGCACTGGTAAGGCCAGGGGATTGGTAATGAGGCTGACTAGAGATGAAGGACTTTTAGGTGGTAGCGTCGACATAGCCTATCTCAGCAAAACTTATGTCACTCTGGGATGTGAATATTACACCCCCCTGAGCGACATAAGTTACACCAACATAAGCATTCAGGTGCACAACTCTATGTCGATGGGAGAGCGTCTTATGCCACTTGTGGAGTTGGCTCTCTACTGTCTGCATAGAGCATCTTCACCAGACACGCTGCATCGGTGCAGCGTAAGCGATACTTCCATTGATGTGGCCTTAGTCTGGCCAATAGACGGGTGTCCATCCTATGGATGGTCACTAATTGGGCCCTTTGTTGACCGTCTCAGGAAAGAATCTAAGGACTGAATGGAGCCTGAACTGCCTTTCACCTTGGAAGAGTCCTCTCTAAACCAGTTTGCAGGGAGAGGCCAGGAGGGACTTGCGCTCTGGAGCTGCCTGTGTTCTTGTTTGTTCTGTAGGTAGAGAACATCTGCGTCCAAGGCTGACGAACCCATCCCGTGGGGTTTGATGCAGGACTGATTACTGCAGCATTAACACACAAGCAGCTTTAACTGACCATTTTGCATCACTTAAAACAAATTCTGCTCCTTCTAGAGTCCGGGGTAGCTCAGCTGATGGAGCCAATGATCTGGGACTATGCACCGGATCTTGACGAGGATGACAAAGGTTTGTACTGTTGGTTCTGAACTGCTAAGAACATGCAAAGCGCTCAGTTAACTTAAAAATGGTCAGTTTCCAGTTCTTATATCACATGGTCCCCAGACACCAGAAGCTTTTGCTGTATTAAATAAACCTTCTCCTACTAACTTATATTAATATTAACTTATAACAATCTCTATAAGTGATGGAGACAACTACACAGATCTTGCTAGAATCCATGCATACTGATTTACTGCTCCTGGGAAGGTTTTCAAGGGGAGTATGGCCCCTTTCTTTCTAGCAGAATATATGGAAAGATGATCCTAGCCTACCCTTCTGTTAAACTGAATATAGACTTTAGGCACGTCACTTCTTTAAAAAACACCTTATATTTGTCATCAGAGTCTCACCATTTTACACTGTCAAAACAAAGTTGTAAGCAAACCCCTTTGCTCTGACTTCATGGCATTGTACCTGTTCTATCTAACTTTATTTTTCTCTCTCCACTCATGTTGTGAAGGATTTTCATCTGTTAAGGTCAGGATTTTCACACCTACATGTCATCTTGTTTTTACTGGCCTGGGCACTCAGCATAGTCAATAAGGAGTGTCATTTGAAAAAGTCCTTAACATTGGCTTAACTCTGCTTCTGTTGAAGGTTAATGAGCATTCTTCAGTGGGTCCAGTTAGGCCAATGCTGAGCACTTTTGAAAATTCCACCTCATGCAAGTTCCCTGGAAGTCTGAGAAAAGGCTCATATTTGATTCCCATGGGAGTTGGATCAGGCCTTAAAGATTTTGTATTCAAATGCTTAGGGTACGTCTATACTGCAAGTGCTACAGTGACACACAGCTGCAGCTATGCCAGTGTAGTGTAGACACTTTCTACAGTGATGGAAGAAATTTTTCCATTGCTGTAGTAAATCCAGCACCTCAAGAGGTGGTAGCTAGGTTGATGGAAGAATTCTTCCATTCACCTGGCTGCATCTACGTTTTTACAGCCCTGAAAAATGTAGCTTGATCAATCTGTTTTAGGTGTAGACCAGGACTTAGGTGCCAGAGTAACTAACAGTTGTTTGGTGTTCCATAGATTCAGGTATACACCCAGCTTTCTTAGCACTCCAAAGATGAAACTTAAATCTCCTAAGTGTTTGCATTCATTGGGTCTGATTTTCTTCTGACCTGCACCAGTGTAAATCTTTGAGGGGAGTAACTTCTGATTTACCCCAGAGTGAAAGAAGAAATTGGCCCTGTGTGGACTCTGCTGTAACATCAGCGGGGCATTCCAGATGACCAATTCTGCAGTCCTTACTCAAGTGCGTAACACTTGGCCATGCAAGGAGACCTATTGAAGCCAATAGGTTACGCACATGAGTGAGGTTTGCAGAATCAGATCCTGAATGAATATGGGTCTAATCTTGTAGACAGCAAGACTCTCACTAAAAGCCAGTAGGGGACATTTGCCTGCAAATGGACTTTGGCTCCAGAGCCTGCATCCACAATAGCCTTTGGTGAACAAATGGACTGTGTGTTTCAATCAGTGAAAGTGTGACACTGCTTCTGGCCCCTTCTAGCTCAAACCCAGAGCTGTGTATCTATTGCACAAGAGTTCAGGATCCAGAATTCCTCTGAACAGGAGTAATGTGGCTAAAACTGAGCACCTGGTGCTGTACATGTCCCCTTGGTCTTATATTTCAGTGCTTCTCGTTGAAAAGTACCGCAAGTGTGGCTTCCCCAAGCTGTGGTTTGCTAGTGCCTTTAAAGGAGCCACTGGGGCGAATCAGTCTCTAACCCTGATTGGACACCACCTAAAAAACCATCTGCAGTGGCTGAAAGTGGCAAACAGCACTCCTGCTGATATGCTCCAAGGCATCGCCCTGACTGGCTGGCAAAGGTAAGGGGCTGTTCTTTAAGCAGTTCTATGGAATGTATGCAAACAAATTCCCACCAAACAGTATCAAAATAGGTATAAAGGGGCCCAGGATCCACGGGGGCCAGAGAGTGCTGCAGGAACTCTGGAATACTGCAGTGCCTCCTGTTGCTCACTTATAGCCCCTGCCCTAGTGAGTGAGTGTTGTCGATGGGTCTCAAACGATTCCTTCCAGGCCTCTGGCCCAGAAGCATTAAGGCCATGGAGTGTGGAAGGGAAAACTGAAGGCTGTTCAGGTCTAAATCCAAATGGTGATTAATATTTGCTATACCTGGGAGTAAAAAATGGCATTAACTCAACTACATTCTTAACCAGGGAGCTTGTGTTTTGTAGCACACTGGGTTAATCAGTAGAAATGACTCTTGTTGGAGACACGTCCAATAGTTAGGTCTTAAGGCAAAATGAAGGTGAGAATTTCAGCCTTTTTAAATGCTGCTTTGTGCCCCCTTGAATGGGGTTTTATTTCACTCTTCTTTTGTGGGCGGGCGTGTTGAATACACATTTATTACAGATCATTTTCTGCAGATGGATGGAGACCACTTTACTCATCCTCTGCTAATATTTAACATTGATAGGACTAATCTACATACCAACTAAATGGCCTGCAGATAATGATTATTTAAACAAACCATTCCACAAGATGTCCTTGAAATTGTTTGCTCTCTAACTCAGATAGCTCAAGTTATTTTTATCCTTCACAGGATGAAAATATGAATGTAGCTTGATTTCCCAGTCCAGTTAAACCCTTGAAAATGGGGGCTACCCCATAGAAATGCAGCCAGACACTTAAAGTATCTCCTTCCAATGCGGCTCTAGTTAATACCCAAGGCCAGGAATGAAGTAGTTAAAAGAATAAACTATTGTAATGATGGTTTCAAATACCACAAAGCTGTGTGAGGAAATAGTTGTAAGTATTAGAAGGAGAAAAGGCTTTCATGGGATAGATGCATGATCTAAGATAAGGCCAGAAATCCTGAGTTCTAATTCAGGCTTTGACCCTGATTTGCCTTGGGCAAATTAATCTGTTTCTCAGTTTCCCTATCAGTAACTGAGGTTTAATTATCCCTTTGTACCTTGGAGGAGGAGTTAGGATGTGCTTTATCCTGAGAGATGGACTAATGTTTATAAAACACTTGGAGACTGTTGGATGAAGTGCTAACATTCAGCACAGTTATAGCACCTATTTACAGCAAAGCACTGAATGAATGGACATTTATCTTTTTCAGGTATGACCACTTCTCTGTCTTATGTGAGCTTCTTCCAGTGGGAATCCCATCACTAGCTGTGTGTCTACAGGCACTACAGAATGGTACACACTGCCTATATCCTCTATCAGAGCTAATACCTATTCCAAAACAAAAGTTAACCGTGACTAAAGTTCTGCAAGATCAAACCACCTCTTAAATTTAACAGGCATGTCTGTGATCATGAAAATTGTTAGATTATAAACAATGCATTTCTGATCTAATTTCATACTCTTTATAGGCACACAGGCATGACTATGGTAATAGCAGCTGCTGTGGTTTCCACCTATTGTGTGGTTCCATTAATTTAATAAAGAGCCTTATTATACTAATCCTCTTGTGTTTTTGAGTAGTGCATAAATTGGCATTGGTTTCCTTTCTCAAGTGTAATCTTTTTTAGCAGTAGAAGCTATGAATTGCTTTTGAAACAAAACTGCTTAAACTGATTTTTGATTCATTGCTCATACAGAAATGACTAGTTACATAGACCACATTTCACAATAAGGCCTTGTCTACACCCACAAGTTGTTCTCCTTAAACTATACCAATGTGGATAAAGGAGGACAGCCCCCCTAAAATGGATTCTGCTATACCAGCATAAAGGTGCTTATAGCAGTATAGTTTATTCCCAGATGGGAAGGGGTATAAGCTATACCAGTAGAAGGTATTTATACCTGTATAACTGCATCCACACTAGTGATTGAATCAGTATAACCATTTCAGAAAAAAAAAGACCCCTAACCTAAATAGTTATACTGGTAGAGTAGGCCTTAACCTGTAGAATTCCGCAAGGGTCAATTCTGTCTTCTGCATTTCTTCTTTTGGGGGATGGGGAAACCTACTGAAACTTTTTAAAAAAAAATTAAGACAATCTAAAATACTAAGAGGGAAATGCAGTGTAAAGAAAACTAGGCAGACAGGCCTGGGGTGGCAGTAGTCCTTTCTCAACAGAGAATTAACACACTGTACTAAAGTCTGTAGGGGGGATTTAGAGTTAAAATCCCTCCTTACTTGTATTATAGCTATTTGTGTCCCCATTTTGCCATTCGAGGCTGCACTTTTCCTCTGCTTCCCTCTTACTTTGACTGTCCTTTGCCCAGGTGGCTATTCTGAAAAGGTTAAAGAAAATGTGGAGAAACAGCTGGGGCTCTCAAGTCTGGAAATTGACACTTTCATGAGGTAAAGCCCCACTTGCTGGATTCAGATGCTTCTTGTTGTGTTGCGGTGTAATTTTGAAGACTGACCTATTCTGTTTGGACAGTGAAAGTTCAGGGACCTTTCCAGGGAGTGACATCTTCACACTTGTGACTCAGGTCTGCTTCTATCTGAAGCCCTCAGTGGATGAACTTCTTGAAAGAAACAGGTAATACAAAAAATAAACTTGATGTTTTTGCTTTGTCTCCTCATAAGTGATTGGTCCATAATGTAGATAAATGGTCCAAGAAAACTTAAATTGACTTCTCTAAGGTGGCTAATGCTCTTAGTTGTGGAGCTTAGTTGGTGGCTAAGGCATTATATGACCCTCTGCTCTGAAATAGAGTGATACCAGCAGAGGATAATACCTTTAGACCTGGATTCAGCAAATTGCCCAAAAACTTGCCTAAGTCCATCCCTATTTGTCACAGCACTTGCTTGAATTCTTTGCTGAATCAGAGTTTTACTGCCATTGAAGGCAAAATGTAATTTCTGAAAGTTCTAGTGAGTAAAAGATTAGTGTTTAAGTTATAAAGGCAAAATATTATGCCTTAGGACACAAAATATCATTCTCAACCAAATTCAGAGGGGATGTGTAAAATGGCATAAATTAGACTCCCTTTCACTAATTTAGACTGCAACAGATCCATTCTACAACTGTGCAGGGGTGTCTACATCAGTGTGAGGGAGATCCCAACTTAAACCACTTCTTACATCACCTCAGTCTGGCCAACAGCCATCTGTCCCCATCAGTCACTGCTGTTTCAAGGAATATTCAGGCTGAGATGTATTTTCAGGTATGTCACAGGCTGGTTCAGCCCCTACCACAGAAAGAGGAAGATTGTTCATCCTATAATGATGCATCATTTTCAGCCGGATGCACTAAGGTAACTTAACATTCCCCTTTGCAAGATACTGGAAATAAAGCTTGTGTTTAACACATCCTGGGGAAACTTGACCTTGAGCACCACCGTTTGGAATATGTCAACATTAAGCAACCTAGTTGTTATAAAACAATTGAACATGAAGCATATAGGTTTTTGCCATAAGAAGTGTATCCTAATCTGTATTTGACTTGGAATGGCTCCATGGAATGCAGGTACAGCATTATCCCACAGGAAGTTTTTGCTATGTGAGAGAAAAAAATAGTATAGTGCTTTTCATCCACAGATCTCGTTTGCCTTACAAAAGAGGTAAATATCACTCTCCCCATTTTACAGATTGGGAAGACGGATACTCAGAAAGGAAGTGACTATGCAGTGGCAGGATCTGGAATAGAAGCAGATCCTCTGACTGCCAGTCCACTGCCAATGCCAATTCATGGTCTTATGTAATATATCAGTGTATATTTTTAAGCATTTATTTTTTCAATTTTTATCTATTTAAATTTTCACAGTTGTGGGAAATCATGGGGGTGGGGGAGGTCAGACAATAATTATTTGACGGACATTGAGATTCAAATAGTTAAAGTTTATAAGCCAGCTGTTTTAGCAGAGCTGTAAATACATGCTTTTAGGCAGCATTCATTGCAACACATTTTATAGTCATTAAGGTGGGACTCATACAAAGTAAGGTACTCAACCAGCATTTCTATCAACAATGGAAATTCTTTTTGGTTGGTTTGTGTGTGTATGTATGGTGAAATCAACATTTCCTGATAAAAATCTAATCATTCCAAGTGTATTTAAAGTTAAAGCCTATTTTGTCAACTCATCCGTTATGCTGATTTTTTAACAGTTACTATGGCAGGGGGAGATTAAGTTTCAGAAACTGCTTTCGTGACTTAAATCCCTACTAATTCAAGGTCAGGTTTCAAATTTAAAAAAAAAGGCACAGTTCCTCCTTTGCACCATTTTTTAAAAATACTGAATGAGTGAGATGCGGAGGTTAACTGCCCCAAAACGTAAGGCACAGTTCTGCAGCTTTAAATCCATTGCAGTCCTGTAAAAGATGCATCCTTTCCTGCAAGAGAAGTGAAACTTTAAAGCTCCAGCACAGTATGCTAGAATTCCATTTCTTCTCTCTGCAAAGGGTCACCTCATGATCTCATCTCATCTCTTTTGTCATGACTTAATTGCAAATGTAGTTGGTGCGGTTGGCTAATAATCCTGGTGAAGAACATGAACTGTAGCACGCTCTGTTCACGTCTTCCTTTGGTTTCTGTTTAGTCTTCTAGACAAGTGGAATACTGTGATGCAAGAGCTTCAAGCAGCCCTTAACAGAGTTTTCTACATGTGTACCCTAGAAGAGTGGATGGAGGAGAATGTCCATCCCAGCTTACACAAACTGCAGGAAGTAGTGGATGACCTAGACAAAGCAATACAAGCACAATCCTAGCTGCCCTCACAAACTGCCAGACGTCTTATCTGAGACCCTGGCTGGTACAAATTCATGAGTAACTGTATAGCCAAAGCTTAAACCACCCATGGAATAAACTGGATGCAACTACCCTGAAGTTGAGTTGGGCCATATCCACAGCAAGGAATTTGCATCAGCACAGCTAGAATGATGAAGTATGAAAATGTGGAGTTCTATCTTTACCTCCAACCAATGCCGAAACTCAGCCTCTGAAATCAGCTACTGCAATGTGCGTACTTGACCAGACTTACTCCAGTGTCTAACAATGAAAGCAAGAACGAGGCCAAGCTTGGCTGTGTTCTTAGTAGTGAGAGTATAGGGAAAGGAGAAAGTGCATCAAGACAGATCTTGAATTTTGAAAATCTCTCCCTTTTAGGTAAAAGTGACCTGAAAAAGTAATGTGGCAAATTCCAGTCACTCACCAGTATGAGCTGAATGCCCCCTCAAGATTCCGCATACTTCTGCCTTGTTGTAGGTCTTTATCTCCTTCCATTATGGCCATCTGATTCTTGCTCAGAGGCAGTGTTCCAGTACATATCCTACTGCAGCATCATGACAAAACTTCAGTCAATCCATGGCTCTGGATAAGTCCTGTTTGTGACATTCTTAGTTTCTAAAGTATAGAAAGGAACTTTAAAAAACAAAAAGCTTATATCCAGCTTTGAGGAGGTTCAGAACTGAAGGTCACAACTTGATCTTTTAAAAAAAAAAATTATTAAAATACAGGTCTTAACTGGCTTTTTAGGAGAACAGGAGAAAGATGTCCTTGAGGGCTGTGACATCACAGCATCGTGTATAACGGGGCATCAAAGCAGGAGTCAGCTGGCTACAGTGGACTTACAGGACTTGAAATGAGAGGTGGGAAACTAATTTTTGGTAATGTGCTGAACACTGCAGTCTGGTTATTTGAGGAAGTTTCTTAAAGCCTCTTAACGTAACAGAAGAGTACCCAAATCACTTCAGATACCCTTCAGTTGTTAGCATCATAACTATAAATCTGACTTCTGTTGCATCTACTTGCAAAGTTAGAAACTAGTCTGAAGTCAATAGAAAGACACCCATAGGCTTTCTGTGCTTGAGGTGAGGGCTCTTAATGGTTTATAGACAAGTTTGTGTTTCATAGCCTTGTAAACTGGTTAACAAGCATATTGTAACTACTGGGCACAAAATAAGTCAGTGAAAATCAGATACTCCAAGTGTGAATTTACAATAAACATACAAAATACCTTTTAAAATGTTTGCTTCATTCATTGCTTTCTTGAAACATCTAAATACAGAGTTTAAAGCATGAGCATGGGGCCAAGTTGTAACGTCTACTTTGAAATTAGCATATATCTGAACTACTGAGAAAGGCAGAGAGCTACAATAAATGAGGCGAGGCACTGTAGAATGGGATTCACAAAAGCTATCTCACTAGGCAGCAGCTCCTTGCCTAAGGTAGCCAGTAACCGGAGGGGGGCGTGCTAAGCCCATCCCTCTTGGAGACAGGTGCTTAAGTGCTGGCTGCAGGGACGTGCATCCCTCTACTTGGGATTCTCAGCTGTGAACCCTCTACATAGACACCTATGCTGCAAGAAGCTGGGCAGGAGGGAGGCCTTCCTTCAACTTTTAGCCCAGTGGTTAAGGTAATCACCTGGGATGTAGGAGAGCCCTGGTTCAAGTCCCCTCTGCCACCTGAGGTGAATGCTGTAACTAGTGAGCTATTCTGCTGTCTATTTCAATATCTCCTATGCAAGCTGTCCACTGTGGATAAATACTGCTATTTTCTACACTCCTACTCCAAATGTCCTTGCCTCAAAGAGGTTGGGCCTTTGGTTCACTGTATATGATATGCCTTGCTCTGGGCTTCTGGGGAATAAACAAGGATGGGTTAGCCTCAGGACATTTGGTTCCGTTCAGATAAGCCCTTTTGTAATTCTTTTCATCGGTAGATCTCAAAGCACTTTACAAAGGAGGTCAGCATCATTATCTCCATTTTAGAGGTGGGGAAACTGAACCACAGAAAGGTGAAGTAGCTTGTCCAAGGTCACCCAGCTGGCCAGTAGCCAGCTGGGAATAGAAATCAGGGCGCCTGAGTCCCAGTCCAGTGCTCTAATGAGAAGCAATGTTATTCATGATGGGAAATGGAAGGAATTTAAATAAAGGCCCAACTGTTTAAAATGTTACCATCCCACTATAGAATGCTTTAGAGATGTGAGTTCCCCCCTTACCTTTACAGATGTGCCTTAAAAATAAAGCCCAAATTAGACTTTAACACACTTCAGATTCATTTATCTTCATTGGTACATGCAGCTTCCCAACCCCAGCTGGCATCTGGGAGGGACTGGGACAGTGCTGCTGGAACTAGGGGTGCTCGTGCACCCCCTGGCTTGAAGTAGTAATAACAAACACCAAATACCTGGTTTCCACCATTAGCACCCCCACTATGAAAATTGTTCCAGCACCCCTGGACTGGGAGTCACCTTATAGGCTGAAGGAGCTTCACTAGCACCTAGACTGGCAGATGCCTGCTTTAATTCTCAAAACTTGTAGCCACACCGTCCCTTCCTGTTTACCAATAAGAGCAGGCCCTCTTCTTTCTGTCCTGCAGACAGCTCCTCCATTCTCAGTTATCTGACTAGCAGCATATGCCATTATCGTTTAATTCAGGGGCTCTCAACCTTTCCAGACTACTGTACCCCTTTCAGGAGTCTAATTTGTGTTGCATACTCCCAAGTTTCACCTCTCTTAAACGACTTGCTTACAAACTCAAACATAAAAATACAAAAGTGTCCCAGCACACGATTCCTGAAAAATTGATTATATTCTCCTTTTTATCATATAATTATAATATAAATCAATTGGAATATAAATATTGTACTTATTGGTGTATAGTATATAGAGAAGTATAAAGAAGCCATTGCCTCTATGACATTTTAGTTTGTACTGACTTTGCTAGTACTTTTTATGTAGACTGTTGTTAAATTAGGCAAATATCTAGATGAGTTGACGTACCCCCTGGAAGACCTCTGTGTACATCCAGGGGTACACGTATCTCTGGTTGAGAACCACTGGTTTAATTCACCCTTGAAGTCAGCAGTAAGACCATGACTTCTCCATCTCATGCCTGCTCACCCGCTGGACCCACAGGGAGAGGCAGAGGTTAGGATCTTAGTCCTGTCTTTCCCTTTGAGTTAAAGATAAGCATGTTCTGGCATGCTTTGCTGGACTGAAGCTAGCGTGCTCAAAATTTTGCAGAATCAAACTCTTAGTCAATCTCCCACTGAAACCACTTGTTGTTCTTTGAGTGTGTCCCCCTATGGATGCCGTACCATAGGATGTGCCACATGCCCATGCGCTTTTGACCATATTATGCAAAGCAGTGTCTGCGGGCCCATGCCTCCACAGAACAGCCTCTCATGCTTCCCAAGAGGGCATGTAAGAAGGCACAGACCCACTGCCATTCAGTTCCTTCTCAACTGCCTGCAACTTGAAGTGGAGAGATTGCATGTCCACTGTTCTCAGCTTTCTGCCTTTTCTTAACATAGCAATTTATTTAGTGTTTTTCTTTTATTTTGTTTAGTTATTTTATCTATTTAATTTTAGCACAGTTGTGTTTGGATGGTCATGCTCATGCAAGTTTCTGTAAGGTAAATAACCTCTCCTTGGCTTGCCCCACCAGCCCACCCACCCTGCCTGCCTCTATTCCCTAAAATTGGGAAGAAACCTCAAAACAGAAATTCAGGCACAGATAGGCAACTCCCTCATAGACTGCTGCTGTAACACTTACTGCCAAGAAAGTCAGCACCTAGCC
Source organism: Lepidochelys olivacea (assembly GCF_965140295.1). Taxonomy (NCBI): domain Eukaryota; kingdom Metazoa; phylum Chordata; order Testudines; family Cheloniidae; genus Lepidochelys; species Lepidochelys olivacea. The sequence goes on from NC_140424.1 coordinate 19,333,296, forward strand.
TGGCTTTATTCCTAGTGTGCCTTTCAGATCTCCTTCTGCTGACTCAAACCATCATCAACCCTAATACCAGTCTGTGAAATACTAATAGGTAACACGTATAAAGCAGTGGACTGTAATCCTAATTAAAAAGTTAAATTCCAGTAACTATAATATCAAACTGCTAAGACATTTCCTAAATAATCTATACCAAGTAATGCCACTTGAATACATTCCTTTTTCACCTTGGTTTAACTATTTGATTTGAACTTACCTACACTTATCCTTTATACTGACCATATCATGTCAATCTGGCTTAAAGCTAACATTTTTAATCTTACACCTCCTCCTTCGTGTTTAGTGCACCTCCCAGTTTGAATGCTGGGATATTCAAGGCTTGATGCTTTTGTGCATCTCCTAAACAAAAAAGGGTAGATTATGATACAAGCAATTTTATCATGTTGAAGTTAGTTTGGCCCAATACATTCACCTTTGTTTCCTTCTCACTAATGACAGTTTGGTATAGACACAATGAATGGAGTTTGAGCTCTAGATATAACTTTCTGATCAAGGCAGAGGTAACTTGTCCAAAATCTACTCTTAAAAAAAAAGCAAGAACCATGTATCAAAAAAATATATATTTCACCACATGGGAAAAAGATCTTAGAAAAGAGGAAAACAATCACAACATATTTGGGGGTAAGATTTGGTCACAAAGCACTGACATTTCTAGCTGTCCCATCCTTCTTAACAGAGAGTATCCAATGCTACAAAAGTCTTATCTAATGCATCAAAAACTTTTAAAATAGGGAACATTGATAGAGCTAGGCTGAAGCTTTATTTTAGCAGTTGGCACTTGAAGAAAAAAAAAACATGGTGGACTTGCCCTGCAGTAGCAGATTTTTAAAAAATAAATATGTAAAGCAGCCTGACTCGAGGCTCCCATGTCTACTACTGTTTTATTTGGAGACAATGCCCATCCCTAAAACAGCAGCATAGGAAATTAAAACATTTCAAAGCGATTGCGAGGCAAGTGCTATTATATTTTATTTAAAAAGAATCACCCCTCTTTGCCTAATCTAGGAGGAATAAGCCACATATGAAATGGACCAATTTTATATCTGAAATTCTGGACCGCCACTTTCAAATTTTTTTATTTCTGTTGGTTTCTAATTGTAAGTAACTTCTTCAGTCCTACTGTACTTTGCATCATCAAAGCTGCCAAGATAGTGGCTATCTTTTTGATTATTTACTATTTTAATATGTTTAAAAGCAATTTTTTTAAGGGATTAACTCTTTGAATTTAATGACAGGATTTAAATATCTGTACCACATTGGAGTTTTCCTTTAAACAAGAGTAATAGAATCTGACATTATAATATAAAGTCACTAATTCAGTCTTTCTAAGTCCAGATACACTGTACCTGCAATGAATATTTACAGCAACCAGAAGTTTAAATGTGTGACTATCACCTTGATAACTGTGGAATGCAATCAACCAGTTCAAACCAATTCGTAAGTACATAATTTTTCCTAGGTTAATTACGAGGAGCTGACAAAGTTCCAAAGCCAGCATTGTCAACACCTACAAACTATAAGGCAAAGTAACAGATAAAATAGTATTTGCTTTGGAGTCTATGCAAGCCACGTACGAACAAATCCATACTAAGGCTTCCAGCTGAAGAACAGTTTATGGGGATGCAGGAATTTAAAGCAATTCGGCATCATCAGGCACTCCAACTCAGATTTTTGCAGCTGTCAAGGCAGAGAAATTCTCACATAGGGAAGATACCAAGCCACCAAATCATGAGGGGACTTCTTAGATGCAGTGCAGCCTATACAGCTTCCAAGCATTCAGAGGGCTCAGCTTTTTTAATTTCATTATTACTGTTCATACTCGTCCTTGGGTTCGTCTGCATCACTGGCATCCGTTTCACTGCTCTGCGACAGATCTTGATGGTTCTCTACTTTGTTCAGTTCCAGAAACCCGGTAATGAGCTTGGCAACTGCTTCCACATCACTATGGAAAGGAATGAATTATGTCCAAATTAATGGAGGTGTGGGGCTGATGAGCCAGAGCAAACGCACTCAATGCTGAACACATATATATCTGAAGGCCCAGTCAATATGTGGAACAAGACTATGGTTAGTAACTCGAATAGGGCCTGTCCAGATTCATAAGCTGTGTGCAACTTTTCCAAACTGCCATTATAATCAGAAAAGTGACTAAAGTGGAACTTCATGAGTTCCATTCTCCCAATGACTTTCAGACAAGATGAGGTTTCCATTCACAAGTCAGAATATTTTCTAACAGCCCCTGCTTTACATTCCCTTGAAAGCTAAAGAACCTGTGGAATTCTTTCTGCTTTTTATCACTAGTAATAAAGATTCCTTAGTTAGTTAATAATTGTACTTATTATGCACGAGGCAGACGATAATCTGCCTCACTCTCTCATAGCTGCACTACTTCAGCATTGCTAACAGGAGAAAGAATGAGGTAAGCAAAAACACAGTTCTAACTTGAAGACACACAGGGAGCAGCACTTTTAGGGAGTATAAATGCACTTGAAGTTAAGTGGTCTACTTAGCTTTCAACACACTTCCTGCCACACAGAAGTATCTGATAAAGTTATTGCTACTAAGATATGATGCAAGATTTTAAGGTCTCCCATTAAGTCAATTACTCTTAAATGGTTTATCTAAAGCACTTAAACATTTTGTAAGGTTCATTTATCACTCTCAACCTATCTCAAGACACCACATGCTTCTGACAAGCAAAGCGATAGGGTGACCTGTACACGTGTTTCCTTCTGGAGAGAGAAAATAATAGCTATAGAAATAATATCATAGAAACAGCAAGATAGAAGCCTGTCTATTCTCTCCTTAAAATTCACCTCTGCTGTGAGGCCTACAAAACACTCAGCAATGGCTGTGACAGCTGCTTGTTACACTTACAAATCTCATTGCCAACTTGAGTTCTCTTTTTGAGTCTCAACTTTGAGTCTTTTTGTTGTATCTCGTTTATACTAAAACTGTGAGCAATTTGGAACAGGGACTGTCTTTTTATGATGTGTCTGTACAGTGCCCATCACAATGGGTCCTCAGTATAAATAACAGCAATAATCAAGGGGCCTCTTTTCCTTTTGATTGAACTACAAGTAATAAAAAAACTATTAGAGGCCTAGAATGTCTAATATTATAGATTTCATTACACAATTGCTCTTATTCTCAAATGCCTGAGACTCAAATCAGTCAGGGTTTGAAAAGCATAACCTGAATAATCCTAAAACTAGATTAAATAAAACTACCAACAGATCTTGGACAATTCTCCCAACAGCCTCCTATAATCCAGCCATTGGCCCTATAGTTAACACCTACTCCTCTTTCACACACACTCATAATCGAAAAGAATAGCTCATACCTTCTACAGCCCATCACTGCACTCTGGGTCAGGGGGTGGGAAAATCCAGTGACAAATCGAAGCACTACCAGGTAACCCTTCCCAAAGTAACGCACTTTCTCCTCTTCCACGTTCACATCTCGAATCTCATGCAGCGAAGCCGCCACTGTTAGCAAAAGCAGGGGAAGAACATCAATTACAGCCATTCCCAACATTGCCACTTCTGACTTATGTGACTGGGCTCCCTCTCCCTGCTTTAATAATAATGAGCCTCTGTGCAAGGCTTCAGTACTGCTGCCCTCCTCCCACTCCACTGGGTGTGCTCTACGCCGCAGTTCTGGGATCCCAAACACCATCAACTGTGGTGAGGGCAAACAAACCTGGATCTGGATGCAAAGCAGAATGCACCAACTGGTATAGTTTGCTCTAATGAACTGGTACAGCTGCCCAAATATTGACAATCATCCATTTATTACTTATGCTTTCCTGCTGTTTTTCCCTCTTTCATTAAAGACAGTTCAAACTGTTTTCTGTATCAGGTAGTTAACAGCTGTTAAATGTATTGAGACTGAGCAGGTGTTGTAAAATTCACCATTCAGATCAGTCACTTTCAGAGCATCTCCTGGCTTCTGGGTCTCCATGTTAATTAGCATTTGCTCTCTGTTTCTGGTACAAATGCCTACTCTTGAGAAAACATTCGCTTATTGTTCAGGACACAAAAAAGGGGAAGTTCATGAACATTAACACTCACTCCTTCCTTCCCCTTCCCCCAAAATCTGTTTGAAATTTCATCATAATATTTAAGGAGGTTCTAAATGCTTTGAAGCCACTAAAAGCTCCCAACTATTTAAACATATTAGGAAGCAGTTTGATTTAGTCAAGCAAGGAGAGCATATGTTTGGAAGTCAAGAACATCCTGGGTTCTAGTTCCAATATAGCCAAGGCTCACTGTGACCTCAAGCAAGTCACTTAACCTGGGTTTGACTACTGTCACTGCAGCTATGCAATTGAATCAGATGCAGAAAGCTCAGTGGAAACCAGATGCAACATTTAAACTGAGCCTTCCTGGATAAGTTCACATTTTTAAAAACGGACATTAGGATTTTGCATGGTGTGTTCTCAGAATAGTCTGAGGGATTTTGTTTTTTAATTGCTGTTCCCCAAGCCCAGCCATACCATTATCAACACTTCTTTTTGCTGTAGTGTGCACTACTTTAGCTCAATCTAGAATTAAACTCAGCCTGGTGGGGGAAGCTACTTGTATCAAGGGTTAAGAGACCATCTTGCAGAGTAACAAACCAACATGGGAGTGCACGATGCAACAGGAAAAAGAGTAGCCTGTTAGCTATAGCTACGACAGAGGCTGTGAGCAGGAATTCTCCAGTGATAATACTTCTATTCTAGTCATTCACTGATTTATACTATGCTCCTCACCACTGTACCCGAGTGTCTAGAGCTGTATAAAAGAAAAAAAATCAGTCACCATGTTTGTGAATATATTTATTTCTAATTCTCATCCTCCAGGTCCCTGACAGGCTGAAGCTCCCTTGGGATTCCTCCTTCCGACAAGCAACCCCAGATGCTCGTGTCACATAAACCTAAAAATGCTGCTTTCACTGCATATCCCACTCAAGGAAGAGATCCCCAAACAGCACTCATTTCTCTAGCATGGCAGCAAGAGAACTGATCCTGTCCCAGTTTCTCATTTTTATTTCTGATGTATAGTGTTACCAAAACCAAATTTTCAGATAACACGAAGGTCACCCACAACTTCTGTTGCTTCTGAGGTGCTGCTTTTCAACACTGTCATCATCCTAAAAAGAAAAGGAGTACTTGTGGCACCTTAGAGACTAACCAATTTATTTGAGCATAAGCTATAGCTCACGAAAGCTTATGCTCAAATAAATTGGTTAGTCTCTAAGGTGCCACAAGTACTCCTTTTCTTTTTGCGAATACAGACTAACACGGCTGCTACTCTGAAACCTGTCATCATCCTGGCACTCTCCCCAGTACCAGCTCCCATGTGTACATCACAAAGTGAATCAAGTTTCCCCTCTTCTTTGTGCTATCCAAGAGCAGCTTCTAGAGCTTCAGTGAAAGCAACTGCTCGATGCCGTGAAGTGACCAAAGCCTTTAAGAGCTGGGTTTGATTTCAGGAAATGCAGATTAATTAAATGGATTTTCTGTCTTGCATTTTCTAAGCAGGGATGGACAGTAAACAGTACCCAGAAACAGAGATCCGGTAATGATATACCATCTGTAGCTGTGCGTGCACACGCACAATAAATATGCAAAAAGAAAAGGAGTACTTGTGGCACCTTAGAGACTACAACTCACTTCAGCTTATGCTCAAATAAATTGGTTAGTCTCTAAGGTGCCACAAGTACTCCTTTTCTTTTTGTGGATACAGACTAACACGGCTGCTACTCTGAACCCTAACAATAAATATGGTATCTTAAAATGGAAAGAAATATAACTCTACATTTCTACACCATTTTTTACCCAAGGATCTCCAGTTGCTTTACATACATGCATGGAGCCCCAAAACACTGCTGTAAGATACATATGCTATCCTTCTGACAAGGAGACACAGGGTTTAGGAGATCTAACCGAGGCTGCACAGTGAATTAGTGCCAAATTAGGATTAGAACCTAGAAGTCTCAACTCCCCTGCTCCAACAACTAGATTTCAGTATCTCTCACCATCAATATTTGCAAAGCACACTGCAGATTTCAGTACATTAAAACTGAGTAAAATACAGCCACAAATGCCAATATGCCCAGGAAAGCCCTATAGTAGTGTAAAAAAAAAAAATCTGTGCGCTCTGGCTATACTGTATAAGAGACCTTTAGCAATGTGGTATGCCCATTTGCATTTTAATACCCAGAATGCTTTTGCAGCTTAGCATGATGGTGGCATCTGCTCTCTGGAAACCAAAGAGCTAGGAATGGATGGAAATGGTTGACTGAGTGCAGAACTCTAGAATAGTTTATAAAAAGATCTGCACATAATTCCTCCTTCTCTGCCCAACTCTCACACTTTACTCCTGGGGGAATTCTATGCTACTGCATGCACGCATAATTAATTAGCCACACATATTTTTAATTTTTTTGCGCAGAAAAAAGCTTCTGCCGAAATGTTGCTACGGTTTCCCCTTTTGCCCACTAGAGAATGCTGTGGCGCAAGAACAGCAGCAGCTCCCAACAGAAAATATCGTCTGCAGTTCCATCTTTTGCCTACCAGAGGGCACTGTGGAGATACAAAAAAAAAACAGCAGCTCCTGGCCAGCGAGGGAAGAGAAAGAGCCTGCCTTTGTCAGGCCAGCTCAGAAGACAGGGGTTATGGGGAAACAGACAGCGTGGGGTGCTGGGGGGGGTCAGACAGGGGCTCATAAGGGCTAGTGGGGGAGGACAGACCGGGGCAGGGGCTGAATGGGAGTGGAGGCACAGGGCCACAGGGGAGAGGGAGATGCAGGGCCACATGGTGATGGGGGTCGGGCTACAGAGCTACATAGGGACAGAGGGTGGCTGAGTGGGGGCACAGAGACACATGGGGACAGGGGAAGGAGGTACAGGGACACATAGGGACAGGGGGTGGCTGAGTGAGGGCACAGAGACACATAGGGATGGGGGGTGCAGGGCCACATGGGGATGGGGGAGGAGTAGGTTTCTGAGTGGGGGTGGAGGGACACATGGGAGTGCAGGAACAGATGGGGACACGGGCAGATGTGCCTGACTGAATGGGAGAGGCTAGGGGTCAGCCAGGGTCTACATAGGGGAAGCTCCCTAACAATCCCTTCCTGCATCCCAAAAACACCTGTTCCATACTTTTCCCACCCATACCCAACAACCCTCCAAGTTCACAGCCAGGCTCCTTCCCAGCAATTTACTTCCCTCTCCCTCAGCTCCTCAGTTACCCCTGACTCCCCCAAGCCTTTGCACTGCTTCTGAGGGGTGTGGGAAATACAGTTCTGTATTGTAGTTTAAATGAATTTTTACTCAGAGTTCTGTATTAATATGCCTAGTAAGGAATCTATTTGTCAAAAAACATTTCCTGAATCTTTTTTGTTGTCTGTAGTGTTACAGACATGCTTGCTGACAGGTATTTTGAAATAAATGATCAAAAATAATTGAAACTGCTGTGATTATATTGTGTTATTTTGACAAATAAAATACACAGAGTTTTAAAATATTGTGCACAGAATTTTTAATTTTTTGGTGCAGAATTCCCCCAGGAGTAACACTTGGTACCTACAGAAACACCTACTTTCTTACCTTGTTCGTGGCCTGCTCTTGAGAGGGTCAATATTTTTTTGTAAAGGTTGAATGTTTTAAGGAAGACCTTTCCCTTGTCCTTGTCAAATACAGCTTCCTGTAAAATAGCAACACAGCATCAATTGTATCCTTTTCTTTTAAGTTGGAAGGTGGCATTTACAACCTCCAAAAAATAAACAGCCCAACACTCACCTGTAGAGTTAGTTTCTGTTATCACAGCAATATGAACTTAATAGTTTTACTTTTACTCACTCCTGTCCCATTACTGGATTATGAAGTCAACATTTTATTCTTGGCTTCCCCTCAAACCAGACTTGTCTGAATCTCACACCCTCTTTCCAGGATAGGGTTTAAGTGGTTTTATTCTCCTTTAACTGTAAACTGTCCCTGACCTTAAGACAAGATGTCACACCTTACAGAAACTGAAACTTGCTCTTTAAGTGTGTGTGTGTTGTTGTCCCACAACCCCCAGGCTACTGTGAACATAAAATCTACCTACACCTTTCAATAATAACAGTGACATTACCAACTGGGCAAATTTTTGGACTTACATGATATGGTGATGTTTACATTAAAAAGAAAACATCCCAAGGATTAGATGGCTCCAGGGACCGGTAATGGAACAGGGCATCTTTCGCATCTGGGTCATTTATTCAAGTACAGCATGGGTTAGTACAATGACAATCTTCCAACTGCTTGTGAAATGAGTTGGTAACATCAGTCCAGTTTCTGATGGACAGTTGTCAACATCATAAAAAAAAAAATCACAAATAGCACTCTCCTGAGAGTGGGGAAATATTGAGTGGGACTGGAGGTAGATCTGTCCTATAGTGACATGGGGGGCCTACCAACTAGCACGGACAGCATGTGCAGGAAGCTTACACTAGTAACTTCATGTGCTACTCCTGTTCTCTTAGATGAAAATCACATGTTGCAAATATTTCAGCTTATAATTGCAAAAATATTCTACACAAAACATTAAAAATACGACAGATATGTTTGGCTAAGTGTTGTCTTTAAACACCAGTTCATCTTTAACAATGTTTCCTGTATTATCAGTATAAAGATTACCCTCACAGTTAACATTTATTATAAGTTACCAATATGGCTACATTTCTCAACAGTGTCTGACAGTGTAACTTGTTTACTTGGATTACACAATATTAGTGATTATCTGGTTGCTGAAATCGACAGCCGACAAATACTTGAAGTCAGCACAACCCACTTCCTGTCTTCTGAGTTCACAGCATGTGTCTTACCTCCCACTCCTCCAGATTCTGTGCAGCCACAAAGAGACACCCAGCTATATAGAAGAGTTTCCATCCCAAGCTGTCTGATCAATACAAGATACACAGTATTAAATACATTGTTTGAATAGCAAGCAAAAGATAGTAATAAAGATGACACACCCACTCTGGGAGCAAATAAGAAAGAAATGCGCCTTTCATGACAGATGTTTTCTTCTTCAACAGTAAGATACAGTATTTTAATAGTGTATTTCCAGGATCAAAAAAAGCAGAAGTTATTCCATTGTAGAAAGTTTTTTGTTGTTGTTTTAAAAACACTGGAATCAGTGCTATACAGAATGAACAACATATTTGTTGCTGGCAGGATTGTACATAGTTCTGTTGTGGATATGATTTTTTTTCCTGAGAACTTGAGATATTGAAATACTTTAACAAGGGGCTCCCATAAACACGTTCCTCCTTAGCCTGTGATAACCCATATGATAAATCCCCTTTGTACTGCAGAGAACAGGGGTGAGAGACTGGGGATATTAATTTATTGAAACAAACATGTTTCTTCAGACCAACAAGGGAAGCAGTCAGCACATCTTGGCAAACACATATATAAAATGTCACATGCTGGAAATGTTTACACAGTGCAATCTGTCTTAAGTGACTGCTCTAGGAACTAACAATCAATTGCTTGACAAAGGTCTTTTACTAAAGATGGAGCAGAACTGGGCTCAGTACGTTTGGGGAGACTCCAGCGCAGTCTCTTAAGAAAGGATATTGTCTTTTACAGGTGGCGCCTCATATAGGTTTCACTGAATTTTGTCCTGGAAAAATATACTGACTATATTGTTAGTATAATGCACTGTTCCAGTTGTGTCATTTGAAACAAAGATGGAGGCTTATAGGATGCTCTTCAGCTTGTTTATTTATGATGGGAGCGGGGAGCATTTGGTGCAATCTGATCCATTCCCAAAAGAACAGATAAAAATAAAGAGCAAATTTTTGATGAGCCCCAAGGATTAGTTCTCTCTGGCAGGAGTGACTTAATAGCATCCAGAGAGAAGTACTTCCATCAGAGGCATGGTACACTCTTCAGTTTGCTGGCAGAACTTTAACAATATCTACCCTCCCTGTGGAGTTAAAAGTACCTACTAGCTAAGGTTTGTAAAATGTATTGAAACATAAAGCATTACAGAGTGCTAAGTATCATTGTTATAAATACTCTGGGGATGTGGGAAAGCAAGGCTGGAACGGAGCTGCGGAAATAACTAAAGAGGGAGAAAAATAGAAGATCATGGGGTAAGTCTGGGGAAGGATGCTGCCAAGTTTTAAGATTTGTACCAGCTCCAAGAGTTTATGGTAGGCACTTTATAAGTTAAAAAAAAAAAGTACAAGATATTAAGGGGGGGGATCAGGTGGAAGCTAGGGGAGAAAATCATCATATGAAAGAAAATTCCAACAGGAAAGAATAAAACTCTCCATAAAGTAACCGGACATTACCTTCACTGTAATAAGCAGCAGCCAGACCTATGGAAGATATTCCTGGAAAGAGAGGGGACAGGTATGATTTAAACATGTAACTCGAGATATCTAATAATTCCTTTATTTAATTCACACATATACACGCACCTAAGTTATATCCATTAATTCTCATGGAAAGAAGAGCTAGCTTTGATTGCAGCTTTGTTGTCCCTTTTGATTGTTACTCTCTCTCAATGCAGAGAGCAAATAAAGCATTTTGTATTAAATAAAATATAATTCTCTCTCTTTCATGTAATTATATCATATTTTTAAAATGGGGAAACTGAGGTACAGATAGGAAAAAGTGGCTTGCCTAAGGTCAGACAGCAAGACAGTGACCGAATCAGGAACAGAACCAGAAGCTCCAACTCCCAGCAAGTCTAACCATTAAATCTCGCTTCCCCTGCAAGGATAGCACTACTTTGAGTACTGAGGACATGAATATTAAAAAGTCTATTCTTAGCTGCAAGATAGCCTACCGTGCTCTGTGGGACCAACAGAAACCTGTGCATGCACTGTTGGCGTACACCTGTGTCATAAAGGTTGCCAAATGCTGTCACATATCCAAGAAACAATTGTTGGACAATACCTCATGCATTGGAATGCCTTGCTTTAATTATAATGTGGACCCAGGCTGCCAGTTTGACAAAATTTGTTTACAGTATTAAAAGACAGTATGGTCTAGTTGACTGGGAAATAGGATTGGGAACCAGGATCTCCTGAGTTCAACTACCAACTCTTAGTGTAGTCTTGGGCAAACAACTTACCCACTCTTTGATTCTGTTTCCCCATGTGTAAAACAGAGATAGAAGCACCATACCTAACTTGCAGGAAGCGCTGTGAGGCTTCATACTTTACGTCTACACAGTGCCCTTAAGACAAGAAATGCTATATAAATGCCAGAGGTGAAATTCTGGGCCCATTTAAGTGAATGGGAGTTTTGCTGCTGACTTCTGTGATCCCAAGATTTCTCCCCAAGGGTTTATTAATAGTCAGCTGTGTCTTCATGCTATCCATAAGTGTCAGTGGCTATCCATAAGTGTTAGTGGAGACTAAAGTTGAGGTGATTTCACCTTCCCAAATAATACTTCCCAGAAATCTTAAAAGTCATCTTAATAGGGTTTCTCTCAGGAAACATTTGTAACCCGCTTTCCTTAAAGCATGCATTTAAATGGATTTAGTCCTATACATACTATTTGTGGCTGGCATAAAAATACAAGCCTGGGAAAAGCAGGTCCACGTTGCTCATTCATCTCTTCCTGTATGGGGAAGAATCATCAGTGTCTTACCAACAAAGAGAGACCAAGATCTGATGCCAGGTGATCTCTTCAAATGAAGAATGGAACTTGTGCGGTTTTCAAGCAACATGTACATCTTCAGGAGAAATTCCCTGCAGCCTAGTAACACTCATGAAACCTAGCTGGACAATGAAAAGGAGTAAGAACTTACAAGTTATTGCTTTACCCTTTGTCCTTCCTTTCTATGCCCCAATATTTGTAAACAACCTTCAGTCATGTCCAGCTAGATTGTAATCTATCCAGGGCAAGGATATGGTGTTCTACTTACATGTAAAATACCATGCACATTTATGACACTGTACAGTAATCACCATGGAGACTTGCAAAACAAGATTAACAAAGATTTGAACCCTGTAAGAAATGTCTCATTCTTTCTTTAAGGTTCCCTTCATTCCTAGCATAAGCAATATCCTTTGAAGAGTTTCCAAAACTGGCTGTCAAAATAAAATTAGCATTGTATTAACTAGCAATTGTGAACTCAGGAGAAAAGAAAAGCAATAGAAAGAGAGTGGTAAGTTCTTGTACAAAGCATTTCTTCAGTTAACAGGAAAGGGCAACAATAATGGTCAGCCTGTCAGCCAAAGCAGGACTAGGCAGCACACCACAACACAGGATACAGGATTTCACGACTCAGTCCCTCACTCCAGGGTTGCGAGCGCTGCAGGATCAGCCCAAACAGGAAGAAGCACTTCACAAGGCACTGAGCTATACCTACAGCAAACTCAGGAATATAACTGAGTGGTATTGTAGACAGCCATATGCAGCCCTCCTCAACCAGAGAATAGGATCAACACACATTAAGAAAGATGGTGGGAATTAGAAGAGAGGCACTAATTATAAACATTAAGACTAGACAAATCATTTTCATCAAATAATCATGGCAAGAAATTATTTTAATCTTTGAGCAATTGTGACTTCCAACAAACACTCTGTTCTACCTATGGTGACTTCAGCATATAAAAGGATTTATATTAGGGCTCCAGCAGGACATGTGTGAGGGTGGACTGATTTGGTCAGGATGGATTACCACCACTGAGGAGGAGACAACAATGGGGATAGCTTTCCAGAAGGTTTAAAACTTCTCTTCTAGTGGAGAACTAGTTGCGGGGGGAGAGGGACTGGGAGAAACGACAATACGTTTTCAAACTGTTTTCCTCATTATGGTGATGACTACGCAGCCACAACCCACGGAACAGGGGATGAGATCACATTATTTTTATGAAATACCGTGTATGCCACAACATTTTTAGTAGGTCCAGCAGAGCAGGCTGTGGATGGTATACCAGCATTAACTGTGAATTTCCTCTATTTGTTTGGTTTGTGTCACAACCTTGGTATTACTTAAATGTAAGAGAGGGGAGAAGTGTTGTGCAGCCTTCCCCAAGAGTGTCATCTAGAAGACAGATGATCCTACCTACTGCACACATTACCTTTACTCACATTACCAGAGAATAGTTATCAGTGGTTCACGGTCATGCTGGAAGGGCATAACGAGTGGGTTCCCGCAGAGATCGGTTCTGGGTCTGGTTCTGTTCAATATCTTCATCAATGATTTAGATAATGGCATAGAGAGTACACTTACAAAGTTTGCAGACAATACCAAGCTGGAAGGGGTTGCAAGTGCTTTGGAGGATAGGATTAAAATTCAAAATGATCTGGACAAACTGGAGAAAAGGTCTGAAGTAAATAGAATGAAATTCAATATGGACAAATGCAAAGTACTCCACTTAGGAAGGAACAGTCAGTTGCACACATACAAAATGGGAAATGACTGCTTAGGAAGGAGTACTGTGGAAAGGGATCTGGGGATCATAGTAGATCACAAGCTAAATATGAGTCAACAGTGTAACAATGTTACAAAAAAGGCAAACATCATTCTGGGATGCATTAGCAGGAGTATTGTAAGCAAGACATGAGAAGTCATTCTTCTACTCTACTCCACGCTGATTAGACCTCAACTGGAGTATTGTGTCCAGTTCTGGGCGCCACATTTCAGGAAAGATGTGGTCAAATTGGAGAAAGTCCAGAGAAGAGCAACAAAAATGATTACAGGTCTAGAAAACATGACCTATGAGGGAAGATTGAAAAAATTGGGTTTGTTTAGTCTGGAGAAGAGACGACTGAGAGGGGACATGATAACAGTTTTCAAGTACATAAAAGGTTGTTACAAGGAGGAGGGAGAAAAAATTTTCTTCTTAACCTCTGATGATAGGACAAGAAGCAATGGGCTTAAACTGCAGCAAGGGAGGTTTAGGTTGTACATTAGGAAAAACTTCCTAACTGTCAGAGTGGTCAAGCACTGAAATAAATTGTCAAGGGAGGTTGTGGAATCTCCATCATTGGGGATTTTTAAGAGCAGGTTGGACAAACACCTGTCAGGGATGGTCTAGAGAATACTTAGTGCTGCCTTGAGTGCAGGGGACTGGACTAGATGACCACTCAAGGTCCCTTCCAGTCCTATGATTCTATGATTATTTGGAGAAACAGACTAAAGCCTCAAGGCAATTGCAAGCAAATCTAGTACTATATAAATCACCACTTTTCTTACTTTAAGTAGCCTTAAAGACTTACTGCATTTTCACCCTCTCTCAGATGAAGGAGCTCTAGCTGTCACTGCAAAGCTGACACGGCATGACATAATGCAGTACCACGTGGAGGCAGTGCATCTAATGGTTAAAGCCAGAGGCTGTCAGGACTCCTGGGTTGTATTTCTGGCTCCGCCATTCAGCCACTGAGAGAGTTTTGGCAAGCCACTTAACCTTTCCGTTTATCCAGCTCTAAAATAATACTGACCTTCCCCATAAGTGTGTTATGAGGCTTTTTATTGGTATAGTGCTTTGGGATCATTGGCTTGAAAAGCATTATATGGTTCTTTTATCCTGGGAGATCCTGAGCACTTACAATTCTTATTGAGTTCAGTGGAGTTGTGGCTGCACAGCACCTCTCAGAATCAGACCTTATAGGTATCATTATTACATTATTGAACTAACAATTCCTATGTCTGCAATATCAGTTAGCAGAAATTTGACTTTCAGTGGATGTTATCTACCTACACTACAGGATTCTACATCCCTTACAACACACTCAACAGTATTTTGAATCGACATTAGGAAGCAAACAGAGCCAAACAGGCTCATGCACATCCAGGTTCTGAGAAGACAGAAATGGCCATATCTTGATTCCTTACTCATCCTGTTGTTCTGGGATATTGCATGAAGCATGCACACACTTTTACTGTTGGGCACTTTAGACACAAAGTTTAGTTTAAAAAAATTATAAAACCGAAACAGAAATATATTAATGATTTTTAAAAAATTAAAATGAAAACATTTTCTGGGCATGATGCTAATACTTCCTCGCAGCAGGTGCATCGGAACCTAACAGTGAAACAGCCAAAGCTAAGTCAGCATCCTGCATTAAGATCTGCTAACACAGAATCATTCATCCCTTTTTAGAGTAACAGCCGTGTTAGTCTGTATTTGCAAAAAGAAAAGGAGGACTTGTGGCACCTTAGAGACTAACCAATTTATTTGAGCATAAGCTTTCGTGAGCATCCGATGAAGTGAGCTGTAGCTCACGAAAGCTTACGCTCAAATAAATTGGTTAGTCTCTAAGTTCTAACTCCTGTTCTTCATCCCTTTTTACCTCTCTGCTCTGGATCGGTCTCCCTCCAATCAAATCTGACCCCAGACTTTCTAACATCTCCTGGCAAATGTCCAGCTGTCAACTGAAACGCAACATGATCCAAAGCAAGCTCTTCTTCTTTCCCTGCTGATACTAGGTGGGAAATATTTCTGGTCTAGAACTGCAGAGCATTCACTGTTTTGTGCTTGCTCTACAATTCGAACAGAGGAAAACAGCGGGGGTGCCTCATGATTCCTTTCCCCGTCCTAGTACCCCGGACATACTGCGGCTCTTGTCGTTTTATCAACCATCAGTTGGTTATTAATACCTGCTCCTCGCCCCAGCCTCGTCGTTTCCGCAACAAGAATAAAAGGGAAGATGTGCTTGGACTGAGCTCCCCTCTGATGCATTAATCAGACACTGGAGTTTCCCCACCACCTCACCTCCCATGTAGCCACATCCCTCCCCATGCCCCCACAGTCCCAGCAACCCGCCCCAAACCTTGGCACCCCAACCGCATGCAGCCTGCTCCTCCCGCAACACCAGCCCCCCACACTGTCCTAGCCCCCCACATCCCAGCCCCGCACGCCATGCAGCCCGCCTCACTCCCCTCCCCCCGCACGCTGGGAGGGGAAGCAGCACCGCCACTGACCGGCTCCTTCCCGCAGCAGCGCAGCCCCACACAGACGCGCATCGAACGGGACTCGCCGCTCACTTTACTTCCCGAATCCGGCCGGGAGGCGCCACACCATAGAGTCGTGGGACCCGAGCGCCCTCGGCGATCAAAGCGGAGATTGAACACCGCGCGCTAGAGTGTCGATACGCAAAACGCGCCGTAACTTTGGCGGCCATTTTTGCTTCGGGCAAGAAAAATTCCCCCCCCCGGCGAAAAAAATACCCATTAACTTCTGTGTATGTGCTTGGTGCCTAAATCCAAGATGGCGACCAACTTTAAATCCTTTCCGCCCAAATCCAAAATGGCGTGTTAAATTAAGTTATTACAGCTGCCCAAATCCAAGATGGCAACTTACGTTAACTCCTTCCCGCCCAAATTCAAGATGGCCTGTTAAGTAAAGGTCTTACAGCTACCCAAGTCCAAGATGGTGACTGAGGCACTCTTGCACTGAAGGCCTTAGGTAAACACTGTAGAGCCAGGGAGACTCCTGGAGGGAGGAGGACGGTTTTGTTAAGTGAGGTCAGTCTGCAGGACTTAGAGTCCTTGAAGTTCAGGCAGTGGACCGTGACCTCCCCTGCTGTGGTTGGAGGCAGTGAGAAGGGTGCTGGTGAGTGCATCCTCATAGGAGATGGTAGAGCAAGAATTTCAGAGCTTGCATGGGAAGCTGGGGCCTAAACAGCTAGTTCTATTGTTTGTGCTCTGGGCAGCCCTGTTCAGTCAGAGTATGCATACCACAGCTGTCACTGTAGCATAGCATCTGGCCACATGCTGGCCCTGGTTCATGCATTATACAGCTACCAAGGAGACTAGGAGACCCCACGGTGTCACTGATGATGACCACATAATAGCTTACACTTATAGCACCTGCCATCCCAAAGTGCCTTATGTGCATTAACTGAGCTTCACGACCCTATGGAGGTGGGTATGTTATCTCTATTTAAGAGATGAGGAAAACCAAGCCCTGGGAGGTCACAGAGCTGGAGATAGAACCTCTGAATCCTGATTTTTGGTTCCTTATTCTAACCACTAGAAAACACTGCTTTTCTATGTTTGCTGTTAATATACATGTGTCCATATATGAACAGCTACTTGTGCATGAATTTGGAGATCAATATCAACACTTCTTTGGCTCAAAGGTTTGTATTCACGCAACCATACTTTCTGTTAGCCCAGTAAAAGAAATTAGGCTACTATACCTTGTGAATTTTTATTAGAAACAGTACATTTTGTTTTTCACTTTTAAGCTAGTGCTAAATTGTAACAGTGTTGCCACTTCTGATCATTTTATCAAATGTCTTGCAATATATGATGTTTTTCTTAAACCCTCAGCTCCTGGAGTCATGATATTAAGTGGTGATCTCATCTTATGTATTTTTATAAGTATGTTTTTAGTCCTCTTTGTTATGCAGAAAAGCTTAAAAATGCAAACCCTAAGGCTCAAAAAACCAGAAGGCAAATAAGAAGAACCCCAACATTATTATTTTTGTACATCTCATGATTTTAAAGCCAATCTCATGGCTTTTGCGGGGAATGACTCATGATTTTTGAATGCTTGGGGTTGTTAATTCTCTAGTATTTTTAAAATCAGTTTAACTATTAATAAAATGATTAGGGGTTTGGAACGGGTCCCATATGAGGAGAGATTAAAGAGACTAGGACTTTTCAGCTTGGAAAAGAGGAGACTAAGGGGGATATGATAGGGCTATATAAAATCATGAGTGGTGTGGAGAAAGTGAATAAGGAAAAGTTATTTACTTGTTCCCATAATATAAGAACTAGGGGCCACCAAATGAAATTAATGGGCAGCAGGTTTAAAACAAATAAAAGGAAGTTCTTCTTCACACACTGCACAGTCAACCTGTGGAACTCCTTGCCTGAGGACGTTGTGAAGGCTTGGACTATAAAAGGATTTAAAAGAGATCTAGATAAATTCATGGAGGTTAAGTCCATTAATGGCTATTAGCCAGGATGGGTAAGGAATGGTGTCCGTAGCCTCTGTTTGTCAGAGGGTGGAGATGGATGGCAGTAAAGAGATCACTTGAGCATTACCTGTTAGGTTCACCCCTTCTGGGGTACCAGGTATTGGCCACTGTCGATAGAGAGGATACTGGGGTGGATGGACCTTTGGTCTGACCCAGTATAGCCATTCTTATGTTCTTAATAAAATGTGCTTTGACAAATACTGACTTCTCAGACATTCCTCAATCCTTTATCTCTCTTTACTCTTCCTGTCTATTGCTTAAAATCTGATTTAAAATTTTTGTTTTTTGTTTAGGAAAAAAATATTACATGCTATAATTTCGGATAAAATAATAAATTAATGCAAACAAGATCTTAAATAGCAGCTACTAAAGCTAGACATTTTTTAAATCAGCAGGTTTGGATAACTTCCATGCAAGAGTTTTAAAAGAGCTAGCTGAGGCCATTAATGTTGATTTTCAATAAGTCTTGGAACACTGGGGAAATTCTAGAATATTGGAAGAAAGCTAATATTGTGCTAATTTTTAAAAAGGGTAAACAGGATGATCTGGGTAATTATAGGCGTATATCACTCTGACATCAGTCCCAGGCAACAGAATGAAGCAGCTGATATGGGATTAATTATATTACTATAATTAATTCCAATCAGCATGTGTTTATGGAAAATAGATCCTATTAAACTAACTTGATATCTTTAATGAAATGTATAAGTTTGGTTGATAAAGGTAATAGTGTTGATATAATATATGTAGGCTTCTGTAAGGCGTTTGACTTGATACCATATGATGTTTTGATTAATGTGTGCCATGTTAATTTTGTATCGTTCTAGTTTCTTTAAACGGATTAAATGCTGATTAGCTGATAGATCTCAAAATGTAATTTTAAACAGAGAATCATCATCAAACAGGTGTGTGTCCAGTGGGGTCCTGCATGGACTGGTTCTTGGTTTTACACTATTTAACATTTTTATTAATTACCTGGAAGAAAACACAAAATCATCACTGGTAAAGTTTGCAGGTGACACAAATTCGGGGAGTGGTAAATAATGAAGATGGTAGGTCACTGATACAGAGTGCCTGGTAAACTGGGCACAAGCAAATAATATGCTTTTTAATATGGCTATCTAGGAACAAAGAATGTAGACCAGACTTCTATGGTGGAGAACTCTATCCTGGGAAGCAATGAATGAAAAAGATTTGGTGGTTCAAGAAGGATGCTGATAAATTGGAAAGGGGAAAAAGCCACAAGAATGATTAAAGGATTAGAAAACATGCTTTATAGTAACAACAAGGAGTCCGGTGGCACCTTAAAGACTAACGGATTTGTAAGTCTTTAAGGTGCTACCGGACTCCTTGTTGTTTTTGTGGATACAGACTAACACAGCTACCCCCGATGCTTTATCGTGATAAACATGAGAAGCTCAATCTATTTAGAATAACAAAGAGAAGGTTAAGGGGTGACTTGATTACAGTCTATTGGTACCTACAGAAGTAACACAAATATGATAATGGACTTTTCAGTCTAACAGAGAAAGGTATAACGTGATCCAGTGACTAGAAGTTGAAGCTAGACGAATTCAGACTGGAAAAATGCTGTAAATTTTTGACATTGAGAATAATTAACCATTGGAACAACTTACGAAGGGTTGTGGTGGATTCTCCATCACTGACAATTTTTAAATTAAGATTGGATGTTTTTCTAGAAGACCTGCTCTACAAATTATTTTGGGAAAGTTCTATGGCCCATGCATGTTATATAGGAGGTTAGACTAGATCATCACAATAGTCTCTTCTGGCCTTGGAATCTATGAATCTTCACAGTACAATAATATTCACTTTTGGAAGGGGAATAGACTAAATAGAAAATCATTAATTGATAGTCTATAAATCATGATCCTACTGTGAAATAAGGAAAAAAGTCTCCCTCTACCTACTCTGCTAGGTTTAATGAGACTGTGTTAGAATTAATTCTACTAATAAAACCAATGCCACACTGTAAAACTTGTTATCCCCATTCATTTATAATCAAGAAAATGCACATGCATAAGTCCTGTTCCTGCACTCCTTACTCAGCAAAATTTGCATTAAGAAGTGCAGGATTGGACCCAGTAAAATTCTCTTCCATGTCCACAACTTAGTGTTCTATCTTCCTGCCTGCATACAGAATGCTGCAATGTTTGTTCTACATTTTCATATAACAGATATACTTTCAAGGGCTAGAGTGCCTTGAAGATTTCTTGTTGGCTCAATATCATACTCCATGATAGGTTCTATTCTTCAGTTCTTGAACCAACTGACAGTTGTGAGGGGTGAAAGCGTAAATTTGCCCTTTTTACAATTTTCAAAGCATTCTTGCCTGTGGGGAAAGCTGCGACTGACAACTCTGGCTCAGAGTGCTGGTTTGGTATGGGCTGCTTTTAACAAGCTTTCTCACGTGTGATTCCAGCTGCACATGGGTGAATGGGAAGCTGTAGAGTCCAGGGGTGACTGGGAAGTGGGGAGCAGGAGAGGAAATTAGGTATGGAGGAGTTGGGAGATTGTGGGTAGGCTGGGCAAAGCTATACAAGCAGTGTGGGGTAGCCCAATGCCTCTGCATGAAGGCACTGGCACTTAAAGGGTCCACTCAGTACTGCAGCTTCTACTTCTTCCACAGCAAGGTAGCAGCACTGAAAGGAGCACTTGCCACTTGATGTGATGATGGTTTAGCACAAATACCTTCTGCCTTCATGGTGCTACAGACTGGTGCTCCAGAGAGCTGAGGCAGTAGTGACCAGGAGTGTCAAACCTTTATGGGTCAAGATATTGATGCATGAAGGTTCTGCAGCCTAAGTGTGCCAGGAAGTCGAGGCAGGAGTGCCAGGAGATCGCTTCAAGTGCTAATGCCTCAGCACAGAGACACAGGATTTCTCCATCAGGCACCCATGCCTTGCACATCCCTGCTAAATTCTAACCCTCCTGCCCCTTCTAAATCCTCCTGCCCCTAATTATAGTAATATAATCCTTTAATCATCCTGACTCAACCTATATGATCCATTCACTCTGCCTGTCCTCCACATCTCTGCTGGCTTTTTTAGAGTCCGCTCTCTCCCTCATATGCTACACCCTCCTCCTATAGTCTCTGCTCACCCTTACTGCCCCCCGCAATTCCATCTAGGTGCGTGTGCAGAGTCAAAAGCAAAAATAGCTGACGGTTCTTAGCAGTTTAATCAGCTGATCTTGGGGAAATCTATGTATGTGTTCCTGGAGTAGAGGAATAATTGTGTAATTATAAAATGTCAAAAGTAGCCTGTTTCCAAGATGTTATTAGAATGTGCTTGTGTGAAGCTTGCCGTTTTTATGAGGATTGTGGCTGTTTTACTGTAGGAATCCAAAGGCCTATGAGGGAAACAGAAAAATTTCAAAAATGGGAGTATTCTTTAATATTTCCTCTTCAAAAGTTAATAAATATTTAATTTAAAAATATATAATTTAATTTGATAATGGAAGAATAATTGTGCCAATTTTAGAGATTATAATCTAAGGGCCAGTAAACCCTTTCACAACCTGAAACTATCGTGAGGAGTGCCATCCTCTAATAATCCTTTGTCTTGAGATGTTTAGAGACTTACTTCTAACTTCAAACACTGTTCACAGCTGCAGACCGAGTGTGATATCAGTAGGGAAAAAAATGACATTAAGAGTAAAATAGAACGACAGCATTTGTGATCGAGATGGCAGAAACACAGGAAATGCCGACTGTCACAGCTATGAAAGGAACACCTCAAACTGAGCTGTGTGCCAGTTCCGCAATATGAGTACAGTAACATTCACTTAACATTTTCAAAAGTGGCCACTGATTTTGGATGCCTCAGCTTCAGGACTCCCAATGTGAGACATCCTGGCTTGATTTTCAGAAGTGCCAAAAACTCATGACTCCTAATAAAGTCAATGGGAAATGCAAATGCTGGCACCTCTGGCCATAAATGTCTGGGGTCACAGATGTTTCAGGTTGGACACCCAAAAACAGAGAGACCCAAAATTAGTCTGTAAATTTGTACCTTACGTTTTTACAAAAGAACCAGGGGTCACCTAATGAAATTAAGAGGCAGCAGGTTTTAAACAAACAAAAGGAAGTACTACTTCACACAATGCACAATCTCTGAAATGTTTGCCAGAAGCTGGTAATGGGCTATAGGGGATGGATCACTTGATGGTTACCTGTTCTGTTAATTCCTTCTGAAGCACCTAGCATTGAAAGGATACTGGGTTAGATGGACCATTGGTTTGATCCAGTATGACCGTTCTTATGTTCCTGCCCAGTTGTGCATAGCTGCACATTTATTTGGTTTTTTAAAAAAAGATAAAATGGAAAAGAGATCTCAATATTGAATTTGACCTTTGTGTTAATGTCTGGAAAATGTTGAACCTGTGATCCAGGTGCATAAGGATCTGCGGCTGAAATTGTAGAAGTCTTTTTCATGGAGTTGGGTGTATCTGCTGTTTTGGGAAGGAAAACTTTTGTGGTAAATAATACCATTACAGCTGAGGCTTCCAGTTGGGATCTACATGAAAACAGATTCAAGGTAATTTACATTTTAAAGGCTAAAAAGTGGCAAAGGCCTCAGAAGAGAAGTGAAACATGTACTGTGCTTACTAAATCATGAAAGCCAGAGTTATAGAAACAGGAAATTATCATTTGCATTTTATTTTATCTACATGATTTTTCCATAATCTTCCTAAATCCAGAAGGAGCTATCTTAGAGAAACTCAGAGGGAAAAAAATAAAAGGAAAGAAGTTTTGCCCTTATGTAATTGTTGAATATTACATACAAACAAACTCAAGAACAGCACGAAAAGCTATTCCAATCTCTCTATATGTCAATGACTTGGCATTAATGCTAACTGTCTCATTAAGGGGAATGTGTGTAGAGTTGTCATGCAGAGGATATATGAGGCTTCATACTACTGTGCATAATTACAGAGTTTACATGTTTCTACTGTATGCCATTTTCTGATTTATAACAGCACTTTAAATTATGCTTTGGGGCACCAAAAGAGCCAAATACTGCCTACAGACAGCTTCCCTTCTCACTGCAGGGTGTGGGCAAAGCAGCTTTCCTGCTATTTTTGTTATTGCCAGTGAACAAAATATAGAAGCAAAAAGAAAAGGAGTACTTGTGGCACCTTAGAGACTAACCAATTTATCTGAGCATAAACTTTCGTGAGCTACAGCTCACTTCATCAGATGCATACTGTGGAAACAGTATGCATCCGATGAAACAGTATGCATCCGATGAAGTGAGCTGTAGCTCACGAAAGCTTATGCTCAAATAAATTGGTTAGTCTCTAAGGTGCCACAAGTCCTCCTGTTCTTTTTGAGAATACAGACTAACACGGCTGTTACTCTGAAAAATATAGAAGAAATTTCTATTTGTCTCTCAATGAAGATACAAGCAAATAGTGCAGTTGTGTTCATGTATTGTTTATTGAAATCAATATATGTGCAGTAGAGACAGCCTTCAGGCTGGGGCAAGTAGGTCAACAATTTAGATAATTTGATATAAGCTCTCTTTCTTTGTAATAGTCATAGTGAAAAAAACAACACAAAAAGCTCAATTAATATAGGAATGTCTTAACACAAAAATCCTCAAGGAGATCTGTAGAACTTCACGTTAGTTTCCGCTTTTGAGACGCGAGAAAAGCACATCCTGTATGGAATGGGGAAGAGTGTACAAACAAGGCAGTGCCCTTTAGCAATGTCTAAATGTCAGTCTTGAAGCTCCTTTGCTGCTGTGGCTCCCACTCAGTCCTAGCCTAGCTGTGAGAATGAAGCATTACGTTTACGTCGTCTGCAGCAGAGAGGCGCTGTCCCTTGCAGTTCCAGACAAGTGCCTGGGACTACGTGACAGCGCTCAGGTCTACAATGAACACTTCCAACTGAGTGGGAGGCTTCTGGGGGAACAGCTCAGGGCACTAGCGGGACAGAAAGACTTTACATTAAATAATAGCTGAAAAACAAGAGCATTTCGCTTCCTTTACTGGAGCCTGTGCTTGCCGCCCTACCCTTGTTGCCTAGTTTTCCCCCCTAATATATATATGGATCTCTTTAATAGCTGCAGCATGTTCCAGGCTTTACCTCATGCTATTTAATTTCTACCAGCCAAGACATAATTTATTGTAGGTTAAATGAAGTCAGCAGCAAGGTACAGTATCTGATTCTTTTCCCTTCCTTTCTCAGCCTTCTCTTTCATTCCTTTAGCTGCATGGTGGTTATTTTGTTACTGCTTGTGATTGCACGTCTGTGTGTTTTGTATAGACAAAAAATGTTATGTCTTTGCTCTGCATCTGAGTGCCAAGCAATGTACTGGGGTTGTGACAATGGGAAATTGTTAGCCTTGAGCTGACTTTGCGGGAAAAATCTTTGATGGTAGTGAGAATCATGAATCGTTTCATTGCAGATGATCAGAATTCAAGGCTTAAGGTGCCATACACGGAGCGGTTTGTGTAATCACTGGGCTGAGGGAAGAGAGGTTTGTGTATGTGATTAAAAGGGGGGCTATTAAACGCTTAAGTAAAGAATGAGACGCCACCACATTCAAGAGACTCAAATCAAAAGCAGTTTTTCCTCCTCCGTTGTGACGGTGTGAACCTGTTGTTCCCGTCCTTTTGATGATCCAGCAAGACAGAGTCTACACCAGCACTATATAGCACTCCCACCATTATTAAGAAGAGAGCTGTGCTTTCCCTCGAGAAGCGATGTCCTAAGTCTCCTCGGGTCTTAGAGCAAGATACAGTCTCTTCTGCATGTGCAGGGGTGACCCCTTTTACCACCCTTGTTTTGCATGTTCATTTCGCATCAATTGCATGTAGTGTCAGAGCTTGCTACCTCTGTGCAAAATACAGGGATGACCACAATCACCGACCCCCAAAGCAACATGTATTCGCTGCCAGAATCTACAGAATGAACATGAATCAGAGTCATGGGTTACAGATTTGTATTCTAAGCATGTCAAGGGGGTGGGGGAGGGGATTGTTTCTCTACAGTACATTAAAGCCATTAATCATGATGGTTGCAGGCCCTGCATCTAGCCCACTGATCTTCCTAAAAGCTTTTCCTCTGCGGTATTTGTTACTCATTACAATGTTAGCAAATTCTCTAACGTGTAGTGTGAGGATTATTTTTTTAAACCGTCCATTATAGAGTCTGAAGAAGCTACAAGGTCCTTCCCACCCACAAGAAGACCGAATTGGCTGCTGTGCAGTCAGACACTCCCACTTCTGGGCATCCCGATGGCTTTTGAAAATGCCAATCAGGAGGAGTGCCATAAGAGGGCAGTAGGGCAATAATAACAACAAAAGGCAACAGGAATTGGAAGGAAGAGCTGGCTAATTTCTTGCTCTTTGGGCCTTTATTATTGCAGAGAGCTGACAAGCGAAGTCACTGAAGTCCGGCTGCTTCCTCCTTTCTTTCTCTGCCTGTAGAATAAAGAGAATAACACTCTTCTGTAGTAAGAAAATCACCTTTAAAAATTTAATAGACATACCAAAAAGTAATACAAAGACTCACAGATGAAGTGTGAAAACTGCACCAAAAAGGTGAGTACTATTTTCTTACGACTTTATGCATTGGAAACAATCGGTAGTTTGACTCCACCCAGGTCAGGCACTTGCTTGATCTGTTACATAATATGAGGATCCTTTGTCTTTCAAGGGGTTTCCATTTTTGAATAAGTAATGCGAGTCTGGGCTGCTGGAGGGACTTAACTTTATACCGCAGGGCAGGGCTAAGTTGCAGCCAGTGCACAGTTAAGTGACTTGAACTTTTTTGTATATTATCTCTGAGACAGGTGGTGCAGTAGTAGAATTTTGTTATAGATTACAAGGTCACAGATAGCCAGTACACAGCCCATACTTCCAAATGGGCCTGCCTCTTGTATTCTACCTTACTGATACCATTCAAATATTAATTTATAACCTGTTTTTTTTCCCCAGGAAAGGTTTAATTATATTTATTTCTCTGGGCAAGTTGTGATGGAAATGACATTTAATGTAACCTGGAAATGACATTTAATGTAACCTACTGATGCTGGGTTTTTTGTGTGTGACAAGATCTTTTATACAATTTTCATTATATTCTGATTACGTTTCAAATGGCTTTATGTGACTATTTTATGGTATACTATAGTGGTTGCCATATATACTGCAGTCATTTCTCTCTACTCTCTTTCCTTATCCCTGCCCCCAGTGTTAAAAATACACCCAAAGCTGTAAAAGCCAAGCAGGTGAACTTCCCATCAATGTTTTCATTGTAATAAACATGTTGGGAAAATGTAACACACTATCTGAAGTCATAGACCTAGTTAAAAAAATGTTTTTTGAGTAGTGTTTTTTTTTTTTTTTTTTTGTTTATAACACACATTTCTATTATCTCTTTCAGGAATGTAGTAAAAAACAGAAAAATGATGACAAGCAAAATACATCGGTTGATCCACTGAGCACAAATGATGAAAATGAGGAGGTAATGTTCCTTTTTTTTAAAATGATTTTATTAATCTAAGGTATATTATTGCTTTGATTTTTAGCCTTCTCTGTTCTGTGCCTTTTTTTCCTTTGGAAAAGAATAAATAAATGTTCGGATAAGCTATACATGAATAAAAATATGAACTGTACTTATAAACCAAAGCCCTACTTATAAGAACCATTGACAGAAAATAATCCAGAAGGGAGCTGGAATAGGTAGAGCCCTGCAAATCCGCGGATATCCACTTTATAGACACAGATATATGTGGATCATTTTTGCAGATCACAGATGGAAACCGATGCATTTTATATCTAAAGCTCTGCAAATCTGTGGATATCCACAGATGCAGATATCTGCAGATCATTTTTGTGGATCAGATGCGGATACAAATTTTGTATCCACATAGGGCTCTAGGGATAGGGATACAAACACAGGGTTTGGTTTTTCAAAAGTGCTGAGCACCTAGAACTCCAATTAAAGTCAATGGGATACGCGACTATTCAACAGCTATGAAAAGCAGGTTCATTATATTGATGGTTTCTTAAGAAGGATGAAATTGAAAACATAGCACTCAGTGCAGAGCACCCACAAGGTAATTTCTTTCAGTGGCTTTGTAGAAAGAGTCAAAAAGGCTGAAAATGCTTCCTCGAATCTTTTTTTTAAAAAGGGGGGGAGTGGGGTTGTGCCTGTTCTTATTGTATCTCAATCAAGCTTGTTTTTTTTTGTTTTTTTTTTTTAAAGAAAAGGAGGGTGCTTGACGCTTCAAACCACATAAAAGTATGTTCTAACTATAGGTGAAAGAGGTAATGTTGCTATAGGTCTCATACCTGGTTTGCTAAATTACACTGAATAACACTTTTCGTTTGAGAGTTTTGCAAGGGGTCTGGAAGTCTCTTTCTCTCTCCTTTGCAGAAGTTCCTCCTCCCTCAAACTAACTAACAAACAATGTTCCATCCATAAATCATAGAACTGGAAGGGACCTCAAGAGGTCATCTAGTCCAGTCCCCTGCACTCAGGGCAGGACTAAGTATTCTCTAGACCATCCTGACAGGTGTTTGTCCAACTTGCTCTTAAAAATCCCTGATGATGGAGATTCCACAGCCTCCCTAGGCAATTTATTTCAGTGCTTAACCACTCTGACAGTTAGGAAGTTTTTCTTAATGTACAACCTAAACCTTCCTTGGTGCCCATTGCTTCTTGTCCTATCTTCAGAGGTTAAGAAGAACAATTTTTCTCCCTCCTCCTTGTAACAACTTTTTATGTACTTGGAAAAGGGTTATCATGCCCCCTCTCAGTCTTCTCTTCTCCAGACTAAACAAACCCAATTTTTTCAATCTTCCCTCATAGGTCATGTTTTCTAGACCTGTAATCATTTTTGTTGCTCTTCTCTGGACTTTCTCCAATTTGACCACAACTTTCCTGAAATGTGGCGCCCAGAACTGGACACAATTCTCCAGTTGAGGCCTAATCAGTGTGGAGTAGAGCAGAAGAATGACTTCTCATGTCTTGCTTACAATACTCCTGCTAATACATCCCAGAATGATGTTTGCTTTTTTTGCAAAAGTGTTACACTTTTGACTCATATTTAGCTTGTGATCTACTATGACCCTGAGATCCCTTACAGAGCTGTCATTCATATAATGTAACACAAAGACAATGCAACTTTAGGGCCAAATCCTGCTTCCCGTAGACATGGGACTCATCTTGTTTAAGTCATTGAGACAGTTTGCCTGACTCAGGTGATCATGATATGACCTTTCCTTTGTTTTGTGTCCTTAAAAACTATTGCCAAAGTTTTCAGACTTGGGTGTCTGATGTTAATTATGTAAATACATATTAGGCATTGAAGAAGCCTGAGAAGGTAAGTACTCGCAACTGCCTGTGACGCTAATGGATGCTATGCTCAATGCCTCTTAAGATCAAGCCACTTCAGGTGCCTAAATATGGATAGGGTTTAGATGCTTAACTTCCAAAATTCTGAGTTTGAATTTTTTTGCCACTAGTATCTTCTGAAAGATACTACACAATATCTCAAAATGCTTTGGCATAGAATAATACAGTTTAATAATTTCAGAGGGGCCGAGAAATCAAGAGGTACTGAATAAACCATTTTCTAATTTTAAATGATACACACACACGAGGGGGACTGTCTCTGTTATTTTGTTAAAAACACAAACTACTGTTGGAGTTTAAATAAGCCAGTACAAAGGCCCTGAAAGTTAGCTTATCCAATTTCCTTTCATTTCCAGAAAAGTGAATTCCATAAATTGGCTAGTGCCAAAATATTCCTTAGTGACTGCCTAGCTTGTGACAATTGTGTGACATCAGAAGAAGGTGTCAGGATTTTCCAGCAGAATCAGAAGGAACTCTTTCGCATACTCAACCTTAACAAGGTAAAGTGACAAAGCATGCAGGAATTTGTGTGAGAGGAAGGATGTGAGATAGTGACTAAGCCGTTTCAATGATAACTAAAAACCCTTGAATAGTATAGCAGTTAAAGCACTTCATCCGTAAAAGTAAGATCATGGCTGTAATCTAAATTTTATGAGATGTATTCTGTAAGGCATAGGTAAGAAGCTGTAGGGCAAAGCATGATGATTATCTCATAACTTCAGTAATAAACTGTTGGGTGTGCAGTTATAGTGTTGCAAAACATACACTTCTTGAGTGTTGGAGGCATTCTGTTTTTTGTGATCATGGTGAAAGTATGAGATAATTTCATACCTTGCACATATTGTTATCAAAGACCTGACTGCAAAAATAGAGAGAATTGTAGCATTAGTTTCTAGTACAGCGGTGGGCAAACTATGGCCCAGGGGCTGCATCCGGCCCTCTAGACGCTTTAATCCAGCCCTCAAGCCCCAGCTGAGGAGCAGGGTCTGGGGCTTTCCCCACTCCAGCTGGGGAGTGGGGTCGGGCTTGCCCCACTCTGTGTAGCTCCTGGAGGCAGTGGCATGTCCCACTCAAGCTCCTACGTGTAGGGGCAGCCATGGGGCTCCACACGCTGCCCCTGCCCCAAGCGCTGCCCCTGCAGCTCCCATTGGCCGGGAACCGTGGCCAATGGGAGCTACAGGGGGGCGTTTGCTGACAGGGCAGCGTGCAGAGCTGCCTGGCCGTGCCTCTGCATAGGAGCTGGAGGGAGGGGATATGCCACTGCTTCCAGGAGCTACTTGAAGTAAGCGCTGCCCAGACTTTGCACCCCTGTCCTCCTCCCGCCCTCTGAACCCCTCAGTCCCAGCTCGGAGCACCCTCCCGCACCCTGAACTCCTCATTTCTCGCCGCACCCCCTCCCGCACCCCAACCCCAATTTTGGGAGCATTCATGGCCCACCATACAATTACCATACCCAGATGTGGCCCTCGGGCCAAAAAGTTTGCCCATCCCTGTTCTAGTACATGCTTTAAGGTATGAATGATACCAGGCACATTTGAAAGGTGTGTATTCAGATGTGTATCTTGGGTTCTTTTTCCTCTTGCAAAATAAATAAATAAAATTATAGCTTCTGTCTGACACAAAGAGTGCCATTTTATTGCTGAGGGTGGTTCTTTGGCAGCTTTCCTAATACACACAATACTTGAGTCTGCTGATCTTGACATTGACTTAATAATCTACCACTCCAGACTATTGTACTCTCACCCAGGAGGAAACAGCTACTCTTAAAATTTCACTTTTAATTGAAATTGATACCACTCTCTCTACCTATTTGATATATCTAAGTATTATCAGTGTAAGGATTCCTCCCAGAATATTCTAGCCAGTTTTTAGAACTGGTTTGATTCTATAGCATGATATGGTTGTGTAAGTGTGAGACAGACAAAGATTTAAATGTAGCAGAATTATTGCTTTCTTCCAGTTCTAATGTCTATTAAGTCATCTGGTGCAGGATTTCTCTATTCCTGTTTTATTGCTTGTGTCTTTTAAGTCTTCCACTACCATTGGTGAGGAACATACACGACAAGCATCATGTCCTAACTAAAACACAAAGTGTACATCTTCACATATATGATGTGATCCTCACGAGAATGTTACCTTTGCACATCAGTCTTTTTCTTCAACCAAACACACTTGATTGTGCATATATAGCATTGTTGGGTTGGTTTGTTTTAGGGTCCAGTCCTGCTGAATGCCTTCAATTCCAGTTGAAGTTAAGGCCACTGGGGTATCTCTCAGGATCACATCCTTAGTTTGAAAGATCAAATTTAAAATTTCAAATCTCCATGCTCCTGTAAACCTTAATCTAAACACCTATATTTGTTTCCAAGTTCTTCCCATATTTTGGGAGCATTATGCTTCCCTTAATTATCAAAATCCTGTAAGTGTTGATTCTCTAACTCTGCTTGCCTGCTTAACAAGCCAAGGATAGGGTTGTCCTGGGAGGGATGGAATTCCTTGAGTCATACAACAGCAACTTCTCCAGCTGAGTGACTCTCAACATTAACAGAACCAGAAGGAAATTCCATTCTACTCTCTGTAAGGATGGTAGTTGCTTCATTGGGGCTTTCATGGTATGTTTATTTAATGCGTAGGACATTAGAGGAGCGACTCTTGAGGATGGGGAGGGAATGAGAAGGAGAGGGACCTTATGCTGTTGTAATAATCTACCTGCATGCTTTGTTTATTTTCCAGAAATGTGATACCTCAAAACACAAAGTGTTGGCAGTGTCTATATGCCCTCAGTCATTGCCTTATTTTGCTGCTAAATTCAATCTGTGCGTAAATGATGCAGCTAAGAGACTCTGTGGTTTCCTCAAAAGTCTTGGTAGGTTCTGATTCATTATTACACTGGGAGAACACAGCAGGGTTATCTTGCGTTTCTTTCTTCCCTGGCAGAATTTTGCAGCACTGTCCAGTTATAAGAGACTGTTTTGCAATTGTTTGCAATCCCTGGCCCATGTCCCTGCCCCCTGGGGCACGCCACCAAGGGCAGTTGGACTGTCTGGGGCTCCCCACAGTGGCCTGAGGTCCCTGGAACCATGGTCCGACTTCAGCTTCCAGTCTGGCCAGGGTGTGGGGCCTTGGCCCATCTCAGCCCCTCCCCACCACCAGAAAGAGATGGGCACTTCTCCTGCGTCTTGGGCAGGTGTGGAGTAGCACCACAAATCCGAGACAAATGTTGTCTCAGAGTCATTCAGTCCAGGATAGGACTTGAACTCTGCATTTCAGAACTGCCCCCGCCCTGCACCCAGTTCAGGACAGGTGGTCACCCTATGCAGGAGTGATTGATTTGGAGAACAGCTGCATCCTCCTCTATCTTCATCACTATCAAAGAGAGCTCCTACAAAGTACTTTTTTAGAGTTCCTTTACCTCACGTGACTTAAACTGAAAAATATATGTAGCAGGAGCAAAAATGTGTGCTGAGGGTGCTGTGGAAATACAGGGACCTACCTCCTTATTTGCTGTAATTGTAAGAAGACAAAGTAATTTGGGAAAGAAATGTTACGAATTGTTTAAGAAAGAAGCCAGTTCTGAACCACCTTGCAGCAGTATAGGGGGTGGTGAGTGTCACTACTGGGCCTCCCTGTAAAGGGCCAGTGTGAGGTAAGGAAAGTAACACTATTGACCCATCTGTCAAGCGCTGCAACGTGTGAAATTTTGCCAGGTGGAAGCAGAAGGAAGCCCCAACTGTGAGTAACTGTTTTGAAAGAAACTGGGAAGTTTTAGTTATGGAAAATATAACACTGTTAGAAATAACACAAGTGACTGTCATAGTCTAATTTCCAGTCCATGGGGGAAATCCTGGCCACAAAGAAGTCAATAGGAGTTTTCTCATTGAGCTCAGTGAAGCCACAGTTCTCCATATACCTTTACTAAGGGGAATTTTACTCCTCATGCTATCAGACCAATCCTTTGAGAGTTTGAGTACTGCTAATAGTCTTAGAAGTTCTGCTTCTTTGTTCCTGTTCACCGTTGTTTCAACAATTTTTTCCAAGCAGTATGCAGTCTCTCTATTTGATATTAAAACTATACTTTTTTGATGTCTCCTATACCATGTGCTTCTAACACTTCCTATATGTGTACCATTTTGCTAAAACTTCCTCTTTCCTATCGTTTTTCCTACTTAAATAATAGGGAAAAGAAGATGCTTTTCCTCCTCCAAGATCTATGTCATAGTTTTCCACAGAACAAACGTTATAAGTGTGTGTAACTGATCCGTTTTTTTCCCATTAATAAGGGAAATAATTATCTGAAAGGAACACTGTAAGTATTGGTGGGCCCCAAATATATTTTAGATTGTTTACATTATCTGGGAATACATTATACTAGGTACAATGGTATAGATAATATTTTACAGCTGTATAGAAACACACTGACAAGTAAATAGATGGGAGACCTTTGGGGATGTACAGAACATTGTGCAGGTATTTACAAGTATTTAGGCAAGGGCATCAGTGGAAGGTTGTCCTGTTGCAGGAATATAAAAGTTCGTACAGATAAGTATTAGCATTGGTTGTAAAATAAAGTTCATAGTTTGAGTCCTTGCCAGCAGCCAAGTTCCACAATAGGGTGTAAGTGTTCACTAATGGGCAAACTTTCTATAAGGAAACAGATTTCCTTTTGAAGTTTTGAAGGGATTCATATTGTTAACAAGTCAGCAGCTTTTTAAAAATCTGTGACACAGACAATGTGCTTTCAGATTTATGGTTTCGTTGTTCAAGTATGCTGCAGGTGTTAAAAGTGTGCCAAAAACTGGAGTGCAAGCAGGGTTTGCGCATTGTTTCTTTGAGTTTTTAAAGGTTACTTAAAAGCCTGGAGATGGGGAAGAAGGTCTGTGAGATGCAAAGCACTCCAGGAGTTAATTTATCACATATTCTTGTCCTTTTGTTTCTTAGGGGTGCATTATGTATTTGACACCACTATAGCTGCTGATTTCAGTATCCTGGAGAGCCAGAAGGAATTTGTGCAGCGGTATCGACAGCGGAACCAGGAGGAACATGCCTTACCAATGTTTGCCTCTGCTTGTCCTGGTGAGAAGTTGAGTCCCTAACTCTGCAGTATTGTATAGTCCCCCATTTATCACTACTGAAATAAAAATAGTGCAGTTCTAGTTGTGTATCTTGTAGAGCATAAGATTTTTGGGCTCTATATTTCAAGGATTCTGAATCTTACAGCACATCCTCCTTTCCTGTAGTAATACTTGGGAGCTATAGCACTGTTCAGATTCTTTGCAGACATGGAGCTAGATTCAGCCCTGAGTTAAGCAGGCTGCTGCGATGGAAGAAAATGAACCTGGAGAGCAGGGGGTTTGGTACCACATGGCACATGCAACTTCTTCTCTGCCAGGGAGCCAGGATAGCAACAAAATTGGGCAGTGTAGATGGGGAAAGTGTGACCAAGTTGGATATGGAATGTGCTGTATCACTACATCCCTGAGGCAATCTGACATAGGGGTTCTCCTATGGAGCCCCAACTGCAACTTAAAGCTGTTGTCATCCAGCAGAACTGTGAGAAAGTTGAGTAGTGCAAATGCTGCCTACCTTCCCCTGAGTGTGAATTCAACCAGGGTCTGTTGCACACTGCAGGTTCAGGGAAGCAAAATTAGTAACTCTTTGCACACACCATTAACCAGTTAAGTTTCACATTCTCCCTGTGAGAGAGGCACATATTATTTAATTTTATAGATAGAGAAACTGAGGTACAGAGAGCTTAAGTTAAATTCATGGAGGTTAAGTCCATTAATGGCTATTAGCCAGGATGGGTAAGGAATGGTGTCCCTAGCCTCTGTTTGTCCGAGGGTGGAGATGGATGGCAGGAGAGAGATCACTTGATCATTACCTGTTAGGTTCACTCCCTCTGGGGCACCTGGCATTGGCCACTGTCGCCAGACAGGATAGTGGGCTGGATGAACCTTTGGTCTGACCCAGTATGGCCGTTCTTAAGGCATCAAAAGGAGTCTGAGCAAGGATTAGAATTTAAGGAGTTCCTGACTCTGAGTCATGTGCTTAAACCACAGCACTCTCTCCACTACATCATTCTTCTCTCACTGTGTGGTTTTGGCTCTGCCTTCCATTTCTTTGAATTAAATATTTCCTGTTGAAAAGCACCATTAAGAAAAATATACTTTTACTAAGTGCTTTAATTAGAAATCATGACTTCCATTAACCCATGCAAAATTTTTAACTTGGCACTGGAGTATGGAAGGAAATGGTGAAATGAAACTATGTTCACGATGACTGTGTGAGTGGAACAATTTAATGTTGAAGGGAAGCCATCAACTTGAAATACCACATTTCTTTCTGAGAAGTGTATGCCTTGTTACAGGGAACACTTACCATTTCTGGAACCAAGACAAGTTAAAGGGGACAATTTTTTCCCGAGTTTGTTTTTACTTTGTATAGTCAGTTATGCTATCCCCTGTATACTCAGTTAGCTAGTCATTTTAGCCCAGATCCTCAAAGGAAGTTACTCACCGAACTCAATAGCAGTAAGGTGTCTAAATACCTTTGAAGATCTTGCTGAAAAATCCTTTATAAACATCAACAAAGGAGCAGAAAATGCTTTCTTAGCAATAATTATTGTACATTTCAGGACACATTGTTTAAGAGGAGGTACTCTATCCAAAAATGGATTTATTTATTTTTTTAAATAGTTTAATATTAACTAGTTCAAGTGGGCAGTGTTCCATTCAGGAAATATTACTACAAAAGAGAAATGAAGGATGGTTTACAAACATAGCATGCTTTCCTTGGAGGGTTGCCAATCTCCATAATCTGCCATTATCATTTAATGTAAAATGTGTGGGCATATAATTTTGAATAGATTGTTTGTTTGTTTTCTGGAAAATGATGGTTGTGTTTTTTTTTTTTAAATTATACTCTTACGTTTTATTGTGTAAAGGTAAGTATCTTTGTCGGGTGGATAACTTCTGTATATTCTCTGCTGGATGTGTTGAACGTACACTTCTAGGAGCTGCATGTATATATCAGGAGGAGAATACCCTTTAGGTTT
The DNA here is from genome assembly GCF_965140295.1 of Lepidochelys olivacea. Classification (NCBI taxonomy): domain Eukaryota; kingdom Metazoa; phylum Chordata; order Testudines; family Cheloniidae; genus Lepidochelys; species Lepidochelys olivacea. The sequence continues at coordinate 19,368,729 of NC_140424.1, forward strand.
GTCTGTTAGGAAAAAAGCGTTCTAGTTTGTTTTGTCTCCTGTGTTCAGAAGCAGATGTGCCATATGTTGTCTTTCCCTGCAGCTTGCAAGGTTTAAACAAAAAAGCACTCAATTTATCTTGTTACTCGTGATTTACCGGTAATTAACATTTAGAGGCCAGTCCAGCTCCCGCTGAAATCAGTGGCAAGATTCCCAAATTGACTTCATTGGGACTGGGATTAGGTTCTCAGAGAGTATAGTGGGCTCTAGAATAATTGCCCATAAGTGTGGTTTTGTGTTACAACTGAGCCAGAGGAAATTTGTTTTCCCTCATCTACAAATCAGAGATAATAACACTTAGAGGGATATTATGAGTCAGTCAATTAATGGAGGGCACTTATGGGCTTATCTACACACTAAGTTTGGCACCTGCTTTTAGCAATGGCACAACTGCATTGGTGCAAGCTATTGTGTAAGTATTAATGGAGATGGGTCAGATGTTTTCAGCACCACTGTTGCAAAATAGGAGCAAAATATTGTGGTAGACAACGCTCTGATTGCAGGTTTTATTGTCATTCACAACGATACCTCATGCTCAGTTGCTCTCTAGATGTATAGTAAATATGTTCAACTTTATTTCAAATGTCTGGGGGGTTTTTTGTTTCCATTCTATGAACCTATGATATAAATTGCTCCCAGAAGTTCTGTTTGTTTAAAGGGTGCATTCCTTTATCTCAATATTGGTTTAAAAGTGTTTTGTACACAGAAGATCACTCCAGATTGAGGCACAACAGTTTCACTTCAGTTTCTTTCAGGGTGTAGTTCTCCACATCTTGAACCATTGCCCTTAAATATACAGTGACATAGTGATCTGTGATTCAAACTAATGCTCTCCTTTGATTATAAGACTGCAGAGACCATGATAAAGGGTCATCTTTTGTGGATGCATTTTAATCTTATCATCCTATGAGGTTTCTCTGCTTTCCTGTTGGAACTGTGAGGATTTCTCATTTTACTTCTGCTTTTATATCCCCTACTCAAGACCTGGCATCACAACAAATCAGCCATTTGGCTGATAGAGACTAAACTATCCTTTAGCTCTTGTTGATTGTGTTCCTTAATTGGCCAGATTGGTCAACATTGAGTGACATGATGCACTCCCGCTTGGAATTGATCTGCTGTTCCCAAAAAATTCCCATCCCCTGCTGACTCCTAAAGCAAGTGACTGGGACAGGCAGTCACAAATAGCAGGAAAGTACATGGCTACTAGGTGACTGTTCAGGCCTGTTCAAATGTCTTTGGCCCACTGACATCCCAAATTCATTCTCACTTTTTTTCCACTGAAGTGTATGGCGTTATGCTGACGATAAATTTGGCTCCATATTTCTCTGTAGTTTATAGCAATATGTATGTGTTCAAACCACACATTTTTAGACCATTTTTCATACAGCAGATACCACTGATGATAATACATGAACTGAGCCTGGGAGCATTTACACACTGATTTGTGGTTTCATAAGACTTAAAAAAAAAAAAACCCAGCAACACCCAGAACTGGTAGTTTAAAGCTAATATAAACCAGAAGATGGCCTAGAATTAATGCAAACATATGAGGAGTCTGTATGGTTAAGTAGAAGTGCTTCACTCCAGTAAGAAGGAGTCAAGTTTCTGCAGACCTATTGATGAGTAGGCAAAAAACAAACAGTGCATGTGTGAAGTGCAGATAAAAGCCTTGTATTGCTCATTCACAAAAGGTACTTCCATAACTAAACAGTGACTAATGCCCCTGTGAAGCTGGAGCTAATGGAAACTTGTTTGTTTCCTACCTATAGATAAATGGTAGAAGAGCACATGAAATAAATCGGGCCTACCTAGCTGTCTGCAGCTGCTTGGATTTTAATGGAACTCCACTGGGTTTGTTTGATTTATAATATTGAAAACATTTGGTTTCTGAAAACCAGCTTCCTAGGCACTGCACTGTGATGACTAATGAAAATCATGCCAGATGTTTAAGGGCAGAGCCTTCTGAGAACATTAATCTAGAGTGACGTAGTGGAAAACTTCTAATTTAAAATAAGAGGTACTTCCTCTTTTTAGTTTTCAGAGTAACAGCCGTGTTAGTCTGTATTCGCAAAAAGAAAAGGAGTACTTGTGGCACCTTAGAGACAAACCAATTTATTTGAGCATAAGCCATCCGATGAAGTGAGCTGTAGCTCACGAAAGCTTATGCTCAAATAAATTGGTTAGTCTCTAAGGTGCCACAAGTACTCCTTTTCTTTTTCCTCTTTTTAGAAGCATAATCTGTTCTACAGTCATGTACATGATATGGGGTGTCATATAATTGTTAAAGGGCTTCAGATTCCAGTGCTATCAGTCCAACTTTTATTCCAGGCACTAAAAAGAAAAGTAAAAAATGTGGAACATTTATTTATTTTTCATCTGACACTGAGTGTGACAAGGTGAGACCTATAGCACTGGTTGGAACCAGGCATAATGAAGGTAAACACAATACAAACTTCTTGTTCATAGCTCTGACAGGGCACCTCAGTCCTGACATGTAGATCCCTTAACTAATTAGCCCTTGCTTCTCTTGAGCACCGATAAATAAGTGTATGTTGGGGGGAGGGAAATTGGGGGGGGGGGTTTCTGTGATGCAGAAAAATGCCTGTTAGGGTCTCCTGTGAAACTGGACAGTCTCACTGTCTCTTTTTTTAACCAGAATTGGGAACACCAGGCAGGAGGACGGCTAGTGCTCCCCTAAAGTGCACATGCCTTGTATAATTCTCCTCATACTGAAAAGGTGTCATCTGAGTACCATCCTGATTACAATAGTGTCTGCTTTTATTTGTCCAAGTGCCTGTTTTCAGCTGACCTGCATGTATAAGTAGTGTGTAATGTCTTCACTTTTATAGTGCTGCTTCTGTATGGTCTCCAAATCTCAAGATTACCCCAGGCCTACAAATATAACGTTTTCTGGTAGCATGTGCTCTGTAGCCATTGTATCTCTCTTACAAACACTAATCTGTTTGGGGACGGAGAGCCTGTCTGTTGTGGAGTGGGTGTTGCCTGTGGGCTAAGATATTGGGCTAATCCTAACTTTCTGTACTGTTTAGTTTTTGAAGTGGCAAAATATAAATCTACCAATGTAATAGACACATTGTAGGCCCAGTGGTTAGACACTAGCCTGGGACTTGGGAGAACCAGGTTCAATTCCTTGCTGTGTTCCAGGCTTCCTGAGTGACCCAGTCAAGTCCGTGTCTCAGCTCCTCAGCTGTACGATGGAGATAATAGCATTGTCCCGCCCCACAGGCATGTTGTAAGGATAAATACATTAAAGATTGTGGGGCGGTCAGATGCTACAGCAGTGGGGACATAGAAGTACATTAGATAGAATGTATCTATTAATATTTACAATAATACACAGAGACTTGGGATGCTTGTGGGGTTTTTTAAGAGGATATGGATAATTGATTTTCACGTATAACTGTAGCTGAAACCTGATTTGGCCAGGCTTGTTCCCAGTAATGCAGTGAATTTTTAGATGATGATGCTTCATTCGACTCTGCTGTTCTGGAGAAGGCACACTGTACAGTGTACTGGGACACTGAAACTTAGAAAAGAGAAGGTTACAGAGTTACTCTTCACTCTCAGTAGAGTGGAGCAGATTAGTAAATGGTGATCCAAGTGGTGGCTGCCAAAAAACGTTGGCTTGTTGCATTATTAGCTGAATCCCCAGTTGAGGTGCTCTCGTAAATTTGTGCATTCAAGCGGATGTAATACATAATTCATTTCACAGTGGATTCTAGGTTATAGAATTAATTACCCAGTAGGTTCACCAAATCCATTTGTAGATTCCTCTTAGTATCCTTCAGAACAGCAGCCCCCATCAATAAATCTTTTACTGACATGGACAAACTGCATAGTCAGAATAGAAATTTGAAAGCACGTGCAAATTGTGATTGTCTTATGGAATATTGAGGTGAGGTTTGTTCTCTCCTCAGTGTGTAGGGAGACCTCAGACTTGTCCAATAAGTGTGCAGGGCAAAGGAAAGGAGTAAAAGGAGGAGGGGGAAATTGTATGATCCCAGTCTAGGTCCCCTCAGTGCGAAAGTACTCATGGAGCTACGTGTAAAACAGCAGCTGACTCCTTGAAAGTCACTGGATATCTTTTCATCTCCTGTGAGCCCTTAATACAGCCAGATGCAGGAGTTAGCTCACCTGGTCAGGCAGAGAGCTGCTGGCTAAAGCTTCTCTTCTCTGCTTCTGCTGTACTTGGCTCAGCCAGGGGAGCACCAGTGGATACTCCCACCCTAAGCAAGCTGTCTGAGTGAGGGCATGAGGAGGAAGAGCAACCAGAGGAGGAGATGAAGGGGGTAAACGGAAGAGAGCAGCAAAAGAGAGAGTGCCTGGAAGAGAATAAAGTGAAACTGAGAGAAAAGGAAGGACAGTCCAGTGGTTAGGGTGCTAGTCTGGCACTCAGGACATCAGAGTTCAACTCCCAGCTTTGCAGCAGATCATTTGCATGATATTGGATGAGTCACTTAAGTCTCTCTTGGCCATCTGTAAAATGGGATAATAGAACTGCCCTACCTTATTGGGGCAGTGGGGGGATAAATCCACTGACTGTGCGGCACTCAGATTGTACAGTAATAAGGCACCACATAAGTACCTAAAAGATAATTGGTGGCAACTGTGCCAGGGGAGAGCAGAAGAAGAAACCAGTCACCCATCCAACAATCCATAACAAAAGCAGCTCCACCAAAAAGAAAAAGTTGGAGTCCATCAATGCAGGGAGTCTCTGGAGAACATAGCTTCTGTTGGCATTAATAAGAGTTATTGCAGAAACTTCCTGCATACGGTGGAAGACAAGTCCATCTTCCATTCCCCACTTTTAACAAGAAGTTTCCCATCAGCCTCGCCATCCCATCATGCTGGATTTTTTTATCCCTTTCCTCAAGGATCCATTTCCATATGCTCTCAACTTTGCTATCTTTCTTCATTCACTGTAATTCTAGGTTGGATCCGGTATGCTGAAAGGGTGCTTACCAACCCAGTGACTCCACACATTTGCACTGCGAAGTCTCCGCAGCAGATCATGGGGTCCCTGGTGAAGTGTTACTTTGCCAGGCAACAGGTAACTAATTCTGCTTTTCTTGACTGTTCTAAAGAATTGTTCTCTTGCATGTTGGTTTCTAATATTTAATTACAGATGTCTTACACCTCCTCCCACCCATTCATTCTTCCTAAACTGTCTGTGCTTACATCTTAGGCTAGATTGTGCTTTGCTGCTATGCAAGTGTGCAAGACAAAGAACCTCTCAATTTCACCCCACACTGGCAGAACATAGTTGCAGTCATTGTGCTCTCAATGCCTCATGGAGATAGTGTTTTTTTTTTCTTTTTTTTTTTTTACATAAAGAATTAAATCCAAAGTGACCAAAGTAAAGCTGGTATGCCAAATGCTGCCCACACAGTTCTACAATACAATCTTTAAAGCAGAGGGTATCATGCAGACACTACAGGTCCCAGCATGCAATGCTCTGTCATCTCAGATGGAGCTGAAGCATTTGTATGCTGAGAACTGAAGTATCCACTGGTTCTGAGTTCACAAGTTTATTCTGCCACTAATTTTAGGTACAGTCTTGAGCAAGTCATGTCCTCTCTCTGCCTCAGTTTCTCCATGTAGGGTGACCAGGCACCCCAATATTATAGGGACCATCCCAAAATTAGGGGCTTTGTTTTATATAGGCAACTATGCTCCCCCGCACCCCCACCCACCCCCAAAAAAAAGTACCCTGATTTTTCAGACTTGTTGTTTGGTCACCCTATCCCCATATGATAGATGGGGATAATAATACTTAACTATCTATTACTCCTGGAGGGATTCTGTGCCAAAAAATGCAAAATTCTGCATATTTTATTTGTCAAAATAATGCAATATAATCACACCAGTTTAAATAAATTACCAAAACAATTGAAACTACAATACAGAAAAAAGTCACAATAACTATTCATCATTTCCTAAACACATGAAAGTTAAGTAATAAACACTTGGTTACTGATACCCTGCATTCCAGTAATCCTGGATTTTCATTTAAATTGCATTACAGAGCACCAAACAGCAAAAAAAAAAAAAAAAAAGTAGAAAGTCATATAGTTTTGCTAATCATTGTCATGGACTTGGCTGGGTACTTCAGGAAGTGCTTTGTTCTGATTATCCTGACATTTTACTGACTGCTTGCTAAATGTTTTATTTGCTGTCATTCATTTTTTTTTTTTAAAATGGGTAAGTAAAATAAATCCTGATCTGTAATCTAACTCCATTGTGGTACTTTGGCACAGGAAAAAAGTGAGAGAGTGCATAGCTCTTCCTAGCTGAGGATTCCCTTAGGCTATGTCTACATTTGTAGAGTTTTTGCACTGTAAGTTTAACCGGTGATGGGGAACGGATCAAAGTAAAGCACTGGTTTGTGTACTCACTTAATTCCTCAGGCGTCGGGAGCATGTTTACATTAGCAGCACTTCCATCGCTGATGAGAGCAGCACTCTAGGGCAGCTATCTTACAGTGCAGCTCTCTCCATTTTGAGGATAGGCCCTGTGGGAAGGGGGCGGGGGTGATCACGGGGCATCCGGGGTTCCTGCACAGCCACCTCCTCCCCAAACACTGATCAGCTCCAGTAACTCAGCATTGCTCCAAGCAGGGGATCGCTTGCTCCATGGAGCAGGCATTGTCACCTGGCCAGATGATAAATGAGCACTTGCCAAGAAAACAGGAAGGGGAGTTTCAAAGTTCCTGGGGCTTTCCAGTGGGAGAGGTGGATGTCTGTTTACCTGGCAGCAGAGCTGCTGGCAAGAGTGGTCACCTAGGCACTATGGGATATCCTCATGTTGCCGGCACCCAGTGTTAGGCCCCAGTGTTCCCAACACTCAGGAGGCTAAAAGCTATGTAAACAGAACATATCTTCACTTGCACTTCACCGCAAAAGCATCACCAGTAAGAGCTGTATGCCTCTCGTGGATGTGGTTTTTCTTCAAAAAGTCATTGGCAAGTGTAGATGCTCCCATGGTTTTTGCGCAAAAAAGGGAATTTTTCTGCTTTAAATGGCAAGTGTAGACATGCCCTTACTGTCATTTATAATAAGACTTCTTTACTTCGCTCTGGCAATGTAGGGGCCTTAAAACTTTCACAGGTTTTAATGCTCCTGGAGGAGTTGACTGAGAATGGGAACAGTTAATTAACAATAGGAACAATAGGCATGCTGCTACATTTCTGCCTCAGAGAATGAGATCAATTAACCATCAACAGCAACTTTAACAACTTTACTACACAGTCAGGGTGCTACATTTGTGCCTTGGAGAATGAGATCAATTAACTCAAGCAGGCTGCTTCATTTGTGCCTCTAGCCTGTCTCAGGCATATAAAAAGCCCTACCCTTACACGCCAGGGAGCTGCAGTCACAAGAGAGGGACAGAGTCTCACTTACTCACTTTTTGGCACACATGTACACCCAGCCTCTCTTCCTCTCCCCCCCACCCTCCCCCCAACCCCTGTGACAGTGATCAGGTAGGCACGCATGCCCAGCTCCCTTCCCCTGTCTCTGAGGCTGCTCCGGGCACACTGGAACAGACATGCTGCCTGACCTTCTGGGGAAGAGGCATGTGTCCCCCGGCAGATTTTTTTTTTGCATTTTTCTGCCTTGGGGGGGTCACAGAAAAATGCGGCCCATATGAATTCTGTGCCCCTGCATGGGCGCAGAATCCCCCCAGGAGTAACCTATGATGTAGGGGCGTTGGTTGCATCAGTGAGTTATTGTAAAGTGCTCTATAAATATGTATGCTGCTGGTGCTGTTAGTAGCTGTCAACCTCCTAGCAAATGACCAACATCTCCTTCAGATGGGCAAAGTATGGGTGCCACTGTGATAAATGACAGCTGCAGCTCCAAATCTGGACATGTCCCACGTCTCAAAATGCACAGCACTAGAAGTAGCTTCCGTGAGAAGAGGCTTCTTGCTCTCTCTGTTCTTGCAGACAAATTTTAGTTAACTAGGTCACTTGGAAGAAGTAAGCTGTATAGCCTAATGTGTTCGTTTGGGATAGCTCTGACAACTACTGTAACATAATCAACTGCTACAAAACAAAAAAAAGTTGCCCCAGTTGCTGTGCCTTGCACTTAGCTCCAGACCTAATGTGATTGTAAATATAACCTGTGTAATTTTCTGCAATAATACTTTCATCCATGTTTGTCTCCATGCATTCTTGGCCTTTTCACAAAATTCAGATGTGCCCTTTTTATTCCTTAGAACCTATCTCCAGATAAAATTTTCCATATAATCGTGGCTCCTTGCTATGACAAAAAATTGGAAGCCCTGCGGGAAGATTTTTACACCCCCTTGTATAACTCTCAAGATGTTGATTGTGTTCTAACATCAGGTAAAACCTCCTTTAAATGTACTCCCATATAAAATGGCAGCATGATTCACCAGTTGTTTGAACTGACTTTATGCTAGATCAGCTTTTTTTTCATTTAGCATTTTGTAGCTGTCAAAATAAGGTTTAGTTTCATCTGATTCCAAAAAAAGGACCCTTTCTTGAGTTACTGACTGTATATGTATTGCATAGACATTGGGTGTGGGATAGATAAAAGAACAAAAACTGGCTGTGTCTGTGTTTTGCTCTCCTTGTCTTATCTAGAGCAAGTATCTGAACTTGCGCTGCAGTCAAACCTTTCTGACAGGCAAAAGCTGTCCTGGCCAGCATTTATTTTGTGGCTTTGTCCTCCTTATCTACATTCCGCCTGTTAATTCGTTAACACACCTCTCTTGGGAAGACTACTCGTTCCAACCTTCTTGCCCCCCAGCAGCTTCAAATAGCTGCCTTGTTTTTGCACAGAGGGGCTGGGGGGAATAGAAGGAAAGGGTTGTCTTTTAAGATCAACGTGCCACAAAAACATTTCCTCCTTTTCTGGGCAATGTGGAAATTTCTCCCAAATGCCACCCTGCGCCAAGGCTCAGGAGGCGTATCATCCAATACCGGGCCAGTGATAGGTTGAAAGTTATTCATTCATTCTTAAACACTGCCAACATAGTTTGGTAAATATGTGGCACATCCAGAAATGTGTAGTGATGTGGTATGGCGTAAAGGTATTCTTGGAACTCCTATTGGGTGACCTGTAAGACTCATTCATGGCTTCATACGAAGGTTGCCAACTTTGGATGTATTCCTGGAGATTTCATCACATGACATAATCTTTAATTAAAGATTAATCGTTAATTCCTGGAGACTCCAGGCCAATCCTGGAGGGTTGGCAACCCTGCTTCATACCACACTGTCCGTGTGTTTTTCCTCTGCCAGTCTCCGCTATCTGTTGTCTTGAAGAGAGACTGTGTGTCTACTTTGGTTTGTGTTAAAGATAATTGTCCTGCATTGCCCTACAGGTGAAATTGTCCAAATAATGGAGCAGAAAAATATATCTATGAAAGAAGTGGCTGAAGTGGCTATAGACAGTTTGTAAGTAGCTTTTGCTGTGGGCTATGTTGTTATTGTGCCAGTGATCAAATAATGTTCTGCCATATATAGAAGTCACCACATGTGTAGTGCTTTTTCAAACAAATAAGTTATTCAAAACAAAAGTTTGCATGCACCAAAACCAGACTACACTGAAACCTGTTCACATGCACAGTGGCGAAAGAAACCAGCATTTTTCTTTTAGAGGCCTCTTGTATCTCCCAATCCATGAAGTGGTAAAATGCAACAGAGAGCCCTTTCTAATGGATATATTTTTATACTAATCCAAAACCAATCACCTAAAACAGCAGCCTCTTCCAAAATGAATTCCTCTCTAATTGTTTTTAAAAGCCTAATTTAAAAGAATGAAACCTGTGCTGTGCCAAGATTGTATGTTCAACAGGCTTCGGTGTCTGCAATGGATATGATTAAAAAAACCAGCAAGTAGCTTTTATTTGTATCTTTGTGCAGTAGTATTAGGTCTGTATAAAGTGGTGAGATTCTGGATTCCACTGAACTGATGACTTGTTAGTGTTATCATGGGGTGTTTTGATGCCCCACCCTAAGCTTTTTTTTTTTTTTTTTTTAAAGCTTTGCTATAGTTGAACCTGTGTAAGGGCTAACTATTCATTCCCTCAAGGTGTGTTCTCCTTCTAGTACCCAGCTTCCCACTAGACTGAGCTGGGGCAATTTCTGTGGGGTTTATTCTGTGTTCTGTCATCCCTTCATTCAGACCAGCATCTTGACAGTAAATTTCCATTTTTCCTATTGTCTTCATGCAGAATTAGTGACAAGTGAACACCACCCTCTCTGGGTATGGTAAATGTTTTTTTCCTGAATGGAGCAGCTAGGTTCTATCCAGATTAGATCAAATAAATACATCTATTGGTTAAAGGACAGCAGAGAAAAGTCATGCAAAACATTAGAGTATTTGTTTACTCACTGCCTAACTAGTATGGAAACTATCATGTACACTCACAGAATTCCTAGAGTGACCTGTAGCTCACGAAAGCTTATGCTCAAATAAATTTGTTAGTTTCTAAGGTGCCACAAGTCCTCCTCTTCTTTTTGCGGATACAGACTAACACGGCTGCAACTCTGAAAATAGATCCACTTAGTTAGTTACAAAGGTAGAGTCTCAAAGGTTATCCAGTTCCAATTTGTGTGTGATGCGTGTTAGTCCAGTCTCATTACACAGCTGCATAATGAAGTGACAACTCTCCTGCAAAGAGTGGAAGAAAGCTCCTTCAAGTCTACCCAGAATCCCTTTGAGCTTCTCCCTTCATCCTCAAATTGTATCCCGCCTAAGCATTGTCTACACTAGGGAAGTCTAGGTTATACAGTGATGATAATACCTAAATTCTGTTTACACTACAGCCTTTGTGATTACTTTTGCTAATGGGGCTGCACTGGCTGTGAGTTGGGCTGCACTGGCTGTGAGTTAAAGGTACCCATTTTCTAAAGGCTTACAGAGAGGTCAGGTCGGTGGCTTTTTGTTTTATTAAAGAGCAAGCTTGATCTCAAATTTTAAATATACCATTGGAATGTCTTTTAAGCTGTATTTAAGCTAATTTATATTAGGGGTGAGAGCAACACATTAAGAGGGATAACATGATATCAGAATTGAATCAGGCTACCAGACTTGACATCACAAGACTTTATCTGTCCCTACGGTGATTTTTCACCCATTAAAAACAGATCTTCAGAGGAATAGGAATTAAGTGAGAACAAAAGCTTCTCCAGTGCCATCTTACTTTTAACATTAACATTAAACAAAATTAAACTCCTCTTTAAAAATAAGCCCCAATACACTTGAAGCTGTGGTATAATCATTGTGATTGTTTGTTCAAGTTACTTTTTAATCCTAAATGACTTCTGTTGTAATTCTCATAATTACTATCTTAACTGGAGAACATTACTATAAATATAAGTTAGACAAATACAGGACACACTGACACCAAACAAAACCACAGCTGGTAACAACAAAAATCACCATCAGTTACATAAACCCACCATTAATGGTCTGGCTCAAAGAGCAGGTGGACATGCTGTAAGCCTGGTTCTCACTTGTTAAATGTAGGTTTTATTCCTAGTTCCCTAGGAATAAAACCCCAACTTTTCTGTAGTTCTTTTAAGTTAGATTTTTGATATATTATTATTTTGCATTAACAGTTCCTGCCTTTGGTTTCTGGCTGAATGTAAGGAACTCAGGCTGCTACTACCAGTAGAATGCACAATCTATATAGCACACAAGCAGTGTCCCAGCACAGGTCACACTGGATGCTCAGGGAGGAGTGCAAAGTAGACCAGAGCTACAGATGCTTTTCCAGCAGAAGTGAGAGCAGGGTGACGAAGTTGTTATCCCCAGAGCAGCTAACAGGCTGGGACTGCTGTCAAAAACACCTTTTTCTCACAATAGTGATGCCATGTATCCCCGACCACTCCTTTTCTACCAGAAAAATAAAGTATTTGCCAGTGATTCTGTAGGACTGCATTCCCATCACCTACACCCCTTGTGTCCCAGCATAAAACTACCATTTTGATCACTAAAGATCATTCAGTACTATTCTTTGACCAGACATGAGTCAATTCCTGTATTTATTTACTTATTTATTCTACAAATTTCAGCTTGGATAATTGTGTTCTGCCGACAGGTGAATCCAATGTCAACTGGATATAGTATTTTTCACTTCCTGCTATCCAACAGCTACCATGTTCCATGGAATGATCCCTCTATATTGTTTCTATATCAGTTTACAGACATAGTGTTGGAAATCCTTGAGGGCACACACAGTCCCATAGAAGCCAGAAGAACTGCTCTTATGAGCAAAAGTTTGCAGGATCAGTGCCTATGATCTGTAAAGTACTTTTAGATCCTTCAATGTTAAAAGTGCATCCTACATTACAATAAACATGATCTGATATTTATTATTTCACATTCATTTTGTTTTGGCTGGGGGTTTTCACAGTTAAAACAAGTGTTTTCAAATTGCCTAAGTGCTGATACAACTCAGTTTCCATGTGACTTTGAGTGTGGTTTTTAAAATGCCTCTTAACCAGCTAGTCTTGATGGCTGTTTCCAAGCCATTTCATTCTATTATGTATGAATATATTTTGTTAAACTTCTGTTGCCTGAAGTTTTTGAAGCTACAGTTTTTTTTTCTCTTTTGCCATTTTCATTTTACCACTGTCTCAAAACACAAATTGGACAAGTTCATTTCTAGGAACAAATATTCTTTTCCCCTGACAAAAAATGTTATGGGAGAGAGAAACAAATCTCATTTTCTTCAGGTGAAATGATCAAACTCTGAGCTTCTTTCTCCCTCCTTTTTGTCCATTTTCTAAGGTTTGGTGAAATAAAGGAGGAGGACTTAGTACGGCATGATGGGAGGAGATCTGATGGGTACCTGGAGCACATCTTTAAACATGCTGCCAAAGAGCTGTTTGATATGGATATCAAGGAAATCACCTACAAAACACTAAAGTAAGTTGGATTTTGGATGTTTGTATTAATGGAATGGGATAACATGAACCTCAGTGCAGTAACTAGGTATTCCACATATCAAAATCACTGGTTTGCATTGTCCTTAATAAGCTACCTGTAAATTCACCACTGGAAAAATCACTGTTGCTAACTCTCTTGTTTTATTAATAATACTTCTTCTTTGAAGATGGAATAGATATTTGTTCTTCAATCTCCACCCAAATTTTTATTTGACCGACAACACGTAGGAACTAGAAGCCCTGCCCATTCATCCTCAGGTTATCCCTTTTGCCTTCTATCATGTGAGCTCTGTGGGCATTTACTGAAATGCTTGTATCATCCTGTTAGTAATCCCTAAGGGATCTGAGGGTTTAGAATTTTCTCTCTCTCTCTTTCTGTACAGAAACAAGGACTTCCAAGAGGTCACCCTGGAAAAGGATGGTGAGACAGTGTTGCGCTTTGCAGCTGCGTATGGCTTTAGGAACATCCAGAACGTGGTCCTGAAGCTGAAAAAGGGAAAGTTCTTGTATCATTTTGTGGAGGTTCTTGCCTGCCCTGGAGGTAAGAATGATACTGGATCCATGGTGACTTTTTTTTTCCTGTTTCTGTGAGTATCATGGGAAGGTTCCAGAAAGAGCTGATCCTTATTTTAATGATAGTAAGATGTTTACCACTCCACCATCAAATCTGAATGGTCCAAAATAAAACACACCTGTTTAGGCTTTCTGAGAGTCCATTCCATTTATTAGGTTGTCCAAAATGAGAGGGACAGTATTTGTTTTCTGCTGGGTGATCTGTAAGCACCTAGTCCAGAGTGCTGAGGAGTTGTCTGTCCTTTTGTGAAATACAGAGTTGAGGGAAAGAGAAGAATGTAGGACCTAACTGGCGAAGAAAGGAGGGGAGGAGGAAAAGAGATTTTTGCTATGGAAACCCCATCAATATTTGGACACTTGCTGATGATAGAATCATTTTTAAAGGTGAACAGTGACTTTTAGCAGCATCAATGGGGCTGCTGACTGCAAAAGGCAGTTGTCCTTTTTAATTAGCAACAGGACAACACTGTAAATCGAGAGTTTAAACTACAATATAGTTCTTCCCCCAAACAAACTAATCCCGTCTCATTGCTGTGGTGTTCTATTTTTAGGGTGTTTAAATGGAAAAGGCCAAGCCCAGACTGAAGATGGAAAACCTGACAAAGTGTTGCTCAGTCAGATGGAGGAAGTGTATGCTGCAATTCCTGTCAGGCTTCCAGAAACCAGCATGCATGTGCAAAAGCTGTACCAGGACTGGCTGGAAGGGATGGACTCCAAGAAGGTCCAGGAAACTCTGCACACCAAATACTGTGCAGTAAATCAAACAGCAAGCAGCATGGATATCAAGTGGTGACAAATCAGGCTCACGAAAGATGAAAAAACTGGCATAGGTTAGTTATGAACTCAGCACTGGAAACATTCTATGCAATTGGGGATGCTATGCACTAGCCAAGTGTACGATGAGTACGCTTTCTGAATTGCGGAATATTCCTTACTTAATACAAAGAACCATTGCTCAATTTTTTATGTTGAATGCCTTGGTTCCCTATGGGTCTGTTAGACTCTTACTGTGCTTGACCTCCTGTGTATTTGGGAGTTTTTTGTTAAGGTCTGATCTTGCAGGGTACAGTGAGCACCTTCTTCTAGGTGTACAATGCCCTCAACTTGGAGTGAAATTAATGCAGGTTGAGGGTTCTCACCACTTTTTACGGAACTGGCACCCTCAACCAGGAGCTATTGTAATCCTTACGTATGTGATTCCTTTCGCCAGGCAAGAACAGCCACCCTGTTTAGAATTGTTGTGTTCAGTGTACCGTAAGTTAGAACTCTTTTTGCCTTGTTAACCAAAAAATGATTATTTTACACAAAGCGACAGATGAAAAATGTAATTGAGAGATTTACTTGACTCCTTCCACCACTATACAATAAAGAGGTTTATTCAGCTACTAAAACATTGACAACAAGCTTCCTACAGACACACTAACCACAAAGGGAGAACATTCTGATATAAATGGCATGTCTTTAATAATATTAAATGGTTGTAACACAGTCCTCTCTTCCCTCGTTCTTTCATTAAGGATTTTTGCTAACAGGCTGGTTTGTACAAATAGTTAAACCTGTTAATCTCTCTCTTCAGAAACTTGCATCATGAATTAATCTTTTCTGTAACTTTTATTTTCTTTTGTCTGACTTGTTTATGAAAGCGAGATATGGTGATCCCATGTGAAGACAGGCATGATGTTGCCTGCAATCTTCACCCTACATCAATTCTATGCTAGACTTCAGTCCTGATTTACAATACCTCTGCTATTCCATTTCTGGCTAGTCCTGAGCATATACCGTGTCAGACTGAATCCAGAGACCAGATAAATTTGTTGAGTGCCTCTAACAAAAAAATCTTAATTTTGGAACATTCTTGAGCTGATAATATGATGTAAACTGATAGTGCTAGTTTGGGGGCATTTTTATGTACATTACATGGCTGCTTCAATTAACAAGCTATCATCTTAAAAAATCATGCTTGATAGATGTAACCATCTGTACAGCCTCGCAGTTCAGGGAGGGATGTTTAAGGATGTGATGTGACATTCCAGCCATTACAAGGCTTCCACCAGATTTCATAGCAGCCTCATGCTTGTTGTTTTGATTAGTGGCTCTCTCAAAACTGGAAGGATTTTAGCTTTCACATTTTGTTGAGAAAATATGAATGGGGTTTGTCGTGATCTCAGGAAATGCATGAAAGCAAATCTTGTGGATTTCTTAATATCAGTTACTCTGTGTGTGTGCGCACAAAGCTAATAATACAAGATCTTGATGGAGTCTATTTGAAATCAGGATCTACCCTTGGAAGGTAGGAGGTGAGGCATTCAATGCTTCCAGTCTTTTTTTTTTTTTTTTTCCCTTTTAAATAAAGTATCTAACAACAGAGTCTATTATATTCCTGTTGGAGGCAAATGCGCGTTTTTGACTTAAATAGGAGTGGGCTCAAAACGAAGAGGGGGAAAAAAGGGTGCT
Source organism: Lepidochelys olivacea (assembly GCF_965140295.1). NCBI lineage: Eukaryota > Metazoa > Chordata > Testudines > Cheloniidae > Lepidochelys > Lepidochelys olivacea. Next base: position 19,384,744 of record NC_140424.1, read on the forward strand.
GAAATGTGTGGACTTGCTGGAAGGGACAACTGGTTTAAAATGAACTTGTTGATGTGGTTGCAGGTTTCATCCAAGCCTCCTTTACTTTACTTTATTTCAATGCAAAAGGCATATGGATCTGACTTGTATGGCTACCTGCATGCAGAGTAAGCCTTCAGGTTTGTTGTTTTTTTTGTTTTGTTTTTTTTAAATAAAATGTTTTTGACGCAATAACTGAACATTTAGAGAAATCTACCTCTGTGCTAGGAAAGGAGTTTGGAGCAGCAGGGAGATCCTGGAAAACCTATACATCCAAAAAAATTTAAAATTGTCTATTAAAGAATAACCTGTGGGTTACATGAAGCTCGTGAACACTTTCAGTACTTGAAAGCAACATGACCCCTTCAGTTTTAATTTCTTGATCTATTCTGATATCCCCAGAACCCTTCAATGGAATCACATTGTAATTAAGTTTTATTGTTCTAAGTTAGTATATACATATATTTCTATATGTATATATGGCTTAAAACTGGTTGAAATGTTAATTTATATATATAGCTTCAGTTCTGTGTATAGTTTATTTTTGTAAAGGAAAATGTGGATATACTTGACAATGTGAAAAACTGGTTCTCAGTTTAAATTTTTTATTAAAACTTAATTCTTCACTATGCTGTGAAAGAGCCACCTTCCTGTGGGATTCTTTAAGTGTCAATCTAGAGATTAGAGCACAGCTTCATCTCATTGGCTGCTGCCCATCACTGAACAAAAACCCTCTCTGCCATTTTGCTTGAGCACACATGCCTGTTTCATTCAATAGATCCTCTTTCCATACTTGAGTTTCCACAGGAACAGTATCAGATGAGATGGCTGTAAAATATTAGTTGTTCTTTCCCATTATAAAGGCAGATTAAGAATTCACTTTCTTTCAGCTTCTCAATTTGAAATGCTCCACACTTAAAAAGTAGCCGTGTAACAATCTCTTAGAACTGTTACATGCCACAACCTCTCTTTTAAAAAAGAGTGCATTTTGAATGTTCATCCAACATATAGCTGTAGTGGCTACATACAGTATCATTAGGTGTACTATAATTTGGGATTGTGGGAGTTTTCTGATTTTTCAGGGTTTAATTTTTAGAAAAACTGAGACTATTTTTGGAATAAAAAATCTGATTTTATCATTTAAAAAAAAGTTTTCCATTAACTGCCAGTTTGTGAAACATCCAGGAATCTCCTCTGCAAAGTTTAACATTGCAAAAATCATTTTTCAGTGTTTTTTTAACAAATCTCTAAATTTTTTGCTTCATTGAGGTTTCAGCCTAAAACTAGAAACCCATATTATGATTTTAGGTAATGCCCATCAGGTATCTAAAATCAGATTCTAGCCTTTAAGCCTACATTAGGAAAGTTATGCTGTGTTGACAATGGGTGCAGCTAGCTAGTTTCTGAAACTGCTGAACATAATGTAGTCCTGTCTACACTTGCAATTAAACTGTTTTGCAGGAGCAGTTTATTTACATTTGTTGACAGCACCCTGAATCGCAAAATGTGTAAAGTTCCTAGTGTAATCACAGCCATAGTGCTTTACTTCTCAGTTGAATGTTGTGCTGGGACAGTTCATCGCTGAGTACAAAAGAACGTGAGGTTTGCCGTGGACTTTTTTTCTTTTTAAGGAAAATTAAATCTGTGTTTAAAAATCTTTGGCAAAACAAAAATGCTAAACTGTATTTGGAGGTTGTCTTTAATGCCATAAAATATCCTAGACGTGTAATGTACTGGTAGTGAGAGGAGTTGTATTATAGTATTCTTCTGAGGTCTCTAGTGGGAAGGGTAAGTGTTGTAAAGACATCTTGCCAAGACCTCAGAAATAAGAGAGTTTGCCTCTTAGCAGCCACTGCTCCAGTGTATTTTTGTTTGTTCACCATTCTTCAAGTGAATACGATCTGGGACTGTGATATTTAATAAATACATGTCTGTACACAGCTCAGCAGCTTCAGCTGGATGATACTTGGATAATCAGTTATCTAAACTCTGGTGCTTTGTATTTCAAATGGAGCATGAACTTGAATTGCCCTAATAAATATCTTTGAATCTAATTTTGTGGTGGTTTTGTTTAGTTACATACATGGGCCTCATCTTATTCCAAGGTGCGTATTGCCTCAACACAGACACACATCTCTCTCTGAAAGCTTAGCAGACCCACACAATGTACTTCATACAAATGTTTGTTTTAAAATATGTTTTGAGATGGTTATTTACCTAATGTGAGGGGAGGAGACTGTCCTTCCATGTCCCTTTCAGAGACCAAAGTCTGAATGAGCCCATATTTCACTATCCTGCCAGCCCCACCCCAGGGCTGAGTGTGCTGATTGTCCAAGGTTGTTGGTCCCCGTCAGTCTGGCAAATGAGATACCAGCACCACTTTTCTTTAAGCTTATTGCACCATCATTAAACTGCCTAAAGGAAAATAAATGTTCCTCATTTAGAGCTGCCTTTGGACACACAGCAATAACAATTCTTTACATCCACTGTTCATAAAACATTTGGACTATAAAACTACCAACTCTTCCCAGTCAAAGTATGCACGCAAAAACCTTTCAGCTAACTACAGGAAATGTTCGGTTATCGCTTACTGAGTGACTATGTAAGCCAGCCAGGTGGCTCCTGTGGAGTTCCTAACTTTGAAAACAATTATGGAGAACAAACTGGTAGAGGTTGGTTTGTGGTCAGTAACTGATTATACTGTAGCATCATGTACCTACACTGTAGTCAGTTCATTTAAAGCACTTGAATGACAAAGACTTGTATTCTGATTCTGCAACTAAGGAGTTCGCCATAGAATCCATCTTCTGGGAGCAGAATTGTGCTCCAGAAGCCAAGATTTAACTTTCAAAATAAGTTTGTAGTCAGCAAGATTGGGAAGGAGTTTCCCAAACATGAGACAAATGTAACTTTCTGCTTTGTTCTCCTGAGTCTGTACACAGCACCTCCAGGAGCAGTTTCTTTACAAAATTGTTCTCAGAACCTACTGTGTGAAATTCATCCTGGTGTGGGAGATGCGAAAAGGGACCAGATTTTTAAAGGCATTTAGGCACCTAAAGAATCAGATAGGGACTCTACTGGGATTTTCAAAACTACCTAGGTCGGGGTGGCCAACCTGTGGCTCTGGAGCCGCTCTTTAGAGGTTAATTTGCAGCTCCTTGCATAGGCGCTGACTCTGAGACTGGAGCTACAGATGCTAACTTTCCAATGTGCTGTGGGGTGCTCACTGCTCAACCCCCTTCTCTACCCCAGGTCCTGCCACCACTCCACCCCTTCCCCCAAAGCCCCTTCCCCGGAGCCGACCATGCCCTCGCTCCTCCCTCCTCCCCACTAGAGCCTCCTGCACACTGCAAAACAGCTGATTGCTGCGAGGGGGAGGTGTGAGGAGGGAGCGGGAGGTGCTGATTGGCGGGGCTGCCAGTGGGCAGGAGGGGCTGGGGCTGGGGCTGGAGGGGGGTAGCAGATGGGGGCCTGCTTACATTACTGTGGCTCTTTGGCAATGTTTGTTGGTACATTCTGGTTCCTTTTCAGGCTCAGGTTGACCACCCCTGACCTAGGTGCCTAACATCCATTGAAATCAGGTGTTTTTGAAAATCCCGCTAGGTACCCATCTGACTCCTTGGGCAGTTAAATACCCTTTGCACCTTTTAAGGCAGTTGGTGGGGTTACCTGGGCAATGTAAGGGAGAGGAAGGGAACTGCTTGCAGAAGGGAGGGCTCTGTATCTATGCACTGTGGAGCTCTCCTGTCACCCAGCATAAACTGACTGTTGAGTGTTAGTACTAAAATAGAGAGCAGGTGAGGGGACCTCGGATTATGTGGAGCCAATGACTCTAGGGCGTAGTCTCCATGCTGAGTTGCAGCTTTTTAATTAGATGATTTTTAAACGAAAGCAAAAGGTGGTCTGGATAGTCTTATCTTGGTTTAGTTTAAGTCAGTTAACAGCACCTTTAAACTGCAATAAATTACAGTTAAAACTGAAGTAAGTGTGCTCACAGATGGATTTGCACCAGTGTAATTAACTGGTGCAAATCTGTGTAGAGAGGCCTCACTCCACCCCACCAGTGTCCAGGCAACAATCATAGTGACACAGGGGTGAGGCAGCCTTCCAGCCTGCCCCCTGCACTTGGATTGGCAGGGGTTCAGTTTCACCTGCAGAGACAGTTTGGATGAGCTATTACCAGCAGGAGAGTGAGTTTGTGTGTGTATGGGGGTGGGGGGGTGAGAAAACCTGAATTTGTGTTGGAAATGGCCCACCTTGATTATCATGCACATTGTAGGGAGAGTGGTCACTTTGGATGAGCTATTACCAGCAGGAGAGTGAGTTTGTGTGTGTGGTTTTTGGGAGGGGGGTGAGGGGGTGAGAGAACCTGGATTTGTGCAGGAAATGGCCCAACTTGATTATCATGCACATTGTGTAGAGAGTTGTCACTTTGGATGGGCTATCACCAGCAGGAGAGTGAATTTGTGTGAGGGGGTGGAGGGTGAGAAAACCTGGATTTGTGCTGGAAATGGCCCAACTTGATGATCACTTTAGATAAGCTATTACCAGCAGGACAGTGGGGTGGGAGGAGGTATTGTTTCATATTCTCTGTGTGTATATAAAGTCTGCTGCAGTTTCCACAGTATGCATCCGATGAAGTGAGCTGTAGCTCACGAAAGCTCATGCTCAAATAAATTGGTTAGTCTCTAAGGTGCCACAAGTACTCCTTTTCTTTTTGCGAATACAGACTAACACGGCTGTTACTCTAAAAAGAGACAATCAAGTTATTTTGGCTTTATCTGAGAAGTGAGTTTCCTCCAGGATGAATCATCACGTTTCTTTTAAAGGATGCATTTTAGAAATTGGTATCAACTTTAACTAAATTGCTCTTAAAAAAACAATATTAATCTTTTGAATAAAAGGATTTTCTATAACTGGGCATCACACTATACCAGGTTTAGACAAAACCTGTTTAAAATGTAAGGGCTGAATGTATGAGGAAAAATGAAACAGCAAAATAATTTGTATAGGAAACATAGAAACTTGGTTTCAAAATACTGTGCAGTGTTTACTGAAAGTTTTTATAAAGCACAAATATTACCCTCTTGGTATCAGAACATGAAGAAGAATAATGGGATAGTGCAGTGCATATATCAACAATTTGTTTACAAGAGGTTGCCTTGCAAAAAAGTCACTACCACCAGATGTATTTATTTATTCAGCCCCTTTTATTTTGTTATGTAACGTCTTCCAAATTCGTAAATAAGCACTTACCTGCTGTGCCAATAACTGTAATGATTTTTTAAAAAAAGAAAGCTGGTAAAAATACCGCACGTAAATAAGGTTCTACCGAGATTTGAACTCGGATCGCTGGATTCAAAGTCCAGAGTGCTAACCATTACACCATAGAACCAAATGGTGCCACCAATTTCTGTTCTACTGGCTAATAACAATTATTGGCTCACTGGGGAACTCCAAGTCCAGTTTTGCCCTCCATTCGTTTAAAACTGAGGTTCTTTGCCACAAAATTTATCTTACAGACTTTATTCTCGGCTAAATCTCACGCCTCACCTGTACAATATGATGATCCCTCTCAGACATTAAAGTGGCAAGGAGCCTTCCTCAGACTGCAGCTTTGATTATTTAAAAAAAAGAAGCAAAGAGGTCTCCTGTTTTGATACATCCAAACTAGCTCTAACACAGCCCTGTGCATGCAAAAGAACGTGCACGCTGCATTGCTAACGCAGAATTTAGAACTGAATTCGCATACAAGAAACTGACACAACACAAGCCAACCCGCTTTTGATGCTTACTCAACCGGTGTCAGCTCCACTTTTAAATAAGATTTATGAGGCTGTTTCATTGGGTGCTTTTATTATAAAATATTATAGTTCTAGTAATATTTTAAAGCTAAAATGTGAATAACAAAAGATAAATTCACAGATAGGCCCAACACAGTTAAAGTTAGATAATACATAATTACTTTTGCTATAGTTAGGATTACTTGCATTTCATTATAGAAGGAGCAAATGATTCTTGCCCCATAACTCATACAGACTACAGGATCCTTCTAGCAAAGTTATAATGACCTCACAGTAAAAGCAATTATTAGCCTTGCATATAGTTAAAGGTAATAACAAAAAATCACAAGAAAATAGATAGATATAGCTATAAACAACCTGCAGTTTGTTTTCTCTTTTAAATAAAACTTCCTTTCTATTCATTTTCCAGTGGCATCCAATACATGTATAATAGTCAATGTATAATGTGCCCTTTATTGTTGTTTTCAATATATTTTTCTAATTAAATCCACAGTTCTTATATTTACTTGGCAGTAAAGAAAATATAATAAATAAAATATGAAGACTTTTAGGTTCCATTGAAATAATATTAATATACTTAATATAAGCGCATACTAATAATATTTCCTTAGTACAGAAACTAAGTCACACAACAAAACCTGAAAAATTCTAGGTTCCACCGAGATTTGAACTCGGATCGCTGGATTCAGAGTCCAGAGTGCTAACCATTACACCATGGAACCACCTGACTAACCCTTCAGAATTGGTCCTATTGAGGTAACGTCAGAGCGTATGTTCTTGTGGATAGCTGTGGGATTTTTCTCTTACGTATACATTTCCTCACGCATTAATTCTACATATTAACTAAATCCTGAAGTAATCCAGCACAATTTACTTCAGTAATAAACAAACCATTTTTAAAAAGAGCCCAGAAATACGTGGCATTTCTGTCCTGCTTTCAGTGATGACACTGATGCCTTTTTTTTTTTTCCCCAAAATTCAGCCGGTTGCCTACTTTTCGATGGAATTTCTTACCCATATTGCAATTTTGCACGATGAAATATTTTTGCTTTAAATTATGGACTTTCCGTTTTTGCCCACGTGTTGCATTTTATTCCATGTTTTTACGCTTATAGTTTCCCTTCTGTGCAGTTGAGCGCGACGTATTGAACGTTGAAGCTTTGCTGGCCAAGTAGCATTTTTGCTGTACGTTACCTGTAGCAATTTACAACCCGTTACGCGTTCCGTGCTGCATGACGTATTGTAAGTGGCTTGTAAAGATTTCCCTCATCCCGCAGTCCCACTTTGATATTGTAGATGTTCTTTAATTTCAGTAAGGGAAAAAGAAAACACTCTGGAAAAATCACAAACTGAATAATGAATTACTTACCCCACCATCTATTCTGAATTATTCCTAACTAAGACCCAATCTTCAACCAGCTGTGGGAGGGGGAGGACTGGAATGGGAATCTTGCAAGATGCGGCGCTTCGGGCTCCATGTTTCAGAGCAGATCCCAGGGCAAGTTCAGAGCTGACCAGAGCCAATCCTCCTCACAGCTGCCCTCTCTATTCGCATTAACTTCAGCCTCTTGCAGGATCAGACCCTAAAATGAAAGCATGTAAATCAAATAACGAGTATTAATCATCATAAATTATTGGCAGTAAACGTGTAAAATCAGAGTGAATACTGCAGATAATAACCTATGCCACAGGTTACTATGATAAAGAGAAAAATAACAGATTAAACAATAAGACTGAAACATGAGTCTGGCTATCTGTTTTGTATGTTGGTTTTTGTTTTGTTTTCTCAATGCTTAACACACTAGATTATCCGTAAAAACTCCGTGTACTGCCATTAGTACTAATCATAAGTAATAACAGGCTCTTTGTGCATTATTAATTATTATTATTATAGCTGAAGTAATGGTCCAGGAAGTACTGTAAACGTTGTAGAGACAAATATATTTTCACTATAAGAAAAGGAGGACTTGTGGCACCTTAGAGACTAACAAATTTATAAGCTTTCTGAGCTACAGCTCACTTCATCGGATGCATTGTATTATACAGCAATGACTTTATTGTCACTTAAATCAATAATAAATACCACAAAATATTATTAACAATGAATAATAACTGACAGGTGTATGCCCCCAAAACAGCTTTGAGTAAATTAAGTAAAAAGGAAAGGAGGACTGGTGGCACCTTAGAGACTAACCAATTTATTTGAGCATGAGCTTTCGTGAGCTACAGCTCACTTCATCGGATGCATACCGTGCCACAAGTCCTCCTTTTCTTTTTGCGAATACAGACTAACACAGCTGTTACTCTGAAACCAGTAAATTAAGTGATATTCTATTGCCCAACGGAGCGTTCAGGTGAAATAACTTTAGCTTTAACATGAACATTGAAAGATGTCACTACAATACATTTTTAAAGGAGAAAAAAGGTAAATAGCAGAGGATGAAAGGAGAAAAAAGTTAAATAGCAGAGGATGGTTTCGATCCATCGACCTCTGGGTTATGGGCCCAGCACGCTTCCGCTGCGCCACTCTGCTGTGTAGTAACCAAGCCTCCAACTACAGCTTTTAGAAAGTGATATATTTAATTTATGAGGTTTGGTTTTTTTCCCCTTTTGCTGGTGCTTGGGCACAATAGCTGAAATTGCTGTGTATATTTTCAGCTCAGCAGCATGCTTCCACCCGCCCTCCCCACACAAATATGCTCCCCCAAAATGTCCTGTGCAATGCTTGGGATACAAACATTCCTTTACCCAGTAAAGTTTAGAGACTAACCAATTTATTTGAGCATGAGCTTTCGTGAGCTACAGCTCACTTCATCGGATGCAACCGATGAAGTGAGCTGTAGCTCACGAAAGCTCATGCTCAAATAAATTGGTTAGTCTCTAAGGTGCCACAAGTACTCCTTTTCTTTTTGCAAAGACAGACTAACACGGCTGTTACTCTGAAACCAGTAAAGTTTGAGCTTCAGATGTCTCCCTCTGAAATGCCATAATGCGATGGCCATGTCTATCAGGTGAGTTTACCTGCCTCACAGTTTGCCCAGAATGGCAATAAGCCTGGAGATTTCCCTCTTTCCCCAGTTATAAGGGAACAATGACAAATTACACTCTTTCAAATCTATTTTTTGCAGCAACAAACACTGGGACAATATTTTCCTCCCCTAAGCAAAGGGTGGAGGAAAGCACAATGCAGTTCTGCGCTCATTAAGTCCAAAGGTGAAAATGTTGGCTCCCTAGCACTCCCCTCTTATGGGCCCATGAAAGTATCTAACAGAAGTCTGTGGTGGTCCCAGTCCCCTATACAGAAATGAATCATTAAATAATTATTTTGAGGTGTCCTGATCAGGGTTTACAAATACCTATGTTGCCCCTTTTCACCCAAGCAGATAGCCAAATTTCAGGGCCTTGAGGATGTTCCACTGACAGGTAAAATTAGATTAAATCTGGTATTTTCTATGTTGAAGTTTTGTTTATTTACAAAGAACATACAAAGTCCCGTGTCTCCGAAGCAGAAGGAATCAAGAAAAAAAAAAGGAGCATTTTTTTTAAGCTCACAGCCCCAAGTAGAGTGACCAGATCGCAAGAGTAAAATATCAGGACGCATTTTGGGGCGCACAGCCCCAACCGGAGCCATGGGAGGGGGGTGCACAGCCCTAGGAAGCTTCGAGAGGGGTGTACCGCCCCTGCTGCAGCCCCCTGCCGCAATCCATGGGGCAGGGGCTCATGGCCCCAGCTCCAGCCCCCAGCAGAAGCCACGGGGCAGGGGGGCAGGGCCCTGGCTCCAGCCCCCTGCCCCGCTGCTGGCTCAGTCCAGCTAACAATCACCTCACCTCTCAGCAGGGCTGGGAGTGTGGCCTCGGGGACAGAGCAGGGAGTGGGAGAGAGTGTTTGGGAGGTCTGTGGGGGGGTGCTGGGCTGTGAGGAGGTGGAGGGTGCTGGGAAGTGGGGGAGATTTGTGTATTTTGGGGTGCTAGGCAATGGGGGGGCTTGTTGGAGGGGAACTGGAGGCAAGGGGAGGCTGCAGGGTCCTGCCAGCCACTTCCCGGGAGCTGCGTGGAGCCAGATAGGGAGCCTGCCAGCTCGGGTGACCAGTCCAGCCCCGCACCAAATATCAGGACAAATGGCGTCCCGATCGTACATCAGTTGGGATGCGGGAAAAACAGCTAAATATCGGGACAGTCCTGATTTTATTGGGACATCTGGTCACCCTAGCCCCAAGCCTCTTTAGACAACAGACCCAAAAACTCTCAAACTAGTTTTTCCCAGGATCAAAATGTGCTCAGAGAGTAAACTCCTAAGCTTTCTTCTTTATTTACCAACTACAGTGAATTTTAACCCAACCCATAATAACGTTGTACCCAGCTAATAACAAGCTACATGGGGGGAAATATTTGATAATTGGACTTTGAATCTAGCAGAGAAAGCTATAAGATGAACCAAGTGTTGCAAGTTGAAGATAAATAAATTCATACTAGAAATAAGGCATCAATTTTTAACAGTGAGAGTAATTAAGGAGTCAAACAATTTACCAAGAGTCATGGTGGATTCTTCATCACAGTCAATTATGAAATCAAGATTAGATTGTTTTTGGAAAATATGTGCTAGGAATTATTTTGCGGAAGTTCTATGACCATAAGCTCAGACCATAAGCTCAGATCACAAAGGTCCCTTCTGGCATGGAAATCTACGAATCATCACAATTATCAAAGGAGGAAAAAGAGCACCACGCCCGGGGATGGAGGCCTCATTACCTTAGGAGATGGACAAATATAAGAAAAACCCACTAACTACCTACCAGATCTTATTGTAACAAGGATAACAATCAGAGAAGAATTAAAAAATGAAGAGGATGATTAACAATACATATTTCAGAAATATTTATTTTAATGCAAGACTAAATAATAATAATTAATAATGGGCCATTCAACCCTGGTCTGACCATCATTAAGATGAAAACCCTTGGATTAAGGGACACGGATCATAGGCCTGTAAGCTATTGACTTTGAGAAATTTCAGGTGACCCGCTACCACATCCGATAAGCACACAGGACCCAGCCCTGCCTGGCAAGGACCCTTTTCAGGACCGGCCAATGACAGACAAAGAGGGGGAAGAAGAAGAAGAAGCAGAGGAGGATATCCTTCCGCAGGGAGCCCGTTGCCACCCTCACTTCTCCTACTACCTAGAGGTGGGAAGTACCTGGACTCCCACATCGAGGAAGAGCTGAAGGATGGGAAAGGAAAGCCTCATTGGCGCCGGAATGCTTTTGATAGTGAGGATGCTGAAAGTGAACAAAACTATCCCCAAATTTATTACCTCATGCTCCCGCCCCACACCCTGCCCCCGCAAAGGCCAGGACTAGGGCTGTCTCTCCAGGAGGCAGGGGACACGGACGGGGTAAGGGAGCTCAGGCTGTGGCCACGGCTGGGGACAGAAACGGGGCCAGGAGAAGATCCCCGTCTTTGTGAATGGCAGCAGGAAATCCCAGCCTGGGGCCAGTAGTTAGGACCTCCGGGCATGGGGCCAGCAGCCAGGACCCCACGTATGCAGCCGGGCACAGCTACAACACCCAGCCCCCACAGAAAATCTGGGGGTAATGCAGCACCCCTCAGACCCCACTTACCGAGCCTATGCCTTCTCTGAAGGGCTCGCCTTCGGCCCTATACCTCCCTAAAGATTCCTCCTCGATGCCTGGCATCTTGCGTGCCCAGCCTGCCTTCAGCAAGATCTAGCAGGAGGCAAACTGGCCAGGAGACCTCACACAGCACCTAGCTCTCTTCTCCTGGGGGCTCACTGCTTCGCCTTTCACCTCCACCAGGCCCAGAACACTGCACCTGGCGTCTCACGCCCCGGCCCGCCTGCCCTCGGCGAGATCTAGCTGGACGGACGCTGGCCAGGAGCCCTCACACACACTTGGCCCGCTTCTCCTCCCGCCCTCTCCCTGCTTGGCTCTTCACCTCTGCCAGCCCCAGAGGACTGCACTCCGGTGACCACAGGGGACTCTGACTCCCAGCATGCCTTGCTCTCATTCGCATACCAAGACCTCCGTCCTCTCCTCCCATAGGGGCGTTTTGTGCTGCCCCACTGGGTGGGGGCAAACTGTATCCAGTTGGAGGAACAAGGACACACGGAGGAAATCGAGGGCTCTGCTCCACATGCGTCTCCCTGGAGTTCCCGGGCCTGCCTCTCTCGCCCTAACTGGGAAGCCTCTATCTTCTCTGGGGTATTTATAGCTTAGGGCCCAAACTCCACCCTGTGCTTGCTTCGGCAGCACATATACTAAAATTGGAACGATACAGAGAAGATTAGCATGGCCCCTGCGCAAGGATGACACGCAAATTCGTGAAGCGTTCCATATTTTCTTTTCCTGCCTCGCTGGTGCTGCTCGCAGGGCCCTTGGCAGCCGGGGAGGCCCCGCTGGGTGGGCAGGCACCCTGCTGCAGCACTCCCCGCTTTGCCCCTCGCCTCTCCTGGGAGGGACCCGAGGTGCCTCCTTTGGCGCAACGGCATCTCCTGCGCCTTGCGCTGGGCAGGCACCGCATACCCCACACCCGGCTGCCTCCCAAGCCGGTTCGCAGAGACAAAAGGATCCGCTGCCGCAGACGCCACCCAGCCCTGATTCACAGGGACCCCTTTATGGGACCGCCTAGGCACCCACAAGCAGAGACGGGGAGGAAGAGGAAGAAGAAGCAGAGGACGATGTCCTTCTGCAGGAACTCCGTCACCACCCCTGCCATCTGGAGGCGGGAAACGCCTGGACTCCCACACCGAGCAAGGGCTGATGAAGAACAGGAAAGGAAAGCCTCGTTCTTCTCTGCAGGCCTCACCTTCGGTTCTTCGCCTCCCTACCGATTCCTCCTCGGCGCCGCGCCTCTCACCCCGCGGCCCGCCTGCCCTCGGCGAGATCCTTTGGCACAGCGGCATCTCCTGTAGCTTGCGCTGGGCAGGCGGGGTCAAACCATACCCAATTGGCGGGCGAAGGACGCATTGAGGTAATCTATGAGATGCCTTTTCACCTCTGTCAGGCGCAGAGGACTGGAGTCCGGAAAGTTCTTGGAACTCTGACTTCTAAGATGCCTTGCTCTCATTTGCATACCAAGACATCCTTCCTCTCATCCCTGAGGGGCATTTTGTGCTGCCCCACCCGGTGGGTGGAAACCATGGGAAGGAGTTCACTCTGGTCATCATGCATGTCCATTGTGTTCCCACGCCTCCCTTGCTTTCCTGCGGTGAAATAGTGCATCATGTTCTGACAGAAAGAAATGTTCAGACTAACTCGTAATGGTCTTCACTCTTTTTAAGAGTCAACACTTCATTTTATGTATTTTTTTCATTTTGGCATCGATGTTGTTTGAAAACAATTTTTTAAAATTTTGTTGCTGAGTGAGCAGGGTGGCACGCTGTTTTGTGAGCATTTCTCATGTTAAATGTTTTTTTGTGTAAACAGAAGTATTTTCATTCTAAGTAATTTAGAGATCATTTTCTGGGCCCCCATCCCAATCATGATAATTGCTTAAAATTATGAATTTTGAATCATGAGAAAAATGGGTGTTTTTTTTTATTTTATTTTCATTTCTGAGCGCATAGTTTACTCTTGGGTCAAATTTTCAGGCGTTACTCTGTGGAACCTTTTAAGGCGAGAATGTTTCTTTTTAATGAATACTCCGATTATGAGGTCCAGGGCCTGCAGTTCTTGGAAAAACAGTAAAAAACTGTCATTGGTAACAAACTACTCATTCATGTTGGAAACACGGCACCAGTAAACACTTGAGAGGAAAGCCAGGATCGCGCAGCACCCTTCTGTCGCCACGTATGGCGTTTGCACAGCAAAGGAACTGCAGACGGCCCTGGGCCCTGCATCGGAGATCTGCAGCCTTTTGCAGCCTCTTCTGTCCGTCCTCTGCCCTGTTTCAGCTGCTGGAAGCTGGCGGGAGAGGCGTCTCGTGGGGGTGGGGAAGCTCCAAGGACCCACTGGAGAGGGGATGGCAGCTGCTGAAGGGGGATTCGCGCACCCCGCTGGGGGCGCGGGGAGGCAGCAGCAGCTGCGGGCTCCTGGTGCCCCTTGTCTGGGGGGGGAAGTGCTTGAGAAAACACTCATCAGCCCGGGGAAGCTACTGAGGAAAAAGCCCGGCGTCCAGCCCGAGGCTCGGGGCGTAAATCGACCTGGGGGTGCCCGGTGCGCCTCCAGCCCTGCCCCGCAAGGGGCGTGGCAAACGGATGGGGGCGGAGCCTGGCGTCCCATGGGGCGGAGTCTGGAGTCCTCGCTCGATGCTGGGGAAGCTGCTGGGCGAAGCGTTGGGTTTCTCCTTGCGCCCTGGCCCTGCCGTGACGTCATCCGTCAGCGCCAGTCTCGCGGTGTCACGTGGCCCGTGTGTCTCTGTGGTAGTGTCGGGACGACAACCCCTCCCCCCCCCCCCCCCCGCCAGCGCATCGGTGTCTCTTCGTTGGTCCCGTGCGCGTTTGCTGCGGCCGGGGCCGGAAACCCCGGCAGGAGGTGAGAGACAGAGCGGGGCGTGGGGTTCGGGTGGGGATTAAAGTCATGGGAAGGGGGAGGTGTTCCGAGGTGGGGGAGCTGCCGCGCGGGGAGGGGCGTCGGGCAGGCACTCTTGGGGGCGGTTGAGAGTCAGGCTGTGGGGGTGAGGAGCTGTGAGTCTGTGGGAGAAGCCGGGGAGGAGTGCTGGCGGGGCTGGATGCGGGGACAGCCGCACCAGGGTGAAGAACAGGGTCTGGAGTCTGTGCTCGGTTATGGGGTAGGGGTTCTCTGCTCTCCCCACCCTCGGGCTGCGTGCCTCTCTTGCACCTCCCAGGTTCCTGTTACAAATGTCCCTTGCTTCGCGTGAGGTGAGGGGTGATGTAGGCAGCAGAGCTAGTAATAATGTTTTTGTCACGGTACCTGGATGCTGTGGCAGGACGAACAGAAAAGTGGAACACAGTGGGCGGCAGGGCTTGTCTTTGCTGTTAAAAAACCTTGGAATTTTTTTATCTCCCGGTAACTAGCATGCTTGAGCTATCCCAAGGTAAAAACACAGTGAAGACATCGTGGTACATCAGTTTTAATGTGAGGTTAATTTGCTGAGATCAGCTCTGTCTGGTGCTGATTTCTGTGAATTTACCTCCGATAAATCTGAAGTGCCTTGTCCTCCCTGTGTCTTCACCTCGGTGTCGCTCATGTACCTTAGTTACCTTGAGATTAAAAACACAAGTTTTTGGGGGGAATGAAGACAAATCCTGATATTGATGGTTGTATTTCCGTTACCTGTGGAAACCCATTCGTAGTTTTGCAATATTAAGGGCTACTTGGTATATGTGACTATATGAGAGTACAAACGTACACATTGGGTTAATGCAGATCAAGATTATTCACAAATGGATCAGTGAATTAAATTATTTACCAACGTTCAGTATGTCTGTTGGGAAAATAGCACAGCAGGGCACAGATTATCCAACAAGTTCTTGGAATGTACTGGAGACAGTTTTTTATTTCAGAAGGTGGAGAAAGCTACTGGGGAGAGGCTGTTTTAGATTTGGTTTTGACAAATAGGGAGGAACTGGTTGAGAATTTGAAAGTGGAAGGCAGCTTGGGTGAAAGTGATCATGAAACAGTAGAGTTTATGATTCTAAGGAATGGTCAGAGGAGGAACAGCAAAATAAAGAGTGGTTTCAGAGTAACAGCCATGTTAGTCTGTATTCGCAAAAAGAAAAGGAGTACTTGTGGCACCTTAGAGACTAACCAGTTTATTTGAGCATAAGCTTTCGTGAGCTACAGCTCACTTCATCGGATGCATACTGTGGAAAGTGTAGAAGATCTTTTTATATACACACAAAGCATGAAAAAATACCTCCTCCCACCCCACTCTCCTGCTGGTAATAGCTTATCTAAAGTGATCACTCTCCTTACAATGTGTATGATATTCAAGTTGGGCCATTTCCAGCACAAATCCAAGGTTTAACAAGAACGTCTGAGGTGGGGGTAGGAAAAAACAAGGGGAAATAGGTTACCTTGCATAATGACTTAGCCACTCCCAGTCTCTATTCAAGCCTAAGTTAATTGTATCCAATTTGCAAATGAATTCCAATTCAACAGTTTCTCGCTGGAGTCTGGATTTGAAGGTTTTTTTGTTGTAATACAGCAACTTGCATGTCTGTAATCGCGTGACCAGAGAGATTGAAGTGTTCTCCATCTGGTTTATGAATGTTATAATTCTTGACATCTGATTTGTCTCCATTTATTCTTTTACGTAGAGACTGTCCAGTTTTGACCAATGTACATGGCAGAGGGGCATTGCTGGCACATGATGGCATATGCCAACAGCTCTCGTCCCCTAATGCCCCTACTCTACTTGCGCTCTATTGATGACATCATCTGGACCCATGGAAAAGAAGCCCTTGAGGAGTTCCACCATGATTTCAACAATTTCCATCCCACCATCAACCTGAGCCTGGTCCAGTCCACACAAGAGATCCACTTCCTGGACACTAATAAACGATGGTCACATAAACACTACCCTATACCAGAAACCTACTGACTGCTATTCCTACCTACATGCCTCCAGCTTTCACCCTGACCACACCACACGATCCATCGTCTACAGCCAAGCTCTGCGATACAACCGCATTTGCTCCAACCCCTCAGACAGAGACAAACACCTACAAGATCTCTATCAAGCATTCTTACAACTACAATACTCACCTGCGGAAGTGAAGAAACAGATTGATAGAGCCAGAAGAGTTCCCAGAAGTCACCTACTACAGGACAGGCCTAACAAAGAAAATAACAGAACGCCACTAGCCATCACCTTCAGCCCCCACCTAAAACCCCTCCAACGCATTATTAAGGATCTACAACCTATCCTGAAGGAATACCCATCACTCTCACAGATCTTGGGAGACAGGCCAGTCCTTGCCTACAGACAGCCCCCCAACCTGAAGCAAATACTCACCAGCAACCACATACCACACAACAGAACCACTAACCCAGGAACCTATCCTTGCAGCAAAGCCTGTTGCCAACTGTGCCCACATATCTATTCAGGGGACACCATCACAGGGCCTAATAACATCAGCCACACTATCAGAGGCTCGTTCACCTGCACATCCACCAATGTGATATATGCCACCATGTGCCAGCAATGCCCCTCTGCCATGTACATTGGTCAAAACTGGACAGTCTCTACGTAAAAGAATAAATGAACACAAATCAGATGTCAAGAATTATAACATTCATAAACCAGTCGGAGAACACTCCAATCTCTCTGGTCACGCGATTACAGACATGAAAGTTGCTATATTACAACAAAAAAACCTTCGAATCCAGACTCCAGCGAGAAACTGTTGAATTGGAATTCATTTGCAAATTGGATACAATTAACTTAGGCTTGAATAGACTGGGAGTGGCTAAGTCTTATGCAAGGAAACCTATTTCCCCTTGTTTTTTCCTACTCCTCCCCCCCCCCCCCCCCCCGACGTTCTTGTTAAACCCTGGATTTGTGCTGTAAATGGCCCAACTTGATTATCATACACATTGTAAGGAGAGTGATCACTTTAGATAAGCTATTACCAGCAGGAGAGTGGGGTGGGAGGAGGTATTTTTTCATGCTTTGTGTGTATATAAAAAGATCTTCTACACTTTCCACAGTATGCATCCGATGAAGTGAGCTGTAGCTCACGAAAGTTTATGCTCAGATAAATTGGTTAGTCTCTAAGGTGCCACAAGTACTCCTTTTCTTTTTGCAAAATAAAGAGTGGATTTCAAAAAGGCAGACTTCAGCAAACTCAGGGGAAGCAAGTCTAAGGGAAAAAGCAACTGAAGACATTTGGCAGTTTTTCAGAGAGACATTATTAAGGGCACAAGAGCAAACTATCCCACTGCACAGGAAAGGTAGGAAGTATGGCAAGAGACCACCCTGGCTTACCCAGGAGATCTTCAATGATCTAAAAATCAAAGAAGAGTCATACAAAAAGTGGAAACTAGATCAAATTACAAAGGATGAATATCAATGAGTAACACAAGTATGTAGAGACAAAATTAGAAAGGCCAAAGCACAAAACAAGATCAAACTAGCTAGCGATATAAAGGGTAACAAGAAGACATTCTATAAATACATTTAAAACAAGAGGAAGATCAAGGATAGGGTAGGCCCATTACTCAATGAGGGGGGGAAAACAATAACAGAAAATGTGGAAATGGCAGAGGTGCTTAACGACTTCTTTGTTTCGGTTTTCATCAAGAAGGTTAGTGGTGATCGATTGCCAGTGAAAATGAGGTAGGATCAGAGGCTAAAACAGGGAAAGAACAAGTAAAAATTACGTAGACAAGTTAGATGTCTTCTAGTCGCCAGGGCCTGATGAAATGCATTCTAGAATACACAAAGAGCTGACTGAGGAGATATCTGAGGCATTAGCGATTATCTTTGAAAAGTCATGGAAGATGGGAGAGATTCCAGAAGACTGGAAAATAGCAAATAGTACCAATCTATAAAAAGGGAAATAAGTACAAACTGGGGAATTACAGACTAGTCAGATTAACTTCTGTATCTGGAAAGATAATGGAGCAAATAATTAAGAAATCAATTTGCAAACATCTAGAAGATAATAAGGTGATAAGCAACAATCAGCATGGATTTGTCAAGAACAAATCATGTCAAACCAACCTGATAGTTTTTTTTGACAGGGTAACAAGCCTTGTGGATAGCGGGGAGTGGTAGTGGTATATCTTGACTTTACTAAAGCTTTTGATACTGCCTCACATGACTGTCTCTCAAACAAACTAGGGAAATGTAACTTAGATGGAGCTACTATAAGGTGGGTGCATAACTGGTTGGAAAACTTCCCAGAGAATAGTTATCAGTGGTTCAGTCCTGCTGGAAGGGCATAATGAGTGGTGTCCTGCAGGGATCAGTTCTGGGTCCGGTTCTGTTCAATATCTTCATCAATGATTTAGAAAATGGCATAGAGTACACTTATAAAGTTTGTGGATGATGCCAAGCTGGGAGGGGTTACAAGTGCTTTGGAGGATAGGATTAAAATTCAAAATATCTGGACAAACTGAAGAAATGGTCTGCTGAAATTCAATAAGGATAAATGTAAAGTACTCCACTTAGGAAGGAACAATCAGTTGCACACATCAAAAATGGGTGCTTATGACTGCTTAGGAAGGAGTAGTGCGGAAAGGGATCTCGTGGTCATAGTGGTCCACAAGCTAAATGTGAGTCAACAGTGTAACACTGTTGCAAAAAAAGCGAATGTCATTCTGGGATGTATTAGCAGGAGTGTTGTAAGCAAGACATGAGAAGTAATTCTTCCGCTGTACTCCGCACTGATTAGGGCACCACATTTCAGGAAAGTCCAGAAAAGAGCAACAAAAATGATTAAAGGTCTAGAAAACATGACCTATGAGGGAAGATTGAAAAAATCAGGTTTGTTTAGTCCGGAGAAGAGAAGACTGAGAGGGGACTTAAGTTTTCAAGTACATAAAAGGTTGTTACAAGGAGGAGGGAGAAAAATTGTTCTTCTTAACCTCTGAGGATAAGTCAAGAAGCAATGGGCTTAAATTGAAGCACGGGAGGTTTAGGTTGGACATTAGGAAAAACTTCCTAACTGTCAGGGTGGTTAAGCAATAAATTGCCTAGGGAGGTTGTGGAATCTCCATCATTGGAGATTTTTAAGAGCAGGTTAGACAAACACCTGTCAGGAATGTTTTAGATAATATTTAGTCCTGCCATGAGTGCAGGGGTCTAGACTAGATGACCTCTCAAGGTCCCTTCCAGTTCTGTGATTCTATGTCTGTGTATCTATTTATTTTGTTTGCAAACATTCTCAAAACAGGATTTTGTTCATATTAATACTCTTGAACAAAACAAGTAATTTGAATGTCCATAAACAAATTGTCAGTTGGAATCAGTAATGTGTGACATCAATCTTCAATTACGTATTGTATTTTTATATTATTATTTGAATTTTTTTTATTACCAAACACTTTGGGCAACAATCAGTAGGTTGAAAATGTTTGTATAAACTTTTCTGTGAACAGTTACCAAATCTTTGCCTAGCTCTAGCAGCATTGGCATAGGGTCTGCTACTGTTTGTAAAATCATCCTTTATATTTAAATATGAAATAAATTGATGAGCTTGATTCATGCTCATGAAGAGCAAGACAGTGTGTTGCTAAAGCAGAATTGTAAAAATCTAACTGTTCAAAGTATTAATGCTAAACACTTAATTTGGAGCTTTTGGTCGGGAGTTCAAATTGAATATCGCAAAGAATTTGTGAAGTGATTAGTTAAGGTCTTTGTTTTGAACATGTGAAGCACTACGTAAGCACTAATTATGACGGTTGCTTTTGCTGACATTCTTTCTCTTTAATATTTAAAAGCCAACAATGCCGAGAAAAAGATGCGCAAGACCAACAAAATTACCGTCTTCAGAAAAGAAAACCAGGAGAGAAATTATTGATAAAAGGGTGGCGTACACAAGGATATACTTGGGGAATCAAATTGGCCGATGGCTGACCTTAAGGGAAAAACTGGATTTCAAAAGTGACACAGACCTTGCAGGATTTTTGCTGGATCTGTAAGTAAAATAGTACCTCACCTGCATGAATATGAAACTAATCACCTTTTTTTTTTATTATAATTATTATTTTGCATATTAGATAGAAGTGGTAGAAGGTTCCCAGGATAGTGGCAGGAGACTCCAGGAGGGATTTGCCTTTGATGTCCTGTTCCCCTCAAAATCCAACTCCATCATAGTACCATTTCAGAATGTGGGAATTACCATACTGGAGGAGACCAGCTGTCTCTATTGTTTAGTAGTCATCAGTATCAGCTACTTTAGAGGAAGGTTCCAAAAAACCCTGCAGTCCCAATTATGGAATAGTCTTACTCCAGGTAGATTGTCTTCTTAACTCCCCAGAGATTGATTTATGCCCTGAAGCTTTCCAAAACTCTTGATTTTATTTTTAAATTTTTTCTTAAACATCTCGATATTTTTGTTATATGTATGTTCAATTCTCTTTTTGAATCTTGTTATATTTCTGGCCTCAATTATATCTTTTGTCAGCAAGTTTGATAGGCAAATAGTGTTGTGTTAAATTTTCATCAATTCTGTATTTGTCACCTTTCAGTTTCAGTGAGTGATCCCTTGTTTTTGTAAAATGAGAGGGTGAGTAGCAGTGACTGATCTACTTTCTCAGAACCGGTCATTAGTTTGTACACCTTTACTACATCTCTTCCTTATTTACCCCCTCTCTAAGGTGTGAATTTTTTTTAGTGTCCTCTTATGAAGATAGTCCATGGCTGTAATAATTTTTATTGTCCATCTCTGAATCCCCTCTTTATTTCTACTACATCTTTTTGAGATGGGGTGACCAGAACTAAACAGAGTATTCTAGGTAAGATTGTACCATTAGTTAATAGCTATATATAGTTTTAATTATTCTCCATCTTATTCCTTATGCATCCTAACAATTGTCCTTTTCTGACTGCTGCTGAGCAACAGGTCTCCATTGAGGTGTCCATACTGATGCACAGGTTTTTTTTCTTGAGCTGGCAGATAAGTTTAAATACACTGAGTTCTAAATTATTCATTCTAATGGGCATTATTTTGCATTTGGCAACACTGAATTCCATCTGCCATTGTGTTGCCCATTCAACTAACTTGATTAGGTCTCTTTGAAGGTCCTAATAGTCTTTAGTCTTCACTAACCCAAGTAATGTTGTGTCATCTGTAAATTCAGCCATGTCATTACTCACTGCCTTTTTTCCAGATCACTAATAAACACTCGTTCTTGCTGTACTCAACGGTTAACCTTGTGCTATGTTGAATATTGGGATTCTTCTTTGAGTGATTGTCCACATGGATTCCATTCGTGCTGTGCATATGTCCCAGGTACACAATATCATATTCTTTTGGCCAGCAGTGTCTACTGAGGCTGTACCAACTCACTAGATATCCTTATGCCCCCTCACTGAGGACATAAAGGGCAGCGTGAGTCCAACTAGCTCTCAGTTCCTTCTTACCGCCCATGTCACAAAAGACTGAACTGCTGCAGTTTCCTTGCTTCTCTGCACACTACACTAGTATAGTGTGTGTGTCTTTAGGATAGTTAATTATTATATAGTTAGTGTTAGTCTTTTGTCATTGGCACAAAAAAACCTTTTTAATTAAATACTTAAGGGCAGCCCTATCTTCCTTAGTTTTGCAGACCAGTGGTCAAACCCTGCATCTGGATCCAAATTCCTGCAGCATCCTGGATGCTGGCTCGTAGAAACCCACCAAAAGAAGCTATTCAGCTGAAGTTCAGAACATTGTGCTCCAAAGCTGAAAAGCCTCAGCTAGACTAACTTAAAAAACCTAGTGGGAGAGGTTTGCTTTTTGAGCATCTCAGCACCAGCTTTCTGTCCTGAGAACATCTCAGCAATATTGGATTGTTTTTTAGTCCTGAAACAATCTGGGCCTTCCTGTCAGTATCATAAGGGTCTGTCTAGCAGCAATACAGTGGTAAGGTTCCTTCAGGGCTTTACTCATGTTTTTTCCCCATCCCTCTTGGGACCTCAGTATAATATTGGCAGGGTTGGTGAGTTCCCTGCTTTGAGCCCTTTGTAACCTGTTCCCTCTACCATTTATCTATAAAATTTGCCTTTTTAGTGGCTGTTACATCAGCTTACAGGGTTGGAGAGATTCAGGCCCTCGTGGCAGGTCCACCTTATACAGTGTTCTATAAGGACAGAGTAAATCTCAGGCCTCATCACAAGTTCCTGCTTAAATTTGTTTAGAAATTCCATGTAAAACAATTCATTCATCTCCCAGTTTTCTTTTGCAAGCCTCATTCAGCCCTCAGGGAAACTAAACTTCAAACACTCGATGTAGTAAGTTAACTGTCTGTGTGTATTGTCAGGACAAAACCAATCAGAAACATACCTCAACTGTTAGTGGCCTTTGAAAAGGTGACTGCAATATTAGGTCAAATATCCTCTTAGAAATTATCTAAGTGGGTCTCCAACTGTATAAGGACATGTTATTGATTTAGGTAGATTAGGTCCATTACATCCAGCCATGTAAGAGCTCATTGCACCAGAGTTTAGGCAGCCTCTAATGCCTGCTTGAAGATTGTCGATTTCTGAAATCTTCTAGGGCAGCTACGTGTTGCTTGACCCACACTTTTACAGGATGCTTCCCTTTGGTAGAGGCGTCCAGATTGTATCCTTGCTTTGGTAGTGCTGTTCTGCAGTCATTGTTTAAGTTGGACTCCTACACGTCTCCAAGCAAAGAGAAGCTTGTTAGTCATAAAGAGTGGAATCTTGTTCAGTCACTCGAACAAGAAAGAAGTTACTTACTTTACACTAACTTCAAGAGGTTGTCCACATAGATTCCATGATCCACCCTCATTCCCTGTTACCACAAAATCCTACTCCTCTGGAATTCGGTATTGGCAAAGAAACTGAGGATGGTTGGGCCCATTCTTCCCTTTATGGTTGGGTGGGGTATGAGGGCATCTAGGGCGCAGACATGGCCCAAATAGACATGGCTCGCCAAATAATCTGATCTTGCGTGCATGCAGTCCATGTGTGCCAAGAGTGGAATCCACATGGACAACATATCTCAAAGAACCACAGTTATCTAAGGTAAGACATTTCATGATTGGCTAGTTCCTTTTTTTTTCTTTTATCTCCTTATGCTGTGGATCTGGTTGCACTCAGCAGAGTTTGTGAAGAAGAGGGGTGGAGAAGGACGGGTTTTGTTGAATGGAAGGCTGAACAGGGACAGATGGTGAAGGGGAGGAAGTAAAAGGAGCTCGTGTGACTCAACAGCTTGCCTCTCTCTCCAATAGAAGTTGGTCCAACAAAAGATATTACCTCACCCACCTTCTCTAATTAGACATGTGGTAGTCATCACTCTGACCACTCTGCTTGATTGGTTGTATTTTTTTACCTCCACCCTGCATCTTTCTGTTTTTAGACAGTAAGGTCTTGGGATGTGGACTGTGTGATCTCATGGCTGTGCAGGGTCTACCATGTTTTGGGTGCTGCTTGCATATAACTACCATCCTTTTAATTCTTGTAGCTATGACAATGATGATCAGTTACCTAAAGAAGCAGTAATCTCCTTACCTGAAGATATGAGAATTGTAACTGCAAAAGAAGAAAGAGATTTACATGATGACTCCTCTTCAGCAGAGATTGTTGGAATGTTAGTGATACTAACTTTATTTTATGCAATTGATATTCATAAAGATAGATGTAGAATACAAGTCTTCTAGCCTTCTCTTAAGTTAATTTTGCTTTATTGTCTTATATCAGATTTATGGCATTTTATGCTCTGGTGTATCCTAATAAGAAGAATGCATATTCTTTTAAAAGGTGTCCACACCAAACCCATTGGTCTGCCTGTCAGAGTCCCCTTCTTAAATACTGTATTTTACTCTTCAGGGCTTTAAAAAATCTGTTTAATGTAAGTAAAACATCTGCCTGAATGAATGGGTGGAATTGAGCCCATGGTGCTGTTGGCTCTGTTAGAGATGGAGAGGCTGGGAGCAAGTGCCACTATTTCTCTTTCAGGATGTGAGGGAGAGACAAGAAGAAGAGTAGTTAGAGCCAGTGATGTTTTTTCCATATGCTGGGGTGGGGGAACAACGGAATAGAGTGCACTCTGAGCCACTGCTATTTTAATAGAACTAGAGATGGGGAGAGTGGGTCGCAGAACAGTCTCTGAACTGCTGCTCCTTTAAGAGAAGGGGATGGAGTGAGTAGCAGAGAGCCTACGAGGAAAGCAGGACCTGGGAGGCCAACGGCTATCCATATTTCCAGGAGAGGAGCAGAGGCAGCAGCAGAGAAGCAGAGCGTTGGTTGGTGCGTGGGATGGGGTAATGATAACGTATTTCATTAGGCGGCTTGAAGATGGGTCAATAGACATAAAATATGCATGATTTTGGCAGGGCATTTGGCAACCCGAGTATCTCACTTCAGGCAGCAGCTTGAGTTAATGGTTGAGTAGGCGTTGTGAGGAAATTTTTCAAGCCATGGGACTTTAAAAGACAACAATTATAAAATTAACATTAACCTTTCTTAAATATTTTACTAATATCAAGCCTTCTGTAATATAGATGTGACAGTGAGGACCAACTGACTGCAGAATCAGCCTGTTCTGTACCACAAAGTAGGGGAATCAGAACTGTGAAAGAAGAGAGGCAATTGCAGGATGACTCCTCTTCAGTACAGAGTGATGAAAAGTTAGTGATACATTTTTTTCCCCCTACATTTTGAAATTTTCAATGAAGTAAAAATATTTTTAAAATATTTGCTGGTATCCAAAATAACTGGAAGGGCCAGGTTTTGTTATCTCCTAGTTACAACAAATGTTCTAAAAGGGAAACAAGTTAACTTGACTGTTGAGACACCTGCTCTTCTTGGATTCTCACAAGACTGTTGTTTTTCAGTCTGGTACTTGCAATTTATTGAAAGCAAGAAGTAGCTAATTTTATTGCTCTGTTTTATTAGATGGTGTTGCTTCCTTAAACCACTGGAGACTGGATTTTATATTAAATATTTTTTCTATGTTAGAAATGCATATTACTTCTCCAATTTAAACTGAAATCTGACTTCCCTAGTAATCCAAATTGAGTTTGGTTTATTAGCTGAAAATTTCCAGACAATAGTGTAACAGTTTTTAAATGACTCATGTCAAAAAGAAGCTGTGGTTCAATCAAACTGGAAAGAACCTGAAGCAGTTGTATATAATCTTTTCACTCAGTGTTTCAAGAGATGCTCTGTTGTGTCTCTTAAAACTTGTTACATACTCAAAAGTAGACTTCTTTCCTGGTCTAGAGTCAGTGAACACATCAACACTGCTATCCTTTAAGTCAAGAGGCACATCAGTACTGCTTCTCATTTGGCCAAAATAATTAAAATAGAACCATGTGAGGTACTACAGAGCCTGCAATCATTGAATGTGTTCCCTCCTTACAGTATGCCCTATCACTTCTGGTCTGTATAGTCAGAAAGTTGGTTTCAAAATTAAAACTAAGTCTCTCTCATGCAGCAATGCAGAGCACAACAGTTAGGACAATGAAAATGATGCTGCTTATTTCAAAAGTTTAAAACGAATGGATTAAACATAATTAATTTTTCAGTTATAAACAAGTATGTATATATTGTTTATATATTCCTGAAAGCATGCTGGACCTTTCACAAAATAAAAAAGTCACTCTCCTCGCTGCAGGGAGCTTAGTTTGTGACAATTAGACATATGTAACAAGTGAGCGCAAAAATGTTGGAGACTGAGAGAGAAAGCAGGATGAGGGTTACCAAAGTAAGGTTAATTGGCCACATAGATTTGTGGAGTTAGATGCCTTGATATTTCAATTCTGTATTTAGAAATATTTATTTATACTCACAGGAAGTTAAGGATCAGGTGGTTGACAGGGATATTTTGTGCAGCAGAGCAATGAAGCAAAGCAAAATGAATTAATGATTAACAGATTTAAGACAGGTAACAATGAAGAGTCAGTTGTGTTGAGTTCTGGGATTTTTAGTGTAATATTGACATCAGAAGGACAGAGTGGATTTAGAAGAGTGCAAGTACAGTGAAGTGCTGCTATTGGAGTAGCTGCTGCTGTTAGCCAATATTGTCTTTTGAAATTCCTCCCTGGGTGGCTGTTGGTGTGGACCACAGGTTGCGGGGAGTGTTGCTGCATCTAGTGTGCTCAGTTGGATTCCCCTGTCTCTGGGGTGAGGAGAAGTGAGCATCCAAACTCTTGTCTTCCCAGCAGTGCTGTGCATGGAGTGGTTGCTGCTGTAAGCCACTCAGAGCTGTTGGTCTTGAAAATCCAATTCTGAGTGGCAGCTGCTGCTGTATTTATAATGTATGCATATAGAGGTGGCATGTGTGTATGCACACACTAAGTATTTTAAAGCGCTAGAATCAGTTACTTCAGTGACAAAATGTAAGGATACATGACGCACACACAACAAAAAGTTGTAAAATCACTATTATTAAAAGTGAATAAATAGACTGGGAAGATTAAGTCCAAACAACTGTTTTAATTGAAACAGTACCTTGCTGTGTTTGCAACCCAGACACTGAAGCTTTACATAATGACGCAAGAGCTGGAAATTCAAACTAGCTAATCTATTTGGTTAGGTATGCTGAGTGAACTACACAAAATAAATTGCATAAATAACAGTGAAAAAGAACGTGGTCTTTTAAATCTTTCAAGTTTTAGTAATGTAAGTGGTTCTCAGTAACACAGATGAAGAAACTTAGTATCTCTAAAAATATCATTTTGAATCTGATGTTGGTCCTTTAACATTGCTTATTACAAACTGAAATGTTCTCTGCACCTCTTTTTCTTGACTTCAGAAATATGTTTTGGAGAGATCAAGTGAGAGTGGGGGGAATGAAAGGGAGGGAAGGACTTCAGTCATTTAAGCAACAATTTAAAGGTGCACAGAGCAATTTTGCTGGTCTACACAATCCATTCCATATTGTGAAGCTTGCGTAAACAAACGCATTAAATATATTTGTTCAGGGCACCTACAGAAATGAATATAAAACTTTTTCTTTAACAGCCATAGTCTTTTAACATACATGTGACGGTCATAACCAAATATATAAAGTAACTGTGAAAGAGATGGAATGGCCAGACACCACTTACTAACATTCCATCCTGTACTACTGATGTCTTTTTACGTGTGCATTATGACACTGAATGCGTGCACTCCAATGAGGGATTCTACAATCCCTTAAGACGGGCTGGGCAGACTTTTTGGCGTGAGGGCCACATCGGGTTTCTGTTGTATGGAGGGCTGGTTAGGGGAGGTTGTGCCTCCCCAAACAGCCAGGCATGACCTGGCCCCCGACCCCTATTCCACCCTCCCCCTGCTTCTTGCCCCCAATGGCCCCCCTGGGACTCCTACCCCATCCACCACCCCCTGGACCCTCCGCCCCGGCTGCTCCCATCAGCCCCATCCAACCCCTCCTCTCATTCCTGACTGCCCCCCCCCCCCCGGGACCCTTGCCCCATTCAACCACCCCTTCTCCCTGTCCCCTGACCACCCCCAGAACCCCTGCCCCTGACTTTCCCCTGCCGCCCCATCCAATCCCCCCTCTCCTTCCTGACTGTCCTCCCGGGACCCCTGCCCCCATTCAACCCCCCTGTTTGCCGCCCTCTGACCGCCCCGATCCTTATCCACACCCTCAGCCCCTGTCCTCTATCCACCTGCCCCCCTGTCCCCTTACCGCACTGCCTAGAGCACCGGTGGCTGGCAGCACTACAGCCGTGCTGCCATGCAGCACAGAGCACCGGGTCAGGCCAGGCTCTGCAGCTGCGCGGCCCCAGGAGCTCGCAGCCCCCTGCCGAGAGCATTGCACCAGTGGTGCAGTGAGCTGAGGCTGCGGGAGTGGGGGAATAGCAAGGGAGGGGCGGGGGGCAAGCCTCCTGGGCCAGGAGCTCAGGGGCCAGGCAGGAGGGTCCCACAGGCTGTAGTTTGCCCACCTCTGCCTTAAGGTAACTGTCAGTTTTAAAGCATATGTGATTCTGCTAGTTAATGAAGTCCATATTGAAAATATTTCCAATGTATTTAGGGCCACATTCTGTTCCATTCAAGTCAAGTCCTCTAGTTTTGAGATTGAGTAAACGTTGGATAGTCAATCCAGCAAACATTGCGCTGACTAGTGGTATAGCTGTGTGCAGTTCATTTTGCTCAGCTTACATTTACTTTGTATCCATTTGTGTCTACTTTTAATGATTCTTATAAAATGTTATAACATCAGTCTAAAATAGTGTGGTGCTCATGGAGGTGGTAGTATAATTTAGCCAGTCGACTTGGGAGACTTCCACCAAACCTATTCACATCTTGACAGTAGAGACCAAGAAAAGCTCCGGTAGGTATGATTATCCATTTCTTTCTTTAGGTTCAGTTATCCATAAGAATTGATAATTAATTGTTACATATTTTAGTGATCTTTCTAAAAATGTACTTTTAATATGTGCACGGGATACTAGAGAGCCTAAGAAATTATTGTAATTTCATGGTGTCCAGTCTCTTAGATATACAGTAATATATCCCAAGAACATAAGCCTACCTTTTAAATATAAGTTTTCTATTCAAAATTATTATTCCTGAATCTTCTATTTCTGATTTTTTCCTAATGTGATTAATTTGAATATTTCCCTTTTAACAGATAAGTCAGCATTCATACAATGAGGTTTCCTGGTATTCAGGTGAAGATTCTACTATTGGCTCTGAATCTGACCTTTCAGAAAGGTAAACTTATTGAATACAGAAGGTATTTCCTTGGTGCATAGTATGAATTGGTACTTTGAAGAGCAGTATATTTTATATTGTTTGCAAAGTATTTACTAAATATTCTTATTAAATGAATATTAAAATTATATTGTCTCAATGTTTTAATTTCTCTTCTGGTTCATGGGGCTGGCATTTTGGGATATGAATAGTTAGCGTTCTTAAGGACTTCCTTTAAATCTAAGCAGCTTCCACTATTTACTCTTTACTTGTTTGAATGATAACCTTGTAACTACAGTCTTGTTGTTTTCAGAGCCTTTGTAGCAAGTATTTGCCTATTTCATACCCATTTGATCATCTATTGTACATATCTCCTAGTTTTTAATAGCAGATTTAAGAAACAGTATTGTTTCATGTTCTTCAGGACACTCCAGGCTGTGAAGGGTAGGAGAGCTCTTACTACTCAGACAATTCAGTTTGGTTTTGCAGGCTTTTTTTTTTTTTTTTTTAATTTTATTTTAATTAAGCTGTTGGACTTCTAAGAACCTAGTTCTAACCTTTAATTCTGGTTTCTCAATTCCATGTCAACTTTGGTCACTAGTTCATGGCTGTCAGTCTTTTATCTCAAAGCAATTCATTCTTGCTTTGAATAGATCAGACTTTCCATCAGTCATCCAACTCAGAAGCTCCTACTTTGTGATTTGTTTTCATTCTGGTTTTAGGTTCGACCTAATTAATAAGATTGTGAGTAGTCACTGTTTTCCTTAAGATTTCGCACTTCCCAATTTCCCTTGCAGACAGCCATGCTTATCTCTTAACGTACATCAAATAAGTCTGAATATTTGCCACTTAGAGTACAGCGTGAGAACTCTTCCTGTAGATTGGCCAGAACTCTTCTGGCATAAGACAGAATTAAGTTCTTGTAGATGTTGTGATCCAAAGTCAGTGCTTGAAAAGTGTGTGAGTGTGTACATACAGATAACCATGTTTACAGAAGTTCAGCGCCAAAAATGCAGCTTTGCTCATATAGCCTTTAAGTAATAGAAGAAAGCAAACATATAATGGCTCACCCTTCAGGGCAACAACCACCTTTTTGTGGTGTGTCTGTGCAGTGCTAGCACAATGGGGCCTGGATCCCTATTTGGGCTGTAGGTACTACTGCAGTATCAGTAACAATAATATTGATTTGCGAGAGGAATGTTGTATAGAATGGACTTGTTTTATATCCACATAGAAGATATTATGTAAAACTTATACTGAATATAAATAAAAGAATAATATCTCAAACTTTTAATTAAGTTAATCACTTAAGTAGTGAAATGTATTCATTTTTCTGCAATGGATCAACAAAAATGACCACACTTGCTCATAATTTAGATGGTAGGGTTGGCACTTTATCAGATAGCGGCACTGCAAAGTTTCAACTTTTTATCACAAAATAGTGGTGTGGACTCTCTGGGTTTTATGAATCTGATGTGTGCTTATACCAGGAACCCATTTACTCTCTTCCACAGAGCCTAGTAACCAAGAGGAACAGCCAAAGTGTCTGGTGAGTTCCTTTCGTGACCTTTTTTCTAGTCACTGCTGCTAGCGTATGGCATTGAACAGTGTGACAAAGGCTCAGGCGCGGGCGAGCAGGGGGATGAATGACACTAGCCTGGCTGGGGAGATACAGTGGTGCGGAGCAGGGAGCTGTGAGTGGGGCACTTCAGTTTACGCTCCCCATCTCTGTGTCCGCAGCGCTTCTCCGCGATGAGCCGCCTCCACGTCCTGCCGGCGGGCTGCCCGGGGTCCGCGCGGCCCGCACGGATCCTTGGTCAGCGGCTGCGGCTCGCCTGAAATGCGAGACGGTAAGCGCGGCGTGGCTCTACCCCTCCCCACCCCAAATGTGCGTCATCAGCCTGCGACAGGACTGGGTGGTCACGTGTCCCGTGTTTATCTCGGTTCGGCGGGTCGCGCGCGCGACCTCGTCGCTCTGGGCCGCGCGCACCTGCTGTTGCTGCCGCCGGCGGCGGCGGCGGCCCCGGCGCCGTGATTCCCCGCTGGTGAGCGAGCGAGCGAGCGGCCCCACGGGGAGGGGCGCGGCTGGGAGACGGGACCCTGCCCCGCCAGGTGCCCGGAAGGGATCGGTGGTGGGGGAGGGGAGGTGGTGAGAGGATTCCGGGGCGGGGGGAGCGGGGCGATGGGGAAGCAGCGCCGTGTGCGGGGGGCGGAGAGGGGCCCCAGGACACGACGCTTCCCGCACGGGTCCGTCCCGCTGGCACTGCCCGGGCTGAGTCGCACCGCAGGGCAGCGGCCGCTCCGGCAGGGCCGGGAGCTGGGCTCCCTCTGCTCCCGAGTGAAGCCCTGAGGCTGCCTGCCCTCGCGGGGAGAGCGACAGGCGAGGCTAAGGACGGCGCCCGCGCGGGGCAGCCCGAGGCAGAAGGCTCCTGCATCCCGCGAGGGAGCGAGCCGCACCATGGGAAGAAGAGCTGCAAAATGGGGCAGACGGGGGGGAAAGTGGAGGTTAAGAGTTGCTCCGAGCAGGGGGGAGCTGCAGGAGTAATGAGAGCCCCGAGAAGGGAGAGAACTAAAGGGGAGTGGATACACAGGGGTTAAAAAAATTAGCAGTTGATTTTTTTTCTAAGATGGGGGGGGGGATATACAAGAAAGCACATTTTTTTGAAAATCCGCTACTACACATATGCGTGCATGGATGTTGCTTATGGTGTATATTGTGATCTATGTTCAGTTATGTGTGTGCTCCCCAGAGAGGTGCTGAATCCTTGTTTAAAGTCAATAGGAG
Organism: Lepidochelys olivacea; assembly: GCF_965140295.1. NCBI lineage: Eukaryota > Metazoa > Chordata > Testudines > Cheloniidae > Lepidochelys > Lepidochelys olivacea. Next base: position 19,416,586 of record NC_140424.1, read on the forward strand.
ATAGAGGTGCTCAGCAGCTCTCTGGTCAGGCTCCAGGATAACCTCCGTTCTCCTAGAGCCTGAACCATGTGTAAACTGATTTAATTGGTATATTTGGTCCTGTGTTTGTGTATAAATATTGCAGTGTTTGAAATTAGCATTTACAGCAATGACTTAGAACACTGACATCTGCATAATTGCCATGAACTGCATTTTTACTATTATTTCTCGTTTTTGTAAGCTTACAATGTCGTTACCAGCAAAGAGGTGTGGTAGACCTCCTGTACTGTCCTGCTTGGAAAAGAAAAAGAGGAAGCAAAGTCTTGATAGAAGAAGAGGAAAAACAAGAATCTATGTGGGAAACCATATTGATAGATGGTTGACACTTAAGGAAAAATTGGATTTCAGAAATGATGCAGAAGTTGCAGGATTTTTATTAGATTTGTAAGTAAAATATCACCACATTTTATTACAATTGAATGAGCCAAAGACTATTCTCAAAGTTAATTTAATACCAAATGTATGTTTGTAATACAGATATGACAACTGTGACCCATTGTCAAAAGCATCAATCTGTTCCCTGCCTGAAGATGTGAGAAGAATTACAGTGAAAGGGGAAAGAGAATTACCAGATGACACTTCTTTAATAGCAGCGGATGGAACGTTAGTGACATTCTCTATTTTTACATGATTGGTATAAACAAAGTTTAATTTGTGCTTAAAAAGATCACAGGAGAGTCTTTTTAATTAAAGTTCAGAAAGTTTATGTACAGTAAAATCGGCAGTCCATTTTAATAAAATTGGAAACTTCAGAATGTGCACAAAACAGGTGCTGGTCTTCCCATTATGTATAGATTTTAGAACTTTTAATGATATTTCAAAGTTAAATGTATTCCTTCAGAATGCTTGAAGAGAATAAATGTAGACATAAGCAATATTAATTAATTATGCATATTTCTGTGATACAGGTATGACAATGATGACCAGTTGTCTAAAGAATCGACTTGTTCTGGACCCGAAGATGTGAGAATCATAACTGTGAAAGAAGAGCGGGATTTGCCTGATGACTGTTCAACAGAGACCGATGACACGTTAGTGACACTGTTGGTTTTGCATGTTTTATATCTGAATATATTATTTTGCATCAGTTTATTATCACTTTTAATTTTGTTTATTAGAAACCCATACCATTCATGCTCTTATCCCTTGTTTAAAAACAACTTGAATGTTTTTGGATGGTCCAGATGAGGGGAAAACCTGAAGTATGTTGTGGGAAAGTTGAAAACCTCAAGGGGCACACACAGCAAACGTGCATCTCTGTTTGCTGCCTTCCATAATTGTATGTAAAGCTCACTGATATAACAAGAAAATATAGTGTCTCAGGTATTTTACAGTGAAATTGTCAGTACATTTTGATACTTGTAGCAGAATGCAGCCTGCAGACTAATGCGATTTTTGTGCATGCAGTTACCTTTGCTCAAAAGACAAATGTTTCATTGTTGCCTGTTTTGGAATGATGTTACATACAAAGTGACATGTTAACCTATCTAAAATAGTGCCGTGTTCCTCGAGGCAACCACACCATCAGTCGACTCTACTGATTTCTTTTACTGCAATACCAACAGTAACTGAGGCATTCACAGTTGAGATCAAAGGAGCCTCAAATAGGTATGCTTGTCCATTACTCTTTCTTTAGGTTTCAATTATCCACAACAGCGTTACTGAATACTTTAATTTGGTCCATATTTTAGTTATCTAACTTTCTTTAAAAATGTATTTTTAATGTGTGCAGGGGACACTGAGAGCCTAGGACATTACAATGGCATTGCATGGTGTGTCCAAACCCCTCGCTAATATGGTGAAGTACGTAAGGCATGAAGCATGTGTTTGCATGAATCTTATTTTCCACTATTCTTTTTTGTAACTTTGTTAACTTTTCCTACTTTGATTTTGACAGATTAACAAACTGGAGTTTCTGAAAGTGATTCCTCTTGTGATTCAGAAGAATGTTGTTTGGAAAAACGGAGCAAATTACAAAATGGATGAAGCGGATAAATTCAGGTACATTCAAACTGGCATCTTATTCTGGCAACAGAACTTAAATGTGGTTTAGAAAGCAGCAAGGATCTGAGATTAACTTTGTGAGACTGATATATCATGGGTAAGTGAAACTTTCTATGGAATACTTGTTTTATGGCCTTTTAGTATGTCAGAAATATTGCGTAAATTGGTTGATCATCATTAAAATTTCCTCATAGTCTAATATTAGATAGGTATACAGTACTTTGGAACAATTTTATAATCTTCATCTATATGGAGATGAATATATGAATTAATATTACTCCAGTGCTTTGAAATGGAAAATGCTGGACAAGTGATTGTTAATAAACAGGCCAGGTCACTGGGCATATGCATGCTCAAATAAATGTTAGCTATGTTTAAGAACTAGGAAAGTTGGAAATATAAGTGAAGTCTCTCATTTATGGAACAAGAAGCATTTCAGGTAATTACAAACTACCTAAGAATATTTATTTAATTGGATCATTTGAATGGCTGAACATGGATTTTTTTTTTTCCAGAAAAATACTACCGTTATATCTTAAGTACATATATGGCCCTCTTTATTTTAGTATCTGATCGCCTAACAGTCTTTATAGCTCAATTACATTGAGTATAGGGCTATCCCAGCAAGTTTTTAAAAAAACATTTATTCTTCCTATTTGACATTTCTTCTCAAAGAAGAGAGGAAGAAGATGGCTCTCCTGAGATGAAAGGACTGTTTTTTCTGGGTCTTAATCCTGGAACATAATGTTAGGTGGCTCTGTACATCCAGACCAAATACCTTTTGTCCTCATGTTCTACAGGGTTGTTTTTTTTTTTTGTTTTTTTTTGCCTGAGCAATACTACAAATTAACAATCAGTTTGTTCAGCAATCCTGTTCCCACCAGTGTCACAGTTACTGGGTTGCTGCTTCGGGTAACATCAAATCTGTGAGATAAATTGGTGATGCTCATTGATACTGCTCACAGAGTAACATACTAATACTAAGCTATGTTTCTGGGTCTAGTTGTTCCTGTCCATGCTGAAGTGGTTCTGGCAACAACTATTTAAATGGTTATTCCAAGACAATTTCCCTGACAGTTGTGGATTTTTTTTTCTGAGAACCACTCTATATAGAACCCTCCTTCCCCAAGTAGTTTCTTTCTTTCTTCTTCTTTTTTTTTTTTTTTTTGGGAGGGCTGGGAGATTTCTGTCCAGTTTGTTCAGTTAGATGTGGTGACCACCACCGTGTTTAAACAAAGTTCAGATCTTGGCAAACCATCCAGTAGCCTACTAAGCTGGAGACTTAGTCCCCAACAGTGTGTGGGGAGGGTGGTGCACTGCAGTTTCCTTGAAGTTCCAGTTATATTACAGCTTCATGAGGTTAAAATCTTTAGAATAAACACTCTGTTAAGATGAATGGAAATGATACATATCACTTTTAGGGACATATTACACCCATTCTCTGCAGCTATAGAGGACTCTCTTTGGCTCTGCCTACACTGAGGATTTTCTGAAATTCTCCCATCCTTCTCTGGGCAGTGTTAAATGATGTGATTAAAAATGCTTATTGCCAATCTGGAGTGATGGTGGAAGAATTCTAAGAATCCTCAAAGTAAATAAGATCCACTAGTGGAAACAGTGTAATTCAACCTCACTGGGGATGCAACAAGATTTTGGGGAGCCTGTATGGGACATGAGTACCTCTTGGAACAGTAGGTATTTGGATAAGGTGCTGATGGATCTAGTTAACAGTGCATCACTTCCACTCTCACAGAATGGCAAATGGTGTGGAGGAGGCTATTCTGTGGCTGAACTAACATCCACATGGTATCTCTGCTGCTGTACAGTAGCCTTGGGAATATGAGGGAAAAGGAATGACTCTGTCAGCCCTACAGAAATTCCCAATATTGGTCCTGGCTACTCTGGCTGAGTGCAGAGCTAGGATTTGAACTGAAGTCAGTTCACACCTCTCATCGTTTTGGATAGATTCAATAAGACAACATAACACTGGTTCAGAAATTGAAGGGGTATCTTTGCAGCCATAAAGGGTAGATACTTTTTTTTAAAAGGCTTAAATTATGGAGAAAACTGATAAGATGTCACGGTCACCAGGGAAAGTTTTCTGCTCATCACTGGCAAGTGGGTTATTTTTCAAGCCCTGGCAGTTTTTGCTAGCACACTTTCAGCTGAAGTACAGTCAGTACCAAACACAGAAATTACAACCTGAAGTAAAATGAGCCCTGATGTATTCAGCTTCCTTTTTTTCAGGCTACTTTGTTCATATTTTGCCTTGGAAAATGTGTGTAAATTGTATCTTCTATCACTATTTTATTACTATCATTTTTAAGTGAATGTGTAACTATTTTTGTCCTTAGAAAAATAAGATGGGGTATTTTAGTGTAAAATACCACAGTCATTGAGTTATTTTGATTGGAACAATATATGTTAAACTGTATTGAACCACAGTGAGAAGAAATATTGTGAAAGTGTAGAATACCAGTATGGTAAAAAGTATGTATTGCATGTGCAAAAATGCATATGAATCATTATCAATGTAACTAGTTTCACATAATCCAAAAATAATTGGAAACAAATAGTTCATGTAAAATTCCACTGAGAAATACTTGTCTTAATATAAATTATGTGAAAATAAAACCATATTTGTTGTTTAGGTTTCTGAAGGCCACAAAACAAGCAAGTTAATGATCATTGTCACATTACTTTTCAGGCTGGCCAACAAGAAGAAAATCAAGCGTTTACATAATGGTGCTGAGACATTTTTGATCTCTTCTGGTTTTGCTGTGAGGATGTTATTTATTATGGAGAACTTATTGTAAGTTGTAGTATAAAATTCCATGTTAATTGTCGAGCAACAAATTAAAATTCATTAACTGAAACTTCATTGTGGTATGTTAACATTAATAAAGAGTGTGGAGTGGACTGTTTATTATGGGAGTCCATAGTGAAAACTGCATCAATGTCAGACATGGCTCTTTGATGGGAAAGAGAAACAGCAAACTACACTAACACTGGTAGGATAACTTCTGATCAGCTTGAGAATGATGGCTTACTTTCTATAATCTTTGAACATTTTATTCACATTCAAATATGTGGTTGAAATGTTCAAATGACATTCTAGAGGTGGTGGTAGTACCATCTGATCATGTTTTCTTTCCTGTAATTTTTTTCCCTAAAGTCCTCCTCTTTATGGAGCAGGTTCAATACATGCCTGGATTTTCTGCAGAGAGGTTGTGCACTGAATGATGAGTTTTGATAGCTAATGATGACATGCATGTGGCAAATACATGCATTGATAAATTTCAGTGTTAATTATTTTGATTGCTCATGTATTAGTTTTCATTTTATTAAAACCAAAATAGTGCTTTTTTTTAATCTTTGATTACTTATGTTTCAGTTACAAAGGCCATATCAGCATTGAACATCACAATAATTATTAAAGCTCAATAGAGTAGTAGTGATTCTGTATATAATTGTGAGTTTGTGTGTAGTTACTAAATATGAATAATCTTGGAAAGTTTTCATCTGGCAATAGTGAACTAGTATGTGTGTATGTTCAATATGTGCTTATAAAATGGCTTGGATAAAACTGTGAGCCTAATTGGCCAAAGAGAATGAAGTCATATAATCTTCCATCTAACACACTCATGGGGATTTAGGTGTTGATCCTGCATCCTTCAAGTCAATCAGAGCTTTTCCATTGACTGGAATGAGACCAGGATCAAGCCCTTAGAGACAAACTCTTCCAACTAGACCATTACATAAAATATGCAATTTTTAAAAGGCACTTTAGTTCAGCTGTTGTTACAAAGCAAATGCTACCCCTTTTTCTTTAACTCTTCTTTTGCTGGCTTTGAAGTACAGTAACATTGAGGAAATTCTGTGTCTTGACAATAGTTATTTTGTATTATTCAATAAATGTTACATGGGCCACCAACTTGTTGAAATAAAACAGAAAGTGGTGGTATTTGTTGGAAACTTCCTATTGAGAAGGAACGTTTAACACTTTATATTATGACAGGTTTCAGAGTAGCGGCCGTGTTAGTCTGTATTCGCAAAAAGAAAAGGAGTACTTGTGGCACCTTAGAGACTAAGAAATTTATTTGAGCATAAGCTTTCGTGAGCTACAGCTCACTTCATCGGACGCATCTGATGAAGGGAACTGTAGCTCACGAAAGCTTATGCTCAAATAAATTTCTTAGTCTCTAAGGTGCCACAAGTACTCCTTTACTTTATATTATATCTTTCTCCCTGTTCTTTCAAAATTTTGTCCCTGGCTGCCTGATGTTCAGTAATGCAAGTCTAACTGCTGCATTAGTCTGGCCTAGAAAAAATGGCATCATAACTGGTGGCGGTCACTTCAGTGATGAAAGAGCTAAAAGAAAGGTTTAGTCTTCAACTTAACTTCCACCGGATAGATCATCAGAATTTTTTCTAAGCTAAACACATTTGAAGTGTTCCATTTCAGATGAATAGTTATTTAGCGACAGGGCGTAGACATCACCAGTATGGTTTTAAACAGGAAAAAAATGGTTTGCTATAGAACATTGTTTTTTTTGAATGCAGCATTACTGTTGCAGTTGCTTTCTGTGTAGCCATAGGTCTTCTAATTCCTTTATTGGAATTCAGAAAGAGCTACTGAATCTTTGAAATGTAAGTGTTCTAGCTGTATTTAAACTGGGATACATTTGGAAACCTCCTTCTAAATGCAGGCATATTTACCAATCATTTACATGGGAATTTAAGTACAAAAATACAGACTTTCATAACTACTAAATTTGGTAGTTGTGTTCTTTTGCCTGTTTGCGTTGGCAAATAATTTTTTCTTGTTTTAAAATCATAAAAACTGTTGATATGAAATGGACTACTTCAAATACGTTTAGTTTAGAAATAATTCTGATAATCTGTCCTGTATTTTTTGAGATTTTCTTTTTAGTTAATTATTATAAAACTTTAATGAGAACAGGTTTCTTTTTAATAGCTGTTGCCCTTTATTTAAAGTGTGGAATAATCAGCACTGTAACATGACAACTGATGTCTGCGTAGCATGGGAGTAGTTTTCTTTTATTTTCCCAACTTAAAATAAACATGTTTGGATGTCTACATTGTAGTTCTTGTGAGGAATAAGCCGTGGGAGCAGATATACCTTGGAGAAATGCAGGCCTATTCCTTTATATACAGTAAAGAATAAAGAAAATAGGGTAGTTAATTAAAGTTGGTTTTAAAATAGAATATATATCCATTTTTTGTGAGACCTTAACAATTCTGTTTCTATTATAAATGCCTATGCTCAGGATTTATCATGCAGTCATAAATCAACAAGGGAAAACTGGTCACACATGTTACTTAGGATATATAATGGGGACATAGAAGTCTTTGGTTCTAGTTTCAGCTCTTCCACAGACTTGCTGGGTGATTTTTGTGGAAGTCAATTTTCTCTCTATGCCTCCATTTCTTCATCAGTGCAGTGGGAAGAATATCTACCATAGAGGAATTGTGAGGTTCAAGTGTGTTTTGAACCTTAGAAGGAAGTCACATTAGTACAAAGTATTTAGTAAATAAGGCTGAGCTCTAACCATGATTGTTGTAGAAGTGGGATCCAAGATTTTCCAAAGGTTACTAGTGATTGCTTTGCTTTTTTTCCTGTACCTAGCTCAAGATACCTTAAAAGAGCCCCTTTAAAGTGTGTCAAGCTGAGCACAGAAAATCGCAAGTCACTTCTGCAAATCTTGGTCAATGATTTTTATGTTCTAAATGTGTCCTTGATAGGCCCTTCAGGATTTTTGTTATGAATGGCTGGATATAACAACACTTTAAAACAAATTTCCTTGCAAAGTTCAACCATGGACTGCATGGAAGAGTGGTTAGAGACAGCACTGCAGCTGGGAAATAAACCAGTTTACTTAATCTCAGTGAGCTCTTAAATTCTACAAAGCTTTTATTGCATGCAGGAATTATGTACAAGTTAATGTTAAGCAGGGAGTAGAGAGGAGGGAAAGGCTGCAGGGGGTGTTTTTGCAGGGGCGGGGTGGGGGGTGATTGGTGTTGAGAATAGTGGAGAGTTGGCATAGTAGGAAGTTTTGGACAGGGAGGACTATGATTGGTGGCACCAGAGGAGAAGCAGTTGTGTGTGAGGGGCATGGAAGGAGCAGGACCATATACGGGATCATTCTTTGCAGGCAGTGGGGTTTCAGTTTGGTGGTGGGGGAAATGAAGTGGAAGAGGAACTGCAATCTGAATATTTTTATGGCTTGTACTAAGCCATAGCTACTTTCTTATTCCGCTTCCTCTCCCTGTTCCAGAAACTGCTGTCCCATCCCCTCCACTCTTTAACAGAACTCCAATTCTCCCTCATCACCATGACACCCAGAGTCCATGGTGAGTGGACATATGTGTGGAATTCACCTGGGGTGTTGAGAAATAGACTAGGCAACTTCTAGGAGTGAAAGTAGCTGGTGGATCTAAGCAGTTGTCATTTCATTTCTTTTCAAATGTAATTTACCTTATATTGAATAAGAGTAATAACTTGGATGTAAAATTTAAAAACTGCTCTATGTGTGATATCAAAATGTTTGCGAGAGAATTTTGGAGTTTGTGGTGATGCTCGTTCTTTAGTAACAAGACCCAAGTGTTTATGTTGAAATACTTTCTTTACCAAAGTTACTAAATCTTTGACCAAGAATTATTATGGAAAATTCACTTATCCTCTGAAGTTGTTGTGTTTTATATATGGAACTAAATCAGTTATTAATATATGAAATGCAGCTGGTTTAATCTTGCTTTATGTGCAATAGTCAATGAAACGATAGGCTTGTTTATTTGTGTATACACACACTCCAATTTCTTTTATTTTGGAAAGCTGGAATAGTTTTACAAAGAATAGGATGCAGCATGTGCACTCATCTTGCTTTACTATATTCTTTTCTCTTTGCCCTTTTCACAACTACTGTAACAAAGTTTAAAAAAAGACATAACTCATCAGCATAGGAAGTAATTTTCTTTTCTTTTCCCAACTTAAAATAAATATGTTTGGATGTCTGCATTGTGCAGATATAAAAAAATACTGGATTTAGATAGTTTTTTTGCATGTGCATAACAAACTATCTGCACAAGTATATGTAACAAGTGTTCTATGAATTTTCAGATATATACTGCAAGGGCATTAATTTCTCAGGCATTTAGGGAGAGCAAGGGCTGTGCTGGGTGGGGCTTGCATACTATGTCTGTTTTTAAGACATCTTATTTTGTTTTTAAGTATATTTGGTGCATTGATTAGTGCACATTTATATCACTGTGAAAACTGTGTAGGAGCTCATAGAGCATGGGGTTGCATACCTATCTCCATATTTATATGAATTTGGAAATATTAATGATATAGTGAAAGTTGATTTCTCCTTACATTATTTCATCACATTCTAACCATGATAAATGGAACCCTGCATGCAGGATCCTCTGCTAGGACAAAACTCTTTCTAGGTAGTTTAAGGAGAAACTGGCCAAGGCATTTTTGAGGCATGGGTGTTGAAATTTGAAATTTCTTTATTTTTCCCCTTTACAGCTCAAAACCATTAGAATATCAGAGGAAATTTCAAAAAGGAAAGAAGCACTTCTGACTAATTTTTGGGTGGATGGAGAAGATAACTATTTTGGGGCTAGATTGTAGATTACCCCTTATGCAGCTGTGCAGTGTGGTTGGAAGCATAAGATACTTCTTCCCCCTTGCACTTCCTGCATGGGTAGGATAGAGTTGCAGCTCCTATGCATGTGGGTGTGCAGGTGCTATTGTTAAGTGGCTCCTGCCTAGGACAAGCTCCCCCCTCAAAAAAGGGGGAGGAGTAGGGAAGATCATGGCTTTGTACCCATCTATGCTGGCTAGCTTTGATGTCCAGCCTTTATGGGGGAGGGGAGGGAGGGAAAAACAGGAGTGTGACATACCACTTAGTGGGGTGTCATAGATTTCACTCCCTCTAATACACCCACAGAGGTTTAGGAGAATGCTTTACAATGCTGTGCCAACTCAAGACTGGCTGAATGCCATCATTGAGCCCTTATTTAAAGGGTGAGGGAGTCCAGCTTGATTTAGGTGGCGTTCTTATCTGGTACATATAATGCAAGCATTATATGTTAATAAATGTGCATGGAGCCCATGCAAACTACAAAATATGTGCATAGATCCAATGCATCTATTGTATTGTCGATGCTGGGTGCATGCATGTGTTCTAAAAATGTGCATAACGCTGCATGTAACTTTATGCTTGAACATCAGACAGCTGCAATGCTAATAGCAGGAACTATAAATCCACAAAAATAAGCTTTAATAATGTAGGCAGAGTATATCCCACCAAATGGTCCTCAGTTAACCTACTAAAATATTAATATATCCACAGATTATGCTGGAAGAGCTAAAAATCCTGCCGATTGAAATCCATATGAATGCCTTATACATGGGCAATTCCAAATGAAAATGTTGGATCATTATCTTGCCACATCCTGAAACTTTTGATATTGTATTGACTCTTTAATAGTTTATGACAACTGTGGATGTATGCAGCTTTAATTTTGTACATGAGTAGCTCAGTTAATTACTCGTTGCTTGTGTACTATGAAGTATTGCTTAGTTCAAGATAGCTGCAGTAGCAGCAACATGTAAGCTTTTCAGAACAGGGACTTCTCTTCAAGTTTGTGTAGAAAGCACTTAATACATAGTGGGTGGTGCTGTAATCCATACAACTAATCTTTCAGGCTATTTATACAGTAGTCTGTAGTTGAAAATACACTGGATTTAAGACGTCCACAGGAACTTCTGTGTGCTCTTCTTACAAGACTGAAAAGAAGTACAACTGACCTATCAAAGCATTCAGAGTATTAAATAGTGATAATCTGGTGTATCACAGATGCTGTATGTGAGGATCATGTACTTCTATTTAAGATATGTCTACAAAAACCACAAGCTTGAGTCTTAATACAAATTCCAGGGAGATTCTTAGAATAGTGTAGATTTAAGATATCTAGAGTTGGCAAACTTCTTAAAATCCTTAGTTACACTTTCAAGATTGACTAGGACCAGTCCCCTGAGGTATAAGACTCAGGATTTGTCAAACTGAGATACAAATATCAAACTTGCATGTGCCACAAATGGCAGGGGCCTAGAGTGCTGGTCATAGGGGATAGAGCAAAGGTGGTTTGGATGACTCCAGCTGTGCATTTCCAGATCTTCAAACTTCTTATAATTGAACCTTAACTTGTTGTTTCTTGGCATTACACATTTTTTTTAATTCAGTAGTGCTCTCCAAATTGTTTTCCTCTTAATTTTCTGTAACTTTTCTTTTTAAACCGTAACTCCAGTTTAGGAATTTTTTGTCTTGGCATTTGATATAGTCTCTTGGGTTTTTTGGTTCTGTGAAAATATACATTCAGAAAATTCCAAGGTACACTCTTCTGATCTTAAAAATTGCTATTGCATATGTGCATAATATTTCTATAAGTTTCTACTACATGTAGCATATGCTCTGTAATTATGTAAGCTATTGTCTATTAAGGTAAGATTTTAAATTATGAATATTTAACATTGTCTAGATAATGCTTTTTTGTAGTAAAAAAAAACCCTTAGCTATTCCAGTCTAAGATAGTTAACTCCAAACCTTTCAGTCATTCACAAAAACAATTGGAAGCTTAGGTAACCTTTGTATTGTTGTGGTCCTTTAGACTAGGAGTTCTCAAACTTCATTGCACCGCGACCCCCTTCTGACAACGAAAATTACGACATGACCCCAGGAGCGGGAACCAAAGCTTGAGCCCACTTGAGTCCCACCACCCTGGGGGTGGGGGAGGGTCAAAGCCAAAGCTCAAGAGCTTTAGACCCAGGCGGGGTGCCTGTAACCTGAGCCCTGCCACCCAGGGCTGAAGCCCTCGGGCTTTGGCTTTAGCCCTGGGTGGTGGGGCTCAGGCTTCGGCTTTGGCCCCAGCAAGTCTAACACCAGCCCTGGCGACCGCATTAAAACAGGGTCACGACCCACAGTTGGAGAACCGCTGCTTTAGATAAATACATGCGCTAACTTTCAGTGACCAATTAAAAATAGTAGTAGAAACTTAGTACTATTAAGGATCCAATTTTAAAATGACAAACTTCAGGAAATAAAAAAATAATGCTGCCTTTTTCTGAGCATTATGAGTAAGAGATGTAATGCTGACAGCTTTTATTAACCAGGTTGCATAGGGCATTCAGCAAAGAAATATCTTAGCTAACTTTTTTGTAATTCCTTTATCTCTGCCTCTTGAAATCCTTTGGCAGTCTTTAATTCATTAAAGACACTTTAGATCGTTCTGCATCATGAATTGTACAGGATCTATGTATCAATTATGTGAATGAACTGTTTATTTTAGTGTCTTGATTAAACTGGGAAGTGAGAGCTCTTGGAAAGAACTTAAGTTAATGAACACGTTGTGCTCAATGACCCTTTCTCTCCTTCTCCTCGCACGGTTCCCTGGAAGAAAAAGCCTGGTTAGTGGTGCAATTCAGGGGATGTTTTGGGGTTTAAGTCAACTTTAGTTTAGTTTCAGCTTTCCAGATCCCCTTTTAAGATTAGAATGTCAATTAGATATGTATTATTTAAAGAGGTAGGATGATTTCCAAAATGCAACCCCTCAGCCCCCTTCGTTCTAAAATATCTTCCTTTCATTGTAAAAACATCAAAAACGAGTTACAGCAGTGTTAACATTCCATATCAGGAGCTGGGCAACTCAGACAACATCATCATCCAGGATGATGTTTATTGATGAATGCACTCCCATTGCATAGTCCATCAGCTCTCTGTTGTCAGCTCCTTTCCTGTGAACCAGAAGGGAACTGAAACTGACTAAAATCCTGCTTTCCAAATGTCTGAATGTAAGATTCTTACCAACTTCAGACCCCTGCTGGCTCTGAAACATGGAGCCAGCAGTGATAAGTGATAAATGGTGTAGGATGTATCTGTGATCCCGGTACACACTGGGTTTTGTTTGTGTTGCTTATTAAAGCCCTAGCTCAGGAGAAGTTATTGCATCTCCTAGTTTGGAGTAATAGTCTGCCTTTCTTGTAAGAGAAATTAGTCTCAAAAATGTAGAATTTCGTGGGGTGTCTTTTTTTTTTTTTTTTTTTTTTTAAGCATTAGATTTTTGGGTTTGTCAACGCTGATTGGCTTCTGACATTTTGTGTATAATAGATATACAGCATATAGAATGTGATATGTATGTCTAAGCTTCAGAAAAAAAAAAGTTATGAAAATCCTAAAGCAAAAATGGAATGTGTAAATGTAGCCAAGAAATGAGTCCTGGGTAAAAACTATGGTAAGCATGCTCTTATGATTTGTATCTCTTTCCTTTCTGTTTAATCAAAACAGAGCATGAATGAAAGAGAGTGAGCATGCACAAGTCTTGCACCAGCATGCACAAGACCTTACATGGTATGTCTACACTGCAACGTAAGCCCCTGCTTGAGCTTGGGCTCAAGCCAAACTCCCCCTTGCATCTGTACTACAATTGTGCTAACCCAGGGCTCAGACCCAGGGTCCCAGGACCCTGCAGGGCAGGAGGGTCCAAGCACAAGTCAACCTGAGATCCAGGGTCCCAGACCTATTGCTTTGCAATGTAGATGCAGCCCCACTTTACTCAGGTCCTGGGAGTCTGCCAGAAGTATCCCACAATTCCATGGGACAACTTCCTTGGTCCTCTCTTAGTCCCAACAATCTGCAACCCACTGTATTGAAAATAGAAGCCATACCCCTTGGTGAATGGCAGCAACACAGATAATCGTAAACCCATTCTCTTCTGATCATCAAACTGAAAGCACAGTATCCGAGAACCTCCTGGGTTTGCAATGGAAAGTAAGCCAATCAAGCTTTTTTCAAAGTGAGCTGCTTCATGGTCATGGGAGAACAGCCAAATTTTGGTGAATTTCTGATGTGAAGCAAGTAAAACTGTGGACTTCAGCAGAAGCACCAAAAATGACCACACATACTAGCAGATAGCTAAAAAGTTGGCAGGTCTGCAGATTATCCGGACAGGTGATCAGAGCAGGGAGCGTATTAAGAGGTCGAAGAGCAAGTAGCAGAAGACCAGGGACAAGAACCACACCTCAGGCAACTGGTCAACAACATGCCCACTTTATGATGACTTTGTCAAGGTTCTGGGCACTGTACCCAACACAGAGCCAACCGTATTTCATGAAGATCTGGTCAGCCAGGATGTGCCTTCTTGGTCCCTGAATCCAGCATGGGGACTGATGGGAGCCAGCACTAGGCTCCCAGTAAGGAGCATGAAGTTCCCTTTTAATGAAATCATTCCTAGAACAGGCTGCGGATCAGGATCAACAGCAAATTCTTGGTCCCTACTTTGAAGAACTGTTCGATTGTTTTCCCTCCCCACCCTCAAGGAACAACTCGCTGCCGAGTCTGCAGAAAACCTGGTGGAGAGAGAAGCCACCCCAGAGCCCAGTAAGTGTATGACTGAAATTTACAGTTTATTATTACAGTAATGGGAGGGATTTCTGCTGTAAGAAGCAATGCAAAAATGATAAGCCCCAGCTAGCAGTGTGCGGCCATCAATGGCAGATTATATCACAGTGCCTTGGTGTCACCACTCCCCCCACTAAGTGGAATTCAAAATGGCAACTTGGAATTTCAAACATTCATAAACAGCTGTTATTTTAACTGTTAAGTCACAGATGTTTGCTAGGGTCATTCATATTTTCCTTTCAGTAATAAATTTGCCACTGTGTAATCATTCCTCTGGGGTCCCTGGAGCAGCCTGTAAACAGTGAACTGAGTGTGTTGTATTTGGGAAACAGTATTCTATTTCCAAATGTAGTCCATTTCAGTTAGAGGTAATCCATGCAGTCTGTGGGTCACAAAATCATTTCTCCAAAGTATGAGTGGGGTGTCAGTTTTCCCCCAGAACTATGCCAGGTGGTGGATGGAGGAAAGCTGCAGATTTCAGAATGTTCGTGTTCAGCAATAACAGAGTAAGCCACATGTGAGCTAACACAGCATCATGTTAATTCCCTCATAGGTTATGACCCAATCTTGGCTGCTGATAGCTGCAAACTTTTCCTTAAGCTGGACTTCAGATAGTCAATCACATTGCAGGGAAGGGTGTATTTTCTAGACCCCTCCCTCTGTATAGCTGACTAGTCCACTCCACTAACAGATTTGCTGTTTGGTCACTATATGTTTGAATACTTCAGCTGCATAAACTGCAGGTTTCCCTCCAGCCGGTTGGAGTAACATCTCCCTCTGCCAATAGGGTACCACAAGAACAGTTATCTTTCACAATATAGAAGGCCTGAAATGACAGAAAAAGCCTTTTGCAGCAAGGGCACTATACATACCAGCCCTCCATCCCTCATGGAAATTAGGAAAATTTTATGAAACACAAAAAAGGGTTATAATTTTAAACTTACCATTGTTTCTGCACTTCTATGATTGCGATTAACAAGGCTGTATCCAGAGACAGTCTGAGGACTGAAGCATCCCCTTCACATTATATGTTGGTTCACTTCAGAAATGTTACATTTTGTCCTTGAGATTCCACAAAAATTAATTCTGTGTTCTAGTTTAGACAATTATCCTCTTTCATGTCCTATTTCAGGACCCTCAACCTATGAACCCCCTGCTCTTCTTCAGGAACTCGATCCCTGGCTCAACGTACCTTCATGTTCCAAAAGGAATTGTTTCCATGATGAAGTTATGGTTGATGTTCTTGAGAGGGCAGACCAGCAGGTCCAGTACCAGAAGAAGAGTGACAAAAGACTGGAACAATGGCATGTTGACAGGCAGGAGGACAGGCTGAGGTTTGTTGTTCAGGTGGAGGACAGGTTTCAACTAGGGAGCAGGCACTTGCAAAGCAGTGCCTGGCATAGGAAGGCTAAGGGAGGAGGACAGAGCTCAACAGAGAGAACTGTTTCAGCAACTCCTGTCCATAATGGCTGCCTCTCCAACTCCATGGCATGATGTTCCTGCAACATACCTCAGTCCAGCAGTAACTTTGATAATTCTGTGTTGGAGTGGCCTATGCATTCAGGACTCATGAATGGCTGGGCAGGGCAGCCTTCCTTCGTCAATCCCCCCTGCCACCTTCAACCCCTGTCTGGTGGAAATATCCCCCCTCCCTTCCCCCAACAACCACAGAGTGAGGGGAAAATGTAAAGAAGGGACAGGAGAATGTTGGGCCAGGGAACATGTAGTGATAGGGGGATTGTGTCATGTATTAACTATTTCCTGCCCTTTTGGATGTGTGGTTTTGTAATGGCAGCTGGCCTGCCCAACGCTGTGTGACTGTTTTACTATTTTAGAACATGTTTCCAAATAAAGCCTGTTTATAATTTCAAGAACATTTATTGATACTGCATTGCATCATAGAATTATGGCTTGAGAAAGTAAAGCTAAAAAATGTTCAAGAACAATTAATAGGTTTGCTTACCAATGCTTCTTTTATTTAGGTATGGTACATCAATTCACATTTCAATAAACTGGCTGTACACCCATTCTGGTCCCGTCCCCCCCCCCCCCCCGCCTCTTCTCCAGCCAAGTTCATTGTTCATCATGTCACTCAGACTTACATTGCATGTCAGTCCACCCTACATCCCTCCCAAGCTCTGCCCCCCCCCCCCCCCAAAAAAAAAAAGTAATAAGCCACTTTTTCCCCACAAGCGCATTCTTATAGTTACTATTCCTCCTCTTCCTTAGGGCCATGCAGGCTCATAATATGAGAACACAGCATCTGTGACTTCTGGTTCCCGGTGCCATCAGCTTCCACAGTGGTAGCTGTACTTTCTGGTTGAGGGTACTGATCCAGTATCCCCTTGCTATTGGAGGCCCAATCAGGGGGAAATAGCTCACCTCTGGCTTCGCAAAGGCTGTGAAGAGCACAACAAGCCACAGTAATTGACAGAATTGATGACACTGACATTCAAATGACTTTGTAGACACCTCCAATATGATTTTAATCTGCCAGAAACACATTCAACAACCATTCTACACCTGCTGAGTGTGTAATTAAACCTTCTTTTGCCAGGGTCTCTGAAATGGTTTCAAATGCCAAGGCAAAAGGGAGTATGTGGGGTCCTCCAGAATAGCAGTGGGGAAGGGAACATCATTTATGTCAATGTCATTTGGTGGGAATAATGTCCGAGTGTGGCCATGAACGCAGACTCTCAAGTGGCGAGAAACTCTGGCATCTCAAACTTTTCCAGTACAGACAACGCTGACGTTCAGAAATCTGCCTCTATAGTCCACTAGTGCCTGCATAACTAATGAGGACCCTTTGCGGTTTAGGTACACATGTGTTCCTTGAGGAGGGTAAACTATGGGCACGAATCCCGTCAATGGCCCCAGCACAATTGGGAAACCCCATTCTCCCAAAGTCAGCAATTACCTATGGAATATCTTTAATGCATGCCACCTTGGGGTAAGCCACTCAATTGTCTCAGTTGCCTCTGCCACTGCTTTACTCACAGTCAACTTTCCAACCCCAAACTGGTTGGCAACAAACTTGTAGCAGTGTGGGGTAGTCAGCTTCCAGATGGTTATAGTAACCCGCTTCTGGATCAGCCAGGATGCCGTTAGATGTCTCTCTTCACATTTGGAGGGTTGGGAGTGAGCTGTTCACAAAGCTCCAGAAATGAGGCTTTCTTCATGCGAAAGTTCTGGACTCATTGCTGGTCCTCCCAGGTCTGCATGATAACCTTGTCCCACCAGCCTGTGCTTGTGGCCCTGCGCCAGAAGCAGCAGTCTACGTAGGGGGCATCAGTGGCTACACCAGTTATGCTGATCAGCATCTGCCAGTGCAGATCTGCAATGCCAAGGTATTCTGCTTCCTCCTGACACTCCCTCAGGAAATCTGTAAGATACCTTTGGTGGGACAGAAAACACCGTTGAAATTTCCACCGTTGAAATTGGTACCTCATGAATGTGCTGTCAGTTATGCAGGAGTGAAAGTGCAAGCAAGAGGAGTTTGTCAAAAGGTGCCTCCTCCATGTCGCTGGGTCTGCTAACTGGGAACGCAAGGACCAAAATGACTGCTCAGCAGGTTGTATTGTCAGGCTGCTCAAACTACTGCTCACCCTGCACATTACAAGAAAAGTTTTCCCACAGTGCATCATGGCCCTAGGGCGAGAGTGGACACATTTCAGGAGGGCACTAGGAACTCTGGTATATGGTTACTTTGACTTGGCTCTGTGCACTGAAGTGTGGATGCTAGATCCTTAAGTTCAAGCATGGATTAGAGAAGTCTTTTAATGTAGGGTTAAAACACAATGTAGATGCTCAGGCCCAAGGTTCCCTAATACAGGTCAGTCAACTGGAGTTCCACTAACCTTAGGACTACAATGCAGTATAGACATGTCCATAGTGATGTGTTAAGATCATACCTTGTGAAACCCGAAGATGACTGACTTAAAATGCTTCTGAGACAGTGTTTTCCCAGGAAGTACTCTGGTTTCTGTTGATACAAGATCTCAATACCTAGGGATCCCTATTTGGACCATTAGCTTTCCCACCTTTAAAGCTCTCTGCCACAACCAAGATCCTAGCTGAGAACTGGACAAGATTCAACCATGTATTTCTTGATCTGGTTGTTAAACCAATATAAAAGCAGGATGGAAAGTGATTTATTCTTTTCTTTCATGTGGCAACTTGAAAAGCAACATAAAAGGTCGACGTTCAAGTTTGTCAACCATTCTGTGGCTTGTAGTGACATGGTGTGAACCAAGGTTGTCCCTCCAGAGAAGGATCTTAGAGGACAGCAGTTGACTAGGTGTTCTATAGTTCGGATATCTTCTCCACATTCACATAGTGGTTTGTCCTTCTTCTTCTAGTTGTATAGTAGATAGTTGCATCACCTGTGTGAGGTTCCGACATGGTTCACTGTGATCCATATCTTAGATGGCACGGTGAAGCGCAGTTGTTGGTCTGTAATATCCATAATCTGTTCTTGATCCTGCTGTCTTCTCACAGGCTTGGACAGTTGTCTTTTGATGATAGTCCCAAGTTTTAAGAGCTTTGTCTGCTACTCAGACAGGGTTCCTGGACCTAACACAGCATCTTCAGGTGGGTTGTGGGGGCAAGTTTAGAAATCTTCATAAATGGGCAAATCTGGATTTGTTTATTGCATTGTCATCGTGTTGTATTATTGCTGCTCCTCTTTGGAGGAATGACGTGAGACTGTTGTTGACTTCAGCACTCCTGTGACAATTCCCATAGCAGTGAACAATTGCTTGTCAACAAGTTTCTTATATACATTGTCTGTCCATACTAG
Source organism: Lepidochelys olivacea (assembly GCF_965140295.1). Lineage (NCBI taxonomy): Eukaryota > Metazoa > Chordata > Testudines > Cheloniidae > Lepidochelys > Lepidochelys olivacea. The sequence goes on from NC_140424.1 coordinate 19,435,915, forward strand.
TGTGCAGTATTCAGCTGCTGAGAAGACAAGGGCCAAGATGGCTGTCTGTAAAGTGTGAGCATCTGCTCCACTATTGGTCCCAGCTAATTTGTAGATTTTATCATCCTTCGCCTTTATTTTGGCTGTGGTCTTTGTCAGATGTTGTATGTGAGAACCACTTCAAGATATTTCAGGAAATCCTTGTGCCTAAATTTAATTTAGCAGAAAGTGACATTTAGGTGCCTCTTTGCATGGTGGTTGCTCAGATGGAATGCGGAGACAGGTTTGTTTGGTTTTTTTTGTTTGGTTTTTTTAGGTCAGTCTCCATAATCAATAATACTCCCCAGTTTTTTCAGAGCTTCTGTGATGCATTTCTCTTGGGTAAAAGTGCTCACTTGGATGGTAAATGTGAGATCATCCGCTGTCCAAAAATCTGTGTCTGGGTCAGTGGCATATTGCTGATACAAATATTAAAGAGTGATAGTGCCAAGATAAATAACTGTGGGAGCCTGTTGTTAGTAGACAGGGTCTGCTGGTCTGTTTCATTAGTGTACAGAAATCTTTCAGTTGGTGACATGACTGTCAGTACATGTAGTGTTGTTCTGCATACACTATTTTGGCAATTTCTAAGCAGACCATCCCGTCAAACCATTTTGCATGCTGAGGATAGGGCCACAAAGTTCACTGTTCATTTTGAGCTCACTTTGATAGCCAGCTTCCATGTAGGTTGTCAGTGTGATTACCTGATTGCAGGTGCTTTGTCCCAGGCTAAATCTGGATTACTCCGTAGGGTTGTAGTCCTCAAAGATGGTTGTAAGTCTCTGGAGTAAGAGTCTTTCCAAGATATTGTATGTTATGCATAGTAATAATATTAGCCAGTAGATTTTCAGAATGCAGGCTTCTGTCTCTGGTTTCTGGGTGGCAGTGAGCTTTGCTTGCTTCCATGCCATTTGGCCAAGGCTGTGCATGTTGGTAAAGAAGGGTGTCAGCCAGTCATGGCTATGCTTATCTAGGCCTTTCAGAAATTCTGGGAAGATACTGTCTGGACCTGCAGTCTTGCGTAGATTGTTGAGAGTTATGGCCTTATCCACTTCTTTTCTAGTTAATGGCTTTGATGGATTCAGTGTTGTTGGGCATGGAGCGATGAAGCTCTTTCTTCACTTTACTTTTGTGATGATTTATTTGAGCCGTGGAATTCTGGGTGGCGGTGGCATCGGCTGTGATAGGTGGCACTCTGCTTTGAGGAGGATTAGGACCACCAAGTTTACAGAGAAGCCTCCAGATCTTCCTATTTGAGTGGGTAAAATCTAGGCTCTGTGAGGCTTTTGCCCATCTGTCTCATCTAGTGGAATTAAGTGATTTCAGGAGAACGGTTGTAGTGGTGGGGTTACCCATTGTCCTGTACTCCTTTAGGAGTGCCTCACTGTCTGCCAACCAGCAGGGAGTGTAGGTTTTCCTGTAGCCATGGGAGATATTCCTTTTTGCGGCCACTTTAAGGAAAAAGAAAAGGAGTACTTGTGGCACCTTAGAGACTAACCAATTTATTTGAGTTAGTCTCTAAGGTGCCACAAGTACTCCTTTTCTTTTTGCGAATACAGACTAACACGGCTGTTACTCTGAAACCTGTCACTTTAAGGAAGTGAACCTGTTGTAGTTGGCTACATTTGCAGGTATTCGGTGAACCACTTGTTCTGTGTAGTTGTTCCTGTCAGGCTTCCTAAGGTTCCAGTGTGGCTTCAGTAGTGATGTGATTAGAGGGACTTGGGAGACCAACATGTATGGCTTATTATCTCTCCATACTGCTTGTTCTTCAAATGATGTTTTTTTCCAAAATGAGCAAAGCTGCCCCCAATAAATCATGAGAAGCATTCTTATGGGGAAATTATAATGTTCTGTTTTATGCCATATGTGTTTGTATACCATGTTCATCACTGTAGTTTCTGAGAGCCTTCCAGTAGTACAGTAAGCAATGGAACTAGTATCTGTTACATCGTTTGTTTTTCTCATCCTCTCCCTAGAGGGAGAAGCGTGCACAGCAGAGTGTCTTGATCTTTTCTCAGTATAAATGTACTGTTGCTATGTGAGTGTTAAAGACAGCAAGGTCAAAAAAATGCACCTTGCACTTAGATGGAAAGTGGTGAAGTTTGTGATGGTGGTCCTGAGTTCCAGGGGAGTTCATTGCACAGTCTCGGTCCCTACCTTAGGAGAAAGTTCTGGTCCCACACAGATAAGCTTTACACTTCTTGTTGAAAGTCCCACTGTGCCAGAACAGCACAGTTGTTCCCTGTAGTCTTTATCTTAGAGCTTTAGGTGATTTTTTAGATATTCAGGACACAGGTCATAGAATGGTTTGATTTGTGGTTATAGCTTGAGACAAAATAAATGCATTGGGTGGGTCATACTTCTCACTGGTCACTTTGCTTTATTGCATTTACGCCAAGGATGAATTTGGTCTGCTTTGACAAAGTTTGTTATGTTGGATAAATCTGTAAAATCTTGCCCGTGTCTGACTGTGGGGAAAGAAAATCTTTTTCCAAAGAAGAGCATTTAAATGTTGAACAACAAAAGCTTTCAAAATCCTAACACAACTGCCACCAAGAGATCTAGTCAGCATTATGGGGGAACTACACAGCCATAGCGCCATTTGAGAGTATTCCTGCAATGTGCTCTACCTTGGGTTATGTTAGAAGACCACTTGGAAGATTCAGCTAGTATAAAATGCAGCACTCCACCATCTTGGTAGTATGTATTAGCATGAAAAATCACCTGTGCTTCATGAACTGTACTGATTTCCTTTTGTGGTGAATCGTTAGTATAGATTTTGTGTTGTTTACTGCCATCTTGTTCCAGAAAGTGTTCTGATGGTGAGAAGAGTGTTGCAGAAATGTTTGTATTTACAAATGCTAGTAGAGAACACTGCCTTATTTCGATTTTGAGTTTCTGCACTTGGAACAGGAAAAACAGTATTTTAGATTCTGTAGCTAGCACTTCAACCCTCATTTTTGCTGCTTCAAAATTTCTTATTTCTTGAGTCAGAAAATGTTAGTTTCTGTTTTACCCAGCTTAATTATCCCGGTTGCTATAATTGTGACACTGTATTCTCAAATGGAAAACTTGAAAAAGTTTTTTAGTAGCAAGATTTCAGCTCAGGATTTGCACAGGTATCTTTTGCCAACCAACAAGCCCATACCAAACCACACATGTACAAACATAACTAAGAAGCTTGTATACATTGCAGCTATCTTTTCTGCTGTTGTACTCCACTCTTAGAAATTCCTTTTTAAATTAAGGTTTCCACTCCACCTTCATTTTCCACAGATTACACACAGTGAGGAGGATTTTTCATTATGTGAACTCAGATTGTTTTGCTTAGCAAAATGGGCATTTTTCTTCTAACATATATGTATGTTATTGGGAAACTGCATTGAGGAAGGTTATTTAATTAAATGACAACTTATTAGAAAGTGAAGCACCTCTAAAAATCAAACTTAAGTGAATTGTTCTATATTTTTCTTCTGTTCAGCTTAATCTTGCTCCAGAAGGGCAGTTCCTGTTCACAGGGGACTGTTTCAAAACATGCTAGGTGTAATAAATGTGTGAAACATTTGCTTGCTTACCTTTATTTTTTGGCCCCAATCATGACAAGGAGCAGTATCTACTGACTCCAGCAACTTCTGTTGCATCTTCCCTCCTTTCTGAAAATCAAATGTAAATACAATAAAACCAGCTAAAAATAACTCATTTTATTAATACAATACACAAATGCAGGTGGGTAGGATGAAGGCCAGGCAAGAATACTTGAACTCCTGCAAGATGACAGGATTATTCTGCCTTTTACTGGACGTCTGTCAGTATTTGTTATCTTTGAACATCAGTGGCTTTCTGATCACACAGGCATTTCTTGTTTTTAAAACAGTTCCTTCTGCAGTGGCCTCTTTGATTGCTGAGATTGATCTGATACCTGGAGCTTCTCTTTGTTGCTCCTGGTGTTTTAGTTATTAGTGTTTCTTACAACTGGTAGAACAGGAGCTCTGTCAGTAGTGTTCTAGATCAGAGGTTCTCAACCTTTTCTTTCTGAGCCTCCCCCCCTCCCCCCCCCAAACATGCAATTAAAAACTCCACGGCCCACCTGTGCCACAATAACTGATTTTCTGCATATAAAAGCCAGGATCAACATTAGCAAGCAGGGCAGTTGCCTCGGGCCCCATGAAGCTACATTGGTCAGGCTTCAGCTTCAGCCCCGGGTGGCAGGGCTCAGGGATCGGGGCTTCAGCTTTCTGCCCTGGGCCCCAGTGAGTCTCATGCTGGTCCTGCTTGGAGGCCCCCCTGAAACCTGCTCGAGTCACCCTAGGAGGCCCCAGATCCCTGGTTGAGAACCACTGCCATACTACTTTTTGTTTGGGTGTTTTGTTTTTCTCATGAGACTTTTAGGGTGATTAGGACATGTAGCCTTGGTGAAAATGATAGAAATGTTATATTGCCTGCTTTATGTTTTGGAATTTAACATTCTTCCCCATTTGCAATTGGGGTAAATTGTACGACATTTTTGTCATAGTATGCTTATAAAATATTTCAGTACTGGTGCTTCTGTGACTGTTATTAATTTGCAAATTTTTTCTCTTGCTGATTATCCTAGTGCCACTCTTTAATGTCCTCAAGCAGAATTCTGAGTGGAGTACTTAATTGTGACAAACTAAGTATGTTAATGTGCCCATGAAACACTGAAAGGCTCCTGCATTTTGAAGTCTTTGCAGTTGTCCAATTTTCTCTACCTTTCTGGGTCTGGTTGAAATCCTTTGTCACTAAGTATATGTGTGTCCTGCATAACTAATCTCATTCAAACCAATTTGGCATGTGTTCCTTTTGATTTTGTTAAGGCTTTTTCCTTTGGCTTGCTTCCGATCACTCTGTAGTCTTTTACTGTGTTCTTATTTTCTCCCCAAATCATATCATCAGTATGTTTACCCTGTCCAGATCTTTAGAAATCTGGGACATGTAGCTTTGGTGTACCACAGGTGCATTCAGTCCCAAATGGAAGTTTCTTAAACTCACACCTTCTAAAAAGAAAGTTGAAGATGCAGAGTTTTGCACATTTTCTATCTAGTTGGACTTGTCATAACCCTTGTTATGCATTCCGAACTTTTAGACATGATCTTCCTTCAACTGTTCCCATGGTATAGCGCTCTGTCTGGCCTTATTCAGAGGTTTTGAGTCATTATAGGAACGTAAAATTTGTCATACTGGACCAGACCCAAGGTCCATCCAGTCCATTATCCTGTCTCTGACAGTGGTCACTACCAGATGCATCGGAGGAAGGGATAAGAACTTGCAATAGACAGATATGGGATAATTTCTCTTTCCCCACCTCCTGAAAAGCACTCATCCGGGACTCTAATAGTTACTGTATATTTGTAATTGCTGTAGTATCTAGGAACCCTAGTCATGGACCATGACCCCATTATGTTAGCTAGGCACCATACAAATATAGAAAATGACAGTCCCTGCCCCAAAGAGCTTAGAGTCTAGAGACTGGCTTAAGCTATCTCGTAGAATTTATTGTAATTTAATTATGATAACACCAGTAATTCTTGATATCCACATAACTATCAAGTCCTTTCTTGAGTCTTTAATTCTTGGCCTAAACAACTTCCTGTGGCAATGATTAATTACATGTTGTGTGAAAAAGTATTTCCTTTGATTGGTTCTTAATGTCCCACTTTTTAATTTCATTGAATGTCTCCTTTATCCTGGGCTATGAGACAGGGAGAAAAAAAGCTCCAGATCTACCTTCTCAATGCCATTCATTATTTTATATACTTGTGTCATGTGCCCTCTTACTAATTTGCTTTCTAAGGCAAACAATCCCAAACTTTTCAATCTCTTCATGGACTTTTCTCATGCCTTTGATAATTCTTGTGCTCCTCCCTGATATCCCTTTAGTTCTGCAATATCCTTTTTGAACTGGAGTGACCAGTTCTGCACATGGTATTAAAGAAGAGACTGCACCATTGATTTTAAAATAAAGACATTATAGTACTTTGTATTATTCACAATCGCGATTCTTATGTATACTAGCATCTTGTTAGTTCAATACACATCTGTTGTTGAAATTTTTTTTTTTGTAATTGAGCTACCTACAGTGATGCCCTGGTCTCTGTCTCAAGTTGATACAGTTAATCTAGAACCCTATATGGTGTATGAATAGTTCTCTCCAATGTGCATTACTTTGTATTTATTGACACTGAATTTCATTTGCCATCATGGTGCTCATTCACCTAGCTTGTTTAGGTCTCTCTGAAGTTCCTCACAGTCATCTCTGGTCCTGAGTAACCTGAATAACTTTTGTCATCTGCAAATTTTGCTACCTCATTACTTTCTCTACTTTCTAGGTCATGTAATTTGTCTTTTTATAATGGGGTCCATGTTGTCTGAATCTGCTCAATAACCTTTAATTTTACTATCTGGTTATGTTCAGGTTTTTATCTTCTATTGGTGCTGCAGACACTTTATGTGGTGTATATATTATAGGCAGCACGTTGGGACCTCTATCACTGTGATGTTTTACATCCTTAATGCATCCCAGTCCATTAAACACTTCATCACATAATTTGAGAACATGTTTTGCATCCTGCTGAGTAGATAAGCTATGCACATATTTGCTCGTCTGCGTTTGTAGAATACTGTCCAACCCAAGCACATACGGAACTTCCTGTTGAACTATTTTAAACTCCCTGAGTGATAGCCGTCCTTACACAGACATACTGGTGTGGTGTTACCACTTGGGATAATTTTTGTACCTGCCATATGAAAAATGGTTGGCATTTTAAGAATTATAATATTGGCATTAACTAATCTTTTTATATATGATTGCTATGTGTATGTTGCACATAACTCCATTCTTTTTAAATTCACTTGTCATTCATTTTATTTCTAATTTCACAAACCAATCTGTTAGGGAACCTTACTTTATAAAACATATTAAGTTAAGCAATAAACAACTCCTGTTTCTGTGTTACCAGAAATTTGCACTCCAACTGTATGTTCATTAAATGTATTTTGCTTTTGTATTTGTGCTGAGAGTAACACACATTTGTGAACTAGTTGTTTTTGTTGCATATATTACTGAGCACCCGTTCAGACACTTGTGTCACGATTTCCTGTTTATTGCAAACGAATCTAGTTCCTGCTGCTTGTTTACTCTTTTATGCTGTTTTTAACGTCTTGGTATGTATTTTTAATAAAAAAAAAGTGAAATAATTGGAGTGTATCTAATACCCTGTCATGAGGGAAGTACAGTTTTCATTAGCCCTACAAATATCCACTGTCCTTTGCAAAATCCAGTCCATTTTTCATCATAACTTTTCTTTGGTCTGGTTACTGGTTTTATCAAAAATAATTCAGTCATTCCTAGTCCACCTGTTGACAGGTCCAATTCTCATGACTTAGCTTTACTACATAGGCCTGTAATGGTCAACTGACTCACCTAGGAGTTGGTTTTGAAAATATGCCTTTCCCAGGTGATATACTTGCATCGATCAGAGTATTCTTCAAATATTTGAATGACATTTTCAAGCTGTCTTATACTTCCTTCAAGCTCCCACAGAAAAGTATTATAGATCTCAAATGCCTCAAGGCCTTTCACTTGCAGCAGTTGTGGAGGGATTCACCCTATCTAGTTTCTCTTTAATACCATTAGCTTCCAAGAAAACTTGGGCCATGTCTGTGCTAGGAAGTTATACTATTTTAACTAATATACTAATATAGTCTAAAGTGGTATAATCTCCCTACTGTGAAGGCAGTTTTATTGGTATAAAGATGCTTTAAAATTATAGCTTTTCCCATGTGGGAAGGGGAATAATTTCACTGATATAAGGCACCTTTATACTACAACTACATCTACACTAGGGTTTGTAGATCTTTGACTATTGGTTAAAACTGATATAATTATACTGGCATAATTTACAACCGCTACTACAGCTTTCTTCAATTCGGTCAGGATCCCTTACAGATTGAGTGGTGTATACTTCATTTACTCCATTTTTTACAAGGTTTAATTTACTTCTGATCCCATGTAATAAGGCTGTGCTGACTGGTAAGAGACTGAAACTTTATCACCTGACATGGGTCAGAGTTACGAGAGGTTAAAACCCCTGTTAAATGGCAGGGTCACCACCCATTACTCCAGTGGTTACTGTTACAATGGGGGAAGATCCTATCAAGGGTTTAATACAGAAATACTAACCACTCTTAATTGTCATAGTACATTCTGCCATGTTACTCTCATCTCTAGATTTGAGGATATGTAGACATTATTCTGAAGTGTGCCTAAAGATTTAAAAATAGTTGTTTAATAAGTCTCAATATATGATGCTTCCTTGAAGCGCTTTCACAATACAGCATGAGTAGGGCTGGTTAATTCTTACAGGAAAAAAAATGTAAAAGTCATAATTTCAGTTTAAAGAAACTCATGGCATGGTATTTTAGTAACTGCTTATCCATAGGTGTCAATTATAATTATTAAATGTGTACAGTTAGCAAAACACCAAATTAATGTAAAGGGCCAAATATGGTCACAAAATAATAGAAAAGTTTTGCTCAGTAGCATGTTGATTGGAGTGAATAAGACTAACATAGGAACAAAAACACTGACGTTCACTTTTGCCAATGGTTGTGATAAACATCCAACCTTAACCATGATAATCAATACTAAATACAGGCAGTGCTGCAATCATTGTGTGTTTTGCTTCTGTGATATTAATCATATTCTGTGATTCCTTGTTTTATGGGCAAAATTAACATTTTTGCAGTGTAGAAGTGGAAGAAATACCAGATTAAAAATGCCTCTGAACAATCTATCCCCATCTTCAATTAATTGTTAAAATAGCAACAATAAAATAGAACAGTGAAAAATTTACCCTATTGCTGCTTTATTTGGCAAACATTATTTTAAATCCCATACTAGGTTGAACTACAAAAGTATTGAACAGTGGGGTTAATATTTCCAATTAAAACATAATAATCCTATACATTGTTTAAAACCCTCCTGTTGCGTACCCTTGAGTGCCTATGTGGATCTGCAGCTCTTTTTTAAACACAATTTAGTACTCTCTGTGGGTGGGGATGTTGCATATTTAAAAGTCATACTTCTGTCTGAATGTTTTAACCTTCTGTTTCTTGTAACAATTTAGAAATTAGAAGACCATTTCCCCCCTATTTTTTAGCTTACTTTGCTTTTGCATTTGATTACTTTTTGGTTGGCATTAGTTTCACTGTCTCATTTGCATAATAATTTCTCCCTTTTTATGTGGATCTTTCACACTGTAACAATGGAGAGGAAATATTTTTAAAAACAGGGAAATGGGATTGTAAAACTACAAAAATTGGCATAGGAACTTGGGGCTGGTATAGATTTTAACTAGATTTCAAGTTGACAGTGTCCCTTTCAGCTGCCCTTGGCTCTGCTGCATCACATGGTTTCTTGCATTAGAAACTGTTGTAATCTCTAAAAACACATACTATTGCCTCCCAAACAGTCTCTTGGGCAACTGCAGGCAGTTTCATTGACATAACTGTCTAGTGTATGCTCAGGTGGTGATTGTTCTGCCTGCCCCACCCCCAGGGCCCTTCTCACTGTTTACAAACACACACTGCCTAGGTCACTGCCCAGACATTGCTGATGATGTCATCTAGAAAGCACATGTCTCCCTGCAGCTTCAAAGCTTGCAAATTTCTCCCAGCAGGGTGGCATAAAGTGCAGTTTGAAGGGGCAGAGGTTCAGCTTGTACCCTACTGATGAAGCAGACATCTCCATACATCTTATTCGCTGTTCCCATACTACATGGTTTTGGTTAATCAGAGATTATTGCTCCGCACGTTGCAACCTCCATAAGCAGCTTGGGACCTAGAGCATGCTGGGTAACATGGTTTGTAAACCAACTGCAGACATTTGTGTTGGATAAAATAACTGGCGTGGATTTCTCAGTTTGCTGGACTATAGCTAACCTAGGGTTATAAACTACAGCAGAGAAAACCTGACTTGTCCTTATTCTCAGCGGTATCATATATTACTTCGCTTTAAATGTTTAGTGATGATAATTAGCATTTACATATCAAGGACAGCTGATTAGTTTTGATCTTTTTTTAATAACTAATGACATATATATTTTTGGAATTTATTTTAAATTTTTTCCCACCTATGTTGTGGTTTCAACACCAAGTAGATTAGTACAGAAGCATGATGCAGATTAGAGGGTCTGGTTTAAAAACCCCTGCCAAAAAGAACCAAAAACAAATTGAAACTGAGTATGCAAGCAAACTAGAGGAAGGAGACATGTTTATTTGTGTCTTTTAAATTACTTTAAACACTGCCTAAATATTATCACACCTTTTGATTTTAGATTTTTGTTCTGTTTTTTAAGATAGTTAAAATCTGTATTGTGAAGGCTAAAATTCCTGCCTTCAGAGAAAAGTGCTATTTTTCTAAAGTTCTGTAAAATTAATTTCTTGAAAATAAAAATATTCTGGGATGACATTTTTTGATTTTGCTGGATATCAAGTCTTTGCAACAACATATAGATGTTTAAGTGTGCAAATGGCAATTTTTTTCTATTAAAGGAGAGATTTCCATACCAGACCTCACCCCGTTGGATTTTTTTATAGATTTGTTTAGAATTACACCCATAATTTTAACTTTAAAAATCTTGCCTTTCACTAAAATCTGCCATTTGCAAAGCAAACCATTAGACTATGGCCTCAGTCCTGCAAAGACTTAAACAAGTAAGCATGAGAGTAGTTCCATTAGTTAATGGGATCACTCGCACACTTAAAATGAAACGTGTCCATAACTCTCAGCAGGACTGGGGCCTGTGTTGGGGAGCTGTTATTACTCCTCATAATGGCCTTGCAAGATGATAAGCAGAGGAAAATGTGTGTGTTCCTCAGGGAAAAACTCAAATAATTTAAGAATCATCAAGTTTCTCTTCAGCTCACCCCCATTCTACAAGAGGCCAGTGTAAATGTTTTCTATTTTGTAAACTGTGAAACTGAGAACTGTGAAATAGTATAATTTAAGGATAGAGTGCAACTTCTGAATTTGAAATATATTGTTGTATTAAATCGGATCCATAATGTTACTTATGTGGGTTTATATGTCAATGTTTTTTGTGAATAAAAACAATCTCAATGGAATTATATGAGAGACTTCTGAAACACAGGGATTATTGATAGATCATTATGGTTTGGGGAGCTGTTAACGTCAGTTGCCAATGTGTACTTTTAGGGACTCTTAATGGACAGATCAATTGGGCTGTCTGTAACCCATTCTGTCATGTCAGTGGAAATATGTATTTCTAGAAAATGATACTTTATCTATAAATAGGGTGCATACCTACTGTAAGAATGCATGAGAGAAATCCTCGAGCTTTTCTTAAAATTATTTTTTCCTGTCTTAGTAATACAGGCTTGGAGTGTTATCGATAATACCAACTGTCTATGAAAATATATTGTAAATCATACCCATTGTGTGTTGAGTATAAAACAAGATACTGAAAAAAAATCAGAATTATTTTAATTTAAAAATAGATAGTGTGTCTCTTCTTGGATGAGACCTTATATACCAAGTATCAGTTAGTTCATTTTAAGGTTGAGTGATAAACACTGAAAATAGGGCTCTTTAACGGAATTGCTGACAGATCCTTAATTACAATGATGCTAACAGGTGCTGCTATAATATGTCAGAGTGGATTAGACAACATTCAGCTGCTTTGCAAATCAGGCCCAGGGCAGTGAGGTGCCATTTGCCCACAATTCCAGTTGCCTTCAGTGGGAGTCACACATGCTCAGCCCTCTCAAAAGATTAGCTTCTATATATCTACAGCCCAGATCCTGGCCTAAATAGCCAGGATGAGCATTGGGCAGATGAATCCCCCTCTCCTCCACCCCGATTGTGAAGCAGCTGTGGAATAATTTGAGGTCCCTTATGTAGACCCCCTACGGACAAGAGAATATATGCAGTGATGGATCTTTTGGCCCCACCGATACAGACACCAAGCACAGAACTGCTGAGCTCTGTGCAGAGGGTGTGGCTCCATTGTGTCCAGCTTCTTTGTCCCGTTTGTGGAACAGAATGCAGAACCACAAATGGGAGTCCTGTTGTCATGGGTCCCTCTTTCCCTACAGAGAAGGGGGATGAATTTTTTACTCAGTGACGAAAGCACTGGCAGAAAAATTCCTCCTGTCACCTCATTAAAATAGCTGTTACTAATACATCAGTAAAATGACTTTCTCCTGAATGTTGTGTATAATCTTTTGCAGAGTAGCATACTAGCTACAGGACATTTCAAAAGAGAATTTATGATTGCATTTAGTAATCTATATTCTAATTTAGTGGTTGATATTTAAATAATTTTTCTGTAGAGTCTTCATGCAAAGGAAAAAAAACTTAGTTCAGTTTGTATATTTTTATATTTTCCACAATGTGAGTACTAACTGCTTTTTAATGTTCTTTCTTAACAGTTTTAATTTGTGACTGCTATCCACTATTAAATTAGCATTAATAGATGGAAGGTACAGGTATAAGAGCAATGCAAAATGACCTGTCTGCAGCTGGCCAGTTGGGAATTTACCTGGCTCCTATTCCAACCTTCCTCTTCCCTCCATCCCTGGGTGTAGGTGGTGTGGTGTGGAGGAGGTGGAGCTCCTTTATGGCAACTTTTAGCTGGTATTACATTAAGGACCATAGCCAGCTATTGTAAACTAGAGCATCCCCTAGGCTGCTCTAATTTACATTAGAGCCAGTGGTGGGGCAGGTTGAGAATCAGAAGTCATAACTGCCTCCTTGAAGCCCCTGCTTTGTCTGTACTTAGCATATCTTGATGGAGGAGAAAATCTGTCCTTAAATCCCCAAATATGTGCAAGATTAATCAAAAGAGCTTAATCCTAACCCACTGCAATATATTACTGTATGCCTGACTTTTTTTTTTAATTTGGAACTGGTAATGCACACATCTCTGTGAACATCAGAGTAACAAATATGTGAGTGTCTACGACCTCATTCACTGCTGATGTAAGCAGGCAACTCCACTGGCTTGAAAGGTGTAGCACCTGCCTACACTAGCAGTGAATTTGTTCGTAAGATCACAGAACATTGGCTTGACATTACTTTGCACATAGTATGTAATGTGATTTTTTTAAGCATGTTAGTTAACATATATTCTTAGTATCCACTTTTACAGTTAAATACCTGTTAATTTAAACTTAAAAAAAACTTTAGCTCAAGACTTCAAGTTTTGGACTAGATATCGGCTATGCCTTTTAATAAGTGAATTGTGTTTTGGTTAGAGCATGAAAAAATATATTTCCAAATGTATTTTAAGTTCTGTAGTAGAAGCATACCTGTGTCTCTAAACACCTTGACAGATTGCTTAAATATCTAATATTTTCAAACATTCTGTTTGGAAATAAAATGACTGTTAGCCACTATTTCATCAATATCTGGATGTCATCCAACAGCCAAACAAAAATCTCTTGAGGACTTTTAGGATCTTCTGTTGAAGCGTTCGTGGGGATTATATCCGTGTATAAATATAAATAGGCTTCCTCATCAGTGTGCAACATTATGCTGTTAATGATAGAAGCTAAGCAATGTATAGCTCTGTTATCTAAAGTCCCAATTCAGACTTTAAGTACACAGATCTTGTTCTTTTGAAGGCAAAGACAATGCACCTATTTGCATTGTTTAAATGTAGCTACATATGTCTTAAATTTGTACAACATTTAAATTACATTCCCTTACCAAAATTGCTTTTTCAGCTGGCAGTTCCAATAACACAAACCCTAAAAAGTAGGAAAATCAATAATTAAGATATTCATTACCTGTCCAACACACTTCTCTTCATTTCCTTCTTTGAACTTCACATCTTCCCCTTCTACCAGCTACAGCATCTACCTTCTCACTGTGTGTATTCTTACCAAGAAAATGTCCTGATCAATGTTTTAATTATAGTTGAATAGAACTAATTTGCAAATGTTTGTATGGGCTTTGAGTATGTAAAGCATTCTGTAAGTGCAAGTGTTTCAAGAGAAGTTTAACATTTGAAGTATTGAATGCAGTTAGCGAGGGCCTGCCTTAATATTTTCATATGGTTATACTTCTGGCCCTTCCTCCTAATATATTAAAACCATGAACAATCCTTAGCGAATGTCATGTTTTATCTGACATCTGCATTGTAAATATAGATGGGAAAGAGATGATGGTAACATATGTAGGAGAAACTTGCATCCTTCTGATATACTTAAAGATACAGCAGAGCTCTCAGTACAATTTTTAAAAAATGGAAGTAACTCCTTTATGAAACAGACTACAGGCAAAACCGTGGCCTGAGTGTGAGGATGCACGTGGGAAAGTTAGTCTCTTTCACACCCGACTTAGCTTCCTCTGGAACTAACAGCAAAATCTCCTGTGTGCTGAGGGAGGAGTCATATGGTTAGGCCTGCTCTGATCCATCCTGCCCTTCAACTGTTGGGAGATATTAGGAGGTGCAGCTGGCATCACCTCATATCTTATGGTAAAGACAGGCTTTCTGTTCATGGTGGTGTATGTATTGTACAATACAAGATAGTTTGTCTTCAGAAATTGAAAAGCTTGATTTAATGTAAGTAGTTCTTGGTAGCAGCCTGAATGTGTGTGGGGGCTGGGGTGGGGGGTAAGCAGGCTCAATGTGTGTGTGGGGGGAAAGCACGAGTCTTGTGCTTGAATCATTACCTTGGTGCACAGAAGCTTAGGTATTTCTATTCTTGTTGTTTTATTTCCTTTTAGTGGTGTTCGGTGGTGAAAAAGAACATCCTGTTTGTGAAAGCATCCATGGAAGGGGGAACAGGGCCTCAAAACCTGTTGAAAGATGCTATTTCTTTTGGACTGGCTGCTCTTTTGTACTAAAAGACTGGTGATGCCTGCTTAATGATGGTGTAGCCCTAGTCAGTTGCCCAGGGTGGTGTGGGACTATACAACTCCTCCTCCTCCCCCCCCCCCCCCATCAGACTGGAGCTCAACCCAGGATGGTGGCTGGGAGAAATACATCCCTTTGGAAGCATGGCCGGTGACAGCAGTCCCCTTTTAAGGGACAGGTTAGCGTGTCCCTATGCCTCATGGGCATCGAGTGTGAGTTGTCACTGCGGGGCTGAAGCACTTGTCCCGTTGCCTTAAGGAGAAAGGTTTGAGGGTAGGAGGCCAGCGGGCACAGTGCCCTTTCCCTGCGGGGGAGAGGGGGCTGTGCGCTGGACTGTCTCGCCCCGCCCCTGGGCGGCTCGGGACTGGCCTACTTGTGCCTCCCTTGCCCCTGCTGCAGCCTCGGCTAAGGCTGGCCCTTGTCTTCCCTAGCGAGCGCTTCGCCGTTGCTTTCAGTGTGGCTGGAGCTGGCAGCGCAGGCGCCTCGCGGAGCCGCTCCCGCTCCTTCCACGCGCTGCGCTCCGCTCCGCATTTTCCTGACGTCCGGGTGTGTGCCTTATTCTTGGGGCTACCACACTAACTTGTTGAGCTGCGCTGGCCCTAGCGCCTCTTGCCATTGGCCGGTGCGGCATAGCCCCATGGGCGTGCGGGCCGTGTATTGGCCGGGCCGGGCCGTCCATCAGCGAGCGGCGGACTGCGTCAGGTTGGGTTGAGCGGCGTCCCCTTCCCTGCTCAGTGTCTGGCGGCGGCTGCGGCGCCGGTGCGGGCGGAGGGGCGCAGGGAAGGCGGCCCGTTCGCTCGCTCGCTCGCTAAGATGGCGGCGGCGGCGGCCGTGGCCCGGCTGGAGGGCCGTGAGTTCGAGTACCTGATGAAGAAGCGCTCGGTGACCATCGGCCGCAACTCGTCGCAGGGCTCGGTGGACGTGAGCATGGGCCACTCCAGCTTCATCTCCCGGCGCCACCTAGAGATCTTCACCGCTGCCCCCCCGCCGCCACCGGCCGGGGCGGACGGGCCGCCGCCGCCTCAGGGGGACGCCGCCGCCGGTGGTGGGGACTTCTACCTGCGCTGCCTTGGCAAGAACGGGGTCTTCGTGGACGGCGTGTTCCAGAGGCGGGGGGCGCCCCCGCTGCAGCTGCCCCGAGTGTGAGTACGGGGGAGCGGGCCGGCTGCAGCCCAACATCCTCTGGGCCGGCCTGGCCGCCCCGGGGAGCGAGCCATCCCCATCGCTCGGGAGCGCTGCCCCTGCCTCCCCGGGGACCCCCTGCTGGAGGGCGGGTGGTGCTGCCTCCGCACGCCGGCTGCCCCGTTTCCATTTTGCTGGCACATGGTGCATGACAGGCAGGGAGTCTTTTCGGTGCAGGGGCCACGCATCATGAACCCCATCGGTACGTCCCCCAGAGCACCCCATCGACAGCCAGCCAGGGCTCGTTGCAGTCATCCCCGTGAACGGGCTTTGCGGTGGGTCCTTGCTTCCTTGTCCCCCATGCGGGGTGCCCCGGCTGGTGCCCCTGATCTGTGTCCATTCCACCAACATTCCTCTTCCTTTGGGTTGGCCTGTTAGATACAGGTGGCAAGCATAAAATTACAGGAGCATTAGGGCTGTCTTTTGGCCACTAATAACCCTTTTCCCTCTGCTTCTCTCGCACATAAGTGTGCAATAATAGTGCCTTGTGGGTATAAACTAGCCTGCACCACTGCTTGGAGCTATTACTGTTGGTAAACAGAATTGAATACACTCTTGCGTATTGTTTGTGTGTTGCAAAGGAGAACACAAGTTACGTGTTTATCCATGTATCTGGGATTTCAGATCAGCACTAAGCAAATTTTGTGGTCCCATTTGTACTGTTTTAATAAGTTTTTGTTGTATTTTCTGCATCTTCTGTGTAGTTTTAAGACTAGTTTTATATTTGTGGTTAGCTAAATTGAATTATGTTTAAAATATTCATACTCAGAATTTTAACATGTAGTTCTTTAGGTAATTTAACAATGAAGAGAGTTTGCAAACAATATATTCCTTCACTTTTAGCAAATCGTTTCTGCAGAATATTTTTCTGGTGAAGTGTGTGAGGCCTGGTATTTTTAAGGGTGCACTGAACTACAAATATACATTCCATCCTTTGAAGAATTATGTGGGAAAAGTGAGGTGTTTATCACAGTCTGTGCATCCAAAATATTTCAAAAACATAGCGTATCTTAACTAAAATATATGAAAATGTTGTTTTTCATTATTTCCGGAAGAGTAGTTGTAAAATGTTTTAGGGGTGTGTTTCACAGGAAGCATGCTGTCACTGACAGAATCTTGTTACCGCGCAGGTTTTTAACTTTATTTTGGAGAATGAGAGTGTGGCTTTGCTATTTAGATGTTTTTATGCAGTTTAAGCAATTCACCTATAAAAATCATACTATCTTAAACCTGTGCTTTCTAGGAAATGCTATAATTCTGAAAGGGCTTGTTAAGGAGCTGTGTGTGTAGTGTTGTATAATCATAAATGCAGTTGGATGACTTGTTTGACCTTTAACAACTATAACTTCTATTTTTGCTTTTTTTTCCTATTGTAATAAGCATGTCTGTCATATGGCTAATCTGTTTTTTCTTTTCTTTATAACTGGCTTTTAAAATATTTTTATCTCAGGATATTTGTTAAATACAGGAGCAAGAACGCACTATTTTTTTAAATCTGTGTATTTAATTTTAAACAAGTCTTTAAATTGGTATATGATGTACTGCAAACAGATTTAAAATTAATTTGAGCAACTTAATCTGGTAGCAAATTTCCACTAAAAACCGAAGGTCATCAGAAGCAAAACACATTACAGTCACTGTGTGCTTCTCCTGTTACGTTATCAGTGTGGGTCTTGAATTGTATTTTGCTTTAATCCTTTTAAGTCTGTAATTTGCCACATAATTCTAATGGGGGCAGAAAATGTTAACTTGTGTTCAGGGTAATTTTTACACACATCACAAAATTTTGCATAGTAAACAGAGGGAAATTTTTATATAAGGTTAAATTATCTTATGAGCATAGGCGGAGTTAAGTAAATTTAGTATTTGAAAGTGATTGCAGCAAATGATTGCATGATTATTTGGACTGTACACTTTTAACATTAACTAACTTGAAAGCTTGAAAGTTAAAGTAATATTTCCTGGCTACAGAATGTAATTAAGTTGAGCCTGGTGAACAGGGTAGCACACTTGCAGTCATTATCAGAAATTGTAGAACAACATTGTACGCTAAGTAGATTGTGATTTCTTTGAGAGATGTGAGGATAACTTTTTTAAAACTGTAAGAGCAGGCAAAATTGATAATGTCACCAGTAGGCTGTTGAACGAGATCTGCTTTCTGCTGAATGCTTTTGGATGGCTTATGATCTGTATCACTGCTGAAATATTTAAAAGCCCACTTGTGTGGAAGTTAAGCCTTCAAAAAATGTATAGCATATTTGTAGCTTTCTAAGTTTAGCAAAGTTCTTTTGCAGCAGTGCTTAGGCAAATCTAAAGCAGACATCAATTACTTATACCAAGTAATTACTATGAAATGTTGATGACTAATGTTATTCATTGAAGCCATGTCCTTGAATTTCACTGTGGATTTAAACTGACACATTGAATGTTATCTGCAAAGATTTAAATAAAAATAAAACTACTTTGAGTCCAGGTGAGCTAAATATATTAAATAGCAAGTTATGTATTTTAATTCAAAAATATATTATAATTTCAAAGTGAGTGATGCAAGTTTCATATCTTCCTACCTATGGCCCAGGTGATTACTCAGACTTAAAAAGAAGAAAAAAAAATCTAGTAAATTGCCCGCAATATTCCTGGCTTGTGATAAAGTTGTAGTTTTAAAAATTGTCCAGTGGCAAATATGCTTTAAGCAAATCTGAAACCTGCTTGTCCCCTCATTTGTTTCAATTTTTTAATATGTCTCAACCTGATTAAGAGGCTGGAGACTAATCCTACATTTCCATTGTTATAAAGAATATTTGTAGATGTATGATATGTATTTCATAAAGATAAAAAATACTGCTGTAAACTTTTACACCAAAGTGGTATTCCACTAGTTAAGGCCTGGAAGTTTACTTGTATTTAAACTGTTACACCTGAATATGAATGTCTTCTGGAATTAAGCTTTGGGATGCTATGGGATAATCTCCTGAATATACGTGTGGGTTTTTTTGTTTGTTGTTTTTGCTGTTAATGGCCACTGTTTTTGTAGGATCTGAACACGTTGTGTGTGTTCAACCAATTGCAGTAGATAACTCAGCAACCTTATTCCCAGAGCAGTTTTGATCTAAGTGCTTGTGCAGTAACAGGGAAGTAAACAAAAATCCAGGGTAGTTTCAAATTCTAGTAAAAGGCCAGGGAAATTGGTGTCCTGATGGTAAAGGGCACAATTAGTAAAGATGAAAGAAAACCGTTCCCAATTTCTCAGTGGTAATGCAAACAATTAAACTTAAAACAAAAACTAAATACCACAAACCCATCTACTCTTGAAAAAATAATTGAAATGTCTAATTTTTGTCACTGTCCCAGCTGAGCATCTAAAATTACAAGGTTCATAGCCTCTGACTTCAGTACAATTAATATTTGAACATGATATAATTAACATTTTAATGTTACAGTCCTACCTGTTCCTGGAAGTGGGGAACTGAAATAAAATTTGTCAGTCTCCTGCAGAATACATACCTTAAGAATCTGGGAAAAGGGAAGCTTTGACAGTTTGGTAAACAAAGTGGCATATTTGTTTCAATAATAAAGAGTGGTACAAAGATGAACACCATGTAATGTTTAATTACTGTTGATTAGTTGACTGTCTTAGTCACTGCAACTTTGTTTTGATTATACTTCTCTGAAACTTTCAATCACAATGTAAATGTCTTTTCAGTCAGGAGGCACTATTAATGGGAGCAGTGTGGTTTTTGTTCCTAGGCCTAACAGATTTGCATATATACTAACTGCATGTCACTTTGCTAGATGAACAAAATGGGGAAAAAATTAGTAGCAATTTTACACTCAACAATAAATAGCGCTTCGCTCAGTATAAGCATTCTGAAGCATGACATAAAGTGTTCAGAAACCTGTTAAACTACTTGAGTTTGCATAGCTTTAAGTAAAACCTGTTGTAATTACCTTTGAAAGACGCACAGTTTGACTTTTTTTATTAAATAGTTTCTAAATTGGCTCCAGTTGAAGTTTGTGTCAGAACTTCCACTGGGTTCATTGGAAATTGGATTGGGCCAATAAATAGTAATGAAATTGGAGAATTGAATTTTAAAGTACAGAATGTATTACATATATTTTTCTCCCATGTTGAGCAGAAATAGAAGGTAAACCTATAACCATAAACCTCTTTCACCTGACAAGGGTGTAGATTTCACCATAGTGCCGTACAAATTTTTTTTATCAGATGAGGACAACTACAGCACATCTAGGATATTGAAAATAAGTGTGATGTAATAGCTGCTGCATGTCTTAATGAAGTAAAATCAGTAGTTATACTTGTAAGAATCACTGTTTTGAAGGAGCCACAAGTTCAGTCCTTCTGTCAGCTGGTCAATAGGAGCTCAAAGTACATTACAGCATTTTAGCAGTTTATTTGAAGAATGAAAATTATCTTTTTTGCTGGGAGTAGAAGCAGTTGGTAACAATGCTGTTAAGTTTTTATAGTATTTTTTTCATACTGCTGTCACTAGTTAGGAATTATTTTTTAGACAGGCAGTAATGCACACTTGAGTGCTTGAAGGTACCTGAAACTTTGGCCTTAAGTGTCCTAATACAACACATCTGGTATTAGTGTATTTTGATTAAACCATAGACTTGTATATCAAGGATTACTGATGGGTTTTGGTATCCTAAAAATGAAGTAATAAAAAATACTATTTAGTATGCAAAATAGTAGTATGAAAATAATGTAGCAAAGCATATAATACTTCCAACTCACTGGACAAGTACAGGTTTCAGAGTAGCAGCCGTGTTAGTCTGTATTCGCAAAAAGAAAAGGGAGTACTTGTGGCACCTTAGAGACTAACCAATTTATCTGAGCATAAGCTTTCGTGAGCTACAGCTCACTTCATCGGATGCATTCATTTCCACTGAATGCATCCGATGAAGTGAGCTGTAGCTCACGAAAGCTTATGCTCAGATAAATTGGTTAGTCTCTAAGGTGCCACAAGTACTCCCTTTTCTTTTTGGACAAGTACAGATATTTGGCACACCACGTAACTCAGTCTCCTCTTCTAGCTGTGAAATAGAACCCCCCCCACAAACTCGCACCACTCTGAAAATTACAAATGTTAAAATATTTATATACCAGAGTCTCACTTATTCTGTGGAGAGGACTAAGTTACACTTTTTAGTTATGGTATGTTGTCCAGGTCTACAGAGGTGGGGCTCTATTAGTGCCATTAAATTACAGCATCTCTCCCATGTATAAAAACTAAGAGGTTCTGTACAAAGAATAAGGCTGTATACACTAACTGAACTTTTACTTGCTGAAAATAACAGTAATTTCACTATCAGTTAATTAGGAAAAAAAATATGAGGCACGCCAAAGCCCACACTATTTCAGTGCCCTTTGTTTATTTGGACACTAGTGGATACAATTGCTTGATTTATGTGCCCAAGTCCAGTTATTGTGTAAATTAGGTTCATAATTGCACACATGCGAGGTGAAAAGTGTCACCAGGATTCAGGTAACAGTTGAGATGAATGGGAGGGTAACCTCGCTCTCCTGGAGTTGATGGCCACTGTCTGCAGATTCAGAAGACGATTCTTCTAGTTTTCTTGTCATATGTTCAGTTCATGTTTTAAAGGCTTTCTTGAGGAATATAAGAAGTGAATACTTAGTTTTTTTAGAACATGAACTTTTTATAAAAAATAAGAGTGTCACAGCAACTAGATAAATACCTCAAGCAAGCTGTATTTGACATACGGACAGGGTTTTTGACACCGCTTCCCTAGATAAAATTGTCTGAAAGGTACTCAAAGTTGAAATATTGTTGAAGCCTGTGGTTGAGGTGCATTTGGGGGTTTGATGGGGTGGCTGAGAATTTCATACAGATGACCACTAATTTATCTGTTTAATAATTTTAAGTATAATATTAAGAAAAGTGAGAGTTTTGGCTGTGGCCTATGAATCAGACTTCAGAATTTTTTAGTTTATTTTCTAGAATGGGTAACGTGTTGTCTATTGACAAAAATGACTAATGTTAATTGGGAATATATTTAATTGGAGTTTGTGGCTACTTTAAACTTGTGTGTAGCAGAAGTAGAATCTCGGACATCAAGCACAGTGAAGCCGCACTGCGCTGATCATTAACCGATTAAGGTGCAAAAGAATGTGTTGTGAGTAAAGGTAGAGCACATGCTATTTGAAATGAGACTGCAATGAATGTGATATTTATATAAAGTCTTTTTTATGTAGCAGTTGTCTTTTGCAATATGCAAAAGACAAAATTTCACAATTCAACACTGAGATTATCAATTTGAGTATCTGTTCAAAGTTTTACAGTAATATAAATATTCAGATACTAATCTGTTGGTATGGAGTGCAGTATGCAGTCAGACTAATACAATGTTATACTTTCTGTGTACGTAAATCTGTTTATGGTGCCTTATATCCATGATGTGATAGCGCTCTCAGTATTTCTCTGTAAAATGATTTCACATAGGAGAATTTTACTGCCTTTTGTAGTAAGCTTACTCATGACCATACACCTCAGTTAATTATAAGAGGAAATGTATTCTTTGTATTGTTACATGAATTAGTAGAAACCAGGAAATACATTCAAGAATTGGTAGTTTTTCTGTCCCACTATTATGATTCTAATCATGTGAGAGAAGAGGGATGTTCTTTTGCTTTAGAAGCCATAAATGTTACAAGACAAATGGAAGACATCTTATATCAGTTTTATAAAGCCTGAAAAATACCCATTGCCTTTCAGAATTGACCAACATACTGTAGAAATACAAGAATGCTTTTGAAATCCCTACTTCACAATTGCATTTTCAGCGTAATACATGCATATAGTAAATATGATGATTTCCTACAATGTGTCTCTTTTGAAATTGAACCATAATGTGTTGGAGGTTTTTTTGTTTTTGGAAATAAGGGAGAAGAGTAACAAACTGTTGTGCATTATATTTCTGTTGCTACTAGATTAATATGGGGAATTTAAGAGGAAAATAGGAAAATAATCACTGTGGTATCTTCCACCCTCCCTTCCAAAATGGAGTAATATTGTATTGTTGCGTTATGCCATGCCTCATCAGGAGAATAGTTATGGCCAATTAGGAACAGTTGTACATAATATATCACAACCCAAAGATGTCAAAGTAATGAGGACATGCCATGTAAGTTTTAAGCCTGAATCAAGGTTGTATTTTAGAAAATTGTCCTCTCCTGTGAAATAATATCATATTGTATCATATCCTGTACTTCTGAGAAGTGTTAATTGTGTTGTGCACAATACAAATATTTTTTTCCTCATATCTATACCAATACTAGACCAGTCAAAGTATGAAAGTCCAGTTGTCTTGTGCTTCTGCTACATATATTGAAAAATACAAGAATGTCTTCAAGAAATTCTAATCTTAACTTTCTTGTCTAAAAGTGTATAAATTTTAGAAAATCAAAGGGCATACGTTTTGAAAAAAGCTTCAACCTTTAGGTCATGCAGTAATCTGAGTCATCTCTTCTACTACATCTAATGAGTTTTTAGTGGACTAAGTGTAATAACTAACTGACATCTCCCATGAAATTTCATGCTAAGTTTTTGAGAAGGTGCCTTTTTATCAACTGCCTCACTTATTTTGACTGTGCAAAGTTGAAATGTAATGACAGTTGTTTACAGTGGTGATCTGCCGCTGAGGAGTTTTTTAACCTAGTTATAGCTTGGGGGGGGGGGCGACTTGTTAATTCTGCAACTATTCCTTGTTGGATGGTATTGGAAATGAATGTCATATTCCTTAGTTGAGATTTCCTTCCTGTTTTGGAATGATTGGGGTTTGATAGGTGGGTGTGGCACAGACCCATTGGTGGTTCACTATTCTGTCGGCAACTCTTGGAAGGCCTGACATACTCACTAACCCTAACATACTGTTGTCATAATCTGTGTCTTAACAGGTGTCATGTAAGGTAACCTATACAAATTGTAATATGCTGGTCTCAGAAATCATTGCATGGTATATGTATGGGGTGCGTGCAAAAATTCATAAATGTGTGCTGAAATTAAATCCTTAAAATGTGTTTGACAAGCAGTGCATAAGACCAGTCTGCCCTAGACAAACGAATGTATATTTGTTTTTCAGACAAGCCTGGGTATCAGGCAGAGACGGTGAAGGTATATTTACATATAAGGTAAACAAAGATATCAAGCTAAGAAGTGGGGGAGAAGGCAGTATGGTATCTACACCAAGCAAGAGAGAGAAACTTTTTTATTTCAAAGGTTTACTGGACTATAAGAAGAATGGGAAAGAACCCTGTAGTATCCTTTACCTGAGTCATCAAATAAACTATACACTTTGAGCTCTGTGTGTTGGGGTTATGGCTAAAGAGGAGGCCGGCCATGCTGAAAGGATTGTGGTGAAAAAAACTTCACTGAACAAAAGATTCTAGTTTAAGTTGTGATTTAGTCTCAGGCTATGGCTACAGTAGATAGCTGCAACTGCACCGTTGTAAGATCTCTAAGCTGACAGGAGAGAGCTTGCCCGTTGACTTAATTCATCCATCCCCAATGAGTGGTGGTAGCTAAATCGGGGGGAGAAGCTCCCCACTGACAGCGCTGTCCACATCATCTCTTTAATAGTTTGTAACTTATGTTGCTCAGGGAGTGGCTTATTCACACCCCTTGAGTGACTTAAATTAGACCGACATAAGCGGTAGTGTAGACATAGCCTCAGAAGTGTATTTTTACTTTTGTTTGTAATCATTTCTATCCTTATTTCTTTTAGTTGATGTCACTTACACCTATGTCCTTTTGTTAACAAACTTGTTTTACTTTTACTATAAACTAACTCTGTGCTTTGATTTAAGTGGAGGGTTTGGCAGCTCCACTTAATAAGCTGATATGTACTGTTTCTTTAAAGGAACAGCGCACTTGTTAGGGTTTATTGGGTGCTACAGTAAGGAGGGGCTGAACACTGCAGAGAAAAGCATCTCTGAGGAACTTGGTAATTGGAGTTCACTGATTGTTATCTTTTAGGTAAGGTTTTGTGTAGAAAGAATAGTAAATATGGCAGGCGACCAGCTTGGCTTAACAGTGAAATCCTTGCTAATCTTAAACACAAAAAAGAAGCTTACAAGAAGTGGAAGATTGGACAAATGACCAGGGAAGAGTATAAAAATATTGCTTGGGCATGCAGGAGTGAAATCGGGAAGGCCAAATCACACCTGGAGTTGCAGCTAGCAAGAAATGTTAAGAGTAACAAGAAGGGTTTCTTCAGGTATGTTAGCAACAAGAAGAAAGTCAAGGAAAGCGTGGGCCCTTTACTGAATGAGGGAGGCAACCTAGTGACAGAGGATGTGGAAAAAGCTAATGTACTCAATGCTTTTTTTGCCTCTGTCTTCACGAACAAGGTCAGCTCCCAGACTACTGCACTGGGCAGCACAGCATGGGGAGGAGGTGACCAGCCCTCTGTGGAGAAAGAAGTGATTCGGAACTGTTTAGAAAAGCTGCATGAGCACAAGTCCATGGGGCCGGATGCGCTGCATCCGAGAGTGCTAAAGGAGTTGGCGGAAAGCGTCCAGCGGAGGGCAACAAAAATGATTAGGGGACTGGAACACATGACTTATGAGGAGAGGCTGAGGGAACTGGGATTGTTTAGTCTGCGGAAGAGAAGAATGAGGGGGGATTTGATAGCTGCTTTCAACTACCTGAAAGGGGGTTCCAAACAGGATGGATCTAGACTGTTCTCAGTGGTAGCTGATGACAGAACAAGGAGTAATGGTCTCAAGTTGCAGTGGGGGAGGTTTAGGGTGGATATTAGGAAAAACTTTTTCACTAGGAGGGTGGTGAAACACTGGAATGCGTTACCTAGGGAAGTGGTGGAATCTCCTTCCTTAGATATTTTTAAGGTCAGGCTTGACAAAGCCCTGGCTGGTATGATTTAGTCGGGGATCGGTCCTGCTTTGAGCGGGGGGTTGGACTAGATGACCTTCTGACGTCCCTTCCAACCCTGATATTCTATGATTCTATGACTTGCAGAGTCCTGAAGAGTTTGTTGGCCGGGCAGGCAAGTTGGTGTGTTAGGAAGATGGCACATTACTTAGTAGCCCCAAAGCTCTCACTTACTGACCTTGAGAGGGGTAACACTGCCTCACACTTCTGGGAACCCCAGCAGATCATCAAAGCAAGGTATACGAAATTATGATTTTTTTGTAGCACCTCACATTCCAAGGTAGCAGAGACAGGTTCAAAAATTCTTTTCAGCTCAAACGGTTAAGCCTTTGTAAGTCTCTTCTCATTTGGTTGTGTTATTTGTATCACAGCTTTTAAATGTGCTTCTATTTTGTACTTTTTGCTACAATACTGGAAATGGTATATAAGCTTCTTAGAGAAGCACTGTCAAGTATGGTTTGTTCCACAGTTTAGGTTTCTGTGAGGGGTGGGAAATAAGATTAGATATGTCTTCATGAATAACTAAACTGAATTTAATTTTGTTTATTTTCTCTAGCACCGTTGGAAACAAACATATCACCATTTTATTAGTTCATGAGAACTAGAAAATAAAAATTACATATGCTCGAATGTGCAATCAGTTAAGCACATGCTAATTTTTAAACATAAAAGTATTCTCACTGACTTCAGTAGGACATCTCACCTATCTGTTTGCAGAGTCAGAGACATAGAATAAAAAAACATAACTTTATTGGAAAAATGATGAGAAGTTAACTAGAATGAAAATGTGTTCATTTTAATAAACTGAGATATTACTAAAACAGTGAGAAATTTTTAAAAAATATAATTTTGTCCCTTTAACTAGTATATTGCATTGTAAAAGTGAAGTTTGACGTTAGGAGTATGGCATTAGTGACATTAGTAACTATAGGCTTGTTAGCCTGAGATCTGTCCTAGGCAAAATAAAGAAAAAGCATTAGTAGGGGAGGGGATTCAATAGATTAATTATAGTCCCATCCTTTACTTTATGTTAGTCACCATGGTTTTATGGAAAAACAGACCTTGTTAAACAGACATGATTTCATTCTTTGAGATTACAAATTTGGTTGATAAAGGTAACTGTGTAGATGGAATGTATTTAAGACTTTTGTGAGGATTTGATGTAGTACCTCACAACATTCTTATTTAAAAAATTAGCCTTCTACAGTATCAATAAAGTGCATATTAAATGGATTAAGAGCTGGCTAACTGACAGATATAAAAAAGTAATCATCAGTGGGGAATCGTCATTGAATGAGAGTGTTTCTAGTGGGGCTCTGCAGGATTCAGGATTAGTGCTCTTCAGTCTTTTCATCAATGATCTGAAACTAAATATAAAATTGGTGCTGGCAAAATTTGAGGATGATGCAAAGATTGTTAGAGTGGTAAATAAGGTTGAGGATAGGACAGTCATACACAGCAGTTGAGGTTGGGCATAGTTTACCAGCCATTCAGACCACATTCAAAGTTATGACTCTAGAAATAAGGAATGGAATGCTAGCCATTCCAGCGTATTGAGGGACTGTATCTGGGAAAGTAGTGACTCTCTGAAAAGGACGTAGGGGTCATAGTGGTTAAGCTTCCAGTGCAATAGTGTTGCAAAGAGGATTGGTCTGTTCCTTGAATATATAAACAGGAGTAATAAATGGGAGGAGGGAGGTGAGACTTATACTGGAATATTGTGTGTAGTTCTGGTGTCCAGATTTTTAAAAGGATATTGAATAATCTGAGGATGCAGGAAAGAGCCACAAAAATGATTTGAGGACTGGAGAAAATACTCTCATGGTAAGGCTAAAAAGCTCCAAAAATTTAATTATGAAAAAGAAGATTTTGAGAGGTCGCTTGATTTCAGTGTATAAGTACCTTTACAGAGAGAAAATACCAGATACTCAAAGGCTTTTGAATTTAGAAGAAAAAAACAGAACAAAAGCCAGTATCTGGAAGCTGAAGTCAGACATTCAAATTAGGCACAAATATTTCGCAATGAAGGTGATTAACTATTGGAACAGACTACTAAGGGAAATGGTGGATTCTCCATCTCTTGATGTCTTCAAATGAAGACTAGATGTCTTTCTGGAAGATGCGCTTTAGCCAAATTGCAAGTTATGCGTTAGTCAAACCCAAGTCATGGAGATCAATATGGGGTAATTGGGTGAAATGTGGCCTGTGGATATGTCAGGCCAGGTCTACGCTATAAATTAACAGTTATAACTGCATTGCTCAGGGGCATGAAAAATCCACACCCCGAGCAATGCAGTTACATCAACCTAGCCCCTGGTATAGACAGCACTATGTCATCAGCAGGACTTCTCCTGGTGATATAGCTACTGCCTTGTGTGGATTAACTATACCAGTGATCCCCAAACTTCTTACTTCGTGTGTCCCCTTACCCTTTTCTGTGCCGGGGCCCCAGGCGTAGAGCTGGATGACACTCCCTTCCTGCCCCTCGGGGGGGCTGGCCTGTGTCTCAGCCGTGCTCTCCCCCCCTGAACATTCCTCGGTGCTCCCCGAGGGGTCAAACCCCACAGTTTGGGGACCTCTGAACTACACCAATGGGAGAGGCTCTCCCATTGTTACAGTTGCATCTTCACTGAAGCACTACAGTGGCGCAGCTACACCACCACAGCTACACTAATGTAGCTGCTCTGCTACAGTGTTTTAAGTGTAGATCTGCTCTCAGATTAAGTGCTTCGAATGGTACCGTCTGGCATTAAATTTAGAAATCTATGAAAGAATGCAGTAGATCCTTGCCTAATTATCTCCTGTTGCGTTATAATGAAGTATTTTTCTAAAACAGTGGTTTTCAGTGGCAGACTGTCTAAGATTTCCAAAGGGATCTGCACCTCCATTTGAAATTTTTTAGGGGTCTGCAAAAGAAAAAAGGTTGAAAACCACTGCTCTAAAGTGAAGTACATCTCTTACCTGTAATAGTAGGCACCGGAGGTAGTCTGGGCTTGCTT
The DNA here is from genome assembly GCF_965140295.1 of Lepidochelys olivacea. Taxonomy (NCBI): domain Eukaryota; kingdom Metazoa; phylum Chordata; order Testudines; family Cheloniidae; genus Lepidochelys; species Lepidochelys olivacea. The sequence continues at coordinate 19,464,955 of NC_140424.1, forward strand.
TTTCATATCATTCTTGAACTAAATAACATCTAGGTTGGCACTTCTGAGCCCGGCTGTGTGCCTCTATATTTGTCTGCTCTAGATTCAAATTGGTAATTTATACATTTTTCTTAATCATGTAATTTGGCTTACACCAATAAATGTCAAAGATCAGTTGCTTATTAACCGTATAAAAATACAGCAACTCTTGTGGCAAATTCATGAACTGAAATACAGCTGGTAAGGCCAAAACCTTTCTGTTAGTCCTGATACTGGTAGTAAGTCAGGTCACCAAGTAAACAGACTGGAGAAGATTGTTTCTTTTTACACATTTAATGGACATTAAATTTGGATTTTCTAAAAGTAAATAAGAAAATTAAAAAGAGAAGGCATTTATGATCTGGAGGTATGAGCACAGGGTAGGGAATTCTAATCCTAGCTCTGCTTCGGAATTGTTTGCAACAGTGGGCAATTTGTTTAACCTTTTGTCTTTTTTTCTCATCTATAAAATATGGATGATGACTTAACACAAAAGGGTTTTGGGGCGGGGGGCGAACATACAGTGCTTTGAGCATGTAAACTGCTATGTACATGCTAAACATTTTTATTTATAATACCAATATTTTCAGAATTGTAAATCACTCCCTGTGCTTGTTCAGGTCAGAAGAAAAGTATATTTGTGTATCTGAGAGCTGGACTAGAGTATTTGATTTAAAATGTTTGTTAGAACATGTAATTGGATTAAGAATCCAAAACTACTACAGCACAAAAAAAAAAAGTGAAATTGTCATTTAAGCACAAATATTTCTGCAAAAACTTGGACCTGGAATTTTGATATTTTAAGGCTATGGATCTCAGTGTTATAAAAAGAAAAGGAGTACTTGTGGCACCTTAGAGACTAACCAATTTATTTGAGCATGAGCTTTCGTGAGCTACAGCTCACTTCATCGGATGAAGTGAGCTGTAGCTCACGAAAGCTCATGCTCAAATAAATTGGTTAGTCTCTAAGGTGCCACAAGTCCTCCTTTTCTTTTTGCGAATACAGACTAACACGGCTGTTACTCTGAAAAGTGTTATAAAATGTTACTGTACCAAGCTGAAGCTAAAAATCCTATATGGCTGTGGAGCTACAAGCACTTAGTCAGCTATTCATTTTTTTTTTTTTTTTTTTTAAAGAACTAAAAATGGAGTTAAGGACAGTAAAGACTTAAATCCAGACTGGGTGTGCTAAATAAAGCCTATGAGTGAGAAATATAATTTGTCATTTTATATGGTAATAGGGGGGTGCTTTATGGACAAAACTCTTGCCCCAGTAAATTTTCAGTATAAATCAGACAAAAGAGGCACATGGCGCACAAATCAGATAATTTGGATTTACACAAATGTGTTGGTTCCAGGTGTTACATTTCTTTTAGTTTTGTAAATAAAAGTTAATGTGTTCGGGTGTAAGAATGGTGAAGGATGAAGCAATAGGTTTCAGAGTAGCAGCCGTGTTAGTCTGTATTCGCAAAAAGAAAAGGAGTACTAGTGGCACCTTAGAGACTAACCAGTTTATTTGAGCATGAGCTTTCGTGAGCTACAGCTCACTTCATCGAATGCATCCGATGAAGTGAGCTGTAGCTCACGAAAGCTTATGCTCAAATAAATTGGTTAGTCTCTAAGGTGCCACTAGTACTCCTTTTCTTTTTGATGAAGCAATAGTGATTTTGTAGGAAGTGCTTGGAGGAGAACATCTAGGAAGCCTGGAACACAAGAGCCGGGGCGTTAACATGTAGAGGCCACACGTGAGAGGGAGGAGGCAGAAGGAGTTAATAGAGCACAGAACATGAATGGGGAGGTAGTGAAAGATAACTCAGAATGAACATCCTCATGCAGAGCCTGAATGTAAGGATAAGGAGTTTAAACTTGATTTGGAATGAGCTGGTAAACAGCAGGGGGATTTGATCCAGTGGGAATATAACAAAAGCATCAGACAAGGAAGTTGATTTTTAGCCTCATGGTTAGTGTGTGTGGATTAGAGGGGAGAGAGCAGGTTGCAATAGTCATATGATAAAGATAAAAACATAGGCCAATATTTTTACATTGGGGATGAAGTGGAAGTGGAAGATTTTTTTCTAAATGTTCAAGAGGCAGATGTAGCAAGATTTGATAAGAGGTAAAGATGGAGGGAGAAGTTGAAGATGATGAGAGCTTGAGTGACTGATGTGTGGTTGTCAGCCTAGAAGAGAGTAAAGAGGCTTCTGGTTTCTGGCATTTAATTTGAAGAAATATCATTATTGAGGAGGATCTGGAGTCTCATCAGTCATAAAGGTGGTAACTGCAGCCATAAGAGCAGGTAAGCTCACCCATGAGGGAAGTGTGGTGAGACAAAAGGAGATGCTGTAAATAGGCTGTGGAGGCATGCAAGGGAAAATCAGAATAGCCACTGAAGGCATGTTGGCCATGCAAGAGAAAACAGAGTGCAAAGTCATGAGAGCACTTGAAGGAGAGCATCTCAAAGTGATGGGAGTTATAAATATTTGTTTAAACTATTAAAATAGTTCAAGAAGGAACTGCAGGGAGCATTGATCTTGGGTGTGTTCCTCCTTACCTCTGGTATTCAGTCAGAAGAAAATTTTATGACTGTTCCTCCTTTGTCCCAAAAGTCAGCTCCTCAGCTGCTTCCTGCCTTTGGCTGAGATGCACCTTCTCGCCTATTTTTCTTGCATCTTGGCCTAAATCTAAATACCTGGAGAAGATCACTGGAAGAAAAGGCACATGTACCCTGATTGCAACTCACCACCACTGACTGCCCTTTTTTTGTAGGGCCTGTTTGTACCTTGTGCTCTAGGTCATTGCAGATCTAGTTCAAATGCAGGCTCTGCTTCAAGGTGATGGTAACATGTTATCTTGGTATGCACCAGGGCCTGTACCTATTCTGTATTCCCTGTGCAGATAGTGCTTGAGCATAGTGCAGACAGGAGGAAAATGACAACTTACAGGAGTTGTTGGGGAAGTAGGATGCAAAGGAGGTGGGTGGCCCTGGTTTCTATTTCAGAACACTCACTTATCACAGAAGGGAGATTTTCTGCCTACAGGGCAGGTGACTGAATAAGGTTTATGCCACCTGCCTACTTTCCTCGTGAAAGGATCCATGTCCTTCACCTGTAAGAGGCTTCTAAAAGTCCTTTAGGATTCTCCCCGCACCCTCTTCAGCTTGGTTGGTGTCCTCCAGTCAGGAGCCACACACATCCTTTGAGTTAAGCAGGAAATAACTGAAGATGCTGAAGTGGTTTGGATCTAGATGACATGTGCTTGTCTACCATTTTGTCATCTGAATTCCTGTTTGATGTCTTGAATAAGTTAGGTCTTCAGGACCACTTGAAGGACCAAAAAAAAATTGCAGGAAGAATTGACACTGCTTACCTTCTATATGGTTGAAGAAGGGAAGAAAAATAAGAGAGTTCTTCTTCCACACCCCTCTATGCAAATGGTAGAAACAGACTGCCACTTCTGATGCACACTTGGCTATGCCCTAGAAATTGTAGAAGCTTTACAGTGGGATTTGTCCTTTAAGGACACCTGGTTAGCAGACCCGAAGGACAACTGCTTCATTTCACTGCATTGTGAGTGAGAGTAGTGTCACTCTCAAGGATCTTTCAGACAGGAAAATGGATGGAGCAGTTAAGAAAAATCTTTGGTTTAGAAGGAGCTCAGATTGCATCAGTAAGCATCTTTCATTTCTGTAGCCACTGTGACAAGATTTTGGACTTTCAAGCTGGCAAATAAAGTCAGCAGGAGTTTAATGTAAATCAGTTGGGAAAAATCTGTCTAAATGCAGTTTGCTGCCTCCACAGACATGTCAGCATAAGTACACACAGCGCTGGTAGTCAGCATGACATACCCCAAATGCATCAAGAGTAATGCCCTATTGAAGGAAGCAATCTATCTCTTATGATGCGTGAATGTTCTGGTCTGACTGATTGGGTCCATCGGGGAAGTAGACACTGTCCCGTGACACTGTCCCATTGATGAGCTCCAAACTTCGACAGCCATCAATTCACCTCTTTTTGTCTTGGGGCCCAGTCACCAACTGCAGCAGATTCTGGTCCCAAAAAGGAGGGACCCGGGATGCTTTTTTGTTCAACTAGAAAGGATTGATGGTGCAAGCATTTCCATCTCCCTTTTCTGCTTCTTTTTTTAATATATAAAATTAATATAATTTTATGGAAGCACTCAGAGGCCCTAGACAAAACGTTGACCCCGTTGTGTTCTATGCTGTACAAATACATATTAAACAGTATTGGTCTTGAAGAGTTTGCAATATAATCTTAGCTAACTTTTATTAAAATCACCTGAATTATGGAACCCACAGTCATACAGTCTGACTTACAATGATGTCTTTGAGTGCTAGCTTACTGCCTTTTCCTTACAGCAAGTTTGTAACCACATCACTTAGATCAAGGGTAAATACTATGGTTTAAAATAGTTACCTTTTCAATATGAGTATGTGTTTTGAAATGAAGGCAGAAATGAGTTTTGAGTTTAGGGTAGGCTTTTCAGTTGTAGTTATTCATTCAGGTTTCTAGATATTGATAATCCCAACAAACAGATTTTGGACCTGAAAACCACAGTGCATTTGTCAGTTGAAATGATCAAATAACAAGCACATTGGCAACATACAGGAAGGAGATGCAGTAGGTAAAAACCACAGAACAGCTTCAGTTGTTTGTTCTCTTAAAAATTGAAGTGTAGGCCTTTCTGCTTTTAAAAAGTGTTGCTGGTACTGGCCTGTTCATAAGATTGAGAAATGCAACCAATTCATATTCCCAGCATGTCCCAGAATTGTTCAAACACAATGTCAAAGTGAGCAGTGAATAGAACTGGTCAAGAAACAGTTTAGTCAGAAAGTGCTGATTTGTCAAACCCAAAATGATTAAAGAAAACTGTTTGGGTTTGACAGATTTTCTCTGTTTCCATATTGAAATCTGTGAATGTCCAATTTTTCAGTAATAACGTAGCTATCTTCCAGGAAACAGCATATTTAAATGTTGAAATTATATTTTGATCAAGCATGCTTGCTGTGGATGAGCCTTTTTCTTCTCAACAGGAATTTTTACAATGTGGAATGGCAGTTAGGTAGTGGCATGATTCAGCCAGCCATGCCCTACAGAGAGGGTACTGGCGCTGTATCTCTGGTGGCAGCACAGGACTCTGTTCAGACACTCCATGAAGAGTTTCAGCAACAGTGGCGCTGTATGTTTCCTGTGTCTTATTACTTATTAGCCTTGGCTTGGAATATGAAATAGGGCCTTTATTAAAGGATTTACCAGTTACCTGTTCTTAGAGAAACTGAAATAAAAATGCCCCCTTAAATGCAATCCCTTACCCTCAGAAACGGGGACCAAGTTCCCAATACACAGGCTCTGCTTTAATCAGGGCCCAGGCAGACACTCACCATAGTTTCCAGAGGCAGGGGAAATTACTTCCAAATAGTCTCTGACTGGCTTCATTCTCCAGTAATGTCCACTTTGTATGAGCCATCATGATGTTGGGCTGTGAAGCTCCTCCCAGAAGTTTCAGGTTGTCCCTGTTGGTTCCAGGCTTTCCTTTATCAAATCCTTCCTTGGACATGATGATGGGAGGTTACATTTCTCACCCTAGTACTATTTCCTCTTTATATCCTGCCCCATAATAAACTCCTGCTAAAGCTTTCTGCCTTTATGATTGGCAACTGGCAGTTTCTTTAGATCAAGGCAGGTTGATCTTCCACTTCGAGGAAGCCCTTTCTTGCTTGATTGGGTGTGGGGTCTGTACAGAAAGAGCATCAGTTTGTGGAGATGGGCATGAGTATTCTAGATATCTGATGACAGAATCACAGGAGATGAATAATCCTTTCCAGTGTCTTTAACACACAACTCTCCACTAACTTTTATTTTCCCAGTAAACCCTTTGGAATACTCTAAAGTTACTAACCCCAATCTCAGACAATTTGGAATGGCTTTGCTCTTTGCTGCTGCTAGATAGAGTCAAACCCAGCCCTCATATATACTGCCTTATCCATGAGTATGTTTCGTTTCTATCTCAGTAGGACAGTCCTGCTTATAACAGTGTTGTTTTTCTGAGGTTAGAAGACTGGTGAGGCTGGAAGTGATCACTAGCTCCAGCTTACTACTTGACTATAAATAAAGCTGATCTTGTGAGGACTGAGTGGCAGTAATAAGTAACCAGGAATCTTGTTTGAGAGAATTAAATGTTATCTTGAGTTACTGCCAGAATGGATGTTCTTTAAGCCCTCTAAAGAAAGAACCAGTAGAAGTTGTTCCTTATATACACTGCTGATGCTAGCTGTCATTGCTTTTAGCATTTGCTTCACTTTCCATGGAGCAAGACATCAGCCTTTATAAAAAAAATAATGGTTGTTGCAGAAGTCTGTTTCTCACAAAAACACACATGCTGATGCAGCTGACTCAGCTCCCAAAGGGAAGTATAAAAGTATAATCAAAGAAAATGTGGTTTTGTTTCTGAGTATGGGAGTATTATCTCTAGCAATCCCTCTGGCCTTCTTAGGAGTAGCTTTGACAGGGACCAAGAGGAATAGTGTTCTACGATATCTACACCAAGAGGATGGTCTGTTGTTGGTGTACACAATATGCTGTGCTGTAGGTTAGGTTTGTGAAACAAAACCAGTCCCTGCCCTGAGGTGCTTACAATCTAAAAATGAAGTGTGTATATTAGAGAAGAAAAGTCGTGAGATGAGAGAGAACGTGGTTTGACTATTTAAGGTATCAAGCTGAGGGACAGATTGTTCGGCTGAGGAGAGTAAATCAAGGAAGAAAGTATTTCATCATGATCATCTTTGACAGTTTCACCAAAATTGACAGTTGCACGAAGGAGTATACATTGGAGTTTCTAAAGTTACTATTAAAGTATAGCAAAAAACTGCAGTTATGGAAGTGAAGGAATAACTGTCGAAATAGTTTGCTTTAGTCTCTGCTCTTGCGGAATTAATGTAATAAAAAAAATTCTAACCATAAACTGTTCTACAAGTAATATTTACTGTAACTGATTCCAGATGTGTAACTAATGTAGAAGACTCTTCTAGTATTAGTTTTAAGTCTACCCTATTTCAGAGGTGTTCTGCTGGATTTAAAACTTTTTTTTAATAGTTGTTGTTAGTCTGGTTCTGATACTGGATTTAGCTTCTTGTTCCAGTTGGATGTCATACACTGGAAGATTGAGTAGTGCAGGGCTAATTATTTCTAGATAAATATAGGTAAATACCCTGGGGGTTGGGCTGCTGCTGTTACAGTGACATTGCACTTCAACTTAGAGGTCCCTGGGTTCCAATTAAGGAACCATTGGCTGTTGGATGTGTTAATACTAATGCACTTTTGTCCTACTTATTATTAGTCTTGGTAGGAGCTGCCTGCTCAAACTTTCTGTGGCAGTGTTATGGAGGAGAATGTATGTAAGCCTGTAGGGAGATTTAGACCCTGATCCTGACCATGCAGGAACAATTGTAGGATTGGGGCCTTACTGAAGAGCGCTAATGGGGAGCAAAGACTGGGGGGCTAATAAATCTATTCCCTGTGAGTGGCTTTTATTTTTAAATATCTGGGAGGTTCTCAAATATTATGATGGTGTGAGTAGTAATAGTACCTAAATAGAAGTTGTTAGACTAGCCAGCTTGAAGACATGCTAAATGGACCTCTCTATGAAGCTTGAAAGCTTGTCTCCTCCACCAGCAGAAGTTGGTCCAATAAAAGATATTACTTCACCCTTGTCTCTCTCATATCCTGGGACCAGAGCATAGATTAGGGGTAGGCAACCTATGGCACACGTGCCAAAGGCGGCATGCGAGTTGATTTTCAGTGGCACAATGCCCGGGTCCTGTGCAGTGGTCCAGGGGGTTCTGCATTTTAATTCAATTTTTAAATGAAGCTTTTAAAACATTTTAAAAACCTTATTTACTTTACATACAACAATAGTTTAGTTACATATTATAGACTTATAGAAAGAGACCTTCTAAAATGTTAAAATGCATTACTGGCATGCGAAACATTAAATTAGAGTGAATAAATGAAGTCTCGGCACATCACTTCTGAAAGGTTGCCTACCCCTGGCATAGATAGTTCTCTGAGATCATTTGCTCAGTGTGGAGCAACAGTCAATAAAGCTAACAATGTTAGGAACCATTAGGAAAGGGATAGATATTATAGAAAATATCATAATGCCACTGTATAAATCCAGGGTACATCCACACTTTGAATACTAAAAGAAAAGGAGTACTTGTGGCACCTTAGAGACTAATCAATTTATTTGAGCATAAGCTTTCGTGAGCTACAGCTCACTTCATCGGAAGTGAGCTGTAGCTCACGAAAGCTTATGCTCAAATAAATTGGTTAGTCTCTAAGGTGCCACAAGTGCTCCTTTTCTTTTTGCGAATACAGACTAACACGGCTGTTACTCTGAAACTTTTAATACTGTGTGCAGTTCTAATCATCCCATCTTGAGATATTAGGATTGGAAAAACTATAGAGAAGGGTGACAAAAATGATTAGGGGTATGGAACAGCTTCCATATGAGGATAAGCTGAGAAGACTGGGACTGTTCAATTTACAAAAGAGATGACTAAGGGGGAGGTAAGAGATCTATAAAATCATGAATGGTGTGGAGAAAGTGAATAGGGAAGTGTTGTTTACCGCTTCACACATCACACGAACTGGGGTCAGCTAACGAAATTAGTAGGCGGCAGGTTGAAAACAAACAAAGGAGGTACTTCTTCACACAACGCACAGTCAGCCTATGAAACTCTTTGCCAGGGGATGCTGTGACAGCCAAAATAATAATGATTCAAAAGAGCATTAGCTAAGTTCATGGAGGATAGGTCTATCATTGGGTATTAGCCAGGATGGTCAGGGTTGCAACCCAGTGCACTGGGTGTCCCTAAATCTCTGACTGCCAGAAGCTGGGACTGGATGACGGGATGTATCGCTCTGTAATTTCCCCATTGTGTTCATTCCCTCTGATGCCTATTGTCAGTGGACCTGATACTGGGCCAGATAGACCATTAGTCTGACCCAGTATGGCCAGTCTTGTGGTCTTATGGGACTATACAGCTACAATAACATCACAAACATCTGTATAGGAAAGGTAGACTCCCCTCCCCCAAGAAATGTATAAAATTGGAGAGACGTGAAACTCGAATACTACCATGTGGGGGAATTGGTAATAGATCCTTTCATCAGTCTGAATCCAGAACGGGCCCAAATGATCAAAAGTTACTATCTGGTGGCTAGTTGGTGGTCTGTATCTGTTTGTAGTGGACATAGGTTCATATCACTGTTGACACCAGCTGGCAAGGACCCTTGCTGGCAGCCTCAGATTGTTCTTCAATATACATAACCAATTCAAAGTTGACTGCAGAAATTAGTTGCACCCATATTGCGCACACACTTTCTATATTTTGGAGTTTTACTGTGTTAGAAGAGTGATCTGATTGATGGTTGGTCTGTGCCACTTTTTATATTGTCGTGTTTGGAGGCACGAGGACAAAGGCAGGTCGTGTGCCCAGTCAGAGGTCACTACTGTTCAAAAGTTCATAGCTCATGCACCCTTCCTGAATCTATCCAGGCAATCGCCTCAGAGATCCACAGATACTATAATAGCCATTTTATATAATTTGAATCTAGCAGTTGTAGAAATTAGTTTAACTGCCGCCACATGTGATATTTGACAGAACTCCTTTAAATGAATCCATGCCAAGCAAAGCTATTGTTTGGGGTACAGTGGGATAACAGGCAAGCCAAACAAAATTAGTATATATTAATCTGCTGAGTGACATGTATGTCTCATTTGGGCTGCCACATACTTCCTATGTGACCTCTAGCAAATTATTTAATATCTCTCCCTCAGTTCCTTGTCTGTTAAATGGGAAAATTTTCTATCTCCCATCCTTTGTATTTCCTGTTTAGGTTGTAAGCTTCTTCAGGGTAAAGACTCTCTCTCACTGTCTCCATACAGTGCCTAGCACATGGAGGCTTCCAGATACTGCTGTAATACATACAATTCTGTTAAATTTTGCAGTCAGCTAAGGTAGTGTGTGTTACTCCTTGAATTGTGTATGGTAAACCGTGAAGGGGATACAGTTTTGCTCCTAGTATTCTGTGTTGCTGAAGTAGTTGATTCCTCTAAGTTTTCAATAGTTCTGTTCATAAACTCTCGTCCTCTTTGTTTTAACAGGGAATTTGAGTTTCTCTTCTTATGAAAGTTAGCTGCTTACATAGGACAAGAAATATTAAAACGACAAGGGTAGTCCCTGATATCTGTGTAACATTATGAAAGGAGAAAATTGATGGAAGGTTCAAGCAGTGGCGATATTTATAACTGAGGGGGATCCACTACTTTTAACTACTGAAGGAGAATGGAATTTTGTCATAATTAAAACCAGTCTCCTTGACGTACATTACTATATTACTTTTATAAAATGTTTTTAATTGCTTTTTTCATTTACAACGTAAGTGATTCAGAAACTGGTAGCATATTTTAAAAATATTTAGGGGGTACAGTCATCCTGTTCAACTTCAGGTTCACCAATCATTTCCAGTGCGAAGAGTCACCCTTATTGTCTTTTCTAAGCTTTGCTGTTTGTCTCTGTTTAGTAGAGCCCTGCGCAGGTACAAAAATGTGGATCTGCATCTGATCCGCATCTGCCCAAGATCTGCTAGTTGTCTTTTACCTGGATCTGCATCTGTACCTGCAGCAGCAAGCTGTCTTACAAGGGCTAGCGACGGAGGAGGGAGGGGGAAAAGGGAGCAAGTGGGGGGCAGGGTCTTGCAGGGAAGAGGCAGCACAAGGGTGGGGACTGGGGGTAAGGGGCAGCGCAATGGCTGGGTCTCAAGGAGAAGGGGCATCGTGGAGGAGGGGGTTGTAGAGAGGGGCCTCGCATCACGTGCTGCTCCCATGGCTTGCGAGCGATGGTACGCGGCAGCAGTGCGTATTGCATCACAGTGGGGTGAGGTGGCGGGGCCCTGCCCGCTCTAAACCCGTGGCCAGGGGCGGGCCATACTGCTCAGGTGCCGGGTCTGGGAGCGCAGCCAGTGTGGCCGGGCCATGGTGAGGATGCTCGCGCTGCCCAAGGGGCCTGAGCTGCTGGACAGGAAGCAGCGCAGTGAGCGGGTGCTGGACAGCCTTGACTCAAACCTGCTGCCCAGCCCCAGCTTCTGGCCCCTAGTGTCGTGTTGTCCCCTCCGCCCCTTGGCTGCCAGAGCCGGCTGCCAGAGCCAGGCGCAGCCAGTGAGTAGAGCTCTGCATGGTTGTATCTGCATGCGACCCACTATCTGCGAAAATGGTCCATGGATGTGAAGCGGATATCCACAGATTTTCAGGGCTCTACTGGTTAGCTTTTTGCAATGAACTCTGTAATGAAAGTGACGTACACGCTAGGGAATCACTGCTGAGGACAACCAGCAGCAGCACATTTCAAAAGCAAGACTTCCACCTGTTTCCTACTACTACCACAGTCCCTGCCTGTCTTCAGTAGTGCTTCATGGCAACCTTTTGGTACCTTGAACTTTGAGGTCCTGATAGTATTTACATTAAGGCTATTTTCCCCCAGTCTGGCAAAATAAGGGGGGTGTAAAATTGATGTAAATGACATTTAACCATTGTACACTGCCAGAGTGCTGTAAAGTTGTCTTAAAATAAATGAGAATCAGACTCTTAATTCCTTTCATGGTCTTGTATGAAAGACACACAAGCTGCTATATAGCGATGACAGCTTGTGGAAGCATTGTGGAGAGAAAGAGATGCTTGATAAACCTAGATCAATCATTGAGATGTAGAGATGGCATGAAAGGTGTTCATGAGAGAAGACTGTATGAGGAAGCTCTAATCTTTGATGTTTCAGATAATACTTTAGCATGGCAGTGCGTTTAAATATTGCAGTTCTGTGGCTTACCAGTTTGGAAGTGATTAACAAGCCCACTGCACTTGTTTAGGGGGAGGCATCTTGTTCATAGTCCCGGTCATCAAACTCCTGTTTTGTGGCCGGGAGGAGGGAGCAGTGCATTGATGATACTGCTTCTGTGAGGAGTTGTCAGAGTCCACAGTCCTGCAACTATCTGAAGATGATGCTGAAATCTTAGAGGAAAAAAATCTATTCAGTCTTGGGAGAAATAGCTCCCCTTTGGGGTCTGTATCCCATTCCATGAGAAAATGGTGAGTGAGACAAGGAGCAAATATGATGTACATCCTGCCCGTTCTAAGGCAGTGTAGCATTTCCCTTAGCTTCCAAAATGCTGCCAGCCTGGGGTCCCTTTCACACATAGATATGGCAGTAACCTTGTTATTCAGAAAGTCTGTGCTCTTTGCTGAAACTTTCTATGAAGTTATTTGGTAGCTTTCTAATGGGGATTCTGATCCACTAAGAATTGGATTGACACAACTGATTTCAAAGAGGCCAACAAAAATGCTGGTAGATAAGGATTTCTTGTCACTACTAAACTGTGGTGGATTTGAATAGGTGATTTAAAGCTGAAGGGCTTCATATCCCATTGCCAGTCTTCTGCATCATCTGGGTGGTCTCTTCCCTTACTGCCTTCCTAACCCGTAAATTAAGGTGAAAGTCAATCACTTTTTTCTAAAGTTGTTGGAATTGTCTCATGAGAGTGCAAATTAGCTTTAAGATACAATTTTGTAACTGAGCTAATTAGTGTTCTAAGCTCTTAGTGATTGTGATTCCTGGTGATAATGAAGGGAAAATTACTTTTAAAATATCAATTAAAACTTTTTGACTCGTATGGAAAATAATGAAAAATAAGTTCATGTTTTATGGCAAGTTTGTGATATATGGGAAAAGTTTGAAGTTTTTTACATATTGTTACAGATGTTAAAACAATTGTCTTTACAGGCTAATGCTTTAAGTACTCCATGTGTCTGTGGTCTTCCTTTTCAGCTCCCATTTGATTTCAAACCTTTACCACTTTCTGTAAATGCTGGAAAGGATATATAGGGTCACAGAGACTAGCTTAATACTGGATAAAGCCACACAAGTGCCCCCAACAAATGTACATACCATTATTATTATTATTTATTATTTTTTGTATTTCCCCTTCTCCCAACTTTCTGTTGGTACTAGTTCTTGTAAAGTGTACAAATAGAAATAGTATATAGTCTTTCACTGTTCCAGGTACCAATATTAACTAAGATCATCCTAATGTACAAATAAATTGTGAAGTATGAGTTAAAAATGAGGACAGTTGGGTAAAATGGATACTTGCTGGTTGGTAGTATTTACCTTTGCCACTGTATTGTGATATGCTTAAACAGGAACTGCCATAAGTAATGTGGTAAATATCCAGTTTTCAAAGGCACCTACTTTAGCAATTGTAAGGGTTTTGTTTGTTTTTTTGTTTTCCTGGAACATCTTCAGGATAGAAAGTTTTTGCCATCAGTGGCAGGTGCTTGGAAATTAGGAAGCTTTAAGTAACTGCAGTTTTTATTGCTAAAGTGTAAGTTTTCTCATTACCGTGGCATCTGGCTGAAACCTAAATCAAGCTTTCTGAATGTTCAGACATTGACCATCTTCATGTGTGAGCGTAAACGTGACACTATATTAATATGGTGGGGCATATTATAAAGAATGACTGGAATTCTGGTTTAAGTGGTAGTGAAATATATGCACAAACCTTTTTAAAAGTATAATTAAAATGCTTCCATGTTCCTCTATTTTGACATAAGGGTAAATTCTGCTGTGGAATTTTGAAAAGAACATATTAATGGTGACTTTTTAAAAAATAGGCAAATATATTTTTGATTTCATTGTTTGTGCTACAAAGTAATATGAACTGTTACTTTTAGATTATCCAATATTTGTGCATGGAAAAATTAAGTATTTTTCAGTTCTTTCTTAAAAGGTTTCAGCTGTGAAAGGGTAGGAAAAGGATATTTCACAATATATGAACACATTTGTCTGAGAGTTTTCAAGATAACAAGTGGTTTACATGTCAGTTTGAGAGTCCCATTCAGTGAAAAATGAAGCCCAGTTGATATGCTGGGGAAGCTGGGCTGAGCAAACTTGGCTGCTTTTTTATAGCAAGCTCTAATGCATTTAGAGCAGCTTTTCAAATTTTTGCTCACCTGCGGCAACTTAATTGTTGGAGCAAGTGAGCAAAAATTTTCCCTTTGGTTTAGTGGTGCTGTGGTGTCCTTGCTGTTGCAGATTTTGTATCTGGCATTTTTGTAGTGTTCCTTGTCTAAAAGGGTCCCCAAAGTATTTTACCAACTTAAATAGCTATACCAACTTGGTTTCCTCAGAAGGGAAGGGGGGATTCTGTGCTACAGGGTTAGTTGCTGTTGTGGAAGCTTTTAAATAGTACAAGGCTAGTTGTTATCTACCCCATAATTTTAAACTCTGGTTTAATGGAATTCCAGTCTTGGATTAGGTCTAGCGTCCGCTGAAGAGGGACAGGTTTGAGAGTAGCAGCCGTGTTAGTCTGTATTTGCAAAATGAAAAGGGGTACTTAGAACCATAGAATATCAGAGTTGGAAGGGACCTCAGGAGATCATCTTGTCCAACCCCCTGCTCAAAGCAGGACCAATCCTCAATTTTTGCCCCAGATCCCTAAATGGCCCCCTCAAGGATTGAACTCACAACCCTGGGTTTAGCAGGCCAATGCTCAAACCACTTGTGGCACCTTAGGGACTAACAAATTTATTGGAGCATAAGCTTTCGTGAGGTACAGCTCACTTCATCGGATGCATTCAGTGGAAAGAATTTAAAGGAAATGGATTAAAAATGGTGTAAATCCTCACACCTTCAGGTTAAAACTCAGAGATTCTTCTGATCCTCCAAAATGCCTCAGGGGAGACAGTAGAAATTCAGTGCTTCTAGTGTGGAAAGCTGTTCTCCGTTGGCTTTTAAGGGAATGTAATGGATCAGCAAAGCTAAGTCACAGTGTGAATTTTGTTTTTCTTCAGAGAATCCTGCAATAAAACCAAAAGAAACTGCTTCTAAAAGAGCACAAAATGTATGACTTAAAGCAAAAATGTCTGATGAGGATTCATTATGTCTGACTGGACTAAATGTTATCTTTGAATATGATTTCATATAGAACCTTTCATCCTGGAGGATCACTCTGAGCACTGTATACCTTGCTACCCACCTACTGAAATGCATCTGCCTCTGAAGCAGAACACAGTTAATGGTGAATTGTATTCAGTCATTTAGGACAGGAGTTGAACAACAGTTTATTTAAAGATACTATCATGAAATGAATCCCAGTGTTAAATCTCCACCTTCCAGCATAAGACAAGCTAGGAGCTCTGTTTTTGGCTATCTGAAGCTGATATAGTTTAATATCACTCACTTCTTCCCACACCAAGTATCACTTGCTTAGCTAGCTGAAAAGATATGGGGGAATCTAGGTAGGCAGAATGTAAATACTTTAATTACAATTTAGCCATGACACAAGGGTCTAACATGACTGGATTTGTGAAAGTCTTCTGGGATTTTTAATTATTCCAAGTGTTTAGGATCTCAGTTATATGTCCAACAACCTGTGTGTTAAGAGTAATACTACCCCCCAAAATATTAGATACTTACTTTTAAGGATATAACTGCATTTTTAAATAAATATCAGTTAGTTTTAGAGAGATTAACTTTCATTTTGTTGACTTGGAGAAGGTTCCATTTTTAGAGATACTGTCAGCTTGAAGTTTTTTAGATGGACTAATTAAACCCAAAAATGTATTTAAATGCTGATGAGCCTTTCCTTTATTGCTAGCTGCCCCGGACAGAAGCAAGTTCTGTTTCTTGAGTCATTTTAATTTAATATCAAAGCTGTTTTAAGCAGTATGTTGTTTGATGGCTGTGTCTTAATCTGATGCCCTGAATTTTTACTTTTATTTTCTGAGAATGCATTCCTGATGTTAGCTTTCTCTCATGGTCTAGACAAATTTTTCCTATTACTAGTTCATCATTTTTACAGCAGTGAAGTTCTTTCAGAGAGGCAGAAACAGTGGCAAATTCAGCATGTAGTCATCTTCCCAATTTCCCAGAAATTTGTTGTGTAAGCTCCAATAGATGCGTAAGAAGTGAGATGTCTATGACTGCTGTACATGAACACCTACAGCCCCACAACACAAGCAGAGTATGTCCAGCTCCTAAAGAGAATGCATGCACCTCATATGTAGCTTTGCCATCATGCTCACTTTGCCTGAGGGTGAAGTGCAGGAGACTACACGTTCTCTCAGCTGTGGTTTTGGGAAGGACATGTGGGAGAGGTAGTCTACTAACACAGAAACAAATCTAAGAAAATAAATACATTGATCTGAAAGTGGAGGTCTTACAAACTTCAGACTTCCAAGTTTTTTTTTCACCTTGCTGTCTACCATCTAGCCTTAACTGCTCTGAGTCGCTCTACTGTTCCTTTGCAGTCAGCTCGTACATTTGAAATTGTTTAACCTGATTCAAAGGAATTTTTCAGCTCGCAGGACATAGATAAATTTTTCTCCTCAAGGTGGGATCAGGGAGAGGTTGGGAAGGAGGGGGATGATCCTAGGGTTAAAGCAAAGACCAGGAGTTGGAAAATCTAGTTCCTAGTTCTGCTGCATACTTCTTGTAACACTTCAGGCAAGTCACTAACCTCTCTGTGCTTGTTCCCCCTATCTGAAATGTGGGCTTAATACCCACCTTACATGTGTGTTGTGTGGCTTAATTCATTATGTTGATTCTTGTAGTGCTTTGAGATCCTCTGGTGGGAGGTGGTATAGAAATGTAAATGGATATTTGTTTTTATTACGTCACAGATGTGACTGAACGTAGCATGTGTGTATGTGAAAATGGTTGTATATCAAAAATATATTTCATTTTTTCCTCTTTAATTTAGTTTGATTATAAATTTTATTCTTAATCTGATTTCTGCTACTGGAGGGTGCTTAGTCTGGTCCAGGTATTTTTGGGTGGGTTGTTTCATCTTAAGTGATGTGACTGCATGTCATTAACATCTTGACATTGGCTTTGACCAAGAAAGTGGGATTGTCAAAATGTCTTAAAGTAACTAGGCTCTTTGTTGTTCAGCACTGAACATAGAACCTGTAAACAAGGGTTAAGACTTCCTTTCACAATTGGTGACTTCTAGGAGCTTGGACTTCCTGAAATCAAGGCATAAGTTTCTCATAACTTTTCCAAGCATATGGTTAGAGCAGTCACGTAAAGTAGGGCATTCTTACAATATGGCTTTTAAATTCACCTGACATGATGTCTGGTCATGGATTCTAACAACTTTACTCTGTCATCTTCGAGAGAAGGTGGGCATATGCAGATGAAAAGCTTAGAACAAAGGGTTACAGGCCACAAAGGGCCTCTCTGTTTCATGAACTCATAGGTATAATTAGAATCAAAGCATTAAACTAAGAGCTCTAAGAATTGGTTTCTATATGATAAGTTTTAAGTTAGCATCGGAGTATTGGGTTCTGTTTTTGGCTCTCCCATTGACCCGTGGCAAGTTACTTAACCTCTCCGTGTCTGTTTCCTCATTTGTAAAATGGGGATAATGAAACTTCTTCAGAAAACTCGATGCAAGGATCTATGTCCGAAGTATTTATTCTTTCTAACATGAATGTCTTGTTAGATTTAGTATTATGATTACTGTATATTTCATCTTCATTAATCTTTCCCATATTGTACTTTTCTGTTGCCTGTTATGCATACTGTAATTATGAACTGTGACTAAGCATACTTAAGGTTGTATCCTCTCAGGAGCTCTCTTGAGGCATGGAGAATCCATACATTGTACATGGATCTATACCAGTGGTTCTCAACCTGTTTACCCATTGTCGGCCACATGTGCATCTCTCTGTGTTATGTCAGCTGCACCCACAGAATATATATACAGCTTGTTATGGCCCTGAGGATGTCACATGAGCTGCAGCTGTGTGCTAATTGGGCTGCAAGTGGCCTGTGTGTTGAGACCCACTGGTCTAAACAAATCCATTAGCAGTACAGTTGTGTTAAAAACATAGAGCTCAGAGTACAGCTAAAACCATGGGTGTCCTTTAGCACTTCACTCTGTACTGCAGGGTTAGTTGTGGAATAGACCGAACAGGGATACAGCTGGGAGAGGAGTCTGACAAAATTCTGTTTTCTGATCATCCAGTGCTGATCTAGAGAGGAAAAAATAACAATTATTTCTGTTTGAAGTTGGGATAAATATGAAGTACTACTTGTGGCCTCTGGCTCACTTTTTCAGTGGGCTGCAGTAATCGCGGATTAACAGATGAGGTAATGGACAGTATTACCAAGTACAGAGAGACTGGGCTTCTCAGAAGCTTAGACCTGGCCTATACATAAAACTTAGGTTGACCTAGCTGTGTCACTGAGGAGTATAAAAAATTAAACATCATTAGGCTGACCAGCTGTTGACCTAGCTACTGCTTCTCTTGGGGGTGGATTAAATACAGTGATTGAAAAACTACTTCTGTTGCTGTTGTGGCTGTTTACACACTATGGTGCTACAACAACACGGATGCACCGCCAGAGGTGTGCCACTGTAACGGGTATAGTGTAGACAAACCCCTAGTGTTAAGTAGACGTCATTCTCTTGATTCAGATGTAAAGTTGCATATATGCAGACTTGCCTCTACAGATAGCTATTTTAATGATAAGTGAGTTTTGGCATAACTTGTGATAGAATATAGGTATCTGATGAGGCAATACATATACCACTTTGTTCTAACCTGAGTCATAGGTGCCTTTTATAGTTGTGCACATATCTCAACATTTCATGACAGCACTTTCTCTACTTCCCCCTTCTGTTTTCATTGTAAGGGATACTACAACACTAACGTACTCGGTTTTAAAGGATTTGTTGGTTTTAATATGGTTTTGCAGGCAAATCTGTTGCTGACAGTTTACTTAGAAGTGAATGATGATATTGTTAGAGTGCGGTGTTTCCACATGTTCCTTTGCAGCCAAGCAGTACCCCCAAGATGTACTGACGGGGGAAAATGCTGACGTGGATATCTGTGACTGGCCTGCACAATAGTAAAGGAATATAGTACTGTTATTTTATATAGTGTCTACTTCCTTTTACTAAAAATAACACATTTTATAAAAAGCTAAAGTGTTTCAGAACAGTTGAAAATGTAGGCTTAAATATTTGGTGGTAATAGGAGAATCATTCTATAGTGCAATTGTATGAAAGGAAGAAATAGGAATTGATTTTACTTTTTTATTTTTAGTTAGAAGCTATAGTATAGTGCAGTGATGTATGGTTTGTCAGGTGCTGAAGTAGCCATTTATAAATCTGATACAGGTATGGGCATCTTTTTTAAAAAATGAAGTAAACTTTATCAGTTGAGGATGAAATTTACTGATGGAGACCACACAACCAGACTGCACACTGCTTTTGTATACAGAGATGCTAAATACTTGAAAATGTACTATTTCCAGAGGCGGAGTTTCTTTTGTATTCACAGACTGGGGAGCCTCAAATTCCAGAGGCATTACATGAGCAGTTTTAATGAATTAGTGTCTGGTTTTGCTGCAGCAGATGTGACAAGCAGCTTTATAAGCTGCTTCCCATCGATCGCTGTTTTCCAGCTCTTTTGTCTCTTTCTTTTGCTTAGAGAAAAGCAGTGAAGAGCTTGGTTTCTACAGTAACTGCTGCCTACATTCCTGCCTGCAGGCCAGTTTCTTTCACTACTCCTTGTAGCCTATGCAGGGCTACTGTATTAGGTTTCTTTAGGGTTGTTTCTTTCCCCACCCCCTTGGTGACTTTAACATTTTACCATGTAAGAATCAGAAGATCTTGTGGTGGGAATTTATAGTTTCAGTATATGTATTTCTAATTAAGCAAAGCACACTTCCAAGAATGTAGACTAGCATCAGTATTACTTGCAACTGATGAATGCCAATTTTTGTATGGCTGATGCTTGAAGAGCATTAAATGTCTGACTGCAAAAGAAGAATTATGGTGTTGGCTGAAAATTTGGGATGTCACTATATATTGTTTGTAGTTTAATTACCTTTTGAGAGGGAAAGAAGTATTAAATACTCGTATTCATGTTTGAAATTCATTCATTCCCAAATATGCATTAGCTGATAAAGGTCAAACATGTTTGTGAATATTTATTTTTTTTCCCTCTTCCTCAGCCACCGTCAATATCTTTGTGTCATAGTGACATCCTGTTTCTCTGGCAGAGGAGAGCTAGTTCCAGATCCTTCTGGAAGTAGTCAGTAGCCATTTTAGAAGTGGTACTGAGATCTCTACAGATTTTCAGGTACTCGCTTCCCCACTCAAGCTGCAAGATTGTACCTTGAATCTCCAGTGTGGTAGTGCGTGGTTTTACTGGCACATTTCTGTGCCTGCCTCTTGAGATTCTGCAAAATTATGTTGACCAGATTGGGCAAATGTGTAACTGGAATATTATCTTGACATAGTGGGACACTTCTTTTGTGCTGAGTCCTAATTTATATACAAGTTTTTGCATCACAAATCGGACACTGTTGTAGTTTTTTTTTCATGGTTGTTAGAGCATGTGAACAATAACAGCATATGCTAAAATACTTAAATGTTTAAGTGGAAAAATGTGCCTCATGCAAAAAAGAGCTACTTGTCAATTTAATGGTCCTGACCTCTTGCTCCCTAGACTATCTTGAAGCTGATTGTTGCAGAGGCACTGATGCTCTGATATTGGTGGGGGAATATGCTTTGCAACTTTCAGCCCTTTGCCAATTAATATGTAGAGTTAATGGAAACTTGGAAGGAAGTTTCACTAAGGCAGTGGTTTTCAAACTGTGGGTCGCGACCCAGTACTGGGTCACGGAATGTAAGATGCCAAGTCATGGCGGCCCGGTTGGTGGTCCTGACTAGAGCTATTAAAAGTCCTGCTGGCAGTGCTGCCCGGCTAAGGCAGGCTAGTCCCTACCTGTTCAGACACCATGCTGATCCCGGAAGCGGCCATCAGCAGGTCCAGCTCCTAGGCGGGGGGGGGCCACAGGGCTCTGTGTGCTGCTCCGAGCACTGGCTCTGCAATCCCATTGGCTGGGAACTGGCCAATGGGAGCTGGGGTGGGGGGGACGGTGCCTGCAGGCAATAGCTGTGGAGCTCCATCTAGGAATCGGACCTGCTACTGGCCACTTCCAGGGCACAGCGTGTTCCGCGGTGCCAGGACAGGCGGGAAACCTGCCTCTGCACTCCCACTGCGCTGCTGACCAGGAGCCACTGGAGGTAAGCCCATACCCCAATCCCCTGCCCCAGCCCAGAGAACCCTCCCCCACCCTGAACCCCTCATTCCCGGCTCCACCTCGTAGCCCTCACCCCCGCACGCCGACCCTCTGCCCCAGTTCTGAGCCCCTCCCACACTCCAAACCTCTCATCCCCAGCTCCGTTGGGTCACGGGCATCAACAGTTTTCTTCAGCTGGGTTGCCAGAAAAAAGTTTGAAGACCACTGCACTAAGGCATATCAGCCTGTGGAGGTAGTTGAGAGAATCATCCAGGAGGACATGCTTTCCCCCCCTGCCACTAAGAACTAGTTGCCCCTACTTAAAATGCAATTGCTCTTGATGATTTCATTTAGAAAAATGAGTCATAATCAGTAAATGGCCAAACGTAATTGAAGTGGAAACTGGTGGCAAATTACCCAAATCAGGGTTTATTTAAAAAAACACACACACACTAAAAACTCCACCCCATACCCTGATCCAAAATTTGTCTTCCTGTTTATAGGAAGCAACACTGCTCTTCTACTTGGGTAGTTTTTTACATTGTCAGCAAAGGGTGTTGCCTAGAGCAAATAGAAGAGGCATGAAAACTTCCTTTTTTAAAAGCTGTTAGTGTTTGAAATCTTCATGTTTCAGTACTCTCGCGTTTGACTTGTAATATTTAGTAAACAAATTTTGTGAAATCAGTGAATTTTTTCATAAATCTCTTCACACCGTGCGTGAATTTTTACAACTTAGTCACAAAATCCCTAAAGCTGGAATTTCTAGTGGAAACACATGGGTATAAATGGTTCTGATTAAAAAGCAGCTTAAAAAAATACACCAAAACCTCATCATTTAGGGAGAAGATTCAATGTCATTCCCTTTTTTTATTGCCAGAAAATGAGTCCTCTTTCCCCCTGTAAGTCTCCATTATAGCATTTCTTACATTGTTAGCAGTTGTCTTATTTGGGTATTCCTAGAAGGAATTTTTACAAGAATATCTGAACAATTATTTGTTTTCTTTAAATATATTTAAATATTTTGAATAGTTTGCATTTCAGTTATTAATATAATAAAAACATTTAATGCTGAGGAATTTGAGATAAAAATCTAAAACAGTAATGGGGATTGTTTGAATTAATTTTATGGAACTGTCTAGATGGATTTACATATCTACATATAGTTTAAATTGGGAGCTGCTTTGGAGCTAGTGTTAAAATTTACCTTAACAGTTTTTTATAGAAGTTATTACATTATTAAATTAATTTAAAACTTTTTAAAATGACCTTTGCTTTTTACGAATATTTTTCAGTGTCCAGAGAAGATCACATTCTGAAGACTGACTGTATTTGTAACTTAGTTAATTGTTTCTACATGTTCATATGAACCATATTAAGCAGAAATACTTTAAGCAATGCTGAATTTGTAAACTAAGCAACAATACTAGAATGTAAAATCTTGCTAAGAATATCTTGTAAATTTAGCTCTAAAACAAAGCATAATATCCCAGTTCCTGTTTTTCATAAATTTCATTTCTGTTGGTTCCATTGAGGGCTGAAGTAAAAAAAAAACAGCTCCTCTGCTCTTAAAGTCTGTTGTTTGAGTTGATTGGTGTGTGACTTGCAAAATATATCAATTTGGGATTCTCTTAAACATAATCCCAACTTGTTTAAGCTAATGTTACAAAATGTTCTGGGAATGAATCGTTCAGTTTGCATACGCCAAGCAAAGTGCCCATGAACCTGAAGTTCCATGGTACAAAATTTAGCTGATGTAGTATAAAACATAAGATACCTTCTGTTGGAGGTGTGGGATGGCACTGGTGGTAAGGATAAGTGAAGGAGCAGAATCCCTTTCTCCCTCGGGGATAAACTTGTTACTCCTCAAGTTGACAAACTTTTATCACTTTTAAGTATCTAAAAATGCAGTGCTTTACCCCATCTCCGGGATTTCTTAGTGGTTTCTATGCTTCGCTTTGGAGTTTGAAGCAAACTGAGCACAACTTTGACTCCAAACAGCCCCTCTACTCCTACAGTCTAATTTAGGTGATAACTGAACAGTGTGTTCACATTACCAAACTGCAAATTTAAATGGGGGGAGGGGGTTGTATTTTGTTTATAATGTAGTACGTTTTTTGTCAGCCATTTCCTATCAAACTAGTAATCAATGAAGCAGCAAAAAGAGAAAAGACTCTATTGTGACTCTTTCTATAAACTATTTTCATGATGAATTAAATACCTAAACAGTTTACAAATGTTTTAAAATCCTAACTTCCTAAATTTGTAATGTTAAGTAAGCCTGGATGGCAGACAATTCTACACCTTGATCATAAATTTGGTAGCAAAACTTTTCACTTAACAGTTTAAATATTGCTGTAGTACTGTAATATGGAGGAAATAAAATGCTGTGTAACATAACAAACTTGCCAGAACTATTTTGGATAAAACATTTGAGTTGCTTTATGTAAAATATAAATGAAAAACAGTTCAGGACTCGAAGTGGGCAAGCATGCACTGGAATATCTTAAGAGCAACTACCCCATCTCCAGGCACACCCTCCCCCCAGCTATGTGTATCACACAACATTGTCAGCCTGTGATGGAAGTGCTGTTTATATACAATGTACCTTTGAAGGGTCATGCTTCCTTGTAGGCTGAACAATCTTCAGTGAAGATCATGGTGGCTTTCTGGTATATTGAAGGGTAGACGAGGTAAAAGAAAATTGTGTAAAAGAGGAGAGGAATCCAAACTGGGGATGAAAGTCTAAATTATTGAGAAGCCATCCTGAAGCCAAAAGAAAAGGGGATCCTTGTTATGATGTAAATGACACTCCAGGGGAAGGCTGGTTTTATCTTGGGAAATACTGTGATCTGTCTTTCTCTCCCTTGGTCAATTCAACAATCGTAGAAGGGGAGGAACAGAGACTGTGGATCACATTATTGGTGATTACTTTGCTATCAAAGAAATCCTAAGTGAAAACCTACAGAGTGACCCAAGATTCTTGTTGATTACTTTCATTTCTATTTGAAATAAAGTACAGTGGGGAAGATAGAGGATCCTTGTCATTCCCACTCCTTATCCCTTTATTGTTCCTAGCTATTTTCCAGATTTTTTTTTTTAGTAAAAGTTTTACAACGTCTTCTAAAAGGAATCTCCCCTGAAGATTTTGATACCAGGATGATTCGTAGGGTTATCAGTGCTAAGTCCTCATAATATACTTCCATTTGAAAAATGGAGGTGTTGATCGAAGGAATTGACTCGTTCTGTAGGGGCAAATGGTGTTGCCAAACCATGTCTTGATCACTACAAGACAGCTTCAAACTGAATGGTCTAGGGCAGTGGTTCTCAACCTTTCCAGACTACTGTACCCCTTTCAGGAGTCTCATTTGTCTTGCGTACCTCAAGTTTCACCTCACTTAAAACTGACTTGCTTACAGAATTGGACATAAAATACAAAAGTGTCATGGCAAACTATTACTGAAAAATTGCTTACTTTCTCATTTTGTCTGTGTGAAATTTTAGTTTATAATGACATCACTAGTGCTTTACGTGTAGCCTGTTATAAAACTAGGCAAATACCTAGATGAGTTGAGGTACCCCCTGGAAGTCCTCTTTGTACCCCCAGGGGTGTGCTTTTACCCCTGGTTGAGAACCACTGTTCTAGGGAATATTGAAGCGCTGGGTCTGACAATAGGACTTGAAATACTGGTGCCACAAAGGACACATCAGTGAGAGCTAGGAGTTCTAGCCTGTTTCATGGCTGGGTGCTGAGACAGGAGTAGGAATCCAGTCAGGTGATAAATTTTACAAGAGTGTAATTCTGCCCCCCTCCACCTCCGCCAACAGCATGGACAGAGCTGTGAAGCAAAGAGGGAATGCTGGAAATGTGGATGTGACTAGTACAACCATACTGTACACATTTGTTCCTCTAATGAAACCATTATCTAGCAGCCTATGAAATTATTTTTTTTTATTTTAACACTTACATTGCAGTAATGCCTGCCCAGTCCCATTTTGCTACGTGCTATACAGACACATAGTAAATGACAGTCCCTGCTCCCAAGGAGTGATTGGAAAAGTCAGTCTGTGGATTTGCTTTTTTTCCTCTATCCCTCTGTCCTCCCCAATTTCATTACTCAATCCATTCTGGATTTATTTGTGTAGAATAAAAATATTGTGTGCTACATCTTACTCCCACCCTCTAGTCTGTGCTCGGTATGTTTTCTGTTTAGATGATAAGGTCTTTAGGGCAGGGACCTGTCCTCCATTTGGAGCTATGTAAATAATAAATACAACACAAGTACTGTTGTCCTGATTCATTCTTCTTTTTTTAAATGACCTAAAAGTGGATGCTATCAGTTATGAATTTTGGAGCTGGTAAAACCATGTTGTTATGTAGCTTTTGGAAATATTTATTTTCACCACTTAGAAATATGACACACACTTTTCACCCTGTAACTGGTGGTTTGAAAATATTTTAACTGTTTTTGATCAATCCCAAATGTACCCATTTGATTTCTCACTGTGAACTGCAATACCTTCCCATGCGTAATAGAGCAGGAAGATTTCAGTGGTACAGTAAGATGAAATGCAAATATTTAGGTGTTCACATGTTTAACTAGATTAGAAGTTTAGCTGGAATCATATTATATTCTCCGTATAACACCATCCTCTCAGAGCCCAGCATTTGAAATGTTGAAAAGTATGGTGGTAATGCTCACACAGTATAAATATAGTACCTAGCTTGTTACGAGTGATGTTAAGCTTGGCACAGAGTTTAATATTCAGTACAGAGCTTTGGTTACGCAAAGCTCCTATCTTCTCACACTTGAGAGCCACAGTGGTCTCAGACATAGTTTTTGGAATCAGGGCCTTGGACTTGGCAGGGGGGAAGCTGTTCCGTATCTTTGTGTGTGATGGCCAGGGGCTAAGAAGCGATCAGGAGACAGAATGGCAACACGAGAGAAGAATTTTTAGTGGAGTGTAGATAGATATATAGGAAGAGGGGGTTTGTGCTGAAGCTGACCTGGAATTCAAATTTTGTGTCTTTGGATTTGCCTGTACTTCAGTTTAGGTTATGAAGCCTCTCTCCCGCTCCCCAGTAAAAGCCCAGCAGCATTTTGGAGCATTGCCTGCTTACTAGTAGATGGTATCCTTGTACTATGCAATAACCAGTCTGAACACTGAATCAGCACTTGAAGTTATGTACAGCTGCTTCTGTATTGCTCTTCAGTTGAAGTGAGTCTTCTCTACAAAGTATTCAGTCATTGAGACTGAGGAGTAAATAGACTTGAATCTGCAAAATAGTTACATAAAATATGTAGAAAAGTCTGTTCCACAAAAGTCTAAATATTTAGGTTTCAAACATACAATATTGCTACTCAATTTCTGTTATTAATGTTTACTTAAAGTAAACATTCTGGCTTATTCTTCTGTGCTGACAAAATGGATGCCTTTGCTTGCTTTCTGTTTGTGTGCTCTTGAAGAGTGATGATGTCGTTGTTAAGAGAAATGTTGGTTGGGATAATGTTGGCTTTCAACAAAACAAACTTTATTCCTTTATTCCTTTTCTGTAGAAAGAGCAAGGAATTCCAACTTTATGGTGTAGCAATAATGTCATCTTTACTGTATACTCAAGTTTTTCTACATTTCTCAGCTACAGTCCTTCATTGTGGCTGTTAGTTTAAAAACAATTAGCTAGGATTGCATAGTGAAACAAGGAGAGTCTAGTCCATTTCACTTTCCTGCTGCAGCCCATGTGCAGTGTTTTGGCATAGATTCTGTTCCCAATTTAGTACATCAAGCATGCTTCGGAATCAAGTTGTCTGTTAAACTCAGACATGGTCCTTATGAAATGAGATTGAAAGAAAGGTCACAGTCACATTTCCCCCCCCCCCTCTTACTCTTTAAGCATGTAACATAGGAAAACATGATCCATTCTCGCTAGCAGTGAATGTCCATGTTTGCATTAGATGCATCTATCCTTAAAAGTTGTGCCAAAGTTATAGTGACACTTGGAACAAATGCTGCTTGCACCTGTTCCAAAGCAGCTTTGTTTCCTTTATTAAGAAAACTACAATAGAACCTCAGAGTTATGAACTGAGCAATCAACCACACATCTCATTTGGAACTGGAAGTACACAATCATGCAGCAGCAGAGATGTTAAACGCAAACATGGTACTGTACTATGTTAAAAGTAAACTACTAAAAAAATAAAGGGAAAGCAGCATTTTTCTTCTGCCTAGTAAAGTTTCAAAGCTATATTAAGTCAGTGTTCAGTTTTAAACTTTTTAAAGAACAATCATAACATTTTGTTCAGAGTTCTGAACATTTAGAGTTACAAACAACCTCCATTTCCGAGATGTTTGTAACTCTGAGGTTCTACTATAGATCTGTGTAAAAGGATCGCTTCGCAATATGGTTTCTAAAGTTTGTTTGTAGATTGTCATTGACAAAGCCTCTCGTTGAGGGGCATGTAAATATGGCCATGCATTGGGTCCTTTGCATATCTAACATGGGTTCAGTCCTGTGCATATCTGACAGATTTCCAGGGAGGAGAGGGCAGCAGTACATCTAACATTATTAGCTTATTGCTGATTATGAGCAAAAGGTAAAATTACTTGAAATGGTTTTTGTTGGTGCTATGGTTAATAACAGAATTAAATGTAGGTATGCTCAATCTGTTTGTGTACAGTTAAACTATAAATAGCCTATTCTCCTGTTTAATTGGGTTAATTTCTAAAAGCTGTAGTGCTTGCCTAATGAGCGCGCGTTGGGGGGGGGGGAATGTTTTAAAAGTTCACTAAAGATGGGTTTTTAATTAATGTATACAAAAATTAAACATTTTTGCATATTGTTTATATAACTGGATTTTATCAAATTTAAAACAGTTAACAGTTAAAGCAAACATACAGACTTATGGTTTAACTTTTTGTTTATAAGTGACAATTTTTGCTTTAAATCTGTCTTAAACAGTCTGTTTTTCTGAGTCTAAATTAAGGCTACATTTGCCATGACTGTTCATTTCTGGTAGTACCTATTGCTTTTACAGTTAGGCACCATTAGCATTGCTGTATGCATAGTAAATAAAGTGGTTTAGGAGAAAAAAACCAAAAATTGCTTTTAACTAATACGAGTGAAATTACATAGGTCCTGATCCTACAAACACTTATGCATCTGCTTAACTTTACTTCTCTGAATAGTTTCACAATAGGACTACTCAGAGAGTAAAGTTAAGTAACTTCATAAGGGTTTGCAGGATCAGGGCCATAGTGAACAAAATACTACTGATGAATGGATATTGGAGGACTTGTTAGCTCTCTTAAGTAGTTACTGACAGTTCAGTATACTTAAACGAACTGAGGTTTGAGATTTTTCTGTGGCAGTACTGATTGTTTGGGATACTGTAAATTGTTAATGCACAAAACCCATTCCTTCTGATGTCACTCGCTGTTCAGATGTTTTTGAAATACCCCATTTGGAGTATGTTTCCAGTTCAATCTCAAAATGGACTACAGAAATCTAGAGAGAGTTACAGCGGTAAAATAATGTATAGACTTAATACAATTATATTTGTATTCTAAAGTCTAAAATTTTGACTTTCTAGTGTTTACTAGATCTCTGTGCCTGTGTGTAAAATGAAGATAATTGCAAATCATTACCCAAGATAGGCTTTTACTACTTTAATCAGGGTTAAATGTTGCTTGTGAGTTACGCAAAAAAGTCTGTTATGTATTACCTGTAAACAAGTTGCATAAATATTTGTTTTTATTTTTCAGATGTACTTTCAGGTTTCCCAGCACAAACATCAAGATAACATTCACAGCTCTGTCCAATGAAAAGAGAGAAAAACAGGAGTCCCCAGAGTCTCCAGTGAAACCTGTGCAACCCCAGATCTCTCCCTTAACAATAAACATTCCAGACAACATGGCTCACCTGATCAGCCCTCTCCCTTCTCCCACAGGAACTATCAGGTATTTAAAATTTGCAAAATTGCATGTAGGGTAATATATGGTTCCAGAATCAGTACAGAGACGCAGTTCATTTGATGTTGCTTTCCTTATGTAATAATGCTTAAGTTGGAGCTCAGAGTAGCCTCAGATGAGCCTTGGAGTAAAACTATAAGTGTTGTGGTTTTTTTTCAGTGGCTACCTATTCACATAAATATACAAATCTGTTACTGTCATTAAAGTCTGACTTTAAATTCACAAAAGCAATAAAATTGTGTTAGGGCTGTACTCTGAATGCATCCTTTTGTTCCTAGTATTCTAGGATGGTTAGAGCAGTGAATGAGCCCACATTTCCCAGTGGCTGAAATATTTGGACACACTAGAGTGAGTTTAAGAATTAAGCATCAATCTTAACTTACAATTTTCTTGCCATTGTTGGTCTTCATTATACCTGTGACAACACTTTAATTTAGTTTCTATTTTTATTTCCATTGTTAGTACTATTCTTAAGCAGTTGACTAAAATCTAGTTTCCTTAGTAAGCTTGTCAGCAGAAAAATATGTTTTAGCTGTTTGGCAATGCTTACTTTGAAAGCTAATGATTAAAAAAAGAGTCTCTTATTGACAAATGACTGCAGTCAGTAAACTACCTTTCTTGTTTATAGTATCTCAGTATAGCATCAGGAGAAGTATAGTGTTGAGAAATGTTTTGGTAGGTGTGGTTAATTTGGTTGGGTCTGTCAGTTTAGCTGTATTGATTAGAGACTCAGAGCCATCATTTGGCTTGTTGTTGGGTTGAAGTTCAATTAATCAAAAAGCTTAATTGCTCTTCTTGCAAACTTATAAAAGCATTTTGAATAGAATTTTCAGAAGCACCACAGTCACTTAAATATTTTTGAAAATTCCACCTTTTCCTCACAGATTCTGGTAGATATGCTTGATTCAAGGAATATAAAGCTAGTGTGTCTAATTCTGTTGATCTTCAAATTTGGATCCTGTTATGAAGTTTAAATTCAGAGGTAAATCTGTTGATACTTAACAAGAGCAGAGATCTTGATTCCAGTTTTGTGATGTTGTTTGCAAATGGTGCATTTGGAAAAAGTGATTTGATAGTATAGCAGTCTTGCATTTTTTTATTTAAACCAGGAAAAATTTATCTTTCCCAAGAAATGACTGCATTCATAAATATTTCACCATTGCTTTTTGCATTATCTCAGCTGTTGCAATTATCTCCCAAGGCTATTAAACAACTGTTAAACTATACCGTTAAAAATCAAAGCAGTTCTGAGTCTATTTGACTAGCTTGACATTTTCTTCTTTAATTCACCAAGTTGTGTGGAGGATTTCTAAACTTGCTTTGATTATATCATATATATTGCTGTGTCAATACATGGTACAGTGAGCAAAGTGTAAAGGGATACTGTCAGTTGATACGTGCAAAACTTACATAGCACAGCAATGACCAACACTTTTTAAAAAATGCTAACCTTCTGACTCTTAACCCTCAAAACAAGGCCTGTTTCACACAACATTACTAAAATTCCATCTTCCCTGCTGGACAGTCCACTAACAGCTAACCTCAAATGTTGGAACTGTGGAGATAAGTTTCTCTTCAAGAACAGTGGTTTTGTATGTTACTCTGTCTACATGTAAGAACATAGCAGGCAGTGCAAAGGGTGTAGACAGCAAGATGTTCCTGTCTGCTTGCAAAGCAAATCTTGGCAGATACAACTTTTTGTCCCACCAGTCCAGATGGTATCCCTTAACTCTAGTTTTCCTTAAAGTCTTAAATTTTATATATTTTGATTAATTTAAAATAGTATCTTTGATTTAGAACAAGGCTAGTGGATGGGGATCTGGTAGACTTCTCAGATTCCTACTTTTATTTTCGTATATGCGTTTTTTGATGCTTCTGAGGGCAGAATTGAATCCTGTCATTATGTAAATGTTTTGGGGGCTTATTGCATTACATGAAAATATGTAAGCAGTGAAAAGATTGTTCAATGACTGTGTCTCAAACGTAAAGGGACAAAGGAAATTCTGGAAGAATAGCTCTTTATACAGCTATGATTCGGGTGCACTATAAAAGGTGGAAAAAAACATAAACTTTCAAAAGATATGGTAGAAATTTATTTGAATTTTCGAGTTATATTTTATACCTTCCCAACACTAATGAGTCTTAGCAAAATGCCAATTATCAAATTTTACCTTTGGCTACTGTTTTGTTGGTGTCCTTTCCACTTATGTTGTCATCTTCCCAACCTTTGGCCTATTCGATTATTACGTTACATGAGGATTTACAGTGTTAATACAGCTCAGTGTCTGTATATAATTCTAAATCAATTTACCTGAAATATATATATTTGATTAAATAAGAACCACCCAGAACTCTTCCTTTATTATATTTTCGGAAGCATGCTGTTTCATCCAGACACATTATTGAGTGATTCTGACTAAGCTAAAAACAAGCACGTGGTGGAAATCTCACATAGACCTACTTTCTGAAAACTTTCAGATCAGTGGTTCAGACGAGAATCCAGAATTTTTGGTTGTATAAGTAGACCGAACCTCCAACTAAAATGGACATATTGTCAGCAAAGCTTACATAAATACAATATAGCCTACAAAACAGTTAATCTTCTTTCTTTGAAGAGAGAGGCTGAAACCTCATTTGACAGGTTTCTTCCTGGAGTGATTTTGATTCTTACAGCGAGTTATAAATCCCATTTTCCAAGCATTTATAATGGAAATACTGACAGACCCTTAACGACAGTCTGGGAACACTAGTGAGTTTTCCTACAATTAGAGCTATTTGATTAGACAAAATGTGGTGATATACTGTATAACAAAATAGTAGGATCCTCTTTTTATATTCTACAGTGCTGCAAATTCCTGCCCATCTAGCCCGCGTGGTGCAGGCTCTTCAGGGTACAAAATGAGTCGTGTAATGCCATCTGACCTACATTTAATGGCTGACAATTCACAGTCAGAAAACGACAAGGAAGCATCGGGTGGTGATAGCCCAAAGGTAAAAGTTGCACAGAATATAAAACCATAAATAAAAATAAAGCCTTGAGCCCAATGTACCAATGTTGGAAATTTGTTGTCCAAAGTATATGAACTTAGACATGATTTGGCATTTAGAAATTGAAAACAGATTGGAGCCAGAGATCTTTTGTGTTTCGATGTGCCTTGTATCTTGATTTTTTTTTTTTTTTTTAAATGTAGATCTCCATTGAAGAGTTTCATGTCTGTATTGGTTTTTAGTTACTTGCATGACCATCATTTTTTAGACATTTAGATTCATAGTCCTTGGTTAAATGTATTAGTTTCTTTTGATTTTTACTGTCATCTTAAATCCTCCTAACTGGAAGATGTAAGTTTGGTTTTAGCTTTTCTTTTGAAATCCTTAAGTCATCCAGAAGTGTTGAAAAATGAAGTTGATTTTACTGCATTTTGTAATTTTAGAAAAGAGGTATACTACTGTAAAGTTTATGGGGGCAAATGTTTTAAGGGTTCTTTTTTTTTTTATAGGATGACTCAAAACCACCTTATTCCTATGCACAACTAATAGTACAAGCAATTACAATGGCACCTGATAAGCAGCTTACACTAAATGGAATTTATACGCACATAACTAAAAACTATCCATACTACAGAACAGCAGACAAGGGCTGGCAGGTAAATCTAGTATTTCTTTTAAAAGTCATGAATAAAAACAACTATTAGTATGATAAATGAACGATAGTAAATAAACCAAGTCAACTTGTTTTATTTGTACTGGTTATATTAAGTGACCATGACAGCCCTTCAGTAGATTTTTGGTGGACTGAATGGGTCATAAATTCATATGTAACGGATTTCTAATCTTAAAATCTCTAGGTTGGCAGGAGTTTAGGTGTACTATGGCAGCATCATTCTCTAGCCTTAGTATTCCCTAGAGTTGCAATAGTGGAATTTATAGGACTTCTGTTGGAGAAAAATATAAACATAGGTAGAAATGAATTTAAATGTTTGCCATAAAAGAATGAATATTTTATTAGAATTTCTTCTTGCGTTAACATGCTTGTGTTACCTCAACAAGCCAAAATAAGATCCCAAAATCTCAGAATACAAGCTTGTTGAAAGCTGTGGTCTTGACTACTACAGCTCCTTAACTACAGGTGTACATATCTTGCTTTATCTTGCACTGTTGACTACCTCACTTTTGATTGTGCTCACACAGGTGACTAGAAAGTTCCATTTGCCCATGGTCAGTTCTATTCTAACAATAGTAATTGTTTTTTAAAATATTTTTGCATGCCTTATATAAGATATATTTCAGGATTTTGTCTAAAGTACATCTATATTTGTGTCTATTGTACTGTTGTTTTCCATAGAGACTAGTTGGCTGATACAGATCTGCATTATGGCCTCTAGTTTTAAAATTAGGTGTTAGATCGCTGCATGTTTAGATGCATAATACTTTGCAAAAACAAAACGGCAAGCACAGCACACCTCTTCTGTTTCAGAGACTTGAGTAAGAATTACACTAATGCATAACAATAGGAAAATATAATAAAATGGAGTGGCTGTTTTGGTCAGTAGTCCTATAAAATATTGCCATAATGGTAGGTAACTTACCTCATTTGTGAACAATACTCTTAGCCTTTGGCTTCAGGCAGTAGATGACAATTTTGTTAACTAACCTATATGCTTCAGGCTATGTTTTAGATAATTGTTTCAATACCTAATGAGGCTATGGATATATTCATGTATATTCTAGAACTTTTTTTGAAGGCCCATCATGTTGGACTCATTCTGTTGTGTATTTTTCCTCCAATCTAGAAAAGTTGGATTTAATATTCTCTTCTAGCAGATGGAGACACAAATACAACTGATAAACTTATATTCTTCACACCACCTGCTAGTTCTGTTTGTCATTGGCAGGGGAAACAGCTTCTGTTAGCATCAGATTGCACTGAAGAAACTGTACATGGGTAACATTGCCCTAAATTCTCTAAGCCTGCTGTCAAGGTCATGAATCGCATCTGAGGCTGACCTGTGACTAGGATTGGATTTAATTTTGAGGATTTTAAAGAGCCTTGATTTGGAATGTTATGAAAATTTTCCCCAGATGTTTCAGTGCTAACATTCAGTGGATCAGAACTGGACAGTTAAAGTTAGTACAAACTTAAATGGTTGTATTTGTTTCCCTCCACTTGAGTTATCAAATTCTGAAAGGTCTCAGTGTGATGTGTGTGTATATATGAAGCATATAAAGTCAACGATAGATTTTTCCCGCTTGCATCAGAACATCAGTACCTTCATACATTTCCATCCAAGTCCTCTATGAAGTTGCAACGGATTTTAGTCTTCATGACACTGCATATTGGACATATGGTAATATGCAGACCACAGCATAGTATGATGATCATTCTAGAAAACTACATTTGGACCTACTGCCATTCAGAGTTTTCCTAGGCCCACAAAATCCTTGGCCTCTATGTTGAGATTGTCAGGTAATCGATATCTTTCCCTGTTTTGGGGAAGAATAACTGGGAACTGAAGTTGCCGAAAGAATCTTCCTCCTTTTGTGTGGCTTCTGGTAAGGAAAGGTGAACTCCCAAGTATCTAGCTGTATCTGAAATTTCTTTAATAAAACCTTTCCTTTCCTTACTATGAAATAATGAGAGTATTATTGTATAAGATCAGTATCAGAATCAGTGAATATAGTATGTTTTAGCAGCCCCATGGGAACAGCTTTGACTTTCATTTGAGCAGTGGAGGAAGGTATGGTGTTTCAGGTACTACTAGTTCTTCTTTTTATCCACTGCTTTATGTCCACACAACTTCTGAAACCATGCGTTGTGACGACTGTCCTTCTCATGAGAGGATTGAAATGAGATTCCCTTAGGAGCTTGTTAGCATCTTTAATTGCTGGGAGAGGTTTGAGCAATGCCAAGGCTCCCTTCCCCAGGCTTTAGTATGCTGCCTTTATAGCGCTAGCAGGCACCTGCTGCTCTAAGGAACTAGAGACCTGAACCCCGAGTCTCCCGTACTACAGACCACTGCACTAGGCCACATTCTGACTTTTTAGAAAAAATATATATGAATTCTACATATTTTTTTATGTTCCATAGAATTCAATACGCCACAATCTCTCTCTGAATCGTTATTTCATCAAAGTACCACGTTCCCAGGAAGAACCAGGCAAAGGCTCATTCTGGAGGATAGACCCTGCCTCTGAAAGCAAATTAATAGAGCAGGCTTTTAGGAAAAGGCGGCCTAGGGGAGTACCTTGCTTTAGAACCCCTCTGGGACCACTCTCTTCTAGGTAAGGAAAAACAGATGAACAAAAAGACATTTAATTTTCAGAAGTTTACCTTAAATGTTAAATTTCCTGCTGGAAGTAAGAGAGAACAGTACTTTAAATAGTAATATGTTGGTACGGTAAGACTGAATTATAATTCTATAATAGAACCAAAAACGATCTCTGTTTTTAACCTTCAGGCTCATACAAACTAGATAGTTTTGTATACAGTACTAAAATCACAAGTTTAGTTATTTAATTTAAAACACCAGTAAAGATTGCCCTCATGCACGAGGTTTGTTTTCTATTGCTTTTCTTAGTGCTAATGTACTGGCTCAGTTTACATAAGTAATTGTTAGTTTGTTAACGTAAGAAGGGCTTTCTGTACTTCAGTGTTACACAGTTACGATTTTAATTGCTAACTTTATCCCTCTCATGCCTTTAAAAATTGTGTTTAGTTTGATAATGCTTTACCAGTATTCTTAATGGTGAAATATATAGACTTAATTACTAGCTATGTAAAGACTGTGTCCCCTTTCTGCTCCTGCTGGCTTCCTTTGACTTACCCTTAGATAGAGCCGCTCATCATTCAGTCCCCCTAGAAAAAACATTTGTACTGTTGCATGGATTGCTTGGAAACACTCCATCAGAAAAAGTACAAATGTTTCTATTCCATTAACCTTAGCCAAAGTCTGCCTTTGATTTCTCCTCTTGGTTAACAGAGGCTTTATGCAGAATCAAATCATGGATTTGGTGGGTACTTGTTTGGTAGAAGGCAAAGGGTTCCCCCTTGTGGAAAGTAGATATATTACAATATTTTTAGAGGCAAGGTCACTCATCTTTCACAATTAACTTAAAACATACCAGCTGCTGCTTTCATTTTCTTAAAATACAGAAGTGCCCCAGCTTCTCCTAATCATTCTGGAGTGTTGTCTGCCCACTCCAGTGGCGTACAGACCCCAGAGAGTTTGTCAAGGGAAGGATCTCCAGTCCCAATGGAACCTGAGTCTAGTGCTATCCAGCCAAAATTAGCAGTAATACAAGAAGCACGATTTGCACAGAGTGCCCCAGGTAAGAATTTTAAAAATACTTTTTTGGTTTGGGGTGATGAGGGAAAATTTGTAAAATATGTTGCCTGAAACAGTCTTGGTGGAATTCACACCTAAATTAAGAAATCCGTAAATGTTTTCAGATAGATAATAAACTTTTAAGGCAAAGCATGGAGAAGTGCAGAAAATCAGTGTGCGAAATATTTCCTGAAAATGGCTAATACGGTCGATACATTTTCTTCCTGGTATTTATGTATGTTCATTCCGCACAGATAGATGCTTACTTTGCTGGTAAGCAGAGGCTGTACTTATACCACTATTTTCCTAACTGAGATAGATCAGTGACATCTCTTCTTCTGGAAAACTGTTCTATCTTTTTGTGCAGCACAGATTCTCCATGCGCAGAACATGAATTTGGATTAAAAGCTCTATTAAGAATGGTTGGTGAAAACCAAAGTGATTTCCTGGATCAAGGGTTGCTATACTAAATTAAATGTCTGTCTTATTTACAGTACACATTTGTAGCCATTTTGCTCTTACCCAAAGCAGAGGACAAGAGAACTAGAATTGGGAAGGGTTGAGGAGTTGAATGGTGGGATGTTTCTTTTGTACTGATTCATCCCCCCTAATCCCCCATATTTATCTGTGTTGTATTGGTAGTTTTATTTGTGTTCTAGCTATCAAGTTTCCTAATGATATCACTTATGATACAGTGAAGGCCTGTATAGGTCTTGTGGCAGGATACATGGAGTCAGCAACAGCAGTCTGATCATTCCAACTCTACATGCTAAAATTGTAAGGTGTAATTGTAAGGTGCGATAAGAGTCTTTATTTTCCACGTGTTAGCTTTTGTAGCAACCAGTGAAAGGGAGTAGCGAGGGTTGTTGCTTTTACAAGGCTTCAGTGTTCAGTGTGTTGGGATGATTAACTAACAGCATACTTGATTCAAACTTCCAGTCTAATTTATCTTTGTCTTTTTTGTTAGGATCACCTCTATCTAGCCAACCTGTTTTAATTACTGTACAACGGCAGCTACCACAAACTATTAAACCCGTCACCTACACTGTTGCAACTCCTGTGACAACATCAACATCCCAGCAGCCTGTAGTTCAGACAGTTCATGTTGTTCACCAGATACCAGCTGTGTCGGTCACAAATGTGACTGGATTAGCACCAGCAAACACTTACACTGTAGCTGGACAGGCAGTGGTTACACAAGCTGCAATGCTAACCCAGCCCAAGGTAGAACCTCAAGAGAATGGAGACCACAAGGAAGTAAAAGGTGAGAATTGACTGAGTTCAGTAAGTCTCATATAAATATGTGTGGTTGTCTAACACCTTATTTACCTTTAAAAAATCACTTCATAGGTGCAAGTGAAAAAAACATTTGTTAAAATTAGGGCTGTTAAGCGATTAAAAAAATGAATCACACGATTAATTGCACTTGTAAACAATAATAGAATGCCATTTATTTAAATAGTTTTGGATATTTTCTACATATTCAAATATTTTGATTTCAGTTACAACACAGAATACAAAGTGTACAGTGCTCACTTTATATTATTTTTATTACAAATATTTGCACTGTAAAAAAACAAGACAGTAATTTTCAGTTCACCTAATATAAGTACTTTAGTGCAGTCTCTTTAACATGAAAGTTGAACTTACAAATGTAGAATTATGTACAAATAAATAACTGCACTCAAAAATAAAACAATGTGAAACTTTAGAGCCTACAAGTCCACTCAGTCCTACTTCTTGTTCAGCCAGTCACTCAAACAGGTTTGTTTACATTTGCAGGAGATAACGTTGACCACTTTTTGTTTACAATGTCACCTGAAGGTAAGAAATGGCACTGTTGTAGCTGGTGTCGCAAGATATTTATGTGCCAAATGCACTAAAGATTCATATGTCCCTTCATGCTTCAACCACCATTGCAGAGGACATGCATCCATGCTGATGACTGGTTCTGCTCGATAACAATCCAAAGCGGTGCGGACCGATGCACGTTCATTTTCATTATCTAACTCAGATGCCCCTAGCAGATGGTTGATTTTCTTTTTGGTGGTTTGGGTTCTGTAGTTTCTGCGTTGGAGTGTTGCTCTTCTAACTCTTCTCAAAGCATGTTCCACACCTCATTCCTTTCAGATTTTGGAAGGCACTTCACATTCTTGGTCGCGTGCTGTAGCTATCTTTAGAAATTTCACATTGGTGCCTTCTTTGTGTTTTGTCAAATCTGCAGTGAAAGTGTTTTAAAATTAACAACGTGCTGGGTCATCATCTGAGACTGCTATAACATGAAATATATGGCAGAATGTGGGTAAAACAGAACAGGAGACATGCAATTCTCCCCCAAGGAGTTCAGCATCATCAGTATGGAAGCATGTTCTCTGGAATGGTGGCCAAAGCATGAAGGGACATACGAATGTTTAGCATATCTGACATGTGAATACCTTACAATGCTGGCTACAAAAGTGCCATGCGAATGCCTACTCTCACTTTCAGGTGACATTGTAAATAATAAGCGGGCCGCATTATCTCCCGTAAATATAAACAAACATGAAGTAGGATTGAATGGATTTGCAGGTTCTAAAGTTTTAGATGGTTTTGTTTTGAGTGCACTTATGTAACAAACAAATCTACATTTGTAAGTCGCATTTTCATGATAGAGAGATTGTACTACAGTACTTGTATAAGGTGAATTGAAAAATACTATTTCTTTTTCTTTATAATTTTTACAGTGAAAATATTTGTAATAAAAAATAATATAAAGTGAGCAGTGTACACTTTGTATTTAATAAATTTCAATTGGTATTCTATTGTTTAACAGTGTGGTTAAAACTGCGATTAATTGTGATTAATGTTTTTAATCACAATTAAGTTTTTCAAGTTAATCGTGGGAGTTAACTGTGATTAATCGACAGCCCTAATTAAAATAGAATGTTTGTTCCGTGCTTTTTCAGATGCTTTGAGGTTATTAGTAAGATTAATTATATTCATTGGAGGGATAAAGTAACTAAATCACTTTTTGTCATGTTTTGTTTTAAGCCGTCTTGTCTTAACATATTAAATAACTTTTGTTGTTTTCCAGTTAAAGTGGAACCTATACCTGCTATTAGCCATGCTACAATAGGAGCTGCTAGTCGTATCATTCAGACATCTCAGACCACGCCCTTACAGACAGTTACTATAGTGCAACAGGCACCTCTAGGTCAACACCAGCTACCAATAAAAACTGTAACCCAGAATGGAACGCACATAGTACCTATCACCACAGCGATACAAGGACAGGGCAACACTGGTAAGCTTTTGACCAATATTTCGTATAGCCACAAACATTTCCAGTGTAGGAACTGCCTTCAGAATGAGCAAATTTGTACAGTTTCTCAGAATGTCCATTGTAAAATCTCATTATTTAGATTCCTTCCTCTGTCCTTTGTACCCTCACTGAAAGCAACTAGAGTTGCACATACAGTTTGTTTGCCATCTGCAGCCTTTTTACATTTTATATATATATCTATATAGATATATAGATATATATATAGAGAGAGAGAGAGAGAGTGTATATATAGATATACGTGTGTGTGTGAGACAGACAATTGGTGTCTCCTTTCACCGATTGTTACCAGAATAGGAATTTAATCTCTGGAATTTTTAAAGGGGCACTGTCAGGGATGACAACTCCCAAATTAAACCCAACCTAAAAATAACTTTTAAAATGTTTTTTTAGTTCTTGAAAACTCCGTTCCTGCAAAGCAAGGGCTGCAGTACTACTAAAATGGACAACCAGTCCTCCGGGTGGTCAAGAACAAACTGGGTGCAAGGCTTCTTTGTGGGTCGGCTTTTTAGGTCATTCTTCTGCTGTACCTTTCTCCAAAGCTTGTGGAAAAAAAAATATATTAAAATTTACAGGAATTCTAAAGGATTCTTTTGAAGCTGCTTGCCTGTCTTAATACCCTCTGACGTCTCAGTTTTTGAGTAGGCAGTCTGATTGGATGGCAGGACAAAGGTACATTCATATCAAATACAGCTTTTGGTTTGGTTTGATGATAAATCTAATTTCGTGCCTATTTGTTTTGACAGTTTCCCTTTGAAATAAATATGCCCAAGGTGAATTAAAAAATTATGATTTAAAAAAATCTTCTGTTGATTATTTAAAGAAGATTAATCTACATGTTGCTAATTCTTTGCTTTCTTCTCAGTTTATACATGCTTGTTTCTTTAATTAAGTTTCCTAATTGTTCCTGGAATTTCAGATTTTACAAAGGAACTTCTTTCTAAGAGATTTTCCTACTTAACTTGTTCAAGTATGCTTGGAAAAGTCAAGTCCAGGCCTTTGTTAATATCATTACTATGAGAACAACACAAACGCAAACATAAAATGCAGA
This sequence comes from Lepidochelys olivacea, assembly GCF_965140295.1. Lineage (NCBI taxonomy): Eukaryota > Metazoa > Chordata > Testudines > Cheloniidae > Lepidochelys > Lepidochelys olivacea. The sequence continues at coordinate 19,505,802 of NC_140424.1, forward strand.
GATAGCACAGACTATTGGGGTTGTCAGCTGACACCTCCTTCCAATATAATGAGCTTCCACAGGTCAAGATATCTGTAATGCTTCAACAAAGCTATATTCCTCCATCAAGGTTTTCAGTCTGAAGTCAGTTAAGCGTTCTTGAAAATGCCATTCTAGGGTGTCTGGCTTTGTATTTAGGAACCTAATTTTAGGCTTCTATTCTTAAAAATATTGGCCTTTTTGTATAGAAAAAAAAGTTTGCAATAACTTTGTTGAAAATCTGAGTAACTTTTCAATATTATCACTGAAACAGTTTTGTTTTGAAATGACAAAGATTTTGTCACTAGGAGAAGTTTTTAATAAAAGTACAGTTTTAGTCACTGATGCTATAACCATTTAGATGCATGCTTAAAGTTAAGTCCATGAGTAGTTCCATTGAAGTCAGTGGGACAATTTAGGTGAGTAAAATTAGATGTGTATGTACAGTATTTGCAGAATCAGAGCCTTAATTTTCAATATTTCGTTTTTTTTGTCCACAGCAATTTTGTAAAATTCAAATAGACCCCTTTCAGTAAAGGCATTTAAAAACAAAAACCACTTTATTTATAATTTATTATAAATCTAAATCTAAAATTGCCATAGCACACATTTTCAATTAGTTTTACAAAGCTTCAACCTGATTTAATCTTTGATTTAAATAATTTAAAATTGCCTTAACTTTCATCACTCCACCCTGAATTTGCCATTCAGGAACAGACGGGCGATCCATTTTTTGTCAGCATCTTATTTTTGACAGTGGCCTGTACCAGGTGCTTCAGATAAAGCTGATAAGAACCTTAATGGACGGTTCTGGAGTAACTACTCATACGGGAAGTTGTTGTGTTAACTGAAGCATTTGCTTATGCCCAGAAGCATGGGGGCTTATATCTCATAGATTTTCTCTTATTAAATGTAACTTGATGGTCATATCCATATGACTATCATTTTTTGAATGCTGCCTTGTCTTGTGGCTAGTAGTTTGCACGGGTTAATACCTTATATTCTAAACAAAACAAAACATTTCCTGTTATCAGTTAAATTTTTGTTTGCCATTTAGTTTAATTGGATTTATCCTTTTGAATTACGGTAATGATTTGTTTCAGAGTAGCAGCCATGTTAGTCTGTGTTCGCAAAAAGTAAAGGAGTACTAGTGGCACCGTAGAGACAAATTTATTTGAGCATAAGCTTTCTTGAGCTACAGCTCACTTCATCGGATGCATACTGTGGAAAATACAGAAGATGTTTTTATACACACAAACCATGAAAAAATGGGTGTTTATCACTATAAAAGGTTTTCTCTCCCCCCACCCTACTCTCCTGCTGGTAATAGCTTATCTAAAGTGATCACTCTCCTTACAATGTGTATGATAATCAAGGTGGGCCATTTCCAGCACAAATCCAGGGTTTAACAAGAACGTCTGAAGAACAGTGGCGGGGAGGAGGAATAAACAAGGGGAAATAGGTTACTTTTTATAATGACTCAACCATTCCCGGTCTCTATTCAAGCCTAAGTTAATTGTATCCAATTTGCAAATTAATTCCAATTCAGCAGTCTCTTGTTGGAGTCTGTTTTCGAAGTTTTTTGTTGAAGGATAGTCACTTTGAGATCAGAAATTGAGTGACCAGAGAGACTGAAGTGTTCTCCGACTGGTTTTTGAATGTTATAATTCTTGACATCTGATTTGTGTCCATTTATTCTTTTACGTAGAGACTGTCCAGTTTGCCCAATGTACATGGCAGAGGGGCATTGCTGGCACATGATGGCATATATCACATCGGTGGATGTGCAGGTGAACGAGCCTTTGATAGTGTGGCTGATGTTACTAGGCCCTGTGATGGTGTCCCCTGAATAGATATGTGGGCACAGTTGGCAACGGGCTTTGTTGCAAGGATAGGTTCCTGGGTTAGTGGTTTTGTTGTTTGGTTTGTGGTTGCTGGTGAGTATTCGCTTCAGGTTGCGGGGCTGTCTGTAGGCAAGGACTGGCCTGTCTCCCAAGATCTGTGAGAGTGATGGGTCGTCCTTCAGGATAGGTTGTAGATCCTTGATAATGCGTTGGAGGGGTTTTAGTTGGGGGCTGAAGGTGACGGCTAGTGGCGTTCTGTTATTTTCTTTGTTAGGCCCGTCCTGTAGTAGGTGACTTCTGGGAACTCTTCTGGCTCTATCAATCTGTTTCTTCACTTCCGCAGGTGGGTATTGTAGTTGTAAGAATGCTTGATAGAGATCTTGTAGGTGTTTGTCTCTGTCTGAGGGGTTGGAGCAAATGCGGTTGTATCGCAGAGCTTGGCTGTAGACGATGGATCGTGTGGTGTGGTCAGGGTGAAAGCTGGAGGCATGTAGGTAGGAATAGCAGTCAGCAGGTTTCCGAGATAGGGTGGTGTTTATGTGACCATCGTTTATTAGCACTGTAGTGTCCAGGAAGTGGATCTCTTGTGTGGACTGGTCCAGGCTGAGGTTGATGGTGGGATGGAAATTGTTGAAATCATGGTGGAATTCCTCAAGGGCTTCTTTTCCATGGGTCCAGATGATGAAGATGTCATCAATATAGCGCAAGTAGAGTAGGGGCGTTAAGGGACGAGAGCTGAGGAAGCGTTGTTCTAAGTCAGCCATAAAAATGTTGGCATACTGTGGGGCCATGCAGGTACCCATAGCAGTGCCGCTGATTTGAAGGTATACATTGTCCCCAAATGTAAAACAGTTATTGGTAAGGACAAAGTCACAAAGTTCAGCCACCAGGTTAGCCGTGACATTATCGGGGATAGTGTTCCTGACGGCTTGTAGTCCATCTTTGTGTGGAATGTTGGTGTAGAGGGCTTCTACATCCATAGTGGCCAGGATGGTGCCATCAGGAAGATCACCGATGGATTGTAGTTTCCTGAGGAAGTCAGTGGTGTCTCGAAGGTAGCTGGGAGTGCTGGTAGCGTAGGGCCTGAGGAGGGAGTCTACATAGCCAGACAATCCTGCTGTCAGGGTGCCAATGCCTGAGATGATGGGGCGCCCAGGATTTCCAGGTTTATGGATCTTGGGTAGTAGAATATCCCAGGTCGGGGTTCCAGGGGTGTGTCTGTGCGGATTTGATCTTGTGCTTTTTCAGGGAGTTTCTTGAGCAAATGCTGTAGTTTCTTTTAGTAACCCTCAGTGGGATCAGAGGGTAATGGCTTGTAGAAAGTGGTGTTGGAGAGCTGCCGAGCAGCCTCTTGTTCATATTCCGACCTATTCATGATGACAACAGCACCTCCTTTGTCAGCCTTTTTGATTATGATGTCAGAGTTGTTTCTGAGGCTGTGGATGGCATTGTGTTCTGCACGGCTGAGGTTGTGGGGCAAGTGATGCTGCTTTTCCACAATTTCAGCCCGTGCACATTGGCGGAAGCACTCTATGTAGAAGTCCAGTCTGCTGTCTCGACCTTCAGGAGGAGTCCACCTAGAATCCTTCTTTTTGTAGTGTTGGTAGGAAGGTCTCTGTGGATTAGTATGTTGTTCAGAGGTGTGTTGGAAATATTCCTTGAGTCGGAGACGTCGAAAATAGGATTCTAGGTCACCACAGAACTGTATCATGTTCGTGGGGGTGGAGGGGCAGAAGGAGATGCCCCGAGATAGGACAGCTGCTTCTGCTGGGCTAAGAGTATAGTTGGATAGGTTAACAATATTGCTGGGTGGGTTGAGGGATCCATTGCTATGGCCCCTTGTGGCATGTAGTAGTTTAGAAAGTTTAGTGTCCTTTTTCTTTTGTAGAGAAGCAAAGTGTGTGTTGTAAATGGCTTGTCTAGTTTTAGTAAAGTCCAGCCACGAGGAAGTTTGTGTGGAAGGTTGTTTTTTTATGAGAGTATCCATTTTTGAGAGCTCATTCTTTATCTTTCCCTGTTTGCTGTAGAGGATGTTGATCAGGTGATTCCGCAGTTTCTTTGAGAGCGTGTAGCACAAGCTGTCAGCATAGTCTGTGTGGTATGTAGATTGTAATGGATTTTTTACCTTCAGTCCTTTTGTCCATCTGTTTGCATTTGGAAAGGAAGATGATGTCTGTCTGTATCTGTACAAGTTTTTTCATGCAGTTGATAGATTTCCACTCCATACGGCTAAATGCAGTGCCTTGCATAATGACAGGTTTCAGAGTAACAACCGTGTTAGTCTGTATTCGCGAAAAGAAAAGGAGTACTTGTCTGAGATCCATAAAGGAAGTTTAAAATCAGAGTATCTATCTGAAATGCATGTTTCTGTTATTGGAATGAACAAGTGGCTTTTAACTCTTTTTAATAAAGTGTTAATGAAATCTTGTCTAGTCTGCAAACCAAATTTCCTATAGACACTCATCTCTATTTCATTTTCATTTTCCATTACAACCATTAATGTCTTTCCTGAATGGGTAAAAGCAAAATCAGTCTTTGCACAATCTTCTGTTCATTTAAATTAGTGTTGCAGGATGTTAAACTGATCTTGACTAAAATACTGATGCTGATACTCCAGATGCTGGTGATTCAGTCACTATATACAGAAATTGATTTTACAAACCATGGTGCTGCATATATTGTCTAGCTGCCTTTTCAAGGTGATGCTGAAATTTATTTTCCTTTGCCCATTAATTTATTCTGATTGGGAGCTGGATTTTTCTGCTGCAGGAAACATTGCCCTTAAATTCTTTATCCTATTTTTGGCCAAATAATTATTTTTGTTGTACATTGCCCCCATTCCTGGCCATTGGGTTCATTGATTATTGTGGTGTAAACACCAAAGAAGAATATGAGCTGTTTTCTAAAAATCTACATTTTATCATCTTTATAATGTCATCCTTTTTATGTGAGACATATTTACGAGGATCAGAGGTGTATTGTGTCTATAAAATTAGAGAGGTTTGTGTACTTTTCAGTCACACATTTACTCCCCCCAACTGAAATTTTATTTTCACCAGAGCTGTGAGAGTGCAGAAAGGAAGCTCTTGTATGTAGCCTGATGGTGTCCTTGTTAAATTCAAAGTTATCATCTGTCATTTCCAAGTCCTCGGATATTTCATTGTCTCACATAATAATTAGTATTTTAGTAGTATTTGCAGTGGATGTTATACAGTACTACTAGGACCTGTAATTTTTTCCTAAATGCTGAGTAGTAGAGCGGGACAACTGCTTTGGTAGAGAGCTTCTTAGGACCTTGGCTCCTTTCTGGCCACATGACTTCAGATGCAGTTTATATACCGCTCCTAGGACAGCTAGGTCTCTCTTCTGTCCCTTTTATTCCTATATTCCAACAGGAAATACAATATAATGTGTAACAATTGGGGGTTACTCAAGTACAGCTACCACCAACCTAAACACTAAAACTTAAGAAACGCTGGATTAGTCAAACACACTACACAGCAACAGTTCAGCCACTTACAGAATCCTCAGTCTTCAGCGGGCCCCACTCAGTACTCATACATCATGCAACAGAGCAAAATCTCCACCAAAATAACTTTGGGGCACGAACAGCTACGTAGCTTTCAGACCACAGTAACTTACGCTGGGAACCAAAGGTGGCCTCAGGATTTGGGAGACGCAAAGGTGACTTAAAGCTATCTTCCCTTGATACTTCGCTGAGCTCAGCTCGGCCAGGTCAACAAATCTGGTCCTTTAAATCTAAAAATTGAACGAAAAAGCTTTGAGAGGAAAACCGCTTCTGTAAATTTTCCATCTGTGCCTTGCTCTCTTAAACATGCCTAATTAGAAATGAATGAAAGCTTGAAAAGCGACTGTGGTGGATGTGGTGCATGAGATTCATACTATTGAATCTCTGCAAATAATGAATAATAAAAATACAACCAAACCTGGCAAGAGTCCAGCAACATAACATTCCTGTCTTCACTGTGCCAAATCGAGTGTGTATGTGCACACATTTCTATAAACGTTAGTTGTTTTTAAAAAGCACGATACACACATGTCATTTTTTCAGATGGTGCAGAATACCTTGCTAAATTTCTTTTATGTAGCATTAACTGTTCACTGTGCTAAACTGTAGCAATGCACTTAAATGTATATTAATCAGCTACACCCTAACTTAGCTATACAGGACTGTGGAACTTTGCTATGTAGAAGATCCTGCTTTCAAAAGAGAAGTCAGCAATATGATGAAAGGTTTTGTACTATAGTGCATCAGTGTTTTATTTGCTGTATACATTACACTGTTGCATACAAAAACTATGCTTAAAAAATTAAGGTGGCAAAGGCAAGCACACAAGTTAGGTAATGCTGAAATTAAGGTCGCCCATGCAACCTCAATTTAGCCTCCATATGCATTATGATACAGTCTTTAATTACATGATCACATACTACTTTTTCTACAGGACCCCTGCCTCATTCAGTGCTTACTGAATGAACAGCCACTCAATAGTTCGTTTTATCCTTCTTGTTCAGTGTGTGGCCAGCATTGCATTATTTGTTCACCATTCAAACCCTGCTCTCAGAACAGTGAGTTTTGTTGTTTGGTTTTGATTTTGTAAATGTTTTTTTTTCTAGAAATTCCAGATTCTGTTCATCTTGTTTACATCAGTATATTGGGGAAATCTGCAAATGCAGTGCAGAGTGAAGTTTTAAAATACATTTAAAACCATAACTTCAGCATAATATGCTAGTCCCTTGTTGCCAAAGGAAGTAATGGGGAATAACTAGAGAGCACTTCCCAGCTGTGCCAGAGACTCCATGTGTGATGCTGGGTTAAGTCACTTAATCTCTCTGTGCCTTAGTTCCCTGGCCACAGAGTGAAGATGCTTCCTTTCTTCCACCCTTTTTCTTGACTATTTAAATGGTAAGTTCTTCAAGGGCAGGGATTCTTACGTTTGTTCAGTGACTAGAAGAATGTGCCCTGAATCCAGATTGGGGCCTCTAATGCGCTGCTGTAAAACAAATAATAGAGGAATTCATAATGTTTAATTAGAGTTTGACTCTTGTATTGTCTGTTTCAAAATTAATTTGGAATCTGAAGTTTTTCATTATCATTCTTACAGCTGCTGCAAGTCCTTTGCATATGTTAGCAACCCATGCATCCGCATCAGCATCTCTTCCAACAAAACGCCAGAATGGAGACCAGTCAGAACAACAGGAACTTAAACGTATCAAAACAGAGGATGGAGAAAGCATAGTCATAGCTGTTAATGTGGACACCCCATCTGTTGCAGTGAGTGATCAAGGCGGCCAGAACTAGAAACTTAGTGGAGTTTTCTTTTTTCTTTTTCTTGGGGGAAAAAAAAAAAAATCAACTCCATGGTGCCAAAAGGAGACACTTAAATATAACACCTAAAACATTGGAACATGTTCTCACGCAGTGGGGAAAGGGGCCCTGTGATCAGACTTCAACTTTCAGCACTGAAAAAACAACACAGGTGGCCTTAAAACTCAATAATTTAAAAAAATCAAACGGCAAAACATCTTGTTCCAGAGGCTGTGACCCTGCTCCTCCCCACCCCCTACTGAACTAACTCTGTGTACACTGAGGAGAAATCCAGTGTTGGGGAGGTCCGCAGCTTTATAAAATCTTTATTGGATTATTTTAAGGACTGAGTATCTCAGTGTAATGGCAGCATGATAAGCGCTTAGTGTGAACTGGTTTCAAACGATTGTATATTCCTTAAAGGGAACAGAGGCAAGGAGCCATTTCCTACATCTTGGCAGCTAGCCTTTCATAATGACCTACCCAATGCAGTTGTTGGTAGATATGCAGTATTTTGTTGTTCACATGTGGAATTAGAAATTTTTGAGGTGTATTTTCATTTCTTTGCAAAATAATGGGGTCTTCGACATTTCAAATCACTCCATTTCTACTCCGGAAACTTTGGAATCACACAATACTTTTCATGTGAAATTTTGTTTCGTAAAAAACTGAATGTAGGGTTTTTTTAACCAATGGAATGATTTACTTTTGTCTGTTCTGTTAAAGTTCAGATAAAGCTACTTTATTACATCTGCAAATTTTCATATTTTAGCAGTTGCCTGATAAATTTAATCAAATTTTATTACCATGTGTAGTGATCAAATGCTTCTTCGGGCTTGCATGTAACTGATTAGAAATTACAATGTAAATGAGCCGTTAACTGACGTAAAGAACTGCTATGAATTTGACCAGAGCTGCACTTACCTGTTTCTCTTTCTTGCTACCTTTTGCTGTTTGTTACTTTGTGTTGACTTTGACTGTCCCTGGTATATTTTTCCAGTCGAAAGTAAAACAAGAGTCTCGCTTAATATTGTGTATGTTTAAGATAACAGACTGTTCTTCATTTAGAAAAGATAAAATTCTTTATCACAAGTCCTTTTAAAAAGAGAGTAAAAAATTATCTTGTCAGAGGTATATTCAGTATTTTTAAGCTTAAGCACCCATCTGTAGAAATTAATCTGACCAGTTTATCCATAAAACTTTTGATGTCATACACTGACCCTCTGGGGTCTCCATTAAGAGTAGCTGTTGTGGTTTTCTAACAGTGGCTACCATATTATTATAATAAAAGTTTGTTTTTTTTAAAGTGTGTGTTCTGCGGTTGAACAGTTTAAAATGTATTGGTAATTATTCACTTTAATTGTGGTAATAGATTCCACCTTACATTTCCAAATTAAACTAAAAGTTTAGGTTGCTGTTCAGTCTTTAATTCACATAATGTCTTGTTCCTTCATACAGCGAGGTGAGTGAAGGCTGGAGAGTGGGTTTAAACTTTGAATTCCAGTTTGTTACTTTCTGTTGTTATGCCATTATTTATATAAATATTTGTTTTCCATTTCAAAAAGAAAAATCTGTATTTTCACGATGGACTGAAATGGCTTATATTTAGGCAGCTTTAGGAAACTCTATATACCTGAAGACCAAATTGAGAAATCTGTACTATCATGTTAATCCACAAAATGGAGCTGTTACAATGTCAATGCAGATAATACATATTAAAAATTATGAAAAATACTGTACACTAGCTGAGTTTATAAGAGGCATTTTTAAAAAATCCATGATGTAAAACTCCAGAATGTTACTCAAAGTGTTAATGGGAGTTTTAAAAAAATGTAGAACAATAAGCGTCCCTCGATAGTAATCTGGTTTTTGTCATCGGACACTTCATAATTTATACACAGCCATGTAGATTTAATTTAAAATCAAGGCAGTAGTTGGATATAAACCTACTGATTAGAACTTGGTTTATATTCAGAAGTGAGTCTGTTCACAACTAGAAATGAGTGAATGAGTGAAATCTTTTTAATAAATGTTAAATTATTCAAAATATGTCACTAAATTAAGTCTAACAGTTACTCAACAAGTGTGTTTATGAAGCGTTCACTTAGGTGTGCTGCTTGTCAGAGTTTATACTGGCCGTGCCAATATAGCTGCTAATAGCAGAGCAAGTGGTGACTTGGTCCTGAATGTTTAAGCAGACAAAGGCTGTGCTGGCATACTCTTCCTGATCCCACGCGTATGGAACAGATTTGGCACTAACTCTCTCATACCCTGAAGGTTCTGCAAATGGAAATTTGGTAGCAGATCTTGACTAAAACCATTTGAGCCACCTGGAGTTTGTCACAGGAATTTGCCTTCATTAAAGGAGATAAATCCCGTGCATGAACACTGTGGGATATATTTTTCTTTTAATGTGTGGGTTTCCAAGCAGTCTCTAAAAATACTCAAGTACAAAAATGCATAACCTCTTCCACGGATGCAGTACAGGATTTAACTACTTAAAATTCAATCCTAAATGAATTGACAATGTCAGGTTATTTTTAAATCAAACTGTTCCTTTGGTAATTCAATATATTATACTCTGCTTAATGTCAAACACATTTGGTGGTAGAACTGAGTCAGAGTAGAATCTCACAGCCACCTTGCTTTGGCTTTGACTGACCAAAAACTTGCCCAAATGTGCCATAAATATGGGGGTTTGGCCTCCGTCTAATATTGATTGGTCTTTGATCCAGTTGCCTCTTATGACTGTGATGTACTGTATTATGCTAACTACCTTCCCTTGGATTCCTTCCAGTGTCCATCTCTCCTTTTTAACCCTGCTTTTATGAAAAAGGCTGTGAAAGTGTCTAATATAAGCAACCCAGCTTGTAGTACTCTAAATGGGATTTGACCAAAGCATTTTATAACTTCACGCCTTATTTAGAGCTTGTTTACAATTGGCTCTAACTTTACTGATTCAAATATGGAAGATTAAAGTGTTCACTAGCACCCAGTGCTAGTCTGTGTCTTGCTCTTATGCTGACTTCCCTGTGAGATGTGACTCTTTTTGGCAATGTCTCCAAAACCCCACCTCTCCAAGGAGAAGACTAGCTTTTATGAAATTGGGGTGGAGTGGGTGGTGGCACTCACTCCAGACAGCAAGACTTTAACCGAAGCCCCTGGGAGATAGGATCCTCTTTTAGTCCTTGAACAAGAATATTCTCAGGCCTCTCCTCGTGCGGGCCACATTCAGAGCCCAATACAACCAGAAAGGACTGCTGCTACAGTGGGACAAAACACTCATTTTTTTTCTAGTAAGTGAAGTTATCTGAATGTTGAGCCCTCACACAGATTTTTGTCTGTTTGTCACTTTGCATAAATGCACAACAGTTTACTATCACACTACTCTTGATTTCACTGATTTAGGTACAGCAGCCTGTACTAACCACAAGGATATCTATGAAAGTGCTTGGGTGAGTAAATCACTTTCCAGTTTAGATTACTAGACAGAAGAGAAAATAGGGATGAGAGATTTTTTTCAATTTTCATTGTTTTTGTTCCAGAGTGAAATGATTTAAATCACCAATTTTAATCCTGATTAAAATCAGAAAGTAGGAAGTCTTGATTTAAGTATCAGTTTTGTACTTCAGTCATTTTTCTAGAGATGTTGATTCTCATTGGATGTTAACCATTAAACATGTAGATTTGCAACTAAACACATTCTTCACACTAAATTTGGTACTACTTTTTGCTCACCAAGAAGATAAAGTATATTTATACAAACAATTATATAGCTTAACATACATTTATTCAGATTTTTTATTGTTCCAAAATGGTGAATGATGCATTTATTTAGTAGATTAATTTTTTACTTGTGATTTGTGTCAGTCTGCAAATGGATGGAAGTTGGAATTCAATCAAAAATGCACATAAACAGCAACTTCAAATTGTTTTTATTAAGTAAACCTACCTTAAATGTGCTGGACACAAAAGGGGAAACAGGGTTACCAAAAACCTTTTGAATTTGTGTAGTGAGTGAATTGAACTGATTTGTTTCTGGTAGTCATCTCTTGGATATTCATCTCATTTTTATTCATAAATTGGAAGAAAAAAACAAGCTTTCCTTCTGCTTTAACTTACAGCTGCTTGCTTAGTTTTGAATGAACTAGTCATTGAACTGAAATGAAAACATTCTGAACCTGCAGAAGATGATACTGCTATCGAAAACCAGATTAGTGCTTCAGCAACCTGATTCTGGGTGTTGGTCAGTTTCATCCAGCATTTTGGCTTTCTTTAATTTAGAGTGCAATAGATTACAGTAAATCTAGGCCTTAATATAAATTGCTATAATTTTAAATTTATTTCTAAAATGTAAATCAGATTAGTATGATCTCCCCTGGTTGGTTCATTGATTGGAGGTGCAGGGACAATATTTATTTCCTTTCATTCTTGTGCTGAAACTGTAAGAAAAACAGCAGTATTCAAAGCATCGCAGTTGAAGAAGAGTGTGTGGGAAACCTTGTTACCTTCTCATTTTGAAAGGAGACCTATTGGAAATGTGAGTACCCACTTGGAAGAAAATTAATTCTTACTAATCCTTTTATGGTGTGACTCTTGCTGTTAGCAAATGTGTAGAAATTTCACTGAAGAAATTGAATTGGGAACTCCCTGTCACTGTATTTATTGTACTGGCTAACAATTTTTCTTTTCAGGATTTTGGACTGTCTTGTAGATGTTAAGATGGTGTCAGAGCATTTCCTGTTCTCTGAAGTTGTAATGGGTCTGCAATGTCTTCTGGATTAAGAGTATACATGTGCTTTTGATCAGCAATAGATTAACATCTGTGGGTCTTGCCAACACTATGGCAATGAATACATAACCTCTTCATCAAGTCAAGAAGGCCCCCTTATCTATTATCAGCTTTATGAGCTAGCTATATTTCTGGGAGATTTCTGCACTTCTCTGTGTGCACATAATTAATGAGCCCCATAGATTTTTTTTTTTTTGGTGCAGAAAAAAGCTGAACTGTTGCTGCAGTTTTGCCTTTTTCCCACTAGAGGGTGCTGTGGTGCAAGAGCAGCAGCAGCTCCCAGCAGACAATAAGTTTTGCAGTTCCACTTTTACCCACCAGAGGGTGCTGTGGGGATAGAACAAAGCTGCAGCTCCTGGCCACTTCTTCAGGGTGCCTGTTAGGCCAGGTCGGGAGACAGACAGTGTGGAGCTGCTGGGGGGTTTAGGCTCATAGGGGAGGACAGACTTGGGCAGGGGCTAAATGGGAGTGGAGGCCCAGGTCCACATGGTGATGAGGGAGGTGTAGAGTTATATAGGGATGGGGGTGGTTGAGTAGGGACACAGACACATGGGGAGGGGGTACCAGGCCCCAGGAGGCAGAGAGACATAAGGGTGCAGGAATACATTGGGACAGGGGCAGATGTGCCTGACTGAATGGGAGGCAAGGGGTCAGCCAGGGTCTGCATGGGGGAAGCTCCCTAACACTCCCTCCCTGCACCTAAAAAAACCAAACTGTTCCATATCCCTGATACCCAACAACCTTCCAAGTTTACACCCAGTCTCCATCCCAGCAATTTACTTCCCTCTCCCTCAGCTCCTCTGTTACCCCCAAGCCTCTGCACTGCTTCTGAGGGGTGTGGGGAATATGGTTCTGTAGTGTAGCTTAAATTAATTATTAGTCAGAGTTCTGTATTAATATGCTTAGTAAGGAATCTATTTGTCAAACATTTCCTGAATCTTGTCTGTATTGTTACAGATATGCTTGTTGACAGGTATTTTGAAATAAATGACCAAAATAATTGAAACTGGTGTGATTATAGTGTTGTTTTGACAAATAAAATATGCAGAATTTTGAATTCTTTAGCACAGAGTTCCACCAGGAGTATAGCTGCTTTTTAATTAAGACAACTGGCTCTACTATCTTTTAAAGATTAAATGCTATTTAGATCTATTAGTTACTGTAAAGTAACAACCTCAAACCTTTCAAAATCTTAAATTTAAACCTTGGATTTTTAACCTGTAGTGAGTAGACCTATTACCTGGTAATGGAAAGGTGTGTGTGTGTTGGACACTCGATGACTTTAGTAATAGGGCCCAGGATATGAAGTAAAGATATACTGCATCATCTCCTTACCCCCATCCACAAGGCTTGTTTCCCTATCAAAGAAAGCTATTAGGGTGGTTTGACATGATTTCTTCTTGACAAATCCATGCTGACTGTTACTTACCACCTTCTAAGTATTTGCAAATTGATTGCTTAAATTGTTTGCTCCATTATCTCTCCAGGTACTGAAGTTAAGCTGCCTGGCCTGTCATGCCCTTCTTCCATGACTTTTCAAAGAATCTCCTCAGTCAGTATTCTAGGATGTATTTCAGCAAGCCCTGATGGCTTGAAGACCTCTAACTTGTCTGAGTAATTTTTAACTCCTATTTTAACCTGACTACCTCATTTTCACTGACATGCACTAAATTAGATGTTCACTTGCTACTGAACTTTTTGGTGAGAACTGAAACAAAAAAAAGTCTTAGGACTTTTGCCACTTCCATAGTTTGATACTCTTTCTCCCCCCTGACTGTAACAAGTCTACCCCTCCCCTTTTGCTTCGAATGTATTTGTAGAATTTTTTTTGTCACACTGTCTCTAGCTTGTTTAGTCTCATTTAGTGCCTTGGCCATCCTAATTTTATCCCTTTAGAGTTTATAGTCCTTCTTTGTAATTTGATCTAGTTTCCACTTTTTGTAGGGCTTATTTGAGTTTCAGCTCATTAAAAGTCTCCTAGCTAAGCCAAAGTGGTCTGCCATGCTTTCTATCTTTCCTATGCAGTGGGATGGTATGGCCTTATGTCTCTGAAAACAGTCAACTCTGTTGAACTGTTTTTCCCCTTAGATTTATTTCTAATGGGATCTTACCTACCAACTCCCTGCATTTGCTAAGCCGCCTTGAAATTGTTTTTGTGCAGTTTTCCCTCTTATTCCTTAGAATCATGAATTCTATCATTTCATGATCACTTGCAAATTCTTTGATTGTCCAAATCAAATCTAGAACAGCCTCTCCACCTTCTGAAAAAAATTCTCTAATACATTCCAAGAATGTGTTTGTTGCTCTGTGTTTTCCCAACAGATGTCTGGGTAGTTGAAATCTCCCATCATGACCATGGCTTTGGCTGATTTAGTTATTTAAAAAAAGCCTCATCCACCTCCTCCTCTTGGTTAGATGGTCTGTAATAGACCCCTACCATAACATCCCTGTTGGTTTTTTTTAATCCCTTTTATCTTACCAGAGACTTTGTACAAGTCCAAGTGTATACAGCTTTTGATCTGTAAGAGAACACTTTTTCCCTCCTGAGCAAGTTGTACCCTTCTCTATCACACCAAGTCTGGGATGCCAGCTATGCCTAGTTGTTTATTAACTAGCATTTCAAGTTCTTGCTTCTTCCTCATACTTAGATACCCACATTCTCTTATCCCTGTTATGATTCTGACCCTGTTCTGCATATTTTTCCCCACTTACCTGTGGTCTTATCTCTTGCCCTCAAACCTAGTTTAAAGCCCCCCTTGCTTGGTTAGCAAGTCTGTATTCAAATATGCTCTTCCCTGTCTTTGATAGCTGGACCTCATCTCTGCTTAGCAGTCCTCCTTCCTGGAACAGCATCCCCTGGTCAAGGAAACCAAAGCCATGCTCACACCCCCAGCTTGACATTCACCTCTAGGATGCATCTGTTTCTGCATGGGCTCCTACTTTTGTCTAGAAGGATTGAAGAGACCACCACCTGTGTCCCCAGCTCCTTTACCCTTACTCCCAGAGACCTGTAGTCATGTCTGATCTGCTCAGGGTCATACTTTGCAGTATCATTAGTGCCTACATGGATGAGTAGAATAGGGAGTAGGCAGAGGGCCAGATAATCCTCAATCCTATGGGGAGTGGATGTTAGAGCCTGTTCCTCAGTTTTGTTTTAATATGAAGTACTTTTGGCTAAGTTTCAGATCTTACACTCAGTTTACCATTTTTATCCCTAAACCCTTTATTAAAAAGGGGACATCAGCTATTCTTGAGAATTGAGACTTTATAAGGCAGTTTTCCTATAATATACTGTCCATCCTAAAGGAAGTGGTCTAACATTGCTGTTAAAGGGGTGTGTATAAAAAAGTTAATCCAGTGCTTACCTTAAATGAATACAGCAAAATTAGTCATTTATTTAAAAAGAAACATTACAAATAAGTGTGCAAAACAAATGATTAAATACACATAAAAGCAACATGCAAACTTGACCACACAATCTGCATAAAAGTTAGTCCTTGGTCCATTTTATCAGATGCTAAAGAAACCTGCCAAAAATTTAATTTGCAGCTAAATAATCTTGAGTGAACTAGAACTTCAACTTTGAAGCATCTGTGAAATTAAAGCTGAGGCATTATATGAATGCCTCATGTAATTAGTGCTAGGAATTGAGAACTTGTGTTCTTTCACTTTTTTTTTAGAAAATGGTATATGCCTTATTTCCAAAATCAAGGCTACAGAGTTGTCCAAATAGTTGGGGGGGGGGGGGGGGAGAGGAAGAGCTGGATGCAAGTCAGTTGATAGCTGTTTGATTTGACCTAACTGCACCTAAGCAAACACCATTCAATATGCAACACTTCAAAAAATGCTTTGCAGATTTAGAGTCATCACAAGGTAGTGTACTTCACATCACCAACTTTAAACTGTGTATTAAGTGGCCTGTAAAGTCTCCTGGTTGAAGCCCAGAGAGTTGGTCTTTTAGAAGCAACCCAATGCAACTGTTAAACCAACTTAAATTTTTAGCTGGAATGGATGTGTTTCATTATATAAGCAGCAGCATCCCCTTCAAACATGAACTTCATTTGTCATAGTATCCTATGCAATTTACTTCATATGCTGAGTAGTGGTTAACCACATCAGCAGTACCTAACTGTGCCTGTGTGTGTCTAATATATATATAGTTTGGCACCACTGAAAATTACCGTAGTGCTGATAGTTAATTCAACTTAACCAAGAACATCAGTGTATACATGACTGACTATCAATCTGTGGCCACAAGACAACTGCACCACACTCCAGCCCAAAGGGCAAGTGCAGTTCAGATTGGGTTTATTATAGCCACCTGTGTCATCTCTTCCCTTCTGCATGTTAAGGTGTATGAAAAGGGAAATAAATCCCTCCTGTTCTAAGGCAAGCTGCTGGTATAACTAACCTAGTTACTTAGTATTTACAGTTATTTCCTGCCCCCACAGAGAGGTTCAGTGGAAGTGATGTAATATGGTGCCTGAAATAAATTCACCTCCTTGCCTGAAGTTTGTACAACACACCTCAGGTATGTGGCAGGCACTCATCTGCACTCAATTTCACAGTTTAACACCACTTCTTGAAGAGCTGACAGAACCCCTGTTATTTCCCCCTTCTAATATTGAAAAAAATAGCATATGAGTTTAACATAAGTAGAAATCCTCTACATCAGAGCTTGTTCTGCTCATGTTGGGCCAGGCTTCTCAATGAGGTCTGTTACACATCTTGATCAGTATTGGACATACATACCCAGTCCTTCTAAAGAAGCAGAATAACCAAGGCAGTACTTTGACCAAAACACTTTCTTCCTCAGTTTAGTCAAAGCTTGTCATCTGTCATTTCTAGAAACTGAGCATAGACATCCCTTGAGCATTCCCCTTTTTGATTGAATAAGAATTTGTAGTAGCTACCATCTGCACATATTGCTGAAACAAAAAAACCAAAGACATTTTGTTTTACAGCCTAAAAAAGCTGCATCTCCAGCACATTTCTTCAGTGTGCACCTTTTTGGAAACTCACTGTTCTCAACCCAATAGGACACCTTGTTGAGCATTAGTTTGGCTGGTAGCCTGGAGAAAAGTTACTGTCTAAGGCAACTCCCATCTTTTCATGTACTATGTATATATACCTGCTACTGTATTTTACACTCCATGCATCTGATGAAGTGGGTCTTAGCCCACAAAAGCTTATGCCCACATAAATTTGTTAGTCTCTAAGATGCTAGAAGGACTCCTCGTTGTTTTTGTCTACAAGATTTTGTCCTAAGCATCAGTGCAAGGAGTTTTTTTGCTGTTTGCTCAAAGCCCACATTATTGGTCACACACCCTAGTTCAGAAGTGGGCAAACTACAGCCCACCAGCCGTTCTAATCCAGCCCTCTAGCTCCCTCTGGGCAGCAGGGTCTGGAGCTTGCTCCACTCTGGCACTCCAGCGGGAGTGTAGGGTCAGGGCCAAACTCTGTGGCTCCTGGAAGCTGCAGCATGTCATCCCCCGCTCCAGCTCCTACATGTAGGGGCAGCCAGGGGGCTCCACACACTGCCCCCATCGGCCAGAAACTGCAGTCAATAGGAGTTGAGGGGGCAGCGCCTAGTGGAGGCCCCTGGCCACAGCTCCGCCTAGGAGCCAGAGAGAGGACATGCTGCTGCTTTCAGGAGCTGCTGGAGGTAAGTCTTGCCTAGAGCATGCACCCTTAAGCCACCCCTCCTTGCCCCAAGCCCCAGCCTGATCCCCCTCCTACATCCCCAACCCCACCCCCAATTTTGCAAGCATTCAGGGCCCCCCATACAATTTCTATACCCAGATGTGGCCTCAGACCAAAAAGTTTGCCTACCCCTGCCCTAGTTCTCATTAGCACAGATCCTATGCAAGCCTGAAGGCCTGACCCACCATGAAGGTTTGCTTGCTCACTTTTCCAGACAGCACTGTCAAAGCTGTCACCATGATCCCTCCCTCAAACTGAGGGGCTCTAATGTCTTAGCCAGTCATCCTTTACAGTATTTAAATAAAATAAATCTGAGCAAAAAAAAATATAACCTTGTCACTTGTGGAAGAGCTTACCAGGGCTTGCTTTTCAAACAGAACCCTTGGGGAAGTTCAGACAACTTACCTATGACAGCATTTGGCTCTGTTCCAAAGGCACAAATGCATGGAGAGCCTGAGGGAACCTGAAATTTAGAAAAGCTCCATTTGGAACTGAAGTATTTGGGGAGGAAGCTGGCTGAGGCCAAACTGAAAAGAAAAAAAATGATGTACATAAAAGATCCACCACAATGATTCTGATGCCACTTCCTTGATTGTTATGGTAAGATCCAAAACAGGAATACCAGAAACACCATGAGGTCCCCTAGGGACTCCACTAGTGCTATATAGATTCTATGGAAAGCACTCACATATTTGTATTTGTTAGGTGGCAGTATAAAACCCATACACTGCATAGCAATGATTAATCTTCAAGAGTAAGATACAAAACCCAAGTTTTTGCCTCATTAAATGCTACTATGGAAAAAAATAACTTCATTTTGAAATAACTTGGGGGAGGGGGAGAAACAGTCTTGCTAGCATGTGTTTAATACCAAAAATTAAAACCCAAACAATCTCAAACCAATAGGCTAGAGAATGGATGAAAGCCTACCTAGACTGCTTGTTCCTTTTGGGGTCTTCTGCTGCAAAAATATGCACTGTACCATGGTCACTTGATACACAAATTAGGGAAGCATCCTGATTGAAGTTAATGCTGTAGACACAAATAATTGCAACAGATTTTTATTTAGCCTTCATACACCATAGTAGCTTGATTTGTAAGGTGTACATGTATTGCATTTAACCTAGAGTTAGTCAGATAGAAAAAGGAGACAAACACTAATTAGACCTGCACACATAACCTGAATTTAAAAAGGCACAAAATGTGGTTAGGCTAGGCACCTTGTGCCTTTGCACAAAGAACCACAGCGAAGTTTTTTTTTCCAGTCTCAGCACAAAAAGATACCAGATGCATCAAAAGATGGAGGAAGTACATTACTTCAAAAGGGGGAAACAATTTTAAGCTTACCAGTAGATATTAGCTGCTTGCGAACCTCTTCGTAACTCCTGGATTAAATGCCCCGATGAAGTATCAAATATTCTTATGAGAGTCCCCTAAAAAAGTAATGAAACATTTTATTAGTAAAGAAGGAAGAAGTCTAACTATCCTATATTCATAAAAAGGATTACAAGCACATCCCATGCAATCCAACATTCAGAAACACTAGTATCTTGCTAAAAGAAAAGGAGTACTAGTGGCACCGTAGAGACTAACCAATTTATTTGAGCATAAACTTTCGTGAGTTAGTCTCTACGGTGCCACTAGTACTCCTTTTCTTTTTGCGAATACAGACTAATACAGCTGCTACTCTGAAACCTAGTATCTTGCGAAGAGGATCAAATCCTAATTGACTTGTGTGTGGATTACTTTTATCCCATTATGAACCAGGAGGATCCCTCAATAAGGTTATGCTTAAGATGTGAAAGTACTGGAGTCTTCTGTTCACACCACTGGTGTCTACTTTTTTGACCAATGTACAGATGACCAGCTGTAACGTTCTGAAATGTTACTGGAGTCCTGATATTGGTTACTGGAACGTGTTTCCAAGAAGCTGGGCAAACATTCCAATCATCCATTTCTCACATTCAGAACTCAACTTCCTCAGTCACTACTCTGCATATTTCTCAGTTAAACCAAGACCAAACAGCATAAAACAGGAAAATCCAAAGTTTGGTTTGTGTTGGAATCTTCTGGAAGGATTCCTTAAGTACTGTTGTCCAAGCGAATATTTCTCACACCACCTAGCATCAGGCAATCCCCATTGCAAAGCATTATCCCATTTCAGTAAACCAAGCCATTCAAGAGACCCAATAAGAAAGTCAAACTGCACTCCCTCAGAATACCACATTCATGTCAAACCAACCTGATAGCTTTCTTTGACAGGGTAACAAGCCTTGTGGTCAGGGGGAAGCAGCAAATGTGCTATATTTTGAATTTAGTAAAGTTTTTGATACTGTCTCACATGACCTCAAACTAGGAAAATACAACCTAGATGGAGCTACTACAAGGTGGGTGCATATCTGGTTGGAAAACTGTTCCCAGAGAATAGTTATCAATGGTTCACAGTCAAGCTGGAAGGGCATATCAAGTAGGGTCCCACAGGGATCTGTTATGGATCCAGTGCTGTTCAATATCATCATTAGTGATTTAGATAATGGTATAGAGAGTACACTTAAAAGTTTGTGGATGATACCAAGCTGAAAGGGGTTGCAAAGTGCTTTGGAGGAGAAGATTAAAATTCAAAATGATCTGGACAAACTGGAGAAATGGTCTGAAGGAAATAGAATGAAATTCAGTAAGGACAAGCACAAAGCACTCCACTTAGGAAGGAAGAAATCAGTTGCATGCATACAAAATGGAAAATGACTGCCTAGGAAGGAGAACTACAGAAAGGGGTGTGGGGGTCATGTGGATCACAAGCTAAATATGAGTCAGTATAACACTGTTTAAAATAAAACCCCACCATCATTCTGGGATGTATCAGCAGGAACATTGTAAGCAAGACATGAGAAAAAAATTCTTCCACTCTGTGCTGATTAGGCCTCAACTGGAATATGTGGCCAGTTCTGGGCAGCACATTTCAGGTAAGATATGCTCAAATTGGAGAAAGTCCAGAGAAGAGCAACAAAAATGATTAAAGGTCTAGAAAACATGACCTACGAGGGAAGATTGAAAATACTGGGTTTGTCTAGTCTGGAGAAGAGAAGACAGAGAGGGGATGTGATAACAGTTTTCAATTACATAAAAAGTTGTTACAAGGAAGAGGGAGAAAAATTGTTCTCTTTATCCACGGACGATAGGACAAGAAGCAATGGGCTTAAATTGCAGCAAGGGTGATTTAGGCCAGACATTAGGAAAATCTTACTGTCAGGGTGGTTAAGCACTGGACTAGATTACCAAGGGAAGTGGTGGCATCTCCATCATTGGAGATTTTTAGGAGCTGGTTAGACAAACACCTGTCAGGGATGGTCTAGAATACTTAGTCCTGCCATGAGTGCAGGGGACTGGACTAGATCTCTCAGGAACGTCATGTTTGAATTGGTCTGCTATTTAAGACCAAATACATGTACAATAAGACAATGCTTTTAAAAGAAGAAACAGTCCTAATTACTTTGTTTCTAAGTACTGTACCACTTCCATCTGATGGAAGTCTAGTACACAACACGGTCCCTTGAAAATGGCCTTACAGCCAAAATTACTGCATGCATTATTTCTCATAGCCCACATCAGTAAAGGGTAACAACCTTTTATCAAGTTAATCTAACTTTGTAAGTAATACTAACTTTTGGACAATGCTTATAGAACATTAAATAAGTAGTGTAGTCTGAAATGGTTGCCTACCTCATCCATCATTAATGATGGTCCCTTACGTATGCTCTTACCTCAGTTTACACATATGGGTTAGCCACTTAAAAGTTATTAGGAGCTAAGCTCTCGGCCTTGAGGAGAGCAGTAGTCCACCCTGGTCTACATGCAATCACTACCTTTCATCTCTGTCATTCTCCTTCCCTTTAGGAACAGGATTGGATTTTTAATCATTTTTAAAAGTTTAATCTTAATTTAGGAAAGACTGCCAGGTTTTTTTTAAGCATTTGGTGCTATTGGAATGTACATTAATACAGCCAAGATTCTAAATAGACTGGTTTGAGAGCTCATTTCAGCTGAATGACAAGAGGAAAGATAGCAAAGAGTAAGCTAGGATTTGGTTTTTCATTCCCCCAGTTTCTGTAAAGTGAAGTTCACCAGACTATTTAGTCTTCCTGCCACCTCCATACACATGGGGCCTCTTATGAAGTGCTCTGCCTTGCATTCTTTCTACTCTGCTCTTCAAAATGGCAGAGGAGATATAGGTAAAGAGCAGCACAATCCACAAATGGGAGCAAAGGTGGAGATATGACAGGAAATGTGCAGCCAAAGTATTCAAGAACAGAAGCTTAAGTTTAGGATCCTAGGTCTGTATTTAGGAGCCTACAGGTGAGATTTGCATGTTTAAGTCAGGGGCGCACAAACTTTTTGGCCCGAGGGCCATATCAGCATTGAGCAACTGTATGGAGGGTCGGGTAGGGAAGGCTGTGCCTCCCCAAAGAGCCTGGCCCCTACCCCCATCCACTTCCCGCCCCCATCAGAACACCCAATCCATCCAGTGCGCCTTGTCCCCTGACCGCCCCCCCAGGACCTCACCCCCATCAAACCCCTGCTTCTCCCTGTCCCCTGACTGCCCTGACCCCTATCCACACCTCCGCCCACTGAGAGGCCCCTTGGGACCCCATCCCCTATCCACACCCCCCCCCCACTCCCTGACCCCTATTCACACCCCCAGATAGGCCCCCCCAGGACTCCCACGCCTATCCAACCCCTATCCCCTGACTGCCCACCCCAGAACCTCCATCCAATCCAACTGCCCACCAGGACCCCTTGCCCCTTATCCAACCCCCCTCCCCCACCACGCTGCTCAGAGCAGCAAAGCCCCGCCGCCCAGCCCGAGCCAGCCACGCTGCTGCCACGCTGCCCAGCAGGAGCAGCGGGCCAGAGCGCTGGCATCGTGTCACGCTGAGGCTGCAGGGGAGGAGGGACAGCGGGGGAAGGGCCGGGGGGTTAGCCTCCCTGGCCAGGAGCTCAGGGGCCGGGCAGGACGGTCCTCCGCGCCAGATGTGGCCCGCAGGCTGTAGTTTGCCCCACCTCTGGTTTAAGTGAATCTGGAGCACTGAAATCAACATTTTTTGAAAAAGCTCATCCCTGAGATGCCTCACTGTGGCTCTAGGGTCCTAACTTTGAGCTCCTGTTTTGAAAGTGTTGTCCCTGCAAAGTTAGGACTATACACTACCATTTTCTGAAAAAGACATCCCTTGACATAGCAGCATGAAAAGTGTCCAGTGGAAATCTGCTTCCCTCCTCCTCACGTAATGACTGACTTTAGAGAGCTTTTGAAACTTAACTGATTCAGGAGTACAAATCCTACTGATTTTCAGTGAAACCTGTTCTGAGTCACTTGGGTGCTTTTGGAAGCCTACACTCAAAAATTATGTAAAGGAAGTGATTAGCTGTTATCTAGTAAAGTTACTCTGATTGTGATACCAATATTAAAAAAACAGCATGACCAAATAGGTTTATAGTCCTCCAGTCCTAGAAGTTAAAAAGGTTTTTACAATGAAATGACGACAGTCCTTAAGAGCAAAGCTCCTGGCATCATGCCAGTGAAAATCCATATGGTAGTAACTTCTAAATTATGCAGTTCCAAAGGGTCTGGTAGAGCTGTAAAATATTTTCTAGCAATGTATAAAGCTTGGAACACATTTTCCAACATTTCAACACAGTGATCAAATACGTTCCTGGATCTGAAGCTAAAAATCAAGTTCAAGCTGAGCGAAAGCCTGCAAAGACTAGATAGTATAGCACCTGACAGACTTGTAGAATGCCCTTCTTTCCAGAAGTCAACTTTAAGTTAATAGTTTGATCTGTTACTGGTTTGTATGTCCATGTACAAGACAGTCAGGGTTAGTGGAAGAGGACATTTTTCTGAGGCTTTAGGCTCAAGGGAGGTTCTCTTTCAGTAAATCCATGGATTCCTTAGAAGCAAATTAAGAGTCCAGTCATGGGCAGCAGGTATCAAAGGCAGGGGAAGGCTAAACCTACCCAAACTGCCAGCATGGCCCCACCCAACCTCCACCCCCAGGCCTCCTCCTGCTTCCCCCTGTGCTCTGCTGTGGCTCTACCTTCCCACAGTGGAGCCCAGCCAGGGAGCCCAGGCAGCTGTGGGGAACTGCAGCAGACCCTGTATCTCCCCGAGGTGCAGGGGGACTGAGAACCTGTGTCCCCACCCAGGGCACGAGGGTCTGCAACTCCACGCTGGCTCCTCACAGCTGCCTGCACGGCTCTCCCCAACCCAGCTCTGGACAGGGTATGCAGGGGCCTCACAGCCACACCCACAGCCTGGCCACAGTAAGAGCCTCACAGGCAGCTGTGAGGAGCCATGGACCCTCCACCTGCCCTGGGCTGGGGGCCTGGGACATGGGCAGGGGGCTGCTTTTGCCTTGACCTCAGGCAGGGGCCCCCAGCCTCCCCTACTTTGGGGAGGGCTCTGGTGCCTTTGTACTGGGCTGGGGCTACTGGGGGCTGGCCTACAGCCAGTGCTTGTGCTGCCCGCCCACCCAGGGGCTGCGCTGCCTGCCCGCCGGGCGCTCTGGAGGGGGGAGTCCTCTGGGCTCCAGCAGGGAAAGGGAGGGGCAGGGCCCGGGGCAGAAGGGGTAGGTTGGCCCAGGGATAGCCTCCTGAAGCCCATGGTTCACCCGCTGCCCATGAGTCCAGTATAGTAAACAAAGCTTGTTCTTGGTTCAAGATAACTGGACTCAATTTGAATAAGTCCATTGGGTTACAGAATGAAGTAATGTCTCAGCTCAAGGCTGCTGGAGTCATGCCAGATCTCTAGGGAAGTATCCAGTTTTTGCTGAAGGAGCAGTAGAGATCAATGGGAAAAATTCTGTGCGCACAATTCAGTAACTAGGTTCCTTAAGACAGTTTTCCAGTAGTTACAGTGTAACAAAGCATTTGTGCCATTAACAGTAGGACCATATCGGATATTCATAAATATAGCCACTGATAATAGAACATTTGATTATTTGCTTACTTTTTCTGATGCTGTTGCAATTCTTGTTCCCTGCAGGTTTAAAGCTATACAGCTCAAGACTCCTTCATGAGCTGGTATGTCTACAGGAGGCTTTTCTGTATTAGCCAGATCCACTATCTGCACATGCCCAGTATGTGTCCCAGGGAATGCGAGAAGGGAATTATTACTATTTGGACAAAGGACACAGAGACCTAAAAACAAAATTGACAAAAAAGAAGCAATTTATTTTCAAAGCCTTAAAAAAAAAAAATACACAAGTTCTTACAATACGATAATTTTAATGTAAGGAAATCCTAAATTTCACATCTTAAATTTAGAAATACATTTTTGAATTGTACTGCAAAAAGTGAAGACATAAGGTTAAACAAGCTTCTAATGTCTCCAAATATAATCCAGCAATACACGCACTGCACTTACAAGCAAATATTTGGGGGGTTGAGGGGGTGTTAAAAAGGAGCATAGTAAATTAACAGAGTGATCTCTGGGACTGCAGTTCATCCTACAACGCAACCAGGATAGCCCATGTTCTGTCTAAGAATCTGGACATTTTCAGCAAGTAGTTTACAGGTCTTATGTACTAGCTACCATAAGATGGTCCAAAGCCTATAGAAGTCTGAAGAAAATATCACCTTGCCAAAATTTAAAAAGCAGGGTAACAAAATATATTTTTAGAATAAAACTTAAGTTGGAGGGGCAAAATTAATTTCAACTACATCTTTAACTCCAAGAGCCAAAAAAAAAAAAAAAAAAAAAAATCAGAAGCCAGACTAAGATGCCTCATCTTCTGGCCCCCCAGATTTCAAGCTAGTACCTATTTACTGAAATGGAACTTACATCTCTTCTGAATTTGGCCCATTAAGTCTAAGGAGTAAGTTGGTGCAAGTCACACCAGTGGGGCAGAAGTGCATTCTGACAGGAAAAAAAAAAAAACCACACAGGAAGGTATAACCAAGGATCAAGTTAAAATAGGAGACTCATTTAGACCTTCTGGCTCCTTGGCTTTTAAATTGGTGCAATTTATGTGCAAATTACACCACCATGCACACATCAACTCCAGAAATGCCAGTGACACTATCAGCCATGGCAGCCTTTTGAAAGTCCATATCTCAGCCTACCAATGGTAGCATAGATTTTAAGTACTTTTGGACAGGGCTATGCCTCCGTGTACACACACACACACACACACACACACCCCCCCCCAGCTCAAGGGTTGGCGATCTTTCAGAAGTGGTGTGCCGAGTCTTCATTTATTCACTCTAATTTAAGGTTTTGCGTGCCAGTAATGTTTTCAAAAGGTCTCTTTCTATAAGTCTATAATATATAACTTAACTATTGTTGTATGTAAAATAAATAAGGTTTTTAAAATGGTTTAAGAAGCTTCATTTAAAATTAAAATGCAGAGCCCTCCGGACTGGTGGCCAGGCCCCGGGAGGTGTGAGCGCCACTGAAAATCAGCTCACGTGCTGCCTTTGGCATGCGTGCCATAGGTTGCCTACCCCTAGCTCAATGAGGCCCTGATCCAAGTAGTATTTCTATAGCATGCACCACACTTAGATATTTAATCTGAAAAGCTCAGTGATTTAAGAGCACTTACTCCTCGCTGTCTTGGAGAACTATGTGGAGAGAGACTGTATTACGGACAATACCAGTGTTATAAAGACTGAAAGGACTGGTAATTAAGGGCAGTCTTCTTTGTAGAGACAAGGAGGGTGAGGTAATATATTTTATTGAACCAACTTCTTTTGGTGAGAGACAAGTGTTTTAGCTTACACAGAGCTCTTCTTCAGGTCTGGGAAATGTACTCCGAGTATCACAGCTACATACACGGTGGAAGAGATTGTTTAGTGCAGCATTTCTCAAATGCAGCCACTGTGGTTGCATGTGACCACCAGGGGCTTTTCTTGTGGCCACAGCTTTCTGGACTGTTATTGGGGGAGGAGAAGTGGGGGGGGGGAGGGGAACAGTGGCTCCTCCCTGGTGCTCTTGGATATACCAGTTTGGTGTTGGTTGCTGGGACCACCAGCAGGGGTTGGACCCTGCCCCCCTCTGGAGACAGGTGGGGCACAACACTGGAGGAGCAGCTAGTGAGTTCCCTACCTTCCCAGGGGCAGTGCGACTCAGGCTTTGAGCTTCAGTCCTGGGGCAGCAGGTTCTTGCCTTGGGGCTTCAGGCTCCAGCCCTGGGCTCTGGAGGCATGGCTTTGGGCTCTGTCCTCCAGCCACAGAGCTTCAGGCTCTGGCTCACTGCTGCCTCCCTGGCCCCCACTGCCTCCTCCAATCCCCCCCAATCCAGGGCTTAATTTGTCCTCAAACTTGCCAGGGCTGAGTAAGTCTGCTGTGAAAAGTGATATTAACAAACATACAAGTATCACTTTGCCATTTTACTAGCTAGCAACAAATACACGTCCTAATCATTGTAAAATGTCAGGTTTCAGAGTAACAGCCATGTTAGTCTGTATTCGCAAAAAGAAAAGGAGTACTGGTGGCACCTTAGAGACTAACCAATTTATTTGAGCATGAGCTTTCGTGAGCTACAGCTCACTTCATCGGATGCATACCGTGGAAATCCGATGAAGTGAGCTGTAGCTCACGAAAGCTCATGCTCAAATAAATTGGTTAGTCTCTAAGCTGCCACAAGTACTCTTTTTTTTTATTGTAAAACGTGTGTATTTGTTTGTATTTTTCCTAAAGCTAATTAAGTATGGGGGGGGGGGGAAGAGTGTTAAAGCAGCCACCAGGAAGAGTTGGTGGCTGCACTCTGAGGCCACCAAATAATTTGTCCTGAGAACCCCTGGTTTATTGTAATTAGTTCACCTTGAATGGTCTCAGATTAATGTGTGTTAAGTGGCCCATTAACACCTTCCCAGCCATGGGGCAGTAAGGAGGGCCAAAAAAAAAAAAAAAACTGGTAGGTGATAGTGGGTTATAGATTGTTGTAATAAGCCATAAATTCAGCAGCTCTAGGGAGTCCAGGATTTTTAATGTCTAGCATATGACTTTAGAACCCAGGATCATCTTTTGAAGGTGTTGTGCAGGTTTCCTTTGAGGACAAGGATTGAGAGGTCAGATATAGAGGAATCTCTTGGGGGAGGGGAGGGAGTGTTTGCCCACAAGTGATAGGGTGTCTTATTTTTCTGTGCAAGTTCATTCGAGCACCGTGATTGTCTCATTTCATCCACATAGTTGTTCTTGGGCCATTTAGTGCTCTGGATGAGGTACACCACATGTTGAGATAGGCATGTGTAGGACTCATGAATCTTGAAAGCTGTGTTGGGGTGAAGGGGTACTGATCATCGTAACAGTGGAGATATGTCTGCAGGTTTTGCATCTGTTGTTCTGGCAAGGTCTGGTGCAGTTTTGAGTTGGATGTGTCCTGGTCGGTGGGGAGCTTGCTTCTGAGGAGCTTGGAGGGCTGTTTGAATGCCAGAAGAGGGGGTTCAGGAAAGATTTTTCAGGATGTGGTTCCCATCGAGTATGGTTTGTAAGTGCTTAATGATACCTATATGGGTTCCAGTGTGGGGTGGTAGGTGACAACTGGGACTGTGCAGTTGGGAGGGGGTTATTTCCATATTGGAGCAGACTCACTTCTTATTTGGGTGGCCTGTTCCGTGATGTGATCTACTGCTGTCTCTTTAGTAGGAACTATCCTTAATCATTAGTATTCGGTGCTAGAAAACTCACCCATTTTCAGAGCACACAGATTTGCAACTTTACAAGTACTGTGCTGAAAAGGGCAGCACCACCTTACTTTGACAAACCAAACCCAGGTATGATGAAATGTAGATTACGTGAGAGCTTTCCTGCAATAAAGTATTATGAAGCATTGTGAAATAAACTTTATGCTAACAGTTTGCAACAAAAGTATCATCCCACAAGGGTATGATTAGAATGTTTCAAAACAAGTCATTGTTAATGAAATTAAACAAAGTGAATAAAGCAAGGAATTTGAACTAGAGTAATATAATGATAAAAATGGGACAGACTCAAAAGAAGAGTAACAAGGGCCAAAAAAGAACACCTACCTTCCCCTACTTTAAGTACACTACTAACCTTTAGGGTTGTAGCAGGTTTCAAAGACATGCAACTGGTGGGGATTGTGTGTGAATGTGAAAACTTTAATCATGGAGTCCAAAACTACCACAATTCTGAAACAGATAAAAAGGGAAGCACTTATGTCTTATCAATCAAGAGTAGGGAAAGGGGACAGAGACAGATACACACTCACACCCCTACTAATGCATAATTATTTCAATTGTACAATGCCTTCAACATACTTTAATTAATTTGATCCTTACACTCTCCTACCCTCCCAACGAACAGTAACTGCAGTTCCTGCAAAACCACTTAGTCATGACTGTGGGTTAACTAACAAGACAAATAAACCAGCTGTTCACAAATTCAAGCACAGGTTCCTGCTACAGACCAACAGGAACTCCTGTAACATTCTTCTGTACATGGCAAAGCAGAACGTGTCAGTAGTAAGCTATACACCAATCTACATGAACTCTGATCCATTCTCCCTTTAAAAAGCTTGTTCAAAAGCACCATTTTAAGTAGATTTCTAGTTGCAGACATGCTTTCAAGAATTTCCTTCCATAAACAACTGAGAATCTCTCAAATACCTCTACACATAGCAGACAAAATGCCTTGCACATGGAATAAATTTTTACTCATACCTACCTATCTCTTCGCAATTTAACGGCTTTGACTTCTGTTGAAAATTCTATTTCAATAACTGTCTTCTTTTTCAGATCATCCCAGATCATCACTAAAATGGTGGAAAAGATCCCATCAGAAAACCAGTAATATTTCATTTCAGTTTTCTAAGATGTTTGACACAATCTCTTCCTAACTGGAAAGCACTTATATCAGTTTGATAAAGTGACAAGAAAAGCTATTTGTTGGACATTGATCCTGGGTTTGTATTCAGCCTGGGCTTACAGCAGTGGATGGTTGCTTTCCCCCCTGCTAAATTAAGTAGTAAAGAATTAAGACAGAAGCACAATTGTCAAGGTATTACTAGAACATTAATAGCTCAAATGTTTCCAGAGTGCTTTACAAACTGTGTACAAAACAAAAACCAATCACTTTACTGATCTTTGAAATGTAACCAACTCTGTAGAGGAACACTGCATCTGTTTAAGAGTATACACCAGTATAAAATACTTTAGGATAGGAAGTGAATACAAGTAATTGAAACCACAGAGAGGATTTAGGTAGCTAGATTAATTATGGATATGCAATACAACCAAGACACAAGGGCAAAAATGACAAGTGGTCAAGACCCCCATTGTAAATGCTATCTAAAAAGCTAGCACCTCCAGTACAGCAGTAAATTCTAACACCAGTGAGCTGGTTCAATATGAACGGAAAGAACTCCATGCACTTCAAACCACTTACTGAATCACCATGTGTTTTCTTTTGCTGTCTCCCATCAAACTGAGCTTTCTAGTTAAGTCTTAGGTGGCACAGTTGCCTAATACAATACAAAGGCTGACATTTTAAAAGAAAACTAAGATGTGGGGACTGGATGCCTTAAATGCAGAGGCAGTCTCACTTTCAGGTCAACTGCTTTGAGTAGGTACATCAGTGTTGATGGTTTTGATCAGATTTAAAGATACATGAATACAAATAGCTGAAGCAAATGATGATGAAATACAGGCCACTTCACTACTACCACATTATGAGCATTCATTGTAACCTGACAGTGTCAAAAATTAAACACTAAAATGGCCAGCACCTTATAATTTAGCACCGAGAGCAGGCCAGCTTCACTGACTTGACAACAAGGGCTTAGCAAACAATAGAAAAACCTCCAAAACTAAGTGCCAATATTTCAGTCTCTGTGCATCTCAGAACACCAAGTCCTCCAATTCAGAAAGACTTGGTCACAGTGGAGGGGCTTACTATTTTGTTAGCGATTGTCAAGTTCTCTAAATAGGTCAGGCACAATAATGAGTATAACTATGACTTCTGGGAAAGTTTTCAATCTTGTCAAGATTGAAAGTGAATTGTAAAACCATTACTGCAAGAAATCTGTGAAGACTTCCCCCAGCCCAGCCCTCTCAGACAAAGGTTTTTAAATTGTTAAAATGTATGAGAAAGTTTTAGCAAATTTACAAATCATTAGCCAGGCTTGCAGCTCAGTCAGGTTTTCTGTTTTTGCATGACTGATTTTTATTGGCATGCAGGTCTGAGTAGGTTTCTTTAGAGTTTATTTTCAATATCTTAGAAAATGGTGAGCAAGCCATTCACCAAGTAAAATGACATAAAAAGAACCACAGATATTCCAAAACAAGCATGACAGAAGTAGAGATAGAGAGTCTGGGGTCAAATTCATGAGCAGGCATAATGCCCAATGGCTTAAGAGGAAGATACATATCTTCCTTGAACTTAAAATACTAAAAGAATTTTAGGCAGGTTGCAACACAAAGACTACACACAGACTTTCTGGATTCTATAAAAAAAATTTAGTTTGCGGTCTGTTGGATGCCAGAAACACATTTATGAAATCTGTTCCTTAGTGCTCAACACTGTACCTTTGTTAGGTGGATATTTTGGCTTTTTTCCTCCACCAACTAATGCTAAATAGTTGCACCGAAATAACATTTCAACATGGCCAATGCCTCCTTCTAGAAATTCTGTAAAACAAAAAATGAAATTTGTAAATATACTCAGCACTTAATTTCACAGCAAAATGGGTCTTAGATAGCATTGGAACATTTTCTTCTTTACAGAAAGTGTGACATTTTAGGATTTACTACAGAAGTGCAAAATACCACTGAGGTCAAGCCCATGTTAAGAGGCCTTTTACTGCATTGCCACAAGAAAATGCTTCAGTATATGACTACGGCTACTCTCAGTTATCTACACTATGGAAAGATACTGTGTGGAGATCTCCTCCTGTCCCCATCTGGATATTAAGAGAATCCAAAGAAGAGTGATTACTCTTAGCTACAATTAACAGCTTTTTCAGCAGAGACCACAAGTTACATTTAAAAAAAACAAACACTATACAACACAGGATACTTAGATATTCAAAGTTGTTTATGATTGCAAAAAAGTACAATTCCCCCCCACACACAAATACTGAAGTATACTTTTTAAAATGGAAAACAAGAAGTTACTCATTTATGGTATGTATATATCAATGATCCTATTAAAATTAATTTCTCTTTTATGGTATGTTAACACTTCTTGCAGGCAACAAGAAAGAAGAGGGTTTTTAGGAAGGATTTTGAGAGAGAAAGTGGCTAGTGAATACAGATTAGGTAGGCATGCCATGTTTATGGGCAGTATTGAAAAAAGCAGAGGAGATGAAGAGATATCAAAGCTAGCATCAGATGTGATGGGAGAGTTGCAAGAGAAAAGGGTAGAGGCACTTGTCACTATTTTATGCCATTTACTTTTTTGATTTTCCTCTCCGTTTATGCAATTAAATTAAGCAAAAGTAAAAGTGTATTCTAGTCAGTTTCACTTTTTGGTTCTCAAATTCTACCATCCTTCCATACAGTCTTCAGGGGCAAAATAGAGCTGTTCTTAAATCTCACTCTGCACAGTGAGCTCTATGGTCACCAATATCTGGTGGAGGAAAGTTCCATAGCTGTAGGGCAGCCAGTCAAAGTTCAGTCCCCTTCCACCCCAATAATCATTTTCAAAACTACTAATTTTATTGGCTCCAGTCTCTGCAATTAAGTACAAAGCTCTGGTTAGTATTAACAGTGCTATAAGCACCTCAATTCAAGTAAACTGAGAAACATAACTTGGCATATGGTAGGGTATGTACTTCTTTTAGAGTGTGTAAGTAAGTTCAGGCAGGGCACAGTAGATCAGGATCTTGACCTGGATCTGGTATTGGACAGGTAGCCAGTACAGCATGCAGAAAAATGGGGTTGAGGGGGAATGTGCTCAATCTGTTTTGCTCTGAAGATGAACCAAACACATGCACATCCATCTGGAGCTTCTTCATGCGTTCACTTCCATCCCCAAGTAGCAGTGAACTATCTGGACTAGGAAATAATGAATGCTTTGGTCCAATGGGAAGGAACTTTTAGCTAAAAGCGCCATTTGGGTATCCAAGATTAGAAGTCCAGAAGGACACTTTAGTCCAGCATTACACTGATGGTCAGTGGACAAGTGCCCTAACATTATGGTTTTAGACAGTTACCCCCCAATAATATGAGCATCACTTCTGTCTTGCACAGATTAAGCTTCAGTCAGCTGCTTTTTAACCAAGTCTCTCTCTGACTCAGATACCAGGAAACCAGAGTGATGGTGCTGTCTATGTTTAATGTAAAGTTATGACAGCCACTATGCTTGAGGGCAGTGTGAAAACAGTGTTGGATTATATACAATTCAAATTTACAGATAGATGTGGAGGAGCATGTGCCACCAACAAGGCCTTCATGACAGGAGGTTTAGGAAAGAGACCTCTCCTTTGGAAGTGAGTCTCAGACAAAACACAAATGAGAAGCAGACATCCAGGTTTCAGAGGAAGAGAGGAAATGGAGTTTAAGTAGTTAGAAAGTCATGAATGACAATGAGCTTTCTGAAGGCAGAGCTGGAATTCCAGAAGGAGCAGAAAGAGGAGTGGGATCAGAAAGGTTAGGGACGCGACAGATTAAAGAACACAGAACCTGAGGGATGGGAAGCAAAATAGGAATGGTAGGAGTATACTCAGCAGGGATGAGATTAAAGATAGACATCACTAGCAGTTAGGAGGAGCTACATCCCTCTTATGGCAACTAAAGGATGTACGGACTGGAATCAGAGACCTCCACACACTTTAAGTTAGAAGAAAACGCTTAAGAAAGGAGGACTGGAAAAGCAGTGAGGCTGTTAGGAAACCCCAGAGGCCTCACTGGTAGTCAAAGGGAGAGAAAGGGTTATATCTGAGGTACAGAAAACACTGCCATTCCTCTCAGAACAGATGCAGTCTGGCTCCCTCCACTGGTTAGAAGAATGGTTTTCGCTAAGTTTCTGTCAAGTCTTATTGTTGAGCAAAAACTGTATATAGGCTTTAACAACCACCAAAGCAGTTTTTACATGACAGTATCAGGCAGAAAAAGCCCAGTACAGATTACAGCCTAATCCTCTAGCCACTTGATGTGGTGCTCTCCCTTATAAAACACACCACAACTTGTTTAACCTGTGACTTTAGAGAGCTACCCCAGTTCTTTCACACTTACAATGTGTTGCTCACCCCCTCTAGTGACCAGTCCACAGAGGTTTCAGTCTGATACTAGCTTCAAGATCACACACCTGAGTCTGTTAGCTCAGGCAGTAGAGGATTACCAGAAGTTAAATTGCTGATCTAGAAGACACATGACTGAGACTCGCTGTGGAGCCAGTGGAGCCCTCCTTGGCTGGAAGGAAAGTCATTGGACAAGGGCTCAATGCAGGAAGAAAGTAACCCAGGCAAGAGCCCTGTGGAGAAGACATGTAGGCTGGACTTTCAAAACAGAGCTAGCATAGAAAAATGACAGGTTTCAGAGTAGCAGCCGTGTTAGTCTGTATTCGCAAAAAGAAAAGGAGTACTTGTGGCACCTTAGAGACTATCCAATTTATTTGAGCATAAGCTTTCGTGAGCTACAGTTGCACCCAATGAAGTGAGCTGAAAAATGAGAAAGCATCTCACACCTTGTTTCTCTTTTTCTTTGAGAGGATCTGCATTATAAACTCTGAATCCATTTTCCATTCCACATGCAAAGCATCCTAAAACACAAAATGGAAAAATATGCATTAATTATGTAATACAGGCAAAATAGAACAAGTCGGAGGGCTGGGGGGGGGTCACTATTCAAGAGCTTTAATGTCAATGAAATTTATTTCAAGAAGAATGTTGCGTCTTTAGTTTAAAATAGAAAGAGTGGAAACAGTGCAAAGTTGTTTTTTCCACTTTGTTTCAATGTTGGAAGTCCTTGGTGTTCTGTTTAAACAGGTGGTGAAGAAACAATGGAAGGAAAGGAGATACTGTATCACATAGGAGGCAGTTTGATCATGAGTCAATACCAGGGAGAAGGAAATCAGTTTTGGTGTATTCTTACTGAAACTTACACTCCCCAGTAACAGCTAGCACAGAAAACCCCTATATTCACTTCATGTACTAAAAAAGGAGTCCTAGTTCAAATATTCAGATTACTAATTAAAACTTTACTATGTTATCTAACAGGTTCGTTCCTGAAATAGGTGAGAATAGTTCTTTATCTATCACACTCTGATAGTGGCATGCAGGATAGCACAGTGCAACTTGGAAGTCCATCAGGTCCACTTAACTGTGGGGAACTAGAGCAACTCAAGCAACGGAACTTATAAACTAAAGAGTTTTGAATATACAGAGATTTTACAGCTCTGACCAATTTTTTTTTTTAAGCTGAAGCCCAGAATTGGGTTATGCAGATCTCTTAGATTGGGGCGGGGAGGAGGTGGGGGAAGAAGGGAAGAGAATGACTTTTAAATGGATTCCTTCATACTCCCAGAGTGAGTTCTTCTGCTGTTTTATTTGATTTACGTTAGTAAATACTAATGATTCTACTTATCACAAGTAGTGAGTCATACTATCTGCCAGTATTGGACAAATGGCAGAACACATAGAAGCCATTAACAAGCATCCAGAGATTCTAATTATTGTGCATGCAGAGAGATTGTTACAGAAAAAAAAAACTTGATAAAACAAATACACAATTTAAAAGTGAGACAAGGTGGGTGAGAAGAGCTCTGGGTAGCTCAAAAGCTGGTCTTTCACCAAGAGAAGCTGGTTCAATAAAATATATTACTTTACCCACCTTGTCTCTTGTATCGTGGGCCCAACCCAACTACAACAGCACAAACAATAATTTACAAGTGGCATACCAAAATTCATAAAGAACTTTGAGATTCAAGGGCACAAAATAATTGGAACAAGTTTGATTTTCCTATGCAATGATCTGAAATTTTTTAAACAACCTTTAATACAAAAGTTGAGAATGTGTGTGTTAGTGTGTATCCATAAGGAACACTGTGACACTCCCCATCTCTATGTCCACCCCTTTTTCAAGATGATACATTTTTACAAAATATGCCAGTACTGCATCATCTGAAAACTCATGATTTGCTGATCTTTATTGTCCTAGTAATGTGTGTGGCAACGTTATATGTAAAGTTATAAGATTCTACTGTATGATGTTAGTAAGGGCTAGTCTACACTAGAAGTGCTACAGTGCAGCTGTACGTCTGGCAATGACACTCTATGCCAACATGTGAGAGCTCTCCTATTGGCATAATAAAACCACCTCGCAAGAGATGGTAGCTACATTGGCAAGAGAAGCTCTCCCACCAACAAGCACTGTCCTCACTAGCGCTTATGTCAGTGTTACTTAGGTCACCCGTGGGGTGGCTTATTCACACCCCTGAGTGACAAATTATGTTGACATAACCTGTAGTGTAGACAAGCCCTAAGACATATTCCAAATCTGGGGACACAGCCACAGACCAGTTCCTCAGAGACAAAAGTCAAACTGATGCCTCAACCAGGTGTCAACTAAATCAAATGGACCATCACCTGGTTAAGTGACCATTCTTTGGCAGGAAAAAGGGTATGAGTGAGAAATTTACATCTTGGCAAAGAAACAGTTGGAGGTTCCTATCCCCACAGACTAGGTCTCCTGAACCCCAGCTTGAGAGAGTTCTCAAAGAAGAGGAAAAGGTGTAAGAAGGAGAACAGATGCCCCAAAATATTCCTCCCTTTCTCTCTACCCACAGCAGCCACAACATCTGAGAAACAAAGAAAAAGCCTAGGACTGAGGGAGGGATCCTGTATGAAAGGAATTCAGCCAGTAAGACTGCTGAATTATGTGGTGAGAGACTCTTTTAAATGCACTTAATTGGTTACAAGGAAATAAAAGGTAAAATGCAACAAGCTATGACTTTTAAGCCTCATTACTTGTAATCACTTCAAATCTTTCTGTAGTTCAGAAATTTGTTTTATCTAAACCAGTGTGCTTGGATTGAAGTGTTTGGGAAACTCCATTTGAGATATGCACAAATCCTGTATTTTCTATTAATAAATTGACAGATTTATATGAGCTTCTGGTGTCCAGCCCTGTCCTGGGCAACACAAGACATGCATTTCTGAGGGAAAGTCTCAGTTGAGAATGTTGGCCTGGGAATTTGCTGGTGTTACTCTGCAGCATAATTCAAGAGTACCTGGCCACAGCACTCACACAATATAGCTGGGAGTAATTTACATGCTGGAGGTGGTGTGAGCATAGACCAGGTAGTTGCTCTCACAGCAAAGCAGTGTAAAAGGTACCCCAGGTTGTAGAATTGACAGGAAACTGCTGTTCAACAGATTGCACCCTGGGTAATGTCAAACATCTACTCTAAAATAATAAAAACCAGGGTCTTGTTGGGCTCCGAGTTATAAACCCCAAATTAATATCTACAAAACTATTAATAAAAACCTCACTTCGCACTTTCCTTCTTCATCTTGCCAAACTATTTGCTCAGATCCCTATGTCCAATTGTTCCTGCATGTCAAAATAACTTGGTTGTTCTGCAGCTAAATGGCAGACAGACAGCCTGAAAAGAAGGTTCAGACTGCATATTTTTCTCTTTGTAAACCCTTAATAGCAAGCAGACATCTTATGATTTTATTATAAATAAAGTACATATGTTTATTATGGAAATCTACAATTAATGAAGCGACATATCCCCAAAATGATTATATTGGGTACTCTCGATTGGTGTTTCCTAATGATTGGTCCATGAACTGTCACTAGACCATGAGATCTCCCTGACATAGTTTAGGAAGGCAGCAAGCCAGTCCCTAGTACCAAAAAGGTTGAGAAACACTACTTTAAATTATGCCACAAATATATGCAGTGAAGCATCTGCATGGCACCAAGGATATTCAGAATCTTTTGACTATGGATTATCAACTATATACTGGAATAATTTTACAGATAATTTTAAGATAAGCGTGGCTGATATGGCACAATCACTGAAAAACAAATGGATTCAACATTTTTGTTTTTCCTGAAATTTTAACTAGCTTGCATCAGCAAATCATCAATTTCAGGAAAATAATTTGTTGAGGATTGGCAGCATCCTGCATTTGTATGCATGAACCTTCCAGGTCAGCAGTCAAGATAGTACTTGATATATGGAGAAATCCCTCCCCTCTCACAAGGGGCTGAAATACTGCCAGAATTTTAAAGTAACCCAATAGCCTATTAAGCTGTTTCAGTGTAGGTCAACAAAAATGGTTGAGGGAAAGGAGGTAGTGAACATTAGAAGTTTGTGCTGAAAAATTTGAATGGTTAAATCACTGGATTTTTAGGGTATTCCTTCTCTTTTCCTAGGTTTTACTGCCATCTTACTGTAAGAGATAGTTTCTTCTCAAATATGACCATACACCAGCTTGATTAGTTGGAGGGGAGCCATTATACCATGCACAGGATGCAAGTTTTGGAGCATCCATAGGATTCCTGCTGACTGAGCTCACAGAAAGCAACAATTACAACAGGTGCACTGCTCCTCCCATTGTTGTCAACAGGTGCTTTGCCACTGATTTTCAGTAGGTACAGTGTCACTCCTATTTGGCAGGCACTCATTGCCAGCAGACTCCCGGGGCAACACAAGCAGCTACCTTTACATCTGCTTTCAGTACTACAAAAGTCATCTCCCAAGAATAGAAAAGAAAGACCAATGATTTTCTTCAAAGGCACTGATGTACTAGTTTGTAGAGCACAACTTCAAGCTGGGCTTTGAGATTTCTGCTTGACCCAGTTTCTAAAAAAGTTCCATATGTCTGAGAGTGTATACACATGGAAGAGGCCAAATGGTGAATATTACCAATCAAGAAAGTCTTTTCACTAACTATAATATTAAAGGTTTCAGAGTAGCAGCCGTGTTAGTCTGTATTCGCAAAAAGAAAAGGAGGACTTGTGGCACCTTAGAGACTAACCAATTTATTTGAGCATAAGCTTTTGTGAGCTACAGCTCTCTTCATCGGATGCATTCAGTGGAACATACAGTGGAGAGATTTATACACACAGAGAACATGAAACAATGGGTGTTACCATACACACTGTAACAAGAGTGATCACTTAAGGTGAGCTATTACCAGCAGGAGAGCAGGGGGGGGGAGGGGGGGGAGGGGACTTTTGTAGTGATAATCAAGGTGGGCCATTTCTAGCAGTTGACAAGAATGTCTGAGGAAGATACTTTAATGTGTTGAACTGAGAGGCTTATAGTCAAGCTAGAGCCACAGCTTCATTTTGCCATGTGTCATTGATTTGCAGCATACATTGAGCTGATAAAGCAAATGGCTATAGTATTCCATGAGCTGCAACTATGGAGTTAATAAATTGATAAGTTATCTGACAAACCTTATAACTCTAAGGCTCTGTAGCTTTTTCCCCCATAAGGGAGAAATTATCTTTCCAAGGTAATGGCAAGCATGGTATGGTGATGATATAGTTCTGGATGAGAGCTGATATTTCTTGGAGACTATTTTTTCAAATTACATTTCCTTTCTAT
Organism: Lepidochelys olivacea; assembly: GCF_965140295.1. NCBI lineage: Eukaryota > Metazoa > Chordata > Testudines > Cheloniidae > Lepidochelys > Lepidochelys olivacea. The sequence goes on from NC_140424.1 coordinate 19,545,007, forward strand.
GAGAGGTTCTCTACAGAATGATTGATATATTTCCAGTATACTGTGGTGGTAAAGTAATGCTTTAAAAAAAAACCTGTTAGATACTAAAAAAAATTTAAATTTTGCTTTAATATTAGTGAAGGACCAACATTTTATGACAAACCCGAATAGACTGTTAGCAGACATTAAAATTTGCTATAATGCCACTGCATGTTTTCTACAAAGGCAGACTCCCCAAGGTAAGGGAACTAGAAGGAAAGCTCAGAGATTCCCAGGAAACTTAACTGAACACAATATACTTAGGGTATGTTTACTTGCAGCTGGGGGTGTGCTTCCCAGCCCCGGTAGACAGACTCCCACTAGCTTTGCTTGGCCTAGCACACTAAAAATAGCAGTGTGGACATTGCAGCATGGGCAGCAGCTCAGGCTAGCCACCAGAGCTCAGACGGGCTTGGCTTTGGGTGGCTAGTCTGAGCCGATGCCCATGTCCAGACTGCTATTTACAGTGCACTAGCTCAAGCAACGCTGGCGTAAGTCTGCCTGCCTGGGCTAGGAGGCATGCTCCAAACTGCAGTGTAGGAATATTTTCAGAGACCAATACAACAGGTGGCTGGAGTGGGAGAGGGAAGGAAACAAAAATGAGCTTCCATATTTAAGGGTTTTGGGGTTTTTTTTCTTGAGAGTGAAATCTATGCAAGACAAGAGGACTCTAAGTTCATAGTCCAGAGGTTTGAGCAGGAGAGAAGTTTAACAAGCAAGCAGTTTATTCCACCACTGCTACAAGCCTGATCCAAGAATTTTGCAATTATTGTATGTATCTGATTCCTTTAACCAATTTTAACTCTCACCTTTCTTTCTTTTTATAAATAAACCTTTAGTATCTAATATCTAAAGGATTGGCAACAGTGTGATTATTGGGTAAGATCCGAGTTATATATTGACCTGGGTATGTGTCTGGTCCTTTAGGATCAGAAGAAGCCTTTTGTTTGAGGAAATTGGTTTTAAATAAACCACTCATCATTAAGTCTAGTATCTGGGTGTTGAATCCAGGACCAGAATACCTAAGGAGGCTGCATTTCTGACTTCTTGATAGCCAGTATGGTAAGACAGAAGTTTACTTTTGTTGCTGGATTGGTATATCTCATGGAAGAATAACCACCAGTTTTGGGGTGTGTCTGCCCTTTTCTCCAGCAACTTGTCCTGAATTTGATATTCTCAGTTGTGACCCACGGAGGCAAGGTGACAATCTCTCCTTCACATGACAACCTGCTCTGAACCTTTCGGATGAAAGAATGGACCAAACAAAAGATACAGACATTGACTCGGACATGAGGTACCACTACTACACTTTCAACTCTGTAACTTGTGTTTCCATAACCTACAGTAGCTCTTATTCCTGTGACAATGCCAAGTGACTTAGGAGCCTAAGTCCCATTTTCAACAGTGGCTTAGGCATTCAGAAGCTTAAGTCTCATTGAAGAAAATCAATGGGACTTAGGTGCCTTTGAAAATTTTACACAGCATCTATAAGCTTAAGTATTATTTTCTTTACTTTTATCCTTTTTCTTATTTAAAGAAAAAAGCAGTACATTGTTTAATCTGCAACTATAACTTGAATTTGACTATTATTGGTGGAATGAGTACTATCTGCCCATATTGACCCAGTGGTGCCAAAGTAAAAAGGGAGGGCTTGGAAGGGGCTGAAATGCCTGTCCTGGAAGTGCCATGCTGCATAGAGGAAATCTTTTTACTTTAGGATCGAGGACACATAGATGTGTTATATTGATGTCCAACAGCATCCTCTGCTCTGCGCACATTACCTAAGACTGCACACACTGTCTAAAACTGGTCAGCTGCAAAGTCATTTCTGCATCATGAGGTCTAGACATTTTGTTTTGCTGTTAGGCAGGCTCAAGAAAGGGAGAACAGCCTAATAGCTTGAACACAGGACTGACAGATAATCTCTGGATTCCATTACCAACTCTGTCATATGCAGTATGACACCTAGGGGGCAGGGGGAGTGAAGGGGGAGGAATCCCTCTCAGTATGTGAAATTACTCCTTCCTTAGGAGACAAGGTTATTATGAGGTTTCTTTCATTCGTTCAGTAATTTTTGTGAAGTGCTTTGAGATCCTTGGACAGAAAACACTATAGAAGTGACTAGAATTAAGATTTTAAAAAGATCAAATTTTAAATTAATAAAAACTTTGACAAAAAAGTTTGTTGTGAAGTACTTGACAGCACTTAACCTTTTCTGTAAGACAATGAAAAACCATCCTATATAAAAAAACAATAGTAATATTTCTCAAAGCTTAAAAGGTAAATATGGGTTTCTGATACTTCAGATGAAACACGCCAGTCATAGAACTAAGGTCTTTTCCAGCCCTATTAGATCATCCCTCCCATCTTCCTGTGAGTAGTGGATTGGCTATTCTTGAGTTACTGAGAAATGAGGTGATTGCAAAATTATATGCAGGCACTCACACTAAGTTTCAGCACTCCAGTGATTCAGATTTCTATTTTTAGTTAGTAGCAAAATGGAAGTAGTGAGGTTTTCCTCCTAGCTACTGTTTTTAGAATTACATTCACAATAACCAGGAAAAATAACTAATAAGGGCTAGTCTACACTGGCAACGCTTTAACATGGCTAGTCTACACAGGCAACACTAGTCTATGTGGCAGCGCTTTAACGTGGCTGGTGTGGTCACTGCAGAGCGCTGGGAGACAGCTCTCTCAGCGCTCTTAAAAAAAAAAAAAAAAAAAAAAACATACACCTCCATGAGGGGCGTAGCTCCTAGCGCTGGTGCACTGTCTACACTGGCACTTTACTATGCTGAAACTTGCTGCGCTCAGGGGGATGTTTTTGCACACCCCTGAGTGAGAAAGTTGCAGCACTGTGAGTGGTCAGTGTAGACAAGCCCTAAGATAAGTACTTTTGTATCCTAAATGCTATCAGGTATCATACTGGTTAGGCTATTTTTTAAATGTATATATATACCATTTATAACGAGAAAGCGTTACAGTAGCTTGCAAACAGAACCTCCCTCACTTTCTTTGCCTATATAACTAGGGAACTGTTTAAGTTGCCAGTTTACTTAGAAAAAGTACCTAACGCAGCAGCTAAGGTAAGCTCCTCAGCTCAGGGACTATCTTCCTAAGAGTCTGTACAACTCCTTCGTACATTTTGGGATGCTACCATAATTAAATAATGCTCAGCATCAGGGGTGTCATTTCAGACAAATTCAAGAGGTGGGGGAAAAAGTTGCATCAGCATATACAATATTCTTTGTCCCAATTGGCATCATCAAGAATAACTACAGTACTAGGCAATTATTTCTTTCCTAATGACAGCATTCAAAGTTGGGGAGGCTAAACTGCCCCCTCTTGTCCCATAGCAAATGACACCCCTGTTTGGCATACACTTCATTCTGAAAACAATGGGAGTCACAGCACCAACAAATTTATTCTAAACTGAGGACCTGATGCTGCAATGGGCAAAACCTTGTAGCACTCACAAATGGGTGCAAGCTTAAGATGGGTTTCAGAGTAGCAGCCGTGTTAGTCTGTATTCGCAAAAAGAAAAGGAGTACTTGTGGCACCTTAGAGACTAACAAATGTATTTGAGCATAAGCTTTCGTGAGCTACAGCTCACTTCATCGGATGTAGTGAGCTGTAGCTCACGAAAGCTTATGCTCAAATACATTTGTTAGTCTCTAAGGTTAAGATGGTATATCTAGTCAATATTCCTCATTAGTAGTCACATATGCAGAACAAGTACCAGAGCTAATCTCCGATGTTTGAATCCACAGATTGAAACTGTGGACCCAAAATCCAAGTTGCCCACACTTACCACTATTTCAAATGTGAGATAAGATGACAGGGGAGGTATTAAGATCAATTTAGGTTTTTTTTCCAGCCAACGTGGTAGCTCAAACACCTCAAAGGTGCAGCTTCATTAAAAAACAAAAAAACCACACACACACCACACTGCTTACAAAGACAGTGAAACATTATATGTGTCACGGAACAATTCACATTCATTCTCACTTATTAAAAAAATTAAATCAGCTTTATTTGCTATGGCTACAAATGGAAAAAAAGGAAATATTTAACAACTTTGTTTTAAGATACAAGACTTATTTCCTTGCACTCTGGAAGAAAATTCTGGTACTCATCCACAAATCTTTTCCCCCCCACAACACAAGAAAAAGACACTTATTCAAAAGACTGATACTTCGTACATTGAGACAGCAAGATTAGGCATACGTGCACTGTTTCTTGGAACAGATTATGAAGGAGATTTTCAAAGGCATTAGGAGCAGCAATGCACCTAGCTGCTATTAAAAGTCAGAGAGTTAGGCACTTTACTTTCACTTGTACCTTAGAAAGTCTCCCCCAGTTTCCCTGAGAACGGAGAGCCAAGCATAGGACGTGAAGCTTTAATTAGTTTTTTTTCCCCACCCAACGGGCTCTACATATCATTAGATAGAATAAAACATTATTGATCTACTTATATTGTCAGTGTCTTTTTAAGCATGATGTAGAGTACAAAAATCAGACAGCACAACCAAATCTCCACCACTAACTTGTACAACATAAAAATGTGTTAAAGTGACACATGCTATTTGGCAAATTACTCCTCCAGTAAATCTCAGGAGAACCTCCCTTATTTTAAAACAGAAAATTAAGGCCACATAAGAAGCTGTTACAACTTAAATATCTTTCACTTCAGTGACTAGTGTTTTTAGGTGCCTAAATATAAAAAGGAATCTGATTTTCAGAAAGTGCCAAAGAACCCGCTAACTGAAAAGCGGGGGCACCCAAAAAAAAAAATCACTAACCACTTTTGAAAATTCTGGTCACGGACTTTGGCTCCAACACATTCTTCTCAGACTTGATGGCTGAGAGAAACACAAATGAGGGCATGGTACTGCCAACACCATATAGAAATCTCTCTCTACTTTAAGGGACACAACAGCTGCATCTACACTGGTAAAACCCAGATAAATAATGCTCCAACAGGAGTAGTGAGAGTGGAAACTGTAGCGTAAACAAGATGGTAGCAAAAACGCTAGCACTTTGTCAGTGTGATAGCTTTCACTGATCTTACCATGTATAGAACTATGCACCAGATTTTTCCTAGTATATAAAAAGCCAGAAAGCATCTCTAAACATGATTATTGCAGAAGCCACATTATGAATTGGTCCCAATTCTGACATTTCATTTCCCTAACAGCACTTAAGCTAAAAGAGTTAACCACAATCACACTCCAAAACACAAACCACTTCCCAAACCTGCTTTAGGATTTGAAGATTTACAGCTGTGGTGCCCCAGAGTAAAGCCACACAAGCCCTGAATTTAGTCAGAAGTCAAGGCAGTGCCTGGGGCCGCAGGTAAACAGCACAGTGTGGTGTCACCAAGGCAGCAAGGAGGACATGCTGCCACACACAGGCTGCCCTGGAGAGGCATTTCAGCCCCACTCCAACCCGCAACAGGTCACACTCCCCTTTGCCTCATGGTGAGCCCCACTCCCTCACCAGCCGGGGGGCTAGTCTGTGTTATCCCAAAACTTTTGTTTGGTTGGAAAAAAAATTGGAGAAGGGAATAAAGGGAAGGTTTGAGGACAAAAGGATAGAATATCTCCCCATTACGACACCCTCCCCCCGCTGCCCACCCACTCCCAGCCATCACCCCCCCCCCGCCGCCCCCACACTCCCCGCCACCGCGGCCCCCGCCACCCCCACACTCCCCGCCACCCCCACACTCCCCGCCAGGCCCCCCCCGCCCCCGCGGCCCCCGCCACCCCCACACTCCCCGCCAGGCCCCGCCACCCCCAGACAAACCCCACCGGAACCCCACCTACTCCCAAGCTGCCCCCACAGCCGTTTCCCCTGATTCGGCCGCAGCTCCCCGCTCCCCCTCACCGTGGTCCTGGTTGAAGCCGGCGTACAGCAGCCCGTTGCCGTGCGGGTTGGCCGGCAGCAGGTTCATGGCTACTGCCGGATGCGGAGCTGGCCCGAGGCCTTTAAACCATCGCGGCCGCGGGCGGACTGAGCCCGGACGCCGACACTCCCCGCGGCCAGCGGGCAGGCGCAGGGACAGAGACAGGCCAGCGGCTGCTTCCGACCCCGTCAGGCCGCGCGCCGAGCCAGATACCATCCACCCGCCAGGCCGGGGAGCGCCGAGCAATCGAACCGCCGCCCGTGGAGGCTCACCCCCCGCGACGGGTATGTGGGATCCACTGCCCCCTCCCGGGGTAGGGTGACCCGGGGCTGGCATGGGGGATCCAGTGCCCACCCCCGGGGCTGGAACGGGGGAGCCACTGCTGCCGTCCCGCGGCTGTCATGGGGGATCTACTCCCCTTCCCTCCGGGACTGGCCTGGGGAGTCTTCTACCCCCTGAGGAATCTCCCCTCACAACCGAGAGGGAAGCTCTGATTTAGTTGGGGTGGGTCCTGCTTTGAGCAGGGGGTTGGGCTAGATGACCTCCTGAGGTCTCCTCTTCCAACCCTAATCTTCTATGATTCCCTCTGGGGCTGCTTTGAGGGAGGCCCACATATGGGGCTGGCAAAGGTGGAGCCTGGCTCTGGGTATGCATTGAGGACCTAGAAGTCCACTGTGTAGCACCCATGCAAGCTGGGCTAAGGCAGGAATTTTCTGTTTCTGTTGTGTTATTCTCAGTGCTCGCCAGCTCAACACATTTCAGTGGAGTACAAAGGGGTGCCCGGCCTTTTCTCCCCTCATGTCCCTGATTACACCATTCAAATGGTGGCAGGTATGGAACATCCCCATCTCTCCCTGGGTATTGCTACAGCTCTCCAACATGCTGTGCCCCATCTCAATCCAAACTCTGCCCCGGATACCGATATATCATCACCCATCTTGATCTGAACAATGGCTGTATCTTAACACAGGTTTGTGTGTGCAATACCCCGTTGTGATCCGAGTGCCACCGCCTGGCCGGTCATAACTAAATGCACAGTGGTCACTTGAACTTTCTGCCAAATAAATCACGCTCTTCGTAGCCTTCTATATAGCCACAGGGACACCAAAACTTTGCATATGAGAGCCATGTTAGCAGTTTGGACGGAAGCCTCAAAGGTTACCTTTAATTTATATGAAATGGAGCAGATTGCTGCAGCTAAACTCATCTTTAATAAAGAGATCCAGCCCACAGAGGCTGCAGGTTGTGACACTGCCTCCCTTCGCTCAAGAAAAAATATCACATTCAGGGACCTATAATCTCTGTGGACCTCACTACTACTGTTTTTTCTCAAAAAGAGAAGGAGGACTTGTGGCACCTTAGAGACTAACCAATTTATTTGAGCATGAGCTTTCGTGAGCTACAGCTCACTTCATCCATGATTTTTCTATTTAGGTTACAACCCATAGACCCCATTCAGGATAGGGATCCCACAGTGCTGGACAATGTACAAACATAAAAAGACACAATCCTTGCCTCAGAGAGTTTGTAATCTAGTTTAAGACAAGGTGCAACAAGGAAGTATAACAAACAATAGGAGGGAAAGGGGATGAGGATGGGAAAACAAAAAGACAAAACACTAACAGTCTAACACTGTTCTAACCACTTTCAGCCAATCACTGCCTATTTCAATTTTATTATTATTCTTTTGTAACCACTGCCTGGCTTTTTGTTATTGTTATTAGCTATTACTATTGAGTTTTTGTGTGTGTATTACAGAGGATGCAAGCTACCTGTCTGCTGCTGAAATAGCTACAGCTGAGGATGTTCAGGGCAATACATTTAAAAAGAGGAAGAAGGGAAAACACTGTTTTGCTTGGCTGATCTCAGTATATTTATTATTCCATACCCCCCCAAAAAAAATGAAAATACTGTTACTAAGTAAGGCCCTGATCCTTCAATGACTTTTGCACATGCTTAATGTTATGCACTGAATATTCCCAAAACAAAGCCACTGTGTGTAAAATGGGACTGCTCACAGTCCATAACATTAAGCATGTACCTGAGTCTTTGAAGAGTCAAGGCCTGAGACTATAAAGTCAAGCTCTCAAAAGTTAGACAATGCCAGAATCAAAGTGGCATGGGCATGTGGTCTCCTTGTGTAGTCTTACACTTACATGCTCATGTACTAATTTTTCCACAGGGACTCAGCCTCATTCAGCAGTCAGGATGAACAGTACTTACTGAATGAGTGGCCACGCAAGATTTATTTTTATCTTTGTCATGCACTGTGAGGGCCCAGGCCTTATTGATTACACTCTAAATTCTGCCAGTTGGCTGCAGCCACAAAGGACCATTATACCAGTTGGGGATCACCTGAGCACAGGGACATTCTGTCCACATACTCTTTTTCTCAACAATGTCCCATACACAGGAGTTCTTAGCTGGCCAAATCCACTGGCTTTATGATTCCTTTGTACTGACAGAGAGGCAGAGTAGAAATCTGACCCTGAGGACCCATATTTAATTTTATACACTCCTATTTGTATCTTTTCTTGCTATGCCATATCAGCCCCCTTGCTGTGTAATGTATGCACTCTGCAGTACCAGGGAAGCCTTTACCAGGAACATGAAAAGTGAGATGAATTTTCATCCCTCTTATCGAGAGGCTTTGGCTACCATTTGCCCAAGAGGTCCACATTTAGGGAGTGCCTTTTGGACCCCCAGCTTCCCATGATATCCCAAAAAGAACTTTTTATCATCTGTGACCCTTCCTTTACAATGTGCTCTATGGTAGGCCTCTCCTTACAGACCATTCTAGAGCTACTAATGCAGAATCGGACTGCTTACAGGTTTGGTGGTGGTAGATACAGAAAATCTATTACACCATTTCTCTAAAAACTGCACTGACTACCTGTTCATTTTCAAGTGCAATTCAGGATGCCTGCTTTGATCTTCAACATCCTGTGTGGTTTGAGCCCTGTCTCTTTGGGAAGCTCTCTCTCCCCCTGTGTATTGCCATTGTTGAGATCCCCTAAGGAAAAGATGTTCTCGGTGGATGGCCCCCAACCACCGTATCCTCTTCCCTCCACCCAGCAACTACTCAAACTGTCTGTTAGTGTTTATGGCCTGGTGTAAGGTCTTTCAGCCTCATGTTTGTCTCTGGGGTAGGATGAAGTTGGATAAGTTGGTGTGTAATGTAATTTGAGAGGTTAGGTAAAAGTCTTTTGTTTTTAAGAGTTATCTATGTTAAATATCATACAGGCACCCGGCAAAGTTGCATTGGTTGCATTTTATACATTTTTGAATAAGCATGCACTGTGAAGCAAAGAACCTCTCTCTGCCTACTAGCCAGCACACCCTGTCTCCTTGAAATTACAGTTGGGAGGTGGAATAATAGCGAAATCCTCTCCTTAAGCGCTCTAGCTTTGCAGAGGGAAAGAGACACACCTCATACAGCTAAGGATATTGAATGTCCTGGAAACACCCTTTCTTTGGAATAATTAAGACAAGTATAAAGTTTGCCACAGAACAAAAACTGAACTTTGCTCTTTTGTGGCTAATTTTCTCTTTGGCATCCAACTGCAGACACACCCTTGAGCAAGTCAATGTTTTTCCTCTCACCAAACAGGATCTTATCTTTCCTTTTTCTTTTTTTTTTTTTTTTAAGTAAATGAAGAGTGAGCAAAAAAGTTCTCGTCACCCATGTTTTGGGAAACAGTTTCTTTATAGTTGAAGGGAAAGAATTTGTATAGGACAAAAGTACGGAATTTTGTGAGATCTGAGTTCCTCTGTCCCAGACTTGGTGCCATCTAGAGCAGGCATGTTACTTAACCTTCTTGGGACTCAGTTCCACAGTTTGTAAAATGGAGATTATAATACAACCTACCTGATAGGGTTGCAAGGCTTACTCAGGGTTTGTAAAGTGCTGAGAAATCTTTAGTGGCAGACATTAAAATATGTTATAAATAACCTGTTCCCCCCTGCCCCAGCCTCTGTGGTCTGTCATCATTTCTCATTATGTTCTCCAACAAATTCAGACTGTAAGCTTCTGGGGACAAGGAACTTTTTTAAAGGTTGTCTATAAAGTGACATGCACACTACATAATAAAAATGCCACTACATAAAATAATAATTATCTTTGATAGTTTGTGGAGGCAGGATTCTGCCATCACTAGTATTTAGCTTCCCCCCACCATCTAATGTAATCAAAAACGAGAATTTCTCTTTTTTTTTTTTTTGCCCGCCTATAGCATTTAATTGAAAATTGTATCTCCGCTATAGAGTTTTATTGAAGGGTTCAAAAAAAAAAATCCCCCACAGGAAAAAGTTATTTTCTGTTAAATTGTGTAGATGAAATAATTTCTACAGTACTTATCAGTTCCATCCTTATTAAATTATGTAGAACTTTTCTATAACACCATGCTCAAAGAGTATAGTTTTGGACATCTAGCGAGCAGTTTGAACCTAGTAGCAGTGAACCTATTGGAAGCAGGAATAGGTCTTAGAATGTGGATGATTGTTATTGATTTGAGACAAGACAGCCTGTTGTATTAGGTATGGAAGCTGAGAAAATTGGTTCTAGGCCCAGCACTGCCATATTTCCTTTGTGACACTGGTCACATCAATTTGGCCAGGGATTTTCTTTTTAAATGTATCCACTACATTTGAATGATCAGTCTGAGCTACCTAGATCATGATTTTCAGAGGTGTTGAGCACCTGTGTCTTCCACTATCTTTTACTTCAGTTGCAGGTGCTCAGCATCTCTCAAAAATCAGACACCTCAAGTTGTGGATATTTAGATTTAATGGACCCTTTGGAAAATGTGGACCTTAACCTGACTCTTTTTCTCTATCTGTACCATGAGTAAAAAATAGCGAGCTACCTAACAAGGGTATTGTGGCAGTAAAGTCAGCAGAACACTTTGAACATGTACAGCACTATTATTAAAAGCCATTCCCTTCCCTCCAACATAGAAAGGGTCATGCTTTTCACATTGTTTCTATATCAATAAGGTCAGTGCTTTTTTGCACTCTCTTGAAACAAATTTAATTGAGCCAGTAGAGCAATATTAAAAACATCTACTTTATAAATATTTAAAGTATCTTTTTGATCACAAGTTGATATATACAGTTTAAGAATGCAACAGCACATATTGTTTATGTACAATAATTAAAAACTACAATGAGAGATAAGTGATCTATTACCAATTCAGATAATGCTTTAAACTGATCCCCTGAAATAAACACACCATTAAAGATACAAGTATAAGTCAGTTGTACTGCTTACCATTTAGGGTTTGCTTAGGGCATTTGGCTTTACATATCAAATCTTATTCTGGAAAATGATCTCACAGTCCAAACTTTCCACTTCCCTCTTGGGCTTGTTTGTTTAGCCCTTATTTATTCTGAGGAGTCAGGGCAGAGATGGAAGGGGGTGCAGTGTTTCAGTATCCAACTATAAATTAATTTGGTGTTTTTAAGAGAATGAAGATTTTACACTTTTACTATTGGACCACAAGTAAAGAATGCCAACTTGAGGGAGAGTCAGAGCTAATAATAACCCAACTGATCTGCTTTGGTACTAAGAGTTCTAGCAGAACTTGCTCTGCCTTTGCAAAATGGAGACTTTGCTTCTATCCACATGCCTGCTTTGGGATGCTCTGCTTCTGGCTTCACCTGCAAGGATCATTCAGAAGTAATGATTCCCAAAAAGAAAACAAAAAAAAGAGAGGGTGGGTGATCACCCCCCAATTTAATCTTTATAACAGAGCCCCACTGTACTTGAATGTTACCATCTGATCTTCTAACACATTTGCATCTTATCATTTATTAATCTTTTTGTTGTGCATAACCTACTGAGCTAGAATCCCAGTATAGCCTTGGCATTTTGTACCTGATAGACTTGCACCACTAGTGGTCTGTTGCTATGGAGATGTAGGGACATCTATGATGATTCAGAACTATTGCTACTGCAAGATGTTACCAAATTACATTTCAACAGAGGCACTTGTAAACACTGCAGGGAAGCTACATACCACTCTCACCAAAGGTGCTGGAAATTGGTGTTATCACTCCTCTGCGAGTCAATGAGCCCAGGAACACGGTGCCACACCATTTCCATCACTTAGACACCTTTCCCCACAAACTGAGGATTTAACTCATACTGCTTTTCAAAATTTCTTATGCCACTTTTGAAGATTATGCTGTAAGAAGGGCATCCCCATGATCTATGAAACAGCCTCGCCATAAAAGGAGGGCAAGCCACCGACTGAAGAATAAAGAACAGGCTTTGTTTTTCCAGGAACATTTATTTTTAAATAATATTGTTCTTTCCCTATAAAGCAGCTCTTCAGTCACATTCCTCTTACTGTTGTTGCAACTATTGTCTTTGGCATTTTCTTCTTAGAACTACACTTTGTAGAACATCTGGTACAAAAAATGTAGATTTACAGAAAAATAAGAATATAAACCACAGATTAATCCCCAGAAGTATTAAATAACATAGCAAAAACTTTATCAAATCTGTTTCATACACTTAATGGACAAAAACATGTTGTGCATAATATTCTATATACACATTTGCAGCTTAGTTAAATTAGTGCTTTGAGGTTACCAAGGAAGTTGTACAAAAAATAATCATATCCACTACTTCAATAGTACTAGAATGTCTCACCATTTGTAAAGTTTCAATGTATACAATACATTGCATTTAAAAAAATCTCTGCTTGAATCTACAAACTGACACACTAATTTTTGCCTATTTGCAAATAAAGTTTGTGATAAAACAGATTTTTATCTAGTGAATTACACAAGTCACTTCCAAGATCTATTGTAATTAACAACTTAATAAAATGATAATTATTCCCTTTATAAAAAACACACATCTCAAAACACGAGCATTGTGCACAACAAAAATTCCAATCTAAAAGTCCAAAAGCAAAGTGTCACATCCACTTCTGTTACACAGAACACATCATTCATTCCAAAGCAGCATTGTTATAGTGAGCACACTGTAATATAAGTCTTTCCTTATTTTTGTCAATGTCATGTGATACACGGAGCATGCTCAGCTATTCAACAGGACTCCCTGTGTTCAAGGCTCCACGTGAGGAAAGTCAACCTTGTTTTTCAGCCACATCAGGTTTAGGAAATTTTACAACTGTTTCTTGTACAATTTTTTGGTGGACTCTGTGGGGGACGGATGATTTTAGCTTTCTTTAGGCTGTTCCTTTTGTTGTTGTTGCTGGCAGTGAGTGAGTAGGAGCGTCCATGCATCATCCTGGCATTAAGGCCGTTGGCCATAGAGAAAGATTTTAGATGGCTTCGTAAGGCAACAGGGAGCGGGAGCTTGTCGACAAGATGCACAGGGGTGCAGGAAACTATGGCACGGCAGCAGAGATCTTGCAGATTCAGTACTTTAAAAAACAAACAAACATATTATAATACATAGTATGCTTTTGTCAGCCATATGGTGGCAGCACACACAGTATCATGCGTGTCCATTGTACTTTTAAAACCAATCCTCTAATTTTTCCTCTCTTTACAGTTCATTATACCCTTCCTCCAGTACTAGATACTTGCCCATAACACTAACCCGCCTTACAGAATAAAGGCCCCATCTCACAAGCCCTACACACATGGAACTTTCATTGGCTTCAATGGAGATCTTGCAAAATTATTCCCCTCTCCCCCAAGTTGGATAGACCAAGAGTACCATTTTCAAAAATACCTCAGTAACTTTTAGAATAGCAGCCGTGTTAGTCTGTATTCCTTTTCTCAGTAACTTAGAAGCTTAAATGCCATTTTCAAAAATTACTTTCTTTTCAGTTTCATTGAATGTCAAAGATTTTGAAAACTTTTACCCCAACTCTGCCTAACACTCATACTGAACTCTCATTGCACTGCTTTCCACTCAGCTGGAATCCCATCTGAATAGCAAGACTATTCTTTGAAGCTTTGAATCTCTCACTCTGGTACCCTTATTTCATCTAGAACTGGAGGGAATCATTCAAGCTCATAAGTAAATGTTACTGGTTAAATTATACTACAAACTCCAGCAAAAGACAACTTCAATCTATGTTTTTCAAAAAAATTAAATTATCTGCATATTAATTGCTCAGAGCCAGGAAATACATTTTATTTGGATAAATCACTTGTTGGCATTTGGCAAGGAAAGAATTAATGTTGGAAGTGATTAATATTTTTACTCCCCAACCCCTACCCCCCCTCAAATGCTTCCTGAGACCAGAGGTGAAAGTAAGCTGGTACGGTCTGGTATGGTGTACTGGAAAGAGCCAGTAAGCCGTACCGGACTGGCTTCCCCAGGTGGCGATTTAAAGGGCTTGGGGCTCCCCGCAGCATCTGGTGCTCCAGGCCCTTTAAATTGCTTCCAGAGCCGCACTGCTGGAGCCTCCAGGTAGCGGAGGCAGCCGGGAGCCCCGGGGCTCCATCGGCGATTTAAAGGGCCCGGGGCTCCACTGCAGTAGCAGCAGCCGGGAGCCCCGGGGCCTTTAAATCACCACGGGAGACCTTGGCCACCGCCACTATGCCGGGGACACTGGCAGCAGGGCAGTAGCAGTGGCCAGAGCCCCAGGCCCTTTAAATGGCCCCCGAGCCCCCAGCCACGTCTGCAGCTGGTAGCTCCGGCGGTGATGTAAAGGGCCCGGGGCTCCCAGCTGCCCGCAGCCGGAGACTGGGGCCCTTTAAATCTCAATTTAAAGAGCCCGGAGCTCTAAAGGCTCCGCCTCTTCTGGTTGAGACCATGCCCCTTCTGGTCAAGGCTCCGCCCCCTGCTAAGGACTCCAGCATACCGGTAAGTCCTTTAAATTAGTTTCACCCCTGCCTAAGACTTAAAGCTTAGGAAAGACAGCATCTAGTACAAACTCCTAAAAACTCTACTCCCTGCTCCACAATTTTCTACAGAATAGAAAAAAGTGCCATTATATGAGGCTGCCGCTACAACCCATTCATACATCTCCAGGCTTTTCTTCAGAGATTGGGATAATTTGGGATTCAGGCTCTGGTGCTCTTGTATGATTTTTGGCATGTCCGATGCCTTTTTTTAAGGCTGTGAGGAATATTCTTGTCTTACTGCTTAAGTGAATAAGGAGTGTAATACTGCACAAATCAAAATAAACCTACACCAGTTTGTTAATCTAGTTTTTGGTAGGGTACCTACTTAAATTAGGGAAATATAAACCTTCTTCAAAGCCAGTAAGTCCTTTTAAAAAACACTTACATTTTGCTACAATTTGTACCAAAAAAACCCATCCAATTTTTATTCCAATAAAAAAACCCTATTTAGATATCCAACAATTAGGTCAACTGAGCCTATTTTCATTTAAAAAAACAGTTATTTGTACTCTATGATCCAGTTTTTCCATTAACCATTTCCATGCTTTTTTTCTTGGAATCAGCTGAGGTGAGTCATCTACTAATGTACCTGTTCCAAAAATTACTTTGTTAAAGCATAAACTGTAGTAATCCTCAGACAGAGTCTGATCCTGCAAGATGCTGAGCATCCTCAATTCCCATTGACTTCAAATGGAAATAGAGGGTGCTCAGCACCTTGCAGGATCAGACCTATACAGTCTGATTGCTATTAAAAATGAATCATATAAGCCAGTGACTCAATTAAATACTTAATAGATCCAAATTAATCAGTAGATGGCTGTCACTGCACAATTATTTTCAGATGCTTTTAAAAAAAGCTTGTAACAAGAAGTTCATCATAATGAAGTAATGAGAATACAGAATTACCATACTTGATTAAACTAATGGGTCTCTCAAGTCCAGTAACGTCTCAGCAACAGCTGCCACTACCAAATGCTTCTGAGTAAAATGCAAGAAACCCTCCATTAAGTAACTATGGGATTAGCGGTCTCCAAGGAACGTTTCCTCCTTACCTCCAGTAAACGGAGGCTGTCTTAAGCCCTGAAGCATGAGGGTTTATATCCCTTCCAAAACATTTTTTTAAAGTATTACTGTAACAACTATGCATATTCATATTATTCCTAAATAATCTCTTTTTGAATCTTGCTCAGCCCTTGGTCTCAGTAATATCCTGTGGCAATGGGTTTCACAGGCTAATTTTGCATTCTCTGGGGAAAATATTTCCTTTTACCAGAACTGAATCTGTCACCTTTCAGTTTATTGAATGTTCCCTTGAATTATGAAAGGGTGAACAGAAGCTCTCAATTTAATCTTCCCTAAATTATTCATTATTTTGTACACTTATCACATCCTTACCTCTTATTTAGGGTAAAAACAAAAACACAAATTTTTTCAGGTTCTATTCACCTTGTTTCACTGTCAGCATGTGTCATTTAAGGAAAGATCAGCTAATAACATTGTTAGCAAACCTGGTCTCTTTACATTTTTATTTAACAAAAATAAATTAATAAAGCATTTAAGGTACATGTCTCAAGGTTTTCAGCTTTTCACTATTACTTTTAAGACTTTCAGAGGTTCAGTCTGACAGTTCTAAGAGTAATGAAGAAGAATGAACAAATGCATATTGTGTTTTGCCTACCCTTGTTTGGCCTCCAGAGCCGGTCCATCCCATGTCTCATTAACACTATCCTTGCCAGCTCAGTAAAAGACTCTGTGATGTTAAAGTTACAAAGTGGGCTAACTTCAAAAAAAGTCATGCCTAGTCTCTCGGCATAGGCTTGTGCTTGTTCAGTGGAGACTTGACGCTTGAAAGCTAAATGAAGGCGATTTCCAACCAGGATTTTAGGTACACCAGGAGCATGCTGAGTGAAGAGAAGCAATAACAGATTAGTGTTATAACCCTTCACCTCATCCTCCAATAAAATACTGTAAGCTTTTCACAAAGATTCAGAAACAATGCTGTACTCATGAAGCATGTCAAGTCGCAAGAGGATGTATGACATGATGGAAAAGTAAGCATACTTACTGTGACGTTGCACTCCATATGCTTTATGAAAATATGCTTATGAATGTGAATATGATGCAACTGGAATATGCTTTATGCAAATGGTCTCTTGTAAGGTATCATTACAAAGCTTATAATCTATTGCGTGTGTTCATCCTATCTATTTGCATGTATTATTTCTATGTCTGGAGTTAGGAGAATAAGATATAAACTTGTATTACTGATGTAACCATATTAAGTGGAAGCCATTAAGGGTGCTTCAGAATCAATGACCTGTAAATGGCTCTGTTTACTTGCAAACCTTCCTGTGTATGTGTGGGCCAGCCCAGGAAGAATGGAGGCTGGGTCTCACAGTGACATGTGATTATGTCACATGATGCTGGAACCCATCTTAATCCTTGTACTGGGGGTGGGGACAAGCACCCACAAGATTCCTGCCTGTGCCAAAGCTATAAGAGGGGGTGGGTGGAGCAGGACAAAAGAGGCTGCCAGTCATGAGAAAACCCCTGCTTACCACCTGAGATGTCTGCTGGAACGAACAAGGACTGTACCAGGGGAAAGGACTGGGCCCAGACTAGGAAGGAGTCTTGTCTGTGAATGAAGCTTATTAGAACATCTTTGAGGGTGAGATAGTACCTGTAATCAGTTTCTAAATATATAAGGCTTAGACTTGTGTGTTTTATTTTATTTTGCTTTGTGACTTACGGTATGTCTACACTTGCAGAGTTTTTGAGCTGTAAGTTTCACTGGTGATAGGGAACTGGTGAAAGAAAAGCACCGGTTTGTGTACTCACTTAATTCCTCAGGCATCAGCAGGGACAAAAGTAATTCCAGACACTTACTGATACAGGGCTGGGGCCGGTGCCTCAGGTGGAAGGGGCGGGGCTGGGGGTCAGCATCCCCCAGCCAGCCCTTCCAGGCTGCCTGGCCCGCACCGCCCAGGGCTCCAGTGGCGATTTAAAGGGCCCTACTGCAGCAGCAGCATCCAGAGCCCCGGGCCCTTTTAAATCGCCGGCCCTGGGGCAGCTGCACCCTTTGCCCCACCCCCGCCTGTCAGCGGCTGAGAGGAGGCAAAAGGGGCAGGGACATTAAAGCACTGCAGTGTCCTTTGCCGCAGCAGCACTTTAATGTTGCTGCATTCCCCCGCCATGCCCCCATCAGTGGCCCTCCTGGTAGGGGGGCCGCAGCAATGCTAACGCCGATGGGGGGTCGCAGCAATGCTAACGCGCTGCCACGGCAAAGGACCATCCTTAAAGCACTGCTGCGGCAGCACTTTAACGTCCCTGCCCCTTTGCCTCCCCTGTCAGTGGCCCTGCCAGTACGGACCCTACCAGCAGGGCCGCCGACGGGGGAGGCAAAAGGGTCAGGAAGATTAAAGCGCTGCCACGACAGGGCTTTAATGTGGGCTGCGTATGGGCTGGTGTGGGTTCTTACCAGTATGCCGTACCGGCCCGGACCAGCTCACTTTCACCCCTGGGCGTCAGAGTTTTTACACTAGCAGCACTTCCATCACCAATGAGAGCAGCGCTGTAGGGCAGCTATCCCACAGTACAGCTCTCCAGAGGTCTTGTGGGAAGGGGGGGCTGAGCGGAAGGCATTCTGGGTCCCTGCTCAGTGCCCTGTGCTGCCCTGCTTCATGTCCCAGAAGCCCCATTACTTCCTTGTTTATTTCATGGCATTTTTTTAAAAAAACCCTGCTGTCTGGCTGCTTTCCCCACCATAAGCTACAAGCAAAAGGACAGGGACTTTTAAATATCCCGGGGCTTACAGCGGGAGGAGCAGATGTCCGTTTACCTGGCATCACAGCAGCGGAGATGCTGGCTAGAGTGGTCACTTTTGGAATTGTGGGATATCCTTCGGAGGCCAAAAGGTGTTTACGCTGGTAGAATGTGTCTTCACTTTCACAACAGCACAAAAAGAACAGCAGTAAGAGCTGTATGTCTCCCGTGAAGGTGGTTTTCTTTTTGCGGTGAAACTCAGAAGTTTCACCGCAAAAAGTCATTAACAAGTGTAGATGCTCCCATGGTTTTAGTGCAAAAAAGGGACATTTTGCACTTTAAACGGCAAGTGTAGACATAGCCTAACTTTGTTCTGGCTGTTATTACTTGAAACCACTTAAATCCTACTTTTTATACTTAATAAAATCACTTTTGTTTATTAATAATCACTTACTCTGGGTTTAATACCTGGGGGAGCAAACAGCTGTGCATCTCTCTCTAGCAGAGATATAGAGGGCGCACAATTTACAAATTTACCCTGTATAAGTTAATCCGTTTTATTCTGTATACATTTGGGGTTTGGATCCCACTGGGAGCTGGGTGTCTGGGTGCTGGAAACAGGTAACCTGATGAGCTATTTTTAGTTAACGTCTGCAGCTCTGGGGGCGTGGCCCAGACCTTGGGTCTGTGTTGCAGCCAGCTAGCGTGTCTGGTTCAACAAGGCATGGTTCTGGAGTTGCAAGCTGGCATGGAAAATGGGCTCTGAGGTAATTTCAGCACATCAAGTGACAGTCCCAAGGGGATCTCTGAGACTGAACCTGTCACACTCATATCTATAAGAGACTGGGTTGGGAGGAGAAATGAAGGGACTATGCTTAGTTCTTGGGAAATGGGGCGGTAGTTATTTTGTCCCATCCTTGAAACCCGTCTTTTCTCAAAGCTTCCTCATTCAGTTTATTACAGAGAACAAACATTATAAATGTTCATTGTTAAGCTGCTTCTTTAAAAAACCTAAGTACTGTATCTTCATGGCTAAATTCAGGACAGAATGATCTCTTTTGGGGGTATATCGACATTGCAGAGAGGGTGTATGATTGCAGCACATGTAGGCATACCCAAGCTAGTTTTAATCTAGCTAGCTCATGTTCCAATAGCCATGAAGCTTCTTCAAGCCCACCTGGGACTCTGGGGTGGCTGGCCTTCACTGAAACCTGTGCTGCCACAGTTTCACTACTCTCAGTATTCAAGCTAGCTATCTTAAAGATAGCTCAGATTAGTGGAATGCTGTGACATTTTTAGTCAGGCATGCAATTCTACACTTGCATGGAAAATGGCATTTCCTCTATTCGGCACTGGTGAGGCCACAACTGGAGTATTGCATCCAGTTTTGGGCCCCCACTACAGAAAGGATGTGGACAAACTGGAGAGAGTCCAGCGGAGGGCAACAAAAATGATTAGAGGGCTGGGACACATGATTTACGAGGAGAGGCTGGGGGAACTGGGCGTATTTAGTCTGCAGAAAAGACGTGTGAGGGGGGATTTGATAGCAGCCTTCAACTACCTGAAGGGGGGGCATTTCCAAAGAGAATGGAGCTAGGCTGTTCTCAGTGGTGGCAGGTGACAGAACAAGATGCAATGGTCTCAAGTTGCAGTGGGGGAGGTCTAGGTTGGATATTAGGAAAAACTATTTCACTGTGAGAGTGGTGAAGCACTAGAATGGGTTACCTAGGGAAGTGGTGGAATCTCCATCCTTAGCGGTTTTCAAGGTCAGGCTTGACAAAGCTCTGGCTGGGATGATTTAGTTGGGGTTGGTCCTGCTTTGAGCAGGGGGTTGGACTAGATGACCTCCTGAGGTCTCTTCCAACCCTTATCTTCTGTGATTCTACGACCCTCCATGTGGCGTGACCTCGCACAAAAGGTGCACACAAGGTTATGATGTGCGGAGGATACAATCTTGTTCAACATGGTGTCCTCCATGCACACTTGGGTGCCCGACAGAGGCATCCCTTGGGCACACCATGTCCTGGGACATGCAATGCATGCCTTGCATACACGGACAGCACGTCATGGCTCAGATATGTCAGATTAGCTATTTTTCTAAAAAAAATGCTCTAGTTCAAACAGGAATTAATTCAGAGAAGTTCTATGACCTGTGTCATGCAGGAGGTCAAATGAGATGATCAAAGGGATCCCCTCTGGATTTAGAATATGTAACTCTATGAACTAGGAGTGTTGACAAATAGTATTATTATTACAGTATCAAAATCCCACATCACATGTGCGGGACCTTTTAGGTCCATTTTCCTCTTTTACAGAATATATATTTTCACATTATACAAGTAAACTGCTTTTAATTTAAGACAGTTTGCATGTATCAGAGAAGTAGTCACTTGCATTCAAAAATCCAAGATAGTCTTTTGAGATCTTTGGATTAAATGCACTATAACAGTGCTTAAGGCTTTATAAATAGTGACTTAAACCTCATAATCCCCATATGAGATGGGAAAGCATTTTTTTTCATAAGAGGAAACTGAGACAGAGGTAAAGTGATTTGCTTAGGTAACACAGAAAGTCTGTGGCAAAAGTGATCACTTAATCTAGGAATCTTGATCTCCATCTCCATTTTCTTCATCTAGAATTGACATCTTTTTAAATAAGTGGGCAGTTCACTTGTTTGTTACAGTCTAAAAGTATAACAAAAATACAAGTCTGTCATCTTGGATTCCTGTAATGAATTCTGACTGCAGTTACACAGTATAAACCAGTAACTGGAAAACACCACGAGCAAAACACATGCTTAATCACTAATCTTGTTATACATAAGTGATGTTCTAGGATACATCTTACCTCATCTATCTCCTTTATCCATCGATCAATACCATCAAATGACCAGCGATTTGTAATGTCATATACCAGTATCACCCCCTATGTGAAAGAATATTAACATGAATATCACTTAACATATACAAAATGCATAATACATAGTACTACCTCACTCTATCATCATTCTATTATCTGTATCAGGATTATGGGGTTTACAATCCTGCCAGATGCTGCGTGCTCCCTGAGTAGAGTGGAATCTCACAGCATCTTCCAGAATCAGCACCTTTGTCCCGATCTAGAACTAATGGAAGGGAGCATGGAGGGTGGGAAGCATTTAGCAACTTGCAGGATCAAACCCAGATTCATCAGTTTGTGGTCAATGTTAATTCAATTATAAAACCAAATTATGAACATGTTTGGGTGATGTATACATCACAAGTAACACAGACATATTGCTTCCAGTTACACTGTATAGTGTCCAAAAGCTAAGGGCCTCAAATTCTATGGAGATCCAAATACCTCACTAGCAGAAGTAATCAATGCACATTATCACTGTTTACAGCAATACTTTTAGGAGCCTACCCCATGTTTTCAACCTGCAGCTAATGAACTGATGTGTCAGAATGCAAAAACACTAAATATAATGTAGCTGCACAAACATCTGAGTCTGTGGTAATAAGTTTCAAAGTGGTAGCCATGTTAGTCTGTATCAGCAAAAACAACAAGGAGTCCTTGCTAATAAACTGGATTTATAATTTCCCCCAATTCTTGACTAAATTCCATTAACTATTTATCCTTCTAGTTACACAAAATTTGAGAAAGTTTAGCATATAAAGTCCACTTGGACATTTGCTTCTTAACTAAAACTCCCATTACTTCTAGCTTTTACTGCAGCCTCTATTCAGAGGTGTAATGATAAGTAGGACTGCATATGTCTGTAGAGCACATACATTCTGCTCCCTCTTTTGGTTGAGATGTAGTGGTTGCTAGAGGGCAGTATTAGGCATGTAATAATTCCTTAAGGGCTCCTCCCTTTCTTACTGTAGCTTCAGATTGTGGCATCTTGTTAGGCCTGATACTCTCCTTCTCAATGAAGACAGCAAAATTATGAGAACTAGGACATCAACATGAGCATGAAACTTACAAAAGTACTTTATTTATACAGCACATTTATATATATATATATTTTATAGCAGCCAAAGGTGGCGTTTTAGAAGAAACTCCCATTCTTCTGAAATATACAGCTCCAACCTCAAAGAACTTACAATCAAAGCCCTTAATCCTGCCAGGGGAACCATGCAGGCAGAACCCTGCATCCAGATGGAGTCCCACTGATGTCAATGGGGACTCATCTGCATGGGTCTTGCAGGATCAGGCCCAAGTTTAGATTTTATTATCCTGGCTTGTTGCATCAACACTATGGAGTGGGGAGGAAGGCCAGTGTTTACAGCAATATGATCAGGCAGTGACTCAGGTCAGGCATATAAAAATCATGATGGTTCAATAGTAGTATTTTTTTAATTTATAATTATTATTTATTTGCCTTGTGGCTATTGTGGAAGGAGTGAGCCTTGGGGGATTTAAATGAGGAAAAGGTGGCAGATTAGAAGACCAGAAATGGAAGGGCATTCTATGGATGGGGCAGCACAGAGAGTGTTGTGGGGGAAGCAGATGAATGGTGCATCAAAACTGGCATTGAAGTTGGGGTAGGAGGGGCAATGTAGTGCAATAAAATATTTTGGATGGCCAGACAGACAGCTCAGAGCTATAGAGCTTTCGTGAGCTACAGCTACAGCTCACTTCATCTGCTTATGCTCAAATAAATTTGTTAGTCTCTAAAGGTGCCACAAGTACTCCTTTTCTTTTTGCGAATACAGACTAACACGGCTGCTACTCTGAAAACTAAACAGAGAGAGTCTGAGGAAAAAAACAAAGATAAGTTAAAGCAGACTAAGGACCTGATTATCTCCTATAGCATAAAATCCTACGCAATATGATGACATTCTGCTACAGCAAGTCATACCTTCCCTTTTGGGATCAGTTTCCCCTCTCTTGGCATTAGCTAATCTTGTTTTGCATGCTATGCAAATTTATAATCTTCTTATAATTTCCCCTCTTTTAAGCACACGCTTAAATCCATTCCTATTCAACAAAGCACTTAAGCATGTGGTTAACTTTAAGCACATGCTTTACCGAATAGGGACGGACTGCTGAAATACGGTCTAGAAGTACAAGTCCCTAGTGCAGTGATTCTCAAACTTTTGTACTGGTGACCCCTTTCACATAGTAAGCCTCTAAGTGCGACCCCCCCAAATAATTAAAAACACTTTTTAATATATTTAACACCATTACAAATGCTGGTGGCAAAGCCAGGTTTGGGGTGGATGCTGACAGCTCACGACCCTCCATGTAATAACCTCGCAGCCCCCGGAAGGGTACTGACCCCCCAGTTTGAGAATCCCTGCCCTAATGCTTGAGCTAAAGGGAAAGTTACTTTAGCTTTGGGCAATAACAGACTGTTGTAGTCACCAGGGCTTCCTGGGAGGAGTAAGACATAAGATTATGCATCAAGTCAGTGTATTACACTATCATTTCCTAAGTTTAGTCTTGTTCTTCATTTATTTAATAAGAAAGTAAAAGATACTGTCCCTTTCCTGAGATTGCTCTCATTTCTTTCCCCCCAGAAAACACTGTGTTGTATTCAGGAATATTACAGTATCTGTGTGCTAATTTACTTTATACAGTGAACTCTAAGAGCCAGTGTAATAAGGTTCACTACTCTTGTGATATGTCTTTACCAGCTCTACATTTATTCATCCATCCATCCACCAGCAATTATACATTACAATGAAGACAGCTTTGAGCTTACCTGAGCACCTCTTGAATAGGAACGAAATATGGTGCAGAATCTCCCTTGTCCTGATGTATCCCTAAACAAAATAAGTTTTTATTAAGAGAAGCAGGGCAACTTCTTACGTTAAGAGTTAAATATTAGCAATTTATACACACACCAGCTCATACTAACTGGACAGCATCAATCTCTTCCCATCTGTTAAGCAGTAGCAGTCACCAATACACATAAGAGCTTTTCAGCACTCTGCAGTTATTTACACACTAACTTGCTTTCTGTGTTAGTGTTCTACCCCTTGCTCTAAAACAGGGGTTCTCAATCTTCATGGCACCATGACCCTCTTCTGATATCAAAAATTACTACACAACCCTAGGACGGGGGGCCTGAAGCCTGAGCCTGCCTGATCTCCACTGCCCTGGGTGGGAGGGCCAAAGCCCAACTCCATTACATCCATTCTGTGTTAGGCCATGTCTACACTATGAAAGTACTCCGATTTTACAGAATTTTTGGGAACACATCATATAAAGTCGAGTGCATGCGTCCACACTAAGCACATTAATTCGGTGGTGTGCATCCACAGTACCGTGGCAAGCGTTGACGTTCTGAGCAGGGAACTGTGGGTGGCTATCCCACAGTTCCCGCAGTCCCCACTGCCACTGGAATTCTGGGCTGAGCTCCCAATGCCTGATGGGGCCAAAAATCTGTCACGGGTGGTTATGAGTAAATGTCGTCAGTCAACCCTCCCTCCCTCCGTGAAAGCAACAGCAGACAATCATTTCGCACCCTTTTCCCTGGATTGCCCGAGCAGACGCCATAGCACAGCAAGCATGGAGCCCGTTCAGCTCACTGCAGCAGTTATAACCATGGTAAACACCTGGTGCATTATCATGCAGTTTATGCAGAACCAGCACCCGACAAACCAGGTGAGGAGGCGACGGCAGCGTGATCATGAGGACATGAACACAGATTTATCTAAAACCACGGTCCCCAGAAATTGGGAGATCATGGTGTTACTGGGGCAGGCTCACGCCGTGGAACGCCGATTCTGGGCCCGGGAAACAAGCACAGACTGGTGTGACCGCATAGTGTTGCAGTTCTGGGATGATTCCCAGGGGCTCTGAAACTTTCACATGCATAAGGGCATTTTCATGGAACTTTGTGACTTGCTTTCCCCTGCCCTGAAGCACAAGAATACCAAGATGAGAGCAGCCTTCACAGTTCACAAGTGAGTGGCAATAGCTCTCTGGGAGCTTGCAAAGCCAATCAGTCGGTAATCAATTTGGAGAGGGCAAATCTACTGTGGGGGTTGCTGTGACACGAATAGCCAACACAATCATTGAGCTGCTGCTATCAAAGGTAGTGACTCTGGGAAATGTGCAGGTCATACTAGATGGCTTTGCTGCAATGGGATTCCCTAACTGTGGGGGGGCCAAAGACGGAACCCATATCCCTATCTTGGGACCGGACCACCAGGGCAGCCAGTACATAAACCGCAAGGGATACTTTTCAATGGTGCTGCAAGCACTGGTGGATCACAAGGGACATTTCACCAACATCAACGTGGGATGGTCGGGAAAGGTTCATGATGCTCACTTCTTCAGGAACTCTGGTCTGTTTAAACGGCTGCAGGAAGGGATTTACTTCCCAGACCAGAAAATAACTGTTGGGGATATTGAAATGCCTATAATTATCCTTGGGGACCCAGCCTACCCCTTAATGCCCTGGTTCATGAAGCCGTACACAGTCACCCTGGACAGTAGCAAGGAGCTGTTCAACTATAGGCTAAGCAAATGCAGAATGGTGGTAGAATGTGCATTTGGACGTTTAAAGGGTCGCTGGCGCAGTTTACTAACTCGCTCAGACCTCAGCGAAACCAATATTCCCATTGTTATTGCTGCTTGCTGTGTGCTCCACAATCTCTGTGAGAGTAAGGGGGAGACGTTTATGGAGGGGTGGGAAGTTGATGTAAATCGCCTGGCCGCTGAATACGCGCAGCCAGACAGCAGGGCGTGCTGCACATCAGAGAATCTTTGAAAACCAGTTTCATGACTGGCCAGGGTACTGTGTGACACTTCTGTTTGTTTCTCCTTGATGAAAACCCGCCCCCTTGGTTGCCTCTAAATTCCATGTGAGCCAACCGCCCTCCCGCCTTCAATCACAGCTTGCTTGCAAAGGGAATAAAGTCACTGTCGTTTACAAAACATGTATTCTTTATTAATTGATTATAAAAATAGGGAGATAACTCACAAGGTAGCCTGGGTGGGGTGTGGGAGGAGGGGAGGAGGGAAGGAAAAGTCCATTTTAAAACTTCTTGAATGACAGCCTTCTGTTTCTTGGGCTGTCCATTGGGGTGGAGTGGTTGGGTGCCCGGAACCTCTCCCGCCCGCCCCACGTTCTTGGGCGTCTGGGTGAGGAGGCTATGGAACTTGGGGAAGAGAGAGGGCGTTAAACAGGGGTTGCAGCGGCAGTCTGTGATCCTGCTGCCATTCATGAACCTCCACCAGATGCTGGAGCATGTCCGTTTGATCCTGCAGTAGCCCCAGCATTTCTTCATGCCTCCTCCGATCTTCCTGCCGCCACCTCTCCTCATGTTCATTGACCACTTTCCTGTACTCTGCTATTGTGTCCCTCCACACACTCTGCTGAGCTCTGTCAGTGCAGGACTACTGCATGAGCTCAGAGAACATTTCATCACGCGTGCGTTTTTTTCGCCGCCTTATCTGAGATAGCCTTTGGGACGGAGGAGGGAGGCTTGAAACATTTGCAGCTGCTGGAGGAAAAAAGGGAGTGAAGTATTTAAAAAGATACATTTTACAGAACAATGGCTATAGTCTTTCAGGGTGAACAACACTATTCACATTACATAGCACATGTGATTTTGGTACAAGGTCGCATTTTGCATCTTATATTGAGTGCCTGCAGCTTTGGTGTTAGAGATCACACATGCAGGGCCGGGAAACAGAATTCGGCTTGCAGGCGGCCATGGTAAGCCATAGTCTTTCGGCTTCTGCAACCTTCATATCAGCAGCACCCTCCTCTCCCATACCAAGCAAAGCACGTTGAGTTGGCCATTTAGTGCTGTGGTTTTCCTGTTAACATGCGGCAGCAGAAACCAAACTAACCCCCCTCATACAATTCTCTGGCATGATCGCTTTACCCCTTTACCCCCCACCATGTGGTTGGTATCAGGAAAGATCCCTGCTAGTCAAATGCAAACAGCTCAGTGCCAATGCCCGCCCTCTCCCACCCCACTGCGTGGCTAACTGCGGGGAGGATTTCTTTTCAGCCCCAAGCAAACAGCCCAGTAGGAGCGGCCACCTCTGAATGTCCCCTTAATTAAATTCCCCTATTTCAACCAGGTTACCATGAACGATATCACTCTCCTGAGGATAACACAGAGAGATAAAGAACGGATGAATGCCAGCAAACACTGGGACCACACGCTGCCAGGCTTTGTCATGCAGTACCACCAGATTACTTGCTACTAGCATAGTGTGGTAAAGTGTCCTACCCTGGAGGACGGAATAAGGCTGCTCTACCCAGAAACCTTCTACAAAGGCTTTTAGAGTACCTCCAGGAGAACTTCATGGAGATGTCCCTGGAGGATTTCCGCTCCATCCCCAGACATGTTAACAGACTTTTCCAGTAGCTGTAGTGGCCACGAATGCATCCCAAGTCCTCAGGGGAACTTAATCATTCAAAAACGCTTCCTTTTATAACATGTATTATATTTTAAAAGGTACACTCACCAGAGGTCCCTTCTCTGGCTTCGTTGGGTTGGGAGGGTATTTCAGTCAGGATGATAAAAAGATCCTGGCTGTTGGGGAGAACGGTGTGCTGTGTGCTCTCCTCAAGCTCGTCCTCCTCATCATCATCTTCCCCGTCTGCAAAATCCTCTGGCATAGCGGAGAGTACCCCATCATCGGAGTCCACGGACAGGGGTGGGATAGTGGTGGCGCCCCCCCCCCACCCTCCCAGAATTGCATGCAGCTCAGGGTAGAAGCAGCATGTCTGGGGCTCTGTCCTGGAGCGTCCGTTTGATTCTTTGGTTTTCTGGTACGCTTGTCTGAGCTCCTTAAGTGGCACTGTGTTGCGTCCCTGCTGTAGCCTCTGTCCCTCATGGTCTCGGAGATTTTTTGAAATGTTTTGACGTTTCGTCTTTTGGAATGTAGTTCTGATAGCACGGATTCCTCTCCCCATACAGCGATCAGATCCAGTACCTCCCGCTCGGTCCCTGCTGGAGCTCTTTTTCGATTCTGGGACTGCATGGTCACATGTGCTCATGAGCTCTGAATGGTCACCTGTGCTGATGAGCTTGCCTGGCCAAACGGGAAATGAGATTCAAAAGTTCCCGGGGCTTTTCCTGTACACCTGGCGTGGCCAGTGCATCCAAGTTCAGAGTGCTGTCCAGAGCGGTCACAATGGTGCACTGTAGGATAGCTCCCGGAGGCCAACACCTTCGAATTGCGCCCACACCAACCCTAATTTGAAACGGCGATGTCGATTTCAGCGCTAATCCCCTCGTTAGGGAGGAGTACAGAAATCGGTTTTAAGAGCCCTTTATGTCAAAAAAATGGCTTCGTTTTGTGGATGGGTGCAGGGTTAATTCGATGTAACCTGCTAAATCTGACATAAACTCATAGTGTAGACCAGGGTACTTATATTACCTCCCTCTCCGCATTACTGTAGTGTCTGAGCACCTTAGAATCTTTTGTTTATTTATCCTCCCAACACCTCATGAGGTCGGAAAGCATTATTATCCCCACTTCACAGATGGGGAAGTGCGGCAGAGAGCAACTAAGGTTACGTCTACAGTACGAAATTATTTCAAAATTATTCTATTCGAATTTTCAGAAGCTATTTTATACATTCGGTCTTCTGTGTCCCCACTAAAGCGCGTGAATTTAGTGGATTGTGTCCACGATACCAAGGCTAGCATTGAATGTCGGAGAGGTGCACTGTGGGTAGCTATCCCACAGTTCCCGCAGTCCCTGCCACCAATTGGAATTCTGGGTTAAGCTCCCAGTGCATGATGGGGCAAAAACATTCTCATGGGTGTTTCTGGGTGTGTGTCGTCAGAAAGCTATGGCAGACAATTGTTTCGTGCCTTTTTGGCATGCAGACGCCATACTGCTTTCAGCAGATGGTGCACCGCTGCTCTCCTGCTACTATGAATCCACCTCTCCAGCTCAACTCTGCTCAGCTACCATGAACCAAGCAGCACAGCTTCTGTCGCCAACTCTGCTCTCCTGCTATTGCCATGCTTCCGAGCTTCTCCATGTTGTCTGTCCTGGGTTCCCACCTCCCTGAAAGCCACAGAAGACAACCATTTTCAGCCTTTGTTCAGCTACCATGAACCAAACAGCATAGCTTCCCCTGCCACTCTAATCTCCTACGTTTTGCACCCTTTTCCCAGGATTACCCATGCAGGAACCATAGCCATGGAGCCCGATCAGATCTCCACTACAGTTTTGACCATTGTAAATACCTCACACATTATCCCTATCTTGGCCCCGGAACACCGGGGCGGCCAGTAAATAAACTGAAAGGGGTACTTTTCCATGGTGCTGCAAGCACTGGTGGATCACAAGGGACGTTTCACCAACATCAACGTGGGATGGCCGGGAAAGGTACATGACGCTTACATCTTCAGGAACTCTGGTCTGTTTGAACAGCTGCAGGAAGGAACTTACTTCCCAGACCAGAAAATTACTGTTGGGGATGTTGAAATGCCTATAGTTATCCTTGGGGACCCAGCCTACCCCTTAATGCTATGGCTTATGAAGCCATACACAGGCACCCTGGACAGTAGTAAGGAGTAGTTCAACTATAGGCTGAGCAAGTGCAGAATGGTGGTAGAATGTGCATTTGGACGTTTGAAAGCGCGCTGGCGCAGTTTACTGACTCGGTTACATCTCAGCACAACCAGATTCCAATTGTAATTGCTGCTTGTTGTGTGCTCCACGATATCTGTGAGAGTAAGGGGGAGACGTTTATGGCGGGGTGGGAAGTTGATGCAAATCACCTGGCCGCTGAATACGCGCAGCCAGACACCAGGGCAGTTAGAAGAGCACAGCAGGAAGTGGTGCGCATCAGAGAAGCTTTGAAAACCAGTTTCATGACTGGGTAGGGTACGGTGTGAGAGTTGTATTTGTTTCTCTTAAAGTTACCCACCCCCTATATATATATGAAAGGAAATAAAGTCACAATTGTTTAAAAACCATTCTTTATTATTTGTTGCACAAAACATTGAGAGAAATCAGAAGCTAGATGGGGGGAGGCTATTGGGTTAGGGGGGTGGAGAAGGAGGGAAGGACAAGTCCAGAAACCAAATCAAAATTTAGGATATGCCAGCTTTCTGCTGCTTGTGCAATCCTCTGGGGTTGACTGTGTTGGTCCCTGTAGCTTCCCCACCCCCACCCCATGTTCTTGGGCGTCTGGGTGAGAAGGCTATGGAACTTGGAGAGGAGGGAGGGCGGTTATTCAGGGGCTGCAGCAGCAGTCTGTGGTCTTGCTGCCTTTCCCACATTAGATCCACCATACAGCGGAGCATGTCAGTTTGCTCCCCCATAAACTTGACCATAGCATCCTGCCTGCTCTCATCGAGCACGTCCCTCTTCTCTTCGTATTCATGTAACGCATCACGCGACTCTGCAATTCTTTGCCTCCACGTGTTCAACTGGGCCCTATCAGTGCGGGAGGACTACATGAGCTCGGCAAACATGCTATCCCGAGTTCGCGCTGGGGACGGAGTAGATAGGGGCCACATTGAAACATTTGCGCCTGCTGCAGGAGGAGAAAAAGGGAGGGTAGCATTTTAAAAGATACATTTTAGAGAACAAAGGGGACACTGTTTCTCAGTGAAACAGGCAATTCATAGTACACAGCACATGTTCTTTCTGTACAAGGTCTCATTTTGCCTCTTATACTGAAGTGCCTGCCACTTTGGTGTGAGTAAGCCATCATATGCAGCCAGGCAACAGAATTCAGCTTGCAGGCAGCGGCCAGGCAACAGAATTCAGCCTGCGGGTTCTCTGGGATGATCGCTTCACACAACACCCTCCTCCCCCCGCACCACGGGGCTCCGATGAGGCTCTGAGGAGGGATGAGCCCTTTAAACTAAACGCGAACAGCCCAGGGCAGCTGGGTTTCCCCCCACCCTGCACGGCTCCAATCAAGCTCTCACTCACCAGAAGTGTCTTCTCCAGGGTCATGGTCCGGGAGCATGCTTTGGGAGTAGGGGGAGGCTATTGGCTCCAACGTTAAGAACAGTTCCTGGCTAGGGGGGAAAACAGATTCCCCACTTGCTGCCTTGTACTGTCCTCCTCCTCGTCATCCTCGCTCTGTGCTACTCCCCCCTTGTAGGTGTCCACAGACAGTCGTGGGATAGTGGTGTCATCACCCCCCATAATTGCATGCAGCTCACGGTAGAAGTGGCATGTATGGGGTTGTGACCCAGAGCGCCCGTTCGCCTCCCTGGCTTTTTGGTACACGTGCCTGAGCGCCTTGATTTTTGTACGACACTTTTCTGTGTCCCTGGAGTAGCCTCTTTCCATCACGGCCCTAGAGACTTTAGCATACATATTTGCATTTCTTTTTTTGGAAAGTAGTTCTGCCATAACAGATTTGTCTCCCCAACATGCAATGAGATCCAGTACCTCCCGTTCAGACTGGGAGCTCGTCTGCAAATCCGGTACTACGTGGTTGTCTGTGATGGTGGACTGTGCTGATGGTCACTTGTGCTGATGGTGACCAAACAGGAAATTCAAAAGTTCCTGGTGCTTTTACTGCCTACCTGGCTAGTGCATCAGAGTTCAGAGTGTTGTCCAGAGCGGTCACAAGAGAGCATTCTGGGATAGCTCCCAGAGGCCAATATCGTCGAATTGTGTCCACAGTACCTGTAACCCGGAACTGCGATCTTGATTTTAGCGCTACTCCACTTGCCGAGGTGGAGTACAGAAATCGGAGTAAAGACCCTTTAAATCGAAAAAACTGGTTTGGTCATGTGGACAGAACCAGTTTTATTTCGAGGTAACTCGGCTAATTCTGAAATAACCGCGTACTGTAGACCAGGCCAGGTTACAAAGGAAGCCTATGACGGAGCAGGGAATTGAATCTAGATTTCCCAAGTCCTAGGCTAGCATCCTAACCACTAGACCATTCTTCATCGCTTTGCTAGGTACTTTCAGAGTGCAGAAGATATTACCTGCCTTGAAGAGTTACAGTCCACTGACTAATATTGTTTAAAAGGCACTGAGGAAGAACAATGGAACAAACACTTACCACAGCTGTAGCTTTATTCGACGGCCATCCAGAAGTATTGTCGTCGTCTTGTAATCAATACCTGGAAAATAAATTTTGTTTAGAGTTAGAATCTTAGAACTACTGAATTAAGTAGTGTCTGGATATTTATATCTTTAAAAGAAGTTAACAGCAAGGAAAAAATACTTCCATTAGTCCAATATGTATGGGTCAAACACATTCTGTGGATTTGAAGTTATGGAGACCTCTCAAAGCTTAGAAAAAAGTAGTCAGAAGTAGCTATGAGGCTGTGGGTGGCACTACAAAAACCCACCATAATGCAAGCTAGCATCAGTGCTCTGAAACACTGGGCTTGGGTACTACATCTACAAAGCATACAGTTAAGGACCTTAAAAAAAAAAGTCCCTGAAATACAACAGATCTTTCAAATTCAATTTTTAAACATTCTTTACAAATATGTAACAGTCTGACAACTGAGCCAAACCATGCAGTAGCACTGGTAAATGCACTTCTCAAGTGTCCTCTAAACGTTTGGCTTTGTTGTAGGTCAGTCATTTCCTATTTAATTCAACATGCTTATTCAAGAATTCCCCTAAATCAGTGACAAAGGTGGACACTAGCTCTGAGAACTTCATAAATATGAGTCAAGTCACATTCGGGTAAGACTAAAGATGATATATTTTATTACCTGAAGGCAAAGTACTAGGTAAGCAAAACAAAAGACTGAAAAGAAGGAAAAATGTGTTGCTGTGGAAAAAACAAACATTCAGGGAATAGGGTTTTATCACAGCTGAAATCTTCAGTTCAACTGAGATGAAGTGCATTCTCTATGAAGTTATATTACATATTTCTGATTTATAAAAGCCTACCTAGATACCATTTTGACCTGCTCTAACAGGTCAGAACCCTGGCTGTGCAAGACTATGTAGGAAAAATAAACTAAGGTATGAATTTAGCTTGTGTATACGAACAGCTAATAACAGAATCTGAACATCTTTACAGTTAGCATTAGTCACTGTGATGTGACTTTTAGAATGAAAGGCAAAGGTTTTTGTTATGAATCAGAAACAGCATGAAACCATAACAATGAGACCAACAGATGTCAATTGTGTGGTTGTAGAAGTCTAATGTTCTTCTGAATGAATAATGTTCTTCTACGGAATAGCTTTGTCTGGCTTCAACTTTAAGAATATACAACCTGAAATCTATTTCTATGGAGTAGAAGGAAATGAATGAAGCTGTTAGAGCAAAGGGTACAGTTCGTGTCAAGAGCCTACTATTAGTGCAAGCAACAATAAGATAATTTGTTTCTTCAGCTTCCTATTACACAATAAGGATTACAGAAGAGCTCTACATAATTTCTACTGAACCAATCTGCATTTATTAGAAGACAAGAAAATAAATCCTTTAACTCTGCTGGGAGCAATATCTAAGTTTTGGTTTTGCTTTTTTAAAGAACAACATTTTAATTTGTTGTAAGTTCTAAACTGTTATGGCTCTGGCCCAATTTGTGAAAGAATGTACTTGAACTCCAAGTCACACTTTGGAGTAATTATGCCTTATTAGTATTTACATTCGCAAAACAGTAAGAGAGTCTGGAACAGTAATTATAATATATCTGCGATGGAAAATTCAAGTGAAGCATATCATTCACAAATGTGAGTATCAGACAGGGTCATTGACAGAGAGACAATTAAGGACTCAATTTGGGAAGGTGTTTAATGTTAAGCATGTGCTTATATACCTTACTGGGACATACAGCTGAACAATTTCTTTGAGGTAATTATTTGTGGGAAACTTATCCCTTTCTTTTTGTAAATCATACTTTAACTGCTCCCAATTTCAATTAACATTTATTAGTAACTATTCACTGGGTAGCTTGGAACAACATTTTTCAACGAATGGGTTGTTTGTGCTCAACTGTTCAA
Organism: Lepidochelys olivacea; assembly: GCF_965140295.1. NCBI lineage: Eukaryota > Metazoa > Chordata > Testudines > Cheloniidae > Lepidochelys > Lepidochelys olivacea. The sequence goes on from NC_140424.1 coordinate 19,579,391, forward strand.
CTTGAATACTGTATTTACTATTTGTGGTATGTGAGATCACCTAAGATACACTATACTGTTTCTGATCCTTGGCTGGATGGCAAACTTTTAAATAAAAGGGAGAGGGGGAAAAAATCAGATAACTAGTGAACACTCCTGTTTACACACAAATGCCCTTGCTCACATGTAAACACAGGTATCCATATATAGAGTAGCCATTCCTCTCCAAACAAGAGTCACGTGAATAATTTCAAAAGCAAACACGGCAGAACAAACATAGTCAAAACAGCATTTCAGGACTGAAAATAAAAATTTGACCTGCTCTAAAATCAATTATAGTTTAATAAATATGGCACAAAAGGATGCACTAGTCCCTTCACATAAAGCTTCATTAAAGGTGCAGTTGTCTGAGAGTATATTACTTTAGAAGAATACTTTTTATTTTTATAAAACCAAGGAAAAGCAAAGTTAAGGCTTCACTTAAACAAGTATCTTAACTCCACTCCTGTAAGAAGAAAAGGAGTACTTGTGGCACCTTAGAGACGAACAAATTTATTTATTTAGTCTCTAAGGTGCCACAAGTACTCCTTTTCTTTTTGCGAATACAGACTAACATGGCTGATACTCTGACTCCTGTAAGAGATACCTTTAGAAAAATCAGGTCATATTATTGTCTTCAACCATAACCTCATTTTATCCGTGATCATGAAGAACAGAATGCTTTATGCTTGTGCCACTTTACAGCCTTAGGAACCTTCTGAAGGAAAAATTTTCTCCCGTCCTCCACTGACAATCACCCTAGTGATTGGGTTACATTTTCAAGTCTCCCTCTATGGAATAGGGTTAAACTTTTTCCCTCTACAAAAACTGAATGTCAATCTCCAGCAGTCATTGAATGTGCTAGACCAGAGGTCCCCAAACTTTTTTTTTGCTGAGTCCCCCTTTGGAGATTCATGTCCCAGGCACAGCCCCCTTGGCACAGGGCAAAGGGGGGAACCTCGATGGTGTCCAGTTTGGACCAACACACACTGGTTACCCTGAAGAAACAAGAAAAAATTCATAACCAGTCAAGTCCTTCAGCTTGTTGTGCCCCACCAGAGGGAGGACCCCACAGTTTGAAATGTTTGTTAGCTGACATTCCCTAGAGATGTTACAAATGCAAGAGTTAAACTTCTGAAGTTAGACCTTAAGCATCGAAATTTAGTTGACTATCTTCTAGATCACTGCTAGGGAAATCCAATAAAGCAAGTTTTATTTCTTGCCTGATTTCTGCTACAAAATGGCAAAAAATAGTGTTGTTTTTTTTTAAATCCAGGGAACACCTGTAAATTTAGGAACTTTTAATCCAGGGACCCTTGTCAATTTCACTTCAAATTTGGTAAAAAAGCTTTACCCTGGCCCCAGATCCAATCTACCAATGGTGAGGTCACTGAGATTTTTGTGCTTTTAAAGGAGTGTAAACCTGCCCCCCCCCCAAACAGGCTTACAAATGGACAACCTCAGTTGCTATTTTAACTATAGTGTGACTAACATTGCTTCATAATCCAAACTAGCATTACTGCAGTCATTAACAGTGCCATGAGAAACATTTCCATGTATAGAGCTATACAAATATTTGTGGCTATTTCTGATGATATTCAATACTGGCCGCGTATACGTTTACCACTGCAGCTGCTAATATTCATGTGTAGGATGTTGCTACAAGCAAGCTTTTTTTTTTTTTTTTTTTTTTAAATAAAAGCATTATATATCTTTTGGGTCTCAGTAACAAAGTAGTTTCCTAAAAATAATAAAAGGCATATTTACAAAAAACAACCAAGTAAAGAGAAATTGATCAATAAATGAAACATAAAAATACAGAATGCCACTCTGAGACACATACAGCAATGTCTGTTAAATTATATCCTCATATAAATCTGCCAAAGTCTATTCTTCAGCAGAACTGCTTTGGTACATTAGATTACTTGACTTTCTTCAATGAACATTTTCCACATGGAGTGGATTTTTAAAAATACTCATATTTCATTCATTCTTTCACTTGCAGGATCACACACACACCCCTCAATATTCTGTTCTTCCACTTCACTAGGACCACTTCTTCCACTAGGAATGGTCTAGATCAGTAGTTCCCAAACTTGTTCCACCGCTTATGCAGGGAAAGCCCCTGGCGGGCCAGGCCAGTTTGTTTACTTGCCACGTCCGCAGGTTTGGCCGATCGCAGCTCCCAGTGGCTGCGGTTCGCTGCTCCAGGCCAATGGGAGCTGCTGGAAGCGGCGGCTGAGGGACGTACCGGCCAAACCTGCGGATGCGGCAGGTAAACAAACCGGCCCAGCCCGCCAGGGGCTTTCCCTGCACAAGTGGCGGAACAAGTTTGGGAACCACTGGTCTAGATAATACTTGAGTGCCATGAGTGCAGGGGACTGGATTAGATGACTTCTCAAGGTCCCTTCCAGTCCTATGATTCAGGAGTGAAAGATTTTATTCAATGATTCAGGAGTGAAAGATTTTATTCAATGCCATATTTGGGCTTGACAAATCCAAAGAAACCTATTTTCTGTACTTTTTGAGATAAAAATTAATCCTTTCATCTTTGTGCTTAACACAATAATATTTAAATTTTACTTTTAAAAAGAACTCCATTTTCATGAACTTACTTATTTCCCTCTTCCTTTAACTGTATGCCTATTATGTCAGCTAAATTCACACACTGGTGTTTGTCAGACCCCAATCACCCATCAAAGTACTGATCAGCAACTTTCATACTTACTGCAGTTGATACAAGAGACCATCACCTAGTCAGTGAATTCAACATTGAGACATTTAATAAGATGTTAAAAACCAAGTCCTATACTTATGAATATCATTCCACAGAAAGTTTATAGCAAAAAAAAAAAATAAATCTATCAAATCAAATTAAAATAAAATAAAATTGGGCTGCATCTCTTAATGTTAATGTAAAACAAGTCAGGTTTAGTGTCAGATCCATTTTTGCCTTCTGCTTACTTGCCATTCAGAATGATCATTCTTTAACTTCCAATCCTTCTGTCAAACTTAATTACTGTACTAAAAACTATCTGTTTAAAGTGTACAGACTGTACACATACCAAGAAAAATAGAGTCTTGGCTCCCAAGTTATTGGATATGTAAAATGAAGCCAGGAATTTTAATACACTCTCTCACACTTTAAGGGAAGCTGTTGTTTCAGTCATCCCCAGATATGCTAAAGATCCAAGCATGCATGGTAAATAAAGGTGAAGCTCCTTCATCACCTGTGACACCCAAATATTAGCTACTGCCCTTTCAAAAGGCTTGATAAAATCCTATCCCAAATTATTCGTGTAAATCAGGTGAGGTTCATCCATCACAGACATGGATCTGACAGTTTGAGTCAAATGATTAGCATCACTGCAGTTTCGAGGGAGTCAAAGGATCTTCTTGCTGCCATGTCCCTGGATGCAGAGAAGGCCTTTGACTGTGTATCCTGTCATTACCTTTTTTACATACTTGCTACATTCGGATTTGGTACTCAATTTATCTTCTGGATTAAACTTCTTTATATGAATCCATTTTTCAGGATGATTACTAATAGCACTATCTCAGAACCATTCCCAATTCACAGGGGTACACGAACAGGGTTGCAGTTTGACCTCTGTAGTTTGACCTACCCCTAGTACTGTTAGCTATTGCTGTCCGTAGAAAACAACATATACATGGAATCAAGATAAGTCAAACAGAGCACAAGATCATGCTTTATGCTGACAATGCTCTTGGCCGACTATCCAAACCTGAAGATTCTATTAAAACTAATAAATGCATTTGGACACCTCTTGGGATATAAAATCAATAGGGAAAAGCAAATTCTGGGCATAAGCAAAATGCTAATAGGGAATCTCTGACAACTGGAATTTTAGGTGGCATCCCAAACATATGAAATATTTAGGGATGCTCATCCCCAGTGAGATTGAGAATCTGGTCAACAATGATCTAGAGCCCATTTTAGCCCAGGCAGCAAGAGATCTGGGCAGATGGTAAACCCTTTGAGGCAAAATTAGTATTATTAAAATGAATGTGTTTCCCAGAATATTGCATATCCTGAGAGGTTTCCCAGGTACTATTTGTTGGCTTTATTTTAGGAAAATTAATGACATTTTAAAAACATTTCTCTCGTGAATGGGAAGCCAAGAGTGGCTTTGTGTAAACTGCAACTCCCAATAACATCCAGAAGCTTCCATTTCCCCAACTTGCAGCATTATCATACAGCCTGTATTCTTAGTCAGGCAGGCAGTCCTGTGGCTCCAAAACATAGCAGGATGATCAATATGATAATAGGTATCTCTTTAAAACTCATTTCCCAAAACAGTGTTTTGGGATACAGCCCATCATCTTAGAAACTATCCAACTCATGGAAAGCTTGGCTCTCTAGAGCAGTGCTTGTAGTCAAACAATTCATATTCTTCAGCTGGAAGAGCAGGCTGTCTCCAGGCACAGAAGCTTGGCTCAGCAACTTGGCTGACATGAAAAGCAGGTAACGTCCTTGAGAAGAGGGATCTTAGATAAATATGACTTTTTTTTAGAAACCTTTGATTAATCTCGAGCAGATGGAAACTGCAATGTCGCTCCCTTTTTCTCTCCCAGCTTCCCTTCCTCCCTTTATTTTGTTGTTCTTTTGTCTCCCCTTGCCCCCATTTTCCCCTTATTTTTGAAAAAAAAATCAATAAAATATAAATTAAAAAAAGAAAAATAGGGCCAATTGAAATTACAAACTAATCTACAATATTTTAAATCCTAAATGTATTCTTTGATTCATTAACTCAGTCATAAAACACAATTAAGAAAGTAATCATACACAATTTGCTGATTCCTGAATATGACAGTTTTCTCATTTTGAAACCCACCTGTCAACAGATGCTATTTGAAAAAGACAATGTTCTGGCTGGCAGGCACATGGATAGAACTCTTTCCACCCTTTCACTCTGACTGCCTACTTCCCTCTAAGTGGCCGGAATATTGAAATTTACAAGAATTCTACACTCAAAGGGGGTGTTCTTCAGTCATTAGATAAAAGCTCCTTCATAGCTAGAGCACTTTCTTACATAAATTTAAAGAATGTTGTTATAGCCATGTTGGTCCCAGAAAATGAGAGAGACAAGGTTGACAAGATAATATCTTTTATTAAAGACCAACTTCTGGTGGTACAAGCTACAAGCTTTCGAGGTTCACAGAGCTCTTCTTCAGATCAAGTGAAGATCTGAAGAAGGGCTCAGTGAAGCTTGAAAGCTGGTACCTTCCACCAACAGACGTTTGTCCAGTAAAAGATATTACCTCACCTACACTGCCTCTCTCATAAATGTTAAGAGTCAGATTACTTAGACTTTGGCAACTCTTCCAGAAGACTTCCCATCAGTTTTAACCCATATTATTGACTCCAATTCTAGATCAAACCAGTATTGTAAATAAAGTTTGTTGTGTATTTTCCATCAGTTGCCTTTTTTATTAAAAAAACAAAACAGAAAGCAACAAGTACTAAACCAAAAAAGCCCCATTTGAAACCAAAACAGACCTTTGATTAAAAGAATAAGGGGCTAAAACCTGTGTACTTAGAACTATTTTTGTTTTCCTCTCACTATTCGTGCCACTAGACGAAAAACTGAATTGTTGATAGTCACGTTGTACACCAAATCCAGACATTTTTGATGGATATAATGTATTTTGGTATACATGCTTTTTAAAATCCAGATTCAGTTTACAGTAATGTAATCTAAGATGGCTAAATACACTAAACACATAGGAAAAATATTTGTTCAGAAAAGGAAACTCCATTTAGCATCAGCTAGTGAATTGTCTTTTAACTGAAGTAACAGCCAGTGAACCATGCCTATCACTATAAATAGAAAGGAAGTAGAGAGCATAACTGAAATCACATTTAATTCTATCCTGTCCTAATATTTACTCGTAAGTGATGAAACAGTCTGTTTTTATCTGCATATCACTACAGACTTATCTTGCCATGGGAATTAGAACTAAAAACTTTCCACTTCAAAAGGAAGCATCAATTACAAACTTCAGTTCAGCATTTCCTCTCCTCCGTTCATCTAAAGGAAAAGATATCAGGCAGTAGCTCCTTAACTGAATGTTTACTACAGATTTCAGTAAGCATCCTCAGATGAAAGGTGCTATATATAGCATGTTATTGTGTAGAAGTATTATTAGCATTACCAGGGGGGAAAAAACATGTTTTCCTTATTTTGGTGCATTTTAGTCACGGCTTTCAGAAAAGCTGGAAGGGAATATCACCCTCCAAGTTTCAGAAATCTCAGAAAACTCATCAAGATTTGTTTTTTAGAAAGATACAGGATACTATACAGAAATGGTATTTTTGTTCATTCTCTCCCCTCAAAGGGAATGTATGAAAGAGGTGGTCCTCCTTCAGTTTATTCTATATGAGGTTTGCACTCATTGCTTATGGTCATGACCACAGGATTTTATACTATCCTTCTTCCAAGCTAATCCCTCCAACATGACCAAAAAAAAAAAAAAAGCATTTCTTCCAAACCAAAAGACAGCCTGACTCCCAACCAGCATTTTTATAAATCTTGGTATATATAAGAAACAAGGCCACTCAGATAAAATATGTTGTGTGTATTCCCACATATTGTATATACCATGATACCATCTCTTCCCCTCTCTCTCGCTCTCTGTGTAGTTTTGCCAATCAACACCAACAGAGAATCTAATTTACTATTCACTAATTATCTCCACACAAATGTGTTTTGCTAATCCCAAAGCAGTTTACTATCACAAAAATGACAGACACACTGGGGCTACCCCTCTGGTAGGCAATGCTCAGAATTAAGTTTATTTCAGAACATGTTACAAATTAGAGAAAATAACGTGATTTTTTATAAATCTAAGAGTTTTTAAAAAATCCTATTATCTGGGTTTTTTTTTTTCAAAATCTTTTTCAAACAGCAATTCTTCCCCTATCCAAAACTGATACAAGATCTAATATAAGAAAGTGCCAGTGTTGCCTAGGAATGGTTTCCTAACTAAGACTGTCAAGTATTTGTAGGTCTCAATCCTTTTCACATTGGCATATCAGTGGCTGGTTTGCACTCATTTTTGTTTTTTTACATTTACACTCCAGTATTTGTTGCTATAGGCTGGGGGAGGGGAGCTTGGGAGAGGGTGAAGGGAGAAGAGAAAACTGTTTTAGACCATAAAAGATATGGAACTATATGGGCAAGTATAAAGAGAATTTGACACTGTGAACAAGCGCATGTATGCTTTTATGGTGTTTTGTTTTTTAAATCCTCCAGCAAAGTGAATGTATGTGACAATTATTTGTAATGGCTTTGAATACACAAAATGCTAAGGGGCTTAGTCTCAGAGAGTCATTATTATACAAAAGCAAACAATCAAGAAGTGCACAATTTGTCAGCTCTAGACAGACTACTAAATTTATTCCTGATCTGCAAGCAACTGCGCACAATGATAAGAGTGCCAAAAACTGTACTAAATTGGCAGTAGTTTGAAGACCAATAGGTAGATTTTGTCGTTTCATCAGGAGGGCCATAGGATTTTTAGTGATGGCATTTATATAATAATAACTTTTCAAAACACTACAGTTCCTTGTTTTGCTTTATGTTAGTAGAAAAACTAGCACAATGGGGTCTGTGTGTGGTAGTGCAAAGTAACAAAACATTCTGAAGAGTAATAAAACAGAGGTGAAGTTATGGATCTTACCTACCTCCTGTATTGCACTTTTCATCTGAATGCTCCTCTGCTACCTGTTTATTTCCAAATGATGTTAGTCAAATGGTATTATGGTGCTTTCACCTCATTTATGGAGTTGGCTAGTTCACCTACGGTAGGGAATACACTTCGCCAAAGCACAAGGATATATGCACATTTACACAGGATTTGGTGGGGGAGAGAGAAAGAAAATCCTTAAGCCAACATAGTAACTCAGCCTACTAATATAGTTTATACCCAGCGGGTCCCAGTTAAAGTCATTGTAACTCTAAAATGCGGTTACTATCTTATAAGTAATACATCAAGTTAGTTCACATTGCCATTTATTAAAAAAAATAAAAAATAATGCCAACAGTTCGCTGGTATGCCCAAACCACTGCCTTTAATGCTGACCAATACTGTCTCATTGTTTCCCTGTACTCCCCTGCTGGCCTCTCTGTATCTGTTGTCTCTTATCTTATATTTCGATTGCAACCTATTTGGGACAGAGATGGTCTTTTTGTTGGGTGTTTGAACAGCGCCTAGCACAACAAGATACTGGTCCATGACTAGGACTCTTAGGGTATGTCTACACTACGAAATTAGGTCAAATTTATAGAAGTCATTTTTTCAGAAATCGTTTTTATATAGTCGATTGTGTGTGTCCCCACACAAAATTCTCTAAGTGCATTAACTCGGCGAAGTGCTTCCACAGTACCAATGCTAGCATCAACTTTCGGAGCGTTGCACTGTGGGTAGCTATCCCACAGTTCCCGAAGTCTCCACCGCCCATTGGAATTCTGGGTTGAGATCCTAATGAAGCAAAAACATTGTCGCAGGTGGTTCTGGGTACATGTCATCATGCCTCCCTCCCTCCCTGAAAGCAACAGCAGACAATCGTTTCGCGCCTTTTTTCCTGAGTTACCTGTGCAGACGCCATACCACGGCAAGCATGGAGCCCGCTCAGCTCACTGTCACCATACGTCTCCTGGGTGTTGGCAGACATGGTACTGCATTGCTACACAGCAGCAGCCCATTCCCTTCTGGCAACAGACGGTGCAATAGGCCAGATAACCATCGTCATCATGTCCAAAGTGCTCCTGGCCGCCTTGATAAGGTCGATCAGGAGCGCCTGGGCAGACATGGGTGCAGGGACTAAAATAGGAATGACTCGACCAGGTCATTCTCTTTAGTCCTGCTGGCAGTCCTATTGCACTGTCTTCTGGCGAGCAGCCAGGAGATGAGAATGGCTAGCAGTTCTACTGCACCGTCTGCTGCAATCAAAGATGTAAAAAGATAGATGGAGTGGATCAAAACAAGAAATACACCAGATTTGTTTTGTATTCATTTGCTCCCCCCTCCCTCCCTCCATGAAATCAACAGCCGACAATCGTTTCGGTGTGGTCTGTCAGAGGCACCTTGAAAAGTTTAATGGAGATTCAGTCCTGCCTGAAATACCGGGGGGAGGGATAGCTCAGTGGGTTGAGCATTGGGTTGAGCATTGGCCTGCTAAACCCAGGATTCTGAGTTCAATCCTTGAGGGGGCCATTCTGTGTGACATTAGTTTTTGTTTCTCCTTGATGTAAAGCCACTCCCTTTGTTGATTTTAATTCCCTGTAAGCCAACCCTGTAAGCCATGTAATCAGTCGCCCCTCCCTCCCTCAGAGCAACAGCAGACAATCGTTCCGCACGTTTTTTCTGTGCAGATGCCATACCACGGCAAGCATGGAGTCCGCTCAGATCACTTTGGCAATTAGGAGTACATTAAACACCACACGCATTATCCAGCAGTATATGCGGCACTAGAACCTGGCAAAGCGAAACCAGGCGAGTAGGCGACGTCAGCGCGGTGAGGAGAGTGATGAGGACATGGACACAGACTTCTCTCAAAGCATGGGCCCTGGCAATGTGGGCACCATGGTACTAATGGGGCAGGTTCATGCGGTGGAATGCTGATTCTGGGCCCAGGAAACAAGCACAGACTGGTGGGATCGCACAGCGTTGCAGGTCTGGGACGATTCCCAGTGGCTGCGAAACTTTTGCATGTGTAAGGGCACTTTCATGGAACTTTATGACTTGCTTTCCCCTGCCCTGAGGCACAAGAATACCAAGATGAGAGCAGCCCTCACAGTTGAGAAGCGAGTGGCAATAGCCCTGTGGAAGCTTGCAACACCAGACAGCTACCGGTCAGTCGGGAATCAATTTGGAGTGGGCAAATCTACTGTGGGGGCTGCTGTGATAAAAGTAGCCAACGCAGTCAAAGATCTGCTGATATCAAGGGTAGTGACCCTGGGAAATGTGCAGGTCATAGTGGATGGCTTTGCTGCAATGGGATTCCCTAACTGTGGTGGGGCCAAAGACGGAACCCATATCCCTATCTTGCCACCAGAGCACCAAGCCGGCGAGAACATAAACCGCAAGGGCTACTTTTCAATAGTGCTGCAAGCACTGGTGGATCACAAGGGACGATTCACCAGCATCAACGTGGGATGGCCGGGAAAGGTACATGACTCTCGCATCTTCAGGAACTCTGGTCTGTTTCAAAAGCTGCAGGAAGGGACTTTATTCCTAGACCAGAAAATAACTGTTGGGGATATTGAAATGCCTATAGTTATCCTTGGGGACCCAGACTACCCCTTAATGCCATGGCTCATGAAGCCGTACACAGGCAGCCTGGACAGTAGTCAGGAGCTGTTCAACTACAGGCTGAGCAAGTGCAGAATGGTGGTAGAATGTGCATTTGGACGTTTAAAGGCGCGCTGGTGCAGTTTACTGACTCAGTTAGACCTCAGCGAAAACAATATTCCCACTGTTATTACTACTTGCTGTGTGCTCCACAATATCTGTGAGAGTAAGGGGGAGATGTTTCTGGCGGGGTGGGAGGTTGTGGGAAATTGCCTGGCCGCTGATTACGCGCAGCCAGACACCAGGGTGGTTAGAAGAGCACAGGAGGGCGCGGTGCGCATCAGAGAAGCTTTGAAAACTAGTTTCATGACTGGCCAGGCTACAGGGTGAAAGTTCTGTTTGTTTCTCCTTGATGAAACCCCCCACCCCCTTGGTTCACTCTACTTCCCTGTAAGCTAACCACCCTCCCCTCCTCCCTTCGATCACCACTTGCAGAGGCAATAAAGTCATTGTTACTTCACATTCATGCATTCTTTATTAATTCATCACACAAATAGGGGGATAACTGCCAAGGTAGCCCGGGAGGGATGGTGGAGGAGGGAAGCACTGAGAGGGGTGGTGGAGGAGAGAAGGACAAGGCCACACAGCACTTTAAAAGTTTAAAACTTTAAAACTTATTGAATGCCAGCCTTCTGTTGCTTGGGCAATCCTCTGGGGTGGAGTGGCTGGGTGGCCGGAGGCTATGGGTGTCTGGGTGAGGAGGCTATGGAACTTGGGGAGGAGGGCAGTTGGTTACACAGGAGTGTAGCGGCGGTCTGTGCTCCAGCTGCCTTTCCTGCAACTCAACCATATGCTGGAGCATATTAGTTTGATCCTCCAGCAGCCTCAGCATTGAATCGTGCCTCCTCTCATCACGCTGCCGCCATCTATCAGCTTCAGCCCTCTCTTCAGCCTGTCACCTCTCCTCCCGGTCATTTTGTGCTTTCCCGCACTCTGACACTGTCTGCCTCCATGCATTCGTCTCTGCTCTGTGGGAGGACACCATGAGCTCAGAGAACATTTCATCGCGAGTGCGTTTTTTTCGCCTTCTAATCTTCGCTAGCCTCTGGGAAGGATAAGATCCTGTGATCCTTGAAATACATGCAGCTGGTGGAGAAAAAAAAAGGGACAGTGGTATTTAAAAAGACACATTTTATAGAACAATGGGTACACTCTTTCACGGTAAACCTTGCTGTTAACATTACATACATAGCACATGTGCTTTCGTTTCAAGGTCGCATTTTGCCTCCCCCCACTGCGTGGCTAACCCCTCCCCCCTCCCCGTGGCTAACAGCAGGGAACATTTCTGTTCAGCCACAGGCAAACAGCCCAGCAGGAACGGGCACCTCTGAATGTCCCCTTAAGAAAAGCACCCTATTTCAACCAGGTGACCATGAATGATATCACTCTCCTGAGGATAACACAGAGATAAAGAACGGATGTTGTTTGAACGCCAGCAAACATGCAGAACGAAGCATTGCAGCGTAACGATTCCCGACTACGTGCTACTGGCCTGGCGTGGTAAAGTGTCCGACCATTGTGGACGGAATAAGGCTGTCCTCCCCAGAAACCTTTTGCAAAAGCTTTGGGAGTACGTCTAGGAGAGCTTTATGGAAATGTCCATGGAGGATTTCCGCTCCATCCCCAGACACGTTAACAGACTTTTCCAGTAGCTGTACTGGCCACGAATGCCAGGGCAAATTAATCATTAAACATGCTTGCTTTTAAACCATGTATAGTATTTTAAAAAGGTACACTTACCAGAGGTCCCTTCTCCACCTGGCGGGTCCGGGAGGCAGCCTTGGGTGGGTTCGGGGGGTACTAGCTCCAGGTCCAGGATGAGAAACAGTTCCTGGCTGTCGGGAAAACCGGTTTCTCTGCTTGCTTGCTGTGAGCCATCTACAACCTCATCATCATCTTCCCCGTCCCCAAAACTGGCTTCCATGTTGCCTCCATCTCCATTGAAGGAGTCAAATGACACAGTTGGGGTAGTGGTGGCTGAACCCCCTAAAATGGCATGCAGCTCATCATAGAAGCGGCATGTTTGTGGCTCTGACCCGGAGCGGCTGTTTGCCTCTCTGGTTTTCTGGTAGGCTTGCCTCAGCTCCTTAAGTTTCACGTCGCACTGCTTCGGGTCCCTGTTATGGCCTCTGTCTTTCATGCCCTGGGAGATTTTGACAAATGTTTTGGCATTTCAAAAGCTGGAACGGAGTTCTGATAGCACGGATTCCTCTCCCCATACAGTGATCAGATCCTGTACCTCCCATTCGGTCCATGCTGGAGCTCTTTTGCGATTCTGGGACTCCCTCATGGTCACCTCTGCTGATGAGCTCTGCACTCACCTGCAGCTTGCCACGCTGGCCAAACAGGAAATGAAATTCAAAAGTTCGCGGGCCTTTTCCTGTCTACCTGGCCAGTGCATCTGAGTTGAGAGTGCTGTCCAGAGTGGTCACAATGGAGCACTCTGGGATAGCTCCCAGAGGCCAATACCATCTAATTGCGTTCACAGTATCCCAAATTCGACCCAGCAAGGCCGATTTCAGCACTAATCCCCTTGTCAGGGGTGGAGTAAAGAAATTGATTTTAAGAGTTCTTTAAATCGAAAAAAAGGGCTTCGTCGTGTGGACAGGTGCAGGGTTAAATCAATTTAACGCTGCTAAACTCGACCTCAACTCCTAGCGCAGACCAGGGCTTAGGAGCTACAATAACGTACACAAATAGTACATTTAATGGCAAAAGTAAAGACAACGCCACTCTAGGATTGCCAACTGTCTAATCACAGAAACCCAAACACCCTTGCCCCGGCCACCCCCGTCTCCAAGGCCCCACCCTGCTCACTCCATCTCCTCTCCCTCCATCGCAGGGGGTTGGGGTGCAGGAGGGGGTGTGGGCTCTGGGCTCGGGCCAAGTGGTTCAGAGTGTGGGAGGGGGCAAGCTCTGGGAGGAGTTTGGGTACAGGAGGGAGCTCAGGGCTGGGGCAGGAGATTGGGGTGCAGGAAGGGGTGTGGGGTGCAGGCTCTGGGAGGGAGTTTGGGTGCAGGAGGGGGCTCAGGACTGGAGCAGGGGTGCAGGAAGGGGTGTGGGGTGCAGGCTCTGGGAGGGAGTTTGGGTGCAGGAGGGGACTCAGGACTGGAGCAGGGGTGCAGGAGGGGGTGAGGGCTCCAGCCAGGAGGCACTTACCTCGGGCGGCTCCCAGTCGGTGGCGCAGGGGAGCTAAGGTAGGCTTCCTGATTGTCCCAGTCCCGTGCCGCCCCCAGAAGCTGCCAGCACAATCCTGCAGCCCCTGGGGTGGGACAGGGGGCTCTGCATGCTGCCAGCGCCTGCAAGCACCACCCCTGCAGCTCCCATTGGCTGCAGTTCTCGGCCAATGGGAGCTGCGGAGTCAATGCTTGGGGCGGGGCAGCATGAAGAGATCCGCTCCCCCCTCCCCCGCCCAGAGGCCACAGGGTCGTGCCGGCCACTTCCAGGAGTGGCGTGGGGCCAAAGCAGGCAGGCAGCCTGCCTTAGCCCTGCTGCGCCGCTGGATTTTTAGTGCCTAAAATTTCCCAGTTTGGCTTCAGTAGCCTCTGGGAGATAGGGTCTGATTCACTGTTCCCTCTAAACTGTAAGCGTGTGCGGATGCACACAGATCCTAAACCCCGTGCACATGACGAAACACCGCACGCACAAAAATTTGCACAGAAGCACAACAATTTGCACAGAAGAAATTTTTTGTGCACACGGCCTGTCAAAAATTAGAGGGAACATTGGTCTGATTCCAGAAGATTCCTGGCAAAACTGGAAGGGTTGTGAACCCTACTCCACTCTGAAGGAAAACATTTTGGATTAGAAATTAAAGTGTACTATCAGTTGAAAAGCCATTTCATCAGGATTACTCTGCTTTCTGCCTTCGCTACACCTTCTTCCGTCTATTGCTGCCTTACGATCAACCCTTCATAGTGGATGATGGGATTATGACACCAGCGGAGAGTCAGTCCTCCCCTTTAGTTCATCTGCATACTTCAAGTCTGTTGGTAAAAGTGCCTTACAGTTCTAAAACCTCAATTTAAAAATAATATTAACTCTCCAGGGCAGAGTCTGTCTTCTTTGTGCGTCTATAGTGCCTAGCATGTTGTGGGTCATACTGAAAACACACACAACTTCAACCCCCTTATCTTGTGCCCCCTTTTTGTGGTATACACAATCTCTATGAACACAATACAAGCAAACAACATAAGGTCAGGCATTCTGCCCATCCAGGAAAGAACAGCAAATGGACGCTTGGCACACGTGAAGTACTCTGACACCACAAAAAGTACAATTACTTTATGAAAAGTTGTCTTATCTAAGCTTCCCAGTTGCTTAGGCATAATAACTGCTCATTTGGCTACTAACTGTAACCTAAGTTCTCTGTAAACTGTGCAGCTGCATGGCCACATAGCAGCCTATTTAGTGCCGCACAGGCGCTCAGTGAACCTGCCCGGCCTGGACCTGCTGTAGATGGTCCGGGGCGCCCCTCCTCCGGCCCTAACTCAGCCCCAGACCCGACGCTGCCAGGGATGGGGTGGCCTGAACCCAGCCCCAGCTCGGACCTGCAGCTGTGTCCCTCCCCTGGCCCCAACTCAGCCCCGGCTAGGGGAGGGACACCCCTCCCCCAACCCCAACCCTGCCCTGGCCCAGCCCTGCCGTGGCCAGTGGAGGGGCACCTATCCTGTGGCCCCAGCCCTGAAGCTGCCATGGTGGGGAAAGGCGCCTCTCCTCCCCAGCCCAGATGCTGCTGCGGGGGAGGGGGGGGGGGGGAGTCCTGTCTCCCTGACGTAGTCCCAGAGCACCCTCCTGCACCCAAAATCACTCATTCCCGGCCCCACCGCAGAGCCCACACCCCCAGCCAGAACCCTCACTCCCAACCCACACACATCCCAACCCTCTGCTCCGGCCCTGAGCCCCTTATCCCTAGCCCCACCCCAGAACCCGCACCCACAGCCGGAACTCTCACACCCCTGCAACCCAACCCTCTGCCCTAGCCCTGAGCCCCCTCCCACACTCTGAACCCCTCTGCCCCACCCCCACCACATGAATTTTGTGATGTGCATCGTCACATCACCTCCATATTGATGCACATCACAAAATTCATTCCACACATGTGTGAGAAAAATTAGAGGGAACTCTGACTGTAACTGTTCAGCTTCTTGTACATTTACACTAAGGCAAGGTTGGAAGGGATGTACAGAGAGCTGTTACAATAACTATAAAAGATTGCTTTCCAGTTCTTATGAAACTTTAGTTTACTTACTTCTGAAAACACAAAAACACACCCAGAGTTTGTTTTTGCTAGAGAATAGCTTCGAAACACAAATAATATTGAAAACAGATGAAATTCTTCACATTGTGCAACATATTCCAGAAGAAAAACACAATGGCCTCTCATATCTTGGCACTTAATAGTAAACAAGTTTAAGATATTTGGCTCAAGAGAATCATGTACTCTTGAGTTACTGAAGTCAGCAAGAGCCTTTCCAATTATTTCTTCAGGCTTTGGATCAGGCCTCATATGAAGAAGCTGATTCTAAAGGAAAAGACAAACCCATTTCACTGAAAAAGATCAAGCTAGGTTTCTGAAATGGACGAGATGCAGCCAAGTTTCGTAATTTGTATTTTGTAAATCTACACTGTGCTATCACAAGCACTCTCAGAGGTTGTGATGACCTTTGCTACAACGCAGCAAGCTTTGACAGAGCAAGGGGAGATCCAAAGTACATCTGTAGTGTCATAATGACAGCACTCTCCTGAACCTTCAAATGACAAAAAGAAGAGAATATTTGAGAACTGTTTCTTTAACCTTAAAGAGCTGCACATGAAATTCATCCTCTATAGTAAAAGAAGGCTAAAGTTGGTTTTCCCAGCCAGTGCATATATATACAATGGTCATTTAACTCTTTTAAAAAGTGCTAGCAAACAAATTCTTATTGATAAATTTATAATTCACTCATGTCCCATTCATTAAGCCTTGTCATTGAGTCAGTCTCCATTGAGGAGGTTTCTTTATACCCTGAAGGTTTCATGACCCCTAGACCAGTGCTTCTCAAAGTAGTGGTCCGTGGACCAGTGCCGGTCTGCGAGCCATTGGCTGCCGGTCTGCGGCGAGTTTCCAGGAAAGAAAGAAAGAAATAATAGTATAATTTAAAAATCGCACCGGAATTCCACCAAGAATAATTATCAGTCGATAAAAGTCGACAATATTAAATAATATTATGTTTTCAGAAGCACATATATAATATTGATAATTATGCCATAGTGCTACAGCATGTTTTGCATGAGACGTGCGAGCACGCACTTACCCCACTCCTTCGCATATAAAGATGCCGCCCCACCGGCGGTTACCATCAAGAAGTTGAATAAAGAGCATCATACGGATCTCTGCGTGTTTGTCATTTGGGACCCCGTCCAAACCCATTGATCTGAGAATGTAAGTACTAATAATATTATAAATTTTAATAATAATTATTTTCTGTCCTATTCTGCCATATCCCTTACGAAGTAGATAGAGACAATTGAGTACCACACACCTATAGCCAAATAGACAGTCCTTGTAGGAGCAGGATTTTATAATTGTACTATAAGAACTGATGTAAACTTTGATTTCATTCTGCCAGCCACCCTTTTTGAATATCAGAAAAGAATGACTGTCTGAGACTGGGATGCTGTTTCCAATATGCATTACAATTAGGACCTGTTATAAAGTTTAGTTAGTAAGAGACAGGATTTTGTATTGTGTCTATGATAAATAGATTAGAGAAATGTTGAGGGCCTGAAGCCCCATTGTGAATTGTTTTAGTTATAAGATTTAGCAAGGCTTGATTTACAATGTATTCTGCTGAATATAAAATACTGCTGTCGGACCTTTTCAGGTTTCTGTGAGAGACTGTTTGTGTGAATGAGGAATGAATGCATCAGAAAAAGATATGGTGTAAAAGCCATTACATCTTGTCCAGATGGTCAAGTGAAAAAGAAAAAAGGAGTACTTGTGGCACCTTAGAGACTAACAAATGTATTTGAGCATACTGGACACCATTAAATTAGGCTTGAAGAAAGACTGGGAGTGAATGTGTCATTACACAAAGTAAAGCTATTTCCCCACGTTTATTTTTCCCCCCTACTGTTCCTCACACGTTCTTTTCAACTGCTGGAAATGGCCCACCTTGATTATCACTACAAAAGGTTTTTTTCCTCTCTCCTGCTGGTAATAGCTCACCTTACCTGATCACTCTCCTCAGTGTGTGTATGGTAACACCCATTGTTTCATGTTCTCTATGTATATAAATCTCCCCACTGTATTTTCCACTGAATGCATCCGATGAAGTGAGCTGTAGTTCACAAAAGCTTATGCTCAAATTGTTTAGTCTCTAAGGTGCCACAAGTACTCCTTTTCTTTTTGCGGATACAGGCTAACACGGCTGCTACTCTGAAAGAAAAAGTGAGAGACTTGGAAAGAGCAGAAAACATCCATTGTATTGGATGCTAAACATGTTAACAGCATTGACAACCTCAGAGGTGAGACAGGCACCCCTGAAGGCAAGACAACAAATAGGAGATAACGATGGGAAGCCCGACAATAACCATCAAATGATAACAGCAGAAAACCCCAAGATTAACACCACTTAAGGACTAACAATTACAGGATGACATTGCAAAATGCATGGACTCAAATGGGAATTTACTACTATAAAGCCGGGGTGTTTTGCCATGGGACTCTGGGTTCAGTCCTGCAAAGCCTTGGAGCATTGGATTGCAACCAACAGAGCCCAGTTTCTCACTCATCCTCAATCTAACTGGCCATTACATTGACTCGAGCTACAATAGACTGGTAACTATAAACAACAACTGGCAGGACGTGTGTGTGTGTGTGTGTGGTGTCTGAAAAGCATATGCTAACTGTTGTATTTTCAATAAATGCGGCATATTTGCCTTTTCCCCCTGAAAAGATCCCATGTGTTTTGTATGAGCATAACGTCCTCGCTTCCTCCATATCTATAAATTGTTTCATACACGCTCTCATTGTTCTTACTTATAGCCTTCCCCTCTTCTAGAATCAAACCTACGTGTTTCTGCCAGGAAGTTCTCGAAATTCCTCGCTTTCTCACTCCATATCTTTCAGACAGGTAAATCTTATTTTTGACGTTCATTATTCATTCTTTCCATATGTTCAAACCCTCTTAACTTTCCAATTATTATGTTGTTTTCAATTTAATTTTAAAATTTATGTATTTTCTTATCCTAACATTACTTACCCTATTAATCAATGTTCTTCCGCACATATTTCTCAATTAAAAGCATTCCCACTGCATTTATTCGGCTTTTATCCTAATATCATAAATTAAGTATATACCCGGGGTAATGGAATTTATATTAATTATTTTTATGCCTAATTTACACAGGGCGAAGCGAGGCCCAATCAACATATTTAGCAAGCAGAGACATCCGGTTGCTGAACATGCAAGTTATTCTGAATTAGAGGACGGCAATATAAATGAAACCGAAGTATTGTCAACAAAAAGAATTCATACTAGCTTTACTTGGAAATATGACTCCTCATACATTCAGTTCAGTTTTGTAGCCATGAATGATGGTGGAGTGCCAAAACCACAGTGCGTTATTTGTGGCGACGTGTTGGCTAACGACGCAATGACACCGTCAAAGCTCAAGAGGCATTTGTCAAAGTTTGACTCCGACTCACAATTTATCAGACCACTCTGTTTTATTAGCAAAGCTGCTCTGCTAATACATTTAGAAGTGAGCCCCCCGAGTGGGGCTTGTGTCTTTTAATTTATACAGTTTTTTGGAGAACAAGTTACAGAGAAGTTACAGACAAAAGAAGAAAAAGATTTTAGTCACCACCCTTCGAGATCCCTGAGACCAGTCACGTATCTTCAATTTCCTGCAACCCTTAACAATCTCCTTTAACAGCTTCCAGTTAACTTAACTAATTGCCCTTCACCCCGTCCATTCTGATACCTGCTTCTTAGACGTGCTGGCTCTATCTTAATTTCTTCTCCATTCAAAAGCTAACTGTCCCTACGTGTGCTCCCTCAGATACTTTGTAACATGTTTTGGCATGCCCTCTCATATACAATGTATCCAGCATGTCCCCTTATACAATGTTATACTTCCACACATTTAAATACAAAACATAATGAAATTAGTTCAAAGCCAAAAGAGTTCTTTGAAAGGAAGCATGTTGATTTAAAAGGCTGTCAGAAACAGATCTTTGAAGTGTCACACATAAATACTGGTGCTTTGCGAGCTTCTTATAAAGTAGCGTTTTGCGTTGTGTATGGCTTTTTAGCCTTAGCTATCAGTGAGACACTAGTGATAGGCTGTATTAAAGATGTCTGTATGGAAATGCTGGACGAGCCAGTGGCAAAGAAAGTGGCTCAGGTGCCACTTTCAAATGACACTATAGCTCGATGAATTCACAATCTGGCTCACAATATGGAAGATCAGCTCATAGGACAGATTAAATTAGCAAAGTACTTTTCTTTGCAGCTTGATGAATGTACAGACGTTGCTAATACGGCAATTCTGATGGTGTATGTGCGCTTTGAACATGAGGGTGATTTGAAGGAAGAGTTTTTGTTTTCTGTTTCACTACCAACAAAAACAACTAGTTCTGAAGTGTTCAAGACTGTGAGCGACTACATTGTTAACAAATGGGGGTTGGACTTCAAGTTTTGTGTAGGCGTATGTTCTCATGGCGCTGCCGCAATGACAGGACGGCATTCTGGAGTGGTTACCCAGATTAAGGCGCTTGCACCCGAAAGCAAGTTAATGCACTGCTTCCTTCACCAAGCAAGTCCTGCAACAAAAAAAAAAAAAAAAAAAGTCAACAGAACTAAACAGTGTGCTCAGCGAGGTCGTAAAAATTGTGAGCCATGTAAAGGCAAATGCTATAAATTTGAGACTATTCACTGCATTATGTGATGATATGGGAGCTGATCATAAACAGCTCCTACTGCATGCCGACGTATGTTGGTTATAGAGGGGAAAAGTCCTGCCAAGAGTATTTGAGCTCCGAAACGAGCTCTCCGAGTTTCTTCAGGACAAAAAAACCAAATTGGTCACAACTGTTCCGAGATGTGGATTGGATAGCCAAGCTGGCTTATTTGGCTGATATCTTTGCCATTTTTAATGATCTCAACACCTCCATGCAGGGAAGGATGGCTTTGTGTCTTACAATGGCAGACAAGATTGACGGACATAAACGAAAGCTAAAAGCATGGAAGAGTCGAGTGTCAAGAGATTGTTATGACATGTTTCACAACTAAGTGACAATCATCGCTGATGCAGGTGAAGACCTTGATGTTACATCTCTACAAAATGTCATCAGTGAACACTTGACAAATTTGGCGGAACATTGAGTTTTACTTTCCAGCAGAAGAAGATCCATGGAAAGGGACTGGATGGATCCGACATCCGTTTATTCCATTGAAAGATGACTTAACTGTCACTATGGAGGATAAATTGTTGGAGCTGGCTGCTGACAAAAGACTAAAGATGCGTTTGAAACTACAACATCACTTGCTTCCTTTTGGATAAAAGTGAAAGCAGAATATCCTGAGTTTACTGAAATTGCTCTGAAAACTCTTCTCCCATTTCCTTCAACATACCTCTGCAAGACTGGCTTCTCAACCATGAGTGTCATTAACACAAAGTACAGGAACAGTATGGATAGTCATTCTCCATTGCGTGTGGTACAGTCCTCAACTGAACCACGACTGGATAAACTGACAAAGAAGAAGCAAGCTCACCTTTCACATTAGTAAAGGTTAAGATTTTAAAAGCCTATTATTGCGTTAATAAATTTTTTTATAATATCTTTGTTAGGAGACTTTGCTGATTTGATTTTTTAATATTTTTTATTGTATTGTAATATTGTATTATTTGTTTACAAAATAAACATGAAATAAAAATGTTTGCCAACTTCTATTTTATTCATTATATTGTTTCCGATATAAATTAATATTACTACGAATGTTCAAATAATATTTTCTTGGATCATAAACGAATAATAGTCATTTTATACTATCCGCACTAAGCCTTTCAGTCAGTCAGTCTTCAATGTATTTAATCTCCTCATGTACGCCACACTCCCATTCCAATTAATACAGAGAAGTATATCAGTTTTTCTGATCTGATGTGCTACGTGCCCATGTGAAAACGATAATGATATGGCACAAATATGGTACTGGTCCCTGGCAAATATGGTACTGGTCCCTGGCACATTGGGGAAAAAAAATTGCCGGTCCGCCACATCAGATCGTTTGAGAAGCACTGCCCTAGACAATACCTTTGCATCCAACCTTGGCACCATGACTCCCTGGGCTAAAAGCTACTGTCCTGAAAAGTCAGAGACACCACCCATGCAGCATTGGTACTTACAAAGACAGATTTCACCAGAAACTGTATGTTTCCAAGCGCAGTAGAAAAACTACTTTGGCACTTCTAAAATGTGAGATTCTAAGTCACTTTACAAATATTAATGAATTTAAACACCCCATGAGGAATGTTATGGGGATAAAACTTGGCTGCCCCACTTTACAGATGACAATCCTGCAAATCTCAGAGTTCAAAAGTCATGAGACCCCCTCAAAAACACACACATACATACAATTAATCCCATGCATTTGGGTTCTGGTTCTGATTTAACTTTCAGTAGAAAGCCTCTCTGCACCTGTTTGTGCACTCACCTTTCAGGACAAAAACGCAACACAAAATGCATGCAAAAAATGGAGTTCTCCTTTTAACAAGAACTTCTCTATCATAACCTATGGTGTGACAGCCTCTCTTTCGTGGTCCCCTGTTCACACTCCAGTCCTTGGGTCTCCCAGTTTCTCTTATCCCCTCTCCAGCAAGCTCCAGCTTGCCAGTGAAACTGTTCTGTTTCTGACAGAGTAAGCAAGGTAGGTATCTTTTCCAGCACTTCCTGAGGTTCGACATGGATTACCTCCCAAACTTCCTTAGTACAATGGAGAAAGATCCAGCTCCCTTGTGCTCTCCCATCTTGCTGTTTCTGCAAGATTCCACTTATTTGTAGCTACTCTGAGCAGAGGAATCAGTGAGCTGTCTGCTCAGGAAATGGAACCGAAGTCAGCAGCAGAAACTGCAGGCAAATGATCCAGAAAATCCAAGTTGTTCACAGCCCTTCAGGTGATCCTGGACTGTGTGGGAAAAAAAGGTGCCGCAAAATTATGTTACAAATAATAGTCATGCAATGCTGGCAAGTCTGAAGACACTGACGCACACAGGTTAGTTTACTTGTTCATGATACTGAAGAATCCATGGCAGAACCAGGAACACAATATGTACATCTCGCAACCCCTTCCCAATACAACAAAATTATCCTTCCTATCAAGGACGGAACTCTCAAATCAACTGGGATCTACAGGGACATATTAACAAACAGGTGCATAAAATCAGGCCTAATGCACAGCAATTTTGGAGACTTTGGAGAGGATGCCAAGCGAGCAGAGAGAAGCAGCAGTAAAAAGCTGAGTCTTCAGGTTCAGAGTTGCTAGCATTGCATAACTATTATTTGTACCCTAATTTTGAGGCAGCTTTTTTGCAGCTGAATGGTGGTTATGCACAATGAAGGAGCCACGTGTCTTCTTTTGGAGTTAATGGGGGTCGTGAGGGCACGTATAATCGGGGAGAAGCCTCTCAGGGAAGATCTGTGGAGCTAGCAGAGGACATTTGGCTTTGTGGAAAGATCATCAGGATGTCGACATGTCACTTTAGAAGCGTATCAAAACTAAAAGGTTTAAAGACAGCAATGGAAAGTGAAAGAAAGCAGACAATTGAAAACTTTCAATGCACTCAGTTAATCTGTCCTGGCAGACTGAATGTATAACCTGTCATGACCCACCTAGTCAGAATAAGTTATAAACAGATTTATATATTTACCAAAGCAACTTTTATCATGTATCCACTACAAACCCTACAGTTGTTATTCCCATTTAATGTGTAGTGCCACAACTGTCATTGGTATAAGAAAAGGAGGACTCGTGGCACCTTAGAGGCTAACCAATTTATTTGAGCATAAGCTTTCGTGAGCTACAAGTGAGCTGTAGCTCACGAAAGCTTATGCTTAAATAAATTGGTTAGTCTCTAAGGTGCCACAAGTACTCCTTTTCTTTTTTGCGAATACAGACTAACAAGGCTGCTACTCTGAAACCTGTCATTGCTATGTTTAACTTTGAAGGAACCACTGATGTCAGCACCCTAGCATTCACAAGTAATCCGCAACAAAAGCATTGCTGCACAGAACTAGTGCTGTACTTCTCTTACACCAGCTGAGATTTATTAGGAAGCAAAGAGCCAAAAAGATTTAAGAGAATGTGCCTTTTCCAGGATGGGGAAAAAGGGTGAGATACAAGAGGCATCTCAAAAAAAGAGTACAGCAAACAATTACAAGTATTGGGAACTATATAGAGTGTGGTCTTTAAAGCAAGATAATAATTTCAGTGTAATTAGTTATGTGTACAAGCCTTAATGCCAATTTCTATTAAAAATGCTTTACAAGCTAAGAAAAAAAGTAACCCTAAAATCATGTATGGCTATCATTGCTACATGAGCACATACACCTTGTAGATCATCTTCATTAACTTGCTCTAGAACACCAATACGCAATCTTAAAATTAATCACAACACAAACTCTGAGTATCCATTCAAGCAATGAAGTCTGATGAGAGACAGTTACTGCATGAAAAAACAGATACTAGCTTTAGCTACAAGTACTTGTTTAAATATCTTTATTTACTGGCAGAAAGTCTAAAGTTTCCCATTATACAGAGACATGTATAAACCCATTTCTCACTACCAGTAAGAATCCTACTTCAGTGGGTAATGTAAAAGTAGACATTTTTCATATTCAAAATGGAGGTCTGTATTTTTATATTCAAAACATTTAAAATAAAAATGGTTATGTGTCAAGATGAATGAAAACACAGAAAACTGAAAATGTCATAAAAGTAAACTTGCTCTTCCGCCATTCTCCCACCATCAAATAAAGCACTGCTTTTGAATAGAGCCGAGAGATCTCTGTAGTGAAGAAAACATTATGCAATATGCGCACATTTGTTTTTCCTACAGTGATCTCTTTTGTCCTCTAGATGGATAAGCAAAACCTCTTATCATCAATCTGAAGGAGTAAAAGAGAAAGAGCCTGTACTTCTAGTGTAAATGTTTATAAAAACATTTGTGTTATTCCCCAATGAGTCTGCACGAAAGGATTTTTAATCAAATTAAATACACTGGTTTCCAGTTGAATAGAAAGATGACAAAAACCTGTGTTCCGCTGGACTGCAGTATAAGTTATTAGAATTGCAGCTTTTTAGTCAATCAAAGACCATATAATTATTTCCCATGTAATCTTCTACACTCAACTGTCTGGCTTGCAGATGTCAGAGAAAAATCCTATGTAGGCAGAAATGAGATAGTAGCTGTCAACTAAATTACACTTCTCTCAAATACTTTAAGCAAGAACACGCCCTGCTTGGAGTTAAAGACTAATATTTAAAAGAAAAATATTGCATTATAGAGTTTCACTAGCAATGCTATGGTTAAAGAGGTGTTTGCATTCTCAGCCTCTACTTAGAGTATATAGGCTTTAAGTAGTTTTTTTAAAGACATTCTTCAAGCTTCAGAGTAACAGCCGTGTTAGTCTGTATTCACAAAAAGAAAAGGAGTACTTGGGGCACCTTCGAGACTAACCAATTTATTTGAGCATAAGCTTTCGTGAGCTACAGCTCACTTCATCGGATGCATACTGTGGAAAATATAGAAGATGTTTGTTTTTATACACACAAATCATGAAAAAATGGGTGTTTATCACTACAAAAGGTTTTCTCTCCCCCCACCCCACTATCCTGCTGGTAATAGCTTATGTAAAGTGATCACTCTCCTTACAATGTATTTGATAATCAAGGTGGGCCATTTCCAGCACAAATCCAGGGTTTAACAAGAACATCGGGGGCGGGGGGGGGGGGGAGAAATAGGAAGACAAGGGGAAATAGGTTATTACCAGCAGGAGAGTGGGGTGGGGGGAGAGAAAATCTTTTGTAGTGATAAACACCCATTTTTTCATGATTTGTGTGTATAAAAACAAACATCTTCTGTATTTTCCACGGTATGCATCCGATGAAGTGAGCTGTAGCTCACGAAAGCTTATGCTCAAATAAATTGGTTAGACTCTAAGGTGCCACAAGTACTCCTATTCTTCAAGCTGAAATCTTTCATACTTTGTCTCAGTCCAGAGATGCACTTTTCCAAAAAGTGAAGAAAATCCATTTAAGTTATTTGAGTCTTAAAGCATGAAAAATTGATTTTTTATTTAAATAAAAGTTATCCACATGCATTTTTTGCACACCAGTAACTCAAAAGTGGTTTGAAGAGACAAGACTGGCCTGTATGCAGTCCTCAGAAAGTATGTGTTAGTAAGTGTGAGGAAAGATAGAATAAGAATAAGAATGGATAAGAATTAAGTCAAGAATGATTGAGATAATTATTGTGTACACAGAACATTTCTCCTTGCTGATGCACAGAGTGTGGCTATCCAGATACCAACACACTGGGTCTTCATCCACAGGTCTCTCTCCAGCCTGACTCAATCATTTCCTTCTCTGCACAGCCCCTTGTATCTCCCTTCCCAGATCTACCCTTAAAAAGCTGCCAGACTTGTTGGGTCCCTTCCGGAGTTTTGTGGCTGCAGCTTCAAATTTCATGCACTATGGATGGGAAATTTTAGATTAGTTTGTGAATACATATGGACACCTCTTCTTTCCCCTTTTTCTTTAGGGACAAGCAATTTGTGTTCATACAGTGTTGTCACAGATTCTAAAGGGATATGGTCAACTTTAATTTTACATTTACCTATTAAAAGATTCATTTTTCTGATAAATCTACCTTTGACAAGCAAGTACAGAATTTCTGTTGTGGATTAAGTTTTGTAACACTTTTCTATTCTCATGCAGTTATTAAAGTTTTTTTTCCAGCAAGGATTTCTGGGAAGACCTAACCATGCTCATACTACCACTAAACATACTTTCTATATTTTCCTTCTGTGCACATATGTACCTGCTGCCTTTTCAGTTCTACTGCTGCAGTTATTGGGAAACACCTATTTACAGAGCCCGGGGAATATCCTTCATGCAACCTCACTCCAGAGCAGTGGATGAGGGTGATGCAACTGACCATCAACAAAACAGTGAAACTGACTATACACTAAGTGCTGATGACTGCAAAGTAAAGCTGAAAACATAGAGATGTGTTTCTCTGTTAATCTCAGATGTTATTTGCAGCAACAGATGGAAATGTGATTTTCAAGTTTATAGTGCCCTTTTAGAACTCCAGAAAAGTAGTTTGGCTTTCCCCACAGCACCCATAACTGAGCCACATTGTATATATTTAATCACACCTAGCCAGAAACCAATGTTGCTTAAGTGAAGGTTGATACAATAAAAATAACAATGTTAGGAAAAATACTGGGAAACTTACTTAGAAGAAATAAGTTAAGACAGTATACGTAAAGATGTAAAAACCCTTTGTTCAGGCATTTGCCAACTAAGATCTAGACATGCAAAAGTTAAGTACAGGAACTCTGAAAACCAAAACCACTTTTTCAAGTATGCAAGGGGTTAGTTAATTTAACTACTAACTTCAAAACCATCTAATTACTTCCTTTTTTACATTATACTCCATCCTAATGGTAATCATCCACATGTTTAGGTTTCAGAGTAGCAGCCATGTTAGTCTGTATCCGCAAAAAGAAAAGGAGTACTTGTGGCACCTTAGAGACTAACAAATTTGAGCATAAGCTTTTGTGAGCTACAGCATCCAATGAAGTGAGCTGTAGCTCACGAAAGCTTATGCTCAAATAAATTTGTTAGTCTCTAAGGTGCCACAAGTACTCCTTTTCTTTTTCCACATTTTTAGCAGTCTTTTCCGTCTCCTACAATAAACAAGGTAAAAGATTGGATTTTAATAGAGGCTTGGTCCCATCCTTATGACAGACAGACAAGGTTGTCTCTCCACAAATTTAAAATTTTTATTAAAGCTAATGTTAAAATTATATAATACACAGGTTGAGAAAAGAGTGTCTGTACATCTCGGTATAGTGCTTAGATTATCCACAGATACAAAGTTTGTTTAAAAACTCATAAAATATATATAGTACATAATCTACAATAACCCAAATTTAGATAAATTTAATTATATAGTTTGGACATTAGAATCCAAATACTCGGGTACATCACTCATGAAAAGTTATACAGAGAGTTAGTTGTAGAAAGCAAATATAGGAATGAGTGTAGATTGTCCCTCAGTAATTGAGCATTTAGGATGGGTTGTCCTTTAGTAGATATAATCCATCACAAAAGTATTTTAGTTACTTGCACTTCAAGAATGCATGGCATTTTTACAGAAGCTACTGTAGTTAACAGGCAGATTTAAGGCACTGAAGTTCACACTATATGAAGAATATATTGCATATGTGAAGAGAGACCCTAGTTACTGGTACTGTGGGAAACATAACTTTGAATCTTCTGACTTTGGGGTATTCAACATCTCAGTATTGAAACTGCATTAATGTAGTTTGCATTTATGAATTAGGATCACAGTAACGGCTACACAAACTGACCAGTCATCCACTTACTCTGGTCAATGCTGAATGCTCCAGAAGAAGTCATCAAATTCTGTTTAATACAAGAAAAAAGAAACCAAAGTGGCTTTTGTATTTCATTATAATTTTATACTGCTCTTCCTAAGAGAACAGACCTACGTAAAACCTTCCAAAAGCACTTAAATTAATTAGGAGCCTAAGTCCACTTTCAAAAATGAACTAGCCACATAGGCACCCAAGTCCCATTGAAAGTCAATGAGGCTTAGGATCTCTAAGTCATTTTTTACCCTGAGTATTGTTACCCTTGTGTTGGATAGCAGCCCTCCCAACTCAGGCACTCCATCCAACCCTAGTTGCTTATTTCAAGAGCTTTTATATAAAATTTCTGCAACAAGAATCACTTTGAGCTTACTCATTTCATCTCATGGAGTAGGTTACCAGCAGCCTTGAAACCCAGGACTTCTTCATGCTCAGGCACGATTTTAATGTTCACTTATGATTTTGAAGCAATACCACTGGTCCATCTAAACTGTGTATATTTTCTACCCTTGGCTCACCAATTATTGCTTAGTTACCATCCCCTTTTGAAATTGATTACAAACTTCTGTCACATTTGTTAATTACTGTATATGTGCGATGAGAGAATTTGCATCTACCATGTATTTCAACATCAAAAGCTTGATGTTGAAATACATGGTATTTCATGGTAAAACAACACAAGTTGCAGCAAAGTGTTAAAGTCATGCTATAACCAGAAAGCCAATTTCTCATGAGAAATAAATAGCTCTCCCATTTCCCGGCCCGCCCCACCAAAAAGACTCAACGCCTTTTATCACAGCTGTGTCTCTGCCTACACAGCAATCACAAATTATTGAGCTTGCAGAAGGTGCTTTTATATGGAAATTAGGGTATTTACATTTCTAAATCTTGCCCCTCCCTGTCACAGTTGCCAAAGACTCACCTTCTTCATCCTGCAGAGAATCCCCTACCGACCTCATCAATCTCCACATTACATGTACCTGAGAACTCACCAGTTCTCTAAGGATTTCCCTTTTTGGTTTAAAACCCCTGTTTTAATGAAAGCAGCACCAATACGTTACTACTGGCTGAAGAGAGCTGGAAAATATAAGCCCATGACCAGCGTACGGACAGATTAACAGCCTAATTAACATGTTAGATAGGAATGTAATTATACCAAGAGTGGGTAGTACACGTTATAGCCCAAGGCCTTTGTACTTCAGCACATTGGATCCAGCTTACATAGCCCCTCCAAATTCTGCTACCAACACAATTTTCTCTCTCCTCCCTATCCCAACCCAGATGAGACACCATCTTCTTGTCCACTGCCACAAGCTGTTGTGAAGATTTAAGTAATTAAGACAGTTTAACTATGCATGAGATCTTAACTCTCCTCTCTTTTCTGAGATGTGGAAGAAAGGGAAAATTGTAGCAGTGGGTGGGTGGAACATTTTGTGAGTTAGCGTGTGTGGATTCTAGGTAGGAGTTTAAAGTAGCCCATATTTAAAGCCACAAGCCTCCAAATTAAAGGTGAGGCAGAGACTGTGTCAGTAAAACTTTTTTGTTGGTCGGGATGTAAAAAAAACCACACCGCTGATTGACATAAGTTTCACTGTCAGAAGCACCAGTGTGGACAGTGCTATGTTGACAGGAGATGCTCTCCCGCCAATATAGCTACTGCCACATGTTAGGGGTGGTTTAATTATGCAAGTGGGAGAGCTCTCTCCTGTCAGCATAGAGTGGCTACATGGGAGACCTTGCATCTGCAGCAGTACAGCTGTGCCACTCTAAGGTGTCTAGTGTAAACATAGCCAGAGACTGTCTTTTTGTTCCCTGTCCATACACCACCTAGCACAATACGGTCCTGGTCCATGACTCAGGCTCCTAGGTACTATTACAATAAAATAATAAATAAAGGTTTAAAGGCTATCAATTCATATTCAAAACTATGCAAAGCCAATTTTGTAGATCTCATTTAAACAAATCAAACATTAAAATAGTATGTACTAGGCTATAATTTATGGCACTGAATGTAAGAATAGGCATTAAATTTGATGGGTTGTATAATTACATTATACTACTTAAAATTTTTCTTTCAATACTAATAAGCTATAATTTAAGATGTAAGAATACAGGGCTAGTTAGTATTAAACTTTCAGTCTTAACTCTGGAATTGAGTGTTTTCTTCTCAACCATAATTCTGCATTAACACTAGTTGTCTAGACTATCATACCTATGTATTACAACACATGAAAACAGAAAAAAAGAGAAAAAACTATTATTTACCTGTGTATAACCCACTTAATCACTAAACAGTTTTGGGTTCCCCATTGAAAAATTCAGCCACCTGGGTGGTTTTCACAATAGCCAACCACAAAGAAACATGTTGGGACTATTACATAAGTAGATTCTCCACACCAGATAAAAGTACAAATGTTCTTTTAAAAAAACAAAACAAAAAAAAACCAACCATAAGGCAAACACACCCAGCTCATATTGGGTAAATATATAGCCCAATATTACTTCTTCCTCACAATTCTCAACCTGAGTTCCAGAAAACAAACAATCCAGAGAATCCGAGTAAGAGCCTGACACAAATAAAACATTCTAAGGCCTTGTCTACACTGCCACTTTACAGCACTGCAACTTTCTCATTCAAGGGTGTGAAAAAATACACCCCGAGCGCTGCAAGTTTCAGTGCTGGCAGTGTAGACAGTGCACCAGTGCTGGGAGCCGCGCTCCAGCGCTGATAGCTACTCCCCTCGTGGAGCTCTCCCGGTGCTGGTGCCGCAACTGCACAGCCACTTTAAAGCGCAACCACGTTGCTAGTGAAGACATAACATTAGTAAGTTGATTTCTACCTTTCAAGCAAATGATCTCAGATATTTTCCATTCAGAGTTCAAATCTGAAAACAAATAGGTTCCAGTAACACATTAAAAATTAGCCAATACGCTGGCTCACATTCAGCCTGAGTCAGAGTTCAGTCCTAGTGGTTTAATGGGACAAAGTCAGATTGAAGTCTGATTAATTTTAAAAAGGTCAAGATACTTTCAAATAGTGTACCTGTCCTGAAGCCCTTGCCGATTCTGTGTTTTTACAACTTCTTTCCCCCCCCCATGTTTTTCCTCTCTCTTGCAGCTGTGAAAAACCTATACAAGCAACAGGAAGACTGATTGCACATGACAAAAGCTGAAATTGGCTACATGCAGACAGATGTTGAATGCACAAAGTAAACTGGGGAAAAAAGAAAACTACTGTATTTTTCTTTAGTGTCTTTCAGTTATAGTAACCTTAGGTGCTACGTGTAATAATAGCAAATTAAAGTCACTTCTCTGAATTTTGTAACAGAATCTGA
The DNA here is from genome assembly GCF_965140295.1 of Lepidochelys olivacea. Lineage (NCBI taxonomy): Eukaryota > Metazoa > Chordata > Testudines > Cheloniidae > Lepidochelys > Lepidochelys olivacea. The sequence goes on from NC_140424.1 coordinate 19,610,789, forward strand.
AATAAGAAACACGATACCAGTGTCAGATTTTAGCACCTCATTATTCTTCTAAAACACTACATCATGTAGAATATATTTGATCAAAGACACATTTAATTTTAAAAACGATAAGTTGGGGAAAAGTCAGTTAAACCATAAAAACGATATTCGTGAAAATCAGGCATTTTAAAGGTTAACCATTTAAAAGATCCAGTTAAACAAACCACCTTGTTTTTGAGGGGGACACAGACAATGTAAGCCTATTGATCACTTTGGTTGAGAAGCATCTGTCTAGAGATCCTGTCCTGTGCTGAAATATGCCGCTGTGGCATACATCTAATGTATGGAGGAACAGATACTATCACACCAACGTACCTGAGCTACACCATGTCAGGACAGATAGATGATCAACAGAAGAGTCAAAGTGGGAAGAATGTGGTGTGCAGTGAAGCAACAACAACAACAACAAAAAACTAGCCCCTTTCCCCAAGACCCCCCCGCTAGCGCCTCTTTACCCCTTCCCCTGAGGGTGACCCCCTGCCAGTCACGCCTCTTCGCACCCTTCCCCGAAACTTCCACGCACACACTTGCTGGGGAGAGAGACATGCAAGTGGCAGGTGGAGGAGGCCTTGGGGGAAGAGGCAGAATAGGTGTGGGAAGAGGAGCAGCGCAGGCAGGGCCACAGGGCGGAGCGTGGGGAAGGCCACAGCCCAAGTGCCCTTTAAGCAATGATGCTCTAAATCTGGCAGGCTGCCGCACCTCCCGAGAGGTGCGCCACGTCCTGTTTGGGAATGCTTAGCCTCCCTTGGCCTATTATACCCGCTGCCCATGATGGCATGCTCAAATAAATTGGTTAGTCTCTAAGGTGCCACAAGTACTCCTTTTCTTTTTGCGAATACAGACTAACACGGCTGTTACTCTGAAACCTGTCATTTATCACTAGTGCAGTTTGTCTGGGTGGCAAGATAGACTGGAGAGTCTAAGGGAACTGACTGTGACTCCATGGTATAACTGTTACAATGACCCAGGATTTGACATTTGTTACTGGGTTGGTGAAATCTAATTATAGAACACACCACTAGTTTGGGGTGTCTGCCCTGGTTTTGACAGTCTGTCCTGAGGTAGGCACTCACAGGCACAAGCCGCTCCAGAGAGCGTGACAGATATGTCTGCACATTTTGCATCTGTTGCTTTGGCAGGATCTGGTGCTGCTTTGAGTGGATGTGTCCTGGTCTGTGTGAAGCTTGCTTCTGATGAGGAGTCTGGCAGTGTGTTTGGGGTTGATAAATGAAAAAAACCCACCCCATCACCTGTGGGTAAACACTTTGCGCAAAGTGATCACTCTATATCAGTCCTCATCCTCAAAGGAAACCTGCGCAGCACTTTCAAAAGATGATCGTGAAAGCTTCAATTCATAACTTTGCTAGACACTAAAAATCATGATCTTAATAAAGACACAAATTATGGCTTATTACAACAATCTGTAACCCACTAAAACCACTTTTTTTGTCCTGTGACTACACGGGTCTTAATGGGCCAATTCAGCTTGAATGGTCCTTTAGAATATGTGCTAACTACTTATGTGACGCTATCGGTTTGATCTGGTATTTAGCCATGACACTGGTACCTTTCCCAGACTTGAGGAAAAATTCGATGTAGCTCAAAAGCTTGTCTCTCTCACCAACAGAAGCTGGTCCAACAAAAGATATTAGCTCACCCAGTTTGTCTCTCTAATATGTTAATTTCACTCTGCCACTATTAGCAGCAGCAGCGGCACGTGAGTCATGCAGACTCAAAGACATCACTGCATTCATTTACATTTGGAAAGGGATCCATGCAACTGTAGTGGCTAAGAACTTCTTTTTAATAATGAAGATTCATGTTCCATAGAAATTAAGGCTTAGGTCCACATTCATTGTTGAGTCTATTCTCTCTTTGTGCCCTCCCTCATAAACCCTTATTTCAGATGCAAGAGCATTAGAGTCATACCTAAAATACCCATAATGCAACCTTTCCTTTGCTTGTGAGTCGCTGAAAATGTCAGTCATGAAAATTGTCAAATTACAACATCAGCAACATATAATTTACACTAGTTCATGAGCAAGCCTCCCTCTGTGTAAGAGCACTGATGTTTAGGCAACAACAGAGCAGTTCTCCTTTACATAAAGAGGGTCATTAAAAAAAAAACAACATGTGAACTAAGATTTCTTTACAATGGTTTTAGTAGTTTCTTGCTCAGAGACACACTCCTAGGAAAAACTTTTAAACTCAACCCAGCAGGCCGCACCCACAACCCCACCAAGCAAAGCTCATAGGAATTCAGGAGCATAAACTGAAAGCTAGTTACGTAAGTGGAAAACACTGCAGTTTTATTCACCAAAGACAGTTCTCATACAGCACAGGCAGAATCAGTAATATATTGCCATTCAAACCATGTGCATTTACTCCCCCCAGTTTTAGCAGCAAGAAGATCAGTTCTAATACAGCCCTGCTTTCTTTCAGAGTACTGAGAAAGGAACAGCTACCATGACTTTTAGAAGTGTTTTGAAGTTTGAATTTCCCCATTAAAGAGAAATTAAGAGAGAAACATTTAAGATTGCACTGATGTAAACAAATGGAATGCTTCTTTAAACATAGTGCTAAGGCAACTCAGAGCCTGACAGTGATCTGTCCTTCAGGACAAAGTGCGAAGACAGACCTCAGAGAAACTAAACTTACTATGACTACTTAACTACAGGTGCTCTAACTGATCTGTGGACCATGGGTGGTCTGCAGAGAGCTGGCTGCTCACATAATGCCCATATTCTCAATCCTTAAAGAATCCACCCTTCAGCCCACCTCTCTTGCTAACTATTGCCCCTTCTCCCTTCACCTTTAAACTGATCAAATGTTCTATTACAACCAATACCTCAACCTCCTTTCCTCCTGCTCACTCATTAATCCCTTTTACTTTGACTTCTGTCCTCACTACTCCACTGAAACTGTTCTCAGAATTTCTATCTCAGGGCCTCTATTCCATCCTCATCCTTTCAGACCTCACATCTGCTTTTGACACTGCTAATCACATTTTTAAAACCTTGCTCTTCCCTTGTCCATCATGACTTGTCCTCACTTGGTTCTTCTTCTACCTCTTTAATCATACCTTCAGTGTCCCATTTGGAGTCCCCCACCTCCTCTATCCATATGAGTCGCATAGGACTTGATATATGGCCCCTTCCTATTCTCATTTTACATGCTCTCTGGACAATCTCATCTGCCCATCTGGTTTTGACAATCGTATGTCAATGACTTACAGCTCTCCCCTGTATCTAGTGTTGGACTGCGGCCTGTCTCTCTGACATCTCCTCTCGAAGATTACACAGTCAGCTTAAACCTAACATGGCCAAGACAGAATTCCTGACCTTGCTTCCCATACCCTCCCCTTGCTTTTTGTTCTGTTACTTCTGACATCAATGCCAGCCTCTTCCACCCATGTCAGCTTCATGCAAACCTCTCCATGCCTTCTAGCACACCACCTTTACCCAAGGATCACCCTCTTTGAGCTGATCCATCAACTACCCTCTCTTTCCTCAAATTCAACCTCAGGATCCACCTCTATTACTTATCAGCCTATTATATTCTAGGTGCTTACAAATTGATTGTTTAATAATTTTTCCAATATCTTTCCAGGTATCAAAGTTGCCTGACTGCTCTATAATTCCTTGGGTTCTCTTTGTTCTCCTTTTTAAAGACAGGTAGTAAGTTTGCCCTTCTCCAGTTCTCTGGGACCTCACTCATCATCTATTAGTTCTCTAAGATAACCATTAAAATAGTTCCACTGTTGCTTCAGTGAGTTCCTTAAGTACCCTTAGATGAATTGCACCAGGCCCTGTTGACTTATATATATATCTAATTTATCTAAATATTCTTTAATATTTTCTGTCCCTATTCTGGTTTAGGTTCCATCCCCCTTGTTCTTGCTAATAATCACCAACCACACTCCTTCTTCAGGCCCACCTCTTCAAGCATTCTCTCCTTCTTATATCCAATAATTCCTTCACTCTCCTCCTTCTGATTTATTACCCTTGGGTGGGCACAAACCACTGTGTTTGTTTAATTTTTATAATTTAGAGTGTAATTTCTTTGTCAAGTGTCTTATCTGTTTGTGAAGTGATATGTAAACTTACTGCCTTGTGCACATTTGTATATGATTATTACACTGATGGGAGAGCTTCTCTCATTGACATAGCTACTGCCTCTCCCACCGGTGGATTAACGATGCTGATAGGAGAAGCTCTGCCGTCAATGTAGTAACGCCTTCACTAAAGAGCTACAGCGGCACACTGCACTGGTGCAGCTGCACTGCTGCAGTGCTGTATAAGAAGACAAGCCCTTAGTATGGGCCTGATACACCGAGCATTGAAGTCTGTATGGATCTTTCCATTGGCTTCCATGGATTTTGGATCAGGCCCATATTATTTGGGATATTAAATACTCAGTTCTCCTGTTGACTACACCGGGGGTTAGGCAGATGTGGATTTTTCACACCCCTGAGTGACGTAGTTATACAGATGTACATTTGTAGTGCAGACCTGAGGTAAGATAATGATAGTCATTTAAGGCAGTCAGCAAATTTGCAAGGTGATCTATAAAGGTATGTTAGAACTGTAGTGAAGAGCTAAATGGCGAAGCTGAGTTGGGTTCTATCAAAACAAAAAATCCACAAAGGACATCTCTTTTGCCTACACACAACCCATCAGAATTCAGTTTTGAGTCAGTTTATGTAGCTCACACTTCTCTCCTTTGCAAATATATCTGGTATTGATGTGGGCTCTTCAGTCTCATTCCTTAAAAGGTTAAATGAAGGAACAAACTACAAATAGAAACCCCATCTTAGAGGACCACTGCTTTGATGTCACAAGTTTTTTTATATTCCAAAAATATAAAACTTTCCAAAGAATTGACGTATGGTAACATTTCATTGCAACTTATCAGTCTTATGCCCTTTTCTTCCCTCCTCCCTTACTTTTAAAATCACTCAAATTGGTAATCCACCTTTTTGGCTTTTTGCAATCAGTGCATCATTTGCTGACTAACAATTCATTTTAGAGTAAGTATTTTTGTATAAGAATTTTAAAAAAACACATATCTGTGATGCACAAAAGTTATAATAAGCACATCCTTGAATCTCTGTGTAGCACACCATCCTAAAATATTGACTCTGTTTAACACACCATCCTAAAATAAAATGTGTGTTTATTTCAACAGTTGCTGGGTTTGCAGCTACAAGAAATAATGTATATCTTGTTTAGTTATACTTTGTTTAAAAAAATACCTAAGTACAACCATGTTAAATATGTCATGAATTTGTAAAAGGGAGGTTGGCTAGGAGCGTTATAACCCATCCCTTAAAAAGGATTTGCTTTAAAAGGCAACACTTCCACAGAGGAACAAACATCCAAAAACATTCTGCTGCAAATGACTCTAATTTATAAATAAAGACAACTCTACCAATGCTCAACACCCCTCTTTACTTATTGGTCACAGGGAACACGGAACAGAATGTTATTAGGACAGCTTTGGGTAAGATGATCTCTACTTCTTTGATCAGTGATCTCTACTTGTCATTGATGAAGCATGTCTCTCAAGTCTTAGCTCCCAAAGTGGTTTTGAAGTGGAGACTTGCTGGCATGGGATTTGAAACCAAAACAGATAGTGATTGTACTCCCCTCTTCAAGAACATAGGCATAGGAAAACATCACACCTCCCCTACTTTCCATGCACTCTTCCCATTCCAACTATGCCTGGGAACACCACAGTCGTATCAGGAGAGATCTGTGGAGGCAGCCGTTTCAAACGTGTCAAGCAACTGACAGTCTAAGGATTCAGGTGTAGGAGATAGTACCTCTGCCTCCCATTCAATTGCGAGTTCTCTAATTTACAACGGAACTTGATTGCTGGAATCTGGAATAGCCTAATGGTGCCTTTGAGCACACATAGTTAAAGGGGAGGCAGGCAGCAGCAGACTGAAGCGCCAGACGAGAAGTTCATCACTGTCATAGGGAGGAGAAGCATAGCAACACTGAACAACGGAGACTGGGAAGGGAACTAGTGGGAAACTAGTTACCATCTCAAAAAACACTTACAGGAGTGGTATGGCCTCTGTCCTACTTACCCATGTTGTACCCATAGGGCGACTCAGTGGCTCCATCCTGCAGGCTAGCCAAGATCTCTCCTTTGCCCACGTCGCTGTCCCCCACCAGCAGAAATTTCAGCAAGAAGTCATAGGCTTTCACTGGGCTGCCCACGTGGCTCATCCTCTTTTTCCCTTACCCCCCGAAAAAAATCTCTCCGGCGAATCAGCTCCCAGAGCCCATCACGGGAACCCAGGAGGAAAAAAAGTCACCGTGGGAGCAGCAGCAGCAAACAGCAACAGGAGACAAACAGAGGCATGTTCAACAGCGCCGCCGCTCAGGGCAGGCTGCAATGGGGCAGGGGGCGCCAGCCACGCACGGGGAAGGAGGTAACAGGTGGTGCAGGGCTAGATACTGCGACATGAAAACGCATCTGGTGCCAGGGACCGGTCTCAGCCTGCGTGGCCTGGGGGCACTCGCTACAGCCCAACTCCGCACAGGCACGGCGGGCTGGCTGCTGCATCACACGCCGGCAGCAGCCAGGGAGATGCGGACGCGCACCCTATGGCGCTGGGGGTCCAGCCACCCCCTGCAGCGGGCTGCGGGTCGTTACCGAGCAATGGGGACACCCGTCATGTCGTGACAGAGGAGAGACAGGCGTCTATCGCCTCAGGGGCGGGGGTGGCGACCTATCAGGGAGACGGGCCGCTATCACAGGGGGCAGCCGCGGGGGGGGGGGGTGGCCTTTGGCAGGGAGGGGTCACGGGACAAGCCCGGGCCAGAGCGGGATCTAGTCGCGGGGCTCCAAAGTGTAGGTGCGCGACGCCCGGTCCCGGCGCCACCGCCCTGGCTCCCCAGGGGATCGGGGGAGTCGGTGCCCAGCCCGAGCCGGAGCTCGGTCCCTCCGGCCGCGAGCGAAGCGCGGGTCTGCGTTTCGCGCCGTTCCTGGCCGCGATCCTGGGTCCCCGCTGCCTCCCCTCAGCGCAGCGAGCTCGGCACTGCAGTGACACTGACTCTCTACCCCCGCTTTGCCCCAGCACGCAGCACCGTGACAACAGCCCCAGCCCCACCCAACTCGGCTCCCATTGGTGCCTGCGGATCCTGGTCCCCGCCCTCCTCTTCTTCTATTGCAGCGCTACGCTAAGGGCCACGCCCACCTCCTTTTCCATTGGGCAACGGGTCTCCCAGCCTCGCCCGCCTCTTCTTCTATTGGGATATCGAAACCCTCAGCCCCGCCTTGCTCTTTTTCCATTGGGGGCAGGGTCTTCGGAATCCCGCCTCCTCCTGTTCCCTTGGGGGCACAGCGGCTTAGTTGCTAGGCTAGTTCTCCCGCGCTATTGATGCTGCCGCCCGTCGATCACGGATTTCCACGCCCCCTGCAGGAGCGGGGCGGCCTGTTTCATTGAGAGTAGAAAGAACAGGAGGACTTGTGGCACCTTAGAGAGTAACCAATTTATTTGAGCATAAGCTTTCGTGAGCTACAGCTCACTTCAAAGGATGCTCACCAAAGCTTATGCTCAAATAAATTGGTTAGTCTCTAAGCTGCCACAAGTCCTGCTTTTCTTTTTGCGGACACAGACTAACACGGCTGCTACTCTGAAACCTGTCATTGAGAGTAGAGTTTTGGGAGTATTTAAACTGGAGTAGGGACCGCGGGTTCGAATCCAGCCCTCCCCGCTAGGATCCCAGCCTACTCCCACGCCCGCGATTAGAGGCTGCAGGGGGGGCTGATCCCACTCACAGCAAAGCTGGGCCCCATGGAACTGCAGGGTTTGTGCCTGCGACCATAGAGCCCTACCCCCAGAGCTGGGCAGTGCAGTGACCACCTAGGCAGCAGCTGTCCCTGGCCATTGGGAGTCTCTAAACAGAAACTGTGACATGAGGCCTGGGCAGCCATTGGTCCTGTCAGTCCTGATCCTGTGGGTACGACTCCCAAAGGGCTGGGTACTGGCTGCTTTTCTGAGCGCCTCCCACCATGAGTGTGACATATTACCCGTGTGCCCACCTGCCCATCAGGTAGGGTGACTAGATGTCTCTATTTTATAGGGACAGTCCCAGTATTTGGGGCTTTTTCTTATATAGACTCCTATTACCCCGCACCCCCATCCCAATTTTTCACACTTGCTATCTCGTTACCCTGTCCTCAGGTCATTTCAATGAACACGCCCTAAGAATAACATAACAAGGAGCCCACTGGTTTTAGGAGGCAGGAGACCTTGGCTCTGTAACCCAGGCTGCTGGCCTGCTCACATCAGGACTGAATGAGACCCAGTGGCTCTCCTTGCTCACACCTCAGAAAGCGCATGTGAGAATTAAGTGTGTTGGGATGTCAGCATAAGAGGCATTTCAACCTTTCTAGGGACATGGGAAGGGTTAATGAGTAGCAATGTACCCAAGTCAGGGAGGAAGTCAAAGGAGTGGTAGCTTCAGATCCATCTACAAATTCAAAGTAGACATTAAGAAAATTCAGTTTTTTCACTGACAGAGTTTGTCTAGAGATGGTTCCCCTAGAGGCTAGAATTGTTAATTATTTATATAGTGCTATAGGTGATCCTGGCACAAATAAGCAAGGTCTCTCCCTACAACAAATGTCTATCTTTGGCTATAACTGATTGCTTGGCAGGATCTTATACCATCAAATATGTACACACCAGAAATGCATCACTAACTTAAATAGAATGGCTGGGATTCTATGTAAATTATTTACAAGTAATATTAGTTCTTAGACATAATGCTGTTTGTCAGTATACTAAGGTAATCAATAGTTAGAAATTAATGGTTTCGTGGAAGAAACAAATCTAAAAGGGTGTTTAGCTCATTGCTATGGTCTGGCACTGAAGAGTCAGCACTAAACATAGATAACAATGGGCACAAATGGAAACTGGAGGATTTTAAAAAATAGAAGTTGTTTAAAGCTGCCTGTATTCAACTGAAGTGTGATTTTATCAGATCTCACAGGCTTAGGCTGGGCTGGGCCAATAACAGACCGCCAAACAAAATCTTCATGTGGCTGAAAAGAGTGGTTGTAGTATTCATTTTGATTCAGTACTGAAACAGTATCTCACCAAGGTACTACAGGACAGTATGGTACTGGAAGTGTCATGCTGTGGAATGAGTGCTCACCCTCATCCTGCCCCCATCAGTAATATAAACTCTGCACATCTACCATTAGAGGTTAGCATTAGTGCAGCTAGATTTGTGTCACTAGACCAATGTAAACAAACAAACAAACAAAAACAGAAGTAGATAAAGCCTTACTGTTAAAATTGTAGTTTTATATTGTTTGTTTGCAGCATTTCATAGCAAATACGTACAGTTTTGACATGTTCATAAATCCAGTAGCATTCAATATAAACATGTTTCTCTAACATGCAGGACAAATATAGAACTGCGTAGATGGCATAAAATATATATTTTTAAAAGCAGTAAGACATACAGTTGCATTAGAGGTGACATTAAGATAATAACAGGTTTCAGAGTAGCAGCCGTGTTAGTCTGTCTTTGCAAAAAGAAAAGGAGTACTTGTGGCACCTTAGAGACTAACAAATTTATTTGAGCATAAGCTTTTGTGAGCTACAGCTCACTTCATCGGATGCCCACAAGAACTCCTTTTCTTATTAAGATAATAAGAGCTTTGGTAAACACAACAGCATAATGCTGTGCAACTACAAAATACAACAGCATACAAAGCCCTTTGAACTAGAAAAACAAGGAAATCTTGTTTTGCTCTGTTTTGTTTTGTTGGAAACCTAAGCATCATTACCAAAAGCATATTGCTGTTGGGAGGAGCAGCAAATACAGCCAGTCAGGGTTTACTCTGGGTCATCTCCCTTATCATACTTTTTATTGATAACAAAATAACTTTCTTCACTGCTAAATCCTGTGCACATAGGTATAGCAGAAAGCCAGTCTATAGGAGCTGTATTTCAAAGCTTCACCGCAGTCTTGGACCAAACTATTTAATTGCTTGTTTAACACCTTTGGATTAGATGCACCCAACCTTTGCAATGCATACACCTAAAACAGCAACTTGTCAAGAGCACAGGGTTTACATTTAGGCATGTTCCTGGGTAGCGCTGAGTGCCTTCACCTCCCATTGATTAAGGTTGATTAAGGTGGAAATTGAAACTATCCAGCATCTTACAGGACTGGGCCCTTCATTTGTAAATACATAATAGGATTATACCATTATACTGGTCCTGTAAATAATTGGTTTCAATGGATTTTACTTCTAATTTACACCTGTGTAAATGAAAGAAAAATCTAGGCTACTTTGACAGGAGATAGGTGTGTGACACACTAAAACTGTCAGATGTAAGTAACAGCAGAGCTCTGTAAGGTATGGAAGACAAGGATGAGAAGTTTAAACTTGATGTGGTAAAAAAGATGGAGCCAATGGAAGGATTCAAAGGAGTGACATAGACCAATAGTATTTTCACTGTATTTTCCACTGCATGCATCCGATGAAGTGAGCTGTAGCTCACGAAAGCTTATGCTCAAATAAATTGGTTAGTCTCCAAGGTGCCACAAGTAGTACTCCTTTTCTATAGACCAGTAGGTAAGTGATAGTTTTAGCAGCCCTGTTTGGAATAGAGGAGAGCATTTAGGTGTTGGGGAAAGGGGTGATTTACATTTGTACAGTACGCACAGACTAGCGAATGGTAAGGGTTAGCAGGCTCAAAATTAAACATGCAACTTTTTTTTGTAATATTTACAAAGGACATGAAATTCACTGTGTATAGACACATACCTTGCCGTGTGTATCCATGTCAATCTCTAGGGGCATACAAATGTGCAGATGTGTTGTTGCACGATTTGCAGAAATAGGAATATTCAGAGATATTTTACCAGCTTTCCAGTTAGTAACATTCAGTTAGAATTATTTAAAAGAGATGAGTTACTCTATAGCACTCTTTGCTCAAGTTTTGGCTATCCGCCCCAATCAGAGGAACACAATTGGAAGCTGAGGTCTGAAAACTGGCCAACTTAAATTCACAGTAACTTTTGTTTTCAAACTTATTTTTTTTAAATATACATATATCAGATTTCCATAGAAACTTCTAACACTGTGAATGACTCTAGACCATTCCATGACAATGTGAACATAGTACAACCGGAAACATTTGTGTTTGTAATATATGTGCTTTTATTTCTCTGACCTGGCACAGAATTCTGCACTCCTGTCTTTCATTTTAAATCAGGAATTTTCATTTAGCATAATCAGTCAGATGATAGTTATAACTCTGTTTGCTCCATTCATTACTTTATAGACTCAAAGTTCTTCTGAGAGTATTGCAAATTAGTTTTCTGCAATAAATTCTAGTTTCAATGGTCTGATAATGTGATCTTTGGCTTAATGCATGAGCTGACTGTGGAACTTCCTCATATAGTAGCATGTTGCTAGAACTACTGCTTCTATATGTATATGTGAGAAGTGTACTGTTTTTTCCAGCTGTTCTATGTGTCAGATCATGTATTTCTAATGTTTAAAATTGAGCTAACAGACATTCTGCTGTCTTGGTAGTTTTCAATCTTTTTGCTATGCAGGCAACTTTCTGTGCTGGCTATAGCACAACACTGGAGAGCAGGAGACTACTGTTCTAACACTAACTTGTTTTGTGATCTCAGGCAAGTTATTTCTGTTTTCTGTGCCTCAGCATTCCTATCTTTAACATAAAGGAAAGAAATTACTTACCTAAAGTAAAGAGGTGTTCTGAGGTTTAAACCACAAATGGTTGTAGAGTGTTTTGAGATCCTCATATGGAGAGTGTTCTACAAATGCTAAGTATTAGTTATGATAAATTATATACATTACATGTAACAATTGTGTGTGTAGTTTGTGTTTGTTTTTTATATAGTGGTAAAACCTTCATGCTGGTGGTAATCTGTTCATTCCTTACATTTCTTCAGGTTTTGTTATGGCAGACAGCTAAAGGAAGGACAGCAGCTAAATTCTTGAAGTGGTAGAACTGATGGTTAAATTGTACTTCACTGGATTTTTACTGTGTGTTGGGATTGTTTAGCTTATTATGAAACATTGTAAGAAATATGAAAATAAAATACTAAAAATAATCATTTTTATAACAGGCAACGGGAAACCTAGTGGGTGGGTTCTGTTTATCTATTCTAGTCCTTACATTTGCAGTAGTTGTTTTTCAATTGTTTCTAAGTTATAGCAATAAAACTTACACTTTTCAAATGTTTATTTTGATGTCAAACTATGAAGCACTAGAGTGTTTCCCTTTTCTTGAATATTTCCACTTACCTTTGACATTTACTTGTAATCATGTTTGGAACAAATTCTTGGGATGAACCCAGGTTTGTTTTGCACAGCAGTTCATAGTTACACTTTATACAGGAACTAGTGGACTAGGAATACGCCCACAGTTCCTTAACCCATTAGTCGTTGTAAAAAAACATAAATGTCAAAAAAGATGTTTTAAAAAAAACTTTTCTTTTTTTTTTTTTTTTAAAACATCTTATCTGCTAATCCACCTTAAAGTATCCTCATTGCCTGGTTAGCAACAGTTGAAAATAATGGCTTTAAAAACAGGAGAGGACATAAAAAAAATTCCCCAGATTATATATTGTTTTATATGTAGATCAAGTCAGAACAAGTCTGAGTTGCAAAAAAATTAATTACCTACAGTTCAAGATAAAAGAATAATTCACAAACATCCGATGAAGTGAGCTGTAGCTCACGAAAGCTTATGCTCAAATAAATTTGTTAGCCTCTAAGGTGCCACAAGTACTCCTTTTCTTTTTGTGAATACAGACTAACACAGCTGCTACTCTAAAACCTGTCACAAACATTGATTTCCAAAAGTGGCAGCTTTGCAATAAATCCTTTTGGTTTATTTTTTTCCTTTTGTTATGAAAAACTCAAACAACTGTCCTGTTAATTACCATGTGCAGTTTCAGAACAGCAGTCTCCCTATTAGAAGTGAGTCAGAACATGAAAATTTTATCTAAACTTCTCACCAAAATGTGATTTGGAAAGAATGGAACCTAATGAGGCAGGGTTTGCCACACATGAAATGGACCATGGGACCAATGCCCAAACCAAACAACTTCTAATTTAGCCTGGGGGCCAGGGACTGGACACAAAGGGGTGGCAAGGTGATTTCTCCTCTCACCAGTTCCTGCATTGACTGCACCTCAGACAGATAGGTCTTCTGACTTCGGTCCCACTTTCATTAACATTCTGCCTAAACGATACCTTCAGAAGGCTGCAGAGAGTTAGAGTGTTACTAAGGCCTGGATCCTGCCAACACTTACGCATGTGCTTAACTTTACTACCATGAGTAGTATGTTCGCAGAATCAGGGTGTAAGTGCTCACATGAGTGATCAGGAACAGTCAGCATGGATTCACCAAGGGAAGGTCATGCCTGACTAATCTAATCGCCTTCTATGATGAGATTACTGGTTCTGTGGATGAAGGGAAAGCAGTGGATGTATTGTTTCTTGACTTTAGCAAAGCTTTTGACACGGTCTCCCACAGTATTCTTGTCAGCAAGTTAAAGAAGTACGGGCTGGATGAATGCACTATAAGGTGGATAGAAAGTTGGCTAGATTGTCGGGCTCAACGGGTAGTGATCAATAGCTCCATGTCTAGTTGGCAGCCAGTGTCAAGTGGAGTGCCCCAGGGGTCGGTCCTGGGGCCGGTTTTGTTCAATATCTTCATAAATGATCTGGAGGATGGTGTGGATTGCACTCTCAGCAAATTTGCGGATGATACTAAACTGGGAGGAGTGGTTGATACGCTGGAGGGTAGGGATAGGATACAGAGAGACCTAGACAAATTGGAGGATTGGGCCAAAAGAAATCTGATGAGGTTCAATAAGGATAAGTGCAGGGTCCTGCACTTAGGACGGAAGAACCCAATGCACAGCTACAGACTAGGGACCGAATGGCTAGGCAGCAGTTCTCCGGAAAAGGACCTAGGGGTGACAGTGGACGAGAAGCTGGATATGAGTCAGCAGTGTGCCCTTGTTGCCAAGAAGGCCAATGGCATTTTGGGATGTATAAGTAGGGGCATAGCGAGCAGATCGAGGGACGTGATTGTTCCCCTCTATTTGACATTGGTGAGGCCTCATGTGGAGTACTGTGTCCAGTTTTGGGCCCCACACTACAAGAAGGATGTGGATAAATTGGAGAGAGTCCAGCGAAGGGCAACAAAAATGATTAGGGGTCTGGAACACATGACTTATGAGGAGAGGCTGAGGGAACTGGGATTGTTTAGTCTGCAGAAGAGAAGAATGAGAGGGGATTTGATAGCTGCTTTCAACTACCTGAGAGGTGGTTCCAGAGAGGATGGTTCTAGACTATTCTCAGTGGTAGAAGAGGACAGGACAAGGAGTAATGGTCTCAAGTTGCAGTGGGGGAGGTTTAGGTTGGATATTAGGAAAAACTTCTTCACTAGGAGGGTGGTGAAACACTGGAATGCGTTACCTAGGGAGGTGGTAGAATCTCCTTCCTTAGAAGTTTTTAAGGTCAGGCTTGACAAAGCCCTGGCTGGAATGATTTAGTGGTGGGTTGGTCCTGCTTTGAGCAGGGGGTTGGACTAGATGACCTCCTGAGGTCCCGTCCAACCATGATATTCTATGATTCTATGCTGAGTCATTTGATTTTCTGCTTGTTTGTTTGCTCATAGAGCTAGTCAGAAGCTATGGCTACACTAGAGTTTACAGCAGTGCAGCCACGCTGCTAGTGCAGATGTTCTAAGCCAATGGGCGAGAGTCTCCTCTTGACTTAATTAATCCACCCCCAATGAGGGGCAGTATCTATGGGTATGTCTACACTACGAAATTAGGTTGAATTTATAGAAGTCGATTTTTTAGAAAGCAATTTTATACAGTGGATTGTGTGTGTCCCCACACTATGCACTAAGTGCATTAAGCCGGCGGAGTGCGTCCACAGTACCAAGGCTGGTGTCGACTTTCGGAGTGTTGCACTGGAGGTAGTTATCCCGCAGTCTCCGCTGCCCATTGGAATACTGGGTTAAGCTCCCAATGCCTACTGGGGCCAAAACATTGTTGTGGGTGGTTTT
Source organism: Lepidochelys olivacea (assembly GCF_965140295.1). NCBI lineage: Eukaryota > Metazoa > Chordata > Testudines > Cheloniidae > Lepidochelys > Lepidochelys olivacea. The sequence continues at coordinate 19,625,931 of NC_140424.1, forward strand.
GGGTACATGTTGTCAGTTGCCCCTCCCTCCATGAAAGCAATGGCAGACAATCGTTTCTCACCTTTTGTCCATGCGGGCGCCATACCACTTTCAGCAGATGGAGCAGTAGGACTGCAAACCATTGTCCTCATCCACAGCTTCTGCTGCCACTCTGCTCTTCTGGTGGTCTCACAGGGTCACTTCTGCTGCAACTCTGCTCGGCTGCTCTTGTCTCATCATACCACGGCAAGCGTGCAGCCCACTCAGCTGTTGTGTCCTGGCAGCAGACAGTGCAGTAGGTCTGCAAAACTGGTCATCCAACCAATGCTTCCCCTGCAACTCTGCTCTCCTGCAGACGCCATACCATGGCAAGCATGGAGCCCGCTCAGATCACCCCGGCAGTTATGAGCATTGTTAACACCTTGCGCATTATCATGCAGTATATGCAGAACAAGAACCTGCAAGAGGAGGCGATGGCAGTGTGGTGACAAGAGTGATGAGGATATGGACACAGACTTCTCTCAAAGCACGGGCCCCAGCAATTTGGCCATCCTGGTGGCAATGGGGCAGGCTCATGCCATGGAACACTAATTCTGGGCCTGTGAAACAAGCACAGACTGGTGGGACCTCATAGTGTTGCAGGTCTGGGATGATTCCTAGTGGCTGTGAAACTTTCACATGCATAAGGGCTCTTTCATGGAACTTTGTGACTTGCTTTCCCCTGCCCTGAAGCACAAGAATACCAAGATGAGAGCAGCCCTCACAGTTCACAAGTGAGTGGCGATAGCCCTCTGGAAGCTTGCAACGCCAGACAGCTACTGGTCAGTCGGGAATCAATTTGGAGTGGGCAAATCTACTGTGGGGGCTGCTGTGATCCAAGTAGCCAATGCAATCACTGAGCTGCTGCTATCGAGGGTAGTGACTCTGGGAAATGTGCAGGTCATAGTGGATGGCTTTGCTGCAATGGGATTCCCTAACTGTGGGGAGGCGATAGACGGAATGCATATCCCTATCTTGGGACTGGACCATCAAGGCATCCAGTACATAAACTGAAAGGGGTACTTTTCAGTGGTGCTGCAAGCACTGGTGGATCACAAGGGATGTTTCACCAAAATCAACGTGGAATGGCTGGGAAAGGTACATGATGCTCTCATCTTCAGGAACTCTGGTCTGTATGAACAGCTACAGCAAGGGACTTACTTTCCAGACCAGAAAATAACCATTGGGGATGTTGAAATGCCTATAGTTATCCTTAGGGACCCAGCCTACCCCCTAATGCCATGGCTCAGGAAGTCATACACAGGCACCCTAGACAGTAGTCAGGAGCTGTTCAACTACAGGCTGAGCAAGTGCAGAATGGTGGTAGAATGTGCATTTGGATGTTTAAAAGCATGCTGGCGCAGTTTACTGACTTGGTTAGACCTCAGGGAAACCAGTATTCCCATTGTTATTACTGCTTGCTGTGTGCTCCACAATATCTGTGAGAGTAAGGGGGAGATGTTTATGGCAGAGTGGGAAGTTGAGGCAAATCGCCTGGCTGCTGATTATGCCCAGCCAGACACCAGGGCGGTTAGAAGAGCACAGCAGGGCGTGCTGTGCATCAGAGAAGCTTTGAAAACCAGTTTCATGGCTGACCAGGCTACGGTGTGACAGTTCTGTTTTCATCCTTGATGAAAACCTGCCCCCTTAGTTCACTCTACTACCCTGTAAGCCAACCGCCCTCCCCTCCCCACTTTGATCGCCGCTTGCAGAGACAATAAACTCGTTGTTTCAAATTCATGCATTCTTTATTAATTCATCACACAAATAGGGGAATAACTGCCAGGGTAGCCTGGGAGGGGTGGGGGAGGAGGGAAGCACCAGGTGGGGTGGGGGAGGAGGGAAGGACAAGGCCACACTGCACTTCAAAACTTATTGAATGCCAGCCTTCTGTTGCTTGGGTAGTCCTCTGGGGTGGAGTGGTTGGGTGCCCAGAGTGCGCCCCCCCCCGGCATTCTTGGGCATCTGGATGAGAGGGCAATGGAACTTGGGGAGGAGGCTGGTTGGTTACATAGGGGCTGCAGTGGCAGTCTGTGCCTTTCCTGCACCTCAACCATATGCTGGAGCATATCTGCTTGGTTCTCCAGTAGTCTCAGCATTGCATCCTTCCTCCTCTCATCATGCTGCCACCACCTTTCCTCTTGATCCTGCCACCTGTCCTCTCGCACATCCCTCCTGTCCTTGCGTTCATTTTGTGCTTTCCTGGACTTTGCCATTGTCTGCTCCACGCATTCTGCTGGGCTCTTTCAGTTTGGGTGGACTGCATGAGCTCGGAGAACATTTCATTGCAAGGTTTGTTTTTTTTTTCACCTTCTTATCTGCGCTAGCCTCTGGGATGGAGATGCTAGTGGCAGTGTTGAAACATTTGCAGCTGTGGGAAGAAAAAATGGGAGAGTAAAATTCAGAAAGACACACTGGCCATTTAAAAGGAGGGGCTGATGTTTTCAGGTTAACATGCAGCAAAACCCCACACACACACACCCCCAATTCTTTGGGATGATCACTTCACCCCTCTTCCTGACTGTGTGGCTAACAATGGGGATGATTTCTTTTCGGCCACAGACAAACAGCCCAGCAGGAACGGCCACCTCTGAATGTCCCCTTAATAAAATTCCCCTATTTCAACCAGGTGACCATGAATGATATCACTCTCCTGAGGATAACACAGAGAGATAAAGAACGGCTGTTGCTTGAATGCCAGCAAACACCGGGACCACACGCTACCATGCTTTCTTATGCAATGATTCCAAACTACATACTACGGGCCTGGTGTGGTAAAGTGTCCTACCATGGAGGACGCAATAAAGCTGCCCTCCCCAGAAACCTTTTGCAAAGGCTTTGGGAGTACCTCCAGGACAGCTTCATTGAGATGTCCCTGGAGGATTTCCGCTCCATCCCCAGACATGTTAACAGACTTTTCCAGTAGCTGTACTGGCCGCAAATGCATCCCAAGTTTTCAGGTCAAACTAATCATTAAACCCGCTTGCTTTTCAACTGTGTAGTATATTCACAAAGGTACACTCACCAGAGGTGCCTTCTCTGCTTTCAAGGTCTGGGAGCCCAGGTTGGGAGAGTACTGTCTCCAGGGTGATCAACAGTTCCTGGCTGTCGGGGAGAACAGTTTCTCCACTTGCCTGGTGTGCGCTATCTTCAACCTCCCTCTCCTCATCATCTTCCTCGTCCCCAAAATCCTCATCCTTGTTGTGTGAGACTCCCTTGCAGGAGTCCATGTACAGGTGTGGGGTAGTTGTAGGGGCACCCCCTAGAATTGCATGCAGCTCATCATAGAAGCGGCATGTCTGGGGCTTTGATCCCGAGTGGGCGTTTGCCTCTTGGATTTTTTGGTAGGCTTGCCTGAGCTCCTTAAGTTTCACACGGCACTGCTGCAGGTCCCTGTGATAGCCTCTGTCCTTCGTGCTCTTGGAGATTTTTTTTTTTTTTCAAATATATTGGCATTTCGTCTTTTGGAATGGAGTTCTGATAGCACGGATTTGTCCCCCTATACAGCAATCAGATCCAGTACCTCCTGTTCAGTCCATGCTGGAGCGCTTTTGCGATTCTGGGACTCCATGGTCACCTCTGCTGATGAGATCTGCATGGTCACCTGTGCTGATCAGCTTGCCATGCTGGCCAAACAGGAAATGAAATTCAAAAGTTTGCGGGGCTTTTCCTGTCTACCTGGCCAGTGCATCTGAGTTAAGAGCGCTGCCCAGTGGAGCACTGCGGGATAGCTCCCGGAGGCCAATACCATCGAATTGCGTCCACACTAACCCAAATTTGACCCGGTGATGTCGATTTCAGCGCTAATCCCCTCGTCAGGGAAGAGTACAGAAATCGATTAAGAGCCCATTAAGTCGCCAAAAATGGCTTCGTTGTGTGGACGGGTGCAAGGTTAAATCGATCTAACGCTACTAAATTCGACCTGAACTCATAGTGTAGACCAGGGCTAAGTTGGCAGGCGAAGCTCTGCCACTGATTGATGCTGTCCACATTGGTGCTTAGGTCAGTGTAACTTATGTCACTCACCCCCTGAGTGACATAAGTGGTAGTGTAGCTGTAGCCTTAGCCTTTTTTAAAACCAGGTTTTTCCTTTTTTTGGTGAGAGCTACACTTAAAGAATGATGAAAACAAGCATTAACAGCAAATCTGTGACAGTGTTAAATCATTTATTTCTGGAATGGAAATTCCTACATCCTTCTTGAACCACCATCTATGGATGGGGGGAGTGGAGCGCAAAGCATATTTGCCTTACATTCACACAAATAGAGACTTGGAGTCTGAAAAAACATAAAGAAAATTCTGTGTGTGTTTGTATGTACACACCCCAACCAATAAAAAGCTCCAAATGTCAATTACCTTTTCTTTTTTTGTACATACTGTCAAGCAGTAAACAGAAATTAGCAGCTGCTGCAGTGTTTTATTCAGGATGTATTAACTGATGACTCACCAAATAATTCACAGCCCAGGGTACCAGTTGTCTCCTCCCCTACAGAGGGAAACACTATTTTAAACAGAAAGTTAACCACCAAGGACATCACAGGAATGCCGACATGTATCAAAAAAAGAGAGAAGCTTTGATGAAGAACTCCCTCAGGGTTTAGAGGAGGGCAGTGCTTAATTTGTAATGAAAGGTGCCAGAGCTGAATAATTTTTTTTATATTCATAACTGATCCAGCAAGCCCAGAGGTGCCGGGGCTATCAACTGCCAAGCCTAGAGGTGCTGGGGCTCAGCCCTGGCACAAATTAAGCACCGGGGAAGGGTGTGGTCTCAAGAGTCTATGGCAAACTTTTTTTAAATGCTCAAAATCAGGAGCAAGCAATCTACAGAAGAGGAAAAAAATGATTATATACAATGTCAACCCACTCTTTTCCCTTCACAGCACGGCCTTGTATATCATTAACGTCCTCTTTCTCAGCAAGAGGAATCTGCATTGTATTACTTTAACGTCAGTATTTGGTTAAGATTTATTTTTATCCATCTTTACGCGAAGATTGGGGATATGGTCCGATGGTTTCTTTAGATTCTTTTCAACATGTAATTAATGAGGATACCACTACAGCTTTGGCCAATAGGCAAGCACTTATTATACCTACAGCAACCCAGTTCATCCCCCCAAATGTTGAGCTAACTGCACTCCAATCCCTTACGATTAAATATTAAGCTATTCTCCAGTACATCTTGCAATACAATTATTTACTGATGGCATTATGGAGGAGCGTACTGCAACTCCATAATTAAGACCGGCAGCAAAGTGACTCAACACCAGCTGGAGCACAGCCTCCTGGCTAGGAGCAGCATTGAAGGGTTTTGTTCTCTGTAGTCCTGCTGCTCGGGTCCACTAGTGGTCCTCTTTTGCATTGTGACTCAGCCTTCCAGCTGGGTTACCTTTGGTCTCATCCCGTTTGGGGTGAATCAGGGTTTTCATCTAGTACTTCCAGGCCCTCACACAAGTTGATAGACCTCATCCAGGCCCAATAATCCTTCTAGCCCAGGGGTGGCCAACTTGTGGCTGCGGAGCCACATACAGCTCTTCAGAAGTTAACATGTGGCTCCTTGTATAGGCACCAACTCTAGGACTGGAGCTACAGGCGCCAACTTTCCAGTGTGCTGAGGGGAGCTCACTGCTTAACCTCTTGCTCTGCCCCAGGCCCTGGCCCTGCCCCCACTCCACCCCTTCCCGCCCCCTCCCCAAGCCTGCCATGCCCTCGCTCCTCCCCCCAGAGCCTCCCAGCTGATTGGGAGGCGGGGGAGGGAGCAGGAGGCACTGATCATGGAGGCACTGATAGGGGGGCTGCTGACTAATTATTGTGGCTCTTTGGCAAGATACAGTGGTAAATTCTGGCTCCTTCTCTGGCTCAAGTTACCCTCCCCTGTTCTAGCCTCTTGTGTCTGGGATCTTCTGGCTAGATTTTCCTATGAGGAGGTAAGGGAACCCAGCCCTCCCTCTACCCAAGGTTCAAGCCCAAGAATCCTTGTGGCAAGTGATTAAGGTCTGTTCGGTCAGAACTCTTGCTTCTTCCTTGGGGCTACTTCCTACAGTGCATCTACCCTCTCCTCAGAGAGCTCATATTCTCAGCAGCAGCCCAGTTCCTAGTCTCCGTCCTCAAGGTAACAAATGAAAAGAAACCAAATTAACCCAAATAAAAAGCAGCTCCACCTTCTCTGTCATACCTTGAGCCTCCAGCCATCTGTCCTAGTGTTTGGTTTTTGCATTTAACCTAAGCTAGCTGGGTGCTCCACTATACTCCTTCCTAAGAGCTGAGGATGAACACTCTGTTCCCCTCCCCGCATTAGAGCTTTCTGAACTGAGCTTCTCGCTTTTGAAGGCTCCTCTTCCAAGATTGGCATGCCTCGTGTCTGAGCCCAAAGCTGCTCTTTAACCTCTTCATGCCTGGTGCAGGGTTGGTGCATCTGTCACAAAACCGAATGGAATTTCCATTCTAAGCTGCATTTTTCTAGCTCCCTTTAAATGTTGGTTGGCATAACTAACTTGTTTTCAAATTGCTTGGCTTAAAAGTCAAGCATGAGAGGAATTTTCCCTGAGAATTTAGGAAGTGCTACTTAAATAAAAATTACTCAAGGTTTAAGTTTTTCCCTAGTCCTGTAATTTTGCAGCCCATGTGTTCTCCAAGCTCCCAGTGTCAAACACAGAGACAGCATCTCACATACTTGACACTGGGCATTTCTCAGGTCAGTTTTCTTGAGTGGTCATATGTTCTTATAACTTGGAGCCATAGAGAATAGGGAGAGATCAAACTGGACAAATTAGTTTAATTATCCTGGAAAGTGCTCTGCCTCTTTGGTACTATTCTTTATAATTCTGCAGAGGGGAAGCCAGGGAGGAGGGGAAGATGTGTGGATTGCAGAGGAGACATTCCCCCATGCCTCCTACTGCTCCCTGACCTCTGTAGAGAAATTCCAGGGGAGTGAAGACTGATTCCATCCTCCATTCTTCCTGCTGTTTCCCAGGCTCCATGCAGGGGGTCCAGACTCCTTCCGCGTTATCTCCTCTCCTCCCCATAAGCCACAGTAGGCTCTTCAACTGTGGAAGCAATAATGCAAGTTGTTGGGCTTGATAACGTCACTTATAAAACAGGGAAGCATAATTCTCTCCACTGCAGGTAGCTCACGAAAGCTCATGCTCAAATAAATTGGTTAGTCTCTAAGGTGCCACAAGTACTCCTTTTCTTTTTGCGAATACAGACTAACACGGCTGTTACTCTGAAACCGTCCACTGCAGGAATCACTGAGTGAAATTCTCTGGCCTGTGGTACACAGCAGGTCAGACTAGATGATCCAAGTGGTGCCACCAAATCTAGGAAAGCCATTCAACATTCCACAATAGGCTCATCAAGGCTTATGATCCTAATTAGGCTCATGGGGTGGCTGACAAGTTGGGGGTAAGGTAAGAAGCAGATTCCTGGGGAGTGAAGTATCTCTACCTTTCAGGGGCAGCAGGCGTGTACAATTTTTGGTGGTGCCCAGAACGGGTCCAAGTCCCGTCTCCCCCACACCTGCCTTGTAAGCTGATAGATATTTTTGTAAATAATGTAAAAATGGACAGGAAACAGTAAGCATTTAACAGTTTCCCTATATTGCACAATGTCGGGGATGAGGGCTCTGAGGTGGGGCTGGGGATGAGGGGAGTGGGAGGGAGCCCAGGGCTAGGGCAGAGGGCTCTGGCTGGGGGTGAAGGCAATGATGGAGCTGGGGCCAGAAAGGAGGACTCCACAGTCCCCCCAGCCCTCTCCCCCGCAGTAGCACACTCACCCAGCACTGTCACTGTATATGTGCTCCTAGGGGCCGGGCCCCTCTCAGGTCCAGGAAGCCCCCTTGCCACCCCTGTGGTGGGTGCCGGGGGGCCTGGGAGGGGTGGAGGGAAGGCTGCTATCATGTGTGTGCGCCTCCTCTCCCTGCAGGTGGCAGTTGCCGCCTCAGCCTGCTGCCGAGTGGCAGGGCAGCCACCTGCTCATAGACTCATAGAATATCAGGGCTGGAAGGGACCTCAACAGGTCATCTAGTCCAACCCCCTGCTCAAAGCAGGACCGATCCCCAATTTTTGCCCCAGATCCCTAAATGGCCCCCTCAAGGATTGAACTTACAACCTTGGGTTTAGCAGGCCAATGCTCAAACCACTGAGCTATCCCTCCCCCCAGGGCGCAGGCAGGGATGCTCCAGGAAGGTGTGCGGAGAGAGACCCTGGCCCCAAACACTGGTGGAGCTGGGCCCCTGTGCCCTGAATTTGCTGGAGCACAGGCACCACAGGCCCATATAACTCGCCACCCCTGCTACCTTTCCAGGGGTGAAAGTAAGCCGGTACGGCGTGCCCGTAAAAAGTGGCCACTGGTACTGGCCCATACTCCGCTGATGTAAAAGCGCTGCCGTGGCAAAGGACCCTGCTTAAAATGCTGCTGCGGCAGTGCTTTAATGTTGTTGCCCCCCCACCCCCCCAGGCCATTGCCGGGGGCGGCAAAAGGAGCAGCTGCCCTGGGGCTGTGATTTAAAAGGGCCTGGGGCTCTAGCCGCTAGAGTCCCAGGCGGCACAGGCTAGGCCATGCGTATTGGCTGGCTGGATGTTGCTGACCCCAAGCCCCTTCCCTTCCGCCCGAGGCCCTGCCCTTTCCAGGGGCCGTAGCCGGCCCCTGTACTGGTAAGTGTTGAATGTTACTTTCACCCCTGTACCCTTCCCACCTGCCAAGTGCTCCTGCTGCCCCAGATCCTTGTTGCGGCAGGCCCCAAGCTGTGAAGAAACTAAGGCACATTCCCCTTGCATTGGGCCCCAAGAGCATAAACATTTCCAAATTAAAAATAAAAGAAAAATTACCAGGATAAAAACATTGCTAAGGATAAGATTACATACCAGTAATTTTGAGTTTAAAAAACCATTAATTGCATTCTGGCTTTAATATAGGAAAAATGAAAAGCATTAAATATGTCTAGTTTAGCTAATCTAGTCCAAAGCAAGGAGGTACATTTCTACAGCTATCAGAAGAATTTTCACACGAAGTAGGGAAGGATTATTTTAGTGTGTGAACCAGAAATAATGGGATTAAATTAAGAAAGGGAAAAATGGGCTGAATATCAAGATAAATGTCATCATGACAGTAAAATGTAGTCAAGTATGGTACACTCTTCCAAGGGAAGCAGTGGGAATACTATCACTTGAAATGTTTAAGACTAAACAAAATACTAGAAAAATAAATGGAAGGGTGCAATCCTGCACTGGCAGGGAGATGAATGGAAGATCTAAAGCAGTGGTTTTCAACCTTTTTGGGCTCATTACTCATTTGTAAATGTTTATGGCCTGTCACATCCCAGTAAACAGTCTGGGGGTGGAGGCCCTGGGATGGTTTCAGTCTGATCCTTCCCCCAAGGGGGGCTGGGTGCTGCCTGGCACTCACCTCACAGTGGTGGCTTCTGTGCTGTTGGGCTGGCTGGGCTTGTCTCTCCACTCTGGGCAATGCAGCCTCCGAGGTTGCAGCACTGCTCAGGTTTGTCCCTGCCCCCCTGACTGAACCAAATCTGTGTGATTGGAGTTGTGACCTGGCTCATGGGATTGCAGTGCCACTTACTCAAATTTGGCCTATCTGGATTCCTGTCATCATGACAACTAGGCTAAACCTGAGTGGCGCTAGACCCCAGAGGTCGCAGTGCCTTGGAGCAGGGAGGCAAGCCCAGCCAGCCTGCTGGGACAGGAGCTGCCACGTGACCCTTCAAAACATTCTGGTGACTGTGATGGGGTGTACAAACCCCATCCTGGGCAACAAAGGGTTAAGTGATTATTTTGGGCCCAGCCAGTCCTGCCTCACCACACCTGAAGCAAATGCTCCTTTTGATGGAGGAATTAAAAGACCAGGAAACAGCTTGTTTGGTGGTAGACTTGCAGTGGGAAGGTGGAAGTCTCTAACAAAACTGGTCTAAAGGGCCCTCTCTGAGGAAAAGGAGGACTTATTCCAGGAACAGTCAGAGAGGGAAGCATCCCCCTCTCCTTTATATTTAGACCCTGGATGTTGGTAATCCCTTTTTGTTTTCATAGACTATTTATTTTCTTGGTTTCCCCAGCAGAGGAAAGCCTTGGACTGAGCTGGGGGGAAGTTGCCCTCTCTAGAAAGTGGCCTGGAGACAGCAGCCCTGGTTGTCAGGCCACCCTGGGTCAGAGCCTAGTGGACTGGGAGGGCCTGCACTCCCCTAACAACAATCCCCCGCCCCCGGTCATGGGGGTTGTGGCCCTGACTGTTTGGCCATGCTTCCTGACCAACCGCTGAGCAGAGGATGAAGAAAAGGAGTACTTGTGGCACCTTAGAAACTAACCAATTTGTTTGAGCATAATCTTTTGTGAGCTACAGCTCACTTCATCGGATGCATGCAGTAGAAAATATAGTAAGATTTTACATACACAGAGAATATGAAACAATGGGTGTTACCATACACACTATAATGAGAGTGGTCAGTTAAGGTGAGCTATTACCAGCAGGAGAGAAAAAACACCTTTTGTAGTGATAATCAAGATGGGCCATTGCCAGCAGTTGACAAGAACATGTGAGGAACAGTAGCGGGGGGGGGGGGGGGGGGAGGGGAGGAATAAACATGGGGAAATAGTTTTACTTTGTGTAATGACACATCCACTCCTAGTCTTTATTCAAGCCTAATTAATGGTGTCCAGTTTGCAAATTAATTCCAATTCAGCAGTCTCTTGTGGGAGTCTAGTGACTTGAAGGTTTTTTTGTTGTAATATTGCGACTTTAGGTCTGTAATCAAGTGATCAGAGAGATTGAAGTGTTCTCCGACTGGTTTTTGAAAGTTTATTTTCTCCCCCACCCCGCCCGCCGACTGTTGATCACAGGTTGTCAACTGCTGGAAATGGCCCATCTTGATTATCACTACAAAAGGTGTTTGTTCTTTTTTCTCTCCCGCTGGTAATAGCTCACCTTAACTTATCACTCTTGTTACAGTGTGTATGGTAACACCCATTTTTTAATGTTCTCTATGTAGATAAAATCTTCCCACTATATTTTCCACTGCATGCATTCAGTGAAGTGGGCTGTAGCCCATGAAAGCTTATGCTCTAATAAATTTGTTAGTTTCTATGGTGCCACAAGTACTCCTGTTCTTTTTTGTGGATACAGACTAACACGGCTGCTACTCTGAAACCTGTCCTTATCTAAAGGATCTTTTCCATTTCTAAATTTGTCAATTAGTTGCCATAGAAAATTCTTTGTGAAATTACTGAAAACAATTTCAGTAGGAAAGGAACACTATCATTCTGCATCATTTCAGACAACATATTGCTATAGCTGCTCTGGTTAGTTCCTACTATTAGCAAAATATTCTTGTTGGAGAACAAATCTAATATATTATTCTGTAATAACCGGAAAGCACTGACTCCAAATATTTTTAAAAGCACAGTATTTTGCGATTATCTTGTTTCAGTGACAGTAGCAATATATATATTTCCCTACAAACTGTTTTTCCTGTCCATGTGCTTCCTTTGCACTTCTATTAGGAAAGAATCTAAACGCACCCTAGGGAAACAAGTTGAAAGAGAACCCTTTTCACAGTCTGTTTGTGAAATAAAACACTCCAGAAAAGGGGCAACTGTTGGTAATATTAACTGGACTAGCTTGGGTACCTGCCCAGTGTGGACCAAACAACCAGGGAAAATGCCAGAATTATTTGGCCTAGTCACTGCATTCAGACGGGGGGAAGGAAGGTGACTAGAAAAACAGTGGGTCCCCTTTGGTCCCCATCTCTTGCTGGGCCATGATTCCCTCTTCTTGGCCGTGACACCCCACCCGCCCCAAAAAAAAGCACAGGCAAAGCAGTGACTACTCTTTAGTTCACGTTTTGTTCTGGGGTTCAGCTTTCTCCCCCATACAGTCTGCAAAGCAGCAACACCGTCCCCTACAGCCCCTCTCTGCCCTCCAACGCACTGACTCCAGCATGTGTCACTATCTACCTGCCCCACTGCAAAGCAGTTTCCCCTCCCCCTCAGCTCTCCTCTGCCCCAATGCAATGCTCCCCTCCCCCTCGGTCCCCCTCCGCCGCCGCACAGCCTCCCCGAATGCAAAGCCGTGGTCCCCCGGCCCTGGCCGCCCCCAGCACAGGCAGCCTCGCGCCCGCCCGGGTACTCAGATCCAACAGGCGCCTGCCCAGGCTTCGCTCAGGCGGTTGTCACTGCGCATGCCTAGTGACAGCAAGGGAGGAGGCTCCAGGCTTCCTAGCGGCCGGGCTGCTCGCCGCGCGCGCCCCGCCCGCCCTGGCTCGTGCGGGCCGCCGCGGGAGCAGCATGGAGGCCGCGCTGAAGCGGGAGCTGGGCACCTCGGTGCTGCGGCCCACGGGCCACTCGGGCGGCGGCTGCATCAGCCAGGGCCAGAGCTACGACACCGACGGGGGCCGGGTCTATGTGAAGAGCAACTCCAAGGCGGGGGTTAGCGGCGGGCCCAGGGCTCCCCTGGGGGGCGGGGGGTTGGGTTAGCGGCCGGCCCGGGGCTCCCCTGGGGGCTGGGTTAGCGGCGAGCAATTGGGCAGAGTGGCAGGGGGTTTCACTCGGGGGCTTGCCTCCTCACTGGGAGCTAGGATGCTGGTAGTTCTTTAAGGGTAAGGGGACTAATTGGAAGGCTGTTCGTGCTAAAAATGAGCTGGCTTCACCTCTCAGGATTGGATGGGGAGAGCACTGCATAGGCTCGGGTGTAAGAGTGAGTAGCTGTCTGTACCATGTAGGGCTGAGTGTAGGCGGTTGCTTAGGGTCAGCAAAATGCCTAGTAACTCCTGTTTGCGGAAATATTTCATCTGGAAGCCAGTTACTGTAGATCTGAGACATTCCTCTTGATGGCAACGCTTTGCTTATACTGCATTTGGCTAGAGTTTGTCTGGGTACTTCTATAATAACTTGTATGTATGTGTCTTATAAGAAAGGCAAATAAATTCACTTATAAATGTAAAAAACCCTTCCTGTTTGAAGGACCGTGCTGGGTGGATGTTTGCTAGCCTAACTAAGAGCTGGTTTGGGGCATAGTTAGTCTTATGCCACATGCTTGAAGATACAGACTCCATCTTCTGGGTGGGATGGAATTAAGTATCTATCTTCATTGATCGCTAGGGTGGGTGGCAACGTCTGGTGGTCCTTGGGGTGAGCAGCTATATTTGTATCAGGCACCTCACAATATTAGTCTATTAGCTAGCCATAGACTGCAGCACAGTGGTATATTTAATGTCCTACAGGATAACATGGCAATGCTTGCTACAGATATTATTGTGCCCCATCACCTTACTACAAAGATCTGAAATAGACTGTTTTATCCTTTCTAATGTATTGGGGATGTAATAATAGAATTATAGAATGGGAAGGGACCTCGAGAGGTCATCTAGTGCAGTCCCCTGCACTCAAGGCAGGACTAAGTATTATCTACACCATCCCTGACAGGTGTTTGTCCAACCTGCTCTTAAAAATCCCCAATGATGGAGATTCCACAACCTCCCTATGCAATTTATTCCACTGCTGAACCAGGAAGTTTTTCCTAATGTTCCTAATGTCCAACCTAAACCGCCCTTGCTGCAATTTAAGCCCATCGCTTCTTTTCCTATCCTCAGAGGTTAAGAAGAACATTTTTTCTCCCTCTTCCTTGTAACAACCTTTTATGTACTTGAAAATATGTCCCCTCTCAGCCTTCTCTTTTCCAGACTAAACAGTCCCAACTTTTTCAGTCTTCCCTCATAGGTCATGTTTTCTAGACCTTTAATCATTTTTGTTGCTCTTCTCTGGACTTTCTCCAATTTGTCCACAACTTTCCTGAAATGTGGCACCCAGAACTGGACACAATACTCTAGTTGAGGCCTAATCAGCACGGAGTAGAGTGGAAGAATTACTTCTCATGACTTGCTTACAATAATCCTGGGTTCTGTACTATTCAGTATTTTTGGATAATGGAGCAAGAGTATGCTTATAACATTTGCAGATGACACCGAGCTGGGAGGGGTTGCAGGCACTTTTGAGGACAGGATTAGAATTCAAAACAACCATGACAAATTAGAGAACTGTTCTGAAATCAACAAGATGAAATTCAGTACTTCACTTAGGAAGTAAAAATCAAATGCACAACGACAAAATGGGGAATAATTGGCTAGTACTGATGAAAAGGATCTGGGAGTTATAGTGGATCACAAATTGAATAAGAGTCAACAATGATGCATTTGCAAAAAAGTCTAATATCCTTCTGGGCTGTATTAACAGGAGTGTCCTATGTAAGACAGCTGCACTTGGCATTGGTGAGACCTAAGCTGCAGTGTCCTTTCCAGTTCTGGGTGCCACACTTTAGGGAAGATGTGGACAATTTGGACAGAGTCCAGGGGAGAACAAAACAATTATAAAAGCTCTAGAAAACCTGATGTATGAGGAAAGGTTTAAAAAAAAAAAAAAAAACAACCCACTTAGTCTTGAGAAAAGACCGAGGGGAACCTGATAACAATCTTCAAATATGTTAATGGCTGTTATTAAGCAGATAGATGGTGATTGATTGTTCTCCATGTCTGTTGAAGGTTGGACAAGGAGTAATCAGCTTAATCTGCAGCAAGGGAGATTTAGGTTCAATATGAGGAAAAACTTTCTAACTTCAAGGATAGTTTAGCTCTGGAATAGGCTTCCAAGGGAGGTTGTGGAATCCCAGTCTTTGGAAGCTTTTAAGAACAGGCTAAACACCTGTCATGGATGGTTTGGTCCTGCCTCAGCGCAAGGGGCTGGACTCGATGACTTCTCTAGGTCCCTTCCAGTCCTACATTTCTATGTTTCTGTGATTCTTTAGGATGTAAGTCAGTCTGCAACTGCCTGGACTTAGGAAGAAATTTCCCTTATGGAGCAGAGTTTTCCATAATTGTGTTTGATTGGGTTTCTTGCGTACTCCTTTTCAGTATCTGGTACAAGCCATTGTGTGAGACAGGATAGTGCATTAGATGGAACATTGGTCTTATACAGAGTGGTAGTTCTGTGTTTCTGCTGGAAGTGAGGAAAATTATAACAGGAAGATATTCTAAGGGTACATTTCATTTAGGCCCTAGGTGGAAGGAGAACAGTGGACACATGCAAGAAAGAACTATCTACCCGTAGTACAACAGCTTTGGGGGGAAAATTTGAAAGAAAGTGTCCACTATGTCTGTTTCCAGTCTTCCTACCCTTTTCTGCTTGGTGGTATGAGCAGCAGGGTAACAATATCACTCATGCTGAGGTCCGAGCTGGAAAGGTGATGAAAGGGCTTGTTGTCTAGTAGTAGACTTAGAGTACCTAGTTGTGATGGCAACCTAGTACTTCCACTTGGGCCTCAGTTAATACATACAACACTCTGGCAATAATTTTTTCAGCACATTTGGGAGTGCTTGAAAGAACTAGGAGCAGGATGGTGCTGAGTAATAAAGGAGAGATGTTGCTTTAAACAAAAAAGTCAGAAGACCTGGATTAATTTGCTATTCAGTCGGCCACTGTTTTCTGTGCTTTTGCATGTCTATAAATGCCGAGTGCTGATGAAAGCAAACGTCACCTGACTGTATTATAATGCTGTGCTGTGTGTGCAGCAATGCACTATATCAGCAGTTCTATTATCAAGGTTTGTTTTTAGTTATTTACGCTATAAAAATTTGCAACTGGCTTAAACCTGGCATAGTGTTTCAGGCAGAGATACAATTTTATTTAACCAATTTAGGCATTTGTAAGTCATAAAGTATTAAACTCCTTAATAGATAATTCAAGAATTCTTGCTTGCCTCCAGTCTGGGGAGTTTGTACTCTATGCCCACGGCGGTTTGTCCTGTGACTTTAATTCCTGTATTTGGCCCCAAACTGTTCTGTTGCTATTTTATTCACTAGGCAGTTATATTTTATTAGTTTCATTAATGCTTATAGCATAGACTGCAGCTTCGTTGATGTCTACACTACGAAATTAGGTCGATTTTATAGAAGTCGATTTTTAGAAATCGATTTTATACAGTCGATTGCATATGTCCACACTAAGCGCATTAAGTCAGCGGAGTGCGTCCTTACTACTGTGGCTAGCATCGACTTACGGAGCGGTGCACTGTGGGCAGCTATCCCGCAGTCTCTGCCGCCTATTGGAATTCTGGGTTAAGCTCCCAGTGCCTGATGGGGCCAAAATATTGTCATGGGTGATTTTGGGTACATGTCGTCAGTTGCCCCTCCCTCCATGAAAGCAACGGCAGACAATCGTTTCGCACCTTTTTTCTGTGCAGACGCCATCCCACAGCAAGCATTGAGTCCACTCAGCTCAGCTCACCGTCACTGCGGCTGTTGTGTCCTGGGTGCTGCTGTCAGCAGATGTTGCAGTAGGTCTGGTAACCGTCGTCATCCACCGCTTCCACTGCAACTCTGCTCTTCTGCAGCTCGGGGGATCCGTTCTGGTCCACCTGGGTGCCGCTAACCGTCGTCATCCACCGCTTCCGCTGTAACTCTGCTCTTCTGCAGACGCCAGACCATGGTAAGCATGGAGCCTGCTCAGCTTACAGTCACAGCTGCTGTTGTGAGCATTGTAAACACCTTGTGCATTATCCTGGAGTATATGCAGAACCCGGCTAAGAGACACCAACACAAGGAGGATTTTGATGAGGACATGGACACAGATGTTCCTGAAAGCACGGGCTGTGGCAAATGGGACATCATGGCGGCAGTGGGACTGGTTGATACAGTGGAATGCCGATTCTGGGCCAGGCAAACAAGCACAGACTGGTGGGACCGCATAGTGTTGCAGGTCTGGGATGATTCACAGTGGCTGCGAAACTTTTCATGCATAAGGCCGCTTTCCTGGAACTCTGTGAGTTGCTTTCCCCTACCCTGAAGCGCAGGAATACCAAGATGAGAGCTGCCCTGACAGATGAGAAGCGAGTGGCGATAGCCCTGTGGAAGCTTGCAATGCCTGAATGCTACTGGTCAGTCGGGAATCAATTTGGAGTGGGCAAGTCTACTGTGGGGGCTGCTGTGATCCAAGTAGCCAGTGCAACCACTGAGCTGCTGCTATCAAGGGTAGTGACTCTGGGAAATGTGCAAGTCATAGTGGATGGCTTCGCTGCAATGGGGTTCCCTAACTGTGGTGGGGCGACAGACAGAACGCATATCCCCATCTTGGCACCAGACCACCTTGCCAACCAGTACATAAACCGCAAGGGGTACTTTTCAATGTTGCTGCAAGCACTGGTGGATCACAAGGGACGTTTCACCAACATCAGCGTGGGATGGCTGGGAAAGGTACATGACGCTCGCATATTTAGGAACTCCGGGCTGTTCGAGCAGCTGCAAGAAGGGACTTACTTCCCAGACGACAAAATTACTGTTGGGGATGTTGAAATGCCAATAGTTATCCTTAGGGACCCAGCCTACTCCTTGCTTCCATGGCTTATGAAGCCTTACACAGACAGCCTGGACAGTAGTAAGGAGCAGTTCAACTGTAGGCTGAGCAAGTGCAGAATGGTGGAAGAATGTGCTGTTTGACATTTAAAAGCTCGCTGACGCTGTTTGCTGTCTAGGTCAGACCTCAGCACAACCAACATTCCCATTGTTATTGCTGCTTGCTGTGTGCTCCATAATATCTGTGAGAGTAAGGGGGAGACGTTTATGGCGGGGTGGGAGGTTGAGACAAATCGCCTGGCATCTGATTTTGAGCAGCCAGACGCTCTTCTGTGATTAGAAGAGCACAGCTCAGAGAGGCTTTGAAAACCAGTTTCCTGACTGGCCAGGCTACGGTATGACCATTGTGTGTGTTTCTCCTTGATGCAAACCCGCCCCCCTTGGTTGATTTTAGTTCCCTGTAACCAAACCACCCTTCCTCCCCTCTTCGAAATAAAGTAACTATTGTTTTGAAACCATGCATTCTTTCTTTATTAATTTTTTTAAAAAGTGAGTTAACTGACAAGGTAGCCCGGGTGGGGTTGGGGAGGAGGGAAGGACAAGGCCACATTGCTTTTTGTAGCTACGCTACAAATCAGACTGTTTGAATGACAGCCTTCTGTTGCTTGGGCCATCCTCTGGAGTGCAGTGGCTGGGTGCCTGGAGCCTCCCCCCCCCAGCATTCTTGGGCATCTGGGTGAGGAGGATATGGAACTTGGGGAGGAGGTCAGGTGGTTATACAATGGATGCAGCGGGGATCTGTGCTTCTGTGGGCTTTCCTGCAGCTCTACCAGATGCTTCATCATGTCCGTTTTCTCCCCCATTAGCTTCCGTTCTTCGCGCTCCTGCCTCCGCTCTTCACGCTAACTTAATGCTTTCCTGGCCTCTAACACTGAATGCCTCCATGCATTAAGCTGTGCCCTATCACTGCGGGAGGACTGCATGAGCTCGGAAAACATGTCATCGCGAGTGTGGTTTTTTTCACCTTCTAATCTGCGATAACCTCAGGGATGGAGATGATCAGGGGAGCGTAGAAACATTTGCACCGGGGGGGGGGGGTTGATAAAATGGGAGAGTAAAATTTAAAATGATACATGTCTGAGAACAAAAGGGATACTCTTTCACAGTGAATCAAGCAGTTCACAGCAGACAGAACATGTGCTTTTTAGGTACAAGGTTGCATTTTGCCTTTTATATTGAGTGCCTGCTGATATGGTGACATATCACACGCTACTGGGCAACAGAATTCGGTTTCCAGGCAGCCATGGTAAGGCACAGGGTACGTGGGGTTGGCTTCTTACGCATAACATGTGAGAATGGTTTCAAACTGCAGCACCATCCTTTCCCATAGCAAGCAATGGGTTGGGTTTCACATTTAAAAGGAGGGGCTGCGGTTTTTGGGTAGATATGCAGCACACACCTCCCCGCACCCCACCGTGTGGCTATTCTCTGGGTTGATCCCTTCACCCCTCTCCCCACCACTTGGCTATTCTCCAGGATGATCCCTTTTAGCCAAGCGAAAACAGCCCAGTATGAACGGGGTCCTTTTACTGTTCCCTTACAAAAATTCCCCTATTTCAACCAGGTGACCATGAATGATACCATTCTTCTGAGGCTAACACAGAAAGATATAGACCAAATGTTGCTTGAATGCAACCAAAACCCAGGACCATTTGTTGCCATGCTTTGTGCTTCATTGATTCCAGAATACTTGCTACTGGCTTGCCGTGGTAAAGTGTCCTACTGTGGAGGACGAAATAAGGCAGCCCTCCCCAGAAATCTTCTGCAAAGGCTTTCAGAGTACCTCCAGGAGAGCTTCATGGAGATGTCCCTGGAGGATTCCCACTCCATCCTCAGACATGTGAACAGACTTTTCCAGTAGCTGTACTGGCTGCAAATGCATCCCAGTTCTTCAGGGCAAATCAAACATTAAACGCTATTGCTTTTAAACCCTGTACTGTAGTTACAAATGTTCACTCACCAGAGCTGCCTTCTCTGGCCTCAGGGTCGGGGATCTCGCCTTTGGAGGGAATTGGGTCCAGGGTGATGGAAAGGTCCTGGCTGCCGGGGAGAATGGATTCACTGCTTGTCTGCTGCGCATTCTTCTCCTCCTCCTCCTCCTCTTCCTCATCCACAAAGTCCTTCTCCCTATTGCATGAGACTGCCCCCTTGCAGGTGTCCACAGACAGTGGTGGGGTAGTGGTAGGGTCCCCCCCAGAATGCCATGCAGCTGATCATAGAAGCGGCATGTATGGGGGTCTGACCTGGTGTGCCTGTTTGCCTCCTTTGTCTTTTGGTAGGCTTGCCTGAGCTCCTTAACTTTCACGCGGCACTGCTGTGTGTCCCTGTTGTAGCCTCTCTCCATCATGCCCTGTGAGATTTTGGCAAATATATTCGCATTTCTTCTTTTGCTCGGAGTTCTGCCTGCACAGATGCTTCTCCCTATACAGCAGTCAGATCCAGTGTCTCCCTTTCAGTCCATGCTGGAGCTCGTTTGCGATCCTGGGGGGACTGCATGGTCACTTGTGCTGCTGAGCTCGCCACGCTGACCACACAGGAAATGAAATTCAAAAGTTCCCGGAGCTTTTCCTGTGTACCTGGTTAGTGCATCGGAGTTCAAAGTGCTGTCCAGAACGGTCACATTGGAGCACTCTGGGATAGCTCCCAGAGGCCAATACCGTCGATTTGCGTCCGCACTACCCCAAATTCGACCCCACAAGGTCGATTTTAGCACTACTCCCCTTGCCAGCGAGGAGTACAGAAGTTGATTTTAAGAGCCATTTAAGTCGACGGAACGGGATTGGTTGTGTGGACGCATCCATTTTAAAATCGACCTAATACCGGCTAAATTCGACGTAACCCCGTAGTGTAGAACAGGGCTAAGAGACCTTTTGTCCAATCCTTTCTCTCCTCGATAGTATTTACTTACGTGATTAGTCCCATTGAAGTCAATGGAGAGTAAGTACTACTCAACATGTATGGCATTGGAAGAATCAGGCCCTAAAGTTGTAACTTGAATAGATTCTCATTTGAAAGAACATCACAGCTGCAGGTTAGCCACAAAGTCATTCTTTATATTTCTGCTGAGAACATAAACTTAAGGGATGGCAGCAGTTATTTTGATATTTGTAGCTAGACTTTTAGGTAGACTATTGATTTTATGCAAAACGACACAGAATACCAACATGTAACACTGTCCTTTTAATGTATCTATTGATGATGTTTGTATCCATTTTTCTACTCAGATGCTGCACATCACGTTAATACAGTATTTTTGTCAGCAGTATGCATGTGAACTCTGTTCCATGAATGAAGATGGAGCCTGTTACCCAAGCCTTGATTGTTGAGTTATTTGCCTGACCCTACAAAATGCTTTTGTACAAAATGCTACGCTGCTTCTATAGGGGCAGGTTTATGGATAGGAACTTCTGTAATTCTGAAATTTAATGTCAGGTCTATAGGTCAGACTTAGCAGTGTAGGTATCACGACTCTGGACCACTGGTATCTTGTACCCGCTCTAGCAAAAAACATGCTACTGTCTGTTTAAAATCTTTACTTGGGGAAAGACCTTCATTTAGCCATAAGAGCATTCAAGGGGAGTGACTTTTTCCTTTGTATTTGACAGGCCAGAAGAATGTTTGAGGGAGAAATGGAAAGTTTATCAGCCATCCTGGAAACACAGACAGTAAAGGTGCCCAAACCCATCAAAGTTATAGACGTGCCAGGAGGCAGCACTCTATTTGTGATGGAGCATTTGGAAATGAGGAGTCTTAACAGGTAAATTCTAATTGTATCATTGCTTCTTGCTGTGACCAGAACTTTAGATTTAAGGGAAACCATTTAAATTACTTGTTTTGGGGATGAAAATTCATTTTGATATGTTGGGTTTTTTTTGCTAGATCTGGAAAGGAGGGGAAGCTGCACGCTGTATACGGTGCCCTTTAGTATCTCCCAATACTTTTAAACCATGAATCAATCATAAACTGAAGAGAAGCTCCAGTTATTGGGAAGAGACAGATGATAGTTACGAGAGATTCAACTATTAGAAACATAGGTAGCTGGGTTTGCGAGAGAAACATATGGTGACTTGCCTGCCTTGTGCAAAGGTTACAGATCTCTCAAGACATCTAGATAGACTTATGTGTAGTGCTGGGGAGAAGCCGGTGGTCGTGGTACATGTAGGTACCAGTGATATAGGGAAAGATAGGAGAGAGGTCCTGGAGGCCAGATTTAGGCTGCTAGGTAAGAGATTGATGTCCAGGACCTCCAAGGTAGCATTCTCTGAAATGCTTCCAGTTCCATGTGCAGGGCCAGTTAGGCAGAACTGCAGGGTCTCAATGTGTGGATGAGACGATGGTGTAGGGAGGAAGGGTTTAGATTTATTAGGACCTGGGTTCCACCTTAACCAAAATAGAACCAGATTCCTGGCACTTATAATTAAAAAGGTCATAGAGCATTTTTAAAACTAAGGGGTGGGGGAAAGCCGACAGGTGCGGAAG